>NC_045791.1:62967407-65517901 GCF_009873245.2 Balaenoptera musculus
TTTTAAGTGTCCCACTTCCTAAGGTTTACAATTATTCTTTTATTCATCTAAAAAGCAGGCTTTCCACCTGGTAGAAGATCAGTACATTTTATTGAATGAGTGGATGAGTGAGCTAGTGACTAAGTGAGTGAATAAATGGATGGATGATGAATGGATAAATGAAGATCTGTGTATATTTTTTGAATTTCAATTCTAAACCTCGCATACATTTTCTAATAGCAAGATTCTATCAAACTTCCTGGAACTGAGTTTAACTGTCTGACCTATTGATGTAAATGTTTTAGGGTTATAAAATCATCACCTACATTAGAACCTTTGCCTATATAATCTTAAAATGGACCACGGATCAAAAGAAAAATATTCATCTTGTGAATTAGTTTCATTTAGGAGAGAAGCAATTTTCCTATCATGTGCTTTTGTGAACCACGAACTGTTGTTTATTGTTACACTTTAAAACAATGCTAAATGAATTTTATTTTTGATCCAGTGAAACATGTTTTTAAATAAAGCCTGATTCTCAAAGAGATTCTGTGACAAGAGATATCCACATGCCAAAAAGTCATTAGTGCTGCCTTTGTTACTCACGTACTTAATTGTGTGGGGAAACACAAACAATTTCCAGGCTCAGAATGAGTGTCAGACAGTGCAATGCCCACGTGTTCTATTGTGTGACAGCAAATGGACAAGGGACCAGCAGGTTTTTCAACCATACTTTCTTTATTGGGTAAAACATCTACTCTGTGCTAACCTCATCCTAATCATTGCAGAAGCTACACAGCCCAAAACAACAAAACACTAACAGGAACTCAAAGAGAACAAAAACATTAACCATTAGCCAAAGCATTCCTTGCTCTACATAGCACAAATTCCCCCCTAACAATTTGCAATCAGCAAGAGGTCTTTCCAGACTATCTTTTGCAATGCATTTTATACCAGTATTTGAACAAATTCCAGATGATGGCACTTCAGGAGTTATGTAATCAGAGAATGCTCTGATTTGGTGATTTTGTTAAAACTTTGAGAAATGTACATCTTAAAAAATCAATTGCAGTAGGCTCCAGAGGAGCACACGAAATCATTTACTGAGTCTTCAGTGAGTAATGTATTATCATTTGAAGAAAGCTGAATGATCTTTATCGGGCTATCTCCTAAGCTGAGGTAAGCATTTACCATCAACATGTCTAAAAACAGTAGCACTGTCAATTTTGTTCATTCATCTAAATGTGAAGTAAGGACCTTACAAGGTCACGTGGAGTCTACGATGAAAGAAAAAAGACAAAACAGAATGTTGACTATTTATACAGAAAGCTTTACAATCTTTTATTACTTAATGTTATTGATTATACATTTTCCACCCCGTGCTTGCTCCCCATCCCCAACCCAACTGTCTTTCTCTATCCCAGAGATTGCAAATGGAGACACACAGTTTTGGCTCACAGACACGTGTCTTGCAGACATATGTTGAAGAAACGTGCTAGAGTCAGTAAGGAAGCTTTTATTCTTTTCCCCCATTGTCCCTTCACACCCACCCTCTGAATTTCTTTGTTTCCACTACCAGATGAAGTCCAGTTCCCACAAATTTTCTGTTCCCTTTCAGTTACAAGATGAGTTTCACTTCAGAAGTCAAAATGTCCAACATACAGTGTAATAATCAGAACTACATGTTTTTTTTCAAGTGAAGCATTTTCCAGCCTCACCTTCCCACCCTCAAGCTCAAACCTGCTTCAAGTTAGAGTTTCCTTCCTCCCCAGCTCTCTAAGTTACTAGGCCAGAGGAGAAAGGGAACTAGGAGGAATGGCACAGTTTTATACAGCAGGTACAACTGCTCTCCTATGTTGGTTCCTTCCAGATGCTGACTTTTTCTCTGGTGGGATCCCCCCACACACAGGATTTTTGGAAATTTTCCCTCTGTGCTCTTCTGACTGCAGTTCCTAGGGCAAGTGATGCTTTGTCCTCTATCTGACTGCTAAGGACTCCCTCCTTCATCCCTAGCTCCACTGGTTCACTCTGCAGAGGCTTTCCCTGTTAGGGTTGATTCCATGCAATCACCTTCAGTAGGATCCCCTTTGAACTGACCAAGATGGGCTTCTTTCTAAGAGTCCACTTGGCATATAGGAAGATGCATGCCTCCTTGCCCTGATGTTGGTGGCAAGCCCAGTGGACCCTCTTTCTCCTTGCTGACAAAGGTAGCCCCATCCACAGTCTCTCACTCTTGGACTTTTTCTTGGAGGTGATGAGGATATCAGCACATGGACAGCTCTCCTTCCAAATAAGTCCTAAAATCCTCTCTTTCAATATCCCATCAATAGAGACCGGAGGAGGGCTGTCTCTAATGCCAAAGATTCTATTTTTCACTTACTTAGTTTTCCTGTATGGGTGGTCCAGCATGTAGTACATGAATTTGGTTGGCACATTTTGCATTGTCCTTGGTCTTCAGTGCCTCAGCCAAAGCTAAATGGAAAGATTCCATTTTAACCTTCTGTTACCTACCCTGGGTGTTACTTGGTCTTGACAGTGTTGACCCAATCAGTTATTCTCAAAGCTTTGATTTATTTCCTAGCATTTAAAAATAATACGACTATACATTAAAAGTATGGATTTTGACTTTTCCCTGAAAATCAGAACTGACCACTGTGTGGTGATACAACAAATAAAAAGAAGCTGAGCTAAGAGGCTGCTGGCTCAAGAGGCAACAAGTATCCTCTGAGTTGCCACAGTCACCATGCAACCCACTTTCCTCAATTATGGCCTCTTATGGGATTTGACTCAATTATGACCTACCCCTCTCTCCATCCATATCCAATTATTTCATCCAGGTTCACCTCAAATCTCAAGAGGGAGCCTGACATAAAAAAAAGAGTAGAATATTTAAATCTTTCTCCATAGTCCAATGTCAGCATAATTTGGTGAGTTCTCTAACCTTCTTGAGTGGCAATTTACTGCTCTCTAAAATGAATGGCAATTTTAACTTACACGGTTTGTATGAAGATTTAATGAGATAAAAAAATATAGTTCCCAACATACAACAGATATGTGAGTCTTTTTCTCACCCACAAAGAAAATATTTATCTTCCATATTTTATCATGTACTACCAACTGATACAAGTTAGTTTTATCTACCCAGTTAGAGGAAAGACTAAGCCTTTTATTTCTATATCCCTCAAGTGGCCTAGTATAATGTTCAGCATGTAATATAGGTCCATGTGTTCTATGCAATGAAAATCAAAATATTATCTTCCATTTCAATATTACCAAATACTGCTGGGTTCAAAAGCCTGAAAATAAAAACATGCCAATTACACTTACTGTATTTTTACTCATTTCATTTGGGAAACAAATTTAATGTGATTTTTATTCTTTTATAATTAAATATTTATATTTTATTATATTCTTTTCCATTGTGTTTTTTTTTTTTAATGGAAGGAAGCAATAGAAAGAAAAATGCTGGAAGTCACAAAAACTGGGACCCAGTTGTAGCTCTGTAGCAAACCAGCTGTATTACTGTAGTAGATACATTACACTGACTCATTTTATTTGGAGAGATTTTAAAGCTAAAATTTACATTCCCAGGCCATTTTAGCTAAGGTTCTAGACATGCATTAGGTAGTACCAATTAAAAGTGATCTCAAAGCATTTGGAAGGCAAGGTTAGGAAAAGCCATCTTTCTCCTACTGTTTTTGGCTGACAAACAAGACCATGAGACAGTGCTATTGGCTGGATTCCATCTTCCATAACCAGCCACTGGCTCCAAAGGTGTCTAGAGGCAGTGGGGTGGTAGCACTAGTTACCGCAGCCCAGCTGTAGTATCTTCCTTCCTGTGAATCACAGTTAAGGTGATAAGCTTTCAATTTGCCAGTCCTGTGGTGGCCCCTGACTTCCAGCTCCTGCAAACATTCCTATGATTTTGTAAACATCTAATTCCTGTATTGGATCCCCTTCTGTTTCAAATACCAGCATGGTTTCTGTTTCCTACACTGAACCCTTTGTAATATAATTACTACTTTAAGAAGATCACCTCTTTTTGTCTCCTTATATGATAAAAGGAGTTAGTACATGGTCTTACCTCACAGGTTTTCAAGAGAATTAAAGTGAAAAAGAAAATCTGAATTAATTTTCAAAGTATTGAGAAACTTGAGTACATCTCTTTTTAAACATGCTAATTGAACATGCATTTACCATTGCTTACTCTTAAAACTCCACTAACACAACAGAAAGACATAAAAATGTTGTAAATCTCCCAGAATGATAAAGTAAATGGGAAAAAAATGAACAAGACACAAGAGAATCAACTCTTTTTTTTTTTTTTTAAGAAATTTGGAAAGTGGATGGAGGAGCGGAAATCTTAGCAAAGAACAGCAGTTAGAAACAAATGTTTCACCCTAACAACCCTGAAAAGATGCAGGAATTGAAGGCACCAACTTGCAGAAGTCAGAGAATTAGGGTTTTGTTTGAAAGCCTATATGTAGAAAAGATAGACTTTCATTTTCCTCCTCAGTATGTGGCAACTACTGCTCCCACATCACTATGGAAGATTAGATGCTTATCTAATCTGATGTTTATCTAGTTACATGTTTATCTTCTGGTGAGATTAAGTCACAGAGATGAGAGAGGTGAGCTGCTATATTGCAAAAAAGGAAACTAAGTAAAAACTACATAATGAATTGTATGACCCCAACTCTTTTCCTCACTCAGTTCTAGAATGGGGACAACAAGGTTTTAACATCCTAGACTGGTGGTTAGATTATCTTCCAGTACAGAAAATAAGGAGATCCAAAGAAAAAACCTGTGGATAATGGCATTTTGTAATCACCTAAGTAGCTGAGTACTTCCCACCCCATTATGAAGCCCACACATCAACAAACCCTATCCATTCACACTAAGCATCAATCAGCTTTTCAGTGTCTCTCTTTTACAAGTGAGCAGACAGCCAAGAATCACCATACCTTTAAGGAGAGTCTTTAACATGAAAGACAAACTGAAATAAACACACAGAAAACAGCAACTCAGTAGAATCTATTCAAGTAGAGGAAGGAAAATGTTAATCAACAAAAATGAATTTCAGAGCCATAAAAAGTGTTATTAAATGTGTAAAAAAAAGAATGGAATGCTACAAATAGAAATCAATCAAAATAAGAATGAGATCAGGTCTTGGAAAGTGCTGGGGGTGTTGAAAGATAAGCATCAAATTTTTTAGTTTTTTAAAAAGGGTAAAAATGACTATATAGTCAAAATAACTATATGGTGGTGAGCACGCTGTAATGTAAACAGAAGTTGAAATATAATGTCATGTGAAACTTGTTATAAGTCAGTTACCTCAATAAACAAAAAATAAATAAAAATAAAAGGGTAAAAATGGACAAGAGGAGAGAAAATAGAAAATTTGAGGCTTAATACAGAAGGAGAAACATATGAATCCCTGAAAGATTAAATGAAGGAAATGGAAAGAAGAAAATTATCAAACCAAAAAATGGAGAAATTTTCCCCAAACTGAAGGGCATGCATTTCTAGACTGAAAGGACCAACCAATTTCCCATTATAAAAATCTCACATGTTATCATGAAATTTCTGAAGAAAAAGGAATATGGAGAAATTCCTGGCTCATGGGGGTTGGGGAGAATATCACATAAAAAGATCAGGGCTAAATGACATCAAACTTCTTGGTAGCAGCAATAAAAGTTAAGATACAATGAAGCCATACTTTCAAAATTCTGAGAAAAAAATTATTTTAACTTATTATTTCAGAGCCAATCAAGCTGTATCAAAATAGAAAAATATATTTTCATATATGAATGTACATTAAAAGCATGTATTTCTCAAGTGTCTTATTGCAGGAAGCTATTAGAGAAGCTCATCCCCTAAAGGAGAGTAAACCAAGAAAGAATGGGACCCAGGAAAAAAAGACACAACTCATGAGGGTGTTGAAGGGATTTCCCAGAATGAAGGCAAAGAGAAGTCCCAGGGGATAACTGTGCCTTGGGCACAGAAAGCCCCAGAAGGAGCTGGGGACAAAGGCTCAAAGAACAATGTCTTCAAGAAAAAGAGTGGGACAGAAAAAGCACATGATGTGCTTGGAAATGTAGGAAATATATTGAAGAGTGTCTTATAACCTCTTTTTATGAATTGGAAAGAATTAGTGATAGTTATGCAGTAATCGAGGCCAACAAACTAACAACTAAGATGAAATAATTATTAATTCCAAGAAAAAATAAAGGGTTGTAGTCTACAGGAAATATATTCATATCTCATTTCTTGGCTCAGAAGTAAAGACAATTCAATCATAAACTATGAACACCAAATACTGATTCACTGGAATGGTAATAGAACCACAGTAGGAGAATGATGGGAGAGTAAGTCAAGTGGGGAGTGGTTAGAACTTGGTCTAAGAGTGCTAAATTTTCATCCACTGCTATATGAAGTCGGTAGGTAATGCTCAAAATAGATAAATCCAGAAACAACTACATAAAATTATTATTTTAAAACATGAATGATTTATAGGAAGAAAGAATTAAAAGATGAAAGTCAATGTCTCAGGAAGCAGACCTGGGTAGTATCAAGGGGTAGGGAAGAAAACTTCTGTTTTCACTGTCTTATGGTATTACTTTATTACTTTAATAAAAATGAGAATTAATTTTTTTTTTAAATAAACTTATTTATTTATGACTGTGTTGGGTCTTCGTTTCTGTGCGAGGGCTTTCTCTAGTTGCGGCAAGTGGGGACCACTCTTCATCGCGGTGCGCGGGCCTCTCACTATCGCGGCCTCTCCTGCTGCAGAGCACAGGCTCCAGACGCACAGGCTCAGCAGTTGTGGCTCACGGGCCCAGTTGCTCCGCGGCATGTGGGATCCTCCCAGACCAGGGCTTGAACCCATGTCCCCTGCATTGGCAGGCAGATTCCCAACCACTGCGCCACCAGGGAAGCCCCGAGAATTAATTTTTGAAAGTAGAAGTGTTATACAATGTACAGGATAAGAACCAAGGAAGCCAAATTTATATTTCTCTGAAGACCCAGTCAAAGCATATGACTGGCAATTTTAGACATTCAAGTACAGCTTTGATGGCAGAATAACCAGGAGTCATGTAGCCTCAGATCATATTCAGGCCAGTCCTCAAAAGGAGGAAAATCAGGAGGGAAGACCTCTGAGCTGAGAAGGAAAGTCAATTTTCCAACCATAAAATGCACAGCATTACCTATGGGGACATCCCACCAGGGAGCCAAGAATTATAAGAATTACTTTAGGGTAAGCAACCTGGTACCAAACTTCAAACAAGATCAACCCTGAAATGCCAAATAGAAAATACAGCAACCACTTCAGAAGAATAATTTTCAAATACTCACATATGAGTATCCCCAAATTAGTATATTTCACAAAACCAGAAGATTAAATTTCCTGGGAAAAGTGAACATAAAATCTATCCACAAGTGACCTTTATATTGAAGTCTTATAAATCTTTAATACCATGACCCACCAAATATAATGACATCGTAATAAAAATCAAAAGGGAATTCCCGGGCAATCTGGTGGTTAGGACTCGGTGCTTTCAATGCTGGGACCAGGTTCGATCCCTGGTTGGGAAACTAAGATCCCACAAGCCATGCGGCGTGGCCACAAATATATAAACAAATAAATAAATAAATAAATAAAAATCAAAAGAAACAATGACTTTTAATTCACTTTACACCTGGTCAGCACAATATTATGTATAGTTACTGAATGGAAGTTGCATTTTTACCAAAGTACATAATTAAATATCATTATTTTGTGTGAATATGTGTGTATGTGTGTGTAATGGCTTTATTATAAAATTTAAACCAAGCAAGCTTCACTCTTGGTAATAAAATCATCAAAGAAAGAGACAAGTAGTTGCTCACTTAGCATGTACAGACTCACAACATGATTTGGCTCTCAAGGGGGAACTTAAAGTCTGAATTATTTAGGCCATCTAAGCTACCATTAATGTAAAGAGGAACAACAACCCTTATGTAGTGAAACAATCTCCATATTCTTGTGGTTAAAGCCATATTTCACAGCAGTCCTTCATTGCATGCTTGGCCTGTTTTACTGACACATATATTGAAATTTGTCATCCACCACCAAGAACACCATAAACAGTAAAACTTCAGTCACTGAAGCAAGCTAAAGAGAAAGCACTATTATGTGTTCTCATGACACTGTGAAAAGTTCAAGTGTAAAAGTGAATTGAACTTCTTTGACCAAATGCAGTCTCATTAATTTGTGGAGCCAATTTTTACTGTTGTATAAGCAATATTTAAAAGGCTGTTGTCAAGGAAAAGCAACCTAAAATTAGATCTGCCAGCTTTGTTTTCTTTGCAGGAATGGCCACACTCCTAACAGCCTCTTCTGTTTTGAAGAGAAAGCCTAGTAACAAAATGTAAAGGAACACACAGCAGACTTCTGTAAAAAGGGGGAAAATAAAATTACCTACCATAGATTCATTTCATAAATTGTATTTCTTGTATAGGCTTGTCTACACATAATATGTGTTTATTATATCATTTTGTGTCTTTGAGAAGAGAAAAAGTTCACTGATCCTAGAATCTCATTCCAGAAATTCATTATCCCTTTCTCTACATCCAATCTACTGACCTTATCCACTTTTTCACTGGCCAGCATTCTCCCCATGCCCTCATCTCTCCCCTTACCTTTAACCTTGAAGAGGCCCTCAACACCAGCTTCCCCTTCTTCATCCATTGCATTTACATTTTCTGACAAAATAAGAACTCTGTAAACCCAGTTCTGCATCTGCTCTGACCCTGCATGGAAGCAGCTAAAATGAATGTAGCAGGGAAAAAAAGGACACAGGGATGCAGACTGATCTCACTTTAGATATACCGTTGAAGTGGATGCTCAGCACTGCCTGTCAATTCCACCTTAGTCACGCTGCTTTCTGAGGTGATTGTTTCATATGTTCTCCTCAGATCTCCACTCCCTCTCTCCCCTTCTCAGTCTCTGCAAATAGCCTCTTATTTCATTTCACTGAGGAAATAAAGTAAGCAGAGAGGACCATCACCATGTTTACACCTACCTACTTGCAAATGTTCCCAAACATTGCCTTCCCTCCTGTTGCCATGGATGAGCCACGCTTGCTCCTAGATCCAATCTCTGCCCTTAAGCAATCCTTACCTCTCACCTACTCAAGGGGCTGGAGATCTCTCTCTCTCCATTGATTTCTCACTCTCTACAAAATCATTTCTATCATCATTCCCATCATAATCCTCTAATAATATCTTCTACATTTCATAAACTCCTTTACCCTTAACCCCCCCTCTAGCTATCACCCTACCTCTATGATCACCCTTATAGAAAATTCTTTAAAGAGTTAACTGTTCATGCTGCCCCCACTTCTCCACCTCGTCTTCTCTTCTACCCAGTCCTGTTAGGATTTTGTCCCACCACTTCACTGAAAGTGTTTTGCCAAGATTGCCAAAGATCTCTACAATGCAAAAACCAATAGTCAAGGCACAGTTCATGTTACATGACCTCTCAGCAACATTTGACATTTGACACTGACTTTCTTAAAAAATAGACTTCCCTTGGCTTCCAAGATGCCATGGCATAATGGCTACTCCTCAGTCTCCTTTACTGTCTTCTCTCCCAACCTTTAAATATTGGGGTGGCTGAGGGCTCAACCCTTGATTCTCTTCTCATTTATACCAATTTTAACTCCCCAGAAGATCTCATTTAGCGCCTTTAAATATATCCATATATTGATGACTCCCAAATTTATATTTTCAGCCTTGACTTCTCATTTGTCCAGCTGTTTATTTGTAAGACCACTTGAGTGCCTAATAGGCATCTCAAAATTCATGGATCCAAAGAGCTTTTTGTTTTCACCACCAACTTCCCCATTTCAGGAAATGGAACAGGTTAATAATCCCTTATCCACAGCTATGAAAATCCTAAGGCTCTAAAAACCAGACATTTTCATTTGGCAGTAAAATCTGATCTGACCTGAACTCATTTGGCACCAAAACCTGAACTGAATACAGACCATTTTTGTCTTTATTAAGTGAATATTTACATGTTTTGTTGCAGAAATATTCATTGGGAGGTACCCTAGATCCCACTGGGAATATTTAGTAATTTTTGGAATAGGCACCTTACTACATTTTTAAAATCTGAAAAGTTATGAATTCAGGTCACATTTGGGCCCAAGGATTTCAGACAAGGGACCATAGACCCAGTTGTTCAGGATCACACATACACACACGCACAAAATAAGGAGTTATATCTCATTCTTTTCAAACCTTACACTCACACATCCAATTCATCATGAGTCTTACCAGTTTGAATTTTAAATATGTCCTAAATCTGAATACTTCTTACCAATTCCATAAGTACCAGTGTCACCAAAGCTACCAATTCTCCAACTGGACAACTGCCATAACCTGTTAACATATCCTCCTATTTCCAATCTTGTTCTTCCCTGCCTTCCCCCTCCTCAGTGTTAGTTTCCACAAAATGACCAGAGAATTCCTCTTAAAACCTAAGTCTTAACACTCCACTTCACTTCTTCAAAGCTCCAAGAGCTCTCTACCAGGCTCAGAATAACATCCTAATCTCTTATCATGACCTGTTGGGTCTTAGATGATCTGGCTTCTGCCTTTCTCTCCACACACAATTCTTTCACTCTTTCCCTCACCTGCTGTGATCCGGGCCTCCTGGTCTTGTTATTTTTCCTCAAACACGCCACATGCATCCTGCCTTGGGGGCTGTGCCCTTGGTTCCCTCTGTCTGGGATGCCATTACTTCAGGTAATGGCATAGCTAACTCCTCACTTCATTAAGGTCCCTCTTCATGAGTCACTGTCATGGAAGCCCTTCCCTGACCGCTCTTCTAAATAGCCACATCTGAACCTCCCAGACACATTGCCATCTTATTCTATTTGCTTTTGTTCAAATTACATTGTATATTTTTTGTTTGCTTGTCTATCATCCATCCTCACTATCAAAATGTAATTCCATGAAGATAGAGGTCATGACTGTATTGTTTATCATTGTATCCCTGGTGCCTAGAATGATGCTGGAACTCTCTGTGTGCACCATGATGAATAGTCATTGAATGAATAAATAAATTAAATTGTATTAACAAGTCAGCTGAATTGGGTTAATGAAATAATGCTAGTCTTACTTTCCAAAGCACCTCAATATTTTTACAAGTGTCAGTACAGTCCTGACGAATTTAAGCTACAACTTTATTTCTTAATGACTCCCATTCTTAATATAGTTTTAATCAATGACTAAGGTTACCGTAGTTTGACTCACACTGTGTAAATTAGTGTTTACTTTTATACCCATAAGACATACACTTAACAAAACAATTTGAGTTTAGCAGGGAGAGGATTTTCTTAATTCCTTATTTCTGAACTTAAACATTTCCTCTTTCTAGGGAACTAAGATTACGTGGCAACATGTTTCCAATTCCAAAATGCTCTAAAGTGATTCCATGTTATTTCTTATTCTCCATGTGATATAGCTATCAGTGGATCAACCAACTTGTCTAACAACAGAACATGGATGTTATGCTAATTTATTATAGACATAAATCAAAGAAATATCAGAATAATGGTAAACAAAATAATTTTTAGCATTGTATTTGATCATTTTTTATTTAGAAAACTAAAACAATTTTGGTAATGAATCAAAAAATTTGTTATAATGCCTTGTGTAAAACAGAGGGAAAGTATATATAATAAAGTCATTTGGGGACTAATGCCAGGTATAGTTTAATCCTTTAAACTGTATGTTAATAGTTTGGTTGTGAATTTCATTTTGGAATATTCTCAGTCATGAAGTATACGTGATCTCTCCTTAATTCATTACTCTATTAATGGTAGACAGGTTTGCTCTTAGAGACATCTTTTGATACACATTTTGATACAGTTTTTGCAAATATTTATCCTGCATTGAAATATGATTCACATGAAGGACGAAGTCAGAGAACACAAATATTAAATGACAGCTTGAAAATTATGACTTTAGTTCAAGCCATGTCACACACCTCGGACTTGAATGTCTGGTAAAAATAAACCTCAAAAACTGTTAAAATTGCTCAGTCACATTGTGACATTTCAAGACTACCTTGCAAAGTTTCTCTTTGAGGAACTGTACAAAGAAAGGATTAGTTAGTCTTCTTCAACTCAGTAGCAGACAAGTACCTGCAGCCCAGAAGCTAATATAAAGTATTTAACCTGATCTCCTACAAGTTTGGTCAGCTTATCTCCATTTGTCTGACTCATTACATTTTGGAAGCTTCAGCAGGCAACTAACTCTCACAGGATACACAGCGATCTTCACTCACCAAGAGTTCTGGGCCACAAGGTCATGTGAACACAGAATACTCACTAATCACTGAACGATGTTCTCAACATAATCCCAACTATTCAACTACATAACGAAACAGAAATTTGAGTTTTCCTAGGATACGATTGGTATAGAACTTAAGAAATTAGAATTTTGGAGTAGGAAGCTCACTCAATGTTGAATCTCCTCTGCCTCTACCCATCAGACAGTTATTAGGGTCAACTTTTATCTCAGTCTATATTTGGCAGAGGAATGGGCAAAAACAAACACACTGTCTTACACATAGTTGTGCCACAAAACTAATTTACAATTGCAGATACTTATTTTGTGCCAGACACAGGGTTTGGGCACTTTGACTGCATTATTTTATCCCTCACAACCATCCTCTGAGATCCTAAGTTCCATATTACAAGGCTTATCTTTTGTTTTTTGTTTTGTCTGTCATATAGTCACATCCCCAATAATCTCTACTGGTCCATAAAACCTTCTTGACCCTCCAACCTGAATTAATGTTGCGGCTGAATTATATAGCTTTACTAGCTGTACCACTCAAATGTAAAGTTGTTACACATTGCCTAATTACTGGCTTTATAGTGAGACAGTTTTAAGTTCTTACTTTATGCAGTGTACTATTCTAGGCACTGAGGATACAATACTAAACAAATGGCAAATGGATGCTACCTCTCCCCTCTTGTACCTCTAGGGAAGTAAGAAGGTTACCTAGAAGGCAGAAAATTAAATGGACAATAATAATAATAATACATGAAGTGCAATTAGAGTACCTAGAAGGGTCACCTTATCTAGTCTCATACAGTCTTGAGTGTTTTTTCATGGATTCTAGTGATATTCTGATTAGGCTCCAACTTTCCCACCTGGTCTTCTAGAAATTCAATTTTAACTTGGTTATAGTCTCCCAAAGATACTTCCTCTTCACCAGCCTACGGTTCCTTTTTCACTGAATTTAAATTCAAAATCTTTTCTCCACAAACCCCTTTTCCTGTTTTTTGAGAGAAGATTTTGCCAGTTTTCTCTTCACCAATAAGAATCTGGTTTACAAATTAAAAAAAAAAAAAAAGAATCTGGTTTACAGAAGTTGAAGACTTCTGTTTTATAGAATTTAAAGCCTTTACTGCTACATTATTTGTATACTACTGATCTGGTTTCCACAATTTATTCTCTCTACTACTTTGATTTCCTCCCTCTTCCTTTTTTTCCTATCATTTACTCCTTTGACCCAATCAAAAATTAGCAAATGTTTCAGAGCTTATGAATGTAAAAATTGAGATCACTATTTTCTTACCCTCTCCTACATCTTGAAAGATAATCTTATACTGGAGTGATACAGATAATAGAAGAAATATGTAGGTGGGGAGGGACAAGATGCAAAATCCCTTTCTCCTTTTTCTTTGTGGTTGAAAAGAAAAGGCCTAGAAGAGTGGAAACTGGGCCTTCCCATGCCCTGCCTGACCTGTTGTCAGGGCAACAGGATGTGTGGGGAGCCCTGGCCTTCCCAGTGCCTGTTGCCAGGGTAACAGGATACGAACCATCTTCTCTTATGAAACTGTGCAGTTTCCCTGCCTTATTCTGTTTCTCTTCTATTTGGTGGAAAATTATATTTGTTTAAAGAAACCTAAGAGCAACACAACTTCAATATACAGGCTACTGAGTGATCATGTTTTGCAAGAAATACTGTAAGTGGGTATGTACCATGGATATTGTTACTTGTGGAAATAATGTGGAAGAGAATTTCATTGGACTGACTTTCTGAAAATAGGGACCTCAGTTTTTATTTTTATAATCTTTGAAATATTTCCTAATTTTTGATTGGGTAAAAGAAATAAATGATAGGAGATGATGAGGGAGAGAAGAAGAGTGTTAATGGGAAAAAACTGTGGAAGCCAGAGAAGAACTATATGAAAAATTTAGAGGCTAAGAGCTTATATCAGTTGGCATTTTTTTGTGTGTAACAAACCATCTTGCAACTCAGTAGCTGAAAACAAGAAACATTTACTATTTTGTCATGATTTTGAGGAAGCTGGATAATCCAGGATGACCTCACTCACATGTCTGGTGGCTGATGGTCTGGTTGGTCTAGAGGGGCCTCAGCTGGAATGGTTTATATCTGCTCCACATTCTCATCCTCCAGTAGGCTTAACCAGGCTTCTTTCAGTACTGGTATGGGGGTTCCAAAGAGCAGCAGGAGAGAGTAAACCCCAATACATAAGCCCTTCGCAAGCCTTTGCTTGTGTCACATTTGCTAACATCCCATTGGCCAAAGCAAGTTAGCCAACATTCTGGCCAAGCTCAGAGTCAGTATGGGAGGGATTATACAAGAGTGGATGCAGGAAGTCATGAACAAATTGGACCGTATTGTAACAGTAAACAACAGCATAAAAGAATTTCTGGAAAATAGAGGGCTCCTTGGAAAACTTGAGATATTAAAGCAGAGATTTGCTAGGGGATGAAATATCAAGAGGGTCACACATATAAAGACACTTTTTCATATTGGGACCAGTAGGAGGTACTGAAGATTTTGAGAGTTCTTAGAGTTCAAAAGAGCTCCTTAACCCATCTAGTAACCATTTCCAAATACAGACTAAGAAATGATGAGGAAAATACTGCACGCCTTTAAGGAGTTTATATTCTCTGCTGGCAATAAAGTAGAATAAACTCCATTTGGATGATTTTTCTAAAAATAAACAAAAGGAGAAATGCTCACTTTACTTTAAAAAAGAACCTTATCATATGCTTAAAATCTGTTATAACATGAAAAGAAGAGAAAGCACAGCAAGAATAAAATACCTTGTTTTAATCATTAAAACTCCTGGCTTTATTTTCATTGGTAAATAAAAATCTTCAGGGACAGACATCCAGACATTTCTACTGTGCAGCGTTATTTTTCTCTGTTGTTTGGCATACTAAAGGCCAAATAAATTAGAATAATTTTGTAAGTGTCCAAACTCTAAAGGGGCAAGAGAGTTTAGGAAAAGTCAAATTCCTTTGCAAATTCTAGCTAGGATCATTGTTTAAATAAATTAATTAAAGGGGTAATGGTAATGCATGCCCTAGAAAAGGAGAGAAATAAAACTAGGGAGTTTCTGACATCTAAAGCATATGCCAAGAGATAACTCTCCTTAGTATTCATCTTTGAGTATGCAGAATTAGGCAAACAGATGGCAGGATTGTGGAAACATCAAAATAAGAGAGCAGTTTTTAACTCCTGAAATGTCAGGTTTTATAGTGAGTCTCGACTGTTAAATAGAATTATCTAAGTCAGTGTTCAAGGGAATAAGTATGGGCCTAGGAATCTGGCTCTCCCCCTACTAATAGGGGAACATTAGTCAAGATATTTAATGTCTTTGGGGCTCAGTTTTCTCATCAGAAAAACAGGATAATTATGCTGAACCACACACATCAAAAGAAAAATATTTTAGAAAGAATAAGGCATAAAAGAATTAAAAAGTGTGATTACTACTATGCAATTATAAGGTGATTTTAAATAGCTTAAGCTAATCAAAAACATGATTGATGCCCAAGTCATTCAGTTTTTTCTTAGCTTGTTCCAAATGCTGTTTATTTTTAACCAAGTCTTAGAAAGTCCAGTTTTAAGTGGACCAGAGTCATCATACTGTTGCTTTGCTGATAAGAAGTCTATTGTGATTTTCTTCTAAGTTATCAAGGACCTGATTCATGTACAAAATTCCAAGAATCCTTTGATGCTCCATGATTATGCAGAGTTTAATTCAGGTTGACCTCTGTTTTGCCGCCCTGTGGACACTGTTGCTTAAGAGATTTTACTACTCTTTCATGACTCTTTATAAACTTACTTGAATAGCTACAAATATCAAAATTTTACCTACCAGAAATTATTTGCTTTGAGCATTTTCTGGGCCTATTTAATAAAAATTTGTTTTTAAATATTTTATAAGGTATTAAATAGAATATAATCTCTTTAAACAACCTCAAGAAATTGTAGCTTAAAGGAGGAACCAAAAGAGTCAAAATGTTTCATTTATATGCCTCTAATAACCTGTTATAATTTTTATGTCCTTTCTTAACAATAAATAGTTATTCGTGCCCAATACTTGTTCAGATCAGGTATGTGAAATACTAGGATTCTCATAAGCCCTTAACACTATCATCTGTTTAATGATGCTAATGAACAGTTCCTTTCATATCCAAATGGATTACAGCACAGTCCTTTTGGATGGGAATCAGACTTGCTCAAATATTTACGTTTGATTAACTGACTGAAATATGTTAGAATAAAGGACAAAATCTAATAACGTGATGGTGATTTGGTATTTTCTATAATGAATTGACAAAAGGAATGACCATGGCACATGACAATAATTACTTGGAAATCAACTCTCTTATGAGCCTGACCTAGATGGGGATAAGAAAAAACCTAACAAATGATTTTCAAGCCCGAGTGACTCAGGAAATTAGATTAGCCCTAGGTCATACATGATTACAGAGACCTAAAATCCATTCTAAGACCACTACAAGACGCTGAACAAAAGACACTGAATCCATCAAGGCAATTCTTCTATCAGTGAAACTCTCAAGGCCAGCCCACTTCTCTTCCTCAGCTCTCTCTTCCCACGTAACACACTCTTGCCTCAGGGAAAGGTAAATCCTTGAGTATAACTGTTCTGGTAAATAGAAACCTGGGGATTTTGGTGAGACCACTTCCACCCAGCTAAAAGAAAGCCTTCTTTTCTCATCTTGACAATCCTGCTCTGTCTACTGATTCTAAGAAAATTACCTGAAAAAAAAAAATAGAATTCTGCTTCTGCATGTATTATCAGTAATAATAATGATACTGTTAGCATTACTTGAATTCTAGACACTGTTCTTAGCAGTTTATAAGCATTAATTCATTTAATATTCCCAACACCTATGAGATTGGTAAGGATATTATTCCCATTTTCAGTTAAGAAACCAAGACATTGAAAAATGAAGCAACTTACCATATAGCTGTTAAACAGTAGAGTTGGAATACACATAAGAATGGACAAGATTATGGGAATATTAATAATTACAATGTTTTAAGAGCTTACTGTGTGCCAGGTACTCAGTTATATTTCTTATATACATTATTTTATTTAATTTTCACTATCTTGACTCTGGCAACATCCAGATTCCCAGATCCTAATGCTTCCTTCTAAGTGGAAGGACCTTCCATTGGAAAAGCCTTCCAGGCCTCTCTTTCCCACTTCTCACATTCTTTCACAGAGGAGGAGAAGCAACATTTGGTTGGTGAATTGTGGAGAAGGAATTAGACTTTGGGATGTAAGCTGTCCTTTTCAAGGGGCGTGGAAGGGATATTCTACTTGTAGAAAGCATACCTCATCTACCAGAGGTTATGAGGTAAATTTAGGAGAAGAGACTTTGTCTCTGTTTGGGCAAGTCTACAGTTTTGGGGAGTAAGTTGAATTCAGAGATGTTTTGGCTTATTTAGCTGCAAACCAAAAACCTTACTCTCCATTACAAATTTAGTCTTTCAATAAAGCTGACATTTTATCTCCATCTACTGGACTCTTATATCTGTCCTTCACTTAATTCTGAATTTGGGCAAAGATTATGTGACATTCCTTAACCTCTCTCTCATCCCAAGATCTAATGAGATAGGTATCAATTTTTGTGTGTCTCAGCTCCTGAGAGAAGTCATCCCTGACTAGCCAAAATACCTTCTCCAAGTGACTCTTGATCACATGACCTAGTACATTTTTTTCAGGTCACTTCTTACTCCATTTTAACTTACTTTTTGTAATTTACTTTTTGGTCATTTGTTTCCTCTAGAATGTAAGTTCCTGTGCCTAAGATAGTACCTGACATACTACACAATCAGTAAGTATGATTGAATGAATAACGAATGAAATAATTGGATTTCACAGAAAAGCTAATAACTTTTCCACAGTCACTCAGTTAAATGATAGATGGTATTAGAAAATATCTGACTGTTTCCGAGTTCAATTTCTTCATCTCTAAGGTATTTCATCTCAACAATGTCCATTCTAGAAAGCATAACATAATGTTATGTAAGAACTGAGATTTATATTAATATTATATCTGTATACCAATATAGGCTTCTTGAGATGCTTTTCTTCAAATCAGTTTTATGACTAAAAAACTGATTTTTTTAAACTGATTTGCCATATTAATCCATCAAAAGAGTCACATACACATCCATATGAGAACAGAGACTGAGATTTATCAGCAATTTCCAAGAAAGATAGCATAAACATTCTTTGACATTTGAAATGAATCCACTATATATTTTCAATATCAGAGCTTGGTAAGAAAACTGGGGTTCTGGGCATGTATCCAGTGTTAGATGGAGGACAGTGAGTTATTTAATGGCTAAGGAAAATGAGTATCTAACTCCAGTGTGCCATAGAGGGACCTAGGCTGGACCCCACCTCTAGGCATCATGTCTGTGTCTGTGTGTGTCTATGTGGGTGTGAGTGAGAGTGTATGTGTGTGTTGGGAGAGGATAGGAGTGGTCATGTTGGTTAAATACTCTACTATTCTGTTACAGGAGAAATATATTCATTTCTTATTGCTACTGCAAAAAATGTACCACAAACTGAGTAGCTTGAAACAACGCAAATGTATTATCTTCAGTTCCATGGGTCAGAAATTTGATGCAAGTTTCACTGAGCTAAAATCAAGGTGTTGGTAGGGATACATTCTTTTTAGAGGCTCTAGAGAGAGATTCTGTTTTCTTTCCTTTTCAAGCTTCTAGAGGTTCCCACATTCCTTGGCTTATAGCCTGTTTCCTCCACCTTTGATGTTGGCAAAGACAAGTTGAGTCCTTCTCACATTATGGCACTATGACCTCCTTCTGCCTCCTTCTTCCATTTTTAAGGACACTTGTGATTACATAGGCCCATCTGGATAATCTAGACAAATCTCCATATTTTAAGGTCAGCTGGTTAGCAACCTTAACTCCATCTGCCTCCTTAATTCCCCTTTGACATATAAGGTAACATTTTCACAGGTTCTGGGGATTAGGACATGGACATCTCTTGGGGTCAATTAGTCTGCCTACCATAAGGCTCATGGACTAAGTTTTAAGAAGCACCACTCTAGATCCTTTTCTGGTGATCTTTCTAGGTAACCATTGTGAGAATGTCTTCTTTTGTGTTTTTTTTGTATTGGGAGCAAGATGAAAAAGAGGTTTAGAACTAGGCTGATCTGTGTTTAAATCCAAGTTCCATCAGACACTGGATGTTTAACTAACTTAGGATACTTACCTCTTGAAATCATTGAAAGGAGTAAATGAGAATACAGATATGTTATATCTGGAAAGTTCTGACAACTAGTAGACGATAAGCAAATATTATTTCCTTCCATCTTCTTTATCCCTATTCCAGCTATGAATCTATCGCCACTCCTCCAACCTGGCTTTAAGCCCTATATTGACAGCCTGACTGATCTTCTAATTTTGTAGTTAGACCCACTATAAGATTCAGAATTTTATTCATTGACGGATTGATTTAACAGTATTTACTGCATTATGTCCAATATGCCAGTTATTATGCTACGGGCTGGAGATCCACAAGCAATCACAGTGAACATAGCTCTTTTTCTCAGTAGCTTGTGGGGAAGGTAGATTTTGTTATGAAAATGGAAGCCCAGGTTACTTAATGAGCCAAATATAGGAAACTAATCTAGTATGGAAGGTCAGGAAGGATTTCTTTTGCAAGTGAAATTTAAGAAGAGATCTTCGAGCATTTCTTAATAGGCTCTCAATTAAAATTTTGAGTAGGACAATTCTTCCTGATAAGAGAATGTCCTAAGCTCTGGAGGACAGTTATCATGCCTGAACCTTGCTGCCCACTGAATACAGAAACACTCTCAGGCACTGAAACAACCAGAAACATCCCCACACACCTCTAAAAGCCTCATGGGAAGCAAGAGCAACTCTGACTGAGAGAGGAGAAAGGAGTGGTTCCCTCTGGAAGAGAGAAAAAGATGAGCAAAGGCAGATGGGAAGTAAGCAGCATTTCTTCTGTGCAACGCTGGGTTTGGGTGGGAGGGGGCCACAGAGGAAGAGGCATGAGGGCAGGCTCCAAAAGTTGAACAGGTATGGTGAGATCTGGGAAGGATGCTGAACTTTGTGGGTTTTTTCTTGAATATTATTTATTTTTTTATACAGCAGGTTCTTATTAGTTATCTATTTTATACATATGGATGCTGAACTTTGAAGGGAGGGCACTAGAAGCCTTTAAAGGTTTGAAGCAGGAGAGTAAAAGGATCAGGTTTATTTGCTTCTAATCTATAATGTTGCTCCTTCCTAAAGTATAATTCTAGTTTGGTAATATGGTGCTAATAACGCCTGTCATTTTACCTTCTGCCAATTTTTATTCTAAATATGTATTTCTGCTACATCTTCCTGGTGATAAAGTTTTGGGCTACTTCATCAGAGAACCGTACAACACACTGCCCTCTAAAATAACAGCTAATTGAAATTAGTTATAGGGTTATTATATAGTTTCTGCTTTCTCCTTCACTTTCTGCTCCTCTACATTTTATTCTTCTACTACTGAAGATCATGTGTACCACCAATCAAAGAGAAAAAAATGAGACAAGAAGTTTAAGTCTTTCCACTGTTGCATTCACAATTCCAGATCTTAAAATCTGTATATTTGTATGGATTAGGACAGATAAAGAGGTATGTGTCTCTACATATAAAATCAATTATCATATATTAAGTTAGGTTCTAACAGCGAAATTCTCACAGTCTTACATCTATAAAAACTGAAGGTATTGGCAGTAAGTACTATGGAGTGGTGAGTCTCACTTTTTTGTCAATAGTTTATGGCTTTGAGCAGTTCAAACTTTCCTCTTTTCTGTTGAAAAACTGAGTAGGATAACACTCTGATTTAGTTTTACTCTAACACCTTGTGGTTTTCACTGGAATTTTAACTTGATCACAGTTTTCTGGAAATGCTATAACCTCTTAGATCAAATTCTTAGAACAGTAGCACTGATGGAAGAGAGTACCAATGTTTTAAAACATATTTGATTTTTAAAAAAATCCACAGTGGGAGAGCCCTTTTTACACTTAAAGACCAAAACCAGTATCATGACACAAAAAAGATTCTTTTTAAATTGAAAAAAACTACTATGTATAAATGAAAACAAATATAAAATCTTCAAATCAACTTTCTTCATGGAATCATAAACTTAACAATCTTTGCAAAGACTAGTGTTAGAAAAATGTTCTCAGTATGTAGGAAGTAGTATAGGTCCCAGAGTCACAGGAAACTTCTGAACCAGAAATTTCAACAGGTTTCAAGATGGCAAAAGAAACAGGAACTGTTTTCCAAATCCTAAACGGTTGGTAACTTATGGACAAGTATATGATTCTTTTTAAATGTAGTTTATGAAGGACATGATGCCATAGTCATTTGCTAACATTTCTACCATCAGAGATGGTGAGTCATTGTGTAGAATCTGAATTGTCATACTGAGTGACAAATTAGTGGTCGCAGATGGATTGAAGAAAGCTAAAGAAAAGAGCCGTAACTATAAAATTAATAGAACAAAGCATACAAGTCTACATCAGAAATGGGAAGAGAAAACTGTTTTACCTTTGTTCCCACAAATGAATAAGAGATTTCTTAGCACATTACTGAATATGCTGTCTCGATTAAATATTATATGAAGGAGATTTAAAAGGAGTTCAATGAAAGAAATCAACAAAATGATAGAGAAGAACTGATATTTTAATTAGTTTACCAACATTTTCACATGTGCTTCAAAATATAAAAATTACTTCTATGGATTGAAAAAAAAGTGTTCTAAAATATGTTATATGAAAGTGCCTATAAAATATTTTCTGTAAATATCTACCTGTAGTGGTTCATGTTTTCCATTTTTAAGGTATACTGGAATAAATCTTATTTTACTTTAACCTTTGTCTCTATTTTTATTTAACCTCAAAAATGTACTTATTTCAATATCCTGTTGAAATAAATAAATGCATTTGTAAAGTTTGCAGTTAAAGATCAAAAATTCACTTTCTAAACAAGTATCTAAAGGCCTTCATTGAGTCTTTTTTGCCAAACTAAGAAAATTTTTGTGAAATTATTTGATAGCTTTCATGAGCAACATGATTTTAATTGCCATTACTTAAAAGTGGAATTCTAGCACTAGACATTTTGATAAGCTAAAATTCTGTTTGAGTCAATATAACATTTTAAATAGGCAAGACAATCTCAGCAATGGAATAGGGAGTCCCTCATATCATTGCTTTGAATTTAGACTACACAAAAGACCATAATTAAACAATTTGGTTGTCATTAGTCATGCAGATTTTAGATTTAGAGCTTCTTGTTTTGACAATTCTGAACCTAGAATACTGGAAATGTCTTCAAGTACAAGTTAAAATAGTAGTACCAAAATGAAAATTCTTTCTTGCTTTAATGCAAAAGCATTCAGTCATTTCCATCACTTTAGCAATAATTATTTTAAAAAACCTAGTTATCAGTAATTTGGTCATTCAGTGTCTCTATGTGGTCATTCAGTGGTGCTATATAGACACAATTCAAAATTTATATAGGTACATATATAATTATATCCTACATCCATGTTGAATATCATCATGAAGCTCTACTGCTGAATGACTCTATCACCCTCTCCTGAAAAAATATGACAGTTGATCTTTGAGATCAACTGATAGTGTGAAAGTTGGATAACTGCCGTAAAATGTTAGGTAAACACAAATTCACTTTTCAAATTTTTTAAAGACATATGCATACACTCACTACCATACATCTTCATACATTCAAATAACTGCAGAAAAATAGAACAAAGACAAACTGAACAAAACAAACAAACCAAAACCATCCTGTCCTGCTAAAGGGAAGAAAATCTAAAATAGGTTGTAATATGAAATATAATTTTTCCGGTACAGATGTTCATCCACTCATTAGGTTAGGATACAAATCAGCTGATGACTGCCAATGTTTAATTTTCATCTATGCTGATTAATTTTGTAAGCTGTTATTTGCTTCTATAGGATTATCTGTTTCCCTAGAGAACCAAAAAACTGTGATTTCTAAATCTTCAATGAATCTTGTAAACATATTTCTCTAATTCATTCAAATGATGTAAAGATGGCTTCCTTTTTAAAAGTTATTCTCTGGTAAACGTTGTTTGCATTATTAGTGTGCTCTTAAACCAGTGCACTGTAATGCCATGTATTACTTCAAGTGTAAGAAAATATACAGAGAACACTAATTATATAAACATCATTGAATACATTCAAATGGAAGAAAGTAGAAGGAATTTTTACCTAACAAAGTTTGATATCATTTTTCTTTTAAAAAAATCATAGATTTTGATAAACAGCAACATTAAATTTACTCAAATGTTGCATTTTATACAACAACATGTGTACACAACATTAGAAATACAAATCCTAGAAAATCTGTGTTTCTCATGGTATAGGATTCCTTTAGCTATTATTATAGAAAAGCAAACACATTTTCATTTGAAGTCTGCAAATATACTAAGCAATTGCAATGGCCTGTAAATATTCATATTTCATATTTTTAAAAAATTAAATCTGATTTTAAAATTATGACATAATTAAAATAAAGCATGTAAACATAGTGTGCTGGAACACTAAACAGGAATTAGTTACATACACAGAAAAAAACCTAGATGCTGTTTAAACAGCAAGGTAAACAGTACTGCAGTTAAAGTTTGACTCAGGTACTTACATTTCATGCTTGACATAAGCACACTTCTTGACCCATCTTACTAAAGTCTAGTTTACACCATGAGCTATTCTGTACTCTCAGAAGTGAATTGGTTAATTTAAGCCAAAACTCTCAAGCAAGTTTGGTATGCTGCTAGTAATTTTACCACATAAACATTTTTTTCTTAAAAAAAATATTATTAAGACATAATGAATAAGCACAATGGAGTATAGTTATTTATTATCATATTAATCCTGTCCTTTTTATTCAAAATCTAATCACAAAGAAATAAGTATTAGTAGTAATCTGTCTTTTTACCTGAGAGAAATTTTATTTCTGCAAGTACCCAGACAAGCAGCTTTTCTAACTACTTTTCTGCATATCTAAACCACATATCTAAGTAACACATACAGAATGTCTAAAAGAAGCCATGTAGTCTAATAGTGAAGTGAATTCTCAGGGAGTTACCTTACTTTACATAAAACATACCTGTGCAAAAAAACTATACATCCTTCAAGCAAGTTGTTAGCTAAGACTGACACGTTTTATTATTTTTTTTAAAGAAAATCTTTCTAAAGGAAACACTAATCCACAAAGTCAGAAAGTACCAACAATTCATCATGTTAATAGTCAAAATTTTTTTTGGTCAGAGAGGTGGATAAAAACACAGACCAAGCAAAGGGCTTACTCACATTCCTTTCAGGCGTTGCCACATTTTTTCAGTCTGTTCTCCTATGAGATACTTAAAAGTGGTGTTTTCCAATTCTTCAGTTTCTGTAGCAGTAGACCCCATGATGATACTCCTAGGGCAATATAGTTAGTCAGTTTCAGCAGCTAGACCAAGCATTCCTCAGTCCACTACACATCTTAAAACAGTTATACAGTAGCATCTCTTATCTATCAAAACATTGCAGATTTACAGAGCGGACGGCAGCTTCTGCCAGAATTGCTATTGACTTTGACAGGCATATCCACTGCTCACCACATCACCTCCCTTCAAGCAGACAGCAGTATAAACAGATCCTCTGACCTCACAGAAACAATCGACACATGTGAGCCTTCTACTGTACTACTGACCGACTGAGCGCTCCAGCTCTCCCCCAAAGCAGCTCATTTGTTACTGTTCTGTGCACTGAAGCACATCAGAATTCCTACAGTTTCTGAGATCTATTATGCACAAGAGAAACGTGAATGACTTTAGCACACCAGAAGAAGCTGAATTCCTCTCTACCAATGGAAGGAGGGCAGGATGTAATAAGAAAACAGATGGTAGGAACCAGTACCAGCAGCACCGCCCTGAGAAAAAAGTGGCTGTTTTAAATGCCAAGGTTTTTGTCTCCTAATTGATCTGGAACCAAGAGTTAAAAATATACCAGGTTCTAACAATAAATTCAACAAATACTAATGACAACAATGAGAAAATAACATAAGAGCCATACAGAAGACAGACCACAGAGCTCCACAGGTTGTTATTGAAAAATATGTACAACGATGATGCTGTAATCATGCTTATTCACCTTCTCCTAGCAACTCCACACAGTAGGTAACTGCCAATTTAACCAGTGGAAAACACGGCAGCTGCACACAGACTGCTCTGTGAATCCTTTGGGGATTAAAAAAATAAATAAAATGAAACTAGTGTGTATGCTTGTGTGCGTGTGTTAAAGGAAAAGGAGTGTGGGGGGAGGAGAGGGGGAAGAGAGGGAGATGGAGGAGAAGAGAGAAATTGATGCTGTGCTGCTTGTGCATTTTAGAAGAAAAATGAGAGAAAGTGGACATAAAAGGAATCAGAACTGAGTCATCTGCCAAGCTCCCAACACATGGTGAGCTTTCTTTGAAACAAGCACAGATCTTGAGTATGAGCTTCATAACAGCTATTGCTATCTGCAAGCTGCTAAGAAAAATATACTTAAAAGCAATATCTCTTGTTGTTTGTTTGGAGACACAAATGTAGTTTCATTCCGCCCTGCAAGAAGCTTGCCTGTTATCTTGAGGTTTAAGGTAGAGATATTCATAGACAGTAGACAGGTAACAATATTTGATATTTATTGAGTGCTCACTATGTGTCAGACACTGTTCCCAGTACCTAATAGTATTACTTTTTAAAATTCTTACAAAAAGCCCATGAGGTAGGTAATATTCCTGATTAACAGTTGAGACAATTGAGAAATAAAGACAGTCCTCAGATTTAAATCCAGTCCTTTAAAATAAACACTATGATTTTACTGACAAGAAATCTTCCAGGGGCTTCCCTGGTGGTGCAGTAGTTAAGAATCTGCCTGCCAATGCAGGATACACGGGTTTGAGCCCTGGTCCGGGAAGATCCCACATGCCGCAGAGCAACTAAGCCCGTGCGCCACAACTACTGAGCCTGCGCTCTAGAGCTCGCGTGCCACAACTACTGAGCCCATGTGCCACAACTACTGAAGCCCACGCTCCTGGATCTCATGCTCCTCAACAAGAGAAGCCACTATAATGAGAAGCCTGCTCACTTCAACGAAGAGTAGCCCCCGCTCGCAGCAACCAGAGAGAAAGCCCGCGCGCAGCGACAAAGACCCAACGCAGCCAAAAAAAATTTTAAATAAATTTAAAATAAATAAATAAATAAACTTTTAAAAAAAGAAATCTTCCGCTATAAAGTTACTATGTACTATGTCTATCTAAACAACACTGACTGCATCTAGTCAAAGTTGTAATATGTACAGTTGACCCTTTAACAACCCGGGAGCTAGAGGCGCCCACCCAGCCCTCAGTGGAAAATCTGCATATAAGTTACAGTTAGCCCTCCATATACATTGTTCCCCAGTATCCGCTATTCTTCAGTATCCACATTTCCCTGTCAGCATATTCAACCAACCACAGATCAGGTGGTACTACAGTATTTACTATTGAAAAAAATCCATGTATAAGCAGATCCACACAGGTTCAAACCTGTGTTGTTCAAGGGTCAAATGTAGAAAAAAATCTTTGCAAAATTTTCTAGAAAGTGCCTTCTGATTTACAAGTTAGAAGAGGTTAGTTTTTCTGCGCTACCCATAGGGAAAGGGATCCATATATCTCCTCTGGGTTCCTGTGGAAACTTAAAGGGAAATTTTCACAATGCCCTGAGTCTCTAACATCCTGCAAATGAAGGAGGAGGCTGTCCTCAAATTTCTTGCAGCTGGAACCCATTTAGTGGGCAACAACCTTGATTTCCAAATGGAACAATCATCTACAAAAGCAAAATGGCATCTACCTCATAAATCTGAGGAGAACAGGGGAGACGCTTCTTCCAGCAGCTTGTGCCATTGTTGCTGTTGAACACCGGCTGATTCCAGCATCATATCCTCCAGGAATACCGGCCAGCAAGCTGTGGTGAAGTTTGCTGCTGCCACCAGGGCCACTCCTATTACTGACCACCTCACTGCTGGAACCTTCACTAATCAGATCCAGGCAGCCTTTCACGAGCTACGGCTTCTGGCGGCTACCGTTCCCAGGGCTCACCACCGGCCTCTCACAGAGGCTCTTATGTGAACCCGCCCACCATCGCCCTGTGCGACAGACTCTCCTCTGCGCCCTGTGGACACTGCCAAAATCCCGGGACAACAACAGGGGAGCCCACTTGGGGTTCTGACGTGGTGGACGCTGGCCCGGAATGTTCTGCGCATGCGCGGCACCGCCTCCCGCGATCACCCCTGGGAGATCAGCCCCATCTCCACTTCCGGAAGAGACAGAAAGGAAGAGCACGCTGCTGCTTGAAAGGCTGTGACCGAGGGGGACTTTCAGGGTGAATGGTCTGCTCCAGCTCCCAAACTCACTACTACTGCACCCGAGGTCACAGACGGGTCTGAAGGCGCAGGTGCCCTCTGTGCCCACCCAGCAGTTCCCCACTGGAGACCGAGCCTCAGCCGCCAGCGAGGACTGTCTGCGGCCCCCACTGCTCTGGCCACTGAATGGGTAGGAACAACTACTGAGTGGGCTTAAGCTGTTCTCCCACAGACTCAAACACAAAACGGAAATAAGGTTGACGGAAAATAAACCGTTTCTAGAAAAAAAAAAAAGAGGTTAAATCAAGTGAAGCCTCAGTTTTCCTCTCTCCAACAAGCTATTTCCTGAACTCCATCTGAATTTAATGTCTTTAGCTAGCAGACAGCTTTACACAATCACAGCCTCACTTTTTTGAGTAGTTACCAGAGCTGTCAGAAATAAGTTAGTCTTTGCTCTGAAAGTACTGATTTTACCTTCACTGTGCCTTCATTGATAATCCTAGCTACATCCACTTAATAATCTCTTACCTGACTTTGTTGTTATGAGATAGTCAACAAACATCTGAATTCTGTTCTTAAAGATAAACCACAGGGAAAAAAATCTCCATAAAAAGCAAGTACTCCACCACTACTGTTTTATGAGCCAAGATACCAAAGTCTTTGAGGCCACAATGATTTTCTAATTATGCCATGAAATTTCAAGCCCTCACATTGGCCAGCTTACAAATGATATTGCAATGTAAAGAATGAGGTCTATTCTACTTAAGTGTGTGTTGGTGAATGTTGTCTCCTCATTAAAACTCATTTGCCCTTTGCTTTCAGTATGTCCCTTCTATCATATATTGAATTGATCTTTAAGAACTCACAGTATACTGATTACACACTTAATACACAAAAATGCTTAATTACAGCATTATATGTTTCATAAAATAAAATAAAAATTTGAACAAGCTACCTAAAGCTTATTATTAAAATCCTTGGCCAAGACAATCTTCAGTCTTAAGCAGTATCAAAAAGTTATTTCTGTCAATGTAGAGAATTCAAAGCAGTTTTCTTTTCTAATTTATAACCAATGTCTGCAAGATACATTAATAAAATAAAAAATAAAATAAATCACATTAAAGAGAACAGAGTAGAACTTAGGGAATAGCATACAACTTTTTTTTCTAATTAATAATGTTGAGAAAATTTTGAAATGTTGCTCTCATAAAATTAAACTAAACCAAAAAATTTTGACATGAGAAAGAGAAATAAGACAACAAGAATGGATTCTAAGGAATTAAAATACGCTTCCCAAAACAAAACATTCAATGTTAGTTCTGAGGGGAATTGAGAAAATAGTCCTGAGTATAGGGCAAAAGTGATCCAATATGTCTCATCTCTCAGATGTTCCATCTCTTTTGCTTTAACTCTATATTCAGGTAAATTATCTCTATTATAATAGGTAGCTCCTTTATTCTTATTACCTAATATTAAATTGTAATGTTAACAAAAATTTATAGAATGATTTTTCAGTATCTATTAATGACAGAATATAATACAGCATAAACTCTGGATCCAGACTACCTGAGTTTGAATCCCTGTTCTTTGACTTAGAGAACTATATGATCTTTTTAAGTTACTATTATGTGTCTGTCTTCTCATGTGTAGAGGAGCATAATAATATCACCTTCCTCATAAGGTTGATATAAGGATTAAATGAGTTACTATACATAAAGAATTTAGAACAGCATCTGGCACATGGTAACCGCTCCATTAAATTGTTAGCATTTATTGTTATTGATACAGTTGCATGACTTTTCTCCTTTAGATTGTAATATATTGATAATTATTTATTTCTGTTGGTTCACTGATCATGAACTAGTATTTCCCAAATGATTTTTCATAGAGTGTTATTGTTTTTAATGCATTGCTGATGTTCATTTTGTTTAGAAAGTTTATATCCTGATCCATAAGTGAAATTGTTCTAAATATTTGTGGCACTAACTTTATTGGTTTTTATATTAAGGTTATACTGGCACCATGTAATGAATTAAAGGGCAAATAGTTTTAAACTCAGAATTCCACACCCAGCAAACTATAACAAAATGACAAAGATAAATGATGACATATTCAGAAGCACCAAATTCAAAGAACATATCACTCAAATACTCTTCTAAAATAATTACATGAGTCAGTACACCTCAAAATCAAAAAAGTAATTAGTGACTAAAATCAGAGGCATGTACCTAACCTAGCCATGGAGATTAAAAACAAAATCCAAGGTTTACATCTGCGAAGAAGGGTTAAGAAGAAATTAGTTCAAATTAAAACAAGAAACCAAAGGTATCCAAAAGGATGACTTCAAGAAAAAAAATTGGATTAAATTTATCAAGAATCTCAACAAACTAAAAACATTAATTATTTTATTGATTAAATAAGAGCACATTATATTATAATTGACAAGAAAAAAATCCAGAAAAGATGTAAATTTTTAATAATATGGCAAATTAGATATTCTGAAAATTTCCAGGCTAAAAAAATTTTCAAATATTGGGAAAATAATAATAAATATATTTTTGAATGCACAGGAATGCCTATATAAAATGAAGGTGTCAAAATGAAGATGCACATAATAACAGAGCTTCAAATACATGAAGCAAACATAATGCAACTCTAAGGAGAAGTACACAAATTCACAATTACAGTCAAATGGTCAGATATTTGATACTCCTCACTTTAAAAAACTGATAAAACAAGTAGAGAGAAACCCATTAAGGATATAAAAGATCTGAACAACACTATCAATAGACTTGAATAATTGACATTTATAGTATACTCTACACAGCAAAATACACATTATTTTAAAGTGCACACATTGAATATTTACCAAGGGAAACCCCATTCTGGGCCATAAAACAAGTCTCAATAATATTAAAAGGATTCAAATCATACCAAGTATGTTCTCTGACCCCAGTGGAATTAAATTAGAGATCACTAACAAAGATCTCTGGAAAATTCCCAAATACTTGGAAACTAAATAATACACTTTTAAATAATCCACAGGTCAAAGAAGAAAATAAAAGGGACATTAGAAAGTATTCTGAACTGAATGAGGATGAAAACACAACATATTAAAATCTGTGAGATGTAGCCAAAGCAGTACCTATGGGGAAATTTATAGCACTATATTACTGTTTTAAAAATAAACAAAGCTCTCCTATTAATGACCTCAGGATCCACATTAAAAAACTTGAAGAGGATGAGCAAATTAAACACAAAATAAGTTAAAAATAAGAAAATAAATATCAGAGCAGAAATCAATGAAATAGAAAACAGAAAAACAATAGAGACAACCAATGAAATAAAAGGTTGGCTCTTTGAAAAGGTCAATAAAATTGATATACATTATTAATAAATAAAATAAGATGTTAAGAACTGTGGTGGTTCTGAGATTTCACCTTTTTATACAAGCTATCAGGTCAGCCTTCTACAGTTTCCTGGATGCTGATAGAAAACATTCTTGGGTCAGTGACAAGAATGATTATAGTGCCCCACCCAAAAAATAAATAAAATTTAACTAGTTAACTTCCAATTAACTGAAAAATGGGTAAATGTTGGCATATTCACAAAATGGAATATAACATGGTAATGAAAATGTATGACTTTCAGTAAAAACAAAACAAAACAAAAAACTATACATATAGGTAAATCTCACAAAATTAAATGTTGAGAAAAAATCAGGTCCAGTAGGAATTTAAACAGCATAAATATTTGTTTGTTTGTTTTTTTAACTAATTGAGAAATACATATACAGTTAGTAAAAGGTTTTTTTTTAAATGCATAAAGATGATAAACTCTGGATAATGGTAATCTCTGGAAAGAAGAGAGGGAGATGCTACTGAGGTGAAATCCATAAGGCTCCTCAAGTGTTCTGGAAGTATTTTATTTCTTAAGCAGGGTGTAAATATGCAGGTTTGTGGGTAATATCTTTATACCTTTTAGTATTTTTGACATATTAATTTAAAAATTAAATCTCTAGAGGGAAAAAAATCTGAACAAAAAAGCCGAGGTTAGACTGTAAAATATGGAATGATTCAAAGTAATTAATGACATATAGGAAAAAAAAACTCCAGATGCTCTTGATAATTGGGACATTTTCCTTTGTGTAGATTGGTGTAGAAAAATACAAAATTAGATTTCCTAGGTATCAACCTAAGAGAAATAAAAAATATAAGCTCACACAAATACCTGCACACAAATGTTCATAGCAGAGTTATTCATAATATCCAAAAAATGTAAACACCTCAAATGTCCATCAACTGATGAATGACTAACAAAATATGGTAAATCAAAACAAAGGAATACTATCTAACAATAAAAAGGAATGAAATAGTGGCACATGCTACCGCATGTATAAATCTTTTTATTTATTTGTTTGTTTGTTTGTTTGTTTATTTATGGCTCATTGGGTGTTCCATGCTACACACAGGCTTTCTCTAGTTGCGGCCCACAGGGGCTACTCTTCGTTGCGGTGCATGGGTTTCTCATTGCAGTGGCTTCTCTTGTTGCGCTAGGAGCACAGGCTCAGCACGCAGGCTTCAGTAGTTGTGCGCATGGACTTAGCTGCTCCGCGGCATGTGGGATCTTCCCAGACCAGGGCTCGAACTTGTGTCCCCTGCATTGGCAGGCAGATTCTTAACCACTGCACCAGCAGGGAAGTCCCAACAACATGTATAAATCTTAAACCATTTTTCTAAGAGAAAAAAACCAGACAAGGCAAATCTATAAGAGTCAGAAAGTAGATTAATGTTTACCTGAGGCTGGCAGGTAGGAAAGGGATTAATTGTAAATGGACATGAGGGACCTTACTGGGGTGATGAAAATATTGTGGGTTATGATGAAGACTGCATCACTTGGTAAGTTTACTAAATATCTTGAAATGGTTATAGTTTAAAAGGGATGATTTTTATGGTGTGCAAGTTATATCTCATAAAGTTGTTTTAAAAAGCAAAGAAAAAGGAATTCTATTTCTTTCTCAATGGGTCTTAAATATGTAGTATATTCTACATCAATAATAGTTACATAATTATAAATTATCAAATGCTATTTATCATTTTAAGTTTTCAGAATTCAACCCTCTAGGCAAAAATATGAATTAATTTTTATTATATTTACAGAATAAAATATAAATGTTCTAAACCTTAATAAAAGTGATAGTATAGCCTCCAGATATTAGGAGAAAAACAGGGGGATGAGAGGTGGAGGAGAGTTTATAATCACTGATACACTCAGTTTCTATTGAGGGATTTCAACAATATTGTCTGAAGCTGATCAATCAAGACGTAGAAGTTTAAGTGTAAACTTCTTACAGAAGTGTACATATAATATGTTACAATTATTACCAATAGGATCCAAAAGTAATAATTCAACTTAAGAAAATTAGGAAGAGAGGACAAGTTCCTGGTGTCTCAAAGTATGAAGACATCAAGTAATATTTGATGTTGATAGATCAAAATATTGAGGTTTGAGTTCCACGAATATGGAATTGATCACCAGAGGAAGTAAATGAGAATTCAAGGTGGCTACTAATGAAGAGTAGGACTTGTAGTAGTTATAGGAAAGTAGTGGGAAATTTGATATTGTGTAACTTTCTCTCCTATTCGATCTTCTTTTTTTTTTTTACTATGCTCATATATTACATAATAAAAACTAAGGAAGATATTTGAATATATCTTTAATACCCTGTTGGCACACATTCAACTCAAGTTTAAAAATTAACTTATCATCTATTTCAAACCAGCTTTTCCTCCAAATTTCCATGTAAACTGGCACTTTCATTTTTAAAAAAACAACTTTCATTTTTATTTTGCTTTTTTGGATTTTTTTGTATTCTTTTAAATTTTATACAATAGTTGTATGTATTTTTTAATATTCAGGAAATTTTGTTCTTGGCTCCTACTTGGCCTTCATGTCCCTCTCCCACTCTCCAAGTACGTTCAGTTCTATCCCTGGTAATAACTCAACATTAACCCCTTCTTGCCATTCTCTCTACCACAACCTTTCCCCAACAGCTGTTAGAACCCTCTCTATTTCTTAAGATAAATTTGTATAGAAAAAATATTGTGTCAAGGATTATAAATCTAGTAGTAGTTCCTTAACATTTACTCAAATTTATTCCCTCATCTGCAATCTGTGAATGCTCCAATCTCAGGGTACACTAACTAATAATGAATATTACCTATTTTTCTTTCAAATTATTTACCAATATGATAAGCAAAAATGTGTTTCTAAATTGGTTATTGAGATTTTTTCATATTAACTTTTTTTTTGGCTCTTTGTACCACTTTAACAAAATACTTGCTCCACTTTTTGTTCATTTTTCTCTTACAGGGTTTACAATTTTTATTACTGATTTGTAAATGTTCTTTAGGTATTTATATTAACCTTTGGCTTATCATGAATGATGAAAGTATTTTTCTTGTTTACCATTTATAATTTACTTTTCATAATTTTTTTTGGTGTCATTTAGACCTAATTTTTATGTAGTCAAATCTATTTATTCTCTGTTGTTCTGCTATTGTTCTTTTGTCTTGGAGGCTTTTCCCCATGTTGATATCCAATACTTAATGACTTCAATTTTATTCTAATTGATTAACAGTTATTTTATTTATTTAATGGTCTAATTTATATGGAATTTATATGAAAAGTACACATCTAGCTAATTTTTCTTAAAGATTTCACCCAAAGTCCGGAACCATTTGTTGAAATTTTTCTTCTGCCCTCACTGATTTGTATTGCAGCCTTTATCAAACAATATATTTTTATATATACTGGTATTTTGTCCCTGAAGCATCTGTGCTGTTTTATTGCTCCATCTGTCTGTTATGTAAGTCCCACAGTTTTACTAATAAGATTTTGATGCATTTTAAACTATATTTAATGGACATTATTTTCAAGTGCTTTTTCCAGACATACATTGTCTGTCAATCTTGCATCAGTATTTCAATAATTGTACACATTTTATCAGTAAGGAAGCTGACATAGGAGAGATTGAGCTCTACAGCTAGTACATGACAGAGTTAGGATTTAAACCTAGTGTGTAATTCCAAAGCTAGTACACTTAAATTCTTTTGTTTTTTTTTAACTAAAGGGAAACTTTCTTTAGTTTTTTTTTAATTGAAATATAGTTGATCTACAATGTTGTGTTAGTTTCAGGTGTACAGCAAGGTGAGTTAGTTATACATATATATTGTTTTTTTACATTCTCTTCCATTATAGGTTATTACAAGATATTGAGCATAGTTTCCTGTGTTATACAGTAGGTTCTTTTTGGTTATCTGTTTTATACATAGTATGTGTATATTTTAATCCCAAACCCTAATTTATCCCTCCCCTATCCCTTTCCCCTTTGGTAACCATGAGTTTGTTTTCTATGTCTGTGAGTCTATTTCTGTTTTGTAAATAAGTTCATTTGTATCATTTTTTTAGATTTCATACATAAGCAATATCATATGATATTTGTCTTTCTCTGTCTGGCTTACTTCACTTAGTATGATAATCTCTAGGTCCATCCTCTTTAGTCTTCTTTTTAAAGCAATCTGATTTAAAAACAAGTTGAGGTCAAGAGAGAAGAAAGAACATGAAATTGTCTAACAGAGAGTCAGACAGACTGACAGACAGGAGGGAGAGATGGACACTGGTCAGAAACTTCCACGTCAGATTTTTACATCCTGGAAATGAGGTGGACAAGAGATTCTGGTCAATTCATCATTTTTTTTTTTGTCTTCTGCTCAATGTTCTTCTCCATTGAGTGGATGCTCTTTCCTCAGGCTCACTTGGAAGGTCAATGCCTTTGCCTGGGCCTTACTCCAGACCTGGGCAATCTCCTCATTTGTGAGCTTGAGTTTCTCTCCTGAATGGGCCTCCAGCGCCTGGTATCTCTGACCTTCCTTTTCAATTCTTTCTATGTAATCCTCAACACACTTCTTCAGTGCTTCTTCATATGTGTGGTAGCCTCTGATCAAGTCCTTCTGTTTCTCAAACCACCTGAAAAGGTTAAAGAGAGAGATTTTTCCATGTAGTTCAGTCTGCAATAAGTTGATCTTTTTCTTTCAGAACCTTCTGGATTTCAGCTTTTGTTAAGTGCCTTCTGCTTCTGAGCTGCCTCCACTGCCTGGTACACAATCTCCTCAAACCCATCCATGATCTTCCCCATCTCCAGCTTCTTCTCGGAGAGCCCCTCACCTCTGCTCTTCAGCAACAGGTTCTCCTTTTGTGTGGCTTCACCGTAGCGTCCAGGTCCATGCTGCGCTGCAGCATATCCACGATGGGCACGTACCCCTGGCCCGAGGACACACAGGGCCAACCTGGCACAGGAGCATCCCGAGCTCGGAAGAAATCAAATTCCACCAGCTTGGCCTCAGACGGACTTCCTGAGAAAGGGGCGTCGGCCTCGCCCGCACTGCCTGTCTCAGGGGTCACAGGCGTCGGTCTCTGAGAGCTGTCTTTCAGGAGTGGGTCAAACTTGCCGTATACGGACTGTTTCCTCAAGGGTGACTCCTTGAACGAGACAGTCCCAATCGGCTCCACATAATCCACCTCGGGTCCCGGAAGTGCTCACCACTCAGGTCCGGAAGTGCTCGTCACTCCAGCCCGAAGCAGCTCGCGCGGGCCGCTGGGTCAGCGGGCGAGGCAGTGGCTTTTTCCGGGGCTGCTGGTGGGAGCCAAGGAGCCGGAAGAAGTCGCCGTTCCTTCAGCCCGCGGCTCCCACGCGGTGTGCACAACAGGCGCCATCCACTGAGGAGAGCCCTCGGCAGCCACAGGCCCCACGCTCAGCCGCTCGGCCGCAGGGCCCAGCGGCTCCTTCGGGAGCCATCTGGGGGCCGGACCTCTCCACGGCCTCAGAACAGGTTAAAGTTTGGGTCGTCCAGCGTGTCCCAAGAAAATGCCCCGAGGGTAGTAAGGACCCTCGGGGCATTTCCCCGCCTCAGCCTCCGGCCTCCTCGATACCGGTTTGAGGCCGGTTCTCTCCCCCAGTTTCCTAGGTGAGGAAAGCATTTTGCTGGTGGCAGCATCAGAGAAGACAAATTCTAGCGTCATTGGCCACTGCTGGCACGGTAGGCCATTTGGCCATGGGCCTCTTCCTTATGAGGCCTTCTGAGGGCCGGCGGCCGCGTTCTCAGGGGCAGAAGCCTCGAGCAGGGAACGGGCCAGCCTGGTGGGTCTGCGAGGGGCCCTTCTTCTCCGCTGGCCTCTGAGGACCCTCCGTTCTGTCTTGGGACGCCATCCCTGAAGGGTCTGCCACAATTTTGGAGGAGGATGTGATGCTTTTATGGAAGGAATGTCTGAAGAATAAGAACCAAACGTTGGTCCTGGAGGTGCCATTTGTTTTGAAGACGCCCCCGGCGTGGGAGAGCTTGACGCGTCCAGGCGATGCAGGTTAGCCCAGCCGGGAGGCGGGAACCATGTCTTCAAAGGCTGGTTCCATGTACCCTGAAGGGGGGTCGGCCCCACCAATGTTTGTTTCTGGAGAATTCCTTTGGTCATTTTGGTGTCCACTTCCTTGGTGTTTTCTGCGTCCAGATTTGAGGATAGTTTTCTAACCCGATGGTGTCATCTGGAGCAAAACAAGCCTCAGGTTCACTGCGCAAGCTGGGACTTAAAATCCTGTGCATCTGTACCCCGCAGAGGAGACTGAAAAGTCCCCTTCATAGCTTTTCCGACGTTCTTGGGTGGCACAAACTCTTACTGCATCAGACGGAGAACAGATGAGATTCCAGTAAGTGCCGGTGGTTAAAACTGCAGTTTTGCGTACTTTTGTCACCAGTGACTGTTTTGTCATTTGAGATCTGCGGACCCAGTCAGCCCGCCCGCCGAGGGGCGGAGTACAGAGCAGGGCCGAGCTCCTTAAATTTATTGCACTGTCTCTGTTTCTTCTTAGCTTGTCGCCAGTCCTAAGTGTTTTATATTTTGTTGCTCTTATGCTTTCGTATTTTCCCATTATGTCTTCTAATCGCTGCTGTTTATAAGAAAACTGGTGATTTTTTTATAATATATTCTATCCAAATAACGATGAATTTTATTAGTTCTGATTTTTTAGTTAATTATCTTGGAGTTTTAGTTAGGTAATCTTGCCAGCTATGAAAAATTATCTTTTTCTTTCTCTTTTGCAACATCTTTTTAAATGCCTTTACATTAACATGTGGTATATAATTAATTTCTCAACTGTTCTTGGTGAGCATTTAGGTTGTTTTAAATTCGAATGAAAAAGCACCTATTTTTCCTGTTGGTATAGTGAGTCTCATGTCCTTGAGGCTTATTATTAAAATGTCAACCTTAAGGCACATTCCTATGTCTGTATTACAAACCACTACGGTGACCGTTATGGAGAATGAATTTCAAACATATATTTCTTGGCTTCAAAAAATTACAGTTTTTTCAGTAAAAATCCAAGAAATACTTTCCTTCTGGATGTCAACAATCTGCCTTTTAAAAAAAGCAGAAATTAACACAACATTGTAAATCAACTATACGTCAATTTAAAAAAAAAAAAAGCAGAAATTTAGGCCCATTGAAAACGGTAAAGTGAACAGTCAAAACTAGAGAATAAAGGACCCTGCTCATCTTCATTGATATTAGTAAGAGCTAAATGATGGCATTTGTATAGCTGTGACTGAAAGATTAATGTGCCATTTGCAATGTTATAATCTGTACACATAAGCAGATTACAATCTAAATTAATACTTCTCATCCTATTGTGATTTGTAGCAACTGTGAAGTTAGTAAGTATAATGTCATTAAAAAGTCGTAGTTTTTCCAAAATATTATAAAAGAAGCATTTATTTTTCTGTTTAGGCACACATGAAAACCAACTCATTTTTAGGATAATTTTAGTATAGTCTCTTCTCTTACTACATTTCTGGAACAGTTTACAGAATATTATAAAAAATTTTCCATCTCTGAAACACTAATGCTTAATAGATCATTGATTCAAGAAATATTTATTCAACAATAGAAAATGTTAAGTGCCTGCTATGTGCTAATCATTGATTTGGGTAGTAAAAAAAGATTGACCAGCAGCAAAGAGGACCGTCAAGAGTCCTGTCTTTGTAGGGCTTATATCCTAATGTGGGAAACAGGCAATAAACAGAGTGAAAACTACTTTGGAGAAAAAATAAAGGAATGTGAGATTTTATTTTCCAAACATTGGAGAATATATATATCTCAATCCCACATGGTCTTCTTACAATATTATATTGACACTTCTCCATCAAGAGACAAGAGCTACATCCCACCTCCTCCCTTGAGGAGGTAACTGCCTCAACAGGTAACTGCCCCAACCAATAGAATGCCCCAGAAGTGATATTGCCTGATTTCCCAAGGCTATGCCATAAATGGTGATAAGGCTTATGCCTCACTCTCTCTCAGGACATTTGCCTTTGGAGCCTTGAGGCATCATGTAAGAATTCTGACTACCCTGAAGCCACTATGCTGGAGAGACCTTATAGAGAAAGAGAAAGGTCACTTAGGAACCCCCCAGTCCCCAGCCTTTTGAGTCTTCCCAGACCAGGTGCCAGTCATGTGAATGAAGGCTGACAGGTGACCCCAGACACAGCTGTCTGACTGCAACTTCATAAGAGACCCCAAGCCAGAATTGCCCAGCTAAACTACTCTCAAGTTCCTGACCTACAGACACTATGAAAGATAACAAATGATTATTGTTATTTTCAACAATTAACTTTTGATGTAATTTCTTATGCAGCCATAGCAACTGGAAGAAGCAGGGTAAAGGAAAAGAGAGGGATAGGAGGGGATTAGATTTTACTGATAATCATGGAAGGCTTCCCCAAGGTTGTAACAATTGAGCAGAGAATGAAAATGAAATGAATGAAAACATGAAGCCATATACATATCTATAGAAAGAAAATTCCAAGCAGAGGGAACAGCAATAAAAGCATCCTGAGGCTAGGGATACTTGGCACACTGGATGACCAGCAAGGTGGGGTGTTGCTGGTGGGACATAAACTAGAGGATGAGTGGTTGGATTGATGGCAGGAGTTATATCTGTGTGGAACCTTGGAGGCCTTTGAAAATTTGGAGGATTTTGTTCTGTGTGTAATGGGACACTTTTGAAGGATTGTCAACAAGAGAGTGATGGGCTCTGATTTATGTATTAAAAGCACCCTTCTGGATGACTTACCCTGATGTTGTCTCTCTCACTGACTTTGCTCCAGTCACACTGGTCTTTTTTCTATTGAATAAACATGCAAAGCTCTTTCCTCACTTAGGGCTTTTGAGATTCCTCTCCCCTTCACCAGCACCTGTCTCCTCACGTCTTCAAATGTGTGCTGCTGTCAGGATCCTTGGTCTCTCCATCCAACCAAAACTACAGTCCACTTCTGGTGACACTTTAAATCACATCATCCTGTATTTACTTGTTTGTGGTGTGCTGCCCTTTCTCACATGTAAGCTCCATGAAAACAGGGACCATGTCTCTCTTGCTTGCTGATATACCTACAGCACTTAGAACAGGGCTTGGAATAAAGTAGGTGCTCCACCAATATTAGTTAAATTAATGCATGAACAACCATATCTTCCATAGATATTGTGAAGAGTAAGTGATATAATGTATGAAAAGATACTGGCCTATAGTTGCTTCTTCATGAGTTGTTAATTCAGAGAATTTAGGGGATTTTTTTCCCAGTTTTTTAAACTTTTTTTTTAACTGAACTTCATCTCTATTCTTATTTGCTTTGTGCAATATAAGCAAAATAGCTTAAATTATTTGGCTCCTTCCAAATGTTCTGCTTTTAATTCCAAAATTAATCTAGTAGTTATCTTACAAGTAGACTACACAAGAGAAAATCTTCACTACATGTGAACAGAGATTTTTAAATCTAAATATTTGTTGGAAGTACTTTTGGACTAGTACTGGGTTCAGCTTCTGACCCTGCCCCTTTCTAGTAATCTAAACTTGCTAGTCATCTTAAGCTTTTTTATATTTCAATTTCTTCATCTATAATAAGAAGCCCAAAGTGGTAAAGATAAGCCTGTATCTATTTCCAGCCTCACCATTTACCAATTCAGTAATCTTCAGGGAAACTACTTAATATTTACAGTTTCCTCAGCTATAAAGTATCACTAATCATAGAACTTGCTTCGTTAGGTTGTCATGAAGTCACAGGGAGATAATGCATGTAACATAGTCACCATGGTCCTTCATTGAAGGAAAGAGTCAATAAATCAGAGTTATCATTACAAAATAAAGAGATGTTAGGAAAAGCCGCCCTGCCAACCTTGGACTGTTCTTGTGAGGCTCAACCTCTAATGTTTATGAAAAACTATTACACATCTAAATTACTTTTAAAACCATTCTTGACTGACTATTAGGCCTGTATTTGTTCATATTTAATTAATTTGACTGATAATGGAGTATTAATGCAGTGAACATAGAAGAAAATCTGAAAGTATTTTGTTACTTAGTCATGAATATTTATAGGCAAATCTGCTCTGACTTAATTACCATCACATGTTAGAAAAGAAAATATTAATTAAGTTTTAAAATCCGAAACTAACTATTGTAAATGAAGCTTTATGTGACTAGAGCAGGAAATGACTGGCTTAAGGCTGTGCCTGGATATTAAAATTCCTTTTCCAACTAATAAACCTATCAATTCTAAGTCCAAAGCATCAAAATTAAAATCAATTTGAGAATTTTATGTTGGGCATTTAGAAACATTTACTGAAAATATGTTAAAACCTAGTTTAATTTATGTAATTATGAAATACATTGCTTTTATTAGATAATTTTTAAATTAGGTGTTGCCTTTTCAAATTAGTTTATCATTTTATAATATCTAAACCTATATAATTTCACAAAAATGTATAAAGTTAAAAACTCAACCTTAAATATTTCAAAATATGTTAACATATATTCTGTGATTATTTTTAACTATGCTCAATTTAACAAAAAATAGATGCATTTTTATCCTTTATTTAACAGATGTATCTATGTATGTGCTTTAAGACCAAATTACTTTTTAACGCTAGAGAAAATGCCAAATTTTTTGAACTGCTACCATGTGATTTTATCAAGTAAATTTGGGGTAAAAAAATCACTGGAAATGTATGAAAATATCTAACATTCTGTATGAAAAACTTTTTTGTAAGGTCAATGTAAATGCTACATATAGTATGTAATATGTTAGTCATTCATTCTCTCAGCTAGAATCATGTTAGTATCTGCTTCCACATATTTATTCTTCAATAAATGTTTACTGTGTACCATGCTAGTTGGTTGCTACATGGAACTAATTTATAGTCCAAATAATAAGGCTGACATAACTTTGGAATCAGGAAAGAAAAACTAAATATAGTTTATGTATTTATTGTATGCCATTTTTTTCAAATTTTATAACTTGTTTGCTTATAATAATGACCTCATTAAAAGACTGTTAATGTTCACATTGTTACTATTTATTAACTAGAATATTTGATTTGCCAGTCTCATTCTCTCATTTTGCTCAAACCATATGAATTAAATTATATAATACCTCATATATTCTAAGTGTAAAACTTGTTTAAATTCATTTACTCTTTGTATTTTTTAGTATTTATGATTATTCTGAATCTCATTTTTATTCTTTATAGCATATTCTATTATTCTATTAAGAATAAAATAACAATACCTATTTTTGGCAATAGAAATCTCTTGATTCCATGGTATGTGTTTAGAATTTCTACACCATGGATTTATGTCAATGGATGATAAATCTTTGATTCTTAAAGATGTCCAAGTAGTGCATAAAAGCCAATTGTCAAGATAATAATCCATTTCTCAATTTTCATTGAATTCTCTGACAAAGCCCCATATTTGTCTTTTAGGGGGAAATCATGCAAATGAAAATAAGCATATGTCTCCAGATTCAAAAGCCAGAACTTACAGGACAATGATAAAGGAGAGCAGAGGGTGAGTACCTTTGTAAAAATTATCATTGATGTGCGTTGCTTCCATATATCCTTTTCCCTTTGGCTTTTGTAGGAGCCTGTGTTTTTGTGAGTGTGCTCTGAGTGAGCCTATTCAAGGCAGCTGCTCTGTTTCATTAAGTTATAAATCCAGGAAGCAGTGGACAGTAGAAGTATAGCTGTAAGAGGACAGGGTGGCCCTCTTACACTGATACAGTCAGTGCGAATATTGAAGACTACCAAATGTTTTTGTAACTGAATATATATGAAAGTGTTGATAGCGTAAATAGCTCAGATATAAAAATATCAATAAGATTATAGAAAATAAAGTCATTACCTTTAATTATATTTATTTATGTTTTCCAAAATTTGTCCTGAAAATTTAAATAGAACTTACAGGTTGGTATGGCTAATTCCAAGCAGCACATTACTGACTGTAAGATTAGTCCCTAATAGGTCACTGACTATTGTTGTGAGTCACTACAAGTTGCTCTTGTAGCTATATCTCATCAGATAAACTAAATTACAAGATTCTAAAGGTCAGGGACTGTGATTTCTTTTGAGTAGTTCATCTCCAGGGTTTAAAATTAGGACTTACACCTTCATACAACAAGCTACAGGAGGAACAGGCCATGCCTCCATGATGGACAATAAAGTGTGGGGGTATTTTGGGGGGTGGGGGGTATTTTGGGGGTGGGGATTATTTGTTATATTTTGTTTTGTATTATTTTGTTCATGACAATAAAATTGCACTTAACCTTATTTTAATCAAAGACATATAATTTGTAATTTTTAAATAGTGGAAACACCTTTCAGAAATAAGTATATTTTTTCATTAAAAAATAGATGTCTCAATTTATCTTTCAAGGTCAGTCTATATTAAACTCAAAACACTCCTCCTGAAAACTTCTTGTAAATTATAATATGAGATATATAATTTATCTGAAATGTCTTCTTAATAGAGTTTATTTTTAATAGGATGTAGACTAAAACTATATGGCAATTGAGCAGAGCATTATGAAGCACCATATGGGCTTCTAAACTAAGAAGATGATACACACAGGTCCTGCCAACTACTCTGTCTCCTTCCCCACCTGCCAGTCTCCCACCACATCCTGAATTCTGTCATGATATTGAGTGCCTTGGTATAAATTACTTAACAGTGGTCTGTATGTTCTTCAGTAAGTATCTCTTAATCATGAAAGGCAGAAAATAAAAAGAATCCTAACCTTATTAAAAATTGGTGACCTGTTTAAAGTTACAGGACTATCAACATATAAACATTTTCAAGTGGAGATAAGAGGTGACAAACAATTACCTGACCATAATTGGAGACAAGAGCTAGGTGATGAATAGAAACTGACAAAGTTAAAGCAGAGCAAATTGCTCAGAGTGGCAGCTAGACTAGCCCTGACAGTAACGAGTAAACGAAAAGAACTGAACCACAATATGGTTGTCTGGTTTCTCTCCCCTGTTTATGGTCAACTTTTAAGCATTTTCTCTTCTATAGGAAGATAGATGCTTCCTTTTACTGTTTATGCTTCTTTCTGCTGTCCAAACTTAGACCCTGAGTCTAGATGAGTTTAAGTCATAGGAAAAAACATTGTGTACAGTATTCATTAAAACATACTACTAGCTCAGAAAATTAAACATCTGTGGAACCTACTCTGGTGGCAAGAAATCAAGGTCGGCCGAAAATAATGCAGTAGGGGGTGGGTTTGTTTGATATATATTCTTTCCCATTCCCAATTCCTTCTCCTTCTTCTCATTTAAGTGGGGAGAATGTCCATTAAAATGCTGTACGTGTAGTATTGTTTCAACATTTTAATCTATAACTGCAGTTACTAGCCTTGCTTTTCTGCCTGTATTGTCTGTGCCTTCTTGATTCTCACCACATTTGTCTCTCTGATGATTCCCATCCCCTCTTCTCTTTCTGGTTCTTCTTCCTCTTTATTTTTCTCCCTTTCCTGTAATAGGAAAAAATGAAGAGGTGTAGTTACAGTAAAAGGTGAGATGAGGATAAAACAGAATAAATGGCACAATGACCATGTCTAATTTTATCATTTACTATTTGTGTAATATTTATTTTTCCTCAGAACTTATTTATCTTACAACTGGAACTTCGTACCCTTTGACCAATATCTCCCCATTTCCCCACCCTTCAGCGCCTGACAGTCACTGCTCTACTCTCTGTTTCTAGGAGTCCAGCTTTTTTAGATTCTACATATAAGTGATATCATATCATATTTGTCTTTCTCTACCTGACTTATTTCACTTAGCATGGTGCGCTGAAGGTTCATTCATGTTGTTGCAAATGGCAAGATTTCCTTCTTTTTATAGCTGAATAATATCCCATTGTGTGTGTGTGTGTGTGTGTGTGTGTGTGTGTATATATATATATATATATGTATGCACACCACATTATCTTTATCCATTTATCCACCCATCAATGGACACTCAGGTTGTTTCCGTGTTTTGGCTATTGTGAATAATATAATATTTATTGTTTATATAATAATTAAGTATTACTAATTATCTTACTGGGAGTTTGCTTCTTTTTAACCCTTTAACTATGCCACTTTAGAACTATGTTATTAGACATGCCATGTTTTTTCTTAGTTCATAGCTACATATTTCCCTAAGTAATACTATCAGGATTACCACATACCTATTTCCAAAAAAGCAAATATCAGAAAAGGGAGGAGAGGTACAAGTAGAAGAATGAAGGATAGGATGAAGGAAGGAGCCAGATATGTCTCTCTCTGCCTTGGTTGGCTTCTCTGATAAATGGCTGCACCTTTTCCATGACTCCAGCACCCACGTCTGTGATCCCCGCTTCTGCTGAGCAACCCCTGCCCTAGCCATAGCCCTCACCACATGGGCTCTGGTAACAGATCTAGCTCTAGAAATGGTAGCACCTCCCTGAGATTGCTATCCTCTCAGTTGTTTCACTCTTCCCTGTTCACTGTCTTGTCTCTTTCATGGCTAATGTAAACAGGTTTCCTCTAATAAATCATTCTGTTTGAAAGATCTAGAATGATTTCTATTTTCCTGACTGAACCCTAATGGATGCAAGTATTATAGTAAAAAGAGCCCTGCAAATAAAGTCAGAAGATCTGATTTCATGTCCTAATGATGACTAATTAGCTGGAAAGTTTGGATCAGGCCATTCAACCTCAGGTTCATAAAGTTGCTTTATGATGCAAATATCATACTTTACAGTGAAAGCTCCCTAACTCACCTCCATTAACAGACTTGTCAGATTCATAAAAGCTTTGCATTCCTCCATAAAACATACTGACTGACACCTATGGCACAGTGAAAGGTCAGAGCTAGTAGTCCTCTTTCCAGGAATCAATGCTTCTTTCCCTACACTCCAATTTATGTTCTTACCAAGAGTTGATTGTATTTATTCTAAGACCAGTTTATGCCAGTTATTAGTGTAATTACATAATGTAGTTAGTGAGTGGCAGAGACCATGCTAGTTTGGTGACTTTTACCACATAGAGATATAAAGGAAGGCCTGGAAGCAAGTAACAGTTGACCGTTTGGAGCGCTATAGAGTTGGTGGAAAACAACCATTCCTCCCCACATCCTTCCTGTGGCTGAGGAAAGTCATTAGAATTGGTCCTCTGGCTCTATCTTTCCAATAAGAAAGGAGTATTCAAACTGTCTTCTGTTGCTACTAAAGCAAGAACTGGTACTCATCTCTTATCTGACAGTGGCTGAGCTCCTGAGAAGCAAAGCACCTGGGGTATAGAGAAGGGGCAGGAGAGAAGTGGAAGATCAGAGGCCGGAAGTGCCAGGACAGCTTGCATTCCCATCAAGTCTGTTGCAAGAATGCCCAAGGATCTCTGCAGTATAGCAAGACAAGGGAGAAGGTGACACAGTAAAACCATTTTGCTGATCCCCCCTCCAACAGGTACACCTATCCCCTGAGTGTGCCAGAAGCAAGGCATTATAGGTTGTCCACCTGCTTTGAGAGGTAAGAAGAGGTTGTGCCTATGACAGTTATTCCATATTAGCGGGCAGCACATCAGGAGGCCATTATCAGGCCCTGTGAAGAACCAACAACTGGACATCCCACAAGAGTGCCAGCACTCAAAAGCCCACCATATAGATGGAAGTCACAGCCAGCAATATACAAATGTGTAATTTCACCACCATACATAAGGGGTGGTTCTCGTCTAGAAGCAAAAGTTACAGTCAACCAAGGAGCATATAACCAACTTGCTGTGCACGGTTGCTATAAAGACAAATCTCTTCCCTTTCCCTCCTCACCAAACCAATACCAGAGGAACAAGTGTGGAGAAGAAAGATGTGTTAATAACCAAAATGAAATGTTTTATTAACTGTAAATGACAGAATGTTATGTAATTTAACTGAAATGTTATCAAGGAAGCCCACTAACCAGCAAGAAAAATGGGTGACTTGAAAGAACTGCTATTGAAAGAGTAGTAGAAGTTATTGAAAAATTTATCCATTTCATGTTTTTACCCCCAAATTGAGATTCCACCAATATAGTTACTTGCACATCACTTTTATGATCACATCTTTAACAGATACTTTCAACTAACTATAGTCGGGACTTCTGTAGGTGAACTCACATTGTAAAATTAAGGGGAAAAAAGCACGTTGAAAGTACATTATGAGAGATTATTGGGAGTAAATAGATGTGAAAATAGGATTTAACAAAAAAGGCCTCATAGACAGCCCTGGTCAATAATTGCATTTGAAAAATATAAAGGCGTTTGTACATCAAGCACTAGGGTTTCCATCCCATTGTAAATCTTTTCTAAATGTCCAGCCTACACTTTCTAATCTAGCACCTCTTGTTGTCCATATCTGCCTAGTAGGACTGTCATCTCCTAAAATGGATCTCTCCTCCAAAAAAGAAGAGAAAAGCAAAGTCACAGGAAACCAACTGAAGTTGATATGATTTAACCCTCCATCTTATGTCTTCCTGACTTTGACGATGAGCATAGGATATTTGCTTAATGAAAGGACTCTAGACAAGAACTAATTAATCAAGAATATTAGAATTTATTTCATGTAAGATGTTTTTATCAACCAGGCCTGCTCTACCTACAGCACCCAGGAAGGGCTAACTAAAATACATAATCCATACAGACACTTGTCAGACTTTTTAGACTGCACAGGAAGTGTGCCTAGACAAACATCCTGAAAAAAAACAAATAGGTCTACATTCATTTGCATGTAAGCAGATTAAGGCTGTTGCCTATGCAATGTGATTTGACTGCTATGGGAAGACCCACTCTGACCAAAAAGACCCTCAGAAATGACCTGTCACAGATCCCAGAATTTCTATGATTAGGGTAAAGGGCATCAGTGTTGCTTATTTAAAATTAAAAGCTAATACATTTATCAGTTACTCTTCAATACTTTGCATGAATTAGTTGATCAACTAATGAGTTCCAGTTCTCTTAGATGTTAGTACATAGGTTAAGTAAGTTTTGAAGAAGAGGGACCTTCAAGAAAGTTAAATAACAATGCTTGTCTCAGCAGTATTTGAGGATCAGGGAAGTGGGGACTGAGAGAGGGATGTAGAAATGGGAATGGCTTGCCCTAAAACAAATATCACAATTTCTCCTAGGATCAGGCTTCTGTACCATTTAATTCTCGTCTCAAATTTAAAATAAAGTTATCGCCTTTCCTAATCTTATGTTTTTCCCAAAGAACTTTCCTGAAATTTGGAAAGGGAATTTGCTTTTATTCTCATCTTAAGTCAATTGATATGATATTTGCTCAGACATCAGAGGAGAAATAATGGACAGAAGATGAGACCAGAGCCTGAAGAAACCTATGTTCCACATTCAACTCATTAACAGGAAATAGCTGGCTTTGCCTTCTTTCCCAAGACCTCCTATATAGTTTGTTGCTTTTCAATTTTTGTTTTTAAAGTACCTGAGCCAAAACAACGACGAGCTTGATTTTTAAAATAGGATCAGTGACAAATGCTGAAATGCCAAGCTGAAGTGCACAGGATACGACCAAGCAAAATGCAAGAAGGAATTTGGAAGGCAGATTAGGAAAATGTGGTCCCAAATCTGTGCCTGCCAACTGCTCTCAGTAAACTGTGCTGAGGTCAAAGATACACTAGGGAGCTTATTCAAAAGCACACACAGACCAAGGAGGCAGATGCTGCTTCTCTTTGAATTTTTAGGGATTTTTAAAAATAAGGGTGCTAGAGCATTTCCCCAAAATTAAGGATTTCCACCTTTGTGGATGAAATTCTTTTTCCCGGTGACTAAACTTCCATCTGGGATAGCTTAGGACTCTTTGGTAATTTTCCTAGTTCATGCACACTATTATAAGATATTTTTCCCACTTGGAACCAGATTCCACTTGTGGTTCTGGGTTCCCTCAGATAGGTCATGCTAAGGTCAAATAGCAACTCCACAATGGAAAAACTGACCAGTACATGTTCTCTAAATGTTTGCAGACCACTCCTGCAGTGGAGGGTTGTTTCATGGGGATAACCAACTAAACATTTCCTAAAATCACAATTTACAAGACTTATAAGAAATGTGTTAAAGATCTTAAACCCAGCCTATACAGCTTATAATATACAGTGAAGATAATTGTATACTAGTATACATTATAAAAGAAATTAATATTTATAAGCTACTTTGAAGTTTTCAAATGTAATACACTTTGGATTATAGAAGTTTTGAATCCTTAAATAATCAATGTTTCATAATACCTTGAAAAACGTATTCTTTTGGGGGAAAAGTGTTTCAAAAAGCCTTAGAAATATATTTGAATAGCCTTTTCAAGAAAAATCTTGAAAAAATTATAACACCAAACACAATCAATTTTTATTGATTTCCAAAGATTTTCTAAAATTGATTTTCTAAAATTGATTTTCTAAAATTGAATGTAAATCAATTCTTATTGATTTCTAAAGATTTTTTAAAATCTAAAGATTTTCTAATCCTGAAAAAATTATAACACCAAACCCAAGGTAGTCTTCTACTTTAACTTGCAAACCAGAGCTATGTTTCTATTAATTCAGATTTTGCTTATTTAAAATTATAAATATTACTAATAATCTAAAAAGACACAAAACAAATAGTTCTGAAAGAACACAGGCTATTTAAAAGTCATCTGTTAAACATAAGTCAGGAATTAATGGTAATATAATCAGCAACATGTATTGTATTATACATAGAATGTATAGCATGTGGCAGAAGGAAAGAGTGAATTAGGAAATCAAAATATGATTTGCACATCTCTGGCAAATGTCTCTAAATATGATCAAATTGTCTACTTAAATCGAAAAACAAATGCCTTTTTCAGTCTAGATTTATATTATTGCTACAAATAATTCAGTATAGTCAAGGGCAAAACTGAGGAACTCTGTTTCAATTTAAATAGACGTATAATACAGAAAAGAGAAGCAACAATAGTATTTCTAGGATATATTATTTTCCTTTATTCCCCAAGTTATTAGGGTTCTTTCAACGAGATGTTTCTTGATGTATTTGTGTGTGTAGCTTCATGCTATTTATGGGCAGGGTTATTAAACAGTTTGTGCTGTCTGTGTTATGTAATTTCATTAGGGCAAATAATAACATTTGGTTAAGGTAAGTAAGTTGCTGTACACATGAAATCAGACAGAAAGCCTTATAGTATGAATTTAGGTATTATCTTTATATCTTGGTTGGCTTTTTCCTGGCAACTTTTTTTTTTTTTTTTTTTTTTAAACAGTGCTGGGGTGGGGCAAATTTGACCGACTGATATAAAAGTGATCCTGATTCTAATAAAGGTGAGTCCTTTTTTTAAAAAATTTATTTATTTATTTTTGGCTGTGTTGGGTCTTCGTTTCTGTGCGAGGGCTTTCTCTAGTTGCGGCAAGCGGGGGCCACTCTTCATCGCGGTGCGCGGGCCTCTCACTATCGCGGCCTCTCTCGTTGCGGAGCACAGGCTCCAGACGCGCAGGCTCAGTAGTTGTGGCTCACGGGCCCAGTTGCTCCGCGGTATGTGGGATCTTCCCAGACCAGGGCTCGAATCCGTGTCCCCTGCATTGGCAGGCGGATTCTCAACCACTGCACCACCAGGGAAGCCCCTGGCAACTTTTTATTTATACATTCAAAGTCATCAGATTTTTCATCCATTTGTGAATAAAAAGAGAAAAATTTTTGGTAAATCTTCGAGATTCCTAGAAAAGAAGCAGTATATTTCTGACCTCAAATATCTAAGAGAATCATAAGATGGCATTAAAATAGGGCTTCAACTCTGTTTGGCATATAGAGAACTTGTACTATAAATAAAGAAAGTAAATGTGAGAATGATGAATAACCAGTTGAATTGGTCTTTCCCAGTACATCAGAAATGTCTTGAGCACTAAACAAAGGTTTTAAGCACCAAGAAATAAATAAATAAATAACTTAGTCTGGAATAGATTAGTTCACAGAGTATTTCACTAGCATTTCTATTCTGTTGTTACAGCTAGAGTAAGACCTGGTTTTCCAGGGAAATAATGTCCTGGGCAACTGCTGTCTTGGCATAGCTCATCAGAATTCAGGGCAGTTCTAGCCAAGCTATACTGTCTGTTAAGCTTAGTATGTAACTAGTTTTGAAATGCTAGCTAAGCAGGTACTAGTGATTTTGAGGTCTTTAATTCCATTATATTGAAGAATAAAGGAAAAATGCATCTGTTAATAAACAACTACCATGCTTCAGTCACAATCCAGGTGCTTGAGATATATCATTGTATGATTCAGAATAGCTATTACTGCTGCAACAAACAACCCAACAATTTTCAAGGCTTAACACAATAGAACCCTACTTCTGTGTCAGGTAAAAGATCAGTGAGTATGTTTGGTGAGCTGCCATCAGGAGGTGATTCAGGAACCCAGGTTATTACTGTCTTGTGGCTCCACTACCCTAGAGAGAGTATCAGTCATTGATTGGATTCTCTATATCCATAGAGCAGATGGGGGAAGAAAGAGAACATGGAGGTTAGGACTCGAAATGGTGCATATCACTTCATTCATGTTTCATTAGCCAGAAACAAATCATAAGGGTAGTCGGGAAATATAGTGTACCTGTGTGCCCAGGGAAGAAGAAAGATTTGAAAAATAACTAGCCAGTATTTCCTGCAATCAGTTTTTTAAAAAATCTCTGGTCTTGAGGAATTTACATTCTACCTGGGCGAAAACAAAAAAAAGCATAATAAATTAAATTGCATAGTCTTTCATAAGGTGATAAATAACACAGTTGCAGCTGGGGATGGAGGGGAGAAGAGGAGAGAAAATGCAGAGCAGGATAAGAGGGAGAAGAGTCTTTAGACAATGGCTGTAGGTGGCTGAAGTAGTGTGGAGGATAGATCATTGGAGAAGAGACGATCAAAGAAATGGGAGGCCAATTATTGGGGTCTTCATCTTTACCAATAATGTCACAATGTTAGGGAAAGTGATGGTGAGCCAGAAACTAAAATAATAGAGAATAGGGGGTTGGGGGTGTCCTGTGAATTAGTTAATAACAGCAATAAGGAGAAGCAGTGGGCAATTTGGTATGGAATTCAGAGTTTTAGAGAGGATAGGAAAAGAATGATCTGAAAACAGCAATGAGGGACAAAGAGGATGTCCATCCCCGTCTTCAAGTCCATCTGTATAAGAACTGTAGAATAAAAAGCAACCATCACATGAGAAGGCTGCAGGGAAGACCTGCAGGGAGGCCCTTTTGGGAGAGGCCAATTTCCACTAGAGCAAGAAGGTAAAGGGACCATTCCAGAGGTCAATAATATCAGGATTTTGCTGAAGATCGATTGGCCCAGAAATCTGGGGCTTTCTGTGGTGACTGACATGAACAGGGACGAATGGCACATTGAGATTAGTCTCAGGCAGGGAGACCAGTGGAGAAGGAACTTCAACATTTAGATGAGATACAAAGGCCTGAAGCAAGGCATCTCTCAAAGGCATTGCACCATTTTTCTTTGACTAAATTTAACCCACAGTTTGAAGAGAACATTTGTTTTGGAACCAAGTTTTCTAAACTATTTCATATTCCTTTTTAGTGTTTTAAATTAAAACTGATTTTAAATCCATCTTTGATGAAACTCTAGTCACGATTCTTCTTCTGAAGTTTAAAGGTACATAAAAATACATTTCTTACTGATATAAACATAGAATCACAGATTCTCAGGGTTTGAAAGTTTTAATTCACTTGGTTCAACCATCCAGCTGATATTGGAAGCCTTTCTAGCATATCCTTGCCAAGCCATCTTCTGGACTAGGCTTGAACATCTCCAGGGATGATGTATCTAGCGAGGTGGTTAAGAGCGTGGGCTCTGGAATTAAGCAGACCTAGATTTAAATTCCTATTCCACTCATATGAACTTTGGCAAGTTATTTAACTTTTTTCTCAGAGTTTCAGAGTCTTAATCTATAAAATGGAAATAATATTACTGCTTAACGCATGGTGTTATACTAATGAAATAAGTCATGTGCAGCACTCGGCACAGTGCTCAACACATAGTAACTCCTCAATAAATGATTGATAGTATTATTATTTTTATTCATGCCGTTATTATTATTACCTTCCAAGGTATCATCTTTCAGTGTTGGATAGCTGCCTTAGAAGTCTTCTTTCTGCCATCGCATAAAAAAATCTGGTTTCAGGATGTAATTTGGCAAAATAAATGTTCCATTAGCCATAATTCATCATAAAGTTTGAAAGAAATTCCTTGCAAAGAATGTGCATAATCTCATAGATATCCTGTTAGGATTTCAAGATATCCTTTCAAAAGTATAAACAGAGAAACACTTGAAATATTAAATAATCTGTAAAGCCTTGTCAATGCTATCTGTTTCGTAACACTCATGTAAAGTAAAGAAATGTGAACAAATGTCATCTGTTACCTGACATCACAACTGGGCAATGACTTGTATGGCAAATTTAATTTCAGTAATGCTCACAGTAATTGTTTCCCTGACTTCAGAGCTTTTAGTTTATACAAAGCCCTCTAGACAACAAACTGAACCTTAACCAAAGGTATTTGTGAAGCTTCTTTCAAATCACAGGAAACAAATTTCCATGCTAACTGAGTTCATTACATTATTCAGACACGCTGCTGGTGAATGTTTTGTCAAGGTGCTCAGAGCATTTGATAATAGAAGTAAGATAATAGAATCAAGATTTCAAGAACTACAATAAAATAAATTATTTCTAATCCATGTGGATGCCACTTACCATAACTAGTAAATTCTTATACATGTAAATTAACTCTTTTTTCATGCAAATTATCCATTTAAAAAAAATAAATTTATTTATTTTGGCTGCATTGGGTCTTCGTTGCTGTGCACGGGCTTTCTCTAGTTGTGGCGAGCGGGGGGGCTACTCTTTGTTTTGGTGCGTGGGCTTCTCATTGCAGTGGCTTCTCTTGTTACAGAGCACGGCCTCTAGGTGCACAGGCTTCAGTAGTTGCAGCACACAGGCTCAGTAGTTGTGGCCAGCAGGCTCTAGAGCACAGGCTCAGTAGTTGTGGCGCACGGGCTTAGTTGCTCTGTGGTATGTGGGATCTTCCCGGACCAGGGCTTGAACCCGTGTCCCCTACATTGGCAGGCGGATTCTTAACCACTGTGCCGCCAGGGAAGTCCCATCCAATTCTTTTTAAAAATGTCTTCTATGTTATAGTGCAGTGGGAAAAATATGACTATCTTAAAAATCATATAACCCTTTCTTTACCATTTAAAAACATGCATGTATTGAGAATTAATACACTTTGCACTGAGAAAATATTTGCCAAAATATGTTCAAAACAAAGGAAGTGTTTGAAATGTCATTATTAATTACCAGGAATTTTTTAAAGGTAATATTCTTTGAGTGTAGCATTGTTTTGACTTAAAAATAAGGCAGTGTACTCTCAGCTAGATATTGAATAACTGAAAGACAGAAGCACTGGAAAGTTAAAGAGGGAAAAAAATTAAAACTAACTTATTGGAAGGAAATCAAATAGGGGGTTGACATACATTTGATGTAAAAATCCTTTCCAACTATAAAATTGTTATTCCTTTAAATAAAAGAAATTAGAACTGACTACATTAAAATTATTTGAAATAGTAGCTACAAACATAGAGTAAGGGAAACCTTGGGAAATAAGTATCTTTTAAAATCATCTTAAAGGTTCCCACCAAAGACCATAACCAAAAGAAAGCATGGTAATGAGGTTGAGCTCTAAAGATAATTTGGCTTTGGGTAGTGAGAGAGGAACAGAATCTCAAGCCACCAGAATATTTTAACCCTTCATAGTTTACTTGTAAACAGTTAAATTGATTTGTAGATTATTTTATAGTGTTAACTGAATCATTCTCGGAAAATGTAGAAATGGCTTAAAAATATTCCTGTAAATAAATTAAAGATTAATAATATAATATTAATGCAAGCAAGAGCAAACAGTAAGAAATGGAGGAAGTTGACCCTTCTCCTATTAGGAAGTGCTCTTCAATAGCCACAGTAGGAATTTTAAATGATGACAGTCTAATCAGCCCTTTGAAAATTTGAAATTATGAAGACTATTTATAAGATGGATTTACATTAACTTTTATTTATGATGAATGCATTGCCCTAATTTTATTTCTTAAAATATTACCTGATGATATTAGGAAACCATGATAATTAGCTGACATTTAAAAATATTTTTTATATCATCTTTAACTCAGCCTTTTAAAATTTCCATTTCTCTGTTCATTTTGTAATACACTTAATTTACTATGTACTTAATATTGTAGGCCTAGTACTTAAAATCCTCAGACTATTAGTACATGCATATCATTAATGAATATATAAATACTGGTGGCACAGTAAATATATGTTTTCTCAAAGCTGAGTGTTAGAATTAATATTCACTCCAAGCCAAATATCATCATCATGAAAAAAGCATCTGTATATAAGAATAAATAAAATTTTATCAAAAATATTTACTACTTTAGGTTATTTAAAAATCTAGTCATCAGTTTCCTAAATTTTTATATTATTGTCTGAGAATAATTTCTCAGCACTGTCATCTCTAGATTGTTCCTGCAGTCAGTATACATAGAGTCTTACTTCAACGTGTCCACTTAATAATGTATCTAAACTTTTCTATGCACTGAAGAATATAATTCAGGAAACAGTTTTTCAGTAGTGTATTTCCTAGAGAGAATTTTATGCTAACGTTTCATAGCTTAAGCAAATCTTTAAAAGGCTTCATTATCAACTACTGAAAATGGCTGGCAGTCTGTAGCAATCATTTCAACACAATTTCTATTGAAATTCTTAACTGCCATAGCCACAAAACTTTGAGCTTTTCTTTTTAAATTGTTTTAAAATCTGTTGTTTTGAAGTTTCATTAGTAAGTACAAAATGTGTTTTGGATGTCCCATTTTTCTCTGACACTCATCTTAATATTTTTATGTTCTTTTTTATGTTCGAGTTGAAGATAATTTATTATTGATGTTTTATATAATTTTGTAGGATTTTTCTTCCTTGTAAATTTTGAAGAGACAAGGTCAGCATCCTTCTGTTAATTCATTCTCACTAGATGCGAAGAGTTTTCAAAGAAACATGAAACAGTTTGACAATTTTTTATGAGGCAAGCACACTAAATGAGTCTACAAGGGTTAGAATTATAATATAATCTAATATCTATTATTGTTTTATAATTTAGATTTTATTAATATTTGTTGACTCAAAAAGAATATATTGGTCTTTCCAAACTTACATACCTAATGTGCTTATTTAATATTTGTATTACTTGCCACTCTCTTTCCTTATTTAACTCTTTACTAGTTCTTAATAATACAAAAAACACAAAGATTTAAGCTTTTATAATCATTAATTATTATACTTCTAGCATAATAAATAATACTACAGTCATAATTGCCTTAAATCCCTGTAAAACCAATACTGTTATAAGAGGTAAAAGGTGCAAGAGCTTGTCAATCTTTTCTTTTCAACAAATACGTAATCAATTAAAATTTCAGAATGCTGACAGAGAAAATAGTAGAAGTGAAATGGCCAACGGTTCTTTCATAGTGCATGACAAGAATGATTTATAAGAGCCATGCTGAAGAGAAAGGATTTCCAAAAATGATAGATGTGCTTTCCATTTCTCAGTAAATCACAGTGTACAATATTTAAACTGTCAATGCTCATACCATGTAGTCTTCCACAGAGGAAAATGCACTCTTCCTCCTATCTCTGTTTGGAAAAGAAATTTATGCAGATCAGAAAGTAGGCTTGAGTCAATATCAGCACTTCTAACTCCAGTGACTCCAAAAGGCTGTTGAAGAGAGTTTTCTCTTCTCCTTGCTTGGGCAACACATTCTGATTGATTCTCACTGACAACAAAGCCTAAGCCTAAATCCAGAGGGAAAACAAAATTGTGATTTTAGACCTCACTGCTCCCAAACTTTGATGCTATACCCCAATCAAAGTGAGCTTTTCAAATCATGTTTGGTCTCCTTATTTCTGCCTAAATAATCAGCTTTTAAAAAATTATAACATTAGAATTAAAATATCAATAAACTGGATAAGTAAAAATCTGGGATTAAAACCTTGTGTAAAATTCTAAAGTGGGACATAGTTTGTAATTTTCAAAAGACAGAATAAAGTCTATGAGTCTAGAATCTTGAGAAAAAGGGAGATTGTGATATAAAATGAAATCAGAGATGGGCAGGGATTAGATCATTCAGAGGTCTATAAGCCACAACAAGGTTGGATTTTATTCTAGGTGAAATTAGAAGGCACTGAAGGGCTGTTCAAGAAGGGAAGAGATGTAATCTTATTTATGGCTTTAAGAAGATCACTCTGGTCAGAAAGAAAAACAAATACCATATGCTAACACATATATATATGGAATCTAAAAAAAAAAAATGGTTCTGAAGAACCTAGGCAGGCAGGACAGGAATAAAGATGCAGACGTAGAGAATGGACTTGAGGATACGGGGAGGGGGAAGGGTAAACTGGGACAAAGTGAGAGAGTGGCATGGACTTATATATACTATCAAATGTAAAATAGATAACTAGTGGGAAGCAGCCGCATAGCACAGGGAGATCAGCTCAGTGCTTTGTGACCACCTAGAGGGGTGGGATAGGGAGGGTGGGAGGGAGACAGAAGAGGGAGGAGATATGGGGATATATGTATATGTATAGCTGATTCACTTTGTTATAAAGCAGAAACTAACACAGCATTGTAAAGCAATTATACTCCAATAAAGATGTTAAAAAAATTAAAAATTTTAATAGTGTTAGCTTTATGAGAAGAAAATAAAAAATAAAAAAATAAAAAGATCACTCTGACTACAAAACATCCATTAGCACAGCTAAAGTTACAAATACTGACAATAATAAATGTTTGCAAAGATACAGAGCAACCAGAATTCTCAGACATGCTGGTGAGAGTGTAAACTGATACAATCACTTTGGCAAACTATGTCGCAGTGTCTGCTTCAGCGGAACATACTTATACTCCTTGACCCAGCAAGCCCCTCCTAGGTATATTCTCAATAGAAATGCATGCATATGTTCAACAACAACAAAACTTTAATGGAATGATCATTAAAACATTATTCAAACAGCCCCAAACTGGAAACTACACAAATTCCTGTCAACAGTACAATAGATAAAGTGTAGACTATTCACACAATGAAACCCTGTACAGGAATTAGAATGAATAATCTACAACATGAATGAATCTCACAAATATCATTGGGCAAAAGCCAAACACAAAAGAGTTCATATTATTCCATTTAGATGTTTTTTAAACAGGCAAATCTAATCTATATTTTTAAGAAACAAAATAGTGGTTACCCTTTGTGCAAGTAGGGGGTGGCCAGTGACTGGAAAGTAGCCTGTAGGTGGAGAGAAGTAGTAACACATTAGCATTGAGACCATAACCTGGTGGCAAAGAGGGGTGATGAGGAAATGATAGGGATTCTTATACTGACTGTTGATATACAGTATACATAAAAAGCACAGCATCAAAGACTCATACTCAACAGCCATCTGTTACAATCTGCCTTCTATATGCCTGGTTTAACCACTCTTGGTGATGAGAAGCTCACTATTTATAAGGGAGACTGTTCTTCTTTTGAAAAAAAAATCTGATGGTTCAAATGTTATTTATAATAGTCAAAATCTCATTTATTATTCTAGTTATTTCTCTCTGAAACAACATGGAACAATCCATTTGAATATTAGTAAAAGCTCTTCAAGGAGTTGAAGACAGCTGACATATTTTCACCTTAGTCTTCCTTTCTCCCAGTGAAACAAGTCAGCAACATGATCCACTCTTTGTAGAAAGTGCGTTCCAGCCACCACTTCACCCCAGTAACCACCCTCTGAGAAGCCCTCATTTGCAAATGTCACTAATGAAAAGAAGAGAGAGGGAGGAAGTTGGGTCAGCCCTGCAGATGTAGGATACACAAATGTAGAATTGTCAGTACAGGGTGCTTCAGAGCTCAGTGATTTGAGTGAGCTGTAAGAGTATTATAAGGATGGTTCAAGGTAGCTTCCAGATCTTCTACTTGACATTCTTACTTTAATTTAAACTTAAAGTTTAAAAATACTGACTTGTTTTTACACAGGCCGTTAATTCTCTTCCATCCACAAATTTTCCTTTATATCCCACTTCTACATTCTCCCTTCTTTGGATCATAACCAATCTTGGTCAGAACCTTTTGTTAAATTTCTCCTGTTTCAAATCAATTCATTTCCAATAGCTATTTATCTGCTACAGTTTTGTCCCAACACTTTCTAATAATGTAATTTTTGAAGTTATATTTCGTGTAAATCTGGGAAACTTCCTAGTTGTCAATATTTCTATACACAAAGATTAAAAGGAAAAGAAAGAAGCAAGATAGGAAATAATAGGAGAGGACAAAAATTTCTGTTTATTTTACATTCCAAATATATATTATTTTGTACAATAACATATGCCATGTATAAATGCTATGATACAAGGAATAAGAGGTGAATTATGGGTACTTCATTTTAAATATTTCTTTCCAGTTACTCAAGGTATGAGTTCTAGCATGAAACTGGATAAAGCATCACTTTTAGGTATTTATCTTGATAATATGTCTTTAAAGTTTTGAAGTTTATATTTGAGCAAAACCTTCTATAAATATGGAAAGCTGATTTATAGTGATTTTGCCAAGTCTTTTCTTCCTTTCTTAAGTCTAAGACCATCTACCAGTTATGAGTTTGTTTTACATCTTCTCTAAATAGCAGCACTGCTATGCAAATAGTTTTTATAAACTTGACCTTTGCATAACAAGTTCAAGCAATCAAATTTTAAATTTGTTTTTGTGAACACCTAGATTTGGCTTAGCATTTATTCTTGCTTTGCAACATAGAAAAATCCATAATAACCTTATACATTTTGTTCCTTATATGATCATGATTTAGAGTGAATAATTTTAACTGTTAAAAGCCCTAGAAGAGTCTAGCTTGGTAATTAATTAAGTAAGTAATTAGGAATTAGTTATAACACTCTTTTAAATGAAGAAACATTCTTTTCTCCTGTAACCAATTTTAGCTGTACGATATTCTTAATCACTCCCACTGATGCCATTTCACAAGTTTGCTGCAATATTTTCATGAGAAGTCAAGAATTAGGAAATTAGTAAGAAAATTACCTGATCACCACAAAAGTCTTGGTTCCAACTGTAATCATCGAGTTAGTTGGATGACTAAGAAACTTTATTTTTTTGTTAGCTGATACATAACTGTTCTTGGTATCTCTGCCAGCTGGTGATCTGATGCTCTAAGGTAATTTTCCAGCAAGTGGAAGGGAATTTTACAGGAGTACTATTAATTTACTTTTGTGGTACCTGCATAAGAAACGTGGAATTTGTTACACCCGGCTTCCAAACTAAGGGTCAAACAGTTGTGAAAAATAAAATTTTTACTTATTTAGACATGAAATACCACCAAATTGGAAGATTTCAAAAGCATATATTTTCTCATCTTCCTTGCATTTCTTTAATAGGGTTTCAAAGCAAGTACAGTGATTCCTCAATTTACACAGGTTTGAAGATACAAAGACCAAGAAAAATGTTTTAAGGGACTAGTTGTAAATCTCAGCTTGCAAAATTGGATAATGAAAAAATAATATTCATCTTGATATTGATTACATTCTTAGTTAAAAAAAAATCTAAGTCCTCTTATAATGAGTTTTCAATGTCTTTTACGTAATAAATTATTGTAATACTTAAGTTTTATAAACAATTTTTTGTACAGCAGTTTTATGTAGTTACTTTTAGTTAGATTTTCAATTTCAGTTAATACTGTTGTTGTATTTTTATTCTATTTTTATTGTCATTAAAAATGAGTTATTAAACTGAAGTTAGTATTTATAAACTTAAGAAAAAATATTTTTTATTGAACTCATATTCCTGATTTCCTTAGCTGCTATTAAAACTTTAAGCACATTTAAAAATTATTCTAAATGTGTCTTCTGTCCTTTTATAAAATGTTTTTATAGTGACAGTAGATACAAACTAGGTATATATTTCTATATTTCCCACTGGTATAAAACATGTAATTTCACTTAGAAAATTAGTTCATACAAGTTTAATTAACTGAATAAAACAGCTTAGAAACTTTTCCTTGAAAGTTCACATACAATCAAATTTTTTTTCAGTAATAAAGCCCATATTTGTTTGCTGGATATTAGCTCTGACACAATTTTTGATTATGCTTAATACAAATTCCCTACTCTAGCCAAATGGTTTTCTCAGGGAGGAATTGCATTTAGCATGAGTCAGAGCAACTTGGAAAAGATCCCCTTCAAATTCACCAGGCTTTAGTCTCTCGCATAAAAGAATCTGGAGGTGGTTAGACCGGGGCTGTCTGACAGCTGCTAGAAGGCATCAGGGGCCCAAGCTGCTCTCAGCTCTCTTCTCCTGCATGCTTGTGTGGCCCTTATCCTCAGGATCTAAGATCCCCACTTGAGCTCCAACTGTTCTTTGGCCTTCCGGGCAGTAGGGTGGTAGATGGAGAGAAGGACCTGCTCCTTTAAGGAGATCTTCCAAAAGTCCCACGCAGTGCTTACATTTCACTGCCAAAAACTTAATACTTAGCTGAACTTGGTTTCAAAGTGGAGGTGGAAAACATAGATTTTTGTTTTTTTGGTTTTTTATAGTAATACAGTTTATTTATTTTTTTAACATCTTTATTAGAGTATAATTGCTTTACAATGGTGTGTCAGTTTCTGTTTTTATAACAAAGTGAATCAGTTATACATATACACATGTCCCCATATCTCATCCCTCTTGCATCTCCCTCCCTCCCACCCTCCCTATCCCACCCCTCTAGGTGGTCACAAAGCACCGAGCTGATCTCCCTGTGCTATGCGGCTGCTTCCCACTACCTATCTGTTTTACGTTTGGTATTGTGTATATGTCCATGCCACTCTCTCACTTTGTCCCAGCTTACCCTTCCCCCTCCCCGTGTCCTCAAGTCCATTCTCTAGTAGGTCTGCATCTTTATTCCCATCTTGCCCCTAGGTTCTTCTGACCATTTTTTTCCTTTTCTTTTATTAGATTCCATATATATATGTTAGCATACAGTATTTGTTTTTCTCTTTCTGACTTACTTCACTCTGTATGACAGTCTCTAGGTCCATCCACGTCTCTACAAATGACCCAATTTCATACATTTTTATGGCTGAGTAATATTCCATTGTATACATGTACCATATCTTCTTTATCCATTCATCTGTCTATGGGCATTTAGGTTGCTTCCATGACCTGGCTATTGTAAATAGTGCTGCAGTGAACATTGGGGTTCATGTGTCTTTTTGAATTATAGTTTTCTCTGGGTATATACACAGTAGTGGGATTGCTGCGTTATATGGCAACTCTATTTTTAGTTTTTTAAGGAATCTCTATACTGTTCTCCATAGTGGCTGTATCAATTGACATTCCCACCAACAGTGCAAGAGGGTTTCCTTTTCTCCACACCCTCTCCAAGATTTATTGTTTGTAGATTTTTTGATGATGGCCATTCTGACCGGTGTGAGATGATATCTCATTGTAGTTTTGATTTGCACTTCTCTAATGATTAATGATGTTCAGCATTCTTTCATGTGTTTGTTGGCAATCTGTATAGCTTCTTTGGAGAAATGTCTATTTATGTCTTCTGCCCAGTTTTGGATTGGGTTGTTTGTTTTTTTTTATTGAGCTGCATGAGTTGCTTGTATGTTTTGGAGATTAATCCTTTGTCAGTTGCTTCATTTGCAAATATTTTCTCCCATTCTGAGGGTTGTCTTTTCATCTTGTTTATGGTTTCCTTTGCTGTGCAAAAGCTTTTAAGTTTCATTAGGTCCCATTTGTTTATTTTTGTTTTTATTTCCATTTCTCTAGGAGGTGGGTCAGAAAGGATCTTGCTGTGATTTATGTCATAGAGTGTTCTGCCTATGTTTTCCTCTAAGAGTTTGATGGTGTCTGGCCTTACATTTAGGTCTTTAATCCATTTTGAGTTTATTTTTGTGTATGGTGTTAGGGAGTGTTCTAATTTCCTTCTTTTACATGTAGCTGTCCAGTTTTCCCAGCACCACTTATTGAAGAGGCTGTCTTTTCTCCACTGTATATTCTTGCCTCCTAGAAAACATAGTTTTTTAAATCTGGTTACATGGTTGCTCTGAAATAAAATTAAGGTTCAGCAATTGAGGGGAAGCAGGAGAATGAATATTGGAGTAGGGAGCTAATACTCTTCTGCCATACTTATATATCCATTGTCATTTGAATAAAACATATTTCCATTTCTATTTCTTGGTTCAGCAAACTTTCCTTTCCTAAAAAGTCTTCCTCTCTTCCCATATTCTTATTGAAGTTCTAGCCTTTCTTCAGTGGCCAACTTAGTTTCTCTTTCTTTCTGTTTTTTCCAACTTCCTTGGACTTCCCTCAAAATTCAGTTAGTATTTTTTAATCTATACCACTCATTTGGGACTCATAGTATGTTCGATCTCAATAATTTGTTTCTGTGTCTATGTGTTATAGTCCCAATGATGTGATGTCTGATCTTATGAAGCTCAGACACCATGCCTTTTGCTTCTTTGCATCGCTGGGGCCTAGGGGACATGAGATTGTATCTGTCTTATTCATGACAGATTTGAGATAGCTTACATAAAATGTTCAAAAGTGATAATAATGTGCATTAAAATCTGGAGCAGGGAAAATATAAGCTAAAATGGGAAGCCAAGACATAAAGAGGAAAGAAGTACAAAGTATAAAATGTAAAAATGAATGTTGTAAGAAACTACTCTTAAAAATTTTAATGTTGTCTACATATTTAACTAAAATACATATTTGACTAAGCTACACATGCTATTCCTGGTAACCAAATGGAAAAGGGAAATATGACCGATTGTAAATTACTATTGAAAAGGAGGGGCGGGAATTATCATTGAAAGCAAATCCCTTTCCTACCACTAAGTTATAAAAGAAATTTCTCACTCAGGACTTTATAATGCAGGACTAAGTAATATAGTAGAGAATGTCCTTAGTATCATTCCCATATCAAATACAGTGATAGGCTTATGAGGCTGTTTCTTATAGCATTCATCAATAAAAGGCATGACATCAAACACAGCAGTGCAGGTTGTTTTATAGAGGGTCAAGGTTTAATATTAATTTTCTTATTGTTTGAAATAAAGAATAAAAATTAAAATAATAATAATAATCAAAGCAATAAAATACCTGGAGCATATCCTTCAGTCATTAATACCTTACACTCTCTTAACCTCATTTCTGAGCTAGGCCAGATGATGGAGAGTTTAAGGTGAATATATCCATATATTTGACATGTGAGGCTGTGTGAGGAAGTGGCACAAGATAGAGATAAAAGCACAGCTCTGCCACTTAATTGGCTGTAGAGCACTGGGTAAGTTACTTAAGCTTTCTTTGCTTTAATTTCCTCATCTACAAAATGACAATAATAAAAGTACCTATCCCATTGAATTGATATGAGCATTATAACAGTAATGTGAATAAGGTCTTAGAACAAAAGCTGTCATATGATAACTGCTATTAAAGTAGTTGCTGGGAATTCCCTGGCAGTCCAGTGGTTAGGACTCCGTGCTTCCGCTGCAGGGGGCGTGGGTTTGATCCCTGGTCGGGGAACTAAGATCCCGCATGCCGCGCAGCCCAAAAGAAAAGAAAAGAAAAGAAAAAAGTAGTTGCTAATTCATGTTAAGTAGATAGTAATGTTGAAATACTTATATGAAAACTGAGAAGGCAGGCCAAGGTTTTTACCTCAATGGATGCCCACAATTCATTCATTCACTTCTTCCTGATTATGAAGAGAATGACAGAAGCTATTATCATGGATGAAACTGAAGGTTTTACTTTACAATTCAAAATTTTAGAATAATGTTTTTCATGTGCTTTGTTTTAAAATTTGGGTCATTGAAGTCTTACCAAGCTGAAAAGAATGGAAAAGGAAAATGCAAACATGCTCAGTATTATTCTACAAATCAAATCATAGAGAAGTTGGTATGACCAGCCTAAAAGAAGTACAAGAAAATGGCATAAAATGGTCATCTATGAATTTTGAGATTTTGGAGATTCATTTAGCCACTTATTTTAATTTCTTTACCTAAAATGAGTATAGAACAGTAAAAGCAAATGTCATGAGTTATAAGGAGGATAATCTCTTTCTGTCATTGTCAAAATGAAAAATCTTGGTAAAATGCAAGAACTACTTATTACTGGATTAAAAGTAGTATGAAATGGTACTTTTCTTTTACGTTAGGGCAAAATAATGTACTAAATACTAAATAGACCATAAATTTATATTTAAAAAACAAAAATAATATTAATCATAGAAAATGTTTTACATGCCAGTAAACTTGATTTTTGAGAGTGGCATCAAAGGTTGAGCAATTTTTAGGTCTCCAATGTAATAGCAAATTTTTGGGAAGGAGATCATGACCCATAATGCCAACAGAATTCTAAATCTTCAACATAGCAACAGCTCAACACTGTTTCATTATCCAGAAAATGTCCTTTTTAAAATTGACATTTTTCTATGTTCACTTCCTAAGAAAGGCTAACTGTCATCTTTGTAATGACCTCCTGATTGTCCACAGCTTATTTCTTTTATACTTGAAGCATCAGCTAATTCCTCTTCAAAAGATAGCTGCAGAATGAATCATAAGCTCCTGAAAGACAAGGGCAATGCTTTTTATCTCTTTGTAGATTCAGAAATTGACTCTATGCCTGACATTAAGCACCTGTTCAGTAATTGTTGTTTAAAGAATGGAAATCAGCAGAATGTCTTCCCAGGAGTAGGTTTTATGTGCTTGTAAGAAGCCCTTTTTGTATGAACAGAAGAGGGAGAAGAAAAAGGAATAAAGAGCATTCACTAAAGAAGAATGAGGGAGAGATTCATACAATAATCTCTCCTCTCAGCCAAGGGGAATAATTTGGTGATGTAACTCTGGAGGGATCTGGTAAAGGAGAAAGGCAAGAGAAGAAGGTTGTTTAAACCTCTGTTGGTCTTAGTTCAGAGTTTGTTACCGTAAATCATTACCATTATAACCCATTTTTTAAAAGTATGGCAAGATATCAGCTGTGGACTTAAGAATTGTTTACTTTGTTCTAAAATCCATTGCTATACATTTATATGCCCTACAGTGTTTGAAAAGTGAAAGACAAATCTCATTTGCCACCACTGAAAGAGACAGCTATTTCCCAACTTTCACTCTGAAAATTGATAATTAAAGGGAAAGAATTCAATATCTAACTTGCTTTCTTTTAGAGGAATTCTAATTCATCACCATTTTAAAACTCCCAATGAAATACTAATTTAATCAAAGATCAAAGAATGCTAAAGCCATGTGCAGTAAGTTTGGTGGGATGAGGCTCTACACATGTATGTCACACATTGCTTTGCAATCACTTTGTATCCTCTACAACATAGAGATTTGACAACCCTCTCTTAACCCAGTGATCTATAGCAAACTCATGCTATAAAAATATTTAGTAAAGTGTGATGATTTCTTCAATTTATTTTAAATAGATGGCTTAAATGGTTCAGTAAAAATATATTTTACATAATATATAAAATTCTAATAACACATCAATCAAATAGATACAAATATATGTATATAAATGTACATACATGCATAAACATATGGATAGATGGATGTAAAACATGACAAATGTTAATTTTGCTGAATCTTGGCTAAGGATCTATAGGTGTTTATTGAGCTATTTCACCTTTTCTGTATGTTTGAAAACTTACATACATAAAAGTGTTTTTTAATTAAAAATAAAACAAGCCAGGGAAAAGTAGTAACCCAGTGAGATTAAACGTTATCACTGTTATTAGTAATAACTATTTATTGATCATCTGCTATAACTAGAAACCATACTAATTGCTATACATACATTACCTGATGAACTTTTTTCAAAATACACATAAAATTTACTATCTTAATCATTTTTAAGTATACAGTTTAGTGGCATTAAGTACATTCACATTGTTGTGCAACCATCACCACCATCCATCTTCAGAACTCTTTTCAGCTTGAAAACCTGAAACTCTATACCCATTAGACAATAACTCCTCATACCCACAATCCTGCAGCCTCTGACAATCACCATTGTACTCTCTGTCCCTATGAATTTGACTACTCTAGGTACCTCATTAAGTGGAATCATATGGCATTTGTCTTTTTGTGACCAGTTTATTTCACTTAGCAAAACGTCCTCAAGATTCATCCATGACGTATCATGTGTCAAAATCTTCCTTTTTAAGGCCGAATAATTTTCCATTGTATGCCTATACCAAATTTTATTTATCCATTCATCCATTGATGGATACTCGTGTTACTTCCACCTTTCAGCTATTGTGAGTAATGCTGCTATGAACATGGGTGTACAAATGTCTCTTCAAGGTCCTGCTTTCAAATCTTTTGGGTATATACTCAGAAGTGTAATTGCTGAATCATATGGTACTACTAATTTAAATTTTTTGAGGCTAGTGGGTGCACCATTTTACATTCCTACCAACAGTGCACTGGGATTCCAATTTTTCCATACCCTTGCCAACATTTGTTATTTTCTGGGTTTTTGATAGTAGCCATCCTAATAGGTATGAGGTTATATCAGTGATTTTGTGGTTTTGATTTGCATTTCTCTAATGCTCAGTGATGTTCAGTATCTTTTCATGTGCTTATTGGCCATTTGTATATCTTCTTCGGAGAAATGTCTATTCAAGTCCTTTCCTCATTTTTAAATTGGAGTGTTTGTTTTATTGTTGTTGAGTTGTAGGAGTTCTTTATGTATTCTGGATATTAACCCTTTATCAGATATATGATTTGCAAATATTTTCTCCTATTCTATGGCTTGCTTTTTCACACTATTGATTATGCCAATTGATGCACAGAAGTTTTTAATTTTGATACAGATTAAACTATAAACTATAGTTTATAAGCTACTTTATAAATTATAAATTAAATCATCTATTTTTTGTTGTTGTTAGTATCTGATTTCCTTTTTATATCACCCTGAGAGGTTGGTGTTATAGCCCAGTTTTATACCTGAAGAAACTAAAGCTTGGAGAATATAATTAACTCAGCCAAGTTCATACAACCACTACAAAGTGAAGTTGAGTTTCAAATTCAGTTACATTGTTCTGCTAAACCATGCTGCAGTACTGATTTAAATATTTATATCGTTACAAAATTAAGAATTAATTAGAATAAACTTTCTGTCCCATCTTGAATGTGCAAATTTGTCAGTTCTACAAACAGAATCTGATTAGATTGATTAAGAGACACTCTTCCCCAGATGGCAGCTTGGACAGCCAAATGTCACATATTATCTTCATTGACATGTGGAGTGCTTAGAATCAGGGAAAGATAAACTGTCACACACAACTTCCGGCAGATTGTCAGTTTTCAGAATAACTAAGCCAACAATTGTAGGGTCCAAACATTACGATAGTGAGGGAATGTTTTAATGTGGCAGCAGGTCCATTGTCTGAGATCTCTAAAATTGCATTCAGCGGTTTATAGAATTGCTAAAGAGAGTTGGACGCACAGCCTTCTCAGTAAATAAGAATGAGGAAGAATTTAGTTAAAATTAAAAGTATCTTTGCACAGGGACCATAAAGAAAGCTTCCCCCCCCCCCCCATTTTCTGAACCATGAGCTTTGGTCTAGAAGGAACCCAAGGTCATGAGCCAACCTAATTCATGGAACCCTCATAACAAAACACAACCTGGATCTATTTTCTTCCAAACTCTTTTCTACTCTTTGGAAGGAACAGGAAGCAAGTTCAAGAGTCCTCCTTTAGATGTATATATCTATTGAGCATATCATCTGAGTTTCTTATGAGTTTTATTCTGTAGAGGAGACAAGTAAAACATTGCAATAGAGATTTAAAAGCTCCCAACATATATAAAAGGCAATACTGTCTGATTTCAAAAAGAAAAGTCTACATTATAAACGGTTAAAGTAGTAAATTTGGGTAATGTAATCTGGCAACATCTATTTTTAAATCTACATGTACTTTGACCGACAAACTCACTTTTCGTAAGCTTGTTATTTAACAACAAAGGGGACAGGGGACCTGAAAACCATTCTAATGCCCATCACTAAGGAAATGGTTGAATCAGTGCATTTATACAATGGAAAATTATACTGTTATTTTAAAAATAAATCTTTATTTGTGAACTTGAGGGGATGATATTTCTGCTCAATAAAAACAGCAAGTTGTAGAAATGTATATATTTTGATCCTATCAGGAGCTTGGAATGAGGTGTGGAAGGGTGGACAGTAGGATGTAAACCTGAATTACTTTAGGACTGGAGGAAGAGTTGAAGGAGATACCAGTCTCTTTAGATCTCATATTGCAATCTTATTACAACAGCTAAGTACTGCTCTGTATTTTTTAATTTAGTAAAGAAAAAATTTAAAGTTCTGCTCAGACCTCAAAAAATACAATTTCTAAAATTAAATTCTAGGCAATGGAATTGTTTCCCTTTCCTTTTCCTAAAAGGCACTTAGTTATCTAATCACATAAAAGGGAAAACTTTTTTTACTTTGAGTGAAATAAATAAATAACTTGAAAACAGATTTTCAAGATCATGGACACTTAACTTTAACTTGATTATGAGAGTGAAACAATAAGCCTAATGAATCCCAAGATAAACACCCTACTGTGAATTTAAGAAATGTATTTATTGGTTAGCCATCTATGTAGGAAGGCAGAACTACTAAATGGAGCTGACCCCAGCCCTGCAGTCAGACTGCCTGGATTCAAATCCTGTCTGACACTCTCTTGGTGTGGAGTATTTGATTCATTACTTAACCTCTCTTTAGGCCTCCCATCTGCTTATCTATAAAATAAAAGATAATTCCCTTAGAATAGTGCCAGGAACATAGTAAGTTTTCAATAAATTAGTTAGGTGCTCTGCTATATGATTCAGTTTTACCTTCAAGTAGCTCCTAGTGAAGCAGGGACACAAACTTCTAAAAATTAGCAAGAACCCAGCTAATGAAAATTTCTTCTGCAAAGGATAACAAATATTTTTAATTCCTCCCAAGTGGTATAGTCTATAGCAGCTTGGAGATCAGCCAAGAGCTATGAGTATATATAACCACTTAGACTGTCATTGTTGGCATAAGTCTGAAAAGACTGCAAGTTTTAGAAGAGGAAGAGGACTGTTTTCCTTCATACCTGGAAGCAAACACATGGTATGTTCAGAAAAGGAGAAATTAGCTTTTAAATCTAAATTACTGTTATATAAATTATTGTAATAAATCAATATAAACTGGTATGATTTTAACAAAAGGATGATGACTCTGGGTCTAGAATGAATATAGAGGGCATTAATTCCACAAGAAGAGCAAGTAATGAGAAAATTTCTGGCAAGCCTTCTTAGTTCTCATTATGCCATCAGCACATACTTCATTAACGGCTAACAATAAGCAATATGACTTAATTAAAGGCAGATAAATATCCAGACTATTTCCAGTCCATTCAGGCTAATGGCATCTGCAAAACAAACCATATATAACTGCTCTTTTGATTACTAACAATAAATAAACAACCATTTGAATTTCCTAAATTTGCCTTTCCTGTAGCAAGGAATTCACGATATCCTAAAGGACCTGTTATGGGTTGAATTGTGTCGTGCTAAAAGACATGTTGACATCTTAAGCCCCTGTACCTCAGAATGTGACCTTATTTTGAAATAAAGTCATAGCAGATGCAATTAATTAAGTTAAGATGAGGTCATACTGGAGTAGGATAGACCCGTAATCCAATATGTCTGGTCCTGATAAGAGGAGAAGAGACACAGATAGACACAGGGAGAATGGCCCACAGTAATTGAGGCAGAGGTTGGAGTTATACAGCTGCTGCAAGTCAAGGAACATCAACAATTGCCAGACAACCACTAGAAGCTAGGAAGAGGCAGGGAAGGATTTTCCTGTAGGTTTCAGAAAGAGCATGACCCGCTAACATCTTGATTTTGGGCTTTCAGCGTCCAGAACTATGAAATAAGAAATTTCTGTTTTAAGTCACCAGTTTGTTACTTGTTACAGCCACCCTAGGAAACATATACATTGTACTTTCATTATGGATGTAATCCTTTACCAGGCCAGTTGTAGTGAATTGCAGTACACCTAAAATGCTTAGGAGCCTCTAATTTTAAACTTGATATAAAATCTTTATTTCCTGTAAGTGACATAAAAATAATAATAAACTCTTTTTCCTATCATAAAATCAGAGCAAGATCCATCATTCAGAAGCTACTGAATTCTAGCCTCAAGTACTATATTAGTTTCCTAGGGCTGCCATGACAAAGTACCACAGACTGGGCGGGTGGCTTAAACAACAGAATTTATTTCCCCACAGTTCTGGAGGCTAGTGTCTGAGATAAAGGTGTTGATGGAGTTAGTTTCTTCTGAGACCTCTCTCCTTGGCTTGTAGATAGCCATCTTCTCCTTGTGTCTTCATATTGTCTTCTCACTGTGCCTGTTTGTGTCCAGATTTCCTCATTTTATAAGGATGCCAGTCATTTGGATTAGGGCCCACCCTCATGCTTCATTTTAACTTAATCACCTCTTTAAAGACCCTATCTCCAAATACAGTCACATGCTGAGGTACTGGGGTTTAGAACTTTAATATATGAATTTGGGGGACATAATTCAGCCCATAACAAGGTCAAAGAAAAGATTTTACTATGACCTTAATGAAAGACTGCTCTCAACCAACTCACTCAATGTATTTAGTGCCATTGTAACTACCAGGAATAATGTATAGTAAAGTTTTTAATAAAAGAGCATTACTAAAATCCAAGAGATCTTCAACAAAGGGAGAACTTCTTTTCAACAGCCTTTATATTCTTTGCCTAACACCTGCTCAACAAAGGCTTTAGCCTTGTATAACTTCATTGTTTATCTTTTTTTGGAGTAATTAAATATTCACTGAACTTATTCAGAGAATATTTAAACTTTCCTTTTTTTCCCCATTGTTCCATGTAAATTGTATGCCTTGTAAAAATGAACTCCAATTGTAAAATTAAATATGCCTTTTCTGTATCTTATCAATCTTATTCTCTCAGTCTAAAGTATGTCACCCCATTCCTACTGCTTTCAGTTCGGGTTACAATATTAGATAATATCCAGTAAAATAACCACACAAGCAGTCATAATTTCCTTCACAAATTAAGTCTTATGACAATAAAAAAATGATTAGAGAAAATTTAGTAACTTAAAACTGTACCCACTAGCTGGTTTTAATTATACCAAAGCAAATTTTAGTCCTGGGAAAAATACCTGTTTTCATAGGTGTTACACACTCAGTGAACAAGACTATCCTATCCTCCCCCAAAAATACCTGGTAAAGTAAAAATAAGGATTGTTGGAATATTCTCATTGGTTTAATTCTTAGAGAGTAGACTCAGAAAAGGACAGAATAGGATAAAAACCTCAAATGGCTTCATGGAAATTCTCTTTTCCCAAAGGAAGAGTCTACAGACTCAGTCAGCATTCAGAAGGGGTTGTGGGTTTGAAAGATGGGCAGTACTAGCTAAGCAAACATGTTCTGCAATTGAAGAGACTTAATACAAGAATTCCATTATGTGTGAACACCTATAGCAATTTTTTTCTTTTTATTTACCTAAAGTAGTGATTGAATTATGCACCAAAGTAAACAAATAGTTTTCTTATGTAATAGAATTTTAAGAGATCTAGTCTACTATTGAAGAAAGGCAAATTACTCAACTGCCCCCTTCACTCTAACTTGCAACTCACACCTCAAGATTTCACAATATAGGCTTTCCTGGCCTTAAATGCAAAGGTGGCAAGGATCAAAATGTCCAGTTAGATGGACTGTTCCACAGAGTTGGAAATATAAAGCAAGGAATTGGACAGGAATCTTCAAAGTTATGTCAGTTGACATGAAGATGTGGGTATTCTCTCCAAAGAGACATAAAAATTGATCAATGTAATTTAACAAAAAGCTATTGATTGCCTACTATATGCTTGTGACTATGCTAGATGTAGTTGGTCATTAAGACACAGTCCCTATCTCCAAGGAATTCAGACGTAACAAAGGGGATAGATACAGAACCAAATAACACGGTAAAAGTGAAATTTTAAGATAAACAGGAAAGCAGTTAATTTTGCAGGAATCTGGAACACTAAGAAGTGATAAATGAGTGGGCCGTCAAGAAGGAGTGAAGATATATGGACAAAAGATATGGGAGGGTGCCTTTCCTGGCCAGGGGCATAGCTTGTACAATGATGCAGAAGAGTTCAGATGTCTGTAGGGAAGAGAATGCTCTAGTGGAGCTAGAGTCTATATCACAGAATGCATGCAAGAAAGCTTGAGTTGAGATTGGAGGGAGAGACCCAGTTGTGAGAGACTTATTACCAGAGTAGTGGACAGAGCCTGGAGACTGGGAAAAATGACTAGTTAATCATAGGATCAGCAACCTACACTATGTCAGCCAGATTGTTTTTACACTTCATACATTTTTCTGTGCTTGTATCTTTATTGTTATGGTTTTGTGTTTGGTTAATATTTGAAAATTCCATGCTGTAGTAATTGTAATAAAGATAACTAAAAGATGGGGTTCCTTTCTGTGCTTGAATCAGACCTTTAAAGGAACTGCAGAATAGCCCTGGAGAATGGTTTGATGATAGTGAGAGTGATTGGAATAAGAGAACCCCAAGATAAAGATAAATTCAGGACAACAAAGAAGGAGCTACTTGTTCATTTGCTCTCCTCTTCCGAGATGATCTCCTTCCAGTGGCAAAATCCATGGAGGTCTGGTTTTGTTTTTAATTAGGGAAACTGTTCTTCCAGCAGCTAACATTATATGATTCAGCTATCACATATTTAATAATAATTGAAGGAGAACAGAAAAATCTCTGTAGTCAAAGAAATTTAATAATTAAGGAAATTATCAGAATAATATATGCAAATTGGCCACTTAGATTGAGTTATTATAAAGATATTATGGAGATCTGTTTGACTGTTTACCCAAAATATCTGTGTTTTCTTTCTTTATCTGCAGACTTAAAAGCAATATGATTATTCAGAGCCCGTAGATCTTTGGGAGACAAGTAGTGCCAGCTCCCAAATATTCATAGTAATATATAACAAACACAATGCTAATTTTAGGCTTTGGTAAAGCCTTATTGTTAATGACTAAGATGACCTCAACGTTCCCTTCAGCTTGACTAAACTTTAGATAGGTTTGTTCCTAATCATAGTCCCTTTTCTTAGAGCATTTGCTTTACAAAACTTATAATCACAAATTCTTTCTCTGTTCTCTTTGAAATGTATACAGATCTCCTTAGAAGCCTCTTGCTAGTTTTATAACCTAGGGAATGTCTTTCCCAAAGACCTGACAATCATCATGTTGAAACATATTCATCAAGGAAGATAGTGCCCCTATCTCTCAGAGTCTGTGGGAGATTAGAGCCTAACTTCAGTGGATGCCTTGTTACAAGATTTAAAACTTCCTTCTGTCATGAAGATGTGAGAAAGTTTACTTTTTCTTTGGGTTAGGACAATTAGGAGATACAGGTGGTTTATGATTCCCCTCATCCCAACTCTTAAAAACTCTGTAGCCCTTTGTTTCAGTGAAATTGAGCTCAGTCTCTCTCCCCTATTGCAGTAGTCTTGAGGAAAAGCCTTCCCTACCCTTTTGACTTTGTCCAGTGCAATCTTTCTTTGAGATTAATGACATCAAAAGCTATTGATATATTCCTGCTATTCTATGTTCCCAATCAGTGATGACTCTTTGCCTTCATCATGTGATGTTTCATGGTAGAAATTTAAAAATCATCCATTAAGTTTTCCACAGAACTCCTGTATGAAATAACAGATTGTGGTGATGAATTTTTTTGCACAAAAAAAGCCAAAATTGAGATTATTCAAAGTTAACAATAGAATTGGGTCAAGATTCCAATTAAGAGATTCTAGAATATTATTAAATTCTTTAATCTCTGATTGCCAGATTAGAAAACAAAGGTTCTATGTGATCTGACTCAGAAAAATGACCAATGCTACTTCCTCTTTTAGTTAGAAAGGCAGCTCTGGAGAACTTGCAAGGAGCCACAAGGAGTTGTGGAGAGAGAACACAGCAGTGTTGGGGTTAGAGAGACCTCAGTTTGAAATGTAGCTCTACCACTGATTATATGTGTGACTTTGGGCAAATTACTTCCTTGTCTTTAAGAAAGAAGATAAACATACTCCCTTGGCCAGGGGGTTGTGTGAGTTGTATGTGAGAAAATGTGTGTGAGGCAAATGATGGCTTTTACCACCATCTCAGGCCACTAGAGTCTTAGATGGCTGTGCAATGCTGCAATGCTTAACTTCTAAAAGGGCATTGACAAGATGTGCTAGGGCAGAGACAGAGACTCCTCCAGAGGGAACTCTGCCCTCACCACCTCCCTGTCTTCTTAGAGTGATAGGAGTCTCTTGCCAGCATCCTGCCAGCATTTGCAGTTGCGACTTACCTCTTAGCAGGGAGCCTGACTGGAGCACCTGCCTGGCTGCACCAGGTAATTGGCTCCTCTGTCTTCACCCCGGAGAACAAGTGCTTTAAACTGTCTTGAGCATAGGGGAAGAATCAAACCCAACCATTAATTACATAGACAGAATACACTCAATCCACTGTGAAAGGTGATATAAGAAAAACTTTGTTTTCCAGCTGATTCTATGCAAAAAAACAAAACACACAAAACAAAATCAAACAAAAAACCTGATGTAAACAAATAGTTTTTCAACTCCTTGATTTTTTTAAAAGAACTATATAGATTATAAAACTTTTAAACCAAAATAGAGGCACGCATCAATCTTTTAACTTCAGTAGAGAGATAAGAGGTGTATGTGGGGTGGTAGAAATTGCATTTCAGCCTTAATTCTCATATAAATTCCATTTATTCTTTAATATCTGGTGAGAATCACCTGGAAAGTATTGATATCTTTCAGGAAATCTCATCAAGCTGTAGATCCTGATGAAAACCAGATTCATGATATCAGCATGGCTCATAGGACATCTCATTTAAAACTTAATGGAATATTATTTTTATGATATGTATTTTGGGAGTCTCTTCCCAGTTTGGTTAATTTTTATTCTTCCATATTCTTAAAGATTTTCTATTAAAATTTGCTTATAAAACTGTACAGAAAGTGGTCATATTTATGAGTCAGGTCACAGACTTGACTTAGAAACCACCTAGGTTTGGACATTTTTTATTTCCTGATTCAGAAAGCAATTCAGAAATCCCAATTAATTGATAGTATACAATTTTCTTTAAGGCATCTTCAATCCATTTTCTTAATCTTATATCTTTTGATTTCCACCCCCATGACTTTGCTTTTCTTGTGATAAAATAGGTAATAACACAAGGTTAACAGGAGGGCAACATCTGTGCTGATTATTCAGAGAAGCAAAGTATTTTTCATCTTTGTACATCTGTTGGAAGCAGAAGTAATTTTCCCTTTGTTTCCATAGATACAGTAAACAAGAAATACACTTTCTTGTTTACTAATTGGTTCCATTTTTGTTATACTGATTATGATTTTTTTTTTTAACTTTGGGTTTATTTATTTATTTATTTATTTCTGGCTGGGTTGGGTCTTCGTTTCTGTGCGAGGGCTTTCTCTAGTTGCGGCAAGTGGGGGCCAGTCTTCATCGCGGTGCGCGGGCCTCTCATTATCGCGACCTCTCTTGTTGCGGAGCACAGGCTCCAGATGCGCAGGCTCAGTAGTTGTGGCTCACGGGCCTAGTTGCTCCACGGCATGTGGGATCTTCCCAGACCAGGGCTCGAACCCGTGTCCCCTGCATTGACAGGCAGATTCTCAACCACTGCGCCACCAGGGAAGCCCCTGATTATGATTTTAAAGGCCAATTTTATTTAACTTTGTATTAGATGTATTTCAAATCTATATGTAGAAAAAAAGTGTCTTACTATGTTTAACTTTAGACAAAATGTGATCAAAGAAAGATGTAATATAGAGCTTATAAGATAATATATCCCTATTTCTAAGAAGATAGGCCAGAAATACAATGTTTTTTTTATTCCTATATAGGAAGCACTTAAGGTTCTATCTCCTCCAACTTTCTCCTATAAATTATGGGGAATTCATTTTCAGTTTTTCCTCACCAGTATACAATCTGAAACATTCAAAGAGAATATATTTTTTTAAAACTTGAAAATTCAGTGACAAATATTTGATGGATGGTAGGAGGAAATTAAGGCAACACAAAAGAGCAGTAACTATAAGGGATACGAAAAGAATAACAAACATATTAGAGAGCACATCGAAGCCTGAAACTTTTGGACTTCTCTACTCAACCCACCACACACAGCACCACTAACAGAGGAAGGTTGGTCCCTATTGCTCTCCATGACCTTGGTTTTGAACAACTCTCCTTGTACCTCAGTTTGAAAGGTACAAGTTTCTAAACATGCCAGTTATTTCCTTTGCCACCCACTTTTTTCTACTACTTACCCCTGAGGACACCTTTGTATTACCTGTTACAATAAACGTAGTATTATTTACCCCAGAGTTCCTCAGTCTTGACACTATTGACATTTTGGATCAGATAATACTTTGTTATGGGAGGCTGACCTGTGCACTATAGGGTTTTTAGCAGCATACCTGGCATCTACCCACTAAATGATATAGCACCACCTCTCCTAAATCTTAATTTAAATGTCTTCAGAAATTGCCAAATGTCCCCTGGTAAGCAAGATCAAGCGCCCCATTTGAAAACCACTGGTTTACACTAACATTTGTTTATTTATGCATCAATTCATTCAATTAGTTTCTCTCAGATGCATGCTGTGTCAAGCACTGGAATACAAAAGTAAGAAAGATATAGTGCTTGCCCTCTCCTATCCTGAAGTCTAGTTATAGATGTGGACAAGAAAACTGTCAATTACAATTTAGTATATAAAATATTACCACAGAGGTAAAAACAAAATGCTACTAGAGCATAATGAAAGGACACCTAACCCAGTTTGGGGGATCAAGACTTTCACAAAGGAATAGGCACTTAAGGGGACATCAAAAAGGTGAGTGGGAATTAGCTCAGTGAAAAATATAAAAGGGACAGAGTGTTCCAGGCAAAGAGGATAATTAAGCAAAAGCCTGTAGGTGAGAAAGCAGGTCAGCATTACTGGGGCACTGAAAACTACAAGCAAGGACCAGGTTACATGAGGTCTTATGTTTCATATTAAAGAGTTTTGACATTATTCTAAGGATAGTGGTGAGTTATGATCTTGCTCTTCAAGACGATGACTCTGGGTAAGGGAGCCATGACTTTTGTAAATTCAAATAACTGTTCTTCTGCTGTCAGTCAGTCAGTCAGTCCTTGAATGCTTCTATGCCAGCCCAAAACTTCTCCAGTTTCTCCACTCTTTTACCAGGTACAAGACAGAAACCATCAATCTTCCAGGTCTATCCATAAAAGAATGAAAACTTATCTCTGTAATTAAAACTAAAACTATCCTACATTTTTTTCACTGTTACGTAAGTAAGTCTAAACTCTAAAGATATTCTGTGTGGTTATCATCAAATAGGTACCAAGTTTTTGTACACTAATTCAAGTAATGCTCCAAAAAGTTCTTTAAGAAAATAAGGCAAATGCATAGTTAATTTGCCATTTCTAGATGAAACTAAGAAAGAAGCAAATCAAAAGCCAGTTTGGAAAAAGCCTACTGACTTCCCCTCTCCAAGAGTTGATGTTACATCTTGTTATATTTTTCTAAAATTCAATTGGAAAGTTCTGAATTATAAGGACATAAATTTTTAAAAATTGTGTCTAATACTTCCACTACATAAGCACTGAATTTGGTTCTTTGTATGAATTAAAAACATTAAATAGTCAGGTGATGTTTGTTCAATATACCACACTACTAAAGAAGACATTTAGCATGAGAGAGAAAACAACTTGATGTGACTCTAAGTAATATCTGAGTCACTAACAAGAAAGTCAAATGAATGCTCAACATATTGGGAGAATGTTTTTTGCCAAGGAGTAACTGTGTTTAACAGAATGTGTTTTTGATTGAATCAATTTGGAATTTGAAAGATGAAAAATTGGTAGCACTACTTTGCTATTAACTATCCTTACTCAAAGCAAAGCTTTGTAGAATATGTCTATTTGCAAGTAAATAAATTTGAATTCATTTCCTCCTTATCATCTGTTCACTATAGTACGAAACAAGGGAAAAGAGAGCTCTGGGGAAAATAAAGCAGAGATGAACTTTTCCCTCCAGCTCTATAAAGAATCATCTTTATATCTAGAGAAGTGGGTCAGAGACCTTTATCTTTGACCGTAGCACACTTCAAAGCAATTCTTGTCAATTGGTTTTTCTCTTACAGGTAAAAAAGTTCCTGAAGTTTTCTTTCATTTTCTCGTGAAAAATGCTCTTCCTTTCAGGGAGATAGATACATCACACTGAAGAAATTTGTGTCAATCTCAGTGCTCTGACTCCGATTCCAGATAGATGTGCCTGCAGGTCAAGAATACTTTGATTATGCCAACACTCATGAATATTGGTATATTAACATTTGTATTCTGTTCATCAATCTCATGAGTCTGGTTACTGGGAGTCCATCACATCAGTGGTTAGCACATCCACTCTCAGAGTGACTACACTAGATTTAGGATTACATACTTACCAAGATAATAACACCTGTGAGTCCTCTTGGCTGATAATCAACCAGCCTTTCTCAAGTGGACATCTTGACCATGGTATTGGCTATTTGCTCTTTCCATTCAAATTTTCTACAACTAAAATTCACCTATTTCTTGTGATCATTAAATAATATGTGGAAACCATAAATAGAAATAGTATGTATGCTTTCTGGATATAGGAATAAGTGATGATATCAGTTTACTCATTCATCTGTTCCATAAACATAACTCCCTCTGTGCACCAGTTTCTTTGGTAAGTACTGGAAATGTGCCATTACCACCTTGAAACAGTTCACAAACTAGCAGGGGAGATGGAAATGTGCATAAACTTGATATAGTATGAAAAACACAGGATAGGGGGGTCAAGATGGTGGACAAAGAGGACATGGAGCTCACCTCCCCCCACAAACACATCAAAAATACATCTACATGTGGAACAATTCTCACGGGAAACTAACTGGAAACTGGAAGAAGAAATCCTATACAACCAAGGCTGCAAGAAAGATTCCCATGTAATCAGGTACACTGGGAAGGAAAGCATTGGGTTGGGACCTGTGCCCCTGGGATGGGACTAAGTGGAAAAAGGAGAACTCGTGGGTGGACATGGGAAGTGAGTGGGGTTAAACCACAGACTAGGTGTCCCAATCCTGGGGTCCAGCGGGGAGAAGACAAGCCCCTTGGCTGCTTGGAAAACTACTGAGACAGATAGAAAGACTGAAGAAACCTAGACTCCATTCATGAGGAATACACAGATTCTGGCTTGCCACCAGACCGGGCAGAGAAAGGTCTGCCCTAGCGGCTGCTGCTTCACCACACTTCCCAATATGAGTTTGAGTGAACTCTCTGGCCCCACTCACTCCATGTCACAGCTTGGCACTGGATGTAGGGCAACCAGGTCTGGGGAAAGACTCGAGTTAAGGACACAGAGGCAACCCAGGGGCCCAGAGTGTGGTCCAGGTGGAGCAGCAGTGGCCACTGTTCATGCTTTCTCAAATGCCAAGCAGCTCAGACTTCTGACAGCAGCACAGCCTCTTCAATTCCTGCATCCACAATGCTACAATCCCCAGCATCAGCTGAGTGAATGCTCTGGCCCCACTTACTCAGTGCCAAACCCTTGCACTAGATCTGGGACAATAGGGGAAGAGACCACGACCTTGGGCTGTGTCTAAATGGAGCTTGCAGATGCCTCTGCTTACAGAGGTGTATCAGACCTCTGTAAGCACTTGATCCCTGCTTACTACAGCATTCCCCCAACTTTGGGGCAAAGGCCCCAGTGTGGGGAGAAAGAAAAACAAACACTTAAAAGGAACAGAGCCAGTTCAAGCCTGACCCTCAGGGTATCTGCTCCAGCAACTTGAGCAGCCCCCAACCTTGAAAGGGCTGTGACTGCCACTGAGCATAGAGGAAGTCCCTCCTCATACCCTGAGCAGGCTCTAGCTACTCCAATACCAGCCACACACCCTACCAAGGTGATGGCTGCCAGTACACCCTGAGGAAAGACATGACTGGCATCCACATCAAATCCAGCCCTTCCACCAAGGGCACTGGGCACATGCAGTCTGCATAGGGGTGCTCCCACATAAGAACACCCCTTCAAGACCACAATAAGTAACTGTTTCACCTAAATTCACAGAGATAGGGAAAGTAAAGTAAAATGAAAAGGCAGAGGAACTACTCTTAATTGAAAGAGCAAGAGAAAACCCCTGAAAAAATAAATAATAAAACAGAGAAAATCAGTCTACCAGGTAGCGAGTTTAAAAAATCAGTAAAAAAAAAAAAAAAAAAAAAAAAAAAATCAGTAATAGAAATGCTAACTGAATTAAAGAAAGAGAATCAATCTAAGCACAGATCACATTAACAAGGAACTAGAAACTATAAAGAAGACTCAATCAAAAATAAATAATTCAATTTTTGAGATAAAAGCAATCTAGAAGCAATAAATAGCAGACTAAGTGACACAGAAGAATGCATAAGTGATCTGGAAAATAGAATAAATGGAAATCACTCAACAGCAGACAGAAAGACAAATGAAAAGAAATGAAAGCAACATATGAGATCTATGGGATAATATAAAGCATGCCAACCTAAGCATAATAGAGATTCCAGAAGGAGGAGAGAGAGAAGGGGACTGAAAATGTATCTGAAGAAATTATGGCTGAAAACTTCCCAAGTCTAAAAAGGGAAACAAATATCCAGGTACAAGAAGCACAGGGTCCCAAACAAGACGAACCAAAACAGACCCACACCAAGATATATCATAATTAAAATGGCAAAAGTTAAATGTAAAGAGAGAATTCTAAAGGCAGCAAGAGAAAACAAAGAGTCATATAAAGGGAACCCCCATAAGGCTATCAGCTGATTTCTCTGAAGCTAGAATAGAGTGGCATATACTTAAAGTCCTGAAAGAGAAAAACCTGCAACCTAGGATACTCTACACAGCAAGATTATAAGCATAGAAGGAGAGATAAAGAATTTCTCAGATAAGCAAAAACTTAAAGAATTCAGCAATACTAAACCTACCCTAAGAGAAATGTTGAAGGGTATTCTCTAAATGGAAAAGAATCTATAGAAAAGGGAAAATCCCAATAGGAAAGGAAAATATATACTAAGGATTGAAGATCCTTAAATAAACCAGTGATTGAAGGTCACTTAAATAAGCCAGTACATAGATTAAAAAACAAGGAAAAATTGTAAAAGTAATTATAACTACAATAAACAGTAAAAAAGAAGTATGAAGATGTAAAATAGGAAATCAAAATCACAAAATATGGGGAGGGAAGTAAAAACATATAGATCTTTTAAAATGCATTTGAATTTGAATGACAGTTTGAAGCAAGTAGATATAGTCACTAGTCAACATACATGAATTCCATGGTAACCACAAATAAAAACATACAATAGAGTCACAAAAATTAGAACAAAAGGAAATCAAGCATACTACAAAAGAAAATCATCAGCCCACAAAAGGAAAAAACAAAAAGAAAAAATGAGCAAAGAATGACTACAAAAGCAACTGGAAAACAAGGATTAAAATGGCAATAAGTACATACCTATCAATAATTACTTTAAATGTCAATGGACTAAATACTCCAATTGAAAGACATAAAGTGGCTGACTGGATAAAAAAAAAAGAACCTGCAATATGCTGCCGAAAAGAGTCTCATTTCAGGATGATGGACACACAGAATGAAAGTGAGAGGGTGGAAAAGGTATTTCATGAAGATAGAAACAACAGAAAAGATGGGGAAGCAATACTCATATCAGACAAAATAGACTTTAAAACAAAGACCATAAAGAAAGACAAAGAAGGGCATTATATAATGATAAAGGGATCAATACACGAAGATGTTACCCTTATTGACATATACACACCCAATATAGGAGCACCTAACTACATAAAGCAAACACTAACAGACATAAAGGGAGAAACTGACAATAATACAATGATAGTAGGAGACTTTAACACCCCACAGATATCAATGGACAGATCATCCAGACAGAAAATCAGTAAGGCAACAGAGGTCCTAAATGACACAGTATACCTGTTGGACTTAATTGATATCTACAGGACATCACATCCAAAAACAAACAATACACATTCTTTTCAAGTGTGCAGGGAAGCATGGAACGTTCTCCAGGATGGATCACATTCTAGGTCACAAAATAAGCCTCAGTAAATTTAAGAGGATAGAAACTATATCAAGCATCTTTTTCAACCACAGCAGTATGAAACTAGAAATGAACTATAGAAAGAAAAACAGGAAAAGAACAAACACATGGAAACTAAACAACATGCTACTAAAAAACCAATGGGTCAACAATGAACTCAAAGAGGAAATCAGAAAATACGTTGAGACAAATGAAAATGAAAACACAACTTTCCAAAATCTATGAGATGCAGCAAAAGCTCTTCTAAGAGGAAAGTTTATAGTAATACATGCCTTCCTCAAGAAACAAGAAAAATCTCAAATAAACAACCTAACTTACCACCTAAAAGAATTAGAAAAAGAAGAACAAACAAAGCCCAAAGTCAGCAGAAGGAAGGAAATAATAAAGATCAGAGACAAAATAAGTAAAATGATATCCTCCCCTCAAAAAATAGAAACGATCAATAAAACCAAGAGCTGGTATTTTGAAAAGATAAACAAAATGGATAAACCTTTAGCCAAGCTCACCAAAAAGAAGAGAGAACACAAATAAACAAAATAAGAAACAAAAGAGGAGAAATAACAACCAACACAACAGAGATACAAAAAAATTGTAAGAGAATACTGTGAACAGTTGTATGCCAACAAATTGGACAACCTGGAAGAAATGGACAAATTTCTAGAAAAAAGACAGCTTGCCAAGACTGAGGCAAGAAGAAACAGACAATTTGAACAGAAAGAGCACTAGAAGTGAAACTGAATCTGTAATTTAAAAAACTCCCAGCAAACAAAAGTCCAGGACCAAACACCTTTACAGGGGAATTCTACCACACATATAAAGAACTTATACCTGTCCCTCTCAAACTATTCTAAAAAATTGAAGAGGCAGAAACACTCCCAAATTCATTTATACAAGACCACTATTATCCTGATACCAAAACCAAAGATGCTACAAAAAAAACAAAAAACAAAAACTACAGGCCAGTAACTTTGATGAATAGAAATGCAAAAACCTTCAACAAAATATTACCAAACTGAATCCAACAATACATTAAAAGGATCATACACCATGATCAAGTTGGATTTACTCCAAGGTCACAAGGATGGTTCAACATACACAAATCAATCAATGTGATAGACCACATTAAGAAAAGGAAAGACAAAAATCACATGATCGTTTCAATAGATGCAGAAAAAGTATTTGACAAAATTCAACATCCATTCATGATAAAAACTCTCATCAAACTGGGTTTAGAGGGAACCTATATCAACATAATAAAGGCTATTTATGACAAACCCACAGCCAACATAATACTCAAAGGTGAAAACCTTAAAGCCTTCCTGCTAAGTTCAAGAACAAGACAAGGATGCCCACTCTCACCATTTCTAGTCAACATAGCATTGGAAATCCTAGCCCCAGCAATCAGACAAGAAAAAGAAATAAAAGGTATCCAAATTGGAAGGGAAGAGGTGAAACTGTCACTCTTTTCAGATGACATGATACTCCATATAGAGAACCCTAAAGTCTCCACCCCAAAGCTATTAGAACTAATAAATGAATTCATGAAGGTTGTAGGATAAAGATTACTATACAGAAATCTGTTGTGTTTCTATACACTAAAAATGAAATATCAGAAAGTAAAAAATCCTATCTCAAATCACAAGAGAACAAAAGAGGAAAGGAAGAAAAAAGAACTACAAAAACAAACCCAAAACAATTAACAAAATGGCAGTAAGAACATAGATATCGATAATTACCTTAAATGTAAGCAGACTAAATGCTCCAACCAAAAGACATAGACTGGCTGAATGGATACAAAAACAAGACCTGTATACATGCTGTCAACAAGAGACAGATCTAGAGACACATACAGACTGAAAGTGAGGGGATGCAAAAAGGTACACCATTCAAATGGAAATCAAAAGAAAGCTGGAGGGGCTTCCCTGGTGGTGCAGTGGTTAAGAGTCTGCCTGCTAATGCAGGGGACACGGGTTCGAGCCCTGGTCTGGGAAGATCCCACATGCCGCGGAGCAACTAGGCCCGTGAGCCAAAACTACTGAGCCTGCGCGTCTGAAGCCTGTGCTCTGCAACAAGAGAGGCCACAATAGTGAGAGGCCCGCATACCACGATGAAGAGTGGCCCCCGCTTGCCGCAACTAGAGAAAGCCCTCGCACAGAAACGAAGACCCAACATAGCAATCAATCAATCAATCAATCAATCAATCTTTAAAAAAAAAAAAAGCTGGAGTAGCAATACTCATATCAGACAAAATAGATACTAAAATAAAGACTGTTACAAGAGACAAGGAAGGACACTACATTAATGATTAAGGGATCAATCCAAGAGGAAGATATAACAATTGTAAATATTTATGCACCCAACATAGAAGCACCTCAGTATATAAGGCAAATGTTGTCAGACATAAAAGGAGAAATTGACAGTAGCACAATAATAGTGGGGGACTTTAACACCCCACTTACATCAATGAACAGATCATTCAGACAGAAAATCAATAAGGAAACATAGGCCTAAAATGACACATTAGACCAGATCGACTTAATTGATATTTATAGAGCATTCCATCCAAAGGCAGCAGAATTCACATTCTTTTCAAGTGCCCATGGAACATTCTCCAGGATAGATCACATGCTGGGCCACAAAGGAAGTCTTAATAAACTTAAGAAAATTGAAATCATATCAAGCATCTTTTCCAACCATAATGCTATGAGATTAGAAATCAACCACAAGAAAAAAAAATTGTAAAAAACACAAACACATGGAGGCTAAACAATATGCTACTAACAACCAGTGGATCACTGAAGAAATCAAAGAGAAAATTAAAAAATACCTAGAGACAAATTAAAGCAAAATCACGATGATCCAAACCCTATGGGATGCAGCAAAAGCAGTTCTAAGAGGGAAGTTTATGGTGATACAAGCTTATCTTAGGAAACAAGGAAAATCTCAAATAAGCAACCTAACTTTACACCTAAAGCAACTAGAGAAAGAAGAGCAGACACAACCCAAAGTTAGTAGAAGGAAAGATATAAAGATCAGAGCAGAAATAAATGAAATAGAGACTAAGAAAACAACAGAAAAGATCAATGAAACTAAAAGATTGTTCTTTGAGAAGATAAACAAAATTGATAACCCTTTAGCCAGGCTCATCAATAAAAAAGGGGGGGAGAGGGCCCAAACAAATAAAATTAGAAATGAAAATGGAGAAGTTACAACTGACACCAAAGAATTACAGAAGACCATAAAAGACTACTACAAGCAACTATATGCCAATAAAGTGGACAATCTAGAAGAAATGGACAAATTCTTAGAAAGGTACAATCTCCCAGGAAGAAATAGAAAATATGAGCAGACCATTGACAAGTACTGAAATTGAATCTGAGATTTAAAAACTCCCAATAGGGAGCAGTTCTCTCAGGGTTACTTGAGATGATGCCTCCTGGGCTTGAAGTCCTAAAAATTCCTGCCAAATAAAACATAACTCTCAACTTTTAGGTTGTGAATAATTTTTTAGTCAACAGTTATAGCCGACCAATGAAGGGACTAGAGCAGATTCCTCTCCTTCACCTGAACTCTGTGAGGATCTGGACCCTTGGTACCAGAAGAGGCTTCTTGTGCCCATCCGCCTCTGCAGGGAGTCCAGATGAATGTGGGTGAGTCTCTCCTGGTTCTAGGATCTCCCATTATTGGTTGATAATCCTAAATTTTATTCAGTGGGGGAATAGGTTATCCTTGAGACTTAGTTTCAAGAAGAGGTGACTGGGTTATCCTCAGTCAAAGGACTGGGAAGATTTTGCTCAGTTTAGACATTGAGTGGCTTATTCGCAGTGAAAGGCACTGGGAAGACCCAGTTTAGATACTGAATGGGTATCCTCAGTTTAAAGACTGGGAAGAGTTTGCTCAGTTAAACACGGAGTAGGGTGGGACTGAGTAATTAGGGAGAAGACTGGCCTGTCATTTTTCCTTGAATTGTCTACCTTAATAGAGTTTGTCAAAGTAAAAAACCAAAATCTTATGAGAGCTTCTGAGCTCCAAAGAAGGGATTCTCTCCTCCAGGCCAGCAACAGCTTTCTCAGGCAACTGAGAAACTTGCAGGAGTGGTGGAGGCAAGACCTCATGCTGTGCAGCTGTCCCTACAGGGAAACACTCATTTAATTAACAAACTGCTCAACCAGGGACGTGAATAAGAACTGGCCATTCCACAATTGGAGCACCTGTGGTAGTCTTATACACCACCAGGAGAACCCGAGACACATAAGAGGAGGCTAAAACAACTCTGGGGCAAAACCTAGAGGAGTGAAGCTCTCAAGCAGCACCACACGATTGTCACTAGCAATTTTATTTCAACAAACTGACCTCAGAATGGGAAATAAATCTTTTAAAACAAAAGAAAAAGGAACAGCAGATTGCCAGCTCCAACTAATACCCTAGTCAGGTTTACTTATGTACAAAACTTACAAGTACTTACTTAATTGGAAATTAAAGGAAATCTTGCCTTAAAAATGAGGGGGCTTTTTTATTGTGTACACAGTTAAGTTAAATTAAGCTTAAAAAGCCAGCTTGATAAAAATATTTTTCCAGAATTCTGACTTTAAACAAAGGCCTTCTAGGGGGACTTGCATTTCTCTTCCTGTTCTTTGAGATGTAAATGTTCTACCGGATCTTCCTAGGACTTTCTATGTGTGTGAACGTGAGTGTATGTGTTTTAAAAACATGACCTCTGCCATACTATTTTTGAGAATAAACTCTCGGGATTTTACTTAGGTGACATCCCCTCCCACTCTTATGGGGAAGCCTCTTGCATCTTATTTGTTCGAATCACTATTATAATGTGTTTTATTAATGGCCAAATGATGGATCCTTTTAAATTGGAGTAACTAATAAATTGGTGAATCTAGAGTGCTGTCATTATAAAATTAAAATTAAATAAATAAATAAATAAATAAATAAAAACTCCCAACAAACAAAAATCCAGGACCAGATGTCTGTACAGGCTAATTCTACCAAATATTTAGAGAAGAGTTAACACCTGTCCTTCTGCAACTGTTCCAAAAAAATTGCAGAGGAAGGAACATTTCCAAACTCATTCTATGAGGCCACCATCACCCTGATACCAAAACCAGACAAAGATACCACACACAAAAAAGAAAATTACAGATTACTGATGAACATAGATACAAAAATCCTCCCTCAGCAAAATACTAGCAAACTGAATCCAACAATACATTAAAAGGATCATACGCCATGATCAAGTGGGATTTATCCCACGGATGCCAGAATTTTTCAATATCCACAAATCAATCATTGTGATATACCACATTAACAAACTGAAGAATAAAAACCATATGATCATCTCAATAGATGCAGAAAAACCTTTTGATAAAATTCAACATCCATTTATGTTAAAAACTCTCCAGAATATGGGCATAGAAGGAAGTTACCTCAGCATAATAAAGGCCATATATGACAAAACCATAGCTAACATCATACTCAACAGTTGAAAAGCTGAAAACATTTCCTCTAAGATCAGGAACAAGACAAGATTGTGCACTCTCTCCACTTTTATTCGGCATAGTTTTGGAAGTCCTAGCCACAACAATCAGAGAAGAAAAAGAAATAAAAGGAATCCAAATTGGAAAAGAAGTAAAATTGTCACTGTTTACAGATGACATTATATTATATATAGAAAATCCTAAAGATGCTACCAGAAAACTACTAGAGCTCATCAATGATTTTGGTAAAGTCACAGGATACAAAATTAATACACAGAAATCTGTTGCATTTCTACACACTAACAATGAAAGATCAGAAAGGAAAATTAAAGAAACAATCCCATCTGACATCACGTCAAAAAGAATAAAATACCTAGGAATAAACCTATCTAAGGAGCAAAAGACCTAAACTCAGAAAACTATAAGACACTGATGAAAGCGAAGATGGCACAAACAGATGGAAAGATATACCATGTTCTTGGATTGAAAGAATCAAGATTGCCCAAATGACTATACTACCTAAGGCAATCTCCGTAGATTGCAGATTCACTGCAATCCCTATCAAATTACCAATGGCATTTCTCATAGAACTAGAACAAAAAAACTTTAATTGAATGGAAACACAAAAGACCCCAAATAGCCAAAACAATCTTGAGAAAAAAAAGCGGAGCTGGAGGAATCAGGCTCCCTGACTTCAGACTATACTACAAAACTACATTTACCAAAACAGACATATAGATCAATGGAACAGATAGAAAGCCCAGAAATAAACCCATGCACCTATGATCAACTAATCTACGACAAAGGAGGCAAGACTATACAATGGAGAAAAGACAATCTCTTCAGTAAGTGGTACTGGAAAAACTGGACAGCTATACATAAAAGAATGAAATTAGAACAATGTCTAACACCAAACACAAAAATAAACTCAAAATGGATTAAAGACCAAAATGTAAGGCCAGATACTATAAACCTCCTAGAGGAAAACACAGGCAGAACACTCTTTGACATAAATTGTAGCAATATCTTTTTGGATGTCTCCTAAATTAATGGAAATAAAAACAAAAATAAACAAATGGGACCTAATTAAACTTAAAAGCTTTTGCATAGCAAAGGAAACTATAAACAAAATGAAAAGAATGGGAGAAAATATTTGCAAATGGTGTGACCAACAAGGGATTAATCTCCAAAATATACAAACAGCTTATACAGCTCAATATCAAAAAACAAACGAACAACCCAGTCAAAAAATGGGAAGAAGATCTAAATAGACATTTCTCCAAAGAAGACATATAGACAGCCAAAAGACACATGAAAAGATGCTCAACATCACTAATTATTAGAGAGATGCAAATCAAAACTACAATGAGGTATCACCTCACACCAGTCAGAATGGCCATCATCAAAAAGTCTACAAATAATAAATACTGGAGAAGGTGTGGAGAAAAAAGGGAACCCTCCTACACAGTTGGCAGGAATGTAAATTGGTACAGCCACTATGGAGAACAGTGTGGAGGGTCCTTAAAAAACTAAAAATAGAACTACCATATGATCCAGCAATACCACTCCTGGGTATATATCTGGAGAAAACCATAATTCGAAAAGATACATGCACCAAAATGTTCATTGCAGCACCATTTACAATAGCCAAGATATGGAAGCAACCTAAATGTCCATCAACAGATGAATGAATAAAGAAGATGTGGCATATTTATACAGTGGAATATTACTCAGCCATAAAAAAGAATGAAATAATACCATTTGCAGCAACATGAAAGATTATCATACTAAGTAAGCCAGACAAAGATCATATAATATCACTTATATTTGGGCTCTAATAAAATGATACAAATGAACTTATCTACAAAACAGAGACTCACAGACATGGATAACAAACTCATGGTTACCAGAGGGAAAAGGGGGAGGGATAAAATAGGAGTTTGGGATTGACATATACATACTACTATATATAAAATAGATAACCAACAAGGAAATACTGTATAGCACAGGGAACTATACTCCATATCTTATAATAACCTGTAAGGGAAAAGAATCTGAAAAAATATATATATATATGTGTAACCGAATCACTTTGCTGTACACCTGAAACTAACACAACATTGCAAATCAACTATACTTCAATGAAATAAATAAATAAATAAAATCACATTAAAAAAAAAAAAAACCTAGGAATAATCTTAACCAAGGATTTGAAAGACCTATATGCTGAAGCTATAAAACATTGATGAAGGAATTTGAGAATGACTCAGAAAAATGGAAATACACCCTGTACTCTGGAGTTGGAAGAATTAATATTATTAAAATGGCCATACTACCCAAAGCAATGCAATCTCTATCAAAATACCCAGAACAATTTTCACAGAACTAGAACAAGTCATCCTAAAATTTATATAGAACCACAAAAGACCCTGAATTGCCAAAGCAATCCTGAAAAAAAAAAGAACAAAGCTGGAGGTATAACCCTTCCAGACTTCAGACAATACTACAAAGCTACAGTAATAAAAACAACATGGGATTGCCACAAAAACAGATGCATAGATAGGTCAGTGGAACAGAATAGAGAGCCCAGAAATAAACCCATGCATCTGGGGTCAATTAATCAACAAAGGAGGCAAGAATATACAATGGAAAAAATTCTCTTGGACAAGTGGTGCTGGGAAAACTGGACAGCCATATATAAATCAATGAGATTAGAATATTCCTTCACACCATATATGAAAATAAACTCAAAGTAGTTTAAAGACCTAAATGTAAGACATGAAACCATAAAACTCCTAAAAGAGAGCATAGGCAGAAACACTCTTTGACATAAATCATAGGAATATTTTCTTGCATCAATTGCCTAAGGCAAAAGAAATAAAAGCAAAAATAAATGGGACCTAATTAAAAGCTTTTGCACAGCAAAGGAAACCACTGACAAAATGAGAAGACAACCTACAGAATGGGAGAAAATATTTGCAAATGATGTGACCGACAAGGGGTTAATAACCAAAACATACAAACAACTCATACAATTCAATATTTAAAAATCCAATCAGGACTTCCCTTGTGGCACAGTGGTTAAGAATCCGCCTGCCATTGTAGGGGCATGGGTTCCGGCCCTGGTCCAGGAAGATCCCACATGCTGCGGAGCAACTAAGCCGGTGCACCACAACTACTGAGCCTGTGCTCTAAAGCCTGCGAGCCACAACTACTGAGCCCGTCTGCCACAACTACTGAAGCCCACGTGCCTAGAGCCTGTGCTCTAGGCAACAAGAGAAGCCACCGCAATGAGAAGCCCACTGCAACAAAGAGTAGCCCCTGCTCGCCGCAACTAGAGAAAGCCCGTGCACAGCAATGAAGACCCAACGCAACCAAAAATAAATAAATAAATAAAAACTAAAACTTAAAAACAATAATAAAAATAAAAATCCAATCAAAAATCAGCAGAGAACTTGAATAGATATTTTTCCAAAGAAGACATACAGAGGGCTAACAGGCACGTGAAAAGATGCTCAACATTAATTATTAGAGAAATGCAAATCAAAACTACAATGAGATATCACCTTACACCTGTTAGAATGGCTATCATCAAAAAGAACACAAATAACATATGTCCGGGAGTATGTGCAGAAAAGGGAACCCTTGCACACTATAGGTAAATTGGTGCAGCCACTATGGTAAACAGAATGGAGGTCTTTAAAAACTAAAAATAGAACTACCATATGATCCAACAATTTCACTCCTGGGTATATATCTGAAAAAAAAAGAATACACTAATTTAAGAAGATATTAATACATGCACCGTAATGTTCATAGCAGCACTATTTACAATAGCCAAGATATGGAAGCACCCTAAGTACCAATCAACAGATGATTGGCTTAAGAAGATGTGGTATATACATACATTGGAATACTACTCAGCCATAAAAAAGAATGTAATATTGCCACTTTCAGCAACATGGATTGACCTAGAGAATATTAGGCTTAGTGAAATAAGTCAGACTGAAAAAGATGAATACTATATGATTTCACTCATATATGGCATCTAAAAAATAATACAGTAATACAAATGAATGTATAATGCAAAACAGAAATAGACTCACAGATATAGAAACCAAAGGTAACCAAAGGGGAGAGGGAAGTGGGGAGGAAGAAATTAGGGGTGTGAGATTAACAAACTACTATGTATAAAATAGGTAAGTAACAAAGATATACTATATATTGTAGAGCACAGGGAATTATACTCATTATCTTGTAATAACCTATAATGGAATATAATCTGCAAAAATACTGAATCATTATGCTGTACACATGAAACTAACACAATATTGTAAATCTACTATACTTTAGAAATAAATAAATGATTTTTAAGAAAGAAAAATACTATAATGGTGATTTATAGAAGTGAAATTGAAGCAAGGGGAAGGAGGACTTTTCTGCATGTGAAGGAGAGGGATCAGTCCTATAATTTAAAATAACCCAGAGACTTTACCAAATATTCTTTCTTATTTTCTCTCTCATGTAGCAATGATTTGTAGAAACTATACTTACAGATTCTCTTAATTTATGAGTGATTAGCCCAGGTATTTTATATGCAAAGATTTTCATAAAAATTGAGGGGAAAACTTGTTCTGAGGGTAATATTTATCTGTTAGTGTAAAATTGACAATAGCCTGTGACCCCCCCCCCACTCTCACACTTATTTACATCCACTAATTTGCCTTGTAAATAATTTGCTACTAGCCAAAGAATTCAGCTGTGCTCACAATTGGAACTCAGACATATTTCTAATATAATCTACAGGAAAGTAAGCTTGTTGCCCATTTTGTTCATCATTATATCCATAGGAACTATAACAGTGCCTGGTATATAGAAGGTATTCAATATAATCTATTGAATATATGCACAAATATTTGAGCATGTCAGCACTTCAAGCTACTGAGTACTCAGTGTGATAGAAGGTTGAAGCTGTACCTTGCCTTTTGGAAACTTATTGAAGCAAAATTAGTTATACACAATTATTAGGTTATTTTGATAAAAGTAGATAGACTCTAATTATGAGAGGTAGGTAAAAGCCATAGGCCTTTGCTCTCAAAATCTCTGTAAAATCCTAATTTACAAATGCTTGAGAAAACAAAATACTTTTGATTAATTTAATGTCAACTTATTATCCTACCATCTAAATAGCATAGACATTGTAACTATAGTCACAAAAAATAAAAATCCATTGGAAGGGAAGCCTAAAAAAAAAAAAATCTCTTGATCTGTCAGGTGTTCCATTACAATGAGAGTAAGTTTCAGATTGAATTCTGCAACATATCGAAACATATATTAACAAGCAGGCACAAAAATAGTTAAGTCCCAGTTCTCTGACCTGTTATGAACTCCAGCTAGCACCTTCCATGAAAGGTTTACTTGAGGGAATTGTAGCAATATTCTGGCAGCAGGTGTCAGCTAAATTTCTAATCAAAAGCAGAAGACAAAATCCTCAGTTAATGGCTACACATAGAGACAAATAGAGCCCTAGACCTAGGGCACCACCCTGAAGAGTCTGGGCTAGGGTTTCTCAACCTTGACACTACCAGTATTTTGGGCCAGATAATTCTTGTTGGGGTGATGGGGGTGGGAAGGTTCTGTACATTATAGCATTTTAAGCAACATCCCTAGCATCTACCCACAAGATGTCAGTAGCAGCCCCTCCTTCCAATTGAGACAACCAAAAATGTTAACATTGCCAAACTGAAAAATTGCCCCCTAGTCAAGAACCACTGGTCCAGGCTGCTTGGCTCACTGGACACCTAGTCTTTTTTTATGTATGTCAAAGGTGCCTATGTAGTATTTCTAACCAACCCATATATCTTGAACACTCATTTCACCAGTGAAAAATCAACATCCCATATGCTATAATTAGGACACCTACTAGTATTGATTTAGATGGAGATAGTGAAAGTGCTAGTAGCAGTGCCTCTGAAGAGCAGGTGCCTCTCCTGATTAGATTCTTTCAAATGCTAACTAACTGTATGTTGAGAGAGTATGCCTCGTTAGAGTATTTCAAATGCTAACTAACCATCCTTCTGACTTCAAATAAAATTAACGCTTGTCTAATTTAGACCCCAGGTTGGTAGTACCTACAGGCTCTTTATGGAGGCAGACACTGGGAAACTTAAAGGCTGAACTCTCAGGGCAAAAGTAATAAGCTGATAACAATAATGCAAACTCGTTGAACAATAAAAGCACACATGCTGTAATTCTATTGGGAGAACAGCTGAGATGTAGCCCGTTTTACCTCTTCTCTCCCTGAGTCCTGCCCAATTAAAATGATTTTGCTGGTGCACAAACATATTCATTATAGCAGGTTTTGAGTTCAAGGAATTATGGGTAAAAAATTTTTGCAAATATATTAAGTAAATATTTGGACAGTGAGATTTGAATAGTGAAGAATATCTGAGGTATATGGGATCCCTTTAACCTGAGGACTGATAAATATCTTCCCATCACCAGCCTAAATAAGTCGAAATTGAGAGAAGGTTTTAGATTATTCTGATTTCAGTCTTAGTTATGTCAGACCTGAGTAAAATGATGATTATGCTTATAAAAACCGGCTAGTCACCATCCAAGGTTAGATATTCTTGGGGACACTTTCTTGTGTACAAAACACAGGCAAAAAATAGGACAGGCCAAATCAAGTGAATCCAATTAAATAATCACAGCCCCATAGAGATGTTTTAGATAAATTATACCCCTGGTCAGGGTGGCAGAGATTTTATGCCTGACATGCTGAGAAAAAGAAAGAGGGCATCAGGAAATGAGACAAGGAGGGAAAAGAGCACAACTGATACATTTATCAAGGCAGGCACCCCTTCCACACATACTGTTCTCCATCCCTGGACGGTGTACTGAGACCGTCCAATCCACCCAGGAAGGAACTAAAATTGTAAAAGATCTAGGTGACCCAGAGTCCTTATCCCTGAGGATGTGCCAGTCTATGAACAACAGAGGCAGCACCCACCCAGAAAAAGATCCAGTTGAAACCTCAGGAGAAACTGGAACAAATTCTGCCCAATAGCTAAGCTTATCTACACACAACACCATTAATGTATACTAACAGCTTAGAATGTAGGAAGAGTTATATGCCCCAGGGAAAAGACTACAACATTATTTCTTCCAAGGAAAAATTCTTTGGTGAGAGTGGAAGTCTGTGCAGGAACTACAAAGAATCTGCTCAGAGGAGATTGTAACAAGGGAGCTAGAGGTGTGGTACCTATGGCATGTGGAATAGGGGAATCCCTCCCATATACTCCTAACACTATTTTCATTGATTTAAATGAGAGGAAGAACTTCTTGTCCATGATTAGAAATCACACATCCCTATAATTTGGTGAGGGGGAGAGGAGGGAATGTTATTCCTTGTCTTATGTTTTCCTGATGTCTCTCAATTCCCTCATTACTCACTCCCTCTATAAGAAAAGGAATGACTTACCTAATTAATGCATCTGGGAAAAGAAATGAGTTTGCTTGACTTAGCATGTTTTGGGTTTTCTCTTTTGGATCCTCCTGCCAGCAGAGAGGAAGGGAACACTCTAAGCTATTCTCCACACTATGGGAAACATATAGTGCTAAATTGCCATTGTCTAAATGTGTCACTTCCTGGATGGTTAAGTCAGGGGTGATGTGTTAAGAAATGCATTATGGCAGTACATCTACACTACAGTCTCCAGTCCAGTTTTCACCTCTTATGAAGACAAGGGCAACTCCCAGCTGACACCTAGGAAGTAGGGACCCCAATCCTACAACTACATGGAACTGAATTCTGCCAACGACACAAATAGCCTGGGAGCAGATTCTCCCTCAGAGCCTTCAGAAGGGTTTGCAGACCAGCTGGCACTTTGATTCCAGCCTTGTGGGACTTGAAGCAGAGGAAACATCCAAGCCACTCTGTGCCCAAACTTTTGACCTACAGACTGTTAGATAATAAATTTTTATTGTTTTAAGCTGCTAAATTTGTGATAATGTATTACAGCAACAGTAGAAAAATATTATAATATTCCTTGAAGATTGGGACAGACATATGAAGTAAACAATTTGGTGATTTGACAAGGAGTATCAGTGAAAAACACTCAAAACCTTAATGGTTTAATGTCAAAGAATCATTTATTTTAGGTAGGAATACAGATATTTCCTGTGCTTTGAGGAAACTCTAAAATTTTGTGGATTTAAGAGTCTTGGGGAGGCACAGATAAAGTAAGATATAACTAAAAGGCAGCCAAGCAGGACTTCCATTTCTAGTCAGGAAGGAGTTACAGGGATAGAACTTACCCTCCTGCCTAAAACATCCAGTAAATGGACAAAATATCTGAAATAATTGTTTTCAATACACTGACCAAGTTTGTCACATTCACACTTTTACATACTTCTATTTAATCAAATACAAGTTTGATTATTCAAGCAAGAGTTATACAATTTCTAGCTTCCATGTACTGTTCAGTTAGGAAATACAGGAGTTCTTCTTTCAGTAACTTCATTACCATATGTCTTGGTGGTGGTCATTTGGGTCAGTATCCTCAGGTTCATGATGTGCTCTTCCAAAATATAGTTTCAGATACATATTTTATAAATTCAGGAAATTTTTCTTAAATTTCATATTTTTGTATTTATTTTCTTTCATTGCTTTGGTTATTCTTCTTAAATGACTTCTGTTATCCTTACATTAGAGTCTCTTTGTCTATTTTCAATATCTATCACTTTCTCTCAAATCCTTATTTTTTTCTTTTTAATTTTTACAACTTTTCTCTTCTTTGCTTTATATTTCTCTTAAAGCATTATATGTTGTACTTATTCACTCTTGTATTCCTTTTTATTTAATTTCTAATTCTCACATTCAGTCATGTACTTTCTTAGAGTTTCTAATTCTGACTATATTATTTCTCATAATTTGTATCATTTTCTTAATGTCTATTAACTTATTTTGAAGTAGAAGGTTTTATGGCTTTTACGTGTTTTAGGAACAGGTCTTTCTAACAAACTTGTGTTATCTGTAAAAATGTTATTCTCATTTTTATTCTCTTTTATTCTTGTAACAAATTTTTCTGAGATTTGACCTCAATAGTTTCTGGGGTTTTTGTGTATATAAAATTGGTTTTCATGAATTTTTAGGACATTAAATTCAGCATTTTTTAACTTCAGGACTCCCTGTTCTGTTGTTTTTTTATATAGTGTTAAATAATAAGGCAACTTGCTGAGATTTCCTGTCTCTTGTCTCCTTCCCCAGTCTCACCTAAACATTGTCCTTTGGTCCTCTGGTTGTCCCTCTATTGGCTAATTTTTAATTCACTCCAAACACTTTCTCCTTGGGGTGGGATCCTGTCTTGAAAAGGAATCCTAGCTGGTCAATTTAAGAGTCCATAGGCCCTAGATTTCTCTAGCCTTTTCAGGCCTTACTGAAGGCCCCTGCATTCACCACTTTTGCAGTGGGCAAAACTCATTTCCAGTTTCAGCTGCTATTCTAAAATTGCCTGCACTATATTTTCCAGTGAATATTTGTTGATTATTTTAAGTTCTCCTGTTCTCAGGCCCTTTAGACTCTCCATTGTTTTTCCTCTGCTTTCTTCTGAACATATGCTAATACCTTGCATGTCTTGTAGCTCTTGATGGCTTGATCCTACTTTTGAAATTCAAGAGAATTCATGTCACCTAATTTTATTATAAATGTTGTCCATGAATATTTCTGGTTTTGCTATCTAGTTACTATGTTTACTTTTGTGGGGATTTGAGAATATTCAAAAGCCACCTCCATCTTCCCACCAAATGAATTTTCAACAATGTAATTTATGATAAAGACACATTGGAGTTCAAAAAAGAAATATTATTTCAGACTTTAACACCACATGCCTAATGCCAGATATTCTGTGTATCAAATATATTGATTGCAATAGCTAAAAACAGCTAACTTTATTTCCTAACATTAACTTTTTAAATGTTAAAATTTTACCAAAAGAAAATAGCTTCTAATTCTAATTTCCAGATATTATATTTATTCCTCTAATGATTACATAGATTATCAAGAAAGAATCATCTGTCATGACCATTTTCATTACTTCATTGAGATAGAGTAGCCACTGAAATCAAGAAAATATTCGTTATACAAAAGAAACAAAAGTTAGAAAAGAAATACCTTCATTAACTAAGAAATATACGTAAAGGAATGAATTATCTCAGAATGCTTCCTAAAAAACAAAGAAGTTCTTCTGAAATAAACATACCCTTTTAAAATAATTTCTCTTCAGAATAATTCATGGAGATATTTGGCACAAAGTATGTTTAAAATGCAATCTTACAGGCCCTACATACTATGTATTAGAAAGTTTGCCAGTTAAGGGAAATTAGCTTGATGTTCTACTTCTAATTAGCCTTTCTTTCCTTTACTCTTAAACTTGTACATGCAGGGACTTGTATAAAATTATTTGGGAAAAAAGGGACCAAAAATGAATCTTAGGTGTCTGATGTTTGTTCACTTCTTTCCATGTCACAGAGGATGCTAAAGGACCTTGAGTGTCCCGGGGTGACATGCCAAATGCAACTGAGTGTTCCAAAGACCTGTGCATCACAATGGTCAGTTAAACCCCTGTCCTTTTTGGTTCACTTGCAGAATAAGAAATGAAATAAAGAAAATAGATATCTAGACTTTCAGATTTTTTTATTCTAGAAAGAAAACTTTACTAGATATTGTATTAACACATATTAATTCTGTTTTCAGACTTTAAAATAGTATTCTTCTTAAATATAAAGACTATGGCTACTTTGGGTAAGCTTTAATAAGCCAAATCAATACACATTCACACAGTATTCTTTAATAATAGTAATAATTCTGTTGTTTGAAATTCTAAGAAACTAAAAATGTAATTCAAAAAATCCACAAATTTTTTGTCAAATAAAGTAAGCAAGAACAATATCTACAAGTGTTATTATAAACGTAGAAGATGTTATTTATCCAGTAGTGTCAAAATCATTACTGTATTGTGGTCTCAGCCCAAAACCATTATAAACAGGTTTACTCTGTTTGACTTCCCTACCACCTGCTGGTGGAATTTGGGATTAAACCTAGGGATTAAAGCGGGCAAGTGTGCACTTGAATCCAATTATGGCTAAGTTTTCTTTCATTACGAAAGAAGCAGAGAACAGATATTATTTGTCTCAGAAATGTGGGCAGAAGAGCACTATAGCTGGACCAGAAAAATGGGAGAGATTGGCAGAGATCAAATGGAATCCCCATTGCTGCACTGTTGTACACATTAAGTACTCAGGGAATCTGGGCTCCAAGATAGCATGATGTGGTTCCATTTAACACTGGAAGGAATACTCTCTCCTGATGAGTCACACCCGTGGGAGAGAATCTGTGTTGGGTTTGAAAACTCCTTTGAAGTTTCTGCCAAGCAGCATCTTATACTAAAAAGATATATAATTATATAGAGGTGACTAATTCATTTCTACAAACCACTTACATGCTATATTGAATGGAGCTATTATTTACCTGTTTGTCTCCACCACTGGGACTGTGCCCTTTAGGACAGGGACTATGTCATCTTCATTCTTTCATATCAGTAGTCTAATACAATGCCTGGAATATATTAAGTACTCAGTAAAGGTTTTTTTGAGTCCTGAATGAATAGGCAGATTTTTACTCAGAAAAGCTATTGGCATCTGTAAATTTGAGTATTCCCATGGGTGGTTTCAGGCCATTTGTGAGTCTTCAAATAAACCTGCCTTGCAAATGTATGGGGGTCACTTTTTTCTACCCAAAAGTACCTTTCACCTCTTCCCTTTGTTGCTTATTTTTATCTGTTTATTAATAATTACATTACCAAAGGGTCTTTGAATCTATAAATATAGTATAACCATAGATTCTTTTCAGTTTACAAATAAAATATCTGTGAAAATAATAAGGTGAGGTTATTCTTTTCAAAGATTATGCTGTGTTTTATGTTCTAAAGTGAGCTTATATATTTTAAACAACTTAGTCTTAAATTAATTTTTCATTTACTTTCAGCACTCATGTGCATCGAATCTGATCCAAATGATTTATTCATTCCTAGGTTGCCAAATTATGCAGAGAATGCCCTGAGCTTATATTCTTTAATCTAAAGTGTGGATCATCTCTAGATAGAGTTTAAGTATAGCACTTTCCCAAATGTATTTCTTGGTAAAGATTTAAGCGATTATTGAATATCTGTGCTATCTCCTTTCTAGCCCTCATAGCAACTCCTACACAATGACTGTTGAGTAGTGTACTCCTTTGTGTTAGCAGCTGGCTTCCTTCTTTGAATATATTTTAAGAACCATCCTAGTTGCAAATAAAAGCTCTATTAAGATATTCCTCAAATCCTTTTTGACTGAGCTAAGATCTGGTTTCTATATGACATGACTTTTCTTAGTCATACATAAACCAGATATTAAATGGGCCCAAAACAGATTTCCAAAAATAATTTCTAAAAGAGGTTGGATTTTTTTATAGTGTCACCTGTGTAAAAATATTTTATTAAACATTTAGTCATCTTACCTATGATATATAACTACAGAATTTTTTAAGTTGTTTTTGAGCAAGGTTGATATTCAACATATTTAATAACTCATTTAGCACAGATATTGACCAATCAGAATGGATGCTCGTGGCCACTGCACTGAAACAGGGTTCTGGAGGGCCCCCTGGTGTACCAGATGTTACCTTGCTAGGGGTTGGATCATGGGGGGCATCAGTAAGCTTCAGGGGAACAACCGGGTTAGATGGAGTGGTAGTATGGGGTACTTGGGAGCTTGAGGCAATGGCTATTTTACCAACAGGTAGAGTAGTACTTCAGTAATTTAGCAACTTTACATGGTTAGTGGCACATATTGGCTTAAAATAAGCCCATTTTTTTCTAATAGAAAAGAAAATGAAAGATAAAGACATTGAAATAAGAACCATTTCACTTTGGCACGATTCTCAAGGATTCCACATAATCAGGTTAAGGGAGGTCTGAAGCTTTTGCAGTTTGGGGAAGGAGACCCTTCTTAAGAAAAAAAAAACTTTCTTATGCAAATTTTACAAAAATATGATTATAGGGACACATTTCTAGAGCCCTCCAGAGACCCTAAAGTTTCAACTTCATTATCATCATTAAATCCACCTCTGCAGATTATTCAGAGAAAATTGCATAACTGATTGACTCTTCAAATGATTTGCCTGTGCTCAGTATAAATTGTGACCCTGGGAAACTGAGAAACCTATCACAATCCAGAATTAATATTATATGTGACATTAACTGTGTTCCCATATATTGAACAGAAAAATCAAATAGGTTAAAGATGAAAATGAGGTAATACATGCTCATTTTTGTATCCTAGTCAATCTTTTTCAAAACTGGGCCAAAGATTTTTCTGATTACTTAAAATGGGGAAACCTCCAACACCAGTAAGTCTTTTTCTCCGCCAGACATCTGTGCTTGGAATTCTTCCCTTATAAAAACTGCTGTGGACTCTTATTTTAAGCACCAAACTAAAATTCAGACTTCTCTCACTATCAGGTAGGTGCTTTGAGATGATTTGCTGAAGGGCGAGGGCTATTTGTTTTGATGCAAAGGAGGAGGAACACTATTTTGAAAGCACCTGGAATAAAAACCGGGAGGAGATGAGCACTGTGTCAGCCTCCTGTCAGTGCCTATAAACCAGAGATGCTCAACCCTCACAGCACAGTAGAATCACCTAATGTTGGTTCCATCCCAGATGGATTAAATCAGAATCGCTGGGGGGTGGGGGGGACATCAGCATTTTTAAATGGATGATTTAAATAGGTGATTCTAATGCGCATTCAAGGTTGGGAACCACTGCTAAAAACCTATAGCACAAGCAAATTAAATGAAAAGATGTAAAAACTTTTTGTTTGTTTCATGAGGTAATATCTGAGATAGGACAGGCATCAGGGGTGTTACTTAAGTCTCCAAGACAAAAGTCTAACCGAGTAGCTTGCATTCTTTCCTACCCTGGGATTTGGAAACTATGGAAATTCAAAGATGATGAACACTTGGCACGAGCATGGGTGTTTTCACAGGAGGTACCTGCAGATAGAGCACTGACAAGCAGCCCCTCAGGCAAAGGAGGTTGAGAAGCTCATGGAGCAACATAGGAAAACCAGGATAGACGATGTACAGTGACTGAACCTAACAATCTTTTGAGGCACGTACAAGACACCACCACCCCCCCCCCCCACATTCAGGGAGAGTGAAGTCTTAATTGGGTGAAAATTTGCAGAGGCTTAAAGGTACCACATCCTTAGAGGAGAGCAAGGGCCAGTGAAATTTGTGCTGTTAGTACCTGATGATTCTGTTACCAAAGTCTGGGGATGCTTTATAAAAATTGTCTTGTATTTTAAGTATTTTTATTTCCTTAACATAATGTGCCAGGAAATAAATTGTGCCAGGTAACTAAATTGAAAAAGAAATAAAGGTATCAAAGTCGAGAGCCACAAGTAACTGTGAAGCTATGGTATAATATGAGCTGTTCACATGAATAGTAAACTGGAAGGATGGATAGATGGGTGGATGAGAAAATGCCAGAACTTGGGCAAGGACAAAGAGAGTAAAGCAAATGCCAATGTCTCTAATGAAAACTGTAGAGTAACCAGAAAACTGATTTTTTTTTTAAATAGAGTCAATGAGGGGTGGAGGATAAGAATCTTTGACACAAGGAATCTAAACACATGATGTAAAAGGATTGGGGTCCCTCTTAGATTTGAGCAAAGTTCTCTTATTTATTTATTTATTTTCCTTACTTTTATGGCTGCGTTGGGTCCTAGTTGTGGCACACGGGATCTACGTTGAGGCATGTGGGATCTTTCATTACGGCGCATGGTCTCTTTGTTGCAGCTTGTGGGCTTCTCTCTAGTTGTGGCTGTGGGTTTTCTCTTTCTAGTTGTGGCACATGGGCTGCAGAGCACGTGGGCTCTGTAGTTTGCAGCACACGGGCTCTCTGTTGAGGCACGAGCTCAATAGTTGTGGCGTGCCTGCTTAGTTGCCCCGTGGCATGTGGGATCTTAGTTCCCCAACTAGATTGAACCCACGCCCTCTGCTTTGGAAGGCTTATTCTTTACCACTGGGCCACCGGGGAAGTCCCAGATTTGAGTGAAGTTCTGAGAGATATAGTTTGAATATAAAAATGTTGGGATTTCTGAGGAATTTCAATATATGGAGACAATGGGATTGTTTGTGTACTATCTATCCTGGAAAACCCAGTCTATGTGGTTGCCACGCCTCACTAAGGGAAGGTACATTTGGATGGACATGTGTGGAGACATTGATAGCGTCAAAGCATACCTTGGAGGAAATTCAGAGAAATGAGTACTGTAGACTGTAGTGGAGATAGGGAGGAGCTAATAGGTCAGACACAGCATGAGAACTGAGGGGTTCTGGGAAGGTCCAGAAAGGTGCGAGGGAAGGGGAGTAAAGAGAGTAAAGAATACAGTAAGAGGAAGGAAGCTGTTTCAGCAACACCTACCTCAATATTTTGCTCAAAGTCCACTCCTAAAACAGAAGGTATACTACTGTATTTGTACATAGAAATCTCTAGGTTTTAGCTTTGAGGAGTGTACAAATATCCTTTACATTATAAACATCTCCTGACATTATAAAGTTTTCAAAGAAAAGGATTCAGCCTTTAGTATCTTACCCCACAATATCTGCACATGGTAGCTCTCAAAAAATCTTGCCACAAATAAAGGCAAAAATATTCTTTTTTGCTTTTATCTTTGATCGTTCAGCAGTTTGGAGACTTCCTCAGAGGCATTAAAGCATGAAGAAAAGTCTCTTTTCATCAAATTGCTTTGCTCTCCCATGAAACTCTTCTGTTCTTTTAAAAGAACACTTAAGAATGCCCTTGTTTCAGAATTTTAAAGAAACGTGAAATTTAAGTGACTAAGTCAGCCTGGTGGGTCACCAATCCAAAATTACTGCAATCTCTTTCTCAGTTTATCAGTCTCCCTAAAGACTATTAAGTCCTATACACAGTCATAATAGCTTTATCTTTAAACACTCAGAAGCATAACCCATGAATGAAGATGGGAGTTTAATTTATTCCTTCTCCATTCAACCCTTCATCTTCTTTCCAGTGCTTCATAAGCTGATTTATTTTAAATTCCAATTATTCTAAGAGAAGAACTTTAAAGGAAAGAGAACAGAGATCTTTGCCATTAAATCCACTTTCACACTTCCCTTTTCTCATTGTCCATGTCCTATACTTCCTATAAAGCTATGCATTTCAAGTGTGGGAGTAGAGTCAAGAAGGGGAGCCCCACCCCCACCCAAGCTTTTGGTGACTTCTTCCTCCCTTAAACTCCTGAATCACAGATTGTTAACCATTCACTTTGTACTCAACATGTGTATTACAGTTAGTATTACTGCATAACAAATTACCCCAAAACTTAGTTGCTTAAAACAACCACTTTATTATGCTCTCAGATGATGTAGGTCAAGAATTCAGATAGGACACAGCAGGAATAGCTTATCTCTGTTCCACAATGTCTGGGTTTCATCTGGGAGTTACTCAGTGGCTGGGGTCTTGAATCATCTGGAGATGACTTCACTCATATGCCTAGTGGTTGATGTTGGCTCTAAGCTGCTACCTCAGTGGGACTTAAGCTGGGGCTGTTGGCTAAAGCAGCTACTTGAGCCTTTCTCTGTGACCTGGGCTTCCTTACAGCATGGTGGCCTCAGGGTAGTTAGTCTTCTTACCTGGTGGCTCAGTGCTTCAACAGTGAGTGTCTGCACACGCCTTTTATGACCCAGGCTTGGTAGGCATGGAGTGGCATCTCCTCTGCATTCTATTGAATACTAGCAAATCCCTAAATCCAAACCAGATTCAAAGAAAGGGACATAGTCCCCATCTCTCAATGAAGGAGTGCCAAAGAATTTGTAGCTATACGTGTTAAATCCACCACAATGTATTTCCTTTTGTTAGTACTTTTTATGTATATGTCCTGACTCTTAAGCCTCCTGTTGTCCTAAGCTGACAAGGTTGCCAGAAATAGCAAATAGAAACACAGAATTCCCCATTAAATTTGAATTTCAGATCAATTTTTAGCATAGATAGATAGATATCTCCAATGCAATATTTAGGGCATACTTATACAAAAAATTATTTGTTGTTTATCTGAAATTCAAATTTAATTGGATGTCCCATATTTTATCAGATCACCCTACTCAAGCACATATCCTAGTGATATAGGTGTCAAAGAGGTTCAGTTATGCCTGTTATTGATCCAAATATGATAATCTGATTGTATTTCTGAATAACTACATATATCAGAGCACTAATCTCTACTCCTATAGGAATCATAAAGTGAAATCACATATTCTACACCCAGATCAGGTTGCTACCTCAGCATGACAGGGAAGTTCCTTAGATCCTGGTCTAGGTCACAACTCTGCTTCTCTCCCAGGAATAAAATAAGTCACTAAGTAAACTGTTTCAGGTTTTAAAGTTACTGTCACTGATAATTAGATTTGAAAACTGCAGCAAATTTCTCTTAGGTTTTTAAAATAAAATCGGGCACTTTCATACAACTCGATTTAAAAAAAAATACTATTTCAAAATGTTCATGCTTCCTTCTGTCAGCATCAGCACAGTTCTCTTTTTGTACCAGTCTGTCTTGCAATATCCATTTTCTGAAAGGTTTTTCCAAATGTGCTGTAAAATTTTCAACTACAAAGGCCCCCTAGAGGGGCCCCAAAACTATCTTAAGTGGTTTATAAATCCAAAGCCTTGTTTATACACTGAATACATAAGAGTACTATTACTATTTTGTGAGAATTCACATTTTCATCTTCATATTTGTATAACTGTTAGGAAAAGATTGAGTTGTAAACTGAATTTCTATCAGAGAGAGAGCCATTTTACTTATACAGTAAATATACCTCATCAGTAGGTTTGTTTACAAAAATTTGGTCTTTGGAGGTCGGATTTAGATGACATAGGAAAAGAGGTTAAAAAGAGCTAAAGTAGAGGAGTGGCCAAGATGGCAGAGTAGGAAGACCCTCAGCTCACTTCATCCCACAAGCACATCAAAATTACAACTATTTAAAGAGCAACTATCAATGAGAAAGACCTGAAGACTGGCAGAAAAAACTTCTACTGCTAAAAAATATAAAGAAGGAACCACAATGAGATGGGTAGGATGGGCAGAGACACAGTATAGTCAAGACCCATACAGGAGGATAATTATAATTGCAGAGGTTCTCCCCAAGGAGTGAAGGATCTGAGCTCCACATCCCCAGCCTAGGGGTCCTGCACTGGGAAGATGATCCCCTAAAACATTTTGTTTTTCTAAAACACTGGTTTTTGAAGACCAGTGGGGCTTACTTCGGGGAGAGCCAGATAACTGTGGGAAATACAGACTTCACTCTTAAAGAGTGTGCACAAAATCTTACACTCTTTGAGACCCAGGGCAGAAGCAGTAATTTGAACGGAGCCTGGATCAGACCCACTTCCTGATCTTGGAGAGTCTCTGGGAGAGGCAGGAGGCAATTGGGACTCACCCTGGGGACATAAACACTGGCAGCAGCCATTTTGGGGAGCTTATCCCACCGGTGCTGGCAAGTGCCATTTTGGAATCCTCCCTCTAACTTATTAGTGCTAGGACTTGGTCCTATCCACCAGCTGGTCAGCACCAGCCCTGGGACACCTCAGGCCAAACAGCTAACTGGGAGGGGACATAGCTCCACCCACCAGCAGGCTGGATTCCTGAGCTCCCAGCTACCCCTGGACCCAGCCCCACCAGCAAAGGGCCCAGAACACAGCCCCATCTGCCATGGCCTGGAACTAGCCCTGGGAACCCAATAGACCCCAGCCCTATCCACCAGTGTGCTGACACCAACCCTGGACCCCCAAGATCCCCACAGCTAGAGACCCCTTCAGTGAGCTGGCATGAGTCCCAGCACTTGGTCTCACCCACTGCTGGGTGGGCACCAGCCTGGGGACCTCCTGGGCCCTGGTCTTGCACAGCAGTGGGCCAACACCAGCCCCAGGACCACAGTAGTCCCACATCCAGCTATGTCAAGACCTGGCCCACCCACTAGCAGGCCATCAGCACCCCAGGACACACTGGGCCTCAGCCCTTCACAACAGCAGGCCAATACCAGTTCTAAAACACCTTGGGTCCCTCAGGAAGTTGCCCTGAGATCTGGGGCCACCCACTAGTGGATGGGCACCAGCTCTGGAACAGCGTGGACCCTGCAGCTAGCCATGTCAGGAATCAGTCCCACCTACCAACAGACTGACATCAGCCCTGGGACCCTCCTGGGTCATGGTCCCACCCATCATCAGGTCAACACTAGCTCTGGGACCCCAAGTCTCACAGCTGGCCGCCCCAGGACCTGGTTCCACCCACCAGTGGGCCAGCCATAGCCATAGCTCCACTTGGAGCTCCATAACCAGCTGCTTCATGAGCCATCCCTGCCCACCAGTGGGCTGGCACCAAGACCTGGACTTCCCTGGCCATAACAACCACTGGGTGAGGTCCCAGTCCCACCATCAGTGGCCAGCAGCCTCCACACAAGGCTGGGCCTGACAACCAACCAAATTCAAGGACCAGCTACACCTAGCATGCCCACAATAGTTAGCCTGCCACAACAGAAAAACCCACATAGAGGGTACACCTAAAGCACCTAGCTCTGGTGACCAAAGGAGAGTGTGCTGCTGGGCCCCATAGGACATTTCTTACACAAAGCCACTTTTGAAATTGAAGTGGAGATAAGCAATCTACTCAATAAAGAGTTCAAGGTAATGATCATAAAGATGCTCAAAGAACTCGGGAGAAGAATGGATGAACACAGTGAGAAGTTATAAGTTTTTAACAAAGAATTAGAATATATAAAGAAGAAACAAATAGAGCTGAAAAACACAATAACTGAAATTTTAAAAATACACTAGAAAGAATCAACAGTATGATGATGATGATACAGAGTAACAGATCAGCAAGCTGGAAGACAGAGTAGTGGAAATCCCTCAAGATGAATAGAAAAAAGAAAAAGAATTTTAAAAATGAAGACAGTTTAAGAGACCTCTGAGACAACATCAAGCCTACTAACATTCACATTATGGGGGTCCCAGAAGGAGAAGAAAGAAAGGAAGAGGAAAAGAACATATTTGAACATATAATAGCTGAAAACTTCCCTAACCTGGGAAAGGAAATAGATATCCAGGTCTAGGAAACACAGACATTCCCAAACAGGATCAACCCAAAGAGAACCACACCAAGACACATTGTAATTAAAATGGCAAAAGTTAAAAATAAAGAGAGAGTATTAAAAACAGTAAGGGAAAAGCAACAGATAACATACAAAGGAACTCCAATAAGGCTATCAGCTGACTTTTTAGCAGAAACTCTACCAGTCAGAAGGGAGTTGCATGATACAGTTAAAGAGATAAAAGGAAAAACCTACAACCAAGAATACTAACTTGGCAAGGCTTTCATTCAGATTTGAAGTGGAAATCAAACGTTTTGCAGACTAGCAAAAGCTAAAAGAGGTCAGCACTACCAAACCAGCTTTATAAGAAATATTAAGGGACTTCTCTAGGTGGAAAATGCTACAACTAGAGATGAAAACTATGAAAGGAAAAATGTCATTGGTAAAGGCAAATATACAGTAAAGTTAATAGGTCAACCACTTATAAAGCTAGTAGGAAGGTTAAAAGACAAAAGTAGTAATTCATCTATATCCACAATAAGTAGTTAAGGGATACAAAAAACAAAAGAATAAAAAAATATGATGTCAAAAACTGTAAACACTGCAGGGGCAGGTAAAATGCAGGGTTGTTAAAATACATTTGAACTTAAGAGATCAGCAACTTAAAATAATCAGAGATGATAGATAGATACACAGATACATAGATAGATGATGGATAGATAGATAGATAGATAGATAGATAGATAGATAGATAGATAGATAGATTGCTATGTATAAACCTCATGGTAACCACAAACCAAGAATCTATAATAGATAAACACGCACAAAAGAGAAAGGAATCCAAACATAACACTAAAGATAGTCATCAAATCATAAGGGAGGAGAGCAAAAGAAAAAAGGAACAAAAAGAACTACAAAACCCAAAACAACTAACAAAATGGCAATAAGTACGTACCTATCAATAATTACTTTCAACATAAATGCACTAAATGCTCCAGTAAAAAAACTTAGAGTGGCTGAATGGATTTTAAAAAAGACCCGTATATATGCTGCCTACGAGAGACTCATTTCAGATCTAAAGACACATACAGACTGGATGTGAGAAGATGTAAAAAGCTATTTCATACAAGTGGAAATGAAAAGAAAGCCAGGGTAGCAATACTTATATCAGACAAAATAATCTTTAAAACAAAGATTCTAACAAGGGGCAAAGAAGGAAATTACATAATGATCAAGGGATCAATCCAAGAAGAAGATGTAACAACTGTAAATATATGCATCCAACATGGGAGAACCTAAATACATAAAGCAAATATTAATAGACATGAAATGAGAAATTGACAGTAACACAATAATAGTAGGGAACTTTTACCACCCCACTGACATCAATGGACAGATCATCCAGACAAAAAATCAATAAGGAAACACTGGCCTTAAAGACACAGTAGACCAGATGGACTTAATAGATAGGTATATATAGAACATACCATTCAAAAGCAGCAGAATATATATTCTTTTCAAGTGCACATGGAACATTCTTCAGGATAGATCAGATGCTAGGCTGAAAAGCAAGTCTCAGCAAATTTAAGAAGACTGAAATCATATCAAGCATCTTTTCCAACCACAATGCTGTGAGACTATTGATCAATTACAAGGAAGAAAACTGCAAAAAACACAAACACGTAGAAGGTAAACAACATGCTACTAAACAACAAATGGGTCACTGAAGAAAATGAAGAGGAAATTTAAAAATATCTAGAAACAAATGAAAACAGAAACACAACAATTCAAAATCTATGGGACACAGCAATGTGGTTGGATGTATGTGCCTTATAAGAAAAGATGAACAATAAAAATATAAATGATAAAAAAGTTAAACAATGTTTGGCAGATTGTTTACAAATTGCCTTAATAATTCTCCTTCTCTTATCCTTGCCCTTGAGTATTTACCTCCCACACTGATTCTGAGTTTTGCCATATGCCTTGCTTTGGTCAATGGCAAACCTGACAGAAACAGAGATTTAAAAAGTATTTGTGTATTAAAGGCTTGTCTCTTGCTAACTCTTCAAAATTATGTTGCTGCTACCATGTTAAAAGACAAGGCTAGTCCACTGGATGGTAAAAGACACATGGCCCAGTCATCCCTACTGCCCCAGCCCAACAGCCAACACTACTTCCCAATATATGGGAGAAACAATCCTAGATCAATCAGCCCTCAGATGGCTGTAGAACTGCATAATCAACCACAGACTCAGAAGCAGTAATAAAATTGTTGTTAGCTTACCATTTTGAAGTGGTTTTTTATGGAGCAAAATCTAACATATACAAATATCTATTATCTGATTTTAAGTGATATGTTGTCCTGTGATGTAAACTTTTTTTGGCCCTAAGTATCCAATAAAATTTTCCAGAGAATCAGCCTGCATTGATGGTAATTTGGAAGCAGAATTAAACTGGGCAAAGTTGGTAATTTAGAAACAGAATAATGGGACAACATGGTATGGGAAAGGAATTAATATAGGCAGAAGATAAATGAGATAAATGGTACAGTAGACAAAGAGGATAAAACAACATCAGGAACTCAAGCCAATAGTAACTGGCTATCAAGAAACTGAAGATAAAAAAAGGGACACTGGGTTGGAAGTTGAAACTAATTATATCAAATCTAAGAGTACAAGATAACCCAGTAGACTTACTGAGCATCTAAGGAGTTGACGCTTGGATTGAACTAAAAAAATAAACAATGCCATGGTGAGGGAGATTGAAATACTCTCTCTGTCTACTCATCTTTGACATTAATTTGAAAGGCAACTTGGTGAGGTCTAAAGATAAACCAAATCCATAGAAGGAATAAGATCATGGCTATAACTAAGGTGTACTATGTCTTTTCTTGCTTCTAGATGTTCTTTCACATTTCCTGTCAGTAAGTAGTTGTTGAGAAATTTATCATTGGGTTTTCTGATATTCACTCCATGAAATTGTATTAACTATAACCATACTGGTTACCAGAGAAGGGTGAAAGAGGAGGAGTAAGTTAAAGTTTATTAACAGTTGAAGAATGCAGGTAAGGTACTCAAGTAAAATGCAGACTGTGAGAATAGCAAAATAGAAAGATAATTTGTCTATATTAAACAAATCACTGAAGGTTTATTTTGTTCAACAAGATGTGGCCTTAAGTTAAATTCATTTTTAAAGACAAAATTCATGCCAACAAGAAACATCATCCAAAAATGTGAATTCCATACCAAGAAAGAGCCAGAGTAATAATAATAGTTAAAACTGCAGCAATTTAAACTCCTGTAATTTCAGAGTGATATCTACATTCCTATTTCACTCTGAAATATCTCAAACCACTAATACTTCATTGGGTTAAAAATAGGTATTAATATTTTATAAAATAAACTACATATTATTTCTAAAAATGTAGTTTTTAGCAAAAGAATTTATACAGTGTTCGTAAACTATACATTTTGGAGAATTGCAATAATACTACAGAATAAGATTTTTAAATCCATATTTGAAAGTAATTCTAATTAAATATTATAATCAAATTTTATATTAATTTTTTATTTGGAATAATTTTGGTTAACTTGTGGTGTCTGTGCATTAAAGTAGATATTCCACTTATATGTATCAGTGTTTGGATAACCAGTCTAATTATTTCAAAGTGTTATCATCTTTTTTGAGCCACTATTAAACTAGCAATAGCAAATTTAAGACATTAAACAAGAAATTTCAAGGGGAAATTTGCTAGTTTTTGAAAATTGCCTAGAATACTAACTGAATGATCTTTATTTTAAACATGTCAATCATTTTCATTATCACAGAAGAAAGTCATGTTCAGGGAAAAGAAAAAAAGCATTTCCTATGAAGAACCATTTAAAATGAAAAATGTAGTCATTCGCTCAGTCCAAGAATATGGAGAACATGGGGAGTTAAGGGGGAAAAGACAATCAATGAGAGAAGTTATAGTTTTCAAAAACAAAGTTGTTGGTTTTTTTTACTTTATTCTTTAGAGCAGTTTTAAGTTCACAGTGAAATTGAGAGGAAGGTGTAAGGATTTCTCATATACCACTTGCCCCCACACATGCATATTATCAACATGTCCCACCAGAGTGTTACACTTGTTACAACTGATGAGTGTACATTCACCCATCATAATCACCCCAAAGTCATAGTCTACATTACGATTCACTCTTGGTGTTTTACATTCTATGGGCTTGAACAAATGTATAATCATATATATCTATCATTATGATCTCATATGGAGCATTCTCACTGCTCTAAAAGTCTTCTGTGTGTCACCTATTTATCCTTCTCTCACCCCAACTCTTGACCCAGATCTAAACCACTGATATTTTTACTGTCTCCATAGTTTTTCCATAATGTCATATAGTTGGAATCATACAGTATGTGGCCTTTTCAGGTTTGCTTCTTTCACTTAGTAATATGTGTGTAATTTGCTGGGATAGGGAGGGTGGGAGGGAGACGCAAGAGGGAGGAGGTATGGGGATATAGGTATAGCTGATTCACTTTGTTATAAAGCAGAAACTAACACACCATTGTAAAGCAATTATACTCCAATAAAGATGTTAAAAAAAATTCATTTCTTGTTAACTCTAAATAATATTACATTGTCTAGATGTACCACAGTTTATTTATTCTTCACCTACTAAAGGACTTCTGGGGTTGCCTCCAAGTGTTGGCAAATACGTATAAAGCTGCTGTAAATATCCATCTGTAGGTTTTTGTGTGGACATACATTTTCAACTCTGCATAAATACCAAGGAGTGCAATTGGTGGATTGTATGGTGAGAGTATATTTAGTTTAGTAAGAAACAACAAAACTGTCTTCCAAAGTGGCTGTAGCATTTTGTATTCTCACCAGCAATGTATGAGAGTTCCTGTTGCTCCACAACAGGAGCAACTGTTGTCAGTGTTCTGGATTTTAGCCATTCTAACAGGTATGTAATGGTATCTCATTGTTTGAATTTGCACTTTCCTGATAACACATGATGAGGAGCATCTTTTAATATACTTATTTGCTATCTGTATCTCTTCTTTGGTGAAGTGTCTATTAAGGTCTTTGGCCCGGTTTTAACTATGATTATTTGTTTTCTTACTGTTGAGTTTTAAGAGTTCTTTGTACATTTTGGATAACAGTCCTTTATCAGATATGTCTTTTGCAAATATTTCCTCCTAGGTTGTGGCTTGTCTTCCCATTCTCTTGACATTGTCTTTCACGGAGCAGAAATTTTTAATTTTAATGAAGTTCAGCCTAGCAATTATTTCTTTCATAGATTGTGCCTTTGATGATGTATCTAAAAGGCATGAACATACCCAAGGTCATCTGAGTTTTCTGCCATGTTATACTGTAGCAGTTTTCTAGTTTTGCATTTTACGTTTAGGCCCATGATCCATTTCGAGTTAATTTCTGAGAACAGTGTAAAGTCTGTGTCTAATTCATTTTTTTTGCATGTGAATGTCCAGTTGTTTGACCACCATTTGTTGAAGGGATTATTTTTGCTCCATTGTATGACCTTTGCTCCTTTACCAAAAATCAGTTGATCATATTTACAAGAGTCTATTTCTGGGTTCTGTGTTATATTCCATTGATCTATTTGTCTATTTTTTCACCAATACCACACTCTCTTAATTACTGTAACTTTTACTAAGTCTTGAATTTGGGTAGCATCAGCCTCTAACTTTGTTCTTCTTCTTCAATATTTTGTTGGTTATTCTGGGTCTATTGCCCCTTCATATAAACTTTAGGATCAGTTTGTCAATATCCACACAGTAACTTGCTTCAATTTTGATTGGAATTGCATTGAAGCTATAGATCAAGTAGGGAAGAACTAATATGTTGACAATATTGAGTCTTTCTATATATGAACATGGAATATTTCTTCACTTTTTAAGTTCTTCTTTGACTTGTATTAGCAAGGACTTTCAGTACAATGTTGAAAAAGATTGGTAAGAGGGGACATCCTTGCTTTGTACCTGATCTTAGTTGAAGAGCTTTGAGTTATAATGTCTGTGTTATATCATGATGAATATATGTCATTATACTTTTTTCGAAACCCATAGAATGTACAACACCAAGAGTAAGCCCTAATGTAAACTACGGACTTTGAGTGATTATGATGTGTCAGTGTAGGTTCATCCTTGGCAAGAAAATGTACTATTCTGGTGAGTAATGTTGATAATGGGAGGCTATGCATGTGTGGGGGTGGGAGCTATGCAGGAAATCTCTGTACCTTCCCTTCAGTTGTGCTGTGAACCTAAAACTATTCTAAAAATAATTGTCTTAATTTATTTAAACATAAGACAAAACCAACATCTCAAAATTTAGTAGTGTTAGATAAAACAGCTCAAAATTTAATAGTGTTGGATACATTATAAGAAAGTTATAAAACTATTATTTTTAAAAAAGAGCAAGAAGATAAATTGAAAAGCAAAAGTAAAATAAAGTATCTTAAAAATAAAAGGAAAATATACGCTCTTAATTAAGAATATGAGCTATTATTGCTATAAACACTAAGAGAATAAAATATATAAAAGCTGTTACAAAGGATTTCATAGACAAAAGATAAGGAAAGCAAATTCAAATTTAGTGCAAAATGTGGCAAGGGTTTCTGCTTTTTTGACTGCTTACTTGTCATCTAAAGATACAAATTCCTTTGAAAAAGTCTCCAAGTAAAGTCTTTTCTTTTAATTGAAATATAGTTGACTTATAATATTATATTAGTTTCAAGTGTACAACATAGTAATTTGATAAATTTATAGATTACACTCCATATAAAGTCATTATAAAATATTGGCTGTATTCCCTGTGCTGTAATTTACATACTTGTAACTTATCTATTTTATACCCAGTAGTTTGTTTCTCTTAATCCCCCTCACCCTTTTTGCCCCTAGCCCCACCCCTTTCCCCTCTGGCAACTGCCAGTCTGTTCTCTGTATCTGTGAGTCTGTTTCTGTTTTGTTATACTTGTTCAGTTGTTTTATTTTTTAGATTCCACATATAAGTGAAAACATACAGTACTTTTCTTTCTCTGTCTGACTTACTTCTCTAAACATAATATCCTCCAGGTCCATCCATGTTGTTGTAAATAGCAAAATTTCATTCTTTTCTATGGCTTAGTAATATTCCACTATATATACCACAATACCACATCTTCTTTATCCATTCATATGTTGATGGACACTTAAGTTGCTTCCATATCTTGGCTATTGTAAATAATGCTGCTATGAACATTGGAATGGATGTATCTTTTTTCAAATTAATGTTTTTCTTTTCTTCTGATAAATACCCAGGTGTGGAATTGCTAAATTAATCCACAACATAGGAAGCAAGAATATACAATGGGGAAAAGACAGTCTCTTCAGAAGTGGTTTTGGGAAAACTGGACAGCTACATGTAAAAGAATAAAATTAGGACATTTTCTCATATCATATACAAAAATAAACTCAAAGTGGATTAAAGACCTTTTAAATGTAAAACTGGAAACCATAAAACTAGAAGAAGATATAGGCAGTGTTCTCTTTGACATCAGTCTTAGAAATACTTTTTTGGATCTCTCTCCTCAGGCAAGGGAAACAAAAGCAAAAATAAACAAATGGGACCTAATAAAACTTAAAAGCTTTTGCACAGTGAAAGAAACCATCAGTAAAATGAAAAGGCCACCTACTGAATGGGAGAAGATATTTGCAAATGATATATCTGATTAGGGGTTAATATCCAAAATATATAAAGAACTCATACAAATCAATATCAAAAACCAAACAAACCAATTAAAAAGTGGGCAGAGGATCTGAATAGACATTTTTCCAAAGAAGACATACAGATGGTCAATAGGCATATAGAAAGATGCTCAACATCACTAATCATCAGGGAATGCACATCAAAACCACAATGAGGTATCACCACACACAGGTCAGAGTGACTATCATCAAAAAGACAAGAAATAATAAGTGTTGGCTAGGAGGTGGAGAAAAGAGAACCTTAGTACACTGTTGGTGGCTCTGTAAATTGGTACAGCCACTATGAAAAACAGTATGAAGATTCCTCAAAAAATTAAAAATAGAGAACTACCGTATGATCCAAGTAAAGCCCTTAAGCCTAAAAAGCAGAATGTGAGGTTATCAGAGCCTGTAGGGAATGGCCTTTGTCATCTCTGTCCCTCCTTCCCCTCACTCATCCCTCCTGGACACACCCAACATTCAGGCAGTGAATGTGTGCTCTACCCTTATAATGCCCAATTTTCTTTGTGTCTCCCTGGACCTCCAGTTCCCTGACCTCCATACCTAGAGTGTGCAATTAACTGATTCAGCCCACTGCTAATTCCACATACTGCCATTGTGAGGTGCTATATAACATAAAATTACTCAACATCTAAGCCACACGGAATTCCAAACTATTCACCACCTATAGTGTGGATATGTGGGGGCTTAGAAGTGGGGAAAAACGAGGAATAATAAGCCTCAAAATAGCACTAAAGTGATTTCAAAGAAAAGAAACACTCCCCCCCCAAATGTATCTAAATGTATACGCCAAATGATAGATTCAACATAAAGTAATGCATGACATAGTATTCCCTTTCTGCTATACTTTTCATTGATCTAATCTTCTCAACCAGTACCAGTGATCAGTAAATTTAAATCTCAATTCATCTTTCATTTTGCTTGACATAGCATTAGATTCCAGAACCCTAAGGCTAGCAGACTCTGAAAATTATACAAATTTATCCCTCTGTCTAACCTATGGCCTAAAATAACCCTAGAAAATCTATCTTGTTGTTAAAGATTTCCAAAGATGGTGATTTTATAGCTTCCCTTAGTAATTATTTTTAAATTTAACATTTTATACTGTCATGAGCTATATATTGGGAAAGAATGAGGAAAAAAGAAAAAATCAGGTCTATTTGAAAGCAAAAGGATTGCAAAGTACAAAAGTAAGCAAATATTAAGAAATGTAATGTCTGAAACTGATAATTGACTTCAAGTAACAAAGTTAAATATAAATGAAAGATGATGTTTGGCCAAATCACAACTCTAATCAAAACAAGAATGACTAGGCTTGCTGCTCAGACACTTTCTGTGTCCTGCTAACAAAGTCTCTGTCTCAACACTGAACTGTACCAAATCAACCACTTGTAATGGGGCCACAAAGAGTCAACTCAAATATACTTTGCTTCACAAAAGACTTCAGCCCAGTACTAATTTCACCCAAAATAAATATGTACAGTATGTTAGTATTCAGAACAAGCTATACATTTTTCTGTCAATCTCACTTATAGGAATTCTATATTCTTAGTGAACATGGTTAATATTTAACTATTTAGTCCTTGTAAGTTGTGTGTTATCAGGTTGCTTAGACAGAGACATCAATTTCACAGGTATTCAAGACAGGAAAATAACAGAAAGAAGGAGTTTGCTATTGTGAAACAGTACATAATGTATGTAAAAGTATCTAAAATAATGACCATAGAAACTTTATGAATTTTAATTCTCTATCTTCCTGAATGATTGATTGAATTTTTTATTTTTGCAGTACAGTGAGTCCCCTACATACGAACCTTCAAGTTGCAAACTTTCAAAGGTGTGAACGTGCGTCTGCATGTCCAGTCACATAAGTTAGTTAAGGTGTCTGGCATACATTGTCATGTGCATGTATCCTCTACAACTGGTTGTGCTTTTGTGTACTTTACTGTACAGTACTGTATAGAGTACAGTAGTACAGTATCTTTATTTCAAGCCCAGGATGTCCCAGAAGCAAGCATAAAAGCAGCGGTGATGTAGCTGGTACTGCTAAGAAGCGCCAAGTGATAACAATGGAAACAAAAATGGAAATGATTGAGAGAGTGGAGTGAGGCGAAAAGATGGTAGATGTCGCTCATTCTTATAACATGAATCGTTCAACCATTGACACGATTCTAAAGAACAAAAACAAGGTCATGGAACATGTGAAGTCTGCTGTGCCAATGATGTCGACAATAATATCGAAGAAGTGTGGAAAAGTGATGGAGGAGATGGAGAAACTTATCAGTGTGTGGATGCAGGATCAGCATCAGTGTCGAGTCCCGCTCAGCTTAATGCTGATTCAAGAGAAAGCTAAAAGCCTTTATGAAGGCTTGAAGAAGAAACACAGTGAAGAATCAGAGGGAGCATCTTTCAATGCCAGCCACGGCTGGTTTCATCGGTTCAAGGCTAGAGCCAACCTTCACAATGTAAAAGTAAGTGGTGAGGCAGCGAGTGCAGATACAGTAGCTCCCCAGGAATTTCCTGAAATGCTTTGAGAAATTATTGATGAAGGCGCAAATTTACCCAAGCAGGTTTTTAATATGGATGAGACAGGACTGTACTGGAAGAGGATGCCATATGAAGTTACATCAGTAAGGAGGAAAAGTCGATGCCAAGCTATAAAGCAGCAAAGGATAGGCTAACTGTATTGTTTGGTGGCAATGCTTCCAGCACGATATGAAGCTGAAGCCTCTCTTAGTTTATCATTCAGAGAACCCAAGAGCCCTTAAAAACGTAGCCAAGGGCTCTCTTCCTGTTGTGTGGAAGAGTAACCCCAAAGCCTGGCTTACACAGGCCATTTTCCAGGACTGGTTTTTCCACCACTTTATCCTGGAGGTAGAGAACTATTGCTTGGAGAAGGACGCCCCATTCAACATTCTTTCGCTGCTTGATAATGCTCTGGGCCACCTCCCTTTCATGGATGAATTTCATCCCAACATCAAAGCAGTGCATCTGTCACCAAATACTATGTCACTCATTCAACCTATGGACCAGGGAAGTTATAGTGACTCTCAAGAAATATTATTCACGTCACACTTTTTGTCAGGCAGTAAAGGTGAATGACGAGTCAGGAACAACCTTGTGACAATTTTGGAAGGACTATCTATAACATCTACAAGGCCATAAAAAACATTGACTTTGCTTGGCATGAGGTTATAGCTGTCACCATGAATGGGGTTTGGAAGAACCTTTGCCTGCAGTTTGTTCACAATTTTTGTGGATTTGAGAAGGTGGATGAGGAGTCAAAAGAGGTCTTCAGCAACTTAGTGACTCTCAGGGAGAAGCTGGAGCTAGATCTGCAAGAGGACGACTTCATTGAACTCCTTGCTGTGCAATAAGAGGAGCTTACTAATGAAGACCTGATGGAATTGGAGGCCCAGAGAAAGGATGAAGAGAGACAAGATGAAGAAGTAACTGAAGAACTGAAGAGATTCACGACACAGGAAATGACAAGGGGATTTTCTTTATTTGAGGAGGCACTGTTAGTTTTTGAGGAGGCACTATTAGTACCAGAGAATTGTCCCCAAAGGTTGCAGCAGCTGTTCAGAATGCAACAGTGCTACCATGTCATCTATGAAGAGAAAAAAAGAGCTACTACCCAGACATCACATCACTGGATCATTTTTTTCAAGAGGGTAGATGTAATTGAACCCAGCAAGGAAACAGAACCTGTGCCATCAACGTCAGGTGTGAGTGAAATTGCAGCTTGCCCTCCGTCTCCTATTGCTGATGATCCTTCAGCTCTACCATCTCCCACCTCCTCTCCCTCCTCCAGTCAGTAACTCTTCTTGCCTGTTCACTCGATGCCAGCCCCTGTATGCCAGCTGTTGTACTGTACTACGGTACTTTTCAAGGTACTGTACTGTAAGATTAAAAATGTTTTCTCTATTTTTTGTGTTTGTTTTTTTATGTATTATTTGTGTGAAAAGTATTATAAACCTATTACAGTACAGTAGTATGTAGCCGATTGTATTAGTTGGGTACCTAGGCTAACTTTGTTGGACTTACGAACAAATTGGACTTACGAATGAGCTCTTGGAACTGAACTCGTTCGTATGTAGGGGTCTTTATTATTATATGAAAACTTTTTCTTTGCTACTTTTATAAAGTTACTTTATTACATAATATTTAAAATAATTTAGTTTATCTATTCAGTTTTACCTGAAATGATGTTACTGTGGTCCTAAACCATAGCAAGAAACTTTTATGAATCATCAAACATAAAGTATGATATGTGCTTCATAGTTTTAATATAACGGGATTTTTAAAATAGATAATTCGTATGTGACATATATAGAAAGTCTTCATTAACCAGAATATTTGATTAACTAGAATACTCTATTTTCCTGAAAATTCATTTGTAATTGAATTTAGAATCATGGCATTTTCACTATCTCCAAAACCACGTAGTTATGGCAGATGATTTGAGAATGTGTGGAATTGTTACATAACTTTCTCTTCTGTTTCCATGGGCGTAAGGTCCAGTGAAAGCCTCCTGAAAAAAAGCCAGTAGATTGCGGTTCTACTTCTACTCCAATGAGTAACTTCAAATCATTTGACCTCCCCAGGTATCAATTTGGTTCTCTTTAACATGATAGGATCACTTCTCCTCCTGCTCCAAGAGCAGTAAGGGATGCAAACAAAATATAAGAGTTGGTCACTTGTATATTATATCTTATTGGGAAGATATAATCTTATGGGGAATATAAAACTTATAATCTCATTGGAAAGATAAAACTACAACACTTGGAAAAATTCAAAAGCAAAAATTCAAAAGCAGTAGAAAACCATATATCATCAGATGCTAGATAAACAACTTCTTTATTAGTAAATTAAGTATATTTATCCCAATAAACTAGTTTTATTAGTAGCATTATTAATGAAATAAGCCATGAACAATATTGAACAAATTATTTAATTTTAATAAGTCCTAGTTTCTCAGCTATCAAATGAAAGTTATAATGGCATTATTCCATAGAGCTGTTACAAAAATTAAATAAGTTAATTTATGTATTAAGCTAAACAATTTGGCACAGTAGAATAAGGTTTTGATGATTTAATCTTAGAACACTGTATGAGGTATCTACTATTATCTACATTTTACCAATGAGATAGCTGGAGCTTTAAGGATTACCTAACCTGCCCCAGGAAGTAAGAGGCAGCAGCCAGAGTATTAGGTAAACTCATTCAAATTGCACAGCACAAGCACAGATAACCTCTGATGGTAGATGACCACTCTAAGGATAACGAAACGTACAGAAAACCAGATTAGCAGTGGTAGAGTAGGGCCTCATGAGAATTGTCATGTCTCTTTGGATATCTCAGCAACTCCAGTAGAAAACCATTCTCTTGACTCAGCATCTCTCTTTATGCTTCTTCTCCTGAGGTTGCATCTTTATCTACACCCACTGCCAGAGACAACTTTTTCTTTTATTCTGATACCTCAACAGAGAGCCATCATGCTCCTGAGAGTATCTTTACCAGGCAGAATTCTCCCAGCTACTTCAGGTAGTGAGTGGTTCACAATCTTGACCACAAATTGAAATCCCCTGGAGAACTTTAAAAACATACCAATCCTAGACCTGTCACAGACAAATTAAATCATAATCTCTTAATCAGGGGATACAGACTTAAACATCAACAATGTTAAGTGCTCCTAAGTAAGCTCAATGTGTAGCCAGTGTTGAGATCCACCAGGTCTCAATGGATATGACCCCTGGTCCAATGAGAGATACCTGATGTCAGGCTTCCTCTGAAGGAAATATGGGTGGAATTTCAGAGTTTTCTGGTGTGCGATAAGGGATTAACCTTGCCCAAAGAGAGGTTTGGCCTTTGCCCTCAGATCCTGGGAGGTAACCTCTATGCCTTTGAAATGTTCTGCCTGATAAGAGTGTTTATGTTTATTTGAGAACATTGGACCTTGTCAGATAGTCTGTGCTAATAATGTAATTTATGGTTGGGGAGCCTTGAGACACATGGTGTCAGATTGACGTCTGAAGGGGTTGAAGACTAAGGTCAGCCATGTGGGTAGTCAGACATGTCTACATGACCAAGCCCCAATACAAACTCTGGACACCAAGGCTCAAGTAAGCTTCCCTGGTTGGCAATACTCCATGAATGTTGTCACACATTGTTGCTGGGAAAAGTTAGTGCTGTTCTCAAGATTCCTCTGGGAAAGGATAACTGGGAGCTCATGCCTAGGATCTTCACGGACCCTTCCCTGTGCACTTCCTCCCTTATATCATTTAAATCTATCTTTTGCTGTAATAAACTGTAACCATGAGTATAATGGCTTTGCTGAGTTCTGTGAGTTCTTCTAGTGAGTTATTAAACCTGAGAGTGGTCTTAGGGACCCTCCAATTTCCAGTTGACATCAGAAATGAGGGTGATCTTGGGAATTTCATGTACTTTTCATGTGGCCTATTCAGTTCACCCAGCTCAGATTGTCTCCTCTGTGAAGAACCTAATGGTCACCATCCTGAGTAATTCTCCATTTGAGTTGCAGCAGCATCCTTTCTCATTTCTCCATGTCTTTACATCAGCTTTTCCTTTTCTGGAAATGTCTTTACTCATATTCGTCAACGACTCAATCCTTCTCATTTGTCATAAATTGTTTCAGGTGTCATTTGCTTCCAGAAACCTCCACACTCCATCTATATTACATGTGTGCCCTTCTCATAGGACTTTGTACTTATGTCTAACGTACATTTACCAGATTATAAACATCTGAAGCTTGTTATTTTTATTTTCTTTCAACCTCAAATGTCCTTGGTAAGACTTTGACCAGGCTCCAATTTTAGCAGCAGAGGAACTTCAATATATCATACTCAGCTTGCTTGCTTTGCTTTCTCATTTCTATTGTGCTCCCTCTCTAAGGTCATGGATATTGTGTTATTATGTTTGACTTTTTTAATTTGTGAGAAATTACTGGAAAACCAAAAATAAGTGCAACCAAAAGAAGGAATAAGAATAGGGAAAAAAAAGAGGGAAAAGACTACAAAAGAACTAATTGATTCCAAGCGAAAGTTGAAGCAGTGAAAGAGTGGTGAGGAAGGCAAGCAATACAATAATAGTCAAAGAGAAATGGAGTCAAAGACTTTATAGTAAGAATTGTCATAAAAATTATGATTCTGTTTGTAAAAAATGAGTAAATATAAATGAGAATTTAATAAAGATAGAAATAATTGAAAGTTTTCTCTGCATGTTGGCGATAGGTTAACTGATTTAAAAGATGGTATGCATTATATTTCTCTTTCACATTTTTGATATACATGGTTATTTCCAGGAACATGAGTCAGTAACAGTAGGATTCAACTGAAAAATTATCTGTTTACAGATTGTGAGTTTCAGGAGGCAGGGACTTTTATCTCTATGTCCCTGGCACAAAGCATAGGCCTGGATTGTGTTTGTTAAATAAATGAATGCTCTACGAAGAGAAGATAAACCTTAGAGAAAGACAATCCCTCTTCTGACACCATCTTAGAATTATGGGTGCCATTGAAATTGTCCAGAACAAGAAGGCATTATCTAGGGCAGTGACTCCCAAATGCCAGGCTTTGGTCCAGTGCCACTCAGTACTTAAGTTGTCATTGATTTCTCTGCAATTAAGAAAAAAAGAAAAAAAAAAGATATACTATAACAAGTCTATCCTAAAGCTAAATTAATTCCACATTCTTAATTTCTGCAATTATGTTTTCCTTATTTATTATCTCTCACAGAAATATCCATTTATTCAATATGATAAGAATGGGTGGTAATCAATTTGTTTTATTAACATACTTGCTTGGCCAAATAGAAAATCACAACACTATGATAATTGCCCCCGATTGAGGGGAAATATTACTGATGTGTGAAATTCAAAAGTCTGAGCATGTCCCGAAAGTGTTATAGATGCCTCAGAAAATAAGAAAGAGCAAGTTCTGAGAATACACTGTGTGGCTCACATAAGCAGAGGAATGTACAATGACCCATACCCCCCAGTGACTGGAAGAGCAGAGTCACATGATCAAACCACAGTGACAAAGGGAAATGCTGCAGACTTTGTCGGAGCTACACACAGAATGGATACCTGCATGAAAAAAAATTATTTTCAAAGAAGTTTTTGACACTGGAAATATTCTTTGTGAAGCATTGAGATCTAAAATTTTACCTTACTGTAAACCACCTGTTATGAAAAATATTTTATTTGTTTTATCAAACTTTCCTTCTGATACATTACAGTTATTATACATACAAGTTCAGGAGAATTTCATACCACTGGGCTTTCACAGAAGAAGGTTTGCTGGGATTTTTAATGGGAATTAAGCCAAGTGCAGGATCCCATAAAATAAATAAAAGGTTGATAAGTTTTTATTGTATTTATTTATTCAATAAATAGTAATTGAATGAGTCTGTTTGCATCTCTAAGAATGTAATTATTAACACATTTCTATATTAATTTGAATTTTAATTATTTGATTTTTAATGATTTGTCAATAGTCATTCAATCTTTGTTTATTGCTTCAGACACATGAATTTGGGGAGACACAAACATTCAGTGTATAGCACTTAGTGACCCAAGAATCATCTCCACAGGGCTCTCTGTGCCTCTTCTGCCCAGATACATCAAGCAGTCATTCCCTCTCTGAAGTTTTGCCAAGTCCCAAGACTCTAAGCCTGAAAACTGGGTGCAGATCCCTTCCTATCTTGGGTTTTATAAACCTCTCCTCTCCCTTTTTACCTTTTCAGGATTCTGTCTCAGAAGCAGGGCCACACATTCCTACCTCTGGGGTCCAAAATCCACCAGCTCCTTAAAACCCGGGAGAATATTTGGCTATCTCCAGTTGAACCCCATCCTCCGTTCTTGCTTTAAGAGTAGAAGAATCACTTTCTCTATGAAATGTTTTTGCTTCAAAGAGCACTTAATATAATTACTTCAGTGGGGCTGAGCTTTTTGAAAACAAAAACCAGAGACTAAAGTCTTTTTTTTTTTACTCTCCAACCTATCACACTCTCCTAAGGAGAAATATCAGGAGGAAATATCAATTTTTAAAAATTATCTGTGGTCATTTTCTATGCCCATCGAGTATTTTTCACACATTAAAAAAAAAAAAAAACTTTTCTCTCAAGTCATTGTTTCTCTCTCCCTTTGAATGTGTTGCGATACTTTTTGATCTCCAACAGGAATTTTAAAAGCCTAATTTTTGTGTGAATACAGCAAGATGTTTGTTGGTGTTTTTCAACATTTATAAGATTCCTAAGGATTTCAAAGAATTTAATTTCTACATAATTAAGTTCTTGATAGGTAGACAAGAAGCATACAGCAATACATCCTGAAGAAAAATGAGATTTCTGATTTAGTCCTAAATTTACAGGATATGAATTATAGTTCATGCATATTCCTTTGGTTTCCTAATTTATAATGCATTTACTTAATAATGGAAATAGCCTCAGGAGAGAATTTTCATGACTTTGGAGAATGATATTTGAAATCTAATTATGGTTTCATTTATAAGTTATTGAATATTATAGACTGGTTAGCCCATTTCCAGATATGCAAATGCCCTATCTTAGGCAAGAATTGAGGGTTAAGCACAATATGTTTTAAATACTTTTATATTTAAAGAGAATAGATTGAAAATAAAGGAGGCTATTAAGTATGAGATAGAACTTCTGTCTAAAATTATAAAGCAAGTGATTGTTTTGAAACCTTCCCGGTGGTTCTCAATCTTAGATGCATATTAGAAACACCTAGAAAGATTTTTTTAAACACCCATGTCTTGAATCCACCTGTAGAAATTCTGCTTCAATTGATCCAGAATAAAGCATTTTTTCAAAACCACTTGAGATGATTTAAAATGTGCAGCCAGTGTTGAGCGTCACTGCTGTATCTAATTAGGTCAGAGAGCAGCTAAACACAAGAAGGAAAACTATACAGTGATAATTGCCCATATGAATAAGATAAACTATCCTGAAGTAAGTTCTTACCAAGACAAGCAGTATTCTACAATTTAAAAATGAACAAATGTTCTACAGGGCCTATACAGAAATGATAGGAATGAATGTGTATTATTTTTAGGAATCAGTTCATACCATCCTACATCCAAGCCACCAATTTCCCCTCCCTGCTGAGTAGGAAGCAAAGCCATTGACCTGAGCTTGGGGGACTTAGAAGGCTGAGCTAGATTTAATGGAAGACAAGGGTGGCCCAGAAACTAGGGACTCTGAGAGTCTGGTGAAGCAAGATATAAGAATAGGTCCAAAATGAGAAGAAAACTGGGACCAGAAACAAAGAGTCAACAACAAGAAACAGACAAATTGAAGGACATTATTCAAGATGGAGTTTCAAACAGCAATACTCAGTGGAAGGAAGCATTTCAGTAATAGCAGAGACTCTGTGGCTGTGGAGCACAGTTAGAACAACAATCAAAAATTGATGTGACTTAATTTACAATAAATAGTTCTCAACAAAATGAGATGTTATGCTTAAATCCACACTGAACTACTGTTTTCAGAAATTGGACGGCAAATCTGGCATTATCTGGGTGCATGAATTGACATCCATGAAAGCTTTGGGGTCTGAGAAGAAGGAGGAAGAAAAGACATAAACATATAGGCATATGTATGTACGGATCTGGGAATCTAGTGAGAAGTGGAAATGAGGATGGAGGTGACAGCACAGTGACCACCCAACATGCCCAGTCCAATGGACTGGTGTAGATACTGTATGGAAAGAGAAATTTGGGAGCAGACAGACTTACTATACTTCTCTAGGAAAGCCTAAGTGGCATTCCAGGCACAGGAAGTCTCAAGGAGTCTCGTTTCAGGCCTAAGAGAGAGAAAACAACCCCAAATTAAAGAAGGTAACATCTTACCTGGTCTTCCACCGACTAGAGTTAAGCCCTAGGGCTCAGGGTTGTCACCAGCAACTTGACTCTAATGCACAGAAGAGATATAAGCGAGGGGCCACAGAGGCCCCATGAACACCTGTGAGACATGTTCAGAATATAGGTAAATATATACATGGAGAGCCTTAGGGATTAAGAGTGAGTCTTGCATGAACAGGCTGTAGCTTAAAAAACCCTCTTTATTTGGATGTTAATACCAATAACTTTATGTCCACAGGCTATAGCCTGAGTTATTTGAATTCCATTATTATTTAGAAAAACACTTTTATATGCTTTTTATAAAATCATCCCACTTGAATCTCATACAAACCGTGTAGATGATAGTACAGGTTTTATTGCCATTTTACAGTGAAGTCCAAAAAAGATAAAAACCTACTCAATATCACCCATCATGAAATTAACTTTATGTTTCCTGATTTAAAATAATAATAATAATAATAATTAGCTTGCTACGTGCTTAAGGTACAGGTGGGGGACTCTACTCATGACTGCAGCTGTTTATTGAAAAGGTCTGTACTCAAAAGAAATTACAGAAGCCACAGCATTTGTTACCCAGTAATTAAATGCTCCCATACCAATGCATTGGGAAACAATTGTCAATAACACAAAATCCTAAGAAGAATTTATAAAATGAGTCTTCATGTTGGCATCATGGATACCAATGAGCACTATTTTCAATAATACTTTTTAAAAGACACAGAAACCTTTCTCTTATTGCCAGTCCTCATACTAACCCCTAATGAAAACTGAGAGAATGATAGGAAATCATGTTCCTGGCAACCATGTGTAATATAAATTTTTTATGCTCTCTTGACCCAGTTTTAAGGCCCTGCCTAGAGGCTGGTCAGTTTCCCTTCTTCAGCAGCTGAGTCCACACCCCAATCACTTCCCTTATCGGACTCTCTCAGACACTGGATCACCATGCATCTGACCTATTTGCCCCAGGGCCAGGTACCAAACACCTAAGGACAGCCTCTATGCCCCAGAGCCTGCAAAATTATTCAAACTAGCCAATCCACAGGAGGACCACACAACTTAGCGAAACTCACCCTTCTTGCCATACATAAATTGCCTGCTACAGCACCAGCTTGCTGTTACCCTTACCTGGGTGCAACCCTCTGCATGGCCTGAGTGATAGCCTTCTCTCATTTGGAGCTGTAAGTAACTAAAAGCTGTACCTTTCATCTATCTCGTCTATCCCAGTGTCATTGTGTTGTGTTCTTTCATACAAAAAAAAACACTTCAAATCTGTTATAGACTGAATATTTGTGTCCCCTCCAAATTCATATGCTGAAGCACTAACCTTCAATGTAATGGCATTAGGAGAGGGGACCTTTAGAAGGTAATTAGTTTTAAGTGAGGTCATAAGGGTGGATCCTCCATGATGGGATTAGTGCCCTTTTGAGAAGAGGAAGAGACAAGAGCTTCCTCTCTTTACCATGTGAGAATACAGCAAGAAGGTGGCCATCTGCAAGCGATGAAGAGAGTCTTCACCAGAACCCAATCATACTGACACCCTGGCCTCAGACATCCAGCCTCCAGAACTATGAGAAATAAACTTCTGTAGTTTAAGCCACCCCGTCTAAGGTATTTTATTAAAACAACTGGAGCTGATTAAAGCAAAATCCTATAAAACATAGAAAAAAGGCTAGGTGAGGTAGTCCTGGAGTACAAGGTGTTCTGGTGCTCTGACTTGATACAGGTATAGTGATTGGAGAGTTAGGTAGCTGCCTTGCCTATCTTTGACTGTTTCTTCCAAATATCTGTTGCCTCCTCTGGACTTTTGACAGGTGAGATTGAGTTTGGGGCACCTGCCTAAGTGCAAGAGCACTCCATGAAAAGAGATCTCTCTGTTTTAGGGAGCAAGATACAGGTGACCCCAATGTACATTAGGTTGGGGAAACAACCCTTGGCTGACTGGCTGGGTACAGGGCCATCCCACCAGTTCTAGGAGAGGCTAAATCTTTCAGCTTTCATGTGAGAATAGACTTAGTAACAGAAAAACATGAAAATGTAAGATCAGTTTATGTTGCTTTCAACTTGTCAATATCATACAATATCATAAAGCCAAGGTGTATTTTTGAGGGGCTCAAGCCATCATACCCTTCTAACTCAGAAGAAAAGAAACCCAAGCATTTATGTTTGCTAATAAAAAAACCCTTCCTCAGGTACAGCAATGTGTACCATAGCACTGACATCTATTATTGCCTGTGTGTGAGAAAATCAAAAGGGGAAACAGGGAATTAGGAAGACTTACAAGGGTAAAATTCTAGCAGTTCTTAAGATCAGAGACAAAGGCAGAGAGAAAGAAAAGGTACTCTTAGGATGGTAAATGCCAACACTGACAAAGCACAGATGGGTAGCTGATCCTGCTCATCGGCTTCTGACCGCTGCACTTGAAATCTGTAGGGCACCCCCGCGTATGGGAGGTACGAAGGTGACTGAAAATTAGACTCCAGCTTGAAGCTATATCTGACATGCTGTCACTGATTTCTGGAGAAAAAAGAAAACTTCACCAGATAGCTTCAGGTCACTTTGAAACAGGAAATGTAAATAAATCCTTAGAGTTCTAATTAAAGCTTTTTACTGCTGAAAACTAGAATACCACCGTGAAATTCAATTTCAGAGGAAGGTTAGAGAAAAAGTTTAAGATCTACAAAACAGTAATGGAAGCAAAAGACACCTAAATTTTTTTTAAAGACTAAGGTTATAAATATAATGCTATTTATAATTTTTTAAGGGTAACAGTTTAGGCTGTTCCTTTTGAAAATTCTAATTATTTCAAACACCTATTAAATATATTAAACTAATTTTAGAGCTTGTTATATTAATCATTTTACTGGTAAAGGATTTTTTATGAAAAAACATGGTAACAGACTTTATTCTGGAGAGTGATAATGATATCACATAAAAATTTAACAATGACCTGTAGATCCCATAAGAAAAATGTTTCCTAATATACAGAAGACTTTGAGCAAAGAACTAGCCAAAGAAAAGAGCAAATTACCTTCATTTTTAAAATACAGTCTCTTTCAAGAAATTACTGAGTCACTTTCAATGCATTTGAAATTGCCATAAGAGATAGTTCATTTAAATTGCTTGACAAGTTTGATGAGCATTCATTTTATCTAAGGGAAAACATTGTTCACACACAATATTATAATTACATCTATTTTCTGTGCTTAGCTAAAAAAATTTTCCAGACCTTTGCAGCTGACAAATAAAAATTAATTCAAAAATTTTGTTACACTATTTTCACCTTAACGTTGCTTCTTTCTACAAAAAATAATAATAGTAAGTAAAATATATGTTTAGAGAGTTTGCGTTAGGTAACCTGAAAGTGGAAACCTAGCACCATAGAACCACTGAATGACTTCAGAGGAATTTGCTCTTAGAAAGTGTCTTACTTATCTTTGCTTGGCCTAAATCTGATTATTGTTATTCCTGATTTACATTTTAAGGAAATAGAAGGATGTGAGGCAAGCAATGGCTTTCAGCAGGCAATGTCTGAGAGGAAGGAGGTAACCCATTGGACCCTAAGGGCCTCCAGCAGGAAGCTAAAGAGAGCTTTCCCAAGAAGAAAATGTCCCCAAGTAATTTTCATCAAATCTAAGATGAATATATTTTCACATTTTCAAGTCTTTGAAATTGGCATATGTCTCATAATTGATGGTGCTAGAAAAGCCCAGTTTAACTAGCATTCTTTTTTTCTTTCATTGTGATACATAAAATAATGGGCCTCTGACAATTGAGACCATGTTAGAATGGATGAAATATGAAGGAAAACAATAGAGCACATTCTTCATGAAGAAACCAGAGAAGCACATGGCACCGTGTATCGTTATTAATGGTCTGTGTAGAACACAAGAAAATGCACAATACTAATGATCTGACACATGGCAATCATTTTCTTTTTTAAAAAGTCTTTACTTTTAAAAATTATTTACTACATATAGGTATGATCATATTAATAGTTTTTGTATTCAATTAGTTTTTTGGTCTTTTTGAAATATTGTTTCTTTTCATTATTTGCTTAGCTTTCTATGACAAAACACACTCTAATCTTGACCTCCCCACCTATGATCCATGACCTTGTAAAAATCCCCTGCCCTTGGGTGTTAGCAGGACCTATGACTTTCTTCTAACCAGTAGAATATGGCAAAAGTGATTGGGTGGGTTGTCTCTCATGATTACATTCCATTTTATAAGACATCTTAACTGATTTAGCAACAGGAGACTCTCCTGCTGGCCTTGAAGAATCAAACAGCGGTGTTTTGAGCTGCCTATGGAAAAGGACACGTGATGAGGAATTGCAGGTGGCCTCTAGGACATTAGGGTGGCCTATAGACGATAGCCAGGGAGAAGCCAAGGCCTGCAGTCATGCAGTCGCAAGGAAATGAATTCCACCAACAATCATGTGAGCTTGAAAAAGCATCATGAGCTCCAGAAGAGAATTCAGTCCTGCCAACACTTTGATTGCAGCCTTATAAGACACTGAGCAGAGGATTCAGCTTAGCAAATGTGACTGCTGACACATAAAAACTGTGGGAAAATAGCTGTATGATGTTTAAGCTTCTAAATTTGTGCTGATTTGTTACATAACAACAAAAAACTAATACGTTACCTTTCTCCTTTCTCTTCCCCTTTTACCCACATCATCACCAGCACCATCACATCCTAGGTAATCCAGGTGACAAAATTTCTTAGATTATAAAATTATAAGTATTTACAAAATGCATATATATTTATAGTGGGGGGATCTTACTTATATTTCAAAATTTGGATATTATGCAATATTGTCAGCATCCTGCTTTTCTCACTCAACAATACCTCATGGAAATCCTTCCAAGTTTCCTAGTATGGTTCTAATACAGTCTTTTTAATGACTACAAAATAGTCCATGGTATAAATGTACTATGATGAGCGTTCACTTTGTTTCTAATTCTTTGCCACTATGAATAATGTTACAACCAATAGTCTGTATACAATTTTCATGGGTGCTATTATTTCTACTGGCTAAATTCCTAAGAAAGGGACTGCTAGATCAAAGTCAACTATGCATTTATTTCTTTAAATAGACATTACCACATTACTTTCCAACAAAGATGCAATAATTTACATTTTTGTTAGTAACATCTGAAAATACTCTCTCTTCCTGGGCAGAAAGTGGTGTTTTCCTTCTTTTTAATTTTGGCCAGTTGGAGAGGTATACAGATATTAGTTTAATTAACTTTTGCCTGCCTATAAGGAGGTTGAACTTTTTTGGATTAACTCTTTCATGATTTGCCTAGTTATTTTCCTTTGCCCATTTTCTCTTGGATTATCTCCTTGTCAATTTCTAAGAACTCTTTGTGTATTATAAATATTAATCTTCTGTCTGCATTCTACATACAAATATCTTTTCCAAATATATTGCTTTTTCTATTTACTTTTTAAAAAATAAAACTCTCCTTCCCCCCAGTTTATAACCATGGTCTTCTAGATTTTCTTATACGTGTTTGTTACTGTGTTTTTGTTAAATTTAATTTTCAGTCCATCCAAAATTTATCTATATGGTGTGAGGTACTGTTACAATTTTATTTACTTCCTGATGGGTAGCCAATTGGGCTACACTATATGTTGAAAAAACCATTTTCCCAGTGAGTTAAAATACCACCTTTGCCATATGTTAAATTCTCATCCTCACCAGGATCTATTTTCAGATTTTGGATTCTTTTCCACTGGTCTTTTCTGATGCCAATGCCATATTGATTCAAATACAGTAAATTACTGCATGTTCTCATCTAGTAAAGCAAGTTCTCCTTCTCTAGTCCTCTTTTCTAAAAATATCTTACTTATCTCATGCATTTTTACCTTTATAAAAAATTTTAAAACACTTCATCAGACTGAAAAAATAGCATGTGAGGAGTTCTGATTAAAAATTAATTTTGTTTCTATATTAACATTTAGAATATTCACACTTTAATGTTATTAATTCTTTTCATCCAAATTTTCTCATTTCTCCTTTTCCCCTCCATTTTCTTCTTTCTTTTTAATGTTTATTCATTTAGTGAGAATTTGAGTTCGTACAATCGCAAAGCACTTAAACATGTTGAGGTCCTATTATTGGGGGATTTGCTTTAACAGAGGTTATGTTAGTAAAAGTTAATTTTATATAAAAGCAAATAAAAGTTTTGGTATGATTCACTTTTCCTCCTCTCTGGCAAAGTTTTCACATGAAAGTATTTCTCCGCATTTCTGTCAAGTATAATGTCAGGAAATTGTAAAATTTATAATATTTGCTATTCTCAAAAATGTAGGTTGAACTCAAGAGTCCAGCAGAAATGGCAGTAATTAATTTGCTTTTATACTTCCCACAAATGGGAAGCATTATTAATAAAATCAGTGGAATCAGATACACTGATACTAAATTATAGTCAATGCTTTCTTTCTCCCTTTCTTATGCTAATTGTAAACAACTTTCATAGGGTTTTATTCACTTCCAGACTGAAGTATATAGGATGTGAGAGAAGGTTGGTTTAGACCGAGGAGATGGACGGAAAAGTAAAAAAGCCTTAGGATAATAACACGTAAACAAGAGCATGCACATACACACAGATACACACACACAAAATCAGGCGTATTTTTCTTCCAGACAAATATTTCATCAGATTTAATGTCAAACAAAAACACAGTATGCTTTCTTTAACTGTACTACCATTGAAAATAAAAATTTTAATTGCCAGTATGTTTTAACGAGGCTACTTTTATCCTAGAGGCCAAATATATAAAATCTGAGGCTTTACCTATCAACTTTGCAAGATTTATCATTCACCTGAGTAAATGGAAGAATAACTGCAAACTTAAAACTTCCTTTTTAAACATTTGGCAATAAATTCAAAGATAGTTGTATTTCCCCTTTTATTAGTAATTATGTCCCCTGCTGCTCTAGTTACCCTTTTTCTCACTCTAGCAATAGGGTAGCTCTGTTAGACACCGTAAGAGGCAATATCCTTCTACCTTGAAAATTATGTCTTCTTTCCTTCACGGCTTCTGTGCCCAACTGGGTCCTAGACTTACTATAAGTAATTTCCTAGTTTTACAAAGTTAAATTATTTTTTCAAGTATCTCTATAACTGAAAGAAAATGGAATACAGCAAAGAATTGTTTGTAATAATTCAAATTTTATTTTAAAAGATTATTACTCTTATAAACACACAGTTTATGTAGTACCCTTCAAGTAAAAGGATCAAGTTTATGATAAGACAAACTCAAATTATGACTATCAGGTGCCAGTGTTGCTTTGTTTCTCTCTGAATTTCTTAATTCATTAAATAAAAAGTATATTTTTTTCCCAGAACGTAAGTAAAAGGAGAATGATTTCATGACATCATGGTAAACTCAAACCACATAACTTGTAGCACTCAGGTTATGTTGTATCCATCTAGTAGGTCTTAGAGACTTATTTTCCAATCCTGCTAGATTACAGATAAAGATGAATTTCATGTTGGCTCCATTTGCTACAATCAAAACAAAGTAAAACAAAATGGCATGGTGAATAGACTTACTCAAATATAATTAAGACAAACTGTCAGGGTGATAGCAGGTCAGCATGAAATGGGTAGATAGCACAACATGAATAAGATTTCAGTTGCTGGGGTCAACAATGTGACATTGATTGCATGGAAAATTTTGAAAACAACAGCTTTATCCATGTAGTCAAATAGATTTTCCTCATCTAATACTACTTTAAGAAGGTACACCCTGTCTTGCCCTGCTCCAACCTGGTGTTTGTACTTTTCTTCCTGTTTCTTATCTACATCATCTTCCAGAAGCCCCACCAGCCTCAGTCATTTACACAAAGACTAAAAATTAATTCACACTAAAATAGAAATGGCTAGTGTTATGTACAGTTACTTGTACTTAGAATACCCTTACTATTAGCTTGAAAGTCTTTGTCTCTTTTTTTTTTTTTTTAAATGAAAGCTTCTTTATTTATTTATATTTGGCTGTGTTGGATCTTCGTTTCTGTGCGAGGGCTTTCTCTAGTTACGGCTAGTGGGGGCCACTCTTCATCACAGTGTGCGGGCCTCTCACTGTCACGGCCTCTCTTGTTGCGGAGCACAAGCTCCAGGCGCGCAGGCTCAGTAGTTGTGGCTCACGGGCCTAGTTGCTCCGCAGCATTTGGGATCTTCCCAGACCAGGGCTCGAACCCGTGTCCCCTGCTTTGGCAGGCAGATTGTCAACCACTGAGCCACCAGGGAAGCCCTTTGTCTCTTATTAAAATAAGCCATGGGGGAAAGAGAAGAGGTGTTAATTTGTGATTTAGGTCATGGATTTCTTCCAGCAGGAATAGGAAGAACATGACTTCTGGGTCCACAGTTTTCTCATTTTGCTCCCACTTCCGTTTCATCCTGCCCTTATTTCAGATATTCTCAAAACTTTTTCTAATCACTTTGCCTGCATCCTAAGAGAACATTATATTCTTCCAAAAACAAACTTCTACCTATCTCAAAAACTTAGGTCCGCATGAAAATATTAAAAGGACAGCCATTCATGTTCAAGTTCAGTACAAATCCTCTTATCTGAAACATCAGCATTTGTAATTGGTCAATTAATCAAAACCAGTTGGTGTAAAGAGTTGAATCATTTAAAAGCATTGCATATATACTTTAAACATTTTACCTGAATTTAAAATATACAAATGTACATTCATTTTCCAGTTTTTTTCATGTAGAGCAAAACTTCTGTGAGTATGAGCCCACTACTTGACTGGAGTTTTGTGTGATACCTTGCAGAACCAAACTCACAATGCAGTCTACAATTTCCAATTTCAATTTTTTAATATGAAGAGAAATCTCAGGGATGCAGTCTTTCAGAACAATCTGAATAGAAAATCCTTTCATATTGTATAATTTCTCTAATGTTTTTACTGTTGTCTCACCAATACTTTATCTGACGGGATTTTTAAGTGACCTTTTTAATTGAGTCTTTCCAAAGCATTCAGTCTAGTTATCATGCAAACAACACTTTCTTTCCATTCTTGTCAGTTTATGGAATATTTAATTAAAATTATGTTTAGTGATTATAATAAAACTCACATAAAAGAAAGTGTGGGGACAAGCTTCTTGATTTATGGTAAGTATGCAGCTATCCAAGGAGGAGCAGAGTGCATGAGAGAGCAGTCTTCAGCCATCTGCATTCAGCTTGCTCTGGTCATGAATATGTTTTGCAGAGGGAATGTGGAGCACCAGTTCAGTGGGCAAGTTGGATAAATCAGGGTGTGCTGAGAGAGCCTCTACTCAGTACAATGTGATCTCACAGACCAACATAACTCAATAAAGCTTGAGCCAGACATAGGAAAATCCAGTTATCCCAGAGAGTTCTCTCGGGTACTGTCTCTGCCGAAGAGATCAAACACGGAGTATGTATTATAACCATCCACCTCCCATATGTTTATAATACTAAGATACCAAGTATTGGAGGAAATGAAAATAACTTCAGGAACAGGTGGACTAAGAACACAAACAACTGAAACAAACCAAGCAGTAGCAAAAGAGTCCTGCTTTGCCAAAGCGGGTTTTCAACTGTCAGTTTTGTAGCACAAAGCTGATGCAATTATCATATTTTGTGATACTAAGGATTGCAGGTGTCACTATTACTCAGGGAATAATGTTACCCTTGTCTTGAATGCCTCATCTCACATGGGTAGCATTTTTTGATACTCAGAGAGAAAAACAACTCTCTAATGTGAAGACTAAAAGAAAATAAGTTTACAAGAATACTTGATGAAATGAGAATGAATTGTTTTAATAGCAGTGGCAGATATTAGAGTTATCAAAATTCACACAGCATGTACGGGTGAAGATTCATCTTTAGTAGGCCCTTAATTACTGCATTCATCCTAATGATTGGAACTTGTTCCAGAAATATGAAAACAGGTGCACAATAAAAGATAACATAAAATGTCACTCCATGTGAAAATAAACTGCAGTTGAAATTGTTGTATTGGGTTGGTCAAAAAGTCCGTTCAGGCTTTTTGATAACGTTGTACAGAAAAACAAACTTTTGGCCAACCCTATGAGTAATATCATGCAACTTATAGGATCTTAATAGAATAATTTGAATTTAAAAATTTAGAACAATGAATCAATTGGATACCCTTCATTATAAAAACCTCTAATTTTCAGTGAGGTTGACTACCTCTTTTATGTTTTTAAATTATTTGTATTTTGTTATTTGTGAACTGCTTATATCTTTTGCGCTCTTAACTTTTAGGCTGTTGGTCTCTGGTTGAGCTCTAGGAGCTTTCTGTATAATGGTAAGATTTATTCTTTGCCTGTGATATAAATTGCAAAATTTTTTCAAGATTGAAATTTGTTTTTTGACTTACCATGTGGTATTTTTGTCATGAAGAATTTTTTTCTTTTTTATAGTTCCAAATCCACTAATCTTTTTTTATTACAGATTCTGGATTTTGATTCATAGTTAGAAAAGCCTTCCCACTGAAAAATAAATTTTCATCTAGTATTTTAATGGCTTCTTCTTTTACATGTAAGTTCTTGGTGCAACTGAAATTCATCATAGTATATAGTGTACAATGTGGATTCAATTTTATTTTTTCCAGAGAGCTACCCATCATCCCAGGACCATTTGTTTAATAATACATTTTTACCCTTTAGTTTGGGGATAACACCTATGTAATATACTAGATTTCCATATCATTTATTTCTGGCTGTTTGTTTATTTATATACTAGCTCTCTGTTGAATTATTGAGACATAAAATGTTTTGCCTCTGGAAATCCTGCCCCTACCACTATTGCTCCTTTTTTCAAAGTTCTTTTCAATATTCTTGTTTGTATATTTTTTCTATATAAACTTTATAATCAATTTTTCTAGCTTAAAAACACTTGGTTCTCTTATTGGATCACTTTAAATTTATAAGTTATGAAGAATTGATAACTTCATGATTTTGAATCTTCCTGTCAAAATCTTGGTATATCTTTCCATTATTTCAATTCTTCTTTTGTGCTCTTCAGGAGTTTTCTAAAATGTTCTAGATATAGGTTTTATATATTTCTTGATGTGTTTATTTCTAGGTATTTTATGGAGTCATTTGTTTATAGTTGTTCCCTATATAATAAAAAGTACTGATTTCTCTATGTTACTTCCATGTCCCTTTACTTCACTGAATGTTCTTATTTACAGCAGGTTTTCAACTGATTACATGGGGGGGGGCAGGGTTGGTTAGTATACAATCATATTCTCTTCAAATAATGTTTCTTTCCTAGTAGTAGATACAAAAGGACGAACTTTATCCAAACAAGGTCAGGAAAACTGCAGTAAAGAGACTGGAAATGAGGACTGAAATACATGTAACTGTAGAACTGACACTGACTATAAGTGAGGATAAGGGCAAAAAATCAGGATGTAAATATAGTATGTTCTGAAAATGTAGAAATGATAAACTAATAAATACAGGGAGGGCATAAAGGAAAGGTAGAGAGTAAATAAATTTTCTGATTGTCTTGTCTGTAATAGCTGGGAGTCAAAAATGTTATTTGAAGCTGACAGATCAATTAATAGAAATATATGCATATTTAACCATATAAGGGTAAATACTAAGAAAGATAATTTTATTCTATACTATCAGATGGTGGAAGAAAAAGGAGGGAACAGGAAGGAAGAAGAAACATGTTTATTTTATTAGTTGTCTTAGTAGGGTTGATACTGTAGACTATACATAGTTATATTTATAAAGGCAACCACAAGGGAGGAAAAAAAACTCCTTAACTGTCAGAAGACATATAAAGAATAGAAAGCAAAGACAACAGACTTCATAGTAAAAGTTTTCAAACATGTGTAAAATATGGGGGAGTATTAAGTTTCTATATACATGCTTCCTTGTACATGAAAAAAGAAACTTTGAAAGGATATATAGGCATCTATGTAAGGGAGTTGCCTATGCAAGGGGAGGGGTGGGAAGAAGAATATAAAGTGAGTACTAGGCATATGGGGAAAAGGATGGTATAGACTTTTTACTGTGTTTTTAATTTAATTTAATTTAATTTTAATACTACCTAATAAAAAATTAAACATAATACAAAAAATATATTCAATCATTAAAAACTAGGCCCAGGGCTTCCCTGGTGGCGCAGTGGTTGAGAATCTGCCTGCCAATGCAGGGGACACAGGTTCAAGCCCTGGTCTGGGAAGATCCCACATGCCGCGGAGCAACTGGGCCCATGAGCCACAATTACTGAGCCTGCGCGTCTGGAGCCTGTGCTCCGCAAGAAGAGAGGCCGCGATAGTGAGAGGCCCGCGCACCGTGATGAAGAGTGGCCCCCGCTTGCCACAACTAGAGAAAGCCCTCGCACAGAAACGAAGACCCAACACAGCCATTAATTAATTAATTAATTAAAAAAAAAAAAAACTAGGCCCACTTTCTATCTGTTGTCATATCATAATTAAGCTATTCCCAATATTTTATAACTAATATAAAATTAAAGTGATTATTTATTAAATATTTCCCAAAATCTTGGGTATTTCAACATTCCCTCCCCCATAAAAGCAGATATAAATTGAAATATTTTAACCAAGAGCAAACCCATAATCAAAATTGGTTAATTGGGCTTATTTGTTCCAGATTTTAAAAGTAAATCATTATGATGAACAAGGAGGAGGAAATGAATTTATAATTAACAATTTACTATAGTTTTATATTCTAAGAGTACCATTAGTCTTCTTTACATTTTCATATAATGAGTTAATTTTACAACTTGAATAATGACTAAAGAACTTTGCATAGTTTTTCTGAGGTAAGAAAAAAAATCTTAATGTTTTCAAATAACATTTTTATTATTACTCTTCTTAGACAGACGTGATAATCACTTGAAAATATTAGCACTTCAGTATAGCTCCTAGTCATGGTACATGAGACAATATATGTCTTCACGGTTGACAGTTGAAATAGTCTTCAATTGTCAAAAGACATATCAAAGAAAGAGTATCTGCACGTTTTCCTAATATACTCTGGCATACCTGAAGTCCCTGTAGAAACTATTTCTTTACTAAGCAATTGCATTTAATCTAATTAATAAGATAAAGACCTGTATGAGAAAAGTTTTCATGTTAATAAGCTTTATGGCACAAATTTATCTGTTATTTCTAAAACTATAGCAAACATCTCAGCAGGGTCTACATATGATAAGAAATCCTACAATATTAAATTATTTTTAGCTAAAAAAATCTCTTTTATTTTTCTTCAGTTAAATTACAAACTATATAACATAATGAGAAATATTTGGAGTTTAACACTATGGAATTGTTCAAGCCAAAACATTTTCAGTATCAAGTGATAGAAAAATGTAAGCGAGAAGACCAAAAGGTACATCTCCTGCTGAATCCAGGGGTTTAAACAATTTCATCAGAACTCTGTTTTCTTGCCTCTTTGATTTTGGTTCTGCTTGCCTCTGCTTTGCTTGAAATCACATAGGATTTGTCTGTGTATCAGCAAAATGGTTGCAGGTATTCCTAAAACCATATGGATTGTAGAAGTTAGAAACCTGGAGGACTCTGAATCACCCAGTTTGAGTTACATGCTCATCCCTTTAGCAACCACTGAAGTCAGGGGGATGCAGTGCTCTGACTGGTCAGGCCTGGACCATAAGCTAAGTGGTATTGAAAACATACAGACTGGCCAGGCCTAGCCAATTGTTATGAAATGGGAAAATGGGTGGCTCCCTAAAAGAGAGGTGCTAAAGAAGTTTCTGTATTGTTCTCTTCACTCATATCTGATGCTAAGATATCAAAGCCAGTTAAATAAGCTTTAGAGGCTCTGAAAAGGGTTTCTTTGAAGGCTTTCATATTCACATTAGAACCCTGAGTTATTTCAGGGAATACATCTGGTTTCAGTCCTGGGAATTGGATCTTCCAATGGCACTTTAGACTTTCTAGTGGCATCCATTGTTCCCTCTAATTGGCTTGGAAAATGTCTTAACATTTCTATAGGCAGAAACAAGTGATACAAGTTGGCAAACCTTAAACCAAGTCTCAAATAAGCACATGCCCAAGCATGGAAGATCAAAAAATTACAAGAGGGTTGATGCCTGTCATTTCTCTCCACCCACCCTCCTCTTGGAGCATGCACCCTTTCCCTGCAGCCCTACAAGCCAGACAGTCCTGCTCTTTGTCTTAGCTGCTTAGGCCCCAGGTTAACTATTACTGGGTCCAGGCCCTCCAAGAGCCCAAGTCCTCCACAAGTCCTGGCTATTTGCTGCTGTTCCTCCAGCTCAGTTTTAAGACTTTACGTGTATTTACAATTACAGCACATTTGTACACTTGTAAACTCCTTTTGAGGTGGGTATAATTCTAATATTTAGAGATTAAAAAGTGGTGCTCAGAGAAATTAATTAATTAATTGCCTAGACTGGCACAGCAAAGTATAGAGTCAGACAACTGAACCTATCTACAAAACAGAAGCAGACCCATAGACATAGAGAACAGACTTGTGGTTGCCAAGGGGGAAGAGGGGAGGGAGAGAGATGGACTGGGAATTTGAGTTTGGTAGATGCAAACTTTTACATTTAGAATGGATAAACAACAAGGTTCTAATGTATAGCACAGGGAACTATATTCAATATCCTGTAATAAACCATAATGGAAAAGAATATTTAAAAAAAGGAATGTCTAGATGTGTAGAACTGAGTCACTTTGCTGTGCAGCAGGGATTGGCACAACATGGTAAATCAACTCTACTTCAATAAAAAAAATTCTTAATTAAATTAAATTTTTAAAAAAGTATTTAGCCAGGTCTTCTGCCTAGGTCTTGTGTTTTTTTCCCCTATACCCAGCTTCCAGGTTCTCTCTGGGTCAGTCTCACATGCTCGCCCTGGGACCGCTCTCAGTCCTCCCTTGTCTCTTCTGATCTTACCTTCTCATCTCAGCTTCCTTCCTAACACTTATATAACTTTCTTCCCAATAGCTTTGTTCTAAAGCAAACAGTACTATTTTGGTAGTGAAGTATCTTTTGTTTGGGTTTTTTTTAAGTAATTAAAATAATGTCAAAGTGGAAAAGAGGATTAATGGAAGAGAGAGACAGAACTCTCATCAGAACCATCAGCTTTCCTCGTTTGCATCTTCACAGAGAGAAAAGATTTGAAAATGGCAGTCCAGAAACAATGGCTGTAGTTCAAGGGGACACTATAATAAAAGGAAACAAGACACTGTCAGATTTTTAAATAAGAGAGTTGACATGAAGGGTACTTGCTTTGGCACATCTGAGAAAGTACAAGAAAATACAATACTGCAAGACATTTAAGCTGCTTATGTTGATTTCTTGTTAAATCAGACTGGGAATTCAGCTAACTCTTGTTGACTTATAAAACGAAAATTCTCTCTTTAGCTTATGACAGATGATAAATAAATGCTGATGACTGATCTTTTACAATTTTCCCTTTAATTTAAATCCTCAGAAGCCTACAGTTTGCCTGGTGTAAGTCAATGCTCTTCAAAAGGCTAATGGTCATCCGATGATGCACACTTAGGTTGCTTCCATGTCCTGGCTATTGTAAATAGAGCTGCAATGAACATTTTGGTACATGACTCTTTTTGAATTATGGTTTTCTCAGAGTATATGCCCAGTAGTGGGATTGCTGGGTCGTATGGTAGTTCTATTTTTAGTTTTTTAAGGAACCTCCATACTGTTCTCCATAGTGACTGTATCAATTTACATTCCCACCAACAGTGCAAGAGGGTTCTCTTTTCTCCACACCCTCTCCAGCATTTATTGTTTCTAGATTTTTTGATGATGGCCATTCTGACCGGTGTGAGATGATATCTCATTGTAGTTTTGATTTGCATTTCTGTAATGATTAATGATGTTGAGCATTCTTTCATGTGTTTGTTGGCAATCTGTATATCTTCTTTGGAGAAATGTCTATTTAGGTCTTCTGCCCATTTTGGGATTGGGTTGTTTGTTTTTTTGTTATTGAGCTGCATGAGCTGCTTGTAAATTTTGCAGATTAATCCTTTGTAAGTTGCTTCATTTGCAAGAACCTAGTGGCAAGACGGGAATAAAGACACAGATCTACTAGAGAATGGACTTGAGGCTATGGGGAGGGGGAAGGGTAAGATGTGACAAAGTGAGAGAGTGGCATGGACATATATACACTACCAAACGTAAAATAGATAGCTAGTGGGAAGCAACCGCATAGCACAGGGAGATCAGCTCTGTGCTTTGTGACCACCTAGAGAGGCGGGATAGGGAGGGTGGGAGGGAGGGAGATGCAAGAGGGAAGAAATATGGGGACATATGTATATGTATAACTGATTCACTTTGTTATAAAGCAGAAACTAACACACCATTATAAAGCAATTATACTCCAATAAAGATGTTAAAAAAAAGAAAAAAGGCTAATGGTCATATTTAATTTAAGTCAGAGATACCTTCTTTCTAATCAGTGATTACATGAAAAAAATCTTGTAACAAGCTTCTATACCTGAAGATTGACCAACCACCAAATAACCAATCTTAAATGTGGGCTTGTCCTCCTGATTTCTCAGTGTCAGAGAATATACACACACACACATACATATATATGATATATATATATACATATCCTTATGCATTTATCCTTATATATATCTTTATATATATATATCTCCTTATATACATCCTAACATATTTTAAAATATATATATCACAATATCCATCTATATCCTTACATATATTCTTTTATATATATATATATATCCATACACACACACACACACATATATACATATATATATAAAGCAGTCTATGAAACCCAAAGTTGTTATTAGATCCAAATCATGGAGTTTGGGTAATGGTTTCCAGAACTAACAGATCAAAAACCAATTGAATAATTGATTATGGAAAAAGCCTAAATCATGATTAAATAAATAAGGAGTTGGATTCTGTGTAAAGCTGCATGTGTTATTCTTTTTTTTAATTGAAGTATAGTTGATTTACAATGTTGTGTTAGTTTCTGGTGTACAGCAAAATGATTCAGTTATGTATATCTTCTCTTTCATATTCTTTTCTATTATAGTTTATTACAAGATATTGAATATAGTTCCCTGTTCTATACAGTAGGACCTTGTTGTTTATCTATTTTATATATAAAAGTTTATATCTGCTAATCCCAAACTCCTAATTTATCCTCCCCTTGCTTTCCCCTTTGGTAACCATAAATTTGTTTTCTATGTCTGTCAGTCTCTTTCTGTTTTGTAAATAAGTTCATTTGCATCATTTTTTTTAGATTCCACATATGTGATATCATATGATATTTGTCTTTCTCTGACTTGCTTCACTTAGTATGACAGTCTCTAGGTCCATCCATGTTGCTGCAAACGGCATTATTTCATTCTTTTTTATGGCTGAGTAATATTCCATTGCATATATATACCACATCTTCTTTATCCATTCATCACTAATGAACATTTAGTTTGTTTCCATGTCTTAGCTATTGTAAATAATGCTGCTATGAACATTGGGGTGCACGTATCTTTTTGCATTACAGTTTTCTCTGTATGTATGCCCAGAAGTGGGATTGCTAGATCATATGGTAACTCTATTTTTAGTTTTTTAAGGAACTTCCATACTGTTCTCCGTAGTGGCTGTACAAATTTACATTCCTACCAACAGTGTAGGAGGGTTCCCTTTTTCTCCACACCCTCTCCAGCATTTATTGTTTGTAGACTTTTCGATGATGGTCATTCTGACTTGTGTGAGGTGATACCTCATTGTAGTTTTGATTTGCATTTCTCTAATAATTAGCCATGTTGAGCATCTTTTCATGTGCCTATTGGCCATCTATATGTCTTCTTTGGAGAAATATCTATTAAGGTCTTCTGCCAATTTTTAGATTGGGTTGTTTGTTTTTTTGATATTGAGCTATGCAAGCTGTTTGTATATTTTGGAAATTAAGCACTTGTCAGTCACAACATTTGCAAATATTTTCTCCCATTCCAAAGATTGTCTTTTCATTTTCTTTATGGTTTCCTTTTGCTATGCAAAAGCTTATAAGTTTGATTAGGTCCCATTTATTTAATTTTGCTTTTATTTCTTTTGCCTTTGGGAGACTGACCTAAGAAAACACTGCTACAATTTATGTCAGAGAATGTTTTGCCTATGCTATCTTCTAGGAGTTTTATGTTGTCATGTCTTATATTTAAGTCTTTAAGTCATTTTGAGTTCATTTTTGTGTATGATGTGAGGGAGTGTTCTAACTTCATTGATTTGCATGTGGCTGTCCAGCTTTCCCAACACCACTTGCTGAAGAGACTGTCTTTTCCCCATTGGATATTCTTGCCTCTTTTGTCAAAGATTAATTTACTATAGGTGTATGGGTTTATTTCTGGGCTCTCTATTCTGTTCCATTGATCCATATGTCTGTTTCTGTGTCATTACCAAGCTGTTTTGATTACTGTAGCTTTGTAGTATTGTCTGAAGTCTGGGATGGTTATGCCTCCTGCTTTGTTCTTTTTCCTCAGGATTGCTTTGGCAATTCTGGGTCTTTTGTGGTTCCGTATGTATTTTAGGATTATTTCTAGTTCTAGTTCTGTGAAAAATGTCATGGGTAATTTGATAGGGATTGCATTAAATCTGTAGATTGCTTTGGGTGTATGGCCATTTTTACAATACTATAATCCCTCCACCCCAAGATCATGAGATATCTTTCCATTTCTTTGAATCATCTTCAATTTCCTTTATCAATGTTTTGTAGTTCTCAGCATATAAGTCTTTCTGTGTGTATAATTCTTTATGTAAGGAACTCTTACCTCTGACTGACAATGTGCAAACAGAACATGGTTCAGAGGAATGGAAGTAGGTTCCACACTCTCTGACTACTGAGCAAGCTACTTAATCTCACTGAGCTTGTTTCCTCATTTGTAACATGAGTGTAACAGCATTTTTTACTGCAGTGGGATGTTGTGGGGGTTTAACAATATAGTGCATGTAAAGTACCTGGCACGTGCATTGAAGTACTCAATTTAAAAAAAAAAAAACTAATTGAGTTCAAACATTCATTAGGTTTGGAATCAAATGCAAGGCTTTCTATACGGTAAAAGACTCAAGCAAAACTCTATACTATTAGGTAATAATTGTAACTCTTACAAGTGTATGTCATTTTATAGTTTACAAAGTAAATATACTGTAAAGTGTAGAATGAGTTACTGAACCAAAAGATTGAGGTTCTAACACCAGTTTTGCTAGAACTGCTATGCCTGTGATCTTCAGTATGACTTAATCTCTCTGAGACTCGTTTTCATGTCTCTGAGTGGAAAGGATACAACCTGCTTCAGAGGATCATGGTGATGATTAACTGTGACAAGGAAGGTAGCATGACTGGCAGAGTGACTAGCATACGTTTTCCTCTTCTTTCTCAATCCTATTTAAGACATAAGCAAGGCCAGTGAAACTCACCAAAATGTTTGAACGTAAGTTGATTCTAAAATAAGAAAAGTTATGTGAATACATATATTTGAAAGATAAATAATACTATCAAATTATTTCAATTTTCAAAAGCGTAGTAATTTGAAACAGCATAAATCATTTCCTGCATCCTCAGGCACACCCACATGTTCCACATTTTTGCAACTGCTTTCTGTTATGGATTGTTGTTTTAATATAAATATTCCTTTTTGCCTGATGAAATATTATTTCTTTGGGGTATTCTTTCTAATAAAATTGTCACTTATCATAAAATCATCACTGCCAATTTATTTCTTTTCACATTTTCCTCATCTGTACAAAGCCACAGAAGCATGGTTGGCATTTCTTATTCAAAACACATCAATAATGTTGGAGGCCAGGCTAATTTATCTTTTTTCTGTCAAACTGAAGTCAACTGTTATAATATTTGGAATATTAATGGAAAGCCTGTCAGATATTCAAATAATAGTAGAACAGTGTTTATCAAAATCATTATGCTCAGGAAAACAATTGGCAAAAACCTTGGATATCTAAAGTAAATAAAACATGATTTTTTTTCAGATTACCTTGTTTAAGTCTTCAACCCCTAATGAAAAAAAAAAAAAAATGTGGCCAGTACTGAACAAAATATTCTAAATCCAAGAACAACGTAATTGGAACTGATAATATGACAGAATAAAACAGTAAAAGTTATAACAGCTTCTTGTTCCATAGTTAAGAGAAATCCATGTTTCAAATATTCTCTCTCTCCTAATAAGATAAATTATTATTCATCATAATGTCACCCAGAAGTGAAGAACTTTCCTAAAATAAAATTTCTCTTTTTTTAAAGAGCTGAATTAGTGATTCATAGCTTTTCTGTTTGGGGGATAAAATGTCATTTTTCAGTAGAAAATAACTTCTGATAGGCTACTTGAGGATATAAAAAATACATAAATGAAATGGTATAGTGTAAAAAAGAAAAAAAGGCCTTTAGCCACTCTTCCGTATAATTAGGTCAGTAAGAATATAGGTCAGATTGGTCATGGATAATTACAGTAATAATTAAACAAAGTCACCACAAAAGTATAATTCCCAAGTCAGTGAAACATAAGTGTAATCCAATTAAAGATTGTAATATAGCTGAAGAAATTATGTATTGATCAGAAAGAAAGACTGATGCTACAAAATCATAGTCTTTTACAAACATTGGCAGTGCCTCCCCAAATTGTCTCAAGTAAAAAATATAAGAAATTTAGCCACACAAATAACCACTACCTAATTTGTCATTTTTCTTGTGGGATCTTTGTATATGTGCTTTGTCTTTATAATGTGTCAACAGCCTCCTAGAGTTTAACTTAAGCATCATTGAGATAGCCTGGCAGCTTCTGCAGGGATGGAATAGGGTCATTTAGGGAAAGACATGTCACCTTCTTCTGAGAAGAGAAGAAAAGAGTTTAAGTCCAACACCGTCTGGTTCCAAAACTCTTTCATTAATATGTGGCCTTTAGAAATGCTATGGCATAAATCATCTTGGATGGGTACAATTTCAGAATCATTTATTCTAATTCAATTCAGGACAAGGAGCGTCTGTAGATCAAATAGCTTTCTAGACCCAAATTACACAGTGGGCTGATAAGCTATGAAAGTGAAATTCTGTCACTGACAGTGGAAGCTAGGCAGAGGAGGAGGGAAAAGGAAAAGAAAGATGCTCAAATTTATCTAGTGAGAAAAAAGTCACGGAAAAGGAAATGAGCATGAAAAGATTAATTTCATGCTTTTCTAAGACACTCTGCTCCAAGAAGTTGATTTTCAAATTTGCTTGAAGATAACTGTCTACAACACTTGTTTTAAAACTCTCAGACCTCTGCCCAGACCTGCTAAGCTACAGTGTGCCCGGGGAAGAAATCTGATCACCTGGCAATCTGTACATATAAGAAGGCCGTTAGCGAGTCTTTTCAGGTAAGTTTGGGATACACTGTTTGAAAAGAGAATGTCAAGTTATTAGCTGAGAAGATGCGTTTATATGCTTATTGTGATATTCTGAGCTTTGGGAATAGTGAGCCTAATTCCTAATAAGATCATAATCCAGTTGTTGGAGTCAGAATAGGAACTCTGATTCAGATGAGCAGAACAAAAATATCAAGGCCTCACAATGTGGGGTGAGAGCTTAAGTGGACTCTAATTATTAAGTGACTCTAGTTATTAAGAAGTTCAGGCAAGTTACAGTCTATTACCAGCTGCAATTACTTTAAACAAACAACCAGAGCACCCTGATATCTGCAATATGAAGACATGGCTGCAAATCTTGACTTTTTCAGCCACATTTTTATCATCTATACAAGGAAGTGATGATACCCAATTTATAGATGCCTATTATAAGAGCTGATACAGTTAGGAAGTTAAATAATGTGTTTTGAAAGTGCTACATAAATGTAAGGGATTATGACTACCAGGTAAAGAGGATGAGAGCAAGTGTTGGTGTCAGGGGAGTCCAACAAGGTATGTCCTTAATGGTGGGGGGTGAAGCACCACAATGGGAATGCGGATGGAAGAACCGGACAATGCAGTAAAGTCGCAGCAGATAACATAGTCCCCTCTAGTGGCCTGTAGTTCACCTGCGACTACCATCTCCAGGTACTGTACAGAGTGAAGTAAGATTCAAGTTACTTGGGGTCGAACTGGGTAGCTGGAAGTTTACCAAGATAAGATCCAGACATATGGGGAAAAAATTCATTGCCCACTTCCTGGAAATGGAATGCATGATGGGAGTTTTGTGCAACACAAGTTATTAGCCCTGAAAGCACAGTCAGAATAGGAAAACAAAAGTGAGTTATTCCTAAAACTTCAATTCCCCTTGGTCAATTCTGGCAAAGCTGAGGGTACAAATGGAAATAAAATCTCAGCTTAAAGAGTAGAGAGATTTAGGAAGCTAGAGGTTTATACACAAGGGCCGATAAACCAAACTAAGGAGGCAACACTTATTCACACAACATGGTATTTAACAAAGACATCTGCTGCCAGCAAAAAGATCCAGAGGTTTTAAGCACACATGGCTTTTTAAGTACCAGGCAGGTAAGGTACAAAAACAGGGGGATGTGAGTATTGTTAGAATTTATCAATAGAATGCAATGGCTTAAATGCAGTCAAATTCAGATTTTTTATAATGTACTGGCAAACCAGAGTAGTCTCTGAGCTAAATTAAACCCTGAGTGACCAGGTTTTTACCATCACCTAGCCCATGAATGGCCTAGGGAAGAGGGCACAGATACAGATAATGTGGTATCTTCATTTACTATTAAAAGATTTTTTTAACCTTCAGATTCAGATTTAAGGAATATTCAGTTAACACCTGCTATAATCCAGGCACCAGATGAGGCCCTGCCATATACATTTAATGTGCAGGTAATTAGGAAAGAATCAAAGTAATGTGATGATGCCACTCCCAGAAAAATCCCAAAACTCTGACTAAAGTAACAATATATGTTATTACTAGCAATAACAATCAAGTAAAGAAATTAAGTTAAACATGATTAAGCAATGCTGAGAAAACAATTAGAGCTACACATATTAGAACGTTTAGCCTTTTAAATATAGGTATATTCTCCTGAGAACTTAATTACATCCTAGGCATTAAAGAACATAAACTATCCCAAGTGAAAGCATATAACATAAAACACAAAATCCCACTAACACATACTAATTTCAAGATCTTGCATGAGAATTCTAACCTTCTTGGAAGTATTCATGACGAATTTTAAATACCTGCATTCATTGCTGCATTTAAAAGGAATTGTACCACCTCTTGAAAAACAACAGGAATAGAGTGCCCTCTAGAGTCTTGCTTGTATTTTTAATGCCAAATCAAGGGGAAATTGTTTTGACAATTTCTGGATATGTTCATTAAAATTTAGAAATGTGGCAAATTTGTTTATTGCTGCTACAAAATGTATGTATCTACAAAATTTAGTATAATTATTTTCGCCCAAGAGAAATCTTTGAACATTACTTATCTACACAGAACCAAAAAAACTAAATTTTTATTTAATATGTGTTACATTTTTATTTTACTTTCTTTCTATGGCCTACACATACAAATATATTTGAAGCAAATCTAATAACAGTAAGCTAGTTTCTTCTTTTATTTATAAATATTATTTGTTTATATTATGCATTCATTTCAGTCTGTAAGTTCCCAAAACAATGTTTGTTAATGTAACATTTGAAGCCTCTACCTTAAACTGAAACAATGCATGAGGATAACTAATTAATGCTTTTACAAATAAATGAATCAACCTACAATGATTAAAATAGAGGCGTAACTAGTAATGCCCTGTTTAAGACACACAGATCAGGATGAAGCTATAACAATAGGCATAATAGGAGCAGGTTTCTAAATAACATGTGAAGGCTGAAGCTGCAGACTTTGAACCAGAAGCTAAAATTCAAAGTCTAAAATGATTAACAGTTACTTCCTTCAGTTTAACAAGAGATAGGCTTTGATTTAACATCCAGCTATCCACTCTTTATCAGTAAAGTCAGGGATCCAATTTCCTTATCTCTAAAATGGGAATAATTTTGAAATCTGCGCTTATTGCATATATTTGTATGGATCAAATGTGAAATTTTATAGAATGGCTTTATAAATTACAAAGAACTCTGTGTGTGTGTGTGTGTGTGTGTGTGTGTTATTTCTGTTCTTTATATAAAATTGAGAAGATTAGTAAATTTGGCTTAATGAGGCCATCCTTAAATAAAAACATTAAGCATTCTCCTGGTATTATCACTGGCCACTCTTCAAGATTTTTGCCAGTGTTCCCTCTTTGCACATATATTAACTGTTCCTCAAATATAAGTGTTTTACATATTCTTTGGGACTTTTCCCCATGATCTTTTTCTTTTCACTTGAAATTCTTCCTAAGGAATCTCTTTCCCTCCAGTGTCTTCAAATACCTTCTACAGTCTGGAAACACTTAAATTTACCTCTACAAACTTACTTCCTAACATCTAGATTCATATTCCAGCTGACTATTTACACCTCCTTCATCCACAGCATCAGAGGAGCCATGGGGCTGAAATCAAAGACATGATACGTTTGAGGCAAGATGCTTTCAGTACAAAGTGAGTCAAAATATACTTAGAACTATCCTCCCCAGCCACAGCTGGACTAGGAGAAATGACTAAGAGGATGTAAGGGCACCAGACGCACCCTGATAAATCCACCCTGGTACCACTCAGATCAACTTGTGCCCTACATTAAATACAATCCATCACTGAATATTCAAGGCACTTGCTTCTTCAGAAAGCTTAATACACAAGTGATAGAGGCACAAGCTACAGATGCTACAACTGATACCCAAACTAAAATTCATACTCATCATCTTACTTCTCTGTCACCCTTTGTGTATTTTTCTCTCCCTTTTGTCTACCAGGTTGCTCACTCTCTCCTCAGCTTATCCAAGTTGCTTACCTAGTGGAATAACCCAGATCTTCAACCTGAGAATCTGAGCTTTTATTTGCTTTGTTTTTATCGTGCTATGGTCACTACAACTGTTGATTCATCATTATCACCAGACGTGAAAGCACCAGTGCATCTCCTCAATTCCATTGTTTAGTAGCAGTCGTAGCTCTTCGTGACCTTGAGGCTCATTTCCCCCCACGAATATAGTAATTCTTTTCTTTAGCTGCTGGTCCACTGGTATGAGGAGCCCATAATAAATCAGGATTGCCTTTTCATTCTTTTGAAGCAGTCACAACTTCAGGTTCACTAGATACTTCCTTGTATTGCTGAGTAAAAGAATTCTCCTAATCTAGCAGAGCTAAGCTGTCAAGAAAGGAAAGTGCAAATTGCACAGGTGGACCTCAGAGAGTGAATGGTGAGAGGGACCAGTTCTATATCAATGTCTTGGCTCCTGGACCCGTGTGTTTTAGCCATGAGGACACCTCATTATACATCAGCCAGTGATTCAAGGCAATCTTGAAGGGAACTGGCTGAGCCATTCCATAATTATAATCATCCAGTTGTTTCCAGGGGATGTGATGTGTGGTAGGACAAGAGGGCCTCTTGGCCGGGCACCCACTTTCACACCTCTTTCTCTATGAAGAGTTCCTCGATCTGAGAGGATGTTATATGGTATTGTTTTAGTAAATCACACATTGTGTAAGTGCTCAAATGGTGGTGTTGCAGAAGTACTGTTAGAAGGAAAGGTAAACCATATTTAGAGAAGACATCAATTTGAATTTGATAGTAAGGAAGAATTACTATCATCTTCATGATGGAAGGGGGTTGGTGTAATCAACTTGCTATCATGTGACTGGTTGATCTTATTGAGGGATGATAATATATCAGGACCTTACCACTGATCTCTGCTTCTAATAGATTCAGCATTCAGCAGCAGCAGTATCAGCCATGGTAAGTAGGACTCCACATATCGAGGCCATGTACAGTCTCCATCCCTACCACCATTTCTACTCTGTTTTGAGCCCACTGCATAAGCACTGAGGTGGCTGAAGACAGAAGCTGACCAACATCCACCAGAAGGATGATTCTGTCCACCTGGTTGTTCAGTCTTTCTTCTGTGTTGGATGCATTCCAGTGAACAATAATAGAGATAGGAAGAGTCACACACTCATATGTCCAGCCCATTCTTCCTTGGACCTTCCTGCCCCCAATCTTCTAATCTTGCCTATTCCAGACTCCTGACCAAGCCAAGCCATTCACCACCTTCTTGGGAGGTATATCTAACTCAGTTCATTTCTCTTTCATACAAAGTAAACAACCATGTCTAAACCTCACACCTTTGCTCACTGAGAATATTCACTCCTTCCCAATGGTCCTTTAGGGCCACCTCTGAGCTATAGGGAGATAGCAGCCCATATTTGGTTCCACATATGGAGCCAAACTATCTATAAAATAGTTCCATATATATGAGTTCAGAGAGATATATTAGTGCAACAGAGGTAGGTAAAACAGAACTTAGGTCACCTGTTGACATCATTTATTTGCCCTTGTGACTTCCTTGGGCCTGATCCCCAAAATGCAGTTTCCATTTGTCTTAGTCAATTTGGGATGCTATAACAAAAATACCATAAACTAGATGGCTTGTAAACAACATTTATTCCTCACGGTTCTGGAGGCTGGGAAGTCCAAGATCATGATGTCAGCAGATTCGGTGTCTGGTGAGAACCCACTTCCTCATAGATGGTTGTATTTGAGCTATAACCTCACATGGCAGAAGAGGCAAGGGAGCTTTCTCAGGCCTCTTTTGTAAGGGCACTAGTTCTGTTCATGAAGGCTTCACCCTCTGACCTAATCACCTCCCAAAGACCTCCATCTCCTAATACTATTATTTTTGGACTTAGGATTTCAACATATGAATTTTAGGGGGACACAAACATTCATATTATAGCACCATTTTACAATGAATTGTCACTTTGCTCATCCAAACTTTACAATTCAGTGATCTATGCAGGTTGTGGTACAGCTGATGGGAAGGTGCTCAGTCTCTGCTAGTGCTCAGCAATGCGCCAGAAACAGCTGCTGGTAACTCTTCCCAGTGGAGGAAATGGCCTCGTTCTAAAACCCTAAGGGTCTGTGCTGCAACTTTCCTGTTGGGGCTTCCGGATACTCCATATGAAGTCCTTATCTACTTCTTGCACAATTGAATCTACCTGAGAGACAGGGCAGCTTGCACTACAGCCTGGACCTGCTGGAGAGCCCTCTTTTGCTATGGGTCCCACTTGAAACTGCCAACCATCAAAGTCACCCCCGAGATGGGTCAAAGCAGTATTTTTTTTTTTTTTGGAGTAAAATTGCTTTACAATTTTGTGTTAGCTTCTGCTGTATAATGAAGTGAATCAGCTATATGTATACCTATATCCCCTCCCTCTTGGACCTCCCTCCCACCCCCCCATCCCACCCATCTAGGTTGTCACAGAGCACCGAGCTGAGCTCCCTATGCTATACAGCAGGTTCTCACTAGCTATCTATTTTACACATGGTACTGTATTTATGTCAAACCTAATCTCCCAATTTGTCTCACCCTCCTCTTCCCCCACTGTGTCCACATGTCCGTTCTCTACACCTACGTCTGTATTCCTACCCTACAAATAGGTTCATCTGTACCATTTTTCTAGATTCCACATATATGCATTAATATACAATATTTGTTTTTCTCTTTCTGGCTTACTTCACTCTGTATGACAGACTCTAGGTCCATCCACATCTCTTCAAATGAACCAATTTCGTTCTTTTTTATGGCTGAGTAATATTCCATTATATATATGTACCACATCTTCTTTATCCATTCATCTATTGTTGGACATTTAGGTTGTTTCCATGTCCTGGCTATTGTAAATAGTGCCGCAATGAACATTGGGGTACATGCGTCTTTTCAAATTATGGTTTTCTCCAGGTATATGCCCAGTAGTGGGATTGCTGGGTCATACGGTAGTTCTATTTTTAGTTTTTTAAGGAACATCCATACTGTTCTCCATAGTGGCTGTACCAAATTACATTCCCACCAACAGTGTAGGAGGGTTCCCTTTTCTCCACACCCCCTCCAGCATTTGTTATTTGTAGACTTTTTTTTTTCGTATAAATTTACCCTTTCTTTTCTTTTTTTTTTTTTTTTAACATCTTTATTGGAGTATAATTGCTTTACAATGGTGTGTTAGTTTCTGCTTTACAACAAAGTGAATCAGTTATACATATACATACATCCCCATATCTCCTGCCTCTTGCATCTCCCTCCCTCCCACCCTCCCTCTCCCACCCCTCTAGGTGGTCACAAAGCACCGAGCTGATCTCCCTGTGCTATGTGGCTGCTTCCCACTAGCTATCCATCTTACATTTGGTAGTGTATACATGTCCATGCCACTCCCTTACCTTGTCCCAGCTTATGTAGACTTTTTAATGATGGCCATTCTAACTGACGTGAGGTGGTACCTCATTGTAGTCATTTCTCTAATAATTAGTGATGTTGAGCATATAAAAAAAAAGAATGCCTATATGTGTATAACTGAGTCACTTTGCTGTACAGCAGAGATTTACACAACACTGTAAATCAAATATATGTCAATTAAAAAATTTTTTTTTTAACAAATGAAAAAAAAAGAGACATTACAACTGGTGCTACATACCACACAAATACCAAGAACATACAATGAAGAAAGAATAGTCTTTTCAATAAATGGTGTTTGGAAAACTGAATATCCACTTGCAAAAGTATGAAATCGGACCCTTATATTATACCATACACAAAAATTAACTTGAAATTGATTGAAGACTTTTAATATAAGACCTAAAAACATAAAACTCCTAGAATAAAACATAGGGGAAAAGCTCCTAGAATAAAATATAGGAAAAAAGCTGAAACAATAAAACTCTTAGAATAAAACAAAGGGGAAAAACTCTTCAACACTGATCTTGGTAATCGTTTCTAAATATTACACCAGAAGTACAGGTAACAATAGTGAAAATAAACAAGTAGGAGTATGTCACACTAAAAAGCTTCTGCACCGCAAAGGAAACAACTAGCAAAACAAAAAGGCAACCTACTGAATGTGAGAAAATATTTCTAAACTATATATCTGATAGGGGTTAATATTCGAAATACTCAAGGAACTCACACAACTCAATAGAAAAACAACAACAAAAACTCCTGACTTAAAAATAGGCAAAGAACTTGAATGGACATACAATGGACAAAAGTTATATGAAAAGGTGCTCAGCATCACTAATCATCAGAGAAATGCAAATCAAAACCACAATGGGATATCACCTCAAACCTGTTAGGAAGTTTATTATCAAAAGGACAAAAGATAAGATGTGTTGGCTAGGGTGTGGTGAAAAGGGAACACTTTTGCACTTGATGGAAATGTAAATTGGTACAGCCTTTATGGATAATAGTATGGAGGGTCCTCAAAAGATTAGAAATAGAACTACCATATTATCTGTTAAGCCCACTTCTGAATGCATATCCAAAGGAAATCAAATCAGTATCTTGAGGAGGTATCTGAACACCCCTGTTCATTGAAGCTTTATTTGCAATAGCCAAGATATGGAAACAACCTAAGTATCATCAATGGATGAGTGGATTTTTAAAATGTGGTATATATACAATGGAAAATCATTCAGCCATAAAAAAGAACACCATTTACAAAAACATGGATGAACCTGGAGGACATTATGCTAAGTGGAATAAGCCAGACAGAGAATACAAATACTGTATGTTCTCACTTATATGTGGAATCTAAAAAAGTTGAACTCATAGAAGCAGAGAGTAGAACATTAGTTTCCAGGGGGTAGAGAGTGGGAGAACAGGGATGTGTTGGTCAAAGGGTACAAACTTCAAGTTGTAAGATGAATCAGATCTGAGGATCTAATATACAGCATGGTGATTACCATTAATAGTACTGTATTGTATACTTGAAATTTTCTAAGAGACTAGATCTTAAGTTTTTTCACCAAAAAAAAAAAAAAAAAAAAAAATAGTAACTACGTGAGGTAATGGATGTGTTAACTGGATTACAGTAATTATTTCACACATATACATATATTAATTCATCACATTGTACATCTTAAATACAATTGTATTTGTCAATTATACTTCAGTAAAGCTGGAAAAAATTAATAGATAACACACTCAGAAGAGTAAAGTTTAACAAGGCAGCAAGAAGTGGAGATTTTGCCAGTTACCAAGTGTGTCTATTCCAATTATACATTCAGGAACCAAGGAAGAAAACACCAGCTGTGCTCTACGGTCCACTGTAACTCAAATTTAAGCTAAGCCTCCATCTATCACCTGGCCACCGTAAGCTCCCATTTTGATTGGTGGATCATGGTGAATATGGGGTACCCAGAAATAATATCAATTCGTAACCTGTATCTAGTAATCTCTGAAAAGTCAGGGTATTTCCTTTTCCCCAGTGTGCAGTTACTCTAGTAGTGGCCCTTTGGGAAAGGCTTGGAAGAGAATTCACAGTATATACCTGGTGGCTGTGTACAGCATCCTTCCTCAAGAGGACCTGGTCTCCCCTTCCATCAAGGAGTTCTAGGTCTGTGAACTAATTTGGGTCTAGAAATTAGGTAGAAATTCATCACTATCCACAAGGTAACTGACGTCAGGTTTTCAGCCATCAGATCTTTAGGTTTTTCCTGTTATGAGTAATTAAGCAGCATTTTAGTAGGTTGCTTATCTCTTTCACTCCTAGTGACACTGTGGTCAATTAGTCAAGATAAGATATATCAGCAGGCACATCATGACTGGGGACAGATGGGAGAAACTATGAACTTAAGCAGAGGATGCTTATACACTAGTAAAAAATCAAGGTGGTATAAGCATGCTTCCACAAGGCTATACCAGATCAATCAACTTCACTGCAGTAGAAACCAGAATGAAACAATGAAGGGGCAAAACTCAGGCTAATAGAGAGTCCACCATGAGTAAATGTAAGCCCCACAACCAACCCACACACACCTAGACACTCTCCTGAAATGGAGGAAGGAAAGACCTTTGAGAAAGGAGAGAAACAGCCTTTTAGGAAGTTTGAACTTTGAATTAATTGACAATTTCCCCAAAAGAGGCTATTCTAGACAGAAGAGACTAAGTGATCTTTAATAGGCAAAATTAAGTGTACTTCTCCTCCTCCCACCCCAGCCCCACCATTCACAGGATTACAAAGAAAGATCAGTTCTCAAAATGAAAGGGTGTTACTTATTCTGGCCCAGTTGTGTTTTTAAGGTGTACCTTTTAATACAATGGCCCAGTGGGCTCAGGTGCTGCTATGCCATGGATTAAAGTGATGGGAGTTCATTGTTTTGACAGCATCTAAATTATTTTCTTAAACCCATAGCACCTTTTGACAAATAGTCCCCTCAGCCAACTAAAATTTGTTGAATTTTTTACATAGTTTTAATGTTCAGAAAAAGAAAATTAAAGGATTGTTTTGGTTTGCTTTCTATTTTCAGTCTCTTCTGTAACTTCACTTTACATGTAAATTTCACCCTTTAAAACAACAACGGCCTTCACTAGACTATTTCTCCTTTCTGGAAACATGTTATTTCTTTCTTGTCTTCTTGGTTAAGGATTTTAAATGAAGTCACCCCACAACCACATTTTCTTCATCATTAACTCTCTCTACAATCTCTTACATTTTAGATTTTGTTCCCACCCCTTCGCTGAAATAATACTCTCAAAAATCTCCATGACTTCCGAACCATCCAATCCAATAGTAATTTCTCAACACTCGGTTTTCTTGACCTCTCTACAGACTCTTATGTTATTAAGCCTACTCCTTACTAAGAGTTTGTTTCAAAGACCTGATAATTCTTCATTCTAAATATTTCTTCTCTCAAAATCTTCCTTTCCATTTTTACTGTTAGTGCTTCAGTAGAACAGCTCTCCACTGCACTGTTACAGATGGTTTTCACACTGCTTCTCTCTCTCTTTTTAATCTATTTCTTTACACCACCACGAAAATAATCTCCCATTTAGGTACATCTCATATGTAACTCTTCTGTTTTGAAAAAAAAAGAAAAAATCCAAGGTTCCTGTTACCAAGTCCAAGCTCGCTCTGCTCGCTGCATGACAGGCTAATATATCGGGAGACGAGGTGCTGAGACAAGGAATTGCGACTTTTTTGGAAAAGCCGGCAGACCAAGAAGATGGCAGATTACAGTCCCCAAAAAACCATCTTATCGGGGTCTGGATGCCAGTTTCTTTTATAGAACAGAGAGTAGGGGGAGGTGAGGAAGCAAAGTAAAAAGGCCATTAGTTTTGCCTGGCTTCCAGCATCGGGAGGGGATGTGTTAATTTCTCCTTTTCTGCAGCCATTCACAGGTGGGCAGGGTCAGATTCCCTGTGAGCTGAACAAAGGCACTTTAGTTTTAACATTCAGGCAGCAGGGCAGGCTTGTGTGATTATAATAACAAAAGCAATGAAAAGCAAAGGTTAAAGTCAAAGAAACAGATCCAACATGGGATCAGAACTGGCTCTTCCCTGTTACATTCCTTTCATTTATTCCCACCTATGCTATTTAAACTAAATCATAAGGAATAGTATTTCTCAATCCTGGGTGCACAATAAAGTCGCTGAGGAGTTTTAAAAATATATGGATTCCTGACCACCTAGAGGGGTGGGATAGGGAGGGTGGGAGGGAGACGCAAGAGGGAGGAGATATGGGGATATATGTATATGTATAGCTGATTCACTTTGTTATAAAGCAGAAACTAACATACCATTGTAAAGCAATTATACTCCAATAAAGATGTTTTTTTAAAAAAAAGGATTCCTCAGTCCCACAACAGCACTGGTAAATCAGACTCTCAGAGTGGAGCTCAGTGATCAGTATTTTTAAAGAGGTCTCCAAGTGATTCTAATGTGCAGCCAAGGTTGAGAATCAGTGATCTGGAACTAGATCAAGTCAAAGTTAGAAGATACTGTCCTCCGCTTAGGGCAGTGGTGCATCACAATCACCTGGGGAAGCTTGTTAACATTCCTGAATTTCAAGCTTAGTGAATTAGAATCTCTGGTGGAGGTTTCTGAGAACTTCTATTTTTAGCAAACTTTCTAGGCATTCTTATTTAGCCAAAATGGTCCTGGTTTAGTGACAAGCATTGGAAACCAATCACCTAGCAATGTTTCTCAATCTTTAATGTGCATATAAATTACCTGAGAAATCTTGTAAAACTGCAGGTTTAATTCATTAAATGTAGGGTGGAACCTGAGATTCTATATCTCTAATAAGCTCTCAGTTCATGACTGTACTGCTGGTCTATGGTTCACACTTTTGAGTAGTGTTAAAGAAAAAAAAATATACAATGAGATTTGTTAAAACATAATAAGGAAGACTTTATTCAAGGGAGGTGGGGGGAGACTCTCAAGATGTGTACAGGGACCGCTGAGATGGGATACTGAAGTGGGGGAGAGAGACTGGGCTCAACTCTGTATACAGCTTGGGCAAGAGGGAATTTATAGCCAGAGTAGGATGGGGATCAGTGGATGGAAAATTACTAAAAGGAAACTTAGGGGATTATGGAGGATTGTGGCTAAACCAACTTAATAGGATTCTTGTTTAAGACAGTCTAGGGTGATCAGATATCACCTGAGGGATGGCAGAGGATGAGGAACCCAATCAGATATCCAGGGAAAGGGATACTGATTAAATTGAGTTACCAGGATACTTGCTAAAATTGGACAATGCAGAGGAACATGGAAATACAAGAGTCAGGCCTAGTTGAAAAGAAGTTCAGAGGAGTCTGAGTAGTTTGGACAATGAGAGAATCTTTGTCAATAGCCAGCATTCAAACTATACAAACCCCATTTTTCCCTATACATATATTTGCTCCATCTTCCTTACTAGCACCATTTGCCTCTTTGCTCTGGTTATTGTAACTTTCCAAAATGTTCTTTCCTTTCTTCATGACCACACTCCACAATCCCTCCATCACTCTAGCCCCACCTCGACCTCTACCTGCTAAACCTCCCCTCTAAACTGCTAGAATATTGTCTAAACTGATCATTTTCATGCTTAATAGAGTAATAACAATTACGTAAACATTTTGTGATTCTGGTATCCCTGACTAGCTGTCTTCAGGGACTGTGCTAAGTAAATAGTAGGTATTTTTTAAATACTGGCTAATTGATTAACGGTTATTATAAGGGCCACTGTCTCCATTATTATCAGTTCATTGAGAAAATATACATTTAAAAATTACTGTACATTTGTTAATGCTTTTATATAAACTTTTATTTAATAAAATAGCACATATACACTTTAAAATAGTTTACACACAGGAGATATTATGAATTTGGACTGTGAACAAATAACTCAGAAACATTTAGTTAATATTCACACAAAGGTTTCTTTTATAAAAGAGAGTCAGTCATTAAACACTTTTTAAGAACAGCAAAAAACGAATTTATAAAACAAAGAGGAGATGAAGTAGGAAAAAAAACATAGATTTTCTGAGAGCAATGTGTTTGTTCTACTTTTCTTCGGGTAAGCTGATTGGCTGGAAACCATTAAAGAAAAAAAAAACAGTCTGGGCAGTCTGCCATGGAACAGGTTGGCTAGTCATTAGTAAAAGCTATTTTAGTTACTTCTGGATTCTCTGAGAAACCTTAAGACTTTAGCTGAGCAGCATTTATGACAGACTGCCTCTGTGCAATGTCTGCCAGAATTCTTCTGTTAACACATTAACTTTAGTTAAACTAAACTTGCACCATTTGCCCCCTCATGATTTCTCAATTCCCTAGGCAATTCCTGATCTTCATTTTAATTTGTAATAATGATTTTATGGCCCCCGATTGGGAATCCCCAATCTAAAGCACTGTCCATTTCATCTTCTTATGTGTACATTCAGTGGTTATCAACTGATCCAATAGAGTTGTCATTCTGCTACTGATATCACTCCAGGACTGAATTTCAGAAAACATCACCATAATGAAAAGAATGACACTATGACAGAAAAATAACCATAACAATTCCCAAAATATTATCAGAATCCAGTTGCTACCAAATATTAGTGAAGATATACTATTTTATAATTAGCCACATGCCATTTCAGACATATCATTGTCTAACTCAGTATGGAAACTTCTATAATTCTGATTATTCCAGATTGATAACTTTGTAAATGTGATAGGCTGAGCTTAAATTTTCAAGTTTTGACGTCTTTATCTGAACGTGTAGTGTTACTAAAAATTAATTGGAATTTTTTAAAGTTATTATCAAGAGGTATAAGTACTGAGAGACAATTCTCCATGAGTCTCTTGCTTCTGAGCTTCTTGTGAGCAGAGGCACCGTCTTTTGTTCTAGGCTATCTTTTCAAGTGTATTTGTATAGTGAATAGCTTTGGTAAATAGAGATAATGTTTCTCCTGGAGCAAAGGGAAGGTTTCCTTATTGTTCATTATAAAAGATTCAGATTTCCAGGAGTTCAGGGTTTCTCTCCTGTAACACAACTCACTATGTATACAGGCATCACCTAGTCCTATTCACATCATACTGTGGGTATAGAGGCTCAGGGAACCCATACAAAAATATTGATATTCTGGCTACCACTATTGCTATAGTTAATTAAATTGTCCTTTATCTCACATCTAGTAATCGCATGTCTTCAACAGCATCCATGAGATTAACTTATTAACCTGCAAATAGGGCAAAATTTCAGACTCTTAAAATTTCTTGAGAATAACAAATAAATTAGACTGAAGTAGATATATTGGTTCCTAACAGGTCACAATGAATCACCTACATTTTTCTAAAAATGGGAATTACACCAGTTGCTACCAAATATGTGATTGTAATGAAAGCAGGCTTTTCCATAAAGCACTTTGATAGCAAAGTTTAATTGTCCAAGCTAAGAAGAAACATACTGTTTCTATATAATATCAACTAAAATTTAGTATCTAATAAAAACATTTACAGAGTTATGGGAGTATTCAAGAATAAATCAAATGATTTACTTATATGTAGCCTACCTTAAAAGGATCAATAAATTTTATTCATTTTTTGTATCCATGTGCTTTAAAGATACATTAGGATTCCTTTATAAGAAATTCATGAAACTTTAGAATTGGAAGGGATATGAAAGAAATCTAATATAAGTTTCTACTTTTATGAGAAGGTAATGAAGCCCAGAGAGGTAAGTAACATGACCCCACTTTTTAGCATAGTCTACAAACAATAAATGCTGGAGAAGGTGTGGAGAAAAGGGAACCCTCTTGCACTGTTGGTGGGAATGTAAATTGATACAACCACTATGGAGAACAGTATGAAGGTTCCTTAAAAAACTAAAAATAGAACTACCATATGACCCAGCAATCCCACTCCTGGGCATATACCCTGAGAAAACCATAATTCAAAACGAGTCATGTACCAAAATGTTCATCGCAGCTCTAGTTACAATAGCCAGGACATGGAAGCAACCTAAGTGTCCATCGACAGATGAATGGATAAAGATGTGGCACATATATACAATGGAATATTACTCAGCCATAAAAAGAAACAAAATTGAGTTATTTGTAGTGAGGTAGATGGACCTAGATTCTGTCATACAGAGTGAAGTAAGTCAGAAAGAGAAAAACAAATACTGTATGCTAACACATATATATGGAATCTAAAAAAAAAAGGTTCTGAAGAACCTAGGAGCAGGACAGGAATAAAGACACAGATGTAGAGAATGGACTTGAGGACACAGGGAGGGGGAAGTGTAAGCTGGGACGAAGTAAGAGAGTAGCATTGACATATATACACTACCAAATGTAAAATAGATAGCTAGTGGGAAGCAGCTGCATTGCACAGGGAGATCAGCTCAGTGATTTGTGGCCACCTAGAGGGGTGGGATAAGGAGGGTGGGAGGGAGATGCAAGAGGGAGGGGATATGGTGATATAGGTATGCATATAGCTGATTCACTTTGTTATACAGCAGAAACTAACACAACACTGTAAAGCAATTATACTCCAATAAAGATGTTAAAAAATTTTAATTAAAAAGTCATGAGAGAATAGTTTTTCAGAAAATGTGTCATTTAAAAAAATATTTTTCTTTAGGAATTAGCTATATTATATCTTAATAGCACAATGGGGCAGCATTTAAATATAATATTAATTGTTTTAAATAAATAATCTTTGAATATATTGAAGTTTAATTCTATTTGAGATTTAGTTTTTAATTTTGCTTTATGTACTCCATTTTATATATGATTATCACAGGCTTCTTTAGGTAGCATTTCTTTAAATATGTTGCTTATTCAACTCAAACTTCTAGGATACATTCTCTGATATAATAAAAACAAAGATTATTATAATAGGATGCCTTAACTGTAAGAAAAACATCCTAATTTCTCACTTAATAAAACAAATCACCTGTATTTTCTAGACTTACCATTGTAAAAAGTGGTCACAAATAGGAACATAGCCATAAAACTAGGCAGAACTTGCCATCCAATAAAAATACTAATGCTTATAGAGCACTTACCATATACTAGGTAATATCTTAAACTCTTATATATATAACTGATTTAAACCTAACAATAGCCTATGAAGTAGGCATTATCATCCATGTTTTTATGGATGAGAAAGCTAAGGCACAGAACATGTATAGAATTTGACCATAATCACAAAGGTTGTAAGTGGTATAGCCAGGAATTAAACACAAGAAGTCTGCCACCAAAAGCTATGTACTAAAACATGATGCTACACAGGGAGATCAGCTCCGTGCTTTGTGACCACGTAGAGGGGTGGGATAGGGAGGGTGGGAGGGAGATGCAAGAGGGAGGGGATATGGGGATATATGTACACGTATAGCTGATTCACAGCAGAAACTACCACAACATTGGAAAGCAATTATACTCCAATAAAGATGTTAAAAAAAAAATGATGCTACACTATAAGCTAAACCACTATGTGACATGACTGCAGTTGTATTGTCTTCAAAGTTACCTCAAAATTCATCTCTTTCTTATACAGATATTCTGCAAAGTGCCCACAGTGTCTGCCACTAAGCACTATAGAAAAACGCAATGGAATAGGATCCCAGCCTCCAGTAAACCTTCCCCTCATTATCCCCTTTACATTTTAATTTTTTAAATCTGTGCTCTTACCTTAAGTTTGTAATAATCTGGTAGCTGTATATGTAGAGTTGGCAAATAAAAAGCTGATATCATCTCTATCAATATGCACTCTTAGGATGCAGAGCCTAAGACAAAATAAAAATTGACACATAATTCTGGATTTAATCACATTTGTTAATCACAAAGTTATATTAATAAACACATATATACCCCACCCACCCCAGTTCCACACACAAACTTGTCCATAATCTATTCAGAATTGCCACTTCTCATCATAATGATACAGGAAACAAATTCAGTGGTAGATTCAAAGGCATATACCCAAAGAAGTTCCATTTTCACAACTATTTATTTAAAAATTCAAGAATCCTGCTTTCTACTTACTGCATTTTCTTCTGTACATCCTTGACAGCCTGTTTTATCAAGCAATGCTCCATTAGACCCAGGAATTCTCTTCTCCCTCCTAATAAAAACACTCAGTAAAATGGTAATAGATAGAAACTTGCTTAATCTATCACAGACCAAAATCCAGGGGTTTGTTGAAAGGGGAAATACTAGAACCATTCTTTTTAAAGCCAAGAACAAGACCAGGATAACCACTGTCATTACTATTTCATGTTGTAATGGAAGTATTAGTTTTAATGCCATTAAAAAAAGAAAAGGCATTTAGGGTATGTGAATTGGAAAATGCCCTAAATGCTTTCTCTTTCTTAATAACATCAAAATCATATCATCTGATATGATGTATACTTGGAAATCCCAAGAAAATCAATGGGAAAAAAAACACAAACAATAAGATAACTCAGTAAGGTAGCAGGATACAAAATTAATATATGGAAATCAATAACTACCAAAACAACAATCATTTAAATGATATAACAGAAACTAAAATCCCATTTAACATAGCAACAAAAAAAATACAATGCTACAAATATACTTAATAAGTAATCTAACAACTTCTGTGAGAAAAAAACCATGAACACACTTCTGAAAACCAGCAATATAGACTTGAGAAAATGGAAGGCATTTTCTGGAGATATTTCATGAAGAAGAAGACTCAGTATCTGTGTTAATTCATGAATTTATGTGATTCTATTTAAATCATCAATATCTTTCTTCCTAGAGCTCATAAAATTGATTCTAAAGTCTATATGGAAAAATAAGCAAGCAAAAAATAGGGCAGGAAAACTCTAAAATATAGGAACTATGGTGGGGGAAGGTGGGCAGGAGGAGGATTAGCTGGCTCTACTAGTTATTGAAATAGTATCAAGACTCAAAAAGTAAAATAACGTGGCATTGGCATATGAGCAGTCAGACTGACCATGAAACAAAATTGAGTGTTCAGAAATAGAAAAGGTACACATAGAAATTTAATAAAAGATAAAACCAGTATTTCAAATTATCAGAAAACATGTACAGTGAGTTCTGCTGTAATGGAAAATATATGTTCCCTAAAATCACCCATTATGCAAACTCACACAATAAAAATTACAGGGCTTATGGGAAAAATGGGTTAGGGTTCAACAGTCAAAAGTTTCATCAGTAACACATAAAAAAGATAGGAATCTAATTTTTTTTTAAGTATAGCACAGTTTTATACACACTAAATGGTTAAGAAATACATAAATACTGTAATTAAAATGGCACTCAAATTTGAAAAAGACCTGAGGTTTGTTTGTGGACGTGAACTTAGGAAGGGTTGCAGCCTGTGACTCACTACGAAGTGGTAGAAGGATTATCACAATTTGTGATGTTTCACAGACTTAAATACTTGGGCTTGTTTTTCTGCCTTTGAGATGTAGGTCCTTCAAGGCATGCATTTTTAATAGATACCTGTTTCATCAAAACTATAATGTGATACACTATATAGCCCACTTCTTCAATTAACATCTGTTTTGCTGCTGGAAATTTTGTGGCTTTCTTTTTGTACTCATCGTTTCACCAGACAATTGAAGATTTTGAAAACTAGAGATGTTTAAAATCACCAATTCAACACTTAAGTAAAAAGAAGTCACTTCTGCAGGACTTGGTGATGTCTAAGGATTTGTATATAGATTATGCTTTCTCTTTGATTGTAAGAAAAGTTGTTCACAATGCAGTTTGGTCTTCATATTCCACAATCTTTCCATTTCTTCTATTTCTTTAGGTCTTTTTCTCAATGACTTCACAGCACTTGAAGTTGTTCCCACCATAAAGGTTTCTTTTATTTTTGCGGAGTCTCGATTGTCTGCAATGTGAATTCCTTTATGCCTTTTGCTTGAGTGTTATCACATACTTTCTCATTTCTTTGAAAATCTTTATTTTAGGTTTTACAGTTTTACTCTTGTATGCACTGCTTGATATTTTTGAAACAGAATGCTTAAGCATGTTTGGGATTTTAAATGAGTGGGGTGTTTTAACATAGAAAAGTTTACAAATGTGTGAAGTAATATCAAAACACACCATGTAGGATAAAACATGTGGTGAACTAAGGTAGACAGCTGTGGTGCGTGTATGTGCTTTCGTTTTGTGTATTCCTGCATAGCATAGCTCAGATCAGCTGGGTAACTTTCTGTATACATCTGGTGTTTCTCACAGATAAAATTGTGCATAAACAAATGCAAAATTAATGTTATGTTCAAACTGCTCCCTAATACATCAATTTCATTGTAACAACTTGTATTTTCAAAACAAGTACTATACTAGAACTGACTATACTTTCTAAATATAGAGAAAGATAAAATTGTGTCTACAAAGATAAACTCCAAATGGATCAACCATCTAAATGTAAAAAATGAAACTATACAAGTACTGGGAGAAGACAAGTATAGGTCTAGAAGAACTTCTAACACTAACTCAAAATCCAGAAACAATAAAAGATTGATAAGTTCAACTATATCAAACAATTTTAACTGTGATCAACAAATGCAAAGTCAATGAAAAAAAAACAGAAAAAAGGCTTGCAATGGGCTTAACTTAGATAAAGTCCGGAAGAACAAGAAAATGAGAAACAACCAAATAGAAAAATAGACCAAAGGATATAATAGGCATAGAAAAAGTAAATTGAATGAAACACAAATGGCTCTTAAACATATGAGAAAATGGTGGACCTGATTCATAATACACCCCAAAAATGCAGATTAAGATACCATCTCTAACTCTCAGATTGGGGATCAAAGTATGACAACACCTTCTACTGGTAAGGTTTTGAGGAAATTCGTGATGAGAAAGCAAAATAGTATAACAGATGATCATTTAAAAGATATTGTAATATCTTTTTAAAATTATGTATAAATAACACACCCAAACTATTTGTAAAACTTCATTACAAAGATAAACTGACAAAATATTAAGATAATTTGTTTGAATATACTCACATACAAAAATACATAATACATAATTTACATACTACATATATTATATTTTTATTTTCTAGCTAATATAGGATGCTAATTAAATATATGAGAGGGCTTCCCTGGTGGCGCAGTGGTTGGGAGTCCGCCTGCTAATGCAGGGGACACAGGTTCGTGTCCCGGTCAGGAAGATCCCACATGCCGTGGAGCGGCTAGGCCCGTGAGCCACAACTACTGAGCCTGCGCATCTGGAGCCTGTGCTGTGCAATGGGAGAGGCCGCGACAGTGAGAGGCCCGCGCACCGCGATGAAGAGTGGCCCCCGCTCGCCGCAACTGGAGAAAGCCCTCGCACAGAAACGAAGACCCAACACAGCCAAAATAAATAAATAAATAAATATATTAAAAAAAATATATATATATATATGAGAAAAAATAAGCTACCCAGGCATTTAAGCTAAACAATTCTAACTAAGAAAAACTCACTAATTTATTTCCTAATCTGCTTTAGAGACAAAAACTCAACCTGCAAACCCTTATGTAGGTAATCACTTCAAGGACAGACTTTCCTGAAGAAGGGAGGTTCGTAATTATATTTTAAACTCCAAACATGTAATTTTTAGTTGCTCAGATAAATGTTAAAATCCTCATTTGTTAAATGACATATTAGAGAGAATATATAGGTATCATTCATATATATATGAATTATATATATACATATATACACATATACATATATACATATATTTGCACACATATATGTACACATACACACATATATACATATATGTATAATTCAGAGAGAGGGAGAGAAAGGATATATATATCTGGAAAACAATTTTGTAAAACCTTGGCTATCAAAACGAGACAGGGGGATTGGAACCAATATGGCGGAGTAGAAGGACGTGCTCTCACTCCCTCTTGCGAGAACACCAGAATCACAACTAGCTGCTGGACACTCATCGACAGGAAGACACTGGAACTCACCAAAAAAGATACCCCACATACAAAGACAAAGAAGAAGCCACAATGAGACAGTAGGAGGGGCGCAATCACAGTAAAATCAAATCCCATAACTGCTGGGTGGGTGACTCACAGACTGGAGAACACTTATACCACAGAAGTCCACCCACTAGAGCGAAGGTTCTGAGCCCCACGTCAAGCTTCCCAGCCTGCGGGTCTGGCAACAGGAGGGGGAATTCCCAGAGAATCAGACTTTGAAGGCTACTAGGATTTGATTGCAGGACTTTGACAGAAATGGGGGAAACAAACAAAATTCAACACCCATTTATGATAAAAATTCTCCAGACAGTGGGCATAGAGGGAACCTACCTCAACATATTAAAGGCCATATACAACAAACCCACAGCAAATATCATTCTCAATGGTGAAAAACTGAAAGCATTTCCTCTAAGATCAGGAACAAGACAAGGATGTCCACTCTCATCACTATTATTCAACATAGTTTTGGAAGTCCTAGCCACGGCAATCAGAGAAGAAAAAGAAATAAAAGGAATACAAATTGGAAAAGAAGTAAAACTGTCACTGTTTGCAGATGACATGACAGTATACATAGAGAATCCTAAAGATGCCACCAGAAAACTACTACAGCTAATCAATAAATTTGGTAAAGTTGCAGGATACAAAATTAATGCACAGAAATCTCTTGCATTCCTTTACACTAATGATGAAAAATGTGAAAGAGAAATTAAGGAAACACTCCCATTTACCATTGCAACAAAAAGAATAAAATACCTAGGAATAAACCTACCTAGGGAGACAAAAGACCTGTATGCAGAAAACTATAAGACACTGATGAAAGAAATTAAAGATGATACCAACAGATGGAGAGATATACCATGCTCTTGGATTTGAAGAATAAATATTGTGAAAATGACAATACTACACAAAGCAATCTACAGATTCAATGCAATCCCTATGAAATTACCAACGGCATTTTTTACGGAACTAGAAAAAAAAATCTTAAAATTTGTATGGAGACAGAAAAGACCCCGAATAGCCAAGGCAGTCTTGTGGGAAAAAAACGGAGCTGGAGGAATCAGACTCCCTGACTTCAGACTATACTATAAAGCTACAGTAATCAAGACAATATGGTACTGGCACAAAAACAGAAACAGAGATCAATGGAACAAGATAGAAAGCCCAGAGATAAACCCACACACCTATGGTCAACTAATCTATGACAAAGGAGGCAAGGATATACAGTGGAGAAAAGACAGTCTCTTCAATAAGTGGTGCTGGGAAAACTGGACAGCTACATGTAAAAGAATGAAATTAGAACACTCCCTAACACCATACACAAAAATAAACTCAAAATGGATTCGAGACCTAAATGTAAGACTGGACACTATAAAACTCTTAGAGGAAAACATGGGATGAACACTCTTTGACATAAATCACAGCAAGATCTTTTTTGATCCACCTCCTAGAGTAATGGAAATAAAAACAAAAATAAACAAATGGGACCTAATGAAACTTAAAAGCTTTTGCACAACAAAGGCAACCATAAACAAGACGAAAAGACAACCCTCAGAATGGGAGAAAATATTTGCAAACGAATCAACGGACAAAGGATTAATCTCCAAAATATATAAACAGCTCATGCAGCTCAATATTAAAAAAACAAACACCCCAATCCAAAAATTGTCAGAAGACCTAAATAGACATTTCTCCAAAGAAGACATACAGATGGCCAAGAGACACATGAAAAGCTGCTCAACATCACTAATTATTAGAGAAATGCAAATCAAAACTATAATGAGGTATCACCTGACACCAGTTAGAATGGGCATCATCAGAAAATCTACAAACAACAAACGCTGGAGAGGGTGTGGAGAAAAGGGAACCCTCTTGCACTGTTGGCGAGAGTGTAAATTGATACAGCCACTGTGGAGAACAGTACGGAGGTTCCTTAAAAAACTAAAAATAGAATTACCATATGATCCAGCAATCCCACTACTGGGCATTTACCCAGAGAAAACCATAACTCAAAAGGACACATGTACCCCAATATTCATTGCAGCACTATTTACAATAGCCAGGTCATGGAAGCAGCCTAAATGCCCATCGACAGACGAATGGATAAAGAAGTTGTGGTACATATATACAATGGAATATTACTCAACCATAAAAAGGAACGAAATTGGGTCATTTGTAGAGATGTGGATGGATCTAGAGACTGTCATACAGAGTGAAGTAAGTCAGAAAGAGAAAAACAAATATTGTATATTAACACATATATGTGGAACCTAGAAGATGGTACAGATTAACCAGTTTGCAGGGCAGAAGTTGAGACACAGATGTAGAGAACAAACGTCTGGACACCAAACGAGGAAAGCGGCGGGGGAGTGGGGATGGTGGTGTGATGAATTGGGCGATTGGGATTGACATGTATACACTGATGTGTATAAAATTGATGACTAATAAAAAAAATTTATTATGAAAAAAGAAGAAATGAGGATGATGTTTAACTGGGAAGAGAGAAGGAGCTTGTGATGAGAAAAGGATATGGGGGGGGTTTGAGATGCTGACAAGTATCAATACTTTCAGATTTGAGTAGTGTTTATGTAAGTATTCTCTTTTTATTTGTCACATTGACAGTTTTGTCCTGTGCACTTCTCAGTACGCATATCGTATTCTACAATTAAAAACCTGCGTAAAGAATAAAAAAAAAAAAAAAAAGAGACAGTTGGCTTGGCTGGTTTTAATGCCTAATTAAACTTACTTATACTAGAGAAACAAAATAATCCTCACTGGCTCTTCTTATTATTATGTAACCAAAAAAGGAAATTTTCTGCTCCTGAATCTCAATAATTTTTTTAATGAATCAGTTAATGAAAATATTTGTATGCTTCATGTAATATGTATATGTAATACTCATCTCATACTCACTATTGAAGAAAATGGTATAGTTGAATATTCTTTCCTTTAATTATTTCAGTGGGGAAACAGTAGTGGCTTTGAAGTCACACAAACTTGAATTAAAATTTGGCTTAGCATTTTAATAACTGGGTCACTTTGTGCAAGATACATAACTTCCCTAAAATTGTCTCCGCATCTAAAAATTGTGAACAATCATAGTGCTTGCATTATTAAAATGCCTGTCAAAAGCGGGGACCATGGGAGGTATACTTCTTGAATGCTAATCTCTTCTCCTATCTGCCCTCCCTCTGAATCTGCCCTTCCCTTTCCTGTTGAGGCCTCTGTGATTAGAGCACAGACATTCGGGCTCACCCTAAGCCGAAGTATTAGGTCAGTAAAGTTGGTCTCCTGAAGTACTTTTGCCTTCTTGATGGTGCACCTTTCTTCTCCCCATCTTAAGTATCCAATATATTTGTCCTCCTTTCCATTTTCCTAATGAAGTCTCCTTTGTTGTCATTGGCAAATGGAGCTGAATTCATTATCCCTGCTGAAATAATTTGCACTTTAATAAGATACAAAATCTATTCCATTAGTCATTAGAGCAATCTTAATCATCATATATCATATAATGATTCTGTACTACATAATGAGCTTGATTTAAACCAATTTGAACTTGATTTGGATGGCCTTAGCAACCTGCTCTTCCAGAGGAACTGAAAAAGATTTTCTATACACTTCCTTTCCTTACTCTCTACTACACAAGTTTATGGACTGGAAAAATTTGCTGGTTGCTTCAGAAGCTATCTGCAAACTGGGGTGAGAACTGAACTAAAATATACCTTCCAAATATGCCAGCAACACCAAAAAGAGAAAAACATCAATTAATACAATTACATGGTTTTTCTTGTTTAATCTGCTAAGGTAATGGTTTATATTAATAGATTTCCTGATGTTAAATTATCTTTCAACCCTGAAAACCAAAAAATCACTTAATTATGGTTTATTACTCTTTAATACATTGCTGAATCTAATTTGCTAATATTTTATGATATTTGTATCTATATTCATGAATACATTTGTTTGAACTGTTCTTGCTAGTATTCAGTATTAAGGTTATCTTTGAAAAATTAATTGTAGTCTTTTTCTATGGTCTGAAATAGTAAATAATAGAGAATTTATTTGTTCTTTGGTAGTTAGATTGAATTCAGGTATAAAACAATCTGGACCTGGTGACTTTTTATTATTACCTCTAAAAACATTTCCTATTTCTTACACAGTAATCAATGTAGACATACATGTCTACTTCCTCTTGGATCATTTTAGGTAATTTATATTTTTATGGATATCTGTGATTATATCCAACTTAATCATAGATTACCTAATTTATTAGTTTTTTTATAAATCCATTTTCCATTTTTATTGCCCTAATTATTTGGCAAAATTTCGGTCTTTATAACAATTCCCCAGAGTCCTGTGAAACTTTGCTTCAAATTTCAAATATAAAAGTCAGTGAAACATATGGTGAACTCCCATGTACCTATCACCAGCTTTGACAGCTACCAATTTTGGTCCATGTATTCATTTACCTTCTACCCAATTCTCCCTGCTCTATATTATTTTGAAGCAAATCACAAATACCATATCATGTCATTATAGATATTTGTAGTATTTATCTACACGAGAAATTTTTTAGCATAATCACAATACTATTGTTACAACTAAAGGAACAAGAATTTCTTTTTTCTACTGTGGTATAATTGATATATAACATTACATTAGTTTTGTTTACAACAAAGTGATTCAATATTTGTATATAATGTTAAATAATCACCACAATAAGTCTAGTTAACATTTGTCACCATATATAGTTACAAAAATGTTTTTTTCTTGTGATGAGGACTTCTAAGATCTACTCTCTTAGCAACTTTCAAACATGCAGTACAGTGTTATTAACTACACTCACAATGCTGTATATTACATCCCCATAACATATTTATTTTATAACTGGGACTTTGTGCCTTTTCACCCCTTTAATTCATTTCACCCAAACCCCTCTAATAAACACCAATTTATACTGTGTACTATGAACTTGTTTCTTGTGGCGGTGTTTGTTTGTTTTTTATATTCCACATATAAGAAAGATAGCACAGTACTTGTCTTTCTCTGTCTGATTTCATTTACCATAATGCCCTCAAATTCCATCCATGTTGTCACAAATGGTGAGATTTCATTCTTTTTTATGGCTGAACAATTTTCCATTGTGTGTATAACATTATCTTTTTTATTATTTTTTATTGAAGTATAGTTTACATACAGTATTATATATATTAGTTTTAGGTGTACAATATAGTGGTTAGACATTTATATGCATTACAAAATGATCACCACGATAAGTCTAGTAAGCATCTATCACCATACAAAGTTATTAGAATACTGTTGACTACATTCCCTGTGCTGTACGTTATATTCCCATGATTTATTTATTTTATGACTGGAAGTTTGTACCTCTTAATCCCCTTCACCTATTTCATCATTTCCCGTATCTCCCTCCCCTCTGCCAACCACCAGTTTGTTGTCTATACTATGAGTCTGTTTCTGTTTTATTTTTGTTCTGTTTGTTCATTGTTTTGTTTTTTTAGATTCCACATATAGAGAAATCATATGATATTTGTCTTTGTCTGACATGTTTCACTTAGCATAATACCCTTTAGGTCCATACATGTTGTTGCAAATGGCAAAATTTCACCCTTTTTATGGCCGATATTCCATTGTATATATGTACCACTTATTCTTCATTCATTTATCAATGGACACTTAGGTTGCTTCCACATGTTGTCTATTCTAAATAATGCTGCAATAAACATAGGGGTGTATATATCTCTTTGAATTAGTGATTCCATTTTCATTGGATAAATACCAAGAAGTGGAATTGCAGGATCATATGATAGTTTTATTTTTAATTTTTTGAGGAATATTCATACTGTTTTCCATAGTCCCTGTACCAATTTACCTACCCACCAACAGTGTAGGATTCCTTTTTCTCCACAACCTGGCCAACAGTTGTTATTTGTTGTCTTTTTGAAAATAGACATTCTGACAGGCATAAGGTGATATCTCACTGTGGTTTTGGTTTGCATTTCCCTGAAAATTAGTGATATTGAGCATCTTTCATGTGTCTGTTGACCATCTATATGTCTTCTTTGGAAATATATCTATTCAGGTCCTCTGCCCATTTATCAGTTGGATTGCTTGTTTGGTTGGGGTTTTTTTTTTAATATTGAGTTATGTGAGTTCTTTGCACATTTTGGATATTAACCCCATATTGGATATATAACTTGCAAATATCTTTCCCCATTCAATAGGTTGCCTTTTTGTTCTTTTGATGATTTCCCTCACTGTGCAAAAGATTTTTGGTTTGATATATCCCCTTTTGTTTATTTTTGCTTTTATTTCCCTTGTCTGAGGAGAAAAATCCAAAAAGATACTGCTCAGACTGATGTCAAAGGGTTTACTGTATGTTTTCTTTTAGGAGTTTTATGATTTCAGGTCTTGGATTTAAGTCTTTAATCATTTTGAGTTTATTTTTGCACATGGTGTAAGAAAGAGGTCTGGGTTCATTTTGTTTGCATTTATCGGTCCACTTTTCCCAGCACTGTTTATTGAAGATACTGCCATTTCCCCATTTTATGTTCTTGCCTGCTTTGGTGTAAATTAATTGACCATATAAGCATGGGTTTATTTCTGGGCTCTCTATTCTGTTTCATCCATCAGTGTGTCTGTTTTCCTGTCAGTACCATAGTGTTTGGATTACTATAGCTTTGCAGTATAGCTTTTATTGAAGTATAGTTGATTTACAATGTTGTGTTAGTTTCAGCTACACAGCAAAGTGATTCAGTGATATATACATATATATATATCAGATTCTTTTCAGATTCTTTTTCTTTTTCAGATTTTTTTCCATTATAGGTTATTACAAGATATTGAATATAATTCTCTGTATCTGTCAATCCCAAACTCCTAATTTATCCCTCCTCCCCTTTCCCCTTTGGTAACAATAAGTTTGTTTCCTGTGTCTATGAGTCCATTTCTGTTTTGTATATAGATTCATTTGTATCATTTTTTTTAGATTCCACACATAAGTGATATCATGTGATATATTGTCTTTCTCTATCTGACTTACTTCTTTTAGTATGATAGCCTCTAGGTCCATCCATGTTGCTGCAAATGGCCTTATTTCATTCTTTTTTACAGTCAATTTTATATATATATAAAATTATAAAATAAAATTATTAAATATATGTATAAAATTATAAAATTATATATGTATATCACATTTTCTTTATCCATTCATCTGCTGATGGACTCTTAGGTTGCTTCCATGTCTTGACTATTGTAAATTGTGCTGCTATGAACATTGGGGTGCATGTGTCTTTTCAAATTAGAGTTTTCATTTTTCCCAGATATATGCCCAGGAGTAGGATTCCTAGGTCACATTGTAACTCTATTTTTAGTTTTTTAAGGAATTTCCATAGTTTTCTCCATGGCAGCTGTACCAATTTACATTCCCACCAACAGTGTAGGAGAGTTCCATTTTCCCCACACCCTCTCCAGCACTTATTATTTGTAGACTTTTTGATGATGGCCATTCTGACTGGTGTGAGGTGATAGATAGCTCATTGTAGTTTTGATTTTCATGTTTCTAATATGTAGTATAGTTTTAAATGTGGGAGCATGATACCACCAGCTTTGTTCTATTTCAAGATTGCATTGGGTATCTGGAACTTTCATTATTCTATACAAATTTTAGGATTATTTGTTCTAGCTCTGTAAAAAAAAAAAAAAAAGCCATTGTTTTGATAGGGTTGTATAAAATTTGTAGATTGCTTTGGGTAGCATGGACATTTCAACAATATTAATTCTTCCAATCCATGAGCATGGTTTATCTTTCCATTTGTTCGTGTCATCTTCAATTTCTTTCATCAATGTCTTATAGTTTTCTGAGTACAAGTCTTTTATACTTCCTTGGTTTGATTTATTCCAAGGTATTTTTTTTCTTTTTTCTTTTTCTTTTTTTGCATCTTTTTGATGTAATTTTAAATGGGATTATTTTCTTAATTTCTCTTTCTTATAGTTTATCATTAGTGTATAGAAACACAACAGATTTCTGTATATCAATTTTGTATTCTTCAACTTTACTGAATTATTATTCCTAATAATTTTTGGCATAGTATTTACAGGTTTTCTATATATAAAATCATGTCATCTGCAAAAAGTGACAGGTTTACTTCTTCCTTTCCAATTTGGATGCCTTTTATTTCTTTTTCTTGCTGATTCCTGTGGCTAGGATTTCCAATACAGTGTTGAATAAGAGTGGTGAAGTAGGCATCCTTCTCTTGTTCCTGATCTTAGAGGAAAAGATTTTATCTTTCCTCTTTGAGCATAATGTTAGCTGTGGGTTTGTCATATACGGTCTTTATTATGCTGAGGTATGTTCCTTCTACATCTACTTTGTTGAGAGTTTTTATCATACATGTATGTTAGATTTTGTCAAATGCTTTTTCTGCATCTATTGAGATGATCACATGATTTTTAACTTTGGTCTTGTTTGTATAACATTGATTAATGTGCAGATATTGAACCATCCTTGCATCCCTGGGCTCCATCTCATTTGATCATAGTGTATGATACTTTTAATGTATGTTGAATTTGGTTTGCTAGTATTTTGCACTGAGGATTTTGCCTGTATGTTTGTCAGGGATATTAGCCTGTAGTGGTTTTTTTTCGCTTTTTGGCTTTTTTTGTAGTGTCTGTGTCTGGTTTTTGTTTCAGGGTAATGGTGGCCTTGTAGAATGAATTTGGGAGTGATCCTTCCTCTTCAATTCTTTGGAATAGTTTGAGGACAGGTATAATATCGTCTTTAAATGCTTAGAAGTCACCTGTGAAGCTGTATAGTCCTGGACTTTGTTTATTAGGAGTTTTTTGGATTACTGATTCAATTTCACCACTAGTAATTAGTATGTTCAGATTTTCTATTTCTTCCTGATTCAGTCATGGAAGATTGACTATTTCTATGAATTTATTCATTTCTTCTAGATTGCCCAATTTGTTGGCAGTTAATCATTCAACTAATCTCTTATGATCCTTTCTATTTCTGTAGTGTTTGTAGTAACTTCTGCTTCATTTCTGATTTTATTTGAGCTCTCTTTTCTTTTTTCTTGATAAGTCTAGTGAAAGGTTTATCAATTTTGTTTATCTTTTCAACGAACCAGCTCTCAGTTTCATTGATCTTTTCTATTGTATTTTAAGTCTCCTATTTATTTATTTAGTCTCTGATCTTCATTATTTCCTTCCTTCTACTAATGAGATTTTTTTTCTTCTTCTTTTTCTAGTTCTTTTAAGTGTAATGTTAGATTGTTTTTTGTTTTGTTTTGTTTTGTTTTTGTTTTTGTTTTTTTGAGATTTTTCTTGTTTCTCCAGGAGGCTCTCCAAGATTAGCAAGTGAGTCTACCCAGGCATTTTTTAAACTGCTGCTTCTGCACTGGGACTCAGATTGAGTGAGTTTTTGTGCACACCTCTGAGGAGTGAAGTCTCAGATTTCTACAGCCTTCCAGCTCTCCGGAGTTAAGACCTGCTGATTTTCAAAACCAGACATCCTGGTTACTGATGTCAGCATCATGGCAATGTCAAATGCTCACTTTTTCTTTCCCCTTCCATCTACAACCAGTAAAATATCCGTAACTCAACAAAGGTTCCTCTGTCCAAAACAACAGGATGCCAGAGTGTTCCGCACATCTGTATATGTAAAGGCAGGTGGACTGGAACGCATAGAGAAGGCAGATTGAGGGAACAGCAGAGGCAGTACCTGTAATCCCAGCCCCCCAGACTTGGCAGCTGAGCCCACAGCCCCAGAGAACCTGGTAGCAGAGCCCAGAGCCCGCAGAAAACCTGGTAGCAGCAGGAGAGGTGGCACACATGAGTCCAGCCTCCTGACCACAGACGTGCCCCCAGCCAAAGGGAACCAGGCATCAGTGGCAGCAAGGCCTGTGATCCCATCCCTCCAGCCACAGAGGTACCTGCAACTCTAGCCCTTCCACCAGCAGCAGCAAGCCTGCAAGCCCAAAAATCCTGGACACAGCAAAGGTGTCCATGACCCTGAATTCCCACACTCTCCCCCTCCTCCAGTGATGGCAGAGCCCACAACCCAGGAGACCCTGGACACAACAGAGGCACCCACCATATTGGTGCCCAGGCAGTGACACCAACTACAGCATCAACACTAGCAGCAGCAAGGCACCAGCAGCCATAAAGAGACAAGCAGAGGCAACGAATGTACTGAGTGACACTTCTGAGAGAGGTAGTAGAGTGTGGAAAGTACTGATTCCCAGATATAGCCAGAGGCAGCTCAGATAAGAGAAACCACAAACTTGTGTTATAGTGCCACCTGCTGAAAGACAGAGGAAAGGCCTTTAATTACTAACCTGTTGAATTGTTAGAATCAGTGAAAAAAAAGTGTACCTATGAAGAAAGGCGTTCAGTACTTCAAGTGTGCCAGAAGAGGAACAACAACTCATCAAGCACAATGAAAAATCATGGGGGGCTTCCCTGGTGGCGCAGTGGTTGAGAATCTGCCTGCTAATGCAGGGCACACAGGTTCGAGCCCTGGTCTGGGAAGATTCCACATGCCGCAGAGCAACTGGACCCATGGGCCACAGCTACTGAGCCTGCGCGTCTGGAGCCTGTGCTCCGCAACAAGGGAGGCCATGACAGTGAGAGGCCTGCGCACCGTGATGAAGAGTGGCCCCCGCTCGCCGCAACTGGAGAAAGCCCTCACACAGAAACGGAGACCCAACACAGCCAAAAATAAATAAATAAATAAATAAAAATTAAAAAAAAAAAAAAAAAAAAAAGAAAAATCATGGGAACACTGTGTTACAAAAGAAAAATAACAGTTCTCCAGAAACCAAATTTAAAGTCATGGAATATTGTGATATAAATGAGGGAGAATTAAAAATAGCTGTCATAAAGAAACTCAACAAACTACAGAAAAACTGAGAAAGGCAGTTTAGTGGGTTCAGGAGTAAAGTTATGAACAGAAGGAATACTTTACCAAAGACATTGAAACTCTAAAAAACAACCAAACAGAAACTCTGGAGCTGAAGAACTCAATAAATGAGATGAAGAATGCATTAAAAAGCAGAAGTAGAGCAGACAATGTAAAAGAGAGAATTAGCAAGCTCAAAGATAGAAATCTAGAAGTGATACAGGTAGAAGAAGAGACAGAACTGATATCTAAAGAAATGAAGAAATTCTATAAAATTTATCCAGCTCCATCAGGAAGGGCAACACAAGGATAATGGGAATGTCAGAAGGAGAAGAGAGGGAGAATGGAGGAGAGTTTATTTAAAGAAATAATAGCTGAGAACTCCTAATTACCTCAACACAAAAAGACCTTCTCCAAGACACATTATATTAAAACTTTCAGAAGTCAATTACAAAGAAAGAATTTTGAAAGCAGCCAGGGGTAAAAAGGATGGTATCTACAAAGGAAACCTCATTAGGCTATCAGCAGATTTCTCAGCAGAAATTCTACAGACGAGGAGAAAGTAGAGTGACGTACTCAAAATATTGAAAGATAAAAGCTGTCAGCCAAGAATACTCTACTCAGAAAAGTTATCTTCTACCTGAAATGAAAAGGCAAAAGTATACAAAACTTTGAGCAAGGTGATAGAATCAGAAAATTAAAACCCTGTATTAGAATAGGTTGTTAAGCACTTAATTACGTCATAAAGGTTAAAGGGGAAAAAGCAATAAAAATAACTATAACTATTTCAATTTGATAATGATCTCACAACATAAAAAAGGATAATTTGAGACAACAAAAACATAAAAGGGGAAGAGGAAATGGAGAGAACCCATATAGGCAAATGGAGATAAGATGCTATCAGTAGAAAATGGACTATTTTATCTATGAGATTTTTTTTACAAATCTATGGTAACCACAAAATATAAATCTAGAGCAGAAACGTGAAACATTAAAAATGAGGAAACTGAGAAAAACATCATAGAAAACCACCGAACCAAAAGTACACACAGAAACACAGGTGTGAGGGGAGGAGATATAGAACAACCAGAAAACAAAAGATAAAATGGCAGTACTAAGTCCTCATTTATCAATAATCACCCTAAATGTAAATGGATTAAATTCACCAATCAGAAGACACAGAGTGGCTGGATGGATTAAAAAACAAGACCCAACTATACACTGCCTCTAGGAGACTCATTTCAGTTCTAAAGACAAACACAGGTTTAAAGTGAAGGGATGGAAGATGATACTACAAGCAAATGGCAGCCAAAAGAAAGTGGGTGTGGCCATACTTATACCAGACAAAATAGATTTCACTCCAAAAAAAGGAAACAAGAGACAGAGATGGACATTATATAATGATAAAGAGGACAATTCATCAAGAAGACATAACAGTTATAAATCAATATATATGCACCTAACATAGGAACACCAAAGTATATAAAACAATTACTAATAGACCTAAAGGGAGAAATTGACAGCAAAAAAATAATGTTAGAGGACTTTAACAGCCCCCTTACATCAATGAATAGATCATCCATTCAGAAAGTCAGCAAGGAAACAATGGCTTTAAATGCAATATTAGATCAGGTAGACTTAATAGATTTATATAGAACATTTCATCCAAATGGAGCAGAATACACATTCTTCTCAAATACACATGGAACATTCTCAAGGATAGACCATATGTTGGGACACAAAATACGTCTCAATAAATTTAAGATTAAAGTCATATCAACCATCTTTTATGACCACAGTGGAATGAAACTGGAAATCAACTACAAGAAGAAAGCTGAAAAAGACACAAATGAATGGAGACTGAATAATATGCTACTGAACAACTATAGGGTCAACAAAGAAATCAAAGGAAAAAATTAAAAATACCTGAAGACAAATGAAACTGAAAATACCACATACCAAAATATATGGGATGCAGCAAAAGTGGTACTAAAAGGGAAGTTTATAGCAATACAGGCCTACCTCAAGAAACAAGAAAAGTCTCAAATAACAGTCTACCCTTACACCTAAAGGAACTAAAAAGAAGAACAAAGCCCATAGTCAGTGAAAAAAAGAAAAAGAAATGGTAAAGATCAGAGTAGAAATATATAAAACAGTGATTTAAAAGATAATAGAAAAGATCAATGAAACTAAAAGCTTGTTCTTTGAAAAGATAAACAAAATTAACAAATCTTCAGCTAGACTCACTAAGAGCAAAAGAAAGTTCAGATAAATAAAATCAGAAATAAAAGAGGAGAAATTACAGTGGATAACAAAGAAATACAAAGGATTATAAGAGAATACTATGAATAGCCATATGCCAACAAATTGAAATACCAAGAAGAAATGGATAAACTCTTAGAATCATATAACCTTCTAAGACTGAATCAAAGAAATAGAAAGTTTGAATAGACCAATCACTAGTCAGAAGATTGAAATATATTTACATATGTATTTCAGAGAGAGAGAGAGGAGAGAGATTGCTATATACAAACCTCATGGTAACCATAACCAAAATCTATAATAGATACACACACACACCCCCAAAAGAAAGGAATCCAAATATACCATTAAAGATAGCCATTGAATCACAAGGGAAAAGAGAAAAAGAAGAAAAGAACAAAAAAGACTACAAAAACAAGCCAAAAGCAATTAACAAACTGGAGATAAGTACACATACTTATCAATAATTACTTTAAATGTAAATAACCTAAAAGGAGATGTGATATATTTTTAATGTTTAAGGAACCGTTTTTTAATTTTATTTATCTTTTCTTTGAATTTATTTTTATTCCATTACTTTTAGAGATTTTTTTTGTTTCCTCTATATTCATTTGACTTATGTTGTAATCATATTTGCATTATCTACATAGATGTCAAAAATGCATTCGTTAATATAAAATAGCCATACCTAGTAAAAATATAAGTAAATGGGAATGAAAAGAGACTACTATTTAACAAAAGCCAATAATAGGTATCATATTAAACAGTAAAATACTGAATTAATTACCACTAAAATCAGCAAAAGACAAGAAATATCTATAATCACCTCTAGTATTCAACAGCCTTCTAAAAATCCTAGACAATGATTTAAGATGAGTAATTGAATTATTGAAAATAAATATTGAAATCAATGAGATAATTTAATTTCTACTTGTGGATGTTATGATTCTATATCCTTAAATTCAAAAGTATCCTTTGAAATATTTTATAATTATAAGAAAATTTAATTAACAAGTATAAATGAGAATTTAAAAGATGATAGGTGTCTTTCAATTCACTAGAGAAAAGAATTATTTAGTAAGTGATGTATCTTCTATCTTCTGTTTAGGATGTAGAAATCTGAAAAGAGCATCACTCCCACACTAACAATAAGAAAAATCCAGATAATCTATAAAAGCATAACTTCCCTTGAACCCATCAAAGATCAGAGATCTCAGGGTCACCAACTAGCCTGAAATCTGAGGAAAGATAGATGCCTCCAAGGAAAGACAGGTCATGATCAGTGGCCCACCTAGAATAGAGCACAGGAGGAAAACAGGACAGCCAAACAATCCCATAAGAGTATTTCAGCTAAAATGAAGGACGAGGGAAGGTAGAGGCAATAGGGATATATAGGGTTAAACCAATGCTTTATTTTATAAACTGGAGAAAATTGAAATTATTTCCTAGTAACAGGACAATTTGAGATGGCGACAGAGATCTCCAATGATGAGAAACTAACCCATTCAACTACTAAGATTCATGTTTCTACTCAGAGATACATGGAATCTCTAAAGATTTTTTTTATTGGAGTATAATTGCTTTACAATGTTGTGTTAGTTTCTGCTGCACAGTGAAGTGAATCAGCTATAGGTACATACACCCTCTCCCTCTTGGGCCTCCCTCTCCCCTAGAATCTCTAAAGATCTTAAGTATAAGTTTTTTCAGATTCCAAGAGGCAAATAGATTAAATTTCACTTTGCATATGACCAATAATCTACTAAAATACCCACAGGAATATAAACCAGTTTATGGTCTGAAGTTGGCTCAAGCAAGTTCCAGTTTGTGGCACCAACAGTTTCCACACTCATTCCTTGCTGTCTAAATGGGATAAGGGAGCAGTGTCCCACACAGCTGCTGAGAGGTTACTTCCTAACTCTAGTCCTTGATATTACATCCTAGGTTAAGCCCTTGACTTCTACCAAAGTCACACTATTCAAGAAAGAAATAAGTTTTCCTTCCCCTGGCCCACTGTTGCCACAGGAAGTCATAGCCCTGATATCTTGCAGTTTCCACCTCCTCTCTGACTGTATTTTTTCTTTGGTTTTCAAAACTAAACATAAAAAACAAAAGACCTTACCTTTCATTCCCACAAGAGAATTGGTGTGGTTTCAAATTTTAAAAAAAGAATGTAATATCTAAAGTATACCCCTGTGTAATGATCTCAACCTTCTATCTGAGAGACTACTGCTCTGGCTCTTTTTCAACATTCCTTTCCTAGAGGGAATAGATAAAATCTCATCATGTAATTGCCATTAATCCATCTCACCTCTTGCTAAACTATGGCTCAGCACAGATTTGTTTTGTTTTGTTTTTTAATTGAGAAATAAGTCACATACCATAAAATTCACCCTTTTAAGTTGTACAATTTTGTAATTTTTAGTAAATTCACAGATATATAGCCATCATCACTATATAACTTCAGGACATTTTCATCAGCCCAAAATCTCATTAGAAGTCACTCTCCATCCTCCCACTACCCCATGGCAATTCCTAATTTATTTCTGAATCTATCAGTTTGCCTGTACTGGGCATTTTGTACAAATGAAATCATACAGTATATGCCCTTTTATGTCTGCTTCTTTCACTTAGCATGTTTTCAAGGTACATCAATGTTGTACCATATATCAGAACTTCATTTATATAGCCAAATAATATTCGATTGTATGGATACACTACATTTTGTTTATACGTTCATCAGTTAATAGACTTTGCGGTTGTTAACACTTTTTGGCTACTATGATTAATGCTGCTGTGAACTTTTGTGTATGAGTTTTTGTATGTACATACATTTTCATCACTTTGGGGTACATATCTAAGAGTGGAATTATGGGAGTATATGGTAACTGTTTAACATTTTAAGAAATCATTACAAAATAGCTGCATTATTTTACATTCCCACCAGCAATGTATGAGGTTTCTGATTTCTATACGTCCTTGCCAACACGTGTTTTATCTGTCTTTTTTATTCTAGCCATTCTAGTGGGTGAGAAGTGGTATCTCTTTGATTTTATTTGCATTGCTCTGATAGCTAATAATGTTGACCATAACTTGATGTGCTTACAACTCATTTGTGTATCTTCTTTGGAGAAGTATCTTTGCTCATTTTTTAATTGGGTTATTTGTCATTTCATTGTTGAGTTGTGAAAGTTCTTTATATATTCTGGATACTAGACTCTTATCAAATATATGTTTTTCAAATATTTCTCCCATTCTATCTGTTTGTTGTGTGTTCACTTTCAAAATAGTGTCCTCTTAAGCATAAAACCTTTTAATTTTGATGAAGTCTAATTATCTATTTTTGGGGGGCTTGCTTCTGCTTTTGGTATTATATCTAAATGTCTAAAATACTATTGCCAATCCAAGGTAATGATGACTTACACCTATATTATATATATTTACACCTATACTGTATATAAGATATATATTATACAATCTTAGCTTTTACATTTAGGCCTTTGATCCATTCTGAGTTAATTTTTATATATTGTGTGAGGTAGGAATACAACTTCATTCTTTGGCATGTAGATATCCAGCTGTCCTAGCCCCATTTGTTGGAAAACTACTCCTTTCCTAATGAGATGTTTTGGCACCTTTGTAGAAACTCAATTGACCACAAATGTATGGGTTTATTTCTGAACTCTCAAGTCTATTCCATTGATATATATGTCTATTTTTATGCCAGTACCATGCAATCTAGATGATACAATGAGTTTAGATGAACACCATGCATTTAGTGGGTTTGTATTTCACCTGAGGAACACTGGGTTTGGGGAATTTACTGCTTTTACAGCAAGCAGTAATTAAGCCTACTCTTTGTCTAGAGGAGGATGTATCTCATGTCTTAAAGTATTAGATACACAAACAACCCTGAGAAATGGTCCAGGTAAAAGAACAGTCAGGGCATTGCAGTTTTGGCACACTCAGCAGAGAAGAGACCCATGAGCGACTGTCTCTCCTGACAGGGGGAAGGCTACTTAGAGTTGGCAAGGGCAGATGTGTCTGTGTTAGAACAAATTCTTACATAAAGGACACATACCCTTAACTAATACAGCCTATTCATATGCTTAAAAATAAGAACCCAGAGAGAAGAAAGTTTAAAGATTCAGGAAGAAGAGGAGTAATTAATGGAAGAAGCTCTCAAGAAAATGGATTATGGAACCCAGAGCTCTAGTGGGAGGAAATGAAAGACTATTGATTTTACATAGAGAAAAAAAAATGGGCAAAAAATTTTTAAGACAAGAAATACAAAAGAAATTTAAAAGGTGATTGTGTGTGATTATGGGATTATTGATTTGTTTTACTTCATTTACTTTTCCATTTTTTTTAAGTTTTAATTAATTAATTAATTTATTTATTTTGGCTGTGTTGGGTCTTCATTTCTGTGCGAGGGCTTTCTCTAGTTGTGGCAAGCGGGGGCCACTCTTCATCGCAGTGTACGGGCCTCTCACTATCGCAGCCTCTCTTGTTGCGGAGCACAGGCTCCAGACGCGCAGGCTCAGTAGTTGTGGCTCACAGGCCCAGTTGCTCCGCGGCATGCGGGATCTTCCCAGACCAGGGCTCAAACCCGTGTCCCCTGCATTGGCAGGCAGATTCTCAACAACTGCGCCACCAGGGAAGCCCTACTTTTCCATTTTTTGAAAGTAAATTATTTTTATAATCTAAAAAGCAATCACTATTATGGACAAATTTTGAAATCTGGAAAAAGAATTCATACTATAAAATTTAAGAATTTATTAGCTTTGACTGATAAAGTATTTCTTTCTTTGAAAGATGTCTTTTAGAATTTCATTCCTCATGTGATTTAAAAACCAAGCATATCTTCTGAAATATATGGAGCATGAAACAATACTATTTCTTATAGATCATTGTTACAAAGTCATGATTTAAGTTTAAATCATAGAACTCAACAATATTTATGTATAGTTTCTTAAATACTTCTAAATGTAGTTTTAAAGTGTTTCTCATTACAAAATCTTGTCTTAGAGCTTAGGCATTGACTTTTCGCTCTCATTTTTTTTGTCTTGAGCTTAGTTAGGCTGATTGCTATAGCTGTACCAAGATTTGTAGATGGATTCATCATTTGAGAAATGTCAAAAGGCCAAACTGTCCCAAATCTCAATCCTCCTGGTCTACTAAGATGCCTGAAATTCCCACCATTAGAGTCAGTCCTATCCCTTAAGATATTATGTCCCCAGAAAGCCCCTATTAAAATAAGAATGTGCTGGGGGGAAATGAGGCTCATGAAGGCAGTAATGCTCATCGGCACAATGAAAAGAACATGGGCCTTGGGGTCTAGGTTTGAATGTTGGCTCAGCCACTTGCCACTTAGCTATGTGACCTCAGAATGTTGCTTAACATATCTGAACCTCAGGTTTCTTACCTATTACAGAGAAGCAGTTCTCCATTGGTCTATGTTGAGCAGAAGGCAAGACACTACACTGCCAAGTGGACAAGAAACTGCCTTTTGTCCTCTGGGGCCTGCTTGCTCTCTTACACAGTGAGCACCTGTGTTTGTAATCTTTATGTGATAAGCAGACCAAGAGGGCCTGCTTTCCCAACTCCAACTTTTCACCTGTAAGCAGATAGATAATAACAGACAGATGGATTCCAAAATCTAGGCTTGGAAGGAATTAGGAGGCATTTCACATCCTTCAATCCAACTTTACCAGTAATATGTCTGAAATCTTGAGCCCAGTTTGAATTAGGTCTCTGATGCTGTATTCTATTGACCAGAACCCTGGAGGGGAAAAGAGGTGAGTGGTATAATTGAGGCAACAACCCCTACTGTGTAACTTAAACAATAATAAATGTAAAATAACAATCACTGTGCCTGGAGCCAAGCAGGCACTCACCAAATGCTAGCCCCTCTCTCGCTTCTTGAGGAATTTACCAAGTTGAAAATATGCTCAATTTTCTATTAAACTCCTCTCGTGCATCAGAAGAGCAGCAAAGACAGTTAGCATTTTCCTCTGGTAGCAGTGCTGCTAAATGGTTATTATCAGTGACAGAATGCAACTTCCATATACAGGTCTCATACACCTTGTTGCTATTCCTAAAATATAGCTCCTCAGGACAACTTTCAGGCGCCATATTTTAGAAAGCTGATTAGGTTTTTATTAGGAAAAAATGTTTTCTTGCCTCCTACTCTAATGTCTTGTGGGAATATACCTTAGACCCTAAATATACCTTTGAATCTTAAAGTTCAACTCTTGAGATTCTAAAGGTAAGAAATCTAAAACAGCAAAGGTTTTATGCAGAATGATACTTACATCAGCATTGTTTATATTAGCAAAAGGAAATCTAGAAACAACTTTAAAAACTGGAAATAAACACAGGGTGACTGTTTAAATAAATTATGCTAAATCCATTCGGTGAAATATTATACACTACACTATCATTAAACATATGTTTATAAAGATTATGTTGTAACATTGAAAATATTTATGTTAAGAATTTAACTAGAAAGAACAGAATAAATATTTTTATAGATCTGTAAAAACAGAATGAGACACAGAAAAGTGCTAACAGTAATTATATTGGGGTGGTGGAGGATGAGCATCATCTTTTTCTACTCCTTTTTGGGCCTATTCTTTTTTTTTTAAATTAATTAATTAATTTATTTATTTATTTATTTATTTTTGGCTATGTTGGATCTTCGTTTCTGTACGAGGGCTTTCTCTAGTTGCGGCAAGCGGGGGCCACTCTTCATCGCGGTGCGCGGGCCTCTCACTATCGTGGCCTCTCTTGTTGTGGAACACAGGCTCCAGATGCACAGGCTCAGTAGTTGTGGCTCACGGGTCTAGTTGCTCCGCGGCATGTGGGATCTTCCCAGACCAGGGCTCGAACCCGTGTCCCCTGCATTAGCAGGCAGATTCTCAACCACTGTGCCACCAGGGAAGCCCCTGTGCCTATTCTTATTATGAAAAAATATATATTTCTTTTTAAAGCCCAGAGACATTTGCATATAGTGAGCACATCACATACCACATCACCAAGGCAAAGGGATAAAACTGCCTGGCTATGACTTCATTTCCCCTTTAAGGTTGTTCTTAATATTCATTTCAAGCTGATTTCATCTCTAAATATATTCATGTGGGAGAACATGTGAACACAGTGTATTTGGCCCTGAGACCTCTAGTTTCCAAGAAAGGTCTACAGACACTTGGCAGCACTTGTCAACTAACAGGAGGATCAGGCAATAATGTACTTCAGTTATTCTTGAGTATTAAAGACTATCCCTGACATAGCCCTTATCAGTAATAATATTGATGTATTGATTCCTGTTTGACTCAAATCTCAGTGATTATTCTCTTTTAATCATAACTCAAGGAGAAGGGATAAGTGGTAATACTAAGGCCTCAGGCCTTACCCTGAATCTTCACAAAGGAAACCAGGCTAGAAATTATACTCATCAAGATAACTCATGCTTCTAAACAAAGCTCTGTATGAAATAGCTGACTATCCACTCTCAGGAGGCAATTTACTCAATTTCTTTTCCCAGTAAAGAAATGGGTATGACCTGATTGTTTCAGGTTCACAGGTGTTGCATTTTGGTTAATATACCAAATTTTAGGACCAAATTTTTCTTACTTTTTAGTTTCTAAAAACTGATTTTATCACTTCCCCGAGGAGATAATGAAGCACTATGATTTTGATACACTAATATATTTTATTAGAAACATTTAAAGTCAAGAATGCATATGTACGATTTTACACTGTAAGACAATTGTTATCTCACTTGAGTTAATTCCTCTTCAAAAAAATAATAGAATATAGAAGGTTACTTAGAGTATGTAGAATTTTAGATGACAGTTATAGGCTCTTAAGAAATATTTCCACTAAGCTTAAACAGCATGATGAAATACCTTTCTCTGCTGTAAGAATATTTCTGTAGAAAGAAAAAGGTTGTTTGCTTTTTCCTTTTATGTTACCATTTGTGAATGCTTATCATATACCAGGCTTTTTAAAGACATGCTCTTTTATAATTCTCAAAACAATTTTGTGAGATAATCATTATGACTATTTTACAGATAAGGATAAAAGAGGTTAACTGATTTGTCCAGGGCTAAAATGGCATAGCTGGGGTTCAAACCCAGGTCTTTCTCATCATCCTGTGATCTCTGCTCTTGATCATGGTACTGAGGCTGCTGCCAGCACTGCTGGTTATTAAGCTCTGTTTCTCTCCTGAAGAAAATGGACAAGACCTTATTTTCCAGATAAACGTACACATAGGTTGTACGAGATGCACATCATAAAATATGTGCAATGAATTATCAGATGGTCAGAGAAAATGGAGACTCGTCTTATTTTTTATAATTATAAAAGCTATAGAAAAGACATTCCTGATTAAGGATATGTATTTCATTAATATTAAATGAGAACAATACTTTTAAAAACTATTTCTTATTTATTTAGGTTACTTTTAACTTATCATAGGCCATAGTCATAATTTTTGCTTTCACTAAATCTAAATTTTTTAGCAAAGTGACTGGTGTTGCTCCCTCATCACACCATTGATGTGACTAGTATAAATTCATGTCTTTTCCTATTAGAAATAAAATTAGTAAATAGGTGGCAGTCAAAATATATCAGTTTGGATTTTTGTGAATTATTTATTCTCTTCCTTGTGATCTTTCAGATAGTTAAATCACACAAAGTACTTTCTAAAAAGATAACCATTACTTTTTAAGATTTCAAGTTATAATAACAAGTAGAGATGAAAGTTAGTGATATGAAACTGTTCATGCATTTTAAGTTGATTGTTAAAGTAGAACAGAACCAACCAAATTGTTCTAGATAGACTAATAAAAGCAGAATAGAATTTCTTTTCAGGAGGGGGTATGGGGAAGTATTTCAAGATATATATTTCATGTAATGTAAAATATCCTTCTTAGAATTTGATCTTATTTCTAATAACTCTTCAGTCCCCAGTGGCAATTTATTTTTAAGTTTCTCTTAGACTAATTCTAATTTACATTCTGGAAGAAACTGACCTATCTTCCATTCATTAATTTTCACAGCCCTTGAAAGGTCAGTGACTCCCCATGCTAAAGGATCTCTGATTAAAATGCTTTTATGAGCAGAGGGAACAGTTGGAAATTCTGATTCTGATCAGGGGGCTGGAATGATCTGAGAGAAAATAAAAATAATTTTAACACAGCTAAGCAGGACTCACCTCTTTAGTTGGGTCAAATTTATGTCCCCATTCTACAAAAATTATTTACTAAATATCTATTATGGTGCAGACCTTCCGCAATGTGAAACCTAAAGAAGAAGAATCAACACAAAAGAAATTGAAAGGCGCCTCTTGCTCACATGGCCTGGGGGGCTAATCAGACCAAGCTGGGAATTCCAATTCTGCCAATTAGCTGTGTTGCCTTGAATAAATCATTTCACTTCTCCAAACTAGGTTTCCTCATCCATGAAATGAGTCAAATATGCATACCTCCAAAGAAACTGAGGACTAAAAATAATAAAAGACAAAAAGCAGCTAATAAAATGTCTGACATACTACAAACCATCTATAAATGATAAGTTTCTAGCTCTAGTCCGGTCTCATTGCCTTGGTTACATGAATGTAGGGGTTATAGGAGAAATATTACGTTATAAAACTTTAGTTCTTTGAAGCTCACCATTCCTACTCTTATTTCTTCATATCTCTCCAATCAATTCTGCTTTTCAATCAAGTTGCTGCAAGCGTTCAGAACTCTGTAAAATTTAAGATCTAAGGTAATTGATCTGACAGTGAATCTAGAGCTGGAGGGGGAGGCGGGGGAACACAGGATACATAAACTAAAAACAAAGTTGAAGTCATTAAAATGAGTAAGGATATTAGATAAATATTCAGGTACACAGTTCTCAGGATTGAGTGGGGAAAGTAGCAAGTCTTCTTGGCACTTGGATTGATCAGTGGTTCGCAAACTCTTGCCTCAGAGTCCTTTTACACTCTTAAAAATTGGTAACTTCAAAGAGCCTTTGTTTATATCTGTTGTGTCTATTGATATTTACCATATTAGAAATAAACTGAGAAATTTAAAATATTTTATTAATTTTCATTTTAAAATAAATCATTACATATTAAAATACATGTTTATGAAAAACTTCTCCCCAAAATTAATGAAGATGACAGTATTTTACATTTCTATAAATCTGTTTAATGTTTGGCTTTATAAAAGACAGCTAGATTTTCATATCTGTTTCTACAGTCAATGTACTGTGATATGACACATCATGTAGCCTCTAGAAAATCTCACTGTATATTTGTGACAGAATGAAAGTGAACAAAACACAATTAACATCTCATTATTATTATGAAAATGGTTTTGACCTCATGGATACCTGGAAAGATACCGGGGTCCCCAAGAGTCCCTAGATCATACTTCATGTCCTAATGACTGAAGTATTTAAAGATTATTTTTTCCTCAGTTATGTCCTGGAGAATGTGGCAAACTGCAGCCTATGGTTTTCTTGTTTTTGCAACTGACAAATTGATCAAGTAGAAACAAAATCAAATAAAACTTCTAGTGTTTACCTTTAAGAGTATAGAAAACCTCCAAGTATCCTGAAGGACCAAAGATCGTGTAAAATAATTTTTCAAACAAAAATTCTATATGAAGTGAAGGCTTGCTCAATGGAAAGACACTTTTCTTTCCTAGCATACTTTGGCAACTCATCTTACCTAATCAATGGTGGGTGACACTCTTTGCTGGCTCAGTGGCATTTTTATGAATTGAACAAAAACAATAATAATGGAGATATGAGGAGACAGGCATAGTGACAGTATGTTTGCTGCCATCAACTTGGTGGCAATCTGCCCCTTAGCTTTGTAAATTAAAAAATTATTCAACTAATTAACATTGCTAATTAATAAAGGAACAGGCATTGAAGAGAAAATTTTTTACAAGAAGTAGATTAGGTCTTTGGGATATAAATTGATCTTGATAAAGACTAACTTCAAATGCAAAATTTATGACAACAGAATTAAACAATTATATTTAACTGCAGAATATTGCTGATATCATTATGATGCTATAAAACTTTCTTATAAGTGTAATAACTGCATTAAAGTATCCACTGCTATTAAGAGGGAATATATCAGATTTTTGTAGTCAGTTATGCCAAAAGAATTGTTCAATATAATACTAAGCTTTTGTTGAAAAGTCTGACTATTATAGAAATTAAAACCTTTCAATGGAGAACAGGATAGAAGCCTATATCAATATGTGAGAGGCTGTAGTTAGGTATGACAAGTCCCAAAGTTGTCATCACCAGGTCAGGCACTTGCATCTAGACAGATAGGAACAGTGGTTCAGCGTTTAAAAATCTCAGAGAGCCTTTCATAGTCTACTCCCTTCCCTGAAACCCTGTTCCCTCATTTAGAGATAGAGAATGCTTGTCCTTTTTATTTAGCATCTCCATTCGTCATCGAGGAAGGTTCTCTGCATATTAGCATGCAACTGAAATTTTAATATTTTTATTTAATCTTTGTTTTGAGTATATTAATTTGGGCAAAAGGCACATTCGGTTCTGTTTGATGTTTTAAAATGTTGGGAGGGAAAAATGAATAACCCCTGGAAACAGCATTTAGTAAAGCAATTCTTAGGTATAAAATAAATTCACCAAGAAACAAGGAGTCATATAACTTGAAACTGGTTACAATGAGTAATATATTCCAAGATGGCCAAAGTAAACTTTTCTGATTGAAAAAGACAAAGAAGTAACACGATTTTTTTAAACACCACACCCATATTCTGTTTGTTTTCTTCTCCCCACCACAGAATTTTAAAGGACACGTGGCTGCTAAAGCAAGCAGAAGTTGCACAAAACAAATAATAGTTCTCTCTTATCCACAAAAAGTCTGGTTAATTAGAGACTAATTATATGTTAGCAATATAAGAAAGACTGGGCCCTCAAAGCACTCTGATTTTACACTGGTAGTAGCAAAGGATTATGAAAGTAAGCAGTGGTTTAAATGAGTCCCAGTGTTTACAGTACCAGAGGTAAGAGAAAATTCAGGTTTTTCCTTAAAGCAGAATGAGGAGACTCAAACATAAATTTGGCAGTGAAAATGATAGCTTATGCACAGCAATCATTATGTGCAGGGACCTGTTTCTAAGCGCATCACTTCTATGATTGTTCACTTACTTCTTCACAACAATTTTACGAGGTAAGCACTAGTTTATGCGCCTTGTTACATCCAAATAACCCATGGGCCAAAGAAGAATTATAAGGGAAATTTAAAATATTTTTAACTGAATAAGAATGAAAACACAAGTGAGATACCACTAAAATGATAGCAGAAGAGGGACCAAGATGGGGACATAGGAGTCTCCTGAACTTCCCTCCTTCCACTAATGCACCAAATGTACAGCTACACATAGAGCAGTTCCCTCTGAAAGAAATCCAGGAACTAGCTGAGTGACTCTGGCACATTAGTCAAATGAGAATGCACTCACAGTGAGATGGGTGAGAAAAGCTGAGACACATTCTTGCCACGAACCCCACTCAGCACAGCACCCCACAGTTAGGAAGGAACCCCCAGCTTCCAGCTTCTCCCTGAGAAGTGAGAGGCTTGGACCACACATCTAGCACCCCAACTTTTAAGATTCCCACCCAAGGGATGGGCCCCCAAGACACCTGGCTCTTGAGGGCCTAAGGGGCCTGCATCCTTGAGATTCTTGGAACTGAGACAAACAAAGAAACAGTTCTTAAAGGGTGCGTGAACGTTTGACACAGCTATCCCCCTGGGGCTAAGTGCAAAGGGAGTAGGCAGGGATGCCTACCTCTCCTGACTAACTCCAACAATAAAACCAGGTCACCAGGATCTCTCTGGAAAAAGCTTCTGGAGCTCCTCCTTTTCCACCTGCTGCCTGAGGGATGGGGCCCTGAATTGCCTGGCTCTTGACAGCCAACATGATTTGTAATCACAAGTCCCACAGGATTATAAACAAAGAAACAATTTTTAACAGGCATGGGCATGAGCAATGGCCAGAGCTATCCCTCTAGGGCTCAATACAGAGGGAGCAGGTAAAAATGCCCATTTCCCATTCTCTCCCTGAAAGGGGTCTTGACTGAATACTTCACAAGCTGCTGCCTGAAGGTCCAGCTTCCAATTTAACATGTATCTAGGGTCTGGCTATGATCTTCCACAGAGACTGGGGAGCTGGTGGGCATACCTTTCACCTTCTCACAGAGCTTGCATGCATGGGTCCCACAGGACAATAACAAAAAAAGAAGCAGTTTTTAAATGATACAGAAGCAACCCCACAGCCATACACCTGGGACCTGACAGACATAGATAGAAAATTTCAGCCAACAGGAGCAGAGTGCACATTCTCCTTATACACAGATCATGCTCCAGGATAGATCATATGTTCGTCCAAAAAAAAGTCTTAATAAATTTAAGAAGACTGCAGTCATATCAAGCATCTTTTCCAACCACAGTGGTATAAAACCAGAAATCACTTACAAGAATAAAACTGGAAAATTCACAAATATATGGAGATTAAACAACATACTCCTAAACAGCAAATGGGTCAAAAAAGAAATCAAAAGAGAAATCAAGAAAGACCTTGAGACAAATGAAAATGGTAATACAACATACCAAAACTTATGGGATGCCACAAAAGCAGTTCTAAGAGGGAAGTTTATAGTAATAAATGCTTACTGTATGAGAAAAGAAAGATTTCAACTAAATAACCTAACTTGACACCTCTAAGAACTAGAAAAAGAAGAACAAACTAAGCCCAAAGTTCATAGAAGGAAAGAAATAACAAATATCAGAGTGGAAATAAATGAAACGGAGCCTGAAAAGAACAATAAAACTGAGATCTGGTTTTTCAAAAAGATAAACAAAATACCCAAGCCTTCAGCTAGACTTGCCAAGAAAAAAAGAAATAGGATTCAAATAAAATTATAAATGAAAGAGATGTTACAAATGATAACAGAAATACAAAGAATTCTAAGAGCCTACTGTGAACAATCATGTGCCAAAAAATTAGATAACCTAGAAGAAATAAATTCCTAGAAACATACAACCTACCAAGACAAATCATGAAGAAATAGAAAATCTGAACAAACCCATTGCTAGTAAGGAGGTTGAATCAGTAATCAAAAACCTCCCAACGAAGAAAAGCCCAGGACCAGATAGCTCCACAGGTGAATTCTACTAAGTGTTCTAAGAAGAATTAACACCAATCCTTCTCAGACTCTTCCAAAAAGTTAAAGAGAAAGGAACATTTCCAAAATCATTTTACAAGACATTTTAACCTCCTACAAAGCCAGATATGGACACTACCAGAAAAGAAAATTACAGGCCAATATCAATATCACTGATGAATATAGATGCAAGGATTTCAGCAAAATATTACCACATCAAATTCAGCAATACATTAAAAGGATCATACAGCATGATTGAGATTTTTTTTCCCTTGGGTGCATGGATGGTTCAACATATGAAAATCAATAAATGTGATATAACACATTAACAAAATAAAAGATAAAAATCGTATCATCACCCCAATAGATTTGACAAAATTCCACATTCTATCTTGATAAATACAACAAATTAGATGTAGAAGGAACATACCTCAAAATAATAAAGGTCATATATGACAAAACACACAGCTAATATTATACTCAGTGGTGAAAATCTAAAAGCTTTTTCTCTCAAATCAGGAAGAAGACACTCTCACCACTTTTATTCAACATACTAGAAATCCTATTCAGAGCAAATAGGCAAGAAAAAGAAATAAAAGCATCCAAATTCAAAAAGAAAAAGTAAAATTGTCTCTATTTGCAGATGACATGATAGCTTATATAGAAAATCCTAAAGACTCCGCCCAAAAGCTATTAGAACTAATAAATTCAGTAAGTTTGCAGAATACAAAATCAAGATACAAAAATCCATTGTTTTATACTCTAACAACATATAACAACGTGTATCGGAAAGAAAAATTAAGAAAACAATCTCATTTACAAATGCATTAAGAGGAATAAAATACCTAGGAATAAATTTAACCAATGAGGTGAAAGATCTGTACCCTGTACCTTTCACCATACACAAAAATAAACTCAAAATGGATTAAAAAGTTGAACATGAGACCTGAAGCCATAAGACTCCTAGAAGAAAACATAGGCAGTAAGCTCCCTGACATTGGTCTTGGCAATAATTTTTTAGATTTGACACCAGAAACAGACAACAAATGCAAGAACGAACAAGTGAGACTATATCAAATTAAAAAGCTCTGCACAGCAAAGGAAACCATCAACAAAATGAAAAGGCAGCTTACTGAATGTGAGAAAATATTTGCAAACCACAGCTCTGATAAAGAGTTAATATCCAAAATATACAAAGAACTCATACAATTCATTATCAAAATCAATAATAATAATAATAATAACACAATTATAAAATGGGCAAAGACCTAAATAGACATTTTTCCAAAGAAGACACACAGATGGCCAACAGGTACATGAAAAGGTGCTCAACATCACTAATCATCAGGGAAATGCAAATCAAAACCAATGAGGTATCATCTCACTCTTGTTAGTGTCTATTATCAAAAAAACGAGAAATAAATTTTGGCAAGGATATGGAAAAAAGGGAATCATTGTATTCTGCTGTTGAGAATGTAAATTGATACAGCCACTATGGAAAACAGTACAGAGGTTACTCAAAAAGCCAAAAATAGAATTACCATATGATCCAGCAATCCCACTTCTGAATATATGTCCAAAGGAAATGAAATCATTACTCAAAAAGATATTTGTACTCTTGTGCTGCACCCCGCAGGCCTACAAGTCCTGTATTTGCACAGCTTCAAGACCGAAGAAAGAGCCCAGAGTCAGCAACAGAGACGTCAACAGTTTAATGGATGGGATAGCTTACACGTCTGAAGCAAGGTCCTGGAGCGACACCCCACTGTGCGCGGCAGGACATGATGGTAGTCTTCACTCCCGGGGGGAAGGAGAGATTACCAGTATAGGAGAATTGGCGTCAGGTGGGCTCATTAGTTAGCAGGGAAACCAGCAGAGGGGCACGCCCCTTATCCCCCCTTTGATAAGAACAATCATTAACTGGGGCCTGGGGCAAGTACGTAGGAAGGTCAGTCTGTGGGTAAGATGTAGGTAAAGCAGGCACTCATCAGGTGGGGGAATGTACAAAGAGCAAGAGAACAGCCATCTTGAGTGGCCTGACCATCCAACTCTCCTGTTCATTTCAGTATTATTCTGGAAACAACCTAAGTGTCAACAGATGAATGGATAAGGAAAACACAATAGATAGAAGATAGGTAGATGATAGCTAGCTAGCTAGCTAGCTAGCTAGAGAATAGATAGATGTATACACACACACACACACACACACACACACACAAGAATATTATTCAGCTTTAAAAAAGAAGAAAATCCTGCCATTTGAAGCAACACGGATAAATCTGGGGAACACTAAGCTAAGTGAAATAAGCCAGACACAAAAAGACAAATACTGTATTGTATCACTTCTATGTAGAATCTAAAAAAAAAAAAGTCAGACTCATAGAAACAGAGAGTAGAATGGTGGTTGCCAGGGCTGGGGGGGTCGGGAGACTAGAGAGAGACTGGTAAAAGGGTACAAACTTTAGTGATAATTCTGTATTGTGTCACTGAAATTTGTTAAGAACGTAAAATTTACATGTTCTTAACAACAACAAAAAAGGTAGCTAGGTAACGGATGTGTTAACTCAATGATGGGAATCATTTCACAATATATACATATACCAATAAACATCTTACAATTTTGTCGATTATACTTCAATAAAGCTGAAAAAAGGACATTATAACTTTAAATATTTATTCTAGAAAAAGAAGAAATGTCTCAAATCAACTTAAACTTCCATCTTAAGAAGTAAAAATTTTAAAGATCAGTTAAACCTAACATAAGCAAAAAAAAAGACAATAAAGATAAGAGAAAAATCAATAAACCGTAAAACAGAAAAATGAAAATTAATTAAACCAAAACCTGATTCTTCAAAAAGATCCAAAAAATTGATCAGTCAGTAGTTTGATCAAGAAAAATGACAAAAGAAGAGACAAGTAACCAATGTCAGGGATGAAACATGAATATCACTACATATTACCCAGACACGAAGGATAATAAGGGAATAGTATGAATAATTTTATACCAATAAATTTTACAACTTAGTAAAATGGACAAATTACTTGAAAGACAAAAATTACCAACATTGATTGACTCTAGAAGAAATAGAAAATCTGAATATCCTAGTAAAGAAATACATACAATTTAAAAATTACATAAAAACTTTCTCACAAAGAAAACTCCAGGTCCAGGTAAATGCACTGTGACTGCTATCAAATATTTAAGGAGAAAATAAAAATCAATCTCTCTCTAAAAATAGAGGAAAAGAATATACTTCCCAACTCATTTTGTGAGGCCAGCATTATGCCCATCTCAAAAATGCAGTCTCTAGAACCAGGCTGCCCAGATTCAAATTCCAGTTCTGTCCTTACTACCTGTACAACCTTTGTCAAGGTATTGAATTCTTTGTGCCTTACTTCCCACCTCTGTAAAATTGGCACAATTATATCTACCTCAGAGGATTCTGTAAGAATTAAGTGAAATATTATGTGAAAAATACTTAGAACAGTGCCCAGCTTATAGCTCATACCTCATACATGTGAGCTATTTCGTGGTTTTCAATTTCTTTCTTTCCTTCTTTATCCTTGATAAGTTTATTCTTTTCACTTTTCTTTTGAATTGAACCCTCAGATGTGGCTGTAGAGGATAACAGGAAAGGAGAATTTTCTCAGAAAGTAGAAGGAGAAACCATGGAGAATAAGGTAAAAAAGGACATCACCTCAGAGAGCTGTCATATTGGTTAACTGTAGAACTTACTTTTCCTGCTTTGCGTTTCCCATCCAGCAAGCTATGATATGTGCTCAGGATTTTGATATATGTGTTTGTGCTTATGTGTTTCCCTTCATACATTTTTTAAAAATTTATTTATGTATTTATTTACGGCTGTGTTGGGTCTTCGTTTCTGTGTGAGGGCTTTCTCCAGTTGCGGCAAGCGGGGGCCACTCTTCATCGCGGTGCGCGGGCCCCTCACTATCGCGGCCTCTCTTGTTGCAGAGCACAGGCTCCAGACGCGCAGGCTCAGTAATTGTGGATCACGGGCCCAGTTGCTCCGCGGCATGTGGGATCTTCCCAGACCAGGGCTCGAACCCGTGTCCTCTGCATTGGCAGGCAGATTCTCAACCACTGCACCACCAGGGAAGCCCCCCATACATTTTTTAAATATGAATTTTTATTGGAGCTATCGTGTTCTTTCTCCAACTTGGTATACTGGATGTTTTGGGTTCCTAGTAATGATGTTCCTGGGACTCACCCCTACCACTTCTTATTCATTCTAGGCCCATAACAAAAGTTGGATCCCAACATAGTCCAGATGGAGCAGAAGACCTGCTGCAGCAAGTAATAGCACACACACAAAAAGAGTTAAAAGAACTGCCAATTATTAGTGAAAAAACTGGTGAAATCCAAAGAAAGTAGTAGAGCTAATGGTATTGTACAAATGTTGAAACCTCAGTTTCACAAATGTCCCATGACTGTAAGATGTTAACATCTGGGAAAGCTAGGTGAAGGAACTCTCTGCTACCTTTGTACCTTTTCCATAAATCTAAAATCAATCCATTTTTTTTTTAATTTCAAGAAAAAATTTAAAAATAGAAAAACTTCCAAAAAAAAAAAAAAAAAAGGAACTTCCAATTTATACTGATAGGAGCCCGGGGAGCATGTGGAAAATGAATTCTAAGGATATTTAAACCAAGAGGTCCAGAGTATATGACTCAGTAGGGCCAAATCCATTAACATAAGTGCACTCACTTAGAATTTCACCTTTAGTATTTTGCCTTTAACACCTGAACTTGTCTTAGTAATCTGTTAGGTGAATGAAATAAAGCCTAGATTAAATGATGGCTTCCAGTTGATGAGGTCAAAATGTCAGAACTTTCTTGGCATACTGTAGAGGAAGAAGTCTAAAGGCTCAGGGAAAAGGGTAAGTTGGAATGGATCTATTATGCTCTGCCACTCCCAAACCATCCCTTCAGGAGGACCAAAAGAACATTACCTTCACCGAAGTATTAATAAATGCATTGGGAGGAGGCAGCAGCATCCTCAAAGAGCTCTGTGGTAGCCACATTCTATAGGTCAGAAATGGTTGTGGGGAATGTTGCAACAGAAATGAGTTGCTTGATCTCATCGAGAATAAGATCCCAGAATTGTAGAAGCCAGGTGGTACGGTTCAACTGGCAGCAATTGAAGGGTGCAATTATTAAAGAGATGAAATGAAAATCAAAGTATTTTGACCACATTGATCTGTAGCAATGGCTAATTGACTATAGGGTCCCAATTAATTAAAAAGATAGGCACCTACTAAGGTGCTGTTTGACATTTATAGAAGGAAAACTTCTGGGTCTATAGGGCAGAAAAGTAACTCAAGTCACCATAGCTGGAATTCACAGACTGTTACCTGGATCCCAGACCTAACCAGTTCCCAAATGTAGAGTCCCTCAATTGAGAGAGATGCTGGCAACATGACAACAGGAACATACTGTGATTTTTCCCCTTGGGCCTTCCCCAGGGGAGCCAGTGCCCTTTTGCCAGACTGACACTGGCCTTGTGAAAGGGAAATAGCCAGATCTTCTGGGAATTTTTCAGATACTAGTTCTGAGTTTTTGCTGATCTCTGGAAACTCAACATGTCACCATGATCCACTAAGCAAGGTAGGACTCATGCAGTTTTGGCCTGAGTCTAATAGTAGGCCCAAGAGAATGTGAACCCATCGTGTGGTTATTTCCCCAGTCCTAGATTGTATAGTGTAAATAGATATGCTTAGTAACTGGCAGAATCCCAAGAATTGGTTCCTTGAGGGGAGGTAGGGCTTTTATGATAGAAAGGGCCAAATGGAAGCATCTGAAACTGTTGCACACAGACACAAAGAAAGCAAGCCAAAAGCAAGATCACATCTCTGGGTGAATTTCAAACATTAATACCACCATTAAAGGCCTGAGACATGCAGGGTTAGTGATTCCTAATATATCCTCATTTAACTTGCCTTTTTGGCTGGGTCAAAAGTCACTGACTCTCGGAGAATAAAATGTGATGCCAAAAGAAGTTACATTTTCAGCTAAGTTTTCTTAGCTGAAAAAATCTAGCACAGTCTTTGGCACATGGTGTGCAGCTGTTAACCTGTTAAATGCTATTTTTGTTTCAGTTGGATAAGAGAAAAGAGAAGCAATTTCCATGTACCTGGCACCAACAACAATATATTTTTATTACCTTATTCCAAGACTATGTCAAACCTCTTATTGTCATAATATGCTTTAGAGGGTCCTTGATCATCCTGATATCCTAAAGACTATCATACTGATCCACTATATTAATGTGGAACAGATAAGTAGGATGTACCAAGCCTTACTAAGGCATACATATGCCAGAGAATAGGAGATAAATTTCAGGATCTGCTACTCTGGTAAAATTACTAGTGGCCCAGTGATCTAGGACAGGTTGAAATATTTCTTTTAAAGTAGTATAATGGTATGAGTTAATATAAGTTATAATGGTATAAATAGTATAAATGGTAAAATTATATTAGTTGCTGCACCTATCATGAAGGAAGAAGTTAAACATTTGGTGGCTTCTTGAATTTTGGAGGAAATATTTACAATATTCGGGTGTGTTACTCCAACTCATTTACCAATTAATTCATGAGACTGGACATTTTTAGATGGACCTGACTTAAGAAAGGGTCTGAAATAAGTAGATCTACACTGTGATGCAAATGGTCCTGTTACTTGGAACTTATGACCAGCAGACCCAATGATATTGAAAGTGCCTTTGGCAGACAGAGATACTATAAGGTGCTTCTGATACACCCCAATAGAAGATGCACAGCCTAGGCTTTTAGAGTTTTGTTATATGTCAATGATGTCCTCTTGTAACAAATATTATCAACGTGAAATTAGCTCTCAGTTTTCTCCTAGACCCTGGTAAATACTGAATGCCTGACCCTGGGCTACCAAGTAAACTGAATCACAAACTGAGTGTTATCTGATCCACCAAACATAAATCAATTTCTCTGGGATGTAGGACTTCCCCTGTTGCCACCACACTCTCCCACCTTTTATAGAGCTAAGAATGAATGCATGTGTAATAAGAATGATAAGTGTAGTGTCCACACAACAGAGTGTCTGTGCCCAGAAGTGCAACATTACAAGGGACAAGGTAGAGGATGGGCATGACCCTGGTTGTGTGGCCACAACAGTGGATCAGGATATAGCAGTGCCTCCAGGTTGGTGTCCATCCACCCACTGGCACAGGATGCAATCTAGGCTTCCTAACTGATTGATCAAGTCAGAGTGGAGGGAAAAGGAGTGATTGTGGGAAGTCATATCTAGGCTTGGGTCTTGCACTGTATTTGCTCCACTCCAGATGATTCCATGCCCCCTTCTGGATCGCTAGAAGATAGCTAAGAACAGATAGACCCCTGAGGAGATGTACCTAAAACAGATATAGCATTAGGCGTGTGGCCCAGTCTACCAATGGGATGATGAACAGCAGACTGATGAAGTTTGTCCTTTTCAGAGACCTGCCCCAGCATTTTACTGCCACACACTCTGCAGGTGATATGTGCATGGAATAACCTATGCTAGGAGGCCCAGCTTAATATCTTCTGGGCCATGAAGTATAATCCAGTGTCTGATTGGAGGGTCTCTGGACAGCCCAAGAGTCAACAGCATCATACTTCCAATGTTGCAACCATGTGTATGAGCATCTGCAACTGGACAGCCAATGCCTCTGCTTTAATATATGAATCATCAGACGACTCTGGGGTCATGATGGGCTGGGACTGGTTAGCAACTACCTAGAGGACACATACCTTACCAGACAAACCATTTTATTATTTAAATGTCATAGGAGGGGATATAATTTTTGGTTCCTCCTTGTTCTCATCTTCCAGATGGTCTGGGCCCTCCCCTAATATTCCCTTTATCTCACACACTAAGCATTCAGTCTGGTTTTTACAGGAAGGGCCCCCTACACCCTAATTATTTTCATAGAAAATAGTTGGGGACACCTTCAAAGTTATTCTGTTTGGCCTCTTTATTTAGATGCCATAACTTCATAGTCTTCCAAGAGGCAGCCTCGTGGTGGAGGTCCACCCAGCAGTTCTGTCAGTTCACTTGGTCTGATTTAAGGTTATCACTGTCATGGGATTGGGGCGGGGGTGTGTGTGTGGATGATCATAAGGGTCACATACTTTATACTTCCCCCACTTTTCGTGCTCTACATAGTGCCCTAACAACATTCTCTTTCTCATACTACCTAATCTTGACAGAACACATGACACCTAATCTTGACATGGTTACATGACAACCTACATTGCTCTGATTATAGGAAGTGGATTAGGGAAATGGTTCATTTATTTGGTCTTACTTTATCTAAAATTCTTTGCCCATTCCACTCATCAGAATATTCAACTAGTAGTTTCACCTCCAGTTCCAGTTCACACTTCCTCTTCTGCTTCACCTCCGTGTAACTCCCTCTCAGGCCTTAATAACAACTATGGAATATTGACAATCTGTATCTCACCAGGGCTTAACATTCTTAGCAAATTTATTGCTTAAGAAACATGGGACTTCAAAGGACTAGTTCCTGCAACCAGTTGGTAATTATCCATCCCGGTCGTTGAAGGTAGTCATGATGCCCTGTTTGGGCTTTTCCTACTTCCACAGTACGTCTTTGATCTGTGGTGCCTTGGTATGCTGGGACAGATGCCCTACTTTTTGGGCCAGTGGTTAAGCGAACAACATCAAACACTCCAGGCCTGTATAAAATTCCTAAGAAAGAAGTAGTTGGTGTACAGGTCCTCCATTGCCTATCACAACCTGGCTAGGACCCCCAGGCATCTGGAAGGCCAGACATTAGACTCAGAAGGAGCATCCAGGCCCTAGTGCTGTGGGGATTTTGACTAGGAAAACACTAGCCCCTCTCTGTCATGATCAGCATTCTGGATCTAAACCTTGTGGTTGCTGTTGTTGGATCAGTGGCTTGATCTATCACCTGAGAATTCTACCAGCATTGAGGTCCTTAAACACTCAGCTATGACTTCTTTCCATGGGAAATCATGGAAAAGCGAAAGGTCAAATCCCTTTCTGAGACGAGAGCCTGCAAGGAATAAGTCTCAGACAAGTTTATTCTAAACTTTCACTCTGCTTTATTCCTTTGTGTATTTTCAACATATGCATTTAAAGTCCTTTTTGTAATGCTTAGATTTCCCATTTCCTCTAGTGTAAAATCTTCCCCTTTTTTGGATCTAATTGGTTCTTTCATAGGAAAAAAAATTTTCTGACTGCAACAAAATGTATAAGGTTATCTCTCTCACAACAGAATAAGTATATTATATCATGATGTAGAATACTGTTGTTTCCTTTCATTTACTCCTTCTCCACCTCTTATTTTAAATTAGGTTTTTTAGAAGAAGAAATAAACCCATTTCTCATATATGTCTTATAGCTGATGTCTTAACTATACAAGCACCAGACTTAAAATTCTTGATGAGAGCTCATCTTTCTTGGAAGTTTTCTTCCACTTTTGCCCCTTCCTCTATACTATTTTGTATTTGTATGTGCTCCAGAACCTGCTCTACATTGGTAGGTTAGCACCTCCCAGGGCTTCTGTCCTATATGGATGGTACAATTCTGACCCCTACTCCAGAAATGTGGCATATTCCCCTTCTCAATCTTATGCAGTTAGCTGTGCTGACATTGCCATCAGAAATTAGGAAGCTCATTTATCACTGTAAATCCCAGGAAGGAATGCAAATCCATTTGTTCCTGAGCAGGCAATGCAGTCCCATCTTTTGGTTTTGTGATGAGAGAAGTTTTACCAACAGAAACCCTCAGTAATTGCTGGTAGAAATGCATAATGGTACAGCAACTTTGAAAAACTGTTTGCCAGTTTCTTTAAAAAATAAGTATCAATATATACTTACCACACAACCCAGCAATCACACTTCTGGGAATTTATTCCAGAGAAATTAAAATTTACTTTTACATACACACACAAAAACTACACACAAATATTCATGACACCTCATTTGCAAAGGTCCAGAACTGGAAACAACCAAAACGTTCTACAATAGATGAATGGTTAAATGTACCATGGAATACTGTTCAGAAATAAAACCAATGGAACAAACTATTAACACCTGCAACAACTTGAATGAATCTCAAGGGTTTTAGGCTGAGTGAAAATCAAATCTCAAAATGGCAAAATTATAAAGATGGAAATATGGTTGTCAGGGGTTAGAGGTGATAGGACGTGGGGGGGGGTAATCTCGTGACTAAACGGGTAGCATAAAGGAGACCTCTGTGTGGTGATGGAATAGTTCTATATCTTGAGTGACACCAATGGCACCAAACTATGCAAACATTGTATCAATGTCAATTTACTTGTCTTGATATTGTACTATAATTACATAAAATATAACCATTGGGGAAAATTGAATGAAGCCTTCACAGGGCATCTATGTATTTTCTTTTTTAACTTCCTGTGAATGTACCACAATTTTAAAATAAAAAGCTAAACAAAAAGAAATAAATAAACTTAATAGCTCTGTATCTTTTTTTAAATTGAATTCAAAGTTATAAACCATCCTGCAAATAAAATCCTAGATTCAGATAGCTTCTTTGGTGAATTGTACCAAATACTCAAGAAAGAAGTAATACCAATTCTACACAAACTCTTCCAGAAAATTGAAAAGGAGTGAATACATCCCAGCTCATTCTATGAGCCCAGCATTACACTGATGCCAAAACCAAACTAAGACATTATAAGAACAGAAAACTGCAAACCAATATCCCTCATGGAAAGAGAAGAGAAAATCCTAAACAAATTTCAGAAAATCAAATCCAACAATATATTAAGAGGGACTGTATTATGACCAAGTGAATTTATCCAAGGAATGCAAGGACAGTTTAGCATTCAAAAATCAATCAACTTAATTCACTATATTAACAAACTGGGGAGAAAAAACCCCAAACGTGATCATCTCAATAAATATAAACAATTCGCTTGAGAAAATTCAACATCCATTCCTAATAAAGCCTCTCAGCAAGCTGAGAACAGAATTTTCTCAGCTTGGTAAAAGTCGTCTACCAAAAAAACTATAGCTAACACCTTACCTAATGGTGAAACACTGAATGCTTTCCCCCTAAGATTAAAAACAATCTGTTCAACACTTCTACTCAGCATTGTACTGAGGTTCTAGTCCCTACAATAAAGCAGGAAAAAGGCATAAAAAGCATTGGTTGGAAAGAAGAAATAAAATTGTCTTAGTTCATAGACAACATATTTTTCAAAGAAAATCCAGTGTAACCTACAAAAAAACCTACCATAGTTAGTCACTTTAATGATGTTGCAGGATATAAGTAAAAATAATTGTGTTACTGTATACTTACAATGAAGAAAAAATACTGAAAAATATAAATTATAAAATTTATAATAGCATCATAAAATAAAGCTTAGAATCATCTCTCTCAGAACTTTGAGGAAAGATGCCTTCTTGTATTTAGTTTGCCTTTAATCTGAATATCATGTATGCTTTTTTCTTTGGAAGCATTTATCATTTTTTTCCGTCCTTTGAGGTTCTGGTTTTATCACAAAATATGTTTTTCATTCATCCTGTTCAGCACAGTGTGTCCTATTAATCTGAAAAGTTGAGTCTCCCACTGTAGGAAATATGTCTGAAACTTCTTACATTGCATTTGCTCTCTCATCTCTTCTTGGAATCTCTATTAGAGTTCCCAACTTCTCCAATCAATGGATCCATCTTTGTGTCCTACATTCCTAGAGAATTCCTCATTTGATCTTCTAGCTTGCTGGTTTTCTGTGAACATCCCTCTACTCGGTCCGTCTTTGAGATTTTTATTTTAATGATTATACTTTTCATTTGCATTGAATTTGCTTCTTTGTTATAACAACCTGTCCTGGTCTCCAATTTTTTTATTTTTGAGGGGGACAGGGCAGACAAGAGGATGAGGGTTGTACTTTTATCAGTATATTTCTTTACAAATTCTATAGCATTGCTGTTCTTTTTTTTTGTTTTTAATTTATTTATTTTTGGCTGCGTTGGGTCTTTGTTGCTGCGTGCGGGCTTTCTGTAGTTGCGGCAAGCAGGGGCTACTTTTCATTGTAGTGTGTGGGTTTCTCATTGCAGTGGCTTCTCTTGTTGCGGAGCACAGGCTCTAGGTGCACAGGCTTCAGTAGTTGTGGCACGTGGGCTTCAGTAGTTGTGGCTCACGGGCTCTAGACCACAGGCTCAGTAGTTTGGCACACGGGCTTAGTTGCTCCGCGGCATGTGGGATCTTCCCGGACCAGGGCTCAAACCCGTGTCCCCTGCATTGGCAGGCGGATTCTTAAGCACTGTGCCACCAGGGAAGTCCCAACATTGCTGTTCTTAATTCACATATTAAATTTATTCATCTATTCCTTCAACAAATACTAAAATCTACTCTTTAACAGATACATCTGGAATATCATAGGCAAAGCAGACAATATTTCTTGACTCCATGTAGCTGACATTCTAGTAACATAAGTAAAGTTGAATTTTTTATAATTATTTTTTGGTAAAAATAGTTGAAAAATTTCCTCCCTGCCCCTACCCCCAAAAGATCACCTGTGTCCCTCCTGGGATGCACATAGCCCACTTTGTGTGCGCTATTAACTCCACTTTAAAAAAAAAAAAATTATTTATTTATTTATTTATGGCTGTGTTGGGTCTTTGTTGCTGCACATGGGCTTTCTCTAGTTGCAGCGAGCGGGGGCTACTCTTGGTTGTGGTGCATGGGCTTCTCACTGCGGTGGCTTCTCGTGTTGTGGACCATGGGCTCTAGGTGCAAGGTCTTCAGTAGTTGTGGCACACGGGGTCAGTTGTTGTGGCTTGCAGGCTCTAGAGCTCAGGCTCAGTAGTTGTGGTGCACGGGCTTAGTTGCTCTGCAGCATGTGGGATCTTCCTGGACCAGGGCTTGAACCTGTGTCCCCTGCATTGGCAGGTGGATTCTTAACCATTGTACCACCAGGGAAGTCCCCCCTCTTTTGTTAGTTGTATTTTTATTTGTTTTGGGTTTTGTGCCTTCTTTGTTGAGTTGATCTTGAAACTTTGGTGATTCTTAGTTATGCTATCTTTGTTTTTACACCTCCTCTTGATAGCCTCTATGTATATGCTATTCCCATGTACAATAGGATCTCCTTTGTGTTCATGAAGGAAGGGAAAATGTGCTGCTGAGAGGAATGTGACGTTCATTAATTTTCTGAGTATGTCATCTTCTCCTCCCTCCTAGCAAACCAGGACCTTTCCTTGACACCTTGAAAAAATCTCATGCCCTCACTGTACCTGTCTGGCAGCAGATGCCTCCTTAGTGTACTGCTTGATTGGTTGGAAGAGAGTGATTAGAGGAGGCTGTGCAAAAAAGAGTTAACATAGCAAACCTGAGACTACTGTCCTTGGAAAGTCTTGCTGGGAAGCTGCTCTTTGTCTGGGGTCTGGGAACTTGGCTGGTAAACAGTTTCCTGGTACAAAACTTTCCTTAAATGATAAAAATGACTCACTGTACCTAAACTCTAAAACAATGTGGTTTGTGCTGAACATTTACTTTCCTTCTGGTGGTTGGTCTACAATTTTGGTGCCTACTAAGCAGAGGATGCCTACCTGCCCAGTTGCCAATAAAAACCTTAGCCACTTAGTCTCTAATGAGCTTCCCTTGTACACAACCTTTTGCATGTGTTGTCACAATTCGTTGCTAGAGGTGTGCATCCTGTGAACCCTACTGGGAGAGGACTCTTGGAAGTTACCTGGTTTCCTCCAGACTCTGCTCATGCATTTTTCCCCTTTACTGTTTCTGCTTTGTATTCTTTCCGTATAGTAAATCTTAGCCATGAGTGCAATTACATTCTTAGTCAGATGGGTCATTCTAGTGAATCATCAAACTTGGGGATGGCCTTGAGTATGCCCAATACAGGGGCTCACCTGCATAGCTACCCTAAATTCAGTGCTTCAACCAACCAACATCTCCATGTTCTTTCATTCCCATGTCATTCTCTTCTTAATAACATCCAGAGCCATTCTCACATTTTGCAGCATTCTTCTCCTTTGGTCTTTGCTCAGTGATTTCTTCTGTTAACTCAACACCTCCTGTCTTCCACATTTCAGGGATCCCTCAAAATTTCTGGTCCATCAAGGGCACTTGTTCTGCAACAATGATTTGGATTTTTTAAAAATAAACATCTCTATCATCTCTAAAGATTTGGGATGTGGTAGACTGTCAAGCACATTTTATCAGTTTATATTCCAATCTCCTGGTCCCCCTTTTTCTTTTCATTTTTTTTGTTTTTGGCCATGCCGCGTGGCTTGCGGGATCTTAGTTCCTTGACCAGGGATTGAAAACCCCAGCCACTCCAGTGAAAGTGCTGAGTCCTAACCACTGGACTGCCAGGGAATTCTACCCCCATTTTTTTTTTTTTTTTTTTTTCTTTAAACATCTTTATTAAAGTATAATTGCCTTACAATAGTGTGTTAGCTTCTGCTTTATAACAAAGTGAATCAGTTATACATATACAATAGGTTCCCATTACTCTTCCCTCTTGCATCTCCCTCCCTCCCACCCTCCCCATCCCACCCCTCTAGGTGGTCACAAAGCACCGAGCTGATCTCCCTGTGCTATGCGGCTGCTTCCCACTAGCTATCTATTTTACATTTGGTAGTGTATATATGTCCATGACACTCTCTTACCCTGTCCCATCTCACCCCACCCCCTCCCCATATCCTCAAGTCCATTCTCTAGTAGGTCTGTGTCTTTATTCCCGTCTTGCCACTAGGTTCTTCATGGCCTTTTTTTTTTTTTTTTTTCCTTAGATTCCGTATATATGTGTTAGCATACTGTATTTGTTTTTCTCTTTCTGACTTACTTCACTCTGTATGACAGACTCTAACTCCATCCACCTCATTACAAATACCTCCATTTCATTTCTTTTTATGGCTGAGTAATATTCCATTGTATATATGTGCCACATCTTCTTTATCCATTCATCTGTCGATGGACATTTAGGTTGCTTCCAGGTCCTGGCTATTGTAAATAGAGCTGCAATGAACATTGTGGTACATGACACTTTTTGACCTATGGTTTTCTCAGGGTATATACCCAGTAGTGGGATTGCTGGGTCGTATGTCTACCCCCATTTTTAAATCAAGTAAAATAGAAAGAAAAAATATTTCATTAGGACTGTCAACCTATATTTGCTTTTTGTTTGCTTTCAATTCAACTTAGCAATTATTTATTTAGGAATTAGTGCCAAGAGAAGCCAATGTATACAAAATATATATACAGGTATGTATATATATACATATGTATATTTATATGTGTTATACATTTTATGTATGCTTTATTGTGACTTTTTTGTTTAAGTATTTAATTACTACGTAACTTTTTTAACACTAAAAACTGTAGTGTCAAAAAATTGGGATAGGGGCTTCCCTGGTGGCACAGTGGTTGAGAATCTGCCCGCCAATGCAGGGGACACGGGTTCGAGCCCTGGTCTGGGAAGATCCCACATGCCGTGGAGCAACTAGGCCCGTGAGCCACAACTACTGAGCCTGCGCGTCTGGAGCCTGTGCTCCGCAACAAGAGAGGCCGCGACAGTGAGAGGCCCGCGCACCGCGATGAAGAGTGGCCCCCGCTCGCCGCAACTAGAGAAAGCCCTCGCACAGAAACGAAGACCCAACACACCCAAAAATAAATAAATAAATAAATAAAATTTTTTAAAAAAAAGAAAGGAGGAATAAAGAAACAGAAAAGGCAGAACAAATAGCACAAAATAAGACTCTAGAAATAAACCCACATATATCAGTAATAACAGTAATTATAAGTGGACTAAACTATGCAGTTGAAAAAAAAATTGGGATATAGGGAAATAAGCATAAAATAAAATAAGCATAAAAGAAAGGTCAGTTGTAGGCAAAAGGAGACCTGTTTATTGGAGATTAAAATGTAAAATTATAATTATCATAGAAATATAAGCAACTGAAAATTCAACTGAATTCAACACACATAATGAATGTCAATTCTATCAGTAGGTGCTGTAGGTGATTTTAAGACATCAACCTTGTCTTTACAAATAAGGTCTGATCTAATAGAGTATTACAATTTACCCCCAAAGCCAAGCACTTGTGATAGGTTATTATGGAAAAAAAATCTATGAAAATAACACCTTATTAAATAAAAGCTGTCAAAAATACTTCAGTTAATTAACTGATTATGGACTCCAGATCAAGACTGCCCAGGTTGGAATCCAGCTTCTACCACTTAACAACTGTGCAACAGTGGGCAAGTAGCTTAACCTCTCTTAGCCTCAGTTTCTTCATCTGTAAAACTGACATAATGATTGCACTTACCTCATAGAGTTGTTATGACAATTGAATGTGTTAATATAAGTAAAGTGCTTGATATAGTGCCTGGGACATATAATGTATATTAAGTTTCAGTTATTATGATTATGATTATCATTTCATACTGGCTGAGAAATCAAAAAACACAGGTAGTAGTCCCATTTCATTCATTTACGTTTGAGTAATGAGTATTTTGACTCATTTGAGTCTTTAGGCAAGTCACTCATCAACATTCCTGGGCCTCCATTTCCTCCCCTATGAATTTAAGAAGTAAACTTTACAACCTCAAAGATTCTACCTGGTTCTAAAATTCCAAATTTATTAAAGAATTTTTTTAAATTTAGAAACACCTATACTGTCCTCTCATTCTACTCTGTACACTTGAGCCCAAAACTGAGTCCCTCTGGAATACATTGTTTATATCACTCATTCAACATTTACTATTTTTCTACATGTGAATGTGTGTTCTTCATGCCTCTCCTCCCAGGACAGACATTAATGACTTTAGAGACAAAGGACTATTCTTTCCTCTTTGCACATAATAAATATTGATTCTTCATTCCATTGTAATGCATGTATTGAATAAGTGCCAAGCACTGTTCTAGCTAGGCAGTGAGAAAAAAAGTAAATAATATCTGATTCCTGATCTCAAAGAATTCATTAGACCAACCAATGAAATGTAATTACAATATGGTGTGATAAATGGAATAATAAAGGATGGAGTGATCAAACATGCTTGAATGGCTCACAGAAAAATAATTTTTAGAAGAAACGTGAACTGGATCTTAAAAGATAAATAGCAATTCCCCAGATGGAACTAAAAATGAAACAAAACAGTCCCCTCGTTATAACATATCTCATGCATATATGATGGAGCTATTTTATCAAGTTTTGATTTATTGTACTGAAGCTGGCAAGGCTTCAGTTTCTCTGAAGCAAGTGGACATTAATTATCTGAAGTAGAGATCTGTCTTCAGATATCTTTCTCTTCCCCACCATGACCAATTCATCACCAAATCCTATGTATATTACCTCCCACTTTTTTCTTGAATCTGTTCATTTTTCTACATCTGAACTAACTCCACCCTAGTTCAAGACATTATCCCCTAACACCTAGGCCATTGCAATAGTCTCCTAGCCAGTTTTCCTATATTTACTATTGCCCTCTTACTATAAATTCTTCAAACTATAGCTAAAATGATTATTAAAAAATAATCCTGGCCCTTCCCCATCCTGAATATTTCAGACCAAAAGCCATTAGGTGGGTTTGGCACGAGTTAGAGCCCAACCAAGTTGGGGAGAGTGTCCATACTGGGTGAAGGAAAAGAGATGAGGGAGCAAGTGAGTGCATATTGGAACCATTTCTGGGTGTCCCTGTGGGAGTGCAGCCTGGCATAGGTTGGCACCTGCATGAAGTGAATGGAGCACTTGCTCAGGAGAGCGACCCAGTATAAAGTGTGAGAAACCAAGTGGGATGAAGAGGGTAACTGCACGGGAGAGGGGCTAGCATCAGCAATGGGAGATTGGTTACATAGGGGGAATTGAACATTAAGTACATATGTATCAAGGATAATGGGAATCAGGTTTCTCATTTTCAGGGAAAGGAGGAAAATAGAATGAACAAAATGAAATGGCATCATACTGGAATTGGAGGTACTGGTGGGACCTCATAGTTTTATATATATGTAAATGTGAACATGTGTATGTGTGTAAGTGTGTGTGTGTGTGTGTGTGTGTATCTATACATATATGTATTCCCAACCTCTGTCTACTGGTAAGAACTGGGAGTAACAGCATCCCAGAAGCATGGAGCATGGTTAGCACCAAGATCTTGCTATCTAAATACCATTCTCTGAAAGAATCAGGACTTCTTATAGAAATGGCTGGTATCAGGGCTGAGGCAGGAAAAGTGCTGGATGAGTGTAGAATGTCTTACTGTGCTCTAAAAGAAACATATTCAAAAAATGATGGGGATTGTCAAAGAAACATGAAAGTCAGCTTGGAAGAATTCCAAATAGTCAAATCTAGAACAACTTGGGCATCTAAATAAATGATAATAATGGATTTTAACCCTTTAAACAAAATAGGAATCCATGAATCCATAATAACATAAATTAACAAATAAATTGAAAGTTTGAGGAGCAACAGGATATTCATAGGGTTTTGAAGTTTCTCCCCACAAAGCACTTCTTAATTACAAAGAGAAAAAATGTAACTTTACAGTGGAAAGGCCTCACAGACACCTCTTTAATCAAACGATCCAATTGAACACTACCAATAATGGGACAAATCAAGATTTGGGACCACATCGTAACATGCAATGAAAACAGCATAACGTCACTTCTATTAGATTCCCGACAAAGATGCATAACCTAAATCTGATCATGAGGAAACATCAGACAAACCAAAAAAGGGAGACATCTATAAAATAACTGGCCTGTACTCTTTACAAGTATCAAGATATTGAAAGTCAAGGAAAAACTGAAGAACTGTTTCTAACTGAAGGAGCTAAGGAGTTATGACAACTAAATGAAACACGTCATTCTGCGCTGGATCCTACAAGGACATAATTGGGACAAATTGCAAAGCCTACAAGGGATATGAGGATTAGATAGTAGATTAGATGGTAATAATGTATCAGTGTTAATTCTCTGATGATTGTGTTGTGGGTATATAGGAGAATGTCTTTGTTTGTAAAAAATACACACCACGGTTTTGGGAAATAATGGGAAAACATGTCAGCAACTTACTCTCATATGGTTGAGGAAAACAAAGAAACTTTGAATTTTTTTGTAACATTGAGATTGTTCCCAAATTTTTAAAAGTAAAATCATAACAATAACAATGATGATGATGATGATATTCCACTGTCTAAAACTGGCTGTGACTTTTTATTGCTCTAGGAAAAAAGATGAGAATCTCTAAAATGAACTATAAGACTTTGCATGATCTTGACCCTGTGTACTTTACCAGGGTCATCCTGCTGACTCTCTCCTTTAGGCTCACTGCATTCTGTTCTTTTTGATCCTCAATCAACCCATGGACTTTCGAAGTACAAAGACCACGCACTTGCTCTTCCCTCTGTCTAAAACATTCTCTAATTCCTTGCCCATATACATTAAATTTCTTTTTTATTTTATTTCATTTATTTTGGTAATACCTTTTCAAACACTTTGCTCCCCAAAGGTCAGTTCTCCGTTATTTACTCTCACAGCACTATATATTTTCCCTTCATAATTATAGATTTGCTTGAATAAAAGATTAATGTGTCCTCCATTATCCTACTTCTTTGGGGCAGAGTTATAAATTTGCTCACCACTTTACCCCAAGGACCTAGCCCAGAGGACAATAAACAATGTTAATGAATAAATGAACTGTTTATGATCAATCCATTCACTTGGGCCCTTGACTCTCTCCTATATCTGCAGCCTCCCTCTCCTTTTTGGCTCCTAACCAGCTTTTAAACTTGTTCAAGTCTTTTCAAGCCTAAAGCATTTCCTCTCTTGAATCCACATCCTGCTTGAATTGCAATAAGTTTACCTGCCTCTCTCTTCGTCCAAACTTTCAGTAGATTCCTGTTGACTTACAATTTCCATTTCCTCAGCTCCCATCCAATCTCCAGTCCACTGCAATCTGGCTTCCACCCTTACCACCCACTAAAATTGTGCTTTCTGTGATGGCTATAGCCTAACTGCCAGACCCAATTAACAAGTTTTAGTCAGTATCTTACCTGAATCATTCTCATTAACTTCCTTCATGTTTAGTTGTTTTTGAATATATCTAATCATCTCATTTTTGACTCCTTGATGAGCTCTTCTTTTTCAGATCACTTCTCAAATTAATTTGTTTTATTCAAAAAAAATGTATTTAGTACCTACCATATGCCAGGAAGAACTGGGGATACAACAGTAACTAAAACAAACAAAAATTCCTGTCTTCATGGAGCTTACATTCTTCTTTTTTTTTTAAATTAAGGTAGAATTCACGGGCAGCATTATATTAGTTTCAGGTGTACAACATAAGGATTTGATATTTCTATATATTGTGAAATGATCACCACAATAAGAATTTTACAGAATTTTATTCTTGTGATAAGAACTTTTAAGATCTACTCTTTTAGAAATCAAATACCCAATACAGTATTATTCACTATAGTCACCCTGCTGTACATTACATCTTCAGGACTTATTTATTTTATAACTGGAGGTTTGCACCTTTTGACTCCTTCCCGCATTTCACCAACCCTCCTACCCCCAGCCTCAGGCAACCACCAATCTGTTCTCTGTATCTATGAACTTGGTTTTTTGTTTTGGGGGTTTTTTTAGAATGCACATATAAGTGAGTTCATACAGTATTTGTCTTTCTCTGCCAACTTATTACTCTTAGCATAATGCCCTCAAAGACCATTCATGTTGTCTCAAATGGCAATATTTCATTCTTTTTTATGGCTGAATAATATTCCACTATATATACATATTTTTCTTATCTATTCATCCTTCAATGGACATTTAGGCTCTTTCCATATCTTAGCTATTGTAAATAATGTTGCAGTGAACATATTGATGCATATGTCATTTCTAATTAGTGTTTTCATCTTCTGATAAACACCCAGAAGCAGAATTGCTGGATCACATGGTAGTTCTATTTTTAGCTTTTTGAGGAACCTCTGTACTGGTTTCCATAGTGGCTATACCAATCTAGATTCCCACGAACAGTGCACAAGGGTTCCTTTTCTCCATGTCTACTCCAGCATTTGTTATCTCTTATCTTTATAACAATAGTCATTCTAACAGGTGTGAGGTGTTATCTCATTGTGGTTTTGATTTGCATTTCCCTGATGGTTATGTAATAGGGAAGAACCTTTGTATTCTATTACAAATTAATCACTAAAGGGATGTTGCCTATAAGCTTAAATTACACATAATGCCCATCTCTGGGAACCCTGCCTCCCAGGTAACCAGCATTAAGGTAAAATACCTTTGTATAGCTCACAGGAAACATCCTGACCAGGCCCACCTGTGAATGACTGCAAGGAAGAAATTAACACATCCCCTCTGGAGATTGACCAGAACCGGGAAATGTTTGACTTTACTCCCTCCCCTTTTAGTATAAAAGAAGGCTGAATTCTAACTCAGGCAAGATGGTTTTTTGGGACACAAGTCTGCCATGTTCTTGGTCTGCTGGCTTTCTGAATAAAGTTGCTCTTCCTTGCCCCCAAAACTGGTCTCTTGATTTATTGGCCTGTCATGCAGTGAGCAGTATGACCCTGCTGTGTACCTTTATTTGGACATAATCTAGGGAACTTGAAATAGATATATCCAAATCAGAATCCTTTATCTTCTCCCTAAACAGATCTTCATTCCGTGAGTGGTACTCAGCCACCTAAACCAGAAGTTAACCCTAGATCCTTTCTCTCTTTTATCTCCCACAACCAACTAATCACCATTTCTTGCCAAATTTACTCTTTCTCTAACATTCTCCTAACTGTTCTCCCTTTCTCCAGTCATGGTCCCTTTGTATTCACTCTCCAATAGCTACCAGAATGATCTAAAATAAAATCTCAGTCCCTTACTTAAAAGCTTTAAGTAGCTTCCTGATTACCTAAAAGGTAGTCTATGTCTTCATCATGGCATAAAACCCACTGTAATCTTGGCCCCTGCTTGATTCTCCAGTTTTCTTTTTTGCTCTTCAATTTACTCTAAAGATTTTGGTGGCTCACAGGGTGACATAATGATTAACATCACAGTCTCTGGAGCCAGGCTGCTCAGGTGTGAATCTCAGCTCTATCATATATTTACCTTGGTTTCCTCAACTGTGACATGGATATATTAATAGTCCCTGTCATATAAGATTACTTGGAGGACTGAATTACATGTGTGCTTAGACCAGTTCCTGGCACTTATTAGCTACTATTACATTAGGCTGCTTCTAATATTTCTGCCTTTGCTCTGACTACTTTCTCTTCTTTCGGGCAATATATTAGTTTAGCTATGGATCCTACATGGTCATCATTTTTTAACAAGCTGACATTTGATTTACTACACATGAAATTGTTACCAAGTACAACTTATATTAGGGTTGATGTCATAAGCAGGCATCCTCTTCATCAGGATGTTTTCTCTTTTGATGGTTGCAACTGCAGCTACTTCCATTGTTCTAGTTACATTTCTGCAGATCAAAAATGCAGTTTCTATACCACATCATTTAGATGTAAATGTGGGAGAGAGGAGTATGGATAACTCCCCAGTTTCCAGTTTGGATGACTAGGAAGTCAGGCAATACTGTAGAATGCTCAAAGGTTTGTCACCCACACACACTCATAAATATTTTTATTTCTTCCAAATTTCCTACTCCCTCTTCAGCCCTCTAGACCGACACTGCTATCAATGTCACTTAAGTTAAATTCCCCTTTCTGCCCCACCCACCCAACGACCAGAAAAATCCTCTATAGCTCTGCCTTTCCCTTTAAGAAGAACAGGGTCACAGGGAAATTGCACGCCTAAACCCGCCCTCCGGGGGAGGGGGGGGGGAATTGGTCCCGTCACCACAGCAACGGGAGCAAAAGGGGGCGGACTTTGTCGTCCAGCTTCCTGCCCGCGGCGTGCGCCAGCCGCGATGGTGCGGCAGCGCGGGCTTTGTGGGTATTGCGTGTTCTTCAGCTCCGGGTTGGAGCCGGAGCCGGAGCCGGATTCCGCGCAAACGGCCACGTCAACCTAAACCTGCACCGCCCTCCCCACCCTGCTGCGCCCGCAGATCCTGAGGCGAGTCCTCCCAAGCAGCGTCCTCCACGCCTTTCCCACAATGCCCCGCGCCAGGCCCCGCCCCGCCTCGCCTAGGAGACGGCCGCGCGAGGAGCCGAGCCGAGCCGGCCGCGCTCGTCGCTGCCGGTGCGGCTGCTCGTACCACATAGCGGGCGCCGCGGGCCAGCGGTCAGAGAGTGCGTGCTTCCTTACCGCACGCACAGCTTGTGTTTGGCCGAGTGGGGTCTGCCGCCGGGGATTGAGGATGGGGAAGTAGCTGCAGGAGACGACCTCGCAGCACCGAGGTGGGCATGGGTGGGGAGCCGGGGCTCTGCTGGAGCTGGCGGCGGCCTGGGCCCTCCGGGAAGGGAGGGGCTAAATGCCTGTGCACTGGAATCTCCCCTCCTTTTCGCTCTTGAGGCTGGTTTATTGTGTTCTCGCTTCCAGTCTTCCTCCGTTCTACCTACACCGCCATTCCTCCGCCCAGCAATTCCCCGCTTTTTGCTCCAGTTTCTCACTTTACCCTCAGTTATCCAGGTTCCTTTCTCCCTAATCCGACCTGAGATTTCACACACCAGCAACACTTGACAGTCTCTTTCACCTAGTGTCTCCCTTTCCTCTTTTCCCGCAACGCATCCTGGAGTGGTGGCACCGAGGAGTTAGTGTTGCATTTACCTGCAGCTTCCACCTGTTCTCGCAGCTCGGCGCACAGCCTCAGGCACGCCCACGCTGTCTGAGAACCACCACTAGGCAGGGAACAAACACCGCTTGTCTCAAAGTGGTGTTTGAGAATATATTCTCTACTTTATTCTAAACGTTGTTTTTTAGTCTGGATGTTTATTAATCTCCATCACTCTATTTTACAAAGGGTTTTCTGGTGGCGTGAAAAGGATTAGAAATGAACCAAAACCATTCACAGGTAAGGAAAAAAAATTTTAAATAGGCATTTAGGATTAAATGAAGAAAGGAGGAACTGAGGATGATAGGAAGGTTAGATTTTTCGAAGCATTATGATATGTTTGGAACTATTGATAAAGTATACAAGTTTACATGTGATCTGATTTTATTTTTACCCTACACAGGTGAGCATGTCTAAATAACTGATTCCTTTTCTCCTTTTGTTTCTTTTTCTATTTTTATTATTGCCAAATGTAAACTTTGCAATAAAATTACAGTTAACTTGCAGTTATTAGTCTTCTAGTTTATAAAATAGTAACTACTTAGGTATAAGTAAGCACCTTCTGAGAAAATTCAGGGGAAAAAACGTCCGACTATGTAAGTTGTTACAGCGATATAAATTCACTGCTACTCTTGGACGGTTTATATGAAAAATACAGACCCTTTGGAAGGATCTGGTGCTTCTTTCTAGTACTCCCAAAGGATATTTCCTACAAGTGAAATTTGATTGAAATGAAAACTGAATAGCCTTAAAGGGGTGAAGAAATAACCAAAAAGGAAGCAGATCAAAAGAGGCAAGCTTAAGCTGGGTAGAAGATGGAAGGAAATAGCTCTCCCCCCACCCTCCCGCCTTGTGTTCTGGTGCTGATAGAGCAAGTTGCTGCACTTGTTTGTTTGTAAAGAGTTCTAGGTAGCTGCAACCTCACTAGCTACTTTTTACCTTTATCTGCTACCTTGAGTGATCTCACGAATCTGTCTACCTAGATAACGGAAGCAGTGAAGGGGGCCCCCAAAGAACAGAGCCTGAGGCACTCACCATGATTTGTCATTTACTGGAGATTGTATTGCTGGCCATGTTATTTAGTAAATAGTGTTATTGATGTGTTTGGTTTTTTATTAATGTATTTCAACTACCTGATTTTCTCTCTTTAGATTAACATTTTGGGAAAAAATTCATGATACCTGTTTCACCTTTGGAGTAATGTGGACAGAAGTTCTCAGATTTGCATATTACATCAACCGGAACCAGTGGCATTATCTTAATGTTCACTTGAGTCAGAACTTGTACAAGAAAAACAATGGGAGTCTGGTTAAATAAAGATGACTATCTCAGAGACTTGAAAAGGGTCATGCTCTGTTTTCTAATAGTGTATATGGCCATTTTAGTGGGTACAGATCAGGATTTTTACAGTTTACTTGGTGTATCCAAAACTGCAAGCAGTAGAGAAATAAGACAGGCTTTCAAGAAATTGGCATTGAAGCTACATCCTGATAAAAACCCGGTAGGTAAAAACTTCTTTTTAAACATATCTAATTAATGTGTTTCAGTAAGTTTGGGTATGTATTTAAATTATTTTTAAAATTATTTTAAATAAGTGCTCAAAATGGTTAAGAACAATCACATGTCAAAAATCATAATGCAACTTCTGTACTAAAAACAGAAGAAGCAAAATGTTCTAAGTTCAGAAGAGTGTAAAGGAATGTCTGTACCAAAAATGCAGTTCTCTCTTAATTTGAAAACTAATTTCCAACAGTTACGTTACAGATGTTAATCACAAAGCAGTAGATTTCCTAGTAAAGCAGTTTAAAATCAAGTATTTTAGAACAGTAACAGAAAAATTATTTCCTTAGAACTTAGAGGGTATGTCTTGCTAAAAATGGCAGTAATAGCTAATAATAGTATGCTTCAACTTTAACTATTTTCTCCCATGTGCAAGTCTAAGAACAGAGTCAGAAAGTATTATAAATTAAAACTTGGGAGCAGCCAAATCCAGTTAATTCCAATCATAAATATTGATTATTTATCCTATGATGTAATCCTTCAAAACTGTATTAGTTTTAATTCTTAAGGTATTTTTATAATTTATCTCATTCATTTTTTTCTTACTGAGATTTGATACTCATCAAGGAGAAAGATTTAATTATATCTAGATAGAATTTTTTTTACTGTTCAGTAACTGCAGTTTTTTGGGTTTTTTTTGTTTTTTTTACTATTTTTATTTATTTTTTATTTTTTATGTTTTACTTTTGGCCTCACCACGGATTCAATCACTGACCAGGGATTGAACCCCGGCCACTGCAGTGAAAGCCTAGAATCCTAACCACTAGGTCACCAGGGAAGTCCCTAGATAGAATTTTAAATAGGATTATTTTATTTCGATTACATAAAGCTGAGCAATAGAATCAGTATTTCTCTGAAACACTTGTTAATTGGTAATATTTTCTTGAGATCTACATTGTATTGTGTTTAGGGTTTTCATTATTTCAGATTTTTCTTTAAAATTTCAGAATGTTATTTCTTTTAAGTTTCTACATGAAAGATGGTAGACCACTTACAACTAAGTATTATTTAGATGAAAACATTCTTCAAAAAACAATTCTATGAAACAGTAACAAATGAAACGTATTAATCCAGTTTTGAGTTGTTACTCTGATATTAGTCCTTATGTCATTATCTGATAGATTGGAGTACATAACTTTTTTTTACTTAAAGTACTGGGTTTTGCCTCAAATAGAAAAATAACCTACAAATTTCTTCGTGATTGTTTTAAGGGTAACACATAATATTTACAATATTAAGTGTTTCCAAGGGTTCATTTGTCAGTTTTTTCTGTTGCATCTCTTAGAAGTAATGACTTATATTTGATGACCACCTCTATCAACCTTTTGAAGCATCAATTCTCATTTCTATTACTTTTCGTATTTTTTAAGATTGTAGTTCTTTAAAAATACTTTTTGACTTTTTATTTCAATGCATGAGCACCCATTTCATATTGTACTACTCCTCCTTATCTTGGTATCTGTTCACACAGAAGTCTCAGGATTAAGTTAAATCAATTGATCGTGTATCTGAAACAAATATTATATCTAATATTTTTTAATAGAATAACCCAGATGCACATAGTGATTTTTTGAAAATAAACAGAGCATATGAAGTACTAAAAGATGAAGATCTGCGGAAAAAGTATGACAAATATGGAGAAAAGGGACTTGCAGATAATCAAGGAGGCCAGTATGAAAGCTGGAATTATTATCGTTATGATTTTGGTAAGATGATATGATATTCCTTATGAAATTATTGTTTATTCGAGTAAATTTAGAAAATTTTGTTTCACCACTTAGCTAATGTATAAACTATTACGTAGTTAACATGTGTCCCCTTGACCTTTTTTTTTTAAATTTATTTAATTTATTTTATTTTTGGCTGCATTGGGTCTTTGTTGCTGCACGCGGGCTCTTCTCTGGTTGCGGCGAGCAGAGGCTACTCTTCGTTGTGGTGTGCAGGCTTCTCATTGTGGTGGCTTCTCTTGTTGGGAGCACGGGCTCTAGGTGCGCGGGCTTCAGTAGTTGTGGCACACGGGCTCAGTAGTTGTGGCTCGCGGGCTCTAGAGCACAGACTCAGTAGTTGTGGCGCGTGGGCTTAGTTGTTCCACGGCATGTGGGATCTTCCCGGACCAGGGCTCGAACCCGTGTCTCCTGCATTGGCAGGCAGATTTTTAACCACTGAGCCACCAGGGAAGTCCCCCCTTGACCTTCTTTTTAATATAACATGAGAGTGGAATTCAAAAGGAAAGTCAAGTAGTATGTAGATATCTGTATAAATATGAAGGTGTTTTGGTCATAATCTTGTTAAATACTTTTAAAATAAGGATTGCTATTTAATTTTTTAAAATATGTGTATTAGAAGTTAAATATTGAAGCCTTTCAGTATTTTTAGAGCATCATATTTTCCAAGGAAGACTAAAGTTTCCTTTAATAGTGGTCACTTCAGTAGAAATGCCATTCTTCTTAATTAGTAATGATTAATAATGGTTGAAGGTATTGACAGGAATGAGAAATGAGACAAGAGCAGAGAGAGTAAACAAGCTAAAGAGATTGAGGGAGGGGGAAAGTAAATACAGGTGTCAAGCAAAGAGGGAGCATTCCGATACCCAGTAGTTCTCTTGTGATTGTTATAAGGGTAACACATAATATTTACAATCTCAATTAGCCTCCAATGCAGGCAGAGAACTGAAGTATGCTTTTATCTTAGACTAAATAAAATATTTTCAGTTTGTATCTGGAGTATTTGTTTCTCAAGACTGACTTTTCAAAATAGTATTTTCAGGTATAATCACTATAGCTTAATAGTCTATAACAGGTGTCAGCAATCTATATTTCACAGGCTAAGTCCGGCCTGCCACCTGCTTTTGTAAATAAAGTTTTATTGGAATACAGTTTTGTTCATTTATCTACATATTTTTCACACTTCAGGGGCAGAGTTGAATAGCTGTGACAGAAACCATATGTCCCACAAAATCTAAAATATTTACTAACCCCTGGTATATATCCATCACTAATATTTAGATAATTTATGTAGTAATGAGAAACTTTCTCACATTGGTGTTAATTATTATTATAAATAAAATTTATATTTACTTAAGTTTGCTTCTACCTCTGCAAGTATTCTAATTATATAAGACTTTTAGCAATACAAAATATTTTTAAGCGATAACACATTAAAAAAAAAATGCAGTCTGAAAGTGAATGAGGTCTCTAATCTAGTTAACAGTAATGTACTAGTGCCAATTTCCTGGTTTGGATATTGTACTAAAATTACATAGTATGTCACCATTAGGGGAAGCTGGATGAAAGATAAGTAGGACTCTGAACTGTTTTTACAATTTCCTGCAAGTCTATAATTATTTCAAAATAAAAACTTTTTTTAAAAAACGTATAATAGACATTTTCTGTAGAGATGACATTGTGTGAATATTGGGAATCCCCACCCCCTGCCACACACAGACACACACCCTCATGACAGTCCATATCAGGAAACTAATGTCTTTTGATACTCTTTAAATGTATCACCAATGGTATTATTACTCTTTGCTTTTCTCTTAGTGTGTTGCATATTCTTCCACTTGGAGATTTAGTATAGCAATCTGATTTTTGATGATTGAAACAAAAGTAAGTAACATCTTTTATGTGGTAATTTATTTTTATGATGAAGTTTTAACTATAATTTTATGTATTTTTCTAAATAGGTATTTATGACGATGATCCTGAAATCATTACATTGGATAGAAGAGAGTTTGGTAAGTTTGGGGGTATATGATTTTCTAAAGCTAGTTCAAGACCAGTCTCTTAACTAAAACGCTCAAGGACAAATGCATTTAGAATTTAGAAATTTTAAAAATTTTAGCAAGGTAATATGGTATATACTGTATTTTAAATAATGTTCTATAACCATAGTTGAGGTTTTCACATAGTTTCTTTTATTATCATCATCAACTTTTCTTTCCATTATGTCAGTGAACTTTTATGACATTCTGTGTATTAGCAACAATAATTATTCCTCTCATTTGGCAGTTGAGGAAATGAAACCTTAGAAGTGCTAGCAACATCCTCAACATTCTGTACATGTGTGTTTGTGTATAATTGACACATTTGAAATAATGAACCAGTATTTATTCTTTTTTTCTATATTTTTTCACATTATTAAAAAGTGTTTATATTTAAGAGTAGTTATGTGAAAAAAAAGGCTAATACAAAATTGTATATGCAGTATAATACAAATCATACAAAAGGTATACACATATATGCATAGAGGATAAAAGCTGGATGAGAACAAAATAAAAATATCAGCACTGATAAAAAAGTTCTTAGCAGAATGTGGGGCAGTATACTATTTTTTTTTTTTTTAAAGAATATTTAGCTCCTGTATTTCTTTTTTTTTTTTTTAACTTTGGGTTTATTTATTTATTTATGGCTGTGTTGCGTCTTCGTTTCTGTGCGAGGGCTTTCTCTAATTGCGGCAAGTGGGGGCCACTCTTCATCGCGGTGCGCGGGCCTCTCACTATCGCGGCCTCTCTTGTTGCGGAGCACAGGCTCCAGACGCGCAGGCTCAGTAATTGTGGCTCACGGGCCTAGTTGCTCCGCGGCATGTGGGATCTTCCCAGACCAGGGCTCGAACCCGTGTCCCCTACATTAGCAGGCAGATTCTCAACCACTGCGCCACCAGGGAAGCCCCTACTATTTTTTAAAAAATAATATTTATACAGCAAAATGCATAAGTGTATACTAAATAAAAGAAGTAAAAATAACACATAGCCTCCATATCAGTTCAGGATAGGTTTGTATGCCAGGTGAGCTTCCTGCAAACTTGCAGAAATACTTCTGGTTTTAGAACTTTTATATTTCAGGGTTTTGAATAAGTATGTGGTTATTTTTGGAAGCAGATTTAATTTGATCTGTGATTTGTGTGAAAATGGATATAAAAATATATTTCTACTGTACTTTGCATTGCATTGTAGAAAACCTTAAAGATACTTACATTTTCAAATTTGTACACTTGTAATAAAATATTCTTTTCTACTTCAATATATTTTACCTCAAATCATATTTCAATTTTATTTTGCTGTGTTACAGTCTCATTTAATTTAGAAAACTAAAATAGCATACTAGCTGCAAAATAAATTTATATAATTTCTCATGTTATCATCATAAACAATGTGTTACAGTCACTTGTTTCTGTACAGTTCCTTCTAAGCAAGAATTGCATCGTATTCTTACTTGTATATCATGTTGGCGAGTTCAGGCCTACAAGGTAGCTGTTCAGTACATTATTTTGTTAAAAGTCTTGTAGTGAACACTTGAACAAGCTCTAAGGAAAATGGGTGTCTTTTCTACAGAGGAAATGGAGGAAAATTTGATTCATTTGTATTGTTGGTAGACAGAACTGACACCCATGTCACAAGCTTGCAGAATCATAACTTTTTAGACTGTAGTTATATGAACCTATTGATTTTTCTGTGGTGATTGTCTCTCATCTGCTAGTCAGTCAATAAGTATTTTGTGGTCCTGTGGGGCAGAAAACTTTGGAATTAGAGATAGAGTTAGAGGAACTGAACAAAACCTGCAAGCTGACTAATCCATGAATCCACCCAGAATGAAAGACTTTCCTGATGGTTGTATTGCACATGGGTTCAAACTTTTTCAGATTTGTTATTATAGAGAAAAGGTTAAGAACTGCTAATAATTCATATGGAACTCCAAATAGTAGTTAAGAATTAATAGTCACAAAACCTTAGAGACAGTTTTTCAGAAATAATTAACTGACATTGATAGGTTCGGTGCAAAGTTGCCACTATTCAGTCTGAACTCTAATACTACCCTGTGTATTACTAGGCTAAGACAAGCTGATCCCTAAGTTTTAGCTGAAGAAGCCAAGGGAGGACGATAAATAAGGATGGATAGTAGTATCAACTTGTGCCTATGTAAATATCACATTAGCATACTTGGTTGTGGGTCTCTTTCCATTACCAGTAGTTTCTATTGGTTTGGGTCACTTAATCTGGTCTTTTGTGTAACTAATTATATAAACAATTATGGAGTTATTTTTAAGTTATATATGTTCTCTTGCTCCAGAGAGAAGTTATATTTTCTTCTGACTAGGGTCACTAACAATCTCAGATCAGCTTTATCCAAACAGAGACTGAAATGATTCAAAAGCTGAGCTTTGTACTTGTACAGGACTGGTCTCCTTCCAGTTCATCTTTATTTACAGGACCCTTCTCTACATGTGCCCTGAACTCCATCTTTGTCCCTCTAGTCTCATGAATCTATTGAAAGCTCTGCTCAGTTTCTTGCCTATCAACTACCTCCTGGCAAACATTGGCCCCCTGATTTCTACCTCCTCCCATTCCTGGGCCCTGTAATTCTTCTCTGCATTGGTAACTCTCTGATGCTTTCAACAGTAGTCTTTTGTATTTTCTCCAGTTCTGAAGTTGTAGTGGAAGAGTTAATCCAGATTACATAGTTCACTTTTATCAGGAGTAGAACTCTGAAATGTTCAACTATAGTACAGAAGAAAAAATGTGATTAATAAACTTCACTTTGAAGTTCTTATCCTTCCCATTAAACATGATGCATATTATCTTTTTATATGTCATAGAAAAGTATTATGCAGTTATTAAAACAAGTTCTAGATAGTACCTGTGAAAGCAAAGAACATCTTGCACTTAACAGTAGTCATTTTGAGTAGTACCCACACAATACATTCATCCTTTTGAAGACACGCTCAAGAAATTAAAGAAGAACTCAAAGCACTTCTGCCTTTTTTTACATTTTTCTAGGCTAACAGAAGCTATTAGCTATAATCACATAAATATTAACAGACATTAGCTATAGTTGTATAGTTTAGAAGCTGAAAATCACATTTTGAAATATACTTGTTCTATTCTGAGTCACTGGGTTATGCAAAAACATCCCATTGAGCTTTGATAATACAGTATTAAAAATATTTTTAATAATAGTGGGAACTGGGCAAATAAGTTAGAAGTAGTCTATGAAAACAAAGTACCAAGATGGGAGACATTTTTTTTTCCCACTTTAAATAAGGTTTTGTGTCAAATTAAATGCCATTATTTTTTTCCCTTCCAGTTTTATTGAGATATAACTGACATACAGCACTGTATAAGTTTAAGGTGTACAGCATGATTTGACTTACATCCATCATGAAATGATGATCAAAATAAGCTTAGTAAATATTCATTATCTTATACAGATACAAAATTAAAGAAATAGGAAAAAATGTTTTCTTGTAATGGAACTCTCAGGATTTGCTCTTAACAACTTTTATATATGATATACAGCATTGTTGATTATATTTATGATGTTCTACATTCCATCCCTAGTACTTATTTGTCTCGTAACTAGAAGTTTGTACCTTTTGACCACCTTCATCCAACTCTCCCTCCCCCCGACCCCCGCCTCTGGTAACCACAAACCTGATCTCTTTTTCTGTGAGTTTGTTTCTGAAGTGTAATGATATACAACACTGTGTTAGTTCCTGTTACACAACATAGTGACTTGGTGTTTCTGTACATTTCAAAGTGATCACTACAGTAAGTCTGATTATGATATGTCACCATACAAAGATATTACATAGTCGTTGACTACTCCACACACTGTACGTAGCAGTCTCTGTGTGTGTGCTTATTAACTCATTTTAACAACCCTGCATTTTTACTCCCTCCACCACCACATTTACTGACTTTGACGTCATATTTTACATCTCTTTGTTTTATATATTCCTTAATTATTTATTGAGTATATATTTTACTACTTTTGTCTTTTAACCTTTTTACTAGCTTTATACATGGCTGATTTACTACCTTTATTGTATATTTGACTTTAACAATGAGATTTTTTTTTTTTTTTTGAGATTTTTTTTCCTTCCATAATTTTCATTTTTCTAGTTGTGGCCTTTTCTTTTTCACTTAGGTAAGTCCCTGTAACATTTCTTGTAAAGCTGGTTTCATGGTGATGAACTCTTTTAGCTTTTGCTTCTCTGTAAAACTTTTGATCTGTCCTTCAAATCTTAATGAAAGCCTTGCTGGGTAGAGTCTTCTTGGTTATAGGTTTTTCCCTTTCATCACTTTAAATATATTGTTAAGATGTTCAGAGAATTTGGGAGAAGATTGAATGAACAGAGTGAGAAGTTAGAAGTTTTTGAACAAAGAGTTAGAAAATATAAAGAACAACCAAACAGTTGAAGAATATGATAACTGAAATGAAAAAATACACTAGAAGGAATCAACAGTAGATTAGATGATGCAGAGGAATGGATCAGCAAGCTGGAAGACAGAGTAGTGGAAATCACTGAAGCTGAACAGGAAAATGAAAAAAGAATAGAAAGAAATGAGGACAGTTTAAGAGACCTCTGGGACAACGTCATGTGTACTAACATTTGCGTCATAGAGGTCCCAGAGGAAAGGGGCAGAGAACATAAAAGATTTTACCTAAATTCATACCAGTTGATCTAAGTCAGCATGGCAATTATTTTGGCAACCTAGATAGAGTGGTCTATTTGTCAGACTTTCTAACCTTTGCCAAAGAACAGCTGATAAAATCCTAATGTATACACTTTGCTTGTAATGTATGGCTTAACTGTTTTTCACATAGATCTGTGTGTCTTGTAACTGAAATGTAGGTGAACATTATTGCGCATGTTACTAATTAATCTCAATCAGTTACACATATTTAGAATAGTGTGCATGTTTTGATGTCTTGGTATAATTTATTATAACTTATGAAAATATTTTCTTTAAAAATTACTGACAACTGATTTTCATATGGAATTACATGGAGACTCTAACTAAAAGCAAATTTTCTTAACTTTTTTATCTTGAATGTTAGAGCACATCCTTACAATGATAAAATTTTTAAATGAATAAATTTTGTTTATATCAGGTCCTCTTATAGATTAGATTATAACCTATAAGGTATTGTTGGGTAGATATTATGTAGTGTTCAGATCTGTTAGCAAATATGTATTCATGTTTTGAATTGTTAAAAACTTTGATCTAATATTTCAAATAACACAGTTTTCCAAGGAAAATGTCTTTTTAAGAGCAAAGATTAGATTTAATCCCCACAGTCCTTACTATGTCATGTAGGTCTCTTCATTCTTTCAGAATCTGGAGTAGCTGTCAGAATTGATTGACTGTGTGCTTAACCAGTGCTGCAGATAGTAGAAGAGCTTAAATCTCAGTCTCTCTCATTGTTTCTCTTCATTTCTCTCAACCACACAGACTGTCATGAGGTTTGGCTGTTGCTTCCTTTTGTTGCTTCCTTTCTTTTTACAGCTTCTTGCTGACATTGATCATGCAGTTCAAGGTTGTTTCTTATTCAAGTAGGGCTTGGAAGAGTCAAAAAAAAAAGGTATTGTTAGTTTGACAGTTGAAATAGTATGTTTTCTTCTTATAGAAAAAATTATACAGAAAATGATAAAGGCAGTGTGAGAAATATATGACTTTTTTTCATTCTGATATCAAGGAAACTTCTTAACTAAAATAGGTACAAACCTTTAGTAAATTGGTTGTTTTGGTTGTTCTAAGTTGTTTTGGTTTTATGTACTTTCAGATGCTGCTGTTAATTCTGGAGAACTGTGGTTTGTGAACTTCTACTCCCCAGGGTGTTCACACTGCCATGATTTAGCTCCCACAGTACGTATTTTTTACATCCTGATTATTAAAGTCTTACTGTTTACAACTGACCTGTTATTTGAGTGTTTTTTTAAATTTGAGTGTTATTTGAGGGTTTTTTCTATTAGTAGTAACTATAACAGAAATGACTATAATATTTTTTCACATGTATATGGTTTTATTTCCTGAGCATAATCTCCTTTAAGAAAGTACAGCTTGGGGACTTCCCTGGTGGTGCAGTGGTTAAGAATCCGCCTGCCAATGCAGGGGACACGGGTTCAAGCCCTGGCCCAGTAAGATCCCACATGCCACAGAACAACTAAACCCGTATGCCACAACTACTGAGCCTGTGCTCTAGAGCACGTGAGCCACAACTACTGAAGCCCGCGCGCCTAGAGCCCGTGCTCCGCAACTAGAGAAGCCACTGCAATGAGAAGCCTGCGCACCACAACAAAGTGTAGCCCCCTGTCTCCGCAGCTAGAGAAAGCCTGCGTGCACCAACAAAGAACCAGTGCAGCCAAAAAGAAATAATTAATTAATTAAAAAAAAAAGGAAAGTACAGCTTGAAGAATGTTCAGGGAAAGATAAATGATTGTATAAGAAGAAACTTTTTTTTTCCTCATAGTGGAGAGACTTTGCTAAAGAAGTAGATGGATTGCTTCGAATTGGAGCTGTTAACTGTGGCGATGATAGAATGCTTTGCCGAATGAAAGGAGTGAACAGTTATCCCAGCCTCTTCATTTTTAGGTCTGGAATGGTAAGAGATAAAATTGGCATTTTTTTTTTAATTGGTAGAACATTATAGCAAAGGGAATACTAGAGAAAACACTATGTGAATTTGTAGAATCTTTTGATTTTTAAGTCTTATTTTAGATGCCATCTAACTATACTCTAGTCATAATAAACATTTTTTATTATACTGTGAATACTTTTAGATGCCATTATTTTGTCTTTGTTCTATTTCAAAATTAAATGTTTTCCAATTTCAGTTTCCATCTTAAAGAACATGTTAACCAATATGCATGTTGTACTTTATAATTTACAAAGTATTTTACAGGTGTTTTCTCTCATTGAATGTAAAGTTCTGATTTCCCTTCCTCTCCCCAGTGTTAAGTGATAAAAGTGAAACTAAAAACATAAATAGTGTTATTCAAATGTCTGACATGGAATGTGTGCAATCAAGATTCTTAGCATGTCAGTTAGAAATACACTGTACTATTGAGAGACAGATCTTACTTATTCAGAATAATGGAGAATCAAGGTATTTGGTATGAGTTTTAAAAAGAAAAAGTAAAAGACATTTCTCTTTTTATAAATGAAAAAATAGGCTGCAGTGAAATACCATGGTGACAGATCAAAGGAAAGTTTAGTGAATTTCGCCATGCAGCATGTTAGAAGCACAGTGACAGAATTGTGGACAGGTAATTTTGTTTTCATAATTTGCTTGATTTTCAAGGATACTTTGAATTGGTATTTTAAGCTTTTCAGTGGCAATGTTCTGGTCATAATACTGAAATTTTAAAATATCTTTTCCATGCTTCTTAGAAGGGAATTGTGTCATTTGTTCTGAGCCCTACTAAATAGTAGGCATTTAATAAATTAACTATATTTATACATAAACTAAAACAATTTTGATGTAGGACATGGGTATGAAGTGGGGCTAGGTGAAAAGGCAACTTTGAAAGTGCAACTAAATATTTAGTAAACCAAGTGTTTTATTGCTTTCATAAGTATACTACATCAGGCAGTAAATTCATGCCTGTATTCAGTTTAATTTTGAAGTTTAAAAACTCTTCTAATCTTAGGTTTTGAATTCATCAAGTGACTTTAGGTGGGTTATTTAATTATCTGTACTACCCATGAAATGATAGTATTTACTTCTAAAGGGATGCTGATATCATTCATTGAATACAGTTATGTCTCTGAAACTATGTTAAATACTAGGGCTGTAGTAATAAACTATATAATCCCTGCCTTCCAGGACCCCATTAGTAAACCATTAAAATGCAGTATAGTAACCATTATGATAGAGGTAAGCTTAGGGAAGCATGAAGGATATGAAAGAACTCAGGTGGGGAAAGGAGGAAGGGTTAGGAAACTTCTTGAATGAGGTCAGATATAACCTGTCTTGAAAGTGAAGAGGAAGCCTTAAAAGGTCACTGTATTTGGGAAACTGGTAGTATTTCATGAATCTAACAAAAAGATGGGTAATGGGTAGAGTGGCTTGGAGAAGAATATGGCTGGCTGTATGGGTAGACAAAGCTCAGATCACAAGGGGCCTTACTTGCCAATTTGTTTCTTAATGAAATAATGAATTTAGATTTTATGTGATTAAAAAAAATAAATAGTTGAAGGAATTTGATATGCTCAAGAGGATTTTTAGGAATCCTGAAAACTACTCAGAGTGGATTGGAAATGGGTGACATTAGAAGGGAAAACCCATTTAGAAAACAGTTTCCATTATGGAGTAGTAAATGATCAGAAATTTTCTTTATTTTCTCTTAAGGAAATTTTGTTAACTCCATACAAAATGCGTTTGCTGCTGGTATTGGCTGGCTGATCACTTTTTGTTCCAAAGGAAGAGGTAATATTTGTTATTTTGTTAATGATGAAGAGACCATGACATTTGATTTTTAGGTGACAGTCTTTTTTTTCCCCTAGGTTTATTGAGATATAGTTGACATAGAGCATTCTGTAACTTTAAGGTGTACAATTTGTTGATTTGAAACACATGTTGCAAAATGATGACCACCACCATAACATTAGCTAACACCTCCATCCTGTCACCTATTTACCATTTTTTTCTTGGGGCGAGAACATTTAAGATCTACTCTTTCAGTAGCTTTCAAGTATTTTATACAGTATTGTTAGCTATAATCACTGTATGCTGTACAGTAGATCCCCAGAAGTTATTAATCTTGTAACTGGAAGTATGTACCCTTAGATTAAGTGAAAGTCTTAAGTATGCTTCTATAATTGATTATTTTCAAAATACAATTTGTACCCAGTTATAATTTTTTTATTTAATGAATATTTCTTTTTGATTATATTACACATAGGTTATAAAATTATTAAGTTCCTTTTTTCTTTTGAAGTTGAAGTATATATTTACAATATTGTGTTAGTTTCAGGTGTACAGCATAGTGATTCAGTTTGGTTTTTTTGTGGAATATATTCCAATATATTCCAATAATGGAATATATTCCAATAATGGAATATATTCCATTATAGGTTATTATAAGATACTGGGTATAATTCCCTGTACTATACAGTAAATCCTTGTTGCTTATCTATTTCATGTAAAGTAGCTTGTTTCTGTTAATCCCACACTGTTTGTCCTTTCCTCCCTCTCTCCCCTTTGGTAACCATAAATTTGTTTCCTGTGTCTGTAAGTCTGTTTCTGTTTTGTATTAAATAGATTGAGTTGTATTATTTTTTAGATTCCACATATAAATGATATCATGTATTTGTCTTTCTCTGTCTGACTTACTTCACAAAGTATAATATTCTCTGGGTCCATCCATGTTGCTGCAAATGGCAATATTTCATTATTTTTATGGCTGAGTAATATTCCTTTGTATCCATACCACATCTTAAGCCAGTTGTCTGTTGATGGGCACTTGGGTTGTTTCCATGTCTTGGCTATTGTAAATAGTGCTGCTATGAACATTGGGGTGCATGTATCTTTTCAAATTACAGTTTTTGTGTTTTCCAAATATATACCCAGGAGTGGAATTTCTGGATCATATGATAGCTCTATTTTTAGTTTTTTTTGAGGAACCACCATACTGTTTTCCATAGTGGCTATACCAGTTTACATTCCCACTGACAGTGTAGCAGGGTTCCCTTTTCTCCACATCCTTTCCAGCATTTATTTGTAGACTTTTAGATGATAGCCATACTTACTGGTGTGAGATGATACCTCATGGTTTTTACTTGCATTTCTTTAATAATTAGCCATGTTGAGCATCTTTCATGTGCCTGTTGGCCATCTGTATGTCTTCTTTGGAGAAATCTCTATTTAGGTCTTCTGCCCTTTTTTTTTTTTTTTCCTTTTTGACCATGCAACACAGCATGTGGTATCTTACTTCCCCAACCAGGGACTGAACCTTCTTCCCCTGCATTGGAAGCACAGAGTCTTAACCACTGGACCACCAGGGAAGTTCCTGCCCATTTTTTGATTGGGTTGTTTGTTTTTTTTAATTTGGTCATATGAGCTATTTACATATTTTGGATATTAACCCCATTTCAGTCACATCATTTGCAAATATTTTCTCCCATTCCTTAAGTTGTCTTTTCATTTTGTTGAAGGTTTCTTTGCTGTGCAAAAGCTTGTAAGTTTGATTACGTCCTATTTGTTTATTTTTGGTTTTTATTGCTTTTGCCTTGGGAGATTGATCTAAGAAAATATTTCTACAATTTATGTTCAAGAATGTTTTGCCTGTGTTCGCTCTTAGGAATTTTGTGGTGTCGTGTCTTATATTTAGGTCTTTAAACCTTTTTTTTTTTAATTGAGGTATAGTTGATTTACAGTGTTGTGTTAATTACTGCTGTATAGCAAAGGGATTCAGTTATACATATATTTACATTCTTTTTTTTAATATTCTTTTCCATTATGGTTTATCATAGGATACTGAACATAGTTCTCTGTGCTATACAGTAGGACCTTGTTGTTTATCCATTCTGTATGTAAAAGCTTACATCTGCTAACCCCAACCTCCTATTCCATTCCCCCCCAACCCCCTCCCCCTTGGCAACCACCAGTCTGTTCTCTATATCCATGATTCTGTTTCTGTTTCATAGGTTCATTTGTGTTGTATTTTAGATTCCACATATAAGTGATATCACATGGTATTTGTCTTTCTCTTTGACTTACTTCACTTAGTAGATAGTCTCTAGTTGCATCCATGTTGCTGCAAATGGCATTATTTCATTCTTTTTTATGGCTGAGTAGTATTCCATTGTATATATGTACCACATCTTCTTTATCCATTCATCTATCGATGGACATTTAGGTTGTTTCCATGTCTTGGCTATTGTGAATAGTGCTGCAGTGAACATAGGGGTGCATGTATCTTTTTGGAATGGAGTTTTGTCTGGATATAAGCCCAGGATTGGGATTGCTGGATCATATGGTAATTCTGTTTTTAGTTTTTTGAGGAACCTCTATTCTGTTCTCTATACTGGCTACACCAACTTACATTCCCACCAACAGTGTTGGAGTGTTCTCTTTTCTCCACACCCTCTCCAGCATTTGCTATTTGTAGACTTTTTAATGATGGCCATTTTGACTGGAGGTGGTACCTCACTGTAGTTGTGATTTGCATTTCGCTAATAATTTGTGATGTTGAGCATCTTTTCATGTGCCTACTGGCCATCTGTATTTCTTCTTTGGAGAAATGTCTGTTTATGTCTTCTACCCATTTTTCGATTTGGTTGTTTGGTTTTTTGTTGTTGAGTTGTATGAGCTGTTTGTGTATTTTGGAAATTAAGTCCCTGTTGGTCGCATCATTTGCAAATATTTTCTCCCATTCTGTAGGTTGTCTTTTTCGTTTTGTTTATGGTTTCCTTTGCTGTGCAAAAGCTTTTAAGTTTGATTAGGTCCCATTTGTTTATTTTAGTTTTTATTTTTAATGCCTTGGGAGACTGAGCTAAGAAAACGCTGGTATGATTTATGTCAGAAAATGTTTTGCCTATGATTTCTTCCAGGAGTTTTATGGTGTAATGTCTTATATTTAAGTCTTTAAACCATTTTGAGTTTACTTTTGTGTATGGTGAGAGGGTGTGTTCTAACTTCACTGATTTACATGTGGCTGTCCAACTTTCCCAATACCACATGTTGAAGAGATTGTTTTTTCCCCATTGTATATTCTTGCCTCCTCTGTTGAAGATTAATTGAGTGTAGGTGTGTGGGTTTATTTCTGGGCTCTCTGTTCTGTCGCATTGATCTGTATGTCTGCTTTTGTGCCAGTACCACACTGTTTTTTTTTTTAAATTATTTTTGGCTGTGTTAGGTCTTCGTTGCTGCGCAGGTTTTCTCTAGTTACAGCGAGCGGGGGCTACTCTTTGTTGCAGTGCACGGGCTTCTCATTGCGGTGGCTTTTCCTATTGTGGAGCACAGGCTCTAGGTGCACGGGCTCCAGTAGTTGTGGCGCACGGACTTAGTTGCTCCGCGGCATGTGGGATCTTCCCGGAGCAGGGCTCGAACCCGCATCCCCTGCATTGGCAGGTGGATTCTTAACTACTGCGCCACCAGGGAAGTCCCCACACTGTTTTGATTACTGTAGCTTTGTAGTTGTAGTATTGTCTGAAGTCTGGGAGGGTTATGCCTCCTGCTTTGTTCTTTTTCTTCAGGATTGCTTTGGCAATTCCGTCTCTTTTATGGTTCCGTATGAATTTTAGGATTATTCTAATTCTGTGAAAATGTCATGGGTAATTTGATAGGGATTGCATTAAATCTGTAGATTGCTTTGGGTAGTATGGCCATTTTAACAATATTAATTTTTCCAATCTAGGAGCATGGGTTATCTTTCCATTTTTTTGAATCGTCTACAGTTTCCTTTTTTAATGTTTCATAGTTCTCATCGTATAAGTCTTTCACCTCCTTGGTCAGGTTTATTCCTAAGTAGTTTATTTTGGGGCTGCGATTTTAAAAGGTATTGGTTTTTTACATTCTCTTTCTGATATTTCATTGTTGGTGTGAAGAAATGCAACCGATATCTGTATGTTACTTTAAAAATTTTTTTTATACAGCATGTTCTTATTAGTTATCTGTTTTATACATATTAGTGTACATATGTCAGTGCCAATCTCCCAATTCATCCCACCACCAGCCCCCACCCCTGCTTTCCCCGCTTGGTGTCCATACGTTTGTTCTCTACATCTGTGTCTCTATTTCTGCCTTGCAAACTGGTTCGTCTGTACCATTTTTCTAGATTCCACATATGCACGAATATACGATATTTGTTTTTCTCTTTCTGACTTCATTTTGTATACAGTCTCTTGGTCCATCCATATCTCTACAAATGACCCAATTTCGTTCCTTTTTATGGCTGAGTCATATTCCATTGTATATATGTACCACATCTTCTTTATCCATTCATCTGTCGATGGGCATTTAGGTTGCTTCCATGACCTGCCTATTGTAAATAGTGCTGCAGTGAACATTGGGGTGCATGTGTCTTTTTAAATTACGGTTTTCTCTGGGAATATGCCCAGTAGTGGGATTGCTGGGTCATATGGTAGTTCTATTTTTAGTTTTTTAAGGAGCCTCCATACTGTTCTCCATAGTGGCTGTATCAATTTACATTCCCACCAATAGTGCAAGAGCGTTCCCTTTTCTCCACACCCTGTCCAGCATTTGCTGTTTGTAGATTTTCTGATGATGCCCATTCTAACCAGTATGAGGTGATACCTCACTGTAGTTTTGATTTGGATTTCTCTAATAATTAGTGACGTTGAGCAGCTTTTCATGTGTCTCTTGGCCATCTGTATGTTTTCTTTGGAGAAATGTCTGTTTAGGTCTTCTGCCCACTTTTGGATTGGGTTGTTTGTTTTTTTAATATTGAGCTGCATGAGCTGCTTATATATTGTGGAGATTAATCCTTTGTCCATTGATTTGATTACAAATATTTTCTCCCATTCTGAAGATTGTCTTTTCATCTTGTTTATGGTTTCCTTTGCTGTGCAAAAGTTTTGAAGTTTCATTAGGTCCCATTTGTTTATTTTTGTTTTTATTTCCATTACTCTAGGAGGTAGATCATAAAAGATCTTGCTGTGATTTATGTCAAAGAGTGTTTTTCCTATGTTTTCCTCTAAGAGTTTTATAGTGTCGGCCTTACATTTAGGTCTCGAATCCATTTTGAGTTTATTTTTGTGTATGGTGTTAGGGAGTGTTCTAATTTCATTCTTTTACATGTAGCTGTCCAATTTTCCCAGCACCACTTATTGAAGAGACTGTCTTTTCTCCGTTGTATATCCTTGCCTCCTTTGTCATAGATTAGTTGACCATAGGTGTGTGGGTTTATCTCTGGGCTTTCTATCCTGTTCCATTGATCTATATTTCTGTTTTTGTGCCAGTACCATAGTGTCTTGATGACTGTAGCTTTGTAATATAGTCTGAAGTCAGGGAGTCTGATTCCTCTAGCTCCTTTTTTTTCCCTCAAGATTGCTTTGGCTATTCGGGGTCTTTTGTGTCTCCATATAGATTTTAAGACTTTTTGTTCTAGTTCTGTAAAAAAAAATGCCATTGGTAATTTGATAGGGATTGCATTGAATCTGTAGATTGCTTTGGGTAGTATAGTCATTTTCACAATATTGATTCTTCCAATCCAAGAACATGGTATATCTCTTCATCTGTTTTGTCATCTTTGATTTCTTTCATCACTGTCTTACAGTTTTCTGAGTACAGATCTTTTACCTCCTTAGTAGGTTTATTCCTAGGTATTTTATTCTTTTTGTTACAATGGTGAATGGAATTGTTTCCTTAATTTTTCTTTCTGGTCTTTCGTTGTTAGTGTATAAGAATGCAAGAGATTTCTGTGACTTAATTTTCTATCCTGCAACTTTACCAAATTCATTGATCAGCTCTAGAAGTTTTCTGGTGGCATCTTTAGGATTCTCTATATATAGTATCATGTCATCTGCAAACAGTGACAGTTTTAGTTTTTCTTTTCTGATTTGGATTCCTTTTATTTCTTTTTCTTCTCTGACTGGTGTGGCTAAAACTTCCAAAACTATGTTGAATAATAGTGGTTAGAGTGGGCAACCTTGTCTTGTTCCTGATCTTAGAGGAAATGGTTGCAGTTTTTCACCATTGAGAAAAATGTTGGCTGTGGGTTTGTCATATATGGCCTTTATTATGTTGAGGTAGGTTCCCTGTTTGCCTACTTTCTGGAGAGTTTTTATCATAAATGGGTGTTGAATTTTGTCAAAAGCTTTTTCCACATCTATTGAGATGATCATATTGTTTTTATTCTTCAATTTTTTAGTATGGTGTATCACACTGATTGATTTGCGTATATTGAAGAATCCTTGCATCCCTGGGATAAATCCCACTTGATCCTGGTGTATGATCCTTTTAATGTGTTGTTGGATTCTGTTTGCTATTGTTTTGTTGAGGATTTTTGCATCTATATTCATCAGTGATATTGGTCTATAATTTCCTTTTTTGTAGTATCTTTGTCTGGTTTTGGTATCAGAGTGATGGTGACCTCATAGAATGAGTTTGGGAGTGTTCCTTCCTCTGTAATTTTTTGGAAGTGTTTGAGAACGATGGGTGTTAGCTCTTCTCTATATGTTTGATAGAATTCACCTGTAAAGCCATCTGGTCCTGGACTTTTTGTTTCTTGGAAAATTTTTAGTCACAGTTACTTGTGTAACTTTCATTACTTGTGATTTGGTCTGTTCATATTTTCTATTTCCTCCTGGTTCAGTCTTAGAAGGTTATACCTTTATGAGAATGTGTCCATTTCTGCCAGATTGTCCATTTTATTGGCATGGAGTTGCTTGTAGTAGTCTCTTACGATGCTTTGTATTTCTGCAATGTCCATTGTAACTTCTCCTTTTTCATTTCTAATTTTATTGATTTGAGTCCTCTCCCTCTTTTTCTTGATGAGTTTGGCTAAAGGTTTATGAATTTTGTCTATCTTCTCAAAGAACCAAATTTTAGTTTTATTGATCTTTGCTATTTTCTTTGTTTCTCTTTCATTTATTTCTGCTCTGATCTTTATGAGTTCTTTCCTTCTACTATGGGTTTTGATTGTGCTTCTTTCTCTAGTTCCTTTAGGTGTAAGTTTAGATTGTTTATGTGAGATTTTTCTTATTTCTTGAGGTAGGATTGTATTGCTGTAAACTTCTCTCATTACTGCTTTTGCTGCATCCCATAGGTTTTGGATCATCGTGTTTTTGTTGTCATTTGTCTTTAGGTATTTTTTGATTTCCTCTTTGATTTCTTCAGTGATCTCTTGGTTATTTAGTATCGTATTGTTTAGCCTCCATGTGTTTGTGTTTTTTACTTTTTTTCCCTGTAATTGATTTCTAATCTCATAGCGTTGTGATCGGAAAAGATGCTCGATATGATTTCAGTTTTCTTAAATTTACCAAGGCTTGATTTGTGACCCAAGATGTGATCTATCCAGGAGAATGTTCCGTGAGCACTTGAGAAGAACGTGTAATCTGCTGTTTTTGGATGGAATGTCCTATAAATATCAATTAAATCTATCTGGTCTATTGTGTCATTTAAAGCTTGTGTTTCCTTATTAATTTTCATTTTGGATGATCTGTCCATTGGTGTAAGTGAGGTGTTAAAGTCCCCCACTATTATTGTGTTACTGTCAATTTCCTCTTTTATAACTGTTAGCAGTTGCCTTATGTATTGAGGTGCTCCTATGTTGGGTGCATATATATTTATAATTGTTATATCTTCTTCTTGGATTGATCCCTTGATCATTATGTAGTGTCCTTCCTTGTCTCTTGTAACATTCTTTATTTTAAAGTCTATTTTATCTGATATGAGTATAGCTACTCCAGCTTTCTTTTGATTTCCATTTGCATGGAATATCTTTTTTCCATCCCCTCACTTTCAGTCTGTATGTGTCCCTAGGTCTAAAGTGGGTCTCTTGTAGACAGCATATATATGGGTCTTGTTTTTGTATCCATTCATGCCAGCTTGTGTCTTTTGGTTGGAGCATTTAATCCATTCACATTTAAGGTAATTATTGATATGTATGTTCCTATGACCATTTTCTTAATTGTTTTGGGTTTGTTTTTGTAGGTCCTTTTTTTCTCTTGTGTTTCCCACTTAGAGAAGTTCCTTTAGCATTTGTTGTAGAGCTGGCTTGGTGGTGCTGAATTCTCTTAGCTTTTGCTTGTCTGTAAAGCTTTTGATTTCTCCATCAAATCTAAATGAGATCCTTGCCAGATAGAGTAATCGTGGTTGTAGGTTCTTCCCTTTCATCACTTTAAGTATATCATTGCCACTCCCTTCTGGCTTGTAGAGTTTCTGCTGAGAAATCAGCTGTTAACCTTATGGGAGTTCCCTTGTATGTTATTTGTCGTTTTTCCCTTGCTGCTTTCAATAATTTTTCTTTGTCTTTAATTTTTGCCACTTTGATAACTATGTGTCTCAGTGTGTTTCTCCTTGGGTTTATCCTGTATGGGACTCTCTGCCCTTCCTGGACTTGGGTGGCTATTTGCTTTCCCATGTTACGGAAGTTTTCGACTATAATCTCCTCAAATATTTTCTCTGGTCCTTTCTCTCTCTCTTCTCCTTCTGGGACCCCTATAATGCGAATGTTGTTGCGTTTAATGTTGTCCCGGAGGTCTCTTAGGCTGTCTTCATTTCTTTTCATTCTTTTTTCTTTAGTCTGTTCCGTAGCAGTGAATTCCACCATTCTGTCTTCCAGGTCACTTATCCGTTCTTCTGCCTCAGTTATTCTGCTATTGATTCCTTCTAGTGTAGTTTTCATTTCAGTTATTGTATTGTTCATCTCTGTTTGTTTGTTCTTTAATTCTTCTAGGTCTTTGTTAATCATTTCTTGCATCTTCTCCATCTTTGCCTCCATTCTTTTTCCGAGGTCCTGGATCATCTTCACTATCATTATTCTGAATTCTTTTTCTGGAAGGTTGCCTATCTCCACTTCATTTAGTTGTTTTTCTGGGGGTTTTTCTTGTTCCTTCATCTGGTATATAGCCCTCTGCCTTTTCGTCTTGTCTATCTTTCTGTGAATGTGGTTTTTGGTCCTCAGGCTGCAGGATTGTAGTTTTTCTTGTTTCTGCTGTCTGCCCTCTGGTGGTTGAGGCTATCTAAGAGGCTTGATGGGAGGCTCTGGTGGTGGGTAGAGCTGACTGTTGCTGTGGCTGTCAGAGCTCAGCAAAACTTTAATCCACTTGACTGTTGATGGGTGGGGCTGGGTTCCCTCCCTGTTGGTTGTTTTGCCTGAGGCCACCCAACACTGGAGCCTACCTGGGCTCTTTGGTGGGGCTAATGATAGACTCTGGGCGGGCTCAGGCCAAGGAGTCCTTCCCAGAACTTCTGCTGCCAGTGTCCTTGTCCCTACGGTGAAACAGAGCCACCCCCCGCCTCTGCAGGAGACCTTCCAACACTAGCAGGTAGGTCTGGTTTTGTCTCCCCCGGGGTCACTGCTCCTTCCCCTGGGTCCCGATGCGCACACTATTTTGTGTGCACCCTCTAAGAGTGGGGTCTCTGTTTCCCCGAGTCCTGTCGAAGTCCTGCAGTCAGTTCCCACTAGGCCTCAAAGTTTGATTCTCTATGAATTCCTCCTCCCGTTGCCGGACCCCCAGGTTGGGAAGCCTGACGTGGGGCTCAGAACCTTCACTCCAGTGGGTGGACTTCTGTTGTATAAGTGTTCTCCAGTCTGTGAGTCACCCACCCAGCAGTTATGGGATTTGATTTTACTGTGATTGCGCCCCTCCTACCGTCTCATTGTGGCTTCTCCTTTGTCTTTGGATGTGGGGTATCTTTTTTGGTGAGTTCCAGTGTCTTCCTGTCGATGATTGTCCAGCAGCTAGTTGTGATTCTGGTGTTCTCGCAAGATGGAGTGAGAGCACGTCCTTCTACTCCGCCATCTTGGTTCCTCTATCTCTAGTTGCGTATGTATTAATTAGTATAATATCCTCTTCTTGTGTTGATTTCTTTATCATTATATAATGCCCTTCTTTGTCTTTTTTTTAATGGCCTTTGTTTTAAAGTCTATTTTGTTTGATATGAATATTGCTACCCCCACTTTCTTGTCATTCCCATTTGCCTGAAATATCATTTTCCTTCTCCTCACTTTCAGTCTATGTGTGTCTTTTATCCTGAAGTAAGTCTCTTGTAGACAGCATATTTCAGGTTCTTGTTTTTTTTAATCCAATCAGGCACTCTTTTGATCAAAGCATTTCGTCTGTTGACATTTAAAGTAGTTGATAGGTTTGTACTTATTACCATTTTAATCCTTGTTTTCCAGTTGTTTTTGTAGTTCTTCTTTGTTTATTCTTTTTGTTTTTTCTTTTGGTCTGATGATTTTCTTTTGTTGTATGCGTGACTTCCTTTCTTTTTGCTCTTTGTGAATCTATTTTATGTTTTTGATTTTTGGTTACCGTGGAATTTAGGTATGTTGACCCGTAACTCTATCTACTTGATGTAAACTGATAGTCATTCAATTCAAACACATTCTAAAAGGTGTACATTTTTTACTCCCCTCCCTGATACTTTGCAATTTTGATATCCTATCTTACATGTTTATACTTATCCTTTTATTTTTATTATAGAGTCGCTTTTACAATTTTTTTTTGACTGTTTAGTCTACATACTAGCTTATTTAAGTGATCTTCAATTCTTACTATATATTTGCCTTGCCTATTTTGATTTTCTCTTTCCTATAGTTTCTTGCTCCTTTTCCATTTAGAGAAGACCCTTTTTTTCTTTTTTTTTTTTTTTTTGGGTAAAGATACTTTTTAATGTAATTTTACGTTTTGAATAGGTGATATATTGGTGTGGTTCAAAGATTTAATAACATTAAAAGGTTTACAGTAAGCAGTCTTAATCTCCCCTTATTCCTGTCTACCCTGATTCCCATCTTTTATTTGTTTGTTTGTTTGTTTGTTTGTTTGTTTATTTTTGGCTGCATTGGGTCTGTGTTGCTGCGCGCAAGCTTTCTCTAGTTGCGGCGAGCGGGGGCTACTTGTGGTTGCGGTGCGCGGGCTTCTCACTGTGGTGGCTTAGAGAAGACCCTTTCTTTTAGGGTAGGTTTAGTATTACTGAATCTTTTCAGTTTTTGCTTGTCTGAGAAATTCTTTATCTCTCCTATTCTAAATGATAATCTTGCTGTATAGAGTATCCTAGGTTGCCGGTTTTTTCCTTTCAGAACTTTTAGTATATTATGCCACTCCCTTCTGGCCTGCAAATCAGCTGATAGCCTTATGGGGGTTCCCTTGTGATTAACTCTTTGTTTTTCTCTCGCTGCCTTTAGAATGCTCTTTTTGTCTTTAAGTTTTGCCATCTTAATTATGATATATCTTGTGGGTCTGTTCGGGTTCATCTTGTTTAGGACCCTTTGTGATTCTTGTACCTGGATATCTGTTTCCTTCTTTAGGTTTGGCAAATTTTCAGCCATAGTTTCTTCAGATAAGTTTTTGATCCCCTTCTCTCTCTCTTCTCCTTCTCAAACCCTTATTATGCATAGGTTGGCACATTTTATATTATTTTATAGATCTTGTAAGTTCCTTTCATTTTTGTTTTTTTCACTTGTCTTTGTCTGCTCTTCTGATTTGGTGATTTCTATTATTCTGTCTTCCAGCTTACTTATTCATTCTTCTGTGTCATTTAGTTAGCTGTACATTGCTTCTAGATTTCTTTTTATCTTAGAAATTGAATTAATTATCCATTTTTGATTTGTTCATCTTTATAGTGTCTAGTTCCTTGTTACAGTGATCTGCATTTATATTGATCTTTCTTAATTCATTTAGCGTTTTTATTACCACCTTTTTGAACTTGGGGTCTGGTAGACTGGTGAGCTCTGTTTCATTATTTGTTTCAGTGGATTTTTCTTGCTCTTTTAATTGGGAGTATTTCCTCTGCCTTTTCATTTTACTTAACTGTCTCTGTTTCTGAATTTAGGAGAAACGATTATCTATTATGGTCTTAAAGGGGTGTTTTTATGTGGTAGCATCCCTGTGTAGACTCTGTGTGTACGATGGCCACCAGCCATGTCTTTCTTCGGGGTATGCTGGTTGTTATCACCTATATAGGGGGTTTGGTTGGTTTTGGGGGATCTAAAGACTGTGCAGGGTGTGAGGCAGGACTTCCTCTTTGCTGCCTAGCTGTTGCCGCCCTGCCAGGGACAGGGTCTGCTCCCCAGCTGTTGGAGTAAATGCCCTGAGGGTCTGGCTCAATCAGGTTCCATTCCCCTTGAGTGGTGCCCTGCCCCCAAAGGAGGTGATTGCTGAAGCAAGTGAGGCCCATGTGCTCACAAAGGACCAGTACACCTCCTCTGTAGTCATCCGAGGCTCCAGTCAGAACCAGCCCAAGGTCTCATCCCTTCTTCTGTTTATCCCGGATCTAGTGCAAGGCTGTGGTGTGGAGTGGGTGGGGCTGGGACATTCACTAGGCTGGGGCTGGGGGTTGGGGTGTAGTGGCTGCAGGAATTGAGGCGGCTGTGCTACCACCAGAGCACTGGGCTGACCCCGTGGCAGTCTTCTCCCAGGACCTGTCTGCCCCAGCTCCGAGGCTAAGCTGCTGTGTGGAGTGGGTGGAGCCAGAGCATCGGCTCCACTGGGAGGCAAACTGCGGGGTGCTCCTGCAGCACTACCTGAGCAAGTGCTGACAGTGGCCACCTCCACTCCACCCAGGTCACATCCCAGGACCCCCAGTCTGTCTCTGCATAACTAGACCAAGTCTTCTCCCAGGGCTTGGTTGGCCCAAATCTAGCACCAGGCTGTGGTATGGAGTGAGCGGGGCCGGGATGTTCAACCAGCTCGGATTGGGGAGTGTGGCGAAGTGGCAGCTGCCAGTGCAAAGCTCTCTCCGCCCTGATTTTTGGTAAACCAGCACATGCATACTCCTCATGAGTAGAGTCTAGGCTCCTCTAGCCCTTCTGTCTGTCCCAGCAGTTCTCCCGGCAGCCAAGGGTGCTTGTCTCCTCCTTGCAGGACCCCAGGACTGGAATGCCCAGTCTGTGGCTCAACCCACTTGCTCCCCACATTGAGGGTCTGCCCATGGGGACCTTCTCTTCCTTTCAGATCCCTCTCAGGTGGGGGTCCCAACCCTATGCCTTTTCCATCCTACCTGGTTATATGGAAATCTTTCTTGCAGCCTTGGTTGTATAGGAGTTCTTCTGCCATTTTCCAGTTAGTTTTCCATGAGAATTGTTCCACATGTAGATGTATTTTTGGTATGTTGTCAGGGGAGGTGAGCTCTATGTCTTCCTACTCCACCATCTTGATCTCTCCTCTACAGTTATTAATTTCTTCAAGTATCATGTGGTTTATGTTCAATGGGCAAATTTTTCAGCTTAATTATACATACGGTAAATTATACCATCAGATAGCTACAAATGTTTTTGACACTTCGAAAAAATAATTAGTTGTTGACAGATACAACCCTCACAAAATAATAATTTTTTGCAGTTACTGACTTTCCCTCATATGTATTCATTTAAAAAATGTACATGTTTGCCTCATAAAAGTATATATTTGGGGGACTTCCCTGGTGGTCCAGTGGTTAAGACTCCACACTCCCAATGCAGGGGACACAGGTTCAGTCCCAGGTTGGGGAACTAAGATCGCACATGTCATGTGCTGCGACCTTAAAAAAAAAAAAAAAGTATATATTTGAAGATGATAACTTTCCGTTTCTAGGACCCTTTCCCCTAGTAAATTAAGTTGGAAGTTCAGTACCCTACACAAGCATAAACTGTATTCAAGCAATAAGATTGGTTAAAAATTGGTCCTAGTGTTAGAAAATATCCTAATTAATTAATGCATTTTCATATGTTTAATCCCAACATGGATCTTTTCCCCATACTTCACCTCTCAGCCTTTATGCTGCTATGTTGGAAAGGTATTGCCTTGCAGCAAAAATCACCTAATCACCCTTAAACTTAGTCTGTCATTGAGGGGTTTTCTCTCATTTTGGCCTAATGCACATGTTTCTCTCCATTCCACACATAAGGAAAACTTTTAAAGCTTTCTGACATTATTTTACTTTTACTGTAGGTAGATTGATTTTACCTATCCCCATGAGCTCTGTGATGCTGCATCTCCCTTTCTTCTAAATCTATCTCATTGTATCGTAGCATTCATATTTATAGGACTTACATAAAAATAGTGAAGAAGCTATTCTAAGATTGTATTGTATTTTAAGGATTCTGCACATATTGTTATTTATCAAATAGGCATTACATTTCATTACCCCAAATCATGAGATCCGTTGGATAAAGGGTACTGTTGATAGGAGGAGACATTTGAGAATAAGATCCTAAAGAGGTACTTGAAAGGGAATTCCTTCTTTTTTCTTTAGCTGGAAATCCTGAGAAACTAAGGGGAGAGAATAAAAGACTAAGGAGAGGGAAGGGAGGGGTAGGGAGAGAAAAGGGGACGGGGGGAGGGAGAAGAATGAGACATTGACCTCTATGTCTACCTAGTAAATAAAAGTCTCAGTATTTACCAGCACAGCCCAATTAATTGCCTAAGAATCAACATGATGGTTTGGGGGAACAGCAAATGAAAGTACAGACTTAAGCTGAAATTGCCTCATAAGTTTTTTTTTTCCCCCACCAGATTGTTTGACTTCACAGACACGTCTCAGGTTAAGTGGGATGTTGGTAAGCATCAATTACTTTGTAAAATTGTATCACCATGTTAAGAAACACATTTAAAAACTGATTCCAAATATTTTATTTGGTGGTTTCTTAAACATTTATCTCACTTATTTGTAATCTTGCTTTTCTGATAAATGTATTCATAGCTATAAGTTTCTTTCTAATTAATTAGCTGTGTTCAATACATTTTAACATGTGGTGCTTTCATTATCATTCACTCCTAAGTATTCCATTAGAGTTCCTCTTTAACCAGAAAGTTATATATTAGTGTTTTTGTCATTTCTAAACTTTATTTTTTGTCGTTTTGTTATTTTACTTATTTAGCTCTCATGTTATGGTCAGGGAGTGCCATCTGTGTGTTGTTGATACTTTAACACTATTGAAGCTGCCTTATGGGTTGGGAGTTTGCCGCTTACGAAGATTGTTAATGTTCTGTGTGTGCTTGAAAATGTTTCCTATGTAAGGTGTAATTTTTATATATATTAGATTAAATTTATTAATCATGTTATTCAAATCTGCATCATTTTTTTAGTGTTCTTTTTAAAAGTTTAATTAATAGTAGAAAAGTTGTGTTTTTGCTAAATGTAAATCCTTTTAACTTTTTCTTCCACTTACAACACGATTTTTTGTTTTTTTCCATTTTAGGATGGTCTTGTTAATGTAGGATGGATGGACTGTGCCACCCAGGACAACCTTTGTAAAAGTTTGGACATTACAACAAGTACTACTGCGTATTTTCCTCCTGGAGCCACTTTAAATAACAAAGAGAAAAGTGGTATTTTGGTATGAATCACTTTAATTTCTTTACACACACACGTATTCAAATACATCATTTTGTAAACAATGAGCAAAACAATGAACCAGTTTATATCATCTGATTATAGGACACTTAATTATTTAGAACAAATATTTCTGGGATTCTGTTTAATACTTCAGTTTATAAAGTTAAGCTATAAGGATTATTTTTAAACTGGCATAAACCATTACAGTTTTAAAAACCCAAAGGTATGGAATACATTCTTAGGTTAAATGAATATTTATTGGTTTCCATTAATGTTAAAATATAGATCATTGGTAGGTTTAGATGGAACCTGGTATCTGTTTTTTTAAAGCACCCTGTTTGATTCTGGTGTAAACTCAGTTTGGCAACTGCTGGTGTGGTTCACATTCCTAATTTTATAAATGAGGAAACTGAGGTTCAAGATAGTTGTCAAGGAGCTGAGACAAATACTGGGATATCGGATAGGTCCCTAGAGAACCCACAAAGAAAAAAAGACTGATATAAGACAGACTACCTTTAGTTTTCTTTTCTGTATTTTAATTTTTCCTTTTTTGGTATTGACAAGATTACACATATTCATTACAGAAATTCATATTTGGTATATAAATGTATAAAGAAAGATACAAAGTTCATTAAAATTAAATCACCCATAGGCAAGCACCATCAAATCTTGGTACATACCCTTCCAGGTCTCTACCTATATGTACATACAATTATGACTTCATGCAGACAACTCACCAGTTTTGTCTTTGGCCCAGACATGGATATTCTCCAGCCCATGCAGTATTTCCCCTGGGATATTAATTGATGTCTTGAACTTAGATCTGTAACTAAACTCCTCATATTTCCCCATACGTCTGCTGTACCCAGTTTTTCCCCATCTCAGTTGATGAAAACTTCATCTTTTATCATTAAGGCCAAACACTTTGGGAGTCATTCTTGACCCCTCTTTTTCTCATACCATATAACCTATACCGTATTCATCAGGGAAATCTGTGGCTCTGTCTTTAAAATCTTTCCATAATCCACCTCCATTGCACTTATCCCCTTATAACATACACTGTAATTTACTTATTTATTTACTCTTTCATTATTTTTCTTCTGCAGTAAATTTTAAGTTTGGATTTTCCATTGATGTATCCCAAATGCCTAGAAGAATATCTGGCACATAAGTACTATATATAGTGCCTACTTATGTGCCTTATATTGTGTGTGTGTGTGTGTGTCCCTGAATAGCAGTATATACAATAATTCCTATAAATATACACATCAATCAAAAATACATCAACAATTCCTGAATAGTAATCCATTGACTAAATGTAACATACTGAGTTTAATCAGTCCTCTCTTGATAGATATTTGTTTCTACTTTTTCATGATTGTAAGCAGTGTTGTAATGACTATCTTGTTCACCTTTGTGCGCTTCTTCCGTTACCTGTTCAGAATGAGATGGCTGCAGCAATTTTAAATTCAATTCATATTGCCAGAATGCCCAGAAAAGTTGGGTTTATTTACACTGTGCCATTAGCTCATGAGGATTGCCTGTACCCTGGCCATCACTTAATATAGGCTCCTGCCTTCAGTACTACAATCTCATATTTCAGTGAGGTCTTTGGGCTTTTTGATATAAAACAGCAAGCTCGTATATGATCTTAGGAAACATAAATGAGTGATATTAGAAATGTGACAACACAGAGTGACAAATTAAAAGTCCCTGTCCCTCCTAAAAGCATTCAAGTTTTAAAAAATGTAAAACACTATGCCAGCTAAATATGTCTGGCAGGTGAAATTCAGAGGCTGGACAGTACCCTTCTAGATGTAACTGCCAAATTTTACTCTAAAACAAACAGGTTTATAAGGAGGTTCTACTGGATTTATAACTTACATATTTATATAAGCTGCTATGGGAGTATTTTTAGTAAAATCTTCATGAATGTGACTGAAGTGAATGAGCTTATAGTACTGAGACATGAAAGTCCTCTGTTTTGGCCTTTTAAGCCCTTTGGTAACAAGTTATTTCATAGATTTTTGAGAATATGCTACAGATTTTTTTTTAAGCTGAAAATCTGAGTTTTCTGTTCTTATGTTATAGACATTGTTTCTATTGATTATTCTCATGTCGAACACAATTAAACTGTGAATACAGTGGTAGTTCCTACAAGTTTTTAATGGAGTTTTAGATCTTTCAAGTAATATATGAATTTCAAACAAATAGTTTATTATAATTAAAGATATACAATAAACTGTTTCATCAACCCCTGTATACATTTTCTTGATGTAACTATTGCTGCACTCTTTGTAATAGCAGCTGCTTCCATGAGAATTAGAAGAGCAAAGAGAGTTCTATGAGAAAAATATGCTGAGGATAAAATATGGACAGAAATAAAGAAGGTTTGTTAGAATCGAGATGTGTCTATTTCAGTTGTTTTGTTTTAAATAAGAGACCTAGATCTAAAATATATTTAATTTAAAATATATCTCTTATATATATACATTTTACTCTGTAAAACTCCTAAGTGGTTTGGTTTTGGCACATTATTTCTAAAAATCTCTATAATAAACAAAGTCCATTCCAGTTTTCCAATAATAAGTTTTTCTTATCTTAATTCCTATTAATTATTGATTGGGGTATGAAGCATCTTAGATCACCAAATATTCTAGTGTTTTAACAATTTTTAAAGAATTCGTAAAGCATTGGCATTCTGTAAAACATGTTAGCATTAAAATTAAATTGAACATACCATAGATTTTTCCCAGTGAGCCAGAGGTCACTCCAGGTTATTTTGAGGATTATCATAGAATATGCCACACAGTTAATAGAAAATTCCAGGTAATGAAACACCTAATAATGAAATATATTTTACATCACTATTTTTTAAAGAAACAACCCAGTTTAATAATTGCCACAATATGATATACTGTCCTTTTTTTTTTTTGGAAAAGGACAACATTTAGGATAATTAGCTTAAAAACTGTGTAACTTCTATGATTTTTTTCCCTTAAAAGTTCTTTCTCTGAAAACTGAAAAACTAAGACACTAAAATAAGTGAACGTTGATTAAAAAGATTACAATATGATTCTCTTATTCTAGTTTCTTAATTCATTGGATGCTAAAGAAATATATTTGGAAATAATGCATAACCTTCCAGATTTTGAACTACTTTCGGCAAACACACTAGAGGTAATATTTTTTTTAATAATAAATAGTATTAAATGTTGGTAACATTTCAGATCTTAACATTTTAAAATCAGCATTTGTTTTATTCATTTTGGAGAAGAAGTAGCAGTTTCAAAGGACTTATATATATATCAGTTGGTTCTAGGTTGAACTCTAATGCCAGGGTTGCTGGCGTTGCAGCTTCAGTGTGGATCTGTAGTTTTGGAAACCTAACTAGTCCTGAAGGTAGGCCGCAGGAGGTGCACCAGAAAAGGCAAGATTTTGATCACAAAGCAACTTTGGATCTGATTTGGAACTCTTTGTTCTCGCTTACAGAACTATCTGTATTGTTCACTGAGAATTAAGAAGCAACTTTAGAAATATTCAGTTTGTAGTAGAATCAGTTATTTTTTCTACTTTTTGATCCCAGAGTGTTCTAAGTCTATATCCCTACCAAACTTTTTGTTAAACCTGAAGAAATCTGACTTCCCCGCCTTTCAGCTTTTTGGCTCTGTGTTGTTGAAATGATACTTTTTCCTGGCACAGTCATCGTCTTTAAGATTTTATGATTTAGTGACTCTTTTCTTTGTGTAATATTATATAATTGATTTATATAGCATTATTCCAAATAAACTACAAAATAAGAATATGACTGGGTCTGAATTTTAGACAATATTTTGAAGTAATGGGTAGGATAGTTAAAATTAAGTCAAAGAAATAGAAATTATTGATAGAACTCTTAGGATTTCCCATCTCTGATGTTTCTTTTCCTTTATCACTTTCTTCTTTAATCACTTTTAAGGATCGTTTGGCTCATCATCGGTGGCTCTTATTTTTTCATTTTGGAAAAAATGAAAATTCAAATGATCCTGAGTTGAAGAAACTAAAAACTCTACTTAAAAATGAACATATTCAAGTAAGAAAAGTGTATTCTGCCTAGCCTTCTGCTTATGTGCTTTCTTCTTAATTTAGTACATAAAGTTAATGTTTTAAATAACATAAAAATGTTTATTTGAAATTCTAGGTTAAGAAACCCCTAAATGCCTTTGTTCTTCTGTTGCATTTTCTTTTTTCTATTAAAAGTTAAAATGATATCCGAAAAAGGTTAACCTTCATTTCTCTTGGGTAGTTGTTATGTGATAAATCTGTATGATAGTTTTTCTGGAATGCATACTATAGAATAGGATATCTTTCCCTTTTTTAAATTCTTAATTCTTTATGTAAGTAATTTCATATTCATTATTTTAAATTAAGATATATAAATAAGCACAAAAATGAATTAAAGTAGAATGCCTAAAAATTATCCACATTTTCTCCACTGTTAATAAACCTACTAAGAATTTACTGTTATAATAACCTTTCAAGCTTTTTAAGTGTGGGCATATGTATGTGTGTGCACATATATGCATATTGTAATGGCCATTGTAATAGACACACATGTAAATTTATATGTATGCTTTTTAATCAAATTAGATTCACTAAATTCTCTTTTGTAAAATTTTCCATTTAGTGATATAAATTTTTCCACATACCAGTGTAATATATATGTGGATATGTGTGTATGTATATGTAAATGTATCGGTCATCATCCTAAAGACCAAGCAGTATTTCACTGTATGGTTACATCATTATTGTTTGACAAATCCTCTTTTACTGGTGACTTTGTTTCCATTTTTATATCAAAAAGATATACTGCAAAATTGCAGTATGAGGAATTTTTTGAACCAAGGTTATATATTTTCTTCAAAGTTTTTTATCCTCATTACCAGAGTCTTCCAGGAAGTTTATTTCAGTTTATATTCTTACTGACAGCATGTAAGTGACCATTTCTCTATACCAGTGCCAGCCCTGGTATTATCATTCTTTATAATTAGCACTGTTCTGATAGGCCAAAAGTGATTTGTTAATAATACTCATTTTCATTTATTTGCTTTCTACTTTATTTTCCATGTATGTCTCTGGCCCATTTTCTTTCTCCTGATAGGATGTTCATCTTTTTATTTCTTAATAGATGCTTTGTCTTAAATGCTACAAATATTTTTTTTGTTTTATCATTTGCCCACTGGGTTTTTTTTCCATACCGTATGAAAATGTGAACCTTTTTCTTTATTATTTCTGCTTGTAGGGTCTCTCTTAAGACATTCTCTCTTTCTCCCACCCCAAGATTATATAAATATTCTCTACATTTTTAGAAGGGTGGGTTTCTAAACAACTCAATATTTTCTTGGAAATTTCCTCTCAGGTTTTTGAAATCTCTAGGAGGCATTTTTTTTTATAACTAAATATAGTTTCAGTGTTAAATGTAAATTAATGATTTCTGTCTCTTACTTTCATGGTCCATTAACTTCTGTTTAGAAGCTGTGTTGTTATAGCAATGTCATTTTTGGATTATCCTTATGAATATTTAACTGAATGGGTAAGATTTTATTTTCAACGGATTAAACCTTCTCTTTATACTTTAGGTTGGCAAGTTTGACTGTTCCTCTGCACCAGACATCTGTAGTAATCTCTATGTTTTTCAGCCATGTCTAGCAGTATTTAAAGGACAAGGAACTAAGGAATTTGAAATTCATCACGGTAAGAAGGGAAAAAGTGATAAAAATTTCTCGATTTTCAAATAGTAATTCTTAATTCTACTTTTTATCCTTGTTTTATATGGACATGATTACGAAAAATAACTTTGCTCTCATTTATTAGTAAATTTGTTTCTTGTGGGGAAAGATATTTTGAATTAAATATAGTTGTTTTATCTTCTTTACTCTTTAAAATAAATCCATTTTTTCTCCCCAATATTTTGATCACTGTTTCAGCAAGGGCTCTGATGACTTGTCAGGCTAGTAAGTAATTTCAGGGTTTGTATTGTTGACAAAAATAAGAAACATCTAGTTTCCATTTCAATGTGCCAAATGTAGCATCTCAATCATTATGGGCAATTTCTAGACATTGTTTTGGATTTTTCAAACACTGGATGACCAGATATCTCCATTAACTGCTTTGTTATCTCTCTTGAATTTATATTTCTGCATTTCACCTTGTTTGGGACTTTAGCCCTGCATCATGAAAGTACAGTTCCAATTCCTAGGGTTTGGAACACAACATTGTCCCTGTCCTGAAAAAGGTCAAATGTAGCAAAAGAGAGACATAAACTACTGACTGTAACACAGTCAGTAAATAACAGATATTGATAACTATGCCTGTTAACATGACAAGCACTCTTCTAGGTGTTAGGAATGCAAAATTATAAGACATGGACTCTGCTCTCAAGAAGCTTAAAATATCATCTAGTGGTGGGTGAGAGGAGGGAGAGTTATAAGAAAATATGAAAATCATTGTAATAGTCATTATGTATAAATTATAAGATAAAGAGACTTTTGCATAGTATAGGTCAGGAGGTGATCTTTGAATTAAAATGACATTTGAATACTCAATTTCCCAAAGCAAATAAGAGAAAAACAAGTGAGGCCCTGTAGACTGAAGGAATTCTGTGAGCAAAGACTTGACAAGATAAACTTAACAGTAACTACTGTTTATTCAGTATCTTTTATAAATCAGATGTTTTTCTAAAAGAATTTGCATATTGTGCATATCCATTTTTATCTTCACAACAACCCAGCAAGGGAGAAAACTGAGGCTCAGAAAGATAAAGTAACTTGCCCATGACAACTAGTAATTGGTCAAGGTAGATTTTGTATCCAAATGTGTCTGACTCCAAAGCATAGGCTTATAGCCACGCTAAACTATGCCACCTCCTGAAAGTGCTGGAAATGACCCAAGTTTTAATAATGGAGTTCTGTTCTTTTTCACCTCTGGAATATTTCTCATAGATTCCCCCTCGCTGCCTTATTTCAGGTCCATTATCTCCTTCATCTTCTTTAATATTCTCCAATATAATTGTCTCATAGCATTTTCTCTTTACAATTAATTACTTGTTTTATTTGCAGATTTATTACCCTGGAATACCTAGAACATTCACGTGTCACTTTTTTGCCTTGAATCTCCTGATCTCTTTTAGAATAAACTTCAGATCCTTAGCATAGGAGCAATGACTTTGTCTGTCTTGCTCACCACTGTACTTCCAGCACCTAGGATGCTGGTGCATAGTAGCTCAGTAAATAATTGTTAAATTAATAGGGTACATTCACTATCTGCCTCTGCCTCATCTTCCTCTGCCTCATCTCCTACCTCTACCCCTCCCAATAATCTTAGCTCCGCTACTTGTGGATCACTGAAAATATGTTCTTTCGCTCCTGTGCCTTTACACAAGATTGTTTTCTTCCTCCTGCATTGTAATCATTTCTTCTTGCCCCTCAAAATATTTAGCAAACTCCAAGTCACCCTTCAAAACTTTGCATAAAGCATTTTCTCCCTGTAATATACAGTGAATACCCAAGTACTTCCTTTCGTATGTTGTCACTAACTTTATAGCATAACTTGTATTATTTCTTTGGATTTAAATAGGTATTGAGTATTGGATTTAAATAGGTGTTTATTATGAACATTATGAACTAGTAGAGAAAACAGACAAGTAGATGGGCAACTTTTAAAATGTCTGAAGTGAGGAGTATTATCTATTTCTGAGTAATAAATTACCCCAAAACTTAGCAGCTTAAAACAACAAACATTTATTAACTCACACAGTTTCTGGTGTTGAGGAATCTGAGAACAGCTTAGCTGAGTGGTCTGGCTCAGTTTTTCTCATGAGGTTGCAGTCAGGGTGGGTAAGGACTACAGTCATCTGAAGGTTAGACTGAGGCTGGCAGATTTGGTTCTAAGCTGACTCATGGCATAGTCAGGAGGCCTCAGTTCCTTACCAGGTGGGACTCTCTGTACAGCTACTTACTTCTCTCAGAATGAATTATCAGAGAGAGAGAGAGAGACACACACACACACACACACACACACACACACACACAAACAAAGCAATGATAATCTGATCTCAGATAATATAAACCGTCACATCCACCATATCCTATTGGTCACATACACCAACGCTGGTACAGCAATGGTATGAGAACCTGAGGTAGGGATCATTGGGGGCTATCTTGGAGACTGACTACCATAAGAGATAAGTATGGGTTGCACTTAGGCAGAACATATAGATGGAATAATTTTCTGAGGTTAGAGAAAGCAAGCTCTTCATTGAGATCTAAAGTAGAAGTAGTGGTTATACAAATAAAGAGGTGTTAAACACATTCCAAGCCCAGGAACCAGCAAATGTATTCATGGCCTCTGAAATGAAAGGGTACCTCATTCATTCTTAGAAAGCAAGAATTTCAGGATAACTGGAATGTTGAGTGTGGAAAGGAATGAGACTTGAGGCTTGAGAGGGCACCAGGGGTCCAAATTATGTGTTTCCTCTGTCAGGTAAAGTAACTTGGACTCTATCCTGGAGGCAAAGCAGAGGGATTCATGGATTTAAGCAGAGATACGATTTAACTAGTTCTACATTTTATAAAGGCGACTGGCTGCCTAGAATGGATAGAAACAAAAATTGGATGAAGGGAGAGCAGGTAGAAGTCTGATGCAGTCATTTATGTAAGAGGAGATGGCTACCTTATCTAAATAGTGGTAATGTGGATGAAAAGAAGTGGACAGAGTTTTTAAATACCAAGAATACAAAATCAGTATAACTTGATGATTGTGGGGTTTTTTTTGTTTTTGTGTGTGTGTGTGTGTGTGTTTTTTTTTTTTTGGCTGCATTGGGTCTTCGTTGCTGTGTGCAGGCTTTCTCTAGTTGCGGTGAACGGGGACTACTCTTCATTGCAGTGCGTGGGCTTCTCATTACAGTGGCTTCTCTTGTTGTGGAGCACCGGCTCTAGGGCGTTGCAGGCTTCAGTAGTTGTGGCTCGCGGGCTGTAGAGCACAGGCTCAGTAGTTGTGGCGCACGGGCTTAGTTGCTCCGCAGCATGTGGGATCTTCCTGGACCAGGGATCGAACCTGTGTCCCCTGCATTGGGAGGCGGATTCTCAACCACTGCGCCACCAGGGAAGCCCCAGTGATTGCGTTTAGATGTAGGGGAATAAGAAAAGGAAACCCAGGCTTCTGATGTGGTGAATTAGCAACTGAGTGACTGATTGCACCATTCTGTGAGGAAGAGAACACTGGGGGAGGAGGTGCCATGGAGTAGACACCCCCAGTTCACAGTTGAATATAGGCCTGGTCCTTAGGAGAAGAGTTTGGGCTAAAACTGTAGATACAAATGATCATCATATCAATGGTAATTGAAGCCATGGGTGAGTATGAACTTGTCAAAAGTGCATAGAGAGACAAAATCAGGGCCCTATGGGTCACTTTTAAGGGACTGTCAAAGATAGAATTCTTGAAGCAATTCAAGCAGCAGCAGCTAAAGAGTGAGAAAAAAAGCAGGAGAATGTGGTGTCATTTATCACTCTATTTAAATATTTATGAAAATCTCTCTCTCTCTCTTCTACTGGCCTGTGAACTCCTTAAGGAGAAGGTCTGTATCTTTTTTAATTTTGCATGCACTATGGCATTTAAAACAGGACCTGACACATAATAGGTGCTTGACTTCATATTGACTATCGAGTGAATAAATCAGAGGGCACGTGGGAAAATGGACTATGTGCTGGTCCTAAGAAAGCTATTATTTGCCAAGCCAAGGAGTATATTCTTTAGGCAGTGGTCTTTAAGCAAGGGGACAACATGATCAGATGAATGTTTTTTTAACTTGCCTGTGGTAGCAATGTAGAAAATGAATTAGCTAAGGAAGGCAGAACAGAAAGACCAGCTTGGTTATTTCAGTAGGTCAGACTAAATTTAGGCAGTAGCCTAAATTGGGGTTGGAGATGGTAAGAGATGGAGCTATGATACAAGGGCAAAGAAAGAAGGCAAGAATAACTCTGGGAAATCTTATTTAGGCACCTAGTGGATGATTATGCCATTGCCAAGGTAGGGAAGGTGAGAAAAGGAGCAAGTTTAGGGGAAAATAGCTCAACTTCAATCTGGATATATTTTGTTTAAAATGTTTATATGACATCCAGGTAAATATTTCCACTGGGCAGTTGGTAATACAGGTTTTGAATTCATAAGAGAAGTCTAGGTTGAAGAAACAGATTTAAGAGGCTATAACAGTAGTTCAGGTGAGCAAAAAGAACTCAACACTGCAAGGAAATTATTCTGCCTCTAAGGATGAAGGAACTTTTCAAAGAGATCTTGACATTTTATCTGATCCTCTAAGAAACAGAGTAAAGGAAAGGTTTCTCCTGGCAGAGCAAACCTATGTATATATAGTATACAGAACACTAAAACCTCAACAAAATCTATTTGTTAATAAGTTTATCTTCTCTTTAATATTTCAAGTACAAAAGCTTTGAAATGTTTCTATGGATAAAAAGACAGAATGTAGATTTTAATTTTTCTCTTTCTCTGTTTCAAAGGAAAGAAGATTCTTTATGATATACTTGCCTTTGCCAAAGAAAGTGTTAATTCTCATGTTACCACACTGGGACCTCAAAATTTTCCTGCCAATGACAAAGAACCATGGCTAGTTGATTTTTTTGCCCCTGTAAGTTATGTTTATCTGTCAAATTTCAATATTGTCATTTTCTCTTGTCACAGCAAAAAAACATTTTCTGGGTAACCTTGAACCATGAATATTAGAATCATGTTACTCAGTTTGGCCACTGTCACATATTACTTCTAAGAAAGGCTGATATACTTGCCCCTCCCCTCCAAGGACTGAGAATATAAATGCATAAGATTTGTAACTAAGTATGGTTTGTCTTACTTAGCATTTGCTTGTTGTAAAAATGGTGTGTGTTTTTTTGTTTCATTTGGCTCAGTGCTTACGAATATTTTTTCTTTCATAGTGGTGTCCACCATGTCGAGCTTTATTGCCAGAGTTACGAAAAGCATCAAAGCATCTTTACGGTCAACTTAAGTTTGGTACATTAGATTGTACAGTTCATGAGGGACTCTGTAACATGGTAAGGCAAAGTATAAAAAATTTATTCTAATTAATGTTTTTGTAAAACATTTGTAAAACATGTTTTGGCAGCCTAAGGTTAAAGCAATAAAATAACTTTAAAATGTACATCTAACATTTAGAGTAGTAGCAAATTATTTAAAGGAATAACTTCAACAAAATGATATAAAATTATGATTGGACTAAATGTATATAGATAATATGTGGTTCAATGTAGACAGGGTCTTATTTATGAAACTCAGAAAAATATTTAGTTGACTTGATAAAATACATAATTATTCGATTTTTCAATTATTTTTTTTTAACTTAATATTGCCTTTTGGTGGTCTATAGTTTTTATTCTTTGTCTTTTAAGTGTAGTTAATAGAAATTAAACAAGCTTCTTAACTTTTGTTTACATACAAAATATTTTCTTAGGTTAATAAATACTCTTCAGTTTAGGAAGAACTAGAAATTATAAAATATCCTTGGGGAAAAAAAAAACCTAGATCAAATCAAGCCTCCAGATATCAGTGTATAGGAAATCCAATGACAGAGGAACATGTCAAGTGACACCAGGTACATACAATCTTCAAGTCCCAGCATGTAGAGAACTTTACAGGACAAACACCAGTTTATTGGATATATACATTGAAAGAAGGAAAAAAGAGATGAAAAAGACTTGCAAGACATATCATTCAAATGCAGTGTCTAGGCCTTGTTTTGATGTAGTTCAAATAAACTAACTCCAGAAAAAAAAAATAGAGATAATTGGGGAAACTTGAACACTGGATATCTGATGATTTTCAGTAATTATTATGATGAAGATATACAGATGGCCAACAGGCATATGAAAAGATGCTCAACTTACTAATTATTAGAGAAATGCAAATTAAAACTATAATGAGGTATAACCTCATACCAGTCAAAATGGCTGTCATCAAAAAGTATACAAACAATAATAAATGCTGGAGAGGGTGTGGAGGAAAGGAAACCCTCGTACACTGTTGGTGAGAATATAAATTGGTGCAGCCACTATGGAAAACAGTATGAAGTTTCCTTAAAAAACTAAAAATAGAGCTGTCATATGATCCAGCAATCCCACTCCTGGATATATATCCAGAAAAAGCAAAAACTAATTTGAGGAGATATGTGCACCCTGGTGTTCACAGCAGCACTATTTACAATAGCCAAAACATGGAAACAACCCAAGTGCCCATCAACAGACAGTTGGCTTAAGAAGATATGTGTGTGTGTATAATGAAATATTACTCAGCCATTAAAAAGAATGAAATATTGCCATTTTCAGCAACATGGATGGACCTAGAGAGTATTATACTTAGTGAAGTCAGTCAGACAGAGAAAGCCAAATATTACATGAAATCACTTACATGTGGAATCTAAAAATATACGAATGTATATACACAAAACAGAAACAGGCTCACAGAAACTTACCGTTACCAAAGCTTGTGAGGGGGACAGATGGGGTACAGGATTAACAGATACACACTACTATACATAAAACAGATAAGCAACAAAGACTTACTGTATAGCACAGGGAATTATATTCAATATCTTGTAATAAGCTCTAGTGGAAAATCTGAAATACATATATATAAAACTGAATCATTTTGCTGTACAATTGAAATTAAAACAATATTGTAAATCAACTATACCTCAATTTTTTTAAAAAAAGAATGTGTTTTAAAAACATAATAGAAGTAAATGTAGGGTGAAATCTTTATGCATCTGTGTGAGGAACAATTTCATTCCACATAGACATACATGCCTATGTAGGCACACATACACTAAGGATAAAAATTATGAATGGGAATGAATTTGGCTACATTAAATGTTAAAACTATTGCCAAAGAAAGAGACATTATAAAGTCAAAGCAAACAACAGACTGAGGAAATATTTGCAGCACATATAACTGACAAAACCTTACTGTCCAGAATATTTAAAGACTACAAATCAATTTTTTTTAAATAGAAGAAAAATGAGAAAGTGTACAGACATTTTGTAATGGAGGAAATTCAATAAATATGGAAAATGTTTGACTTCACTAGTCATCAAGAAAGTACAAATTATAGCAATAGTCATACACCCTCCCCATCCATCAAGTTTTTTTTAAATTTAGCTGACAATAGCAAGTATATGAATAAATACATTATCCAGTCACAGAGTGGAATAACCATAGAGGACTTAAAACTAGATCTGTCTTTACCAGCATGGGTAAATCTCAAGAATATAATGAAAAAAGCAGGTTGCAGAATCGTATAGAGTATGATGAAATTATAGAAAGTTTATTTATAAGTGCTGAAACATTACAATATACTGCTTAGGGATACATATGCATGTAGCCAAAGTGTAAAACATCAATGGATTGGATACATGCTCTTTCCTGGTGTCAGGGAGGAAAGGAAATGGGATCAAGAAAGAACTTTCAACAGTCTGCCAGAATGGCAGAAAAGTTAATCATCCTTAAATGTAGCAGAGGTATACGTGAGTGTTTGTTAGATTATTCTCTTTTCATTATGTTTGAAATTTCATTAAAATAAATTTTAAAAATGAAATAAATAAGGCCTTTCTTTGGTTTTGAATGCCTTGTATGCGACTTTAAAAAGGTGTTAAGCAAAGATAAAAAATTGTGATAAACTAATTAATTTGAATTCCTGTAGTTTTTCTACTTTTAATCTCAACTTTTAAACATCCTATAGATAATTAAGCAAAGTTTAAAGATTTAAAACTATTGCATCAAATTCACCTGGAATAGAGGTCAGGATTCACTACTCACTAATTGGTTAACTTGACCAAGTCACTTAGCCTCTCAGTACCTCAGTTTCCTCATCTATAAAGTTGACTTAGTAATTTTAGCTTCTGAATAGAATTGTTGTGAGGAACAGATGAGAAACTCCACGTGTCAGTGCTAAAAAGGTGCTCAGCACATAATAAGGACTTGTCAAATGTTAGATAAAATTATTGTTTTGTTCATCTAATGGGTTATTTGTGCTCATTTATGAAAGTTTGATAAATGTTTCCATTGTTTTTTCTAAAACTATTTTTGAATCCTAGTCAAAGATTCCAATTTGCTAATGAGTGCTTTTCAACTTTGAGGATGCAAAGTTCAGCTACCGCAAATCCACAGATAGGGATCTCTTTATAACTTTTTAAAAAAATAAGAAGAAAAACTTTAGAGAAGTGCTTTCTGGATTAGTGTTCATACTAATTCTGAGGAGGAAATTATAGTATTTTTTACCATAAAAGCTGACTTGAACAAAGAATAAAAAGTGACCTCATTTTTAGGGCATGATTCGTAATTCTTTAACCTAAAATATGGTTCTATACACATGAATTATTAATTTATTTCCCTATTCTTGCTATTTTTATTTCCTTGATTTTTTTTTCTACTTCTAAACAAATTGGAGTGTTTATTATGGTATTAAAAAAAAAAACACTCAAGCTAGAGATTAGTCTGCTGTTTACATCCTCATCCACCTTGGTTCAGGAGAGCAGAAGAGGACCAAGCTAATAATTACCCATCCTCACTTCTCAGTGTTTCGGTGCCTGTGGATTTTATGGCTAATGGAGTAACTATAAATAAGGATCAGATACTCAGGAGTACAACAATAAATCTATTTCCTTTGCTAAATCTGGCCAGGCTAAAATTTTTCAGTCACCGGCAGTTTAGCAATGAGTTTTTAAAATCTTGTTGTTGTTACTTAAATAAAGGCAAGCTGGTTATTTATGAATTTGAAACAATTGGGTAAAGTGTATAAAATCTTTGTTTAATTTGTATTCTCATTCCTAACAGTATAACATTCAGGCTTATCCAACAACAGTGGTATTCAACCAGTCCAACATTCATGAATATGAAGGACATCACTCTGCTGAACAGATCTTGGAGTTCGTAGAGGTATTTTAAGTTATAGCCTGTGGCTATAAATCCTTCCATGTATGTTTACACTTTGTATGAATATTTGATAGTGTTTAATAATAGGATTTGTTCTTTTTATGCCAAAACATTTCCTGACAACATTAATTTGTTAAATTTTCTACTCTTTTAAATATTATAGACTTATTCCCAGAGTTTATAGCAAGTATATGTTTTGTTTGTTACCTAGTATAGTGCTTTGTACTTATGGACACAATTATTTATTACCACATGAAATTGTAACTTTTACATAAAGCCTTGTCACCCCCTTTCCCTGTTTTCTCAGGTAGAATTACCACAGATTATTTCTTTTCGGTCCCATATAGATGAGATAAGCAGTGAGCCCCATTCTTGGATAATTCCAAGAAATATGTGGCTAAGGACAGTCTTACCCCAACCGCCAACGGAGGGCTTCTTCAAGCCCAGGCAGCTTATGCCGAGCCTGCTGTGTTATTAGCCCAGAAGTGCTCTGCATCTACAGCATCTCCTTTTTTCTCACTAATAGTCTTAATTGACTAAAATAGTTACAGGGGAACTCCTAAGAAAGAAATGAACAATTCTAGCTTATTATCCGTGCAGTGACCATTCTACTTTCTGTCCTGCTCATCTCTCCCTCCTCCTCCAAAGTAGTAGTTTCTTGTTTTGTGTTGTTTTTGATTGTTTCCCCAGGGAAGCAAACATCTTCATTAGTATTACCCAATCATGATAGACTGAAGCTCTGTTAAAACAGCATTTGGAGCAAGTGATCTGAGGTTGTGCAGTATCTCAAGTCGGAATGTCAGAAAAATAGAATAGTAGGCTTTCCATAAATAATTAAAGGGTCATTTCCAAACCAATTATTGGTTCCAAAAAGAACTATATGGCCTGTGTAGACATCTGGGCAGCTCTTGGAACTCTTGCCTCATCTACCTCTAACCTTAATTAAAGTTGCCTCTTTTCTCTACCTAAGATGATTTTAGTGATGTATAGAAATAAGAAAATATACCTTGATTTAATGAGACTGATGGGCAAAATCCAAACTTAAAAAATAAATTAAGGATCATTTCTTACTTTTTAAAATAATTCACTATAGATTCTCTTTATATATCCTAATGTATCTTTTGATTATTCAGAAACAGGAACCTTACTAAATGACATATACCAACAATTTGCTAAGAATATATGAACTACTCCTTTTTATGTCTGTTACAATGAACGCTGTATTCTCTTTAGGATCTTATGAATCCTTCAGTGATCTCATTGACACCCACCACTTTCAATGAACTAGTTAAACAAAGAAAACATGACGAAGTCTGGATGGTTGATTTCTATTCTCCATGGTGTCATCCGTGTCAAGTCTTAATGCCAGAATGGAAAAGAATGGCCCGGGTGTAGTAAAATAGTTTATTGTAAATCTTAACATTTACTAAGAATGTTTATTTAACAATTATTTTGAAACTGAGATGAGTGAACCCACCTCTAGATTATCACTTAATAAAAGTTCTGATCACTTTTTATATACCAATTAGATTTCAACTCTGCTTCTGTCTGGTATATGCATAGTATAGAATAATTACCCTTTTTTCTATGTCATTTGGTGTATATTTGACCAAATTTCTGCCAGCATCAACACAAAGATCTCCTTTATTTCCTATTAACATTTTTTCTACTTCTTCATTTTTAGAGCTTAAAGATACAGTTTCTTCACAATATTGTGAGACTTTAAAGTAAGAAAAAAATAGCCTTGATCAATAAAACAGATTTTTAAATTTCCTACAGAGCGGTATAAATCATGAAGGATCGGAAACAAATTATTTAAATACCAGAATGGAAAATGAAATTACTATTTTGTATTTATTTCTAAGATAAATAATAAACAAACCTAAGAGTTAAGATTATTTCTGGTATCTTAAATTCATAATAATATAATTTTCTGCTCTTTTCAATAAAATTTTTAAATTTGGGCGTGACTCAGTATGCTATCTGTGACCCATGGCTGCATTTGACAAAGTAACTCTGAAATACCATTGCAAAGAACTTCATTAGTTCTTGGTTTCTAACACTTTGAATTTTATAACTGCACAATTTTCCCCATGCCATAGATGAACAAAATCAATTATTTAATCTGCAATAATTGTAATAAGTTCTTGACTACAAAATTAGATTTCCAGTGCATTACTATAAATGTTCTATTATGTTTTAAGCCCTTACCCATTTTTATTTGGTGAAAATCACTGACAAATAATATAATAATCATCTCACAATGACTATTTCTCTATTGTAAACATATATAAAATAGTTATAGTAATTTTATTCTAATTACTTTGATCTTTTTTTCTTTTGTAGACATTAACTGGACTGATCAATGTGGGCAGTATAGACTGCCAACAATATCATTCTTTTTGTTCCCAGGAAAATGTTCGGAGATACCCTGAGATAAGATTTTTTCCCCCAAAATCAAATAAAGCTTATCAATATCAGTAAGTGTTCTCTAAAATTTGAAGATGTTTATATAATCATTTATTTATACAGTTAAAATTTTAAAGTTATCCTAACTAAATAAAAGTTAAACCACCAGTATTTTTGGGAGCCCACCATGTTTAAGATAGTGTGCTAATGAGAAATTTACAAGATGAAAAGTGAATTGAATAGTCCCACTGATCATGAAGCTGACAATCTAGTAAAGAAAATGAGGAGAGGAAGAACATTTATTAAGCCCCTGTTTGGTTTCAGGTATTCTACCAGAGGGTTTTTGCTCACATTATTTCCACTAGTTCTCATGGGTCTTAAAAAGTGGGTAGGAATTTGACAGACAGTAATAACTGGAATAAAGGTTCAGAAAGTAAAGCCTTGGAGATTTTGAGTTTTGCCATTACCACAGATATATAGGAGATGTCCAGCAGGCAGCTAAACATTCAGGTCTGTCCAGAGTACAAAAAGACATCGAGACTAGAGAAAAATATATTTGGAAAGCCGCCATGTAAGCAGTATTTGCAGCTAGGTATATCTGAGAAAAGAGATGCTAGATGAAGTCAGTCAACTAAACTTATCTTTTAAATTGCTACAAAGAGATTGTTTCCTGAACATGTCCAATAATAGAAAATAACTGTCTACAACTTACATATTTTTTCTTCTTTCAGTAGTTACAATGGTTGGAATAGAGATGCTTATTCCCTAAGAATCTGGGGTCTAGGGTGAGTAATTAAAATATGTATCATTGTTTAAATTATATTCAATGCTATTTACCTTCCTCTCATGTCTAGCTAAATTTACTAAGTTGTTTAAGGGTTCTAGCATTTTAAAGTACTTAGTAAAGAATTATAATTTACCAAGATAAGGTTGTGCTTTATTACATTATTACATTGTCATTGTTTGAAGTCATTTAACTTAGAAAGATTTGCAATATTCTATTTTAGATGTTTGCTTTGGTTTTGTATAATGAAAAATAATTTTCATCCCTTGTCACAGATTTTTACCTCAAGCATCTATAGATCTAACACCTCAGACTTTCAATGAAAAAGTTTTACAAGGGAAAAACCATTGGGTGGTTGATTTCTATGCTCCTTGGTGTGGACCTTGCCAAAACTTTGCTCCAGAGTTTGAGCTCTTGGCTAGGGTAAGTCATGTCTATCTACTTAAATAAGTTGTGGTCACTGGCATGTTTTAATAATTAGATAAGACATAGCAAATATAATTTTATTTCTTCAAAGTTTCCTCTGAATTTAAAAAACTCTGTTCCATTTCTGTGATTATTATCTTTGCAGTAGATTTCTTCCTTCTTTATTAAAGCTTTTAGCTAACATCCTTATCTTGGTTGACATTGTCTTCTTAACCAAAATAGCCAGAAACCTCACTTCTTCTGCTTGTTCCTTATTTTCTTCCTGTCACCATTACTCTGCTGCCATCCAGGCAGTCACTAGATCCTATCAGTTCTATCTCCTAAATGCCTTTCAAATCTGTCGTCTCCTATCATCTCCTCTGCTAGCCTTTTGTTCAAGCCTTCGTCATCTCTCATCTAGACTCAATCATATGTGCCTCTTAACAAGTCTCATATTGCCAGTCTACCTTCTTCAGTTCCACCCTGATGATCTTTCTGAAATATCGCCTTCTGTGGCTTCCTGTTAACCACATTACTTGACCTGCATCCTTGACTACAAATCTCTGATGTGACCCTTCTGACCTCTTCAGCTTTATCTCTCTCCCTGACCTCACACCTTACACTCCAGGCACAACAAAGTACTCCAGGTTCTCTGAACAAGTACCCTTAGGTACATGCTGTTTCCTCTCTAAAATGCCTTTTCCTTACCTTGGTCATCTGGATTTTTTTTCTCCCTATCATACAAAACCCAGCTCCAATGGCATTATGTATTCTCTAACCTTCCCACTTAAGCAGTGTCACCTGGATATCATGTACTCCGTCAGTGTGCTTATACAATGCATGTTAACTATATATTTAGATATCTTTCTCCTCTATAAAACTATGAGCTTTTGAGGACAAGATACATGTCTCATCTATCTGTAAATCCCCTGTGTCTTAACTCAGTAAACGCTTATAAAATTAAACTAAATGCAGTCTGTTTTGGTGTTTCTGTCATAACAGTCCTGTCAGTGGCCTCATCCAGACTGATAGCTTCCTCACCTCTTTACTGAAGGAACTTTGCCTTTGGCTCTGAAGTATTCATTAGAATGAGAAAGTCAGTACCAGTTCCACCAGTCTAAAACAAAAGGTGAACAACATCCCAAGCCGGGGGAATTTTTTAGCAAAAGGATTTCAAAGTCCTATGGAGCCATAAAACATTGTTTTAGTTATTGACTGGTCTTTGAAATAAGAGGTTATTCATTTTTTTCTACTTATATCTTCGTTTCCTCTTATGCTTCCTTTTTCTCCAATAAGTCTAACAAAAATGTTTTGTTCCCTTATCCCTTAAAAACTTAGTTATATATTTTGCAATGCAGCAATATCTTGCATATAGCAGAAAATTATTAAAAAGGTCATTCAGCAAATCCTAAGCACCAAGTAGCATTATGCCAAATATTAGGGCTAAAAAAATGGAAAGACAAAAATTCCATGTCTTTAACAAGATTTTAATCTAGTGGGAAGATAAAATGCAAATAAATATATATAAATCAATAGGATCATTACTATAGTGAAATTAGAGTGAAACAAGAGTATGGGAAGAAGAAAGTCAGAGTCATGCCAGGAGGAGACAAAAGGCTCCACAGAAAAGTTAGTATTTGAGATGAGAATTACAACATGACTAGGAGTGTGGCGCTTTGAAAGGGTTGGCTAGAGAGTACTCTAAACAGAGAAGACAGAATTTGCAAAGATACAGGGACACAAGCCAGTGGAGCATGTTCAGGCTTCTCCACTATTGGTCCAGGATTACCAGAAGATAACGACAGAAGGGGAGTGGCAAAAACTGAGGCTCTTAAATAGGCAAGAAGGAGATGGTTTGGTCTGCTTGCCTACACTATTCACATTGTACACTCTTCCTCACTGTTTTCAGACTGTTCGGAATGTATTCTGTATAAGCATTGGAAGAGAACTGTTGGATATGTCAGGATCCATTTTATATTTTAGAAGGATCACATTGAATGGACTGAACATGGGCCATCAAGATCAGAGAAAGATCAGAGCACCAAAAACAATATGGTGTCCTTCTGTAACCTAAAGTACAAGTCAACTAGATGTTTCTGACCTTCACTATGAGTGTGTGTGTGTGTGTGTGTGTGTGTGCATGCGTGCATACATGCTTCTGCATGCATTTTTGCTGGTGCCCTAGCACAAGTTAGTCCACCTGTTGAGTACCCCAGCCTTGGGGACAAAATTAGAGGTAGCAAAGATATTTTAATTGTCCTGAAGTGAGAGGTGATAACCTGAACCAGGATTATGGCTGTGGTGATAGAAAGAATGGAACACGTGTAAGAGAGATATAAGAATGACTAGGATTTGGTATTTGTTTATGATAAGTGTAGTAGAAAAAGGAGTCTAGGATGGCCCTAGTTTCTGGCCTGAACTGAGTGAATAGTTGGACAGAAGGAGTAGTGGGCTAAGGCGAAAGGATTCATTTTAGAAATAGTATGTTTAAGGTGCTTATTTAAGTGAAACAGGCCAGTACCTAGTTGACTGAAATCAAGGGGAATAATAGGGTTCAGCAGCAGATAGGTCTATAAAATCTCCCTGGGAGATTTTTCACAGTGAAAAAAATTGTTGATGAGAGATAGAACTGTGATTGGACATTTTAATTTGAGGGGCGGGTGTAGGAGGAGGTCCCCATGCTAGAAATGAGGAAGAATAGCCAGAGGAGTAGAGTAGCCAAGAGAATAGTGATAAGCCAAGAAAGAAAAGAGGAAAGAAAGGTGTGGTCCGTAGTGACAGATACCCATAAAGGAGACTGAAAATTGTCCATTCAGTTTGGCCAAATAGAAGTCATGGGTGAACTTCTCGTGGTTTCAGTGGAGGGAGCAGTAAGAACAGAAGCTAGTTAAAATGTGTTGATAATAAGTAGATGATGAGGAAGTGGTCAAAGAATAAACTGCTCAAAAAGAGAAAGAGGGGCTTCCCTGGTGGCGCAGTGGTTGAGAATCTGCCTGCCAATGCAGGGGACACGGGTTCGAGCCCTGGTCTGGGAAGATCCCACATGCCACGGAGCAGCTAGGCCCGTGAGCCATAATTACTGAGCCTCTGCGTCTGGAGCCTGTGCTCCGCAACAAGAGAGGCAACGATAGTGAAAGGCCCGTGCACCGCGATGAAGAGTGGCCCCCGCTTGCCACAACTAGAGAAAGCCCTCGCACGGAAACGAAGACCCAACACAAGCCATACATTTTAAAAAATAAATAAATAAAAATTTAAAATAAAAAAAAAAAGAGAGAAAGAAAGAAGCAGGGTGGTAGCTAGAGGAACCAGGGCAATTAAGGAAGGAATTCTTTTTTGGTCATGTGTGTATATACTGAAGAGTGAGAAAGAGCTCTGAGAGAGAGGGACCAGAGAATGTAGACATAGTCAGCCTTCCACGAGAGGAAGGGTGCTGCCTCAGCAGATGAGACCAGAGACCTGAGGGAGGTGGAGGACAGAATCTGAGACGTTTCTGGTGTGACAGACACACTGTGGGTAACAGGAGGAAGGCGAAGAAGTAGTTCAGGATAAAACTTCTCAATTTTCTTGATAAGGCAAAGGAGAGTTTATTTGCTATTGGCAGGGCTGTGCTAGGTAAATAAGAGTTCAGAGCTAGTAAGAATTTGGAAGCAATCTTGTTTGAATGGAAATGATTAAAACTTTTTTTTAAGTAACAAATCCTTAGATTTATATATATTTAAAATTTTTAGTATCATATTGCTTTGTGGTTGCCAGAATAGTATATGCCAAAGAGAATAGCAAAGCATATTTTTCTCTTTTCAGATGATTAAAGGAAAAGTGAAAGCTGGAAAAGTAGACTGTCAAGCTTATGCTCAAACCTGCCAGAAAGCTGGTATCAGAGCCTATCCAACTGTTAAATTTTATCCTTATGAAAGGGCAAAGGTATGTACATGCCTTCTTCTGTGTGCCTTTCCTTTAGCAGGTAACGCTTTTTTCTAGTTTCATTCCCTTTGTCATTTTTAATTTCACTGCATGTCACTGAAACAAGCTTCTTTTCACATACACACCAAGGGATTTCCAAAGATTTTTCTGCCTCACAGTTGATAAGATCTCCATTGCCTTAAAATTTTTATACTCCTGAATAGGGAACTACTAAATAGACACACCAAAATACTAATAGTAGTTTTCTGTGGGTGGTAGAATTCAAGGTAATTATTTTCTGTGAAGTTTTGTATTTCCTACTTTTATAGAATTAACATATATTATCTTTATAATTAGTTTTTCTAGGAAAGAAAGAGAAAATTAAGAGAATACTGTCAATACTTTTGAAATAGCCTTAGTACCTGAGCATTTATCTTGAGGAATACTTATTAATGGCTTAGACTATAAAATAAAAGTTAGGGTTCCATGGTTCATTCATAATTTGTTTTTTGGGCCACTGACAATATGCTTTTTTTTTTTTTTAAACAAGAAAACTTGGCATTTATTACCAGTGGGTCTCTATGGTCATTGATACAAAAGCATATATCTTTCAGCCAGTATAATTGCTAACTGAAAGGACTCATGACCTTTGCTGTCTTCCCAAGTAAAAGAATAAGACATTTTTGACAGTAGAACTGTGATAAAAATAAATATCTGCCATGCATTCATGTTTTCTCGTAAAACATTGAAATAATTTCAAATGTTTTAATATATACTTTTTAAGAATATCAGTTTAAGATCTTGTGTTATTTACTTTTGATTATAATACATTTTGAAATAGAGCTAAAGAAATTAGATGATGAATTTCAGAAATGTAGATTTGTCAGACATCTAGATTTTTCAGTGAAGGATTTTGATTTATGAGGAAGCTATCTCTGTCTTAAGAACAGTCTGGGGTAAGCAGAACTCAGTGATAGTAAAGGAGCTTTATACCAGAGCCTGAATCTTAATTCCTTTGGAATCACTAGCTTCCCAATTCTCAGAACACCTGAGAATTAGGTGACATAAATAGGCGTCTTATTCAGGTAGAATGATGTTAGGGAAGTATCAGTATAATGAGCAGTCGCAGAATTAACCAGGCCATACAGGGAGCTGTTTGAAAACATGATGTTACCATGTGTCCAGAGGATAAGATGAGGACCCAAAATATCCCTGTCCAAATGGAAAGGCAGGGGTAGAATCCAGAAGTCCAGCAGACAAGGCCAAAGCAGAATGGTGATTGAAGTGAGAAATTCAAACCAGGTGAGCAGCTATACACAGAAACAAAATCCTAGCATACAGTTTGGAGTTCCCACCAGGAAGAAGGAAACAGGTGGCTCCAGATCCAAAATAAGCGGGCCTGGGTGTATTGACCTGTCCTCTCCCCTGCTTTTTAGCCACCTTCCTGCTGTGGGCAGATGAGAACCAGGAAATATACATTGCTTTGCACTGTTGTAGTTGGTCAAGGTTTTTGTCTATGCCAATGACTTTAGATTAGAATGCTTTGAGTCCTCTGGGGACATCTTAAACAATTTAGATGTTTTGAGGCATTTGGAGTTAGCAATGCATTTTTTAATCAAGGTATTAATTTACATGTTTCCATAAAAGTATTGTTAGTATTTATTTCAGGTAAATTATTGGTTAACTGCTTTTGCAGCAGCATTTCCTTGAAGAAATTGAAGTTTTAAACACTTGGAACTTTAAGGAATATTTAATCAAGTTTCTTAGATGGAAATGTCATGTTTTGATTAGATACTTAAAAGGTTATAAGAAGAATGTTTTCAATTTTAGAGAAATACTTGGGGAGAGCAAATAGATTCCAGAGATGCAAAAGAGATTACTACCTTAATATATGAAAAATTGGAAAACCTCCAAAATCATGGAAAGAGAAATAAGGTAAGGACTAAATCTAGAGCTGACTTTGGCAAACAGTATTTAAATTTATTCTTACTATATAGTATATGTATCAATAAACAGTAAAATGAAGCTTTAAAAATTAATAAGGTAGTTAGAAATTTCTTCTTTGGAAAATATGACAAATTTAGCCTCTGGACACTTAAATGCTTAGAAATTGGGACAAGTAAAACCATTTAACAGAAAAATAGTGACTATGGTCATAAGTTATTAAAATTTGCTCAAATGTAAACACATTGATTTGAGCCTCATAACACTTTGGAGAGCAAGTTTTCTTTTGTTCTTGGTATAGTCAGGATGTATTAAAACCTGTATTCATCTTGCCCCGCACCCTTGAATTATTAATCTATCAAGAAGCATTGCAGCCTCTTTCCTGCTATTCTTCAGAGAGCTATTCATGTTTTCCTTTTTTAAATCAGTATCATTCTAGGACATATTTAGAAACAGGCCAAAGAGTTTACAAATGCTAGAGTGCTTTCTGAATGGAATTTAATACAGTCACACATGAGGTTTCTTCGATTCTTTCCCTATAAGGTGAAAAGACGAAAGAACAGCACAGCCTCTGAAGAGGGCTAGAGATGTCTGGCTTTATAGATCCATATTAGAACTACAGACCCTGGTATAGGAAGCTTTACAACCTACCTCAAGAATTATGTTTTATCCAAATCTAAAAGATAGAAAAGAGTTAGTTATGAAACTTTATTTTTTTTGTTTCAGTGAACAAAAATGTTTTTCTGATATTTTGGCTATGTTTGTTTTCTCAAGATGCTTTATTTTTAAAATTGTGACTTATCTCAAGTGAAACATTTGAAATCGAAAACATGAGTCATAAAGTAGAATATGCTAACTGAAATTAAGTTACAGAGCACATCAAAGTATGACTTTGAAAGTGTGGTAAGTTATAATTGGTATTATCTGCCGTGGGCAGGTGAGAATTGTGAGATACCCTTTTTCCATTGTTATAACAGGCGAGGTATACTTCATCTGATCTATTAAATAAGAATATTGAGTAATTATTTTTGAAAAGGTAAAACTTAGGTCAGTTTATTATTTTTAACTTCTTTTTAACATTAGATGTTGAAAGAGAAAGGAATTCAATCACTTTTACATTATTATTGTAGGATGAACTTTAATGATGTTGAAAATGAAGAAAAAAATTGAAAAGAAATTGACAGATGACGTCAGAAGCCACCTTTTCAGAATGTTACTATGTTCTGGATGGGAATAAATGAACATTACCTTGGACTTGTAATTGCACTGCTTGAATTCTGTACAACATTAATATAAATGAAGGGTCTGCAGACTTTTTCTGTAAAGGGCCAGATTGTAAATACTTCAGGCTTTGTAGACCATAGATGGTTCTTTGTCACATATTCTCTGTTTTTATTTTGTTTACAACCCTTTAAAACATGTAAAAACCATTCTTAGTCTCAAGGCTATACACAAATAGGCCACAAGCCACATTCAGCCCGTGGGTCACAGATTGCTGACCCACAGAAAGATGTTTAGGCTGGCTGGCTCAAACATGAGCCTGCTCTATGATCTACGTACATGCTAAGTTATACAAAGTGTACTTTATCAATTCAAGTTTTGTGGCTGGCCTGAAAAGAGAACTTGGTTTTCAGTCACCTGTTCTCCTAAAAAAATCTCTGAAATTATCTGACCATGTATTTCATTTAAAAAACATACTCAAAATGTGGGAAAGTAAACAGATACCCTATTTTCATGCTGTATTATAGTGAAGGGATTCATTTTCTTTCCTTTTCTAAAGGTTGAAGAATTGGTTTTAATTTTTCACATATGAGAAAAAATTTTTATAACAGAAAGTAAACAAATCCTATTGATTTCTATAGTATTCATATATACCTGAGGGGAAAAAAATATTTATAGCAATTAACTGGGCATTGTAGAGTATCCCAAATATTTCTATATTTTAAAGATATGTGTTCATTTATTTTCTGAATTGCTTTCATAATGTTTTCCCTGTGATGGTTATTGATTTTTGAAGCATCTTTCTAATATTTGTTTTTGACTTCTGGACTTTGTTTTGATGCATATCCTTTATTTACATTTGCCTTTTTTCCTTCATGGTTTTGGTTTTTCACTCTTGTCCAATCTTTTATTATTCAAGAAGGAAAAATTAACTTTGTAGATTTGTTTCCCTAAAGCTCATAATGATGCTGTGTTTATTCCAATTATTTACTGTTGGAGGCTGCCATTTTCAGATAAATATTGGCCTAACAACTGAAGTTAATTTTGTAAGAAAATCAAGTATAAAAATTTAAGGATGGGATCTTTTAGTTTCTTAATTGTTCAGGCTCAAAGAATCCAAATTTTTTTTCCTTGCACGTTAACAAAACATTGTAACATGTAGTTATTTAGTTATAATTCAGAGTGTATGGAATGGTAAAAATCCCAATTGATCAAAAGAGGTCAACAGGTTTTTTTCAAAACTTAAGTTTTCCCAAAAACCTATTTGAATCATGCTTTATTATGTTGGGAGAATTTTGGTTTTTTGTTTGTTTTGTTTTTACCCCATTCCCCAGAATTTTCTCATAAAGGTTAATTTATAACTGCAATTTATCCAAAAAGTACTCTATTTTTTTTTTCATTTTCAAGTCTAACCCTATTCTTCATATTCTCTCCCATATTGTTTCTTGTGTATCTTTTAACTTCTTATCTTGAATTCCACTTTACACATGTGGGCACACACAGAAGAGTCACCACTTCTAACCTTAATTTTATACCACCTTTTTTACTTATGATCAGTAATGGCAAGTGCCTTTCATTTATTAAATTTTCAAAGCCTAGAAGATTTTCAAAATTGGCTTGTTTCTACAAGAATTCCAAAATGGAATGCCTGAAGAAGTTTTGGTAAATATTTACTGAACTTGTACCAGTTATGAGAGTACCGCTATGCTGGACACAGAGAAGTGTGCAAAAGTAAACTAAACCCAAGGCTTAGTCCCTGTCTCCCTAGTGTCTGTAAATTCACAATTCTGACATGGGACCCATAAACAAGCTTATAGATACCTGCACTATTGCCTATAAATAGAATGCCAAACTTACTGGTTGAGAAATATCTTAGGCAGTAAATGAAATAGTAATTATGTATCCTGTAACTGGGCCAAGGTATGTGCCTGTAGAGTCAGCTCAAAAGCCAGGGTGACCTGGGAGACATGTTAAGTAACATGTAGCATAAAAGTAACGTGCATCAGAATTTTTCGCAATCATGTCAGTATCATTGGGTATTTAAAAACTGCTGACAGGATTAAAGGTTCTAACGGCCACATTAGTGCAGTAGAGCACCTCTAGAGTGCCAGGTAAAACACGGCATTTTTCTCAGCAACACCATTTTTGTGTGCAGCTAGCCTTGGGTAACACAGCACCATTTCTCACAGACCAGAGTGCATTCTATCAGGCAGCTAGACTTGAAAATTAGATGTTTAATGTGGTTATGTGAAACTGTTGGGAATGTGTGTTTGGGGCATTAATGATGCTTGCCTGTTCTAGTTTCCCAAATTTTATTTAATGTCTTTCATATCTTTTTCATTTTAAGGATATGGTTAAGATTTTAAAATAAAATAACTATTTCAAAATAACTATTTTAATATTTTAAAGGTTTTCTTTAAATTTGTCCTTGTTTTCTAATAGTATTCAAAGCAGGAATTTTCTTTGACGTGTACAGTTATTAGAAAAGCATTACTATGTTGTTTCCTATGGGACACATTTTACAAAGATACTTATATAAGAAAGTTTTTAATGAAGAGGTAGTGTTTTTAATCCATTTAAACAATTTTTGTGTAATAGTCTAATTTCTTAGGTCTACCAACAAACTCAAATGTCTCATATTCAGTCCATCATGACTATTTAAGAAATAGTACAAAGTTTAAATTAACAAAATGCATTTAAAATTTTCTGTAATGATACTTGCAGGATAAAATTGATTCTGAAGATGAGAAGGAAATAACCTTTCTGGTAGTATACCACTTTATATAAACCAACACTTTAAATGTACCCAACGGGAATTCCCTGGTGGTCCTGTGGTTAGGACTAGGCGCTTTCACTACCATGGCCCAGGGTCAATCCCTGGTCGGGGAACTAAGACCCCACAAGCCATGCTGCGCAGCCAAAAATAAAATAAATAAATGTACCCAAATTCTTCTGGTGAATAATCTTGTTTTTAGTAAGAGTAATAAGAAAATTTAGGTCAACCACCAAGCAAAGTATAAATGTATTACTGATCATATATGAAGATGTTAGTGATTTACTGGCTTGAGTCTTTTTTTTTTTTTTTTTTTAACACTAGATTTGCGTTTAGGTTCTTGTACAAATGACCCACAGGTTTGAACTGTGCAGTTTCACTTACATGAAGATTTTTTTTCAATGAATAGGTTCTACAGTACTACCTGATCCATGGTTGGTTGAATCCACAGATGCAGAATTATTATTACATAGGGCCTATTATTACATAGGGCCAACTCTAAAGTTACACATGAGTTTTTGACTGTGCTGGGGGTTGGCAACCCTAACCCACACATTGTTCAAGGGTCAACTCTACTGTCACCCAATCCCCTTGTTAGCGGCTGGATATATTTTATGAGCAGAAACTAGCCAGAATAACAGATAGAGGCTGATGCCAAACTGTCCCATATCAATATTAAATCCAGGAATGTGGTATCTTGACCACTTGATTGCATTATCTTGTCAACTTGAGTGAATTATTTAGTAGCCTGATGTCCTGAAAATTAGTAATCATATGCGAAAAGGTCTGTGCTGCTCTAAATTAGGGTTTGCTTAAGATTCAAAAGTGGGTAAGTAAAATAGATCAGTAGAAAAAAGTCCAACAGAAGGGTCCCAGCATGTGGAGAAACTTGGTCCATCAAGGGCTCCTGAGACAAACCATACACTTAACAGTACCTGAGATTGGTCCTCATGACCAGACACAGTAGGAAAGAGGAAAACCCAGAAATGTGTTATTCATCAGTCTGCCCTCTGGTCTAACAAGTGATAGACAATTCTTCATTGAACTACTGCTATTCCAAACATCTTGAGGAGGTAAAATATTTTTTTTTAAATAATCAATAGGTTCCAGTACAAGATGACTCCCAAACTCACCTCCTCCCATGGACAAATTGAATATACAGCTGCATACAGAACAATTCCCTCTGAAAGAAATCTAGAATCTAGCTGAGCAGCTCTTACACATCAGGTGAATGAGAAAAAACCCACACTGGAATGGGTAGGAGAGGCTGAGATGCTATCTCACCATAAACCCCACCTGGCACAATGACACGACCAAGAGGGAACTCAGGACTACCAGTTCCTCCCTGAGGATCAAAAGGTTCAGACCCCACAGCTGCTGCTCCAACTTTTAAGACTTGGACCCAAGAGATGGGCCCCCAAAGCATGTAGCTTTGAAAGCCAGCAGGGCTTGCCTCCCTGAGACCCACAAGGCTAGTGCAACCTGAGAAGCAGTTCCTTACAGGATTGTATGGATTCACCGTGGCTAATCCCCCAAGGCCTAGCACAGAGGGAACATACTGAAACTGCCCAGTCTTTACATGGAACAGGCCTATTTGCTTATCTTAAATGCTTTAGCCTGAACGGCAGTCTTCTACTTTAACACACTCCTAGGGAGTCACTGCATTACTACTCTACAGAGACCATGGAGGCTGGCAGGCACCATCTTTGTGTGCTCCCTCTGCCTCACACCAGATCACCAGCACCTCCAGAGAAGGAGTTTGTGCAAACATCTGGCACCCCAGCTATTATGGCTACCACCCAGGGGACATCCCTTGAACACCTGGTTCTGGTGGCCAGCAGTGCTTGTGGATCCCATAGGACTGTAGCAAACTAGCAGTTCCCCACAAGCCTCAGTGCAAAGAGAGCAGACAGAAATGCCATCTCCCAGTCTTCCTCAAGAGGTGTATTTGCATACTTTAAAAGCTGCTGCCTGAGAATACAGTTTCCAATCAGCCTGCATCTAAGTGTGGGACTGAGATCCATACCCTTTGGGACACTGACAGGTCTTGGTACACTCTCCACTACTGAGACCCACTAAGAACAAAGAAGTCTGCTTGGAAGATCACAAAGATGTGAGAGCCAAGAGCTAGGGCATGGTTAAATGATAAGGTTCATCTACACAAGACCACTCTTTCAAAACTGGGAGAGGTGGTTTTACCTAATGCATAGAAACCAACACAGAGTCAAGGAAAATGAAGAAACAGAGGACTATGTTCCAAACAAAGAACTAGATAAAACCTCAGAAAAAGACCTTAATGAAATGGAGGTAGTGATTTATCTAATAAAGTTTCAAAATATAGTCATAAAGATGTTCACTGAGGTCAGGAGAATGATGCATGAACAAAGTGAGAATTTCAATGCAGAAAATATAAGAAAGAATGTAGCAAGTAAAAATTACAGAGCTGAAGAATACAATAACTGAACTGAAAAATTCAGTAGAGGGGCCAACAGTACACTAAATGAAGTAGAAAAAGTATCAGTGAAGTCAAAGACAAAACAGTGGAATTCATCCAATCAGAGCAGCGTAAAGTGAAAGAATGAAAAAGAGTAAAGATAGCTTGTAGGACACCATCAAGCAACCCAGTATTTGCATTACAGGGGTCCCAGAAAGGGCAGAAAAATTTGAAGAAAAAATGGCTATAAGCTTCCCAAACCTGGGAAAAGACACAGACACCCAGATCCAGGAAGCTCAGAGTTCTAAATGTGATGATCTAAAGAGACCCACACTAAGACAAGTTATAACTAAATTGCAAAAGACAGAATACTAAAAGCAGTAAGAAAAAAAAAAAAAAAAACTTGTTTCATACAAGGGAACCCCCATAAGATTATAAGCAGATTTTTTAGCAGAAACTTTGCAGACCAGGAGGGAGTAGCATGGTGTATTCAACATGCTGAAAGAAACAAAAAACTGCCAACTAAGAATAGTCTACCTGGCAAAGTTGTCCTTCAGAATTGAAGAAGAGTTTTCCAGAAAAGCAAAAGCTGAAAGACTTCATCACCACTAGACATGGCTTACAACAAATGTTAAAGGGGATTCTTTAAGCTGAACTGAAATGACACTAGTTAGTAACAGGAAAACATATGAAAATATAAATCTCACTGGTAGAGGTAAATATATAATTAGATTCAGAATACTCTAATGCTGGTGAGTTAATCACTTACAAATCTAGTTACAAAGGTTAAAAGACAAGTAACAAAAATAATGAATTACAATAATTTCTTAATGGATACACGAGAAAAAATGATGTAAATTGTAACATCAAATACATAAGGGGGGAAGTAAAAGGGTAGAGTTTTTGTAGGTTACTGAAGTTAAATTGTTATAGCATAAAACAGACTGTTACATATAAAAGATTATCTATGTAAGTCTCATAGTAACCACAAAGCAAAAACCTACAGTAGAGTCACAAGAGATAAAGAGAAGAGAATCAAGCATATCATTACAGATCATCATCAATTCACAGATGAAGGCAACAGAGAAGAAGAACAAAGGAACTACAAAATAGCCAGAAAACAATTAAGAGATGTTATTAGTAAGGTCTCACCAACCTATAATTAATCTAAATGTAAATGAATTTAATCTCCAATCAAAACACATAGAATGGCTGGATGGATTAAAAAAAAAAAAAACCAACTATATGCTACTGACAAGAGACTCACTTCAGCTTTAAGGACACAGATAGTCTCAAAGTGAAGGGATAGGAAAAGATTTCATGCAGATGGAAACCAAAAGAAAGCTGGGATAGCCATACTCATACCAGAGAAAATAGACTTTAGCACAAAGCAAGTAATAGTGACAAAGAAGGTCATTATATAATAATGGTGTCAGTCCAACAAGCAAATGTAACATTTGTAAATATTTATGCACCCAACATAGGAGTACCTAAATATATAGAGTAATTATTAACAGATTTAAAGGGAAAAATTGACAGCAATACAATAATAGTAAAGGACTTCAATATCCCACTTTTATCAATGGATAGATCTTCCAGACAGAAAATCAATAAGGAATCATTGGACTTTTAAACAACACGTTTGGCCAGATGGACTTAACAGACATTTACAGAACATTTCATCCAAAAGCAGAAAAATACACATTCTTTTCAAATGTACATGGAACATTATTCAGGATAGATCATATGTTAGGCCACAAAACAAGTCTTAATTTAAGAAGTTTGAAATCATATCAAGCATATCCTCTGACCACAATGGTGTGAAACTAGAGCACAATTATAAAAGGAAGACTGGAAAATTTTCAGATATGCAGAGATTAAACAATATGCTCCTGAACAGCAAATGGGTCAAAGAAGAAATCAAAAGGGAAATCAAAAAATAACTTGAGACAAATGAAAATGGAAATACAAAATACCAAAAGATATGGGATGCTGCATTTCTAAGAAGCAAACAGCAATAAAAAGCCTACCTCAAGAAACAAGAAAAGTGTCAAATAGCCTAACTTTACTCCTAGAGGAACTAGAAAAACAAGAACAAACAAAGCCCAACGGTAGTAGAAGGAAGGAAATAAATATCAGAGCAGAAATAAATGAAACAGAGACTAAAAAGTAAACAGAAAAGATCAATGAAACTAAGAGTTGGTTTCTTGGAAAGATAAAATTGACAAAACTTTAAATTGGATAAATGAGAAGAAATGGATAATTCCTAGAACATACAGCCTACCAAGACTGAATTATAAAGAAATAGAAAATCTGAACAGACCCATTACTAGTAAGGAGGTTGAATTAGTAATCAGAAACTTTCCAACAAACAAAAGTCTAAGACCAGATGGCAACCTTTCTCAAACTCTTCCAAAAAATAGAAGAGGGAAATTTCCAAACTCATTTTAGGAGGCAAGCATTACCTCAATACCAAGACCAGTCAAGGAAACTATAAGAAAGGAAAATTACAGGCCAACATCCCTAATGAGCAATGATGCAAAAATCCTCAACAAATTATCATCAAACCTAATTCAAAAATACAGTGAAAGGATGAAACCCCATGATTAAGTGGGATTTATTCTAGAGGTGCAAGATGGTTCAACATCTGCAAATCATCTACTAATCACATTTTAAAAATGAAAGATAAAAATCATATGATGATCTCAATAGATGCTGGAACGTCATTTGACAAAATTCAACATCTATTCATAATAAAAACTCTCAGGAAATTAGGTATTGAAGGAATCGTACCTCAACATAATAAAGGCAATGTGTGACAAGCTAACAGCATACTCAATGGTGCAAAGTTGAAAGCTTTTTCTCTAAGATCAAGAACATGATAAGGATGTCCACCCTTGCCACTTTTATTTAGCATAGTACTACTGGAAGCCCTAGCCAGAGCAATTAGGCAAGAAAAAGAAATAAATGGCATCCAAATCTGAAGGGAAGAAGTAAAACAGTTTCTACTTGCAGATGACATGATATTATATATAGAAAACCCTGAAGACTCTACCAAAAAACTGTTAGAACTAATAAATTAGTAAAGTTGCAGGATACAAAATGAATACACAAAAATCAGTTGCATTTCTATAAACTAATAAACTGTCAGAGAAGTCAAGAAAACAATTCCATTTACAATTGCATCAAAAAGGATATCTAGGAATAAATTTAACCAAGGAGGTCAAAGACCTGTACACTAAAAACTATAAGACATTGATGAAAGAAATTGAAAAGACTCACATAAATGGAAAGACATTCCATACTCATGGATTGGAAGAATATTGTTAAGATCTCCATACTACACAAAGCAATCTGTAGGTTCAATGCAACATCTATCGAAATTCCAATGGGGACTTCCCTGGTGGCACAGTGGTTAAGAATCCGCCTGCCAATGCAGGGGACACAGGTTCGATCCCTGGTCTGGGAAGATCCCATATGCCGCAGAGCAACGAAGCCCGTGCACCACTACTACTGAGCCTGCGCTCTAGAGCCCATGTGCCACAACTACTGAAGCCCACACACCTAGAGCCCGTGCTCTGCAACAAGAGAAGCCACTGCAATGAGAAGCCCGCACACTACAATAAAGAGTAGCCCCTGCTCACTACAACTAGAGAAAGCCTGTGCACAGCAACAAAGGCCCAACACAGCCAAAAATTCCAATGGCATTTTTCACAAAACTACAACAAACGATCTTAAAATTTGTACAGAACCACAAAAGACCCCCAAATAGCCAAAGCAATCTTGAGAAAGATTATATTTCAAAGTTACAGTAATTGAAATAGTATTACTGTATTTTTGAGTAAATTTAAATTGACTTACCCTAACTAGTCACTAACCTTTCTTTTCTTAGTTCTGCATTTTTTCTTTTACTTTCTATGTTGCTAAACAAGTGAAAAAAAAAAGTTTAATGATTTATAAAAGTGATATGTGTATTTATATAATAAATTTTTCAGGCTTGGAATAGCAATGTTTCATATGGTTTACTATAAAAACTGAGGTTATTGCTAGATCAACTGCATTGTGATTTTTAAAACTACCTCAGCAATTCATTCTCTCCCAAAAAACAGTCACCAAAGAACACAAGACTCAATAATATGACATATCAAAAGGCCTTAATCTAAATCACTATATAAGGGGTTAGGAAAGCTAATTTAATCTGTTTTAACTATGATGATAAATTCAAAATGCAAAAAACATACCTATTTTACTACAGAGATTAAATTACTTTTAGAATTCATTTTGTTGATGTGTTTTGCATAAACTTAGAAAAAGCCTAAATGAGAAATTTTTCTACCTCCTCCCTCCGATATTTACAATTATCTTCTCTTAGGATCAAAGCCATGGCTTTCTTATATTCTGCTCTGTTTTCAGAACCCAGCGCATGTATGTATAATATATACTCTAATTAACAACCAGCAGTATCATTCTACATTGTTATATTTGTTAAAATTAATTTGCCAGTAATTCAACTGTGATAAGAATTGTTGGCTAGAAGTTATACTCATATTTTTTCTTTTTTATATTCTTTTATTGTTATTATTTTGAGGTGTACAACGTAATGATTCGACATTTGTATACATTGTGAAGTGATCACGGTAAATTTAGTTACCATTGAACACATGTTTAGTTGACAGTGCAACCAAGGGCACTGAATCAACAAATATCAAACTTAGCATGTCCAAAACTGAACTTATATTTCTCTTTCAAATGTGTTCTTCCTTAGAATTTACACTTTGTTAAGGGAGTTATTCTAAGGGTTCAACTAAAAATTTGGAGTCATCATAATTCCCTCTTCATTGTCCCTAAGCCATCAATCAGTCATTTCATCTACATATTCTACCTCATCTTTATATCTAGATTCTGTGCTCTTCACAGATCTCTACTGTATTATTTCAGCCCTTTATCATTTCTGACCTGCTATTTTACAGCAATCCTTCAGTCTCTTTGCTTACATTTAAATATAATTTTAATTTTACTCTATAGAAGTTATACTCATTTTATGCCTCAAAATTTGTAGCAGATGATCTATAAGTTTAATTAGCAGATTTTGTAATGCTTAGAGGGTATTATAATAGATATGGAAATTTTTAGAAGTTAGTAATTTTCATTGTACACTTAAGGTAGCTTTACTTATCAAGAAAGCACCTAGTCCTTTGAAAGGAACTTTCTCAGAGAATTTTTATGACTTCATAATTTCTTTTTTCTCCATTCAGTCCCTATGACAGACTTCCCCCGAAAGATCTTAATCAGAAATAACATCAGGCACCAGTAGATGGCAGTGAAAAATAAGCAGAGACGTAGAAGGTATTTCATTACTCAGAAAATGCTGTTTCTACTTCAGTACTGAATGAGAATTCACACAGCCCAGTTTGCCTTTGTTTTTCACCAAAAATCCTGAATATCAGTCCCATACATTTGACTATGAGAAACTGCAGAGAAACTAACACTGTACTTTGCATCCAAAAGTTTATAATCTAGCATAGCAACTAAGACAAAGAAATACTCAAGCGTGTGAATGATACGAAAGAATAAATTTAAGACAGTCATATAGGCATATATACTACTGCAGACAAGTAAACATATATACATATATTGAGGCTCAGTGATTCCCATTCATGACAAATGCTGCCTAGATAACAGTGTACATGGATTTCTTTTAAGAAATTATAAAACATTAAACTGTACTAATAATATTTTAATTTTTTTATTCAAAGGCTCCTCAGGATTTTTGGTGTTTTAATACTGCTTTAATTAATGAAATAAGAGGTTCAGTGTTTGGGTAAAAAGAGCTGAGCCCTGGTTTAAGAAATGTGTTTCCTGGATTCTAGTTTTGGCCCAACTACTTATTAACTCCAAGTTTGGACAAACCACTTTATCTCTCTGTACCCTGATCAACTCCTTTGCTCAGTGGTAAAACTATCTCTTCTTTCTACTTCATCGGGTAGTTATGTAGACAAAATGAGATAACGTGTTTAAAAAAAGAAAAAAAGAAACATATGCAGGCAACAGAAATCAAGAAAGTGAGAAATTTTGTAGGACAGATGACATAGTTTCTTTAAAAAAAGATAGCAAGAAAAAAATACAGACGGAAGGGTAATCTATAGATTAAAAGAGAGATTAGAGAGAGGGGCTTTTGAGTTATATTAGCTAAAGGCAATGTATGGACTTTATTAAGATTTTGATTTGAACAAACAGACTGCAAAAAATTTTATGAAACAGTTGGGGATATTTAGAACACTAAGTGTATATTTGATATTAAACAAGTATTCAATGAAGGGGAATTTTTTTCAGGTATGTTAATGGTATCAACAAAATGAAATGTCTGGGATTTGCTTGAAAGTAATTCAGTGACTAGGATGTGGAGGAAAACGAAATAAAACATAACCAAAAAAGGGAAAAAATAATAATCTAGGGGCTGGAAGTGGTTGTTAATGAAATAAGACTGTGATATCTTATTAACTATTGGAGCTGAATAAAATGGACAAATTAGGGTTTGGTATAGTATTCAACTTTTTCTATTTCAAAATTTCCAGAATAAAGTTTTTAAATAACTAAGTTTAATTTTTAAAAAGCAACATATTGCCTTTATAACGAAGATATTACCGAACTTTTATGCAGAACACCAAATGACAAATTTGTAATCATCTCTTTGCCAGGTATAAATCCGTTTGCTGAATTAGGAAAGGTAGGAAAATTACTACAGGATAAAGATGGAATTGGTTGGCACTAAGTAGGACTCTTTTGGAAGAGAATATGTGCAATTCATTTCCCTTTCATTCCTCCCTCCCAGCTTGGAACCTGAGAGCCATTTCACTGTTTAGAGCCTGTGTAATTGGCCCGAGCTGTCAGAATGCTTGAAAATTATGATGCTGTTTCCTCACTCAGGTCATAAGACTGAATTCTCACACAGAAAGAATTGACTAGAGATTGTCTAGTCGAACCAGACTAATAAAACTAAAGACTGATGGTACACAGAAGTCTCACCATCTTCTGCAAGAGTGACCTGAGGGGCAGGGTACATCATCTCCCTAAAGTGACCTTCTCTGCTGTTCCTAAGGGCCATTTCCTTGCCTGGCAGCGCCTAGCCCATGCCCTTGATGGATACCGCAGCTTTGAATTGCCAGCCGTCAGTGCCTGCTACTCTCAGGGATGCTCTTTCCTGAACTGAATCTCTCTTTCCAGCCCTGGATCAATTGATCTCTTTCTCTCTCTGCAGCCCAGCAGTTTGCTGTTATTCTCTCAGTACTGCTTCTATACAAAAACTTGTGTGTATGAGAAACTAGACTTTTTCCCTATAAACAGCACTGTAAGAGAGTTTTGTGCATTGTGCAGCATCTATTCGAAAAGACGATTCTGAACACCTTTGAATAATAGTATTCATTTCAGAAACATGGTATACAGTAAACTGTTGTATAATTAATGTATGAAATGGACTCACATGGATTCTAGTCTGGGATATATTCAATACAACCCCCGTCCCCTCAGCTCCTTCCTTCTGTGTTCTAAGGCAGAGCACAGGCTTCCCCTTGGCTTCGGATGTGCTTCCATAGTCCTCGGAGTCACAGTTTTTCTTACCCTTGCCCTGTCTTCTTGAGTAGCGTCCATCATTCCTTCTGATGTTACATGAATTTAGTTCTCGAGGGAACCTAAGAGCAACTCTCAAGATTCTTTGCATGTCCCAGCCATGAGGTACACATGCACACATACAAATTGGGCCCAGAAACATTCTTAGGTAAGCCATCATGCCCCAAGTTGGAGGCACAAATTCAGTCCTACTGAGTCTAGTAGCTTTTAAAAAGGAGATTCCCTTGGTTTGAGAGGAGAAAATTGGGAAGGATTCAAGCACCTACATTTTTGCTGTAATATTATTTTCAGATTTCACAACAGTCTATGAATAATTATTTTTAAAGACTATGAAGAGAAAGTGCTGCTCATATCAGGAGGTGAAAACTCCAGTGGAAGTAGTGGGGATAAAGGGGTCAGAATGCGTAGGATCTCTGCAACAGAGACCAGTGATTTGGAAGTCTGTTTGAAGGAATTAGTGATAGTGGTAATTTGATAATGATCACCTGTTTCCTCTTGCAATACAAAAGATTAAACTGGGGTGCTGCTTAATAGGTAACACCAACATGGTAAAGTTCAATTTGAAACAAAATTATCTCCAAAAATCTCTTATGCATTGAAAAAAATATTGGCTGGGATCAGCTAAGGAACAGATTCACCTAAGCACAGTCTTAGTGTTTCCTACAACCGCAGTCCTATATCCAAATCAGTTGCAGCCCCACTGGTCACATGAACACCAGAGGGGATGATGCATAGTCACCGTGTTACCACTTTCCGTATTCAGTCCAGCTCCAGCAAGGGACACATCACCCACTAGTTTTGGGGGCTTCTGCTTCTTAAGGCTCTAGAAATTGGGAAAGGAAATATCTGCTTTATCTACTGTTGACCTGGTGTTTTGATTTCCAAATAGTTTACAAGTTCTGCTGTTCAAGAAGTTCAGGCAAACCTATGAACTACTACCAAACAGTCCGTGAGTTAGAACAAAAATGTGCTTGTCAAAGCAACAGACTCTAGATTTATGTCTTTCTATGCAAGACCACTACTGAAGGCCTACATGCTTGGTCTTGCCAATTGAAAAGTCAAAGAAATCTAATTTAGTCTAAATGGGTATAGGAATGAAGGTAGTCACTTGAGATTTAATAGGCAAAGATTATCTCAGGAGTTAGATGCCTCTTAGTTGAACTAATGATTAGTAGAAAACTAAGACATACTCCTTCACTATAATCTCAGGTGTAAGTGTAACAAATATTTTAAAGGGCCACTATTTAGCGAACATGAGAGAAAACTAGAGTAAAAATAAGAAAGGATAAATAAGAAGTATTAAAAGTTGAAAATTACCTAGAAAGTAAGGATGGAGAGTTGAAATATTATCTCAGAAGGAAAAATGTTCGCAATGGGTAGTAGTTCTAAGTTCTCCACCTTTTAGAGATTGTTTAATGCTGCTATGAATATGGGTGTACAAATATGTCTGACACTCTGCTTTCAGTTCTTTTGGATATTTACCTAGAAGTGGAATTTCTGGATCATATGGTAATTCTATTTTTAATTTTTTGAGGAATCCCATAATGTTTTCCATAGTGGCTGCACCGTTTTACATTCCCATCAACAGTTCACAAGGGTTCGAATTTCTCTAACTCCTCACCAACCCTTGCTATTTTCTCTTTGATAATAGCCATCCTAATGAATGTGAGGTGATACCTTTTGGTTTTGATTTGCGCTTTGAGTTTTTTAATTATTACATTTTCCATACAAAAATATTTTGTGGAAGTTGGCTAATTTATATTTTCATACTTCATTTCATAGTATTTTCCCACCTGGATTCATCCTTCAAACTCAAACTCTGTCTTCCTCTATGAAGCTTTTGCTGACTTCTTTACTCCACATTGATTTCTAAATTTCTAAAAATATCTCACTCTCTACCACATAATTTAGCATTTGTTTAGAAGAAAGCATAAGCTTTCATTCAGCACTTTACTATTCTCCAATTATTCTATATGTTGTCTTCCAAAGTAGATTGTTAGATCTTCAGGAGCAAAAGAAATTTGTTTTTTACTTATGACCCTCAAGAGTCACTAACGTACTTTAGGGGGCTAAATGCTTGGTATTCATTTAGTTTGCATGACTTTCTACATGTGAAATTTGAGAAGTTTGTAAAGTAAGTATTTTGGCCTTATAGAACTGAACAATACTTAGATGTATTTAAATCTGCTATATAAAATGTCAAATGTATAAACAACAAGGTCCTATTGTATAGCACAGGGAACTATATTCAATATCCTGTAACAAACCATAATGGAAAAGTATATGAAAAAGAATACACACACACACACAAACGCAAATATATATCTGAACCACTTTGCTCTACACCAGAAACTAACATGTAAATCAACTATACTTCAGTAAAAAATAAAATAAAATAAAATGTCAAATGTAAAAGCCATTATCTAATGAAGCATGGTTTCCCTTTTTTTAAAAATAAATTACAGGGCTTCCCAGGTGGCGCAGTGGTTGAGGATCTGCCCCCCAATGCGGGGGACATGGGTTCGAGCCCTGGTCTGGGAGGATCCCACATGCCACGGAGCGGCTAGGCCCGTGAGCCACAACTACTGAGCCTGCGCATCTGGAGCCTGTGCTCCGCAGCCGGAGAGGCCGCGATAGTGAGGGGCCCGCGCACCGCGATGAGGAGTGGCCCCCACTTGCCGCAACTGGAGAAAGCCCTCGCACAGCAACGAAGACCCAACACAGCAAAAATAAGTAAATAAATAAATAAATTAATTAATTAATTAAAAAAATAGTGCTCCTTTAAAAAAAAAAATAAAATAAAATAAAATAAATTACAACAGTATAATCATGCCTTCTAGCAACAAGAATCAAATAACTTTAGTTGCTCAATATATCAATTACATAATAACCTTAGCTGCTTAATGTATCAGTTATATTGCCTGCTATGCTGAGTCGTTTTTTACATTGCCTTTGCTTTATTCTCTATCTTACTTCTTCCAAGTAACTGTATCCCTTCTCCCCTTCTGTCCAACTATCCTTAGTCTTTCTCTCTTGTTCACTTTTTAAATTTTATGACTATTTTTTTTATTACTTTTAAATTTTATTACTATTTTCTAGTAAATATTTTTTAATATTCTTCATTTGGGATAAAATATACACTACATAAATTCAGTGGATAAATACCCACACACAGATTTACCCTACATGAAATGTGTTCCCTCAGAAGTGGGCCAATTCATCCATTATGGGATCAAGCCATAAAAACTGAATCCAAGCAGTAATTCTCAATTTAAAAAAAGAAAGTCCAGAGCCTCATTTTCAGTCCTCCTTAATCATAACTAGTTGGCAACAAACGTTGGCATTTCTTGGTGTGAATAAGCCTTAACATAAAAACTCCTCACAGTCTCAAGAGTTAGAATTTAAGGGAGAAATGTATTCAGGTGGCCATTTATACACAGTATTTTAAATACCATTTTGGCCAAATGAATATCAAGTGAGTTGCTGTCAAGTGAAATTTTAAAAGCACATAAATATCTTGAAATTTAAAAGTTCAGCCCGGGGACTTCCCTGGTGGTCCAGTGGTAAGGAATCCACCTTACAATGCAGGGGACGTGGGTTCCATCCCTGATGGGGGAACTAGGATCCCACATGCCGCAGGGCAGCTAAGCCTGCACACCACAACTACTGAGCTCACGTACCTCAACTAGAGAGCCCACGTGCCGCAAACTACAGAGCCCACATGCCCTGGAGCCTGCGTGCCACAACTAGAGAAGAGAAAATCTGTACAACACAGCTAGAGAGAAGCCCACGCTCCACAACAAAAGATCCCGCATGCCTCAACGAAGATCCCACATGCCACAACTAAGACCAGACACAGCCAAAAATAAATAAATTTTTTTTAAAAAATGGTGTGATGAATTGGGAGATTGGGATTGACATGTATACACTGATATGTATAAAATGGGTGACTAATAAGAACCTGCTGTATAAAAAAAATAAATAAAATTTAAAACTAAAAAAAAAAAAAAATTTCAGCCCAGCTAGAGGTCATTATGTGTCCTGACACTATGCAGGGGAAAATAGATTTGTCCATGATGATTATATAGCTATTAACAGAATATTGGCCCAAACTACTCCAATTCCATGTCTCATCTTGAAGATACTCTTCAAACTGGCCTCTTCTGTGAAATTTTCCTTGACATGTGAAACCTGGCTCCATTAACGACTACTATATTCTGCCTCTCACTTCTTTTCTGCTTAATAAATCCAGCATCCAGGCATACATATTATACACAGTGTTTTGAGACACTCAAATATAATGTGGATAAGACACTTCAAAAACAGGAACATAGTCATTATGAGATGCAATAAGACTTCTAGTCAGAATTTATAGAATCATGTTTTAATTAATTGCAACATGGGTATAAAATAGATGTTTAAAAGTCCAAAGTGCATCTCACATTTCAACAATGGATGTTTAAAGTGTTTGTAAATTATATTTTGCATTTGACTAAGTACTGAAAATGTGAATTTTAAATTAAATTCTAAACAGTATTCTAGAGAATCAGAAAATTGGATTCTAACACTCACTGTGTAAGTTTAGGCCTGTCCACTTATCTGTTTTCTTGATCTAGACTGCATGAACCTTGAAGGCTAGGACTGTATCAGCATTCAACACATTTTTGGAGAATAAATGAATGAAAGAAAAAATAGGTATGCAAGTCCACTTATAAGCAATTCTCACAAATGTATATAAACCATCAATGAACAATTGTTCTTTAAACTCTATGCTGTGATCTTTCCGTTTTCATTAGAATTAACTGCATCAGCTGAAGTATGTGTTTTATTGAATTAACTAAGTTTACACTACTGTAGTTGGTTATCTTCGTGAGAGGGGTTTGAGGGTATGGAACAGGATAATATTTTGAAGTCCAAAAATAATGTAAAAGACATATTCTTTTTTTCCCCCAAAGTTTTTCATTACCAACCCTGGTAGAATTGGTTGGCTTCTTTTACAGCTTCATGTTTGGTCCCTCAAATTAATGTCCAAAAAAAGTTCCATCCATGGATTTGGTGTTTAACATATCCCATTTTTTGAAAGAACAACTCTTTGCACCCCACAAACTACAGAACTATTGACTTAAATCAGTCCATCTGAAATGCAAGCCGGTTTCTTTCTTGATAAATTACAAGACTGTAATCTCTAAGTGAGTACAGGTTAGGTTCAACTCTTCCACTCATGGAACACTGTGATCCTCTTTGTCATCCTTCCTTTGGCCTGCCTGAATAGGAATCATTTATGAGCTAGCTGTATGAGTTCAACATAACCAATATCATTCAACAAAAATTTATTGAGCACTTATAATGTACAAGGCTTTGATCTAGGCATTTAAGATAAAGTATATTTCTTCATCTCATGAAGATTTGATTCTCTCAGTGAGAGACAGACAATAAACACTTAGCATAAGTAAGTGTTATAGTATGTTACAAGTATGTTATAGAATAGAGAAAAAGGTAGAACAAGGTAAGAGGGATTGAGAGTACAGGGGCAGCAGCAGGAGGGTTGCAGTATTAAATAAGATAGGCAGGGAGAGTCTGCCTTTGAAGGAGACTATCTGTGGGTGGAGCATATCAGTAGTGAGAATAGCTAAAGAGCAGGCTCCAACACATGCTAGGCAAGTTCAAGGAACAGTAGGGAGGCTACTGTGGCTGGAGAGGAGTAAGCTACTGGAGAGTAGTAAGGTTTGAGGAGAAACTGAGAATTGGGAGCCAGACCATAGAGGGCCTTGCAGGTCATTATAAGCACTTTAACTTTTACTCAGCATGAAACTGTTAAATTCCAGAACCAAACAGAAGGCCCTAAAACCTTCCAGACAAGAAACACACATACACATACACAAAAACACACGCACTAAGTTACCTACAGAAGAACAAGCACCAGACTGTAACTGGAACTCTGGATATGTTGGAAAACTGTGAAGGAAAGACTTTCAAGTTCTGAGAGGAAAATATTTTTAACCTAGGCTTCTATACACACCTACCCAGACACAAATAGCAGGCAGGTAATAAAGATGTTTTCTCGGGAATTCCTTGGTTAGGACTCCACGCTTCAGGGGGTTCGATCCCTGGTCAGGGAACTAAGATCCCGCGAATCATGTGGCATGGCCAAAAAGTTTGCTTAAAAAATAAATAAATATTTTTTTCTCTTAGGCAGTTAGCTGATGGTGTGCCTCCACTAAATGAAAGCATTAAAAAAAATGCGTGAGATCCAAGAAACAAGAGAGCAGTGAAGCAAAATCACAAGACAACAACTGAGCAAGAAGATTAAAGATGACCAGGTCAGATTGGAGCCAGAAAGTGAGGCCCTGGGAAAGAAAGCTCTGAGGAGGGAGGGGGAAGTATAAGGGCACATTCATGTCTGGGAAAAACTAGAATATATAGGAAGTAATTGGTGGGGTGTAGAAATGAAGAATGCACTCAGACTCTCTCCTTTGAGTAATCATAGCATTAAAACTAGAGTAAGGGGACTTCCCTGGTGGTGCAGTGGTTAAGAATCCTCCTGCCAGTGCAGCGGACACCAGTTCGATCCCTGGTCCGAGAAGATGACACATGCCGCGGAGCACCTGAGCCCGTGCACCACAACTACTGAGGCTGCGCTCTAGAGCCTGTGAACCATGACTACTGAGCCCACGTGCCACAACTACTGAAGCCTGGGTGCCTAGAGCCCGTGCTCCGCAACAAGAGAAGCCACTGAAATGAGAAGTCCACGCACTGCAATGAAAAGTCCATGCACTGCAATGAAGAGTAGACACTGCTCACTGCAACTAGAGAAAGCCTGCACACAGCAACAAAGACCCGACACAGCCAAAAATAAATAAATTAATTAACTAATTTCTTTTTTAAAAAAGAAAAAACTAGAGTAAGAAATATAAGTCTAGCCCACCACTTGGCTTTTCAGTGAGCTATTTTTTTATTTTTTATTTTTATAAATTTATTTATTTATTTTTGGCTGTGTTGGGTCTTTGTTGCTGCACGCGGGCTTTCTCTAGTTGCGGTGAGCAGGGGCTACTCTTCGTTGCAGTGTGAGGGCTTCTCATTGCGGTGGCTTCTCTTGTTGCAGAGCATGGGCTCTAGGCGCATGGGCTTCAGTAGTTGCGGCATGCAGGCTCAGTAGTTGTGGCTTGCAGGCTCTAGAGAGCAGGCTCAGTAGTCGTGGTGCACAGACATCGTTGCTCTGTGGCATGTGGGATCATCCCGGACCAGGGCTCGAACCCGTGTCCCCTGCATTGGCAGGTGGATTCTTAACCACTGCACCACTGGGGAAGTCCAGTTAGCTAATTTTTTTAATAAAACATAGAAATAAAATTAATTAGTCATGAAAATGCAAATACTGTCATTGATTTTCAGATTAACAACAGAAGAATAAATATACACTGATCCAAATAAAGGGAAGGGTAGGAGCACTAATGTCCTTATCTCCCAGAGAGAAGATAGACTCTGTAGTTCAGGGATTGCAAACTCACATAGCCCAGTAGGCAAAGTAAATGAGGGCAGTTAGAACATGCCCTATCTAAATGGGGCAGCAGCAGCTCCTTAGCTCCAAAGGATTGTTGACATGAAGAAACAGAGACCCAGAGATTCCAATGTACCAAGAAAAGCCTAGATTTTTATGAAAAATCTTTTAATGTTGACAGCTACTTTAAAACATTTTGAAATATTAATAGGGCCAAACAATGCCAGATCCAGCCCAGGGTTTCCAGCTTATGACATTGCTATAGCAGATGGACAAGAAAATGAAGGAAGGTGTTTGAAGGTACAGAGTTAACCAATGGAGAAGCTGAGCTGGTAGCAGCAGCTTTAAAACATGGGAGGTCACTCTTGCCATTTCTATATAACACGGTATTGGAAGTCCTAGCCATAGTAATCAGACAAAAAGAAAAAGAAATTAAAAGCCTCCAGATTGGAAGGGAAGAAGTAAAACTGCCACTATTTGCAGATGCCATGATATTACATATAGAAAATTCTAAAGTCTCCACCAAAAAACTATTAGACCTATGAATGAATTTAGTAAAGTTGCAGGATACAAGATTAATATACAGAACTCTGTTGCTTTTCTATACACTAAAAATTAACTATCAGAGAATTCAAGAAAAAAATCACATTTACAATTATATCAAAAATAATAAAATACCTAGGAATAAACTTAACCAAGGAGGTAAAATACATATATGCTGAAAACTGTATAACATTGATAAAGGAAAGCAAAGAGGACTCAAAGAAATGGAAAGATATTCTGTGCTCTTGGATTGGAAGAATTAATACTATTAAAATGGTATACTGGGGCTTCCCTGGTGGCGCAGTGGTTGAGAATCCGCCTGCCAATGCAGGGGACACGGGTTCGAGCCCTGGTCTGGGAAGATCCCACATGCCGCGGAGCAACTAGACCCGTGAGCCACAACTACTGAGCCTGTGCGTCTGGAGCCTGTGCTGCGCAACAAGAGAGGCCACGACAGTGAGAGGCCCACGCACCGCGATGAAGAGTGGCCCCCGCTTGCCGCAACTAGAGAAAGCCCTCACACAGAAACGAAGACCCAATACAGCCAAAAATAATAAATAAATAAATAAATAAAATGGTATACTACTCAAAGCAATTTGCAGATTTAATGCAATCTCTATCAAAATACAAAGGACATTTTTCACAGAAATAGAACAAATAATCCTAAACTTTATATGGAACTGCAAAAGACCCTGAATAGCCAAAGCAATCTTGAGAAAAAAGAACAAAGCTGGAGGTATCATCCCCCAAGACTTTAGACTATACTACAAACCTACAATCATCAAAAGAGTATAGTACAGGCACAAAAACAGACACATAGGTCAATGCAAGAAAATAGAGAGCCCAGAAATAAACACATGCACTTATGGTCAATCTATGACAACAGAGGCAAAAAGATACAATGGAGAATAGACAGTCTTTTCAATAAGTGGTACTGGGAAAACTTGACAGCTACGTGTAAAAGAATAAAATAAGAACATTTTCTCCACCATATACAAAAATAAACTCAAAATGAATTAAAGACCTAAATGTAAGACTGGAAACCATAAAACTCATAGAAGGAGACATAGGCAGAACACTCTTTGACATAAACTGTAGCAATATTTTTTTGGATCTTTTTTTTAGGCAAAGGAAACAAAAGCAAAAATAAACAAATGGGACCTAATCAAACTTAAAAGCTTTTGCACAGCAAAGGAAACCATTGACAAAACAAAAAGACAGCCTACTGAATGGGAGAAAATATTTGCAAATGATATGACTGATAAGGAGGTAATATCAAAAATACATAAACAGGAGCCAGGAAACAAGATGGCAGAGTAGAAGGACATGCTCTCACCCACTCTTGCGAGAACACCAGAATCACAACTAGCTGCTGGACAATCATCGACAGGAAGACACTGGAACTCACCAAAAAAGATACCCCACATCCAAAGACAAAGGAGAAGCCACAATGAAACAGTAGGAGGGGTGCAATCACAGTAAAACCAAATCCCATAACTGCTGGGTGGGTGACTCACAGACTGGAGAACACTTATACCACAGAAGTCCACCCATTGGAGTGAAGGTTCTGAAACCCACGTCAGGCTTCCGAACCTGGGGGTCCGGCAACGGGAGGAGGAATTCCTAGAAAATCAGACTTTGAAGGCTAGTGGGATTTGATTGCAGGACTTCGACAGGACTGGGGGAAACAGAGACTCCACTCTTGGAGGGCACACACAAAGCAGTGTGTGCATGGGGACCCAAGGGAAGGAGCAGGGACCCCAGGGGAGACTGAACCAGACCTACCTGCTAGTGTTGGAACATCTCCTGCAGAGGCGGGGGGTGGCTGTGGCTCACCGTGAGGACAAGGAAATAGGCAGCAGAGGCTCTGGGAAGTACTCCTTGACGTGAGCCCTCCCAGAGTCTGCCATTAGCCCACCAAAGAGCCCAGGTAGGCTCCAGTGTTGGGTTGCCTCAGGCCAAACAACCAACAGGGAAGGAACACAGCCCCACCCATTGGCACGAAAGCACATTAAAGTTTTACTGAGCTCTGCCCACCAGAGCAACAGCCAGCTCTACCCACCACCAGTCTCTCCCATCAGGGAACTTGCACAAGCCTCTTAGATAGCCTCATCCACCAGAGGGCAGACAGCGAAAGCAAGAAGAACTACAATCCTGCAGCCTGTGGAACAAAAACCACATTCACAGAAAGATAGACAAGATGAAAAGGCAGAGGGCTAAGTACCAGATGAAGGAACAAGATAAAACCCCAGAAAAACAACCAAGTGAAGTGGAGATAGGCAACCTTCCAGAAAAAGAATTCAGAATAATGATAGTGAAGATGATCCAGGACCTCGGAAAAAGAATGGAGGCAAAGATTGAGAAGATGCAAGAAATGTTTAACAAAGACCTAGAAGAATTAAAGAACAAACAAACAAACAGAGATGAACAATACAATAACTGAAATGAAAACTACATTAGAAGGAATCAATAGCAGAATAACTGAGGCAGAAGAACGGATAAGTGACCTGGAAGACAGAATGGTGGAATTCACTGCTGCGAAACAGAATAAAGAAAAATAGAATGAAAAGAAATGAAGACAGACTAAGAGACCTCTGGGACAATATTAAACGCAACAACATTTGCATTATAGGGGTCACAGAAGGAGAAGAGAGACAGAAAGGACATGAGAAAATATTTGAAGAGATTATAGTTGAAAACTTCCCTAACATGGGAAAAGAAAGAGCCACCCAAGTCCAGGAAGTGCAGAGAGTCCCATACAGGATAAACCCAAGGAGAAACACATGGAGACACATAGTAATCAAATTGGCAAAAGTTAAAGACAAAGATAATTACTGAAAGCAGCAAGGGAAAAATGACACATAACATACAAGGGAACTCCCATAAGGTTAACAGCTGATTTCTCAGCAGAAACTCTACAAACCAGAAAGCAGTGGCATGATATACTTAAAGTGATGAAAGGGAAGAAGCTACAACCAAGATTACTTTACCTGGCAAGGATCTCATTCAGATTCGATGGAGAAATCAAAAGCTTTACAGACAAGCAAAAACTAAGAGAATTCAGCACCACCAGACCAGCTCTACAACAAATGCTAAAGGAACTTCTCTAAGTGGGAAACACAAGAGAAGAAAAGGACCTACAAAAACAAACCCAAAACAATTAAGAAAATGGTCATAGGAACATACATATCGATAATTACCTTAAATGTGAATGGATTAAATGCTCCAACCAAAAGTCACAGGCTTGCTGAATGGATACGAAAACAAGACCCATATATACGCTGTCTACAAGAGACCCACTTCAAACCTAGGGACACATACAGGCTGAAAGTGAGGGGATGGAAAAAGATATTCCATGCAAATGGAAATCAAAAGAAAGCTGGAGGGCTTCCGTGGTGGCGCAGTGGTTGAGAATCTGCCTGCCAATGCAGGGGACATGGGTTCGAGCCCTGGCCTGGGAAGATCCCACATGCTGCGGAGCAACTGGGCCCATGAGCCACAACTACTGAGCCTGAGCGTCTGAAGCCTGTGTTCCGCAACAACAGAGGCCGTGACAGTGAGATGTCCGCGCACCGCGATGAAGAGTGGCTCCCGCTCGCTGCAACTAGAGAAAGCCCTCACACAGAAACAAAGACCCAACACAGCCAAAATAAATAAATTAATTAATTAATTAAAAAAAAAAAGAAAGCTGGAGTAGCAATGCTCATATCAGATAAAACAGACTTTAAAATAAAGAATGTTACAAGAGACAAGGAAGGACACTACATAATGATCAAGGGATCAATCCAAGAAGAAGATATAACAATTATAAATATATATGCACCCAACATAGGAGCACCTCAATACATAAGGCAACTGCTAACAGCTATAAAAGAGGAAATTGACAGTAACACAATAATAGTGGGGGACTTTAACACCTCACTTACACCAATGGACAGATCATCCAAAATGAAAATAAATAAGGAAACAGAAGCTTTAAATGACACAATAGACCAGATAGATTTAATTGATATTTATAGGACATTCCATCCAAAAACAGCAGATTACACTTTCTTCTCAAGTGCGCAAGGAACATTCTCCAGGATAGCTCACATCTTGCATCACAAATCAAGACTCAGTATATTTAAGAAAACTGAAATAATATCAAGCATCTTTTCTGACCACAACGCTATGAGATTAGAAATGAATTACAGGGAAAAAAACGTACAAAACACAAACACATGGAGGCTAAACAATATGTTACTAAATAACCAAGAGATCACTGAAGAAATCAAAGAGGAAATCAAAAAATACCTAGAGACAAATGACAATGAAAACACAATGATCCAAAACCTATGGGATGCAGCAAAAGCAGTTCTAAGAGGGAAGTTTATACCTATACAAGCCTACCTCAAGAAACAAGAAAAATCTCAAATAAACAATCTAACCTTACACCTAAAAGAACTAGAGGAAGAAGAACAAACAAAACCCAAAGTTAGCAGAAGGAAAGAAATCATAAATTTCAGAGGAGAAATAAGTGAAATAGAAACAAAGAAAGCAATAGCAAAGATGAATAAAAATAAAAGCTGGTTCTTTGAGAAGATAAACAAAATTGATAAACCATTAGCCAGACTCATCAAGAAAAAGAGGGAGAGGACTCAAATCAATAAAATTAGAAATGAAAAAGGAGAAGTTACAACAGATACTGCAGAAATAAAGAGCACCCTAAGAGACTACTACAAGCAACTCTATGCCAATAAAATGGACAACCTGGAAGAAATGGACAAATTGTTAGAAAGGTATAAGCTTCCAAGACTGAACCAGGAAGAAACAGAAAATATGAACAGACCAATCACAGGTAATGAAATTGAAACTGATTAAAAATCTTCCAACAGGGCTTCCCTGGTGGGGCAGTGGTTAACAATCCACCTGCCAATGCAGGGAACACGGGTTCAAGCCCTGGTCCAGGAAGATCCCACATGCCACGGAGCAACTAAGCCTGTGCGCCACAACTACTGAGCCTGCGCTCTAGAGCCCACGAGCCACAATTACTGAGCCTGCATGCCACAGCTCTTCAGCCTGCATGCCACAACTACTGAGCCCATGTGCCTAGAGCCTGTGCTCCACAACAAGAGAAGCCACCTCAATGAGAAGCCCGCGCACTGCAATGAAGAGCAGCCCCTGCTCACCGCAACTAGAGAAAGCCCGCGCGCAGCAACGAAGACCCAACACAGCCAAAAATAAACAAACAAAAAAAATCTTCCAACAAACAAAAGTCCAGGACCAGACGGCTTCACAGGTGAATTCTATCAAACATTTAGAGAAGAGCTAACACCCATCCTTCTCAAACTCTTCCAAAAAATTGCAGAGGAAGGAACACTCCCAAACTAATTCTATGAGGCCACCAACACCCTGATACCAAAACCAGACAAAGATACTACAAAAAAAGAAAATTACAAACCAATATCACTGATGAATATAGATGCAAAAATCCTCAACAAAATACTAGCAAACAGAATCCAACAATACATTTAAAGAATCATACACCATGATGAAGTGGGATTTATCCCAGGGATGCAAGGATTCTTCAATATACGGAAATCAATCAATGTGATACACCATATTAACAAATTGAAGAATAAAAACCATATGATCATCTCAATAGATGCAGAAAAAGCTTTTGACAAAATTCAACACCCATTTATGATAAAAACTCTCCAGACAGTGGGCATAGAGGGAACCTACCTCAACATAATAAAGGCCATATACAACAAACCCACAGCAAACATCATTCTCAATGGTGAAAAACTGAAAGCATTTCCTCTAAGATCAGGAACAAGACAAGGATGTCCACTCTCACCACTATTATTCAACATAGCTTTGGAAGTCCTAGCCACAGCAATCAGAGAAGAAAAAGAAATAAAAGGAATCCAAATTGGAAAAGAAGAAGTAAAACTGTCGCAGTTTGCAGATGACATGATACTATACATAGAGAATCCTAAACATGCTCCCAGAAAACTACGAGAGCTAATCAATGAATCTGGTAAAATTCCAGGATACAAAATTAATGCACAGAAATCTCTTGCATTCCTATACACTAATGATGAAAAATCTGAAAGAGAAATTAAGGAAACACTCCCATTTACCATTGCAACAAAAAGAATACAATACCTAGGAATAAACTTACCTAGGGAGCCAAAAGACCTGTATGCAGAAAACCATAAGACACTGATGAAAGAAATTAAAGATGATACCAACAGATGGAGAGATATACCATGCTCTTGGATTGGAAGAATCAATATTGTGAAAATGACTATACTACCCAAAGCAATCTACAGATTCAGTGCAATCCCTATCAAATTACCAATGGCATTTTTTACGGAACTAGAACAAAACTCTTAAAATCTGTATGTAGACACAAAAGACCCCAAATAGCCAAAGCCGTCTTGAGGGGAAAAAATGGAGCTGGACGAATAAGACTCCCTGACTTCAGACTATACTATAAAGCTACAGTAATCAAGACAATATGGTACTGGCACAAAAACAGAAACATAGATCAATGGAACAAGATAGAAAGCCCAGAGAAAAACCCACGCACCTATGGTCAACTAATCTATGACAAATGAGGCAAGGATATACAGTAGAGAAAAGACAGTCTCTTCAATAAGTGGTGCTGGGAAAACTGGACAACTACATGTAAAAGAACGAAATTAGAACACTCCCTAACACCATACACAAAAATAAACTTAAAATGGTTTAGAGACATAAATGTAAGATCAGACACTATAAAACTCTTAGAGGAAAACATAGGAAGAACAGTCTGACATAAATCACAGCAAGATCATTTTTGATCCACCTCCTAGAGTAATGGAAATAAAAACAAAAATAAACAAATGGGACCTATTGAACCTTCAAAGCTTTTGCACAGCAAAGGAAACCATAAACAAGACGAAAAGACAACCCTCAGAATGGGAGAAAAGATTTGCAAACGAATCAACGGACAAAGGATTAATCTCCAAAATATGTAAACAGCTCATGCAGCTCAATATTAAAAAAACCAACAACCCAGTCCAAAAATGGGCAGAAGACCTAAATAGACATTTCTCCAAAGAAGACATACAGATGACCAAGAAGCACATGAAAAGCTGCTCAACATCACTAATTATTAGGGAAATGCAATTCAAAACTACAATGAGGTATCACCTCACACCAGTCAGAATGGTCATCATCAAAAACTCTACAAACAATAAATGTTGGAGAGAGTGTGGAGAAAAGGGAACCCTCTTGCACTGTTGGTGGGAATGTAAATTGATACAGCCACTATGGAGAACAGTATGGAGGTTCCTTAAAAAACTAAAAATAGAACTACCATACGACCCAGCAATCCCACCACTGGCCAAATACCCTGAGAAAACCGTAATTCAAAAGGACACATGTACCCCAATGTTCATTGCAGTACTATTTACAATAGCCAGGTCATGGAAGCAACCTAAATGCCCATCGACAGACGAAAGGATAAAGAAGAAGATGTGGTGCATATATACAATGGAATATTACTCAGCCATAAAAAGGAATGAAACTGGGTCATTTGTTGAGACGCGGATGGATCTAGAGACCATCATACAGAGTGAAGTAAGTCAGAAAGAGAAAAACAAATATCGTATATTAACGCATATATGTGGAACCTAGAAAAATGGTACAGATGAACCGGTTTGCAGGGCAGACATTGAGACACAGATGTAGAGAACAAACATATGGACACCAAGGTGGGAAAGCCGCTGGGGTGAGGGTGGGTGGTGTGATGAACTGGGTGATTGGGATTGACATGTATACCCTGATGGGGATAAAAATGATGACTAATAAGAACCTGTTGTATAAAAAAATAAAATAAAATTCAAAAATTCAAAAACAAAACAAAACAAAACAAAAAGAGTCATGTACCACAATGTTCATTGCAGCTCTATGTACAATAGCCAGGACATGGAAGCAACCTAAGTGTCCATCAACAGCTGAATGGATATAGAAGATGTGGCACATATATACAATGGAATATTACTCAGCCATCAAAAGAAATGAAATTGAGTTATTTGTACTGAGGAGGATGGACCTAGAGTCTGTCATACAGAGTGAAGTAAGTCAGAAAGAGAAAAACAAATACCCTGTGCTAATACATATATATGGAAAAAAAAAAAAAAAAAAAAAGGTTCTGAAGAACCTAGGGGCAGGACAGGAATAAAGACACAGACATGGAGAGTGGACTTAAGGACACAGGGAGGGGAAGTGTAAGCTGGGGCGAAGTGAGAGAATAGCATGGACATATATACACTACCAAATGTAAAATAGCTAGCTAGTGGGAAGCAGCCGCATAGCACAGGGAGATCAGCTCGGTGCTTTGTGACCACCTAGAGGGGTGGGATAGGGACGTTGGGAGGGAGATGCAAGAGGGAAGGGGTATGGGGATATAAGTATAGGTATAGCTGATTCACTTTTTTATACAGCAGAAACTAACACAACCGTGTAAAACAATTATACTCCAATAAAGATGTTTTAAAAAAAATACATAAACAGTTCATACAACTCAATATAAAAAAAAATTTTTAATGAGCAGAAAACTTGAATATACATTTTCTATAGAAGACATACAAATGGCCAACAAGTACATGAAAAGGTGCTCTACATCGCTAATAATCAGAGAAATGCAAGTGAAAACCACAATGAGATATCACCTCACACCTGTCAGAATGGCCATCATAAAAAGACCACAAATAACAAACGTTGGCAAGAATATGGACCAAAGGAAACCTAGTAAACTGTTGGTGGAAATGTAAATTGGTGCAGAAAAAAAGTATGGAAGCTCCTCAAAAAACTAAAACTAGAACTACTATATCATCCAGCAATTCTGCTCCTGGGTGTATATCCGAAGAAAACAAAACACTAACCCAAAAAGATATATGTTCCCTTATGTTCTTGGCAGCGTTATTTAAAATAGCCAAGATATAGAAACAACCTAAGTGTCCACCAAAAGATGAATGGATAAAAAAGACGTTTTTTATATATATATATACACAATGGAATATTTCTCAGCGATAAAAAAAACAATAAAATTCTGCCACTTGCAACAACATGGATGGAACTAGAGGGTATTATGTTTAGTGAAATAATTCAGACAGAAAAAGACAAATACTGTATGTTATTACTTATATGCAGAATCTAAAAAACAAAATGAAAGAATATAACAGAATACAAACAGACTCACAGATATAGAGAACAAACTAGTGGTTACCAGCAGGGAGGGAGAGAAAGGAGGGACAAGATAGGGGTAGGGAATTAAGAGGTACAAACTACTATGGCTAAATTAAATGAGCTACAAGAATTTATTGTACAATACAGGGAAATATAGCCATTATTTTATAATACCTTTAAATGAAGTATAATCTATAAAAATATTGAATTACTGTGTTGTATACCTGAAACTAAATATAACACTGTAAATCAACTATGCTTCAATTAGAAAGAAAAAATTAAAAAATTTTAAAAAACAGGAGGGCCATCAATTAAAGTCAAGCTAGGGGACTTATATTAAAGCTACTTTGGCATTGCAAGCACACTTCTTGTGTTTATTTCAGAAAAGGGCTAGCAGAAATTACGGAAGCTAACGTTCCTAAGTGCCAACGTGGAGAACAGTGATAAAACCATTGGGAAGAAGGAGGAAGAGATAAGGTATAAGTGTGCAAGTCCCCAGCAACGAAGACCCAATGCAGCCAAAAAAATAAATAAGTAAATAAAATAAATAATAATGACCTTTTGGAAGCTCAGAGGTTGAAGAGGAAGTTGTTGACAGCCAGCAGGAGTAAAGGCAATACCAGATGGATGGATCCACAGTAAGACTTCTGACCCCAGCACCCCTTAGATTTTCTCTAAGAAATCTCCAAAGGAGACCCATGAAAGAAAGATAACCTTCTCTGAACTCAACCTGGAGTGGCCCCAAAATGTCTGCTGAGAATAATTGGATTAAGAAATATAATGAACCAGACACTCCTCCTCCACTGCACGCATCTAGCAGATCTGAGCTGAATGAGGGGAGAAGCATTAATTGGATGAGAGCAGGGGTTTTGATACTGTATGGGAATGGGGACATGTGATGAATAGTCTGGAATAGACTAAAGTCTCTTGTAATCTAACAGTTAACAGAAAAACTATGGAAATTTTCTAATGTTTTCATTTAAGAACTAGGAGGAAAAATGAATGTACAAATCAAATCTGAAATTACAAAAGGAGAAAGAACAAAATAAATAAATAAATAAGTGTGCAAGTCCCCACCTATCATAATAGGAAATCAAATGCCAATGTCTAAATTAATATATTTTTAAAGGCACTATAAACATGTTACTTAAATACTTGAGGAAGAATTAAAAAAGAGAAGTAAATTTAAAAAATGGTCGTTGCCACATATAACAGAACTACTTCTACATTTATCTTTTCTCCAGCAACCCTACTTCTAGGAAGTCTACACTGAAGATATACCTCAACAGTATGAAAATAAATGGGCACAAAATTTGTCACTGTAGCATTATTTGTAATTTCAAAATACTATGAACAACTTAAATGCTCATATGTAGGAGATTGGTTTTATAAACTATAGAATGCAGTCTCAATAGAGTAATAGGTAGCGGTGAAAAATTTTTTTAAGTTTATTTCTTGAGAGGAAGCTCATATAAACAGATATGGAGTGAGTTCTAGATATACTGTTAAGTGAACAATGCAAAGTTCAAAAGAACATCTGTAGTATGGTATCTTTGTATCTTTGTCTAAGAAAGAAGGGGAAATATGAAATACATGTGTTTGCTTATTTTTGCAAAAAGAAACACAGAAAGGATAAATAAGAGATTAATGCAATCAACACAGTATGGTACTGGCACAAAAACAGAAATATAGATCAATGGAACAGGATAGAAAGCCCAGAGATAAACCCATGCACATATGGTCACCTTATTTTTGATAAAGGAGGTAAGAATATACGATGGAGAAAAGACAGCCTCTTCAATAAGTGGTGCTGGGAAAACTGGACAGCTACATGTAAAAGAATGAAATTAGAACACTCCTTAACACCATACACAAAAATAAACTCAAAATGGATTAAAGACCTAAATGTAAGGCCAGACAGTATAAAACTCTTAGAGGAAAACATAGACAGAACACTCTATGACATAAATCACAGCAAGATCCTTTTGACCCACCTCCTAGAGAAGTGGAAATAAAAACAAAAATAAGCAAATGGGACCTAATGAAACTTCAAAGCTTTTGCACAGCAAAGGAAACCATAAACAAGACGAAAAGACACCCTCAGAAGAGGAGAAAATATTTGCAAACAAAGCAACTGACAAAGGATTAATCTCCAAACTTTACAAGCAGCTCATGCAGCTCAATACCAAAAAAACAAACAACCCAATCCAAAAATGGGCAGAAGACCTAAATAGACATTTCTCCAAAGAAGATATAGAGATTGCCAACAAACACATGAAAAGATGCTCAACATTACTAATCATTAGAGAAATGCAAATCAAAACTACAATGAGATATCACCTCACACCAGTCAGAATGGCCATCATCAAAAACTCTACAAACAATAAATGTTGGAGAGAGTGTGGAGAAAAGGGAACCCTCTTGCACTGTTGGTGGGAATGTAAATTGATACAGCCACTATGGAGAACAGTATGGAGGTTCCTTAAAAAACTAAAAATAGAACTACCATACGACCCAGCAATCCCACTACTGGGCATATACCCTGAGAAAACTGTAATTCAAAAAGAGTCATGTACCACAATATTCATTGCAGCTCTATTTACAATAGCCAGGATATGGAAACAACCTAAGTGTCCACTGACAGATGAACGGATAAAGAAGATGTGGCACATATATACAATGGAATATTACTCAGCCATCAAAAGAAATGAAATTGAGTTATTTGTAGTGAGGTGGATGGACCTAGAGTCTGTCATACAGAGTGAAGTAAGTCAGAAAGAAAAAAACAAATACCCGTATGCTGACACATATATATGGAATGTAAAAAAAAAAAAAAAATGGTTCTGAAGAACCTACGGGCAGGACAGGAATAAAGACGCAGACGTAGAGAATGGATTTGAGGACATGGGGAGGGGGAAGGGTAAGCTGGGACAAAGTGAGAGAGTGGCATGGACATATATACACTACCAAATGTAAAACAGGTAGCTAGTGGGAAGCAGCTGCATAGCACAGGGAGATCAGCTCAGTGCTTTGTGACCACCTAGAGGGCTGGGATAGGGAGGGTGGGAGGGAGATGCAAGAGGGAGGGGATATGGGGATATATGTATACGTATAGCTGATTCACTTTGTTATAAAGCAGAAACTAACACATCATTGTAAAGCAATTATACTCCAATAAAGATGTTAAAAAAAATTGAATTTACATGCAGCCACTTTTCCTAAAAAAAAAAAAGAAATTAATGCAATTGGAGACCTACAAGAGGTGTGGTAAATGGGGTAGAAGGGATAGAAGAGAGAGCAACACTTCTTTAAAAAAACCTTTTTGTACTTTTGGAACTATGTGATGTTCTACATATTCAAAAAATATAATTAAGCCAACAAAGATGAGAGTAAAAACCCAAAACTGAATGCAAACAAATATAAATGAACCCAACTATACTTCAAATGAACGACATAACCAAACTGAAATGGAATGGGGGTGACTAACCCAAGGAATTTTTAAACCTGATTTGACCACATGCCTGCAGTCTAGGGGAAATGCAAATAAATCTTGAACTCTTTTTAACTGTTTTGTTTTCAGTAGTGATATAGGTGTAGTAATTCTTAAACAATTATTTGTATATTATAGGAATAAACAAATGAGTTAACATGTTAGTGTTGTTGAGAGCTGGGATTGTCACTATAGAAGAAGGGAGGATAAAATATGAAATGAGTGACGTCAAGGAAGAAGCCTGAGGGGTTGGATTGAATTAGAGGAATAGGTAAGTAGGTAGGTGGAGAGATGGACAGATAGATAGATGAGCTAGCTAGATTAGCTAGGGTAGATGAGCTAGATTAGTTAGATTAGCTAGCTAATTCTATTGGCTCATGAGAGCTAATTGTGCATTTCTTTCCAGAGATGCATTCAGTGACTTCATAATGGTAGCTTGAAACCATCTATAGTGGGGGTATTTACACCATGGAAATTGGCAAATGCTAAAAATCAGGGTTTCCCACCTCTCCCAGCCTTGCCCGTACTAGCTAGTTGTTAAATTTTTACAGTTCCTAGATAGCCAGCTAGCTAGCTAGGTAGATTTCCCTGGTCAGGGAACTAAGATCTCGCAAGCCAAGCAGCACGGCCAAAAAAAGGCGGGGGAGGGAGGGAGAGAGAGGTCAAGTGGGCTCTCTCTTACAGTAGCATGTGAACTGATAAATATAGGAGTGCTTAAATTATAAAATCAATACGTTGCAACAATACTAGTAAAGATTGGTTCAGGACGTCATCATCAAGTGATACTAAATCCAGGAGGAAATTTGATGAGGAGCAGGAGCATTTCCATGGTCTCAAAATCTCTCTCCTCAAATTGCTTATTAGTTGAAAGAGGGGAAAAAGTAACTATGGGGAAGGAAGGCTGGGCCACACATTGACCAGGGGATTATATTACCAACATGGAGCAGAGAGATAAAGTGTGTCTCCAGATAAAATGCTCTGAGAAGGAAATATTATGTTTATGTTATTCCAGTTGGGTATGCACAGCCTAAATCTAGTAACAGGGAAACATCAGGCAAACCCAAATTGAGAAACATTCAAAAGTCTCAATATCAAGGAAAAATTTTGAAAAGACACTTCACCAAAGAAGATATACGTATGACAAATACACCCAACGTGCTCAACATCATTAGTCATTAGGGAAATGCTTAAAACCACAATGAGACACTTCTACACATTTAGTAGAATCACTAAAATTAAAAAGGCTGACATTCGAAGTGTTCGCTAGAAATTGGAGGATCTGAAACTCTCCTACACTGCTATAAGAATATAAAATAGTAAAACCACTTGAAAAGTTTGGCAGTTTCTTAAGAAATCAAACATGGGCCTACCATATAATCCACATATTTCCTTATAGGTCTATCTAGAAGGTAAATATGTCCATACAAGATTTGTACATGAATGTTCATAGCTTCATACGTAATTGCCAAAAACTGTAAATGACCCAAATGCCCATCAACAGGTGAATGAGTAAACAATCCATAGTGTATCCATACAAAGTAATACTTCAACAATAAAAAAGAATGGAATATTGATGGATGCATCAACATGGATGAATCTCAAAATAACTATGCTGAAAAAAATAGTACACGCTTTATCATTCCACTTACATGACTCTAAAAATATAAACTAATCTAGTAATAGAAAGCAAATCAGTGGTTGTATGGGGAATGAGGGAGATGGGGTGGCTGGAGAGAGAAATTACAAAGGGACATGTGGAAACTTGTATACATACTTCAAAACCTATCAAATTGCACAATTTATATACAGTTTACTGTGTGGCAATTTTATCTCAAAGTTTTTAAAAATTAAAAATGTAAAAATAAGTGTTAATGTTGTAAAAGACAGAGAAAGGCCGAGGAATCATTTCAGAATAAAGGAGATTAAGAGGAGTGACAAATCAATACTTAATCCTGAACCAAATCTTGCACTTACAGAGAACAAATGCTCTAAAGGACGTTATTGAGACAATTGAAGAAGCTGCAATATGAACTATAGATAAGATAAAATATTGAGCCAATGTTAAGCTTCCTGAATTTGAGAGTTGTACTGTGGTTTTTTTTTAGAGAATATATTGTACTTAGGAAATACATACTGAAGTTTCTAAGGGTAAAGGGCCATGATGTATTCAAACTACTCTCCAATGGTCAAAAAAATTAATCATATGTCTATCTATCTATATCTATCTCTATATATGTATATAGACTGAGAGGATGATAAAGCAAATGTGGCAGAATATTTTTAAAAATTATAAATCTGGGTAAAATGTAAAAACAACAACAGAAAATTTAAGTGGTAGCCTTTGGCGAGTGAAACAGGAAGGGAGAGGGCTGTTGTAAAGGATGATTGCTTTTTTGGTTAAGATTCTTTATACTATTTTATTTTTTAAATTATGTTTATATTTTTATTACTTTGGTTTTATTTTTAAGTTTAAAAATGTTAGGAGTCCATTACTGAGATTTGTTTTTAATCACTGAGGTATGTATTTGGTTATACCTGCTTTCAGAAGTCCATACTGAAATTGTCTGTGGGGAACTTTTTGATCCCCACAGAGTCATTTTGGCTCCATATATTTTGGGGGTGGTCAAGGCCCCAGATTCTGTCCCATTGAATGTGGTCCTATACAGACTGGGTGGCCCTCTATTCAAAGAGTCTCCTTGCATTTCCTCAGCTTTTACAAGAAAATCTGTCCTTCACCCAACTCAGTCAGCTGCTAAAGCGAAAGCTCTGTACTTAACCAATAGCACAGAAAAGCTGCACTCCAGGTACTGGTCAGGAAATAACCTCAAACTCGCTACCACTCAGAGTTTTACAAAAGCTCAATTGAGAGGAATAATAATTACGGACAGCGGCCTGTGAAATCTACAGTCCATTCTTCCCTCTAAATAGCTTAAAATGTTTTCCTAAATTAAGCCAGACCAGCAGAGATCCACAAACCTGACCACATCTTCAGAAATCAACACCCTTGCAGAATTGCCTTTTACTGAACTTGGCTTTGGTGTCGGTTATACATTATGACACAGTGAAGAATGTAAAAAAACAGACCTATGAAAACCTGACAGCCTAACCGGAGAATAGTGTCCACTTCATCCCATAGTGACTTCTTTGTGAGAATTTACAAGAGAATTTTCTTCCTGGTCTCCCAACTAGAAATAATTATGCTACTCTTGAGCAACTAGCTTGTTTTTTATCTCCTAAACACTGTGAATCCTGTAACTGATCGTTTTTCCTTCTTGATTTTGTCTGCCAAAAATCTTAGAGGTAAACTTGTGGTCTGCCTCTAGCAGGACGGCGGGACCTTACAATTTCTACTTTGTGTATTAATCTTATTTCCAGCTTCATTGTTGAATCAGTAAAGCATGATGGAGCCAGAGTGCTGAGCTTTGAGCCCCAGAGCTCTACCCCTTACTATTTGTATGGTCACAATCACTTCTCCACGCCTGTTACCTCATCTGTAAAATGATGAGAATAACAGCACTAATCTTGTAGGGATGTTGTCAAGATAAAATGAGTTCCTATATGCAAAGTGCTTAGAACAGTGCCTACCTCTCCCCAGCAAATGGTATATGTTTAGGCATTATTATTCTTATCTCACCTTGCCTATTCTCACTTTTCCATTATATTGATTTCCTCTTCACCAATTTTTAATGTAATCTTTTTTCTTATTGTATATGTGCGTGTGTATATATATATGTGTGTGTGTGTGTGTGTGTGTATTTGTAAGCCACTTTAAATGGTTCCTGGACCAAGACTGGGTGTAAAAAAAAAAAAAAGCAAATGAACACAAAAATATCAAAATGTATAAAGCAGTTGAGAATAAATTAGAAATAACCAATGTGAAAATTTGATTAAGTTTTACAAAAATAAACTTACACAATAGCCACAATATGGATTATCATCTAGATAGACTTTAATCCGGCACTTGCACCTTTCAGAAGCCGCCAGAAGTCTGATCATGCTCTGATTTGCTCCTAATTACAATTTGTCATGATGGTGGGTTTCCGTGAGAAAAGGCTCACCCTTTATACCACATAACTGTTCAAAGTTTGCCATTAGGAAGCTACACGAAGCTCTTAATCAATAGACAAGCCTGCAGGAGAGGGATTCCTCTGCCTTATCCTTGATTCAATGAGGGTCTGGGTCTCTAAAGAGGCATCCCTCTGATTGCTCCCCTAACAAGGCAAGGCCTCCTTTCCATGTATATATATATGTGTGTGTGTGTGTGTGTGTGTGTGTGTGTGTGTGTGTGTGTGTGTGTGTGTGTGTGTGTGTGTGTGTGAAAAGCATTTTTTTTTTAGATAAAATGAAAGTCAGATACCTGACATAAAGAAAGATGTAGGACAGAAAAAGATGTTGTCTAAAAGCACTGAAAGGTTTTACTTCTGATATTGAATATATTTCAGTTAAAATAAAATCCTGTTTTATTTCTTCACAATTTAAACCTACTACTGATGTACAGAATACAAAGTCTGTTTCTCATCCACTTTTCTTTTCTCACTGTCTCTGATGACCGCTGTTGGGAGGGCTGGCCTTGGACATAGGGTCAGAGATCATCAAAAAGGACCCCTTGCTGGGAAGAAATAATTTCTTCAAATTATTAGCTGCAATGAATTAGAGCTTTGTTCCTTTGGCTAATTCACAGTAACGTTTCTCCTATTGTAATGAAAGTAACCCCTAGGAGATATGTTAAGCCTTCTCAACCACCTTGAGATAACACTATTGAATTTTAACTAAAAGCAAATTTTAATAAAGGAAGGGAGTTAGTCAACAAATATTTACTCAGTACCCACTTTGGGCTCAACAGGCATTGGAGGCACACTAACACAGTATTCCCTCATGGAGCATCTTAATGGAGGGAGACCAGGAATAAACAATGTGCCAGGTAATAAGGTCAAAAAGAAATCGAAGCTGGAGAAAGGCATTATGTGATGGGGGTTGGGGTGGGGGCAGATGGAGGGATACTATTTAGTGGTCCAGGTGGTCCGGGAAGGCCTCACAGATGAGAGAAGAGATCTCACAAAAGGCTTATGGTGAGGGGATGGGTTATGACTAAGATGTGAAAGGAAAACCACCCAGAGAAGGCAGCGAAGGGTCCTGGAGTTACTTTGCTGGTTGCTGAACAGCAGTCAAGTTCTGAGTCCTAATCTTGGCTCTGTTGACTCCCTGCCCTGCCTCACCTCATCTTTCAGATGAGGGTAATAATGTTTGCCCTGTCTGTACCTTGGAGCTACTGATGTTTGAGTTAATGTTTAGAGAATATTTTGAGCCCCACAGGCAAGAAACATTAGGAAAGTACAAGGTACAATTATGTTGTTTTCCCTGTATTTTTCTCCTACTTCTTTCAACTCTGGCTGGGTGTTTTTTTGTTTTTAATTAAGACAAACAAACAAATAAACAGAGCTGGTGGTCTATTCCTCCCTCTCTGTGAGCCAACGTCATAGGCCAGTTTATAAATTCTTCATCTATCAAGGGCAGTCCTGAAATCATCCTGTATACTCTAGGGTCAAAGTCAACAAGAAACTAAAAAAGAAAGTGTTTCTTCCCTTCAAGGTAAACAAACTCTCTCAGCCAATCACTGCTAGACACAGTGTATAGGGGTTAACCCTTACTAGGAAGGCTCCCTTAGAGAATTTATTCTCAGAAAAGCAAAAAAGCAGAGGATGTCACAGAGTCCTTGAGGTAAGAAGGAGAGCTGTGTAAATAAAGTCCCTGGCAACAGCTTGTTTGTTTAATGTGTTGATTGTTCTAGAGAGGTGGACAGACCCTGCAAGACATAATTTACTTTTTCGGGGTCTGTAAAATTCAATTAAACTCTTTTCAAAGCCCTCAGATTGTATTCTAACTTCCATTTTCTTTTACCTACAACAGTAGAATGGGGTAAACCTGGAGGAAACAGGATGATAGAGGGAGGAAAAAAATTAGGAAAATTTTGAGTCAAGTACTAAAATTGGGAGCAGCAAACATTCATGAAAATATTTGGAATTAAAGTCTTTAAATACTTAGAATGGGATTTTGAAAACAACTTTTTATTATGGAAACCCCAAACATTTACAAAAATAGAGAAAATAGTTTAATGAGCAGCTAATTGCAGCTTCACCAATTTTCAACTCATCAATGTGTTTCATCTATGTCCCAACCCAATTCCCTGTGCCTCCGTGAATTATTTTTAAGCAAACCCCAGATCGCTCCATCACTTCATCAGTAAATACAGTCAATTCTCATTTTTCTGGGTATCTATGTTCTATAAATTTATCACAAACACTGAATTAGCAAACACTGAACCACTGCTCATGGTAGAAAAACAGGGTTAGGTTCCTGCAAGCCTCTGGTCACCTTGTGGACAACTGGTCAATACACAGCCTCGTCTTATGTGTGCCTGTTTAAAGACACATGATATATAATGTTGATTTATTAACATTGAACTCACAGTCAGCAACACCATAACCCGTAACGGAAAGAGGTTTACCTAATGCATGGTTTTTCTCTGTAATGTACATCATAGCCTTCCTATAGTTAGGAAAACTACGCTGCACTTCAGCACTACGCTTGGAGGCCATTTTAAACAGCAAAATAACCCAGAAGAAGCGCAAAAATGTGATCATTAAGTAGATTATGAAGTCACTTGTTTACAGTACGAGGACTGAAACAAGAAGGCTGAGAGTCACCTTGTTCAACCTCAGCTGGGAACGTGTGTGCATTGGGCCACTCCAATTTTGTGCTGCTCTGAACGTGTCTGCAAATGACCATACAAACATCACAAGTGTTGATTTAGGGGTTACAGATACATTTCAGTGAGTAGGTAAGTTCACAAATCCATAAATAATGAGGATCAATTATATTTTGACATGTATCTCATGTAAAGATTTCTTTTTATTCACATAACCACAATACCATTGTTTAACTTCATATTAGCAATAAAAATGGGTATTTTAAAATAATATTTGTCATTCATTAGTGACATTCAATGATGCCACTCATTCAATCATGACAATTAAATAATATCACTCATTAAGTCAAACATTTGTTAAGTGCCTACTGCATGCTTTAATATTGGATGAGACAAAGATAGAACAACAATTACCTAGTGTCCCATCTCAAATATTATAGTAATTTCAAATACATCACATCAAGGTTTTTTTTTTTAATTTTCTAATGTATTTTTTAGGGCAAGATTCCCTGCCATCATGAGGCTCCATCCACTATAGTAATATAATATTATTAGAAAAGCATACTTTAATTCTTCACATCCTTAGCAACCCAGCCACTATACTGTTCACTTTTATACTTCTGTCTTTTGTATTGCTATATAAAAACCACATTAATGAAACTTTTTAGTTGTTTAATGTCTGCTTAGTAAATGTCCATTTGTAATGTGACTGAGATCCTGACTTATAATGGCAATTATAGTTTTCAAAGGCGGCAAAATACAAGAGTTCCAGCAACATGATTTATCCAGGATAATTACCTAAGATATGGCAGTAAAGTACTTTAAAATGTGAAGAAGTGGGGGCGATGAACTGGGAGTTTGGGGTTAGCAGATGAAAACTATTACATGTAGACTGGATAAACAACAAGGTCCTACTGTATAGCACAGGGAATTATATTCCATATCCTGGGATAAACCATAATGGAAAAGAATATTGAAAAGAATGTATGTATGTGTATAACTGAGTCACTTTGCTGTACAGCAGAAATTAACACGTAAATCAACTATACTTCAATTAAAAATAAATTAAAAAAAGAAAAAATAAAATATGAGGAAAGAAAGTTTTCTATTGACAATCTTGATGGCACTCCTCTTAAAGTACCCTGAATCCAATTTTTAGGTTATCAGTATATGAATGGCTAGATCTACAGACAATAGGAAACATGTTAAGTGGTACACACACCAAGACTGTTTCATTTTTTTTTCTATTTTCAAATAAATTTCCTTTAAGCCTATTATTGCCAGAAACACATTAACAGTATCATGGAACAATCATCCTTTTTTGATGCTTCAAGTACCGGAAACCAAAAACATTCCTTTCTAAACAGTGAAAATTAAAGTCCTCAATCTAAACTCTCAGTTTTAAATAACAATGACTATTGTAATGAAAAATGCATAATTTCAAGTAATTGCATTTGGCCTATTATTCCTATTTCATCATAGGAAAACTGTGCTGTGGGACTGCCATATTTGAGCATGTTAGTGTTTTTGTGTTCTAGACTCAACAGTACTAGAGATTTGAAAATTGAGCAAGCCAGGAAATTAATGTTCAGATGTGAATAATTCAAAGCTAAAACAATAGTTATGAGATTGCTAATAAAACTTTAATAATATTTCCCTAGTATGAACAGCGGATTTTTCCTTGTATTCTTAGCTGCAATACATATTTCAGAAGAACCATTTCAATTGGCTTAAGATATAATAAAATCTTAAGCCCCAGACTCACTCAAAGCTCTTAGTTAAATAGAAAATTCTTGCTTTTAACCTTTATTCTAAAAAATTAAATGAGGTTAAGTGGTTTCCAGTCTGGCATGTAAGATGCTCAGAAGTCACTGCTTCATCCTAACAATAAAGAAAAAGCTGAACAAACTGAAAAATCAACAATTCAGGGTCAGAAGTTGGGAATGAATGGGTGGAGCACAGAAGATTTTTATGCAGTGAAAATACTCTGTATGATATTGTAATGATGGGATGGATACATGTCATTATACATTTGTCCGAATCCATAAATGTACAACACCAAGAGTGAACCCTAATGTAAACTATGGTTTTTGGAGAGTTATGATTTGTCAACGCAGGTCACCATTTATAACAAATATATCACTTTGGTGGGGAATGTTGACAATGGGGGGAGTCTATATATATGTAGGGGCAGGGAGTATATAGGAAATCTCTATATCCTCCTCTCAATTTTGCTATGAACCTAAAACTTCTCTTTAAAAATTATCTTTAAAAAAAATCAACAACTCAGGGAATTCCCTTGCAGTCCAGTGGTTAGGACTCTGTGCTTTCACTGCCAAGGGTGTGGGTTCAATCCCTGGTTGGGGAACTAAGATCCTGCAAGCCATGCGGTGTGGCCAAAAAAAAAAATCAACTCTTCTTAGATCCATAATGGAAGTGAGGTCACAGGGTCAACCACTGTTTCCCCACCTCCAAATTGGAGAGACCAACAGGTGAATGAAGAGAATCAACAACTTACCAGAGCATAAACCTATAAACAAAACCTCCATGGGAACCCATGCAGGAGTAGCTGAATCTGAACTATAATGGATGAATTGCTAGAGGCTAACTATGGACAAGTCAGAGAGAAAAACTCCTAGGGGATTCAGTCGTTAGGGGCCCTCACACTCCTGTGTTTTACCTGCTGAAACTCTACCAAATTCTCACAGTGACTATCAGAGAAAAATCTCCTCATGCTTTCAGCAGGGGGAGAAAAAAAGAACCATTCTGAAATATAGTAGAGCATCCTGTTCTTAACAAGACCTGCCCTCAGGAGAAACAATATAACCAGAGCCTAACCTGCTGAAGTTTTGTCAGAACCGAACTGACTTGGGGGAAGGGAAATAGCCAACTCCAACCACAAAAGGCAGAAAAAGAGCAGGAGACAAAAATAAGAACAAAGAACAAGGGCAACAGATAGAAAACAGTAACATAGTAGATATTAACCAACTATATCAATAAAACTTTTTGCCTTTTTTCTGATTTTTTTCCAATTTTATTAAGAAATAATTGACATATCACTGTATAAGTTTAAGGCATGCAGCATGACGATTTGATATACATATATTGTGAAATTATTACAACAATAGTTTCAGTTAACATTGATCTTCTCATATATATACAAGGAAAAACAAGAAGAAAAAATTAAAAAAAATTTTTCTCCTTGTGGTGAGAACTCTTAGGATTTACTCTCTTAACTTTTCTGTATAACATACAGCAGTGTTAGCTGTAGTCACTTTGATGTCAATGGTCTAAATTCACCAATTAAAAGATACAGATTGTCAGAGTGGATCAAAAATCAAGACCCAACCATATGTTGTCTACAAGAAATCAAGGGTTTTTTTTTCTTTTTGAGATAGTGATTTTATTTCCTTTGGAAATATACCCAGAAGTGGGATTTCTGGGTCATATGGTAGTTCTATTTTTAATTTTTGGAGGAACCTCCATACTGTTTTTCCATAGTGGCTGCACCAATTTACATTCCCACCAACAGAGTACAGGGCTCCCTTTTTCTCCATATCCCCACCAACATCTGTTACCTTTTGACTTTTTTTCTTTCAGTTTTATTGAGATATAGTTGACATACCATACTGCATAATCTTAAGGTGTACAGCATAATGACTTGACTTATAAGAAACCCACTTTAAATATAAAGTCTACATAGATCGAAAGTAAAGGGATGAAGAAAAATATATCATTCTAATACCAATCAAAATAATTCAGGAGTAGCTATATTAATTTTGGACAAGCAGACTTCAGAGCAAGGAACGTTAGCAGGGATAAAGAAGGGCATTGCATAATGTTAAAGGGGTCAATTCTCCAATAAAATATGACAATCTTTCACATATATGCACCTAACAATGGAGCATCAAAACACATATGGCAAAAAAAATGGTAAAACTGGAAAGGGAAATAAACAAATCTGCTATTGTAGTTGGAGACTTCAACACTCCCCCTATCAGAAATGGACAGATCCAGCAGGCAGAACATCAGTAAGAACATAGTTGGACTTAATACCACACATCAGTCAACTAGATATAATGAACGTCTATAGACTATTTCATCCAATAACAGCAGAATACACATTCTTCTCAAGCTCACATGGAACATTCATCAAGATAGAACACATTCTGGGCCATAACACACACCTTAACAAATTTAGAACAATACAAATCACACAATGTATGCTCTCAGACCACAGTAGAATTATACTAGAAATCAGTAACAGAAAGATAACTGGAAGATCCTTAAATATGTGGAAATTAAACAACACACTTCTAAATAACACATGCGTCAAAAAAGAAATTAAGAAAAAAGTTTTAATATTTTGAACTAAATGAAAATGCAAACACAAATCATAAAAATTTGTGGGATACAGTGAAAGCAGTACTTTGAAGGAAGTTTATAGCATTGAATGTATACATAGTTGACCCTTGAACAACACTGGTTTGAACTGCACTTATATGCAGATTTTTAAAATTAATTTTTATTGGAATATAGTTGCTTTGCAATGTTGTGTTAGCCTCCACTGCACAACAAAATGAATCAGCCATACACATACAGATATCTCCTCCCTTTTGGACTTCCCTCCCACTTAGGTTACCCCAGTGCATTAGGTAGAGTTCCCTGTACTATACAGTATGTTCCCATCATTTGTCTATTTTATACATAGTATTAATATATGCAGATTTTTAAATACATACTGTGGTACTAAATGATCCACAGTTGATTGAATCCATAGATGCAGAACTGCATGTAAGGAAAAGAGGGCCAACTATAAAATTATACCAGATTTTCAACTGCTTGGAGGGTTGGCGCCTCTAATCCCCACATTGTTCAAGGGTCAACTGTGTTAGAAAAGATGATCTAAAATCAATCACCTAAGATTCTGCCTTAGAAAACTAGAAAAAGAAGAGCAAATTAAATCCAAAGTAAGAAGAAAATAATAAAAATTAGAGCAGAAATCACTGAAAAAAGGAAATAGAGGGGAAAAAAAAAAGCTGGTTCTTTAAAACAATCAGTAAAATCTCTAAGCACCTAGCAAGGCTAACTAAGAAAAAAAGAGAAGACACAAATTAATAATATCAGAAATAAAAGAGGGGACATCACTACAGATCCTGCAGACATAGAAAGGTTAATAAAAGAATACTGTGTACAACTCTATGCCCACAAATGTGATAACCTATATGAAGTGAACCATTCCTTGAAAGACACAATTTGACAAAACTTACAAAGAGAAAATAGACAACCTGAATAGGCCTATACCTATTAAAGAAATTAATTCAATAATTAATAACCTTATAAAACAGAAAGCACCAGGCCCAGAGAGGTTCGCTGGTGAATTCTATCAAACATTTAAGGAAGAAATTATACCAATTCTCTACAATCTCTCTCAGAAAATAGAAGAAGAGAAAATTAACTAACTCATTCTATGAAGCCAGCATTACCATAATACAAAAAACCACACAAAGACATTATAAGAAAAATACAGACCAACATTTCTCATGAACATAAATATAAAAGTCTTCAATAAAATATTAGAAAACCAAATTCAATAATGTATAAGAAGAATTATATATTATAACCAAGTGTGATTTATCCCAGGTAGGTTGGTTCAACATTTAAAATCAAATAAATAAAGGTAAAAAGTATAAGTAAGAGTGAAGAGTACAAAGTAGAAGTAAGAAGTAAAAGGTGAAAGTAAAAGTGTAAAGTAAGGTGAAAATTAAAAGGTGAAAACAAAAGTAAAAATAAAAGTGGAAAGAGTAAAAATTAAAAGTAAGAGTGAAAGGTTAGAAGTAAAAGTAAAAAGTAAAAATAAAAAGTAAAAGGTGAAAGTAAAAAGCAAAAGTAGAATCAGGTGAAAAGAAAGTGAAATGTTAAAAATAAAAGTGAAAAGTAGGAGTAAAAGTAAAATGTGAAAGTGGACGTTTAAAGTGAAAAGTGAAAGTAAAAAGAAAAAGGAGAAAATACAAGTGAAAAGTGAAAAATAAAAGTTGAAAGCAAATGTTAAAAGTACATGCAGACTCCCCTGGTGGTCTGGTGGTTAAGACTCCACCCTTCCGCTGCAGTGGGTTCCATCCCTGGTCAGGGAAGTTCTGCATGCCAGGAGGTGCAACCAAAAAAAAAAAAAAAGTGAAAGCAAAAAGTAAAAGCTCCTTAGAAGTAAAAAGCTACCTAGAAATAAAAAGTTAGAAGTAAAAAATGTGATCCATCACATCAATAGGCTAAAGAAAAATCACATGATCATGTCAATAAATGGTGAAAAATATTTTTTTAATATCCACATCCATAATGATAAAAATTCTCAGTAAGCTAAGAATAGAGGTGAACTTCCTCAATTTGATAAATATATACATATACACAAAAAACCGTATGGCTAACATCACATTTAATGATGAGAAACTTGAAGCTTTCCTATTGAGATCAGGAGCAAGGCAAGGATGTTCCCTCTCACCACTGCTTTTCAACCCTGTAGCGGAAGTCCTAGCTAATGCAGTAAGAAAAGGATATAAAAGGCACACAGACTGGGAAGGGAGAAATAAAACTGTTTTTGTTCGTAGGTGACATGAATCATCTGTGCGGAAAATTCTAAGGAATCAACAATAACAAAAAATCCTTATAAGAAAATGCCTATAAACAATTATCATAAGGTTGCAGGATACAAAGTTAATATACAAAAGTCAATCACTTTCCCACACAGGTACACCTCGTTTCATTGCACTTTGCAGATATCATATTTTTAAATTGAAAGTTTGTGGTATTAAAAATACTTTATTGCTAAAGACATGGCAATTTCTTTAGAATATTGCATAAACTTAGTTGATAAAGCAGCAACAGGGTTTGAGAGGATTGATTCCAATTTTGAAAGTTCTACTGTGGGTAAAAAGCTAACAAACAGCACTGCGTGCTACAGAGAAACCATTTGTGAAAAAAGGAAGTCAATCGATGCAGCAAGCTTTACTCTTGTTTTCTTTTAAGAAATTTTCACAGCCACCCCAACCTTCAGCAACCACCACTCTAGTCAATCAGCAGCCATCAACTCTGAGGCAAGACCCCCCACCAGCAAAAGGATTACAACTCACTGAAGAGCTCAGCTGATGGTTAGAAATTTTTTAGCAAAAAAATATTTTTAGCTAAGGTATATGTACATTTTTAAAGATATAATGCTATTACACACTTAATAGAGTATAAGTATACAGTATACTACAGTACAGTATAAACATAACCTTTATATGCACTTGGAAACCAAACAACTCATGTAGGCTTCCCTGGTGGCGCAGTGGTTAAGAATCTGCCTGCCAATGCAGGGGACACGGGTTCGAGCCCTGGTCTGGGAAGATCCCACATGCCGCGGAGCAACCAAGCCCGTGAGCCACAACTACTGAGCCTGCGCATCTGGAGCTTGTGCTCCGCAACGGGAGAGGTCACGACAGTGAGAGGCCCGCGCACCGCGATGAAGAGAGGCCCCCGCTCTCCGCAACTGGAGAAAGCCCTCGCACAGAAATGAAGACCCAACACAGCCAAAAAAAAATAAATAAAAAAAAAAATAAAATAAAAAAAAAAAAACAACAACAACTCATGTGACTCACTTTGTTGCATATTTACTTTATTGCAGTGGTCTGCAATTGAACCTGTAATATCTCTGATGTATGCCTGTGTACCAGTAATGAACAAGTGGAATTTGAAATAATAAAACACAACACCACTTACATTAGCACCCTTCCAAATGAAATACTTATGTAGAAATCTAACAAAATATGTATAAGGCCTATAAGAGGAAAATGACAAAACTCTGAAAAACTACAAAACTGTAAAACTTTACTCTTTTCTATCTGCCCTGTCTACCTGTCCAACTTTACCTTCACTCTTTTTGATCCTTTCCACCTTCATTCTCACCCACATACTATACACTCTGACCATATGCAACTAATGCAACTGAAAAGTCGTACCATTTGTTATGTCTCTATGCCTTTGCACACACTATTCTAATAAGCTCTCACCAACAGTGACTGTTATTATCTATTATAAAGGACTATAGAAATATTAATATGCCCACTTAATGAAGAATAAAAACACAGAAGCTTAATGAAGATAATACAAGAAGTAAAGTATGTCAGGTTGATCTGAAGCACTCACAAAGGCAGGACCCTCTTCATCTTGAAACTGCTCTTGTCAGGGTCATCGACAGACTCTATCCTAAGGTCCCTTTTCTGCCCTCCATTTGCTTGGCCTCTCAGTAGCACTGAACACTGTCCAGCTTCAATGACACTACATTCTCCTGGTCTTCCCCTTCCTCACTGGTCTGCCTAACTAATCTGCTTGCTTCTCTCCTACTTGACCTCTAAACATTAGTGTAACACAGGACTCCATTCTCAGCCCTCTTGTCCTCTGCTTTTCTCCACCTATGTTCACTTGTTGGACAATCTTATGTGTTCCCATGGTTTCAGATACCATCTGTCAATGACTCCCACATTTGGGTCACCAGCTCTTTCTCTTCTAGGCTCCAGATTCACTTATCCAACTGCCTATTTGACGTTTTCTTTTGGAGATATTAAAGGCATTTCAAACTTTCCATAATCAGAACAAAGCTTTCTGTCTATCTGCCCCCCCCCGCAAAAAATTTCTGTTCCTTCCATATCTTTTCATCTCAGTAAAATGGCCTCACAGTTGCTTATACCAAAAACCTAGGAATAGTCTTTAATGCCTTTGTTTGCCTCCCCTTCTATATCCAATTCATCAGGAAGTCTTATTGATACTACTTCCCAAACATATCCTGACTTCTCCTCCTTCAGCTCCCCTGGTACTACCCTATTTCCAACTTTTAGCATCTCCTGCCTAGATAGCCAAGCAGCCTCCTAGCTGGACGCCTTGTCTATACTCTTGCTCTTCCACAATTTGTTATTCATTGAGTAGTAGAAGTGATCTTTACAAAGTGTAAATTAAATGTCACTCTCTGGCTGAAGAATCCCTCAATCGCACCCCATTTCACTTAGAATAAAATGAAACCCTTCCCATGATCTACAACAATCTTGGTGATGTAACCCCTGCCAATTTCTCAAGCTCATCTGGCACTGCCCTCCCTCTTGCCCCCTACCCTCCAGCCACACTGGTCTTCTTTCTGTTCTATGAACTCCTCAAAATCATTCTCCACCTTTAGGCCTTTGCACTTTGTTCCCTCTACCAAGAATACTGTCCCCCAGATATCTGTGTGATTGGCTCCCTCTTGCCATTTAAATCTCAATTTGAATATCACCTATAAAAGCCATTTCTTAAAAATCTTGCTGCGCTTATTTACAACAAGTCTTGTTTAAGTGATTGTGTGTGTGGTGATTCTATAAAATAAAACAGGGAACACCTGAGGAGGACACAGTTTTGGAGAAAATGAGTTCAATTCAGAACCTGTTGAGTTTGAGATAGAATGCCACCAGGCATTTGAATGGATGGGAAAGAGATATGATTGAACATGTAGTTACCAGTGCAGAGGGGGCAGCAGAAGGCATGATAACAGGCAGGTTTGCCTCAGGAAATTAGAAAAGTTATAAAAGGACTGGTGGTAGAACACTATGAAATGATACCCATTCATTGATGAATATAGGAAATGGTTCCAAAGGGGCCTAGGGGATAAGAAGGAATAAGAAAACCAGTGAAGAATGGGTACACAAGGCAAAGGAGAAAGAAGTTTCCAGAAGAATGAAGTGATAAACTCCTATAAGAAATTGAAAGTGTAAATAAAAACAAAAAGCGTTCAATGCTTTTGGAAATGATTGATCATTGATGGCCTGGGCTAGAGCTTCAAGCTGAATTGCAATAGGTTAGAGAGAAAGAGTGTAGGCGATGATACTAGCCTGCTTCTTTTATCAAATGTCGCCTTCACCAGACTTTAAGCCCCATGAGGGTAGAGCCCAATCTTTCCAGTATAGCCATGTTTTCCAGAACTCACTACAGTGTGAGGCACATAGGATACACTGCTATTCTCAAAAGCACTTACCCAGTGAATGAATGAAAGGAAGCAGCTGGGGGAGGAGCAGGGATAAGGAGAAGAAAGGAGAGAGAAATTGAGAAAGGAAGGGAAAAGAGAGAAAGAGAAAGCCAAACAAGGAAAGATGCAGCAGTGGGTAGATGGAATCTAATTGTTTTCAAGATTAGAACATATTGAGCATATTTATATGTGGAGGCAAAAATAACCCAATAGGGAGAGTTTTCAGACACAGGAATGAGAAAGACAAATAGAAAGAGAAGCCTCAGTGAGAGGGTAGGAGATGGGCTCAGAAACCAGAGGAAGGATGAATTTTATATTGATAATACAATGAAAATTAAGCTTCAGTAAGACCGGCAGAATGCCACTGATAAGTAAAGGGTGATTTTTAATTATTTCATAATACTAGTTTCCTACTGATTTAATCATGCAATTATGAGAAATAGCAAATATTTATATCCAATTTTAAATTCCTGATGAAATTCTTAATAACCCAGTTATCATTTATACTTGTTCCATCAGAATTTTAATTTTTAGAAAAACTTCCTACTTTAGCCATAAAACATATAAGACCAAGAATAAAGAACAAATATGCTTAATTTTCACATAAAATAAATGGTTGAATCTCAAATTAAGAAAAAAAAAATTGTTCTGATTTGCCAGTTTCAGAACCAATAGAGGGAGACAGAAGAAACTGAGAAATAAGGTTCGTTGTTTGTTACAAAAAAGATTCCAGTCTAAGTCTCATCTATTTTCGTCCATGTCTTTTGAGGAATGTAAACTTCTCCCCACCTCCAGAAAAAAAAAGAAAGAAAGAAAAGAAACTGAACAGTTAGTAAACTCTACTTCAGCATTGTGCTAATACAGCCAAATTTCTTGTTTACCAAAATTGAACTGTCCTAACATTTGTCCTGTATGTTCCTACCTAAAGGACAAGGCCCTACTGATTTCTTTGTGTTTTCTAAAACCTTATTTTGGCCTCACCCCTAACCCAAGGAAACAAATCTGAGTTTTACCTAATTTGAATCTTAGTTAAAGACAGGCAAGAAATACAAATTTATTTTATGCTTTAAAAACTTGGTGCCTGGGGCTTCCCTGGTGGCACAGTGGTTAAGAATCCACCTGCCAATGCAGGGGACATGGGTTTGAGCACTGGTCTGGGAAGATCCCACATGCCGTGGAGCAACTAAGCCCGTGCACCACAACTACTGAGCCTGCACTCTAGAGCCCGCGAGCCACAACTACTGAAGCCCGCGTGCATAGAGCCCGTGCTCCGCAACGAGAGAAGCCACCGCAATGAGAAGCCCTCGCACCGCAACAAAGAGTAGCCCCCCACTTGCGGCAGCTAGAGAAAGCCCGCATGCAGCAACGAAGACCCAACGCAGCCAAAAATAAATAAATAAATAAATTTTTAAAAAGATAAAATAAAAAAATAAAAACATGGTGCCTAACTAGGACCTAACATCAGATTCTTCATCTCTGTTTCACAGGGTATTTGTCAGGGCTGACCTTAGAGTTCCCCCTTTTGTAAGAAGATAGTGAGGCTCAGGAAGTCAGTGACTTGACCACATGCCACTAGTTATCAACAAAATTAGGACTATCTCAGGTGTTCTGACTCCTCGCACCCTTCATTTCCCACTACCTGTGGGTGCTCTTTTAAAGTACTTGCAAATATATGTGGCTAAAAAATTGTGTTTCCAAGGAATAGTGTATCCCATCAGGTTCTTCTAAAATAAATTTTGAATTCCATTTTTTATTCATCTCAATCGCACCTACTTTCACTCATTCAGAAGGTAGCATCCTGTTTGTTGATAACCAGAGCCCGTGTTCCCATTTTGCCTCCTGGGCACCTCTTCAATCCCACCCCCAACCCCCCAAACACACACATAACTGAAGTGCGGGGGCTTTCACACTCCAGGATCTCTTTTGACCAATGGGAGCCACTGGATACACTTTTCCACCTTTTGCTCCACACCCATAATAGCCCTGAACATAGTCTCTCTTAGACTCAAGCAAATTTCTTTTTCCTTAAGCTCCAGGAATAGTCTCTTGCATCTTTGAAACCATCGTTCCTTCCAATTTTTGTTTCTTTACAGAGTTGAAGTTAGGTTGCTGTGGTTCTCCTAGAGAGGAGAATGAAGAAGGGAAAAAAAGCAGGGAATGTACTGCTTATAAAAGCCTGACACGCGTGGTCCATCCCAGAGAGATGGGGCAGTGACCAGATGTGACACAACAAAAAACCATCCTTTACTTACATTTCTCACCACACTGAGGGAAAAATAGAGACTTTGACAACACTTCTTTAAAATTTTGTTTAAATCCTCTTACATCCATTAGAACTTTCCCTGGTCTTCTCTCCTCAAACTACTTTGGTGAAACTTCTCTGCCCAGCTGGACTTATAAAGTTCAAACCTTCTCCCTCTTCAATTTCGATAACACTCTTATCTTAACTTTTTTTCTTAAAGTCCCTTCCCTCCACTTCCTGCCCTTTTGGCACTAACTCTGTGCCCCTTCTCCGAATCTCCCCCATAAACAATAACAATTTCAGAAGTTTTCTAGGAGTGAAAGTACCTTAGGATACACAGAATGAGTCAGGATCCGTATTAGTGCAGTGGTTCTCAAAGTGTTGTCCCTGGGGCAGCATCAACGAGCACTGGAATTTGACAGAGACAGAAATGCTCAGGTCCCAACCGAGACCTACTTAGAAATGCTGGGGGTAGGGCCCAGCAAGCTCTTTTCACAAGCCCTCCAGGTGTTTCTGATGTGAGCTAAATTTTGAGGGTATAATAAGTCATCATGGTCTCCTGGTACTCATTCAACACAATGAGTATAGATCAGAACCCCCATGGAGCATTTAAGACCAACCCCCCAGAGACCAGTTTCAATTGGACTATGATGGGGCCCAGAGTTTCTAGGTGATTTTACTGTTTGGCCAGGGTGCTGAAACATTGCAGTATCCTCAAATAAGAACTAACTAGGGAAACAATTTTTTTCAATTGTGGAGGGTTTCAGGAGTGGGGGAGAAAAGGGATGGTGCTGGTTTCCTGGTTTAAGTTCAAAATATTTAGCTATCTTTATAACCTTAATTCTAAAGTTGTCATTAACATGAGTATGGAGCAAGACTGCATGTCCAATTTTTAAAATCTTGCTTCAATAAAATATATAAACGATCATTAGAATTTCTGAGCACATGTGATAGAACTGCTTAAAGTAAGCAAAACTATTCCGAGCATCGTGGACACCTAGATTGGCAACAGAGCACTTGTGGTTCATTGATGGCTGGCTGGGTGCCCTCTCCCTTAACAAATTTAGCAACCCTTCAGGTCAGTGCCCTGGCCAACTGGCCTTCTCACACCCTCCTCTCAGCCCCCAATCCTTTGGAACACAACTACAATTCTGCTAATGTCTTCAGACAAAGGCATCATTTTATTCAACTTTTATTAATAGCAGCAAGTGTTAGAGACTTTGTAGACTGAACCCCGTGGGGAAAAAAGTTAGAGACCGGGTGTGGATTTAAGCATTATGCCACCTCATCAGGCCATTTTTCCACTTTCTTTTCATAAGGACCAAAATAGACAATGTAAAAAATACCAATTGCAATATTCCAAATGGAAATGAGACACTGCTTTGGGAGTTCACTAGTGAAGTTTATGTTTAGATAAGATAACAAAGAACCACACAAATCTCTACCTTTTCTGGCTTAATCTGCCTCCATTACTGCCAGCTGATTTGATTTTGGGATTTTTTTTTTTTTTTCTTTCAATTTAAGTAATCACCTGGCATGTAGTTAGAAATAGTATAAACTTTTTGTTTCAAGAAACTTAAAAGTTGACCCATGGGGGTGGGATAGGGAGGGTGGGAGGGAGGGAGATGCAAGAGGGAAGAGATATGGGAAAATATGTATATGTATAACTGATTCACTTTGTTATAAAGCAGAAAGTAACACACCATTGTAAAGCAATTATACTCCAATAAAGATGTTAAAAAAAAAAAAGTTGACCCATGTATTCAAGTTTTAGTATTTTTATCTTGGTTGCATGAACTACCCTGATTAGAAAATCAATTGCAACACAATTAGCCAAAAATCCAGTGTGTTATCTGGTTACCCCATGAACAATGGCCAAGCTGCAGTTCAGGGAAAATCACCAAAAGCATGTGGTATTTATAGGGAATTTGAGCACCAGCTTGTCTCTATGCACAACGACAATAAAACACTTTAAATATCTATTCTGCGCTTCCAGTAGGTTAAATGAGCATGAAGGAAATACATAAGAGGAGCACTGTGTCTATCCTCCAAGAGAAAGCACATCTGTTCTTTTGCTCACAATAAACAGTGCCGGGAATGGATACTCACCACAAAAAACCACCTGCTGAGAATTCCATAAAATCTTGAACCTTGTCTTTGAAGTTATTTGCAAAACTCAGGGAAAACAGAAGTTGGGAGAAACACCGTAGGGAGATGGAACTTGAACTCTCCCCCCTGCAAACTATTGATGTGCAGAGCATGAAAGTAGCTGGGCAAGACATGGGCAAATTTGCATGAGGCGATACCAGCCCCCTTCTGAACTTCCAAGTGATTGACAACTGTCAGAGAACCCAGAAGGACTTAACCAAAGAAAGGCCCAGCGGCAGGAAATAAAAACACACTGTGGTAGCAGAGAGACCAGCCAGGGAGCACGGCCGCTGCAACTAGTGGATCACCAGAGGGAGAGAGAGCTTCTAGGCCATGGTGGTGGCAGATGCCAGTCCTCAACCCGCCCAGGCGAGGCGCCCTCTTGGCTGAGGCGGCCCCAAGGCAGGGATCGCCATTAGACCTGTAAAGTTAAAGCAGCAAAGTCCGCTCCAGCCACGTTTCTGAGGCTCGGCCAAAGGGCCTGCAAACCCTAAGATAATGTTTTTTTGGTTTCTTAGACTAGACCAAATGTACACAGAAAACTCCAAGATCGAGTGACTCCTCCTCCCCTTTGAGTCGTTATTACTAATAAAATTCTAATTCTAAGGAACTACAAAAGAGTAAAAATTGGAATTTAAAATATGACGGGCTTTTAAAGAACCTCTGCTGAAGGCAGATAACACCGTCAGCCCCGGAAGGCGAAACATGACTTCTTCCTTAACGCTTAGCTGTTTTCCAAGGAGTCTGCTGATTCGACAGCTATATTGAGCCAAAGTTAAAACTGGACTTTCTCTGCTTAAAATTACATGATTTTTGAATACAGCAAAGATGATTATCTAAATCTTGGTAGAATTTAAGGGTCAAAAGCAGGATACAGAGGAGGCAATGCTGAAGTGAATCTTGGAAGACGTACGTAAACTAGTCACATTATCAAAGGGCAGGATTGCTGGACCCAGAGAGGCAGCCAAAGGTAAAACCCTGAAACTTCAGCAGAGAAAAGTAAAAATATTTTGTAGCCACAAAAAGACCTTAAGATGCTGATTATATATCGTATCATAAAAATAAAACCTACAGATTGTAGTTGATAATCTGATAATTTGTAGTGAAAAATACAAATATAGACAATTAAAAACTCACAAAAATAGGCAACACTTACAAACTTCACCAGTAGCCAGGCAGCACATTCACTGTTTTCTGGGTATCATCTCACTTGAATGTTTAGTAGTCCCATAGGGTAGGTAATGGTATTACTCCCCCTTTAGAGATGAAAAAGCTGAAATCTGACAGAGCTCACCCTCCTGACCATGACATGATTATGTGGCCTCATCGTTATAAACTCCTCCAAGGATAACCAGTGATTTGAGATCCCCAAAGATGTTTATCACCAAAGCACATGTAGTATGAGAATTAATTTCTTGGCACAAGTTGTAAAAGTGAATGCTTGGGCTCTCAGATCCCTCTATTTTTCACCACTTTTTTCTGGTACTTTACAATTTTTGATGCTTTTAATGCATTATTTTTTCCTCTGCATCTTTCTCAAATCATTTGCAGACTGCCAACTATACTTTTTGAATCAGTACATTTGGCTTAACAGAAATGGGAACCAGAAAAAAAGATGTTTTGATGTTCTAGCATTTTTTTAACCTCAGATTTTTTTTTTTTTTGAGCAACTGTAATCATTATACGGTAACTTTGAGTCCTGCTTTATTCATTTAAATTATAAGAATTTCTTGCATTATTAAACACTCTTACAAAAACATTTGAATAGTTGATAGTATTCTCTCAATTAACTAAATCATAGGCCTTTTAACCAATCCTCTGTCACGTGAGAGACATAAAGCTAAATTTGAAGTATAAAATTTACCTTAGCTCTAGAGATCTAGAAACTAATCAGTGGGTACTGCTGTCAGAGTTGGTACCTAAAAGGCTATTGCAATCAGTAAATTATATAGCCTGTCACACTTGATCAATTTTTACCATATTAACAGTGATTACACGTTTCTCGTGTTTCACTGGGAAAGCAAATCATTGACTACAGCTGGCAATATTTTATTTTACATGGAACACTGCAGCTGGAGGAACGCCAGGCTAGCCTTGAAGAGGGCTTTAATTGATGCAAACATTTAGGGGCAATATCTTGTGCTGGCTGAATTTCTTTCTTTGCTAACCTTGTACTTGGTGTCTGAATATTTTCAGAAGTACACACAGGAGTTACATACCCTTCACCGAGGCCCAAGGAGAACCCAGGAGCCCAACAAGCTTTACCCCAAGAATGCAAAACAACCCTCTGACCATCCAGGATACGTCATAGGTACTTCTTAACAGCGTGTTTAGAAACTCATTTGAGCCCCTCAAGTTTTACAGCTGTTTCAAATCAATAAGTAAGGACAGTAACTTCAGAGAACATATTTTGAATGCCAGTAATTCTTGCTGCAGGATTTTTATAAGCAAGAATGAAACAAAAATGAGAAGAGGAAAAGAGAAATAAAAACTTTTCCTACCACTTTGGTTTATAAACTCTTCCTGATATGCACCATGTTTTACCTGAATCAATTGATTAAACAAAGAAAGGTTTATGTGTGAGTGAGATGCAGATTTATCAATATCATGTTTATTCATTCAGCAGAAATATTAACATGTAGTTGCAGTTGTTTTGTTGTTAGAAAGAAATATCAAATCCATTCTACCCACATAATCCACAAAATTTGAATCAACATGTTGTATAATTTAGACTGTAATTTTCCTAAAGTTGATTCGTTTTCATTGGGCACTGTAAGAAAACGAAAAAAAAAAGATCATAGGAAACATTCTCTAGGACATATCCTTGATTTACTAAAGATAGAGACAGATGCAAAGAACCCAATCTTACTACAGCTGCTTTTTACTTCACACAACAAAGAAGGCTGCTGTCTACAGTAAAGGCACTTGAAAAAACAAAAATAGTCTTTAAAAAATTAAGTTACTACAATATGTCATACTTGAATCTTTAAAACATAATTGAGGATCAATTGGAATCAGCTGATGAAAATATTTTTATTCTAATAAATAGCCATATACATACCCATTTACACACACACATACATATACACTTCTCACAAGTCTAGCCTTCTATGTTAATTTAAAAACTTTGATGTCAGCATTTTAATGCTTGTATATATTTTCCCTATATGCATGTCAACATAAGAATGATTGTAGGGGAAACACTGTCGCTCTCTGGAAAGAAGCTGAGGGTGGTCAGGAAGGCCTCTTTGAAGAGGAGTCACTTGAACAAAGATCTCAATGAAGTGAGGAGGCCAACCACAAGGAAATCTATGGAAGAATATTCCAGGCAGGCAAAACCTTTGCAACTGACATCTTCATCCCCATTTTATAGAGGAGAAAATTAAGACTCAGAGAAGTTGAGTAACTCATTAATACATGGCAAAGTTGGAACTCAAAGCCATATCTTGGAAGTCTAAATTTTATGCTCTTTTTGTATGACCACAAAAGATTCATATTTTAAAATTTTCACCTGATGGAAGAATAACCCAATACGTATATGTGGACTTTGAATTTAAACATGTACCTTATCGAGAGGAGCTTCAAGATGGCAGAAGAGTAAGATGCGGAGATCACCTTCCTCCCCACAAATACATCAGAAATACATCTACATGTGGAACAGCTCCTACAGAACACCTACTGAACTCTGGCAGAAGACCTCAGACCTCCCAAAAGGCAAGAAACTCCCCACGTACCTGGGTAGGGCAAAAGAAAAAAGAAAAAACAGAGCAAAGAATAGGGACGGGACCTGCACCAGTGGGAGGGAGCCATGAAGGAGGAAAGGTTTCCACACACTAGGAAGCCCCTTTGCGGGCGGAGACTGCAGGTGGCGGAGTGGGGAAGCTTCGGAGCCACGGAGGAGAGCGCAGCCACAGGGGTGCGGAGGGCAAAGCGGAGAGATTCCCGCACAGAGGCTCGGCGCCGAGCAGCACTCACCAGCCCGAGAGGCTTGTCTGCTCCCCCGCCGGGGCGGGCGGGGCTGGGAGCTGAGGCTCGGGCTTCGGTCGGATCGCAGGGAGAGGACTGGGGTTGGCGGCGTGAACACAGCCTGAAGGGGGCTAGTGCGCCACAGCTGGCCGGGAGGGAGTCCGGGAAAAAGTCTGCAGCTGCCGAAGAGGCAAGAGGCTTTTTCTTGCCTCTTTGTTTCCTGGGGCGCGAGGAGAGGGGATTCAGAGTGCCACTTAAAGGAGCTCCAGAGACGGGCGCGAGCCGCAGCTATCAGTGCGGACCCCAGAGACGGGCATGAGACGCTAAGGCTGCTGCTGCCGCCACCAAGAAGCCTGTGTGCGAGCACAGGTCACTCTCCACACCGCCCCTCCCGGGAGCCGGTGCAGCCCGCCACTGCCAGCGTCCCGTGATCTGGGGACAACTTCCCCGGGAGAACACACTGCGCGCCTCAGGCTGGTGCAACGTCAGGACGCCTCTGCCGTCGCAGGCTCGCCCTGCCTCCTCTGTACCCCTCCCTCCCCACGTCCTGAGTGAGCCAGAGCCCCCGAAGCAGCTGCTCCTTTAACCCCGTTCTGTCTGGGCGGGGAACAGACACCCTCAGGCGACCTACACACAGAGGTGGGGCCAAATCCAAAGCTGAACCCCAGGAGCTGTACGAACAAAGAAGAGAAAGGGAAATTTCTCCAAGCAGCCTCAGGAGCAGTGGATTTAATCTCCACAATCAACTCGATGTACCCTGCATCTGTGGAATACCTGAATAGACAACAAATCATCCCAAATTCAGGAGGTGGACTTTGGGAGGAAAGATATACATATTTTTTCCCTTTTTCTCTTTTTGTGAGTGTGTATGTGTATGCTTCTGTGTGTGATTTTGTCTGTATAGCTTTGCTTTTACCATTTGTCCTAGGGTTCTGTCTGTCCGTTTTTTTGTTTTTACTAAAACTTTTTTTTTCTTAATAATTATTTTTTATTTTAATAACTTCTTATTTTATTTTATCTTCTTTCTTGCTTTCTTCCTTCCTTCCTTCCTTCCTTTCTTTATTTCTTTATTTTTTCTCCCTTTTATTCTGAGCCGTGTGGATGAAAGGCTCTTGGTGCTCCAGCCAGGCATCAGGGCTGTGCCTCTGAGGTGGGAGAGCCAACTTCAGTACACTGGTCCACAAGAGACCTCCCAGCTCCATGTAATATCAAATGGCTAAAATCTCCCAGAGATCTCCATCTCAACACCAAGACCCAGCTTCACTCAACGACCAGCAAACTACAGTGCTGGACACCCCATGCCAAACAACTAGCAAGACAGGAACACAACCTAATCCATTAGCAGAGAGGCTGCCTAAAATCATAATAAGGTCACAGACACCCCAAAACACACCACCAGACGTGGACGTGCCCACCAGAAAGACAAGATCCAGCCTCATCCACCAGAACACAGGGACTAGTCCCCTCCACTAGGAAGCCTACAAAACCCACTGAACCAACCTTAGCCACTGGGGACAGATACCAAAAACAACAGGGACTACGAACATGCAGCCTGCGAAAAGGAGACCCCAAACACAGTAAGTTAAGCAAAATGAGAAGACAGAGAAACACACAGCAGATGAAGGAGCAAGGCAAAAACCCACCAGACCTAACAAATGAAGAGGAAATAGGCAGTCTACCTGAAAAGAATTCAAAATAATGATAGTAAAGATGATCCAGGGGCTTCCCTGGTGGCGCAGTGGTTGAGAATCTGCCTGCCAATGCAGGGGACACGGGTTCGAGCCCTGGTCTGGGAAGATCCCACATGCCGCGGAGCAACTAGGCCCGTGAGCCACAGCTACTGAGCCTGCGCGTCTGGAGCCTGTGCTCCGCAACAAGAGAGGCCGCGATAGTGAGAGGCCCGCGCACTGCGATGAAGAGTGGCCCCCGCTCGCCGCAACTAGAGAAAGCCCTCATACAGAAACGAAGACCCAACACAGCCAGAAATAAATAAATAAATAAAAACATGTTAATTCATTAAAAAAAAAAAAGAACTGCAAGGTTTGAACATGTGTAAAAACAGATTGTTTTTTTTTAAAAAAAAAAGATGATCCAAAATCTTGGAAATAGAATGGAGAAAATACAAGAAATGTTTAACAAGGACCTAGAAGAACTAAAGAGCAAACAAACAGAGATGAACAACACAATAAATGAAATTTAAAATTCTCTAGAAGGAATCAATAGCAGAATAACTGAGGCAGAAGAACGGATAAGTGACCTAGAAGATAAAATAGTGGAAATAACTACTGCAGAGCAGAATAAAGAAAAAAGAATGAAAAGAACTGAGGACAGTCTCAGAGACCTCTGGGACAACATTAAACGCACCAACATTTGAATTATAGGGGTCCCAGAAGAAAAAGAGGAAAAGAAAGGACTGAGAAAATATTTGAAGAGTTCATAGTTGAAAACTTCCTTAATGTGGGAAAGGAAATAGTTAATCAAGTCCAGGAAGCACAGAGAGTCCCATACAGGATAAATCTAAGGAGAAACACACCAAGACACATATTAATCAAACTATCAAAAATTAAATACAAAGAAAAAATATTAAAAGCAGCAAAGGAAAAACAACATATAACACACAAGGGAATCCCCATAAGGTTAACAGCTGATCTTTCAGCAGAAACTCTGCAAGCCAGAAGGGAGTGGCAGGACATATTTAAAGTGATGAAGGAGAAACACCTACAACCAAGATTACTCTACCCAGCAAGGATCTCATTCAGATTTGATGGAGAAATTAAAACCTTTACAGACAAGCAAAAGCTAAGAGAATTCAGCACCACCAAACCAGCTTTACAACAAATGCTAAAGGAACTTCTCTAGGCAGGAAACACAAGAGAAGGAAAAGACCTAAATAACAAACCCAAAACAATTAAGAAAATGGTAATAGGAACATACATATCGATAATTACCTTAAATGTAAGTGGATTAAATGCTCCAACCAAAAGACATAGACTGGCTGAATGGATACAAAAACAAGACCCATATATATGTTGTCTACAAGAGACCCACTTCAGACCTAGGGACACATACAGATTGAAAGTGAGGGGATGGAAAAATATATTCCATGCAAATGGAAATCAAAAGAAAGCTGGAGTAGCAATTCTCATATCAGACAAAATAGACTTTAAAATAGAGTATTACAAGAGACGAAGGACACTACATAATGATCAAGGGATTGGCCCAAGAAGAAGATATAACAATTGTACCTATTTTTGCACCCAACATAGGAGCACCTCAATACATAAGGTAAATACTAACAGCCATAAAAGGGGAAATCGACAGTAACACAATCATAGTAGGGGACTTTAACACCCCACTTTCACCAATGGACAGATCATCCAAAATGAAAATAAATAAGGAAACACAAGCTTTAAATGATACATGAAACAAGATGGACTGAATTGATATTTATAGGACATTCCATCCAAGAACAACAGAATACACATTCTTCTCAAGTACTCATGGAACATTCTCCAGGATAGATCATATCTTGGGTCACAAATCAAACCTTGGTAAATTTAAGAAAATTGAAATCGTATCAAGTATCTTTTCCGAGAACAACGCTATGAGACTAGATATCAATTACAGGAAAAAATCTGTAAAAAATACAAGCACATGGAGGCTAAACAATACACTACTGAATAACCAAGAGGGGCTTCCCTGGTAGCGCAGTGGTTAGGAATCCACCTGCCAGTGCGGGGGGCACAGGTTTGAGCCCTGGTCTGGGAAGATCCCACATGCCACAGAGCAACTAAGCCTGTGCGCCACGACTACTGAGCCTACGCTCTAGAACCCATGTGCCACAACTACTGAAACCTGCATGCCTAGAGCCTGTGCTCCACAATAAGAGAAGCCACCACACCGCAATGAAGAGTAGTCCCCCGCTCAAAGCAACTGGAGAAAGCCTGCAAGCAGCAACGAAGACCCAACGCAGCCAAAAATAAAAATATAAAATAAATTTATAAAAAATAAATAAATAAAATAACCAAGAGATCACTGAAGAAATCAAATAGGAAATCAAAAAATACCTAGAAACAAATGACAATGAAAACACAACGACCCAAAACCTATGGGATGCAGCAAAAGCATTTCTAAGAGGGAAGTTTATAGCAATACAATCCTACCTTAAGAAACAAGAAACATCTCAAATAAACAACCTAATCTTACACTTAAATCAATTAGAGAAAGAAGAATAAAAAAAAACCCCAAAGTTAGCAGAAGGAAAGAAAACATAAAGATAAGATCAGAAATAAATGAAAAAGAAATGAATGAAACGATAGCAAAGATCAATAAAACTAAAAGCTGGTTCTTTGAGAAGATAAACAAAATTGATAAACCATTAGCTAGACTCATCAAGAAAAAAAGGGAGAAGACTCAAATCAATAGAATTAATTAGAAATGAAAAGGAGACGTAACAACTGACACTGCAAAAATACAAAGGATCATGAGAGATTACTACAAGCAACTATATGCCAATAAAATGGGCAACCTGGAAGAAATGGACAAATTCTTAGAAATGCACAAACTTCCGAGACTGAACCAGGAAGAAAGAGAAAATATGAACAGACCAATCAGAAGCACTGAAATTGAAACTGTGATTAAAAACCTTCCAACAAACAAAAGTCCAGGACCAGATGGCTTCACAAGCAAATTCTATCAAACATTTAGAGAAGAGCTAACACCTATCCTTCTCAAACTGTTCCCAAATATAGCAGAGGGAGGAATACTCCCAAACTCATTCTACAAGGCCACCATCACCCTGATACCAAAACCAGACAAAGATGTCACAAAGAAAGAAAACTACAGGCCAATATCACTGATGAACATAGATGCAAAAATCCTCAACAAAATACTAGCAAACAGAATCCAACAGCACATTAAAAGGATCATACACCATGATCAAGTGGGGTTTATCCCAGGAATGCAAGGATTCTTCAATATATGCAAATCAATCAGTGTGATACACCATATTAACAAATTGAAGGAGAAAAATCATATGATCATCTCAATCGATGCAGAGAAAGCTTTCGACAAAATTCAACACCCATTTATGATAAAAACCCTGCAGAAAGTAGGCATAGAGAGAGCTTACCTCAACATAATAAAGGCCATATATGACAAACCCACAGCCAACATCGTCCTCAATGGTGAAAAACTGAAACCATTTCCACTAAGATCAGGAACAAGACAAGGTTGCCCACTCTCACCACTATTATTCAACATAGTTTTGGAAGTGTTAGCCACAGCAATCAGAGAAGACAAAGAAATAAAAGGAATCCAAATCGGAAAAGAAGAAGTAAAGCTGTCACTGTTTGCAGATGACATGATACTATACACAGAGAATCCTAAAGATGCTACCAGAAAACTCCTAGAGCTAATCAATGAATTTGGTAACGTAGCAGGATACAAAATTAATGCACAGAAATCTCTAGCATTCCTATACACTAATGATGAAAAATCTGAAAGTGAAATTAAGAAAACATTCCCATTTACCATTGCAACAAAAAGAATAAAATATCTAGGAATAAACCTACCTAAGGAGACAAAAGACCTGTATGCAGAAAATTATAAGACACTGGTGAAAGAAATTAAAGATGATACAAATAGATGGAGAGATATACCACGTTCTTGGATTGGAAGAATCAACATTGTGAAAATGACTCTACTACCCAAAGCAATCTACAGATTCAATGCAATCCCTTTCAAACTACCACTGGCATTTTTCACACAACTAGAACAAAAAATTTCACAATTTGTATGGAAACACAAAAGACCCCGAATAGCCAAAACAATCTTGAGAAAGAAAAACGGAGCTGGAGGAATCAGGCTCCCTTACTTCAGACTCTACTACAAAGCTACAGTAATCAAGACGGTATGGTACTGGCACAAAAACAGAAATACAGATCAATAGAACAGGATAGAAAGCCCAGAGATAAACCCATGCACATATGGTCACCTTATCTTTGATAAAGGAGGCAAGAATATACAGTGGAGAAAAGACAGCCTCTTCAATAAGTGGTGCTGGGAAAACTGGACAGCTACATGTAAAAGTACGAAATTAGAACACTCCCTAACACTATACACAAAAATAAACTCAAAATGTATTAAAGACCTAAATGTAAGACCAGACACTATCAAACTCTTAGAGGAAAACATAGGCAGAACACTCTATGACATAAAGGACAGCAAGATCCTTTTTGACCCAGCTCCTAGAGAAATGGAAATAAAAACAAAAATAAACAAATGGGACCTAATGAAACTTCAAAGCTTTTGCACAGCAAAGGAAACCATAAACAAGACCAAAAGACAACCCTCAGAATGGGAGAAAATATTTGCCAATGAAGCAACTGACAAAGGATTAATCTCCAAAATGTACAAGTAGCTCATGCAGCTCAATATCAAAAAAACAAACAACCCAATCCAAAAATGGGCAGAAGACCTAAATAGACATTTCTCCAAAGAAGACCTACAGATTGCCAACAAACACATGAAAGAATGCTCAACATCATTAATCATTAGAGAAATGCAAATCAAAACTACAATGAGATATCATCTCACACCGGTCAGAATGGCCATCATCAAAAAATCTACAAACAATAAATGCTGGAGAGGGTGTGGAGAAAAGGGAACCCTCTTGCAATGTTGATGGGAATGTAAATTGATACAGCCACTATGGAGAACAGTATGGAGGTTCCTTAAAGAACTAAAAATAGAACTACCATACGACCCAGGAATCCCACTACTGGACATATACCCTGAGAAAACCATAATTCAAAAAGAGTCATGTACCACAATGTTCATTGCAGCTCTATTTACAATAGCCAGGACATGGAAGCAACCTAAGTGTCCATCAACAGATGAATGGATAAAGAAGATATGGCACATATGTACAATGGAATATTACTCAGCCATCAAAAGAAACGAAATTGAGTTATTTGTAGTGAGGTGGATGGACCTAGAGTCTGTCATACAGAGTGAAGTAAGTCAGAAAGAGAAAAACAAATACCATATGCTAACACATATATATGGAATTTAAGACAGAAAAAAAAAAGTCATGAAAAACCTAGGGGCAAGACTCGAATAAAGACACAGACCTACTAGAGAATGGACTTGAGGATATGCGGAGGGGGGAGGGTAAGCTGTGACAAAGTGAGAGAGTGGCATGGACATATATACACCACCAAACTTAAAATAGATAGCTAGTGGGAAGCAGCCGCATAGCACAGGGAGATCAGCTCAGTGCTTTGTGACCACCTAGAGGGGTGGGATAGGGAGGGTGGGAGGGAGACGCAAGAGGGAGGGGATATGGGGATAAATGTATATGTATAACTGATTGACTTTGTTATAAAGCAGAAACTAACACACCATTGTAAAACAATTATACTCCAATAAAGATGTTAAAAAAAAAGAATGATTGATTGTAAATTACTTACTTTCAATTTTAAATGTAGTGGTTAAAATGTCTTTTAATGAGGAAAAATTTTTAAACTGTTCTATTTTTAGCAACTTTCAAGGTTTTACTTTCAGTATTTTCAAAATCTTACATTTAAGAAAATGTTGACTGGCATCTTTAAATATGCCTCCAGATCCTATAGGCCATTTTTCATGGTCTCTCCTGGGTTATCCAGGTTAATAGGTACCCCTCGCTGTTACACACACTACACCACCCGGGAACAGCTTTAGGGGTAAAATAAGTCTCATAGAAATTTTATTCCAGGGATTATTTCAATAACACTTCAAACCGAGATGTCTTAGGAGTTTAGAACAGTTTATAAATAACTTTAAGTAATAAAATATATGCCAAAATGTAACCTATTAGTAACAAGAGAATGACTTCACACAATTTTAAAAACCGGTAACTTAAATTTATGTTACCATGGCACATCTACTTGCCAGCAAATGCAAACTGTATTTTATTAATTTATTTTTTAACTCAGCCTATAAACCTGCAGTCCCTGCTTCCATGGGTGTCAAATGGAGCTGTTGTGTTCGTACAGTGTCTTTTGTACCATCACGTGTGGGAATTTAGTAACCTTTTCACCACCGCAATTAGAAATAACAAAGAGGTAAGTATTCATTCAGTATAAATTCTGAGCATTAGCAGCTGGCCCAGGACTGGTAAAGTTATTAGACTGTTTCATATCTGGTTCACTGTGTTTCCCCCTTGGTAAAATATGCGTTGAGCTAGGGTTCTCATGCTTGAGGCTAGGCACCAGTTTATAGGGCAAAAGGCAAAGGGACAATTTAACTTTTAGTTAAGTGTTTTTCCATTAATTGGGCCACACATTCTTACAAGCACCATTGCACACAGTTTGGTTGTGAGAAGATTTGCAAGCGTTTTGTGTGTCTTTTGTTAGTTCCGACATACAGTTTATCCTTGATTTAGCAGACTACAGTTACACAAGACTTTTCTTAATTGCTTTTCATGCACAGTTGGGAGAAACAGCAGGCAGCCTGTAAGTGAAGGTTTTGTGGCCCCGAAATGGTAGCTTGAAGGGCCTCCTTTCCTGTGTTTATTATTGACAATTCAATTAGCATGCCAAAGCAGCTGTGGGCTGCAGAAGGTGGGGTCAACGGAGTTGCACAACAACTAATTTTATTAATATGCAAAGCAGAGGGGCAAAATTGGCTGCGATGTATTTATGTCCTGTACTTACTGAAGAACACAACAGACAGGGGAAAGTCTAGCCAGTTTTCCCAGATTTAGATTAATCTTATGGAAAGTCACAAATTTAAGCTTATTTTCCCCCCCATTAGTGGCTGATGAAAGTTATCCATTTTCTCACTCTTCAAGCTTTAACAAACACCATACTTGGCAACAATGAGATAAAGGACCTCATACTCATTCAGGGTGTTCTTTTAATAAAAAGTGATTTTTTTTTTTAACTAAAGGCAGGCAAACAAGATAAGTATCATATAAGGTTATTTCACGGACAATGCATTCAACGATGATATTTTGGGTAGCCACAAGCATACTGAATTGTTTAGTTGCTCATAGTAGTTCCAGTATAACTGGTGAGACAACCCAAACAGTGCCAACAGCTACATGTAGGTAGGTAAGCTGAGGGGACTCCAGGGGCAGAATGGGGGAAGCTCCTGGGGTGGAATCTGTCTCTGTACGTGGACCTGGGGGCAGTTTCCAGACAGATGCTCCACGTTCTGCTGCCGCAGCCACTCTCTGGAAGCCACGTGGCACTGGTTCCCTGGGGTGCCTGGTAGAGCTCAGAGGTGACGGCTGCATCTCCAGGAGTTTGGCGTTGAGATTGGCTACAGCAGCAGGGATGACCGTCAGACCCTTGGCATGTCACAGCCAGAAGGAGGGAAGGGTCACTTTTCAGAGTTCACACTTGGTGGCAATGGCGTCCCAGACGCTAACACTTATTTTTTTTTTTTTATAAGCTGACACTTTTTATCTTTTATTTTATTTTTTGGCCACAGCACGCAGCTTGCAGGATCTTAGTTCCCCGACCAAGGATCGAACCCATGCCCCCTGCGATGGAAGCACGGAGTCCTAACCACTGGACAGCCAGGGTATTCTCGCTAACACTTATTTCTAATGCCTTAGTTTGACTTTGGACATCACTCTTGGCTGATGGCTACAGAGAGTCTGAACTGGAGGCAGAGACCTCACAAGGAAACAGCTTAGGGTGACTGTTCTTCCTGCTGTTTGATTTATATACCAAAAATTCTGCAAGGGGCAGAATTTGAAACTGCATTACTTTTCTTTCCAGCACTATCAGCAAGGTCTCCTGAATCATTCCATTCTAGTCCTGTCATAGTTTACCCTCTTTTCCTACCTTTCTCTAAAATGTTTTTATCATGCCATTTCTTTGTACTTCTTTAGGCTTAACACCCTAATGTAAGCAACCACAGAAGTATTCATTTCACCCCAAATGTTCTTATGTTGGCTTTCCTGTGGTGTTCATCATCTTCTGCTACCTTCCCCATGCCTACCTTTTTTCCCCCTGAGATTAGACTTCTCATCAAATACTATTAGGCTTCAAAATAAGTATTTCAGGAATTGTGTGTGTGTGAGGGTAGTAGAGGGCAGAAGTCCCACAAAGATAAGATATAAAAACTCCTAGATCACCAACTCTCATCAAAAAACAGAAGAATCTGAAGAAAGGGGTTCTGAAATAAGATGGAAACTCATTCATATAAAATCCACTCTTGGAAGATTTCGTATAGAGTTGAAAGCTGAGTTGACTGACATTCTTCACATTGCACAGTTAGAGATGTCAGTCCCTAAGAACCTTACTTTGCAGCCTAATGATCTCCTCCTTGCATTCCATGGTTATTTCAGTGCCTGTGTTATTTTCTAAAAGCCTAATGAATGAATGTAATTGTTTAAGAACAATATAACTTTTATTGCTTTTGCAACTACTTATGTTTACTGGTCTATATTCCCTAAGGAAAAGGTAAGAATTTTTTGTAAGACCAGCATAGCAGTTACTTTCTCCTTCCAGTATCTTCACTTATAGTTCTTTGAAATTGTCTCTAATGCTACAGACACCATCACACACAAATATGGATTTGTCAGGATCCTAAATGCTCAGATTGTGTTTAATTATAGTTGACAGTTTAGAACTTTCAGTTACACTTGGAAGAAATTAGAGAACCAGATTAGCCAATGCTTCTCTTCCCTGCTTATTTGCAAAAATGTGTCTTTAACTCTAGGAAAACATCTCCTAACTGAAACCTCCTAAAGTCAAGGTCTTAATCCACAGGCAAACACAATGTTGGCTACATTTCATGTATGCTTTCAAAGCCTGGTCTGTTCATTGATTGGAATGATTCAGTGGCAGTCATATAATTGTTTCCCACAGGCTACTAAGAAATGTAAACTAACTCCGATAACAAGGTTAAAGTCTGATTTATGAAGATGGTACACATGTTTCACATACCTAATTCATTCCCACACACTCAAGTGGGATTAAATAATGCAGAATCATGTCTAACTCCGTAATCCTGCTCTTACATCACCTTCAAAGAAATGTCAGCGTTGACATATTCACACATATAAAGCCCTATCCATTATATTAATAAATGCCTTCCTAGATATTCCTAATACAACTTGTTGTGATGATTGCAACCTTCTGGCAGTAATTCTGCCCACCTCCAATATCTTTTTATTAGGTCATCTTTGACTCTTTTCTCTTCCCAGCTCCCTACATCCAACCCATCAGCTAGGATTTCAAAATCTAACATGTATCTTAAATCTGTCCAGTTCCCTCCATAACCACTACGACCACTGCTGTAATCCCAGCACCATCTCTCGCCTGGAATAGTGCCACAGTCTCCTTTCTCTAATCATGCTCCCAACCTCATATCAATTCTTATCGTCTGAGCAATCTTAAAAAACATAAATCTGATCATGTCATTTGCCTGCTTAGAACACTCCAATGGTTTTCCATATCACTTTGACACAAACCAAACTCCTTCATACGGCCACCGTGGCCCTCCATGTTTGCCCCTGTTACCTTCCCCAACTTTCCCTCCTACCCTCTCTCTCTATTCCCCATTCTACTCCCTCCACAGGTCCTCCAAGTGGCTGGGCAATTTCCAGCTTCGGGATTTTCAAATGGCCCTTCAACCCAACTGGACTACTACCCCCGCATCAAGCATGGCAGGCTGCTTCTTATCCTATTGGAATCAACCAAAATGTCTCTTCTTCAGAGAAACCTTCCCTAACCACTAAGAATGAATTCAGATTTTGTGAGCCCTGAAGCTTACACAATTTGGGAGAAACTTTTTTTATGGAAAAATTTTAAATCTTAAATTTGTAAATCTTATAAACACACACCATCATGGGACCCCTGTGGCTGGGACAAGTGAAGGGCCCTAAAGCTTAGCATCATACCCTTCACAGTGACTCTCACTCCATGACTACCGTTGTCGAGCAGGTCCTCTCCATCCCCACCCCCACCTCCACCCCATGGCCTCTATCAGTGCATCCCCTTTACCCTTCTTAGCACTTCTCACAATTTGTCACTTGTCTCGTCTGCCCCCTGCATCAGACTGTACCTTCCAGCAGGGCAGGTGCCATGCAATAACACCCACCACCAAACATCACATCAAAGTGCCACTGAATGAGTGGGTGACAAAGTGTCCTTTGAGATGAACAATGCTAGATAAGTGTAAAGAACTATTTTACGATTTAAATTTGCATGTCATTAAAGCAGGCTGGTTTTCTGTCCCTCTGTCCCATGAGAAGAACCTGGCAGTCCAGCGGTTAGGACTCCGCACTTCCACTGCAGGGGGTACAGGTTTGATCCCTGGTTGGGGAACTAAGATCCCACATGCTGTATGGTGTGGCCAAAAAAAAAAGAACCTTACAGTATGACATAATGCCTGGTATGGAGGAAACACTTGCTATGTCCTCTCTATCTACTCCAAGCCTCAGGAATTTTTAAGCCCACCTAATTTCCAGAGACAAAAAATCAGTTGTCCAAGAGGGTGGGCCTGGTTTGGGTCAGGATCACCATCCTCTGTGTTTTGGGGAGAGAGTTCTGCATCAACATGACTCTGGCTGTGGCGACACTAGTCAGGGGCCAGGGGCCAGCATCCTCTGGCATCCTCTTCCCAGGCTCAGGCCTCTCCTCTTTGGATATGTTTGTGTACCCGTTGCCTCGTTATATTCACATTTTTGTCTGTTGGCCTGTCCTCATCACCGCAAGACGTTTCCCCAGTCTCCAGGCTGTGGCTCTGAGAATGGCATCATGGAAAGGGGCTGGAGTTTGTCTCCAAGGAGAGCTAACACCTGAACCCAGGCGTAGTTGGAGCTCACACACTCCTTCCTGAATCTGAAGGAGAAAAGTAGAACTTGAAATTTTCCTGATTTACTAAGATGATAGTCAACAAGTCTGAAATACTTTCCAATTTGGCTATTTAGTGTAAGGTATTAAACAAGTACTTGAAAAAAAAAAAAGCATAGTTTTTATAATTGTAGCTAAATATTTCATGTATCTTGACATTTTCTTGCACTAAAACCTGCAATGTAACCTGCCAATAGCAGGAATAATTATTAAACCTTAGAATTATCTACCAATAGAAATCATTAAATGACTTCCAGCATACTCTTTTTGAATGGGAGAGATATAAATAAATCACTTTCTTAAATGGTTTAAATTTGGTTTTACCTGAACTAGACAAGGGTGAGTGGGGTTGCTCTCAGGTTTAGAATGCTGCAAAAATCTTGTCTGCCTTCCACTAAAAATCCCTCAAAGTCCTCAAAAAAGAATAAGCTGCACAAATCCAGAAATGAACTTGAGGTTCTTCTGTATTTATATGAACAACCTGCATTTCATTTGTTGAGTGACTCAGGATCTATGCTATTCATTTATTTGTGGCAGGTTAAATAGTCAGCTGGAGTGTATATTTTATGGTTAAATTAACCTGAACTAGGTTAATTATGGTGGCAATTGAACCTCAATCCTAAACCTTGCAGACTGGACCTTGGTGAGACCATATTCCACTCTAAGCTACAGTGTATCAAACACAAACTTCTGATTGGAAGCAGTTTCAGAATCAATTTACATTCAAATAAAAAGGCACTCCAGTGAGAGGCACACTAAGATGTTTAAATTATGGGGCATGTGGGGTTCATCAAGCAAGGAAAGCCCTGTAAATCAAGCTTATGGTGAATGGGTTAAACACACAAGGGGGTTTTAGTGCATGAGCAACACTTCCTAGTATCTTTTTCTACTTTTAGCAACTTAAATGGAAATGTTAAGGAAATAGCAAGGAGTAAGTAAGGTTTTTACAAATGACAACTACCAACCATATTTGTAGTTTTCCACTGTTCCTGTCATGCCAGCTTTAAAACTAAGGAATAACTAGCACTAGGAACACATTTCAATATACCAAACTAGAATGAATGGGAGGGAGGGCAAGAGAGAAATGAGACCGGTAGTGCGAAGGGCTTTTAAAAAGAATTACCCTTTGTTCTTGCTTCTTTTGTAGATTCTACCATTTTGTATTATATGTGGATTTTCCTTGCTGGATTATCCTATTCCACGTCTTACCTTCATTTCCTAGCCCTGAGCCTTGCAACAAAATAGGTGTTTGTTGAATGGGTGTGTAGTAACCGAAGTGGCACTCTCTGTCTGGATATCTAAGCACTCATTCATGCAGAACATTATTCCTAAAGAATGTGCCTTTGTAGGAACAACAACAACAAAAATATTATTGGGTGGTCAAATGGATCCTATGAATAATTGTTTAAAGCAGGGAGACAAACACCTCCCTTTCATAGCTCTCCCCTTTCAATCCCCTTTTCTTTACTCTAGGCACTATGTGCTCTCGTGCAGCTTCTAGGGCCTCTTTTGGTCCTAGCTACTTAATTAATACTAAAGAAATGCTGACTTGATATGTTTCCCAAGCACTTGCATTTTAAGCAGGTTCCTAAAGAGAACAATGTTCAACCCATAAACTGAATTTCTAATGGTAAAATTTTAGGCAAAGTCTTTTTAAGCACAAATCTAACTTTTCTTAGTAGTTAATTTCTCTATGCTACCAAAACCACCTATTTCATTAAGTCCATCAAATGATAAAATAATTCAAACTAGTCAGGGAGCATTTGACTAGATCCACAAAGATAGACAAACTACAACCCAAGGGCTAAAGCCAGCCTACCTCCTGTTTTTGTAAATACAGTTTTATTGGAACACCACCATGCTCACTCATGTATGCATTGTCAAGTTTGCTTTTGAGCCTCAGTGGCAGAGCTTGCAACAGAGACTGTGTGACCCACAAAGCCTTAAGTATTTACCCTGCAATCCCTGGGTTAGGTTGTTCCCTTTTTCAGCTGGCTCTTAGGTTATCTTCTATTTTTCCAGTATGTACTAGTCCAAGCCCTTGTGAGTTATTCTTATTTCCAAGTTTCAGTAAAAGCTGCCTCTGTTTTGAGAACCCTCAGTGTGTAGCCTGGAATGCAGAGCCTGCACTTTTGAAACATAAACACTTTGTCTCGATATAATTTTAGTACTTCTGGAACTCCCTAGGAAATGAAAAACACCAAGAAGCTCCTCCGACAAAATTCAACTCATATTGAGAACGTGTATCTTTGCAAGAGGTCTCTCCTTGCTCACCTAAACCAGGAGCAAAAACCTTTTTTGGAGAGCCAAACTTTTACCAATAACATTAAGAGAAAATTGTTTGACCTGCTTCGCTCCTTGATGTGAAATAATTTATTACTTATCATAGATAACAGTAAAGTATAGAAGTCCAATTCCACTTAAAAGTTGAAAGATTAATAAGTGAATTAATCTGGAAGTTGACATCTCCATCGAGATGAACAGCATAAAGATATGACGCTTTCTATAGTTGTATCATCCTCTATATTTAAAAGTGATTGGAGAAGTATTCTGGTTGATTTCCAAAATAAATCACATTTGAAATAACTTTGTATCAGTGATGTAAGTATTTGTAGAATTGACTACTATGTTGTTTTTACAAAATCTTATCTTTTTCAAAATTGATTGAGTATTCATCTAGTCTCCTGATCATGTTGCTTTCTAAGCACATCTACCTGGCTGGAGGAGGTAAAGGAAGACGATTTCAATCATCTTCAACTTGAGGATGAGTTGGGGGGACTTTTTCTGAGTCTGGCATCGTAAAGATGGAGGAAAGAGAACAGGGCAGGGGGTAGGATCTCTTGGAAGCTGCTTTTCTTCTTGCGTTAAGCACTCGCGAGAGAACTGTTTGAGAACTGAGTACCTCATAAAAGTATTCAGGAGTAAAAGGTGGAATGATTCTGACACTTATTAAGCACCTCCCATGCTCTAGGCACTGGCCAACAGGCTCCACCCAGCTCAGCTCACCTGATCTTAAAACTTGGAGTGTAGACTAAACAGCCAGTAAGTTGCAAAGTGAGAATTTGAATCCAGGTGCCTTAACAAAGCTCTTTTCGAGATGTGATAAGGGGACCATTTTGAATGACTGAATGTCTCTAAGGAAAAAGGAGTGAGGGCAGCTGTAGTTTCAGGTTGATGGCACTGCTGGGTGTTTATGTCAGGAAGCACTTAACATTTTATCAGTAATTTCAATGGTGAAAAACATATAACTTGGGGAATAAGATGGTCTGAGGCCCAGCTCTGCTACTTACATAACTCTGAAGTTCTAAATTCTTGATTTCTTCATCTGTAAATGGAAATAACAATTCCTCCTTCACAGACTTCCAAGGATTACATGAGGTAATACACATGCCAAATGTTTTGCAGAGCACTCGAGCCACTGTTAGACATTATTATCCCAAAGAGGTAAATTATCAAAGGCATAATTATACTGTTTTTGGTAATATTAGTACAGCTGGCAACCATATTTTAAAATTCTATCGGTTGGATTTCAATAACAGTATTAGAAATCTCCACTTTACCTCACTTTTACCCATGTTCTTGAAAGCTTGTATTATTAAAATATTAAAATTCAGTCTAAATAAACATCACTCTTGAAACATTTAATTTTTCATTTTACTTGTTGAAAAATAATAGCAAATAATTTCTTGCAGAAGACAATAAGTAGTGCTATTTACTCACAGTGATTACAATTTTTGTATTTGCCTTCTTAATCTATAACAGATGTGGAATGACATGGCTTTGTCTCACCCCACCTCCAATGCTCAGTGCAACATATGGCACCGAATCAGATTACACTCTGGACGTGACACAGTAAAATACTCACGTATCCATGAGGAGAATCCAAGTTTGCTGTTATTGTACTTTTTGCTAGTTTATTCAACATGCGTCTAACATTTTTAGTGTTGTTATTTGGCTAGGAAAATTAAAATCCTGAAAGTGAACAAAATTTTCCAAAGAAATGTTAAATTAATTTTGTAGATCTCAAGCTTACTGACAAGGAGGCATATATATTAAATTTTTAGTGGCTTTGAAAGTTAATACTTGTCAGAAAAGCCTGTAGAGGGGCATTAATTAGATGTATTTATATTATGGCAATTACAGAGTAGAAATGATTTTGCAGTCTGGTTAGAAACGTGACCATTAAGATAAAAAAAATCATGTCATCCTCCAAAATAGGCCTATACATAATTTATTAATGGAGATATTGCAACTATCAAACTGAAAAAGCAAATGTACTTTATTCAGGGACCTTATACCATTAGAAACTGTAGCTGACAGAGGCTCGTACTGATGAGCAGAATGGAAGGTGGAAAAAAACACAGCTGAATCTAAAACTCTGGTCCTCTTTTGCTTATAAATATCACAATTGTATATGTATTGAACATAAATTGTGTCAAATCTCTACACAAATATTATTGCCCTCCCCCCAAAAAAAAGAAACCTGCAGGAGCTGCAAACAGCTGTGGCTTTCATTGTACCTCAAAAGATTTTGCTACTTAAAATTCCTCTTACTATGGTTTGGAAGAGTTGATGACATTTTGTGGATTTGAGAAACCAATTCCTTTAAATCTCCTGCAGCCGGTTCTTGCCCTTCTTCCCTCATGAACATGAAAAAGGCATGAGAGAAACAGGAAGAGGCAGAAGTGCTAGTTTCCAGTCCTCAGTCCTTGAAGCTCAAGTTGAGGTCAGGACGAGAGATACTGAGGTGCAGTTCATCCACTGTGGGACTTTACTACTACCCCGTGACACCCAAACTCCCCTTTGTGGGCTACAACAGCAGCATCTGGAAAGAAATGACCCTCTCTTAGCCATCTGAGAGTAAAGCCCAAAGGGCAGATGGTGAAAATACCTGAAAGCAACCATATGGCAGCTCAAAGACTATGTGGTCCTGATGTAGGCAAAGGTGAGAACTCCTTCTTCTGGGATTGTGGAAATGGTTAGGGTTTGGGGGTCAGTCAGGAGGCAAGGATGTTCTCTTACTTCCAAAAGAGGGAATTTAGATGAATTGTTATTTACCATTTTAGGGAACTTTTGTTCAGGAATGAATTTCATTCTTACATGTTTGTCCTTGTAGAAGGAAACAGCACCATTTGCTTAATAAGTGTTTTCTTTTCAGCATACCACAGCTTAGAAATTTGGTTCTATTAATACTAATATCAAAAATGTAAATTTAAGAGAATGAGACTGTCAAGTGATGGGCACAGGCTCTAAAGAACCCCTGCTGGAGGAAGAAGTGAGAGCATGATTTGTTCCCCATGGTCCCCGGAGGGACCCCACTGCAGCTTGGGTAATGAGAATGAGCATTTGTTTCAAAAGTCAGAGTCACCTCTCTCCTGACAACCGTAATTCCTTTTATTAAGCATATTTTACTGAGCATTAAACAGCACAAATCCAAATGATAAAGTGCAGGCCACTGCACAGGCCTGTAATTCAGTTCAGCTTGGGTGTGAGTGTACGGACACACACCCCACGCTAACACACACAGACACACCCACACCCAGAATCTTGCACGTTTTACCATCCTGCAACTACAGCATTTTAGAGAGCCCCATATCTTTAAAAGAATAACACCCTGGTGCATATGCTTACACACTTTCTTTTCCTGGTCAAATGCAGCAAGTGAGATTTATTTTAAAAGAAGAAGAAAAAAAAGAGTTACACCAATGGGTTTATCTAAAAGGAAGCAAATTAAACAGAGCCATGCTGATAACAGCTGATGTCTGGTTATAATTCACTTCCCTAATGCTGATTAATATATTCACAAACAAATCGAATGTGTTGCCAAAAGAGAAACGCTGCTGTTAACACCCCAACCAGCTACTGGTTTCAGTTGTGCTTCTTGATCAGGCAAAATGCTCTTTCCCCAGCTCCTAACACTGTTTATTTTGCTTCCTGCCAATCTTGCAAATAATTCATCTTGCGTGTCGTTTCCTCATAAATGCTTCCTGGTGCTTGATCGCTTTGCCTGTGTGGCATTTGATTTCAAACTGCCATTTTACCTTTATAAACATTTAGAACTTTCTAAGCGTGAGGAGAATGCCCAAAAGGCATGCAAAAATGAGGCTGTAATTAGATCAGCAAAGTATGCTTTACAGCCTATCTAGCTTTCTGTGTATACCAGAAATCACTCTTTGCATCCAATATTGCATTCCCAATCTGGGTGCAGAACAGTAAATTAACATTTACTCCAGCAAAGAGGCCCTGGTATCAACATGTTTAATTTATTATTATTGCAAAGAACAGTTTTCCCATGATTAGTGAAATAGAATACATATAATATATTTAAGGATCTGCACCCAGACCACAAAAAAGGGGAGTAGGGATGGAGGAAAGGAGAAAAGCAGAAAACAAAAGAAAAAATAGAAGTAATATCAGTTACCACCTGATTTTTGTGGTTAAAAAATAGAATATGACGTGCAATAGTGCAATTTTCCTTTGCTAGTCCAGCAACGCAAGTCTTAATAGGAAGTCCACTGAGGATTTTCTGCATTTCAGGATTTAGTTGCGCGCTTGCCGGGGGTTAGCGTTCCTACCAGACTTCTGACTCTGAGTGGAATCACTATGGCTAGAATCACTTTTATTCAGTCCAAGATGACGGAGCTTCAGATCCCAGCGCTGTGAAATTTAAAACAGAAAATGGTCACAAGCACATACTACCAGGGTCATCACTTCTATTATTCTAACAACTGAGTAAGACTGCAAAATCAGATCTCAAAAGCATTTTACTACTTTTCCAAAAGTATAAAATCTATATCCCAGGGTAACAATGAGATGGACGCTATAGAAACATAATTCTTTGATTTGAAAAAGCACAAAATTGGCCACTTGTAATGTATCAGTAATGCTTTCATATCAAATCTTAAACTTAAAATCTCCAATAAACGGTGACACAAATATACATTGATATCTGTGGGTATTTCCTGAGGTAACATATACAAGTCTAGTACTTACTTCATGGGTGACCAACCAATGGAAGATTTACAGAGAGAATTTGAAGAAAGGGCTACTTTTTATTTTCCTCTCTTATGACTCGTAAAAACACAGCCTTTTAAACCTGTGTGATTTGAGCAGTGAAAAAAATGAAAATGGGGGGAGGGGGTAGAGTCCCTTAAAAATATTTCCTAAATAATATCTACCAAGTGCAACAAAACAGAACAAAGTTCTGCCCTCATTCTACGTTTTACAAAGCAGACATCACCAATGTTTCTAATAACTACAATCAAGTTTATTAATATTTCATACTAACAATTTCAATAATGTTTACATTATTGAATATAATAATTTAAAAAGAAGTTATATTATGGTATTACAGGTAGTAAATAAGAATAAGGGCTATAGCAGTACTTCTTAAACTTCAATGAATATAGAAATAACTTGGAGATCTTGTTAAAATTGCAGATCCTCATTCAGTGGGTCTGGGACGGGGCCCAAGATTTTTATACCTAACAAGCTCCCAGGTGATGCCAATGTTGCTGGCCCAGGGACCACACTTTGAACAGCAAGGAGCTAATGTCAGATGGCCCAAGTTCAAATTCTAACTCCATCAGTTACCATTCGAAGATTCTTGGACTTACTAGACCTTATCATTTACATATTAGAATTAATTCTAGCATCTGCTTAGTGTTCTGAAGATTCACAGATGAAAAATGTATAAAATTCTTAGTAGATAACAAATTCTCTATTTTCAATTACTGAAATTACTGAAAGTAATTCTTCATTTTAGCACACTTAACTCTACAATCTTACTGGATTTTCATATTAAAAAAAAGTCCGAATTTCAGCTCCCCAAGGCAGGCCAAATATCTTGATTTGAACAACCTGCTATTACAGAGACTTAGGTTTAAAAAAAATTTGCATTGCAAAACCATAAAAAAGTCTTTATTTAATTCTTGATCTATCCCTGAGAGCAAAAAAAATCAGCTGAAAAGGACAACTCTTATTTAAAAAAAACAGTATCCTCCCTAAAACTCTTTTTTACATCTTCAGAACTGACTGGAAAACTACAGTAAGAATCTCAGTAATTCTAGCCAAAAGAGGTTTCCCATTTATGGTCTTTAACCCTGAGTTCTGCGTATGAATTAAAAATTGTTCAAGTTATTTCTTCCCTTCAGCATGTTTAAATCCAGACTGAAAATATAAATGAGTTCACAATAATAACTGTGAGTTCCCTGTAGAAAGCAATGGAAAATATCTTTGCCTTACTAGGAAAAAGGACAAACACACCATGTGTCCTGGGTCTTTACACGATGATAATTGTTTTGGTACCAAAAGAGAAGCAGCAAGCCGTGTTATATGCTTTGCAGCAATGATGTTGAAAGCTCTTCCAACTGGTACAGGAATTTAGGACAAATTCCTGTTCTGCATTAGCAAGCAGAAAACGGAATTAAAAGGACAGTAAGAGATTCCAACACACTGAAGAAGAGCTACTTTTTAACAGACACCAAACAAATTGAAGAGAGATACAAATAGAGGATTCTCATGAGTCTGAACTTGAAATACATCTCACTTTTGACAAAATACTGGGGTGGTGGGGGGGGAGAGCTTTCTGGAGGGTATTTTCTCCCTGCAAAATAATGCCCTCTACGTTTCTTGTAGGTCACTTAAACTGAAATGTGTCTGCTGTGTCAAGTGCCAGGTGTATAAGATAAACTGCCTGGGGTTGTTTAACTTACCCTTGTAAATGTTTCCCAAGCCTTCAGACTCAAAGAGGGAAGAGGATGTATTATGTTTGGTACAATTCCCACTCTCCCCTCCCCCCCTTTCTGCCCACTACACACACACACACACACACACACACACACACACACACACACGGTTTTTGATTCTTTGCCCTTCTGTGCATACTCCCCACATTCCTTTTGTTGAAACAGATTTGCTTAGTAAGGGGAAATGGAACCTTCTATAATAAAGTGACTTACTGTGATTTATTTTTAAATTCATCACTTACAGAATCTAAGAGTCATTGGATTAAAAATCAAGCTATGTTTCTGCTCTAAGGACCTAATTTGGTCAGATCTCTTACATACAGATGAATGCGGCTGCACCTTGTACATAGGAACTGGTGTCTATGCATTGGGACAATATTGGCAGTTTTGTACCCAAGCTTTATTCTCCCCTTCTTCTCTGACTCACGGAACTGCAATTGTTCAAGGAACCAACATATTCAGCTAAAAAAATTACATTTTCCAGCTTCTCTTGCAGCTAGGGATGGACAGGAGACCCAGTCCTAAGTAAAATTGCTAGGTAGGATGCTTGGAATCTATTTTTACCTCCTTTTTCTTTCTCCCTGAAATGTAGGTGTGATGTGGAGGTAGGGCAGCCACCCTGTGACGTCCAGCTAACCTTGAATATGGAAGCAATATCTTTAAAAATGACAGATCCGTAAGCTAGATGGAGCCTGGAGCCCTAATGATAATGGGGAGCCACCAGAGCAGGGCTGGACTAACTACAGCTAGACTTCCCATGGTGAGAAGTTAGGCAGCTGTAGTTAGATCTCTGATACACACACAGAGAATTTGCTCCTTAAATGAAACAGACATTACAGACAAACTCAGTTCTTGGAATATTAAATATATATGTATCAGGTTTTAATATTTCTCATGAAGTTGAGGGCAGCTATTTTGTTTAAATGACAAATGACTGTCTTTCTACTTTTATTTTCTGTTTATCATTTTGAACATAAAATTTAGGCTTACCTTAACTTTTTTACCAAGTCGATCCTTCCATTTCTCAGCAATAGAACCTTCCACCAACAGTAATCTATATTTTTAAAGAAGCAACCATTTTTGAAATGTTAAAATATATTACTGAAAAGTACAAGGAATCATTGTCAGAAAGACTTAACTGTTTATACTAGACTAGGAAAGCCAAGTTTTAGAACAGTAATTCTAACTAATCGGGAGTCATGGACCCCTTTAAGAACAAATGAAGTTATGATCCCTTTCCCCAGAAAAATGCACACCCACAAATTTCCCACATATACTTTTGTATCCAATACATGAAATTGAAGGATCCAACTAAAACTGATCTTTAATCCCCCAGAAGGTAGATAGATCCCAAAGTAAGAACCCAGGAGTCATTATTCTGAATCCTTAAGGAGTGAATTACCTGGAGCGTTCCTCATCTTCATAGCCCATGATGAGATACTCCTCATTGACGTTAAGTGGAGGACACAGGCAACCGGAGCTGGTGTAAAGGTTAACAGTGTCCCTTGGAATGTTTACCAGAGAAGCCTTTAAAATCTCCTTCACCTCCACTACTGCAGTCACATCATGGCACTTGATCTTTACTTCTTTAACTTTAGCCCGAATGACTGGATAAAAGACAATAAAGCTGATGTGGTAATATGATACACAATAGGCACTGCATTCAAAAAAGATACATAGGCTTCTTTCTAGTCAATTCATATCCACTTAATGCTCAAAGAATAGAGAGGAAAAGTCAACCATATATTTTCACCTTAGACAGTAGTGAGTGACACACTACACAACACACCTGCCCCCTTAATGTTCAGCCCTGATCCCCTTTGCATGTAAGTTTATATTTGTGTGTATATAAGCATACATGTGTGCATGTATTTCATGGTGAGAAACCATTTAGATAAGCAAAGATTGAATCTGGATGTAATTTTCCTTCAAAATTTCTTTTTGGTTGTGTGTATATGTATATGTGCAGTTTCAATTGTGCCAAGAAGAATTTAAACTATATTAATTTCACTATATGTAAAGACCTAGTACTTAAATATTCTTTGTTGCTTTGTCAGCATTCTTCTATAGGGTCTATTAATAGATTTTCTAAAGAGTTGGGGTTTTCTTTAGTGTCGTAAAGTTGTTCTGTTCTACGGTGTTCCCAAGCTTGTTCTTCGATCTTTCCACCTTCCTCATCTTAGCTCACTGTTCAGATGTCGGCTCCTTTCTTCCTTTGTTTCAGTATAGATTATCTTTCATACCCTCCTTAAGGTATACTGCATTTTCTTTTTGAATAAAAACTGTCACCACTCATGTGCTATGGAATGTGGTCTACTATGTCAATTGCATTAATTTACCTCTCTCAAGGGATATTCTAGCACCCAACTTATAAGACTCGGCTTGACTTCTCAATGTAAAGACAAACTGCCTTAGAAATAATTCAGTTGCAAAGTCAAAGTATTTGACTCAGAATCTAGAAAGTACAGTTCTCCTTCTTTTCTGTATTTCTCTCCTTTGGAAGAGCCAAATTCTTTAGATTCCTACTTCTGGTAAATGAGCTTTTTACTTTTTTTTTTCCTAAAGGGGGAGTTTGAAAAAGCCTAAGAAGAAGCAAAAATGTCAATTAGTAAGAAGCCAGTGGCTTTTGACCAGGCAGCCTCATTGCTCTAGTTCAATATCCATGGATGTTATACAGAGGAAAACACAACATATCTAAATGAATGTACTTTTTGAAAGCCTCTTAGGCATATATCTGTAAACTACTTTCATCTGAGTCCCTTCCCACATATTTTAGGTGTTTAGAACTACAAAGAAAAAAGTAATCCGTGAAAATATAAAGCCAGCTAATAAGCCATTGCCTCCCGTCAATGCCCCAATTCCATACAGAAACTTATTCAATAACATTCCACCAGTACAAGACACATACAATAAAAATTAAGCTACTAATTCTAAAAACTTTAGGACAAAACCTCATTTTTGCTTCACAGGTATTTCAATCTTCAGAGAATTAGTTGTCTCAAGTATGAGAGCTTATACTAAGCAAAATGTAACTGCCCAGCTGTCCCTGCTTGGTGTGATTTGTGAGTGAAGGAGTCCCTTTTTATTAGTGTTCTACTCTTATTTTAACAAAAGATAAGATTGCCCTTGTTGAAATGTCATTTGGGAGAATCAGATGATAGATTCACAACCCCAGCTAGCAGACATTTTTGTGCGTCCTGGCTTATGTGAATGTGCTTCATAGCATTCATCAACTATCACAGATTAGTGAACTGTGCAAACCTTCTCAAACTAATGATTTATTTACCCAGTGTGTCTACTATTTTCATTAGAAATTTTTAGCACATGTACCCACTCCAAAATAAATCTCTCTCTACAAGACTTACTTTATTATTCAAGCAATTTTGTTAAAGCTCAAGAGCTTTTAACTGAATTAATCTGAATGAAGCAGAGGTTTTATCTGAATTATCAAATGCTCCCATCCCCACTTTGTTTTCTCAGTAGACACATGTAGATATTTAAGAAAGACAAAAATCAACATATTTTGGAATTTAAAATGTATTTTCTTTGCAGGGTTTTTCCTTCTATTTAATCATTTCAGTGCCTGCCTTCCCCAAAGAAGCTCTGAGTAAGCCTCAGACAAGTGAAAATCCTTAAACTATGAGCAATCTAGTTATTGTTTGGCTATGAGAAAGAAATTATCTTTTTTCCATTAACTGTGCTCTGTATCCCATTTTCGGTTGTAATTTTCACTCAGCTACCTCGTTGCTGATTTTCTCTTCCCATGACTTGTAACCAGTAGTATTTTATCTTTTAACAAAAATAGCAGCACTAACCACTGCAGCACTAAGAAGGTTGGGTATAGTAAAAATTAATAAGTAAAATAAATATAAATTCAACTAAAATTCCCCAATATAAAATTTCTATCATGCTTTTGTTTTTAATATAACCGTACTTAAAAGTTCATATAGCATTTTTCAGTCTTACAAAGCTAACCTCCTAAAAATTAAGACTTCCCTTTTCTTGTGATATTTCATATCACTTTGTAGAGGAGAGGGTCCTCAGGTGAGCAGCCAGGCTCATCTTAGGTAAACATTTCAACCTTGGAAAGTGTGTCTACCATTGGCTAAGAGAAACTATAGATTCCTCTAAAGATGTTAGTAAACAAAAAATAAAAATTGATTCCATTGAAGAAAAACTTGAGAAACTAGGTGTATTTATTTTAAAGAGATTTAACTACACTGAATCTTTTACTTGATACCTTTCAATACACAGTATTCTCAAAGATATCAAATATTACTCTTACAGAGATTTACCCATTTCTCTCCATACAATTCCCAAAATTATAAAAGTAGGATAAGTCTGCTGTGTATATCCTATATTCTCTAAAGTAGGGCATGTAAACTCAATAATAAAGCCCTCATTTTAATAATGTAGGTGCCTTTAAAAATCTATTTAATTGCCATGTTTATTCATTTGCTCAGCATCGACAGAGACAGTAACATGAACTTTATTAATCTCATAAATGCCGGGGGGGGAAATCATAATAAAATGCCTATGGAATACAGCAAATACTGATTTGTTCCTTATTTTATCAACTGGAAAACTCTATTAATTGACCCTTTGAAATATAACGGTAATTGATATTTGTGACTCTGAAGCATCCCAGTACCCAAAAGTAATTCTGAATAATCAAAGGAAAGACAACTTAGGTTCAATAATCATTGATAAAATAAGGATAATAGAACGTCTCATTGCGCAGTTGAGAAAATCACATAAGATAGTGTATGGAAACCACCTAACACAGTACTTGGCACAGAGGCAGCAGACTTTTTCCTCTTCCAGTTAAATTTGTCAGCTACATTTAGAATGGTAGCTCTTCAATTAATATTTTGTTTATCAGAATATCAGATGTCTAGGTCAGGCTAGATAACAAAACATTTCCTTAATTGAATACTAACAACTTTTGTGTTACTTTTCAACTCTGTCAATGTTTTCCATCAGTTAGACTGAAGAAACCCAGTTTGATTCTTTTAACCACTCATATGCATTGAAATGCTCCTCTGTTTACCCCACTTACTGTTCACCCCCGTAAATCACAACTGATGACCCACTGCAGCTCCAAATCCTCCCTGGCCTGTCAGAAAGGGAAGAGTCCCTCCCATCTGTTTTGAAATGTATCTCTGTGTACTTAATTGCATGGTTCCAAGATGCCAGCAATGTTGCCTGATATGCTTCAAAAAAACCAAGCATTTGTTGAGAATGGTCCCCTTGTGAGACCGTTTAGTTGTTTGGAACAGGGAGAGTTTGCTCTTAAAAGTTGTCCCTGTTGGGGCTTCCCTGGTGGTGCGGTGGTTAAGAAACCACCTGCCAATGCAGGGGACACGGGTTTGAGCCCTGGTCCGGGAAGATTCCCACATGCCACGGAGTAACTAAGCCGGTGCACCACAACTACTGAGCCCATGTGCCTAGAGCCTGTGCTCCATGACAAGAGAAGCCACGGCAACGAGAAGCCTGCACACCCCACCCGAGCCCCTACTCGAGGCAACCAGAGAAAGCCCACGCACAGCAATGAAGACCCAATGCAGCCAAAAATAAATCAATTAAATAAATCAATCAAAAAAAAAGTTGTCCTTGTTTGTTTTTAAGCCTCATTCTTATTTACACACACATACACATCCTTTCTTAACTCAGCAGTTTATAAATCAGTCATGAGTTAGCCTTACCATAGTTGTAATTGTTTCGGAAATAGGTCTTCTGTGTAGCTCTGATAGGTTTACATTTGCAGCGTTCTAAAAAATATAACATTTTATGTATTATAAGCAAAACTTCAACATCAGCTTTCTTTTGTTTATGCACATTTTTTGGTAATATTAGATCCAAGTTCGGCAGCAAGGAGGCTCTTAGCAATTCTACGTGTCTGGTCTCTTTCTCCTGGAACTACATTCACGTTTATTCTAGCTACATAGCCTCTTATTCAATGTCAAATGCTCATAAGATCCCACTCTCCAACAAACCACCCAGATCCTGAGGAAACACTTCACCACCATGCAGGAGGAGAGCATGACTCCAGAGTCCTGAAAGAGACACGCTTAGTGCTTGTGGCAGAAGAATCAATGCCAACTGAGAGGCAATTTATGCTTATGCTCAGGTAACTGGTTTACCCCTGTGCAAGACCACTTGCATTCATAGACATTTTACAGATTACACAGCACCCCTCCAAATATTAGTTTCCGGATCTAAAAGCAACTCAGTGAGATAAGCAGGTATTGTTATAACCCAGTGAACTTATTGAAGAGGCATGAGTTCCTTCTTTTTTATTTAATTTTTAAAATTTTTATGGTTTAAATTTCTAACTGAAGTATAAATGAGTTACAATATTATACTTGTTTCAGGTGTACACCATAGTGATTATCATGACTACTTTCTACAGGCAGAATAACTGCTATTAAACTCAATGGTATTTTTATGTGTATTGGCAGAAATTACTAGATACATATTTCAAAATGAGAAGTTCTGTGCTTTTTAAATATCTGGTGAGTGGTGACCAGAACACATATTCTATGTGACATAATACAGGTGTATGTAATAAACGTAATTATCTCAAAATGTTTCATGTATTGGATAAATCATTTAACATCTTGGAGAGTAGATTACTATACTGTTTATAGATGACTTAGCTAAGAAATATACAACATATATACATCATACATCATAATATGTATACATCATAGTAAATTCTTAGTCATTAAAGTCAATATAAAAATAGGAAATAATACACAATTACCTTAGAAAGCATTTTAGTTTATGTAAAGATTTCTTTAAAATAGTACCCCTGAGAAAGCTTCATTTAAGATGAAATGGTATGTGTTTCTTCTATTTTCACACAGAAAAAGGAAAAACGAACACAGGAAACACAGAAAAGAAGCCAACAAAAAATTTTTGTTTAAAAAGTGTTTTATGTTAGCACGGAGACTAATAAAAGGCAGAAGCTTTCCTTGACCATTTGACATTGTGTTTTCTAATCAAAATAAATGTTATTTCCGGTTGAACTCACAGATAACATGCTTTGAAGTAGTAGTCCCAAGGGATGTAACACCTCACTACCCGCTTTTCAGTTCTAGAAATAAGCGTCTCTACTGGGGGCAGGTGCTGGTCTCCAAAGCAGGAGCAGCAGTGCTGTTGTTCTCACCCAGGAGAGAAGTGAGGGTGTCCTCAGTGCTACACACAGCAATTCTCTTGTTCTGCAGGTCATTTTTAACACTATTTTTGTGGAAGAACAATCTCAGCCCAATAAACCATACGTAACATCAGTGCTGGTTGCTAGTTTGAAGAAGACTCTTCAAAAAATAACTTTCTTATTAGCAAGACATTTGTATTCCCATTTAAAACAGAATAGAAAGTGATCTAGTTCTACTGTTTTATTTTGTACCAAAATATTACACATTTTTAAAAGAGAGATGTTCTTGAGATTGACATTATTTCTGAAGAAATATATGTTATGGTCTTTGACTTACAAATTATCCTCACCCATATGTAGATATGGATTTATGCTTTTCTATCTCTTTATATATTTTTTAATTAAAAAGAATTTTTTTATTGGGGTATAGTTGTTTTACAATGTTGTGTTAGTTTCTACTATACAGCAAAGTGGAGTTCCCTGTGCTATACAGCAGGTTCTTATTAGTTATCTATTTTATACACATTAGTGTATATATGTCAATCCCAATCTCCCAATTCACTTATGCTTTTCTATCTCTTTAAAAATAGATATTCATTCATTAAAAATAATGAATGTAGATAAATTATCTACATGTTTGTAATTCTTCAGAAAATTGCACATGTTCTAATAAAAAATTCTTGGCAAAAATACACCAGCTGTTACTGGATTGCATCTAATATGATGTTGTTACCGTATAACTTTGCTTGAAGCATAAAAAATGGATTCCAAAACACTTTCCAGGCAGAGATTTTTCAAAAAAATTATATCATAAAACAATTTAGGAAGATTTTAAGTAGGTGTTTCCACAACCAATTGTACAACTACATGTATTAGCTAGTCTCTTTCCTAATAGCTAATGACCTAAGTAATTATTTTCTTGGGACTAAATTTTGTTCCTACTCAATGCACTTGTTTCTCCTGCTGGCCTCAGAGGTGGCAATGCCATACTATATGTTTGAAAACTTTCCTATGCTCCAAACCTTAGCTCTTGCTATCAGCAAATATCTGTCTGGTTGAAGTAACTAGTAGCTCAAAAAATAACAGAGTAATAAGGAGGAGTGGAATTTCATATCCACAAGGCTCAAATACAGAAGAACTTTCACTTATTTATGCTAACTCAACTCAAACATTCATATCTGAAGGTTTTCATGAAAAGTGTATCTTAGATCAACATATCTGGAAGATTATCCCTTTTCTAAAGTATTTCTACCCACATCTACATATACGTCTCCAAAAGCCCAAGAACTGGGAAATGGTCAAAAAAAAAAATCATAGAGGAATACACTGCATGCATTATTCACTACATTTTTTTGTACCAGCCACCCTAAATCAGACTGCAACAGCTTCTTTTTATTTTACTACCAATAGTTGATTTCTCAGACTTTTTATTGGGCCAGTTGCATTATCATCATATCTACTTTAATTCACCAATAATTTTGCCACTAGTCTCCCTCCCCCAGCTTCCCAATGGCAAAAGGTCTTATTTTTTCCCTAAGTGGCAAAGTAAAATCTATTATTTTACTGAGCTTTGCACAAAAGACCACTAGATATTGATTTGCTTGCATTCCACTGTTGAGAAGAAAAACGTGTAAAGGAACTGCCTTGGTGCTCTTATCTAAGGAAAAAATACGGCAAAATTTAAAGGAGTTGGTTGTGACACAGTAAAAGAAGTGACAAGGAGTTCTTCAAGTGTGGGGAAAGTTTTAATATTAGCAATTCATTCACCTCGAAGTCTAGAATTAAGTACAACCTGAATCACAGAACAACATGCAGTCCTATATCTCACAAGCATCCGTGGAGCACAACCAGGAAACTGTCTTGGGCAGCTTTCCCTCATATTCTCTAGCTAGATTCTCTCAGCTACTCTTCTAGAATCCAAGATCTCCTACTCCTCTGCTAATGAAAGTGAAAACTGTTTATTATCCTAGTATGAACATGAGTTTACCACCCTAGAACAGATAGGAGTTTGTAAGATTAACATGCCCAGTGCTGCACAGAACCTGGTCTGCAATTCAGGGGAGCTGCCGTACGGTGCACTGCAGTGCCTGAGCCGGGAACAGTTTCACTGTCTCAACACTGGGGCTTCTTAGAAACATAGCTCCGGGTGGGAAGTCATCACATCCTTCTTTATTCATTTTTTTACACATAAAAATAAGAATCAGCTCATTTATTGAAAATACATAAAGACAAGAGTCTTTTTTAAAGGGTTCCATGATTTTACAAGTCTAAAATTTATAAGTACCTGACAATTATGAAATTTGATACTCACCAGACCTTAACTATTTAAGGCAACCTTGTTTGAGTTCAAGCTTAAGTGTGATATGACTTTCTAACTAACCCTGACCTTTGTTTGAAATTGACTTCTCTTGGGTCTTCTCCAGAGCTGTAAGACTATAATTAACTTTGGCAGATTCCAAAACCCCTATAACCTTTCATGTACCATGACTTTGGAATACTACCATCTGTGAGTGAGTACTTTTCTGCTTTTTTTTTTAGGAAAAGGCCTTAGATCTGTGCTCAAGATTTATTTTCAAAAAGTAGGGGGAAAAAAGAAAATACAATTCTATTTGCATTACAATTTCTATTATAACTCTTTCAAGACTGACTCTAATCAGATCAGAGTTTAAATAATTTTAATTTGTACCAAATGAACTGTATGTTTTATATTTGACCCTGGAAGCCCACTTGTCCACCTTCGCTCCATTTTAAGACACATGGAAGACCACAACAATTTTTAAAACAGATGTAAACTATAAAATGTTATGATCCTTAACTATGACTTCTTTACTGAGATCCAGATCTATATTTTCAATTGCCTATAAATGGTGTCCATGGGCAAGGCTTGAGTAATTTTAAACATATGTCAATGTCCATCACACCATAAACTTGTCTTTCTTCTATAGAAATAGCGTTTTCTGACTCTACAACCCTGGGATTAACTATGCTTCTCTAAATATAAGATGGAAAAGGAAAAGAGAACTAACATTTGTTGAACCCTTTGAGTCACTTACATATTAATTCATCATTCTACAAATATTTATTGGGTGTCTATTACATGCCAAACTCTGTGCCAGGCATGTAGGACACCTGATGAGCAATACAGACAATTCAGAATAGGATACAGACATTGAACAAATAATTACACACGAAATAATTTATTTTCATATGTAATACATCCTATGAAAGAAAAGTACAATGTGCAGTGAGAACATACAAATTGATGACCTAAACTAGTCTGGTCTTCAAAGTCCTCTGAGGAAATGACATTAAAGCTTGAAACCTGAAAGATCAGCTGTAGCTATCTAGGCAGGAACTACATCTTCATACATAAGATAGTGACGAAGAAGACCATAAAGGAGACTGAGAAGGAGCATTCAAAGATGGGGAAGAAATACAGGAGAGTATAGAGTCAAAGAGCTGAAAGAAGATGGTGTTTCAAGAGAAAAGGAGAGCTATCTTTGAGGAGAGCACCCTCAAAGCTCAGATGACTTAAGAGAGAAAGGGGTCCATTAAATTCAGTTGGCAAGGGGACTTCCCTGGCAGTCCAGTGGTTAAGACTCCGCACTTCCACTGCAGGGGGCATGGGTTTGATCTTGGGGAACTAAGATTGCGCATGCTGGGGGGCCAAAAAAAAAAATTTAGTTGGCAAGGAAAAGATGGGTGAAAGCCAGAGGGACACTCTAGGACTGCACAAGAAGAAAAAGGAGAGAGGGGTACTGATGTTGACAGCTTCTAAATCTGTTGCTGGGATGATGAGAGTTCATTCTGATGGCTTTTACTTTCTCATTGAAGGATGAAGTTATCAGCTGTGGGGAAGGAGAGGCTAAGAGAAGCAGGGTATGGAAGAGTAAGGAGAGAAGAGAAAGTATAAAACAGTTATTTTATTGAGTGGAAAGGCAAACTTTCTAGAGAAACAAGATAGGATTGCTAGGCAATGTTGATCATGTATTTGAATTTTGTCTTGAACTTAAAGTAAAACCAGTCACCCTACCTAAGTAATCTTCTCCAGCATCAGGAGTTGAGAGTTTGCCAGGTGACTAAGGCAGAAGAAAAGATAGGCAAGGGAATTGAGGGTATTTTCAAGGGAATGATTATTACAATAGACCATGAAATCTCAGGTAGACAAGGAGGTTAAGGTTGAACAATAATAGTAAGTGGTATATGATGAATAGGTAGTCCCAGTGGAGTAACATTTTAGCAGTGATGATACTAAAGCAAATCTGCTGGAATGAAAAGAGATGGTAGGCAAAGAAGTGGATACTTGCAATTAAGATTACAGAGCTGGCACCACTGCTAAATGGCAAGGTACAGAATGCACCCATGGAAGTGGATGGCTGGGGTAGAACAAACAGGTTAGTGAAGTGAAGGAGTCAATGCACTAGATGGATGATCTACTTTATCATCAAAGTCATCAAAATGGCAACAGGGATGGGTGCCATTATGGAACATGTACAGATAGAGCTTAGTGCAGGGTGGGCAATGTATCATTTGGCCTTCTGGAAGTCAGTTTCACTACCCTTCTAGAAAAAAAGAGATGGTGAAACATCCCTAGATGCCACCCCTAGGACCACCTTCCCTCTTCCCAAAATTACAAGTCATGAAATGGACACTGTATTGAAAATCTAGAGGATATTATTATTCCTGGTGCAGTTAAAAAAAAAACTAAAACAAACAAAAAAACAGAACCCTAATGTCCTGATCTCAATAATGAAGGAAAAATTTTAAAAAGAACAGCAATGCATCTCTTACAGAATCAGGAACCATGTTGATCTATACCACTAAGAAGATCTATACCACTGAGGCAGAGTCCAGGAAACACCATGGTTAAAAGGATGGACTTTTATTGTGAGACACAGCTGGGTTTGAATGTAGGCTCCATCTCTTACTATTTTTGTAACTTTTAATACCTAAAAGGTGGTATCTTGCAGAATAACTGAGAGAATTAAATGAGATAATACACATAAAACACCTTTCACAGTACCTAGCACACCATGGCCCATAAATGTCAGATTTATTTTTGTGCAAGATTCACTGGGAATCCTAATCCCTCATTTGTAAAGACCATTTAATGAGTAAGATAAGCAATATTTTCCCAAGGCTCCTTGCCACCTACAGAACTGTGGTGCCTACCAAAAGTAAGCAAAGCAATCAGATTTTTTTCAGTAGTGCCTGACTCTGCTATTTTGATTCAGGTACACCAAGCTCATTTCTTTCCTGATGTAGGAAGTCCATTTGAACTATTATGTACACATCCAAAATTTGAAGGATCAAACTTAGCGAGCCAAAGTGATCATATATGTGGCCATTCTAGTAAACATTAGTGCTAAAGAGTATGGCAAAATTAAGGGCACATGAGTTTAAATCCCATCTCTGTCCCTTCCTACTTATGTGGCCTTGGGCAAGTTACAAAACCCATTTCTAAACTAAAGCTGGCTACCTCATAGGGTTATTGTAAGAATTTAAAGAGTAATTCACATAAAGAATTTGGCACAGAGCCTGGTACTTAATCACTCATTGGATGTTAGCTAGTAGTAGTAATATACAAGCAAACCAAAAAGATTGGAAGGAAGATACTTATGCAAATTCAAGAGCAGTTTATGAAACAGAAGAGATAATTTTCTAACAAAAAAATGATCTATATGTTTGAGGATAAAAATTTGCTAATTTTTTTCCTAGAGATAGAAACTTAATTTAGATTATTACATTTTGTTTTGGGGGAACTGTATAAAAAGAATAGAATTTAGAAATCATATTGGTATTATGCTCACACAAAGGCATACTATTTCACAATAAAATGATACACAGAACTAAATGGGTAAATCTCAAAAGCATTATACAAAAACAAAAGCAGCCAGTCACAAAAGAGTACGTACTGTATGATTCCACTTCCATGAAGCCGAAGAACAAACATTAATTTATGGTAATAAAAATCAGACCTATGCTCACCTCATGGTGGGGTAGGTGATTGACTCGGCACAAGGGAATTCTCAGGGGTGATGGAAATGTTCTTTATCTTGATCTGGGTGACAGCTACATGGGTATATACATTTGTCAAAAGTCAATGTGCCATAGACTTAAGAACTGTGCATTTTACTGTAAGTACCATTGACATAAAAATTCATACTTATATGAATTCCTTTCATTTTTCCATAAATTAAAGTGTCATGACTTAGCAGCTATTCATTACGTGTTTAAAATAATATTTATTTCCTAAACATATACATTGGGCAAAGAATATCATATTAGATTCTATTTTGGATTAGAGCAGTATGTGGAAAATGCAATGAAGTTGATTGGTGAACTCAGGTAATATAATCAGACTTTAAAAAGCAAAACTAACATTTGTTTAATCTAGCTCAAAAAACAAACCTCGAACATTGTAATAAAGGTCTCAATTCATAGTAATTTGCACTTTGTAAAAGGGAATTGCTTAAGATTGAGGGAACTAACACTATATTAATATGAAAAGGAAATTTAGTTTTATTCCTTTAGGATTTATGTCACTGGAAATTTTAAAATGAACTGTCTTTCAGAAGGTTTCTGGATCCACAAGTCATTCAGGATATACAAAATGTAGAGAACCAATGTGATATGCCTGTTTTCTCCTGTGAGATCTGAAGTGTTAGTTTTGTGATATATAAAAGAGGTCAATTAAGAGGGAATTCCCTGGCAGTCCAGTGGTTAGGACACTGCCCTTTCACTGCCGAGGGCCCTGGTTCAATCCCTAGTCGGGGAAATAAGATCCCCACAAGCCACTCGGTGTGGCTAAAAAAAAAAAAAAAAAAGGTCAATTAAGAGAAAAGCAAAGTGGGTCTTTCAGAACATCATGCATCCACTCAATGTCAACCACACAGAAAAGAGGTGGGAGAAAAGGGTAGTGCAGTCAACTGTGCACTCCTTCACTCCCTCCCTGTTCTTGGCATCAAGTATGCCTGGTACAAGGGGTGGTCATTACATTTTTGATGAACGGTGGGTGGATGGACTAATAAGTTTATCGGTAGATGGACTATGAAGTTTCAGTACCGGGGATCTGGGAGAACAATGGTGCCACATACTAAAAAAAAAGTTGCAAGGAATAAACTTTTAATGAAAAGAAAATTATTAAATCATGTAGTATTTGAAGTACAAATAGGCTGCCCAGGTAGAAGTGTTCACTGGAGGAGAAATGTGGAACTCCACCTGCGAGAGTGATCAGAGCTGTCACAAGAGTGATCATTAGGCCTATGTGGCTGAATGACTTCCAGCAGGAAGAACTCATTGCAAGGAGGAGCAGAGGCCAAGCACAGAAACTTGGGGAATGCCCATAGCTGTGGACAGGAGGAAAAGAGCTAGGACAATTTGGGTAGTAGCTCAGGGAGAAGAATACTTAGGAATAAGTATTAATCAAAAGTGTCCAGGGACTTCCTTGGTGGTGCAGCGGTTAAGAATCTGCCTGCCAATGCATGGGACACGGGTTCGATCCCTGGTCCAGGAAGATCCCACATGCCATGGAGCAACTGAGCCCATACGCCACAACTACTGAGCCTGCGCTCTAGAGCCCGTGAGCCACAACTACTGAAGCCCACGTGCCCTAGAACCTATGCGCGGCAACTACTGAGCCCACGCACCGCAACTGCTGAAGCCCACACCCTCTAGGGCCCGCGTGCCACAACTACTGAGCCCATGTGCTGCAACTACTGAAGCCCTCGTTACCTAGAGCCCGTGTTCCGCAACAAGAGAAGCCACCGCAATGAGAAGCCTGTGTACCGCAAGGAAGAGTAGCCCCAGTGCAACTAGAGAAAGCCTGCTTGCAGCAACAAAGACCCAACACAGCCAAAAAAAAAAGTGTCCAATACTGGAAAGCAGTGAAAAAAGCATATATTTGTAAGCTACTATATAATTACAAAATACGATTTTTATCTATCCTAATTTTATTTTCAAATAAAAGGTAGAAGTTGCCACAAGTTAAGTCAGTCTCTATAGTCAGTATACATTTGCACCAAAGGAAAAAAAAAAATTGGACTCCTTCCCAAAATTAGTAGAAGCCAAAGGGGAGGAAATAAATTTGGAGAAGGAAAGAGAGAGAATGGGTCTGTACTACCCAAGCTAGGCATTGGTCATCCCAATAAAAGGGGGGGTGGGGGTGTTGCCAGGGCAGGCCTGGCAGGTGCAGGCAATCAAGAATCACCAGTTACTCAGCTGCTCAGAGGAGTTTCTCAGAAGCAACTTTGAAAAAGGGTCAGGAAGGTGTTAGTGAAAACTGGGAGACTACCCAACTTAACACCAGCAGATATTACTCATGTTTCCCTAATTTGAAAATATATCAGATATGGGACTTCCCTGGCAGTCCAGTGGTTAAGACTTCGCCTTCCAACGCAGGGGGTGCAGGTTCGATCCCTGGTCGGGGAGCTAGGATCCTATGTGCCTCGCGGCCAGAAAACCAAAACGTAAAACAGAAGCAATATTGTAACAAATTCAATAAAGAGTTTAAAAATGGTCCACATCAAAAAAAAAATCTTAAAAAAAATTTTTTTTAGAAAGAAAATATATCAGATATATACCAGAATTCAGCAGTCAATATGATCTGATTTTATATTAAAAAAACAGACCCAGAATAACAGGTTAAGTAATTTGGTCATGCTTATACAGTTAATTAGTGTCAGAATTTACTAACTATATCACCTCTTTGGGGAAATTTGTGTTTTTCAAATACAAAAGCTCATAAATTGGTCACCATCACCAAGTAGAAAACTGGGGTCGGGGGGGAGATTCTTTTTCAGAATTGTTTTAATAAACAACATATCTTTTCATTGCACCATTTGAATACCTGTCTTAATTTTCTGTGTTGATTTGACAGACGAAGTGACTCAGCAGAATAGAACTAAAATTGTTTTTCTCCATATTCCATGTTATGGAAACTAGAGAGAATGTACCCCTTATTATGATAGTGGATTTACAACAGCAAAACACACTCACAAACTGGAAGCTACTCAGACAGTCACTGTCTCCCAAAAAAGAAGACTGTTAGGCTTTGAGGCAAAGGATAAGTTAACCAGAGAGAAAGAATTTCATTTCCAAATTCCAGACAGAAACAGCTTGACACTTTTGAAAGAGGGGTTATGAGGGTTACAATGTTTTTGTGTCCTCCTCATTTCCTGCTTTGTCATAATCAACCTCAGCTGTTACATTACTCCAACGCACAAAATTTTGAGTGTGAACAAATTTTCTTTTCTTTTGGAACATGTGACTATGTCAGTGTGTTTCTTCACAAGCAAATGAGCTTGGTTTTGCCTCCCTGTTAATTTGTTTTCATCGCTCCCATTATACCAGGGGACAGGAAAACATTTATAAAATAGAAACAGTAAACACTGAACCCTGGAACACTGTATTCATTCGAGGTAGTTTTACACATTGAACTATCTTTGTGTATGAATTTATAGTGTCACTAATGTCTTCTCTCTTTCACACACTGAAGTGCTATATTATTCTAACCATAAATTCTAGACAAATTGATAGCACATGCATGCGCTTGGCCTGAAATTTTGACTCACTAATTGTACTATATACTAATGAGTTTTTCGGTTTGTTTTCAGCAAACATGAACATAGCAGGAGTGATCCTTAAAATAGCACCACTACTGGGCACCAGTGATTTCCAGCTAATTTTATGACACTATAAGAACACTCAATTACATTAAAAAGGTAACAACATAATTCTAAATAAATCATTTTAATTCACTTGTGTTTTTTAAAAGATAAATGTTTGTTTGGTGCACACTGCCTCATGTCAAATACTTGTCACTCTGATAAGATTCAGTGGAAATCAACAGTGAAAACTCTTCCAATCTAATGAAAATTGATGTTTCAAACTTATTTACAACTTAATAAAGATTCCACTTCCACATATAAGACACCTTACAAGGCAGTACATACAGACCAAAATCAGTGCACATTACTATTTCCAGAAAGTAAAAAAGAAGTATACAGTAACTAATTGTAGTTGTAATGTTCCTGCAGAAACAAATGCAGCATTAGTCATAGTAAAAAAACAAAACAAAACTAGAAACAGAGCAAACGTCCAGGAACATTAGAATGAATAAATGAAGTGCGGTATACTCATATGATAGAATACTATATAGCAATGAAAATTTAGAAGTTCTGCTATACACAGCATAATGAAGAACAAAGGAAGCCCCACACACGCACACACATATGCACACACACTATATATATATTAGGATTCCATTCATAAAAGTTGAAAATCAGGCAAAATTAATCTATGCTGTTAGAATTTCTGCTAGTGGTTACCTCTGGGAAGAAAGGTGGAAGTAGTGGTTTGGAAGAGGCACAAGGAAGTGTTTCTGGAGTGCTGGTAATGGTATACATCTTGATCTGTGCAGTGGTTACATACGAGTGTTTACTTTGTGAAAAGGCACTGGGCTGCATGCTTATGATTTGTGCCTTTTCTGCACGTATGCCATACTTCACTTAAGGGTTTATTTTATGGAAAGATGGAGTAAGTAGACTCCATCATGTATCTCCCACTGAACACAGTTATAAAACAGAACGCAAGATGTTGCTACTTAAGGACTCTGAAAAGTAAACAGTAACAGGAAGTTTGAGGAGAAGCTCAGTACCATCAGACTGATAGTGGGTTCATCATTCTTTCCACCTCTGGTACCTCCCAGCCTGGTTTCAACACAGCCAGGAAGTAGTCATCATGCAGAGAGTCCTCCAGGAAAAGCCCCCTGGTTCTGACTCAGGAAGTCAGAAAGGGTCTCCTAACACTCCATTCTCTTCTATCCCCATCTCTGAAGGAATCCTGGGACAGTGGTGGCAGCAATAGCTGCTGCAAGGGAGGTCCTTGGAAGCCTAAAATGACGATGGAGGGGAACCTTCCTTTCTGATTGGATGACATGTGGTGTCAAGAGACTGGGACAAACCCCCATTGCTTTGTCCTCCACCACTTGGCCCCTGATACAGAAGAAGTCACAGGAAGTATATCACAGAGTGGGATAAATAAAGCTCCAGCTTTCTGGCCAAAGGACAAAAAGGGGGAGCCCCCAAGGAACAGAAAAGTACTAAGGCAATCACAGAGAGGGAGGAGCTTGGGAAATGATCCCATAAAAATATTTATGAACTGCTGGGCTCACCCCAGGTATGTGTGAATCTGACAGTAAACAGTATACTATAGACTTTGAAAACTCGACTATGGTATAAATCACAGCCTTGATCTCACACTGGCCACTGAGTAGTGTACACATGGGATAGATCTGAAAGGCACCGCAAATGCCTTTGGAAGTGGAACTGATATTGAAATCACAACCCACAGAAGACTAGTCAGAATTTGCAGCCTAACCCAGTTAGGTAGACTGCTGCTAGAGCAAAAATATCACCATTCTCCATATGATTTTTTTTTTTTTTTTTTAAAACGGCTCTGATGTCCTGCTAGCCATCTTTTTTTTTTTTTTTTTTTAAATTTATTTTATTTATGGCTGTGTTGGGTCTTCGTTTCTGTGCGAGGGCTTTCTCCAGTTGTGGCAAGCGGGGGCCACTCTTCATCGCCGTGCGCGGGCCTCTCACTATCGCGGCCTCTCTTGTTGCGGAGCACAGGCTCCAGACGCGCAGGCTCAGCAATTGTGGCTCACGGGCCCAGCCGCTCCGCGGCATGTGGGATCCTCCCAGACCAGGGCTCGAACCCGTGTCCCCTGCATTGGCAGGCGGATTCTCAACCACTGCGCCACCAGGGAAGCCCTCCATATGATTTTAAAGACCCAAAGTCTTAGAACATAATATTCAAAATGTCCAGAATCTAATAAAAAATTACTCCGCCCATGAGAACCAGGAAAATCTCAATCTGTATGGGAAAAAACAATCAGATGACACAAATGTTGAAATTATCCAACCATGATTTTAAGGCAGTTTTATAAAAATTCCCCAGAAAGTCATGGTGAACACCCTTGAAATGAAGGGAAAGATAGAAATTCTCAACAATGAAATTCAGGATATAATAAAGAACCAAGAGGAAATCTTAATTTTGAAAATTACAATAATGGAAATTTAAAAGTTCAGTGTATGGGCTCAACAGCAGAATGGAGAGGACTAAGGCAGGAGTCAGTAAACTTGAAGACAGGCCGATAGAAATTATCCAATGTAAAGAACAGAGGAAGGCTGGGAGGGAATGAACAGAGCCTCTGGGACCTGTGGGAAATATCAAAAGGTCTAAAATTCATACCATCATCAACTCTCAAGTAGAAGAGAATGTGGTATAAAATATTTTTTGAAGAAATAATTGCTGAAAGCTTCCCAAATCTGAGAAAAGGTATAAACTTATAGATACAAGAAACTCAATTAACCCTAAACAGGATAAACCCAAAGAAATCAATGTCCAGACATACTGTAATCAAACTGCTAAAAAGTAAAAACATTATTGAAAGCAACCAGAGAAATCTGATGCATTACTTACAGGAGAACAACGATCTGAATGACAACCAATGTCCTATGAGAAACACTGAGGACAGAAGTAAATGAAATAGCATTTCTTAAGGACTGAATGAACTGCCAACCCAGAATTCTATATCCAATGAAAATATCCTTCAGGAATGAATATGAGATGAATTTTTAGATGAAGGAAAACTGATAGAATCTGCTGCCACCAGAACTGCTCTAAAAGAAGCATAAAGGAAGTTCTTCAGACACAAGGGAAATGATACTAGAACATCAGGGAAGAAGGAAGAACAATAGAAATTATAAACATCTGTAGAAATACAGTAGGCTATTTTTCTCCTCTTGAGCTGTTTAAAACATATTTAATGTTTGAAAGAAACATGAATGGTTCAAAGAGAAAATACTACATTGTCTCATGGAAAGATAGATATATATATATCACACAGACACATACATGGGTGTGTCTGTGTGTGTGTGTGCACACACATGCACATGAAACAGAGAGAGAGAGAGAATGAGAGAGAGATTCATTCAAATAATCCAAGAGAAAGCTAGGAAATTGGAAACAGGAATGAAAAAGAGAGGGAACAAACATAAAACAAATAAAATAGTGGCTCTAAATACAAAGATATTAATAATTACAACAGATGTAAATGATCTAAATATACTAATCAAAAGACAAAGGTTGACAGAATGGATAGAAAACCAACACCAACAAAAAAACCAACTATATGATGTCTAGAAGAAATTTATTTAAAACATAATGATGTAGGTAAGTTAAAAGTAAAAGGATAGAAAAAGATACACATTGCAAACACTAATCAAAAGAAAACTGGAGGAGCTACATTAACATAAAACAAAATAGACTTTAGAGAAAAGAAAATTACCAGAGATAAAGAGGAACATTACATCATGAAAAGGGTCAATTCACCAATAAGACATAAAAATATTAAATGTGTACACACCAAATAATATCACCTTTGACTTCATGGAACAAAACTGACAGAACTGAAAAAAGAAACAGAAAATTCCACAATATTTGGAGACTTAAACATTTCTCTCACAGTGATTGATAGATGTAGTAGATAGAAAACCAGCAAGAATATAAAAGAACTAAAAAAAAGTATCAATCAATAAATCTAATTGACATTTAAAGAACATTCCACCCAGTAACACCAGAATATATATTTCCAAAGTACACATGAAACATTCACCAGGATAGACCATATCCTGGGTCATGTAATAAATCTTAACAAATTTAAAAGATTAAAATCATACAAATTATATTCTTTCACCATAATGGAATTAGAATAAAAAATTAATAGCATAAGAAGAACAGAAAAAGCTCCAAACAGCACCAAATTTAACAACACAATCCTAAGTAAGGCATGAGTCACAGAGGTAATCTCAAGGGCAATTATAAAACATTCTGAACTGAAGAAAAATCAAAATAAAACCTATCAAAATTTGCAGGATGCAACTAAAGCCATTCTTAGATGCAGAGCACCTAGAACTCTTAAGTATTGCTAGTGCAAAATTGAAGTCATTTTGGAAACAGTTTGGCAGTTTTTTTATGAAGTTAAACATACCTTTATCATTTAGCCCAGTAATCATATTCCTAGATATTTACCCTAGAGAAATGAAAGCTTACATTTACACAAAAACCTATACACAAATGTTTATAATAGCTCTGTCTATGATAGCCAAAAAGTGGAAACACCCCAAATATCCTTCAAGACATAAATGGATAAACAAATGGTAATACATCCAAGTAATAAAATATTCAGCAGCAAAATGGAATGGACTATTGATACATGCAAAAACTTAGATGAATCTCAAAGGCATTTTGTGTGTGAGAGAAGCCAATGTCCAAAGGTTACATACTCTTATCATCCCACATATGGCAATCTCAAAAAGACAAAAGTATAGCAATGAAGAACAGATCAGGGATTGCCAGTGGTTAAGGGTGGGAGAAGCTCAAGGGAACTGGGGTTTTCTTGTTTGTTTGTTTTGAGGTTATGGAACTGTTACGTATACTGACTGTGGTGGTAGTTACACAAATCTAAACATGCATTAAAATTCATAGACCTATACACAAAAACAAAAGATCAAATTTTACCATGTTAATTTAAAAACTAAAATTAATACAAATAAATATTTTTATAAGTTTACTTTGAAAATATAAGACACAAACTTCCCCAAATAAGATTTGAATATCTAGGTAACATCAAGACTAATCTGACCACAAAAGAAAACCAGGAAGATAGTGATATACTCACCACTGCTTGCCCCTCTACAGTTTCCATTACTAGAATCCATAGGAAAATCTGAAAGGAGGTGATAGAATAAAGTAAGAATCATAACATATTCATTATTATTTCAAGAATTCCCATATTAAAATCTAATTCAGTCACAAGTTGATTTGGGTAAGAACCCAGGTGTCTCAAGGAAATTGATTCTTGTTAGTGTTGTGAGGTTGACACACTATCATTTGTAGGTCAAATAAGGACATGATGTATTCTTTCATGTGATTGAAAGTTGATATACTCTTTTGAATCTTCATCAACTGTGCATACTATTTCAGTATGTAATAAACAAAGTTTCTGAGTTTCACAAAAACTTCCTGTAACTTTAAAGCCCATGAATATATTAGGTATTCACCCAACACATTTCTTGATGGCTAAAAGAACTAAATACACCTCTTCGATAAATAGATGTATCACACTTCACTGGCATACATTTTAATTCTTAGTGCTTAAGGAAAGCATGCAGAAAGCATTCTTGTGTTTCGGGTTAACTGCAGACTAAACAGTTCGTTAGCAGAAAGGAAGCCTGCCATCCAGGGACTACTCAAGCCAGTGCAATTAACAGACACAGTAATAATTGGAAAGTGCCATCGACTCTTTTCATGATCCCCAAATCCCGGAAAATGATAAAATGATAAATGGTAATGAAAATGGTAATTATGTAAAATTCTTCTTTGTTCTAGTTTAGAAATCAGCCTCTAATGAATAACACTGAGTGCCCCAGCAAAGCACTATGCTGTACCTAATTATATGTTCTTACTGACACTTCAACTCAGTACACTTACACGAGCATTTTCCACTTGTATTAACACTTTATGTTAAATGAGTTTAATGCCTCTGTTTATCCTAATAGAAAATAATGTTCTTCCTCTGTCCTTTTTCTTCACAGGTCATATCATGAATAAATTAAACAAGAAGGGATAATACCATTTTAGAACAATAATACCCAAAATTACAACTAATGAATTACTTTCCCAGGCTTAGTAATCATTAGCTGGTATTTTAAAAGTTATATCCTAGGGAGTTTCCTGGTGGCCTAGCGGTTAGGATTCTGGACTTTCACTGCTGTGGCCAGGGTTCAATCCCTGGTCGGGGAACTGAGATCCCACAAGCCTGAGGTGTGGCCAAAAAAATTAATAAAAAATAAGAAAAAAAGCTATATCCTAGGAAAGATGGCAGTCACCAAATAAGAATATAGATAATTAGGCAACAAATACTTGATTCTAAAATGTTTGGTTCCACTCAGGTCAGATTCTATGAATTCTATTCTTGAATAAGTCTAATAATCATGTGATAATATGCATATGATTTATACAAAGATGATCTCTCCATAAATTAAAAAAATATATTGATCCACATTTAAAATAATTGTTTAATGTCAAAAGATTGAAATAAAACTGAAAGATAAAATTCTTCTCTTGGAAAAAGAAAACCCCTTTGAAGCAGCTGAACCTCAGAGCTTGGCTTTCTTCTTCTACTCTTATTCATAGGAAAATGTTTCTACACTTTTTAAAGTGCTTAGACATCAGTTGTTAGAATTATAAGAGAGAAAACCAAAGTTTTCTGATCAGAAATAATCCAAAAAAATGTTTTCAGAAAGTTAAACTTAGGAATTCTAACAAAATTATCCTAAATTAAAATAGCGGGTATTATTACTAGGTTTTAATGCCCCAAGGATTTCAGGTAGGGGTCATAGAGGTTTCCAGGAGAAGAGTTCTAAACAAGAGCTGGAGGAGGAAAGGAGGGTTTTCCAAATAGAGACTAGCACATGCAAACTTCTGGGGTGAGAAACCACAGGACTCATCAAAGGACCTGCAAGTCTTCCAGTGGGGCTAATAGAGTGGTGTAAGCAGAGAGAAAGGAAACTAGAGAGGTAAGAAGGCATGAGATCATGAAGACTAGAGGCAGATATCAAAGGATTTTAAACAACAGATTTGTACTTCAGAAAGATCACCCTGTTGGAATAGGGAGGCATCATATTGGAGGTCAGCAAGCCAATTATCATTCTAGCTCCATAATCCATGGAAGAAATGGTGAGGCCAAAACAAAGAAAGTACCATTAGGGAAGAAGGGGAGGGAACTGGATTCAGAGTAGATCTCATAGCACTTGATACCTATTGAATGTGGGGGATAAAGAAAAGGGTGGAAGCAAAGCTGACTCCCAGGCCTGGAGTATGGGTGTGGTGGTGTCTCTTAACAATATAGAAAATACTAGAAGAGAATAGGCGTATGAAGGTAAGGAGATGATGAGTTCACTCTGGGGCCTGCAGAGACTGAGGGGCTCAGGGTTAGACAGGAGAGTCTGCAATGTATGTCTCCTGCTGTCTCAGAAGTTCAGAGAAGTACTTATCTCTTATCTCTTGGAATCCATTGTCCAGGACTGTCTTCTATTCTCTTAGGCCATATATAAATGGGCTTTTGAAATGCAATGAAGAAAACTTGTTCCTTTAACTGAAATCTGATGGTCGAAAGACACAGATTCTCTGTACAGTTAGTATCACCTATTTCTTCATAAGAGAGGACGTATAGCTTAGAACAGGTCCTGGTTTGAATCTTCTTTCTATTAATAGCTTTATGGACTTGGTGCTCTTAAACTTCTCTAGATGCTTCAGCTTCCCTTTCTGCAGATAAGAGTAATAGTATTATACCTACTGTGCAGTTATTATGAGAATTAAATAAATTAATATGCATTGCCCACTTAGAACAGCACCTGGAACATACTAAGTGTTGTTAGTTCTTATTCTGTGGCCGCTAATGATTCCTGTTCCTCTTCCCAATCACATTAATGTTGATTTACCATTTATCATTCACTTCACATGAATATTTCTTTTTGTTCTTCACAATCCCAATGCTAAGGTCAGATGACTTGCTCAAGGTACAACATTAATGGCAAATCTGGGATTCCAACTAAGGGCCCATAACTTTTAAACTGGTGTTCTTTAAACTGAGGATATATAGCCAATTCTTCATCATTTAAAACTCTATATGGTGGTTCTTGGTCTCCTCTTTTGATACACCTAGTAGGAGGAGAAAGGACAAATATAACTTAGTCATTTTTGCTGCTTATAGCAAACAACTATTTAGAATTTTGTGGGAATAAGATAAAAGTGAGTTACTGAAATACAATTTGGAAACTACATGAGATTCCATTACCACTAATAATTGTGTTAGCTATAAATAGAATTTAATATCACCGCATTCTAAAATACTCTTCCCTACCCCATCCAGAGTGCCTTTCAATATTTTACATTATGAAGAAGCTTTAGAATCATGTTTTCTCTCTAGTCTTAATCTAAAATGTCCATTTCTCCTTTCCATTCCATTTTCCTCCTCATATCACACTAAATAATTCTCCCTTCTTGGTATTTGGCCCCTCAAATATTTGTAGAACAGGGCTAAAGAAAAGGCTGCCTGTTCCCCAGAAAGTGGAGAAATGATTAAACAGCAGTGCATGCATGTGAAAGTTGGCACAGCTCTGCCAGGCGAGAGAGGGCTGGGAGAAATGTGCTGGGCAAGAGCTGGGGTGACAACAAAAAGCAGCAATGACTGAGGATCGATTACAAAGCCCTTGGCATGGCAAACCAGGAGGCTGTATAAACACCAGTTAACTATCAGACCATAAATTTTCTTAAACACTCAACGTCTACATTTCTCAGATAAACTATTTGTAACTAACAGACATCCATCAGACTCATTCTTTATACCTATTGCTCCCAAAGGGATTTGTTCCTGAGCCTGAGGTCCAGGTCCATTTGTGTACAATGAAATACTAAGTTTATATTCAGGAGAAATAAGATCTGCTTTCCCAGTTAGTTCTCAGTGTGAAGCTTGTTTCCCAGAGTTGAACTGATAAAAGTTCTAGGCCGTACCTGCATTTACCAACAGACCATGTTTGTCCAAAAAAACAAACAAAAAATCAATTTGAATAACAATGATAATAATGGTAAAATAGCAATAGCAACAGCAGCAATTTGTTGAGGACCTACTATGTACCAGACGTCCATGGGGTGTAGGCAGTATGTCCCCATGTTACAGATTAGAAAACTTTGAATTGGAGTGGTTATATCATTTCCCTATAGTAACAATTGGTATGAGGCCAGAGTCAAGATTCAATACCTACCTAGTCTGCCCCATTCCAAGCACATACCCTTTACTCACTATACAATATTAAAGATTTGACTAACGTCTTAATTAACTGGCTGAATGACTAAAGTGAACTGAATTCTCAGATAAAGCAGGTGTACATGCAGTCTCAACTCTCTAGTAAATATAAAATGTGGAAAAAGAATAAATTTCATGTGAATTTCTTGGTAATAATCAGGAAGATACGATCTTTTCTTTATAAAAATATGTTTGCCCCTAATATTTCAAAACAAAAAGTAGTTTGAAGCAATATTTCATTTCAATAAGATTTTGCTTTGTAAAATGTCCTTAAACTTGTTGGTGGAGTCATAATGTACTACAAGGGAACAGATCTGTGTGAATGGTAGGATTTGAAAATCCTCTTGACATTGAAGGAACGTAAAAGGTGGTTCCATTTTGTTCAGGGAGACCTCATTTTTATATTCTGCTAGATTCTAGGCATAAGACATAGGAACTCTGTTTATACCTAGAGGAAGGGAAAAAAAAAACCCTGCTTTGTGAACTACCATATCCCACTGAACCAAGGAGCATATTGCATCGTAAATTAAACTGGCCACATGTGGTAGTTCCTAAGTAATTCCAGGTGCCTGACAGTTTGACCCAGGATAGGGAATGTAATTTTCAGCAAGCTGGCCTTGGAATCCACCATTCCATTCCCCTTCCCCACCTCCCCTTCAGCTCCCTCCTGCCACCACAGTCTCTGATTCACACTGAGGGTTATGGTAAAGGGAAGGGGAAGGGAGACCATCACTAAAATACAGTTCCAACTGCCACCTACCCCTACTTCTTTTTCTAGCAAGGATGCTGTCAGCAAAGCACATTATGGCATTTTAAAGCAGCTTAGCAATCAGGTTCCATGGACTGACAAATTGTTTCCATGCATGTCCTATTTGAGGGCTTCAATGAGGCAATTGTTCTACATTTGGTCCACGATGATAGGTAACTTAAGGGACACTTACGGAAACTGCTTTCCATTCATATTGACCATGGCTTTTGAGAGCCATTAACCTTGCCAAACCTCTCTCATTTGAAGTGCACCTCTAACAGAGGTTTCAGAGCAAGAGGAGGAATGCATTTCAGTGTGAACCGTGGCCACCTCGTTCCTAGCCCTTGGCCTGAGAAGAGCACCAGCATTTAACTAATCTAAGTGCCTGGCAGGCCAGGGCAGCAACTGAGCTCTCCCAGTGTCTGCACAGCCTGTAACGTTAATGAGTACAAAAGCTCAAGAGTGCTCTTTTAGACCAAAGATTAATAAGAAATACATTTCTTTTTGATTATTTTAAACAACCAGTCGTTGGTTCGTCATTAAACTCAAGACGACAATAGGGGTAGTCAAAGGTGATAAACTGAGGTGACCATCAAAAAGCTCTTGAAATCTTTCTGTTCAGTTTGGTTTTGCAGCTATTTGTACAAGTACTTTTCCCCTCCCCACTCACTGTATGTTAAGTGGATCAATGCAATGTGCACAGAAAGCAATTTTTCCAAATCAATTCCCAGACCACCAAGAACTATTTTACCTAGAAACGGACTAAGGACATGAGCTTAGGCTGAGCAAGTTGAGAGGCAGAAGAAAAAGTTGATGCCCCAAAAATGAACAGAGAAGGAGGTATAAAGACATCACATCTAAGGGCAGAGTTGATCTGGGGAGGGTGTGAAAGAGGACCAATCATAAAAGATTGGGTTTATATTTAAAGTATATGAAGGGTGAAATTTTCGAGTTTTGGGTAGTTGGGAGGAATGATTTTGAGTTAGAATTAAATGGACCATAATGAACTAGGTTTAGCTGGGGTCTTAAGAGTTATGACTGCCCTAATTAGACCAAACACTAGTGAGAAAACAACTTGTGATCGATTCCATTTACTGTAGAACTGCAATAAAGTTTTACAGTAGGGAAAGATTGAAATGAACCGGTGCTTGATGCACACAGAGAAAGAGCATAAAATAAAATATCGAAGACAAATTATTTGCAGAGCTTAAGAGTGGGATAAGGGGTGAGATTAAAAATAACATTACATGAGTGTATGATGATAACACGCCTTAAATATAACTCCTTTCATCCATATGTCATTTACAAAATGACCTGGAAGGCATGTGGGAATGTGAAAGGAGCCCAGCAATTTCACTCCGCCAGCTCTGTGGCTGCAGGAAGTCTCAGGAGCTAATTAGCAGTGCATGGCAATGTTTCCCAGCTATGTCAGTCTGGAATGGAAGAACAATTTCTCTCATTGAAAGGAAGGGGAAATTTAAGGTGAAGGTAATTGCTCAAACTGGATGTTGAGCAAACACATACCACTAACATCTGTGGGTTGGAGTAAGGTTACTGGAATTATCTTGGCATTTTTAACGATTAGAAGAAAACAGTTCTTCAGCTCTCTGTTTTCACCATACAATCTTGACAAGTAGCTAAACACGAGGAATATAGAAAACTGATGACTGAGAATGCAAGAGAATCAGGCAAGAAAGTTAAGTGATTCTAAACAAATTAAGAAAGTAAGAAAAAAGCATCACTCTAGGAGATGTGGTTACTTGGACATGGAAAGAAGAAGTGAAGGGGCAGTGTTGAGTAGAAGTGTAATGGGAGTGGAAGGAACTGAGTGTTTTAGAAAGACAGATCGCCTATTGGAATAGCGTGCATCCGTTCGGAAGGGTGATGAGGTGAGAGAGAAAAAGGCATGGTGCTCGACAGAGCAGTAATTGAGAGAGACATTAAGAGAAGTGATCCACAGAGAAGAGACAGAAATCAGAGTAAAGGCGAGTAACAAGGACTCCAGGAAGTGAGCGGCTGGAGGACACGCTTGGGCCGGGGGGGGGGGGGGGGGTGGCGCAGGTTGTGCAGTGTCAGGACTCACCGGCTCCGTCTGCAGTGACGATGGCCTCGGGAGAGATGCACACGCCGCGGTCATAAACCGGCAGCTCCTCACAGGCCAGGCTTTCCGGCCACGAGTGGCGGTACTTGATGAGGATGGGCTCGCAGCCCTGCCGGGCCCGCTCGCACACAGACTTGCAGGGCTTGATGGGCTCGTGCTGGAAGTCAATGGTGCAGATGGGCGCGTACATGGCGCAGAGGAAGAAGAGCAGATCCGGGCTGCAGTGGGTGCCCAGCAGACCTTCGAACTGCTCGATGGCCAGGATGGCGTTGGCCTGGGTGCTGTGGTGCAGGTGGTTGGGCATCTTGGTCATGTTCCAGGGCAGGGACTTGCACAGCGGGATGCGGACGGGCTCACAGGCTGCCGCCCGAGCTCCGGGCACGCGGAGCAGGCAGAGCGCAGCCAGGGCGAGCAGCCCGGCCCGCAGCAGCAGCAGCATCCCTCCCGGGCTGCCGCAGACCATGATCCCGGCGGGACGGGGCAGGGTGCAGCAGTGCCGAGGACGCCAAGAGGCCCGCTCCGCCGTCTCCTCCTCCCCCCCTGGAAGTGGACACAATGATCTGGGAACTTCTCCTCCCCCGGCAATCTCACAGCTTCCTTGGATCAAATTCCCCCAATGGGGTACCACGAGCTTCGCCGAGCTCCAGCCGCCGCCGCCCCTGCCGCTCCTGCAGCTCTGGCTGCTCTTTCCCGACGTCTAAGCCCTTCTGGGGCCGCAGCATCTATTTATTCCTCGCTCCCTCTGGCAGAAGCGTCGGACTTCGCAGATGAATCAGATGAGAGGAAAACAAGAGGAAGCGAGGGAGAAAAGAAAACAAAGGTAGAATTCAGCTGAGGTAGTTGGAGCTCTGGGGTGTCACCTCCCCTGGATTACAAAAAGGTGCTAAAAGAAGCATGAAATTCTCCCAAGTGAGGAGGAGGACCGGAGGGGGGTTGGGGAAGGGGGCAACCAGAGGGCAAAGACTCCTAATGCGGGAGGAGGGTGCAGGAAGAGTTTGCAAGTCTTGCAGGCTGAGCAGAAGATCCAATTTTTGGTGTGAGCTGCGGCCAGCCAGCCGCAGGCAGGAGGGGACCAGCAGGAGGAGCCTCGACGGGAGGTCTATGGCTCCGACCCTCTGCTCTTCGCTTTCCTTACCTACCGACCCGACAGGCAGCTCCGCCCCGGTGCAGTCCCAGCCCTCCAGCGCTCGCTCCCCTTCCCGGGAAGGGAGTGAGGGGTCCGGAGAGAGGTCTGTGGGTTGGAGGCGGAGGAAAGGGAAGCCTGGAGAAGCAGTGAGGATGCGAGAACCCAAGACAGATCGGACTTGAGACGACCACCTCTTCCCCACCCACACACAGGGGAGCACCCCCTCAGCTCCCCCAACCCCCGGCTCCAAAGGAGAGCCCCCGGCCTCTCACTGAAGAGCCCACCCCAAATCCCCACGAAGGAGCGCCCCCAGGTCCCCACTTGGGAACCCACCCGAGCCCCACGCTCCCTGGAGATATTTCCTTTAAGCAAATTATAGCCTCACCTCTGTGATCACCGGCTCTGCAGAAAGTCAGACCTGAGGGGGAAAGACTTAAGCAACGTCACTCAATGTCCAAGTCGCAGGAAGCAGGGACCCCTGCAGCGGTGTTGGAGCCTTATCAACCCAGAGCTCCTGACTACAGAGGTCTGCATTTTGAATAACTAGGTGGAGGGAAATCGCCTTTCATAAAAGGAGAAGAAACACTATATAATTACAAATAGGCCACCAGAAGCAAGATATGGGTGGGTTTTTTGTTGTTGTTGTTGTTGTTATTTTGTTTTTCCTTTGCTCTGCAGAATTAAAACTTTTGAGTTTTGCTTTTTAAGTTTCAAACTGAAAACTGCTTTAAAGTACTTGGGCATTTTTTTTTCTCGATTTTACTCACTAAAATAAAACGGCATTTATTAACTCTTCTCACCAATAATTTCACCTAACACTTGAGAGATGTGTAGGAAAATTACACCACACTGGTAATGATAATGATGATAATGACAACAATAAAACCCTTTTCATCCAAATGAGCTCAATCTAGAAAAGAAAATGGAAAACAGATCCCCTCCTGGTCTGCTCCTTCCACTAATGAGCCGCCCCTTTTCCTCCCTCTCCCCCTTCCTCCCTTTTCAGGGCAAATTGTAAATGAATGACCTGCAGAGGCACTCCTACCCTGCCCTTTCAATGGGAAATCACTGAGCAAAAGGATTGCAGAATGTCAGAAAACACAGCCTTCATTGAGAAGAGAAGGAAACAAACCCTAAAACAAAACAGGAAGTCACCTTTGCTCTGCATCACTGAAACATTTCGCTGCTTTAATCCAGCCATTTCTCACAGTCAATAATAAGCAGACAAAAGATACTTCCACTTTAGAGCACCAAGTGAGATGGTTTCCATTCCCCAGCATTGACTCGACAGCACTTATAAAATGTCAGTGCTAACCTGAGTTTATGGAATTTTATCTCTAAAATGACCATAAACAGCCATTTGGGACTGCAGTAAATTATTTCAGAAGGAAGTTTCTTCCACTTAGGAGAAAAGAAAAAACAACAGATGGCAGATAGGGAGTCATTTAAGTGAGTATACCAACTTTGCCTGGTCTACAATTATTTAGTGTCATTTAACAAAAGAAAGCCAAAAATTATATAAATGAATTAGATGAAAAATGATTTAGCAAGTAAAATTTAGGGGAAAAAACAAATATAAAAACAGTTAATAATAGAGCCTTTGGGGGGGCTCTGTAAAGAAAATGTAGGTGGAATTTTCAATAAACTAGAAGGAAGAAGTGAGGAGTAGATATAATAGATTGTTTGATAAATATATTTTCCCGTTCATCTTAAATCTTAACAGCATGAGGGGAAAAAAATGAGCCAGTTGTTTTAATGGTTCTACAATTATCTGAAATAAAGTGTGTTTGCCTTCCCCTGCACATAAGTCAGATATCCCCTTTGTCTAACATGTACCCTCACAACTTTTCTCTAATCCAAATTTCTCTTTATCAAAACCCAAAATAAATTTCACTGCCTCCCAGAAGCCTTTTTGGGTTTTGGGGTTTTTTTAATTTATTTCTTTATTGAACTATAGTTGATTTACAATGTTGTGTTAGTTTCTGGTATACAGCAAAGTGATACCGTCATATATATATATATTATTTTTCATATTCTTTTCCATTATGATTTATTACAGGATATTGAACATAGTTCCCAGTGCTATACAGTAGGACCTTGTTATTTATCCATGCTATATATAATAGTTTGCATCTACTAATCCCAAACTCCCAGTCCATACCTCCCACAAGCCCCCTCCCCTTGGCAACAAGTCTGTTCACTATGTCTGTGAGTCTGTTTCTGTTTTGTAAATAAGTTCATTTGGGTCATATTTTAGATTCCACATATAAGTGATATCATATGGTATTTGTCCTTCTCTTTCTGACTTACTTCACTTAGTATGATAATATCTAGGTCTATCCATGTTGCTGCAAATGGCATTATTTCATTCTTTTGTATGGCTGAGTAGTATTCCATTGTATATATGTACCACATCTTCTTTATTCACTCATCTGTCGATGAACATTTAGGTTGCTTCCATGTCTTGGCTATTGTAAATAGTGCTGCTATAAACATAGGGGTTTGTGTATCTTTTCAAATTATAGGTTTTTTTCCAGATATATATATGACCAGGAGTGGGATTGCTGGATCATATGGTAACTCTAATTTTAGTTTTTTAAGTAACCTCCATACTGTTTTCCTAGTGGCTGCACCAGTTTACATTCCCACCAATAGTGTAGGAGGGTTCCCTTTTCTCCACACCCTCTCCAGCATTTGTTATTTGTAGACCTTTTAATAATGGCTATTCTGACCTGTGTGAGGTGGTACCTCATTGTAGTTTTGATTAGCGTTTCTCTAATAACTAATGATGTTGAGCATCTTTTCATGTGCCTATTGGCCACCAGAAGCCTTTTTGAGTACCCTGCCTGGTTCTGATCATTTTTCTAGTTAGTTCCCCTTGGACATCATTCATTTTTGCAAATTATTCTTTAGCACTTGCCAACTTACTGCTTCAAAAAAATTTCTTCATTATTTCATCTGGGTGGGCTGTGCCTTCCTAAATAGCATGTATGATTTTTTTTTTTTAAAGAAGAGACTTCATCTTCTATTTCTTTTGAAATAGTCATTTGAGAAATGTTGGCTGATGGAACTTGGAATGCAATATTTTAAACATTAAAATATACATATCTTAAAGAGAAGTAAAATACAAACTGAGTAAATTATGATAGCCAAGTTTGAAAAGTAGGCTATACAATCATGAAGGAAACACAAATGAGATATGGCATAGTTTCCACTAGTAGATGAGATGTACCCTCAAAACTGCAGGCCTTCAAACAGGCCCACACTAGAGAAAATTAAGGGAAGGCTGAAACCGGGTGCCCCAGAGGAAACAGGTCATTGGTAATTTGTTTCTCTTATGTTCTATTTTACACCACTTTATTTAACCAGCGTTTAACTGACAGAACACTGATCTTTCTGTAAAACTGCACCTGGGCTACATGAAAGACAGCTGATTGCTTTAGACATTTCTCCCTATATGGTGAAGAAATTTCAAAGTAGATAATCTGTAGGCCACACAGAAGGGGCTGGAGAATTGGAGCTTTTAAATGATATTTTGATGGGCATAGCTATAGTGATCTTTTAGAACTCACATTTTGGAACTAAGGATGAAAATCAAAGAGTTTTATGCAGTGGATTTTATATTTGAGAAAGTTATCAAGGCAGCAAATGCAACTTATTGATGTACCAGTACCTTACTGAAAAACATTTTATGAAAACCAGTTTCCAGGACTTTGAAGGGCTCCTCAAGGCTCATCCGGTGAGTTTCTTCCAGGGATGAAGGCACTTCAGAGTAACCACATGGCACCTGGCTCTGCAAGAGCTGCAGCCTAGCAGCCCCCTTGAACTTAGTTGGGACTGTGGGTCAATTCTGGGCTCGACGGCTGCTTAGGAACTACACCCAGACCCAGTCATGGCCAATCAGTCTTCTTATAATGCCTCATGGCACCATGGTAAGTACCATTCCATTTAAGTACCCGATAAGTGTTCCTGTGGAGACATCAAAAAAAAGATCTTGCTAGAGGTTATCACTGTGAAATAGCCATATTTCCAAAATTTAAGTTTGACCAATTAAAAAGAATTTTGCAATGTCTTGTTTTGTCAATAATTTAAACATTAACATAATTTTCATCTGTTAAATACACTTTAAACTTACCCCAGCTGTGGTTTGTAAGACTGTCCACATCTGTCCTATAAGGAAATGTGCGGGGCTGATGTGTGAAGTAACTAACAACTAGGGCGGCTCAGACACTGACCAGTCAGAGTGACTGCAGCCAATCTCATTCTGCACCAACTGAGCATCAGCCCTAAGTACCCGGGGAGCAAGGGTACTAGTGTTTATTCAATACCTACTATGTGTGAGGCACATAAACCACACCACGCTTTGCCAGAGGTATTGGTTACAAAGATGAAGAAACTGAGGCTCAGAGAAATGAAGTCATTTCCCAAAGCTCTCACAGCTGGCTAAGGGCCTGTCAGAAGTGGGACTTGAATCCATGCTCTTTTCACAGTTACAACAATCACACTTCTTCCTGGGCAGAAGGGAGCTGGGAAATGGGAGAAACAGGGCTTTCTGTGAGACTGGGTCTCTGAACACGGCCACACTGGCGGTCAGCCTCTGGCTCTGCTACCCAGGAATAGAATGCAAAGCTTTGCCCTCCAAACAGGGACACCTTCCTGCTTCATGGCCCCTGCCCAAGCTATTCTGCAGACCTAGTAATTCCTCTTTAGGAAGATCTCACGTTTCCAGTCTCCAAGCAATCCAACAAAAGCTTCCCACCTGTTAGCTACATCAGCATTAGGGCAGTGACTCTCAAACTGTAATGTAATGTGCAGCAGAATCCCCTGCGGGGCTTCTGAAAACACAGATTGCTGGGCCTCATCCAGAATTTCTAATGTAATGGGTCTGGGGTAGGGCATGAGAATTTGCATTTCTAATGAGTTCCCAAGTGACACTGATACTGCTGTCCAGGGACACTTTGAGTATCACCGTTTTGAACTAGATATTAAGCTCTGATTTACCTTTAGTAAACTCTTTACATGCTATAAAGATTTCATGATTTTATCTCCTGGTTATCTTCTCTTACTTGAAACAAAATTTCAATAAAGCAGTCTAACAGCTAAATGACACTCTGAAAGGGGTAGGAAAGAAGAGAGGACTAGATGCCTCTGTTAGTTATTCAAAGGTCATCCTCAGAGCCCCATTGAGGCATGACAATAAAATCAGCTGGCTCTCTGACCCTAATGTACTTTTCTAAAGGAAAACAGCACCACTCCACCCCCATTGCAACAAAAGAACAATACAGCCAGCTTCAAAGAAGTTCCAGAAGGAACCATAGTATCTTAGTAAAGACATGAACCGCAGCAATATAGCCCACCCACCTGTTCCCCCTCCCTCACCTCCCAGCCCTCCATATCTTAATTTGAAGAAGAAACTCAGAGTTAAAATCACTTATGTAAAGTCATGAAGTCAGTTAATGGTAGTTAAAGGTTCCCGGTTCAATATTCTTTCTATTTACACCATCCTTCTCTGTTGAAGGTGTGTGTTTTTCATCCATTTGGAAACACCAAGTGCCTATATAAAGTTTATATGATAATTAAACATAATGGTATTCAGTTTACACAATCCCTTAAAATCTTGCAAACCTTCCAAACAGCTTAAAAGGATTTGGGAATCCAGAAGAGAAGGTATGGGACATATCCAAGGAAACCTCGCCCTGTGGCACTTCCTGTGTCTAATGTCAATCGAAACCTAGATGATCCTGGATTTCTTTCTAATCTCCCTTTGACAAGATTTAACTGCAGATGATTTCTAGAATACCCTTTCTATCATCTTACTCTAGAATAGACCTCCATGTTTTGCTACATCTTTCATCTTATCATATGTGTGGAAGTCTTGATTTATTCCTCAGTTCCCCCTCTTATGGTGCCAGAGGAGAAGTCAAGTAACACACAGGTCATCCCAACCTGAGTTACGATGTAAACAACTGAGCAACTGACGGTGGCCATCAAGGCCACATTAGAAAATAGCGTTAAAATGATCCCCACAAGATTAGAAATCCTGCAAAAAAAAATCAATAAGAAGCAATAACCCGGGAATTCCCTGGCAGTCCAGTGGTTAGGACTCCTTGCTTTCACTGCCAAGGGCGCGGGTTCAATTCGTGGTAAGATAACCCAGCTAGTCTTCTGTCATCTGTGATTTGTTAAATGCGAGTCGCACATACCATATTTAACCTGGAAGATGATTCGGTCTCTTCCATGGTTATATAAATAATGAGAACATGAATCTGCCAAACTTGGCAACTATATCAATTACTAAAGCCAATGAATTTTTAAAAATTTTTTTCAGTTTTGAAGAGTAATAATGCTCATCAGAATATCAGAAGTAGGTATTGAAAGATTTCTACATTCAAAGTGAGAGACTTCAGGGACCTACCTGGCGGTCCAGTGGTTAAGACCCTGTGCTCCCAGTGCAGGGGACATGGGCTCAATCCCTGGTTGGGGAACTAGGATCCTGCATGCCACACAGCACAGCCAAATAAATGAATAAATAAATACTCATCTGCTTTATCCCACAGCATACATATAACGCTCTTAGAATAAAAATAACAGCACAACCAGCAATATGATTACTGTAAACACTAAAAAAAAAAAAAAAAAAGTGAGAGACTTCAAAATAAATTACCCAGTGTAAAGATCCTAAATCTTAACATGGATCCTCTTAGTGCTAACAGGATCTTTCCTGGGACTAGGCTTATTACCCTTATATCACTGATCAACTAATTTGCCCTGTGTGAGAATCCTGACCTGCTGAACTTCTTGCTAATCCAAGACCATTAATTACTCTGTGCCATTTTCCTCCATGATCCTTTCTAATTGAGGCCCTTGACCCTCAGGTTGGCCCTCAGCTATCTTACTCTTCCCATCACCTGTTAATAACTCCACCTCTGACTAATACTCTTTCAATCTTTCTCTCCATTCTTCCATCATAAAAACTGGATCATTATAGTGCAGCTCAGGCCAGAATCGTGGGAACCACCCAGTGCTAACAACTTTAGTAACTCAGTAGTTGAGTTAGTAGTTAGAGAATTTTCTAATTGCAGCTCTCAAAAGGTAACTGCAGACATTTTGCCTCTTTCTTGAGATATATTTAATCACATTTCACAGAAACAAGGTATTATTTCTTAGAATGTAGCAACATGAGGAGGCAAATGCCTATGTTGTTTTCCTTTTCCTCTGTGTTTTTGTTGTTGTTGTTGTTATTATCTTTCTGAAATCTGTCCCTTAGAAATCCATTTTTCCTTACTCCAACTTCGGCTCCTTTTTTCATACGTTTACTCACTAAGTTGGAAGCAGAAAGAGTTGGAATTCAGTCAGCACCAAAAAGTTATGTTTCGAAGTTTGTGGACTATATATAATAATAATAAATATTTATATAGCATTTACTATGATTTACTATGTGCCAGGCACCATAAAAACATCTAATTCATTCAGTCATCACAACAACTTGATAACATGGTAACATTATTCTCACTTAGGAATGAGGAAGCTGAGCCACAGAGTAAATAAATAATTTCCCAAGACCCCACGACTTAATAAGAGGTCACGTCAGGATTCAAATCCAGACAATCCAGCTGTAAGACCTGTGTTCTTCCTCTTGGCCCTGCATTGCCTCCACATGAAAACTTACTCCTGCAGTCTTGGCACAGTGCTCATTAGGACAGTGGGGTGTGCTTTAATATAAATACCTTACCTACTAAGTATCATGCTAATCCCCCAGATTTTTTTTATAACATCTATATTGACATATAATTTGCATAAATGATATAAACTTCGTTCTTCTAAAGTATATTATCCAGTGGGTCTTAGATTATTCAGAGTTGGGCAACCACCATCACAACCAATTTTAGAATATTTTCATCATCTCCAAAAAGCAACCCATTCCAATTAGCAGTCACTCCCCATTTCCCCCAAGCCTTCTAGCCCTAGACAACCACTAATCTATCTTCTGTCTCTATAGTTTGCCTATTCTGGACTTACATATACCTTCTCATATAAATGCAATCATACAATATATGGTCACTGTGACTGGCTTCTTTCACCTTTCATAATACTTTTGGGTTCATCTATGTTGTAGTATACGTCAGTACTTCACTTCTTTTTGTTGCTGAATAATATTCTGTTTTATGGATATACCACATTTTGCTTATCCATTTACCAGTTGATGAACATTTCAGAAGTTTCCACTGTTTGGCTATTATAAATAATGCTGCTATGACGTTTCTGTACAAGTTTTTACATGAACATATGTTTTCATTTCTCTTGGCTATATACCTAGGAGTGCACTTGCTGGATCACATGGTAACTCTATGTTTAACCTTTGGGGAACTGCCAAACTGTGTTCAAAGTGGCTGCACCATCTTGCATTCTTACCAGCAACATATAAGTGTTTCCAGTTCCTCTACATCCTTCCCAACACTTTTTATTACAGCCATCCTAGTGGCTGTGAAGTGGCATCTCATTGTGGTTTTGATGTGTATTTTTTTAATGACCAATGATGTTGAGCATATCTTCAAGTGCTTATTGGCTGTGTATTTGTATATCTTCTGTGGAGAAATCTCTCTTTGGATCCTTTGCACTTTTTAATTGGGTTGTTTGTCATTGTTGGTTTGGTTTGTTTGCTTTGTTTTATGTTGTTTTGATTTGTAAGGGTTTTTAATACAATCTAGGTACAAGTTCCTTATCAGATATATAATTTGCAAATACCTTTTCTCATTCTATGGTTTGTCTTCTTATTTTCTTAATTGTGTTCTTTGAAGCAGAAAATTTTGTAATGTTGAAGTTCAATATTTCTTTTGTCTTTTGTGCTTTTAGCGTCAAATCTAAGAAGGACTGGAGTAACTCAAGGTCACAAAGATTTACTCCTGTTTTCTTCTAAGAACTTTTAGCTCTTGTATTTTGGTCTATGGTCTATTTTGAGTTAGTTTTTATGCATGGTGTAAGGAAGAGGTCCAAGTTCATTCTTTTGCATGTGGCTATCTAGTTGTCTCAGCACTATTTATTGAAAAGATTATTCTTGCCCCATTTAATTGTCTTGGCATGCTTGTCGAATATCAAACATAAATGTAAAGGTTTGTTCTGGACTCTCAATTCTATTCCATTGATTCCCTTGATATCTTGATTCATTCTGATGATAATTAGTGAAGATCTTAACACCAAGATCGGTTTTATCTTAGGAAATTTGTCTTGTAAAACCTGTCTCCTTTGAGGAATCTCTCAGAAATGATAAAGAAAGACAGGAAGATTATAATTTCCAAATCCTACCCTGAATGTATGACTGATCGATACAATATTATTAACTGAACACAAGAGTAAATAATTTCTTTTTTTTTTTTATTCAGAGTCACAAAAATTATAATCATCCTCATCAGTTCACTCAGTCCCATGTAATTAACTTTTTTTTTCATCTTGATCTTTTGTTAGCACTTTTATGAATTCATCAGTTTTCCATTAGAGTTCTGAAAATGCTTATTCATTCAGTTCAGCAGTATAGTCAGTTACCAGAAACCTGTACTTGTCAGACTCTTCCATTAATTCCTTGAAGATGAAATCCTTTTATAGGAACATTTTTGCAAAAGCATCAGAGTACACCCAGAACTGTCTGTAAATGACAAAAGACTTAAAAATGACCATGGTTAAAGATTTGATGAAAGTTCATAATAATGCAATTGACAAGGAAATTTAGTTATTTCTGAGATATACATTTTAAAGTAATAACTACAATTATGACTTATAACATTATACCAGAACATATAAGATTTTTAGAAATTTCATGTAATGTCTGAAACATTTATGTTAACATATTTCCATACAAATAACCCAAAGAAAGTTTAGTGTTAGTATTTGTTTGTTTGTTTGTTTATACTGCAGTTTCTTATTAGTCATCAATTTTATACACAGCAGTGTATACATGTCAATCCCAATTGCCCAATTCAGCACACCACCATCCCCACCCCACCGCGGTTTTCTCCCCCTGGTGTCCATACGTTTGTTCTCTACATCTGTGTCTCAACTTCTGCCCTGCAAGCCGGTTCATCTGTACCATTTTTCTAGGTTCCACATACATGCATTAATATACGATATTTGTTTTTCTCTTACTGACTTACTTCACTCTGTATGACAGTCTCTAGATCCATCCATGTCTCAACAAATGACTCAATTTCGTTCCTTTTTATGGCTGAGTAATATTCCTTTTTATATATGTACCACTTCTTCTTTATCCATTCGTCTGTTGATGGGCATTTAGGTTGCTTCCATGACCTGGCTATTGTAAGTAGTGCTGCAATGAACATTGAGGTGCATGTGTCTTTTTGAATTACGGTTTTCTCAGGGTATATGCCCAGTAGTGGGATTGCTGGATCATATGGTAATTCTATTTTTAGTTTTTTAAGGAACCTCCATACTGTTCTCCATAGTGGCTGTATCAATTGACATTCCCACCAACAGTGCAAGAGGGTTCCCTTTTCTCCACACCCTCTCCAGCATTTGTTGTTTGTAGATTTTCTGATGATGGCCATTCTAACTGCTGTCAGATGATACCTCATTGTAGTTTTGATTTGCATTTCTCTAATAATTAGTGATGTTGAGCAGCTTTTCATGTGCTTCTTGGCCATCTGTATGTCTTCTTTGGAGAAATGTCTATTTAGGTCTTCTGCCCATTTTTGGATTGGGTTGTTTGTTTCTTTAATATTGAGCTGCATGAGCAGTTTATATATTTTGGAGATTAATCCTTTGTCCGTTGATTCATTTGCAAATATTTTCTCCCATTCTGAAGGTTGTCTTTTTGTCTTGTTTATGGTGTCCTTTGCTGTGAAAAAGCTTTGAAGTTTCATTAGGTCCCATTTGTTTATTTTTGTTTTTATTGCCATTACTCTAGGAGGTAGATCATAAAAGATCTTGCTGTGATTTATGTCAAAGAGTGTTCTTCCTATGTTTTCCTCTAAGAGTTTTATAGTGTCCAGTCATACATTTAGGTATTTAATCCATTTTGAGTTTATCTTTGTGTATGGTGTTAGGGAGTATTCTAATTTCATTCTTTTACATGTAGCTGTCCAGTTTTCCCAGCACCACTTATTGAAGAGACTGTCTTTTCTCCATTGTATATCTTGCCGCTTTGTCATAGAGTAGTTGACCATGGCTGCGTGGGTTTATCTCTGGGCTTTCTATCTTGTTCCATTGATCGATGTTTCTGTTTTTGTGCCAGTACCATAGTGTCTTGATTACTGTAGCTTTGTAATATAGTCTGAAGTCAGGGAGTCTGATTCCTCCAGCTCCGTTTTTTTCCCTCAAGACTGCTTTGGCTATTCGGGGTCTTTTGTGTCTCCATACAAATTTTAAGATGATTTGTTCTAGTTCCGTAAAAAATGCCATTGGTAATTTGATAGGGATTGCATTGAATCTGTAGATTGCTTTGGGTAGTATACTCATTTTCACAATATTGATTCTTCCAATCCAAGAGCATGGTATATCTCTCCATCTGTTGGTATCATCTTTAATTTCTTTCATCAGTGTCTTATAGTTTTCTGCATACAGGTCTTTTGTCTCCTTAGGTAGGTTTATTCCTAGGTATTTTATTCTTTTTGTTGCAATGGTAAATGGGAGTGTTTCCACAATTTCTCTTTCAGATTTTTCATCATTAGTGTATAGGAATGCAAGAGATTTCTGTGCATTAATTTTGTATCCTGCAACTTTACCAAATTCATTGATTAGCTCTAGTAGTTTTCTGGTGGCATTTTTAGGATTCTCTATGTATAGTATCATATCATCTGCAAACAGCGACAGTTTTACTTCTTCTTTTCCAATTTGGATTCCTTTTATTTCTTTTTCTTCTCTGATTGCCGTGGCTAGGACTTCCAAAACTGTGTGGAATAATAGTGGTGAGAGTGGACATCCTTGTCTTGTTCCTGATTTTAGAGGAAATGCTTTCAGTTTTTCACCATTGAGAATGATGTTTGCTGTGGGTTTGTCGTATATGGCCTTTATTATGTTGAGGTAGGTTCCCTCTATGCCCATTTTCTGGAGAGTTTTTATCATAAGTGGGTGTTGAATTTTGTCAAAAGCTTTTTCTGCATCTATTGAGATGATCACATGGTTTTCATTCTTCAATTTGTTAATATGATGTATCACATTGATTGATTTGCTTATATTGAAGAATCCTTGCATCCCTGGGATAAATCCCACTTGATCCTGGTGTATGATCCTTTTAATGTGTTGTTGGATTCTGTTTGCTAGTATTTTGTTGAGGATTTTTTCATCTATATTCATCAGTGATATTGGTCTGTAATTTTCTTTTTTTGTAGTGTCTTTGTCTGGTTTTGGTATCAGGGTGATGGTGGCCTCATAGAATGAGTTTGGGAGTGTTCCTTCCTCTGCAATGTTTTGGAAGAGTTTGAGAAGGATAGGTGTCAGCTCTTCTCTAAATGTTTGATAGAATTCACCTGTGAAGCCATTGGGTCCTGGACTTTTGTTTGCTGGAAGATTTTTAATCACAGTTTCAATTTCATTACTTGTGTTTTGCCTGTTCATATTTTCTGTTTCTTCCTGGTTCAGTCTTGGAAGGTTATACCTTTCTAAGAATTTGTCCATTTCTTCCAGGTCGTCCATTTTAGAGGCATAGAGTTGCTTGTAGTAGTCTCTTAGGATGCTTTGTATTTCTGCAGTGTCTGTTGTAACTTCTCCTTTTTCATTTCTAATTTTATTGATTTGAGTCCTCTCCCTCTTTTTCTTGATGAGTCTGGCTAATGGTTTATCAATTTTGTTTATCTTCTCAAAGAACCAGCTTTTAGTTTTATTGATCTTTGCTATTGTTTTCTTTGTTTCTATTTCATTTATTTCTGCTCTGATCTTTATGATTTCTTTCTTTCTGCTAACTTTGGGTTTTGTTTGTTCTTCTTTCTCTAGTTCCTTTAGGTGTAAGGTTAGATTGTTTACTTGAGATTTTTCTTGTTTCTTGAGGTAGGCTTGTATAGCTATAAACTTCCCTCTTAGAATTGCTTTTGCTGCATCCCATATGTTTTGGATTGTTGTGTTTTCATTGTCATTTGTCTCTAGGTATTTTTTGATTTCCTCTTTGATTTCTTCAGTGATCTCTTGGTTATTTAGTAACGTATTGTTTAGCCTCCATGTGTTTGTGTTTTTTACATTTTTTTCCCTATAATTCATTTCTAATCTCATAGCATTGTGGTCAGAAAAGATGCTTGATATGATTTCAATTTTCTTAACTTAACTGAGGCTTGATTTGTGACCCATGATGTGATCTATACTGGAGGATGTTCCGTGCGCACTTGAGAAGAAAGTGTAATCTGCTGTTTTTGGATGGAATGTCCTATAAATATCAATTAAATCTATCTGGTCTATTGTGTCATTTAAAGCTTCTGTTTCCTTGTTTATTTTCATTTTGGATGATCTGTCCATTGGTGTGAGGTGTTAAAATCCCCCACTATTATTGTGTTACTGTCGATTTCCTCTTTTATAGCTGTTAGCAGTTGCCTTATGTATTGAGGTGCTCCTATGTTGGGTGTATATATATTTATAATTGTTATATCTTCTTCTTGGATTGATCCCTTGATCATTATGTAGTGTCCTTCCTTGTCTCTTGTAACATTCTTTATTTTAAAGTCTATTTTATCTGATATGAGTATAGCTACTCCAGCTTTCTTTGATTTCCATTTGCATGGAATATCTTTTTCCATCCCCTCACTTTCAGTCTGTATGTGTCCCTAGGTCTGAAGTGGGTCTCTTGTAGACAGCATATAGATGGGTCTTGTTTTCGTATCCATTCAGCAAGCCTGTGTGTTTTGGTTGGAGCATTTAATCCATTCACGTTTAAGGTAATTATCAATATGTATGTTCCTATGACCATTTTCTTAATTGTTTTGGGTTTGTTTTTGTAGGTCCTTTTCTTCTCTTGTGTTTCCCACGTAGAGAAGTTCCTTTAGCATTTGTTGTAGAGCTGGTTTGGTGGTGCTGAATTCTCTTAGCTTTTGCTTGTCTGTAAAGCTTTTGATTTCTCCATCAAATCTGAATCAGATCCTTGCGGGGTAGAGTAATCTTGGTTGTAAGTTCTTCCCTTTCATCACTTTCAGTATATCATGCCACTCCCTTCTGGCATGTAGAGTTTCTGCTGAGAAATCAGCTGTTAACATTTTGGGAGTTCCCTTGTATGTTATTTGTCATTTTTCCCTTGCTGCTTTCAATAACTTTTCTTTGTCTTTAATTTTTGCCAATTTGATTACTATGTGTCTCGGTGTGTTTCTCCTTGGGTTTATCCTATATGGGACTCTCTGCACTTCCTGGACTTGGGTGGCTATTTGCTTTCCCATGTTAGGGAAATTTTCGACTATAATCTCTTCAAATATTTTCTCATGTCCTTTCTGTCTCTCTTCTCCTTCTGGGACACCTGTAATGCGAATGTTCTTGCATTTAATGTTGTCCCAGAGGTCTCTTAGGCTGTCTTCATTTCTTTTCATTCTTTTTTCTTTATTCTGTTCCACAGCAGGGAATTCCACCATTCTGTCTTCCAGGTCACTTATCCGTTCTTTTGCCTCAGTTATTCTGCTATTGATTCCTTCTAGTGAAGTTTTCATTTCAGTTATTGTACTGTTCATCTCTGTTTGTTTGCTCTTTAATTCTTCTAGGTCTTTGTTTCACTATCGTTATTCTGAATTCTTTTTCTGGAAGGTTGCCTATCTCCACTTCATTTAGTTGTTTTTCTGGGGTTTTATCTTGTTCCTTCATCTGGTACTTAGCCCTCTGCCTTTTCATCTTGTCTATCTTTCTGTGAATGTGGTTTTTGCTCCACAGGCTGCAGGATTGTAGTTCTTCTTGCTTCTGTTGTCTGCCCTCTGGTGGATGAGGCTATCTAAGAGGCTTGATGGGAGGGACTCATGGTGGGTAGAGCTGCCTGTTGCTCTGGTGGGCAGAGCTAAGTAAAACTTTAATCCACTTGACTGTTGATGGGTGGGGCTGGGTTCCCTCCTTGTTGGTTGTTTGGCCTGAGGCAACCCAACACTGGAGCCTACCTGGGTTCTTTGGTGGGGCTAATGACTGACTCTGGGAGGGCTCACACCAAGGAGTACTTGCCAGAACTTCTGCTGCCAGTGCCCTTGTCCCCACAGTGAAAGAGCCACCCCCCACCTCTGCAGGAGGCCCTCCAACCCTAGCAGGTAGGTCTGGTTCAGTCTCCCCTGGGGTCACTGCTCCTTCCCCTGGGTCCCGATGTGCACACTATTTTGTGTGTGCCCTCCAGGAGTGGAGTCTCTGTTTCCCCCAGTCCTGTCAAGGTCCTGCAATCAATTCCCACAAGGCTTCAAAGTCTGATTCTCTAGGAATTCCTCCTCCCGTTGCCAGACCCCCAGGTTGGGAAGCCTGACGTGGGGCTCAGAACCTTCACTCCAGTGGGTGGACTTCTGTGGTATAAGTGTTCGCCAGTCTTGAGTCACCCACCCACCAGTTATGGGATTTGATTTTACTGTGATTGCGCCCCTCCTACCATCTCATTGTGGCTTCTCCTTTGTCTTTGGATGTGGGGTATCTTTTTTGGTGAGTTCCAGTGTCTTCCTGTCGATGATTGTCCAGCAGCTAGTTGTGATTCTGGTGTTCTCGCAAGAAGGAGTGAGAGCACGTCCTTCTACTCTGCCATCTTGGTTCCTCCTCAAGAGTAAATAATTTCTTGAACCCAAAGGAAAAACATCTGGTCAAACCTGTTAATTACAATGACATTATGATACATGACAGTCTCTGGAATAATTCTAGTGGAGAATTATATCTTCTACCTCCAAATAAAACCTTGGTTTTATTTATTTTTTTCATAAGAAATAAATTCCAAGACTATTCAGAAATATTATAATTTACAAAAAATAATATTTGTTTTGATTCTGTTTATTAGCTGCCAGTCTGATCATTATTAAAGGATTGTTATTAAAGTATATTACTAAAAGGAAAAAGAAGTGAGTCTCACCAGTTCCTTGCTTGACCTAATGTGGTTCAAAATTTGATAGGACTTTGCACATAGATCATCTGGGAAAACCACGCCCTCCCCCCTAGTTACACGTCATGTCAAAGGTAACACATTGCATGGGAAGGATTCCCAGAGAGAGAATTAGGGAAAGATGTTATATAGAGTGACATCACTAAATTATTCCATGGGAAGTGGAAAGAGAGATAGGAACAGAAAATCAGCCATTCTTTCCCTTGGCCGATAAAGATAAAAACCTGACAAAGTTATGAAAACAACACACATGAAGATCAGTTCAGGTCATTCAGATACTTTTAAGCATAGACTTTTTATAAATCCTTCATCTCCTGTCTTGATAGACATTCAGATTTTGACTTCTTACTAGTAATTGCCAAACAAAAACAATTTGAATTCTTTAAATATTTTGCAAGAGTGAGAAATAGCATCCCTTTTCTTAGATTTCCTTTCTTCCCAATTTTGAAACGAAAACCATTTAAATTTGTAAGATTGGAATGAAAACAAGTAAGTCTTTAAAGAGGACCTTTTAGTAGAGTGCCCATTGAGTCCATTTATACTGTTTTATAAACAATATTAATGTTTTTGATTATGATGATAGTGATGGTGATTAACACAATGACAACATAGCTATCAAGGTCTAGAATATTATGTCTAATAGGACCAAAGTGAAGAGGATACAGAGGAAACAATGAAACTTCTCTTTGGCGGAGGTGAGGTGGTGGAATATAATCTCTGAAGAGAGTTTAAAAGAATATTGTTATCCTGGAAAAGATCATTCATCCATTCATTCATTGAACACATATTGCTACCTTCTAAGTGCCAGTTTTAGGTTGTGGAGATGACACAACAAAAAGTCTGAGCCATCATAAAACTTACATTTTTATAAGTTTTCTCTACAAAATGGAAAGAACCGTATAATGGTTGGTCCTATATCTTAACTGAGAAAAGACTAAGTTACAACATTATGTTACAGCAAAGAAGATTTACACTAGATCTGAAGGATGTTCTCCGTTGAGGTTGATAAATTCCTGAAATTGGTCCCTTAAAAACTAAATTAGTGTAGAAAGAGAGAACACCTTTTTCTTCCAAGGGTTTAGATGACACCACCCTACAAGCACGGTCACAGACATCACTGTTTTCTTCAGATGGGCCCCAAACTTAAAGTGGAAGGAGGAGGCCCTGGGAGGTGAGGCTTTGAAAGAATTGGCAGGTGGAAAATGGTTAAGCTGGCATTTTTGATAGTACCTCTAAACTGCTCTTGAAAAACTGCTTACATTTCCCTAACATATTTTCACCTCGGTATATATTTATTTAGTCACTTTTCATATAATAAGAGCCTAAGTGTGTATATTTGAAATGATTCTTTGTCATGCAGGTGACATGTTTCATTTCACCAAATTATAGGTCCATATTTTCCTTTTATTTTTGCTTCTTCCCCACATCACCCATGGACATGCTTTTTGCAAAAGATTGCATTTCCTCTTCTAGGTATGAAAAAATTTTAACTAGAAGTATCTGTAAGACCACAATAGCCAGGGTGGTGCAGCCCTCAAGGAACCCTGTCACACTGCACCACATCAGCCACTCAGTGGGTGCTGCCTAGTGTTAAAAATATCATTTATGGTGAAGGTTAGTTGGGGAACTTTGCAGTGCTTTACATCTGCTATGCATTTTGTTTCAGAGCTCACTTTTCTCTGAAGAATGTGGTCAAGCCAACAACATGCTAAGATTTTCCCTAAAGTATTTAAGAACAACCAAATAGAAAACCATAAAGGTGTAACACTTGATTCATAGTAAGACTTCGACTAAGGCAATCAAGAAACTACTTTACTAGAAAAGAGTTCAATCACATTTAGAAAAGAAAAAAGTATCCAAGTAGACAGCCATTCCATTGTTTCTATCTAGCTATTGCTGCCTCCAGGGAAACACAAATTAGTAGGTTCTTCTTATGAATGAACTTATTCTATATTTTAACAAATGTAAGGTATTCACGCATTCCATGTTTTCAACCTCAGTAAAAATTTACATTTTCTTTCCTGACTATAGAGAATTAATATTTGCGTCATTTCATATATAGATCTCAAAATATACAAAGTATATGTTTCCATTGTTGCATTTATAAATAGGTATAACAAATAGTATATATCCCTAAGGCCATGATATATGATTGAAATAAATTATTAGGACAAAAAAATGTTTGATGGCTGCCCATGAAGTCCCCCTCCCCCACCCCAGGAAGGGAAGGAGAACAAAGGAGAGAACAAAGGAAATGAAAAGAGGTGCAGCAAAAACAGGTTGGAAGGATGCTAGGGATGAACTTAATGTTAGTGGGGAAACAAGAGATAATTCCACAGGGAGGAGGAGATGTCCACTCCTCCCCAGGACTAAATACATGGGAGGAACCTGACTGGAAGAGCCACTTTTCCGGCCTGTGAACTTGAGCACAGAAAGCTACTGGGCTTTTCCCTCTCCTTTGGAGATCTTCAAGCCCTCTTTGGTGCCCACTGTGGTCACTTCTAGAGGTAGTGCAGCCACTGCAAGGAAGGCCTATGATGGCCCAGCACTCCTGTGACTGGGTACTTAATTCTCAGTCCTGGGGTCAAAAGTTAGCAAGTCCTGTTAGCCATATATCTAAAGCCACTTTCTCCAATCAACTTTGTTAGATTACTAACAAAGTAATCGTATCCATCAGTTGGTCTGCTATAACTTTTTTTCTAACTGGAATCCTAATTTGGATTGGTAAGAGAGGTCTTTGTTTACTAAACCCCTTCAAGGTTTACCAGGAGTCTAATTTCATCCCACTGGCCTCGGGGATGACTATGTCCCTGGGGTCTAGTTCCCTTATAATAAGGATAGTAATGAGACCTCTGTGCAGTGCCTCAGCACTACATCACCACAAAGGATACAATTTCAAAAAGACGATTCGATGCCAAAGTACTAGTCTTATTAATAATATTGTTTATTTTTATAAAAACAATTACAAAGAACAAACAGGTCACAGATGATAAGTATAAAGTAATATTTACCAGGACTTCAACTCTCACCATTTTAACTTTTCTCATGTGTGCCACGACCCCCAACCAATTTTCCTCTCATATTGCCTGTTCTTTGCCTATCTATAAACAAAAATGCCCTGGAGATTAAGTGCTACAGAAATATAAGATGGAACAGATGTTGTGCTGAATAACCCTTTCCCTGCCCCTTCGAGAAAACCCAGGACTAAAGGTGCTTTTGACATACTGTATGTTTTTATAAGGCCAAAACTGTGTTACATCTTTTTACGATAAGAGTAGTGTTCGGGAATCTGATCTGTACTGTGGCTAAAGCCATAAAATATTATAACATTCTGGGGTAAGATCCATGAAAACCGCTGAGCTTCTGTGTAAATCTGCTTGTAATTCAACATATATCCCACCAAGTTTATCATTTACTGTCACCAAGACTCTCCTGCTCCTTTTATTTGCAACTCCCCACTGATAAAAGTAATGAATTCCAAGCATGTTCACATGGGTCTGTGAACTAAGACTCAACTCAAGACATAATGGTTTCAAAATATTTATGCCTGAGAGGTAACAGTTCCTATACAGTTTCACTATTAATTAGTTTATAAATTGCTTATAAAAAATGCACATCTGTTGAATCCTTAACTAATCTCCCCCAATTTCTTTTTTTTTTTTTAAAGAATGTCCACCAATAGATACTTATTTACTAGATAACAATAGCATGTAATTCCAAAGGGAGTGGTAAGTAGTGCTAAGATATTCCAAAATCTTTTATCATTTGGAAGGATACTTTGATGGTCTAATTATTAATATTAGACTGTGTTAGGTTAAATGTATCCTTTAAAGCATCTCAGGTAACCACTACAAAAATAGCAATAGGGCTTTCAAACTTTCAAACTAATGACACACTTCTCTTGTGTATACAAGAGAAGCAGAGATGAAAATGAAACTAAAAACCTCAAAATGGATCGCTGTACCTGAGACCAGACATGGTCTGAAATTGTTTACATTTGCAAATATTCCAGAGGATACATAACTTCTCCACCTTGCAACCTTCAAACCCCGCTTTCTCACCAAACCCAAGGTTCTTCTCTCTTCTCTCTCCCTCTCTCTCCCTCTCTCTCCCTCCCTTTCCCTTTCTTTCTCTCATTGTACATACACATACTTATATTTGTATACTTATATTTGTATACTTAATTCTTATGTTCTCTATTTATTTTTAGATCAATCTTATGTCTAAATTTTAAGCCCTTAGGTTGAACCTACATATTAATAAAGAAATTTGACTAATTAAGAACAAAGAGCCAGGTTGAATATAATTGAATTTTGACTTATCTGGTTGTTTGGTGGTGGTAGTAGGGCTTTTTGAACCTATTTTTCAATGATAAACCAGCTCTCAATTAAATTTATATAGCTTAAGTTGTTCCATTAGCTCCAAAGTATATATTAATTGTTTCAATGATAATGATAATTTAGGGGAGAAGGAGGAAGGGGGAAAAAACAGGTCATTGAGACACGCAGAGAAACCATCCAGGGTTGGGAATCAGTTGCACTAGCAGATAGAGGGTAAGAAACTTCCCGGCCAATTTCATCAGCCATTTATCAATACCATCTCTTTCCCTCTTTCCAGCTCTGATGAGATGGCTCTGATTTGACAAGTGAAGCACCATAAGGTTAGAATTAGATTCAGTGTCTCATTACTGTGGCCTCTAGAAAAGACAAGACAGTGTCTACTTGTGAATAATGCCACCAACTATAGCTAAGAGCTGCCCAGAGCCTTGATCTCTGCAGCAAGACAGGAGGCCTTGAAATTGGATTAAACATGAACAAAATATAACTCTTTAGAAAGGCATTCTATTCTATTTTAAAGAATAGAATTTTCAATGTGTAATTTATACAGCTCTTCAAACCAGCAACAAATTTTAAATCCATTTGATTTAAAGTAAACTAATTAGAAAAACTTTAAATTAGACTTTCCATTACAGTTTGATTAATATGCCAATCTAAAATTGAAGCCTCTATAGTAACTTATTTACATTAAACATTTTCTAGAAACCCATAAAATGTTACATTGACTTGAAAATTCTCCTAGACTGCCGTTTTGTTTCAAGACGGCATATTGAACTACAAATTTAACTTATTTTGTGTATTTGATGGTAGACGCATGTTAGGGAGTCTTTTTCAGACAAACAGGAACTGTCAAATGGCCAAGCTTAAACAAAACCTTATTGCTACCATTTAAAGTTTCCTTAGTGTAACGTTTTGAAAATGTTTCAGAAATCTCAATTTAAAAAAAAAAAAAAGAATGAGCTTTTGCCAAAGTCAGGGTCACTGCATTTACCCACTCCTAAATGGACAATATAGGAGTTATGGCCCTGGAAAGGAGTTTTAAGAAAGCAAACAAAAAACATTTTAGATGAACTATGCCAAAAGTTCTGGAGCTCATTTATTCCATTTTGTCTTTGTTGGGTGGCAAAGACATGAAGTGAACATTGAAATTTATGAAATGGTCACAGTGTTTATCTTTTTTTCATTAGAGCAAATACAGCACTTAAAATACATTCTGAAGTTCAACGTGGTCTTTCCAAAAGAAGGCTTTCAGAAGAAAATCTGATGTTGTTAATCATGGAACAAAAATGCTCTGACTAGAAAAGTCTTGAAACCACCTATCCCACCAAATAAATGCCTTATGCATCTTTCCCACTCAGTGGAAAACATCCCTTGTTATTGGAATAAAATTATAAAACTAAATCAGTTTAGCACTAGGTTTTTCTGTAGGCCATTAACTTTCAGGGTGAGCACATGGGCAATCTCAGCCCTGTGACTGACTGCATCAAAAAGAACAGTTTGGCTTTATTCAACAGAATGTTTGGTCATTACTTTTTCCTTTGAGGCACACAGGTGCAGGGAGTAGGTGAATTAAACTGAACCCCTGTTTAAGGTTATGAAGAGTGGATGTGATGGGGCACATATGCAAATGAGTTTTTTTCTACCAGAAAGTATTCCAACCATAACATAACATGATGTGAGCCTAAGTCAGGGACCTCCAGAGAAGGCAGGGAATTGTGCTCCATCCATTGCGTGTGTGCTCAGCACGGTATCTTGCATAGTAGATGTTCAATAAATGTAGGTTTTGAGAGTGAGTAAATAAAAATAAATAAGTAAACAAAAGAATATGTGTCATTTTGTCTAGTATAGCAATCTTTTATCCTTCAAAAATGTTTTGATATAAAAAATCATGTTTTTTTAAATTTAAGGACACATTTTCCTAGCGAGGTTAAATCTAACACAAGTGGGGGTGAAGGGATGAAATAAAGCAGTCCTTGGACATCACCCTCTGTGCCCCTCACGCTGAGCTTTAGGGAGGACCCAGGAGGTCAGTGGGCCTACTCAGCCTCCATGTTCAGCATGAGAAGCTTCCCAGAGTCCTGCTGTCCAGCCTTCCCCAAACTCATGCCTCTTCAGAGTGGCATAAGAAGAGAGCTGGAGCTGAGGCTTACCCTTGGAAGTTTTTGTCAAAACTTACTTTTGGAACCTGGCCTAGGATAGCCAGACCCTTGACATTCTCCCCCAACTCAGGCTGCACTCCCATCACCAACCACCACCACCCCAAGGCTCCCTTGATCCTGGCCTCTTCATGTCCCTTACATAGACCTTATCCCACTCCTCCATCCAAGCCAACACACAGCTGTTTCTCAATATATACTCTCTGCTCCAGGCAGGCTGTTGGATAAGCATGACCTTTATGACCTCTTACCCAATCTTGGCAGGCTGCAGTGACTACACTTATTCACCACTATATCGCTTAATCAGAATACCCCTTGTTATAGAGGCATGTTACAACTTGTGATGCCTCAAGGTTGAGGGCCATATCGTAACTCTTGTGTGCCCCACTATCCCTTGTAGTATGCTGGTCCCATAGTAGATGATTAGAATTTGTAATCTAATTGAGAATAGATTCTTTTTCTATTAGCTTCTTTATTTGAGGCATGTTAATCCAGAGCAAAGCCCTTTCTGGACCAACACATGATAGTAGTACAATAAGAGGCGTCCCTCGTTATGTGAATGACAGTTAAGGAATTTCTCTACCCAGCAAATTTACCACTCTCCTGGATATGCAAAGAGGTGAGATGTAGACTTGCTCTGCATAGCACTGCTATGGCAGATCCAGTTCACATAATCGACATCATGTAACAGTTATGTGGTCATGGAAGTGATGATGGTGCAGGGAGTGGTGGTGGTGGGGTGACAGACTATTTGGACACTTAAGAGAGTCCTGGTGTATTTTCTACTTAAAAAATGATCCTTGGGGGCTTCCCTGGTGGCGCAGTGGTTGAGAATCTGCCTGCTAATGCAGGGGACACGGGTTCGAGCCCTGGTCTGGGAAGATCCCACGTGCCACGGAGCGGCTGGGCCCGTGAGCCACAACTACTGAGCCTGCGCGTCTGGAGCCTGTGCCCCGCAACGGGAGGGGCCGCGATAGTGAAAGGCCCGCGCACCGCGATGAAGAGCGGTCCCCGCACCGCGACGAAGAGTGGCCCCCACTTGCCGCAACTAGAGAAAGCCCTCGCACGAACCGAAGACCCAGCACAGCCAAAAATAATAAATAAATAAATAAAAATAAAAGTAGCTATAAAAAAAAAAAAAAAAAATGATCCTTGAAATCCTCATCTCCTTCATTTCCTTAATGTTGGAGGGCCTCAGGGCTCAGTCCTTGATCCTCTTCTTTCCTCTGTATTCACCCCCTTGGCGATTTCATCCAATCTCACAACTTTTATGTTCTATCTCGAAACTGATGACTCCCCGATTTATGTCTCTTAGCTCAGACTTTGACCTTGAGATGTACTCAACTTCCTACTCAACATTTCCACTTTGATATCTAATAAACACCTCAAATTTAGCATGCCCCAAATTGTGCTCCTGATCTTTTACCACCACCATGCCAAAAAAAAAAATAAAGAAAGAAAAGGAAAGAATAAAAAGTTTAAAACCTGGCCTACTTGCAGTCTTTCCAATCTCCGTTAATGATAGTTCCATCCTTCCAGTTGCTCAAGCCAAAATCCTGGGGGAGCATTCTACTTTTTGGCTCCACCTTCCAAATATATGAAGAATCTGACCATATCTCATCACCTCAACTGTTAAAACAGTGGAACAAGTCTGATATCACAATAGCCTCATGACCAGTGCCCCTGCTTCCATTTGCAGTCCCTTACAGTCTAATCACAACACATCAGTGAAAGTGATCCTTTATAAATATGTCAGATTACGTTACTCCTCCAGTGCCCTTCATTTTCACTTAAAGCAAACATCGAAGTCTTTACAAGGTCCACAAGACCCGGCTGAATCTACCTTCCCCTTTCCTCTATGACTTCATCTCCTACTGTTCTTCCCCTCCTTCACTCCACTCCACCACATACATCCCTTTGCTGGCTCTTGAACATACTGGGAGTGGAAATGCTCCTAACTCATGGATTTTGCCCTTGCTGATTCCTCTGTCTGGAGTGCTCTTTCTCCAGATGTCCATACGACTCAGTACTGTACCTCTTTCAAATTTTTGCTCAAATGTTAACTTCTTAATGAAGACTTCCCTGATGACCCTATTTAAAAAGGCAAATGCCCAATCCTGTGTCCCTCTTTATCCCTCCTCTTCCACTGCTTTATTTTTCTCCCTAACTCAGCATCTTGTAGTATACTCTATAATATATGTATTTATTTTATTATGTATCTTCTTTCCCTAGAATGTAAGCTCAATGCAGATAGTGATTTGACCATTTGCTCTAGCGCCTAAAACAGGCAACTAGAAGGCACTCAAAAATATTTGTTGCATGAATTAATGAATGAGTGACTGTGAAGAAGAGTCTTTACTGATGGTTATAGGAAGGAACAGCAACACTGAGAAGTTATTCATTATGACAACCTCACCAAATATGAAGACTAGCAAGGCACAATTGGTTTGAGTCCTAGTTCCATCTCACGCTAATATTTTGACCTTGTGTAAGTCACTGAACTTCTCTGACCCTCAGTATCCTGATCTGTAAAATGGGCATAATAGTTCCTTCTCATTTGACATCAAAAGGCAGTTTTAGGGTAAAATAAGATAATGTCTACAAAAAACATCCATGTCTCTGAAGAAACAAGTTGGAAAGGATAAGCAAGGTATACTTTCCCTTGGAGAGCGAATTAAATGTGTGTGTAAACAGAGGGAGGAGGAATTTAGCCACTTACTTTATGCCATGATGATAAAAAAGATGGGATAAGTGGTGTTTATGTTGTATTCCCATCATTTTTCAAATAAAATTTTTAATAAAAAAATTACTTGTTTCCACAGCTCTTCAAGCACTCTTAGCAATGCTTCAGAAGTGAGTCTAGGGGAAGCAGCCTCCTAGGTCTGATTTGTTGGCAAGGGTGGGGGACACAGAATATTTCAGATGCTGTGGCCAGGACACAGGAGACCATGTCTCCTTTTTAGTGATAATATAAAAACAGACCTAGAAAACAAGCCCCAAATCTAAACACCTTCAGAAAAGAATATTCCACAACCTCTCTCAATGATGCCTGAGTCTGCTTTCACAATTTACATATCCTGGAATTATCTGCTCATCTCCAAGGACTCTTTACATGCCTGAGCCAGTGGTTTCCTTTTTCCAACAGACTCCAGGGACCCAGCCACTATCCCTGACCTGTCTCTTGGTCCCACGCTCAATTTTCCTTACTGCTTCCAGGTATAAGCACTCCATTTCATTTCACTTAAAATTGTAAAATGAATTTTGACAGGGAATGAGAGGAATGACAAAGATAGCCAACATCAGAAGTTACAAAGTTGGCAACTGCTAAGAGTCGTGCTACCAGGTTTATGCTTGCCAACTTACTTCTGGAATAGAAGCGGAAGCCCCTAAGATTTTTGCCCTTCATTTTAATTTTTCTGGGGTTGGAGATTACCAAATTGGCTATTTCCCCCATCCATCATTAGAGGAGGTCACCAACTTTCTGTGTAATCTTGAGCAAGTTTCTCAACACTTCTCAGCCTCAGTTCCCCCTCTGTCAAGTGGAATGATAACAGTACTGGACCTCATGAGGTTGCTGTGAGGATTAAATGAGATAATATGTGTAAACAATTAGAACAGTGCCTGGCCTGATCAGTGTTAGCTGTTGTTACTATTAGTATTAGTATTAGTATTAGTATTATCTGTGAAAGCATCTCTCCCCATCCTAAAAATTCCCCACCCCTTTGTCAGGTGGGCACATTACCTATCCGAGCATCTCTCTTTTAATGGTACCTTCTCTTCCTACATATAACCTGGACATTTCCCCCACCTTCCCCATTCTGAACTCATTACTTGTATTTTCTCTTCAAAGGAAATACGTAATTAATAATTGCTCATCCTTATCTGTGTAAGAGCTTATTATCTCTATAGAAGCTTAGGGAACTAACAACAGATTTTTTTCCATGTAATAACAGTTCCAATGCTTGTCAATGAGGCGATTTCTGGCTTCGGGTGAGTCACCTCACCCAATGGTACCCTTTGTGGCTAAGGAGGCCACCTTCATGATTTCTACAAAGGGTGTGTGGAGGGATTTGCACAGCTAAATTGGAAATTCTCACTCTAAAACTTTCTGCTGTTTGTTTCTCTTGGACTGGAAAGGGTAAATGGGTTTGTGATCTGTGTCCCCTCTAGGTGGAGCCCAGGCTGGTCCCAGCTACCCTCCCTGGTTTGGGATTTCTGAAAAGTTAGGTCAGCTCAGTCCTTGCTGTGGACCTTTTAGTCACAAGTTAGCATGCTGGATGAAAATAACTGTTTATTTTAAATATGGGAAACAAAGAGAAACTGATCTGTCTTTAGGAAAATAATGAGTTTGTTCATTCGACAAATATTTATGAAGTATCTGCTCAATTCTAGGCACTGTTCTAGGTCCTGAGTTTACAGTGATGAACAGATCAGACATAACAGCTGGCTCCGTGGCCCTCGGAATCCAATGAAGCAATGCCATAATTAGAAAGTGTCTGGCAAAAGGTACAAACTTTCAGTTACAAAATGAGTAAATCATGGGGCTGTAGTGTACAGCATGGTACTACAGTTAATGATACTGTATTGCATATTTGAAAGCTGCTAAAAGAAAGTTCTCATCACAAGAAAAAAAATCTTGACTATGGTGACAGATGTTAACTAGACATTGTGGTGACCATTTTGTAATATATACAAATATCAAATTATTATGTTGTACACCTGAAACTAATATAATGTTATATGTCAATTATACCTCAACCAAAAAAAAAAAAAAGAAAGTGAGCAGATATCTGATCCCCTTCCACTCCCAGACCTACTCTCTCCACAGTGAAAACTGAGTAAATTCATAGCAGGCCCTAGAATCCCTCCACAACATACCTCTTTCCCTTCCTTCTTCCTTGTTTTCCTCCTTGTCTCCTTTCCTCCCTTCTTCCCTTCTTTTCATGTTCTCTCCTTGACTTTCCTCATCAGTGCTGTTTTTTGCTCTACCTTACTAAACACCACACTAATAACTTGCCCCTCATTCTACTTTTTTTCCAGCCAGTTCTAAATGGAACAGACTTTTTCAGCTCTAGTGTAAATACCTGAGCTGATGAGCTCTGCCCAGGTAGGGTGTAGGTGGCATGGGGTGGGGCTGCCTTTGCATCCTAGAGATGTTGGTCTTCAATAAACACTACGAGATTACAGTTTACTAAGTTAATAAATATCATTCATTTTCCTCCTTCCTTTCAACGAAGGTGAAATACAGCAATATCTCAGGCAACATCAGGAAAAGCAGAATAGGTGTTAAATCCCTGGTTTTTGCAGATGATAAAGATTAATCTTTGAGTTCTAAGAATTATGTAAATGTCCTCTTTCATATAAGATGTCCTAAACTGTGTTAGGCCTGAGGTTGATAGGGTACTTACAAGATTTTTTAAATGCCAAAGGCATCCAAAGCTGTCCAAAAATGGCTCAGCTGGACACAAGGATGAAAAGAGAACCACCCCCCACCCCGCCTCCTCAACACCCATCCAGCCCCCTGCTGCTGCACATCGCATACAGATACACCCATCCACACAGACTCACACAACCAGACATGTGCACACACACTGCAAACCTTGTAGACCACTTGTTCCCACACAGGTCTCTTTAGCACCTATACTGCTGGGAGCTGAGCTGCAGTGAGGCATTCGCAGAATGCCCTCTGCAGGTGGGCTCAGCGAGGGCAGACTGGTGGTCTCTCTGCATAATCATCTTCACCTCTTCCGCTCCTTCTGTGAGAGAAGGATTAAATTAAAACTCTCCACGCTACCTTTAAAAAAATTGCTGGGGGCTTCCCTGGTGGCACAGTGGTTAAGAATCCACCTGCCAATGCACGGAACATGGGTTCGAGCCCTGGTTTGGGAAGATCCCACATGCCGCGGAGCAACGAAGCCTGTGCGCCACAACTACAGAGCCTGCGCTCTAGAGCCCGCGAGCCACAACTACTGAGCCCGTGTGCCACAACTACTGAAGCCCAAGCGCCTAGAGCCCATGCTCCACAGCAGGAGAAGCCACAGCAATAAGAAGCCTGCACACTGCAAAGAAGAGTAGTCCCCGCTCGCCACAACTAGAGAAAGCCCGCGCGCAGCAACAAGGACCCAATGCAGCCAAAAAAAAAAAAAAATAGAAACAAAAAAAATTGCTGGCTCTTTTTAAAAATACTTTTCTTGGGCTTCTCTGGTGGCGCAGTGGTTAAGAATCCGCCTGCCAATGCAGGGGACACGGGTTCGACCCCTGGTCCAGGAAGATCCCACATGCCACGGAGCAACTGGGCCCATGGGCCACAATTACTGAGCCTGCGAGCCACAACTACTGAGCTTGTGTGCCACAACTACTGAAGCCCGTGCACTGCAATAAGAGAAGCCACTGCAATGAGAAGCCCACGCACCGCAACAGAGACCCAGTGCAGCCAAAAATAAATTAAAAATAAATACATTTAAAAAATACTTTTCTTCCTTGGAATTGAATATACTCAATATTGTTCCATCTATTATTCAATCAGCTATCGTTTTTAAAACAAAAGGTCTCACATATTTATTGCTGAACCAACCTATTAGTGCAGAAGCATAAAGAAAAAAAATATTTTCCCAATAAAATATGTCCAACTGGACAGGTAGTGGCAATTTTTCAGCTTGATAGGGTAAAATGCTAGTGACCTTTATACAGCATAAATGTGAGCCTCGGATGTGCGATTCCTTATAGACACAGCCTGGTTCCTTGCCAGTGTCTCCTCTTGGAGCTGTACCTGACTGTATTGTGAATTTTCATTTGAAGTCTTTGGGGAATGAAATGACTCTGCTTTTGTTTCTTAGCCAGAAATCACCTGATCCTGAAAGTCTTGTAGAAGACATGACAAGGAAAGGAGTCAACCACACATACCACGATGGTGGAGAAAGGAGTCGATCAGTTATTATTTATTACACCCACTACATGAAAGTCTCTGGGTCAAATCAAAATGTGTCAGACACAATCTTGCCATCAAAGACTATACACTCTTGTACAAAGATAAGAAACACTATTGGGTCAATAAATAAACCGGGTAGTTCGTAGGTATAAATTGTTTAAAGAAACGGGGATTAATCTGATCTCAGTATGAGATACATCTGGAACCTACCTCCCTAAATAAATTTATATGCTTAAAATATATAAGCAGTAGGGGAAAAAGCTGCCAACACGTTTTATCTTAACAGCTAGCAGCAGAATTCTCCTTAGATAGGAAACTATCTCAGTTTAGGAAATGTTTTCATAAACACCTTGGATGAATGCCAGAGCTAAAGGTCAGCAGCCGCCAAGACAACAAACAGAAATGTGGGTGGCAGAAGAAAGAGAAGAGATAAAGAAGGGAGGGGAGCGCCAGGTCACATAGCGGCAGGGCAGATAACAATAAGAGCGATAATGATAGTAAGAGTAGACGGAATGGCTAACCACTTCATGCCAGGCATTGTTCTAAGTGTTTTTCATGGTTTACATTATTCAACCCTCACAACAATCCTATGACTTAGGTATTGCTATTTATCATCATTTTATAGAAACTAGAGCCCTCTTTTCAAAAACAGCCAAGGCACTTTCAAAATCAAGAATATCCAACATTTAATTTGTAAGTTAACATGTCTGTAAAATAAATTCCTCTACCTGAAACTTCAGTCAAGTTTTCTACATACAAATAAATATCTTTTGTGAGTACTTTTTGTGTATGTATGCAAAATAAAATCACTGGGTGACATGCCAGGGTCAAAGTGGCACAAAACATGGACACATTCATGGCATGGTGAGACAGTCCCTTAACAAATAATTTGGCAGAAGCAGGAGACGGGAGCCATAGGTGACCATGACCATAAGCTCCTCAGGAATTCATGGATATTTGTTGGGAAAACACTGGATTTTCTGCAGTTAGTGGAATGGTGTTCAACACTTAAGAGGGCAAAGTAACCCCCAGTAACACCTAGTGGAGCCAACATACTTTAATAGAGTCCCAAATGATTGTTTATCTCACCTCCTAAAAAATGTTTTTCTGTAGGCCAAGCTTGTGCTAAATGCTGGAGCTACGTTATCTCATTTAATCCTAAGACACTGTGAGTTTTTAGGTCAGTCCAATAGCAAAGAGCTGGTGAGTAGCAGATTTGGATTTGAACCCAGGGCTTTCAGACCCCTGACCCAGTCCATTTAATATCACCAATTCCAGAACAGTATTCTCTTTTTACCACCTATAGCTGAAGGATGATGCCGCAGGCTAAATGGTACTAAGGGTCCATTCCATTATATGTTTACCTGTTTTATATTAGAGAAACACGCAGGGATGTTCCATTGGAGATAAAGGGAGTCAATATAAAGAATCACAATTAGAAGTAGATTCTCTCTTTTCCCTCTACTGGACAAGGCTATGGAAACCTTGATAACCTAAAATAAAAGGAGAATATAAAAGAGCAAGAAAAGATTGAAATATATAGAAAAGGGGAAATAAAAGAAAGGAGTCAGAGATGAGTGTGAAAGAAGACAAAGTGAATAGAGATAGGTGCATATGGGAAAATGGCAGATGCTACACAGGGGCAGTAGAGTCTTGGGACACCTACCTCTACCCAGACTGTGCCTACCTCTATCATTAAATACTTTCTTCCCAAACTGCATTTTCATGTGTTTTTGTTGATATTCTACATGAATCCAATGCAGATTATCCCATTTTACAGTAACTCCTAGAGTACATCTATCCTTAAGTATGCAGCATTGGTATTATACATTTTATATAGCAGCCCCTTAGAGCTAGTTCCTCTTAGTTTGTGAAGATGCTCTTAAATACCACAGGTTAATATTTGAAAATGCAACAAAAACTAGGGTTGAATAAATTCTGACATATTGTAGACTTCGCAAAAACTTCTTTTTCAAATATTTTGTTTTAGCAAAATGTATTTTCCAACCAGTATAATTTTCTTAAGTCAATGAGTATTGTCAGAAAATTTAATCTATTTTTTAAATTTATACTTTACTCACCAATTCTATTTAAAGGATATTTTGATATCCAGGAATTTATTTTAGTTTCTTTTTACAAGTCTCTTTTGTTTTTTAGGAACTCTAAACACATTTTATTAATTATTTTTTTTAACATTTTTATTGGAGTATAATTGCTTTACAATGTTGTGTTAGTTTCTGCTGTATAAGAAAGTGAATCAGCTATATGTATACATATATCCCCATATCCCTCCCTCCTGCGTCTCCCTCCCACCCTCCCTATCCCACCCCTCTAGGTGGTCACAAAGCACAGAGCTGATCTCCCTTTTACAGATCTCTTTAAAACCTATTTTGTCCTGAAGTTGCCCTGAATTAAACTCTCACATATTAGAATTCATTTTGAAACTCTGAACTGAAAAAAATTTATTACTATTACAAAATGAACCATGCCACTCAACTAAAATAACAGTTCTTTGAACATATAGTTAAATGAAATTCTGGCAATATATCTAAAAAAAAGAAATATAACTGGGAACTCAGCTGACCAGGAGTCTGTTCTTGGTCTTTGCTTGACCTAATCTTAGTTTCCTACTTCAGCCAAATATTGAATGTTTTTCACTAAACCAAGTATAACAACCCTTTTCACTCCCCTGCCTAGTAGAGAAGAAATTGTTAAGTGGATGTCTGCGTGACACTTTGAGCTGTTCTGATAAAGAATACCCTATAAGGGTTTAAAGTAATGTTTGGTAATGAGGCAGGGAAGCAGGCCCTCTCAAACCCTGCAGGTGGAAGTAGAAATAGGAACAGACCATCTGGAAGACAGTGATGTTGAATAGCAGAAGCCTTACAATTTTGGCTCATAATTCTACTTCTACGAATGTATCTTAATAAACAATAGGGGACTGGTAAAAGTATGGCACATGGAATACTATGCATTAAACCATTAAAAAATGATTTAGTAGACTATACTGTAGTAGAATAAAATGACACGGAAAAATGCTCATGATATACGTTAAGTTTTAAAAAGTTATCAAACAGTGGGTACTGTATGATCTCAAGTAAGTGTATATAGATATAGATGCTGAAATAGATAAGTAGATCAATAGATCAATAGACAGATGTATGGGGTAGATGTAGATATAAATGTAAATATAGAAATGCATATAGCTCTAGAATGTATATATGTATGTATGTATACATATCTATATTTATAGATATATCTAGATATACATCTTTTTTTGTTTTGATTGTTTTTCAAAGAATGATTTTTTTTTTTCAAGATTTACAAGAACTGGTACTTATTACCATGAGGTTCAAAGTATATACCTTTATAACTCATTAGTTATCTCTTTTATACATAGTATCAATAGTGTATGTATGTCAATCTCAATCTCTATAGATACCTTTTTACCTGTATCTAGAAAAAATGTTAATAAAGATGGGATTTGGGGTGATTTAACATTTGTGTTTTTTCCTTGTCTGTATTTTTCCTGAAAAAACATGGATTTTCTTCAGTAAATATATGTTTCCTTCAATAAACAAGTATTACTTTATAAAATGGAAAAATTATTTAAGTGGATGACACTAGAAGAAAAAATCATATATTAACCAATTAAAAGACTACATCATACTCAAAGGAAAAAAAAATGCATATTTTTATGTGTTTACACTTTCCAAGCCCAAATTCTATCAATGTAGTCTCATGCCCTTTAGGCTTTGTGGCAGGCAGAGCTGATCTCCTGTGCTGTAGGGCCTGGTGACATGGGAACCAAGTCACAGTTGCCATCCCAGGCCTTGGGTTGGGAACACTTGCACTGACAGCTTTTGAACTCCTAGGACCTCCTGAGGCAACTGACTTTTCACACAAATTTGAGGGCAGTGAGCCTCCCATAATCTGAAACATGATAAAAGGGCATTTAATGGTTGCTTAATGTACTCTAAATTCATCTGGGAAACATCTTCAGATTTTTGAAGTGAAGATGAACCTAATTCCACACAGTACCTTTACATGGCAAGCAAAATGGTAGCTAACCTGTCAACCTAAGTACTGATGGCTGGGGAGTACAGGGAAAATTGTTTCAGCATCCAATTCCTTCTTGTTTTATCCATCTAAGACTACCTCCCCAGTTTAATAACAAAGGAAGAAATGTGGTTACCTCCACAAGGAAATATCACCTTAGAGTCGAGTAGTCCTAGTATAATATCCTCTCTGTAGAATGCCAGTTCTTAAGATGAATGCATTAAAGAAATAAATATGGAAATGTTATTTTTCAGCTACAGAAGATTGGGATTCAACCTGATGATGACAGAGGCCTAGGTGTTGTACACATAAAATATGGGAATCATTAGTGAATCCATTTTTGCATTATTATTTAAGCTATGGTACACTCCAGAAAATAGCACATAGAGTAGAAATGAATTTATCCTAAAAGGTTCAGTGTAAAGGTCTCATGGAAGGAGATTCTTTATTTTTTAATTTTCTTGAATGTGGTTTATAGGTTTTCCCCCCTCTTTTATGGGGCCCTCTTTAATCTATTCCTAATGTATCTAGCCACAAGGTAGCACTTCTTCGACACTCAGGAGAAATGCATTTCACTTAAGTCTGAAGCCTTTAGTTAATAGTCCTGCAGCTTCTGGACTTTGTAGTCTGTTCTCTGACTCACAAACATGCCTTGCTAGAATTGTAGCCACAATCACAATATTCAGAACAAGGACCATGAATGAAAACAGATGCAGATTGTTAAAAGGTTGAATCTGAGTTTCAATGCGTTTGATACTGAAATTCTGAATTTCCACTTGCCCGTCAATCCCTTTTCAGATGAATGCATCCTATGACAGAATTAGTCTTCTATTTGTATGAAGAAATGTCTCTTTTCCTTCAGAAAAAGTCTGGTGGCAGTGAGACTGATTACTACTACCACTATGAAACCTTACACTCGAGATACACGGAGCCCAGACACCTCAAGAATTCAAAGGAGTTAAACTGGAATCTTGCACCTTACAAGTCTCATCTCAATTACATCCACTCTTGCTGAGGTCACAGGTTGGAGATGCAAAGTCAGTCAGGAGTGGTGCTGCAGGTATCCTGGAACACCACCAAATTTGGATCTGAGGTGCATAGACTTACTTGAACAAAAAGTTTGGTTCAAACCCACATATATGGTGACTCCAGCATAGGCTTTCCAAATGAACTGGACTCAAAAAAATACAATTGTTTCTCCTTTTCTTTCTTTTTTAAAGGTTAGTTTTCTGGTGACAGTAATTAAAGAATAACTATGTTGAACTTCTCTTGAATGGGCTAAAAGAAAGGGTGTGGGTATCATTCAGGTTCATAAATAATGACTCCTTGAAAAAATATATTGAGCCAATAAACCATGTGCTTGACATATTTCCTAGTTTTTAAGTCACCTTTTTTCTATTCAAACTAATAAAATGTAGTACAACTTTTTTGGTCTAATTTTTAAAATTAATTAATTATTTATTTTTGTCTGCGTTGAGTCTTCACTGCTGCACGCGGGCTTCCTCTAGTTGCGGCGAGTGGGGGCTACTCTTCATTGCGGTGCGCAGGCTTCTCATTGCGGTGGCTTCTCTTGTTGCGGAGCACAGGCTCTAGGCGCGGGGGTTTCAGTAGTTGTGGCTCGCAGGCTTAGCTGCTCTGTGGCATGTGGGATTTTCCCGGACCAGGGCTCGAACCTGTGTCCCTTGCACTGGCAGGCGGATTCTTAACCATTGTGCCGCCAGGGAAGTCCTTGGTCTAATTTGCTCATGGGAAATGCCATTACATATAACCTTTCACAAACCCAGCGTCAAATGCCTCTTTTCTCTTCATTTCAATATCACAGTTGATTATGTGCTACCTACAGTGCAGACACAAGCTACTATTACAAAGAGGTGGCAAATATACAAAACAGGTTATTATTCAGCAGAGGCTATTTAGCAATACATAACTTACAATGTAATTTACTTGTTTCGCCCACAAAGTTACATGACTATTGTGAACACCATAAACTATGTTCAAGTCAGTCATAAAAGGAGGATTTATTGTATGTTTTCCGCTTCAGCTGAGATCTTATTATACCTCCCACAGGTAGTCAAAACACAAGAGAATTTTAACTTCCTTCAATAATTGCTCAAACTTGAATGTAGCTAATATGGAAGGAAATAAGAATGGGCTATAAGTCTATCGTATCCTCTGGGTATTTGAGAATCTCTGGTTTGTATTTCTAAATTGATATGTACTCATTTTGTCCTTTTAAAAAATTAATTTTAAGAGTTTTTTCCTTAAGAAAAAAAATCAACTAGCTTGTTAAATTTTACATAGTATATTAGACTATATCATCAAAGCTAGATTTCCTCAGCCACATTTTAGGCCCTTCCTCAGCAATATACACTTGCTTCTTAAAAAATAATAAATAATAAAAATCATTTTCCCAAGCACCTCAGTCTAAAGTTACAGCTGTATCTGGTTACTCTTTGGATGGGAAATAGGCCGGTTGCTTTTCTTCTTGGTCCTCCAAGCCTTGCTCCTGAATCCTTTCCACACACACGACTCTTATTTCAAAGAGAAACCCCACTGGGAGGGTGGAAGACCTGACTGTGAGAGAAGGAAGTTATGCTAATTTCCCACCCCAAAGACGCCACTGAGCATTTCAAATACTTGCAGTTTAGGAGGGAAAAAAGGTTTCATTCTAGATCAATTCAAAGTTAGGTGATCACAACTGCAAGTTTTCAGGCTATGCATCTCCTCCCCCCCCCTCACCAGTGCCGTCCTCAGCCCAAGAAACAGCGTTGCAGCCTGAGGAACTGAGCCAGGCAGAATGGGATGCGGTGTCCCCATGAGAGCCGGGCCCTGTGCTAATTGAAGACATGGACGGCTGTGTTGTTTCTGGCTGCACCACAGCCAGGACTTTATATTTGGAGGAACAAATGGCTCCCAAGTGTTCAGGCCACAACTTGTCTGTGTAGCTTCTCTGACGTTCAGGAGTACTTTGCCTCTCAAATATGAAAGATTCCAGAAAAGGGGAGCAGGGAACTCTGGGAAAGGAAACAATTTTTTTTAAATGTTTACTCATTTACCTTTGTTAGTTGAGGAGTTTCTAAAGGAGATATTGTTCAAGAAGAAATGGTACATATTAAAAGACATCTTTCAAGAAGAAATACAGTCCAATGCAAGCATTCATGTAACAAATATTTTATATATGTCATATGGTGCAATTATTCTTAACCTTTTCCCTAGCCTCTTTGAAAATCTGATGAACAATATGAATTATTTCCCTAGGAAAAAGCATACACATACGTAAGTACAGAGCCTTTGTCACAAACTCCCTGAAGTGGAGGCAGGAGTGATATTACCAAAACAGTGATGGAGAAAACCCTGCCCTCCATCCCCCAGTAAAGATCAGCAATTAGACAGCTCTCCATGAATAAGAACAACTCTGGAGAGCTCTCGAGTCCACTTAAGAAACTTCAGCAACACAGTGGAACAAAAATCTGAGAATAACCTCATGAGAAGAGAAGGAAGAAAGCTTCATTTTGCCTGCATTATCCCATTCCTCAAGCCAGCACTGCTCAGGGTCAAGAGAGAACTTCCCAGCTAGAAAGAGCTCCCCTAGCCAGGAAAGGAGGAGTGGATGGAGTGAGCAACCAGCTTCCCCAGCCTTTGGGGCACCATATGAAGGTCCCATTACAGTTTCACCCCACCCAGAGACTGGCAAAGCTGAGACACATAGAGACAGAAACAAGGAAGAAAAGCAGGAGTTACCAATAACAATCATGGTTTGTAGTGACTTGTGACTTGCTCTGCAGACAAATCCAGAAGATTTTGCCACTGAAGAAACTAACACCAGCACAGGTGCCAAAGACCCCCTGGGGATTTCACCAGCTTTTGCCCCACAGGTATTTGTATTTACTGACACCAGCCACCTGAGTCCTTCCCTGCTACCTCCTTCTTCACCCATGCCACAGCCCAGGAACTGCACTGGTGGCCAGCCCAGTCCTCTGTGGCTACATGAGTGCTAGATGCCAGCCTAGACCCCCACAGCTGACATCCACTTCCTAGTGTGTACTTGACATAGCCCCTCCAGATGTGCATTTGCATGCCGCTAGCCTGATACCTGCCACCAGTGTCCACTGCAGTGTGCACACCCAGGGGAAGACAATACAGCCACTGAAGAGCATGCTGACAGCCAAGGTCTCCATAACTGCCTGTGGGCTTGGATCAGGCCTTGTCTTCTGTCACTGGCTTGCACCACTGCACCACACTACCTGCAATTAAGCCCTCCAGCTGTGCACCTGCATACTCCTGGCCTGACCCCCATTACTGGCCTCCTCTGCAGTGTGCACACAGAGGGAGATGATGCAGTCATAGGAGAGCACACCAACAGCCAGGGCCCCCACAGCTGCCTGTGAGCCCACAACTGGCCCAGCCCTTACTGCCTACCCTGGCCCCCACCACTGTGTATGTGTCTGCAGCTGATCCAAGCTACCACACAGGCACCTGCAGCAGGACCCATAGCCAAGTGTATGTACACTACTGGCTCTAGCCACCATCACTGTCTGGCCTGGTCACTAGTTGCTGGACCTAGAGGCATAACTGAGGACCCCAATAGCCCTTACAGCCACTGTAGACCCCCACAGTGCTCCCAAGGACCACACAGTTGTTGATGTTGTGGACCTCAGCAGCATGAGCCGAAGAGACATCATGCACCCCTGGACCCAGTGCCACCACATGTCCCCACACTTGGTACCTTCCTCCACTAGAACCAGGGTCACAGCACATTCCAGCATGTCCCAAACCACAGGTGAAAGTCTTTCCTTGCTGAGATCAGTCCATGAAGTCCAGAAGAGGTGACTAGTTATTTAAATGTAGAGACATCTATGCAAGGCTACAAGGGATCATGAAGAACCAGGGAATCATGACTCTCCTGAAGGAATAGAGTAAGCCATCAGTAATGATCCCCAAAGAAATGGAGATGCAGGAATTGCCCAACAAAGTGTTCAAAATAATTGTTCTAAAGATGCTCAGAGAACTACAAAGAACACAGATAAATAATTTAACAATATTAGGAACACAACAGAAAAACAAAATGAGAAGTTCAACAGAAAGATAGAAAACATAAAAATGAACCAAACAAATTCTGGAGCTGAAGAATACACTGAGTGAACTGAAGAATTCAATAGAGAAATACATAACAAAGAAACCTCCATAAGGCTAAGAGCAAATTCTCAGCACAGACCTTACAGATCAGGAGAGAATGAAATGATATATCCAAAGTACTAAAAGAAACAAACTGCCAATCAAGAATAATTTACCCAGAAAAACTGCCCTTCAGAAGTGAAGGTGAGACAGTTTCCCTAACAAACAAAAGCTGAGGGTGTTCTTCACCACTATACCTACTTTACAAGATATGCTGAAAGGAATTCTTCAAGCTGAAATGAAAGGATGATAATTAGTAACATGAAACATATGAAAATATATATCACACTGGTTAAATTTGGCATATAGTCAAATTCAGAATACTCTAATACTGTAATATAGTGGTATGTTAACTATTTAACCTTAGTATAAAAGTTAAAGGACAAAAGTATTTTTAAAAAGCTATAGCTACAATAATTTCTTAATGGATACACAAAATAAAAAGATGTAAATTGTGACATCAAAAATATAAAAGGGGGAGTAAAAGGTAGAGGTTTTGTAGGTAATCGAAGTTAAATTGTTATCAATGTAAAGTAGATTGTTGTATGTATAAGATGTTTTATGTAAGCCTCATGATAGCCACAAAGCAAAAACCCACAGCAGATTCACAAAAGATAGAGGGGGGAGTTCCCTGGTGGCCTAGTGGTTAGGATTCTGGGCTTTCACTGCCGTGGCCTGGGTTAAATCCCTGGTCAGGGAACTGAGATCCTGCAAACCACATGGTGCACCCAAAAAAAAAAAAAAAGAAAAAGAAAAAGAAGGGAATCAAAGCATACCCACTATGGAAAATAACTAATTTACAACAGAAGACAGCAAGAGAGAGGAAGAAAGGAACAAGGGAACTACAAAACAGCCAGAAAACAATTCATATGGTAGCATTAGTAAAGCCTTACTTACAATAATTAATCTAAATGTAAACAGATTGAACTCTCCAATCAAAAGACATGGAGTGGCTGGATGGATTAAAAAAAATAAGACCTGACTACATGCTGCCTACAAGAGGTTCACTTCAGCTTTAAGGACACAGGAAGGCTCAAAGTGAAGGGATGAAAAAATATATTCCATGTAAGGTAGAAACCAAAAGAGAGAAAGGGTAGCTATACTTGTATCAGATAAAATAGACTTTAAGCCAAAAATGGTAACAAGAGAAAAATAAGGTCATTATATAATGATAAAGCAGTGGATTCATCAAAAAGATACAACAGTTATAAATATATATGCACCCAACACTGAGGCACTTATAGTAAGCAAATACTAACAGATGTAAAGGGAGAAATAGACAATACAGTAAGTCCCTTACATACGAACCTTCAAGTTGCGAACTTTCAAAGATTCGAATGTGCTTTTGCATGTCCAATCACATAAGTTAGTTCACGTGTCTGGCATATATTGTCACGTGTGTGCATCCTCTACAAGTGGTTGTGCAGGAAATGGCAAGGGGATTTTCTTTATTTGAGGACGCAGTGTTAGTTTCTGAGGCACAGGACCCGAATGCAGAATGGTACACAAAGGGTGCAGCAGCAATTCAGAATGCAATCTAGTGCTACCATGTCATCTATGATGAGAAAAGAAGAGCTACTACCCAGACATCACTGGATCCTTTAAGAGGGTGGATAGAATTGAATCCAGTAAGGAACCAGAACCTGTGCCATCAATGTCAGGTGTGAGTGAAATTGCAGCTTGCCTTCCATCGCCTATCACTGACAATCCTTTGGCTCTACTATCTCCCACCTCCTTTCCCTCCTCCAGTCAGTAACTCTTCTTGCCTGTTCACTCAATGCCAGCCCCTGTATGCCAGCTGTTGTACTGTACTACTGTACTTTTCAAAGTACTGTACTGTAAGTTAAAAAATGTTTTATTTTTTGTTGTTTGTTTTTTATGTATTACTTGTGTGAAAAGTATTATAAACCTATTACAGTACAGTACTATATAGCCGATTGTGTTAGTTGGGTACCTAGGCTAATTCTGACTTACGAACAAATTGGACTTACGAACGCACACTCAGAACCGAACTCGTTTGTTTGTAGGGGACTTACTGTACAATACTAGACTTCAAAACCCTACTTTCAACAATAGATCATCCAGACAGAAAATTAACAAGGAAACATAGGATTTGGCACATACTTCAAACCAAATGGACCTAACAGACATGCAGAAAAGATTCCATCCAACATCAACAGAATATATATTATTCTCAAGTGCACAGAAAGCATTCTCCAGGACAGATCATATGATAGGTCATGAAACAAGTCTTAGCAAATGTAAGAAGACTGAAATCATACCAAGTATCTTTTCTAACCACAATGGTATGAAACTAGAAATCAATAACAGGAGGAAAGCTGGAAATTTCACAAATAGCGGAAATTAAACAACACACTTCAGAACAACCAGTGGGTCACAGAATTAATCAAAAGGGAAAAAATTATCTTGAAACAAATGAAAATGGAAACACAACAATATAAAAGCCATGGGATGCTGCAAAAGCAGTTCTAAGAGGGAAGTGTATAGTGAGAAACACCTACACTAAGAAAAAAGATTTCAAATAACCAGCTTTATACCTAAAGAAACTAGAAAAAGAAGAACAAACTAAGCCCAAAATTAGGAGAAGAAAGGAAATAACAAAGATCAGAGCAGAAATACATGAAATAGAGTCCAGAAAAACACTAGAAAAGATTAATGTAAATAAGAGCTAGTTTTTTGGAAAGATAAACAAAATTGACAAACCTTTAGCTAGACTAAGAAAAAAGAGAGAAGACTCAAATAAGAGATTACTGTGAATAATTATATGCCAACAAATTGACTAACCTAGAAGAAATGGATAAATTTTTAGAAACATACGTCTACCAAGACTGAATTGTAAAAAAATAGAAAATCTAAACAGACCCATAATTGCTAAGAAGATTGAACCAGTAGTCATACACCTCCCAATAAAGAAAAGCCTAGGACCAGATGGTTTCACTGTGAATTCTACCAAACATTTAAAGAAGGCTTAAGACCAAGCTTTCTCTCAAATTCTTCTAAAACACTGAAGAGGACGGGAGACTCCTAAACTCATTTTACAAGTCCAGCATTACTCTGACACCAAAGCCAGATAAGGATACTATAATAAAAGAAAACTACAGACCATATCCCCAATGAATGTAGATGCAAAAATCCTCAACAAAATACTAGCAAACCGAATTGAACACATTAAAAGGATCATACACCATAATCAAGTGGGATTTATCCCTTGGATGCAAGGATGGTTCACATATGAAAGTCAATAAATGTGATACACATTAATAGAATAAAAGATAAAAATCATATGATCATCTCAATAGATGCAGAAAAAGAATTTGACAAAATACTATAATCCTTTCACAATAAAAATGCTCAACGAATTGGGTGCAGAAGGAAAATACCTCAACATAGTAAAGCCCATATGTAGCAAGCACACAGCTAACAGCAGACTCAGTGGTGAAAGGTTGACAGCTTTTTCTCTAAGATCAAGAACAAGACAAGGATGCCCACTCTTGCAATATATTTGACATAGATAGTACTGGAAGTCTTAGCCAGAGTAATCAGGCAAGAAAAAAAAGTAAAAGACATCCAAATTGGCAAGAAAAAAATTAAAATTGTCTCTATTTGCTGATGTAGAAAATCCCAAAGACTCTACCAAAAAACTTCCAGAATTAATCAATGGATTCAGTACAACTGCAGGATACAAAATCAACACACAGAAATCAGCTACATTTTTATATACTAACAATGAAAAACAAAGAAAACAATATCATTCACAATAGAATCAAAACCAATAAAATACTTAGGAATAAATTTAACCAAGAAGGTGAAAGATCTGTACACTGAAAACCATAAGACATTGATGAAATTAAAGAAAATGCAAATAAATGGAAAGATATCCTGTGTTTATGCATTGGAAGAATTAAAATTAACTTGTTCATACCACCCACGGTCATCTATAGATTCAATGCAATCCTTATTAAACTTCCAATGGCATTTTTCACAGAAATAGAAAAACAATCCTAAAATTTGAATGGAACTACAAAAGATGTCAAATGGCCAAAGCACCAATTAAAAGAAGAACAAAGCTGGAGGCATCACACTTCCTGATTTCAAATTATACTACAAAGCTATTATAATCAAAACAGTATGTATTGACATAAATTCCAATGGAACAGATTGCACTGGAATCTGTTCCAATGGAACAGAAGAGCACAAAAATAAACCCATGTGTATATGGTCAGCTAATATTTGACAAGGGAGCCAAAAACACTCAATGAGGAAAAAATAGTCTCTTCAATAATGGTGCTGGGAAGACTGCATAACCACACGAAGAATAGAACTGGACCCCTATCTTATGCCATTCACAAATACAGGAGACCTGAAACCATAAAAGTTCTGGAAGAAAACAAGGAGAAAGCTCCTTGACATTGATCTTTGCAATGATTTTTTGGCTATGATACCTAAAGCACAATCAACAAAAATAAAAATTAATAAGTGGGACTATATCAAGCTAAAAAGCTTCTGCACAGCAAAAGAGACAATCAACAAAATGAAAAAGCAATCTACAGAATGGGAGAAAATATTTGCAAATCTTATATCTGATATGTGATTAATATCCAAAATATATAAAGATCTCATACAACTCAACAGCAAAAAAAACAAAACAAAACCAAAACCAAAACCAAAACCCCACACAATCCAATTAAAAATGAGCTAAGAAAATGACATTTTTCTAAAGACAGACAAATGGCCAACAGGTGCATGAAAAAGTGCTCTACACTACTAATCATCAGGGAAATGCAAATCAAAACCACAATCACATATTACCTCATACCTGTTGGAAGGGCTATTGTCAAAAAGATGAGGGAAACAAGTGTAGGTGAGGATGTAGAGAAAAGGGAACCTTTGTGCACTGTTGTTGGGAATAGATATGGGTACAGCCACTATGGAACAGTATGAAGGTATCTTAAAAATTAAAAATAGAACTACCATATGATCCAGCAATCCCACTTCTGGGTATATATCCAAAGGAAATGAAAACAGGATCTGGAAGCGATATCTGCACTCCCATGTTCACTGCAGCATATTCACAATAGCCAAGATAAGGAAACAACTAAGTGTCCATCAACAGATAAATAGATAAGATGTGGTATATATGTACAATGGAATATTATTCAGCCACGAGAAAGAAGAAAGTTCTGCCATTTGTGACAACATGGATGAAGCTTGAGGGCATTATGCTAAGTAAAACACGTCAGACAAAGAAAGACAAATACTGTACATCACTTACATGTGGAATCTAAAAAAGCCAAAGTCATAGACACAGAGATTAGAATAGTGATTACCAGGCAATGGTGGGGGTGGGGGAAATGGGAGATGTTGATCAAATGGTACAAACTTCCAGTTATAAGATGAATAAATTCTGGGGATCAAATGATTATAGTTAATAATGCTGTATTACATACTTGGAAGTTGCTAAGAGAGTAGATCTTAAATGTTCTCGCCACAAAAAAGAAGTAGTAATTATGTGACATGATGGAGGTGTTAGCTAATGTGCTGGTGGTAATCATTTTGCAATATATATATTTGCAATATATAAGTGTATCAAACCAATACTTTGTATACCTTAAACTTACATGTTATATGTCAACTATACCTCAATAAAGCTGGGGGAAAAAGACTTCATTAAATTAAAAAAACATTTTAGGGGAAACCTTCCCTTATGTACTCTTTTATAACTGCCTTGACAAATTTGAGATGGTTATACTTTTTTCAATTTAAGTTTTTCATAATTGTATTAGAAAGCAATAACTGCTTTTGTACCCTTTCTGATAGCCCACTTGAGGATGACTTTTGTGATATTTATGTATTTTTCACAATAGACTTTTCATGTCTTTGAATTCTTTTAGCTGGAGTAGGAAATCAACAAATCAACAAATGCATTTAGCCCTTGAAAGCTGGAGTCCAGCTGAGTAGTTACAATATCAATTACATCATGAACAATTCCTTTTACCTAAAAAACTGCTAAAACTCAGAGGGTTGCAGTATTATTTCTCAACATAGGACCAACTGGAAAAGAAAATGTAGACCTCTTTTAAGTATCTCTGAATGTTGGCAAACCTGGGGAATTTTTTGATATGAGAAAAATATGCATTTGCTTGTAAGGCAACATATTGCCTATTATGTATTAATCAACTGACTTCAACAAAGACTATCTTATCTGTTGCTAAAAATCGACCAACAGCCACTAGAGTGCTATCTTTACCAGTGCCAAAAAGATTTCCAAATCTTTTCAGCTAAAAAGCCAACAAAGATCAAAAAGAGGTTTCACATGAGCTCTCTACGTGCCAATGAGATACAAGTGCCATTTTTAGCACATTATAATAATCCTGTTGTACAGCATTCTTTTCCAGTGACCTATAAAAATTATATATTTGAGAGAGGTACTTTTTTTTCAGCATAAGAAAGTATGAATTAGGAAAGGTACATTTAATAAGTTCAATGATCTATTGCTACAAGTTAATACACTTTTTTCCCATTCTATGGAGTTACAAATTCTTGGCCAATTAGCCATAACAGAGATGAAACTTGACTGCTACAGTGCAACTTGACAAAATGATTTATTACTCCTTAGTCACTGGAATAAATACGAGCTCTCTAACATTTATAGCTTTTCACTTATTTTGTTATGCACGCCTTCCACCAAATTAAAATATGTGCACTAGCATAATATTGTAGCCAGATTTCAAAAAGAAAGGAAGAGAGAGAGAAAGGAAAGAAGGAAGAAAGGAAAGAAGGAAAGAAGGGAGGGAAGGAGGGAGGGAGGGAGAGACAGAAGCCCAGCCCAGGTTGAATTCTAGTTAAGTGCAATTTATTTTATTTGCTAATGATATCACACTAATTTTCTAATGCATTCACATATCCATAATCACAGAAGAAGGGAGCCCCCATTAGGAATATCTCTCCAAGATGAAGCTGTGAGTAGGACAGGTCACCAGACTAGTTAAACTGTATTTTTAGTTTTATCATTCTGCCCCTAGTATCTGGCACATAGTAGGTAAAGAACATTTGTTGAACTGCTGCTAGGATATGACATAATACACTGTTTCTTTTAATTTTAGAATTATGTGGCATTGAGAAGGAAAATGGAGGGAGATGAAATAATATTTGCTGAGGTTTGGGACTCTGGAAAGATATATAATGCTCCAAGGAGGAGTAGAATTAAAGCTGGAAATTTGTTTCTTTAATTTCCTGACTCAAGCATTATTTTTAAAATGAAAACTCTTATCAAATTAATCTTTGAAAAATCAATTAAAACAGCTAACACAGAAAACGAGACTCTCAGAAACCCGTTGTCCACAATAACCATTGTTGACGATACCGCACATTTAAAAAGTGCCACAGTATTCTCTCTTTTCTGATTCTCTTTAGAACTTAAGCTATTTAGAATTACACGAAGGGCTCTATTAATTTCAAGATTGAAAAGGTAAGGAAACAAACCCCTCTAATAAATTTCTCTCTCAGAAAATACGCTGTGAGGAGGAAAAGGCTGATGGCTAGACAAATGTTACGGAAATCCGCTAGTAAAGATGCCCTTTGCTTCATGTTGGGAGCAAGTAGTTATGTCAGAGCATGTGCTGAGCACCTCTACCTGGGTGCTCCCCCAAGAACACAGGTGCTCTCACGGTGTCCTCCTTCTCACACGCAGAGAGAGTTAAACTCATTATTTTAACAGGGTTCACCCTGTGTACACTTTTTTAGGAATCTCTGCCTCAATGGTACAATGAGGTTAATATATGAAGCAAAGCAAAATTCCTATGATAGGTTTACATAGGGTGGCCTGAGGGATTCATAAGCTGTTCTTGAAACACCACACCTATCTATCTTCCAACTGTCACAGGCTGTATAGAATCAATATGCAGACTGCTTTTCTGGAAGCCTGGATGGCTTAGGGCTGAAGAGAATATAGTTGAGTTGTGTGGTCTATCTTTCAGATGGGAGTCATGGTATTGGTCCACTTGCCAGCAACCCTTGGACTTGGGCTTGGATATGACAGGAATAGCAGAACTCACTAGAGAGGTCATCAGCTGTTTCCTCTAATCACTTTCTGGGTGCTGTGACCTCCAGTGGCAGAGGCATTTATTCTTCAAGGGTGTTCGGCTGTCTTGGAAGCCTATGAGCCTGGTCGGTCCTCACTGTGTGATCAGCTGCCAAGGGAATTAATTGCCAGTGCAATCTTGAGAATAAATGTGAAGTTATACTGATAGGATAACATTTCAAGGTCTGCTAATCCTTGTGCCTAGTGACATGAGAAGACCATCAAACCTGCTTGAGTATGGGAGGTATTTCTGCAAAGGGATAAGATTACAATTAAGTGTCTCAAAGCTCCTGCCTCTTTTATGAAGTACAGACTCTAGCTAGAGGTAAGTCACCAGAATGAAAGGATCATTTCTCTATTTCAGAACAGTGACCTGAGCAGTCACTCTGTAATTTCTCTGATGGTCCTTCTTCTTTGCCCTTGGCATTTCACTTAATTTCCAAATTAAAAAAATCATTTTCCTATAACATGGAACACCTTTTTGATCTCCCGCCAATGCTCCCATCCTTATGCCTATTTATCGATATATAAGAAGCTCAGATCCCTCAGCTTTTCCCCCAAATACTCCAGACATGTGAATCACCTCATCAGGAGAAATCACAGAAACCACTTCTTTGTATCACCAATGAGCTACGCCCATTCCAGGTGCTAGAAACCCCACCTACCTGTAACTAATAATGCCCTGCTCCTCCACAAGAACAAAGAGAAAAATAACCACTTGTTCCCATCATGAAGCAATGGGTATCATTAGCAATGGAGTTCTATAGTATCTGTCTAGCCATCAGTCTTTTCCACCTCACAGCATATTTTCTGAGGGCTGTGCAGGGTTGGGGGGATGACTAAACTGAAAGGCAAAATAAACATGGACCCTGACCTTAAGGCATTCCCAGACTTGAAGAAGACACAGACACATAACAAATACACGGTGATTCAGTAAGTACTATAATAAAGCTACCTATAAGGTTCAAAAGAAACAGGATGATGTGCTAAGGAAAAGGGAGGTGATGATTTGCCAGCCAGAATATAAAAGAACATTCTATTTCCAGAGGTAGGAAACAACATGAGGAAAAGTACAGAGGCTTCCAATGAGGAATTGTTGAAACTGTTCTGGATGTTGCAATGATATCTGAAAATACAAGCTTTACCTCTGCTGTGTGTAGTATATAAAAATCAGTATAAAGTAATACAGTATAGAGCAGTCCTTAAAAAAAAACTTCCACATTTAAGACAACGTAACGACTTTCAAACCAGAGCTAGAATATAGACTGACACGAAGATGTTCCATTCTCACGAATGTAAATTGTGATGTTATACTATTCATAAAAACATGATGGAACTCTCAGAAGGCAATTTTATAAGCAAAACCAAATAGCTGAATAATATCAGAAAAACAACCACCATTAACTGAATGCCATGTGGCAGGCCCCAATCTCACTGATTTATATACATAATCTCCTTTACTTTAATTCTCACAATAGTCCTTGAGGTAGGTATTATCCCTATTCTACACTTAAGGAAACAAACTCTGAAGAGTCAAGCAAATCATCCCTAAGTGACAGAGTTGGATTCAAATCCCAGATTAATTTGATGACATGGCATCATACCTCACATCCACCCCCGAAATCCTACCAAGAACCAGTGAAAGCTCATTATGATTAAGACTTTATGACTATGTAACTACAAGCATATATGCAGCAGCATTGCACAGCACAAAGAGCACTATACCAAGAATCATGAAGACAGTATTCTAATCCCATAGTCTTTTTCTAAGTAACTTTGGTTTAATTACTTAACCCTTGAGTAAGGTGAAGTAGATAATTCCTAAGGCTCTATCCAGCTGTAAAAGACTAAAACGTTCCTTTATTACAATCACTGCTGCATAATGGGTTTTTCATTCAAGTATTAGCCATTATTTTAAAAATAAGGTCATCTTTCAAAAACACAGAATCATTTAATCAGTCATGTTTACAGAGCTCCCTACACTAAGTCTAATGCTAGGCCAAGTGTTGAATATTCCAAAGTAGGATCTCACTTCAACAGCTGGGTTAGCTTTGGGACTTCCCTGGTGGCGTAGTGGTTAAGAATCTGCCTGCCAATGCAGGGGACACAGTTTCAAGCCCTGGTCCAGGAAGATCCCACATGCTGCGGAGAGACTAAGCCCGTGCGCCACAACTACTGAGCCTGCGCTCTAGAGCGCTTGTGCCTAGAACCTGTGCTCCACAACAGGAGAAGCCACTGCAATGAGAAGCCCGCGTACCACAAAGAGCTGCCCCCACTTGCCACAATTAGAGAAAGCCCGCGTGCAGCAATGAAGACCCAACGCAGCCAAAAAAAACCCAGAAAAACAGCTGGGTTAGCTTCTCACTGTTATTTACCCAGGGAATGTTTTTCAGTGTTTTGGGAAAGAGCACAATACAGTAGTAGTATGGGCTAGAAATCCAACAGCTGTAGATTTTAACCTCAGTGCTGTCACTCAATAATTCTGTGACACTGGGGCAAGGGATTTAAGGCTGTAAATCAGTTTCCCATTCACTTACGAAAATTGAAAAAATAATCCTTACTAAGTAATTTGGTTTAAGAGATTAAATGAGATAAGGGACGTGAAAATGCCTAGTACCGAGAGTGGCACAATATAAGCACTGAGTAAGGGTTATTCTTCTGCTCCTTGAGCTGCAGTTAAATTAGTGCAAAGCAGCTTTAAATACTATTGGATTAAAAAAAAGCCTACATTCATATCTGAGAGACAAAGTACTGTTAAAAGTACAGTTCTAGGCCAGATTTAAATCTTGGCCCTGCTACTTCCTCACAGTGTGAGTCTGAACAGATTACTTACCTTCCCTGAGTCTCTGTTTCCACATTGGTAATGAGGATAACCATCACACACAGTTATTGTGAGAACGAAATGAGCAATAGAGAATTAAATTAGATAAAACTTACCTTATACCACAGTGTCTAGTACACAGGGAACTCTCAATAAACATTAGCTCTCATTATTACTCTAGCCAACATTTTCAGTTTGGACAAAACCCCTATTAACAGTCAAGGTCAAATTTTCTCTTCGTTGCCACCTCAAGTTCTGCCAGCTGGGCCTTGCTTCATGCTGCATACAAGGATCCTTGTACGTTTTGCCTGAAGGTAAGAACTAGGAATGAACTGAAGTTCAGCTTCAGCCTGGGAACTTGTACATTATCTGCTCCTCAACTTCAGCCTTTGCAAGGTTTAACAGTTGAATGCCTACTTCAGATTGCTTTCTGGCACCCATAGCTTGTGTATAATCAATGACTATGTGATTACATAGGTTATGGTCGTACCTAATTAGTATGGCATCTTGATTTATAATTAATCATTGAATGTTCACTTTCAAATAAACATTTTAGATGTAACTTGGGAGTGAAAATCTCCCTATGTGCTTTACATGTTGAATTCTATCCACCAGTTTAAGTGTGAATGTGCCTTTAGAATGCAAGTATTTCTTACATGATGCTTGCTGTAAAGATTCTCCTTCTACTGCAGGGAAGATGCTGAAATTGGTGTGCATACACGCAACTAAAGATGATATGCAACTTGAAATTCAGAAACAATATTTTTATCTTGAGAGCCAGTCACATCACTCCAGTGCCAGATTTCTAGAACCAACATTTACTGACAATTGTTTTCTCAAGCAAATGTGTGATGCGGTAAATCCCTGCAAAAACATTAGAAAAAAAAATAAGGGCAACATATCTTAGGTTTCTGAAAACTTTATCCAATTGTGCATAAAGTTTCAGTTTGTGAGAATACTTTAATAAAATTGTATCATCACCACTGACCCCCAAAACTTTAAATCCAGGAGTTAAAGAGGAAATACCTTTTAACTTACTAATGGAGAAAAAGCAAATAATAATTTGATAGAAACTTCATCATGAGTTGGTCTCTGCTCTACACTTGAAAGTAACTATTTAGTACCTGAAATAAGTAGTTTAACGTGAGTGTGGGAGCAATTGAGCAGCTGACAAAAGTGAGAAATTAATGATTCTGAACTACATTAAAAGTTTAAAATATAATTGATGTAATAAAATTATAATTTTTGAATAAAATTTATTCATGTATTTTAGAACTTGTATACTATGATGGTACTTTTCAACTTAGGCCTTGGCCAAATATTAATTTCAAGAATCAACCATTGTCTACAGTATGCTAACACATATATATGGAATCTAAGGGAAAAAAAAGGTCATGAAGAACCTAGTGGCAAGATGGGAATAAAGACACAGACCTACTAGAGAATGGGCTTGAGGTTATGGGGAGGGGGAGGGGTAAGATGTGACAGGGTGAGAGAGTGGCATGGACATATATACACTACCAAATGTAAAATAGATAGCTAGTGGGAAGCAGCCGCATAGCACAGGGAGATCAGCTCGGTGCTTTGTGACCACCTAGAGGGGTGGGATAGGGAGGGTGGGAGGGAGGGAGATGCAAGAGGGAAGAGATATGGGAACATATGTATATGTATAACTGATTCACTTTGTTATAAAGCAGAAACTAACACACCATTGTAAAGCAATTATACTCCAATAAAGATGTTTAAAAAAAAAAAAAATCAACCTTGAGCATTTGGTCAATATGTGCACTATAAATGTGACTCAGCCATATACCACAGTTAAGACATGGCAGTCAGCAAGGTTGCATATCCTATCTCCAGCTCACCCACTTTCCAGGTTTGTGAACCTCATGTAAGAGGTTGACCAGAACCTACACCAAGACTTGTCCATCCATCTTACTTCCGAAGAGAAAGAAGTAGAAAGGTAAGGGTCAAGTGGGTGCACTTAACCAGAAATGAGGTATGGCCCTCTATGGCTAGGTTCCTGACTTTAGATTGCTAATTTATCTTATTTTGTTATTTTCAGGTCAAAATGAAACGAAAACTTTTCTTGGAAATGAAACATTTCAGTTAGGCATGCTTGAAATGTTAACTACAGCAACGTGTATGGAAAGTTCGGTTCATACAAGAAAGAATGCAATTTTAATACATTTAAAGCAATTTTCCACTCTGAAAATAACACCAGAGCAGAGTCGATAAATATTTTTCCTTTCAACAGGACCAAATAACTCAAAAATCATTTCTCACTAAAGATTAAAACATTTAAAATTTCAAACCGATTTTTTTCCCAAAGACAGAAGTCATGGTATACCTTTAGAAAAAGAGGGCAAGTTGTCTATCTGGAAATTCAGGCCAAGACCATCAAATGAAATGATGGTTTATGCTCAAGTGGCTATAAAAGAGATGAAGAACAGATATAAGGAGTTACACTACTTTAAGGATTATTCATTCACAAGTCTTTACAAATAGCACAGCTGAAATCTCCCAAAGGCAAGTCATTATAATAGAAGGGTGGGCATGATTTCATGTAAATTAACAAGAAGGTTAAGGTTCACTGCCTGACAGAACTTGGGCTTGGTTTAGAAAACCTGATGGTGTGTAATAGACCTTACCATTCTCAGATCAATGCCACAGCATCAGTGAATTCAGTTCATTTCCTTCTTTATAACCAACCTACCTTGACTGGATCTGTGAACTCTTAATATACAATCAAAGAACAAAGGAAGACAGGCAAACCAGAAAAAGGAAAAGCGCTAGCTAGCCAAATGAGGCTCTGTCAAGTGCTCCTTCTGACAGAAATGCTAATTTGTGTTCTTCTACTTCTCATATATGCCAAGTTTGTTTTTGTCTTCTGGGCCTTTACCTTCACTGTTCTGTCCATTTCTGGTTCCTTCTCATCCTTCATGTTTCTCTTACAGAGGCCTTCCCAGATGACACTTTCTAAAGTACTACCCCCAAGCAACTCTCTCTTCCACTCCTCAGTTCATCATCCTGGATATTTCCCCATCACTATCAGAAGTTTGCTCCTTTACTGTCTACTATCATTAAAATGTGAACTTAAGTGTAAAGGGGAACCTTCTTTATTTTGCTCACCCTTATACCCAAGCATCTATAAGTATTTGTTGAATCAATGAATGAACGGAAAAGAAGAAAATGATTAGTAAGAGTGACAATGACTATAACTCGAAGATCCAGAATGGAAGTCATGGGAAGCACGTGTGTCAAGTTCCATGGTTACCTCTGGAAAAGAGGATGGAAAAATTAAGAGATAAGTTGGAGAAACAAAAGGAATGAGAGTCTAGCAGAAAGGAAGGAACAACTCATTTTTAACTCTTGAGGTACTGTTTTAGTAACTGGGGAAACACAAAGACTTGGTAGGGGTACTGCTAGCTTAAACTACATTGATCTCACCCAGCCAATACTTGCACAACTGCATCTCACAGCTATCAGCACAGCACTGTGCCAATTATAACCCATAAAGCCAGGCTCTGAGTTTTTTTTCTGGACTCAACCTTCTCTTGCCTCTAAGTTCCCAACTGTCTTTTCTCCTGAATAGATACCAGAGCCCTAGTCCTATGGCAGTGAACTTCTAATATTTTCCTATGGGGGAGGGGCGGGCGGGGGGGTAGTTTAAGAAACTGGCAACACTGGCACAACAGAATAAACAGCAGACTAAATTATGACTTAAAACAGTACAAGGCTCACTCTAAGCTCCAGGAAGGCAGGGGCAAGATCTTACACATCTTTTTCATCCCCAACAGTTCAGACATCTGCTCTCAAATTGACTGAACAGAGGACACTTTGTGACCAGAGATCCTGCACTAGTTCAATCTATTAAATAGGTAATGATTACAGTAAATAAAGATGGATTAATGACCAGTAGGGCAGTGATTTCCTTTCTTAATTACATTTAAAATAATATATGGTATAGATTTCTATTTCCTCTGTATATTTAATAACAAAAAGGCAACTTTACCTAGGTTCCAAAACATTTTGTAAAATGGGAAAACTTTCCAAAAAATGAAGTCTGGGCTGGAATGAGTAATAGAAACGTAATTTTAGCAAGCATATTAAAATATAAAGAGTTTTACAAATTAACTTTAGAGGGTGTAATTTAACTGGCTATTTTATATTGGTAATTTAAAACGTTTGTATTAATTACATCAATTTAGGGGGAAAATGATTTTTTTCTTTTTTGAAAATTATGTATACCAGGCTATTAGCATGAAAGGCAAGGAAAGGCTTACAACTTTTTACCTTCTGATTGGTAGATGTTTTTACTTGAGAAAGATAAAGCTTTCAAAATGACATCTCTGAGAAATGAGGTTAAAATTGGTATATAGTTTCCTACATACAGTATCTAAACACACAAAGAGCAGCTTTTGGAATTAGCTTATTATGTCATTTACAACACACTTATTTAATAGTATAAATTTAGAATTAAGGAATTAGGAGTTTGGTATAATTTCAATCTACTCTGTAGTTCATATATTTAAACTGGACATCTTTTCAGTCTTTAACAGGTATATACCCTTTTTATATCAATGCTGTTCTTAACTTGGATTTGGAAATAAATGTTTTATACCTCTAAAAGTCAATTAAAATTCAGTAATCAAAGTAGCTGTGTACTAACTTTAATTACTATGCACTGTTAGTATATTTTAATAGTCATATCACTATACTCTACATTGTATGGGGGTGTTTTCAATCCTAAATACATGCACTAAAAAATCTTATACATGCAAATGTGTTCAGTTAGTATTTTAAGAGAAAATCTTTTGACCACTCCACTTGAAAACAACAAAAAGAATGAAAATGAATAATTCACTAAATAAAAACCAGTAAACATAAAAAAAGATATTCCACTTTACTAATAAGCAAATGTATGCAAATTAAAACAAGATTTATGTTTCATCTTTTAAGGAGGAAAAGATGCATCAACAATAGTAAAATTGGTATATAGTTTACTTATAGGAGGAAATTATCCTCACACAATTGCAGGACTAAAACTGATATAATCTTATTGGAGGGAAATTTAATAGGTATCAAAATTTAAAATGTATATACCCTTCCACCAAGCAATTTTACTGGTGAGAAATTATCCTAAGGAGATAATAATCCAAGTTCACTAGGATACAATATATTTATAATACAAGAATATTTCATTTTATTGCGCTTTGCTGTACTGCACTTCACAAATACTGCATTTTTTGTATATTGAATGCTGGTAGCAACCCCGCATTATCAGACGATGGTTAGCATTATTTTAGCAATGAAACATTTTAAATTTAGGTATGTACATTTTTTAAGACATAAGACTATTTCACAGTTAACGTACTACAGTACAGTGTAAACATAACTTTTATATGCACCAGGAAACCAAAAAATTCGTGTGACTTGCTTTATTGTGGTATGCACTTTATTGTAGTGGTCTGGAACTGAATCCACAATATCTCCAAGGTATGCCTGTAATGAAAAAGAAGAAATCTGTCTAAATGTTCATCCAGATGAATCTGTTAAAACTAGTTATGGTTTATATGAAGGCTTTAAAAAGAATATAAATATCAAAGACCCTTTTCTACTTGAGTGAAATAAGTAGATTACAGGCAAGCATACATGGTATGATGACATCACTGTTAAGAAAACAATAAAAACAGCATGTTGTAGTATAAATTCAGAAGAAAATAAGTTAAGAAAAACAAGATGTTAAAAATAGTAGTCAATTTACTTTTAACTTTATTTTTTAAAATGTTAAATTTATTTTTTGGAGGTAGAAAGGCTCTGCAAAAAGCAATCACACAGGACACCAGTCAGTCAGTCAGTTTGAATATATGAGAAAAAACTGGGGCAAGGTAAACTTCACACGACTATAAAAGAACGATTTTTTTCTTGGCCTGAAGAGGGGTAAATTATGTCTTATGTACATCCTTATACCCTTCAACATATCACCCCAATCAAAGTGTACATACTCAAATGCCTACTATACCTCCGAGGATATCATTACCGACAAGTTATTACCACTCTAGGATCCTAATATTTCAAAGCAAACAGCACTTAATCTTAGTTTCAACTGTTACCTGTGTATTTAGGCTATTTCAAGTTTAAAACATTCCATTTAAAAATTCCTTCCCTTTTAGAAAATCCTCATGGAACCACTGGAAATTTTCAACAGATAGTGACAACTATTCCCTGCTTTAAATACAGACTGGAGAAATCATACACAAAATAGAAATATGATAATCTTGTGGCACTTCAATTTCATCCCAGTATCTGAACAACAGAAAATTGTAACTAAGTTCACAGGAGTTTTCTTTTATCTTAGCACGAGTTACCAGGGCGTATACATAAGAAGCTGTGAACAACAGAAGCTCTATACGATATCCAGATACACAGCTGTTGAGAAACAGTCTTTACAATGCCAATCAAAGAGCAAAACATCTGGTTAGTTTTCAAACTAAATGAGCTGCTCTGCCCTCCGTGACAACTGCCAAGCAATAGGCCCTTTATGTCTTTCCCATTCATTACTGACTGATGCAGTAGTTCTCAACATTTTCACTAATTCTATGATCATTCCATTTTTTCCCCCAATCTTTCAAATATATCTGTCCACTTGCTCACACATAAAATTAGCAAGTTGATGGCACACAAGTTTCCTTTTAGCTCTTAATTTTTAAAAAATGTTATGGAAGGACTTCCCTGGCGGTCCAGTGGTTGGGACTCCACACTTCCACTGCAGGGGGCGCGGGTTTGATCCCTGGTCAGAGAACTAAGATCTGGGGAGCGCACCCGCACCCCCCACAAAAAAAAAGCTATGGAATTTTATTTTCTAATTTTAACATTTTTTCTAGAGGAATGTTTTTCAAAACATTTAAACAAATATTATAATAGGTGACCTGGTATCATCATGCTACTTAGACATTCCTAGAATAAATTAAAGTTTATTTTAAACTAAGTTTAAATGAAAACTTTCATATTACTGAGTAAATTTCTGAGGATCCCAAATTAAAGAAATCATTCAAAATGTGATACAGTCTAGTGTTTATTTTATGTTATGGCAGGTACACTTGAATTTCAAAAATTTAAAACATATAAAAAGTGGTTAGGGACTAACATTTGTATCAACAGTTGATAAATGTCTAAGATTGTTTATTATACAGCAGGGTTCAATGGTAGTGCTAATGCCAACAGGGCACCATGGAAATTAGTCTAAAAATTATCATTAGGCTTTATACAAGCAACAACATTTGCTGCTGTTTTAGAATTTTGGGACACAGTCTGCTTCTAATGCTAAGCAGTCCTTTAACATTTTTAATGTTATACAGTGTTATAGTAATTAGTTTGGCAAATGTTTCAAAATAAAGTAGAAATGTATTCATAACATCACAGAAATGCACATCCAGTTTTGTTTTCAATAAGAACCATAATAGGTACAGGTCAGAACTCTTCCCTATATGAAATAATTTACACACAGATGAATGCTATATCACTATCTAAAATAATCACTAAATACAATTCTTTTTCAGAAATAAACAAGCAAAGGTTTTTTTTTCCATTATCAAATATCAAAAACATAGAGAATGCATGTTTTTCAAACAAATGATACTCTAAATTGAAATAATTTCAGTGAATTCAGTGAATGTGCAACCTAAATCAACCAAGTATACTGAAGTACAACGATATTAAGAAACCAATGATCAGAAAACACAACTGTATGAAAGAAATTTATAATAATCCACAAAACTGTTTTTCAGGCCTTAAGGTAAAATAGTTCCACAGTTTACAGGTAAAACCGAGGCAACAAAAATGCGTGCTTGTCTTCAATAAGTAGATATTTTATGCAGAAGATGTAACACTTTGCTTGTAGACAGCATGGTATGCATTTCTCAGCAAGACATAAGGAAAACAAGATTCCAAAAGATCCATTGTCAGGAATGGGGATTCCTGCACAATCTGAAAAATTCCAAAAATGCATCAATTCAACTTACTTATAATGGGAACATTTACTGACAACTAGTAAAGCATAATTTTATATTGCCGTTATTGGGAATAGACATAAATTTTCCTTTCACTTTAAAATCTGAAATGCGAATGTGCCACAGTGTATGCTATCAAAACATTTTAAATCACTACTTTTCAATTAAATCAATTAATCAACAGGAAATACTGAGCACTTGCATTGCCCTCAACAATATATCACATTTAAAATGTGGTCCATATCATCAAGTCTAACTGGAACCCAACACTAAGCTAAAAAGCCAAATCAAACATGAGACCATCTACGATTAAGTGGAAAGCTGTTAAGCTCCAGAGAGTTCAAAAGAGAAGAAAAATTAACATAGGCCAAAGTAATCAAGAAAGTCTATCTGAAAAAAGATTCGAGCTACGAGGTACGCTGAATCATTATTAGGATAGACACAGACCTCTGCAGATAAAGGAAATTATTCTAAGTGAGGAAAGAATCACATGGTAGAAACAAGCACAGGTGGTTTCATGGAAGTAAAGAGAAGGCACTAAAGAGGCACAGAAAATTACAGGAAATGTTATTAGATGGGTGGGATGAAGTAAAAAAACAGAAAATTCGGAAAAGAGTTCAAACTGATACACTAGGAAAATATAAAGCCTGAGTGTGTCCCAATAGGTTGAAAAACTATTCATAAAAGAATACTCTATAGGTAATGGTGATCTTTTATTCTGTTGTTTACTGATGTGATTACCATATGGTAAAATACAAGTGATATCATTCTATTTAGCAATTATTAGAAAGTGTGTGGCTTGGGTGCAGTGAATATAAATGGTCAAAAAAATACATCATTGTTATAAAGCAGAAACTAACATACCATTGTAAAGCAATTATATCCCAATAAAGATGTTTTAAAAAAAAATATATCAGCTCTTATTATAATTTAATGACTGAAATATCAAGAAAAGACTATCAGAAATGACTGGAACTTTTTTGTTGTTAGCAAAAATTAAAATAAGACTTACCATATCTAGCAGTAAATAAACAGATTCTCTATTTCTTGTTGTTGTTTTATCTGTCTCCTGGCCAATTTTCAGTAGACTGGAGGATGCAAGCTTAAAAGTATACATACATTTTAAATAAATAAGTTTTTTAAAATAAAATGTTCACCACTTATTTTCAGTATGCTTCAACTTGCAACACATTTCCATCATAAGGTGAGCTTAGGTTCTTTACATTGAAGCAACAATTTAAGAGCTATTAAGGTATAAACAGATACAAAGATAATAAATATAATCAAATATTCTTATTGGTCTTTAAAACTGATTTTTTTCAGAACAGGTCTTTTTTTAAAAAACGATTTAAATTGCTTTTTCTCTTCCCAGTAACTGTATTAACTATAGTTTTTAATTCCCAAATAAGAAGAAAATTTCACATTGAGTTTGAATTAATAGGACTACAATGAGATCAAGACATTAAGTCTTAAATAAAGGAAATAAAGAAAATGAAAAGAAAAATTTTAACTCTTAATACTGTTTTCTTTGAAATAGATGTTATTTTGTCCTCAAGTTAGTTTGCTAGTACATTTACTTTAAAAATAAAAAAAAAAATTTTTGAAAGCTAACAGGATTTATAACTTAAAAAGAAGCAAATATTCTAGTGTTCTTTATATCACAGTGCATCTTTCTTTTAATTAAAATATGAAAAAGGTAAGTTGATAAAGGGAAGAAAGAGCTACACTACCATAGAAACTAAAAGCTATACTTCATGAGGCTACTAGAGTTAGCACTACTACCCTCTTTTGGCAGTGAATAGTATTCTTACTTTTGAGTTTGTTTCCATTAACAGTCTTTCTCCAAATAAATGGAAATAAGTAAAATACATCTTTTTAGAGGGATACATTCATCCTTTGCCTCAATTTTCCTTTGTTTTGTTTTTTCCTCTTTCAAACTCTAGGCAAAATTCTAGGGCAGTCCAACCATCAGCTTAGAAAAAAAAGTCACATTGCAGAGCTCTAGAAATGAGAGACTTCTAAGTCAAAGGAAAAAATGCTAAACTAACTGCTCCTTGACTTTAATGCCCTATCTTTACCTATTCCTTATTCCAAAAATAAATAAATTAATTAATTAAGAGAATTTACTTTGTTACACTTCATAGTTACGATTTTTTATTTTCTCTAAAAATTGTCATGAGTTTTGTTTGATTATACACACCGCCAGAAATTCTTTAAGCCGATCTTCAATGCTTCCCTTGTGAATTGTAAACAAAGCTGCAGCGATCTGGTTGATGGCTTTGGCCAAGCAGTGTATGTTGTTGCAGTGCCCTGAGAAAGCGCAAATAGGGTTTGTAGTTTCTGTGTGATCCCAAAATATCAAATCTTTAATGACTTCATAATCTACATAAATAGTGGCATGATTAAAAACAGAGCTGAAGCATAACCTGCCTTGCTTGCTCTCCCTTCACTTTCATGAGAACTAGTGCTTTTAAAAACAGTGTAGAAGAGAACAACAAATAATTATATCTGTATTAAACAGGCACATTTGCAAAAACCCCTAAAAGAAACCATATATCAGTTTTATATCGTCTTGGAAACTTAAAAAATAAGTGCTTAGCTGCTTTACAAACATTTCCTCATTCAATCCTTAAAGTAATCCTAAGAGTTGGATACTCCCTTCACTATCCCCTTCCACACACACATTCAGGCACCCACAGGCTCACATATACACATTCCATATGTGTATACGAAACTGGGGCTTAGAAAAAGAAAAACTGACTATTCAAGGTTATACAACTAGTAAGCGGCAGAACTTAACCCACTTTTTATTATTAAAAAAATCAATTACTTGAAAAGTACCTACTATGTCAAAACTCATAACTTTTCCAGTGCCAAAACAATTTTAAACCACTATTACCTTCTATAGCAGGGCTATACTGAGACATCACATTACTGGCCAGTGTTGGCAAAGAAACTGCCACAAAGACCATGAGGAGGCAGGCAATTTTATATTCTTCTTCTGGACTTATGTTTTCTAAGGGATAAAAATTAAAAATAAAGTCAAGGTATTTCTGTCAAGATTAGTTAAGAGTTGATCATCTAAACCAGAAAAAGCACATTTTAATTTCTGTGTATTTTACTGAGTCTCTATAGAACTGATTACAATTTTGTTACAAGAAATACAGAATGAATAGAAATAAAACACATTACTATTGGCTATTATCAAGTCCTCAGGCATATTTCAAGGACCTCTAATAAAACAATGAAGCAAAAAAATTTTTTTTAAACTGTAAGGTTTAAAAATATTAGTCCTGTAACTAAATACAGTTTTAGTTACAGGACTAAAAATACGTTTAGAATAACTGGAATCCTAAAATTTCCTAATTGAAAACTAATAATAAATTACTTTATAGGAAAATTCTATGTTTCAGTATAGAAAATTATGTCATAACTTACTCTGCAAAATCATCCAAAAAACTCTTAAGTTTTTTTTCTAAAATAGATATAAGTGAAATGTACTATTAAAAAGAGATAAATGTGGAAAGACTGGATTTCTAACCTCTCCATTTTAGAAGACAGGAGAAACCAGTCATAAATGAATATAACTAGTATTGTCCTAAGGTTTTAAATATTTATTGTAAAATAATTTATCTAAAATATTTATTGTATCCATATACTAAAATTGTGGGTTATCTATGTACTTCACTTATCTGGTACCTGGGAACGTCTAGTCACCTTACTATTTATCAACACATATAACTAAGAATTGAACATAAGAAAAGAGCCAGAATATATTTTAAAAATCTGGTGGTCATGACTATTCACAATAGCTAAAACATGGAAACAACCTAAATGTCCATCAACAGATAATGGATAAAGAAGATGTGGTACATATATACAATGGAATACTACTCAGCCTTAAAAAAGAACGAAATAATGCCACTTGCAACAACATGGATGTAACTAGAGATTATTATACTAAGTGAAGTCAGTCAGGAAGAGAAAGACAAATACCTTATGATATCACTTATATGTGGAATCTAAAATATGGCACAAATCAACCTATCCACAAAACAGAAATAGACTCACAGACATAGAAAACAGACTTCCGGTTGCCAAGGGGGAGGTGGGTGGGGAATGGAAGGACTGGGAGTGTGGGATTAGCAGATGTAAACTATTATATACAGGATGGATGAACAACAAGGTCCTACTGTATAACACAGGGAACTATATTCAATGTCCTGTGATAAACCATAATGGAAAAGAATATAAAAAAAAGAATGTCTGGGGCTTCCCTGGTGGCGCTGTGGTTGAGAATCTGCCTGCCAATGCAGGGGACACGGGTTTGAGCCCTGGTCTGGGAAGATCCCACATGCCGCGGAGCAACTGGGCCCGTGAGCCACAATCACTGAGCCTGCGCGTCTGGAGCCTGTGCTCCGCAACAAGAGAGGCCGCGACAGTGAGAGGCCTGAGCACCGCGATGAAGAGTGGCCCCCGCTTGCCACAACTAGAGAAAGACCTCGCACAGAAACGAAGACCCAACACAGCCATAAATAAATAAATAAATAAATAAATAAATAAAATTTAAAAAAAAAAAAAAAAAAAAAAAAAGAATGTCTGTATGTATATAACTGAGTCACTTTGCTGTACAGCAGAGATTGGCACAACATTATAAATCAACTATATTTCAGGAAAAAAAAATCTGGCTGATTATGAAAAATATAGCTGTGGCAAATCAAGTAATTATAGTAATTATCCATGTGACTATAATTAACATACTGCATGAATGATGAAACAAAAGTAATGTCAAATCAAAAAAGAACTGATGAACTCAGTCTAACACCATGTTACATCCAAGGAAGTAGGGGAAGGTATTTTAGTACCAGAAGCAGATGAAATGTTTTTACTTTATAGAAAAATCTAGAAATATCTAGAGAACTCTGTGTACCACATTTCAAAGGGCTGATTTTAAAATATTTTGAATGTTTACTATTACATAATAATGCACAGACTCTTTATGGTAAGTAGCTCTAGTCCAATTAATATAGGACACCCTTTTCTATTTTTCTATACATTTTATTTATTTGTTTGTTTGGCTGCATAGCAGCTTGTGGGATCTTAGTTTCCCAAGCAGGGATTGAACGCTGGCCCTGGCAGTGAAACAGCTGAGTCCTAACCACTAGACTGCCAGGGAATTCCCAGGACACCCTTTTCTAGATAACAATGCTTCTATCTATTAGACCATCTCCATCAGCATACAAATGCTATTATTTCCCCATCTGAAAAATATCCTTCTCTTGATTTTACTCTTGCCTCCCGCTACTACAATTTTATTTCTTCGCTCCCCTTTTTACAGTAAAACTCTGTGAGAGAGTTGTTTTATACTCATTATCTCTAATTTGTTTTCTCCTAAGCCCTCTTTAATGAGCCTTTTGCCTCTAAGACTCCACTGACACTGCTCTTGTCACACGTATTAATTCTACATAGCTGATCATTCCCTTTCCACTCTCCTCGAAGCGATTCTTTCCTGGTTTTTCTTCTCCTTCACAGATCCTTCCTTCTCAAGTTTCTCTTTTAGTAGTTCTTCCTCTTCTCCCTGAACTCTTAAACTTGAGAGTGTACCAGGACTCAGACTCTGATCCTCTTCATTTCTGCACACTAAATGGGCTTAATAACCTCATACAGTCTTAAGACTTAAATATCTAATCTGTATGTACAACAAACAAAGAAAACCCTTGATATAAAGCAGGAAGTTGAACAAATAGATAAGTATCACACCTATATCTGTGTTGTCCTGGTTATTTACTATGACTACTACATAATTACTAATGCATTTTACCTGATTTTTGTGAGGAAAGAGCTACCACCAAGGCAGGATCAATCTCACAAGGTAATCCAGCAGCTGATGACAATTCATATACATTCATTGCAACCTAAAAAATATAAGAATTATAGAGTAAGAAATATTCTAACAAATTTCTGAGAAATCTCACTTTAGTAAGAAAAGGTATAGTGTTTAAATTAGAGTCTGCCTACAAGAACACTGGAGAATTTCAGAAAATTGGCTGTAGAAGGAACTACAGCACAACTAACTTCACTGAACAAGCTGATTTAGTATTTTGTGTGTGTGCACTGCTGATTATAACTTGACACTACTAAGCCAAACAAAAGTTGTATACTTTCTGTGGGAATTCCAACAGAATCATTCTAAAGCTATTATTTTTCTTGGAAGCATAAGTGTAAGATCAAGATCAAACCAACAGATACGAAAAAAAGAACAAAAGTGAATCAAAATTACTGGCCTTACATTTTATGTCCATACTTGTTTAATTAAAAATTATAGTGGCTCAATGCCTAATCATATTGTGTCTATAAATACAGTAAATTACTTATTATAATAGATTTTTAAAGGAGTACTAATTTAAAACCTGATAAAGCAATTTCAAATGACTAATTTTTTTTGGTATCATATATGGATTTCACGGATACTCTGCTCAATAACTCAGTTAAAAACTACCTACATGGGACTTCCCTGGTGGCACAGTGGTTAAGAATCCACCTGCCAATGCAGGGGACACAGGTTTGATCCCTGGTCTGGGAAGATCCCACATGCCACAGAGCAACTAAGCCGGTGCGCCACAACTACTGAAGCCCGTGCGCCTAGAGCCCGTGCTCTGCAACAAGAGAAGCCACTGCAGTGAGAAGCTCGTGCACCACAACGAAGAGTAGCCCCTGCTCACCGCAATCAGAGAAAGCCCGCACACAGCAATGAAGACCCAACACAGCCAAAACTTAAAAAAACAAAAACAAAAAACAACAAACTACCTACATAATTGGTTAGCCTTGATATTACAACAACAAAAGTTTACAATCTAGTATAAATTTAAGTGTAAAAACACAACTATAATACAAGGCAGAATATATTTAATTCTACAATGAACAAACAGAAAGTTCTCTGATAATACTAAAAAAAAAGAAGAAAGAAGAGATGAAATGATCACTTGGGGATCCAGCAATATTTCTTAGAAGATGGCAATTGAATCAGGCATTAACAGATGAGCAGGATTTCAAAAGGCAAAAATAGAAGAAGCCAGGATTTTCAGGAAGAATAAATTAGAGAACAAAGTAGAAAATGTGAGAATGCACACAACAAGATTTGGTCATCTTACAGGACCCAATGGAAGAGAGGGATAGAGTAAGAAAGTGAAGAGAGCGAGAGAAGGATGGAACAAGTAATGGAAGATAAGCCTCAAAAATAAATTTGAGACTTGAACGCCATACAGAAAGTTTAGAAATAACTTTTTCAAGTCAGAGCTTTTCAAAATATGCAAAACAGAAAATAATCTTTCCAAGAAACATGAAAGTTTAGAAAATATAGATATGATAGGTCACTTACTAGATGTGTAACCACTGGTAAATCTTTGCTGGGATTAAATCAGTGGCTGTATTTCATGATCAATAAATTTACAAAACAAACAAAACCTGTGGACTCTGGTAAGGCTACCAACCTTCTTATATTTATTTGTTTAAAACAGGATACTAATTTAAAAAATTATAGCCTATAATTAACATCCTTTTATAAGACTTTTTAACATCAATTTTAAAAAACTGAAATTAGCTTTATTTAAAACAAAACAACTCTCATTTCACTGGCTTATCTTTTTCATTCTGCTTATGACCATGTATAAACAGCTATCAGTTTAAGGAAAAGGTGATTGATATTAACCCCATTGCTATAGGTGATCAAGGAAGATTGACTTTCAAAATGCCTATAGAGTATTTTGGCGCTGAGCTCTCTAAGATGCATTTTCAAAGGCAAGCATGCTAACCCATCACTCTAAAATATAAACTTTATAGTAGCTTAGGATTTATTAAATTTTACTTCATATGTAAGTTAAATATGTCATTTTTAGAAACTGTAAAATCCAAATAGAAGTTTTATTACCTTCATATCAGTTTCCCTTGGAATGTGATCCTTGAAATCTTCAATTGAACTGACAAGAAAAGGAATGTGGTAGGACAAGACCTAGGCAGGAAAACAAATTAAGAATGCAGAATTATTTTTAAAAAGCAACCTCTAAACTTATGAGATATTATCATTCAATTACTTCTAGTTTGCATAAAATTATTTTACTTTGTCTATTTTCAAGTGATTTTCTAAAGTACTACAATACACATAAGCAGAATGTATTTGATGCCAAACCAAGTATAGTCAAAATGGAAAATGCTCTAATGAAGAAAAAGGTTGAAAAAGTAGCACAATATTCAGGCAAGTTATATCCCCTAAATTTCAATACCAAAACAAAAAATGAGTTTAAGTAACTATAATTTTTATATGCTTTATTTCATATAAACTATGAAAACTGAAATTTTAATTATATTACTGCCAACTATAAATTTTTTAAGTTACTTTTAAATTTCTGGGAAATTAAAAAGGATTATTTGGCTATAGGATATGTACTCATAATGGTTTCTTACATCTCTAAGTGCTTCTTGTGCCAATGATCGGAAGGATAAAATTACACCAATTATTGTCATCCTCTTCAAGACACTGTCAACAGCTAAATTTGAAGGAAGGGGAGAAAAGAAGAGAGTGAATTGGATTCTTTCTTAACCATGGAGAAAACTCTTAGTCATAAAATCCCCATGATAAAAGGCACAATTAAAAACAATTTGATTACAACCAATGATTAAAGAGGCAAGGGTACTGAAAACTGATATTAAAATTAGGAAATTATAGTTTACTTCCAGTGGAGTACACTTTGTTCTTTAAAATGGTTTAGATGGTTCATCAGAATCCTGAAACAATCATGCAAGTAGCCACCTGTATAATCCTATCACATTAATGGTAGTGATAGGAGGAAGGAGAGAGAGACTAGGGGAAAAAGAAGAAGCTGATCAGAGTGGATCCTCAAAAATCAACTGGCGGGGGCTTCCCTGGTGGCGCAGTGGTTGAGAATCTGCCTGCTAATGCAGGGGACACGGGTTCGAGCCCTGGTCTGGGAGGATCCCACATGCCGCGGAGCGGCTGGGCCCATGAGCCACAACTACTGAGCCTGCGCATCTGGAGCCTGTGCCCCGCAACGGGAGGGGCCGCGATAGTGAAAGGCCCGCGCACCGCGATGAAGAGCGGTCCCCGCACCGCGATGAAGAGTGGCCCCCACTTGCCGCAACTAGAGAAAGCCCTCGCACGAACCGAAGACCCAGCACAACCAAAAATAAATAAATTAAAAAAAAAAAAATAAAAGTAGCTAAAAGGAGGAGGAAATTATAAAAAAAAAAAAAAAAATCAACTGGCGGGACTTCCCTGGTGGTCCAGTGGTAGAGAATCCACCTTCCAATGCAGGGGATGAGGGCTCAATCCTTGGTCGGGGAACTAAGATCCCACATGCCTCCGGGGAACTAAGATCCCACACGCCTCCGGGCAACTAAGCCCGTGCACCACAACTACTGAGCTCACACACCTCAATGAAAGAGCCCGCACGCCACAAACTACACAGCCCGCGTGCTCTGCAGACCACGTGCCACAACTAGAGAGAAAAAACCTGCATGCCACAACTAGAGAGAAGCCCACGCAACACAATGAGGAGCCAGCGCACCGCAACAAAAGATGCCACATGACTCAACGAAGATCCCGTGTGCCGCAACTAAGACCCGACACAGCCAAAAAAAAAAAAAAATCAACTGGCCCTGGAACTTGGGAGATGCTAAATTAAGTTGTTGAGGTCTAGAGAGTCCAGAAACAAAAAATGACTACTGAGATCATAAGCAGTAAGACCAGGTTTCTGAAGACTATGAATGGATTTGATCACTTACATTTTGGTTAGAGAACATTGTTCTGAAATTTATTGCTATTATATTCAATATCAAAACTTGGTTAAATAAAATCAAAAGAGATTAGAATTAGAAGGATCAATACCTTCATATTTTAAAAAGCCAAAATTTATTGAATTACTCCCTATATACAAGCCATTGTACTATATAATAAGAAAGCAAACATAAACAGAATAATAATCTAGACCTTAATAACAGTCTAAATGGACGGTCAAGAAAACTAAGAAAGTATGATCTTATTTATATGAGAGAAGGTATATATGTATACACATATATACACACACACACATATTTGTATATACATAATAAATTTCTCGACAGATGTATAGAAAACTGTTAACTGTAGTTACACCTTTGAGAAGTAGGAATGGAGAGAATTTTGTTTTGACTTTCTACCTCCTGTGTGGTTTGTTTAAACCTTTACCATAAGCATCTTTTATTAATACACATGGAAAGGCATAAATATAAGCCAAAATGTGATGAGAATTAAAAGAGTGTTAACAAAATGATGTAAGGCACAAATATGTTATAAATTCCAAAGGAGGAAAGTCTTATTAATCTTTTTATCTATCTATGGCACTCAGCAGAGTGCTTAAGACCCAGAAGACTAGAAGATGTTCAATAAAATGGTTATTCAAGAAATGAGGCTAGAAAGTTGTTACTATCCAGATAAGGAGAGAAGAAATGAGGGTAAAAGAAAATATTTCTCTGAGAATATGTCATCCAATTTATGGGCATAAAGGAGGAGTGAGAACAAAAGGGCATTCCAGTCCAAAAAACAAGACAGCAAACCCAGAAAAAAGAATGCAGAGAATAAGGTGAACAATCAGAAAATAAGTAGTGTGATATAATCATATACTTCCCAAAGGATGTTACTCAGAATTTAATGAAGTTTGCAAAGACTGTATCTATAACCTCCTCTTGAATATACACAATAACAATATATTAAAAGTTCTGAGAAACTTCACATTAAGAAATCTTGTTTAACTTATTGTTTTAATAAATAAAATAAATTTGCTCAAGTCACATAGTCAGAAATTCCAAGGGCTTCCCTGGTGGCACAGTGGTTGAGAATCTGCCTGCCAATGCAGGGGACACGGGTTCGAGCCCTGGTCTGGAAAGATCCCACATGCCGCGGAGCAACTAGGCCCGTGAGCCACAATTACTGAGCCTGCACATCTGGAGCCTGTGCTCCGCAACAAGAGAGGCCGCGATAGTGAGAGGCCCGCGCACCACGATGAAGAATGGCCTCCACTCGCCGCAATTAGAGAAAGCCCTCGCACAGAAACGAAGACCCAACACAGCCATAAATAAATAAATAAAATAAAATAAAATTAAATTAAATTAAAAAAAAAGAAATTCCAAAAAATTAAAAGTTAATTTCAGATTGTCTCCCAATTCAGAGCTACTTTTCTTTTTTTTTTGGCCGCACCACGTGGCTTGCAAGATCTTAGTTCCCCAAGCAGGGATTGAATCCGGGCCATGGCAGTGAAAGTACCTAACTACTGGACCTCCAGGGAATTCCCCAGAGCTACTTTTAATAAATTATATTGCTTTCTCTTTTTTAGGGTATTTAAAAGAATGTGTTTGTTGACTATGAAAATCAAACTGCTACAAAAGTAAATCAATTTCTGTATGTGGGATAAAGGCAGCACAAAGGTAAAGAAGAGATCAGAGACAAAAGAGAGTATTCTGGAAAACAGTTCAACTGAAAGCGTAGCTTTCTCTATTCCCCTAAATAAGTCACTCTCAAGCAGATCTTTTCTTTTTCCAAATCACAAAAAAGATTTTGTTTCAAATCCACGAGTAGAAGAGTTAAAGTAACAGTAAACATGCATTGAACACTGCAGTGGATTAGTTGCTTCTAACCAGATGACACAGTCAAAATGTTGTTTATTAGCATGAAATTAAGTAGGGTTAAGGCCAGTTGGGTGATCAAATGAGTATTTAAAAATTAAAGAAATGTGAAAAATAATTAAAAAAATAATAAAGTAAAACATACTAGAAAACATAAGTATATAGTATAACAATGAACAGAAGATTGCCAACAAACACATGAAAGGATGCTCAACATCACTAATCATTAGAGAAATGCAAATCAAAACTACAATGAGGTATCACCTCACACCAGTCAGAATGGCCATCATCACAAAATCTACAAACAATAAATGCTGGAGAGGGTGTGAAGAAAACGGAGCCCTCTTGCGCTGCTGGTGGGAATGTGAATTGATACAGCCACTATGGAGGACAGTATGGAGGTTCCTTAAAAAACTAAAAATAGAACTACCATACACCCAGCAATCCCACTACTGGGCATATACCCTGAGAAAACCATAATTCAAAAAGAGTCATGTACCACAATGTTCATTGCAGAACTATTTACAATAGCCAGGACATGGAAGCAACCTAAGTGTCCATCGACAGATGAATGGATAAAGAAGATGTGGTACATATATACAATGGAATATTACTCAGCCATAAAAAGAAACGAAATTGCGTTATTTGTAGTGAGGTGGATGGACCTAGAGTCTGTCATACAGAGTGAAGTTAAGTCAGAAAGAGAAAAACAAATACCCGTATGCTAACACATATATAAGGAATCCAAAAAAAAAAGGAAAAAAAATGGTTCTGAAGAACCTAGGGGCAGGACAGGAATAAAGACACAGACGTAGAGAATGAACTCAAGGACACCGGGAGGGGGAAGGGTAAGCTGGGATGAAGTGAGAGAGTGGCATGGACATATATACACTACCAAATGTAAAACAGACAGCTAGTGGGAAGCAGCCGCATAGCACAGGGAGATCAGCTCGGTGCTTTGTGACCACCTAGAGGGGGGGGATAGGGAGGGAGGGAGGGAGACGCAAGAGGGAGGGGATATGGGGATATATGTATATGTATAGCTGATTCACTTTGTTATAAAGCAGAAACTAACACACCACTGTAAAGCAATTATACTCCAATAAAGATGTTAAAAAGAAAAACAATGAACAAAAGAGATCGGATAGGGATTTAAAAAATAATATCCTACTAAGATTTGAAAAAAAATTTTTTAAATTTATTTTTGGCTGTGTTGGGTCTTCGTTGCTGTGCACGGGCTTTCTCTAGTTGCGGTGCACAGGCTTCTCATTGCGGTGGCTTCTCTTGTTGCAGAGCATGGGCTCTAGGACACAGGCTTCAGCAGTTGCAGCACGCGGGCTTCAGTAGTTGTGGTGTACAGGCTCAGTAGTTGTGGTGCACGGGCTTAGTTGATCCGTGGCATGTGGGATCTTCCTGGACCAGGGATCGAACCTGGGTTCCCTGCATTGGCAGGTGGATTCCTAAGCGCCACCAGGGAAGTCCCCTTACTAAGTATTTATTCACACTCCTCCTCCCTATAATGCTACCAAGTCAATCTTTCCTTTTTCATTTTTTTAATTTCATTTTTTAAAGTTCCATACAGTAAACTTGACTTTTCCCCCTTTCAGTGTAATTTTTATTAAATAATTTTGTATTTTTTTATTCATTTATTTTTTGGCTGCGTTGGGTCATTGTTGCTGCGTGTGGGCTTTCTCTAGTTGTGGTGCACAGTCTTCAGTGGTTGTGGCACAAGGGCTCAGTAGTTGTGGCTCATGGGCTCTAGAGTGCAGGCTCAGTATTTGTGGCACACAGACTTGCTCCATGTCATGTGGAATCTTCCCGGACCAGGGCTCAAACCCGTGTCCTCTGCATTGGCAGGCAGATTCTTAACCATTGCGCCACCAGGGAAGTCCCAAAGTTTGTATTTTTAAAAGCAGGATAAGATAGCCTAATAAAGTGATTCTCTAAATCATTTTATAGTTTTATAAAATTTGATATAGCTGCAAAACATTTAAAAGAAAAACATCAAAGGGGAAGTATATAAAATATATGCATCTTTAATTTACTTCAGGGTTATTTTTTATTTGGGAAAATAAACTCTGGTTTTCTCAAATACAGAGAACATTTAATTTAGAATTTCACTAAATTTTTAATGTTGTAAAGGCTTTTGAATGAATCAGTAAGTATGACTTTAAAATAATTTTTAATTATAACTTTGAGTTCAAGGACAAAAATCAAATGAAATTAGTTCAAGTACATCTAAAATAGGTACTTGGCTAAACATACTTTATTTTTTTATTTTTTATTTTTTTTAAATTATTTATTTATTTATATATTTATTTATGGCTGTGTTGGGTCTTCGTTTCTGTGCGAGGGCTTTCTCTAGTTGCAGCAAGCGTGGGCCACTCTTCATTGCGGTGCGCTGGCCTCTCACTGTAGCGGCCTCTCTTGTTGCGGAGCACAGGCTCCAGACGCGCAAGCTCAGTAGTTGTGGCTCACGGGCCCAGTTGCTCCGCGGCATGTGGGATCTTCCCAGACCAGGGCTCGAACCCGTGTCCCCTGCATTGGCAGGCAGATTCTCAACCACTGCGCCACCAGGGAAGCCCTAAACATACTTTAATAAACACTTAAGATTCACTGCTATTTCACATATCTCCCACAAAGAATCAGTATCAAGAAGACATTTTTTTAAGTTGTAGGCTCAGGTTTTCATGCAATGAATACTAGTTAGCAATACAAAGGAACAAACTACTGATTCACTTAACACAGAGGGGTGAATCTCAACAATATATACGAAAGAGTATATACTGTGTGGTTCTGTTTATATGAAGTTTTAGAACAGGCAAATTTAATCTACAGTGATAGAAATCAGATCAGTCACTGTCTAGGGGTGTGAAACTGACTACAAAGAGTCATGAGAAGCTTTCTGAGGTGATAGGACTGCTCTGCCTCTTGACTGTGGTAATGGTTATGTGGATGTATACAACATTTGTCAAAATCCATCACACCATTCACTTAAATGTGTGCATTTTACTTACATAAGCAATACCTCGATAAAGTTGATTTTCAGAAAATTACAGACTCAAAAGTTAAATCTCCTTTAGTCTAAATTAATATATTTATTGTATTTAATTTAATGGGTTCATGAACTAATTGATAATGATATCAAATATTTGACACATGGTACTAAGAGTATGGAAAAGAAAAAAAAATTATGAAACAGGTAAGCCATTCACTTAAAAGATCCTTTGACTGCAAAAATTTTCCAGTTCTCCTCATTACTGAAGAGTACTTTTCATAACTTACTACTTATATTTATATTTATAAAATTTGAGCAAAAGCTAAATACTGAGTGTCAAGGTGTTCGTAATGCTTATAAAAAGTATCATGAGTTACCCACACGATAATCTTTTAAAGAGTGCAGCCATCTGGTCGGGTTTGTCAAAGCTGGTCCTCATTTGTGTTAGCACATCAACATTCTCCACCACAAGTTTCTAAAGAAAAGAAAAGAAAGATCCTAGGTCAGGCATAGACCTCCTTATGTTGATGAGATAAGAACATGCTTGGAAATTACAATCTAGCAAGTAGGAAAAATAATACATGAAATCTAGATGCTCTATGCTATGTTTTTGTTATTGTTTTCATAAAAGAATTTTAAAATTATTTACATAAAATTAATGTTTTCCTTCAGTTTGCAAATTCAAGAAGGGAGGAGTTCAGGAAAAAGCAATAAAGATAAGTAGTAGGATAAAGGATTATCTTCTGCTTAGACACAGAACAGCACCAATAATAAAAAGCAGACACTGAAGTGGACATAGAGAGCAATAAATTCCAACTAAAACAAAAAGAACTTGCTAAAGTTAAAGCTGGCTAAAGATAGACTAGAATTCATCATTGGAGATATATAGATATATATATATATAGATAGATAGATAGATATAGATATATAGATATATAGATATATAGATATATAATCAGAGAGAGAAAAATTTGTAGGGATATGGTACCACTTCACAGAGAACAGAGCAATGTTTCCTAGCACAAAATGGAAATGTCAGCTATCTACCTCCTCTTTCAGGGACCAGTGAGAAAAGGGAAGAGAAGAGAGGGAAGAGAGTGAAGGATAGCTAATTAAGAAAAGTATAACTCATTAAACAATGCTTTTCTTAAAAGGAGTACTGGAAAAGTAATTTCATTTAAAAATTATAACTCAAACAAATATAATTAATTTTATTCTGACAGAGATAGTGGGTATATGTATTTGGAAAGCCTGGATATCTCAATTCAGCAGGTCTGGGTGTGGAGATGTATGTAGCAAGCATATTGTTAAAGTGCCATAGTGGTTGTGTTACAAGCCAAAGGCTGATGACAACTGATTTAAGGGGAGCATGGAAAACTACATGGAAAATCTATAAAAGTAATTTTTCCTATACTAGTATGAATTTTGCTTATGTTCCACTTGAGATCATTTCTGTTTATGCTCTCATTCAGATGTTCAGCTCCAGTCACATTTATTTGCTAAATTCAACTTCTACAGTGTCTAATTAGACTACCTGTTCTCTCTGAGACCAATTCAATACTTGTCCCATCAATCAATATACACTCAAATATATGCTCAACCTTGACTGTGCTCACGCACCTTGAACATAATATCATGTTATCAGTGAATCAAAGACAGCAATGAATTTTAAATGCACCATTATCTAATGTGCCATTAAGAAAAAAACTCAGGCTTCCCTGGTGGCACAGTGGTTAAGAATCCGCCTGCCAATGCAGGGGACATGGGTTCGAGCCCTGGTCCGGGAAGATCCCACATGCCGCGGAGCAACTAAGCCAGTGCACCACAACTACTGAGCCTGCACTCTAGAGCCTGCAAGCCACAACTACTGAGCCCGCGTGTCGCAACTACTGAAGCCTGCACGCTGCAACTACTGAAGCCCGCGCGTGTAGAGCCTGTGCTCCGCAACAAGAGAAGCTACCGCAATGAGAAGCCAGCGCACCGCAACGAAGAGTAGCCCCTGTTCGCCGCAACTAGAGAAAGCCTGCGCACAGCAACGAAGACCCAATGCAGCCAAAAATAAATAAATAAAATAAATAAATTTTAAAAAAAAAGAAAAAAACTCTACCAATTAAAACTGACACAATGTTTTCTAATCATATAAGACGTATAACTTCAGAAATGCTAATATAGGATAATTGTTTTAGAATCAATAAATTATTGTATATGTTTAATAGTAAGATTCTGTAATCATTTTTAAGCTCCTCTACTAGGCAATTTACAAACAATCCCATTTACCCTGATCCAAATGAGGGAGGTGACAGTCCAATTTTACAACTGAGAAAACTAAGGCTCAGAGAAGTTAGATAACTTGCCCAAAGTTATAGATATTAACAGTGGAATTTGGAATTTGAATTCAGGTATGCTTGATTTTAAAATCCACGCTCTTAATCCCTAAAGAAATGGCTGTTAATCTTCAGTGTGCGTCAGAATGATCTGGAGGACTTGTTGGGCTCTAGCTCCACAGGTTCTGATTCAGCAGGTCTTAGGTAGAACCAAAACTTGTGCATTTTTATTAAGATCCAAGGCAAGGCTGCCACTGCTGACCTGGGGACCATGCTTTAAGAACGATTACCCTGAAGTATCTGTTTGCATATTACTCTTAAAAAAAAAGTTAATGATGTCTCCTCTTAAAAGTACAGTTTATATACATTTCTTTTCTCCCTCGATTGCACCCTGAAACAGAGCTTTCTATACATTTAAAGCCATTGATTAATATCTCTGACAAATGGCCCAAATGCTGGGACTAGGAATTATAACTAAATAGTCTGAAACAAACTGAGACTAATCAAGTGAAACGAATCAAGACCACTAAAAAAATGTTGGTTTTCTGTTAGAAAGTGTTAAATTCTTGGCACAATTCATATTTAGATTTCTTACTTCATCCTTCTAGGACTCTGAAGAACTAGAAGAACTGAAAGAACTGGCAAGACTGGAAGAAGCTGACTCGATGGGCACAACTCCAAATGAAACACCCCAAGAATTTTAGTAGGAATGGAGACACTGGTTGTTTTCTTCTCCAGAAAGTAATAAGCACGTTTTATCATTAGTACATGTGCATAGTGTTGACTATGTCTGACACCCGATTTACTCACAACCATTAAATATAAAGAAGCTTTCCTTTTTTTTTAATTGGCCCACAAATTTACTCTAAAATAAAAAGGTCCTCAGCTAAAACAGGAACTGAAACAATCAATTAAGGTAATCTTTAAGATAAAAAGAAGATGCAGCCACATAATATTTAGTTTATGTCAGTTTAGGTTAAATATAAAAAATAAAAATAGAGAAAATTAAAAGCTAAGATATTACAGAACTATCTTAAATATATTATAATTCCTCCCAAAACACTGTATTCACTAATTTCATAAAGATTAAAATGCTATATCGGCATCATCATGCTCTAATATGGAGAGTGTGAGTTACAATCTTTACTGAGGGATATTTGACAATATCAGAAAAAAATGTAAATGTACATATTCTTTGATCCACTTTCAGAAATTTGTCCTATAGAAATGTTCAAACAAGTATGTAGACTACATGGAAGTGCTGGCTAAATGTAGAGAACTCTATATGCATGTCTAAACTCTGCTTCTTCCAGAAATACACTGAAGTGATAGGAAAAAAATAAAAAGGCATAAATCTTTGGTAACAAAGGAAACAACAGAAGAAAGAAGACCTAATGAGAGATGCCAACAAAATTCTAGAAGATGAAAACTGGAGCAAAGAATAAGTGGAGAAGAGAAATTTGAGCAGTTAAGTTCCTGCAGGGGAGATACTATGCAGAAGGCAAGCTAATGGAAGCCTCAGGGCCTAGGTAGGACTCAGAAATTGTAGGCAGTGGCATAGAAAGGAAGACTTGGGCTTGATAACAAGAGGGTTATTACATGTCTGTAAGGTGGGGGGGGGGGTGGTCGTTACACACCCAACTTCTCCTCACCGTCTTAAGAAGTGATGCTGACAAGGAGGACTCTACTTTCAGGAACATCAGGAACAGAAGGTGGCCGGAGAGAAAGGGAGAACGACCTAAGAATCACTGTAGCCAGCCAGATGTATTAGACCTCGTCCCTCCTCCCTCCCCTAATCTCCAACAGACTTCCACTCTTCAGCTGGAGCTGACTGCATGTGAAAAATTATTTGCAGGAATCATTTGAATCCTAGGATGAAGATACCTTTCTCCAGAGAGGATTTTTATTGGCTTCTGCCAAGCACCTTGGGGCACTACTAATCTAGGACCACTTTTAATCCACATTCAAGACTTGAGATTCAAGACAAAGAGAGTAACACAAACAGGGCTGCAAATCCTGGGGGGTGGGGGGTGAATCATTTTCAGTTCACTGTTGCCCTGAAGGTATAAGTCTTTGGGGTGTCTATGTAAAGAGGGTGAAAGGGAATTTAAGCAGAATTCCTTTCCACTCCTACTTTGGGCAGTCTTTGGGTTTTGATTACGGAGCCCCTTGCTCCCCACAAGACCACCAAGACTCAGCTGAATCTTAACAAATGTTACTTCTGGATCAGCGAATGTCCTCACATCAGCACAGTGGCTTCCAGTGCTTTCCTTGATTTTAGCCTAGAAATAAACACCTCACTGCCTTTTTAGCTCTTCTTTAGAAAATTTTTTCTTTATATACATATATATATATATATATGTATATATATACATTTCAAAAAAAGTTGTCCTTAAGTGAAAAGTTGATCTAAATAACCTAGCCTACCAGTATTGGAAGCAGCAATCTGTATGTTATTTTACTTCTGTAATTTCATAAATTTGATTATTCTAAGGAAAGTAATTTTATAGGACACTGAAAAATGCAAAGCAATTAGAATCAGCACCGATAGACAAGTACTTCTGGAGATTTATCTCAATGAGATATAAAACACACTGAACAGTATAAAACACACTGAAGTTGTCTATATGAAACACCATTATATTATGATCGTAAGATTTCTTATGGAATAAATTATCAGAATACACGTTGAAGTATGCCTCAGTACACAGAGGCTGAGAATACAAAGTCATAAATAACACCTCCAGTTCTTAATAATATACAAATAGTTAAATTCAGAGGGACTTCCCTGGTGGCTCAGTGGTTAAGAATCTGCCTGCCAAAGCAGGGGACATGGGTTCGATCCCTGGTCAGGAATGATCCCACATGCCATGGAGCAACTGAGCCCATACGCCACAACTACTGAGCCTGCGCTCCAGAGCCCGTGAGCCACAACTACTGAAGCCCACGTGCCTAGAGCCCATGCTCTGCAATAAGAGAAGCCACGACAATGAGAAGCCCGTGCACTGCAACAAAGAGTAGCCCGCAAAAAAAAAAAAAAAAAAAGAGTAGCCCGCGCACTGCAATGAAGAGTAGCCCCCGCTCGCCACAACTAGAGAAAGCCCACGCGTAGCAACGAAGATCCAACGCAGCCAAAATAAATAAATTAATTAATTTTTAAAAAATAAAATAAATTCAGAGAAATCTGAACTACAACTTGGGATTATTAAGAAGGATATCTAAGAAAACCACTGTAAAGCACTGTGCAATTCCAGAAAACTAAATCCTCAGGACTAGCTTTGTTTTGCAGAAATCTAAATGATAATGGGCACAATGCTAGAAATGTAAAGCTTTCATATTTATCGTTGACCACATGAAGAAGCCTTCTGAAAAATACTCAACTAAATCAGGATTTAGTGTTTGAGAAGCAAAAAAATAAAAATAAAAAGCCCCTAAATACCAAAACATAATCATGTGATTTTCTAAAAGTCTTACAAGTAACATTAAATCATTAATAAAATAGGCAAGTTTTTATGAAGGTAAAAAGAAAAGTTAAGTAAGGAAAATCACACAGATTACTAAAATCAAAAGTTTTAGAGAAAAAAAAGTTTTAGTATCCTAAACCATCTTGGTTTTGGGGTATACTACATTCAATGAGAAACCCAAGCTAATTCACACCCATATATCTCCAAAGATAATAAATCTAAGCTCCTACACAAAAAGTTTCTTTTGTCTAGCTTTTTAACTCAGGTTTAATATTACCAAATATTTGAAAAAGAATCCAGCCAAGAAATAACACTAGAGTCAGAAAACTCATAGTATTAAAAAAGAAGTCAACACTATACTATTATCACATTAACTTTAAATTAAATTTTAATATCTGAGAAAGAAAATATGGTCACTCCAAGATACAAAAGAGAAATGTTAAAACATAAGCTCCTTCCATTTCTTTTAAAGAATAGGAATGTATTTGATAACATTGATACTTAAGGACATAGCTAAGACAGTTAAGTTTATAAAAGGATTATTGAAAGACTATGACAAAATCTGAACTAAAAAAATATCCAGAAATAATGAACAATATCTAACAAGATAAATTATTAAAGGAACAACAATAAAGGTCTAAAAAACGAAATCACACAAAATATAAGATGTAGAAAGCCTGGTTCAAGTCTGTATATGAAAACAAAAGAGGGGAGGGGAAGAAGGAAGGGGAAAGGAGGAAAGGAGAAGGAGGAAGGGGGAAGGGAAAAAAAGGCACCTGATTCCAAGTTGAAAACAGCATGGTATAGCTATGTAAAGTGCTGATGCTATCTTAAACTGTATCAGTAAGTATGGTGTCCAGGGTAAGTAGGTACACCCTCACTACTCAGATCTCTAGCTGAAGTTTATTCTCAGTTCAGGGCACCAGCCTCTAAAAGTGACACCAACAAGATAGAATTTGTAACAGAAGAGAGTGAGACTAAATATGAATATACTTCACCTAGGGAAGAGAAAGGTAATACCAATGAAAGTTTTTAAATATGTGAAGGGTCATCTTGTTAGAGGCAGTCTCTACCTCTTGATGTAAGAATGAGGACCAATCAAAAATTACTATTTAGATATTAACATAACTAGAGATATGCAGTAATTGATAAGACTGTCTCATTTTCAAGAAGACCAAATCATCCACCTAGAAAAATGTGTATTCCGGCATCAGATAAGGGTGGGTTAGCTGACTGCTAAGATCTCTTGCATTTCTCAAGACAGTGTAGTAGGGTACTAGTATAAGCTCTGGAGCCAGATAGACTATACAGATTCAAATTAAAAGTTTCACCACTTATTAGCATGTGAGCCTGGACAAGTTACTTAACCTTTCCTGGTCTCACTTTTCTAATTTGTAAAATAGGGACAATACCAGTCTTAAGGATTTAAAGGAGTTAATAAAAAATATATAAAGAGCTTAGAAAAGTCCTAGAACAAAGTAAAGAGTAAGGAAAGCTACCTATTTTCATTTTTGAATCCAACAGATATTTACCAAGCACTACTATGTGCTGGACACTAACTTAGCACCAAGGTTTTAAGACAGTTTATAATTGAGTTTTTATTCTTGTGAGTGACATAAGATGCATGATATGGAAGGTCACCAGTAAAATACAAATAAAGCTGGATAAAAAGAATAAAAAGTAATGGTTGCTATTTTTAAAAGTGTGGTCAAGGAGGGATATTCTGATAATTGAAAATACATGAATGTCATGAGAAGACAAGCTAAGACAGTATCTTAGTGAAGAGTATTTTGAGATGACACAATAGCAAGTAGGCCAGCCAGGACGGAGGAGTGTAAAAGGTGAAAAAAAGTGGAAGGCCAGATCCTCTAGGGGCCTTGCAGCACTGTTAAGGACATCAGATACCTTGAATTCTCATAGATATGAATAGACTAGTTTTTATTATCACATCATAGTACTCAACCCACCATATTAAATGGCAAAGAAGCACTAAAAATACAAACAGTTCTAGAAGAATCTGCTTATTCAGTCTGAAATAAAAAATAGTTGGCAAAAGCTAAATTACTGGACCATAATTCTATTATCTCTTACTGAAAGGAACACAAGAAAGTAAATTAAAGATGAGAAATTTGTTCCCTGAGGCTTCTAGGCTTGCTGCTCATATTCTTGAAATGTTTTAAAGCTAAAATCAATAAAGACTATATTACCTTAAGTTCAGCAACTTGTGATGAAATATGCCACATAAGGCTTTCACTTAGGAACTTCATACCATATGGGCCTAGCAGTTCTGATAACGACCTCATTTCTGAAAGGAAATGGAATTAATTTTATACTTTGACAGAGCAAACATTTTAAGAAGCAAATTATTAATGGAAAACCCTAAGAAAAGTCCGTAGAATAAATAAGAACACAAATGCAAAGCTAAGTCTAAGATACAATGTATGATTATCCATATAACTGAATGAAAATAGTAATAACAGAATCAAAACCAAAAGAATCAAGCTTTCTTCATTCTCTAAAACATGTCAGAGTATTATTCACCTGATATGTCAGAATATTCCTCTGCGTTAAATGTTAATTCATTTTCCGTAGGTAAGTTCACAAATGCTTTCATTGCAGGGAAATAAGCTATATGACCATTGCTGACTTGTCTTAACAAAGTTTCCAGATACCTAAGGCAAAAAGTAAATTTACAAATGGAGAAATTAATTCAAAATTTATTATGGTATACATTCCTGCATATAATTTTAAAGTTGACTAATAATATGAATGAGCAATTATCCATTAAAAAAAAAACTTTCATAACTCATTCATTACAAAGAAACTTTATATCACTCCAAATTTCTATATATGTTCCTTACCAATTTGTGTACAGACTTGTAATGGTTGGCTCTCCATGACTGTCTAAATGTTGTGTTTGTTGAAGAAGCACATTATTAAATACTCTTGTAATATCAATTTGCACATAGTTTTCTATTGACTGGAGTACAGTCATGTATGCTCTTACGCTTGTTAGAAGCTCTGATGGTTTTGCAATTTCCTGTGTTGCTTGATTATACATAGTCATTCCAACAATTGACCTGGGGGCGGGGGCAGGTAAAAAACGAATTAAAAAGTTCTAATTGTTGTATCTATATAAACAGGCCATTCAATCTACTGATCTCTAATATTAAATAAGCAATGAAATTTTAAATACACTTTGTTACAAATTCATGAAATTACTACTACGTTTATCTCACAGAAACAACTTTAAAAAAGAATATATACCTAAAAGGTATAATGAAATGGGAATGCAAGTGATTAAAAAAAAATACTAAGGGCATCAGTAATAAAAATGATTTAAGAATAAAGAGGTTTAAAAAATTCCTTTAACATGATATGTTGTCTCCAGCAAGTACAGTGGACTATTTAGTCCATAGCCTGAATTCCTTTGGCACTGTTATGTGCCAGTAGTTTTTTAGGCTTTATATATATTACCTACAGTCTTCGTATTTAATAACCCTACTATGCAGTTATCACCACCATTGCATAGAGGGGGAAAAAAAAAAACTAAGGTGCAGAATTCAAGTAAACTGCTCAAGGTCACTTTGTTTGGAAGTGGTGGGTCTAGGATTTGACCCCACATCTGCCTGACTTAGTGCTACCTCTCAACAAAATGCATGACAATCAAAGCATGGCAACAACAACAAAAGCTTTATTGTACAATAATCACTCACACCACATAAAACACAGATCTGTTTGGTTTATATCCCAAGAAACTGTATAAGCCTAAAAGGAAACAAATGTTGAAAATACTTTCCTAAACGATCTTTTCCCACATTAGCCACCTTCTTTAAAACTCCCTGAGCATTAGATTTACAAAGATCTTAGACTTGTATTTGTAAGGATGAATCCTTAAAGACACCAGACAAACCCCATCACTAGTGACAGTCCCAGAAGAACAACTCAAGACAAAAACTGCTATCCTTGTACACAGTCCCTAAGTCCTAAGATTGTGCTCAAGTGATCAGTAAAAATCAACAAACTAATACTCACAAGCTATTTGTCCTGGCATAAAAATCTTTCCCAGGTAAACAAGTTTATATAGCCTTGCCTTGATCCTGATCACTAAGTAGATGTTTGGTAAAAAGAACATCTGCTTCTCCTTGGATTAACGGACCAGACTGTTTACAGAAGGAAAACAAGGGAGCTGTAAACTGAACCCTACCTTCCACCCACCACTCCCTACCCCACCCAGTTGAGAGCCATAAATACCAGAAGGCGTAATGTCCCTTCGGTCTAAATACTGGAGCAGTCTGGGTTTCACTCTCAGGATGCCTACCTTACTAAAGGAGAGCAAAAGATAGTCTTTGCTCAACACCGGACTCTTCTCAGCTGATGACTTAACACTCAATTTACTGCCCATTTAAATATTCTATTTTGTTCTATAATTGTCGAAGCTCTAAGCTTTATACCGTTTCATTACTACTCATAGTACTTAACAAACACAATGTTATGCATATGGCACAGACACTTGTTAGTGACTACAACCTTTTGCCAAACTTTTTGAAAAACCTTTGGCAAAATTTTGTTTCATAAATTGCCTTAAGGCCTTCAAGAAAAACATGTTGAATCAATATTTTCTTTAATAAATAAGTGTGTAATTTTAGAAAAAGGCTGAAGCAATATTTACAAAATTAAAAGATTTCTGACTTGTTACATAAAATATCATTTCAAGAAACATATATATAACTTATAAAAGTAATTAGAATTGAGCGCCTCAAGAGTCTAGAATTCTACTGGCATAACAGCATACGTTGGAATTCACAAGACTTAAGTGTTCATCTAGTCCTGAGGTTTTCACACATTTGACTGTGATCCACTATAAGATATGTATCTAGCATCACAACACACTACACACATATATAAACAGTTTCATGAAGCAGTATTTCTACTTACTACATGCAATGCACTGATTTTTTTCCTATTTCTTCTTCCTTCTTTACTTCCCTCCCTCTTCTTTCTTCCTTCAAATATTGATTACAACCTTCTAAACTGATTTCATGATCCTACTGGGTTGCCACCTGCCCGCTGAAGTACACTGATTTGCTCCAATCTTCTCCCTTTTTCTTACAAGGAAGTTAAGACTCACAGAGATTAACTGGCTTGTCCAGTGTTGCAACTAGTTAATAAATATGGGATAAGAATCTGGGTAATTTAAGTAATTCCCAGTTCACTATTCTTTATACTTCCCAGTTCATTATTTTTTGTACTACCGTTTCTGCTAATTTATATACCATTTATATACGATTTCTACTAATGCTTTCCCTCATAAAAGTAAACATTGCATAGAGATGAAGAATAAATATAACAAACTCATTAACTAAACCAACAAACAAAAACAGTTTATACTCTTTCTTACTTAGTAAAGCGGATTTCCAGATGAGAAGTCAAATATTCTCGTGGGGTAAAGGTATGTTCCCAAACCACCATGTTTGGTACATAATTTATAGAGAAACACAACTCAGAAAGTGCAGTGTGCAATTTATCAAGGCTGAAAAAATATTATTGAACAGTAAATTAAAAATTTTTTTTAGCATTTCATCACAGCAATACAAAATTCATTTTATAAACATATCAGACTTTATTTGGGAATAATAACTGCAAAATTGATTTTTTCTCTCTTAAGATCTGAACTGACAAGTTCAAAATCTCTAGATTAGGTATCACTAACCTTTGAGAGCAATTTTCTAAAGATAGCATCATTCATTTGTTTCTTCATTCAGATGATGACTATATTGACTTAATATACAAGAAAGAGCTTATTCTGCACTCATAAAGAATCATTTCCAACTCCTGCTGTACTTTCTGTTCTGGAGAAAGAAAGCTGTCTACAAAATGGCCAATAGCTTGCTCAACATAGGAAGCAAGGAAGTAGGCAATTTACTTTAAACAAAAAATATTCACCTACTATTGCTCATCTATACCTCCCCTACAAACAAACAAATAGCACTGAATGCTATCTAGTCTAATACACCCATTAAAAAAGAAGGACATCAAGTATTTTCTAATATATGACAAGATGCCAAAGTAGTGTCAGACATCTGATTTTAAATAAACTGAAAATCATAGACTGCTTATAGTATTCCCCCCCAAATCTTTAGACAGATTCTTGGCCTTCAATATTCAACATATAAAGACAAATGACATCTATTACATGTATTTTCTTCAAAAATCCAAAATATGTATTTTGAGATGAAATAAGCACTAACTGGCTAATCAAGTTCATAAAGGTCAAAAAAATTAACAACTGGGAAATGAAGAATTTACAATTACCAGCATTTCCTCAGTACTAATGCCATACAAAAAATGAAAAAAAACTCCTCTACCTATAACAAAAAGATACAATAGTGGATGGCTTACTTGGTCACTACCAGCCTGTTTTTCCTCATGCTCTCAACTCCTGGTTTTTCCCTTTCAGGTTCCCCTTTCTTACCAGTCTGTTTTTTTGACTTCTTATTCACTGCTTGACTGATGGTTTTGGCACAATGCTTGGGCAGCAACTGAATTTAAAAAGAAATGAAATCATACAAACCAATTACTTTGAAAACATTAACTACTGAAACAAACCTTAGCTAAATCCAGACTATGTGGCAAATATCATGCTAGCACTAAGAAGAGAGGTAATAAGTGAGATGTAGAGTTTACCTAGCCAGCTTGGAGAGCCCACTCAGCTTGGTGAAAAACAGAAACAGGTAAATCTTGTGTGAAGAAACACTTCATAGAGGTAGTTATAATCAAAGCTACAGTTAAAGGACAAGTTAAAAAATACCAGGCAAATGAGGAATAAGAAAGAACATTTTACTGAAAGGAAAATGGCCTATGAAGACCAAGACTATGATAGGACATGATGTGTTCAGAATCTAGTTAGAATGACTAGGTAGTGGAGTATAAAGTACAGGTTAGAGTGGTTTGAGCTGCCTTAGGAAGGGACTTGAATGCCAAGCTAGAAGCTTAATTTTAAACTGTAATCCTAAGGACGGAGGGAATTTTTAAAAAACCTAATAATGGAGCTTCACAACGTAATGAGATTTACTGAGAGTGTGAGAATAAAATTAAAAAAAGGAAAAAAAAAAACTAGCTAAGAGATCATTTTCTTGCCTTCCTACACAATTTTCCTATCTGTAAGGAAACATTTAAATTATCACCTGGTCACTAAGAGTACACTGTTCCGTGCAAATATCAGTGATGAGATTTCTAGCTTGTTTGGCCATTTCATCGAGGAACATATTACATAAGGAAAGACTGCGATCTCCAATATGATGTCTCTGTTAAAGCAAAACAGTAACAACAATAATAAAAACTATAAGAAAGTAGTTTGAATTAAAACACTTTTTAAATAAACATGGAAAATAAGGTTCAAGTCTATTCTACAATAAGGAGTGAGGATGGGAGATGTTATAGATTTCTTTTATCTCTTTTAACAACTAACCTACCACCATATTGTATTTGCACACAACTGACATAAAATAAGTACCTGGTGATTATACAATTATGATTGCAAGGAATCTGAAAGGACCAGTGTCTGCCTTAACATGAAAAACTGTTAATTTTCAAATTCCAATGTCCTATATCCAGTTCTTAAATAATAAAATATCAAACACAATATGAAAGATCAGATTTAGAGTTATATTTTCTGATCTCACCTGATTATACACACACACACGTGTGTGTGTGTGTGTGTGTGTGTGTGTGTGTATATATATATATATATATATACATAAAAATCTTGAAAACATAGAATTTTGTAGTGTATAAACAGAAAAGAAATGTTAAAATATTTAAATAAAATCATTAGAAATCAACTCAGTAAAACAAACAAATTCACAAGGCATTCAACTCTCTAAAATCAAACTCCCTATCCCAGAAGAGAAAAAAAAGCTGACCATGAATGCATTTTCTGAACACAACAGGGGAAAAAAAGAATATTATATCTAACGTTTGGGAAATTATATACATATATGTAGATACATACACTCACTCAAATCTATCTATCTCTAGCTACAGAATTCCGTATCATTTTAGTTTTGGTGGGTGTTGCAATAGTTTAATGGGTTTTTCTTGTCAATGGTAACTGGAATGTTGAGTATATAATGCTGTACAACTTTGCACTATACATTTGCAATACTTACAAAGAGACAGCTTTTAAAAAAATTTCTATTGGAGTATAGTTGATTTAAAATGTTGTGTTAGTTTCTGGAGACAGATTTTTATAAGTTTTCTTTCCCTGATCTTCCATAATTATATAACAAACATATGCAGACATTACAAACATTATTTCTATGCTGAAATAAATGTAAGATAATATAAAAGAATATGAAAATACTTAAACATGTAAAATAACTGTTTCTAGATGTACCATGCTACCTTATAATGTATTTTATTTAAAATGCCCTTTAAAACTTGAATAGGAAGCAAAACCTAAAGGGATCTACAGACCAGATACAATTAAATAATGGTTCACTTTAAGGAAAAATTTCAAATTATAAACATTTGTGTTTTATTTAACCAGACTCTGACTCCTGAAAGATAAAACGTATCCCTTGCTATCCCTTCTTCCGGAAAAAAAGAACACTGAACTAGCATTGCTTCACACTTACTAGACTAACTTATTTAAAATACAGATCTGATTTCACTACTTCTCTTCAATGGCTCAAAAATGCTAAGACTGGAAAGAAAACAGTACTAAGATTTCTTAACTCTGGCTCTGTGCTGAAAACAGAGGATAATGGCAGAAGCAAAGAGACCACTTAGGAGACAATAACAATCATCCAGGCAAAAGATGATGTGGCTTGTTCAAGGGTGAGAAGAGGCAGGAGTCTGAATATATAAACATATATAAAGGCAGAGCCAAAAACAGAAAGGCTTCAAGTTGGGGTGGATGTGGAAAATCAGTAATTCTATTCTGGACATGTTACACTTCAGATGGTTAAAAATACCTAAGTTGCAGCAGGATACAGAGAAAATCTAACTCGAAGGGAAAGGTGTGGGCTGCAGACATAGATTTAGGAGACATTCGCATATGGAAGATTTTTAAACAATGAAACTGGAAAAGATGAGTGAGCTACTCTACTGGATGGTACAGTTACAGCAACACGATAATTAGTTTCTCATTAGTACTGGCTACCATTATCTGGGAATCCTGCTGACCCAGGAGGGTGTGAATTTCAAATCTAGTTCAAAAGGTACCATCTTTCTTCAAATTCACTGTAAGAACTACAGCTTAAAATAAAGCCTCAGCATTAAGAAGTTGTTCTAGAGGCCTTTTCTATAACCTTTCTGATCTAAATGAGATGAATGGCTAAAACTAAAATTACAAAGCAAGATTGCACTGAGAACTATTAACTGTGCACACCAACTTACTCTATCCTCACCCTTAGGTGAATTCCCTCATCACCCTTAGATGAATTCCCTCAACGTTCCCAGAGTGCCCCATGTATATTTCTACCACAACACAGATCATCAGATCACGGATTTGTCTAGGGTAAAGACTGTGTCTTTGCATCCTTTCAATCACAGGTTTAAGAAGGCACAGCTGGAATATAACAGGCTTTAACAAGTTAGCTAAATGAAAAACAGAATAGTACCCCTTACTAGCTATATGAATATAGGGAGAAAAAAAACATCAGTCCACCAGAAATTATCAGTAGTTCTGACTATGCTGTTACTTTGTTGTAATAATCAAATGCAACAAAAGATGAGAAATGCTGTATAAATTCTATGGTTCTATATAAATATAAACACACTATTAATTACCTGTTGTAATTATTTGGTAAGAACTGAGTCTTACCCCATTAGGGAACCATAACTTTACCAACAAAATGAGGTAGAAACATTAAAATAAATGCTACGGGTTAGATGACGATAGATAAAATAATGATGAAAGTGCTATGAAAATATGGTAAAGGAGGGACAGATTTTAACTGGAGCAATGCTGAAAACCTTTTTGGAGGAGGTGGATTTAAGCTGATCATTGAAGAAAAAGTAAGAGTACGACAGGTAGAGGTGCAGTGAAATGAATTTTATGTATGAGGAAAAAGCCTCTAAGATGCCAAAAAGTAGACTAGTAAATTAGTACAGTTTACCTAAGGTGGGATAGTTACAGTAGGGAGTGGAAAGTAGAAGACTGTGAGTATATAGTGGATAAACAAAATGTGATATATACATACAATGGATTATTATCATTCATAAAAAGAAAGTTCTGATATATCTATAACACGGATGAGCCTTGAAACAGTACATTAAATGAAATAGGCCAGACACAAAGGGACAAACACTGTATGATTCCACTTATATGAACTCTCTAGAAGAGGCAAATTCATAGAGACAGAAAGCAGACTGGAGTATACCATTCCAATGGAATGCTGAAGGATGGGGAGCTATTGCTTAAGGGTATACAGAGTCTCTGGTTGGGGTGATGAAAGTTTTAGAAATGAACAGTGGTGAGGTTGCACAACACTGTAAAGGTAATTAATGTCACTGAACTATACATTTTAAAATACTTAAAATGACATTTTTATGTTTATATATGTATTTTTCTTAAAGACAAAAAAACAAAAGAAAAAAAAAGAATGGGGGTAGAGATCAAATTGTTGACGATTTTAAATTTTTACTTTCTCCATATGCAATGGAGAACCACTGATGGTTCTTTAAGAAGGAAAGAGGCACTCTGGTGGCATTGTGTTAGTCTTTAAGGCAGATATTGAAGGAAGAAAAATTATTTAGCAGTACAGATGAAAAACACTGAAAAGCTGAACTACAATATACCACACAAATAAAATTAAGAGGACTTGATGGGTAATTAATGGGAAGGATGATGGTGAGGAAAAACTGACAGTATATCTTAGGTGTCATGATTGGGGGAAAAAATCTTTTAATTGTAAAAAATCTACAAATCTATTAAAATTGGTGGTATTATATCCTCACAGGTATTAATCTTAAAAGCACTCCCTAATAAACTTCCTGCAGGCTAATTTCTGTCTGAGTCTGCTTCCAATGGAATGCTGAAAAACAATCTGCAATAGATACTACCTAATGCTTAAAGATAATAATAATGCTGCTATTTGTAAGTTTCTTTTCTACAAGTTCTGCAGCTCTAAGTAAAGGGATTCAAGACTAAGTTAAATTATTTTTTAAAATACTATTTAATTTTAATATATAGTCTTACCATACTCACAAAGTGATATTTCTTCTTGAAAGATTAGAAGAAATACTGAGTACATTTTTGATAGATACTTGGTATCTGTAAAACTGAGTAGTTCAATTACTCAGTAACTGTGTGTGCCTATATGTGAATATATTACAAATACCAGCAAATCTGGATTTTGCTTACTGTATCAATTATATTGACAAGTCAGTGAAATTCCTCTTTGAAATGTTTGTTTAGTCAGTAATCTCTACAACTTTCAAGTCTTTTCAATGAGCGTTTCAGAGGAAAACTAAGCATTCAAAAATCAATCACTATATAACTTTACCATAAATATTAATACCTGACTCACTATTTATTTTAATAAAGGTAATTCCAAGTGACTTTATGATATGTTCTTATAAACATGTATGTATATTTATCTGATCATTCAAATAGATATTATGTCTATATCATATATCTATTCAAGCACTCTTCTGATTCTGCATAGAGATGCATTAAGTGGGCAGCTAGATTAGATAATTAGAACTTTGTGAGTCTTTGTGAACATTTGGTCAGCTTTATGTTTAGAGTAGTTTATTCTGCATACCATATAAATCGCAATACTACTCTGAAATTACCTCTTCTGGACACAGTTCATGTGTGCAACTCATAAAATGAGTGCAAAGTAGTGGGAATGCAATTGAGTATCTTGACTGAGAGGGTAATTCCAAACATTGTTGAAACATCTTCTCAAAAGCACGACTATAAAAACTATAAGGAAACAAAAATTAGAATCACAATTTTTATAGTTAAAATTAAAATTTTATGAAACAGTACCTTACAATTAATTTAATTTGATTCAAGTAAGCAAAAATTACCAACTGTAGCATTTATTCTCTTAGGAAGAGAAAAGTTATTTTTCCAAAGAGTTATCTCTTACACACCAATAATCATTTCAGAGTAATAAAAATATTATTTATATAACATTAACACATTTTTTAAATAAAAAAATTAAAAGAGAAGATAAACCATATCTATGGCATATGAATATACGATATTCAAATCTTACATCATCAAATTTTATCAAAGCTAAGTCACTATCAATTGTAAGAAACACCATTATTTTATGTACCACTAAGAAAGAAAAACATTGTCAATTAAACAATGACACACCATCAATTTTAAATTACTTCCGGATTTAAGAGATGTTAAATCTAAAAGAATGTGAGGTGATAAAATATAGTACATCTTGGAATAATGAAGACAAACAGAAGTAGTAAACATGTCTTTATCTTGGATATGACAAAGTAAGAATGTGGTTAAGAGAAAATATGGATAAAAATTAATTAGATGACTGAAAATTTGCAAATTTTAAACATTATTCAAAGTGCCTTTATTTCCCAGAAAGAGAAGAGGAATTTCTGATTGCTGTATCCTTCTTTTGCAATAGGAACCTTTCTGTAGCTCAAAAATACCTAAACGTAAAATGTTTCGTTTTCTTTCCAAGGTAGCCTTTGGGTCAGACAATAGGATAGGGTACCAAATAATCCTTAAAATTCTTACAAACTTGTTATGTGATAATTGTGTTTCATGAGTTGCATTAAGAGATCCCTATGTCTTCCCCGCCTGGCGATTTGGATTTCTTCTGTAACACTGCTAATTAAAGCCATACTACAAACTGCAAAAATCATTGTAGATTGATTTTTTTCCCCAAAAATAAAAGCAACGAGAAGCTTTTCATAATGATCGTTATTCAATACAGAGAAACTATCACTATCCACTGAGACTATCTCAGCATTTTAGAATTAAAGGAATCTACTAGACTATTCCCATCAGCTTCCCTAAAGGAAAAAAGGTTAGGAAGCAGAAACAGAGTTGTTACTGTACAGCTCTGAAGTAAGAATACTTAAGTTTGAGTCCTGACACCACTGTTTATTAATTTTATTACAATCAAGCTCACTTATTCATTTAAATATTTATTAAGTACCTACTATATTAGACATTAAGGAAACAAAAACATGACCATCTTCAAGAACCATATTATGGGGCTTCCCTGGTGGCGCAGTGGTTAAGAATCCACATGCCAATGCTGGGGACACGGGTTCGAGCCCTGGTCTGGGAGGATCCCACATGCTGCGGAGCAACTAAGCCCATGCGCCACAACTACTGAAGCCCGCGCACCCAGAGCGCGTGCTCTGCAACAAGAGAAGCCACTGCAATGGAAAGCCCACGCACCACAACGAAGAGTAGCCCCTGCTCGCCCCAACTAGAGAAAGCCCGTGCACAGCAACAAAGACCCAATGCAGCCAAAAATAAATAAATAAATTTTAAAAAGAACCATATTATGTGGGGGAGAAAAAGAGTTGTAAAGTACTAAGTATAACAAAAGAGCTATATGATAGAAGCAAAGGAGAGTGGAGCACAATGGAGGCAATAGTTACCACATCATCATAATACTAATGTCTTAACTTAATACTGCAGAGTGAAATTATGTGCTATTTAATTTCCAATGTTTGCTCTATTTGACCCTGATCCAAAACTTTTTTCCTTTAGTCTAATGACACAATCTGAAGTGACTGTTTTTCACCTCCTCAAAGAAAGTGTAAAAAATAAATTCACATCAGTAAGAGTTGCTCTTATAGAGAATTAAAAATAGATACAAAATCCCAACTTGGTAAACTTCATTCTATTGGCAAGTTGTCCACTATTCCGTTTATTCTTAAGAGTCTACTACTGAACTGTACTAAGCACCACACTAACATAAAATAATCAAGAAACATACCTTTGGATAGTAAAAATTTCAAATTCTGATTTAAAGAAAATTACAACATACCAAAATATGGAGAGATCTGATGTTTCCACCAACATTTCCACCAAGGAATCTACCATTTTTGTGTGAAAAATTATTGTATTCATCATCTTTCCAAGTTCTCTGTGATCTGAAAGACTAAGTGAAGCCTTAGAGACACTAGTATATGCCTGTAAAAGTAAAGCAAAAAACAAAAGTAGTTTAGGTAATGACTTTAGGTATAGAGCAAGTCTACAGGGGGGAAAGAAAAAAAAAAAACAACCCACTACTGAAAAATACTTAAAGTTTATTATGAGCAACATCACCTTTTAAAAATTGTCTACAGTGACCCAAACTTGAAATTCCTATCAAGAATTTCTTTAAATAAACTGAAATACTGTCCATAAAACAGAATCTAATACATGGGTCATTCATCTTGAATGCCCAAAATAAGTGAAGTTACAATATCAAAAGTATAAAACAACGAATTGTCATGGTGTTCCTACCAAAAGAGGTTTTCAATCTATTTCAAGAGAAAACATACATAGGAAACAGTAAGATGAAAGTAGGTATTGCACATGTTGATTCAGGGAGGTTTTCGATTATACTGAATCATTAAAAACTGGATAACATAACACACTGTATTAACTGATGGATTCTAGAAAACCACTGTGAAGATGGTAAAAATTAGTGTAGGTTGACCAAAAAGGCAATAGGTCTTAACCGAAACCATCAGGATAGGTTGTGAGGAAAAGAAATTCCACTAAAGAGGTACCAACTCACAGAAAGCAAAACCTGCCCACAGACGGTGGACATTTCAGAAGGGTGGAGAACAAGAATAGGAGGGGTGCCTACAGAACAAAACACTGCTCACTATGGCCGCGGTTAGAGTGCAGAGAAAAGAAAGGAAATGGTGAAAGAAGAGATTCAACCAGATCCTGCAGATCCTTGAATATCATGTTAAAGAATTTAAACTTTTCGGTGAACCACCGAAGGTTCTGTGTGATGGCTAATTATTGTTTAGAAAGATTATTCTTTGTGGAGGGGGAAACAGAGAGGGGTGGGCAGAAAGGGAACAGAAGGCAGAGATCTTTTAGGAGGAAGTGGTGGCAATAATCCAGACAGGATTATGCTATGGTCTAGGGTCGTACAGTTCAAAAGTGTTTAATCTGGGAATGACTAGATGTGATAGGCAACAGAGAATTATGGATGATGGCCAGGGTTCTGGCTTTTGGGAGACATTCCTTCATAAATCTCATATGTGTGCCTACACACCCTGCTGGATATGCCAAAAACGCAAGGCCCAGACCACTCACTATCCAGGCCATTTCTGGGGTTATATTTGCATCTACCAAACTTGAGAAATAAAGAAATGTGTCCCTCTGGAACAAAGAGCAAGTATGCTTACTGTTGATGACAAAACAGAGGGTTCCTCAAACTCAGTCCTCCTTAGTTGCAAGATATGACCAATGCATAGCATTCATCTGGGTCTCTCTGTACTACCCACATGAGACAAGGAAGCAAGGGAAAAATGATGTATATATACTGATGTTCATGCCACTTCCTGTGCAGTGAATTAAGTCCTTTGTCTCTGATCCAAGACCCCCATGTCTTCTGCTAGTACCCATGAAACATTAAGAGACTAAATAATTATTGCCTTTTAAGTAGGATAAAAATCAAACCTCAGCTTCTACAATGGGAAATCTCAGCTTCTACATGGAGGAAATTACCATTCACTGAGGCAGGCACATCACAAAGCAGAATTTTATATTTTGTTGTTTGTGTCTGCCAGTAAAGGGGGGAGAAAGAGGAATATGATGGCAATACTCTAATGGCAAGATATATTCTGGACATTCAGCACAAACTAAGTCTAATGGAAGTTTAATTTACCTTTCATCAGATTTAAAGTATAAAGAGAAACCAGTAGTGGCCATGAGTTCAATAAAGACTTCCATTAACTGAGCCTCATTTTAAAAATTCTGAATTAAAATATCACTGTGAAAATAAATTCAGATGAAATAGATGGTGACAAAATGAGATAATTTGATTTAAAACACTCATTTGAAATGTGTGACAACAATGGAAGAAGAAACATACATTACTAAAAAAGAACTGGTTTAAATAAAAGTCTAAGATTTGAACAACCCAAGTAAATTAGAAGGCAGAAGAGAAGAAGCTAAATGAAAGAGTGACTGAAGATGCTTAGGGGACTAATGAGACACAGTGGAATGAGATGCCTTAGGAAGCAGAAAAAAATGGCAGAGAATACATGTAGAGAAGGAGAACTCTTCTTTTAAGACTACAAAGACTCCAGTGAAGGCACAAAGCATATTATAACATTCTCCCAAATGTTTATCCTTCTAGCCCTGCTCCACTCAAGAAGTGATATCTACAGAGCTCTACATCTCTCTCTGGCCATATGCTTATACCTAATAACTCTTGTCCTTCTACCAGATCACTGATCAAACTCAGATCATTCATATCTTTTGTGAAGATATTGATATTTTCCTTCTTGTAGTAATACTTTACACTGAAAAGTTTCTTTACTTGCCCTTTCCTGTGTAAGCTATTTTCCTATTCAAATTCTACCTATCTTTCAATGTCTGGGTTAAAACGTTGCTTTCTCTATAAAGCCATTACTAGCAACTCCAACTTGAAAAAACTTTCTCCTTCCTAAGAAAACTATAATTAATTGTTAATCACACTCCGTCGGTGGCATATTTTAACGTAAGCTTTTAGATTTTTAAACTGCTATTTAATTTTTCATGTTTTGTGCCTTGTCTTCATAGCCAGATTTATAAAATACCCAAAAGAGGATTTGTACTCTTCTACAGATTATATAATACTACTGTCAATATTTTATCTCCTGCATCCTATGGTCTAGTCTGTAGTCTTAGAACCCTCACTGTTGACCTGCTCTTAATAATCTCTGCAAACCTCCTAGATTCTGGACACTGCCTCCCACCTCACACTTCTGCCCCCTTTTCCTAGTTAAGACTTCTCTGGCTTAGTTTTATGTCCCATTATTTCCTTCCTTGGTATGTTCTGACCTATTATCACTAAAAAATAAGAATCTATTATGCAATAGAAAGGGGTTGAGTGACTGTATGTCACAATCCTGGTTAAGAGCAATGTTACAGGTTGAATTATGTCCCCCAAAACTATAATTCCTAATACCTCAGAATGTAAAGAGTCTTTATAGAGGTAATCAAGTTAAAATGAGGTCATTAAAGTGGACCCTAATCCAATATGATCAGTGTCCTTATAAAAAGAAGAAATTTGGATACAGAGATAAACAAAGAAGGAAGACTATGTGAAGAGAGATAGCAATGTCATTACAGTGGTGCGTTTATAAGCGAAGGAAAATTTAAAAATCTCACAGAGGGATATATCAATTCTATATCTCTAATGCTCGCTCAAATGCTTTATATTCTGCTGTATGACTGCACTGGACAAAGGTACAATTCTCAAGTAAATTTTTCAAATGAATAAGTTTAAGAATCCTAGAAGTATTTAATAAGGGTAAATTTGAAATGCACCTAAATCTCTAAAATTCTCTGAACCTGAATGTTGGTTTAGGCACTCCCACAAACTAAGAGTAAGAGACTGAAAGCAGTTCAAACTTTGTGACAATGACTCTTTAAATTTTTGATGTGTATATCCTTTGGCAGAGTAATTCCACTTCTATTTTCATTCATTCTATAAGCACTGCTTATGTATTGTTTCATAGCACTTTTTAAAACAAGAAAATTTTAATTTCTAAACTTTATTTTTAACTGGAAGAGAATAACCTATAATATATACACATTAAACATTTTGGGATGGTGGTATCTCAAGTATTCTTTCCCTGATCTCCCACTAACCAGCTCTACAATCTCAGGCAAGTTACTTAAAACTGTGGCTTAATTTATAAAATCTTAATTTCTAAAAATATGCTGCTGTAGAACACAGAGCAAGAGACAGAAAAGTGCCTACATATTTTGACATTAGAAGGAAAGAACCTAACAAAAGCAAAAGCACCTCAGGGAACTAAGCAGACTGCCAGAAAAGTACGCTCTTTCTGTGAGTCCTTCCTGAGACTGTATTCATCTAAAAATCTCTTCCTCAAACACACAGTGGTTATATTTTCACTTTTAATTAAAACACTTTTAAATTTTTTTATGTTGCAGAACAGTATACAGTATAACCTCATCTATAGGTTTGAACACCTAAAAGGATACTGCATAGGCCAATTATTAGAAGTTAATATTTCTGGGGAATGAAACTGGGAAAAGTGCGAATTTTCCTTTTCTACTTTACCTCTGGATACTTTGACTTTTTATAATGAGAACATATTATTATTATTTTTAAATATACAGTTATTGAAAATACCATGCCACAGTTTCCCCACAATTACTAGAAATATTTAAGGGGCAATTAAATTCTATCATTAAATTTACAGTACATACAAAAATTTCAGGCTTGAATTTTAAAAAGTCCTTAAAAACTATTTATGTGATGGTTATATATTGAATAAAAACTTTTAAAGTCTAATATCATTTATTTCTGCATTTCAGAAAAATGAAGCTTTTAGCACTAGATCCGGGGATGGTAAACTATGGTCTGTGAGCCAGCTGCTTGCTTTTATAAATAGTTTTATTGAAACACAACTATGCCCATTTGTTTACATATTAAATAAAGCTGCTCTCACACTACAATGGCAGAGTAGTTCTAACAAAGACTACGTGGCCCAAAAACCTAGTTATGTAAAAATTATGATACTGTATTCAAAAACTTTTATATTGGTATAAGTGAGAAATATATTTATCCAAATTTAACAACTAGTACAAAATGTGTCTTCTATATATACAACTCAATAGCAAAAAACCAAACAAATCAATTAAAAAAGTGCAGAGGATCTGAATAGATCTTTTCCCAAAGAAGACATACAGATGGCCAACAGGTACATAAAAAGATGTTCAACATTACTAATCATCAACTCACACCTGTTACAATGGCTATTATCAAAAAGATAATAAATAACAAGTGTTGGTGAGGATGTGGAGAAAAGGAAATCCGTGTGCATCATTGGTAGGAATGGAAATGGGTGCAGCCATTATGGAAAACAGTATGGAGGTTCCTGAAAAAATTGAAAATAGAACTAACATATGATCTAGCAATTCCATGTCTGGGTATTTACCTGAAGAAAATGAAAACACTACTGCAAAAAGATATCTACACCCCTTTGTTCACTGAAGCATCATTTACAATAGCCACAACATGGAAACAACCTAAGTGTCCACTGATGGATGAATGGATAAAAAAGTTGTGGGACACACACACACACAATGGAATATTATTATTCAGCCATGAGAAAAGGAAGGAAATCCTGCTATTTGTGACAACATGGATGGACCTTGAAGGCACTGTGCTAAGTGAAAGAAATCAGACAGAGAAAGACAAATACCATATGATCTCACTTATATGTGGAATCTAAAATAACAAAAAACAAAACAAAATGAACCAAAAAAACCCCAAACTCACAGATACGGACAACAGATTGGTGGTTGCCAGAGGCAGGGAGTCAGGAGTAGGTGAAATGGGTGAAGGTGGTCAAAAGATATAAACTTCCAGTTACAAAATAAATAAGTCCTGGGTATGTAATGTATAGGATGGTGGCTATAGTTAATAACACTGTATTATATATTTGAAAGTTGCTATGAGAGTAAATCCTAAAAGTTCTCATCACAAGAAAAAATAAACTTTGTAACTACATGTGGTAATGGATATTAACTAGACTTACTGTGATCATTTCAAAATACACTTATATATTGAATCATTATGTTGTATACCTGAAACTAACAGAACGCTTCATGTCAATTATACCTCAATATAAAAAAGTTTCTTCCACGAAGTAAAGACTATGTTAGTTATACGAAAGAAGTCTTTTCAATAGGCGTACAATAATGAATATTTTTTTCATACTAAGTTATGTTTTCATGTTAACTAAGGTATTCAATAACAAAACAGAATGACAATGAAAATTATTCTTACCTGTAATCTAAACCAGTCTAATCTCATTCCTCTGAAATCAAATACTTCCCCGTCTTCAACTACAGTAGGAAAAAGATTACAAAGCAAATTAATCTAATTAATTTGTAATTAATATAATTTGTAATAATGTAATTATACAAACCTATAATCACATTTTAAAATTTAAGAGCTAAGACAATTCCACTTCTGGACATATATACAAAAGAATAAAGGCAGGGTCTGGAAGATATGTGTACACCAATGTTTACAGCAGCATTATTCACAACAGCCAAAAGGTGGAAGTACCAAAAAGTCCATCAACAGATGAATGGATAAACAAAATGTGATATAAACACAAAATGGCACATTATTTAGCCTTAAAAAGGGAACAAATTCTGTCACATACTACAACATGGATCACATGTTGAGGACATTATGCTAAGTAAAATAAGTTAGTGACAAAAAAAGACAAATACTGTACAATTCAGTTATGTGAAGTATCTAGAATAGCCGAACTCATAGAAACATAAAGTAGAATAGTGGATCCAGGGGCTGGAGGGAAAGGAAAATGGGGAATTGTTATTTTATAGAGTTTTAGTTTTGCAAGATGAAAGGTTCTGAATATTTATTGCACAACTATGTGAGTATACTTAACACTACTGAACTGTACACTTAAAAATGATAAGGTAGTAAATTTCATACTATGTTTATTTTACTACAATTTAAAAATAAAAATAATTTAATAGGTAAGAGTGAAATAATTTTCATATCCTATAAAGATGATGATAAAGGAGGCAGTTATGCTAAGAGAAGTGTAAAGTACAGACTTCTCTCCTAAACCCTGTGACTCTCATTTTGCTTACATGTCAATTTAAAGGACCTAAAATAGAGCATGAGGAATCCTGTGAATAGAAACTTTGGATAGCACGCTGCAGTTCCACAAAATAACTTTATATAAACCAAACACCACCAGGCAAGGTTACAGTAGATTCATTACTTAAGTGTGATAACTATAAAGATTAATAAAACTAAAATAAATTTATTACTCAGAAATTTTCAAGGTTTCTGATACCTTTTACTTAAAGATTATAAAACTAAAACATCATATCAGTCTACTGGAATAGAGTATTCAACTAATGGAGAGGCCGTCTATTATAGGACATCAAGTTTTGAGATGGACAGACCTGAACTTAAGATCCTACTGTACTATTTAACATCTGTTAGAGTGTGGGCAAACCATGTTAAATAATTGAGAGGTTAACCCTCAAACCTTAAGTTTCCAAATCTGTCAAATAAAAGTAATAACAGCTTTTTAACACTGATGAGGATTAAATAGGATAATACATATAAAGTGCCTGCCCAGATTAACCATTTTATTAATGGTATCCATTATTGTCATAGGTAATGCTTGGACCAAATATGCACTTTGTTACGATGTGGGGTTCTCATTTTTCTTTATTTTTTTTTTTATATTACAAAATGCTTTTTCCCCCCTGCTGAATAATAAGAAATGTTAAGCTATATGTCTCATGATTTTTATAATCATCACACATCCATTTTGGAAACCTTTGCTTCAGAATGAACAAAGTTAAAACAAAAGAGAACAGGTTAAACATGCCCAAAAATAAGGTAAGTAATTCTGTAAAAACTAACTGCTAAATCCTCTCTTTAATAATCGAATTTGAAACCTGATTACAAGAAAATATGTTTTTATTTAAAAGACTTATTACCTTGTTTTACACTTAGAGAAGTCATAGTGTTCACAAAAGAGGACATGATGATTGATTCATCTTCAGGGCAAACAGAAAGATTCTGAAAAACAAAAAATAATGATAAAAACATGTAGCTGGGAAAAAAACTCATAGGTCCATCAACTGGTAGATGGATAAACAAACTAGCATATCCATAGTATGGAATATTTTTCTGCAATAAACATTCCTTTCTGGAATGGAAGGTTGATACACACAATAACATGGATGAATCTCAAAAACATTATGCTAATTGAAAGAAATGAAAAACAAAAAATTATATCATGACAATTTCATTTATAGGAAAAACTTATTTAAAAGGCAAAAGGTGACAAAAAGCAGACAAGGGGTTGCTGGGGGTCTAGAGAGGGAATCAACTACAAAGGTGCAGAAGAAAACTTGTAGTGTTGGAAATGCTCTACATCTTGACTGGTGATGTTACATGAATGAATACAGTTGCCCAAATTCAAACAGTACACTAAAAATGGATGATTTTTATCATATATAAATTTTACCTCAACAAAATTAGGGCCAAAAAAAAGCCCTCTCAAACTGGCTAAAAAAAGTGAATATTTGATAACTGCATGTAAAGTAGATGCTAAATGATAAACTTTTTAAAAAGTGGATGCTTAACTCACAAAAAGCATAAACAATTTTCAAAACATTAAGACTTATACAACAATGTAAATGTACACAATGTCCTATACTGTACACTTAAAAATGGTTAAAATGGTAACTTTTATGTTATGTATATTTTACCATAATTTTAAAAAAACTAATACCTATTACAATGAACTATTTTAACAGGTTAATCTTAGTTCTAAATTTAAATCGTAACAAATGGTTAAAAACACTATGCATATACTTTACAACAGAAGTGGGTGGTAAAAAGCTCAGACATTTGAGTTAAGACTTGAGTTCAAATAGTGGCTCTATTACTCATGAACTGTGAAATACTGATCAAGTTACATAAGGTCTTTTTTCTTCACCATACCTACCGTCACAGAGTTGTTGTACAGAAGTAATATACTATCAATAAATTTGCCAATTATTAATATTAGTATTATTATTGCTGCTGCTACTACTACTACTACTATAATCCCAGAAAAAATAAAAAATTAATTTTCTCAGTATTGTTAAAATCCAGTTTATATAAAAGACACCAAAAGACATGGAGTGACTTAAAAATTCTAATACTTTAACATAAATCTGTAAAATTTATTAATAAATATCCAACTAGTCATAGTAAGTTTCAAAATGCCATGAAACCAGGAGTCTGGTTTACTTTTTAGATTGTGATAGCACATTAGCCTTTGGTTTATCTGGTAAGTAATAACTATTCAAAAAAAAACTGCAGCAAAGCAATAACACTCTAAGGATAAAATCAGCTTTTCTATTCCCCCTTTTAATAGACATTATTAAAGGAAGCATATGAGCTCCATCTAGTGGATAAAAGAAATAAAGTAGTTTAGGATAGTAAACTATAAGCTGTATAAAATCCAGGGCAAACAATTACATGAACAATTTTTTTTTATTTGCATTTTTAGGTAAGTTTGAAAGAAAATTTGGATTTCAAAGTACGGTTATTTATGTGGAAAATGAGTAGTTTTAGAGTAGTCTTAATATAAAGAGAATTCATGCTGCTCTTCCTCTCTTAGCTTACGTATGTTAGCTTATAGTAGTTTATAGACATTTGTGATTTTTTAAAATGAAAACACTGAAACATTATTTTCCTTACAGTCAATTTATTTGGAATAAAAATAAAAAGAAATCTATATTAAGATTAAAAAGATTATCTCTTGTAAAAAAAAAAGATTAAAAAGATAGAATCAAATTATGGAAAGCAAAAAAATGAAAAAAAGCTAAGACTAAAAATCAATAGAGGAAAATCCAAATTGAAAATAAAATTAGGACATTTTATTAAACTATGACATCTAGATGAATCTTTTTTTACTGGCCATTCTCTAACACACTATGCAAAAAGATTTATCTTCTGTTTTCCTCTAATACTTAATTACCAATTATAATGTCTCCATCAACTCTTCTTTATCTCCATAGCCACTGCCCAAGTTCAGGCTCCCAATAGCTCTCACTTAGCCTACTACAGTAATTTTTCTTCTGATCTCTCTGCATCCTCACTTGGCCCCCAGCAATCTATCGCCAACACTGAGTGAGGGTGATCTTCCTAAGTATTAAATCTGATTTATGACTAACCTCCTCTTTTGCAAGACCCTCTATAATTTGGTTACTGTACACCTCCACCCCCAAGATAAAGAATTATTCCTTGCATGTGTTCACTATGAGCTTTATACACACGTAAGCATAATGCCCATCACACTGGACTACAACAAAATGTTTTTGCCCCTCTAGACGATGATCCCCTTGACAAAATATGACCATGACTTATTTACATTTGTATCTTCACCACTTGGTAAAAGATTAATTTCGTAAATGTTTACTGAGCAAACAAATCAGTTATTAGAGAGGCGGGAAATAAGGAACAAAAGGGAGAATATGACATAATTTTTTACCTGCACAAGTTCATTGAGGACAACAGCATCAAAGCCAGAAAGGTACTGCACGTAATACCTCTGCATTACAGGTCCATATTTCCTTACATGTGCTCTAAGCTCTTCCATGTAAAATATTAATTCAGCAATGTGCCTTTTTAAAAAAATTCAAGAAAAATATTGCAAAAATTAAATTCACTGTCATCAAGGAAAATATGAAATGCCTTTGATATTGCTACATTAAGTTTTTTCCTTAGAAAAAGCATTGTTAAATATTTAATGTCAACTAATTTCTTTTTATATTATTTCATATAAATAAAGAAATCATGGAAAGCAAAAAAAAGCTAAGAATAAAAAACTGATAAAAGAAAATACAAAATAAAAATAAAATGAGGACATCTCATACATACATCATTAAAAAATCATAAATGAAAGAAGATTACAGTATTAGGGAGAAGTAAGATTTTTCTGTATGCTCTTATTTCTCTGATTCATTTATCTAACTTGTATTGAGGGACTGTGGACTAAAATGAGAGAAAGATATTACAAACGACACAGTTGCAACTCTGTTAGGATTCTTATTCAAATTTCTGTGTAGTACATAATTTTGAAACATGAATTCCATAAGAAATACTATACTATAGCAAGAAAACAAACAAGACTTCTATGACCACCTAGAGTACTAAAGAGAAAACATTTAAAGCCCTAATTCTAAGCTAAAGTTGACTTTGCATTGTAATTCATACCACCTAACGATATATTATAAATATTCCCTCCATTATGACAAATATGAAAAGCCTTAAAAAAAGTTTTTAAAAATAATGTCACTTTAGTCCCCAAATTCTATAGCCCATAAATCAAAATATCCAAAATATTTTTTTTAAATGCTGCTAACTTACTTATCTATAAAGTCATCTGCACTCTTCTTTGGCATGTTATCTGCATGACGAAGTAGCCAGATAATTTCATCACGGGCAAAGGATAATGCCATAAAAACAAAAAGTGCCTGATAGATATTAAAAAAATAATAATAACATTATTTACTCTCATGCAACGATTAAAAACAAAACGTATTCATAATCTTTCTCCAAGTGAAAAGTCATTAGCAAAACTGATAATACCAACTTTAAAAGACAGAAATGAGAAAACAGAAGAAAACTTCAAAGTATGTATCAGGGAAAGCATGCACATAAGCAAGATGTGAGGAAAATGCAGGAAGGTCTGATTTACGAGTGCCAAGTCAGCAAATCCACTCTCAGCTAAATATAAAATCCTCTTATGTAGCCCCTGACTCAAAGTTTAGTAAAATTTCACAGAGAGAGAAGAAAAAATTTTTTTAAATTTTAATATGACACACTTGTTGTAGCTGAAATAAGAATTAAATCAATTACCTTGGGACCTAGCAAGCCAGGTTGATCAGAGAGGACAGTAGCCAATTCTTTCAGTGCAGACCTTAAAAACTTGCGTCTTTCTCTGTGCATTGAACCACTACAGGGAAAGACACCCACCATTACAGTTTATCTGTTTCTAGTAAACTTATTATTGGCAATTAAATAACATCATTTCAGGGTCAACTTCCAAAGTTTTCTTAGGAAACAGAAGCCCTTACAAATATCTTCTATGTGTTTGTCATTAAGTGACTTTCCAATCTCATCTTTATCCCTGCCTTACTTGTGCTGCTTTTTTAACTATGTTTATTTTCTTCTCTCTAGCTATCAAAATCCTACCCAAACTTCAAGACCAGTCCTTCAAGAAGTATTTCCCAATATACAGATGTCTATTTCTGAATAACTTCTGCCAGTTTAGTACCATATAGACTAGCACTCTATAAACTAGACTGTGAAATCCTCAAAAGTAAGCACTGTTCTACTGTATACATTTGTCACCCCCACATAGAATCAATAAATATAACTTAATAAATATCTGACAATCTATATCCTCCTTTATTAAGTATATTCCTATTAAATATATAAAACTGACTAAATAAAAGCTATATTCAATTAAGGTATTGGGATGAAATCTATTTGGTGCTACTGTTCAAAAACAGAAAGATGAGGAAAGGATAATCATAAATATTCATGTACTAGGTATCTTAAAAATAAAATACAAATTAGAAAAATTTATTCTCACACATTAACAAGGAAAAAAAATCATAGAATATTCTAAAAATTCCAACTCCTCATACTATTCAAAATATACACCATTCCAAAAAAGTTTTTTTATTTATTTATTTATTTATTTATTTTTATTTTTGGCTGTGTTGGGTCTTCGTTTCTGTGTTAGGGCTTTCTCTAGTTGCGGCAAGCGGGGGCCACTCTTCATCGGGGTGCGCGGGCCTCTCACTATCGCGGCCTCTCTCATTGCAGAGCACAGGCTCCAGACGCGCAGGCTCAGTAGTTGTGGCTCACGGGCCTAGTTGCTCCGCGGCATGTGGGATCTTCCCAGACCAGGGCTCGAACCCGTGTCCCCTGCATTAGCAGGCAGATTCTCAACCACTGCGCCACCAGGGAAGCCCCCAAAAAAGTTTTAAAATTTAGATAGTTGCAAAAAATAAATGGCCACACACACACCATATGCCAACAAACTAAGTATTGATAGAAGAAATATGCAACACCAGAAATTAAGCTGTGACACAACAGATTAATTTTAGAAGACACATTAAAACCCAATCTTTGCCTATGTGACCTTAGGTTCCACCTCTCTAAGTTTCAGCTTCTCATCTATAAAGCAGGGATGATGAAAGCTGACTCAAAAAATACATCTTTCATGATGCCTAATATATAGTACCTTTACAATGTCAGTATAATTCTAATGACAAGCTCTCTTTTAACTGACAATAATAAACTCATCTGGTGTAATATCTAAGAAGAAAGTGGGGAAATGTTTTGATTATTTTACTACACAGGGTCGCTGCAAGGAATATTAACATCGAGAGAAAATATGGAGTACTATGGCACGTGTTAATGAAGGATAAGAATTACTACTCCTTACTATTTATAACTGTCTTATATAATAAATAAAGGGAATAAAAATGCCTTACTTTTTTTTTTTAAACATCTTTATTGAAGTATAATTGCTTTACAATGGTGTGTTAGTTTCTGCTTTATAACAAAGTGAATCAGTTGTACATATACATATGTTCCCATATCTCTTCCCTCTTGCATCTCCCTCCCTATCCCACCCCTCTAGGTGGTCACAAAGCACCGAGCTGATCTCCCTGTGCTATGCGGCTGCTTCCCACTAGCTATCTATTTTACATTTGGTAGTGTATATATGTCCATGACACTCTCTCACCCTGTCACATTTCACCCCTCCCCCTCCCCATATCCTCAAGTCCATTCTCTAGTAGGTCTGTGTCTTTATTCCCGTCTTGCCACTAGGTTCTTCATGACCTTTATTTTTTTTCCCTTAGATTCCATATATATGTGTTAGCATACTGTATTTGTTTTTCTCTTTCTGACTTACTTCACTCTGTACGACAGACTCTAACTCCATCCACCTCATTACAAATACCTCCATTTCATTTCTTTTTATGGCTGAGTAATATTCCATCGTATATATGTGCCACATCTTCTTTATCCAAAATGCCTTACTTTTAAAAGATCTTTATAAAAGATAGCTGAGACACCATATATCTGCCTAGGGTCTAACACATGAATAAGTCATAACCATATTTTATGTAGGTCAGGAAAGAAATTCTAACACGCTCCAAAGTATGTTATTTGTACTAGAGAATGATTTTATAATAACATAAGCACTTTATTCAAGTGAAAAAAATACACGGGAAATAATATACTACAGTTAGCAATGAATAAAGATGATTTAAATTCCCAATATCCATTTTACAGCCTAAACCTAAATTCTAAAACTTCTTGTGGTTTTATATTTTTACCTGTGACAATGGTGCTTATCTTTTCTCTGCCTTATAGAAATACTGATGGATCAGATGTTATCTCTACATTACCTAGACTTACAGGAGAAACTATTCTATATAAGTATATCATATATAACAATTAAATGAAATATCAAATTATTCATGAGAAAATTGAAAAGTTGTTCAAACATCTTAAATACACTAATTTCTAATTTAAGTTATCTATATATTTACTAATAAAATATATTTACTAAAATTTGGGAAAGGTATGGGATTAACATACTTTGAAAAGTAAATATTATTTGGGAGACTGTAAAGATATGTCAATTTTCATGAAGTATCATAAAAATCATCATAACTTGCAAAATACTGGCACAAAAGCATAGTGGCAATAAGAGAACTGAATGATACCAAAATAAAGTCCTCTGTATGGTATTCTTTAGAGCATTTTTAAAAACAATTCAAAAATATTTAAAATCTGTCTGCATTAACACCAATACAGAGGTGTTGGTGTTAATACACTGTACTCTGGTACAGATACAGAGGTTATAAACTTATTCTTCATTGGTTGAAAGTCCTTCACTTCTATGACCATATCTTACACACCATTAATCTGCACTCACTTCAACAAAATAATGCTTTAATAAAAGAATTCTTGATTAAAAGTTCCACAGGTAAGTTAGAACTACTTACGCATGTGACACGGCTGCCTCTTTGCATTCTCTTATGTCATTAATACGCTTATTATAGCTATGAGCAAAAAAAAAAGGAAATATGTTAATCTTAATTTGGTCAATAACAGTAAAAATAAGTTAGTCAGATACTAGTCAATTAAAAATGCCTTATTATCAACAAGAAAAACTGGCCTTCAAACTGGAAATACATGGAAGAAGTCTATCCACATCCTTTTCTAGCACCTTAAGTATCCAATCAACTCTTCCTAGAAAAATAAATCTCATATTATATTAAAATCCAGTAATAAAATTAAAATTTACCATGCAGATTTTTATTTTATTAAATACACTTCCTTAAACCCCCAATAGAGACATTAAAATTATACTTCTAATATAATTAGCAGTGATTTCCAAAAATTGGAAGTGCTGACAAAGCTATCACTTCTGGCTTTTTATCACTTCTGACTTTTTATGCCATCTCGTAAGCATGAAAAAATTTCTCAAAGGACATATACTAGTGATCAATACTAGTGACTGTTTGGGAATATGGCTTTTGTGGTGGAGAAAACTGGGGCAGGAAAGCATTTGACTACTTTAAATCATTTTAAGGAACAGAATTATAGGTGATTTTTACTCACCATTTTTAAAAAAACACTTTTTTTTTCAAATTAAAAACATTTAAATAAAAGGAACCGAACACCAACATCAAACAGTTTAAAGGTGCCATCTGAAAAATAAACGCTAATAAATACATGTTAATTTCCTTACTAGTAAATGCAAAAACTCAAAATTCCTAAAATGTTAAAGAAAAATTATCTTCCTGACAACCTGGCTAAAACCACTTAGACCAAGAACTTCAACTTCAAAATTAAGTACGCTAAGATTTCTGTGTTCTTTAGGGAAATGTCCAAAATACACTAATTCTGTAATCACTGACCTGTATAAATAATGAGCTTTTATACTTGTGGTCTGACTTGTAATTACTATAATAATTCACATTTTAAGTTGGATCGATCACTCACGATTTAATAAAAAATTAAAACTTTTCAACTTTAAATACAGAGATTCTTAAATGGTAAATTTAACAAAAATTTGCATAACAAGGGAATTCCCGGGCTGTCCAGTGGTTAGGACGCAGTGCTTTCACTGCCGTGGGCCCAGGTTCAATCCCTGGTCAGGAAACTAAGATCCTGAAAGCCGTGTGGCATGGACAAAAGAAAAGGCGTAACAAAAAGACAATCAGTTTCATGATGCCATTAAACTTATCTGTACCATATATACCATATGCTCACTCAATATATGGAGACTGTCTGGTTCTAAATGTTTACATATATTTAAATATAATTCCACAGAGAGGATGTCAGTATGCTAAGACATAAGTTACATCACATAAGTTTCAGGATTTTTGAACTGAATCAATCAGAAAATGACAAAGCCCACAACGACACAGGATATTTCCAGGTACTCCACCATATAAAATAAAAGGTGAACTAAGAGTTGAAAAATACAGAGGGTACTGTTTCTCATACTATGACTGAGAGACTACCTGCATGAGAATGTCAGAATCACTTATGGTGACAGAAATCAAAACAGTGATCACTTGAGAAGGCTAGAGGGAGAGGGATCAGGGGTGGCAGTACTGATCAGAAAGAGGCACAAGAGAATTTTCTGGGGATAATGGAAATATTCTGTATCTTCATCTAAGTGGTCACCAAGAGTATTCATATGCAAACTTGTTGAGCTGTACACCTAAAATTTATGCATTCTTCTGTTCGTAAATTTACCTCAATAAACTACTGGGGGGGGAGGAAGGGCATTTCTTTAATCTCTCTAAGATACAGATAAAGGAGATATAGAAGGTTAGAGGTGATGCCCAGGAACCTGGATTTTAATTCGCATCCCAGGGTACTTCACATGCACACTAAAATTTGAGACAGTATAGTGGCTTAAACTGTCAGTACTAGACATAGCTTTACATTTTAATCACTAATAGATTTTTTAAAATCTCAATTTCTTTAGGACATTACTGAATTGGATATGAAATAAATGTAGGTAAATTTCACTTCTATGAAGCTGACAAACCCAACACAATTATTCAATATTTTCAGGTTCGGGGGACCCCAGGATATTTTAGATGCTCCTAATTTCAAAGCATTTTATAACCAAGTCTCAGTTCAACAAATGCAGGCATTAAAAATTCCAAGAAAACAAATTTGAGGATCATTTGTGTTACAGGGAATGAATCACTTAGAATACTTCCTTATTATAAGGAAACATGATTTCCTTTTTGCAGTGTCTGACTTCTGTACTTGTTATAATTAATTTAATGAAGTGTTTTTGATTGATTCATATACTTTTCTAAATGCAAGATATTCTAAAATACACTTCTAAAATAGTACTTCTAAAAATTTCAACTCTTAAAATGTACATTGTGCTTTTAGTAATGTCTAAAACCATATTACAATATGCAAAACAGTACATATTTTGTTTCTCCTAGAATGTACATTTTGAAAGGGCAGGAACACTAGATTTTTTAACCTGTGAAATTACCTGTAAAAAATATCAGGATCATTGCTAAAAACAACTTGGTGTGACTGGTAAGTTGGTACAGGCTATATCTTCTTGTGTAATATGATCCTTCTCTATCCCCAAAACTTTAATAGATATTCCACTCACTACTCTTCTCCAAAAAAGACAAAATAATTGAAAATGCCATACCCTCGTATGTTTACGAATAAGTCTTCCGCAGCTTTGTGAATGTGGAAAACTTCATCCCGAAAGAGAGAGAGGCAAGAGCTACTTTGAAGAGCTAGCTTCCAAAGGTTCAGTGCTGTTGCATCAGTATTTAGGATCCCATGGCACAAAATAAAGCCAACTTTAAACAAATGAAAAAGAAGTGCAAATATAAAAGTATTCCAAAGTTAGATTATTTCAGTTACAGGGTAGCTTTTTAAAAGTAAAGAAACATTAACAAATCACTAAACCGAGGCTTTTAAGTGACAGTTAATAATACATATACACATAAGATGCCAGCAATATTTCTCTTTTTCAATAATAATTTTCTGTACTCTGCAAAACCAGTGCTTTGAACCTATACTGATGAAATGGGGAAAAATGTCACTTCTGGGTTGAGAAGGAAGTGGTTTTAAAAAATGAGTAAAAGATACTTTAAGCCAGAGATCAGAAGCTACCAATTTACATGTAATACAGTAATCATTACAATTGTTACAAAAACTGATAAAGAAAGCTAATCTACTCTTCTAAATCTCTAGAAGAAATTGAATAGCATCTCACATTTTCATAGCAAATTATAGTTTTTACTAAATAAGTCCTTTGACACGATTATCCTATAGTGTAGAAAGAACCAGTGGTATCCTTTTCTTATAATTGAAGAAATGAAGGTCAATGACTTGCCTAAAGTTATACTAATAAAGTATTAGAGCTAGACTTTGCCTCAAGCAGTTACCCTTGAAGTCCAATATTCTTTCAATATATTACGCTGCTCTCTATCATATGAATTTGAGTATCTTTTACCTTCTGTCATCTAATTTAGAAATCCTACACAAATGTGTAATACTGTATGTTTGTTGATGTCTTCCCTAGCGCTCTATATTCTAGGCCATAAAACCTCATCTTTCATTCCTTCAAGATTTACTGAGTGCATATTATAAAGTAGGTACCGTACTGGCCAGTTACAAATTCAATCCTATTTTCTGTGAGATTTCCCTCTGATTCTCAATAGTCACTCCCATCTTTAAACTCCTGAATCGTTAACATTGAACTTGCCACTTGTCTTTTATTCTTAGCTCAACCTTCCTTTTAAAGGGTCACTATACAAGCAAGCTAACTCTTAAGCATATATTGAGAGTCCTACATACAGAAGTACATTGAACTTCCTTAAATTTCCTGAAATATATTAAGATGTTTTTCATACAACAGGGTCCCTAAATGCAAGCCTAATTATTTGATCTAGTACGTAACCAAAGAAATAGAACATACTGTATGAAAATTTTAAAAATCCTCAATAGAAGCTTTGTAAAAATTTTTGCCTCGTGTACTGACTTTTTTTAAAAAAATAAATTTATTTATTTATTTTTGGCTGCGTTGGGTCTTCATTGCTGTGCACGGGCTTTCTCTAGTTGCAGCGAGCGGGGGGCTACTCTTCGTTGCAGTGCGTGGGCTTCTCACTGCAGTGGCTTCTCTTATTGCAGAGCATGGACTCTAGGCACACAGGCTTCAGTAGTTGCGGCACGCGGGCTCAGTAGTTGTGGCTCACGGGCTCTAGAGCGCAGGCTCAGTAGTTGTGGCGCACGGGCTTAGTTGCTCCGTGGCATGTGGGAATCTTCCTGGACCAGGGCTCAAACCCATGTCCCCTGCATTAGCAGGCGGATTCTTAACCACTGTACCACCAGGGAAGTCCCATGTACTGACTTTTTATACTCTAATCCCCTTAGTAAAATGAAATTTCACTTAGTGCCTTGTACCTCAGTGTATACTTAGATTCACAAGATTGTTGTTGATAATAAAATTTCTCTGAGAATATTATCAGTTTCATTATGGATTACTGTATATTTTACTTTTTTAAGATATGGGTCACATTATACATTAAGATATATTCATTTGTTTATGATAAGATCAATAAAAGGTAAATTAATTTAAAATAGCCCAAGATTAGGAAGACAATTTATTAATTGAAGCACACATTAACCTCCTTTCCCCACTAAGGTCCCAAAAACAGGACAGAAAAAAAAATTTTTTTAAGCCATAAAAATATTAGAAAACAAGATAGAAGACCAATACTAGACAAGAAAGTTGGAGAAAATCTTTGAAGAAAGAAAGACTGTACTATCAATTTTAAAAGAGGTCTTTCCCAAGGAGTCCTCTTAGTGTAATTAATAGAGTAAGAACGGACCCTGAAAAGAATATCAGGATAAGTTATGGTGTAACTGCATTCAAAAGAGCGGTGTCCTCAACATTCCAGACCCTCAACAATGCTTGGTTCTAGGCTATAATCTAGACCAGTGACTCTGAAACTTTAGCTTTCTAGCAGGATCACTGGGAAGGTGTATTAAATCACAGGTTGCTGGGATCCATTCAGAGTTTCTCATTCAGTAGGTCTAGGGTAGAGATCAATATTCTGCATATCTAACAAGTTCCTAGGTGATGCTGCTAGCCTTTGAACTAATGTAGAGCAAAGCTCTAAAGAAAGTAGACCATCTTCTATAGAAAGTCCTAGTGTGGGAATTGGTGTCAAAAAGAGAAGTGCACAGTTTGACCTAATTCTATTAATTCTACTCAAGGCTCAAATAAATGAAAGCAGCAAACTGAGTAAACATTCCTTACTTTTGGCAATTGTGGTTATCCCAAATCTGTTTGCCTTTTCCATGCCCAGGTATCCTCCCCTTAGGGTAGTCTGCCTTCTGACTCACATCCCTGCTCATTACACAAAGCCTGCATTCAGCATTCCCTTTTAAGGTAAAGACTGGGGGGAAACAGTCCTATTTAACGCTAGAGGTCACTCATGCCACCTAACTCTACTAATCACACTAGTTCTTTATCCACACATCCATAAACATAAAACAGGCAAGGATCACCACACTTTTGAGCAAAATCAATACTCTGAAAGTTGTGTTTTTAAATCAACAAAGCACGAAAACCTTAACTACCATTATAAAAGAAAATATAAACATCCAAACCTGATCAACATAAAAATTATAATTAATAAAAATGGCTAAGGGCAGGGAGTGTGTGCTAAATTCTTCCTCTTTCATACTAATAACAGTGCTACTCAAACTGCCAGTGCATATTGAGATTAAGTAGAGAACTGAGAGTATTTAGAAACTTTCATTTAGAAAACTTTTCATTGACAGCAATTTATAAGTAGAAACCTAATAACAATCAAATTGTTAGATTAAATTGAATCTAATAATTAAAATGTGGGCTTTTGTCTTTGCTTATTACTTTATTTCTGATAATTCCAGTAATTCAGTTCCACTGTATTTTATAAAAGTATCAATCTAAAAATCACTAAAAAAGAAAAATTGGTCCTTCACCAGTTTTAGAAACAGTATAATAAAAAGTCATCAAATAGTACCTAAATATTAATAAATTAAGAGACAAATTTATTTTATTTTATTAAAATCTTATTTTATAAGAACTAAAAAGCACAAACTGCTCAAAATTATTCCCCTCTGCCAGTGGACCTGGGGTGGTAGAAAAAATTATATTATAGCAATTCTCATTTATATTATATCTGTGTGTCTATTTCTCCCATAGTTTGTGGACTTCCTAGGAGTGCAAACAAGTAATTTTATCTCCCATGCAAACATATGAGTCATCTATTACATATACTAAAGTAAATTAAGACCAAAAACCTTAACTGAATAAATGCAATATGAAGAAAATCATTAAAAATAAAATAAAAATTTAGTTTGGATGGCCGTGTTGAGAGGGAATATAATGTAGACCATCAGCCTTGGATTTAGTGTGGGTTCTTTGTCTTTGTCACTTACTAGCTGTGTGGACTAAACTTTAGATTCCTCATCTATAAAAAAGACCATCTACCCTAACAGGGTGAGTATAAGGATTGAATGAGGTAATGTACATAGAAGGCTTAGCACAGTGCTTGGCACAAAAGTAATACATGTTACTTGTTATTTTTCTCTAAAACTTAAACGTGAGGGGTAATCAAAAACTAACCAATTTTACTTACAGATAATCCATTTTTCCATGGCATCCAAAGAGAGATATTCGCAAGGCATCTTAAAAAGAGAAAATATAAATTTGTGGCTTAAAGAAATTCTTAAAAAAATATTCTGTACTGAGTCACTCCTCCTTCTCTTCCTCCTGAGAAGTCTGACTACTCAACTCTTGGTTCATATACCACCACAACATACTTGAAAAGTTGGATGAAAGTTTTATAACCTATATTTATACTTGCAGTCCATAAAGGACAATGAAAGCTGTGCCTCTTTCACATTTACACACCCTGAAACCTCTCTTTAAAAAACACTGTTGCTAAATTGTGTTCAATCTGGTAAATGACTACTTCTAAATTTCCCAAGTCTATTGCAGAGTTTGCAGTATTCCAAAGGATAAAATTTTAGTCAAGTTAAAGAAAAGATTTATGTACCTCGATGTTCACTGTCTCACCCAAATCAGTAATTATGTGTGTGTATTCTCCATATGCATAACATCTATGTTCATATACACAGAAAAAAGCTTGAAAAGAAATGTAACAGAATACAATAGCGATTTTCTCTAGTTGGTGAGATTTGGGATGATTTTTGTTTTCTTCTTTTTTTTTTTTTTTTTTTTTGTGTTTTCTTCTTTATAATTTTCTGAATCTTCCAAATTTTCTACCATAATAAGGCAAAGCAAATTTTTAAATCTTAAAAGAAAATACTCATACTACTAATTTTACTAACTTAGCATCAGAATCTAGAAATACAAAAACTAATTGGTATGATTTAAATACTGAGCATTTTACAATAAATAAACTTCACTGACAGGCTAATACTAATTAGAAGAAAAACTGCAATAGCACTGCTTAACTGATATTTTTTTTAAAAAATCAACTTTACTATTTTCATTCAAAAGAGAAAATACAGAACCATACAGTGTCAGACTGTGCAGGGTTAAGCATTGTACTGGGTGCACTGATGAGACTCAATAATTGAGCATTTCTCCACTGGTCAGCTGAAAGATTCCTTCGTGGATACACCATCTGAAGAGAAATCAGTGCATCTGAAAGAGACTAATTAAATAGAAAAAAAGAAAGTTGAGGAATAAAATGGTTTTTTTTTCAATTTCCATTTAAATTCCAGCTACAACTGCTGTGTGTTTCTAACTGTATCATCGTAAAACAACAAGAGCCTAATTACAACTACACTCCATATAATATTTGAGGTGGGTTCCAGTTATCCTCCTCTAGATTTTTTTTTTTTTAACTTCATGAAGCTACATAGATTCTGCATTCCTCAGCAAAAGCTTAGCTCAAGAAATCATGTTACTTTCTTAAGGTGAAAATGTTTGGCAATCTTGAGATCTTTATTTCAAAAAGGGTAGAGAGTCTAGGGTCATCATTTTGTGCATCACTTTCTACTCAATAGCTCTCACTGAAAGAAAAAGACATTAAGGTTACATGACTAAGTGTTAATACAGCTCAACATGTTTCATATTTCTTCAAAGAATGCCTTCTAAAAATAACCCATTGTACTTTATCTTAATAAATTACTTAACTTCTATTTGTCATTTGGTCTATTAATTACAGCTTTATCATCAAGGTATTTAATTTTTCATCTCATCTGATTCTTGCTTGCTTTTAACTATTCTTTGCTATTCATCCCTCCTTCCTAAAAATTCTGTACGAGTGGTTCTTTACTCTGGCTGCACATAAATTGCCAGGGAAGTTTGTTCAGAAAAAGAGAATCCAGGGCTCTGCCTGAACCAGAACCTCTGGGAGTAAAGCCCAGGAATCTGTTCTTATCACACTCCACCAAGTTATTCAGAATAGCTTTTTAAATTAAATTAACTGAATTTTAACAAATCCTAGCAAATACATGATGGCCTTTCTATCAAAACCCTGAGATATCACAGAACATTGGAAAAATCAAGATTAGGAGAAAACTGGTCTAATCCAAATGGACAATTCTCCTCAAGTAATTATTAATTGTCTAATATATGCTAATGGCTATGGAGAACTTAAATAGAGATCCAACAGCCTTTAAAAGAAATTTTCATCATCTAACTGGGAAAAGAACCAAATTTGAAGTGACTAACTAAAAACAAGGCCATACATGATTGGCAAGAAGTTAGAAACAGATCCAGAGAAAAGATAGGAAAGGAGTAGGGAAGACATTTCTAGGTGAGGAAAAAGGACTATCAAAATCAGAGAGACAGACAACAATGATCTGCTCAGCACTTTGAGGAATCCTGACACTTTCATCTACAATGCTGATTTTTACTTCAAAACTGATGTCATCTACTAGCCTCTTTCAAACTAATGATTCAACTAACTCCAAGACATTAAACCTACATAAATTTGTAGGTATAATACAGCTATGCAAAGAAATTAAACCAGAAATGCATCTTCAGAATTTTCATGGGAGTAAGAAAACTGAAGGAAAATTCTTGCTGTCAGCTGTATGTCAAAAAAAAAAGCATAGATTCATAAAAAATACTGTATTACTAAGAAGTCTGACTCCAGGCTTCCCTGGTGGCACAATGGTTAAGAATCCTCCTGCCAAGACAGGGGACATGGGTTCGAGCCCTGGTCCGGGAAGATCCCACATGCCATGGAACAACTAAGCCCGTGCGCCACAACTACTGAGCCTGTGCTCTAGAGCCCGCGAGCCACAACTACTGAGCCCGCGTGCCACAACTACTGAAGCCCGTGGGCCTAGAGCCCGTGCTCCGCAACAAGAGAAGCCACCACAATGAGAAGCCTGCACACCGCAACGAAGAGTAGCCCCCACTCGCCGCAACTAGAGAAAGCCCGTGCACAGCAACAAAGACCCAGTGCAGCCAAAAATAAAACAAATAAATAAATTTAAAAAAAAAAATGTCTAACTCTCATCATTCAAAGAGAACAATGGGCCAAGATTCTAATATCCTGGGTTTTAGCTCTAGTTTTGCCACTATTGCTACCAAATGGCTTACTTCATCATATCACTTCTCCAGCCTTCAATTTCCTTATCTATAAATAATGAGGATACCTGTAAATTTCCTTGATGTGCTTAGGAACTAGCCCTCCCTCAGAGAAGCCATAAAGGCAAGACTCTAAACCAAAACTATTTCATTAAGAACTATTTTTTTAATATACCATAAAAGACAGACATGCCAAATTATCACAAAACTCCTGTAATATTTCTCTCATTAAGAAGCTATATTATAATAATATAGCTAAAATTTATTAAATACTAGGTACCTAAATACTCTTTACAAAGTAACTCATTTAATACTGCACTTTTACAGGTAAGAAAACTGAGGTACACTGAAGTTGGTTAAGTAACTTGCCCAATATTACACTGTAATTGGCAGAGTTGGGATTAGAACCCAAGCAATCTGATACGAGTATAGACATTCTCAAATACTAAACTTCACTATCTCTATACACTATACTGAACCTAAAAACTACACTGGATCAATATATTCCTGAGTCTCTATTCACTATTCTGAACCTAATTAATGAGTTCTCTGGTTCACAATTAGATAAAACCATGCATAACTATTATTCACATCTCATTATAATTTTCTTTCTTAAAAGTAGTTTATCACTCTAACTATCCACCCTTAAGCTATCTCATATGCCTTTTGAAGCACCCCTAAAAACCAGCTCTTACCTTGCTATGGGGTACAAATTCTTCCATCATCTTCTTTAAAGGGTTTTCATAATCCACAATCATCTGACCAAGACGTGGGTATTCTCGGTCACTTAAAACAGACATATCAAATATCACTGAGTTGTAAGCCATAAAATTAATTGGGAATTTCACATAGATTTTTATAATGCAGGTTTACCTTGCTCCATGGGTCATTTCATGAGCGTAGTTGTATAATCCAATGATTGCCTTCCTTTCTTCAATTCGAGACAGCAGTATCATTAGTGTTGTATATGTTATGATCAAATCTAAGTAGTTCTTTGTTAAATCAAAGTTTACAGTCTAGGAAAAAAAAAACATTAAGTTCAACTCCTTCCTATTTCACAAACTTTTAAGCACACACACAAAACTCTTCATGGCAGCTACTGAAAGCTAATAATTTTCTATAGTTATTTGTTTTATCCCCATTTCTGAAATTCTATCTAATTCCTTTCACCAAAAACATGCCTAAAATTTGGGAGTTATAGATAATAGTTTTGTGTTTGTGACACAATTTTATGGATGAAAAAGAGTCTGTGATCACCCTATTCAAACTGCTAACAGTTTAAAAGAATAACCAAAACCAGAAAAATAATAAACATGAAAGCAAATCTCACCAAGCAAGAAAAAAGGAGTATTAAATAGATAAATAGGTTCACCATTAAGTCAGTGGAGACGTTTTTCACTTTGACTTCCTATATCTAGAAATTGACTTAAGAAAGATTTTATCAAGTATGCTTTTTAGAGAGAAAAGGATTACTTGTGTAACTTTTTAAAATTGGGCCTATTAAAATAAATACTAAAATTAACAACTATTTCCGAATATGTACGAGATTTATATTCAATGACAATCAAATAAACAAGTGAAAATACAGTATAACTCCTTACCTTAAAAAATACAAGCCAAATTAACAATGCTGAAACTTTATATACTAATCATTTAAATTTTCTCTAAAGAAAAGCATTTGATCCCCTTGGTTCTACTAGAAACAGACAGAAAAATTGGAAATTTTTCTGAAAATAATACTTACAATATCAAAGAAGACTTGGCAAACATCAATAGTATTCAGCAATTCACAAACATGGTCCTGAAAATAAAAGTTTATTTAAACCTTTTACCTATACGAATACTACTAAATTCAGAAAACACACACAAATAAAATGTATTTTGAACTTTTGTTCTAGAAGAATTCTAATTTTATTATCTACAAGTGACAGAACAATTTATATGATTAACAAATATCAATCTATCTCTGAAATGTTAAATTCTATACATTAAAATACATACCTTAAATTCCATAACATCTACAAACGTGAAGTAATATAATGCCAGATTTTTCAGAATCTCTGATTTTTCTTTCTGTAGTTGTGCAAGCTGTTGCTGTGAAAACAAAATTAGAATGCATTGTTTACTGAGAACAAAATTATTTAGTTTTACTACAAACTATCTTCTTTTATGATTGCTAAATGGAAGCACAAGCTTTTAGGACAATATTTCTAGATGATTAAGGCTCTTTTAAAAAACCAAAATACTTGAGACAGCAACTGCTAATAGGGACCAGCAACTGACATTGTGAGGCTATAAAACGAATCAAAGCAGATTAGTACCAAAGTGCACTACTATTAAGGAAAATTGGAAAGTGTTAGGAAAAAATAATTATCAAATGAACTCTTTAAAAAAACTAAAAACAACTCATGAGCATGACCACACTACTAGAAGTGGTAGAAAAGAAGGTGAAAAACATTGTAACTTACACTACAAAAAACAATATGCTTTATAAATTTGGAACTTACCAAAAAGAACATCCAGGCAAAGCCACGTTACGCATGCAAAATAAAATGTAGATACAAACATAAAATACAGTAACGGTTCCCTGACCAGATCCACAAAACACAATAATACATTAAAGAAAAGCAAAAACCAAAACAACAAAAAAGAAATGAGAAAGAAGCAAAACTAGAGTTAAGACACTGGTAAACGTATGAAGAAGGAAATGTGAATAAAAAAGACAAATATTGTTTCAATCAACTGTATTATTAAATTTATAAAAGTCCTAAGTTTTCTCTTTAAAACAGCTATTAATATAATTTCTGAAAGAATCCAGCCATATTTAACATCATCTGCCAGAATTCCAGAAAAACATCTAGAACCTATCTGATACTCTGAATGTAGTCTACAGAATAGAAACTTCCACATCTTCCACTTCTGTTAGAAGAGCAGAATCTCAGGCCCACCTCAAACCTACCAAATCAGAATCTGCCATTTAACAAGATACCCAGGTGATCTGAATGCACATTAAATATAAAATAATTCACCTAGAACATGAGAAAACCAGAAAATATGAGGAAGTGCTTCAAAATATCAAACTTGCTATCAAAGCCCATACAGTTTTGAGGCCCTCAATCAGTTCGTACTTACACCTACACAGGAGTGTTGGGGGAGAGGTACCTCTACACATAATTGTATTGAACTATTATGATAAGTCAGAAAATTTATAATAGTGAGCATAACATCAGGAGATTAAAAAAACTATTAAAAAACTATTTAAAAAACAGCAAGCACAGCATTCTGGTAGACCCAACTATTATAAAGTGCCCTAGACACGGCAGTCCCTGAGGACATTAAAAAAAGCATAAACGAAGTATCTCTACTTCCCCTATATGCCAGGCAAACTGAGACATATACTTATAGTGACGTATGTAACTGTTCTAGCTTTGTCTGTGGGAGTAGGTGACTTTATTTTGAACAATATATGTTTCAAAACAATTCTATGTTTATATGCACACTTTTAATCATTACCACTCACAACATCAAGCAGACACATTTTTAAATGATTCTATTTCCTCAGATTATACTACCTTTACCTTGTTCAATAACATTAGACATTTACAATTGATGTCTTAATCCTTTCCCCTACTTTTCAGTACTTTAAATTTGAACTTTGCAAGGTAACAGGTGAAAGTAAACTCATAATAGGATAAAAAGCAAAAGTATAATTTGGTTGCTACTGGGTTAATTATTAATAGCGCCTCCTTTCAATTTCAGTGTCCTAGTTTGGATAAAAAAATGACACAGTCACCATCTTATTATGGGCCTTAAGGATCTTTTATACAAATTCTCATTTTGTGGGACTTCCCTGGTGGCGCAGTGGTTAAGAATCTGCCTGCCAATGCAGGGGACACGGGTTCGAGCCCTGGTCCGGGAAGATCCCACATGCCACGGAGCAACTAAGCCCATGCGCCACAACTACTGAGCCCACGTGCCTAGAGCCCGTGCTCCGCAACAAGAGAAGCCACCACAATGAGAAGCCCGCGCACCGCAACAAAGAGTAGCCACCGCTCACCGCAACTAGAGAAAGCCCACACTCAGCAACAAAGACCTAACGCAGCCAAAAACAAATAAATAAATAAAATTAAAAACAAAATTCTCATTTTGCATATTAAGAAGCTAATGCTCACAGAACTTAAAAGAATCTTCCCAAGGTTATATAACTACTTAACATGACAAGGCCAGGATTAGAAATTTCATATCCATGCTCCTAATAAAGTGTTCTTTCTACCATTCCACATGCCCCCCATCTTCCTTTTTAATAGTAAAATCTCATTATGGTCTCAATTTCTCATTCAATTTTATTTCCCCCCAAATTGTATGTAACTAGCCTCTACACTGGATAAAACAAATTTACTGAACTAATGGATATCTGAATTCAAAATAACTACTCAAGTTTTTAAGACCCTACATAATTTGGTCCTAATTTACCATTCCAATCTAAATTTCCCCTACATCCATTCACACACTACACACAGTACCCAAAACAAACTATTCACTATTTTCTATACACATCTCATGTTTTCTTTACTGTTTCTTCTCTTGAGATGTCCAAATTCCACCACTCATGTATGTCCAAATCCTACTACTCCTAAACTACTCAATTTAAATGTTGACTTTCAAGAAAACACCACTGATTGAACTTTTTCCCTCAATGCAAATAACATCTCCCTCCTCTAAATGTGTATAATTTATAATAATATCACTTTCTACCTTGTATCAGTTACCTCCAACACTATGAGACAGTGTATCAAACTCCACAGCCCATATCATACAGCTCTGCACATAAAGAAGTACACAATATAAACATCTATCAGATGAGTGATTAGGACAATTTTAAAAGACCTTTATATGTCAGCGTCAGATGACATGTTTTAGCAAGTGACACCCACCTCTTACTGTGAAATCACGGGTAAATGACTCAACCTCTCAGAGTCTAATACCCTCATTATCAAAATGGGAGCTAATGTGGGCAGTTTAGCCAAGATAATATACATGAGAACACTTTACAGTGCCTGGCACCCAGAAGCTGTTCATTAAATATTAAGTGAATAACAGAAGATGCTCACAGACCACTTCTCCAAAATAAGCAAAAATAAAGCTGTTTTAAATAATCCCAATACTACTCATAGTACTTCTAATAAGAGCTGATATTAACTAAGCATGCTCTCTTTGCCAGGCAGTGTTCCAAATAACATACAAGTATTTCACAAAATCCCCTCAATGTCTCTACATATAGTTACAATTATGTTTCCTATTTAATGAAAATAAATTCCATAAAGCTCTGCATGAAAGTTCAACTATAACAACAAAGAATAAAAGTGTCTACAACTCCTGGGCTTCAACTGCAAAAAATGCTCCATTTTAGTTTTTAAAGTGAAGTAGAGCAGACACTACCAAAAAGTATTTAACTTCTAGGTTCAACATCCAGAACAAGTTTTTTTCCCCCATTATCTCTTTGCTTTATAGTAAACAAAAAGTAGGGAATGGTTTAAGAATACAGATCAGTAATAGATTGTTTGATGTTATAGAACAGAACATTAGAAAAGTACAATTTTGAGAAATGATTCTATCAATATTCGCTAACACTTTAAAAGCATATAATGGATACATGGGTTAACTATATGAGCAAAATATCTGTACAATGCTTTCATTGAAGCTTCTAACTGTGGATCATTATTCTTAAAATTTAAGTAAAATGTGTAGAAACAAAATAAACAGGATAAATAGCCATGCAGATCACAAAATAAGATCATATCTTTGCAATGAAAAATCTTGGTAATTAATCTCTGTACAATTAAGAAGCATTTTCTACACAAAATGTTAAGTATCTAAAAAACTGATTGAAATTTAGTATTTACTAGCTTTCATTCTTTCAAAGAAAAGATACTAGCAAATTACAATAAGGAACCAATGACTAAGAGAGCTAACTCACAGATTTTCAACATAAAGGAAAGTGACTGAAGTCCTTTATTCACCCATTTCAAATATTCTTTCATCATCGAAACTGCTTATGCATAATAAATTATTTTTCTTGACCTAAACTATGCTAGCATTTTGTTCCTCTTAAAAAACAACCAAGTACAGAAGTTTGGTTCAGGGAAGGCTTTGTTCAATTTCTTAGTATGATATTCTAAATCAGGCTTTTCTTTCTTTTTTTTTTTAATTTTATTATTATTTATTTATTTATTTTGTGGGGGCTAAGTTGGGTCTTCATTGCTGCACGCAGGCTTTCCCTAGCTGCAGCGAGCAGGGGCTACTCTTTGTTGTGGTGCGCAGGCTTCTCATTGTGGTGGCTTCTCTTGTTGCGGAGCACAGGCTCTAGGCCTGCGGGCTTCAGCAACTGCAGTGCAAGGGCTCGGTAGTTGTGGCTTGCGTGCTCTAGAGCACAGGCTCAGTAGTCGTGGCACATGGTCTTAGTTGCTCCATGGCATGTGGGATCCTCCTGGACCAGGGCTTGAACCCGTGTCCCCTGCATTGGCAGGCGGATTCCCAACCACTGCACCACCAGGGAAGTCCCTAAACCAGGCTTTTTAAAATAAGAGTGCTGAGAGGCTATTTGCGTAAACCTCTTTTAAGAAACTGTCCAGCCACCACTCTACTCATCAACACTCATGTGGAATACTATAGTGTAGAAGCCTCCTAACTGATCTCTGTACTTCTGCTCTTGCCTCTTCAGTCTTCTCCATATAGTAGCAGGAGAGTGGACATTATAAGGTAACACACTACCCTGAAGAGATGATTCCAATGAAGGTTATACAAGATATTAACACTGGGTGAAGAGTATACGTGAACTCACTGTATTATTTTTGTTTAAGTCTAATATTATTTCAAAATAAAGGGTTTTAAAAAAATTTTAATAGTTTCCCATCACACTTAAAATACAAAGTCCTTACCAATGTCTCAGAATAAAATCTGGGGCTTCCCTGGTGGCGTAGTGGTTGAGAATCTGCCTGCCAATGCAGGGGACGCGGGTTTGAGCCCTGGTCTGGGAAGATCCCACATGCCGCGGAGCAACTAAGCCCGTGAGCCACGGCTACTGAGCCTGCGCGTCTGGAGCCTGTGCTCCGCAATGGGAGAGGCCGCGACAGTGAGAGGCCCGCGCACCGCGATGAAGAGTGGCCCCCGCTCGCCACAACTGGAGAAAGCCCTCGCACAGAAACGAAGACCCAAACAGCCAAAAATTAATAAATAAATAAATTAAAAAAAAAAAAAAAAAAAAAAAAAAAAAAAAGAATAAAATCTGAATAGGACCCCTGCCTGTCTCTACAACTTCATCTCCCCTCATGCTCCTCCAGCCTCTCTCAGTAGTTGTCATACTGGTCTGCGTGCTATGTTCATCAAATAAATTCACCAAGGTTGGTCCCACCTCTGAGCCTTTGCACTTGCTCTTTATCATGTCTGGAATGCTCTTCTCTACTTCTTCACATAGCTCAATCCTTCACTTTTCTTCCGAGAAGCCACTGTTGTGCACTTACCTAAAATAGTCTTCTCACCCACGTTACTCTCTTACTCCTCATCCTGTTTTCTATTTCTTCCTACCACTTATCTCCAAATAAAAGTACGTATTTATTCACTTCAGTTGTTTGTTGTCTAACATCCTAATTTGAATTGAAATTCCACAGAGGCAAGGAGGTTTGTATTATTTCATGCTATTATCGTATCCAAGGTCTAGAATACTAGCACACAGTAGATGCACTTTAAATGAATAAATAAATGATTTTCAAGTTTCTCAACGTAAGTCATAGAATCAACTTTTAAATTGCACTAATTATCAATGAATGCAATATCAGGTATCAATTCATGTCTCAAATGAGTTCATGTATCCTAACACAGAGTAGTGATTTAATCCCCTGAATAAATCCCTGTTGGGTAAAATACTTCATTATGTCCTTACAGGATAAGAAATGAGAAGCATTTAAAGAGAATGACATATTCATATCAAATATAAGCAAATCTCCTAAGATTATATGAAAATCCAAATTAACACAAAGATTAGTCATTTTAAAAAAGGTTCATGGGACCTTGTCAAACTTTCATTTTATTATATACAAATGATTCCATTGGCATTCAATATTTCATAAATGCACTTTTCTGAGCAAAAGGTAGTAAGTAAATTTTAGGGAAAGTTATCCTAACACTTGCCTAGTAAATAAGCATTACTGAGTGTTTAATATTTGTTACTAAACTTAATCCTCATAACAACTTTGCAAGGTTCATTTTTTAAATTGTGGTAAAACATAACAAAGTCTACCACTATAGCCATACTTTATAAGTGTGCAGTTCACACTTACAAATATATCTGCATTGCTGTGCAACCATCACCCCACCTATCTCCAGAATTTTTTTCATCTTCCCAGTCATGGTATATTTCTATCCTCATTTTCCAGATATAGAAACAGACTAGAAAAGGGTAAGATGTTAATCCAGGTCAATCAGATTTCAAAGTTCAAAACACCTCTTCAATACACTTTAAAATTCAAGTTGCCACACCATGACAAAAGTAGTATAGGGATAAGCAAAGCTAAGGCTATTTTCTTCTCAGAAAATACTCCTATTTAATTTGTAGCTTCATCAATCTCACAGATTGAAGCTTCTAAGAACTCTAATTCAACCTCTTCATTTTATATACTAAAGTGATCTTTTTCAAGTTTATATTGCTGTCATCTGTTTAAATTAATTCTGAAAAGCAAAGAGTTTTGTTTTTTAAAGAACAGAAAGGCAAAAAAAATTAAAGGTTTTATGCATGCCTCTTTGCAATAGGACTTTACTGTTCCTCTCATCAAGAGATGTAGTTTATTTTCCCACCCTTACAATCTCAGCTGGCCTTGTGACTTGCTTTGACCAAGAGAAAGCAGCGGAAGTGATACTCTTAACTTACAAGGCCTTATAGCTTCATATTTTGTTCTTTTTTGGAACACTGTCCTAAAGTGTCATGTGTGGGAAAGCTAACATATCCCACGGAAAGAAAGGTTCCACATCCTCTATCCCAACAGGTCCCATGCCCCAACCACCCACCAGATGAACACAGCTGTGACCTAAGGCTGGTGAGACCAGCAGAGGAACTGCCCAATCAACCCCAGAATATGAAATAAGTTGATGTTGTTTTAAGTCCATGAAGATTTGGGGTGGTCTGTTATGCAGCACTAGGTAACTGAAACAAAGATTAATATAAAGTTCAATAAAAGAAATTAAAATAATCTCTATTTCACCACCTGAGCACATTAACTTGCACCAGGAAAAATCTTGGAAGTTTAAGATTTCTGGTCACAAGATGGTTAAATTAATGCAAACTGATGAAATTAATTTTATCATTAGTACTAGAAAAGCACTAAATATATGCCCCAGTATAGTGTGGTCGGTCAGATCTAACATCTTTGTATAAAAGATACCACACTGTGTTAATGAAAATACAATTTACCTCATATAATGGTACCATTATCCATTATGAATGAAAATGTAAATGAAGCTAGTCCCTTTACACTCAATTTTAATAATCTTTTTTAAAAGTCTTTCAAATATGTGATTAGCTTGCTTTCACAACCTGGGTACAGAGAAGTAAGTCAGGCTTTTCTTACTGATTAGATATCATAATTGTAATCAATAATTATACTGAGCTAATTAAGTCAAGATGGCCTCAGGTGCTACTGACATGTTCAAGGTAACATGCCAACATTAAACAGTCCTTGCTGGCTATACTTTTTAGTTTTTAAAGTTTTTATTTCTCTTCCTGTCAATTATCATTTGCTCCTGATGAGAATACCCTTTAAGGTACAATGCATTGGAAAATATGTGTTACAATTTTACCTAAGCAAACTCAACAAGCTTGGGCAGAGTGAGAACCAAAAAGCTTATTTCTGAATAAACTTCATTTTTGATAAACTACCATTTCTGGTTGCTCAAAATCATTTGTTTTTTACAGGTTTACTGAGGTATAATTTATATATCATAAAATTCATCCATCATAAGTGAACAATTAAATAATTTTAGTAAATTTACAGAGTTGCGCAACCACCAACCCTACCCAGTTTTAAAACATGTCCATTATCCCAAAAAGTTCCCTTGTGCCTATTTGCAGTTAATCCCATTCTTACCCCCATCCCTAATAATTACTGATTTGCTTTCTGCCTCGATAAATTTGCTTTTTCCAGACATTCCCTATAAAATGAAATCAAATAATATATAAGCTTTCTACATCTAGCTTCTTTCATTTAGCCTAATGTTTCTGGAGTTCATCCATGCTATAACATGTATTGGTAGCTTGTTTCTTTTAATTGTTAAATAGTACTCCATTAAATGCATATACTACCAATTTACTTTATTCATCAGTTGATGGGCATTTGAATTATTTCCAGTTTTAAGCTATTATGAACAATGAATGCTGCTATAAACATATCTATATGTGGACATGTAATGTACTTTCATTTTTCTTGAGCAGATTCCTACGAGTGGTATTGCTTCCTAGTTCCCAGATGTGATTCAGAGAGGCTTGTGATATGAAAAGTAACCTCTAATAAGAGACAAGTTACTGTAATAATATTATTCATTCATTTAGTTAACAATTATTTAGTTAACAATTATATTATTCATTTAGTCAACAAATACCCCAACCTGATATTATATTGTCAGACACTGCTGGAAGAGCTGGGGATAAAACTATGAATAAAATGATGACACTGCCCCTAAATGAGCATACAATCTAGTGAGGACTGTATATCTAGATATACAGGTAACTCTCACTTTTTTTAGATAAATATCCAGTTTTAGAATCTGGTTACACCACACTAACTTCTAAGTGTAAGGTTCAAAGATGGTGAAAAACTACAATGATTAATTCCCACCTTCCCTTCAAGACAAAGACCCTCACCAATTTGTAATAACATGAAAGAGGTTTATAAAAAAAAACAAAAAACCCACACACAAAATAGTATGAGAAAGACAATAACAAGAAAGGTCAGAGCTTCTAAGGGTGGTGAAGATGAGAAACAAGATGGGGAAAATTAGAGGGCCTAAAACTCAGAGAGCACTCAGGGATTATTTTTGTTAATTGATTACATACTGACAAGAGAGTGGTGGCTCATATTAAATTGCCTCAATCAGTAGGCCTGTAAAGAGGAATAAAGTTTATGCTTAAGCTGTCTTGACTTCTTTCTGGCCTTTTTGGACATCTGTTGTTCTTGGGAGATTTGGAGATAAGGTGAAGTGGCATCAATGGAAGAATACTTCCCACTTGATATCTCTAATACCCTCTTAATACCCTACCTTCATCAATTCTTTGAGCTCGGAGGGAGCTCCTATTCATTCACCATACTATCTTTTTATTGAAACACACCCTCTCGTGTTCGGTTTCCTCTTTTATCCATCTTAAGATTAAATGGCCCATCATTATATTACTCCCTTGTCCCTCTTTCCCTCTATTATAATTACCTGATAAAACCCACAGCAGGAGAAAGCCTATGTCTATGCTGACTCCATCTCAACCTGAATTCATGATCATTAAACGTAACTGAGTAGCAACATTATGCCATTTTCACCATCAATTCACTCTCCCACTCTCCTCAGTGATTATTCCACTCCTCCTCTCTCAATAATTCCTCTTCAACTTGATTCTCAGCTTAATGCTAGCCTGAGCCCTAGGCTTATATATACAATTGGCTACTCAACATCTCCACTCAGACTTCTAGTAGGCCTCTCAAACTTAACATATCTAATATCAAGCTACTGAGTACTATCCCTTCTATACTCCCACCCCAAACCAGTTCCTCTTGCTTCTTCACTCCAGTAAATCTTGATATTTCCTCAATCCAAAAACCTTGGGGTCTTAAATTTCTCATTGTCTTATATACCCCATACCCAATACATTGGCAAATACCGTAGGCTCTGTCTTCAAAACATCCAGAATCTGAACATTTCTCACCTCTACCACCCTAGACCAAGCGACTATCAGCTCTCCTCTCAATGACTGCAAATTTCCTAACCAGTTTGTTTTTACTTCTGTTCCCCTGCAGACTATTTCTCAACCCAGCAACCACAGTGATCATAGGTATATCATTTCATTCCTCTACCACTCTTATCCAATAACATCTCAACTCAAGAGTAATTAGCCAAAGTCCTTACTATGTCCTAGAAAGCCCTATCTCATCTGTCTACCCCTTCAATCACTGTCCTATCTCCTACCACTATCTCCCAGCCCCTTTCCCCAATCACTCTGGTCTATTCATAATGGCCTACTTCCTGTTCCATGAACAAGACAGGCATGCTCCCACCTGAGCCTTTGCCACTGCTGCCCCCTCAGCACAGAAGGCTCCTCCCCCAGCTCACCTCACTCCCTCCTATCTTTAAATCTTTTGCTATACTGCCTCCTCCTCAGTAAGGCCTTCCCCAGGTCAAGTAAATTAGCATCTTCCCACTATCACTCTTTGTTCTTTTTAGAACTCAACTCTACGTGGCATTATGTGTTTTTTCGTTTGTTTGTTTGGGTTTTTTTTTGGTCTATCTCTGTCCAGCAGAATGTAAGCTCTACAAAGCCCAGTGACTTGTTTATTTACTGCTGGATTCCCTCTCCCAGAACAGGACTTAGCTAACAGAAGGCACCCAGTAAATGTTTTAAATAAATAAATGAATAATAGAGAGGACTATGAGAACATACACAAGCAGCACTTAACCTAATTTGAAAGAGTTAGAAAAAGCCTCTCTGGAATGGTGACATCTAAGGATAGACCTGAAAGACAAGTAGAAATTATCCTAGTGAAAGAATATGGGAGAGAAAGATCGTTCTAGATAGTAGAAACAGCATAAACAAAAGACCCAGAGGCAAGAGAAACAATGGCCATTTGTGCCATGAAAGTGTATACTCTCCCAAAATAAAATATTTCTTTAAAAAATAAAGCAATTAAATCTATTTCCCCATTTTCTACATTCTATCCTACACCAGACAATGAGGACTAACACAGTATACTATCCTATATGTTCTTGGCCAAAGACCATTACTGTACATATTTAAAACATTTTTAGCCAAGATGAGTGAGTGCTAGGAAGAACAAAAGAAAATAAGTATTTTACAACATCTGTTATTCATTCCCTTATAGTTTCCTTTGCTGTCTTCGATTTTGGATCTTGGCAAATAACTTTTGATTTGACAACAGGTAAAAACGGACTGGCCATGAAAAACAATAATAAGATACCACGTCAAAGGTACTCAAAGGATACCAGGTTAAAAGTGGCTAAAGGCCCCTTCAAAGAAATGACCAAGAAAACAAAACCTGAAGATCAACAGGTGATTAGGTACTGGTAACATCCTTTGCTATTATGAAGGAAATCATAATCACCATTGCAGCCAAAAGGATTGGCTAACAACATTTGGAAGATAGCTGAAAAACTGGCAAGATGTAACTTCAGGAAATTTGAAGAAAATGGATAAATGATTGCAAATGGCAGGAATGCATCTCCTTGGGGACTATGCTATGAAACCCCAGTATAATGCTCATTGGCCATTTCATTTGCAGAAAAACTGACAGCATCCTTGAGCTGAAGAAGGTATTACTGCAGTTTAGTATAATTAGAATATAGAGTGGGCAAGATTCACAACATAAGGTGATTTTAAAACAGATGTGTTTTGGGATCATAAGAACCACCCTTGGGAACATGACAAAAGCTGAAAAATACATTCACACAAGAACTCCATACACAATTTCAGGGGATTTCCAAACTCTATGAAACTCAGTGTGAAAGTTCAGGTGAAAACCATTACACTCAGGACAATAAAGAGAAATATGTCCCAGGACGAGAGCTATGCAGCAGGCTTATGCAAATTGTCCAGAGGGAAGTTAGAAGACAGAGGGTTACAGGAAAGTGGGCCCCAGGAAAAAAAAAAAGCTTACAGAAAGGTGGTACGATTATTAGACTGGATAAATTTTAAAATTCTATAAAGGCACTTAACTAATTCAAGAAAGTCAATGTATCTATGCAACAAATTTAACTGTGAAATATTCTGGAAGAGAGAATCCATTTCACTTTGATAATAAATATATGACATTATGTATATAAAAATACATATAATGTAAACATATTATATTATTTGGACTTATAAGAAAGTGCAAAGTGTGATAATGGAGTGCAGCAATGCAAACTGAACACTCAGGTCTTTATTAATTTTAATTTTTAGAATCAGCATATAATTCAATCTCAGAACACTTTATGATTACAGAACCAAAGGAAAGCATTAGCAATTTTGACAACATAAAAGTATAAATGACCAAGGGTAAGGGTACAAATATAAAGAACTATACTATTTAAAATTTAAAAAGGAAGTAACCAATGATCTAAAAATGTTAACAAAAAAACTACCAAACATCAGGAAGAGGGGAGAGGGTAAATGAGGGGAGGAAACTTAATGAGCTAAATCTTCATATTTTGTAGCAAAGAATTAATAGATCCTGTCTAGAGTTGGCAAATGAATATATAAAAGAATTAGCATATTCCTTATAATTCTGGAGGTAACCTCCAGATATACTAAAAGCAGAAGCTCCCCCTGAGAAATATGAGCAGGGTGGGAGAGAGTGGGGTAGGATTACATACACTCGCTTTTCATCCTAAATTCTTCTAGACTATTCGATTCACTATCATGTATTCATGTTAGCATGGTAAAAATTAAAAATAAAAATAAAAAGATTTAAACCAGTTTAGGTAGGTCATTAGTGCTGATGCAATTCCCTGCCATCACTTGACCTATTTCAAATACTTCTCAAATATATCAAAGCAAGGCTTAGTTGTTTCTTCTAATGAGGGGTTCATTCTTATATTTACTTTCTTTATTCAAGCCAGAATTAAAGACTATTACATGTAGGAGAGATATTAACTAAATGTTGAAGATATATTTTTAAAAGAATATTGACACAAGTTAGTTCTCACTGTATTAGAATTCTTTGAATTTTGGTAAAGTTTAATTGGTCAAAACCAATATTTCTTTAAGTTGCCATTAGGATACACACACATACTTCTTCACAAAAGTACATCATCAAAACTCTGTTACAGGGCTTTGCTGGTGGTGCAGTGGTTAAGAATCCACCTGACAGTGCAGGGGACACGGGTTCAAGCCCTGGTCCGGGAAGATCCCACATGCTGCGGAACAACTAAGCCCACATGCCGCAACTACCGAGGCCACGTGCCTAGAGCCCGTGCTCCGCAACAAGAGAAGCCACTGCAATGGGAAGCCCACGCACTGCAACGAAGAGTAGCCCCCACTTGCCGCAACTAGAGAAAGCCCACGCGCAGCAACAAAGACCCAACGCAGCCAAAAATACATAAATAAAATAAAATAAATTTATATAAAAAAAAGTTAAAGGGGTTTCCGAAGGTTCTAGTTTAGGTAACCAAGTGAATGGTGATGGCTCAAAACAGAGAACACGGAAGAGAAACAAAATGGAGGATAATCATGTATTCAACACTGGATACAATGTTTGATATTTAGCTTGAGGAGCTGTCCAAAGGGTAACTACAGATAGTACATTACTAGATAGTATAGTATCTAGTATATTACTTAGTTGATAGTATATTACTTAGTTGAAGCCATGGAAGTAAAATGTTTTCATACATATATACTGCAGGGTGTGAAAAAAAAGGTCATTTAGAAATACCCACATTGAAAGAGCTGCTAGAAGAAAGGCCAGTAAAGTAGACCAAAAAGTCAGAGAAGTAATATAAATAACGGCTTCCATTTTTCAAAAGCAATTTGTTACACAAATCTGCTAAGTGCTTTAGGAGATATTAAACTGCTTCTTAAGATTGGAATTATCACCATTTATTTATTTATCTATTATTTTAATCTATTTTTTAATTAAATTAAATTAATTAATCAATTTATTTAATTTTTGGCTGCGTTGGGTCTTCGTTGCTGCGCGCGGGGGCTACTCTTCGTTGCAGTGCGCAGGCTTCTCATTGCGGTGGCTTCTCTTGTTGCAGAGCACGGGCTCTAGGCACATGGGCTTCAGTAGTTGTGGCATGTGGGCTCAGTAGTTGTGGCTCACAGGCTCTAGAGCGCAAGGTCAGTCATTCTGGCGCACGGGCTTAGTTGCTCCGCGGCATGTGGGATCTTCTTGTACCAGGACTCGAACCCGTGTCCCCTGCATTGGCAGGCAGATTCTTAACCACTGTCCACCAGGAAAGTCCCTATCACCACTTTAGAGATAAGAATAAAGAGACCTTAAGATGTTGAATGATCTGCCCAAAATTATTCAGCTAATAAGTGGAAAGACCAAAATTCAAATTCTGGTTTGTTGTCCATCCTCTTAACTAGTATACTACCATCATAATGGAAGCCATGATAAGACAAGTAATGCCCATTTAGAGACTAGAAACGAGCAAGTTTTCTTACCCTTTCCTTCTAACTCCTGACTAAACCACAGTGCATGTGTCAAGAGCCTCCCCATCCCCATCCCCAATACCACCACCCCACCCCCAGAACACATTTATGTTTTCAGGAAGCTGGGACTCCACTAAAAATAAAAAGTACAGTTATTTTTATAGCTAATAACATAATGAAGTTTTTTTTAAAAGTGTTGGTAAGTTTGAATCCTGACATAGTTTGAATAAATGAAAGCTAGCTAAATTAAAGCATATCAGTTAGGTTCATTCACTCATCGTTATTTAGTGCCTCTTATCTGCCAAGCACTAGGGATAAAATGGTGTCTAAAAACAGACTCTGATGCTGTATCTCTGAACAAATCTTACTGCAATGACAACACCTTTAGAGTTGCTTTATTTTGTCTTGCCTTGAGTGACATTTGTAAGCTACTTAAATAAAAAATATAATTTATTACATAGTATCTTGTAATACTGTGCTCCTTGAGAGAGGAAATAAACAATATCTATAACACAAAATATTCCTCTAAGTCTGAAAGCTTAATTTCAAATTATTTCAATAATGGCCTGTATCTAAGTCTAGAATCCCTATATTATTATTGTGCCACTCTACTCACAATGTCTTCATTCTTAGGGTGTTAAGATCTAATTTAAGATATACAGGACAGTATATCATTTCCCCCTTAATTTGGGAATCAAGTCCAAAACTTTGTACTAAAATGGACAACAAAGAGGAAAATCCCATAACGACACTTTTGTGCCAGATGCTTTTACTGTTTTAAAAACACAAACTAGCTTTTCGATGTAAATACAACATAGGAAGAAAGGGGAAGGGGGATTAAGTTTCTTAAATTTTAGAAAAAAAAATTTCTTAAGAAAAGTTTTAACATACACCTGAACATTAGCTTTTAGGATTTCTTGGGCAAAACAATTTTTACCTGTTGATAAAATAAGGAGTTTCTACTATTTTCTCCATCCAGGGAAATAACAGATTTCCCTCTATATGCTCATAAGAAACCTATGAGAAACAAATCATAAATCCATTTGACAGTTACACTTTCAAAATAATGGAAGATATCATGTTATAGGCAAATTAAATAATCTCTCAGCTCAGAAATGCTTTCCTTAATCTAAACTAAATAAGAAAATCTATAAAGTCTATTAAAATATATAGCCTGGCACATATTAGACCCTCAATTAAGTGTCTGTTATAATTATAAAACTGGATGGCTTTTATTCATATGAATTTTACTTAATCAACCTGCTTTGAAGCATATAGGGCATTTAGTTCAACACCATGACCCAGGAAAAAAGCAAAATCACATTCCTTGGTACAGACTCTCCCTAAGTCCAGAACTGGGGGGAAAAGTTTGTAAGTTTATAACTGGTCACAAAGGGGCCTAAGCAAGACAGTAAAAGTGACTCAACAGAGTCCAACATCATCACTTATTGAAGCCATGTTAGGAACCAATTCTGCTATTAGTTGGCACTGCCTTCCTTCATTGTATACTAGATATCTATGTGCTCCCAGCTTCTACTGGATTTAAAAGTATAGGAGCTGAAAAAAAAAAAAAAAGTATAGGAGCTGGAAGCAGGAGCAGTTACTAAAGAAACAATCAAAAATCAACAATTTTTTGGCTGCAAAATAAGACTGGCTTTTTTGTAAGGATCTATTTTAGAAACTTGAGAGCAAAAATTTTGCTGAATTTTTCACTGAAACAATCTTAATTTTCGTGACTGCCTTTTCTGAAATTGGGGACAAGTGGTGCTTGTATAACATAAATCAAAACAAAAAAGTGCTAACCAGTAATCTCCTTCATCCCTGAGATAAAGTAAGCATGGTCTGAAGCATGTATTTATACAATGGCCCAAGAATACGAAAAGAGTAAGGAATAAGAAAGAAAAAAACCAACTGTGATATCATTGATATCATACCATTTCTTCAGTGTGCTTTAGTAGCCAGAAATCTGCAAGCGCCTATCAATACAAGATGCTACTGTCATTCCCTGTCCTTAAGCTTCTATTAACTATTTCTCTAGAATTAAAAATAACAATAAAACTAAACTCCTCACTTCTCATTTCCTAACCCAAACCGGCTAGGAACTTCTCAAAGGATTTTAGCAGTCCCAAATCAAAACTAAGATCACAAAACTTCACAAATACTCAAAAACTACACAGTACTTCAGCAGGTTAAAAAAAAAAAAAAAGAATAGCATTACATAGAATAGTTGTAATGACCATATGACAGAACTCAGACTTTGCAAACAAAACAACCAGAGTACATTCTACAAGTAGTCGTAACATTCAACAACGTTGTATAATTGATTTTATAGGTTAAACATAGAATTATCACATGACCCAGCAATTCCACTCCTAGGTATATATCCAAGAGAAATAAAAAACATATGTCCACATAACTTTTACACAAATATTCATAGCAGCATTATTCATAATAGTCAAAAAAGCAGAAACAACTCAAGCATCCATCAACTGATGAATGGATAAATAAAATGTGATATACCCACACAATGGAATTTTTTTGGCAATAAAAAGAAATGAAGTACTGATACAAGCTACAACTTGAATAAACTGAAAACATTACACTAAGTGAAAGAAGCCAGTCAAAAAAGACATGTTATTTGACTCTATATAAAATCTCCAGGATAGGCGGGCATACAGAAAGCAGATTCGTGTTTGCCTAGGGTTGGGGGCGGGGGAGGGTGGATGTTGGCAGGAGTGACTGCTATTGGGTCTGGGCTTTCTTTGGGGGATGATGAAAATGTTCTAAAATTGATTGTGGCACTGGATGCACAACTCTGTGGAGGTACTAAAAGCCACTGAATTGTATACTTTAAATGGGTGAACTGCGTGCTATGTAAATCATATTGCAATAAAGCTGTTATTTAAAAAATCAATTTTGTACCGCAAAAGTTGAAAAGGCAAGTAAAACTATTAAAAAACAAACAAGCAAAAAAACCCCAACAGCATTATTGTAAACAGCTTGCCCAGCAAATCAAGAACAAAGATTCTCCATTTATTCTTTAACAAAAAATTTTACTGTTATGAAACAGTGAATATATATTTAATCAGATCTTGCTAATTTTCTAAGAAAATGCTCATTCTCACACAGAAATTTACATATATATGTATACAAATTAAACTGAAAAGATTCTCTGAAGAGCTCATATCACAGAGATTTTGAGCCATGAGAAAGAGAAGTGTATACGAAATTAAATGTAAGACAGATTTTATTATAAAATCTCTTTAATTTAGAGTGAGTATATAATCTCTCAGATGAGTTAGCTAATTAATGTCAATAACTAAAAAAAGAGTTCTCCACACAAATAACAGTGTTCTTAAGGATGTGTGCTTTGAATCACTCACTTGTAATCCGGAACTAATTGTGATACCTTAATATACCAATGATAAAACACAATCTTCTGTGAAACAAAGAAAGACTTCTATTAACCCATACTCACAAAAAACATAAAAACTTTAAAATTAATTCTTTAAAAAGCACTTTATCAGATGTATTTTGTTAATTCTGACTGGTATTTTTCCTCTACATTAAAATATTTTTAAGTGAAATATGAATCAACAGGCTAATACAAATCTTCAATGAACATACATGATTTGAGGAAACCAAAAGATGACAAAATATTTCTTAAGCAGAGCTTCTTAAAAGTAGGGAAATCACATGTAAGAGGAAATTTCTAGACTAAGTTTGTACATTAAGAAAAAGAGATAGCAAGAATTATAACATAAGACCATCAAAGAAAAAAATAAAGAAAAAGAGAAGACATGCAGAAAGATTCCAAGTCAAAAATATTTAAATGAAAAGGCCACAGCAAGGTGAAAAATAACCCCAATTTCCTAAAATTAGTTATTCATAGCAGTTATTATAAGTAATTACCAAAAGATACGTGAACATATTGGGAAGACTCTAAATATTTCAATAGAGTACTATGAAAAATTTTCCCATCTGAGAAAAGTAATATGGGATAATAAAGATCCTTAACACCATCAGCTTGTTATATTATTTTTCAAAAATGTTTTTCTCAATTATAGAAAAAACTAGAGAAACAAATACATTTTAAAGCTAAACACAGCTAATTACTAAAAACAATACAAGCCCTATGAAGACATTTTCTAACTTCAAGACAAAGTTAAGTCTATGACTATAAGAAAAAACTCCCCAACTAGTCATGCAAATATTTGAAATACACATGTATCTATTACCTTACTCTTTGTTGCAATTTGAAAGGTAATAAGTGTATATAAGAAATTAAGATCATATGTTTTCTATAATAAAATGGCAATGTAGCTCAGTCATTTTTTTTTCCAGTTTCAGAGATAAGAATATTATCTCTAAAAGCCCTTAATCAATGTATGCAATTTGTATGTCTAAATACAAAGAAGTAGATAAATAACAGCTACTTCAAGCATTATACTGACCACTACAGATGGCTAAAATCAAGTAATATAAAAATTTAAATGACTTACATTGTTGTTGCGGGTTTCTACAGCAGGGAATTTTCTGACTATGAATTTCACAGCAGATTCCAGGTTTTTGTCAATAAGGTAGGATGGTTTTGCCTTGGGGTCTCCACAAGCCTATAAAACAACAGTAATAAAAGTGAAATGCATCCTTCTTCTAAAACCAAGGAATAACAGCAAATCTGTAATCAGAAATAAGGAGATATTTGTTTTTGGTGAGCAGGTGACAAAATGAATAGGCAAAGTGCAGGGACTGTCACAGCTGAAATATGCAATGGGAGACAGTACAGAGATGTTCTTCTACTGAAAAAAATGCATGGAAAGTTTCAAAGCAGTTAGCGCAGAACAGCAGTGAAGGAAAAAGCTCAAACCTAAAAAAAAAGAAAAAGAAAAAAAAAATTCTTGGTTTGAGGTAGGATTGTATTCATTTGAAGCTATTAAAATATTACAAAATTAAATATTCAGTAGAGTACTGGAAATGTTTCTTTCTACGTGTTATATAATAAAAGCTTATGTTTAAATGTCTCTTCCAAAATGTTTTCCTCATTCACTTTAAACATTTTAATACAAGAGCCCTAGTTCAAAAGAAGTGGAAGCTGCTAAAATTGTCTTTACAGCACTAAAGCTGTGTTGCCTGTTCCTCCGAACATCTGAGTTACATTGTTTTCCATCATACCAGCAGCACTTCAAACAATGAAATCTACATCTATTCTATATCTCTTAAGCACAGAACAAATGGAAATGTTTACATTTTGACCACATCGGCAGTACAGCATTCTCTCTAGTAAACTGTAAAGCATTGTACAAATGTAAGGTATTATTATTAGAAAGAACTTTTTATCTGAACTATTAGCAATACAGAATAATCTTCAATACTGTTCAGTTTCATTCTGTGACATTTAATTAACTGCTTTCTAGTGAGATGCTATTTCTTAGGGAATTACTAAAATTATAACATTCTTACTTAACTTCTTTTTATTGCATTTTAAAGAGGATGTGTCCTTTGAAAAGTTAACTATTGTGTGAAGAAATACAGTTTTGCAATTTAATGTTTTTTATCATTTACTATGGCTATGTCGTGGATTGCAGAAAGAGAAGTTATGAAACATGAAACTGATCTGAAAGCGGGCAAGCGGGCAGAGGGAAGGTGAAAAGCTTTGCAAACCTTCCAAACTTGTCCTTGCTGGGGAAGCATTGTAATAAAAAGAGAGAAAATTACTTGTAAACAATGATTGTCAAACTATGACATACGTTTCAGTAGAGAACTTATGCACTGCAGACTATGAATAACAAAACAAGATGAGAACTATATGGTGCTATAATTTTAAAGGTATTTTAAGTAGCAAGTTTTAGTATACAATAGATTTATAAAGTTTATATTATTTATATATATTTAAATACTACAGTGTAGGTGTACAACCATGTCAGTTTCTTGGTGCTCTTTCTAAATCAACTTAAAATAATACTAGAAGGAAAAATAAAGACTACATGCAACTATAAAAACAGGAGCAAAACCATCAGTGAAATTTTACATACCTTAAAAAGAAACGGTAGCCAAGAATAAAAATAAATCGTTATTGGATGACTTTTGCACTTCAGCTCAAATTAAAACTATTTTTCAAATATCAACTAACTCCTTTCCAAGCCAAAGTATAAAAATCAATGCAAACATTCCTATATTTTCCAAATGGAAATAGGAATGCAATAAGAATTATCTTAATTCTCAAACATAATTAGATAAGAAATTTAGAACTTTGTAATCCTTCACCACACCGATAAAAGGCTATTTTGTAAATTCCATTTCAACATCATAAATATTAAAATATAGCTGACTTTTCCTCAGAGTAGACTATCATTTGCTTAAAATATTATTTCTCATAAATTAATCTTCCAATTAATCTACTTCCCCAAAAATATTATACTATAAAATAAGAATAACTAAGAACCACATAACTAAGAATTTGTCCCAATAGAAATAGTTACATATTAGCATTTCCTTATATCAATGATAAAATGAAAAGCAAGTTTCATAAACATGCCTGAGGCAGTGCAGAATCCCAAAGTGATTCCAAATTCTTTTTAAATGATATGTATTATCTTTCATACTCTAATTACTTAAAAATTCAGTTATCCATCCTAACAATATTAGTGCAATCAACAAATGAAAATATGATAGACTATCATACCCATTTCCAATGATCACAAATTTTATTATGTAAGAATTTAATCAAGTAATTAAACATATATCTATATATGAATGGCTCTTATTACACTGAAAACATAAAGAATGGAATTTCATTTCAGTGGAAAAATAAATGGTTATATCGTCTTTCCTTGGAATTAATTTACCTTTTTCCACACTACTCAGTGGGCCATATCTAAACAAACTACACTGGGAGGCAGTATGCCATAAAGATTAAGAAAGCAGACTCTGGAATAAGACTGGCTGAATTTCAATTTTCATCACTTACTATCCATGGAACCTTGACTATATTACATAACATCTCCTAATCTCAGTTTCTTCACGTGTAAATGGGGAAATCAGTACTTACCTCATAGAGTAATTATGAGGATTAGAAGAGAGATAGATAAGCCATGCACAGTATTTAGCAAAAGGACTGGCACATAGTGCTCTAAAAATGTTAACTGTTGTGAACAATAGCTATAATTATAATTACCTAAAAGTCTCATATGAATAGTAACCACAGAATAGTCTTTATCAGAGTATACAGAACTAGTAATAACGACTACAACTCCTTCCCCCAATCACTTATTTCTTTATTTACTCCAAGTCTAGACATACCAAATTTGTTTTACTTATAGAAAAAGATTAGCCTAGTAGTTAAAAACATGGATATAGGCTGTCCATGTTCAAATCCTGGCTCCTAACTGTAACATAACCAAGTGATTTTCTGTGCCTCAGGTTCTTCATCTGTTAATTAGGTGATAATAATTACAATGTACCCAAAAAGGTTTTCAGCCCATTACATGAGTGTCTGTATGTGTGTACATGAGCAGAATTCTTAAAGGTATCTGGTATACCACAAGCACTCAAAAATGCCAATAAAAAATATAAGGTTAATAGACACTATACAGAAGTGTGAAGAAATTATGAAACTTTTTTTATAGGTTTTATTTTTTTCTGAAATCAACCTACTTGATTTATTTACTTAACACCAATACAGACACTTGCAAATACTCAGGCCAAGAAAAAAAAAAAAGTGCAAGAAAAAAGTAAAACTTAACTAAAAGTACCTAGGTAATAATAGTATCCTCAGTTTTTGGGTTAGAGTACTGAGGCTTAGGTTAAACAACTTGCCTAAGGTCATCTAGGTAAGTACATCTTGGCAAAGAGCCATACTGAATAATTCAGTTAAGAATGTCCTACTATACTGAAAGAGTACAGCAAAATTCCAACTAACCAGATGTCTCATTTTATAAAGATTAATCTTCTTTCCCACTCTAACTCAAAAATTTCATTTTGATGACATTGAGGACAAAGGAATCATAAGATAACAACTTATATTTTAAGAACACAGCCTGCAGTTGATACACCTAAAACCCTATCCTACTGCAGTAACAATATTACACAAAATTAATCTTTCATTCTTAAAAGTATCACCCTTTGAAATACCACATTTAAGAAAATGATATAGACTACTATATTTAGTTATCAATACATTTTAGACTAATACATTCCAGAAATGCTACCAAAAAGATTGAATCAAAAGGTTTAACAAATTACCAATTCAATTAAATAAAACTCTTCAGTACTTCTAACCTGCAAACCGCCACCCCCGCCCTCCCACCCCCGAAAAAAAGAAAAGGTGAGTAGAGGGCAAAACTGTGTCTAAACCCCTGAATCTTAAAAGCCCTACAATAAAAGGTTTTTTGCATAATTGGCTAAAAGGGTTATTTCACCAGACAAAAAGGAAACTATATCTGAACTACAGAATTTTTTTAAAAAGCACCACACTAAAACCTTATGTTTTACTTTATCTTGACTCAGCATGATTTCATAATGCATAAAATACTACAATTTAAAATCCCAGAAGATCTAAGCAAATTTAAATATTTATATACTTAAATTTCCAGTTTTCAGAATTGGAACTTTATTTCCCATGAATATTCTAATTATCTTTAAATTCAACAAAGTTAAGACTAATGTGGCAGATAAAATTACACAAGTGTTAAAGGAAATACTGTTAAACATAATAATTAACAACTCTTGTCTCTAAGTGGATCACAGCCCATATGACCTTAGGCAAGTTGCTTAACCTAAGCCTCAGTACTCTAACCCATAAACTGAGGATACTATTATTACCTACTTCATAGGGTAGATTGTTCAGATTTTTAAAAGACAAAATGCACATAAAGTGCTTATTTCAGGTGCCTGGCACACAAGTACTTATAAGTTTTAAACAATTACCTTCTATTTTTTTAAATAAAACTTTTCAAAACACCTGGATATCTATAGTGAGTTCCCAATTATCAAAATAAGATTTTCCATTTAACCAATTCAATGTCAGTATTGTCAATTCAGTATTTCCTAATTCGTTTTTTCACAAAACACAAATATAACGTTATTACCCAAAATAAAGAACAAAGATGTTTCAGAAAACCACATAATATTTTATTCAGGGCACAAAATAAACATCTTTGATTAGAAACCTCAAAATCAGATTTCATGTAATTTTAAATATGACTTTAAAACAAATCTTTCTGCCAATCTACCACCAAAATTCCTTCCCAAGGCCTTTCCTCAGTTGTCACAATATAGATTACGTACCACAGCTTAACTTCATATGGTTAATGTTACGTATTTTTTCAAGAACTGCCTTACCACAATGTTAAAAAAATATATAGATAGAAATAGTCCTCTCTCTATTCATAAGAGATTAAGCAACAATCATGAAAAAGGAAAACAATAAAGACACAAGAGTAGAGAGTAAAAGGAACATTTACTGGGCAGCTGTTGCGTGCAAAACACCTTTGTTTAGAAATTATCTAAACCATCACTCAACAGAGAGGAAAGGAGCATCCGAAATTCAGTGACTTGCTCAGGGTTTTACAGTTACTAACTTTGAGTACCCAAAGATTCCAAAACACTAAAAACACTTATTTAAAAACATATGCTCCAGCTTCCCTGGTGGCGCAGTGGTTAAGAATCCGCCTGCCAATGCAGGGGACACGGGTTCAAACCCTGGTCCGGGAAGATCCCACATGCCGCAGAGCAACTAAGCCCGTGCGCCACAACTACTGAGCCCGTGCACCACAACTACTGAAGCCGCACACCTAGAGCCCGTGCTCCGCAACAAGAGAAGCCACCACAATGAGAAACCCACGCACCGCAACGAAGAGCAGTCCCTGCTTGCCGCAACTAGAGAAAGCCCACGCACAGCAACGAAGACCCAACATGGCCAAAGATATAAATAAATAAATAAAATTTTAAAGAAATAAAAATAAAAACATATGCTCCCAGCTCAATATCAAAAAAACAAACCCCAATCAAAAAATGGGCAGGAGATCGAAATAGACATTTCTCCAAAGAAGACATACAGATGGCCAAAAAGCACAGGAAAAGATGCTCAACATCACTAATTATTAGAGAAACGCAAATCAAAACTACAATGAGGTATCACCTCACGCCGGTCAGAATGGCCACCATCAAAAACTCTACAAACAATAAATGCTGGAGAGGGTGTGGAGAAAAGGGAGCCCTACTACACTGTTGGTGGGAATGTCAATTGGTACAGCCACTATGGAGAACAGTATGCAGGTTCCTTAAAAAACTAAAAACAGAGCTACCATATGATCTAGCAATCCCATTCCTGCGCATATATCCGGAGAAAACCATAATTCAAAAAGATACATGTACCTCAATGTTCACTGCAGGACTACTCACGATAGCCAGGACATGGAAGCAACCTAAGTGTCCATCAACAGAGGAATGGATAAAGAAGTGGTACATATATATGATGGAATATTACTCAGTCATAAAAAAGAACAAAATAATGCCATTTGCAGTGACATGGATGGACCTAAAGACTGTCATACTGAGTGAAGTAAGACAAAGATATGATATCATATCATATGATATCAAATATCGTATGATATCGCTTATATGTGGAATCTAAAAAAATGGTACAAATGAACCTATTTACAAAACAGAAATAAAGTCACAGATGTAGAAAACAAACTTATGGTTACCAAGGGGGAAGGGAGGGAGGGATAAATTGGGAGACTGGGATTGACATATATACACTACTATATATAAAATAAATAACGAAAAAGAACCTACTGTATAGCACAGGGAACTTTACTCAATACTCTGCAATAACCTATATGGGAAAAGAATCTAAAAAAGAGTGTATATGTGTGTATGTAAAACTGATTCACTTTGCTGTACAGCAGAAACTAACACAATATTGTAAATCAACTATACTCCAATAAAATTAATTAAAAATACATAAGTAAATTTAAAAAATAAAAATATATGCTCCCAAAAATGTATATAAAAATAGTTCCATTCTTTCAATACCTCAGCTGCTCAAAACTTTTATTGGAGTAATCGCTATTAAAGGAAAATTCCGATTATTTCGATAAGTTTTATTTTTTAATTTCTAGTGTAACTCAGCAATAAAACACATTCCTTTGCCAAAATACTATAGAACAAAACGATTTCTTTTAATACAATAACTTAATTGAAAAGACCATGAACAAAATCCCAGGGATCAGAGTGAGAATGCTATTTTTGAGAGCACAGGAAAGAAATCAACCTCATCTGAATATCAGGAAAGAGGAGAAAAATACAAAATGTGACCAATTTATGCTAGAAAGAGGAATTTAACTTTTACTCAATAAACAAGAAATAGTAAACCTGTTTTAAAGCAGGTTTTGCAAAACTGAAGGCATAAAGGGACAAAGATTCTCCCCTGAGTCTTCAGCAAGTTGAAATTAATGCCTAGAGGAAAAATGGACATCACCCAATAAGATCATGGACCGTAAAAGGAACTTGTGTATAATTCTTTTATTTTCTAATTTTAAAAATAATGAAATACAGTGTGAAATTTTCCAGTAAGTATTGGAAAATCTATCAAGACCAAAACAAGCTTCAAATTCTATTATTACTGATTAATTTTCCATTTTTTCCCCTCTTTCGTATCACCTATACTTTGGCCAACCAATCTGCTTTCAGTTTCTCCCTTGAGCTGGGGTAGGTGAAAAAAAAAAGGAAGGATAAAAAAGTAACCCACTTCTACAGTTTGGATTAAGAAGCTTGATAGGAAAGTATACTGAAATTATTAGAAATGCTTTAAAATTAATGTAATTTTATACATTACCTCTTAATTAGAGTCAACAGTAGCAGATTTAAAGGTATATAAATTATGATTACTGTTTCCTAAGCACAGGTTCTGGGAAAACCATAAACTTAAGAAATATTTCAATGCATTATATATTTCAAAATTCATTGTTAAAAATTTTAATGACTCAAATAAAAGTTACTAATTACCATTCAATTCTCAAGAAGATGTCTATGTCCTTGTTGTTCTCATTTTTCAGCTTCTCATATACAGAAACATTTCAGTTTATAAAACAAAGGCATTCTGTTACAGTTTTTTTAAAGTGTTATATGTGGTCACATTTTTACTACTCTAAAGAAGTTGCTCTTTAAAGGACTGCTGAGAAACATACTTCTGAAGTACAAATAGTTATTTTGTATTAGCAGTAAGTAGATATCAAACTATAATATCAGACAGTAAAAAGGAATAATTAAGAAATGTTTCCTAAAGGTGGTCTTGAGCTGGATTAATAGGAAAAAATGAACACTTAGTAAATGTCCACTATGTTTCAAGCCCCAGAAATAGAACTAATAGCTAACATTTATTCACTTCTTACTCTTGTGCCAGGCACTACAACTAGCACTTTATGTGAATTAACTCATTTAATTGTCAACCTTATAAGGCTAATTAAAGAGTATTCCACAAACGTGGGAAAACTGGAATATCTATCTAAGATTGCAAGAATTAGAATCAATAAGACTAATACGGCTTAGAAAACCAAAAAATATAACTTGAAGCATAAGAGAAGCTGAGAGCAAATAAGTACCCTATAGATGGTTTTGCTAGTATAGGGTCTACGTGCAGCTTAGCATTACAGAAATTTAGTTATCCCCAAAAACCAAAATTAAATCATTATAGCGAACGATTATCAGAAAAAGAAATCAGAAGTATTAAGAAGTTACACTTTACTTATTTTAGTGGTTCTTAACATCAGAACCACTTCAGGGGCTTTTTCTTATTCAGTAGGTTTGGGTCATGACCCAGATGTATGTATTTTTAAAAACCTTCTAAAATGATTATATTGTGTATCCCTGACTAAGAACCACTGGTCCCCTCAATTTCTAAATAAAGAAACCCTAATTCAGTTCAGAAAGACTAAACAAGTTGTCCAAAGTAAAAAAAAAAAAAAAAAAGGATCAGAGCTTTACCTAGAATCTAGCCCTCTCAACCCACAGAATATGCTACAAGTATGAGAAAATAACAGAGAAGTTTAGAGGCTATATGCCAGCAAGAAGGACATTAGATATTACCAGGGAATTTTATAACTTTATATTTTGTATCTTTATATACTCCACTGAAAAAATGTCTGAAATCTTGAATAATGACTGGCTGGCTACTCCTTGTCACTGCCCAGCTAAAGTTCCTGTTCATACTTCAAAACCAAGCACAAAAGTCACTAACTCTTGTTCCCATCTCTCCCAGACAGGAATCTTTAACTCCCTTCTCCAGACACCCACAACCACACTTAAACACTGCATTTTAGTTAGTTATCTATACATCTCTCTCACCCACTACAATATGAATTTCTTGGCCTTGGAAACTGTATCTTAATGTATCTGTTTCCCCAGTGTCCAGGAAGACATTCAATAAATGAAGAGTAAATGAATGAATGAAAAGGAAACTCTCAGTTTTTGGTACTAACTAAAAGAATAGTTCATGTGACTTATAAAATAGTTTTAAAGACACAGGTTTATTACTGTCAAGTACCTAAAATAATCAACTATGCAATAAGAAAGTATTTTCCAGTACAGGCTCTTTTACTTAAAACAAGAGATTCCTTCGAAACCTTTAACCCATTATACATTTCAAAATTCATTATTAAAAATGTTAAAGATTCAAATAAAAGTTACTAATTACCATTCAATTCTCAAGAAGATGTTTATGTCGCTGCAAATGGAGTTGAACAACATAGACAAACTAACAATTCAAGAGCTTATTAAGTTTAACTTATTTAAGTAAAACATTTCAGTACAATAGTATGTGACAAAATGATTAAGGAGGAGATTCTCTCATCACTGTCAGATTAAGTAAATCAAAATCTAATAATTACAGTACTGCAAACTCCTAATAGGATCAAAATTAAGAAGATTTTACTACATTTACTAATAAAGACAATATTAAAAACAGTCAACAGAAAAACATGCCTTGGGAATAGAAAAGAATATTGCTATTTTTGTAAACTCCAAGACAGAAAGAAACACACTTACTGGTTACACTTTCTTAATTGCATTTCTTATAATTCATGCAGGGTTTTTCAATGAAAAAAGTGTTACCATTTGACTTCAGGAATCAAAATGTAAAATGAAAAAAGTATATTTAAAATCTCAAAATTAAAGATAGAATATCTTCAGTGAGGAAATGATTGTATGCGTCCTTAAAATTAAGGAAGATAAATGCTATTTCACTGTTTCTTTGAGTTTACACCTTCCTTCCTGCTTTATATATATTCTACCCCCAGTTTAAAGCAAAATTTCCTGTTAGTTTTCTTAGTATTACTTGTATGGTCAGTTCTTTCAGTTTGTATTTTTAATATGTCATGAACTAAATATTAGAAATAATCACAAAGGAAAAATGCATATAATATGAAAAGTAAATACAAAATACATGTCCTCAAAAATGCTAATAAACTGAATTTTAAATTTCCTAATTCTAAACTATTTCTCATTTTAATACATTACGAAGCTAAACAGAAGTCTTTAATAATCACTGGTATACTGATAATTATGATCTCAATGATCTTTTCATAACAAATCCGTACAAAGTTCATACAAAAGTAGTCTAAGAGGAAAATTATTTCTGTAATATAACTGCATATTTCTTTAAGGTTATTGTGTGTTAAAAATCTAATTATATCTACCATGAAAATTTCACTAATGACTATAAATCTAATGGCAAAAATAAATTAAGAGCTCAGACTTAGGGGTTAAGAAAGAAAGGTGCCAATCCAAATTCTTATTTTTTAAGAGTAAAGGTTGGGCAAATTTAATTCTCTAAATTCAATTGCTTTATCTATAGAATAGGTACCTACATCACAGATCTATGAAGAAATAAAAAAATTTTTTTTTAATTTAGCATATAATAGAGTCTCAATAAATAGCAGCTAGCATTACTTTTATTACACATTATTTTTGTTGAACAATAAAGAGATAAAACTATTTAGTTCTAACATATAAAATGTACGTCTACTGAACGTGATCTGAAATTATTGTTAGAATTTTACTTAACAGTAACGCTGCTAGTAAATTATCAAAGAATACAAATTAAATTTTTAATCATCCTAGCCAGTTAAGGACAAGAATTTTCAACACTGACACACTTTCTCATCTGGCTCCCCTCATTTTTAACATATTGGATGTAGCTAGCTAAATATGTCCATCTCTGTAATTTTCTTAAAATATAAGTATACAAGCAATAGATTAAGAACCCTAATTTCATTGATATATAAAACTGTACCATGCTACTTCTTCAATTTTATTTTTGGAAAGAACTTAATTTAATCATAATACAAAATATGCATGCACATATGTCAGCATTTGTACAGAAAATTGTTTAACTATATACAGCTTATTTTTAAAAGTGGGAGATGAGCAGGCAGAGAATTTCTGAAGTCATGTTTGAGTTTTTGATAATAAACATGTATTCCTTTTATAATCATTAAAAAAATTAATATTTAAGTTATCTAACAATTCCACAAAGGAAACACAAGATGGATAATCTACCACTGCCACTTAAAAAAATAAAAATAATTTTTTTTCCCATGCAATTTTTCAGTGACCTTAATCTCCTCAGCCTACCATCCAGCATAACAAGAAACAGAATTATCAAATCTTCATTTTTACAGGCAGCTTCCTTGAAAGTTACAAACAGATATAGTAGGATTTGTTTATGTAAATATATATATTATTTAAATACAGATTTATGAAGAGACTGTTTTCTTCTTAACACGTTTAAGGATCTTGATAATGAAATCTCCCTAGGGAAAAAAAATCTTATGCATACTAACAATGTTTATTAGTCTACAACTTGCCAGAATCCCAATCTTTGGAACATGCTTCTGCTCCTGATCAACCAACACAGAAAATAAGGCCCTAAATGAAGAGAAACGTAACACTGAAAGGGAAGACTAAATCTGATTCCCCTTGCTTTACCTCGACTGCATCCTTCACATACATTTTTTTTTCCTCCATTAGATAAGCAGATACCAGCTAAAGACTTGCAATTTTACACTGCTATTCTATTAATTTCTTTCCTCATGAAATAGATTCATCCAAAATCACGGGGAAAAGACTGTGGGAAAAGAAGTACTCCTCAAATAAAGAAGTAAAAGTACACTGAAACCTGCAAAAATACTCCATTAAAAAGAAGTTTGCAATAGTAGGGTAGGTCTTTACTCCTTTTCTATCCTTTAAAATTGAAGCAATAATTTAACAAGATGAAAAATATGAAAGTATTAACTGATACCTTTTGTTATCAGTTGTTATCAAGTTCATGTTGGTGATGGTGTAGGAAAAAATAGAAAAAACAAGAAAGAGTAAACAAGAAAAAAATATTTTTAAGGTCAGCTAAAACGTCTTCTGTTGGAATTTCGGCATATGTGTTTGCTAAGCAGCAGTAAAATTTCAGAAAAATAAATGTTGCCCCAAAAAGTTACTGAGACTCCTAAACAAATACTATCTTACATTCATAGAAGTTTTAAACTGTTTTCACATTATTACCTTTTATCTTCACAAAAACAATTCTGTGAAGTAGGCAGAGCACACATTACCATCCCTGTATTAAGGAAAACTAAACTGAGCTCAATTACTGTTTAAAATAGGCCTTAACGTCTACTTGTAAAGATAACATAATCAGAGCTGGAACAGACCTTAGTGTTCCTTTCACAGTTAATTTTCCCCCATTTTACAGATGAGGAAAAATGAAGCTCAGGGAAGTCAAGACACCTACCCAATATTACAAATCTCTCAGAGACAGACTGAAACATTGGAAGGCAGGTCTCCTAACTTCTGGCCCAGTACTCTTTATTTCCACCACCACACTGCCTGCCATGCCACAGTAGCAGATATAAAAGTAGCCTGAAAATGTTAAAAATCACTATATAAGTGAGTAGCATTATTAGCTTCCAGAAAAGGGAAGACATATTTTTAATTTTAAAAAAATTAAGGAATTATGCAATAAATAAATTTAAATGTGAAACTACCTACCACCTTCACCTCTTTTCCCTAAAATCCTCCTTTATGTGTTCTTCCATCCCTGATTAGACTACAAATTCCTTAAAATTTTCATAACCTGTACATATAAGGATCTCAAAAATTTTTCAATTGATGAAATTTTATTTAAAAAAGCAAAACATTTTCCAGAAACCATGTTACATTCCCCTAATAAGCATTAAAGCCTATTACTCTTGATTACAGTAACTTAAAAAGTTATTTTACTTAGGTCACTGAAGTATTTTTCACTGTGTATGCTCACTAAAATATTGCCGTTGCAGACTTTCAATTGAAACAGAGCAATCAGATCTGATAGACAATCTAATGCACACATGCATTAATAAAAATGTGATAATTGACTGGCAGGCACGTATTATGCGGTATAAGTTTTTTTTGAGGTATAAGAGATAGAGATTGAAAAGATTATGTGGTTTATACTGTCATAAAAATGTAAACAGCAGGAACCTTATAAACACATGGTAAACAGATCTCACTCACTTTTTTGGCAAGATTTTTGAACAAATGTTTCAATCCTAGCCAGCCAGGAAGCTATGCCAGCCTTTACAGACAACTCTATACAGGCCAAAAGATTCAAAATCCATCTGATGTATTTGTATGCAAAATCACACAAGGAGAGCAGAGCAAAAGCTATTATTATTAAAAATAGAGCAAGATTATACACATATTCATATATATGTTGCATATATATAAAATACACTATACATAATGTATTCATCCTTTTCAACAAGTCCTAACTGAAGGCCTCATGGACCAGGTAAGACCCTAAGTACCAGTAATTCAAAAATAAGTAACACTGTCTCCACCCAGAGAGAACTCACAATCAATCAAGCAAGGTAGAAAAATATTTCTCAAGAAATTATAAACGCGTTAAGTGCTGAAATATAACATTTCAATAATTCAAAATATTAGCCACTTGGATATAATGATCACATTCAACTCATTTTAAATTTTACTAGTTTAATAATACAAGAGCCTGGAGTTTCTCAAAACAGGAAGTGAAAAAAAATATGCTTTTGAGAAAAGGCAGTGAACTGGAATTATAAGCATTCAAATGCTTCGAATTTAGTCCAAACTTATTTCATTTATGAAGATGAAACATGTAAAGTCTGATTGTATTTATGCCATAAAAATGTTCAATGAATTCTTTAAAAAGAGGTATTTTGCCCAAATACCCAAATCACTTTTGATGTTACTCTCACTTCCTCTTCTGGAAACCATCATAACCATTTCCTTTAACCACAATACCACATGTCTAGAAACTTTTAGTAATGTTTGACTTGCTCGTTTTTTTGCACAAAGGGCATATAGGAAACAATTTCCAAGTTTGTTAAGGAGCATAATTTCACAAAAAAGTTCAGGTCAATGAAACCTATAAGTAATACTATCTAAAATTAAATTATTCCTAATTTACATAAATTTATAACCAAGGCTCTTTGGTAAATGCAGAGGGCTTCTTTATAATGACCCCGAGCTCCTGCCACATAAAATGTAACAAAGTGAACAGGCATGTTGCAGTTACTATCCAGATTGCACTGCGTATAAAGTCAACCAATCCTCACATCCAGGTAAGCGACTGGAACATAGCTATCTTTACACAAAATTTATCACTATTAAGCCAGGATAGTTTTCTCCTTTAGAATTCAGTGTCTACATCAAATTGTTCAAATAAGTCAGTTTTACACTGAACCCCATGATATGAATTTTTTTAAAATATTCTTTCTTCAGGAGTCCTAATTCACAAGGGCTACAACTCTACTGCTATGATTAAACTAAAAGGAAACATTCAGCATGCAATAAAAAGCCAACAAAAATAATTACGAAGATATAACATCAAATACACATTGGAAACTGTCAGGATCTAGACTGTAACAAAAAAAATCTTAACTTTCTCTTTATCAAATTATTTAAAACTTACTTTGTCTTAAAAGAAAGAGGATTTTGGTCTTTCTTTCCTAAGATAAATTAATATTTGTTCTATCTTTACATCTATTTTTCTTAACTCCAACTCAGCCCCTCATTCCTTAATCTGCTGAAGCCACGTAAAGACTTTCAATGGACCTATTAGCTAGAGCTACTCAAATTATCAGAATACGCGATAAAATCAGCAGTAATAGCAACATATTCACAGTTTTTATTTTGTATAGACACCGAACTTTAAGAAATGATGTTTTGGTATTATCAGACATGGCTGGAAAAACTAAGATGAGGAGGAGTAAAGAGGGAAGGGAGAGAAGGTTGTTATTCCTGTTCTAGTGACTCACAACCCAGAAGTATTTCAGGAGAAAACTGGTTCCACCCTCACTTCCCCCTCCTCTCCACCTTCAAAATGAAATAATTCCAAATCGTCAACACGCTCTCAAATGGCTTTTATTTGGCAATCTAAAATAAAATGGCAAAAGTGGAGGGGATGCAGGGTTCATCCTGATTAGCCATTCCCTTCCCACATTCCCACACTTACAAACCCCAAACAGAAAACAACTGCTTCCATCTCCGCCAGGTTCCTACCATCCGACCTCAGTTATGGAACAGCCAAGTTTTCCTATCCCCCTCCTAGACTCTCGCCCACCCACCCTCCTCTCTTTCCCGCAGAGCTCGTTCCGGGAGCCGGGGCGCCGAGGAGGGGGCGCCAGAGGCGGCGGCGCCCCTCACCCCGCGCCGGGCCGGCCGGATCTGGCCGCTGGGAGCGGGGAAATGGCTCCTCTCCGCCCCTGGCCGGCCCGCGAGCCAGCGGGAGAGGCGCCGGGACTCCGCATTAGGCCGCGGCGCATCCCGGCGACCCCGGCCGGGCCTGCAGCCGCGAGGCGGTGATTTCTGTCCCGGGCGCCGCCCGCCGCCCCCACCGCCCGGGCCTCCCCCGCTCTCCATCCCTCCTCAGCCCGCCCGCCGCCCCCGCCGCGGCCTCGCCGGCCCGTGCGCACCTTCTTGATGTTGTAGAGGCGGGTGAGCATGCCGACGCCCCGGTCGTTGAGGATGGTGAGCTTCTCCGCCAGCTTCTGCTGACTGGGCTGCAGCACGGAGCGCGACATGGTGGAGGTGCTGGTGGTGCTGGTGGTGGTGCCGCCGCCGCCGCCGGCCGCCTGGCGCCCAGTCACCGGCCCGCGGCCTCCGCAGCTACCTCTGTCGGGCCTCCTCCCCTCCCGCCCGCGACCTCCGCCTCAGGGGAGCTCGCCCATGGCCCTCGCGCCCTTAACCCGCGCCGGTGACAGAGCGAGCCGCGGCGGACACCTTGGGGTCCCTTTCCCCTCAGCAGCCCGCGCCCCGGCAACCTCCTGCCTTCCGCCCGTCGCCCTTCCGTCCCCACCCCCGGCGCTCTCCGCCCCAGCCCCCACCGAGCCGCCTTCCCGGGCTCCTCCACTAGGTGTGGCGGCGGCGGCGGCGGCGTCTCCGGCGGCTGAGAACGAGGCCGCTTCCCGCAGCCCGGGACGAGCGCTCGGTCACCTGATCGGCCGCGCCGGCGCCCCCGCGAGGCCGGACAGGGAACTGCGCCTGGGGGCCCTCGCCCGCCCCGCCCGGCTTCGCTGCTGCCGCCGCTCGGGACGCGGCCCCGGCCCCACACCCGTCCCGACCCGGCCTGGCCCGCCCACTGCCCCTGATCCCGGCAGCGGAGTCTAAGCCGGAACCCGATGAGGTCACGTTTCTCTGTTCGCCACACACCCCTCTCCTTCAAGTTCCCAAAAGTTGCCTTTCCGCACCACCTCCCTAAAGAAACCAGCAGAAGCCCGCGGGGAGGAGTGGGGCGGGGGCAGGGCGGGTGTTTTTCTGGCGAGTTTCTCCCGAGAGTGGGCTGGTGGCTCCATGCGCTTCTCCCTCCCACTGCTTGACAGACGTTCCCGGCTGAACACAGCAGATGTGCTCTGCGAGGCGAGCCTCGCCTCTCTTTCCCTCCCCATCCCATCCTGACTCCCGCGCCTCAAGGCAGTTCGTGAGAGAGGAGGTCGGAAGTGAGGGCAACTCAAGTTCCTGAGATAATCAGAATCTGGAATTTGTCGACGAGGATCACCCTTCCGGAGAAGACGCCAGTAGAAGAGGCCCTGGCATGTGGGAGGCAGAAATAAATGTTTGTTCAATGAATGAAGGAATGGTCCCATTTTTTTTTCTGGCCTCCACCCCAAATCCCACCCCTTCTTGGCAACATTCTACTTTTCCATCTCTCTTTCTTTTCTTTTTCCTGATCAATTTCCTCCCAGTCACACCCGAAGGCTACTCCCTCTGGTCAAATATATTAGATATGGTTCCAAAAGTGAGCAAAATTAAGGATTTATGTCATTGACTGGGGTGAGGAATTCCAGCAAATAGGAGTCAAGCTGTTCTGATGGTTTTTTTCGCCCTAATTTCCTCTGATGTATTAATCTTTTATATTATATTCATTAATTTTAAGTGAATGACAAAATATTCTGCCACCTTCAATAAAAGACATTGTAAGAGTAAATATCATTGTATTGATCAAAACACTTTAGGGAAAGGAAATTTTGACGAATATCTTTTGAAACATTTTTTAAGCTAGTATACGTACAGTTCCTACAGAAATCTTCGTTTTAATATGCCAAGGAGAGAAAGGCAGTAGATGGACTGAATTTGATTTAAGAAGCTTTAAATAGAGTCCTAAGTCCACCAAAAAGTCCTACCTGCCTTTGTGCTTGGAATCCTGTACACAGAACTTAACTTGAATGAAGGTTTTTAATGCAAACACCTCAGAGAGATCACCTATTGAGCTATGATTAGTCATTAGCACGTTGGGGGGATTTAATCTATCTGGTTACATTCCAACCTGATAGTTTAAATATTAATTTAGAGGAGGTAAGAGTCTGGAGCCTGAGATAGTGAGAGCAGACCTGGGAAGGAGAGGGTCCAGGGAGGGGGTTGGAGAGTAAAGATGTGCCCTTTTCAGGGACCACAGACAAATTTAACCAGAGGCAGAATTACAGAATCACACCAAAGAAAGTTTATATCATTTTCTAGTTTTTCAAAATGCTGTATAGAGAGAACAAGAAAATGGTGCCATATTAAAATTTGAACACAATTATCACTCAAGAAAAGCCACTGTCATGTTTCCATATGAACTTGAACATTTGTAGCTGCTTATAACTCAGAGTACCCAATAGAGGGAGAACTCTGTGGATTCTAGTCTCATTATTGAATTTTTATTATAACCAACTTTTAGACATATTGGCCCTAGATTGAATGAAGCATGTCTATTCGAGTAAAAGATATTAGGTCTAGATGAAGTATTCACAATTCTTGCATTTCTCTACATTTTCCATCAAAAAGCATTTTGTTGTTAAGAGCCAACCCTTTGGAAGTTTGACTGTATGTGTAGTATAAACTATACTGTCAGTGCTAAGGTAATAATCATATATTTTCCCATGCATGTACGATTTTATGGCAAGTGTAACTAGTATGTGTCATTTTATATTTCCTCTCAGTTTTCATACCATGTGAATCAGTCTATAAAGTTATTAAAAGAATTGCCCCTCTTGTAGATTTTTTTCCTGCTATAGTTTTCTGGAAAAGCATAACATTTTAAGAGTGATTAGGAAAGTTAAAAAAAAGACATTAGGAAAGTAAGTTTTAAAAAGCATGATTGAAGATTTTATTTCCCTCATCGTATCAAGCACGCTCTTCACAGTTCCTTTGGTACTAAAGATTTTCAAATAGTTTCTCTTCAGTTAAGAGATTTCTGCTGTTTGTCTCAGAACATAAGCCTTCAGAGAGATTTAGAAAGTAGATGATAGCTTCATATTTGTAGTAATCATAGAAAGTTAGCTAGTATAGACCAGTATACCTTAAAAAATGTGAATTTTACTGTACATAAAGTATATCTTAATAAATCTGACTAAAAGTTATATATCTATGTTTGAAAATTTATTTTTTTATTGAGAGAAGTATAATGGTACCCACTCTAAGGAAAGTAAACATTTGAAAATCCTAACTGGAAAATGTTCAGTCATTCATAGTAACAATCCTGGATGGATTTAAAGAATATTTTTCTATTCTATATAATAATTAAACTTATGTGTTTGATTGAACAATAAATACTTAAATTGTGCAAAGTGCTGTTGTTCTAGGAGGAGATATAAAGATAAGATATCTATAAGATATCTATATGATATAGATTTTAAAATCTATATCATATAGATTTTAATCTCCTTGAGCTCACATTCTCAGTGAGAATAGAAATATACGTAAGGAAGTCTAATATAAGTCAGCCTGAGATACAGGGCTACAAGGGAAACCTAGGGAGAAGAGTTCCAACCTGAAGTTCCTAAGAGTTATTCTAAAACTTACATTTGGACTTTGAATGAGAAGTAAGTCTTGGACTTAAAAACTTATAGAAAAGGGCATTCTAAGCAGAAGGTTCAACTTTAATAAATGCAAAATAATTTTTTTTAAAGTGCAGGAAAGTAATAGGAATGCTCATTATGTACATGAAAGAAGCAATGAGAAATAAAGCTGGAGGTAGAACAGAAAATATGTAGGCCTATGACTGCTAAAGCAGGAGAAAAAAATTCAATGGAGAAGAAGAAATATCCAAAAAAAAAATGGGAGAACTAAAGGTAACTTTTGGGAACTTGAGGTTAATAAAGAAAATTTGAAATAGTTGCTGACTGTGACAAGGATTCCTAATTATCGTTCAGTATATTTCTCTTTCTTCCTTAGAATAAAGACTACATCTCCCAGTCTCCCTTGCAGCCTAGTATGGCCATATGACTAATGTTCTGGCCATTAGGATGTAAGCTTTCAGGAACCTTCCTTAAGAGACTGCTGTGCTCTCTTTTTGCCAGTCTTCCCTTCTTCGTTCTTCCACATGAAACAAGGATGCAATGACCACTATCTTAGGCCATGAAGACAATGGCCACTCACTAAGGATGGCAGAACATAGAAATAGAAGGTATAAGTGGACTTCTTAGAGCAGAACTACCATACTAAACCTGCCCTTTCTACATCTGGATTTTGTTTGAAAGAGAAAGTTTTATTTAAGCTTCTTTTATCTGGGACTTTTTTTTTTAATTACTCACAGCCAAACCTGATCCTAAATGATAACAGTTTTTGAGGTCAACATTATAGTATCACTACTAGGAATAAAACAAGGACTAATAATCAGATTTAATATTGACTAAGTGTTTTTGCACTGTGTCAGGTGCTACTATTTGAGTTTTCTCATCACCTCTCTCAACAATCCTTTGAGCTATTATCATCCTCATTTTATAGGTGAGGAAACTGAAATGCAGATAGTTTTTTCGTTTTTAATTACTGAAGGTCACACTTATAGGAAGTGATAAATCTGTTACTAGATTCTTTATCAGTCTGACTCCAAAGTTCATGCATATTCTTAACCACTGTGATGTAACTGACAACAAGTTGGATGGCATAAATTTGGCATGCATAAGTGAACATGATTCTGTAGTTTCTGCTAGAGTTCCTTAACTCTGCCCAGACCTTCATAAACAGTCCCTTCATTAAATTTTTTTCAGTTAACAGCTAGACTCTGCCATATTCTTCCCAGACTGGTATACCAGTCTTTTATGTGGTTTTCTTTAGCTTTGCCTCCTCCAGAAACTAGAATGGGAATTATTTCTGTAACACTTTTTGCTAATCATGAAGTATATTTCAGTTTGCCTTTTTAAATCACCCAGCCTTCTGTTGCTTCCCTATTTAAGACAAAAAGAAAGAAAAATTGAGGAAGAGCTTCTTCCTGGGTTCTTAGGGTAAAGCCCTTTGATTAGGATATCTCCTGTCAAAGTTAATGTTCCACTAATTTTTTTTTTTTTCTCTTTCTCTCCACTAATTCTTTTTTTTTTTTTTAAAGGAATGTAGTTTATTTATTTATTTACTTATGGCTGTGTTGGGTCTTCGTTTCTGTGCGAGGGCTTTCTCCAGTTGCGGCAAGCGGGGGCCACTCTTCATCGCGGTGGGCGGGCCTCTCACTATCGCGGCCTCTCTTGTTGCGGAGCACAGGCTCCAGACGCGCAGGCTCAGTAGTTGTGGCTCACGGGCCTAATCGCTCCGCAGCATGTGGGACCTTCCCAGACCAGGGCTCGAACCCGTGTCCCCTGCATTGGCAGGCAGATTCTCAACCACTGCGCCACCAGGGAAGCCCTCTCCACTAATTCTTAAAGACAAATGCAACATTTTTCCTCACATCAGACTTCAAACCAGGTAGCTATGTATGACTAGAAAAGTATGACGAAATTTCTCTGAAAAATAGCCTAGAAATAGTGCAGTAGACATATATTGGTTTTGTCTGTCCTCCATCCCTTCCTTTTGTGAAACTGCTACCTTCTGACAAAATTGAGTGCAGAAAGCAAAAAATGGGTCAGGCTGTGGGCAAAACGATCAGGCATATGTAAACAAGAAATCAATGGAGTGTTGCAAGGAATTTTTACTTTTTAAATTGTTTTGAAGACTGCATGGACTTCCCTGGTGGTGCAGTGGTTAAGAATCCACCTGCCAATGCAGGGGACACGGGTTTGATCCCTGGTCTGGGAAGATCCCACATGCCGTGGAGCCACTAAGCCCATGCGCCACAACTACTGAGCCTGCGCTCTGGAGCCCGTAGCCACGGCTACTGAGTCCATGTGCCACAACTACTGAAGCCTGCGCACCTAGAGCCTGTGCTCGGCAACAAGAGAAGCCACCACAATGAGAAGCACGCGCACCACAATGGAGAGTAGCCCCTGCTCGCTGCAACTAGAAAAAGCCCACGCACAGAAATGAAGACCCAACGCAGCCAAAAATAAATGAATGAATGAATGAATGAATAAATAAATAAAATAAAAAATAAAGACTGCATATAGTTGGACCATACCGAAGACAGAGGAACCGACTTTGGGTGAAGAACTGTGGAAAAGGACAATAGGAGGTATCACTGTAGTTTAACTGTGGTCATAAAAAGGATAGACAGTAAGATATATGCTAAATCCATACTTAAACTTCTGTTCTCCTACATATCCAAAGACCACAGGGTATGAAAATTTACTCAACTAAAAACGATTAAGAAAATGAATAGGGAAAAGATGGAGCAACGGTATCCCAGTATCTGTAGTAAATGAATAAGGAGTTAAGGCTTAGCCAGAGATTGCAACTTGGTATTGCAAAGGAGTAACCAAGACAGGTCTAAATGAAACATAAGATGTCTCCAGTAGTCAACAGAAGACATGCCAGAAATAGAACTGATCCAAAAAGTTCAAAAAGAAAACAATGAAAAATTCATTACAGCCTTGATCTTGACCATTCACATCCAATGAAATTCATCTTACAGCCTGCCAGATCTTGATAATGTACTTCACACATGTTTATTTGCTTCTGCTCTGCAAACTGAAGATAGATTTATCTTTCCTTTTAAAGTCACTCAAAGAACTTCAGTTTTTTCTGTGGAAAAACTCTAATGTAATGAACAATTTCAGTTTATGATTGGTTTTAAACTTTCTTGGTTCTTTTCTCAGTACAAAGGACTTGTGAGTTTTGGGGTTTTTATTAAAGAAATTTATTGTGCTTAGACTTATACCTAAATAGTAGATGACGTATCAGTGTATACATACACTTATTGGTTGATCTTTGGAGTTTGATCTTAAGTATTTTTAAAATATTAGAATGCTACATGTAAAATTGGCAAAAACAATGGTAGAAAAAAATTTGAGTTAGAATACAGGCTAAGCCTATGATGATAACCAACTTCCAGCTGAACATAAAATCCATTTATATTTTTACATTTAGTCTACCTTAAAGATGAACAGTTTTTCAAAAATTGGGAAGGATATTGAACATACTGAACTGGACCTCCAAGAAGAGCTCTAGACTAGAGATGTAAATTTAGGATCATCAGAATGTGGGTGGTATTTGGAATCATGGCAATAGATGAGATCACTTTTGGAGAGAGTATTTTAAAAAGGAAACTAGGGCCTAGTCCAAAGCCCTGAAGAACTCTGACTTTTAGGAATCAGATACAAGAAGAGTAGTCAGCAAATAAGACTGAACAGGAGTGTGAAGGGAACCAGAGACTAGGGCAATAGCTGGAGGGGTCAAGGGAGGGTTCTTTGTCTATTTTCAGTGGTAGTCGTCAGATTATCCTGTAGAGAGGGAGAGATGTATAACCCAGTACAGAGAGAAAGCATCATCAAAGGTACAGAAGCCTTGACAGAACAGGAAGGAAAGAGGTGAAGGGGAAGCAGATGATAAACAGCCAAACTAATGTTGACTGGGTGTTTCAGGAAAAGACAGGATAATGATACTAGCTAACATTTATTGAGTACTTGCAATGTGTCATGCTCTGTTCCAACTGTCTTGCATGTATTAATGTGTTTTTATCTTCATAACAAACTCTGAAATAGGAACACTAAATCATTCCTATTAAACAGATGAAGAAGTTGTACCTAAGGTCACAACTGGTAAGGGGAGGAGCTCAGGCTATTAACCACTTGATGTGTACACTGATGTAGGTCAATAGAACTGGTTTGTGGAAGATCAGAAAGTTTTCTCATATCTTGTATTTTCTCAATAAATTAGAAATAGTTCATCAGCCTAAACAGGAGGTCATGTGTCAGAAATTGTTGAATGTTCATTTGAGTTTGATGTTATATATTTAAATGGTTAACAGAGGTAAGCCTAGGCTCTGGGGTCAGACTAACAGGGTTGGAATCCTGGTTTTGCCACTTACAGTGGACCTTGGATATGTGACCAAAGCACTCTAAACCTCAGTTTTTCACCTTAAATGGAAATGATTGTACTTACCTCACTACATTGTTTGAGGAATGTATGGGATAATTTTTAGGACTGTACCGTGTGTAATTCAGTGAGTATAAATGTTTGTTGTTACTACTATTATGGTGATTATTATTACTGCCTCAGTCTGCCCAGTTGTGTGATTTTCTACATTGGTACATGGCACAAAAGAGATGGAGGGTTGTAGATTTTTCTTTTTTTAGTTGAGTGCCATGGAGAGAGAGAGTGGCAAAGGAGTTGAGAGTAGTGGTTAGGGAAAAATATAGCTAACTGTATTTTAGCACTTAACCAAAAAAATTTAAAAACCTACCTAATTATATTAACATTGCTTTGCTTGACAAATTCTATTTCAAAGTAATAATTTCTGAAAACGACATTTTCTCTATTTCATGTTAGACACACAGCATAATCATTAAGCTTCTAAGTGTTGATTATGTGCAAATGTTAGGGACATTAAATAATTTCTTATTATAAAATATACATTATGCTAAAATATTATAAACTCATTATAAGATAATTTCCCTCCATTAAAACACCACTGAAGTCTAAATGTTTACAATAAGTCAAGTGTTCACTGATACTTAAATTCAACTTTCTATTCCCACTTAAATTCAAATCCAGTGTTACTTAACCACCATCATACAAAACTGCTACTGTTTCTCTGCTTTAAAACTATGAACATTCACTGTCCCACCCAGATTATTTGCATGTTACATTTTTACCATTTCTTCCATTATTTCTAATTAGTTCAACTGATTACTCTTTTCCCAACAAAACTTTAGAATCAGAATTTATTCGAATTTTCCACAATTACTTTGTGAATTTCTCCCATTCCCAATGGTCTTTATTTGTGCTGTATTTGAACAGTTAACTTTCAGTTTGTGAAGAGAGGAAAGCCATGTTTCCCAGCTAGTATCAAATTTTTTACTTATTTCATATCATAGATTCCACATTTACAATATTAGGAGCATGTTAAAACAAACTTTAGCATATACATATATACGTATAAATAATTTCTTGTGTCAGCTTTTAATTATAGAATGGTTTGATATTTGTAAGTCGATTTAAATAGAAAATATTTATGTTATCTAATATATTAGCTTTAAAAATGGTAGTCATTCTGTTATCTAATAGATTAGCTAAAAATGTAACCACTAATTTACAAACTACAGTACTTCCAAACACCAGAAGGGAAGGTTGGTAGTCAATCAATTCTGGAAATAACAAAGTTAGCCTAGCTCACTCTCTTGTTTTAGGAGAAGGTGTGATAGACTTAAAGCTCATGAATTGAATCAGAAGAAAGGAATGAAGTGAACAACTCATCTTTACTCATTTCCCCCAAGGAGTTGAAGCAGAAACAAAAACAAAGCTGCAATCATTTTTTCCTTACATGTTGGTCTTTATAGGCCAAATTAATTCTTGGTTCTAACTAAGGTTCCTAATTAGCTTTGGCTCATGGACCTTATATAAGTCTAGTAAAACTAGGCATCCTATCCATAAAAATATACAAAATTTTAGTGCAATTTTAAAGAGTTCATGGTCTCACTAAAGCCAATATAAAGACCCATGGACATAAGATTCAGAGCCATTCTGGATTGTAACGCGTCCATCCAAAAAGGTACAGTAGGAGCAATTGTATACCCAAAGTAATCATGTGTTAAATGTCCAGGCTTAATCTGACATAAATGTTGAAAAACAAATTTTTAGACCATCATCCAGAGATGCAAAAGTATCTCTTTCCTGATCAGTTCAATGCATTACAACCAACTCTATGGAAATCTTTCCACAGAAGTGATAGAGTAGACTTTGTAATCTACGTTCTATCAGGACAAAATATCCCACCACAGTTAGATTACTCAAGTTCCCTCTTTATCTGCCTCGGTCTGGCTGCCAGACCTTTGTCACCTCCAACAGAAGGTAGGAAGGAGAGCCGAAAGCATGCAACCCAAGTTGTTTTATTTTCAATTGAATACCTTGACTAAACAGTTTAGTGCAAAGGAAACTGCTATTTAGCACTAAATTTTTGAATTGCATGCAAGTTATCATTTGCCTACGTAGCCCTTTCTCTTACTGCTATGTGTAATTCAGGGTTGGCTGCCTCCTTAATGAAACGTACAGTACTTTAAAGAGATTCTAGGGCTTCTGCACATTACATAAGCCATAGTTAGTCTGCCTCAGAATGACTGCGGAAAAAATTGTAAATTTAGTCTCAGAAGTCTGGTGCTAAAGCAGAGCCAGCCAGCTTTTCAGCTTTCAAAGCTGCTTTGTATAAAGCAGCACATTTGGAAATCTGTTGCTGGTACACTGTATTCATACTGGACTTACAACAAGTAAAATTTAACATGAAGAAGAAAGGGACATAGAATATATGAAAGGATCACAAAAATGCAAAAAGCAATAAATTCTAAGAAAATCCAGTACTGGTTAGGTTTTCAAATACCTAGACATTTATATGTCTTTGAATGTTGACAATATACTGTTGTTAGTGAAATGTCCCCTCTCTTGACCTCGGTGCCTGGTGGCAACTTCCCCCTTTACACTGTACAATATGCCCTAAGTTTCATACTGCTATTGCTTTTTCAGGTAGGCAAAAAGTAAATATATAGTAGAGACCACCACCATCATTTAACATTAAATAACTGTTTGACACAAAACAATGGACTTGACTACAATTATCAGTTAGGTGAGGTGGCTCAAATTCTTTGTGGAATGAGATCATGTGAAAAAGATAATCAAAAACTAGGATTAAGGGGTAGTTTTTCTTCCCTCCATGGGAGACAGATTAGTAATTTATGTGAAAGATTTCTTTTTCTTTTATGTCTCTTTTATTTCAAGAGGTGTTCCTACCTTCAGTGGGAAGATTTTTTTTATTTTAGCTTTTTGTTACAAATTGTTTCAAACATAAAAAAATAAAGAGTATAATGACCACCCATGTACTCATTACTCAGCTTTGACACTTAACATTTTCCCAAACTTGACTGTAAAGTGTTTTAATGTGTCTGTAATCAAAACTAGAATTCTTTTATTTATGCAATAAATAATATATAATTAGAATATAAATAATATAAATGATAAATAATTAGAAACTCTTGGAAGAGATCATTTTGAATTATTTTAAAAAGACAACTATTGTTTCTTCAGAAAGGAACTGGACTTATTAGCAGAATTCTTAACAGAAGTTAATTTTATTTTCATGGTGCTTGATGGTAATTTTTAGAAACATTTTTAAAAGAGGAGACTGTCAGAATAAATATCAAAGTGACATGCTTAGCAATAGCCAAACCAAGTGGTCAAACTTATTAAGATCAGTTAAATACATATCTCTCTATCAAACTGAAGCTAAGCTAATAGCATGTGATACACCACTGTGTGAGTTGGGCTTCCTAAATCTTGATTATCTTCAAGAAGCAAATGAAGAATGCACTCAGTGTATTCATTGTGCTGAGTCACTGGATTGAAAGAGAGGAAGGTAAACCACCTACTGAACAATCACATTTTTTTCTTCTAGGTGATTCACAATTCTTTGAAGACTGGCAGGCATGAAGCCACCAGGCATTGTGCTACCTGTCCTGTCTATAATAATACTCACCCAGTGCTTGTTTCATATATTTTGCTCTCAGGCAACTTTGATTATGGGAAGTTGATTATGTAAAAAGCTCTCTGACTGGTATGTAGGTGTAAACAGAAACAATTTTTAAAAGATTAGATAATTTTCAGAATCATAGTGTTTTATTATTAAAACGTTTTTCAGCTAGTATTAAACATTTACTAGAAATTTGCACTAATTGACAAGAAAAATTACAAAATCATTTTGATTGATTCAGTCTAAGAATAGTTTATCCTTTTTTTATTTTCAAAGAATCATAGAAGAGCATTTTTGCTGGCAGTATTGGCTATACCTTTGGGATATTTAACTTATTATATTGATAAGCTTGATTAATATACTCTTCATTTAATTTTTGTTTATTAAATTTTAAATTAAGCCTAAGATCCATTGTAAGAAAAAAAGCTGTAATAAAATAGAGAAATATTAGTCTTTATAATTTTGTATTGTTTGTGATATCAAGTGCCTTCTTCTCTCTATAACATACAAAACTCCAAACTGTATTTTCTTCACGAATTTACAATGTGGGAAAAAAAGAGGTCTCTAAAATTTAGAGCAGCAAGACTCCATACTTTGGAAAACAAGAAAAAATAAGTTTAAAACTAAACTGGGGGCTTCCCTGGTGGCGCAGTGGTTGAGAATCTGCCTGCCAATGCAGGGGACATGGGTTCGAGCCCTGGTTCTGGGAGGATCCCACATGCCACGGAGCGCCTGGGCCCGTGAGCCACAATTGCTGAGCCTGCGCGTCTGGAGCCTGTGCTCCGCAACAAGAGAGGCCGCGATAGTGAGAGGCCCGCGCACCGCGATGAAGAGTGGTCCCCGCTCGCCACAAATGGAGAAAGCCCTCGCACAGAAACGAAGACCCAACACAGCCATAAATAAATAAATAAATAAATAAATAAATAAAAGAAAAACACACTAGAAATCTTACTTTAAAAAAAAAACAAAAAAACTAAACTGCTTTTGTAGTGAAAAGAGCACTTTCAAACCCCATTGAAGATTAATCTGGGCATATGTATAAAGAACATTCAAAATATCCAGCCTTCTAAATATGAATACATACTAATATATTCAGCTCCTGAAATATTCCCTAAGGAAAAAAAATCCTAAATAAAAAAAAATTGTGCACAAGGATATTTTTATAATAAAATAGATGAGACCCAACCTAAATTCTCATGGTAAGGAATAGTTACAGGAGTTATAGAACATCCACACCAGGAAAATTCTAAGCAATTCCATGTCAATGAAAGAAAACATGGATATCCATGTCTTAACCAAAACCTGTTGTAGATCTCCTGCTAGCTGGGGCTTTTGATAAAAGTTCCTGGTCTTCTATTAGCTTCTGAGAACTAAAAGTTATGTCTTTATAGGTAGAGTAGGCCCTATACCGAAACCAAGTACATCACCAACTTGATGTGATATGAGTAACACAATAAGCTCTTGGTACTCAAGGTATTATAGTGGTACTTTTCCTCAGCTCAGATTCTACAGCAGAAGGGAGAAAGTGAGTGAAATACTAAACTATCTTTCAGTCCCCTTTAAAGGTCGTAATCCAAGATTAAGTTATTCAGACAAATAGGCCTTCAAATAAGGGAATCTGAAACCTTGGTAGTCTAACAAGGGGTCAGGACAAGGCAGGCACAGCAGCTTTAAGAGCCACTTGGACTTTGGACAATGGCTGATAGAGGTGGACTTTTGAAGCCTAAAATCCACTAACCTCTGGGGACCAAAATGAAGTTTGCACTCTGGATTCTTTGTATCTTCTGTGGTACCCACAAAGCCCAATGCCAAAACCATCCCTTTCATAGACTGAAAAGGCCATTGTCAAAACTCTCCCTTTCATAGGCATTCCATGGTGTTGCTCTACCCTTTTAAAATCCCCATCATCCTTTAGTTTAGCCCAAAAATGTAGCCGCACTGACCACAAAGAGCTGCCTTTAAAATGTACTTATATCAAAAGGTAAATGCAAATTCTCCAGTCCCTCTTTTTCCTTTGTGAAGCATGGATTAGGTCAGGAGGCAGCTTCATACTGAGGGTAAGACAGAAGAGAACGTAGTATATTTACTAAGGGGAAAAATGACAGTGATACTCTTGGTGGTCTGGCCAGATTGTGCTGTAAGGAGTCTGTCTTCCCTGATAAGAGAAAGAGGAAAGTTTCCCTTCTCTAAAGAGAGTCAGCATTCAAGAATGCTGTGGGAGTAGATGTGGAACTCCAAAGACAGGAAGCAATTTAAAAGGAATTTGCCTGTAGAGTTGGGCTTAAAGTAAGGACTGCTCTCAAAGGAAATGTGTGGTGCCATAATTCTGCCTAAAGCTGCCTGAATAACGGTTTAGGACACCTGCCTCCTCCTTCTTCCTCTAAATCTTGGAGCATAGAGAATTTAATGTCACTGGAGGTTGTGATGGGAGGGGAAGTAGTAGAGATACCAAAACCCAGGGAGTCAGCTTTCCATTTCCCTGGAACTGAAAAGAGTTGGGTAGAACCAACTCCTGCCTTTTACCATTCTCTCCATTGGCACAGGCTCTGGCCCAGCCCATCTGAGGATCATCAACACTCTCCCAATTCCTTGGAGGGCTCTGACTCTGAAACTCCATCAGAGAAGATGTGGAGGGGTGAGTGCAAAATGAGCATCTTTAAAGCTACAGAATATTCTAATGCAAAGAAAATGTAGCCAATTTTCATAGGAAAAGCAAGACTGAAATATTTAGGATTTGTAGGAATGGCAATCCAGTCATTATGGTAGTTTAAAAACTCTCCTTTATCTAACCTAGTAAGGGGAAAAGATCGCCTGACTTAGGTTTCAATTGTTTTTATTTCCTGAGCTCATGTTCTCATAATGGTTCAAATTGAGTAGAGAAATAAGAAAATCGTAAAATTTGAGAGCTAAATAGACCTGGGAGATCAGTTTTTCCTTTTCATTTTATAGCACAGAAATTTCAGAAAGGATAAATGGCTCAAATGTAGGAAGCCAAAAAGTTGCAAGAGAAGCAGTAAGTATAGATAATCCATAAAATGAAAATCAGACCAAATGAAATCTTGAGTAACTTCCTGGCAGAAAGAATAACTTCCTGGCAGAAATTGTCATTACACTTAAACATATTTTCTCTGCAGTTTTGGGTATATGTTTGTTGTCTCTCTTTTTGTTGGTTAGAAGTGGAACAAAGTTTTTCAAAATTATTTTTTGCTGCTACGATGGAAATCTACAAAAATGGGTAATAGACTATTTTGGGACAATTGTTCAGAAGTGCATTTGTCTTAGAAATGGTTACCATGGAGATGAGCACATGTTGTATGACTCTATAGCTTTCCAGTTAGAGTCTTCTATGCTACTAAGACATAAATAGCCATATATACACATAGATGCACAGGAGCCCAGGCACACGTGCACACTGAAGTTACCTTGTTCCCCTCTTTTTGTAATATAATAATAATAAAATTCCATGCAGTGCTGATCTCCAGTGATGGAAGAACCTGTAAATTCTAGACATTTTAAAAACTAATATTGTACAACTATATAAAAATTACTTTTTAAGAACATTGTAAAGTAGTCTAAACCAAGCTTAAAGACTAATAACATACTTAACTTGTAAGATAAACAGTGTGAATATACTTCTTAGATGTCACTGCTCTTTCAAGTGGAAATATAAAAATAAGAACATTAAAAAAAATCCAGAGTATATTACAGAAAGTTTCTTGAGTTACTTTCCCAAAGCTTTCAATAATACTAGGCAAAATTATTTGCCTAGTGTTTTTGTCTCCATCTTGTTGGCTATGTCATTTCTTTTTTTTTTTTCTTTTGTTTCCTTTCCTTTTTTTGCCTTCTCTTTTCCTTCAATAAATATATATAGATATATTTTAAAATAAATTTATTTATTTTTGGCTGTGTTGGGTCTTCGTTGCTGCACGCAGGCTTTCTCTAGTTGTGACGAGCGGGGGCTACTTTTTGTTGTGGTGCGCGGGCTTCTCATTGTGGTGGCTTCTCTTGCTGCAGAGCACAGTCTCTAGGCACACGGGCTTCAGTAGTTGTGGCACACAGGCTCAGTAGTTGTGGCTCGTGGGCTCTAGAGCACAGGCTCAGCAGTTGTGGCACACGGACTTAGCTGCTCTGCAGCATGTGGGATCTTCCCGGACCAGGGTTTGAACCCATGTCCCCTGCATTGGAAGGCAGATTCTTAACCACTGTGCCACCAGGGAAACCCAATAAATATATTTTTTAAGATGCTTAAATTCCTGAGAGACTGACCACTTTCAGGGGATTACAAAGGCATATGTTTTGATTAAAAGTTTGGTTTTTTTTTACTTTTTTGTTTATTTTTTATAGTGGACATTTTCAAATTTTCAAACACCCCCCCCCATGTATCCATCACCCAGCTTCAATACCTGTAACCATTAGGCCAGTTGTGTTGGTTATCTGCTTTCCCCCATCATTTTAAATCTAATCCAAAACATCATGAAAGAGATTATTTTGAATAATTACAGTAGCCAATAAAAAACCTTTTTTTCCTCCATAATTTGGATTTTTTTCTACTTTTCTTGGAAATTTCAAAGGTTTCATTGTGTCTAGGGTGCAACATGAAGCACTAAATTCAGTAATGTAATAATGACTAGAGCTAGAATAATAACAATAATAATCTTGTTTCCTCAAACATTCAAGGAATTTAATACACTGATGATTTAGCCACATTTAGCTTTGAAGCTACACAGCATCATTTGTGTTTCTTTTCTTATAACAGAGTTAATTTTTTTCAAGGCTAATTAGTACATATGTATTTAGAAGTATATTTAAAGGAAGCCATGCACCTTGACTTGTTTTATAGAAACATAAGAAATGTACATCAAATAAACAAAATCAGTATATGTTTTTGCTTTTTTCCCCCAAGACAACTATTTTAACATATTTGATTTGTAAACAAATACTCTATAGTTGCTAAAAAGTACCAAAAAAATACAACTATAAAACAGCACATCATCCTTCACAGTCTTTTCATAAAAATAGTCATGTAAAGCTTCTTAATTTTTTTTTAAAAAATGCTGCCATTTTCCAACTGAAGCATCATGTAGTTTTAGAGCTGGGATAAATTCTTCAGCTGAAAAGCAACAAAATCAAAAACTGATATCAGCAAAAAAGCTGGTAATATAATCTTTATTCCCTGACTTTCACTTTAGTACTCTTCTCACACTGCTTTCTTGAATTTCAGTACTGAAAGATGTGTGAAATTTGTATTTTCCCCTCAAATTCATCAATTGAATATGCCTTACTGTTCATGTTAAATACTTATTTAATAATGTATTTATATTAAATCCAAGTCTTTAAATATCTAAAGTCTTTACATCTTGATCTTTTAAACCAAAAAGTAACAGGACTTAACTATCATAGAATGAGATACCTCTCCAAGATCAGAAAAAAATCCTTTCACTCTATGTAGTCTCATCCTAAAGTAATTAATATAATTTTGAATACACATTTACAAAGAATGAGCACTTTCTCCTATATGCATAGGTGTAGTGATTCTAGTTTCTACTATTCATCATCATAGAATATCTATAGGGATATTCCCTGAGAAATATTTATTCTTTTTTTATATAAATTGATTGATTGATTGATTGATTTTTGGCTGCGTTTGGTCTTCGTTGCTGCACGCGGGCTAATTGATTAGCGGCGAGCAGGGGCTACTCTTGGTTGCGGAGCTTCTCATTGCAGCGGCTTCTCTTCTTGCGGAGCACGGACTCTACGCCCATTGGCTTCAGTAGTTGTGGCACGTGGGCTCAGTAGTTGTGGCTCATGGGCTTAGTTGCTCTGCGGCATGTGGGATAATCCTGGACCAGAGCTCAAACCTGTGTCCCCTGCATTGGCAGGCAGATTCTTAACCACTGCGCCACCAGGGAAGTCACCAGAGAAATATTTATTCTTTAGCAGTATTTCTAGGGGAAAAAAAGTTATGTGGAACTCCTGACTCGATTGAGAGAGAATTGAAGATAAAAATATGACATGTCATTTTGTTTTGGACCAATTTGTCGTCCAGCTAAACGTTGACACTAAGATACATTTTGAGGGGAAGTACTATGGCTTTCTAATTCATCCATCTAAAAATCCAGAAAAATAGATGGTTTCCTTAATAAACCGGATCATGTAACGTAAGATCCAAATGTTTTATAAACTTCTTGACCATTTTTCTGTTGTTTGCTTATTCCGGTGCTTTAGACAACATATTCAGTTAGCTTTACCACTGATCATGATTTTTTGGTTGACATAAAATTACTTATTTCATTTTATTTTATTTATTTACTTTTTTGGCCATGCTATGTGGCTTGTGGGATCTTAGTTCCCCTACCAGAGATCAAACCCAGGCCCTGGCAGTGAAAGCTCCAAGTCCTAACCACTGGACCACCAGGGAGTTCTCAAAGTTACTTCTTTCAAATTTCAAGATACACTCTTTAGTATTTTTATTTTTGCAAATATTTATTTATTTTATTATTTATTTCTTTAGGCTGCTCTGGGTCTTAGTTGCGACACGCAGGCTCTTAGTTGTGGCATGCAGGTGGGATCTAGCTCCCCGACCAGAGATGGAACCCGGGCCCCCTGCATTGGAAGCGCAGAGTCTTACCCACTGGACCACCAGAGAAGTCCCTTTAGTATTTGAAATGTTCTAGGATTTTATTAACTTAGTTGACATGATCCATATTATTCCTGATTTAAAATAATTTGGTCATATTTCTCAGTTTTTTATCATTTTAAATAAAATACCACATATATTTTATTTCCCCCCTTTTTTATAATTAATGTAATTAAAGATGTTTAAAGAAGAATAACTTCCTGACAGAAAGTGAGGAGGTCAACATTCCTTGAGGTTACACCCTGGAATGGAATTTTCTGTCATTGACAATCTAGCACTTTCTGAATATGACCTCTGTCTGCCCCCACTTCCAATCTATTAAATCCCTTTAATCTCTTTAATTTGACAGCTGTCCCTACCACTTTATTGAGGCTCTTCTATGTAAAATCATCAGTTGATTTCATTTTATTGTGTCAAGTTATCTCTTCTTGGTTCTCTGTATCCTGGCTTCTCTGTAGTTTTTTATACAACATTTTTTTTAACTCTATTTAGCCTTTGATTATATGGCCCAGGTTTTCTATAGGTTCCTATAACTTCTCCTTATGTGTTTTTTTTTTTTTCATGTTTCACTTGCTTTTTAGGTCCTCAAGATTTGTCCCCCAGGATGTTGTCCTTGGCTGGGCTTTCTCTAAACTGACTCCTTTGAGAAATCCATTTCTTCTCTTTAAGCCATCACCTCTACATGAATGACCTCAACTCAACTCAGATATTCTGGCTTCACTCACTCACTCACTCATCCATCTGTGAAATATTTATTAAATTCTTACATTGTGGCAGGCACTAAGTAAATAAATTGTGTTCCTCAACACTCTGTAAAAATACAACTCATAACCCTCTAGAGAGGTTATGAGACTAACTAGAAACTGTGACTAGCTAGAAGACTAACTAGAAACTGTGAAGTCATCTTTGATGAGCCTCTTTCTTCAATTCCTATATTCATTCTTTCAATAACTTTCATTTATTTTTAAAAAGTACCTTTTGAGTGATCAGTTTTTCTTACGGGCTTCCACATAATCCAAGTTGCCACGTCCCTTATACCTTGGTTATTATCTTTGCTTCCTAATTGGTCCCCTATTTTCTTCAGCTTGTACAGTAATATTTCTTATTGTATCACTCTTACTGTTCATAAACATTACAAGCCCAAACATCTCCACCTGGTTTTTGAGGCTTACATAATCTAGACCTAGCATACCGTGTAAATTGTATTCCCAAGAAGCACCCTTCTTAAACAGCCAGAAAGTTTTCCCCCAAACATGTATTATTTTCACTTCCATGTTTTTGCTAATACTGGTTTTCTTATTCTGTGATTTATTTTTTTCTCTGTTGATGTTTTTCCCCTCCCAAATGGAACTATAAGCTCTTAGAAATCAGGATCTATTTTTAATTGTTATTGAATTTTATCTGTCCCAAAATGCACATTTTTTCATACTATTAACTTCCCTGAAGTCAAGATGCATCTTAATTAACATCAATGATGTCAAACATTGTAACAATGTAATTGGCAGTACTTCCTGTTTCCTGGTGTTACATAAAATAATGGTCTTATAATGGTGTCTTATAATCAATGGTATCTTAAATTTAATAAAATACCATTTTTTGGTAACTTCACAGCCGTTGGTGAAGTATTAAACTCATTGCAGATACTCCATAAATGGTTGTTGGTTAATTTAGTTCCTGGTTATGTGGTTTTGAACCACAGACATGGCTGCAATAAAGATAACCTTCATATCCAGCGTGTTACTAATTTCAAAAATGAAAACAAAAATGGTGGGTTTTTTTTGGAGTGGAGGTAGAAAATATAAAAAGGAATTAGACAATTGTGTGGCACCTACTTTTTAAAAAATGTATATCACAAAAGATTGAACTTTGAATTTCTGAATTATATCCTAAGCTCTTTTGCTCCAGACTTTGGAAAAGACCTCACTTGTTTTGGGCTATATGAATCCTTAAATATCACCACAGACATACAAATAATTAATATTTGGAAGGAAATACAGAAAGTTCCTGCTTCTGTTTTGTTGTTTCTTTTGTATTATTACTATAACCATGCATTTATAAGCAAACTATGTTTTGTAATCAGAATGCTCCAGTAACAAATTCATATGAGGCATTGTATTCATAAAGAAAATTTGCATTCAAACTTGTTTCAACTGAGCTAATTTTTTTAAAAAAATGTCTTTAAAAAGATTGCAAAGGGAGCAGTGTTATAACCATGCAAGGAATTTGGGTTTTTTTTGTATTCATTTCAGGCTGTGTCTGTGTTCTCAGTGAAATGCAGAATTGAGACTATTAACTCAGCCAAAAATTGTAATGCAAAATGGATTTTTGATTATTTATAAATATTTTTTACCCATATAAATCATATCTGAGATGATAAAGATTAAATATTTCCAGGGTGATTTTATTATGTGATATGTCAGAATGTGTAAATGTAGTGGGATGAACGTGGGCCTTGGGATCCAACAGATCTGAGATTGAGTACAAGAGTCACTGCTTACTAGCTCTTTGCATTTCAATTACAGTTGACCCTTGAACAATGCAAGGTTAGGGGCACTGAGCCACCAAGTAGTCAATAATCTGAATGTAACTTTACAGTTGGCCCTCCGTATCCATAGTTCCATATCTGGGGATTCAACCAACCCTGAATTGTGTAGTACTATAGTACAGTATTCATTGACAAAAATCTGTGTATAAGGGGGCCCTTGTAGTTCAAACTTGTATTATTCAACGGTCAACTGTACTTTATCCAAAAGTGAGATTCTTGTGATGCTTAGAGATAATACTAGGAAAATGCATAGCATTTGGCATAGACACCTTAAATCTGTTAGGAGAGAGAAATTATATGGTGGGAATGGGAACAAATTCCAGGATATATTCAATTCACACGTTCCCCTTTTCCCCAGACCCCTTAGTCCTTGTAAGGATGTGCTCCCTCTTCCAGGACAATCTTTTACCAAACCTGTCCCAGGATAAACAATGCCTCTCCCATGGGTGGGCTCCTACTCTCTTCCTCTGGCCTGGGTCTCCTAACAGTTTGTTTCTTCTTTTTCTCCTGCCAGAACTCCAACTCTTCTGCGCTCAGGCTAGCTTAATGAAAAGGAATTTTTCCCTTAAAGGACTTTTTAGATAACCATATAATGCAGTAGAACAAGCATTAGATACTAAGTTAAGAGACCAGGGACAATGAATGATGTGACATTGGGCAAATCAGTTTACTTCTCTGGACCTTGGCTCCTCTTCTGTAAAATGAACAGCTAAGTGGGATAGAGTCTAAGAATGTTAGTATCCAATGTTAGCATCCAATGCTATTGCAGGCATGTTAGTATTACGGTATTATAAGCAGGGACTGCAGCTACCAATCTGTAATCAACAATTCTACTCATGCATTACAGAATGATGTGGTGCAAAGAACATGGCTTTTTGAGTAAGATGGAACTGTGTTCAACCATCTTTGCTACTAGAACCTAACAAACAAACACAAACTCTGTGTCCAAAAACTAGACTAACTTGCACATTAAATGCCCTGCTCTGTAAAAATGTGGTAGATATTACTTCCCTCACTGGGTTGTCATGAAGATTGAATCAAATAATGTTTGTTTAGTGCTGGGACATAGCATCTGGTCTTGCTGAGGAGGCCTTTACTCTAGTGTAAGAGCTCGGTCTCCATCTCACCCATCACTATCAGCAGCATATGACACAGCTGATCACACTGTCCTTCTTGAAACACTTTATTTATACCTTCCAACCTCTCTCTCTTTCTTTTCCTCCTACTTCCGAGATCTCTCTTTCTTCGTCTCCTTTGCTGGATCCTTCTCACCTTCCTGACCCCTAAATGAGGGCACATATCAGGCTTCTCTATCAACCTTCACTACTAGATCATCTCATTCAGCGTCATGGCTTTAAATGGCATCTTTAAGCTGATTACTCCAAAACTTACATCACCAGCAGAGATCTCTTCTATGAAGTCCAGATTCCTAAGTATAGCTTCCCACTTGACATTTCCATTTGGTAGACTAATAGGCATATTAAACTTAACATGTCCCAAACTGAACTTTTCATCTCCACACCATCCCTTTCTTGGTAAATGGAAAATCTACTTTTCAGTGGCTCAGGCCAAAAAACTTTGGAATTATCCTAATTTTTCCCACATCTGTCTACTAATAAATCCTCTTGGTTTGGCTCTCATATATATCTAGCACCTGACTATGTCTTCCCTCCCCCTCTACAGCCATTCTAGCCCAAGTAACTGTTGTCTTCCATCTGGGCCAATGTAATAGCCTCCTAACAAATCTCCCTGCTTCCATTTTGCCCCCTCTCCTCACAGCAGCCAGGAAGATCCTTTTGCAGCATAAGCATAGTACCATGTCACTTATCACAGATTGGGTATCTCTGGAAGTGACTGAGGTAGTGTTTAGCATGCAAGACTTTTTTAAGGAGTGCTTTTGGGATCAACATTTGTAGAAGGGAATGGAAGGGTCAGGAGTGGACAGAAGTCAAGAGGTTATGCAGGCCCAATGACAGTCTTGGCCAACCACATGTTGGCCTTCGAAGCTGGAAGGGCCTTTTAAAGTTGTCTCAAGTTGGGCTAAGATAGCCAGGCCTTTATATTCCCTCATCAATCAGACTTGGTTATGGTCTGTTCCATGAAGGGTACTACCTCAGGCAAGGCAGCCCTCTGTAGCTGAGGCAGCCCCTGAAGGGATCATTTCCAGTCAGCCAGCAGCACTCCCAGACAGCAGGTATTCACTGAAGGGGGAAATGGGTAGCACAACACAGGATCCACCACTCCTCTGTTCTGTCTGGTGGCTTCCCATCTCACTCAGAATAAAATCCAAAGTCTTTACCATTTCTCTCTGACCTCCTCCTCTCCCACTACTCTTCCCTTCAGTCATCCTCTGAAGCCACATTTGCCACCCTCTGAAGCCACATTTGCCACGTGGCAGTTTCTTAAACCTCCCCAACTCTTACCTGTCACCAGTATACTCCTGTCTTAGCACTTGTTGTTCCTTCCACTTGCAAAGCTCTTCTCCCAGGTATCTACAGAGCTGGCTCCTGTACTTCATTCAAGTCTCTGTTCAAATTTCACTTTATCAGAGGAACCTTCTCGCACCAACCTATAGCAAACAGCACACTGCCCTTTCACTCTGTTACCTTATTTCACTTAGTTTTTCTTTTTAGCTCTTATTTCGTGACCTAACATAGTTATAGTTGATTTATTTATTGACTGTCCATGTCCTCCCTCCATTTGGATATAAGTTCCAGAAAAGAAGGGACTTTGTTTTTATTCATTGTTGTATCCCCAGGGACTATAACAGTGCCTGGCACATGGTAGATGCTCAATAAATATTTGTTAACTACAACTATTTTGGGGGCAGGGAGTATTCCATAGTAAACAAGAGCTAAGGTATTGGATGGAAACAAACCTAAATTTTACCTGTGGGTCTAAACTTATGATCTGTGAAATGTAGGATATGTTATTTGCACTCTTTGCATTTGAGTTCCTTCAGCTGTAAAATGCAGATGATTTAATACTATATACATAATAAATTTGTGGTAAGAGCAAATGGGATAATGTGTGTAAAACATCATTAAGCACCTGACATATAACACTAAGAATCTAAAAACTGCTTATAAGCACAGGACCTAGCATGTAGTATGTGCTCAATAGCTGGTAAATTTTTTGATCATTTTATGATCAAAATTTATCATTTTGTGATAAATACATGGAATGATATATGAGAGTTAGAGTTGTTTTTGATGAACACATGATGGTTTAAATGATGCAAAAAAGTTCTTCAGTTCTTCATTTTAGAATGCCCTGTAGCTAGTCTGGGCTGATTTATCACTCTTTTCAATATGGAGAAATTTGGTTTAAGTCAGTTTCAACAACAACAAAAATTTTAATAAATTGTTGTGAATAAGTGTTCTCTAAGTGCAGCTTCACTTTATACATGTGTTTATACATTGTGTCTAAGCCCATATAAAATTGCATTTTATTTTAAGTGGGGTAAGAAAATTTTCTATTTAAAGGAATCTTGTGATTTCTTTGGTAAAACACATCATTCTTTTCTAATCAAAATCGTTCTATAATTGATCTGTTTCGTAAACTTGTATGTTTGCAGCCCCAATTTCTGAAACTATGTATGAAAAAACTTGTGGCCAATGCCTCTCATAAACAGAGTGTATATTTATTGCATGAAGACTTCTTCTGCAGTTTTACTGATAATGAAAATGTAGGCGAGAAGTCAGGGGAAAAAATGTATTAAGCTCTTATTAACCTGCAATATAGAAACATAATTAGAAAATTACTTTTGCAGGTTTCATTTAAATTGTTACCTTACAAGTCTGCACAACAGTTTTTTGTTTTTGTTTTTAATCTAGTAAATGTTCCTCTTGGCAGTAACATCAGAAAGAAAGAGTGTGAAACACATAGGAAGCGAGGAATAACTTTCAACGTCTGCTGTAGCCCCCCGGATTAGCCTAAAAGCAGGCGGGCAGGCACGGTTCTGCACAGTAGGAAGGTTTGCACTGTGACTCCGCAGCTGTACCAGAGCAGGAGGGATACCCAGGTCACCACAAGCAACACCGATCGAACATATCCAGAAAACCACTGCTTTTAAGGAGCGAGGAAATATCAGCCTTCTCTCCCATTAAGTCTTATATGTTATCATTGGGTGTGAATAATAAAGCTAGCTTTAAATAGCAACAGTAAGAAAACTCTTGGGGGTGGTAATTAATTTTCGGCCAACCGGAAGGAGAAACAGCATCCAATCGGCGCCCGTTTCTCAGTGGCCAATCAGATTTCCCCTTACATTGCGGCGCTGGGAAAAACGGAGCTGGAACATCGTGACTCCCAGCGTGTGACTGATACAGTTACCTGCAGGACAGTGAACCACTGAGGCTGCGTTTGTTACTTGAACATTAAGGGACTAGCAGTTCCGTCCTTCACTGTGCTGGCTGGATTTGCTTGTGTTTGTTCTTAGCCACTGCTCATGTAATGCACTCCCTTAACCAGGAAATTAAGGCATTCTCCCGGAATAATCTCAGGAAGCAATGCACCAGGGTGACAACGCTAACTGGAAAGAAGATTATAGAAACTTGGAAAGATGCCAGAATTCATGTTGTGGAGGAAGTAGAGCCGAGCACTGGGGAAGGTTGTGGTTATGTGCAGGACCTTAGCTTGGACCTGCAAGTTGGTGTTATTAAGCCATGGTTGCTCCTGGGTGAGTATATTGATTTGCCACTAAGTTATTGAGTTCATTTAACTATATTAGTTAACGTTTTCCTCCCTAATAATAATAGTCTGTACTATCAGCTAAACTGCTGGAAAATTGAAATGTTTCCTTTTTTGGATATGGAACTTGCACTAGCTAGCTACACCAGCTAGTCAGGGATGTTTCTGCCCCACTATATACATAAGAGGCATAGATTCTAGTAACGCATAGCACCTGGTATTTGAACTTTCTAAAAGCTTTCTTCCTGTTTTCCTAACTTCTCTGGAGGATAACACATTGATGTTGTATTTTCTTGGATAATAAAAGGATATAGACTTAAAGATTATCAAAGTAAAAAGAATGCTTTTATTAGGCAAAAGTACAAGTGACAAGGGTTGAAGTTATAGAAAAGTTAATACTTCAAAAGACAAGTGCTTTTTTGCCTGCTCTGGGGTTGCAAACCATATGGAGTGCATGCCTCCTGTGGCCACATCTGTTCATGGTGTCTGTTTTTGGAGTGTTAGGAGAAGGTGGACTGATATTTTATAGCTATGAATCTGATGGTTTATGATTTCTTGTATTATGGAAAATACAGGTTCCCTATACAAAGCATAATCCACAAAGAACAAATGAAGCACAGTTATAAAAGTACAAACTTGTCAGCTTGGCAAGAATATGATACGGTATTCTTAAAAAATAGTCAACAGTGTTTTAAGTAGGTTTGAATTATTTTTCATTTGTGAATAGAGAAATTAAGACTTGGAAAAATCAATGATTTGTTAGTATTTATACAGCCAAGCCCCTCTTGAGTAAAAAGAGCACTGAATTGGGTGTCAGAAATGGCCAGGTATTATGTGGAGTGCGCATAGCATCTCACTCCTTTTAAAAACTCTGTGAAGCAGGGATCATCAGCTCCATTTTACAGATGGGAACTGGACTTAAGATTGGTTAAGTAACTTGCACAAGCTCAAGTCTGATACACTCCTGCTCTCCATTGTTACATAGACTGACTCAGGGAGTCCAGGCTTTTAGCCATGCTCTACGTATAACTAGATGAGCTAGTGAAAGTCATTTATTCTCTTTGGTCCTCCAAAAAAACCATCTGTAAAGCTGAAGTAACAGTATATGCTTATCTTATAGGGTTGTCCTGAAGTTGGAAAAGGTTTTTGAAACATATCAATTGCAGTATACATATAAGTTGTTATTGTATTATGTATTATATGTATTGTTACATGACTTGTCTTTTCACCAAATAAATATATCCAATCAGTTTCTGCAGCCCCGGGAAAAATGAAGTGGGTCGTTTAGCTAGTCTGGAAGGTGCACCCAGGATTTGCACACCATTTCTAGGAGAGGAAATATATCAAGGCACGTGTTTTGGTTATTTGGCTTCCATTGTAGTAATAATGCCTTAAAATAATTATGGTAGAATTTAAAAATATCATTCACCCTTTCAGAGTTTTCATGAACTTCGCTTATTTTTTTATCTAGACTTATGCAAAGTGAGCTGATCAAGGTAGTGTTCTCAGATTGGCATTGGAACCCTTCCAGGATCTTGAGCGAGTGCTGGGAGGGACTTCTGAAACTAGTCCTTATATGGTCACCTCTTTGGACCAGGAAATGGGATAATTTCATCAGGTACAACCTCCTTTCTTCTGAGAGGTAGATAGACCTTCTTCTGCCCAGTTACAAGCGACTTATTCCAAGGGACCTATGGATGGTTACATCTAAAGTTCTTCCACGTGAATGATGCAGGGGTTGTTTCTAGGTTGCTTCAAAGAGCTTCCTTCATCTATTCAAAGCAACACAGCTCCCACCTAGCACTACATGAAATTAAATTTTGTTTTGGGTGGGAAATAAAGAAAATAGAAAGCTGTCAAAATATAATCTGTCTTTTTTAGTTAGCTCATAAATTCACCCAAGCTTCTGCATTTCAAAAATCTTACATAGGACCTTGAACTACCTAACAAGTTGATAAAAGATCTTAGTCAGTGAATATTTTTGTCCTAGGTTTTGCAAATTATATTTTTACAACAAAACTCACTAGGACTTTTCTTATATCCAACTTGATCTGTAAAAGTGAAAAATTCCATTTCTCTTGGGTAGTTAAAAAGGTACAATTATTTCTTGTTATATCCATCCTGTTAAGAAGTCCCAACTGGTGACATTTTGAGATCTTTGCTTCAATTCTAGGTGAAAATCTTGGGATCCTTTATAAGGTTGTAGAGGATTTCTGATATCCTGGAAGCCCAGTATTTTTAGGAGGCAAATAATACATTAAATTTGAAAAGCTCTGTATTTTGTAAAATTATTTTACAAATATTATTTTACTTTATCCTTATAGGAATTTATGCTCCTATTTCTATCCATTTATGAATGTTCACTCCTACAAATCTTCTTAAAACATTTCTCTTTGGAATATTATTTATTTCCCTTTTCAGTAATTGTAATAATATCTTTTTGGCTTATTTCAGTAATAATTTTTTTGTTTAATTTTTTTTTTTTTTTTTTTAAACTGGACCACCAGGGAAATTCCAGTTTTGTTTTGTTTTTTTTTAAGTTTTTTTTTTTTTTTTTTAATTTATTTATGGCTGTGTTGGGTCTTCGTTTCTGTGCGAGAGCTTTCTCCAGCCGCAGCAAGCGGGGGCCACTCCCCATCGCGGCGCGCGGGCCCCTCACCATCGCGGCCTCTCTCCCCGCGGAGCACAGGCTCCAGACGCGCAGGCTCAGCAGCCGTGGCTCACGGGCCCAGCCGCTCCGCGGCACGCGGGATCCTCCCAGACCAGGGCCCGAACCCGCGTCCCCTGCACCGGCAGGCAGACTCTCAACCACTGCGCCACCAGGGAAGCCCTTGTTTAATTTTTTGATGATGAAAATAGAGATTTGTAAATCAAGACATGCTGCACCAGAATTTATGCAGTATTTAGTATTTTCATAAAAAAAGATCTCTTAAAAATAGAAACAGGATTCTGGAGATCTTACGTAGCCTATTTTTTATGATACATATATTACGATTGCAACACATTGAACTTGTTAGAAGTCCCAACTCCAGTAGCACGTAATATACTTTCTAAATCAGTTACTTCATCTGTAATATTTCCTTAATAATTCTTGGCCAAGGTCATGAATATTAGTGGTTTGTAAGTGTCAATGTAAAATATAACTAAGTTATTATTATTATTATTAGACTTCTTTCTTTAGTTGTAGTCCTATTCATCAACTTTTTCTGTTATTTAAAATATTACCATACTGTTAAAATTGATTTGCTATTCAGTTCTATTAAGTTTAACACAATTATAGATTCATGTTGCCACTGTTAAAATCATAAAATTATTAAAATTGATATTTGTTTTAAAATCTCGATTAAGATAGTTTATAAAAGGATAACATTCTACTTTTTCAAAACAAAGGTTTAAATAACACATTGTTATAATGATTTATAGTGTTTACTTCTTTTAATGATAAGTGTTTTTCCAACAAAATTTTAACGCAAGACTGCAACACAAAGCAATCATTTAAAATTGGAGAAAAGCTGATGTTTATATCTAGAATTTAGAGAGAATTAACGTGAACTGAATACTACCAAGTATTAGATGAAACATACAAGCCAATTACCTGAAGTCCATTTGTGCTGACTAAAATTATCCCCCCACACTATTAACACTCATGTAATTTTCCTATTGTTTGAAAAGGCAGTGATACAAGTTGATTTTTGGTCTCAAGAACACTAAATTTGTAACAATGTATTCATATTCTGGAAGTCATTTTCAAAATATAGCAGCCAACTCTGGAATATAACCGACCTGTTCTGTTTGGTGTGTGTGTGTATTTAATGGAAATAATGAAAGTATACAGGTTTGATAAATATAATAATGACAGTTTTGGGTAAAAAAAAAAGAATTTCATTCATGCATTTTTTTTTTTTTTTTTATTTTTATAAATAGGCAGTGTAGAATTATTATTTAAAAGATAACATGCATATTAAACCACCAAATTTCAGTTAACTTATTTGAACCCATTTCTCCCCCCTGGAGATGAATAGGACTTCCTACAGAAAACTGAGAAATTATTTTTAAATTATGAAGTATTTCAAATGTGTAAAAAATTACAGACTATACTATAACAGACAATTACATATCCACCATCCAGCTTTAACAAATGTTAATATTTTGATAGGCTAACTTTTAAATAAAGTTGAATGTAGACTCAGTAAGGAGCCTGTGAGCTTCGTATTACCAAGAGAATATTGGCCAACCAGCATACTTGCTGGCCTTCCAGCTACCTAAAATCACATAATAGAAGCTGGCAGATTTCCCAGGTGGATAAGGTGAGAAAAATGTTGTTTATAGAAATGGAACCTAATTCAGGAAAGTAAAATACTTGAAATCTTAATATAATAAATGCCCTATTTTTTTCAGTGTGTCACTCACTTATTTTAACTAGTTGTTCTCATGTATAACCTTGCTTATTACCTAGAGTCATTTTCCAAGTGTGAGAGGTCTAGAAAGCCAACTTTGACTGGAAGAAACTGGAAAAGGATACAGCCCTAGTGGTACACAGAACGTGGGTGGAATTCTATAGACCAGCAGTGTTTGCTCTAAGCTACTGGGTGTTCCCAGACCAGCTGGCACTAAATCATTTTGTGGGTGTCTTTTTTAAAATATCCTTTTTTAAGTTACAAAAGAAATAGATATTTATTGTAAAAAGTACACATAAGCATAAAGAAAAAAATCACCTATAATCCTACTGTTAACATTTTATTCTGTATATTTCCTGTCCATTTTGAAGCATATACATAGTTTTTGTTTTTACAAAAATGGTTGATGTTTTGTAACCTGCTTTTATCACATAATATATTGAGAATATATTTCCATGTCATAAATATTCTTCTACATTTCTCATTTCAAAGGGCTGTATATATTTTCACTACATAATTGTACTATCTTTAATATAACCCAACCCCCATCATTGGGTTTGGTTGGTTTTTTTGTTTGTTTTGTTTTTGTGGAGTTTATTTTGTATTACAACACTGTGAAGAACATCCTGATCGCTAACCTTTGCAATATCCAGGACTTTTAGGAAGAATTCCTAGAAGTGGGATTTCAGAGTCTAAGAGTATATACAAGATGAATATTTTTTGATGAACATTCCTGAATTATCTTTCAGAAAGTTGGACTGAGGTCCTCCCAAGTTGCATTTCTTAAAATAAATGAATAGCTAACAGAGTTGTTGCAAAAATTAGATTAAAAGTCAGGATGATTATTTTCATGTTCAAGGTGATGTGATTTATTTCTTATAGGGTCACAAGATGCTGCTCATGATCTGGATACACTGAAAAAGCACAAGGTAAAAAGAAATGCTTCAGGTCTGGCACTGTGTATAGGAAGTATTTTAATTGTTACATTTATTTAGGAAAAACTGCATAGGTCCATTTCAGAGTTGGATTGGTGAGATTTGGCTATCATTTTAATAAAGTTACAAAAATTATTGCATTTAATTCAAATATGTGAATTTGTAATCCATCTTTCCAGTTTTATTTTCTCTCAGTCTCCCTTTACGTATCGTCATGAACCTGACTTTGGAGGCACTTCTTCCTGCCTCTGCTTATGTAGTTCCTCTGTGTGGAATAGACCTTTCCCTCTTCTCTTCTTGTCCAAGATCTACCCATGCCTTGAGTCCCAACTCACATACCACTTCTTCCCCAATGCTATCTCTTCCCACCTTCCCCCACACAACTGATGTGATTTATTACTTATTTCAATACTTACTGAAAAAAAAATTTAGCCATCTACTATTTTGTTAAGCACGATTTCAGGGTCATGGAATTGCTATGGTTTGAGGAATGCAAAAGGTTCTTGTTCACATGAAGTTTATGATTTGAGGGGCAGAGAGGCAAGAAAGACAAATAAGCGGCTACAGTACAGTGTATTGTATGTGTTGATGGGGATGTGCAGGTGCTGTTGGAGAGCATGGGAGATGATGCCCTTAACCCATGTTTGTTTGGGTTGGGTTGGGGATAGTAAGGTGAGGGAAGTCTTCCTGGAGGAAATAATATTGAAGTTTTGCTCTGAAGGGGGTGAGGAGGGAGCAGACAGAAAAGTGTTCAGATAGAAGAAATGGCTCTTAAGTTTATTAACCCTAGAATAGAGAGTGTGAGAAAGAAGGGTACCAAGAGACAGTGCCAGAGAAGTAAGCGTGAGTCAGATCACAAAAGTCCATGTAAGCCAGAGTAAACTGTTTGGAATTGATACAAAAGACAGTGGAAAGCCTTTGAAAGGCTTTATGGAGGGAAGTAACAGGATCAAATTTGCATTTTAGAAAGATGGCTGGTTAGAGGCAGTGTGGAAAATAGGTTGGAGGGTTGCTCAAGCTAGAGATGGGAAGACTAGTTTTCAGGATGTTGCAGCAATCTGAAAAATGATGATGGTGGCTTAGATTAGGATTCAGTAGGGGTAGAGAGAAGTGGATGGATTTGAGGGTTTTTTAAGAGGGTAGAATTCTCAAAAGTTAATGATTGACTACTTGCAGGACAGAGTAGAAGGGAGGGTGAAGTTGAGAAAGGAGGAGGAGTCAGAGGTGATATTCAGCTTTCTTGGATTACTAATTGGGGTTGGTGTCATCCCATGAGATAGGGAACAAGGTAGGGAGGAGCAGGTTTTGCAGGAAAAATAATGAGCTCAATTTTGAATAATTTAAATTTCAGATGCCGTGGATAATCTCAGTAAAGTTATTCAACAGACAGTGTGGGTATATGGGGTCTGAAGTTCAGGAGAGAGGTAAAAATAGAGATTCAGGAATCTTCAGCTTGTAAGTAGTGATTTAAATTATTGGAGTAGATGAAATCACCTGGGGCAAGGTGAGCAGAGAAGAAGGCCTACACCAGAACCCTGAGTAATACCAACCTATAGGGAATAGTCAAAGGAAGAAGAATCTGCAGTGGGAAAGGAGGTACTGTAAGAGTTTGTAGGAAAGTAAAAAAATTGTGGTGTCATGGAAGCCAAAGCAGAGAGTTCTATGGAGGATAGAGTCAGCGGTGTCAGATGCTGCCGAAAGTTTAAGTATTGTTGGGACTGAATTACAACAGTTGGACTTTAAAACAAAGAAGTTGTTAGTGACTTTAGTGGGAACAGTTTCATTTGAATTGGAGGCCCAAGCCAGATTTCAAAAGATTGAGAAGTGGAGGAAATGATCACACCAAAAAAGGGGAGAAGAGAGCAGGAAGACCCATAGGTGATGAGATCAAAAGAGGGAGATGGGAGAGTTTTGAGCGTGTATAAAGCTGATGGTAGAGAAAGGAATTGAAAATACAGGAAAGCAAGAATTGTGGCTAGAGGGCCAAGAAAGTAGGAGGCAGTGTGACCCCAAACACAGGTGCCAGAATGAGCCTCATAAAGTATGTGGGAGCACATCATGCTCTGTATTAAGAAGGTAGAAGGAAAGGGTGAATGCAGGTGTAGGCAAAGTTGTTAAATTTGATGGTAAGATTTGATGGTAAGGGTTCCTATGCGATGACTTGTCTTTTTACTGTAAAGTGGTAAGTGAGGTGATCTACTGGGAGTCGGGAAGAGATGGTAGGGTTGAAAGTTATTAGGAGAGTAGGGAAAGTTTGAAAGAGCTGATATGGGGAATGAGGGAGAGAGCCTACTAGGGAAATATAGTTGCTAAGCATCGCTAAGTTTCTGGAGAGGTTGGCTCTCATGAACTAATGGTGGCATGAACTGCAGTATTGTGTGAATTTTTTCCAGCAGTGCTTAGCAGTCTGGGTATAGAGGGGACTTTTACCAGTCAGGTGCAGGGGAGGTAGACCATGGACTCTAAGCTGAATAACAAAGGAAGTGAAGGCAAGAGGGGGCTGATAGATAAAATAGAAAGATCAAGGAGTTGATGGTTTTTGTGAGGTGTAGAGGGAATAACTGAGTGGAAGATGGAAAGATAAGAGTGGGATACCTGAGTTAATGTATCAGAGCTGGATCAGTCCTGGGCACTGGTCTTGCAGAGGTGGTGAAGGAGAGTGGTGATGAAGGTCATTGGCGATGAGGTCGTCAGGGACCTGTTAAACCCAAGTGGAAATTGATGTCACCCAGGATAATGGTAGGACATGGGGTAGGACTCAGAAAACTGAGGGTCAGGTGCCCAAGGAATGCAGGGTATAAGATGGAATAATCAGCTTGTATGAATCTCAAAGAGCAAGGATTTTTACTGGAGGGTGGAAAAGAAGTGATTTGAAAGAGGCAGGGAGTAGCCAAAAGAATGCAACCCTGTCTCTCACCTACGATGTAAGTGGGGTGCTAGGCCCCTTTCTAGTTGCAGGAGACATAGAAATGAACAAGCAGTAAGGTCCTTGATTTTAAAATATATTTTCAGATGAGAATAAAGTCTCTGAAAGAATTGAAACAAGGCAGTGAGAGGAGTGGCAGGGGGATAGGCCTCTCTGAGGGTGTTATATTTCACCTGAGACCTTAGGACAGAGTCAGCTGTGCTTAAATCAGGGAAAGAGCACTTAAGGCTGAGAGAACAGCAAACGTGGAGGCTCTTGGAAGGAACAAGTTCAGTCTGTGTTCCTCCCTTCTGGTCTCATAACGCTTTGTTCTTCTCCTGTAGCTCTTAGCACCTCTACTTTTTATTATTACTGTCGGTGAACATGTTTTCCCCTCTATTATTCAGCAGACTTCTAGAGGATTAGAGACCCTGTCCTACTCATCTTTCATCCCACAGCTCTGAGAAAAAAATTTGATTAAATTGAGGCTGAAAACTTTATGTGATAAACACTTGCAATTAATTTCTTCAAGGAAATAAATACTAACCAATTCATTAACTAATTTGATATCTTTACTTATCAGTGTACTTATTTGTGTTTAAACTGGACTCCCCTTGTTTTATTATAATAATAACTGCCTGACAATAAGAGACAATGGCCTGGAATTGCATAAGGATATGAGAATGACTGTATATCCTGATAGGAGCCCTCTTAGATCAATATTTCAACATAAGTAGAACATGTTTTAGAGTCTTGCTCACATGAATAAATTAATATTTCTCAGGGTAAAAATGAAAATTAGAAAAACTGATAAATTTTTTCATTGGCAAGTGTTTTATTATCTAGCCCCTGTTACGATACACTAGTTCAAATTCACTTTCATCCTGGTGATGTGAACCAAGCTGCTGTTTAAAAGATCATTCTGTCTCTGTATAAAAGATCCTGTTAGATGCCTGGAAGAAGCAAAACTAAGCTGAGCAGCTGAATAGAGGGTTTCTACAAAAACTTAAGGATGCTGCAAAACAAAATTATTGATTTAAATGCATGACACATTTCAAAGGGATTTCTTAGGGTTTAAGTAGAGTGCAGTAACTAATAGAAATTCTCTTGTGGCAGATCATTTCAGAAATTTCTATAGGAATTTCATTATAATGTTTAGATATGGTAATAATAGTTGTTTTATTAGTAAGGTACTCATTGAGTGCCTGGTGTATGCCCAATAAAGCATGAAGGATAGAAAACTAAGTGTAACATAAAATGTTCCAAGTTGTTCACTGCAGCACTGTTTATAATAGTAGGGAATTGGTTAAATGACCAATTTAACCATTTTTGGTTAAAAATGGAATTGGTTAAATGACCAATAGTTTTTTCCATCAGTAGGGAATTGGTTAAATGACCAATAGTCCACCCACATGACGGAATACTATATAGCTTTTTAAAAGAACACAAAAAAAGGGTCTCTAGATACTGATATGAAAAGATCTCCAGGACATTTTTAAAAAATTAATTAATTAATTAATTTACTTATGGCTGTGTTGGGCCTTCATTGTTGTGCGCGGGCTTTCTCTAGTTGTGGAGAGTGGGGGCTACTCTTCGTTGCGGTGCGCAGGCTTCTCATTGTGGTGGCTTCTCTTGTTGCGGAGCATGGGCTCTAGGCACATAGGCTTCAGTAGTTGTGGCATGTGGGCTCAGTAGTTGTGGCTCGCAGGCTCTAGAGTGCAGGCTCAGTAGTTGTGGCGCACGGCCTTAGTTGCTCCGAGGCATGTGGGATCTTCCCGGACCAAGGCTTGAACCCATGTCCCCTGCATTGGCAGGTCCAGGACATTTTTAAATAGGGGGAAAAAACCCAAGGTGTTGCCTTTGTGTAAGAAAGGGAGTACATAAAATATTTGCATAAAGATACTCTAAAAGAATATACAAGAAACCAACAAAGATGGTTACCATATGGGTGGGAGATGATGGAGTGGAAAGAGACAGGGTGAGAGCAAGACTTCTTAATGTTTCTTTTTTTTTTAATAATGTTGTGATTTTTGAACTAGTTCAAAAGATAATTTTTTTTAATTAATTAATTAATTAATTTATTTATTTATGGCTGTGTTGGGTCTTCGTTTCTGTGCGAGGGCTTTCTCTAGTTGCGGCAAGTGGGGGCCACTCTTCATCACAGTGCGCAGGCCTCTCACTATCACGGCCTCTCTTGTTGCGGAGCACAGGCTCCAGACGTGCAGGCTCAGCAATTGTGGCTCACGGGCCTAGTCGCTCCGCGGCATGTGGGATCTTCCCAGACCAGGGCTCGAACCCGTGTCCCCTGCATTGGCAGGCAGATTGTCAACCACTGTGCCACCAGGGAAGCCCCAAAAGAGAATTTTTTGATAATGCCTAAATGTGAGGATTAAGTGAGTTAACCTGTATGCCTAGCACATACTACGTACACAATAAAGGGGCTATTCTTATTATCCCTATTATAAAGGGCATCACAAGGTCAACCATTGTTAGGACCTCTGTAACTGCATTTTGGAAATATGCTTGATTACTAGAAGGGTTTTAGGCTAGGTCCCCATCACCACCACCACCATGACCTGAGACTCAGTACAGTTCTTTTCAAGCATGATCATTCAATCAATATATATGTAAGCTGCATTTCCAAGCAGCTAAACTACCTAGACATTGGGTAGTTTAATGATCCACAATATTTGTAAAGCGCTTTTACCTTTCAACAAGTTTTCCCAAGATTCTCATTGGGTCGTCTCCATAATCCTGTGATGTACAGGGAAGCTATATAGATACAGATATATTCTGTAAGTGGTCAGACCTCATTTTTGGTCTTTTGGGAATGCAGAATATAGTTCTAAAGGTAAGGCAAACACATCAATATTATAAAACATTGGCACATCTATTAATTCAGGGCAGAATCATGTAGTCCTGGCCAGAAGTCCACTTGGAGTGAGAGAGTAGCTTGGCACAGTCAGGTGGGACTTCACTGGGGAAAGCAGAAGGACATTTCAGACTGTATCTTCTAGAACTGTTCTTCCCTTCTTTCTAGGTTCTTCCATCTGCTCTCTATTTAAGAGTCTCTCGAGTAGATTTGAGGTTTTCTTCTGTTGTCTTCTTTCCACAAGGCAGTTAATAGCCTATGGCCTTCTCTTCATGAGGCCTAGTTCCCTGAGTGTCTTAATCAATACTCTTTCGATTGTGGACCACAGAAACCTGAGCAAGGAAAGAGAATGTGTATGATGATTTAGGGGGCTCTCTGGAACCCGAGGGAAGAGAGTGGCCATGCCAGAGAATAGAAGGCCATCCAGGACAGCCTCTCTCTCCCGCTGGCACATGGCCCCCGTCTGTACATCTGTGTTGTTCTCATTTGGGAGCAGAGATCTTTCAGCTTCCCTGAGCACTTAATAGAAAACGGCTGTTCTTAAATCTCCCGAGTTTGTGGATCATTCTAGCTGTCTCACACACCTATTTTTTAAATTCCTTGAGACAATCTGCTCAGTCTAGCTTAAAGTCAGGCGTCCACCCGAAACCAGTTAGCTGTGCCGAGGGAAGGAGTGGGACACGGCCCAAGTCATAGCTGGGAGGGTAGTGGGGGCAAGAGAGGCAGGCTGGACAAGTACTCTAAAATATGATGAGATACAAGAAAATACCAAGATCAGGCAAAACCTAAGATCCAAACTAAGAGAGAGAATAAGTACAGTGAGAAGCATGTCCTGGTAAGAAACAGGGACTCATATTTCTGGTCTATTTAGCCTTTGGATTCTCTTAATAGACTTTCCACATGGCTCCTTCCATTTGCTTGGTGGACTCCAGGAAAGGAGCCTGAATGCATAGATGGACGAGGAGGTTTCTTATGTGTACCATTTAAAAGAACATCTTTCATGACCATCCCACCTTTCAACCAGACTAATTCATCAGAATTTCCGGGTTTGAGACCCTGTGGCATTGATATTTTTAAAAAGCTTACTGGTGGTTCTAATGCGCAGCAACACTTGAGAATGATTGTACTTACAAAGAATACAAGAGGAAAATAGGGAAATAATTATTGAAAGGGAAGTTGTGTGCTACTGATGCACTTCCCTTACGTAAGTTTTTATATGGACATTAATTGATTTATTCAATAAATATTTTAAGTACTTTCTGTGCTAAGGTCACTGCTCACTCACAATGCTTACTTACAACAGTGAGTAAGCTAAACCTGGTCCCTGCCCTCATGGAGTTTCTAGTACAGTGAGGGAGATAAACGGTCTCTCAGTGGTAAGGGCTATAATGAGGCAAGTAGAGGGTGCTTTGGGGGTATATAGAAATAGCACTTCTGGTAAGGGATGAGGCAGTCAGAAAAGGCTTCCTGAAGGAAGTGTTACTGAGTCATGCTTAAATTGTTTATTCTTGTTACAGCTCTCAACATCTCAGTCTCTGTTTAATTAACCTAATTCACGAGAATTTTTAAAAATCACCTTTTTTTTTCTCTTTAAGGTGACTCATATTCTCAATGTTGCATATGGAGTTGAAAATGCTTTCCTCAGTGACTTTGTATATAAGAGTATTTCTATAGTGGATCTACCTGAGACCAATATCCTGTCTTATTTTCCAGAATGTTTTGAATTTATTGAACAAGCAAAAATGAAGGTAAGTTTTGTTTTGATCCACAGTTCTTCAAAAGCAGATATTTAAAAATATGGGTCCATTATCCAATATTTATTCTTTCTGTAATGAATATGTAGAGAACCATTATGAATTTCCCCTTCAACAATATTTCATTAACTCCTACAACTATTTAGTTTTCCAGTTGCTCTTTTTTCAGTGAGATATTTACTTTTAACTTTAATTTCTCATCTTCCTATGCCTTCCTGAGAAATATTCGGATTTAAAATTTTCTACTTACTGAATTTTCCTGTGTACATAGGTATTGCGTTAGCCCAAAAGTTCTTTCCGGTTTTTGGTAAGATGTTATGGAAAAACCCGAATGAACTTTTTTGCCAACCCAATACTCAGGTTTCCTTTGATAGTTTCTAACCACCTGCCCTCTGACCACTTTGCAAGGTAATCAGGTGGACTGTGGGATGGAGGCTGCTCTAGTCCTGTTAGTGTATTTATGAAGATTAATATTCCTGAGATTGTATAAAAATGCTGATCAGAAGCTGTCCATTGGTTCTCTGACTTTAGAAGACCAACAGAAAATACAATACTTCAATCTTGGTACTGATCCAAGGCAGGGCTTCTAGGCTGGCTGTTACCAATAATTATACCTTGAAATGACATCATTTTTAGTCAGTATATAATTCTTACAAAATTTATGTGAGATAAATAGATGGGAATGTAGAAGCACTTACAGAGAAAAGTTAACTGTCCTGGAGCACCCGACAATTAATGACAGTTAATAGAATCCAGCTTAATTAAATTCTGATGATCTCCCTTCTACCTTATCTCTTTCCCGCTCTCTCTTCCTTCCTTTCATTTAGTAATATTTATTGAGTGCCTTAGGTGCCCAACACTCTTCTCGATACCTTCCTCTAGATTACCGGAAAAATGTGACACTATTCTACCTTGTTTAATAGCAGATATTTGGATGAAAGAAAAGGACGAGGTTTTCTAATTCAGAACCTAGTATTGGCCAGTCTGTTCTCTTGTGAAAAATTTTACAGACTCTAGATTGTCACATTCCAGTGTGCCAGCTAACAGTGTTAGAAATAAAAGTGACAGTGTTTCTGTATTAGCTGCTTTCCTAAGGAGATATAGAATATACGTCAGATGGTAAAGGAAAAATGTAGACATCATCCGTATTCATATTAGAAGATATGTACATGTTGCAAGTAAAAGTGAAATGGGTAATAGTTAATAAAAATTGTCCTTAGTTTGGGTTTCCCAAAAAACAGAACCTGAGCCAAGGATTAAGAGCTGATGCTTCATTTGAGAGGTGCAATCCCTAGGCAGTGAGAGTGAGAAGAAAGGGAAGTGACTCAGGTAAGGATGAGAAGCAATGTAAGATGATGTGTTTACCTTGCTGAGCATAACTTCACAATGAGTTGACAGTGAAATAGCTGGGTACTTGGTAGGGTGGTGCCCAAGACATCCCCAGGCAGGGAGTCCAAAGAAACTGCACCTCAGTACAGATTTTGGGAGGGAGGGAAGAGAGAGAATTTATCTGCCTGGCCATCTGTCAGCTCCTATTTCCCATGGTCAAAGTTACCCATGGAGAGGTAACCAACCTCACAATTCCAGGTTGTGGCACCCCACCCCTTCAGCGGCCAATAGGCAGTCAGCCACAGAGGTTGTAGTTGAGGTGGAGCAAGCTGAGGGTGAGATGATGGCATCAAAGTAATCCGAAGAGATGCATAAATGTTTCTGCTACAAGATGTATTTGAATTCTGTAATAGGTTCTAATTTCTCAAGCCTTATGTTTTTTACTGAAATCTTAGCCTCAGCCAATATTTCCTTACCCTGAAAACTCTTTATTGTTTAGATAAATACATATTTAGTTTTAGCAACAGAATTCTTGAATTTTCTTCATTCATGTTTTTCTAGAAGAGATCTCTTCATGATTTGCCTATTGTATATGCAAGTATTATTAATGTGATTACTCAGTGAATTGCATATTTCAAAACTACCTTTCTAGGTCCTAGTTTGTTGTTTTCATCGTTTTTACATACAGCTGCCAGATGGAATGTCTTCCATTTTCCCATGTCTCTCCTCATTTCTCTCGTGTACTTATAAAACCCTGTTTGTTTGGTTTCTCTGTCCTTCCTGTATCTCTGCCTAATGCATTATTTGTCAGGTTTATGCCCAAAGGGACAGAAATACACATGAGAGGGAAGTAGTAAGGTAACCTCCATAGCCTCAAGAGTTCTCTTAGGAATATTTACTTGACCCCCTTTTTTTATGTGCAAAAGGTTTTGTTTGTTAGTATGAAAATGTGTATTTGATATCCATGTTTACTTTATTATTTATAAGATGTGATTTTAAAACATGTAATTTATAACATTGTAGAAAAAATTGGAAAATATAGATAGGTAAAAATAAGGTCACCCACTTCCACCATATAGATATAACCACTGTTAGTATTTTAATATATTTTTCTATATATCAAAACACCTGAACTTGACTCAGTTCATCTGTCAAAAAATATGAATTACTTACTCTGAGAAGATACAAGGGAGTATATTGCTGCCCTTAAGGAGCTGGCATCTAATTGAAAGGCTATTCATAACAACACGGAACAAAGCAAGCTGCATAAAATGGAAATACTATAACATAATTCCTATCTGCACATAGCAAAATGGTGATTTGATTTTTTTAAGAGAATGTTTTCTCAGAAATGCAGAACAAAATTAATTTGTTTGCTTAGCAAACATTTTTGGAATACCTGCTATGTGCCCAAAATTGTACTAAGTATTAGGCATGCAAAGATGGCTTGGATATTCCTCCTGCCCTCCTCTCACGCAGAGAGAGACAGCCTTCTTAGAACAGAAGCCAAAGTTAGCTGGACCAAGAGAGGAGCAAAGGCCTTTCAAGCAGAAGACAACAGCAAGTGCAAAAGAAAAAATTGCTTTATAAATTATTTAATTGTCACTACTTTGAGTTCTGAAAGGGGATATGAAGCTAGTAGTTTGTTTGGAAGTACTTTCAAGGGCAATATGATACCCAAGGAATAATAAAGGTAAATAGGTAAATTCAAAGGCTGTAGAAACTAACAGAAAAGTAGCTGTTATATAAAGAATGTAAGAGGGAAGAAAATGCTAACATTATTAAACATTAGCTAAAACTGATTGCACAGTGTATGAGATTGAAAATAAAGCTAGTTTCATTTTCAAAAGTGTATGTATGGATCATAAAATAGAGATAACTAGTATACAGTCAGGAAACATTAAAAATGACATGAGGGCACCTCTTATTAAGCCTATGATTCCAAGTTTCTTTGGAATATCTAATTTGTTTTGAGTTAAAAGAAGTTCATTAATAGTTTTCATTGGTTACTGTAATATGATTTTAAAATGTCTTAAGTCTCATAAAAAAGCCATTGTACAAAGTGAGAAAAATTCTGTATATGTAGAGTGAATATTTGAGTTTTGCTTTTCTTGTACAGAAAGTTAATATCTGGAAATGACTCTGAAATATATAAATATAAATAGACAATCTTATTTACAAAGCAGAAATAGAGACAGACGCAGAGAACAAACGTATGGATACCAAGGGGGAAGCGGGGGGTGGGATGAATTGGGAGATTGGTATTGACATATATACACTATTGATACTATGTATAAAATAGATAACTAATGAGAACCTACTGTATAGCACAGGGAACTCTACTCAGTGCTCTGTGGTGACCTAGATGTGAAGGAATCCAAAAAAGAGGGGATGTATGTATACATATAGCTGATTCACTTTGCTGTGCAGTAGAAACTAACACAACACTGTAAAGCACCTATACTCCAATAAAATTTTTTTTAAAAAAGGAAAAAAGAAAAAAATGTATATAAACAATTGAAATTGTCTTTTGATATGAGGACTTAAACTATTAACTAATTTTCTTGTGAATCATCTGTGTTTTCTTGAAATAAGTTACACTTGCAAATTTGTTACAATAGACCTAGAAAAGGAATTTTGCAATAGATTTATGCATCTAAGAAAACTGCCTTGTAAAAGTAAAATAATCCATAAGCCATAAACATAGCATTGTTAATGTGTGCTTGGGCAGAAAATTTTCAGTTGTAAGGTTTTTCCCTGTTCCCATCTTTCCTGTGTTGTAAGAAAAGAAGAATCAAGAAATGAAGTAATTAAATGTCTGGTTCTGTTGGGTGTGCTCAATGTTCACTACGTTTCATTTAGATCATTAACTTTTTAAAGGCCTGAGATAAGCTAACCTGTATCAATGCTGATCCATCAGATCTATCACATTCATTATTAATGCAATATTACCCCCATCAGCACTGGCCTTGCACTGTGTCCCTTTTCACTTGTAAAGTATCATTTGCAAGTTACCTGAAACGTTTTTCATTTATTGACCTCATGCTGGTGTCTAATTACCTTTTCCACTTTACATTGTCGTGAGCTATTGTGTCATCATTTTACTACCTCATAAGTTTAACTATGTTTTAAGTCACTTCCCTCCAGAATAAAATATATCCAAGGGAAGAAAATTTTTTCTTTACTGATCATTTTACATATAGATTTCTAAGCCAGTGATACTAGTTTCTTCATGGAGCATTATGTGTACCTAGAATGTCCCGAGCTTTCTGTTTAGTTTATGATTATGGTTTTATTTATATTTCCACATATACTTCCTGTGATTTTTCTCTTATTTATAGACTTGTGGCTACTAAGTTACTAGGCTTTTATGTGTACTTTACTAGATTACTTCAGTTTAATAAAAGGTAGTTTCAGAATTCCAAATATATCATCACAGCATTTCAATTCTGGGAGGTGGGAAGAGAAGGTTTGGTTAATTGATTGATTTTTCCCATTCATTCCCTACAATGAATTGTATTTTGATGATTGAATAGATTGAATCAAATAATCGATAAAGTGAATATTTTTGTTTTATAATTTTAAGTAGTATAAGATTATATTATAGTCTTTCTTAAATGAATAATGAAGATTTTTGTTTGGTTTTATTATAGGATGGAGTGGTTCTTGTTCACTGTAATGCAGGAGTTTCCAGGGCTGCTGCAATTATAATAGGCTTCCTAATGAATTCTGAAGAAATTTCATTTACCAGTGCTTTTTCTTTGGTGAAAAATGCAAGACCTTCCATATGTCCAAATGCTGGTTTTGTGGAGCAGCTTCGTACATATCAAGAGGGCAAAGAAAGCAATAAGTGTGACAAAATACAGGAATTAGAAGAAACAACAGTTCCTGAGTTACATTCTAGCTGATGATGGACAACTGTAATTTCTGAGTTGGTCTCTAGAGCCACCTTTCCCCTTTTTGAGAGTAAACTAGTAGAAACTTCCTTTTCTCATGCTTTTTTCAAGTGGAAATAGAGGTCAATTGATTGTCCTAAGTTAGGGTATAAACAAATTTTAAAATTATATCATGTTTTCTTTAGTATTATAATGTGTGATTAAATGCTTCTTTGATTTGCTAAGGGAAAATAACAATGTATTACCAATAATTGATTTCTGTAGAAAGAAAAGGTTAAATTTAAAATCTATATTAAAGCATGAAAGATTAAATTAGTTGATTAAAACTTTGGCAGTTTTTCTATTCCAGCAACTGTTTCCATGAAGGAAAAAACTTGAAGTGCTACTTGACTTACTATTTCAGAGGGAGGTAAATTTCTTTGTGAAGAATTTAAGATTAAAAAACAATACCTTAAACCTCCCAAAAGAGTTAACCAAAATCTGAAGGTTTACACAATATTTATATAGTTGTTATGATATTCACAAAATTTTTATGTCTTTTATGAAAATGTACCACTTTTCATTTTGATTCTTTAATTTAACTGTATTCCCTGAGTTTATTTTTAAAGTTTTTTGTATAGCTATTCTCTCTTACTTTATTGTGAGCTTATGGTTCTTTTATTAGGTGATCTGGTCTCTTACATTGTATGCTTTTTATTCTGGGTCCCTAGCATTCTGTTTTGGGTCTGACGTCATAATTTTCTGATCTCCTTGGATCTGTGGGAAAGTGTTTTATACTAAAAAATCATTTTTAAAATGTGATTTGGTTAATGATCTGTTTTCTAGTTCAGTATTCTACTAGGGAACATATTTTTAAGGAAAGAACAGTTATGGTTTGTAAGAAATTTTACATACATTTTTAAAAAGCCCAAAATCATTTACAATTTTATTTCTGGCCAGAGGCTTTGATTAGTTTTTTTTTTTTATTAAGTCTCCATATTAGCAAGGCTGAACTCTGTACGTTATGAATTTGCCTTAAAGATATTCTTTTAATTATTCAAAATAAAACGTACTTAAAATTAATTATAATAATTAAGATAGAACTTATTTAATAGCTTTCAAGTAGACTTTCACAGGCTTAGAAAATATCATTGCCCTCTAGATTTTATTAAGAAAGTCCTGAGCTCTTCTTAATTGCACATTATAGAGAGCAAGCATTTTCCTATACATAATTTGTAAAGTGCACACTGAGCACACCTGTGCATTTGAGAAAGCAGGCTTTCTTATGCTGCCAGGAGCAAAAAGTAGAGGTGATAAATGCAAATTATGTTTCAAGATTGCTTATAGCCTGACAAGATGCCATCATATGCAAAGCTATGAACTTTGCTTCTATTAAGAAGCAGCATAAATGTAATCAACCTTCTGTGAGCTGTTTGAAGCCGAACAAGGCAGACAGAATCCTCTTAAATATGAGACTGGTGTATAATACTGTCTTTATGGTCAATATTGCTGAGTGTTTGCCGGGTGAACCTTTTCCATTCACGTGAAAGCATTTATTTAAATACATTTTCCTTTGTTATTGCTATTTAGTTTTCAGCCATTAAATGTTGTGAATATGAAGCCTTAAATTGAACTTATTCCTTATGGATAGTTTATTATTTTGGCTGTAGTTTGCGTAGGTTTTTTCCTGTAGTGATCTGGTTACGGTGCAAACATGTATCTTCTGTATCATCTACAGAAGTGCTTTGAGCATCAATTTTGTTTTCTCTTAAATGATAATAGTTTGCTGTATGTAAATAAATCAGTAAAGGTAATTGTCTTTTAAATTAAGGGTACTATGTAAGGCAATGATGGGTCATACATGGAGCATGTTTATTGGGCTTCTCATGGATATGTCACTGTGTCATACCTAGTTATTTATAAAAGGAACTTATCATTATGATTCTCTGTCTCACATATTATAAACAGATCTCAAATATACATCTGTTTCAAGGGAGTGGAAAAAGTATTTCAAGGATTTTTGGCCTCTATTTTAAAATAGATTTTCCTATTTTAGAAAGTCCCCCTCAAAGGTAATTTCTCCAAAGATTCTGGAATGTAACAAGTATAAATCAGAGTATTGTCTTAAAACCTTATCCAGTGAATTAACTCAATGAATTAGCACCTTTATAAGCAAAACCACAATACATTAAAAAACAAACAAACAAATGTAGCACAGTGAATTAATTGATTTTGCCAGGTGACTTTAACTGGTTGCTTTTTCTGCGCAAAGCATCCTGAACATATTAGTCACCCTGTAGTTACTTAAGAATTTAAATGAGAAGATTTTAAAGTTTTATATTCTTGTGATACATACAATGGCATTTTATGATTAACACATTTATGGTTCGTTTCCTTTGATATACTTTTAAAAAAAGCTTATAGTTAAGCTTTTCTACTTCAAGTGAAACTTTGACTTACCGTTTTGTATCCATATTTATAATGTGCCCCTTATTGTTTCTAGGTATTGATATACTTTAATAAAATAATAAATTTACTATTTCTCCCATTAATATCTTTAATTCTTTGAGGTATTTGTTTTAAAAGACTTAACAATTATTGCTGTCAAACCCTGGATTAAACAAATCTGTTGGCAAAACACAAAATTATACATTTTGGAATATGAATTAGTTTAAGGTCTGTGGAGATTTGATCCTCCAGCCACCTCAAGAAGTGAAAAGCTAAAGTCAGATCTTGTAATTGGCATTACTGTGGATAAATTGGCAGTGAAAATTCAATAGAATATTCAAGTAGTTTAAGTCAAGAGATACTGAATTACTCTCAGATTAAACTGAGATTTACTATCTAGTAAAGCCTTCCCTGACCACCTTATTTCAAATTGCTCCCATCCCTAACACTTACATCTACCTTTCCTGTTTTATTTACTGCATATCCCTAATTATCACCAAAATTATATATTTTATTTATTTTGTTGCTTTTCCCATCAAAACTTGGGCTCCCCATGAGGGCAGAGATTTTTACTATGTTGTTTATCTATACTAGTGTGTACCCCATAACAGGCATTCAAAAATTGCTTGTTAGAAGGAAGGGAGGGAGGGGGGAAGGAAGGGAAAAACACTGATGCATGTTGTGCCAGCTTAATGGTACCTACTGCAGATCACAGTTCATGCTCCAGCAAATGAACCACAACGTACATCTGTAGCCATGTCTGACAGTGCATGAGGGTGACAGCAGGGAATGTTAGGTCTGAAACAGGATCCACATAGGACCCTACGCAGCAGAAAACATGAGTACCCTTTTTAATTTCTGAATAATTTTCTTCCTTCTTTCCTTCCTTTCTTTCTTTCCTTCTTTCTTTCTTTTTTTTTTGCAACACCGCACGGCTTGCAGGATCTTAGTTCCCCGACTAGGGATTGAACCTGTGCCCCTGGCAGTGGAAGCGTGGAGTCCTAACCACTGCACCACTAGGGAAGTCCCTCTGAATAATTTTCTACCAGAGTTATTTCAAAATTAAAAAGCTGATCAGGGGCTTCCCTGGTGGCGCAGTGGTTGAGAGTCTGCCTGCCAATGCAGGGGACACGGGTTCGAGTCCTGGTCTGGGAGGATCCCACATGCCGCGGAGCGACTGGGCCCGTGAGCCACACTGCTGAGCCTGCGCGTCTGGAGCCTGTGCTCCGCAACAAGAGGGGCCACGATACTGAGAGGCCCGCGCACCGCGATGGGGGAGTGGCCCCCGCTTGCCGCAAGCTAGGGAGGGCCCTCGCACAGAAACGAAGACCCACCACAGCCATAAATTAAAATAAAAAAATTTTAAAAAAAAGCTGATCAAACAACCAGCAAGAGTATTCAGCATATTGGTATTTTGCTTTCACTCAAGATATGAAAGAATAATGGCTTATGTGCCAATTATCCATTCATTGGCTCAGCTCCAAATCCACTCTTCATTGTGTCTATGAAAAGGAAGATGGGCCATTTAAATATCTTTCCTTCAACAGCCCGTGTGATGTTGAGCTTTGTCAGTAGGAGGCGCTGTGTGTTGGAGAGCACTTGGCAGGAGCAGGAGCATTTCCATCGGCTTGGTGTGCTCTCGAGGCAGGCTCCTTGCAGTTCAGACAGCCTCCTACAGTGCTCACAGCTTCTCCCACCACCTAGTCCTGGGAGCCAGGCTTCTTCAGCACTTGGCTCCCATAGCACCCAGTGGGAGCAGCTTTCCTGGATAATGCCCTGGGGTGGTTTATAGCAGAGTGCCTATGGTGAGACACCTCCCTGTCAACAGTTTTGCCTGGCATCCTAGAGGGTGGATTTCCAGCAAGTTCTTCCATATCTCTGCCATTCAGTGAGCCATAGCTTCACTCTGCAACAAGATCCAGATTTCAACCCTGGGAGTCTCCTTCCCTGAACACTCATCCCCAGGAGTGGTGTGCTCTTTATATCTGCTATTCCTATGTTGTTTACTTCTTCCTTTCTTACCAATCCCTCATTACTCCAATCCTATTATGGTTAATAAACTTCTATATCAAGCTTTTCTGGCCCAAGTTATTGTGTGGTTTATCTCTCCTGATGGACCCAGACTGTCTAGCCTATAATTTACAGTCAGATTTTTAATAATTGTCCTTGTGGAGTGTTTCTGATAGCAGGTCAAGCTGTGTTACAACCATGTAGATTATGTAATAAAAGCTGAAATGGCAACTAATGTTGTAGGTTATATTTTTTGAGAGTCTAATTCTATCAATATAAACAGTGTTCAGTGTAAAGTATAAACACAATGACCTGATTTTGTTAGTGCTTCTTGTCTACAGAGTGATGAATTCTTCAAAGTTAAATAAAAAGCACACAAATAGTGCAATTTGCTATTGCTCTTATGTTTTCACCCACTTTTCCCATTTGATATCATACCAGCAGGAGAGAGGAAATTGCTTTCATTGCTTGCAAGGAGTTCCCACTCCCCTCTTTCCACAGTTCAGTTATTCTACTAAATTTGTGAATCTACTTAATAATAGTTGTAATTACTGCTAATGCAATTTCATGAACTCTGGGGGGTAAATGAAGACAGCTGATGTCTCACCACTAGAGATTTGTTTTATATATACCTTTTATAAAAGCAAATGCAAGCTTTTATAAGTGCTCACAAACAAAAAGTTCCCTATGTTTTCCCAGGATTGGCATACAGCTTGCTGTTGTATAATTTATAGCATTCTCCCTTTCCCCTTTAACAATTCTGGTATAATAATTGCTCATCTTCAGTTTTATGACACATAAGCATATCTTAAATATGACTGATCTTGCTTTGGGATATCATTAGCAGTTTTTCTCAGTATTTCTTCAACGCATAAAAGAACTTTTTTCACACTCAGGGGCTCCCCTGAAGACTCTACTTTTTATGCAACAACTATTTTTTTTTTAACATCTTTATTGGAGTATAACTGCTTTACAATGGTGTGTTAGTTTCTGCGGTATAACAAAGTGAATCAGCTATACATATACATATATCCCCATATCTCCTCCCTCTTGTGTCTTCCCCCCCCCCCTCCCTATCCCACCCTCTAGGTGGTCACAAATATGCAACAACTATTTATTTGATCATCTGACTAACATGTCAGGACACTGTGCTAGGTGCTGGGGATATGATGGATAAAACAAAACAGTCAAAAATCCCTGCCCCCATGGATCTTGCATTCAAAGTAACACCACTGTGTAATAACCAGACATATCTGCATTGCTCTCTCAATCTTCTGCTGGTTAGATTTTCCCCTGTTTTAAAATGTCTGAACCATGGAGGTCTTTCTTAGGAGAGGTGGGCAAATGACCAAGGGCAGGGTTTTCTAAGGATCTCCCAACACGACTGCTCCTGGTTCCTACTGAAGTGAATAGCAGCTGTAAGAAGAAGTACAAAAAACTCCTCCTCACTAGCGTCTACTACAATGATAACATTAATTAACAATAAATACCAAAGTTTAAAGAAAACAATTTCCTAGAAATCACTAGAAAAAAAGTTGTCTACAGATACCAATTGTGTATTCTTTTTGTTATAAGACAGAGCCCTAAAATCATATTTCAAAACTTCCTTCCCAACGTGCAGCCTATTTTTTTTTTTTTAGTTTTCATCAAGCTACACACACACACACACACACACACACCAAACACACACATTCCTTTAGGCAGTGAATGTGTTTATAAGTGATTTTCAAAAGACCTTTATTCTTTTTTTTTCTTTTGGCCGCGCCACACGGCATGTGAGATCTTAGTTCCCCAACCAGGGTTTTGAACCTGTGCCCCCTGCATTGGAAGCACAGAATCTTAACCACTGGACCACCAGGGGAAGTCCCAAAAGACCTTTATACTTTAAAAATATTAATCAAGCTGATATTTAAGGAAAATAATTGATACTCCTTTTCTGTTCTGTCAAGGTATAGAGTCCTTGGATAACTGTATCTGTATGGGTAAACTGTTAACTGTCCTCACCAGAAAGTTGAAAGAATTAGCAATAGAATGTTTATAAACTTTTTTGTTTCTTTGAAAGTTTGTTGCAATTATATTACAATAGGATTAAGTTGCAAACATTGAAGAAGTTACAGTGATAGCACCTAGCTTAATAGTGGGCACTTGATTTAATAAAAATTGATGTACATTTCCAAATGATGAGTAGCTTAGGGATGAAATTTTCTCACTATATAGTCCATATCCTTGGAATAGGTTAAGCACTTATTTGTATTTCAAGAAGATTCGTTTTTTTTTCAGTAAGTACTAATATATTCTACAATTCTCATTAATTCCAGACAAAAGAAGCATTCATTGAACTTTACTTAAGTAAATTTCCTTTTCAGTAGAGTTAAGAAATTGGGAAATCACTAGAATTCAATTCTGTGATCTCTTTCCATTCAGCAAGGATGGACAGCTGTGGACCTTGTTCACAAATAATACAACAAGCTGGCCAAATGCCACAAGTGTATGGCTCCTTGACATTGCAATTCATGGTCAAGTTGAGGCTCAACTCCACTCAGACCAGTCACGACTGGTCTTCCCATTGCAATACTTTGGTCAGAGGAACCTGGAGCAATTAAAATCATTCTCTTTTATTATCTGTTAACTTGATATCATCTCCCCTAATCAATGGCTCTACAACTGAATTGTATGAAAATGTGTTTTCTAAACTGTAAAGTGCTATACTACTAATATTATTATTTTGTTATTCTAAATTGATCAGGAAAAACCTTTTAGTCATTCTGTACATACTTCAGAAACTTCTCTGCTTTTGTAAAATATATGTTGACAGCACAGGATATGTTAGTCCTCCCCTGTAACACAGAATGTACCAGCCTCTCCTGATTCTGTAGCAGAGTGTACTAGGTCTCTCCTAGCCCATAGCACAGGGTGTACCAGTCTTCCCTCAGTCTATAGCATGGAGTATTCTAATCCTCCCCCAGTCTATAGGATAGTCCCTTGAATTATCTTTACTTTAAATAATAAAGTGTTAAATTGTATAATATAATTCATAGTTAATGAACATGCAGATATTCCAAACAACAAAAGAGTTTTTTTTTTAGTGTTAGAATTTTATTGTAATTTATAGAACCTCATACATGCAACCCAAAGTAGACTTAGAACTAATGCTCTTAACAATGCTCTTAATAAATATTGGGCTTCTTAGGACTATTGGGTTATGCTTAGTACTACATACATACTATTTGAATGGATCTCAAGTAGGATAAACTGAAAGAAATACACACCAGGACACATCATAATTAATCTTCTGAAAACTAAAGGCAAAGAAAAATCCTTGAAAGCAGACAGAGAAAACACCTTCGCTATAAAAGGAAAGCAATTTGAATGACAACAGATTTTTCTTCACAAGTCATGGAGGCCAGAAGGACATGGTATCATATTTTCAAAAGCTGAAAGAGAAAAACTGTCAACCTCAATCCCATGCCCACCAAAACATCCTCTAGGAATTAAGAGAAAATCAAGACATTCTCAGATGAAGGAAAACTAAGAATTTTTGGCCAACTGAACTACCCTAAAAGACTGGCTTAAAATAATTTCTCTGAACAGAAACAAAATGATAAAAGAAGAAACCTCAGGAAAAAAGAATATGATAAAAATATGAGTGAATACAATAAACTTTCCTTCTCCTCTTGAGTTTCTACATTATATTTCATGGTCGAAGACAAAATTATATCAAAATCTGATATGCTTCTAAATATATGCAGAGAAAAATTTAAAACAATTATATTATAAATGGGTGAGGGTAATATTAGCTACTTTTGCCTGATAAAATGGTGGACTTTATTGATTGATTTTCAAATGTTGAGCCAAGGCATAAAGGTTTCTATAGTTCATTTGAATGGTAAATTATGACAAAATTTAACACCCATTTAGCATACTCCCAGAAAAATAAGAAAAAGAGAAAACATTCTCAACTTGATAAAGAGCAGCCATAAAAAAAAACCTATGTCTAACATTATACTTAATGGTGAAGGACTAAATGCTTTCCTGCTAAGATTGGTAACAGCAAGGAGGATGTGCATTCTCACTATTTCTTCAACATATTGCTGCAATTTCTAGCCAGAGCAGTAAATCAAAAAAAAAGGAAATTAAAGGTATACAGATCAGAGAGGAGAAATAAAAGTGTTCCTTTTGCAGACAACACTATTGTCTACATAGAAAGTTTCCTAGGAATCTACAAAAATCTATAATTATAAGTGAGTTCAGGAAGGTTGCAGGATACCAGATACATATAGTAAAGTCAATATTTTTCTACATACTAGCAATGAACACTTGGTCACCAAAATTAAAAATACAATATTAGTTTTACAATCACTCCAGGGGGAGAGAGAGAGAGAGAGAGAGGGAGAGAGAGAGAGAGGGAGGGAGATAGAGGAGAAATACTTAGTTGTAAATGTAACAAACATATATAGGACTTATATGCCAAAAACTATAGAATGCTGATGAAGAAATAAAAGAACTAAATAAATGGAGAAATATACTGTCTTCGTGAATTGAAACTCACCATAGTAAAGATGCCAATTTCCCCAAGTTTAATATACAGTTTAATGCAATTTCCTATCAAATTCAGGAAGAATTTTTATAGATATAGGTAAGATTACTCTAAAATGTATATGGAAAGGCAAAGAACAAGAATAGCTACAACAATTTTGAAAAAGAAGAATAAAGTATACTTTATATAAAGTACTAGCTATAGTAGTATTTATGGCATAGCTAAGAGTTATTATATAGCTACAGTAATCAACTGTGTGATATTAGCAGATGGATAGACACATAGATCAATGGAACAGAATAGAGAACCCAGTACTATACTCACGCAAACACTCTAATTTTTAACACAAGTTCAAAAGCAATTCAATGGAGGAAAGATAGCCTTTCAACAAATGCTGCTGGAGCAATTGGACATCTGGATTTCTGTAGGAAAAGAAAAAAAAAAAGAACCTTGATGTAATCTCATACCTTCAACAAAAATTAACTCAAAATGGAGTATACACTTAAATGTAAAAGTATAAAACGTCTAGAAAAACATAGGAGGACATGTTTGGGCTCCAGGGCTAGGCAAAAAGTTCTTAGACTTGACACCAAACTCGTGATCCATAAAAGGAAAAATTGGACTTAATCAAAATTAAAAATTCTGCTCTATGAAAGCCCTTGTTAAGAGGATGAAAAGATAAGCTACAGAGTGGAAGAAAATATCTGCAAACCACATATCCAAAATAAAGACTAGTATATAGAACATATTAAAAACCTCTCAAAACTCAATAGTTAAAAATCCATCTAAGGGCTTCCCTGGTGGCACAGTGGTTGACAATCTGCCTGCCAATGCAGGGGACACGGGTTCGAGCCCTGGTCTGGGAAGATCCCACATGCCGCGGAGCGACTGGGCCAGTGAGCCACAACTGCTGAGCCTGCGCTCCGCAACAAGAGAGACCGCGATGGTGAGAGGCCCGCGCACTGCGATGAAGAGTGGCCCCCGCTTGCCGCAACTGGAGAAAGCCCTCGCACAGAAACGAAGACCCAACACAGCCATAAATAAATAAATAAAAAATAAAGAATTAAAAAAAAAAATCCATCTAATTAGAAAACGGACAGAAGAGATATTTTACAGAAAAGGATACATATATGGCAAATAAGCACATGATAAGATGTTCAACATCATCAGCCATCAGAGAAGTGCAAGTTAAAATCACAACCAGATATCACTACATATCCATCGGAATGGGTTTTTTTTGCTTGTTTTGTTTTGTTTCATTTTTAGAAAATTGTTTCCATAACTTATTTTATTGTATTTTTTATTATTTTTTGGCTGTGTTGGGTCTTCATTGCTGCGCGCGGCCTTTCTCTAGTTGGGGTGATCGGGGGCTTCTCTTGTTGTGGAGCATGGGCTCTAGGTGCGGGGTTTCCGTAGTTGCAACACGCGGGCTCAGTATTCACAGTGCACGGGCTCTAGGACACGTGGCCTTCAGTAGTTGTGGTGCGCGGGCTCTAGAGCACAGGCTCAGTAGTTGTGGCGCACATACTCCGCGGCATGTGGGATCTTCCCAGACAGGGATATCAAACCCGTGTCCCATTGATAGGCGGATTCTTAACCACTGCACCACTAGGGAAGTCCTTGGATGGTTTAAAAATGAAAATTGTGACCACACCAAATGTTGGTAAGGATGTGGGAAACTGAATCACTTATATGTTGCTGGTGGGATTTTAAAATGTACAGCCACCCTGGAAAACAGTTTGGCAGTTTCTTTAAAAAGTACCATGCAACAACCCATATGACCAAGTAACTGAAATCCTGGGCATTTTCCCCAGGAAACAGAATGATGTATATTAATACAAAAACCTGTGAATCGATATTAAATAGCAGTTTTATTTGTAGTATCCCAAACTGGAAACAACCCAGATGTTTTTTCCATGAGGGTATGTTAACCAAACTGTGGTGCATCCATAACCATGGAATATTTATTACTCAGCAATAAAAAGGAATGAACTATTGATACCTGCAAAAGCCTGGAATGAATCTCCAGAAAATTATGCTGAGTGAAAAAAGCCATCCCCAAATATTAACACTGTGTTATTCCATTAATACAGCATTCTGATATGTTGTATTACATATGTATCTACAAAATTATGGAAATGGAGAACAGATTAGTGGTTGTTCAGGGGTTAAGACAGGTGGTTGCAACAGAGAGAAGTTGGCGTGGTTATAAAAAGGCAACAGGAGAGATCCTTGTGAAAATAGAAATATCCTGTATCTGATGTATCAATATTACAGTATCCTGGTTGTGACATTGTACTATATAGTTTGGCAAGATGGTACCATTTGGGGAAAGCCAGGTAAGGGGTATATAGCATCTCTCTGGCATTATCTTTTACTTCTTTGTGAATCTACAAATATCTCAAGATAACAAAGTTTAATTTAATAAAAACCTTAACAAAAACCTCCAAGTACCTGACTTCATGAAGCTTACAAGCAGGGGAAATAGATAATAATTTTAAAATTACAGAAGTATATAATTCAAATCGTAACCTTGTCTAGTTATAAGGGAAAACTTTCTGACTTTTGAGTGACGTTTGAGATCAGTGCTGAAAGATAAGTAGGGAGTTAACTAAGCATGGGGGAGTGGGTTGTTGAAGATCTTCCAGAACTGAGGGAAGAACACATTGTAAAGACCCAGGGGTGGGAAAGAGCATGACACGTTGGATTAATGGGAAGAAGCCTGAGAGGCTGAGCAGTGAACAAGAGGATGTGACGTTGGTGTCAGATGAGACTGAGTGGTTAGTCCAATCAGCAAAGGCTTGTGGGTAGTTTCAGGATTTGGTCTTTTAGAGCAGTGGAAGAAATGGAAAGATTATTAAGCAGGAGAGCAATTTGCTCAGACTGTTATTTTTTAAAGGATAACTCTAGCTATGCTTTGGGCGTGGATTAGGAGGGGGAGTAAGACTAACCAGGAAGCTAATTCCGGTTATCAGATGGTAAAGCTGGGATTTGGTTAAAGCAGTAAAAGTGGAAAGAAGTGGATGCACTTGAAGGTATTAGAGGTAGAATTCACAGGATTGGATTGCTGTTGAAAGAAGGTTTTAAAGACCATTTCAAGATTTCATTCTTTAAAAGCTAGATAGCTGGTGGTGCCATTCTCTGAGATAAATATTCAGGTTTTACATAAAAGACCACAAGTTTGGCTTTTTATATTTGATTTTGAAGTGCCTTTGAGATATCCAGTGGAGATGTCCCCATAGACCAATTGGATATATAAATTTGGACGTCAGAGAATGAGTTGGGTTGGTGGTACGAATTGAGAGTCATTAGGAGCAATGGATGTGAATGCCATCATATAGAGAAAGAGTTTAGAGTAAGACCATATCATAAGACTGAGCCTTGGGAACAACATTTCTAGGCTAGGTAGGGGAGGATAAGCCAAGAAAAGAGACTTAGCCACATGGTCAGAGAGGTAGGAGGGAAACCAAGAGAATCAAGAAATTAGGGAGAATTTCAGAGAGTGTTTACTGTGAACTAATGCTACTGTGAACTAATGCTGAAAATCTGGATTTAGCCTTATGGAGGTCTTTGGTGACCTTGGCAAGAGCTATCTGGTGAATTAATTGGGGAAGAAGACAAGTCAGTTTGTTAAAAGCTATGTAGTAAGCTGAATGACATATAGGAGCATTAGGATAAGTTTCAGTTATTGAATATATATTATATATATATATCACTGGGTGAATAAGTCAATGCATTGTAGCTACTATTATTTCCACTATTCGGATTAAAAAACTAAGTCCTAGAGATGTTAATGTCATATAACTATTAAGTATTTAAAGTCAAGATTTGCACCTGTCCTCAGCAAAATGCTACTTCTCTAAATGAAGACATTATCAAGTAAGAAAAGATGAATTTTTTTCATTGATTTTTCACTCTCCTTTTTTCACTTAAGCTTGGGACAGAATGTATGACCTTTGAATACCCTAGAGATTTAGGCTTATTGATTTAAAAAAAGGAATTTAATTATGGAAAATGTCAAAATACACAAATTATAAAGAATACCATAATCAATTAGCCATCAACAATTATCAATTCATGGCTTTTCTTGTTTAAAGGATACCCTCAGCTATCATGCTCCTCCCCCGCTCCTGCCCTCCCTTATCCCAGTAGATTATTTCAAGGAAAAGAAGAAATAATCTTCTTTCTTTAGAAAAAGACAAAGCTTTTTCTAAAGTCAATCCTATTTTTTTTTCAGTGTTGCCCATTTTTCCTGCTGGAACTTCCATGGGGCTTTCAAATATCCGATTAAGCCTATCTGATAGTTCAAATATAAAAGCAGAAAATAAAATTTTATATAACATATTTATACTTATAAAATATAATATAGAACACCTGAAAGTTATGTTTTTTAGAGCAGTTTTACATTCATAGCAAAATTGAACAATAGGTGCAGAGATTTCCCATAAACCTCTGCCCCCATATGTGGTAGCCTCCTCCTTTATCAACAAACAATGGTGCACTTGTTACAAGTGTGAAACTGAATATCATTATCACCCCAAATCCATAGTTTACATTAGTTTTGTATTCACTCTTGGTGTTCTACATTCTATGGGTTGGAACAAATTTATAACGACATGTATCCACCATTATAGTATCATACAGAATAGTCTCACTTCCCTAAAAATCCTCCATATTCTGCCTATTCATCCCTCCCTTCCCAAAGTTATGCAAGTTGTATGTTATTTACCTTTTTACTTCCAACCAGTGATAAAAACCATTTAATTGATTAAAAGACAACAAAGTGAGTCAGCTAAACTGAGTATCTTATGATGTTTCATACACCCTTTCTGCCAGCTGTTTATTGTAATGAAATGATCAGAAAAAACTCATAAGTTTCCAAATGTATTAGTTATTTTAATTATAAAGACACATCTTTGGTCATCACTACTTATAGCGGTGAGATAATGCTAATAACAAACAATGGATTTGTATTTTTCTGGGTACAATCCCTACATCTTAAACACCACGAAGCTCTTTTGGAGATCACTTGTCCGTGGGCCCTAGGAAATCATGGTTCCTCTGTGTGCTTTGTGTGACATCACAGTCTATGTGATGGACAGCCCATGCTACAACCAGTTGCCAAAGGCTGAAACGATCAGAACATGAGTGAGAAGATGTGGCTCTCCTCGCTCTCTTTACAAAGGTGACAAACTCTATTCTTTCTCTAAATTCTTACCAAAGGTGGATACCGTTTTTCTTCACTTCAATTAAAAAAATTCTTTTGCTTTTATTTTTAAAATAGTCTAGGAGTGGGATTTAAGAATTTAGGTTTATATACAAATACTGCATATTAATAGACATTTATAAATAGGTTGATGAGTATTCAGTATGTATGATAGATATACAGCGGTTTGACTGAAAACATATCAAATATATTGAAAATAAATAAATTTTGAGATTTCACATATTTCTCACTTTTAAAAAATTTGTTTTGTGTTTAGAAGAAAGTTGAAATATATATAGCCCAGAGCTAATTTTCAGGTTGTACTCTCTATAGCCCTAGGTACTTTACCCAAGTGTTTCAGGGGTTACTTGGAGGCGACAGTCGACAGTTTGGGGGTAAGAACACTGAATTAGTGGGGCTTGCAGTTTTCCTGTTTTTTCCCCCCCCAACCAGAGTGGTTCTATTGTATGTATTAAGTATCTGCGCAATACCTTGTTAAGTGAAAGCGTTCTCCATCTAAGCTTGAAAATCAGTGGTCTACAAAAATAGCACTTTGATGGAATCATATGTCACTGGAAGGCAGCATTCAGGGAACCACAATCCAGAATAGAAATAGGGAACAGGTGTTCCACTTATGTGATATTTTATTTACTATGTTCAGAAAAGAAAGTAGGAAAACAAGTATTGCAGTTAAGACAATAATATTCATGTACAGAAGACTATGATGAACGTGCAATATTTCTAAAGAGTGTAGTTTAACAAGAAACACAAAAAAGTAAAATGGTGCCATACAATGTTACTCAGTCAAGATAATCCAAGTTATAAAAATCTCATTTTACCAGAAAAAGGATAAACAGAACTACAAATAGGTCTTCATTTTATAATATATATAAGCCCTTCTAATAGAATTAATGTGCAAAATTGTTATTTTAAACATCTGAAAACATGCAACATTGCATCAAATATGTTATATCAGATAATTACATTTTATTCAATGTTTATTATTATTTATTTAGACCTTATCATTAATTTGTTCATTTATTTACTTTTTCAACATAGATTTATTGTAAAGTGATAGAAATACAGAATAGAAAAAGTTATGATCCTGTCCTCAAGAAAATTCATCTAACGGGGCTGAAAAGAAAACTTACAAAACAAATATCTTGGAGCAAATGAGTTGCAGAAATGTGTTGTACATTTTGAAATGAAATGATGATTGAGGGCTGGCAGGGCTGGGGCAAGTTTCATGGTGGAAGAGAGCTGCTACTTGTGAGAAGGACAGGGATTTGCAAATTGTGGTGGAAAGCAAAGGGATGCTAGGCAGGGAGATTGCTGTGAGCAAGGAATACAATGTGAAGATCTTTCACAAAAGGGTGAAGGCTTGCAAGGGGGAATGATGGGAGAATTGATTGGAGCAGAAGGTTAGGGTGAGAGGGTGAAGAGACTATTTTCGAAGCCATGGTTCTCAACCTCCCTTGGTGAAGGCAGGGTGACAATGTATGTTCCTTTTAGGGTGCCTATTGAAATCACTAAAAAGATGCTCCTACCCTCCTGTCTCAGTTTGTTTGGGCTGTTATAACAGAATACCATAGACTGGGGGACTTATAAACAACAGAAATTATTTCTTCACAGTTCTGGGAGCTGGGAAGTTCAAGATCGAGGCACCAGCAGATTTGGTGTCTGGTGAGAGGCTGCTTCCCGGCTTACAGACAGCATCTTCTTGCTATATCCTCACATGGCCAAACGGGATGGGGAGCTCTCTGGGAACTCCTTTTTAAAAAAAATTTATTTATTTATTTATTTTTGGCTGCGTTGGGTCTTCGTTGCTGCACGCAGGCTTTCTCTAGTTGTGGCGAGCGGGGGCTACTCTTCGTTGTGGTGCACGGGCTTCTCATTGCGGTGGCTTCTCTTGTGGAGTATGGGCTCTAGGCACGTGGGCTTCAGTAGTTGTGGCATGCGGGCTCAGTAGTGTGGCTCACGGGGTCTAGAGCACAAGCTCAGTAGCTGTGGCGAACGGGGTTAGTTGCTCCGCGGCATGTGGGATCTTCCCGGACGAGGGCTTGAACCCGTGTTCCCTCCATTGGCAGGAGGATCCTTAACCACTGTGCCACCAGGGAAGCCCATGGGAACTCTTTTATAAGGGCACTAATATCATTCATGAGGACTCCACCCTCATGACCTAACCACTTCCCAAAGTCCCCACCCCCAAATAACATCATATTGGGGGTTAGGATTTCCAACCTATGAACTTTGGGGTACACAAATATTCAGTCTATAGCACTTTCCACCCCAAGGGATTCTTTATTTTTTAAAAAAAATTTTTTTGGCTGCAGCCGGTCTTTGTTGTGGCACATGGGATCTTCATTGAGGCATGGAGGATCTTTCATTGCAGCACGTGGGCTCTTGGTTGCAGCGCCCGGGCTTCTCTCTGGTTGTGGTGTGTGGGTTTTTCTTTCTCTATTTGTGGCGTGCGGGCTCCAGGGCGCTTGGGCTCTGTAGTTTGTGGCACTCAGGCTCTCTCGTTGAGGCACGCGAGCTCAGTAGTTGTGGCGTGCCAGCTCAGTTGCCCCGCGCGTGGCATGTGGGATCTTAGTTCCCTGACCAGGGATCGAACCTGCATCCCCTGCGTTGGAAGGCGGATTCTTTATCACTGGACCACCGGGTAAGTCCTCCCATCCCCACCCCCAAGAGATTCTGATTTTCCTCTTCCGTTGCTGCCTGGGTGAGAATGTATATAGAGTAATGGAGGACACTATTGGTTGGCATGTGCTGCACACGTGAAGTTTGTGGCATTGAAGAAAATGAGGCTGCTGTAGGGAATAGGAAGTCAGTGAGGGTTTTGGACAGCTGACTAATGTGTACAAGGAGGGGAGCATTGGCTAGTGGTGTGTTAGATTTGGTGGGAGAGACTGAAGGCAGGGAGATGTTAAGAGTTGACTGCAATTGTCTAGGCACTGAGGAGAGAGAAAGAATAGGACTTGGTATTTGAATGTTTGATGGAAGGGAAGGTGGAAGCCAGGAAAAGCAAAGTGGACCAGGCACTGTACTAAGCATAACTACCTTTCAAAGTAGGTATTGTTTCTATTTTACACAAAATAAAATCTATAGAGATGTAATACAAATTGAAGTAATACAGGATTTAAGTGGGAAAGTCAGGCTTTGAATTCAGGTCCGTCTTACTTTAGATTCTGCTCTAACATACTGTGCTTTTAATTTGGATTTCTGAGACTAATGGAAAAAGGGACAACTGGAATGGGGCTGATTTTAGGGATAAGATGAGTTTGTTTTTGAGGTTTGATGTGCTGGTAGATTGTTCATCAAGCATCTGGAAAAGTATCATTTGGTTTAGAGACAGCTGGGGCATACAATATTGGGGATTTTTTTCATAGATGTGACAATTGATGAGGACTCCAAGAGAGCCTATAAAGAATTGAAGAAGAGAGAGAGGACAAAGGCTTGACTACTAATAATTAATGTGTCCAGGTTAGAATGAAGTAGGATCAGGTATAGAAAAGCCAGAAAAAGAATAGAAAGTTATGAGGTGAAACAGGAAGTGTAGTACCACCAAAAACAAGGAAAACACTGTATAGAGGAAAAGACTGTCAAAGCTGTTGAATACTGCAGATGTCAAGGAGACAGGCTTAATCTAGCCATTAGGAGAAAAATAGTTGGGGTCAGTAGTTTCAGAAGAGGATTCACACAGGAGCCAGTGTGTAATGAATTAAACAATAAGATGGTGAAGTTAGGGAAATAGACCATCTACTAAAGTCTGTAGTCTCTTATTTTGAGATCTTGAGAAAAAGAGAGAAGATGTGAGAGGAATTAGTGTATGGTCGCTAGAAAAAAGAGCAGTGTCTAGGGAAGGGTTTTTGATAGGGAAAACTGGGCATCTTTATAACTTGGTAAAGAAAGAGACAATTGAAAGAGTAGAAGTTTGAAAGGCAAGTGAAGAAAGGAAAACGACTTTCTTAAAGGAAAAAAATGTTTTAATTTGAAGAATACTAAAAATAGTAACTCCTATAATCAACCACTAAAAATTATATAAGGTAAATTGAAGGCCCTTCTTAAGTCCTCTAATTTACAAACCCCTCTCCAATTTTACCTTCCCTGTTAATAGTTTGGCAGAAATGTATTCTAGGTTTTTCCTTTATTTAAACAAGCATCTCTCTTTCTCTTTGCATCTGTTCCCAAAAGTACACTTTTTGTTAAATTAAAATAGAATGATGCTGTATAATGTTTTCAAATTGCTTCTTTCATATCAATCATGGAGATTTTTCTAGGTCAATACACACAGTCACATATCAAATCCATCTTATTCTTTTTAACAGGTGCATAATGTTCTTTTGTTTGGCTAGACCATAATTTATATCAAAATCCCTTCATTGATGAACATTTTTTGGTACATTATTTCTAGAAAGCGGGTTGCTGGGTGTGGTGGGCTGAATGGAGCCTCCAAAGATATCCACACTCTAATCTCAGGAATCTATGAATGTTACTTTGCAGATGTGATTATTAACTTAATCACTGCAACTGGATATTGCAGTAGGGAGATTATCCTGGATTATTTGCGTAGGCCCTAAATGTAATTACGAATGTCCTTATAAGAGGGAGGCAGAGGGAGATTTTACTATAGAAGAAGAAGGCCATGTAATGACAGAAGCAGAGAGAAGCAGTGTCAGAGAGATAGAAGATACTATGCCACTGGCTTTGAAGCAGGAGGAAAAGAACAAAAGCCAAGTAATATAGTTAGCCTTCGGAAGTTAGAAAAGGCAAGGAAACAGATTCTCCCCGGAGCCTCCCGAAGAAACCAGCCTTGCTGAAACCTTGATTTTAGTCCTATAATACTCATTTCAGATTTCTGGCCACCAGAGCTATAAAAGATAAATTTGTGTTGGTTTAAGCCACCAATTTTGTAGTAATTCAGTATGACTTCATGTGAACTTGATTACATCTGCAAAGACCCTATTTCCAAATAAGGTCATATTCATATGTATTGGAGGTTAGGACTTTAACATATATTTGGGGGGACACAGTTCAACCCATACACCTGTTAAAAAAAAAGTCACTTCATCTGTAAGTGGTTTTACATTTTGATTTCTGGGAACTTGTCATTTAAAGCTGGAATTATTATTGCCTCACAGAAATTACAAAATTCTTGGCTGGATTTGGGATTTCAGGAAATCCCACAGGGAATAGGGAGGATGGGTGGGTATTTTGAGGATAATGAGTTTGGTATGGATCAGAGAGCGTCTCAGAATATATACATGTAGCACATCACTTTTATAAAATTAGTGAGCAAAACAAAACAACATATTTTTTCCTTTCATTTATTCTTGTTTGTTTTTTAATTTTTATTCTATATTGGAGTATAGTTGATTAACAATGTTGTGTTAGTTTCAGGTGTACAGCAAGGTGATTCAGTTATACATATACATGTATAAATTCTTTTTCAAATTCTTTTCCCATTTAGGTTATTACAGAGTACTGAGCAGAGTTCCCTGTGCTATACAGTAGGTCCTTGTTGGTTATCTATTTTGTTTTAGTTTATTTTATTTTTGGCCGCCCCACACAGCTTGTGGGATCTTAATTGCCCGACCAGGGATTGAACCTGTGCCCTCCGCAGTGAAAGCGCAGAGTCCTAACCACTGGACCGCTCGGGAATTCCCTATCTATTTTAAATATAGCAGTGTGTACATGTCAATCCCAAATTCCTAGTCTATCCCTGCCCCCCACCCTTTACCGCCCGGTAACCATAAATTTGTTCTCTAAGCCTGTTTCTGTTTTTTAAATAAGTTCATTTTTATCATTTTTTTTTGATTCCGCATATAAGTGATATCATATGATACTTGTCTTTCTCTGTCTGATTTACTTCGCTTAGTATGATAATCTTCAGGTCCATCCATGTTGCTGCAAATGGTGAAATAACATATGTTCACACACACACATATATAGAATATGTGTGTGATATTTGAATACGCTCTAAAGAAAAGCAGCAAAATAGGGGGAGGAGGACAGCAGGGATGGCAGAGGGAGGTACACAGAGGATTCTGCAGTGTGGTGAGTTCACGGGTGTTTATTATTAGCCTTCATTATTTAATACCTTTTGCATGTATTAATATATAATAAAACAGCAAGTATGAGTTACGCTTTAATGTAAAATTGTGCCTATATAACACAAAATTTTAAAAAATGGCATAGAGATGGTAGAAAATATGTTTTGAGAATTGAGTTTCATGCAACTAAGGCCGGAAATCTACATTGGAAAGCGGCCCCCTCTGTTTCTGCAGGCCAACTTTTCCAGGTGGTACTTGGAAAAGCTGACGGATGACAGAGCACTGGGTAAACTCACGCTAATTATGAAATCGTGAGTAAAATAACTTGTGCTTCTATAAAACTCAAGCACCAACAAATCAGAAGGCTCACAAGGTGAGCAGAAGAATTCCTAGAACCGCAGTTTCCACATTGTTTCATCACCCTACCAGTAAAGACCCTCTCTGAGACGTTGCGTCTCCGAAAAGACTGTTTTCCCATTCCAAAATGGCGGCTCCGGCGCCACAACTTAGGTATAGCGCATGTCCGGAAGTTACGCAATCCCATAAGGTAGCGCGCCCCTACCCGTGGGGAGAATTTCCGCCATTTTTGAAAATCGGGGAGGTGCGGGGCTAAGTGTCGCCGCTGCTGGGATGGCAGCCTTTGCCGTGGAACCCCAGGTGCCCACGTTAGGTGAGTAAAAAACTGCTTTTCCTACCTAGCACTGCGATGCACACCGTAATCTTGGAAGCGGGCAAGCCTGAAAGGCAGTAGTCATAGGGCTCTCGTCTGCTAATTTCAGCCGCAGAGGGGCAGGCTCTGGCTCGTACCCAACTTCTTAGTCCGCCCCCTACTCGAGGAGTCTCCACCCAGCCGCTACCAAGGCGGCTCCGGGAAAATGCGGGCCCCGAGGAGGGCGAAGAAACGGCGGTCTTGTGGTGACTAAGCTGTTTTGTGCCCCCATACGCCGGAGCCAGACCTATCCATACCTGGGATTCCGCCAGCGCGGGAGACGCGATGCTAGGTTCAGGGATCCGGGGAAGCGTTGGTGGGAAGGAACTCACCTGTGAACACCTGGGTGGGCAGTGCCCTGGGGTGTGGTTACCTTTCACCTCTGTTTGGTCACCTAGGCTTTTAGTTCCTGTTTGATTCCTTCCTTCTCTAGGGCTTTGCAGAAGAAATCTGTTTTTGAAGGAAGCTTGAATCGTGCGACATTTAATTAACCAGGTGATGGCAGCCATTGAGATATTAGCCTTAATAGGAAGCCAGGAGTTCGCTCGATTTCCCCCGCCTTTATCTTGGGAAAATGACTAAGTATTGTAGGAGATCTTTTCCTCTAATCGGTCACGTCATGATTTTTTTAAAAAAATTCATTACCATTATTTAATGGGGAGGGGCATTGCTGAGATGTGTTGTCTTCAGAAAATCTTGCCAAGTTAGCAGGATGTCGATTTTGTGTGTGTGTGTCTGCTGAGTTTTGGGATTTGTGAGAACCGTCGGATATCTTAGAACAGAAAATAAATCGTCTACTGTCATAGAGATGTATTTGAAAGTTCGGTTACAACTTTGAGTTTGAAAGGAGAGCAAACAGGATATGTATCTGTAGAATGAGTTTTATTAGAGTTGAAGGATATATAATGCTTGACATGTTTTGTGCAAAATAAGTTTCTTTTGAGAATAGAGTAACTTGTTTTAGCATTAGTTATAAAAAACTAAATGCATAATATCAACAGAGATACTCAGCTACATTTAAAGTTGGTCTGGGTATTATGTCTTGTATTATTTTAGAGGTCAAAAAACTTTTCATTCCAGTTCCAAAGTTTTCTACTCAACAAAAACATTTTGGAGTGTATGTTTTTTGGGGTTACAAATATGAATAAACCTTTGGTCAGAAATCTGACATTAGTTGTATTAATTGTTCAAGTCCACATATTGCAGATATTCCAGACGAGGAATAAACATTTTCCCAGCACCTAATGGTATAGTAAAACTAATGGTTACTTCAACAAACAATGCTAGCCGAGTAAGACACCGTACTTAACATGTTAGGAGTACAAGACTGAAATGGAATTTAAGACTTGCCAAATCCATTGGTATAGCTCCCTAAGTGACAGGGTTAGGTGGTAAGTGACAGTTCAGTTAAGAGCCCTTTGTGCCCTTCTCACTCTGCTGCTTTCTACTGTATCACAATATACATTCGGATGTGTCAGAAATTTTCTTGACTTCATTATTACTATATTTGCCATATATGTATTTTTTTTTTCTTTTGGGGCTGGGAGAGTGAAGGTAGTTAGTGGTACCTAAAGCTTTGTAATACATTTATTACTATGGATTTATAAATATATGTTCATAATATGCTTTTATTTAGACTTTTGGTTTGATTTTAGTGTTATGTTCTTTGGAAATATGTAATAGTACTGTGGTAACATCGTAACTAGCACTTTGAAGTAATTACAATGTAATATAGCTCTTCACACCTTATTTCAGTATTTGCTTTATTCTTTTCCTGAATTTCTTTTCCTTTTTCCTTTTTTTATGTGTTTGCATTTTAATATCTAGGTCTACTATGATTAGAAATAAGAGGAAGAGTAAATAATTGACAGCATTTGGATAGCAAGAAACACATTTTTGAGGCTGTTTAGAAGTTAAGGAATAGTTAATAAAGGTAATATAAATAACATACCAAATGTTTGACCTTTCTGAGTGCCATGAATCACATTCAGGCTTGTCAGATAGTTGAAAAATTAAATTTTCGTAAGCAGAAATTGCAAATTCTACATATACACATCAGTCCCTCAGTTTTGGCTATTGTAAGATACTATTAGAATAATAATAATAACTAATATTTGGTGAATACTTACTGTATATTAGGCACTTGAGGTAAGTGCTTTACTTGCTATTAAGTCTAATCAAAGCTCTGTGGGTGGGTGCTACAATTATGTCCATTTTGCTGAGACTGGAACCGAGGTCTGTAACTAGTGCACCTTGTTCTTATTTTCGGTTGTTACATAGTAGAAGCTGATCCAGAAATGGAAAGAAATTATTCTGTATGTATTAGGGATTTTTTTTTAAGATAATAAGCTAAAATGTAAAAATTTTTAAATAAATGTTGATTCTTAAATCTATGAAGTAATGTAAACAAAAACAGCTGTCAAATATTATTTGGTTAATACAAAATATTTCACATTTTTCTAGAAATAATTTTTATTGTTTTTTAAAATAATAAAATTAACTATGGTTCTGTAATACTTAACAGTTTTGATTAAATTCTCAAAATTGTTTATGCTGGATTCTTGCATCTTTTTGTTAGATATTGTTACATTAAAGTCCTTTCTTTGTATTATTTTATTTTCTGATTCATTTAGGATCTGAACCAATGATGCTGGGTTCACCCACGTCTCCAAAGCCAGGGGTTAATGCCCAGTTCCTACCTGGATTTTTAATGGGGGATTTGCCAGCTCCAGTGACTCCACAACCTCGATCAATTAGTGGCCCTTCAGTAGGAGTAATGGAAATGAGATCACCTTTACTTGCAGGTAGGTAAATTGCTTAAAATAGTTTTATAGTACTATCAATACATGTACTAGAATTTTAAAAAGGGTAGTGGTGCAACGTTCACCCTCAAACCACATTTATTTAAAAAAATTAAGCAGTGTCTCTATTTTTTATTTTAAGATTATTGGAATAGAGGTGTAAGCAATATAAGTTACTATAATTCCAAGAACCACTCACTAAAAATATGTATACTACATTTTATTCAATCTAAGAGGCCATTGATTGTAAAACTCACCATTATTTTAAGTACCACTAAGAAAGAAAAACACTAAATATGATAGAACACCATTTGCCAATTTTTGTAAATTATCCGTTTCAGAGATGTTAAAGTGTGTGTGGGTGGGGGGAGGGGAATATGGTCGTTTAACTTCAGCTGAATTCAATTTAAATAATTCATCTTAAATATAATAATAGCAAATAGTCAAAAGAAGTATAATTTGAAAATCTGTAGATATGAATTCTACTTCTAGTCATAGTGAATTAAGAGTCTCACTTATAGTGTGTTTAGTGAAAGGACTTACTCCACAAACTATGATTTGCAGTTGCCAGCCCAAAATGTTATGTAAATGAAACGTATCTTTTACAGGACTCTTTTAGCAAACAAATATTGTAAAAGATAACTTGAAAGTTTTGACTGTGAATAGTGAGAGCTACAAAAATGGTTGAATTCCAAATGTGAGCTAATATCCTTTTAATAGATGTTTCAATGAAAATTCTTCTTACTTTAATTGTCCTTAAGGTATTATTTTGGTTAAAGTGGTTTATTATCTTTTTTTTTTTTTTTTTTTAGGGTTGATCAGGGAGAATTATAAGTTTTATTCTGGACAGATTTTTGTTTTTTACATATTTCAAGTGTATTATTTTATTACTGTAGCTACCATATATTGAGTGTTTATGAGCCAGGCAGTATGCTAAGCATTTTATATGTTATTTTCATTCTTTTATCAGTCCTAAAGGTTAGTTAGTAGTATCCTCCATAAGAGGAAACTGAGGCTAAATGCAGTATAGAACTTGCTGAAGCTCACTGGTTGGTGACAGCAGGAGGTTAAAGCCCAGGTCAGTCTTGTCCTATAGCCTGTGCTCTAATCTAAATACCTTATGCCGTACTGTCTAGGCTCAGACATTAGTCTTACGGAGGGCCTGGACTGCTTCGCTACTTGGCATTGTTGATTCTCTGACTTAACGAAGATCCCTTTGTATCCCCCAAAGTTGGTCCTTTTCCTGTATGTTTATTATGTACTTAAATATATTTCTACTGTGAGAAACACGAATAGGAATTTGACAGTCAAATTCCACATTAGGAGATTATATTCAAGTGTATACAAACTGCAGCTGTTTAATACCTACTTTCAAGTGAGAAATAGGATCAAATTTTGTATTGAAATGTTAAGCATCTTGTAGAGAAAACAAAAGTTGCATGTGTTTACTAAAAACTAAAATTTCTCTTTACTTATTCTGGAACCTTTTATTCAAAGTGCAGTCTGTGGATCACCAACATTGGCATCACTGGGAGCTTGTTAGAAATTCATAGTCTCAGGCTCCATCTCACATGATCTGAGACATAACCTGAATTTTAACAAGATGCCTAGGTGATTCTTATGTGTATTAAGGTTTGAGAAGCGCTGGGAGACAGGAGTTGAAGTCATTATTTTAAAAATATTAATTTAAAAGATCTTACCAGAAAGATGGAGGATTTCTTTATTTTCTCATCTGTCTATATTTTTTGTACATTGTTAGGTGGGTCACCACCACAGCCAGTTGTACCAGCTCATAAAGATAAAAGTGGAGCTCCACCAGTTAGAAGTATATATGATGACATTTCCAGCCCAGGACTTGGATCAACACCTTTAACTTCAAGAAGACAGGTGATATACATATCCTCATTCATGACTATACATATCCTCGTTCATGACCATACATATCCTTATTTCATGTTTTTATGCGGTTATACAGGGAGGGTCAGTAATTTGAAGTGTTTGCCTGAGGTCTGTTTTAGTGTAATTTTATTGCACAGAATAAGCATTAGGGACAGTTATCATAGAGTCTAATTAAATTGTGTTTATCATGAAATGTACTTAAAAATGAAATAGAACTTAGATAATTGTCTCGTATAGGTAATTCTGTGGCTTTTAAAGGTGTGCCTCTTCACCTGTCCATGCCCCCAACCTCGTTAATAAACATGTAGAAATGATTATCATTTAAATTGTTCATTGTTTAAAAAGTTCAATATTTATACATAATTTTGTGAAAGAACAAGTGAAGATTCAGGGTTTATCCAGATCTAAGGCACCTTGTAATGATTTGAGGTCTTTATTTTAGGGATAGTTTTATTAATATAAGACCAATATCCTTTTAGAGCTGTGTTCACTGTTTACTTATTTTACTAAAAACGCTTCCTCCTGCATGTTTATGAGCTGATGGTTTAGTGTGTTCCTGGTGTAGGTGTTCTGATGGTGATGTTAAGTTTTGGTTGGTGTAGATGTAGGTGTTCTGATGGTGTTATTTTCAGTCAGATTATACAAGTTAGGGATTCTCTGTTATAATGGTACTGATAGCACAAAAAAGTATGTAATACTTACGAAGTACCTACAGTGTACATGACCTAATCTTATAACTTCTCATGTATTGTCTCATTTAATCCTCACAATGAATCTGTGAGGTAGCCCTTACGAGCTTTATTTTATCATTGAGGAAACTAGGACACCGAAAGCCTAAGTAATTTGACAAGAGTAAGTCAGCTAGTCTAGTAGAGCCAGATTTTAAACCTAGCAATCTTGAATCTAGAGCCAGTGTTTACAAGAGCAGTGTTCTGCTAATACATACTACTGTGATTACTCTTGATTGTCAGTTGAAAGGTAGTGTGGATTTTTCTTTTAAGTAGGAAGTTTAGTAGCTTTTATAGTCAAAAGTTTTCTCTCCTATTACTATTATGCCTAGAAGGATATATAAACAAAGTGTATCAGCTAAACTGGTAAGTTCTTTATATAACAACATTTCTGCTGTTTGATTTGGAGAAATATTTTATGGCCTTTCCCTAAATCAAATATAGCATGTTTGTTGGCAAGTTTAAGAAAAGTAGAAAAATCTTTCAGTAAACTTTGATTATAGGCTTGATATGCATGGCATACTAGGCCTGTTTGTCAAGCAAGGCAAAATTAATTCATTGTGTTAAACAGATTACTTTCTTTTTCCAACACTTCTACACGTGCCCTCCTGTCGAGTGTAGTAGCTACTAGCCAAGTGTGGCTGTTGACACTTGAAATGTGGCTAGTCCTATACTGAATTGAGATATACATGCGTACTAGAAAATTAACAACTACTTGTGTGGTTTGTGTTATATGTGGACAGTGGTGTTATAAACTTAACTATGTCCAGAATATTCTGGTCTGGAGTATTTTTCTAGAGGTTGATAGATAAATCTGATGTTTAGTTTGATATGAGGATCTCTGGCTTATAAGTTTATGCCAGTTTTCATTACTTCTCATAATACATGAAAAGAAAGGTAGTTTATAGTTATTGCTATGTTCAAAATGTTTAAAAATCTTGTGGGTCATAATTTGTAGAGAAAATTTTTGATTTGGAAGTTGGTAAGAATATTATTAAAGTCCAAATTAGTTTTGCCGCCTGACACTTCAGTCAACCTCTCTCTAATCAGGAAAGAAGTTATCATTAAGAATTGAACAATGCATTTTGTATCCCTCCTAACAATCTCTCAGCATTTGGTCTGGTTGCTGGATAATAGCCAGATTTTAGATTTTCTTAGTTTAGTCAGAATCTGTTAAAAAAATTTCTCTCTATATGTTTACTTCTAGAGAAAGAGTCTGTTTCTCATTCTGGAGTAGATATTTCTGTTTTTGTTTATAGAAGGACTTTTAACTACTTTAATCTCTAATTTTCTCACATTTAAAGGAATTAGTCTTTGTTACTTTCTACTAGTAAAGGCAGAGATATGCTGTCTTTTACTGTGTAGACTGATTTGAATCTATAGTATTTCATGGTTTGTAAATATCAATTTAGAAATACAGTTTTGCCATCTTTCTGTTTTTCAATGTGAACTTGATGATTTGAGGAATCACCATTATCTCTGTTATTTCAAATATTGTATCTTAGGAACTAAAAACAAATAGCAGTGTTACTGTTTACTAAAAATAATGTCTTTTTACCTAATGCAACTTTTCTTATGTTAAGCATATAATATGCTAACAAGTCTGGCATTTTAGATTAATACTGTTCAGCTTAAAAAAAAAACAAAACTTAGAGAGTACTCTTCAATTGTGAGCTAATAGGCATTTCCAGTACCTGGTAGACATTCAGTTGTCTGTTGAATGTAGTTTTTCAACACTTACTGTGTTTGTGTTTTGGTTAGAACTTTGCATTTTTACTTTAACACTTTCTTCTGTTTTCATGTAGGCAAACATTTCAGTAATGCAGAGTCCTCTTGTCGGAGTTATGACAACTACTCCTGGAACAGGTAAGCAATGCCTTTTAACACCAATGACTATTCTTTACTCTTTGAATGAAGATAATATAAGACCTTTGTTGGTCATTGCCAAAATTTTGCCTTTTATATTTCAAACTTGGAGACTTTCTCAGATGTCAGTAACTTCCTTCAGCAAGGAAATATTTATTTGTATAGTATTCTTTTCTGAACTTATAGATAAGATGTGATATTTTACTGAAAAATATTAAGAATTTTAAAAATTATGTATTTAATAGTGTCTCCTGAATTGTTAAAAACTGTAATTTTAAAAAAAGTGGTTGCAATTGAGAAGAAGAAGAATACAGAGACTGAATAATAAAGATGTTTTGAGAGATATTAGTGCATAGCTATAAATCTAAATGTCATTGACTACAAACAGCCACTGATTATATCTCATTTTTCTTTAAGATTAATGGTTTTTTTTATCACGGTTAGCATCATCATAAGCACAGCTCTTCTAACATATTTGTATATTTATAATCTATCAAATGTTCACTCAGTAAATACTTGAGCATGTAACCAAGTATCAGGCCTTGGGAAACTGAACAAAATAGATAATCTTTGCCTTTATGGAGCTTACATTTATTTATAGAATTCACATTTATAAATAAAATAGTTTGTTAGAAGGTAATATATTTTATGGATGAAAATTAAGCAGCAAAGGGAAGTAGGGAGTGAGGGCTTATATTAACTAAGGTAGTGTGTTAGTTTTCTTTTGCTGCATAACGTATTACCACAAACTTAAAAATGGTTTAAACAGTTCAGTGTACTGTTTTACAGTTCTGGAGGTGGGAAATCTGAAATGGGTCTCAATGGGCTAAAATCAGGGCATTGGTAGGCTGTATTAATTTATGGAGGCTCTAGGGGAGAATCTGTTTTCTGCCTTTTCCATCTTCTAGAGACTGCCCACATTTGTTTGTGGTCCCCTTCCTCCATCTTTAAAGCCAGCAACATTGTATCTCTGACCATTCTTCTGCAGTCAAGTCTCCCTCTCTCTCTTTTAAGGACTCTTGTGAATACTTGGAGCCCTTCTGGATAATCCAGGATAATCTCCCTATTTTAAGGTCAGCTGATTAGCAATCTTAACATCTGCAACGTTAATTCTCCTTTGCCATGTAATATAACACTCCCAGGTTCCAGGGATAAGGACATGGACATCTGGGGGTGAGGGGAAGCATTATTCTGCTTACTACAAATAGTTATAGGAAAAGTAACATTTGCTCAAAAACATTTAGGGCAAGTTTTCTAAACAGAGGAAATAGCAAGTACAAAGGCACTGAGGTGGGATTGTGTCTGGGGTGTTCAAACAAGTATAAAGAAGTTACTGTGAAATGGAGTGAGTGAGGGGGCGAATAATAGGAGATGAGGTCAGAGCGATAATGTGGGCTGATGCAACAAGGCCTTGTAGGTCATCGTAACAGTCGGTCTTTACCCAGAAAAGGTGGAAAAAAATAGGATGAGACTGGTCCTGTGATGTGAATAGACTTTGAAATAAGGAACAGGGTGGAAGCAAGGAGACCATACAGTTGGCTACTGCATTAGTCCAGGTGAGAGATGGTGGTGGCTTAGACATAAAGGAAGGCAGGAAAGAAGGAAAGGAGGACCAACAGCAAAAACAGACGGAACAAAAGAAACAGTAGCAAGACAGTAGGGTTAAATGAACCAAATGGACAACTATATAAAACGAAATGTGCTAAACACTCCTGTTTAAAGGCAAGCTGGTAACAAAAGTAATATCCGATGACAAGTTAGATCTTTTTATCTTCCAAATCTTGATTTCTTCAAGCAGTCTGAGTCATCATGTCAGTGTTCTTAAAGTCTAGATTTCTACTACTGGTTTGTTCAAGGCTATTTCTATTATGTTCCTCAAGTTTCTTCCAGCCTCCACCCACTGCCCTATTCGAAAGTCATTTCCACACTTTTAGGTATTTGTTACAGCAGCATCCCTTTTGGTACCAAAATCTGTATTAGTTTTAAATTGTTGCCATAACAAATTACCACAAACTTAGTGGCTTAAAGCAACACACATTTACTACATCATAGTTTCTAAAGGTCAGATGTCTGGGCACAGCTTGGTTCTTTGCTTTAGAGGTCAGGTGTTAGCAGGGCTCTGTTCTTTTCTGGAAGCTCTGTGAATGAATCTGCATCCAGGTCGTTGGCCAAATTCAGTTCCATGTCATTGTAGGAATGAGGTCTCTGTTTCTTTGCTGGCTGTCACCTGTAGGTTGTTTTCAGCTTCTAGAGGCTGCCCTCATTCCTTGGCTTATGGTTCCCCATCTGTCTTCAAAGACAGCAATGGCAGATCAAATCCTTTTCTATGATTTGAATCTCTCTGATCTCTCTCTTCTATTGTATCTCTGATTTGACTTTTCTGCCATCTGCTGCTGTTAAGAGCTCATTTGATTACTTTGGGCTCACTGGAATAATCCAGGGTAATTCTTTTAAGATCAGCTGATAAATAACCTAATTCTGTCTGTAAAGTCCCTTCACAGCAATACCTGGCTTAGAGTTTGATTGAATTACCAATCAATCAAACCAGGGGACAGAAGATTTGGGGTGATGTCTTTAGATTTCTGTCTGCCACATATATATAATGGTGAAAAATCTAGGATGTCACCTCTGTCTCAGTTACATACTTGAGGCGAAATATTCTAGGGGAATTAGTTCAGGTTTTAACAATCCTAATTTGATCAAATAGGCAGATGACAGTGCTTTGTTATGTGATAATGCTTTGCTACGTGGCTATTTGTTATAATATTGACTATTCGGTTGAGTCAGTAAGTGATCCCAGAGACATTGAAGATGCAAAAGCACATAATGTTAAGTAATGTATTTTATGCTTTAAAGGATCTCTTAGTTGCCTGAAAAGCATGCATTGTAATATTCTGATTGCTGTCAAGTGGAAGAGTACAGGATTAAAGTTAATTAAACCTCCTTTTGTTAATTTATTTTTTCTAATACTGTAACTTCTATGAGGTTCTTGTAATTTTAGAAATCATATGTGAAAATATAAGAACTATGATAGCAAAAGATAACTGTCATAAATTGGCCACTGGGAGCCACTGCTGCTTCTTATTTGAGTTTAAGGAATTTATGTAAAGTCTTAATGGGGCATAAGTGAAAAAGAATACTTTCTTTTTTTTAAGAATACTTTTGAAAAGATGTGATAGACAAGAGGACTGTCATGCATGGTCAATACTAAAGAAGACATGGAAGAAAGGAGTTGAGAAAATTGAGGTGGAAAATGAAGACTTTTCACTTACAGCTATTTTTTAAACTCTTATATTTAGTGTTAAATAAATGAAAATTTCTTGTATGATTTGTAAATTTTAACTTTCTGAGATTGACACCTTTTATAAAGAGACGTCACAGGATTTAATGGCATGAATTGCTATTTTATGCTTAGGTCCTTGTATCCAAAGGTGACTTTGGTTAGATTTTAATTCTGAAACTGAGGTTAAAAATCTCTTTTAGAATCTTATTTCTGGTGTAGAAAAACCTTGGTCATATAACAAAGTGGGAAATCTAGATTAAAGAATTTCAAAAACTTTTTTCAACCATTATGGCTTCTGATAAACAATACTGAATGTTTGTCCTCTCTGATAAACAGTACTCAATGTTTGCCCTCTCTTTCCCCATCCTCACCCCTCAGTTTTCTTCTGTTACTATTTAAATATTCCTCTACTTTTCATCCTATTTTTATTTTAAAAAATTTATGTTTATTTTTTCTTTAGGATTTTTTTTTTTTAAACATCTTTACTGGAGTATAATTGCTTTACAATGTTGTGTTAGTTTCTGCTGTATAACAAAGTGAATCAGCTATACGTATACATATATCCCCATATCCCTCCCTCTTGCATCTCCCTCCCATCCTCCCTATCCCACCCCTCTAGGTGGTCACAAAGCACCGAGCTGATCTCCCCGTGCGATGCAGCTGCTTCCCACTAGCTATCTGTTTGCCACTCTCTCACTTCATCCCAGCTTACCCTCCCCCACCCCTGTGTCCTCAAATCCATTCTCTGTGTCTGCATCTCTATTCCACTCCTGCCCCTAGGTTCATCAGAAACATTTTTTTTTTCTTTTTAGATTCCATATATATGTGTTGGCATATGGTATTTGTTTTTCTCTTTCTGACTTACTTCACTCTGTATGACAGACTCTAGGTCCATCCACCTCATTACAAATAACTCAATTTTGTTTCTTTTTATGGCTGAGTAATAGTCCATCATATATATGTGCCATATCTTCTTTATCCACTCATCTGTTGATGGACACTTAGGTTGCTTCCATGTCCTGGCTATTGTAAATAGTGCTTCAGTGAACATTTTGGTACATGTCTCTTTTTGAATTATGGTTTTCTCAGGGTATATGCCCAGTAGTGGGATTGCTGGGTCACATGGTAGTTCTAATTTTAGTTTTTTTTTTTTTTTAAACATCTTTATTGGAGTATAATTGCTTTACAATGGTGTGTTAGTTTCTGCTTTATAACAAAGTGAATCAGTTGTACATATACATATGTTCCCATATCTCTTCCCTCTTGCATCTCCCTCCCTCCCACCCTCCCTATCCCACCCCTCTAGGTGGTCACAAAGCACCGAGCTGATCTCCCTGTGCTATGCGGCTGCTTCCCACTAGCTAGCTATTTTACATTTGGTAGTGTATATATGTCCATGACACTCTCTCACCCTGTCACATCTTACCCCTCCCCCTCCCCATATCCTCAAGTCCATTCTCTAGTAGGTCTGTGTCTTTATTCCCATCTTGACACTAGGTTCTTCATGACCTTTTTTTCCCCTTAGATTCCATATATATGTGTTAGCATACTGTATTTGTTTTTCTCTTTCTGACTTACTTCACTCTGTATGACAGACTCTAACTCCATCCACCTCACTACAAATACCTCCATTTCATTTCTTTTTATGGCTGAGTAATATTCCATTGTATATATGTGCCACATCTTCTTTATCCATTCATCTGATGATGGACGCTTAGGTTGCTTCCATGTCCTAGCTATTGTAAATAGAGCTGCAATGAACATTTTGGTACATGACTCTTTTTGAATTATGGTTTTCTCAGGGTATATGCCCAGTAGTGGGATTGCTGGGTCGTATGGTAGTTCTATTTGTAGTTTTTTAAGGAACCTCCATACTGTTCTCCATAGTGGCTGTATCAATTTACATTCCCACCCACAGTGCAAGAGGGTTCCCTTTTCTCCACACCCTCTCCAGCATTTATTGTTTGCAGATTTTTTGATGATGGCCGTTCTGACAGGTGTGAGGTAATACCTCATTTTAGTTTTGATCTGCATTTCTCTAATGATTAGTGATGTTGAGCATCCTTTCATGTGTTTGTTGGCAGTCTGTATGTTTAATTTGGAGAAAAGTCTATTTAGATCTTCTGCCCATCTTTGGACTGGGTTGTTTGTTTTTTTGATATTGAGCTGCATGAGCTGCTTGTATATTTTGGAGATTAATCCTTTGTCAGTTGCTTCATTTGCAGATATTTTCTCCCATTCTGAGGGTTGTCTTTTGGTCTTGTTTATGGTTTACTTTGCTCTGCAAAAGCTTTTAAGTTTCATTAGGTCCCATTTGTTTATTTTTGTTTTTATTTCCATTTCTCTAGGAGGTGGGTCAAAAAGGATCTTGCTGTGATTTATGTCAAAGAGTGTTCTTCCTATGTTTTCCTCTAAGGGTTTTATGTGTCTGACCTTACATTTAGGTCTTTAATCCATTTTGAGGTTTTTTTTGTGTATGGTGTTAGGAAGTGTTCTAATTTCATTCTTTTACATGTAGCTGTCCAGTTTTCCCAGCACCACTTATTGAAGAGGCTGTCTTTTCTCCATTGTATATTCTTGCCTCCTTTATCAAAGATAAGGTGACCATGTGTGTGTGGGTTTATCTCTGGGCTTTCTATCCTGTTCCATTGATCTATATTTGTTTTTGTGCCAGTACCATATTGTCTTGATTATTGTAGCTTTGTAGTATAGTCTCAATAACAGAGCCTGATTCCTCCAGCTCCGTTTTTTCTTTCTCAAGATTGCTTTGGCTATTGAGGGTCTTTTGCGTTTCCATACACATTGTGAAATTTTTTGTTCTAGTTCTGTGAAAAATGCCATTGGTAGTTTGATAGGGATTGCATTGAATATGTAGATTGCTTTGGGTAGTATAGTCATTTTCAAAATGTTGATTCTTCCAACCCAAGAACATGATATATCTCTCCATCTATTTGTATCATCTTTCATTTCTTTCATCAGTGTCTTATAGTTTTCTGCATACAGGTGTTTTGTCTCCTTAAGTAGGTTTATTCCTAGGTATTTTATTCTTTTTGTTACAGTGGTAAATGGGAGTGTTTCCTTAATTTCTCTTTCAGATTTTTCATCATCAGTGTATAGGAATGCAAGAGATTTCTGTGCATTGATTTTGTATCCTGCAACTTTATCAAATTCATTGATTAACTCTCGTAGTTTTCTAGTACCATCTTTAGGATTCTCTATGTATAGTATCATGTCACCTGCAAACAGTGACAGCTTTACTTCTTTTCTGATTTGGTCTCCTTTTATTTCTTTTTCTTCTCTGATTGCTGTGGCTAAAACTTCCAAAACTATGTTGAATAATAGTGGTGAGAGTGGGCATCCTTGTCTTGTTCCTGATTTTAGAGGAAATGGTTTCAGTTTTTCACCATTGAGAACCATGCTGTCTGTGGGTTTGTCATATATGGCCTTTATTATGTTGAGGTAAGTACCCTATGTGCCTAGTTTCTGAAGAGTTTTTATCATAAATGGGTGTTGAATTTTGTCGAAAGCTTTTTCTGCATCTATTGAGATTATCATATGGTTTTTATCTTTCAGTTTGTTAATATGGTGTATCACATTGATTTACGTATATTGAAGAATGCTTACATTCCTAGCATAAACTCCACTTGATCATGGTGTATGATCTTTTTAATGTGCTGTTGGATTCTGTTTGCTACTGTTTTGTTGAGGATTTTTGCATCTGTGTTCATCAGTGATATTGGTCTGTAGTGGTTTTGGTATCAGGGTGATGGTGGCCTCATAGAATGAGTTTGGGAGTGTTCCTCCTTCTGCTATATTTTTTGAGAGTTTCAGAAGGATAAGTGTTAGCTCTTCTCTAAATGTGTGATAGAATTTGCCTGTGAAGCCATCTGGTCCTGGCCTTTTGTTTGTGGGAAGATTTTTAATCAGTTTCCATTTCAGTGCTTGTGATTGGTCTGTTTATATTTTCTGTTTCTTCCAGGTTCAGCCTCGGAAGGTTGTGCTTTTCTAAGAATTTGTCCATTTCTTCCAGGTTGTCCATTTTATTGGCGTATAGTTGCTTGTAATCTCTCATGATCCTTTGTATTTCTGCAGTGTCAGTTGTTACTTCTACTTTTTCATTTCTAATTCTGTTGAATCTATTTGAGTCTTCTCTTTTTTTTTTTTTCTTGATGAGTCTGGCTAGTGGTTTATCAATTTTGTGTATCTTCTCAAAGAACCAGCTTTTAGTTTTATTGATCTTTGCTATTGTTTCCTTCATTTCTTTTTCATTTATTTCTGATCTGATCTTTATGATTTCTTTCCTCCTGCTGACTTCGGGGTTTTTTTTGTTCTTCTTTCTCTAATTGCTTTAAGTGTAAGATTAGGTTATTTATTTGAGATGTTTCTTGTTTCTTGAGGTAGGATTGTATTGCTATAAACTTCCCTCTTAGAACTGTTTTTGCTGTATCCCATAGGTTTTGGGTCGTAGTGTTTTCATTGTCATTTGTTTTTAGGTATTTTTTGATTTCCTCTTTGATTTCTTCAGTGATCTCTTGGTTATTTAGTAGTGTATTGTTTAGTCTCCATGTGTTTGTATTTCTAATAGTTTTCTTCCTGTAATTGATATCTAGTCTCATAGCGTTGTGGTCGGAAAAGATACTTGATATGATTTCAATTTTCTTGAATTTACCTAGGCTTGATTTGTGACCCAAGATATGATCTATCCTGGAGAATGTTCCATGAGCACTTGAGAAGAAAGTGTGTTCTATTGTTTTTGGATGGAATGTCCTATAAATATCAATTAAGTCCATCTTGTTTAATGTGTCATTTAAAGCTTGTGTTTCCTTATTTATTTTCATTTTGTATTATCTGTCTATTGGTGAAAGTGGGGTGTTAAAGTTCCCTACTATGATTGTGTTACTGTCGATTTCCTCTTTATGGCTGTTAGCGTTTGCCTTATGTATTGTGGTGCTCCTATGTTGGGTGCATAAATATTTACATTTATAATATCTTCTTCTTGGATTGATCCTTTGGTCATTATGTAGTGCCATTCTTTGTCTCTTGTAATAGTCTTTATTTTAAAGTCTATTTTGTCTGATATGAGAATTGCTACTCCAGGTTTCTTTTGATTTCCATTTGCATGGAATATCATTTTCCATTCCCTCACTTTCAGTCTGTATATGTCCCTAGATCTGAAGTGGGTCTCTTGTAGACAGCATATATATGGGTCCTGTTTTTGTATCCATTCAGCCAGTCTGTGTCTTTTGGTTGGAGCACTTAATCCATTTACATTTAAGGTAATTATTGATATGTATGTTCCTATTACCATTTTCTTAATTGTTTTGGGTTTGTTATTGTAGGTCTTTTCCTTCTCTTGTGTTTCCTGCCTAGAGAAGTTTCTTTAGCATTTTTTGTAAAGCTGGTTTGGTGATGCTGGATTCTCTTAGCTTTGCTTGTCTGTAAAGGTTTTAATGTCTCCATTGAATCTGAATGAGATCCTTGCTGGGTAGAGTAATCTTGGTTGTAGGTTTTTCCCTTTTATCACTTTAAATATGTCCTGCCACTCTGTTCCGGCTTGCAGAGTTTCTGCTGAAAGATCAGCTGTTAACCTTATGGGGATTCCCTTGTATGTTATTTTTTGCTTTTCCCTTGCTGCTTTTAGTATTTTTTCTTTGTATTTAATTTTTGATAGTTTGATTAATATGTGTCTTGGCATGTTTTTCCTTGGATTTATCCTGTATGGAACTCTCTGCACTTCCTGGAGTTGATTGACTATTTCCTTTCCCATGTTAGGGAAGTTTTCAATTATAATCTCTTCAAATATTTTCTCAGTCCCTTTCTTTTTCTCTTCTTCTTCTGGGACCCCTATAATTCGAATGTTGGTGTGTTTAATGTTGTCCCAGTAGTCTCTGAGACTGTCCTCATTTCTTTTCATTCTTTTTTCTTTATTCTGCTCTGCAGTAGTTATTGCCACTATTTTATCTTCCAGGTCACTTATCCGTTCTTCTGCCTCAGTTATTCTGCTATTGATTCCTTCTAAAGAATTTTAAGTTTCATTTATTGTGTTGTTCATCATTGTTTGTTTGCTCTTTAGTTCTTCTAGGTCCTTGTTAAACGTTTCTTGTAATTTCTCTGTTCTGTTTCCAAGATTTTGGATCATCTTTTCTATCATTACTCTGAATTCTTTTCCAGGTAGACTGCCTATTTCCTGTTTATATGTTAGGTCTGGTGGGTTTTTACCTTGCTCCTTCATCTGCTGCATATTTCTCTGTCTTCCCATTTTGCTTAACTTTCTGTGCTTGGGGTCTCCTTTTTGCAGGCTGTAGGTTCATAGTTCCCGTTTCTGGTGTCTGCCCCCAGTGGGTAAGGTTGGGTCAGTGGGTTGTGTAGGCTTCCTAGTGGAGGGGACTGGTGCTTGTGTTCTGGTGGGTGGGGATGGATCTTGTCTTTCTGGTGGGCAGGACTGCGTCAGGTGGTGTGTTTTGGGATGTCTGTGACCTTATTATGATTTTAGGCAGCCTCTCTGCTAATGGGTGGGGGGTTGGATTCCTGTCTTGCTAGTTATTTGGCATGGGGTGTCCAGCACTGGAGCTTGCTGGCCGTTGGGTGGAGCTGGGTCTTAGTGTTGAGATGGAGAGCTCTGGGAGAGCTCTTGCCAATTGATATTACATGGGGCCGGGAGGTCTCTGGTGGTGCAGTATCCTGAACTTGGCTCTCCCACCTCAGAGGCTCAGGTCTGACACCAGGCCGGAGCACCAAGACCCTGTCAGCCACATGGCTCAGAAGAAAAGGGAGAAAAAGAGAAAGAAAATAAATGAATAAATAAATATGTAAATAAAATAAAGTAATTAAAATAAACAATTTTTTTAAAAGTATTAAAATAAAAAAGTAATTAAAAAAAAGAAGAGAGCAACCAAAGCAATAAAGAAATCCACTAATGATAACAAGAAGTAAAAACTATACTAAGATAAACATAAAAATCAGAAACGAGTCAGTCGCAGACAGCAAACCCCAAGGGTACAGCTGCTCCCGAAGTCCACTGCCTCAATTTTGGGTTGATTCGTTGCCTCTTCAGGTATTCCCCAGATGCAGGGTACCTCAAGTTGATTGTGGGGATTTAATCTGCTGCTCCTGAGGCTGCTGGGAGAAATTTCCCTTTCTCTTCTTTGTTTGCACAGCTCCTGGGCTTCAGCTTTGGTTTTGGCCCCACCGCTGCGTGTAGGTTGCCCTCAGGCTTCTGTTCCTCCTCAGACAGGACAGGGTTAAAGCAGGGGCTGATTAGGGGGCTGTTGCTCATTCAGGCTGGGGTCGGGGGGTGTAGGCGTAAGGTAGTTAGTAACAGAGGCCGTAACATTGCCACAGCCTGAGGCACGCCATGTGTTCTCCCAGGGAAGTTGTCCCTGGATCATGGGACCCTGGCAGTGGCGGGCTGCACAGGCTCCCGGGAGGAGAGGTGTGGATAGTGACCTGTGCTTGCACACAGGCTTCTTGGTGGCGGCAGCAGCAGCTTTAGCATTTCATGCCTGTCTCTGGTGTCTGCTCTGATAACTGTGGCTCATGCAGTCTCTGGAGCTCATTTAGGCGGTGCTCTGAATCCCCTCTCCTTGCAGGCTCCATAACAATGGTCTTTTGCCTCTTAGGCAGCTCCAGACTTTTCCCAGACTCCCTCCCGGCTAGCTGTGGCTCACTGGCCCCCTTCAGGCTGTGTTCACGCAGCCAACCGCAGTCCTCTCCCTGGGATCTGACCTCCCAAGCCCGAGCCTCAGCTCCCAGCCCCCACCTACCCTGGCTGGTGAGCAGACAAGCCTCTCAGGCTGGTCCTCACCGATCTTCTGTGTGGGAACCTCTCCACTTTGCCCTCTGCACCCCTGTTGCTGCGCTCTCCTCCGTGGCTCTGAAACTCCCCTCCACTGCAGTCTCCGCCAGTGAAGGAGCTTCCTAGTGTGTGGAAACCTTTCCTCCTTCACAGCTCCCTCCCCGAGGTGCAGGTCCCATCCCTATTCTTTTGTCTCTGTTTTTTCTTTTTTCTTTTGCCCTACCCAGGTACGTGGGGAGTTTCTTGCCTTTTGGGAGGTCTGAGGTCTTCTGCCAGCGTTCAGTAGGTGTTCTGTAGGAGTTGTTCCACATGTAGATGTATTTTTGATATATTTGTGGGGAGGAAGGTGATCTCCACATCTTACTCCTCTGCCATCTTGAAGGTCCACCTTTCATCGTATTTTTAATTAAAAATTTTTTTTTCTTGAGAAGTTCTTTCATTTATCTATCAGCTCTCTTCTCAGGTGGTATACCACTTATATGTACTGAACTAGAATCCTTATTTGTGTTAGCATATTATTAATGGGGTAAGTGTGATATTTAGATTATAGCAGTTTTTGGCTGCTTTTGTTGATGCCAGGAACTCAGAATTCTGATAGTGTTCCCAGAAGGTGGATAAAGAACTAATTTATCTGTGAGGAACCTTTCCCTGACACTTCTTTTTCTGATCTGGGTTAGCTGTTCCTTGTATGTGCTCCTATAAAGCTCTCTCTGCTAGGTTCTTATCTTTCTCCATTACTGGGTTATGATCTAAAGGGCAGAGATTCCTTCTGTATATCTTCATTGTTTACCTGTGACAGAGCTGGGTATAAAGGGACCTCAGTAAATGTTGGTTGACTGAACAGATTGATGGATGTAAGTTGTGAGTTGAATGGTGGCCCCCAAAATGATATGTTCACATTCTAACTCCTGGAACCTTGAATATTGCTTATGTGGCCAAAACATGATTAAGTTAAGGATCTTGAGAAGGGTAGCTCTCAAGGACAGTTTAGTGAGTTAAGGAGAGAGGAAAAGAGGGGAAGATAATCCTGGTAATTACCTGGATGGGCCCTAAATCCAATCACAAGTGTTCTTAGAGGCACAGGGAAATTTGACACAAACAGGAAAGACACAGAAGAGAAGGTGATATGAAGTGAGGCAAACTTTGGTGTAGTAGCCATAAGCCAATGAACACTAAAACTTACCAGTGTCACCGGAAGCTACAGGGGCCAGCAATGAATTATTTCTTAGTGCCTTCAACAGGCGTTTGACTCTGCTGAAAACTTATTCTTGGACTTCTGGCCTCCAGAACTGTGGGAGAATAAATTTCTGTTGTTTTAAGCCACCCAGTTTGTGGTAGTTTGTCACAACAGACAGAGGAAACTCATGTATGTATATTGTGTTTTGAGGCAATGACGTCCCAAAACCAAATGGCGATTGGAATATTTGTGTCCAACTTGGCATGGCGTAGTTTTTCTTTGATAATATTGAGTCACCACTAGCCTTAATCTAGATTATATTGGTTTCTTATTGCTGCTGAAACAAATTATCACAGATTATAGTGGCTTAAAACGACTCAAATTTATTATCTTAAAATTCTGGAAGCTAGAAGTCTGGAATGGGTCTCAGTGGGCTAAAATCAAGGTATTAGTAGGGCTTCATTCTTTTCTGGAGGCTCTACGGGAGAATCTTGGGTTTTTTTCCTCTTTTCCAGCTTCTAGAAGCTGCCCATATTTCTTGGCTCCTGGCTCCCTACCATCTTCAATGCCTGCGATGGCTAATTGAGTCTTTATTTCACATCATTCTTTTTCCTTCCCATTTATGGATCCTTGTGATTGTGTTGGGTTCACTCTGTGAATCCAGCATAATCTTCTTGTTTAAGATAAGATGATTAGCAATCTTAATTCCATAGCATCCTTAATTCTTCTTTACCATGTAATGTAACGTATTCACAGCTTCTGGGTATTAGGACATGGACATCTTTTTTTTAAATTTTTTTTTTATTTTTTATTTTTTTAAACATCTTTATTGAAGTATAATTGCCTTACAATGGTGTGTTAGCTTCTGCTTCTGCTTTATAACAAAGTGAATCAGTTATACATATACAATATGTTCCCATTTCTCTTCCCTCATGCATCTCCCTCCCTCCCACCCTCCCCATCCCACCCCTCTAGGTGGTCACAAAGCACCGAGCTGATCTCCCTGTGCTGTGCGGCTGCTTCCCACTAGTTATCTATTTTACATTTGGTAGTGTATATATGTCCATGACACTCTCTTACCCTGTCACATCTCACCCCACCCCCTCCCCATATCCTCAAGTCCATTCTCTAGTAGGTCTGTGTCTTTATTCCCGTCTTGCCACTAGGTTCTTCATGGCCTTTTTTTTTTTTTTTTCCCCCTTAGATTCCGTATATATGTGTTAGCATACTGTATTTGTTTTTCTCTTTCTGACTTACTTCACTCTGTATGACAGACTCTAACTCCATCCACCTCATTACAAATACCTCCATTTCATTTCTTTTTATGGCTGAGTAATATTCCATTGTATATATGTGCCACATCTTCTTTATCCATTCATCTGTCAATGGACATTTAGGTTGCTTCCATGTCCTGGCTATTGTAAATAGAACTGCAATGAACATTTTGGTACATGACTCTTTTTGAACTATGGTTTTCTCAGGGTATATGCCCAGTAGTGGGATTGCTGGGTCGTATGGTAGTTCTATTTGTAGTTTTTTAAGGAACCTCCATACTGTTCTCCATAGTGGCTGTATCAATTTACATTCCCACCAACAGTGCAAGAGTGTTCCCTTTCCTCCACACCCTCTCCAGCATTTATTGTTTCTAGATTTTTTGATGATGGCCATTCTGACCGGTGTGAGATGATATCTCATTGTAGTTTTGATTTGCATTTCTCTAATGATTAATGATGTTGAGCATTCTTTCATGTGTCTGTAGGCCATCTGTATATCTTCTTTGGAGAAATGTCTATTTAGGTCTTCTGCCCATTTTTGGATTGGGTTGTTCGTTTTTTTGTTATTGAGCTGCATGAGCTGCTTGTAAATCTTGGAGATTAATCCTTTGTCAGTTGCTTCATTTGCAAATATTTTCTCCCATTCTGAGGGTTGTCTTTTGGTCTTGTTTATGGTTTCCTTTGCTGTGCAAAAGCTTTTAAGTTTCATTAGGTCCCATTTGTTCATTTGTGTTCTTATTTCCATTTCTCTGGGAGCTGGGTCAAAAAGAATCTTGCTGTGATGTATGTCATAGAGTGTTCTGCCTATGTTTTCCTCTAAGAGTTTGATAGTGTCTGGCCTTACACTTAGGTCTTTAATCCATTTTGAGTTTATTTTTGTGCATGGTGTCAGGGAGTGTTCTAATTTCATACTTTTACATGTACCTGTCCAATTTTCCCAGCACCACTTATTGAAGAGGCTGTCTTTTCTCCACTGTATATGCTTGCCTCCTTTATCAAAGATAAGGTGACCATATGTGTGTGGGTTTATCTCTGGGCTTTCTATCCTGTTCCATTGATCTATATTTCTATTTTTGTGCCAGTACCAAACTGTCTTGATTACTGAAGCTTTGTAATATAGTCTGAAGTCAGGGAGCCTGATTCCCCCAGCTCCATTTTTCGTTCTCAAGATTGCTTTGGCTATTTGGGGTCTTTTGTGTTTCCATACAAATTGTGAAATTTTTTGTTCTAGTTCTGTGAAAAATGCCAGTGGTAGTTTGATAGGGATTGCATTGAATCTGTAGATTGCTTTGGGTAGTAGAGTCATTTTCACAATGTTGATTCTTCCAATCCAGGAACATGGTATATCTCTCCATCTGTTTGTATCATCTTTAATTTCTTTCATCAGTGTTTTATAATTTTCTGCATACAGGTCTTTTGCCTCCTTAGGTAGGTTTATTCCTAGATATTTTATTCTTTTTGTTGCAATGGTAAACGGGAGTGTTTTCTTAATTTCACTTTCAGATTTTTCGTCATTAGTGTATAGAAATGCAAGAGATTTCTGTGCATTAATTTTGTATCCTGCTACTTTACCAAATTCATTGATTAGCTCTAGGAGTTTTCTGGTAGCATCTTTAGGATTCTTTATGTATAGTATCATGTCACCTGCAAATAGTGACAGCTTTACTTCTTCTTTTCCGATTTGGATTTCTTTTATTTCTTTGTCTTCTCTGATTGCTGTGGCTAACACTTCCAAAACTATGTTGAATAATAGTGGTGAGAGTGGGCAACCTTGTCTTGTTCCTGATCTTAGTGGAAATGGTTTCAGTTTTTCACCATTGAGGACAATGTTGGCTGTGGGTTTGTCATATATGGCCTTTATTATGTTGAGGAAAGTTCCCTCTATGCCTACTTTCTGCAGGGCTTTTATCATAAATGGGTGTTGAATTTTGTCGAAAGCTTTCTCTGCATCTATTGAGATGATCATATGGTTTTTCTCCTTCAATTTGTTAATATGGTGTATCACATTGATTGATTTGCGTATATTGAAGAATCCTTGCATTCCTGGGATAAACCCCACTTGATCATGGTGTATGATCCTTTTAATATGCTGTTGGATTCTGTTTGCTAGTATTTTGTTGAGGATTTTTGCATCTATGTTCATCAGTGATATTGGCCTGTAGTTTTCTTTCTTTGTGACATCTTTGTCTGGTTTTGGTATCAGGGTGATGGTGGCCTTGTAGAATGAGTTTGGGAGTGTTCCTCCCTCTGCAATATTTTGGAAGAGATTGAGAAGGATAGGTGTTAGCTCTTCTCTAAATGTTTGATAGAATTCACCTGTGAAGCCATCTGGTCCTGGGCTTTTGTTTGTTGGAAGGTTTTTAATCACAGTTTCAATTTCAGTGCTTGTGATTGGTCTGTTCATATTTTCTATTTCTTCCTGGTTCAGTCTCGGCAGTTTGTGCATTTCTAAGAATCTGTCCATTTCTTCCAGGTTGTCCATTTTATTGGCATAGAGTTGCTTGTAGTAATCTCTCAGGATCGTTTGTATTTCTGCAGTGTCAGTGGTTACTTCTCCTTTTTCATTTCTAATTCTATTGATCTGAGTCTTCTCCCTTTTTCTCTTGATGAGTCTGACTAATGGTTTATCAATTTTGTTTATCTTCTCAAAGAACCAGCTTTTAGTTTCACTGATTTTTGCTATTGTTTCCTTCATTTCTTTTTCATTTATTTCTGACCTGATCTTTATAATTTCTTTCCTTCTGCTGGCTTTGGGGTTTTTTTGTTCTTCTTTCTCTAATTGCTTTAGGTGCAAGGTTAGGTAGTTTATTCGAGATGTTTCCTGTTTCTTGAGGTAGGCTTGTATTGCTATAAACTTCCCTCTTAGCACTGCTTTTGCTGCGTCCCATAGGTTTTGGGTCGTCGTATCTCCATTGTCATTTGTTTCTAGGTATTTTTTGATTTCCCCTTTGATTTCTTCAGTGATCACTTCGTTATTAAGTAATGTATTGTGTAGCCTCCATGTGTTTGTATTTTTTACAGATCTTTTCCTGTAATTGATATCTAGTCTCATAGCGTTGTGGTCGGAAAAGATACTTGATACGATTTCAATTTTCTTAAATTTACCAAGGCTTGATTTGTGACCCAAGATATGATCTATCCTGGAGAATGTTCCATGAGCACTTGAAAAAAATGTGTATTCTGTTGTTTTTGGGTGGAATGTCCTATAAATATCAATTAAGTCCATATTGTTTAATGTATCATTTAAAGCTTGTGTTTCCTTATTTATTTTCATTTTGGATGATCTGTCCATTGGTGAAAGTGGGGTGTTAAAGTCCCCTACTATGATTGTGTTGCTGTCGATTTCCCCTTTTATGGCTGTTAGTATTTGCCTTATGTATTGAGGTGCTCCTATGTTGGGTGCATAAATATTTACAATTGTTATACCTTCCTCTTGGATCGATCCCTTGATCATTATATAGTGTCCTTCTTTGTCTCTTGTAATAGTCTTTATTTTAAAGTCTATTTTGTCTGATATGAGAATTGCTACTCCAGCTTTCTCTTGATTTCCATTTGCATGGAATATCTTTTTCCATCCCCTGACTTTCAGTCTGTATGTGTCTCTAGGTCTGAAGTGGGTCTCTTGTAGACAGCATATATATGGGTCTTGTTTTTGTATCCATTCAGCCAGCCTGTGTCTTTTGGTGGGAGCATTTAATCCATTTACATTCAAGGTAATTATCGATATGTATGTTCCTATTCCCATTTTCTTAAATGTTTTGGGTTTGTTATTGTAGGTGTTTTCCTTCTCTTGTGTTTCTTGCTTAGAGAAGTTCCTTTAGCATTTGTTGTAAAGCTGGTTTGGTGGTGCTGAACTCTCTCAGCTTTTGCTTGTCTGTAAAGGTTTTAATTTCTCCATCGAATCTGAATGAGATCCTTGCTGTGTAGAGTAATCTTGGTTGTAGGTTTTTCTCCTTCATTACTTTAAGTATATCCTGCCACTCCCTTCTGGCTTGCAGAGTTTCTGCTGAAAGATCAGATGTTAACCTTATGGGGATTCCCTTGTGTGTTATTTGTTGTTTTTCCCTTGCTGCCTTTAATATGTTTTCCTTATATTTAATTTTTGACAGTTTGATTAATATGTGTCTTGGCGTGTTTCTCCTTGGGTTTATCCTGTATGGGACTCTCTGTGCTTCCAGGACTTGATTAACTATTTCCTTTCCCATATTAGGGAAGTTTTCAACTATAATCTCTTCAAATATTTTCTCAGTCCCTTTCTTTTTCTCTTCTTCTTCTGGGACCCCTATAATTCGAATGTTGTTGCGTTTAATGTTGTCCCAGAGGTCTCTGAGACTGTCCTCAGTTCTTTGCATTCTTTTTTCTTTATCCTGCTCTGTAGTAGTTATTTCCACCATTTTATCTTCCAGGTCACTTATCCTTTCTTCTGCCTCAGTTATTCTGCTATTGATCCCATCTAGAGTATTTTTAATTTCATTTATTGTGTTTTTCATCATTGCTTGGTTCCTCTTTAGTTCTTCTACGTCCTTGTTAAATGTTTCTTGCGTTTTGTCTATTCTATTTCCAAGATTTTGGATCATCCTTACTATCATTATTCTGAATTCTTTTTCAGGTAGACTACCTATTTCCTCTTCATTTGTTAAGTCTGGTGTATTTTGACCCTGCTCTGCTGTGTGTTTTTCTGTTGTCTCATTTTGCTTATCTTACTGTGTTTGGGGTCTCCTTTTCACAGGCTGCAGGTTTGTAGTTCCCGTTGTTTTTGGTATCTGTCCCCAGTGGCTAAGGTTGGTTCAGTGGGTTGTGTAGGCTTCCTGGTGGAGGGAACTAGTGCCTGAGCTCTGGTGGATGAGGCTGGATCTTGTCTTTCTGGTGGGCACGTCCACGTCTGGTGGTGTATTTTGGGGTGTCTGTGGCCTTATTATGATTTTAGGCAGCCTCTCTGCTAATGGATGGGGCTGTGTTCCTGTCTTGCTAGTTGTTTGGCATAGGGTGTCCAGCACTGTAGCTTGCTGGTCGTTGAGTGAAGCTGGGTCTTGATGTTGAGATGGAGATCTCTGAGAGATTTTTGCCGTTTGGTATTACGTGGAGCTGGGAGGTCTCTTGTGGACCAGTGTCCTGAAGTTGGCTCTCCCCCCTCAGAGGCACGGCCCTGATGCCTGGCTGGAGCACCAAGAGCCTTTCGTCCTCACGGCTCAGAGTAAAAGGGAGAAAAAATAGAAAGAAAGAAAGAAAGAGCCTATAATATAGTGAAGTAAAATAAAGCTATTGTAAAGCAAAGCTATACAGACAAAATGTCACCCAGAAGCATATACATATACACTCACAAAAAAAAGGAAAAGGGGAAAAATTAATATATGCTGCTCCCAAAGTCCACCTCCTGAATTTGGGATGATTCGTTGTCTATTCAGGTATTCAACAGATGCAGGCACATCAAGTTGTTTGTGGAGTTTTAATCCGCTGCTTCTGAGGCTGCTGGGAGAGATTTCCCCTTCTCTTCCCTGTTCGCACAGCTCCTGGGGTTCAGCTTTGGATTTGGCCCTGTCTCTGCGTGTAGGTCGCGTGAGGGCGTCTGTTCTTCGCTCAGACAGGACGGGGTTAAAGGAGCAGCTGCTTCGGGGGCTCTGGCTCACCCAGGCCGCGGGGAGGGAGGGGTACAGAGGAGGCGGGGCGAGCCTGCAGCGGCCGAGGCCGGCATGACGTTGCACCAGCCTGAGGCGCGCAGTGCGTTCTCCCGGGGAAGTTGTCCCCGGATCACGGGACCCTGGCAGTGGCGGGCTGCACAGGCTACTGGGAGGGGTGGTGTGGAGAGTGACCTGTGCTCACACACAGGCTTTTTGGAGGTGGCAGCAGCAGCCCCAGCGTCTCACGCCCGTCTCTGGGGTCCACGCTGATCGCCGCGGCTCGCGCCCTTCTCTGGAGTTCATTTAGGCGGTGCTCTGAATCCCCTCTCCTTGCGCGCAGCGAAACAAAGAGGCAAGGGAAAGTCTCTTGCCTCTTCGGCAGCTGCAGACCTTTTCCCGGTCTCCCTCCCTGCCAGCTGTGGTGCGCTAACCCCTTCAGGCTGTGTTCACGCCGCCAGCCCCAGTCCTCTCCCTGCGATCCGACCGAAGCCGAGCCTCAACTCCCAGCCCCGCCCGCCCCGGCGGGTGAGCAGACAAGCCTGTCGGGCTGCTGAGTGCTGCTCGGCACCGAGCCTCTGTGCGGGAATCTCTCCGTTTTTCCCTCTGCGCCCCTGTTGCTGTGGGGTCCGCGCTGATAGCTGCGGCTCGCGCCCGTCTCTGAAGTTCGTTTAGGCGGTGCTCTGAATCCCCTCTCCTCGCACACCAGGAAACAAAGAGGGAAGAAAAAGTCTCTTGCCTCTTCGGCAGCTGCAGACTTTTTCCCGGACTCCCTCCCGGCTAGCTGTGGTGCACTAACCCCTTCAGGCTCTGTTCACGCAGCCAACCCCAGTCCTTTCCCTGCGATCCAACCGAAGCCCGAGCCTCAGCTCCCAGCCCCGCCCGCCCCGGCGAGTGAGCAGACAAGCCTCTCGGGCTGGTGAGTGCTGGTCGGCACCGCTCCTCTGTGCGGGAACCTCTCCGCTTTGCCCTCCGCACCCCTGTGGCTGCGCTCTCCTCCGTGGCTCCGAAGCTTCCCCCCTCTGCCACCCGCAGTCTCTGCCCGCAAAGGGGCTTCCTAGTGCGTGGAAACCTTTCCTCCTTCACAGCTCCCTCCCACTGGTGCAGGTGCCGTCCCTATTCTTTTGTCTCTGTTATTTCTTTTTTCTTTTGCCCTACCCAAGTACGGGGGGGAGTTTCTTGCCTTTTTGGAGGTCGGACATTTTCTGCCAGCGTTCAGTGGGTGTTCTGTAGGAGCAGTTCCACGTGTAGATGTATTTCTACTGTATCTGTGGGAAGGAAGGTGATCTCCGCGTCTTACTCTTCCGCCATCTTCTCTCCTCCCCAGGACATGGACATCTTTGAGGGACCATTTTCTGCCTACCACATAAAGTTTTTAAAATTAGTCACCAAAATTTATTTAGTTTCATGCCAGACTAGCCATAGTGCCATTTATTGGTCTCTAATTTTGGTGGGATAATATTTTATATTTTAGTCAAAAGAATAAATGCAGATTGTTTTAAAAAATCAAATAGTACTTAAATACTTATAATGAAATGCAGCGTCTTTAGCTTTATTCCTCACAACTAGCCAGTCCAGATCTTAGAGCTATTCCTTTTGGAATTTACCTCCACTTAACTAAATGAGATGCTGTATTAGCTTTCTGTTGTCACTGTGACATATTACCATGAATTTAGTGGCTTAAAACAACTCGGATTTATTCTCTTATAGTTCTAGAAGTCAGAAGTCCAAAATCAATTTCACTGGGCTAAAGTCAGGTGTTGATAAGACTGGTTCCTTCTGGAGGCCCTAGAGAGAATCCATTTCCTTGCTGTTTTTTGTTTTGTTTTTTCCAGTTCCTAGTGGCTACCTATATTCTTTGGTTTGTGGCCCCTTCTTTCATCTTCAAAGTGTATTGAATCACTCCAGTCTCTTTCCATCATCACGTCACCTCTCTTGTAAGGACAGTAGTGGATATCTTGGGGGTCCACCTGAATAATCCTGATTAATCTTCCCATCTCAGGATCCTTAATCATAAATGCAAAATCTCTTTTGCTATATAAGGTAATATTCATAGGTTCCAGGGATTAGGATGTAGTCATCTTGGAGGGCCATTACTTAGTCAGCTGTATATGATTATATTGCTAATTGTTTTTTTTTTTTTTTTGGTGTTTTTAAAAAAAATTTATTTATTTTTGGCTGCGTTGGGTCTTCGTTGCTGCACGTGGGCTTTCTCTAGTTGTGGTGATCAGGGGCTACTCTTCATTGTGGTGCGAAGTCTTCTCATTGCGGTGGCTTCTCTTGTTGCGGAGCACGGGCTCTAGGCACGTGGGCTCAGTAGTTGTGGCTCACAGGCTCTAGAGCGCAGGCTCAGTAGTTGTGGCACACGGGCTTAGTGGCTCTGCGGCATGTGGGATCTTCCCGGACCAGGGCTTGAATCCATGTCCCTTGCATTGGCAGGCGGATTCTTAACCACTGAGCCACCAGGGAAGTCCTATTGCTAATTCTTTATTTTTATTTTTAATATTGCTATATTTATCTTAATGTAGGGGAGATAAGATACAATTATCTTCAATTACCTTATCTGAATATAATTAAAATATATCAAACTTTATTCCTTTGTCAGTGTATTATTATGATTATGTAAGCACTGTTTGGTTTTGCACCAAGTAGTAGTATTATAATTTATTCTTCCTGTAAAATTTTAATTTTTTGTTAGTTAATAATTGTTTCTTTTTTCCATTTGTCTAATTTTTCTGTGTGCCATTTGCTCATACTTTAAGCAAATATTCTGCTGCTATGATATATATCTATCTTTTTAAAAATGCTCAAACATAGTTTCAGACACATCTTTGTTTTGTTTTAAACTGAGAACTTCTCATTCTCAGCTTCTTTTTTGGCTGTTTCCTATATCAGCATGATGTACAGCTATCATCTTAGGACTTGCCTTAGCAAGTTTCTAGAGTTGAGATGTTTTTCCTAGTTAACATGTTTTCTTCTTAGCTTATTTCCTGATTTTGGTGAAGAACATATATGAGTAGCTTTCTGAGAAAGCTTGCATGGGAAATTAAATTTAAGACCTTAAGTTTGAAATGCTTTTTATCTCCCTTAAAATGGATTGCTAGTTTAACCAAGTGTAGAGTTCTAGGTTGGAATTTTGGAGGCATTATTTCTTTGCCTTCTAGCTTCTAGTGTTCTGCAGAAGTCATCTGTAGTGATGATTCCTGAGTTGTTGTATGGGGATTGGTTTCAAAAAATTTAAGATCTCTGTAGGGTTAGTGTTTTCAGTTTCACAAATGTGCCTTGGTCTGGGACTTCCATATATTTTTTCTGGGGAATTGGTGGATCCTTTAAATCAAGACACTTACCCTGAATTCTGGGAACCTTCCCTGTATTTGATAATAGCTTTCCCTCTGTTTTGTCTGTTCCCTCTTTCTGGAATTTTTTCTGTTTGTGAGCACTGCAAAGATTTCTAAATTTCTACTTTTTCTCTGTGAGAGTGCCTTTTATGTCTGTATTCTACTTTCTGAAAGATGTCCACAATCTCAATTTCAAACACATCTAATAATTTATTTTATTTTAATTTCCAGTAACCTTTTTTGTTGTTGCTCTCTTAATGTACTTAAAATGTAGCATCCTTTTCTTGTTTCATGGGTAAAATAACTTATCAGTGAGGTTCATGTTGGTCTTTTATTCCTGCTCATATTGTCTGTTTCCTTCTAGTTCTTTTTTTTTTTTCTCTCTCTCTTTTTTTTTTCACCTTTTCTGCCTTTCTTGGTGAAATGAGGCACTAAAAAGCTACTTGGAATCCGTGTGTGTATGTGTATTAACAATGGTAGGAAGGGGGAAATTGGTGGAGAGAGGCTGTTTTGTCTCTTTTTGGACTTCACTGTAGGAGGATTGGACAGTTAGGTAGATTTTTGTTTGGAAAAATCTCTGATTTTAGCATATATAGGTCTTTCTCTTAAGTTTCCCAAAGAAGAATTCTGTAATATTCAGTCTTAATGTCTAAGCTGGTGTTCTGAATATAGAAAGGGAGAAGTCATCTTTTTTTTTTTAATTTTTAAAATTAAAAAAAATTTTTTAATCTTTATTGGAGTATAGTTGCTTTACAATGTTGTGTTAGTTTCTGCTGTGCAGCAAAGTGAATCAGTTATACGTATACATATATCCACTCTTTTTTAGATTTCTTTCCCATTTAGGTCACCACAGAGCATTGAGTAGAGTTCCCTGTGCTATACAGTAGGTTCTCATTAGTTATCTATTTTATACGTAGTAGTGTGTATATGTCAATCCCAATCTTCCAATTCATACCACTCCCCCCATTCTCCCCTTGGTAACCATAAGTTTGTTCTCTACATCTGTGACTCTATTTCTGCTTTGCAAATAAGTTCATCTGTACCATTTTTCTAGATTGTAAATGTAAGTGTAAGTGATATTATACAATATTTGTTTTTCTCTTTCTGACTTACTTCACTTTGTATGACAATCTCTGGGTCCATCCACGTCTCTGTAAATGGCACTATTTCATTCCTTTTTATGGCTGCGTAATATTCCATTGTATATATGTACCACATCTTTTTTATCCATTCCTCTGTCAGTGGGCGTTTAGGTTGCTTCCATGTCTTGGCTATTGTAAATAGTGCTGCAAGGAACATTGGGGTGCATGCATCCTTTTGAATTCTGGGTTTCTCTGGATATATGCCTAAGGGTGGAATTGCTGGGTCATATGGTAACTCTATTTTTAGTTTTTTAAGGAACTTTCATACTTTTCTCCATAGTGGCTGTACCAGTTTACATTCCCACCAACAGTGTAGGAGGGTTCCCTTTTTTCCACACCCTAGGAGAAGTCTTCTTTTCACTATGCAGATTTTCACTTATTCTCTTACATAGTTTTTCTCCACTGTGACTGGGACCCACTGAGTCCTGAGCCATTGAGATTCCTTTTCCTCAGGGACTAAAGCCTTGGTCTCTTGGGGGTGGAGCGGCTGGGTAAGATGAGGAAGGGCTTGCCATTTCATCCCATATTATACACTCTTAAACTAGTTTTCCTTGATTTCAACCAGGAGCCTCTTTCACACCTTTCACAGTTTCTGTGGTCTCCAAAACCTGGGACTTTCTAGATTGACTGTCATTAGGTATCTGACAGGGATTAGAGATGAATACAAGTGTTCAGTTCGCCATATTGTTTTGGTTATTGTTGTATTCATTGTTCAATATTATTCTGGGTACAAAGAGTTTGTCAAACTGAAGAGTCTAAGGAAACAGTCCCTAGAAGATTGCTCTCTCTTCAGGTGCCAGCTGCAAGTTTGGGGGTCCCCAGGACCACCCTCACTTCAGACCTGCTGGCTGCAAATTCAAGCTTTCCCAAGCCCACTCTAAGGTTAGATAATTCACTGGAAAGACTCAGGACCCACTGAAAGTGCTATACTTATGGTTACAGTTTTATTATAGAGAAAGCAGACAAATTAGAACCACCTAAAGAAAGAGATACGTAGGCTGAAAACAAGAACTTCCGTGACGTGTTACCCTCCTGGCATTGATATATGGCACTGCGCACAGCGTATTGGCAAGTAGGGAGCTCACTGGAGCCTCCATGTCCTGAGTTTTCATTGACGTTTCATGACATACAAATGACTGATTGAATCACTGATCAAGTGGCTAAACTCAGTCTCCATCCCTCCTGCTCAGAGGTGACCTTTTTTATAACATGGATGGTCTTCATGGTTGGTCTTTATGGCGTGACCTACCCTCACCAGGAGTCATCTTGTTATCATAAACTATCAGGTGCTCTTGAGGTTGAGGGGGTCTGCCACGAGTAATGAAAACGCTCCTGTTGCTGGGGAAATTCCTAGGGTTTAGAGGTTGTCTCCCAGGAACCTGACAAAGGCCAGACATCTCTCTGGGCTGAGGCCAAGTTCTTTATTATACATTGTGCTACATTGTTTCATGGTAAGAAGGTAACAACACTGCCAGGAACCTCTTTTTCTCCCAAGTTTCATATGCCAAGTATCTGTTTAAAATTCCTACTCTTTTTATCTCTTTTATTTTCATTTAGGTTAGTTTTCTATTTTGAAATAATTGAATCTGGTCTTTAATTGAAGACATTTTCATAAAGGGTAATAAGTTCTTTTGCCCTCTGCTTCAGTCTGATCTTAAGAAGACTGAGTAGTGATTTACAAAGGGAGACACATTACAGTTCAATTTGATGTGGTTTGCTAGGCACACTTTATTTTCATCTTATAAAGCATTGCATGTGAGTACCAGAAGTCTGATTGAAAGGAAGTAAAATCAGTGGAGCAATGAAACATTAACAAGGTGGGGGGCAATTATGCTAAAGGTATGTAAATAGTTTTAGATTATGTATAAGTAATTATGTTTTTCAGAGTAGTTGACAGGGCAAAAATTAGATTGCTTATTCGTTTGAGACTTAATTTTGATTTGTTTTATTTTTAAAAGTCATAATGGTAGTCTCATTTTGAGACTTCCATTTAATTTCTTGCTTGAAGGTTATTACATGATGTAGCAGAACTAAATTGTACCTTCTTAATGGTAATGCAGGACATAAAAATTTTGAATTGGCTTTAGGTTTTATACTAGAATGCCTTTTACTATCTTTTTGTGTTAAAGGCATGTCTTTGTAGTAAGAACTAAACTTATTTAAGCTTATCTTTTGCGTGCTTCTCCTTATTTCCTAAAGGGATAGTTGATAAGTTGGTTGATTAGCAGACACTTGTCAAAGTGGGGTGTTTCATTTTAAATCAGCCTCATTTTAGAAATGTTTTGTACCTATTAAATGCATCCGTGGTGATGAGGAAAAGAAGAATTGCTAGGAAAAAGAAAAATTGCTAGATGTATTATAGCATGTATGCAGTTTGACAATGCAGTTTGACATTCTTTTCAGTTATTTACTTCGTATTGTCTCTTTTAAGCATGAACTCAATTTTAAAATTAGATAAATCTATAAGACTGGGCCATGTAATGTACTAGGATTCCATGTCCTTCTTGTATATCTTTTTGTTTTCTCTAGAGTTAATAACTGTTACATACTTTATTTTGCTTGATTACTATTGTAAAAATATTTGAATATTTGTTTCTCATTGCTAAATTCTTTTTTGCCTGGTTACTCGACAACTGAACATAAGCAGTCAGTTTTGAGCATCTTTGTTTTCTAGTAGGGTCTAGGATAGTGTTTTGAATTAAATAGATTCTTTAATAAGCCTAGTAGATCTGAGGTGATCTGAAATGTATTTTTTTTTTTTTCCTTAAGGAAAGGCTACATTAATGGGTTAAATTAGATTAATTCTGGTCTCTAAATTTGACTCCAGATGAAGTAAAGGGATTCAAGTTGTATGGCATAAAGAATTAAGAATTTTGAAATCCTTAGATGACCATATTTTTCCTCTTTAGTTAGACTCACATTGTTGCATTGTAGTTTTTACTTGATTGATGCCTTTGGCTTTTAATTCTGTTGAGGGTGTAGTTTTGGTTTGGTACTGTTCGGAGGCAAGAGAATGGACATCATTCCTGGAAGTCTTTTATTTTAGGTTTGACTGAATATATTTGTGCTGTTGATGCAAAAGAATAATTGTACCAAGTGCATCATTTATAGTATTGAAGTTATATATTAAAACAGTTAACTTTTGTGAGTTCTTGTCTACCTAAGTTTCATTTGATTCTTGGAGTAACATGTAAGTCTTCTGTTACAGGTTAATTTATGGATATAATAAAGGGAAACTAACATTTATTAGAGTTAATGAGATATAATTGACATTGTGACATTGTGTAAGTTTAAAGTATACAGTGTGTTGATTTGATACACACTGTGGTCATTTTGATATTACAAAATGACCATAGTGTCTTAGCTGACATTTTTCATCATGTCACTTAATTACCATTTCTTTTCTTGTGGTGTGAACCTTTAGATCTACTCTCTTAGCAGCTTTTAAGTATATAATACAGTATTATTAGAGGTAATCACCATGCTGTACTTTAGATCCCCAGAACTTATTCATCTTATGACTGGACGTTTGTACCCTTTGACCAATAACTCCCCATATCCCCCAGCTTCCAGCCCCTGGTAGCCACAAGTCTACTCCTTCTGTGAGTTCTGCCTTTCTTACATTCCACATATAAGTGAGGTGATAGAGTATTTGTCTTTTTCTGTCTGACTTCTTTCACTTATCATCATGAACATCATGCCCTCAACATCCATCCATACTGTAGGAAATGGCAGGACTTCCTTCTTTTTCATGGCTGAATAACATTCCATTGTATATACGTGCCACATCTTCTTTATCCATTCATCTATTAATGGACCTTTAGGTTGTATCCATATCTTGGCTCTTGTGAATAGTGCTGCATTGAATATGGGAGTGCAGATATCTGAGATCCTGTTTTCATTTTCTTTGGATATTTGTATGTCTTTGGAAAAAAGTGTATTTAGTTCCTCTGCCCAATTTTTTATTGAATTGATTTTGTTTTTGTTTTTTTGTTTGTTTTTTGCTATTGTATGAGTTTCTTATATATTTTGGATATTAACCCTTATGTATATACATGTTCCTTTTCACCCTTCTCTGCTTTGTTATTATTTTTTTCCTGTAAGATTTTCTGTTTTCTAACATACTAGGTATTGACTTGTCTTTCTTCCACTAGAATTTAAGCTCTATTAGAGATTTTTTCCCCCTTTGGTCTAACTTGTTCATTACTGTATCTTTAATACCTAGAATAATGCTTGGTGTACATTTAAGTGCTGAAAAATATTTCTTGTATGTGAAGCATTATTACTACTCCAAAGATGAAAAGAAATAGTCTCTGCTTCTCAGAAATGTGTGGTCTCAGTAGGACAGAGCCTCTGAGATAAAATGAACACGTAAAGTGTTTAGCTTGACATGTTGGACGTGAAGTACTCATTAATTGGTAATTATTGTTGAAGAATAAGAAAAGAAAGAACAGAATCAGACATTTCAGATAGAAATGACCTGAATAAAAGAAAACTGCGTTCACATCTTAGGGACTAGGGTAGATACTGTTTAGGGGTATATTGAAAAAGTAAGGTTGGAACTATATTGTGGAGACCAACCAAGACATTTGGATTTTGTTTTGTGTGTAATGAGGAGTTACTGAATCTTTTTAAGGCAGAGGTGTCATAATGAAAGTGGTAGGTTTGGAATATGAGTCCAACAGAAGTCCTTGAGGTTGACTGGAGATCCTTCTGCTGTAGGCTTAACTGGAAATTAATAAAACATTTAGCAAATTTATAATAAATAATAAAACATTTGCAAAATCATAAATTATGCTCAAATTTTAATGACTTCCTCTCAAATTGTGTGGTAGTGTATAATTATCATTTGATTATAGTGTGTATTTTGAATTATTTATGGAATTGCCAACTTTTAATATACTTTTCCATTTAAAACTAAAGCTTTGATATTTTAAATCAAGATGTTTATATTGGTAACTAACTTACTAAATATACTAATATAGGGCAAAGTATGTTTAGTCCAGCAAACATTGGTCAACCACGAAAGACAACATTATCTCCTGCCCAGTTGGATCCTTTTTATACTCAAGGAGATTCTTTGACATCTGAAGATCACCTCGATGACACTTGGGTGACTGTGTTCGGGTAAGGTTTCTAGATTATTTACTTAAAAAAAAAAAGCCCTAACATTTTCTAATGAGTATTATCAAACATATAAAAAAACTAAAACAATTGCACAGCAAACACCCATATACCCATCACCTAGATTCTGCAGTTGTTAACAGTTAGCTACATTTGTTTTATCTACCATTAATTCATCTTTTTTGTTGTTGGTATATTTCAGAGTAAGTTGCAGACATCAGTGCATAACTACCTTGACATTTCAGCATGTATATTACTAAGTAATGTTTGATTTTTAATAGTTTTTCCATCATTTATCTGTATGCCTCTTCTCAGATTATTTTCTCTTCAGCATATTTGCTGGATATTGGAAGAGGATTGTCCCTTTAGACTTAGGAAGCTCCTTTCTCTCTTTGTTGTGACTGTGTCTATGCTTATATTGGGCTTAACCAGTTTTGAACTAACAGATTGAATTTCATTTGTATATATATGCATACTGTGTCACAGGGTTGATACTTTCTAGCTACAGAATATTGAATATTAATAGAAATTGTGCATGACAGTCCTAGATGCATTTGGATAGATTTTTAGATCTAATAAAGTACTTTAAAGCGTCTTAGAGATCATATTGCATCATTTACATATGAGAAACCTGAGGTATAGACAGATTAAGTGATTTACTCAGAGGCTTACATCTAGTTATTAGTAAAGCTTCATCAAAAACCCAGGTCTTTTATTTTCAGGCTGTGATTGTTTATACTGTACTACATAAGGTTGGTTTCTGAAAGTGTGGTGTCATACTGTTACTGGACCTTACTATATTTAGTTTTGGGGTTTAAAAAAATATAAAAACATATGAGTTCCTTGAAGGAAGAACAATGCACAGTAAATATTAGTGGACTTTATATATTCAATTTATTTAAAATTCAGAAGCATGTGTAAGAATATGGTGAAAAGTTTTCTTTCCCACTTTTTCCCCCAGATAGTTTTTCTCCCTTGTAAGGCAGTAATTGCCACCTGTTTTTTGTGTAACCTTTCAGAGAGATTCTTTGTTACTGATTCTGTTTAGGTAATAAGCAGGGTCATTGCTTTCCCTTGTTCTCCAGAAAGCCCATGCTCAGCCATATGTCCAGAGCAGTTGGGCTGACTGCTGCTGCTTCTTTTTTTTTCTTCCCTTTTATGTGTTTAAATTTTTGTATTCTCTTGTGAAGTAAGTGGCTGTATGTTTTTGAATGTGTCTGTCCACTCTCAAGTGTTTTTCAGGTTCAGTAGTAATGGTGTCACTTTTAAGATTCCTCAGTAATTGGATAAATTACTTGAAGTACTTCTGTTAGCCCTTCATTTTTAAGATGTACACTTTCCCAGCTATTTATTTTCTGTTGGTTTTATGTTTCAGTAACCCTGCATATAAGTTTAATTGCAAGAACAGAAACATTTTCTTCTAAGGGATAAAATATTTTATTTTGATTATCTATAGGGAAGTACATCTAAAATACATTATATATCTTCCTTTGATAATTTAACTTTTTCCTGCTGACTCAGGGTCATCATGAAATATCATTTATTGTTGTAGGGTGATTCTTTGACAGGATATTGGACTGCTTCTACTCAGAGTGGTCCTAGACTCTTGGAATTATGTTTTATTTCTCAAGTGCCTGCATCACTTGCAACCATTATTTCTCCCTTTCGTTTTAATTTTTTTTTAGTTCTGCTTTGTAGGCACCCTGAGTCATTTGTTGTTTTTCTTTGAGATTAGAAATCTTATATCCAAATTTACGTAACATAAAATAAATTTCCAATCCTGAATGCAGTGAGTATTTTAGTCACATAGATTTTAACGCGTGGAGTTTCTCATTTATTTTTGTGACTTACATTTTTTCCTTTAGGGTTCTAATCCAAGCTCCAGATAACTGAAGTTACTGGTTAAGGAAACTCCAGATTTTCAAGCTGAAAATAGCTTTATTATTTGGACTATAAAAGTTATATCTCATTGTAATATTCAAAGCATATAGAACTTTATAAAGAAGAAAGTAAAAATCACTTAAAATTTTCCCATACAGAGATATGTCTATTAAAATTTTGGTAACCATCCTTTTAATTGATTGTTTACCATTGATATTGGTTCTGACTTTATTTTTGTTTCAGGAATACATTTCTGAATTTTCAGGTAGTGCTCAATATATATTGATATGATTCTATATAATTTAAAGTTCTTTCCCCTTTAATAACCATAGCAGTATATCGCAACATTTCCCTTTCTCTCTCTCATGCATGTGCGCACACGCACGCACACACCCACACCCACCCATGTAAAATAAGTTATTTACAGAACTGTAACTTCATAGTACTTTTCTAAGGATTATGATAATGACAGTGAGAGTAGAAGGTGGAATTTGGGGATGGAGAAAAGTGGCTGAGTCAAAACTAATTTTAACATAATTTGCTTTTGGGTGATGGGCAAATGAATAGATTTAGCTAATATAGGGGAAAACAGGATGATCAGGGTCTCTTATTAATGTACTAGACAGTTACAGGGAGTTTATCGTGAAACACTTGTAAGGTAATTTGCATTTGTGTTATCGAAGTTGACTTTTCAGACAATTTTTTGTCCCCCCCAACCCCAGGTTTCCTCAAGCATCTGCTTCCTATATATTATTACAATTTGCACAGTATGGAAATATCTTAAAACATGTGGTAAGTCTTAATTCTTTTCATTTCAAGATTTAGGCTGAGGAAAGATAACCTGTGAATTGAGGGAAAACTTTGCTGCTGAGTGTTGTCTGGTTTTCTTCCAAACTTAAAAATTTTTCTTTTTTTTTTTTAAGGTTTTCATAGGATGTATCTATCTTTTGGAGTTTGGAAGGCTGGTAGTTGCGTAGTATTTGATAAAAAGGGATAAAGAGAGAAGCAAGAGAGTGAGAGTTTTCAGGCTTCCCCCTTTTAAAAATATTTCACAGTCTCTTAAAAAAGATCATGCCAAGTTTTCCAATTTGAGCTTGTTTTATTGGGGATAAAGCAAAAGGGAGATGTTTCCGACTTAGAGTTCTTAGAGCTTTTTTAGCTTGCAAGTTATAAATAACAAATCTTTTTTCTATTAGTAGAAATTGACTTAACTCCTACACAAAATCAGATTGATGAATACAGTTTTTTTTTTTTTTTTAACAATCATTTTTGTTATTTATTTATTTTTGGCTGTGTTGGGTCTTCGTTTCTGTGCGAGGGCTTTCTCTAGTTGCAGCAAGCGGGGGCCACTCTTCATCACGGTGCGTGGGCCTCTCACTATCGCGGCCTCTCTTGTTGCGGAACACAGGCTCCAGACGCGCAGGCTCAGTAATTGTGGCTCACGGGCCCAGTTGCTCCGCGGCATGTGGGATCTTCCCAGACCAGGGCTCGAACCCGTGTCTCCTGCATTAGCAGGCAGATTCTCAACCACTGCGCCACCAGGGAAGCCCGATGAATACAGTTTTTAAAAAATTTCATAGCAAGTCTTGATAAGACCTTTTTATAAGAAACATTATCTTATGAGAATTACTTTGCTTTCAGAGAATATTTGTCACATATTTTTTATATAAGAGATTTGAGAACTATTGAAATGTATTGAAATTGTTTAATAGGATTTTTGTTGAATCCTAGTATACAGCTTTTTACAGGGCATCAAATAAAAAGTGGAAGCAGATTTATTTCATATGTTTCTGTTTTCTAATAGAACTCATTAAGTTTAAATTTTATATACTTTGTATTTTAATTTAAGAGAAAACTTCATTTTTTGCAGATGTCTAACACAGGAAATTGGATGCATATTCGTTATCAATCTAAACTGCAGGCCCGGAAAGCTTTAAGCAAAGATGGGAGAATTTTTGGAGAGTCCATCATGATTGGTGTAAAACCATGTATAGATAAAGTAAGTTATTGCTGATGTAAGGAAAATAGTTTAATTTATATGCAGTGCACAAGTCTGAGTACTAACATTGGTGGTTATGTCACTTTGCTTCACTTTGCCTCTTATTTTTAAAAATGTGATGGATGATGTTACAGCACTCTTTTATGGTAAGTCAAAGGTATTTAGTCACAAGACTTTAGAGGTAATACATCCCAACCCCTTCACTCTACAGATAAAGAGGCCAAGAGGAATTAGGTAACTTTCCCAGAGTTGTTAAGGTGAAGCCTGCATTCTAGGTCTTTTAACTTTTAACCCATTCCCTTTTTTGTGCAAAGCAACATCAAATTCTTTACCTCAAAGGCGTGGTGCTATTTCAGAATGAAATATTTTATACGAATGGTAACTGAGGGTTAACTTCTAAAAGCTGAAGCTTTTTATTAGTCATTTCTACCTTAAAATATTTAAATATTATTATATATTTGTATACTGATAAAATAATACTGGGCACAATTTAAACTTCGTGGCTTGTAAAATCATGATCATTCTTTAAGTAAATCTATGTGAACTTCTGCTACCTACCAGGCACTGTGCTTGGGACTTACGTATACACACTAGTGCACGAAGCAGACATGGCTCCTGTTATCATAATCTAGGATTACTGAGTAGTTGTGTAATTATTACGTTGTGCTGTGGCAGATGTTTGCAGAGGCTAGAGGAAAATTTGGGTTTACTGGATACTAAAAAGCACTGGACTTTGATGCCCCACACCCCTCAGTTTCCCTAAGAATTCTTTTTTTTTTCTTACTGATTTTCCGTAGTGTTTGTTAGGAGATTCTTACTCTTGATAGTCTGTAGTTTTCTTGAGGATATTTGAGGTCATTCAAGTGAGATTTCTGGTTGAGCATTAGATCTCATATGCTAGCTAAGAAGCACATATTGTTTTATCAAGCCTAAAGTTATTTGAAAGTTTAATTAAATAAAGTACGCTACTTTTAATGAAGTTTTCTTTGTAAGTAGGATGTAATAGTGGATATGTATTATGTTAATAAACAGAGAAGTTCTTTCTCTTTATTTCTCTAGAGTGTTATGGAAAACAGTGACAGGTGTGCTTTATCATCTCCATCTGTTGCCTTTACACCACCAATCAAAACCTTAGGTACACCAACCCAACCTGGAAGTACTCCTAGGATTTCTACCATGAGACCTCTTGCTACAGCATACAAAGCTTCTACTAGTGACTATCAGGTATTTTAAAGATTGGGTAAAAGAATATACTTTAAAGGCTGCAATGCTTAGCATGTTTAACTTTTTCATTGGATTGATTTGTATGCCATTAAATATTTCCTACTGAAGTTGATTGGCTTGATGAAACCTATAAACTTTGCATTTTTAAATTTCCTATTTTAAAAATTAGAATTTTAGCCAGTTGGAAATTTATCTTGAATTTTTAAAATAATTCTTTGCCATTTTAAAAAACATTTTGAGAGTTAATTAGTTTAGTTTTTTCTAAGGTATGTTGCATACATAAAAAGTTTCTCTTATGGATGTCTCTGGCATGAGGGAATGTTAAATCCCTATTAAACTGATAACTAAATTTGATGGTGTCGCAAATGAAGAACCTCTGGTTGGAAGTAGCTTTGGTTATCAAAAGAAAACATTGACCAGTCCCCATTTCAAAACTTCTCATTTCAAAAAAGCTTAAAGGAAAAGTTCATTATATTCATTGAAGAATGCTAGAAGTATTATGACTGTCATTCCGTATGTTATTGTCGCCTGCTTAATTAGCCAGGAGTTCTGAACTTGCCTAGCTGCAGACACAGGTCCTGAGATTAGCAGATAAAACACTTTAGTAAGGCAGTTTGACTTCCCTTGAAATTTGGGGATCATTCTAGAACTGGTTTAATTTTTCCCTTTAGTTTTTTTTTTTATTAAAACCAGTATTTTAAAGTCCTTATCTCTTTTAGCTTTTGTGTTGTTTGTTCAGTTTACTAATTTAAGGAGCAGATGTAATTTGCCTTGCCAAAGGAATACAATTTTGTTATTCTTAAAAGCATAAGGATGTTCTAACTAAGCCTATATTTTAATTTTTAAATATACAATTTATTGCTGCAAATCCACTTTAGTTTAGTGTTTGGCATTTTTAAATTAGCCGTTAACTGAAGAATTGACTGTGATACTAAAGAAACCATAACCTTACAATTGTGTGTGTTTTTTTTAATAGGTTATTTCTGACAGACAAACGCCAAAAAAAGATGAAAGTCTTGTATCCAAAGCAATGGAATACATGTTTGGCTGGTAATACAGTAAGAGCTAAGAACTCAGCTACAAAGGAGAAGGTTGCCACAATAAAACAGACTTAGCAGGGTACTGCTGGGTTTCCTTCGGTTAGTTATATAACCACTCTTGACAGTATCGTATAGCTGTCTCATACTTCCTTTGGAAGCCTTTTTCTTAAAGGATACAGCATATTTGTAACTCGCACTTTAAACGATGCTTGAGATACATTTTAAAGAAACAAAACATCCCTGTATATAAGATTTTGTGCTTTCTGTGACAGTGCATGCTTAAGTGCAAAAAACTCATTGATTATTGTAAATTATGTAATTGAGTTTGTAGTGAGGCTTTGTAGTCTTCATGAGTTGGTGAGGTGAATATCATGAAGGGTAACTGTACAGCTGATTCTAACAAGACACAAAGATTATAATTAACAATTTGAATTCTGGTCTTTTAATTTAGATGGTATTTAATATTTTAATTATCCTTGTTTATATTTGTCCTGTCATGGATTGTCATCTTTCAGTCTTGTAAAACCAACACAGTCTTTTAAAAAACCTACTGAAGTTTCTTGATAATAAACTTGTCAATTATATGTATTGAGCAGTTTTTGAAAGGGTGGTTTATTAATTAGTACAAGAAGTTTGAAGTCTTCGCAGAAATAGAGAAAATATGTCATGAACCTCCATCCACCTGTAATCCAGCTTTAATAACCATATAACAATCACTATTTTCTTAATTTCTATTATCCGGTCCTTTTAAAAATTTCCCAATTGTTTCCAAAATTTGTTGAATTTTATGTTTGGTTTGTTTGAGTCTCTGTCGAGACTAGGTCTACACAGTGTATTTGGTTTTGTCTTTGGAGTGTCTTGAAGTTTAAATTAGAGTTCCCCTGCTCTTCCCCACTGTTCAGTACACCATGATTTGTTGAAGGAACCATGTGAGTTGCCTCAAGAGTGTCCCACAGACTGAATTTGATCTAAACAAGAATAGCTTTCTTGTTTAACTAGTTCTGTCATTTGTCCCATATCCTAGAAGTTATATCTAGACAAGGTTAATTAGATTCTGCAATCTCATTTTTTTGAGCAAGAATACTTGATAGTAGTATGGTGTACTTTATGTTCAACCATGAGGCATTTAGTTCTGGTTGTCCCACTTTTAATGGTCCTCAGGTTGTTCATTGGGCATGCGGGCAAAAGCCAAACACCATCATTGGAAAGTTCCCCGTAAACTTTTTACATAATGTATTTAAAAGCATGCATTAATGATGCTTGCCTGAATCAGTTATTTCATTAAGATTTGCAAATTGAGGATTTTCCAAACCTATCATTCCTGTTGCATTTATTAGTTGGAATTCTTTCATATAGAAGAACCTTGTTCCATCCATGCATTAGGGCTATTTGGTTATCATGGAATACATTCATACCAGGATAGCAGGATAAATATTTAATTCGTTTCCTTTATCAGTTTTCAGAGTTATTTTTGGTGCCCTGGCAACCTCCACTGCTGTCCTGAGTTAAAATTTTTTTTCCTTTGGTATCACTATGCACTTACGGCTTTTTTTTTTTTTTTAATTCACTGTTTCAGTGACTTGCAGTCATCACTCTTTTATTCAAATTATCCTCCTTGGCCAGTGAGAACCTCATCAAGCTGGCACTTGTATGAAAAGGAGGTTTTAATTGACATGATATTTCACCATAATACATGTACCTAGGTAATCTGCATCTTTCTTTATCTTTAATACATATTTATAAAGAATAACTAAAATAACACATTGTATAGAAGGTTTTGATATCCTTTTTAAATCACAGCAAACTACCATTGAAGACTTGTTTAGTTCTCTGAGATGAAGTGAAACTGAGGAATGTACTGGCATGGATGAAAATCCATTTATCATTACATTTATAGAGTATTTTTCATCTGAAACTTTTAAAGTTTTTTCCACCTTAAAATAGGAGTATATTTTATATCCTGTTTCCTTACATACAGAACTCAATTATTCAAGGTAGATCTGGATACTTTTCCTATTAAACTGTTGGATTTGTATTTGAGTTATACACATTTTTGTAAAAGGGCTGTGGGTTTTATTTTTGAGAGGGCATTTTATTTCCGTAAACCTCTGTGGAGCATGAAGTTTGCTTTCTGGCTAAAAATATTTGTTCGCTATGTTTGGGTTCCTTATTTTTACCCAGTATTGTATCTTACCTGTCTTTTTATCCATCACATCCTTTATTTAAAAAGAACCAGGAAATACATAAATATTTCAAACTAACACTTTGTATACCTCAGACTTATACAATGTTATATGTCAGTTGTATCTCAACTTAAAAAATACAATAAAACCAACAAAAATACAAAACAAAAGTAAAAGCCAGGAAAATCTGAGGAAACAAACTGCCGCATTTTCAGTACTATACAAAAACAGTAGAATCTGTGAAGCTGGAAAAGTTACCTTGAAACAAGCCTCATTTTAAAGTTCAGAAAAGCTGATTTCACACTAAAATAAGTAAGTAACGTAAAACTGTAGTCATGGGACTTCTCTGTGGTGGCGCAGTGGTTAGGAAGCCGCCTGCCAGTGCAGGGGACACGGGTTTGAGCCCTGGTCTGGGAGGATCCCACATGCCGCGGAGCAACTAAGCCCATGGCCCACAACTACTGAGCCTGTGCTCTAGAGCCTGTGAGCCACAACTACTGAAGCCCACATGCCTAGAGCCCATGCTCCGCAACAAGAGAAGCCCCGCTCGCCACAACTAGAGAAAGCCCGTGTGCAGCAACAAACACCCAATGCAGCCAAAACTAACTAAATAAAAAAACCAAAAAAAGTATAGTCATGCAAAGTTGTTTAAAAAAAATAAAGCAGATAACGAACAAAATTTCCCATAGACATTGAAAGCACACCAGAAAGGCATGCACATAAAATAGATCAAAATTATGACCTGTTATTTAAAAACAGGTTCTAAGATGTTTTGGAAATGCTGCAAAATATGAAAGTATACTAAAAATCAGAATTTGAAGAACTTGGGAAAATACTAGAAATAAAGGGAAAAAATTTAGAAATGAAGACTAAACGAGAATACACACAAAAGTAGATGAACAACAGATAATGCCTTATGGAAATACAATGTAAAAAAGGATGATGGCTTTAGAAATCAGAAAAGGTATAGAAAGGATTTATAGAAAAGTGACATTTTAGAGATTAAAAAAATACATATACTGAACAAAACTGTATGAAGAATGCTGAAAAAGAATATTTGGAGCTACATATTGAAAGAACATCTTGTCTACCTAAGAATATTTTCCCAGATATAAACTGGGTTTGGCTATCTAGATGAAAACAGTGACTTAGAAAAAGCAAGACTTAAATACAGTACTGTGCCAGGAGAAAATGATACATTTAAGATATTGTGGGAAAAAAATGTGAGCAGATTTTATATCTAAGAAAACTGATCTTTTAAAATATTGAGGTAGCAGTGGTTTATAATCTATGTTTTATGTGTACAACATTGTAACTTGACTTCAGTATACACTACAGCATGCTCACCACCAAAAGTCTAGTTTCCATGCAATTGACCCCATTTACACATTTCCCCTTCCCCCACCCCTCTTTCGCCTGTGGTAACCACCAGTCTTTTCTCTGCATCTACATGTATGTATGTTTTTGATGAAACTGATTTTTAAGTATAAAAGTCATTGCTCAGACAATATCAATATGCAACAATTCAGGAAATATTTCCTTTGAGCGCTTCCTGAGAAGTGGACTAGAGAATGTGCTCAGACAAGTTAAATAACTAGGAAGATGTTGACATAAAGTCTGTGGTGAGCATTAATTTTGACATCACATCACTAGACCAAAATGCTGACCAGGTTTATTGCTTGAAGCTCAGCCCACTGGGTGGATTTTCCCCTCATCACTGTCATTCAAGTCCACTCTGAATCTAATATGGCAGCAGTCAGGGTTTGGCTTACAGCAACATATCAAGCTGATCTGTCTAAATCAAGCCTGGATTTTTTTCTCCTGTCAGCTGATGGTAGTGAACTCAAGTCATAGATTGTGAGTTGAGGGAGAGGTGTTCAATGTCTTGGAGGTAAGTGACATGGGCTTCTGGGTCACCTTGTCATGAAACTGGGAGCGTGTGGGCCTCATTGTGCCCCAACCTGAATGTGCCATGGGTTACTGTTATGCTGGCTCAGTCTCAGGGCTTCGTGGATCTGACAGTACCGAGCTTATGAGGGACAGCTCTGGTCATGTATTTCATATGCTATGATGTAATTGATGATTAGGTGTTAAGTCACTTGTTCAGTGCCCTCTCTCACTCTGGGCTCCACTAAAATCTTCTAAGTAACCTGAGAAATGGGTTGAAGCACTTTCTCATTGATACTCGGTTGTCTCCAAAATCCAGAAGCCTACCAAAAAGAGATTTACCAAGTGCTGTGTCTCTTTTTTAACGGTAGGAGGAGCAAGGTGCAATAATTTATCCTTTAGGAAGAGGTGTCTTAGTGTGCCCCAGACCACTGGACTCGTAACTTCACCAATGTGGTAAACCTGAATTTTTGTGGTTTACCTTCTACCCTCTGGCATACGTGTACCTTACCAGAATGTCCAGAGTATTTGCCACTTATTTCTTGCAGGTTCAGTGAACGTGATGCCATCAATGTAGTGGATCAGCACAATGTTCAAATGATCAAGAGTTCTCTGACTATATATTGTGACTGGCCTACTGTGAGACAGACATGGGCTAAGGTTCTGTCATCTGGCTTCCTTATGACCCCACTTTAACAGGAACCATGAGAACATTTTGACTCAGCAGGTCAACTAAGACCCTGAATTTAACAGCCCTTGGAAATACCACTGTATTCCTCTTCTTCAGTGCACTCTGAAAAATGAGGAAGACTTGCTGTGACACTGAAAATTACTTCCTCAGTTGGAGGTGAGAGAAACTAAAATACTTTCCGTATCTTTTTGAGTTTTCCTTCTTTTCACTCTCTTTTTCCTTTAAGTCTTTATTTCTTGTATTTGTTCAGTCTTGTGTGCCTTCTGGTTTAGTCTTCATTTTGAAATGATTTTTCCTTTGGTTTTTGATTCTTTTCTGAATTCTGTACATCATTTTTAGGTTTCTAATTCTGATTTATGTTATTTCATGCTTGTATCATTTTATTGATGTCTTTTAGCTCAGTTTGAAACAGAAGTTTATAGGTTTGATCTTTTTAGGCTTATGTCTTTCTGGTGTGCTTTCATTGTCTATAGGGATGTCATTCTTTTCTTTTTTTCTCATAATAACGTTGTATGGGATTTGACCTCACTACTTTGGTCTTGCTCATTTTTATATGAAATTAGTTTTCCTGAAATTTAAGAAAGGGTAAGGTTCTAGGAAGCCTTGCTAACTTCACAGTGGTTCCTTTTGTGTGTATGTGTGCAGAGTTGTTGGATGTTTTTGTAGATGAAGAACTATGGTTTTGTTGCCAACTATATTTTTTGGCAATTAGAGTGAAGAAATGTAGAAATGTTTTTAGGGGATGAAGTTCTGCAAAGAAACCGTTGTTGGCTAAAAAGGTAGTAATTTCTAGCTTGAAAGTTTGTGGTTAAATTCCCTCATTCCCTTCTGAAATGTTGTTTTGCCTTTTCTCCAAAATGTCTTAATCAGGTTTTATAAAGTGTTGTAAATCTAAAGAGCACTTTTCCTTTCCATCCTTCCTCTTGCTGCCTGATCCTAACTCTTTTAAAGTTCTTATCATTCATTTGTCAAATGTTTATTTTGTCTTATTCATTATGCTAGTTGCTAGAGATTGAGCAGAAATAAGGCATGGGACTTTGATCTTTTTTCTGGGACTCAAGATGATTAATTTACTTAGTGTTCCCCTCATTCCCCTGACATTTTTTACTCTTGTTTACCCAGTTACCTTAGTCTCACTGCCTTTCTTGATTCTCCAGCCCCCATGTTTTCCCACACTATGAAAAAAGAATAATAGAAAAATAGAAAGATACTAGAAAAAAAACCTAAAAAACTTCCATTGCATTTTGATATTTAAAAGTTTAACTTTGATACACAGCTTTATCATCTTCTACCATGCAAGTAAAGGAAAGTTTATGGCCATAAACAAATCTTGAGCTGGATGACATTGTGTTCTGACTGTATTTTTTTCAGCTTTGTGTTTTCCAGCTCATCTGTATCTCACATTTCCAGTGTAACTTTAATGGCAAATGCTCTGTATATTTCTTCCCTTCTATTCATAATACTGGATACTCTCATGTTATGATAGTAGGGAGAAAGGTGAGTCTCTGTTTCTCCAACTTCCTGTGAATTGGTTGGCAGTAGCTCTGTGATTTAGGGCATGAAGACACTCCTGTGAATTACAAAGTTAGCCTTAAATATGAATACTCTTTTAAACCTCAAGTACTTTCCAATACATGTTTTTATCCCTATAATAAGTAGGAATAGACTAAAAGTAAAATACACTAGTATATGTTGTGCAGACATTGTAGGTTCAGACAGGCTTGAAAAGGGCTGAGAATTCTATTTGATGTAGAAAGCTGATTGAAGTTAAAGTTCTTAATGAGCTTGTAAGACTGTTGGATGTTAATGAAGCAGAAGCGTAGGTATTGCGACTCAGATCCAGTTTTGGAAATTCACCTCACATCAGTAAATAAGTTGAATCAAAATTATTTTAACTTAAAAAATTTTGACTGGGTCATTAAAAGGAAATGACTCAAGGTGAAAATAATCCCTCTGACATAATTTTAAATAGCTTTCCAAAGTGGATATCTATCTGATACTCATTTTCTTGACTCAGTGTCCTTACATTAATTTTAGTAAGCATTCTGATATCCTATGCAGTTCAGATTACTGTACTACTAACTGGTTGATTAAAAGATAGTGGTTAGGGGCTTCCCTGATGGTTCAATGGTTAAGAATCCGCCTGCCAATGCAGGGGACGCGGGTTCAAGCCCTGGTCCGGGAAGATCCCACATGCCACGGAGCAACTAAGCCCGTGCATCACAACTACTGAGCCTGCGCTCTAGAGCCCATGAGCCACAACTACTGAGCCCACGAGCCACAACGACTGAAGCCTGCGCAGCTAGAGCCTCTGCTGTGCAACAGGAGAAGCCACCGCAATGAGAAGCCCGTGGACCGCAATGAAGAGTAGCCCCCGCTCGCCACAACTAGAGAAAGCCCACACACAGCAATGGAGACCCAATACAGCCAAAAATAAAATTAAAAAAAAAATTTATATATTAAAAAGAAAGGTAGTGGTTAAAGTTACTGGAATCTTGGAATTTTCTTTTTATAAAGATTAAAAGCATAGATTTTGGACTGAGACTGTTTTTAAGTCCTGTCTGTCTGATAACTGTATAACCTTGGACAAGTTACTTAACCTTCTTGTGCCTCAGCCTCATCATCTATAAAATGGTGATAATGATAGTATATTCTTTATAGGATTGTTAGGATTAAATGAATGAATACATATAAATCACTAAGAATAGTGTCTGGCATGCACTAAGCATCCATTAAACATTATGTAGTAAATATGTTTGCTAATTACCCTTATTAAAAAAATGAGTATGGGTTGGATTAAAGATGGGTGCAAATTTTTGACATTCCTCCCCATTGAGACGCAGGATCTATTTCTCCTTGTGTGTGTGTGTGTGTGTGTGTTTAACCAATATAGTACAGGGGAAGTGATGCTATGCCAGTTCCAGAACTAGCCTGTAAGAGGACCAGCAACTTCCACCTTGGTCTTTTGAAGTCCTGATCTGCCAGGTAAGCAGACCCATCACCCTGTGGGAGAAATATGGAAAGGGCCTGAGACTACATGGAATGGGAAAAGGACTTAGCTAAACTAAGCCTTCTAGTTGACCAAGGAAGGCACCAAGTATGTGAGTGAGGCTGTCACAGACCCTTCCACAGAGCCCAGCTGCCAGCTCAATATCACTGGGAGTCCATTCATAACACGTGGAACAGAATTACCCAGCCAAAACTTGTGTGAATTCCTGATTCACAAGATTGTGAGATATAAAAATAAATGATGGTTGTTTCAAGCTACTGAGTTTTAGGGAGGTAGGTTATGGAGCAGTTGGAACAGAAGATAAGAACACAGAACACATGTCTTGCCTAAAATCACATAGATATATACTGACAGCAACTGGACAGAAACCCAGATTCTTTAGAGTGCAGTGTTGTGGAATTATAGTGTATTTTCTTTAAAACTTAGGTTATTTGATTTTTAAATCATTTAATTAAGATGCACTGGAGTTGAGAAGTGTTTTAAGTCAATTTCCTGGGTTCTAATTGCAGCTCTAGAAATATCTACTGTGTAATAGACTATTTGAAAAGAAAATATTAAAAACAACATAAAGCAAATGAGTTATTTTTGGTCATATAAAGTTTCTTAAAAATTTACAATATACAAAGGATCAGCTCAACATAAATCACTCACTGCACATGTTTGTTAATTGAATATTTAAACATCATTCAAGTTTGATGAATTCCTCATATAAATATTTTTTATTTTGTTTGTGCCAGCACTTAATCTAGGTTTAGGCATAGGGAAATTCTTGGGACAAAAAGGCATCTCTGGCCCAGAACACATATGCATGCTTTAGCTCCAAGTCTCTGCAATCTGTGAGAAACCTTAGGGCAGTGTGTGCTGGAGCAGAGATATTGACACTGGGAAGGGACTTAGAACTTTTTTCTCAGGTGGGTCAGTGAAACAGGTGTCTTTGGAGCCTGTGGGTCGTCTCTTAAATTAACAGGTTATTTCTTGATTAAGCAGTAGAGATGTTTTATAAATTTAAGCCATCTGTCTCTTCCTGGCTGTTTCTTGTAAGTTGCTGTTAAGTCTTGCAGAGGTAGTTTTTGAAGCGTAATTTCAAAGTGGAATTTAAGTAGTTAGATTTTTTATTGTTGAAAACATCGTTTGTGTTCCTAATACTTCAGAAACATATTCAACTTAAACTACCTCCATCTTGTGGTGACTGTCAGAAGTGTCCAAAATGAAAAGGTTTTAGAGTAAACTTTAAAAACAGAACCTGGAAAATCTGAGATAAAAAGCCATTGCTGTATTTAAGCTTTTGGAAATAAACACAACTTCTTTTTCACATCTTTGTTTCTTTTTGCCTTTTTTTGAGGTTTGGTGTTAGTCTTACTGTACATCTTCGCTTTTATCACAAAGGATCAAAAATATTTTTTAGAGGGAATGGACAGGTATAAATAAGTCATTTTTTTTCAAAGTTTTCTTTTGAGCCAGAATAAAAGGAATATTGATCTTGATGAATTAAAATATGGAAACACTGAGTAATGTCATTGATTTAAAAAGGAGAAATTAGTAAGGATCAAGGAGATAATTCAGTATTTCAGGCACTCTGGCAGTTTACATGACCTACAAAAAGAACGTAGAACGTATACGTGTAATCTCATCCATCAGTCAATATTTGGAAAACTTTGTTCAACCAATTCAAGTAATATTTATTGATCTCCTAATGTGTACTACAGCTTTGGGATACATCCCAGGAATAAAGACACTCTTGTGGACCTAATATTCCAGCAGAAAGATACAGCAGGAAATAATCATAGTAAATAAGTTGTAGTGTAAGTTAAAGGGTAATAGGTGCTATGGGGAAAAAACAATCAGAAATACTGGAGTATCAAACAAGGCACTGATGGTAGGCCTCATTAAGAAGATGAGATCTGAGCAAAGACTTGATGGGGATGAAATTTTTAGAGTGGAATCTGGGGAAGAGCCTCTGGCAGAGGGAACAACAAGGACAAAGGCAGGAATTTGCCTGGTGTGTTCAGGGAACAGCATGGAGGAAGCCAGGGCTGCGTGAGCAAGGGAAGTGTAGGAGGAAAAGAGATCAGAGGTAGTAGAGGCTCAGATCACACAGGATCTTCTAGACCTTTTAGGACTTTCCCTTTTCCTCTTTGTGGTAGACACAGTAATGGTCCCCAAAGGCGTCAGTGTCCTAATCCCCAGAACTTGTGCCTATGTTACATTACATGGCAAGGGGAACTATGCAGATGTTATAAGGGTATGGGCCTTGACAACAGGTAAACATGAAAAGATGCTCAACATCACTAATCACCAGGGAAATGCAAATCAAAACCACAGTGAGATATCACCTCACACCAGTTACAATGGCTATTATCAAAAAGACAATAAATGACAAGTGTTGGCGAGGATGTGGAGAAAACAAAATCCGTGTGCATCATTGGTGGGAATGGAAATGGGTGCAGCCACTATGGAAAACAGTATGGAGGTCCCCCCAAAATTAAAAATAGAACTACCATATGATCCAGCAATTCCACTTACAGGTATTTATCGGAAGAAAACAAAAACACTAACTTGAGATATATGCACTCCTATATTTATTGCAGCATTATTTACAATATCCATGATGTGGAAACAATCTAAGTGTCCATTGACAGATGAGTGGGTAAAAAATTGTGGGGGATATATATATATATAATGGAATATTATTCAGCCATAAAAAGAATGAAATCTTGCCATTTGTGGCAACATGGATGGAACTTGAGGGCATTATGCTAAGTGAAATAAGTCAGACGGGGAAGACAAATACTGTATGATCTCACTTATATGTGGAATGTAAAAACAAACAAAACAACAAAAAACCAAAACCAAGTTCATAGATTCAGAGAACAGATTGGTGGTTGCCAGAGGTTGGATGTGGGAGGGAAAATGGGTGAAGAGGGTCAAAAGGTACAAACTTCCAGTTATAAATAAGTCATGGGGATGTAATGTACAACATGGAGACTACAGTTAATAATACTGTATTGCATATTTGAAAGTTGCTGAACGAGTAGATCTTAAAAGTTATCACAAGAAAAATAATTTTGTTTAACTGTGTGTGGTGATGGATGTTACCTAGGCTTACTAGTGTGAATCTTTCACAATAAATACATTATGTCATACACCTGAAACTAATACAATGTTATATGTCAATCATACCTCAATTAAAAAAAAAAAAGCAACCAACCAACCAAACAAAAGGGTGTGGACCTTGAGATGGGAAGAGTATCACTGATGGTTCAGGTGGGCCCAATCTAATCAATTAACCTTTAAGCTCAGAGGATCCCCTCCTTCTCCCAAGTCCGAGATAGAGCCTCTGGAATCTGAGAGGAGCCCTCAGCTGACAGCCAGAAAGGAATGGAGACGTCAGTCCTACCACTACTGACTTCTGGCAACAACCTGAATGAGCAAGGAAACAGATTCTCTCCTAGAACCTTCCAAAAGGAGCACATCCCTCGATTTTTGGCCTTGGTAAGACTCTGAGAATCATCTGAGCTCACTGGACTTCTGACCTATTGGAACTGTAAGGTAATAAATTTCCGCTGTTTTAAGCCACTAAGTTTGTGATAATTTAATTATGTAAATTTCTGTGTTCTCTTGACAGCACAAGTGGTTTTTACAATTAATCTCTCTCTAAGGGTAATCACCTTTCGACTTTGGTAGTTGAAAGTTGAGTAATTTATACCCTTGATTTCAGACACTATTTTGACGGTTTGAAAAGCCTTTTACATTTTCTGAATTTCATCATTAATATATATTTCTTTTCCAGGAAATCCAGATTAACATGATCTGGAACAATTAAATGAATTTAAAGTTACTTCATTCATTTAGGGAAAAATGATACCTATTATCTGTAGCAAAGCCAAGCTTGAATTGTCTCTGAAGCCAATCTTAATCCTCTCCTTCCCTTTTTTCCCTGTTTTTTGCATTTTTTTTCTTCCCATAAACTAAGTTTTTGATAAAACCGAAGTTACTAAAGCTTAAGAGAAGAATAAAAAGCTATTAAGGTTGTCCTTAAGCTCCTGTCTCAATGTTTCTTAAAATTTGGATACATTTTCCACAGCATTCCATTTTGGCTGTCACAGGCAGAAGCAGCATATGAGTTTTGTGAGTCAGTCCTCTGTAAATAACTGTTTGTTTTCTACATTTGTATAGAATAATAGCTCAGTAAAACGTAACTTCATTTGAGGCATCACATTTCAGGTTGGGACCACAGAGCTTCTCCATAAGCTATGGATAAGAAGTTGTAGTTTTTTTTTTTAAGAAGTTGTAGTTCTAAGAGAATATGACAAAGGAAAACCTCTAGGCCAATGTGCAGGAAGGCCCCAAATGGGACTTAGCAGAAACTAATAGAATGTTCTTCAAAAGAGGTTTCCTCAAAATCATCTGTATTCAATATAGTATACACATTGATGGAAGCTAATCCTCTATTGTGCTTTTGTGTTTCAAAATAAATTGACCAACTCTGTGCACTAGAAGGGCACTAGCTTTAAATTATTTTTAAGTGATAGAACTATAATGCATAAGCATTCTTAGGGAGAAACTCCCATCTCTCTGGAGAGGAACGAATTTAATCCTTTTTTTTTTTTTGTGGTAAAGTGCTGGGCACAATAGATGTGCTGCTTTCTTTTTTAAAAAAATTTATTTTATTTTTGGCTGCTTTGGGTCTTCGTTGCTGCGCACGGGCTTTCTCTAGCTGTCGTGAGCGGGGGCCACTCTTCGTTGCGGTGTGCGGGCTTCTCATTGCGGTGGAGCATGGGCTCTAGGTGCACGGGCTTCAGTAGTTGTGGCATGTGGGCTCGGTAGTTGTGGCTCGCGGGCTCTAGAGCGCAGGCTCAGTAGTTGTGGTGCACGAGCTTAGTTGCTCTGCGGCACGTGGGGTCTTCCCAGACCAGTGCTCGAACCCGTGTCCCCTGCATTGGCAGGCAGATTCTTAACCACTGTGCCACCAGGGAAGCCCTCCACAGTTTTCTAAACTAAAAAAGGTGAAGTTGCTTTACCTAGGATTTGCTTATGCATTGTAAATTGCAGCAAGCATTAAGGCACTCAGTTCTCTAAGGGTCAATAAAGCCTGGTCACACCGAATCTTTAACATAATACAATTTCTTATAGCAGCAAGTTCCTATTCCTACTGAAACCCTAACTCCAATGTAACATTGTCAGATTTAAGTTAAATCTACAAATTAAGACTTTAGTAGGTTGCCCTTCTAATTCAGTCCTAGGGACACCATGATCAATTACCTATGCCAAAGATATATATTTATGCCAAATTATTCTGATTAATGCTTTGACTTTACAACCCTCTATGGCAACCACATCAACCTGTTTTTGGCAATTCAGTGTTGCGACTCGGTCCCTGTCACTCTGCCACTAACCCTATTGAATTCAAGGAGCACGGTTCAGTGGCAGCAGTTTCCTCTGTCTTTCCTGGCTTGCAAAGAACAGCCACCACAGAGCTTTGAGGATGCTGGGATTCCCCTCATGAATGTATATTGCACAGTCTTAATTAAAGGAGTGTCCTCTGAACCCTTCCAGGGGATATATATTTAAGGGGTAGATGAGCAAGTCTCATATGATAAATTCACTCTAACATTCCAATCTACCTAAGCCTTTGGAGATCTTCCTCTTCAGTTTCTCCAAAGTGTTGTTTGGGGACCCCTGGGGGTTGCTGAGAGCCTTGCTTAGTATCCATGAACTCAAAACTTTTTCGTAATAATAAGACATTATTTGCCTTTTCCATTCTTACATGAGTACGCATTGGAGTTTTTCAGAGGCTACATGATATGTGGCGGTAATATCTCTATGAAGGCTAATGGAATGCGTGATTGTGTATGCTTTTGTTTTAAATTTGGGGACAGGGGTGTTCTCAATAATTTCTAAGAGTGTAAAGGGGTCCTGGGACTAAGTGTGAGAACCAATGCACTATAATATTTCAAGGAAGTTCTCATTTCACCTTTATTTAGTGTGAGCTGCCTTTGGTTTCATAGGTTTTTCTCAGTTGTATTTTTAATTGTACTGATTTCTGCCATAATATTTAGTTTTTTATTCCATTTGCTTTAGGTATTTTTCCCTGGCTTCTTAAAGTAGAGCTTAAGTTATTGTTTTTAGATCTTTCTTCTTTTCTAATATAGGCATTTAATGCCATACATTTTTCTTTAAGTATTGCTTTAGCTGTATTCTACACAATTTAAAATGTTGGATTTTAATGTTCATGTAGTTCAAAATATTTAAAAATTTCCCTTGAGACTTCCTCTTTGACTTACTTATTTACAAATGCATTGCTTATTTTCCACATATTTGAGGATTTTTCAGACTCCTTTCTGTTATTGATTTCTAGTTAGTTCTGTTATGGTTTGAAAATTAATTTTATGATTTCTATCTTTTAAAATTTGATACTATTTGTTTTATGGCCTTGAAGATGATCTATATTGTTGTATGTTCTGTATACACTTGGAAATAATTGGGAATAGACCATATATTAGAATGTTTCAGAATAATACAAAAGAAATGGCGTAGGCAATGGTAGATACATCACAAAAGGGCCCAGTTATTCACCTTATCCCCCCCACCTCCCCACAATGTGACTTTGCAGTTTCTTGCATCGCAGAGTGGGGTCCATTTCTCCGCTCCTTGAGTCTGGGATGGTGTAGTCAGTTGCTTTGGTTAATGGAGTCAATGGAAATGATGGTGTAAAAGTCCCAAGTCTAGGCATCAAGAACCCTTGCAGTCTTGTTTCTCTTGCAACAACTCTGCCATCGCCGTAAAAGCAAGCCTAGGTTAGCCTAGTGGAGGATGAGAGAGTAGGTAGAACAAAGTTGGGTCATCCCAGGTATTTTGAATCAACCCAAGCCTGGCCCAGATCAGCAGAGCTGCCTGCCTGACCCACAGCTGATGACAGAGGTATGAGTGAGGCTAGCGGAAACCAGAACTGCCCAGCTTACCGACAAAGAGGAGAAACAATAAATGGTTGTTATTTAAGATTCTAAGTTTGGGGATAGTTTATTAAAATGCAGCATTATTGTGATAACTGATAATTGACACATGGTCCAAGCCTAAACTTATTTACTCAGCATGTTTACGTGGAAACATATATATAGACGTTAAAAAAAAGAGTTACGGACTCAGGTAATGAAATTCAAAGTATCACAAATTTTGTGGTGACAGAAGTTCACGATTCCTCCCAAAGGCACATCTCTCCCTCATTCCACCTTTGATTACCTGCATCCATAAAAAAAGATATCCTATTCAGTAATGCTTTTAGAAATAATACCTATTTCCCAAACAGAGACAAATGAAAGACCGTTTAGTCTAATGATTCAGAGTGTGCACTCTGGAGACAGATCCTTCCACCCACTAACTATATGATCTTGGGGGATGGTACTAGTGTCTACCACATGGGGCTGTTGAAAAAATGAAACGAATTCATGTATATAAAGTGCTTAGAATAGTGCATGGCAAGTAGTAACTACAGTTGACCCTTGAATGAGAAGGGCTTGTACTTCGCTGGTCCACTTCTACACGGACTTTCTTCCACTAAATACAACACATACTGCAGCAGGACACCATCTGAGGTTGGTCAAATTCGTGGATGTGGAACTGCGGATACCGAGGGCCCTCTGAAAAGTTATACCCAGGTCTACTACGTGGCGGGTTGGTGCCCTTAACCCTAGAGTAGTTCAAGGGTCAACTGTATTATATAAGTAAATGTTAAGCAAGCTATTCTTAGTTTTATAAAGTGCAGACTTCCTATTAGTGGGAAATTACAAAGTTTATGCACTTAAAACATTACTTCATAAAGAGGTTAGTCTTCAAGAAATAATTATTTTTTATTAAGTTTGATAAATCTTAATGTGCTTGAAATATTTTATTCCATTTCCAATCACAGCACTCAAAATGCTACTGAGACTTACTTGCTGGTAGAGAGTGGGGAGCAGGCAGTAGAACAGTAATAGCACTTACAGATCAGTTCACAGAACAAATATGCATTATGTTAAATGTTCTAAAGCAGCCTTCCCTGAGTGATTTTAGAACCATAGAAGTTTGAGGTCAACAATTTTGTGACTGTACAAAAAAAATGAACCCTTGTAGCTTTAAAAACACCCTTAAAGTTTTCGCTTTGGTTTTTTGCTGGGCATAATGCTAATTATATTACCATTTAACTATAAGGCCCTTTGCATCCTGCTAAGAATAGTGATATTTGAGGCTCCTAAAATAGTTATTTACATTTATATTAAGCTTAATAGATGTGGCTTTAACTTTTTTTTTTTTTAAAAAAACACAGTCTGTGTAAAAGAGATTATTCCAGAGTGGGGAAAAATATTTTTATAGGAATTAGAATGTGAAGGGTCAGAAGAAAATATAACTGTGTTATGTAAGTGTATATGTTTATATTTGTACTTTGGTCCTTTCCAAAAAAGCATTTGAATATATATATATATATATATATATATACATATATATATATGTATATATATATACACACACACACACACACAATATTACAGGATAAAAATTATTTAAAAGGAACATCAACTGAAGAACATAAATAGGAAATTGTTTCTTCCTTTCATCTCTTCCCTCCCTTTTCCTTGTTTTTCTGTTTCAGAATTTTTTGCGTAGATTACAAAATCAGATGTTATAGGAAAGCTGATATCAACAAATTAATAGTGAGGAGACTATATTAGTTCTGAGAAATGGCTGACCCATCTGGAGGTTGAATACCTAAGCAAAGCAGAATTTTCAGGACCAAAAAGTCCTCAATAGATATAATAAGTTATATTATATTATATTAATATCTATCTAATCTATCTATCTAATATGCAGTTAACTCCAATCCACTGACTACTCTTTGGGATGAAATTGCATCAGAGCAAAAGGGTTGGGTCATCCTGTGGTCTCTTTAATGTAGATTGTATAGAACTCTTCTCTATAGGGCACATATTTCTAGTTACAACACTCAGTCATGTTTTCCAAATACAAAGTCTCCTTTGGGCAATGCTGGATAGAAACTATAATTAATCTCATATGCTGAGAAACAGGGGCAAAAAAGGGTATTTATTTAATTAGAGTTGAGTCACAAAAAGGTTTTAATATTTATCTTTCAATAGACTGTATAAATGGTTTCATGGTAAATAATACTTTAGAGAATTATAAATGAATATTTAAATGGTCTCACAGTTAAGAAATCAAAAGCAAATGACAAATTCATAGGAAAGGAGAATGTTGGAATGCTAGCTTCCTAATCTGTTTAATGTGGTTAGTTCCTGAAGAAGTGAAAGTCCATCTTGGAAGGATTTTGGAGTTCATAGACAGAAAGCACTTGAAGATGGAGAAAATAAGCACAGGAAAACATATGAGGTAGACTCTAGTGACAGTTATAATGGCCCAGATACCATAGAGTATCTCAGATTTAGGAACTTCTGGTCTGGCTCCAGATTTGGGAGGATGCAAGAAATATTATAATCTGATGAGGTACAGAAGGGCCCAGAACATCTGAGATGGTCCCTAAGACAGAGCCTAAGAGGGAGAGCAGAAGCCTTATAAACCAATTGGGATGTATGAGTAATAAACATTAATTTGGAAATTTGAGAAGAATTTTGTTCGGCAGAATTCTTGGGGACTTGTCTTTTAAAAAAAGGAGTTATCCTAGGGAATGAACCCCTTATCCTATGAGGCTGGTAAGAAAGGTCATAATTTGAAAACATACAGACACTGTGAAGAAAGTTTAATAATGGCCATGTTTGTGGCACTTCAGGAGGAGAGAGGAATGTTAAGAAGAATTTTAGGCAACATTCTGTGTGATGTGCTAGGTAAAACTTACCCTGTAGTGCCCCTTTCAGGAAAACTCTGGTAAATATATCATTTTTCAAGGCTCGTGCAATACTTGTTTTTTGTTGTTTTTTGCTTTTTGGTTGATAAGCATGGCTTCATGGAAGCCCCATTATACTTAGGTTGTGAGTATATCTCCTCTTACCTATGGTTATCCAGTATATTTCCTTTTAAAGAAATTGTTCTTCCCTCTAAAAACTTGACATGTACACCAAGAATTCTCTAGGAGATGAAAAATTATTTCCCAAAGTTTAGGGGTAAGAATATGAAATATTAATTCATTTTTTTAAATAAAGAGAATAAATCATTATCTCGTCTACAGACACCTACTGCCTAACACTCTACATCTAACTCCTTTTTATGGGCATGCTGTTTGTGTAAATGAAATAAAACACACTTTATAGAAACCAAATTCTTCTTGTAGTTTTCTAGATAACTGGTATCATAACCCCTCTCTATTTAAAAAAATTGGGATCTATTTCATCACCCTATATTACTAGTGTAATGAAATACTTTCATTTAATGTTCTCATATCCCCCCCCCAGTCCACAACTGTAGATTGAGTAGTGTTGGAGAAAAAGTCCCTGAGGTCTAGTAGAGGGACATGTTGTAGACCGTTAGCCACTGTATATAAGAAAGCTCTAAGCAGCCAACTAAATTAGTTGAAGTATGAAAGTGGCAAGCAAAATCTTCATCATTATTCGGTGATTGTAGTAAAGAGCATCTGTAATTTTCAAAGGCTACCTAAAATCAATGCCAAAGTGAAGATCAATGCTAGTCGTAGCCCTGAAAATGCAGCACAGTCCTATGGCTCCCTTTCTATAACAAATGTTTTATTATGCCTCCCTTCCTTACTTAACATGGAATTCATAGATAATTTAAAAATTTACACACACAAATTTAAGAAAATAAATATAATGCCCTAATTGTAATAGCAAAAGGGATAGAAACAAAATAATATGTAATAAACATGTATTCCAGTATGTAAATCCATGAGCAGGATTACACTGGAAGACATGATGATGTCATGTCATTGCATGTATACCGAGGAGCACACTGAATGCAGTAGCTAACAATGCAGGTTGTATTGTACTGATTGATACATTGAGGAAGCATGATGGATGAAGGTATAATTTTTCCAAACTGATGAGCAGTTCTTGGTTAAGTTCTGAATAAAAAAACCACATGTTTCGCTCGATTATGTAGTACCATGTATATGATCATTGCATAAAAGAATGCAAAAAATATTTTGTATAAAAAAAAAGAAAAAAATACTTTGTATTTACATGTAAAATGGAATTAGTTTCTAGGCCTAAGTAATTATAAACAGGTTTTTACCTACACAAATCATGTGGGTTGTCATTTCATACTTAATTTGTGTAGTCCTGGTCCTCATATTGTGGTGTATCTGGCATGTCTGACCCCCACCCATTAAATGCCACTTGTGTCCCTTCCAATCATTTTGACAACCAAAAACATCCCCACTAACCACCCACTAACTACTAACTAACTAACAAACTAACTAACATACTCACCAACTACCCAGTAACTACTAAAAAAGTAGTCCTGTCTTTGTTGAAAACATTATTGGTAGGAAGAGTATAAATACATCAATTGCTTGTAGGTGTATGACTCCCACAAACAATAGGCTCCTCTTGATGGTTTCAACAGGGCTAATTTTCTCTTTTTGACTTTTTCATATGCTAGGAACTGACTATCTTTAGGTCTTTAGATATTGCATCCTCCAAATGCAGCCAGTTTCTGAAAACTTCTGATAAAACCCCATCTCCTGGAAGTGTTTGTGAAAAGGTTTTATAGATAACTAATCATAAAATAAAACCTCAGTGTGGTAGGCAGAATAATGGCCCCCCAAAATGTCCATGTCCTAATCTCCAGAACCTATGAATATGCTACCTTACTTGGCAAAAGGGACTTTGCAGATATGATAGAAGTAGGGATTTTGATTATTCTGGATTATCTGATTGGTCCCAATGTGATCACAAAGGTGGTAATAAGTGAAAGGGGGAGGCCAGAATATGAAGGGTCAGAGTCAGAGGGAGATTTGAAGATGCTGCTCTGCTGGCTTTGAAGATTGAAGAAGGGGCCATGAACCAAGTAATGCAAGGTGCCCTCTAGGAGCTGGAATAGGCAAGGAAGCTAATTCTCCCTTGGAAATTCCAGAATAAATGCAGTCCTGCTGACACCTTGATTTTAGCCCAGTAAGACCCATTTTGGACTTCTGACCTCTGGAATTGTAAGATAATAATTTCGTGTTGCTTTAAGTCATATACTCACTGATTCCACCTTAAACTCAAAGTCAAACAGCTGCATCCATACCCACAACTGTCTTTAGTTGCTGAGTATAGTTTACTTTAATTGGACTTTCTCTGCTTGTTGGGATTCAGCACCAATTCCAAACTGAACAGGCAAGCCAAATATAATGGTAGTTATGCTTTTCTTTTCCGAAGTAGGTATATCTCAGAATGAGAAATATGGGCTGCTCTTGTCCCTTGTTTCTTATAGTAGCCATTAGGAAACATTCAAGCATAATTCGAATGAAGTAACATAGTTTTCTTTATAGACAGACTTTATTAACAGCATTCAAATTAGCTTCATTGGGTCAGGGACTGTTTTATTTAACTCTGTATCCTCAGTCCCTCACAGAGTACATAGCATAGAGTAAGTTTTGAACGGATGAATGAATGAATGAATGGGTGTTATTTATAGCTCATCAGGGAAGTATCTGCCTTCTAGTATCGCAGCACATCACAAACATTTCTCTGAAATTATTTAATGTTCTTCTCCAGGTTTTAGAGAGATTATATATAAAACCAATCAATTTGAACAATATGTTTCATTTACAGTCTTTAATTTGCTGGTAGGTCTCCTTATTTGATTTTTCTTTTTCCTTTGAGCCTCTGATTTTCTCCATTTTCCCTTTTCTCCTTGAAGAAATGACCCATTCTTAGGGCTACAAATATTTCCTCTTTGTGGTTGATTTTAAAGCACAAGTATTAATAGAAAAATTCCACTGATAAGATAAAACATTAAAAACTACAATAAAATATAAAGTTTTGGGTTGTTATAGACCCAATATTATTAAGTTTCTCCTGCTATACAATTTAAAACTTGTTTGTTCATTATAAAAAATTTATATTACTACCTTACCATTCTACCTAATCTCCAATATATTTGTAGTTTAGCTCAAAAGATCCATGTTCCCACATCGCAAAAACACATTTAGCACAAATGAATTGACTCCTTCCTTCATACAACCGCTCTGTATGATTAATGAATTAGTCTACTAAACCTTGAATTGAAGAGGAACAATCAATGGAGCAAATATTTTTGATCCATTAGGTACAAAGTTAACTCTCAAGCAAGCCTCTTTAGTGAAGCTGTATTTTCATATAATGTTTTCAGTGTGTTATTTGACAAGAAGAAAAATTCTCAGCAAGGTCATGGTACATGAGTATTAATAAGCATTGAAGGCCTAACAACATTGGCTGTCAAACCTGTGTATATTAATGTGAATTAATGAGGTTTTCTTCTCCTAAGAGGAAAATAGGTTGTCATAGGTTAAACAATGATGAGCAAAACACAGGCAATGTCAGCTTGATAGAAAGCCTTCAATTTAGAAGAGTGACCTTTAAAAGAGAATGCGTAAATAATCTCAACATAATCACTTGGTAAAATATTTTGGGTTTACAGTTTAGGTAGCAATAAAGTATATTTATTGATTTGATTTTTTAAAATTTTGCCCTTTGGGAAATCACCTCAGTACAGAATTAAAACAAAAAGACAGTGATGACAAGAAAATATGAACAACTGAAACAATCATAGAATGAAATAATGGTTTGAAAAAGTCACCCTTTTAAAAGACATACTACTGTGGAAAGTCAAGTATTTTCATCTCAGCTCCAAATTACACAGAGCAAGTAGAAAGTAGTTGTTGGTGTGGAGCTATTAAACCAATATATTTTTATCTTTAGTAATCCCTAGTTCCAAGTTGATCCAAGGCTTCTGTTGCTTAGAATCATGCAAAGAGGATTCAGATTGCATATTTTCTTCTATAATATAGCAAAGATAACCATTCTTCCATCCAGACTGAGCATTAGGCTTAGTATCCCAAAGGAAAGGAGAATGTCATGCTCTGGAAGACTCTGCCAGAGGAAAGTGGAAGACCTGTTTCTTCTGGTTCCAGAACATGTGGGAAATACCTATGTCTGACTTCTCTTCTCCAGTTTGATAAATTTGTAAGAAAGCAAAAAAAAAAAAAAAAGAAAAGAAAAGAGTAGCTTTTGTACATTCTCCTTTTGGAATGTTGTCATGAGGCTGCCACTCAGGGTGGCTCTTTGTCAGCATGGGAGACAGTAGTGTGGCCATGGTTGAGGAAGGTGGATGGAAAGCTGAGTCTGGGGCAACATTCCTGGTTCCCATGATCCAACTGTATCTGGAAGGGATCTTGCTGGAAACTTGCTCAAAGTGGTTTGCTACACTGGTAGGTGATGCTGAACCCTCAATGGGAGTCACCTCCAGACTCCATGAAGACATCTGCACAGCAGGCAAGGTGTGATTAGGGGCTGAATCGCTGAGGGTGGGCGGAGGTGGGGGGGTCTCACTAGAGAGTCTCACTAGACCATGTTTGAGTAAAGATAGGGGAACTTGTATTCTTCAGTCATACAATTTGGCACACCCGGATCACATCCACCATCCCTCAGCACAAGAATGGCAGGCTACATGGAAGGGATAATCCCTGGAATTCTGTAATCTTTCCCATATACTCAGATGTCAGCTTGGGAAGAGGAGGGTGAGAAGACCAGCTCTGATAAGGAACTAAACTGAGAGTTGATTGAATATTTTTACATTATAGAGACTATTTAAACTGGAACTGTTAATTGGCAGTTTTTAGATAAATCTCTGTCATCTCACTTCTCCCCAGATGGGATGGAATATTGAGAAGAGTATTAAATGAGTTACAGAAAATAGAGAAATTAGACTTTTCTTTTTTTTTTTAAATATGCAATTTCTTCTTTTTTTTAAAAAAATTTATTTATTTTAGGCTGCATTTGGTCCTCGTTGCTGTGCGCGGTGGTGAGCGGGGGCTACTCTTCGTTGCGGTTCGCGGTCTTCTCGTTGCGGTGGCTTCACTTGTTGCGGAGCACGGGTTCTAGGCACGTGGGCTTCAGTAGTTGTGGCTTGCGGGCTCTAGAGCACAGGCTCAGTAGTTGTGGTGCACGGGCTTAGTTGCTCTGTGGCATGTGGGATCTTCCCGGACCAGGGCTCGAACCGGTGTCCCCTGAGTTGGCAGGCAGATTCTTAACCACTGCACTACCAGGGAAGCCCAGAAATTAGACTTTTCTTTGCTCATTTCAGGAGCCGTGTAAATTTGAGAATTTGCTAGTGAATTTGCTGTACTTCTCCCCACTCTCAATCCCCTTCACTTTCAGCTGATATTCTGGCTTCCTTTTTCACTAAGAAAATGGAAGAAATCCAAAAGAACATCCACAAGTTTCCATTACTACAAATACTCACCTACAGACTTCTGTGATCATATAATCTATTTTCACTTCATAACTATAGAGGAATTGTTTGCTGTCTCATCCATGGGCACCACCTCTGCTAGGACACTAGATCCTGTCCCTTCTTGCAACAATTCTCACTTTTTTTCTTTTTTTTAAAAAATTTATTTGTTTTTATTTATTTATTTTATTTTTGGCTATGTTGGGTCTTCATTGCTGTGCACAGTCTAGTTGCGGTGAGCGGGGGCTACTCTTCGTTGCGGTGTGCAGGCTTCTCATTGTGGTGGCTTCTCTTGTCGCAGAGTGCAGGCTCTAGGCACGCGGGCTTCAGTAGTTGTGGCACGTGGGCTCAGTAGTTGTGGCTCACGGGCTCTAGAGCGCAGGATCAGTAGTTGTGGTGCATGGGCTTAGTTGCTCCACAGCATGTGGGATCTTCCTGGACCAAGGGCTTGAACCCATGTCCCCGGCATTGGCAGGCGGATTCTTAACCACTGCGCCACCAGGGAAGCCCTAGATAACTATATATTTTAAGGGGTTTCCTTCTGTTATTCTGGAGTTTTAGGAATTAGAAGAGTGAGACAGTCCTCACAGTGGTTAGGGTTACAGGCTTTTGAGTCAGATAGACCTGGATTCAAATTCTGCACCTCTGTTCATTAGCTGCATGACCTTGAGCTTCAGTCTCCTCATCCATGAAAAGGGGATGATACTTGAGCTTTGGTGTGAGGATTATTTAGATCAGAACAACACTACCTTTCAATAAATGATGATCATCAAGGAAGAATGACTTCATCCTCAAAAGGACAGTCCACTGAGACCCTTACTTTGAGACAGTGTGACTTCCTTTGACAGAAAGTCAGAATCATTTCAAAGGGAGATGCACAATATTTATTACATTATACATCTTAAAGCTACCCAGTGTAGAGAAAGAAAAAAAAATTTTTTTTTCTACTCTTCTGGGTCCTCAGCTTGGGTCTCATAGGTCATGGCTCCAAGCCTGGGCCAACCCTGATCCGTAAGAGAAAGAGAAACCTAACTTCTAGGAAAGAAGAGTCCACTGTGTGGGGTGGAGGGAGGATTGGGGCGGGGTGGGGGGGAAGCAGCACTGTGGGCAGCGCCGGGGCCGTCCAGGCTCGGCCAGAGCTCACCCCCGGCCCTCGCAACCACCCGCCTCTACACTCCCTCGGTTTTCAGGTGGACACCATGCACGTGGGTACCGCATCCGTGCCCCGTGTCCTGGCGAACGTCACCGAACACTTCTGCCCGGACCCCTGCAGCCGGGGCAGCAGCAGCCGTAGCAGCGCGGCGGGATGGGGTGGACGTCACCACGCGCCGGCGGCGGGACCACGGAGAGGAAGCCGTCGGGGTTCGAGGCCCGGTACACCAGAAACCCCGAGGGAAAGAGGGGCCGGGAGGTGTTGACCCGTTTCCCCGGAGTTGCGCAAGAGCAAGGGCAGCCTGGCGGGCTGGGACAGTCTGGGCGGGCATTCCCGCCGCGGCCCCCGCCCGGAGGCTGAACCGAAAGCGAAAGGAGCCGGGGTCCCCCCACATCCCCCCCCGCGGCCCCGCAGCCCCGGCGTCGCGTTCGCAGGGAGGTCGCCGCGCGCCTGCAAGTCGGCGGGGCCGCCGCTTTGTCCTCACTTCTTTTTTGCGTAATAAGTTCTTTCCTTGCTATGGATTATTCCATCATAAAACAAACATGGTGCTATATCTGTCCTGTCTCAGTCAGTTTTAGCTGCTGTAAGAAACTATTATAGACTGGGTGACTTAAAAAACAAAGATTTATTTCTCACAGTTCAGGAGGCTGGGAAGTTCAAGATCAAGGTACTGGCAGGTCTAGTGTCTGGAGAGGGCCCATTTCCTGGTTTGTAGATGGCCATCTTCTTGCTGAGAACTCAGATGGTGGAGAGCAGAGAGCAAGAGGGAGAGAGAGAGAATGCAAGATCTCAGTGTTTCTTATAAGGGCACTAACCCTATCATGAGGGTTCTATCCTCATGACCTAGTTACCTCCCAAAGGATCCACCTCCTAATAGCATTACTCTGAGGGTTAGGATTTCAATATTTGCATTTGGTGGGCGGGGCGGAGAGGGGGACACAAATATTTAGCCATGCCCATTGGAAAAAAAACCCAACAAAGCAACAAAAACAACAACACTATTACATCCTCTTAATGCAATTTCATCCCCTCCAGTTCCATACCTTTTCTTTCTTTACAGCAGAACTTCTCAAATACCTCTAATTTCTCTCTTACAGTTATTTTAAAACATGCTGCAATATGTTTTCACCTCAAACATTCCACTGAAACTGCTTTTATGGAGGTAACCAATGACGCCCATGTTACTAAAATGCGATGGTTAACCCTCCGTCTTCATCTGATTTGACCCGCCAGCAGCATTTGGCACAGTTGATCTTTCTCTTTTCTTCTTCCTCTTATGTTAATGGCTGCCCCCCTCTCATTCTCTTTTGTTGGCACCTCCTCATCTTACAACTTATCAGTGATGTAGGTCCTAAGAATTCAGTGCTTGAATGTCTTCTCTTTTCTAGCTACACTTATTCCCTTTGTGATGACACCCAGTCTCATGATTTCTAATATCATTCTTCCGCTGGCATCCACATTTTTTGTCCAACACGAAACTGTTTTCTGAACTCCTAACGCCTACAGTAAATTGCCTATTCACCAACTCCACTGGGATATCTAATACACATCTCAAACTTACCATGCCCAAATGAAGCTCCTCCTTCTCAGGTGATGATAGCTCCATCCTATGGCTATTCAGACCAGAGAGCCTTGGAGTCATCCTTGACTCCTCCTTTTCTCTTAAAATTCATATCAAACCCATCAACAATTCCTAGAATCCAGATCTTTCTCACTATCTTCACCACCACCATTTCCCACTGTTTCCACCTTTGTCTCCCTAGAGTCTATTCTTAATATAACCAGAATGATGCTTTTGAGTGTGAGGTCATGTTACTCCTCTGCTAAAAACCCTTCAGTGGCTCCCTGTGTCCCTCAGAGTAAAAGCGAAAATTCTTACCCTGGTCTCTAGGCACATACATGGTCTTCCAGCCCCCTCTCTCCCACCCCTTTACCTCATCTTCTATTACTTTCCCCCTTGTTTACTCTGTTCAACCTCACTGGTTTCCTGTTTTTCAAACACACCAGGCACATTCTGATAGGGCTTTTGCATTTACTGTTCCCTCTGTCTAGAAAGCTCTAACCTTAATATCTGCATGACTCACACTCTCACCCTATTTGTTTTTATTTCTCAAATGTCGCATTCTCAGTGGCACCTTCTCTGACTATGCTATTTAAAATTGCAATCTCCAACCCCCCTAATCTGACATTCCTTATCCATTTTCTGGCTTTGTTTTTCACCGTAGCTTTTATGACCTTCTCATATCCTCTGCAACTTATTTATTTTATTTTTAATAGCGTTCTACCTTATTTTTAATAGTTGTGTAACTGTCAAGAAGTAGAGGTTGACTGTGATTTGCTAAAGACAGAGCATTCAGTTCACAGCTAGACAAGGGCAAGGCTAAGTACACTTAGAAAGAACTCTGTTATCTGAGACAGTGTGAAGAAACATAGAATCTGTTTCTTGGGCAGCTAGTAGAGGGAAATTTCCAGGGCATCTAAGGAATACCATTCGTTTATATAGATGTAAAACAAGAAGTGAGAGACCTCATGCAGAAACCTCTGCTGTCTTCATTCTACCTGGGTTAATTAAATTCATATTTACTGCAAATTTAAGTTTATTGTCCTGTTCTAGGAGTGAGAGTCCTATAGAAGTCCTGTGCTCCATTTTATTAGTGATATCATACTCCATCTAGACCAGGGCATAAGAGGTAGTAAGGACTACAGCTAAGACTCACCAGACCACAGTGGTTCTCCAAAATTAGTGTGGGTAAGAATCACTAGGAGTAGGCTGGGGGGTGGAGAGGCTTGTTAAAAATGCACAACATTTCCTGGCTCTACCATAAATCCCTCTGAACCAGGAGGTTTGGGGGCTGGCTTGGTAACCTGCAGTTTTAACATGCTGCTGTGGTGATTCTGATGTAGGTGGTTCACCTACCTTCCTTTGTGAAACTGTCCCATTGATTATTATTGCAGAATCGAATTATGTAGTCAGAAGAAATCTGAAAGAAATTTCTAGAGAATTTTATGTTTTGGTAGAACTTCGAAGGAGTCAGGGATCCAGATGGCATTATTTCTTTTTTCTGTTGATTATTATTATTATTTTTTTTATAAGAGCAGATGAGGAAATTGAATAGCTGGAGACATTGATGATGCCAGAAATCTGGATTTCACTTCCTGTATTACTGTTCATAAAGTTGGAACAACAGAGTCCTAGCAAGGGACTAAGTTTATTTTACAAGCACCGAAAGAATCTGTTGGACTGAAAACTAGCACCTGATCAAAGTCAATATTTGAGATGGAGAGAGAAATTCCTGTGAAGACTAAAACTAGAAATTATGTAGTTTAAGAGAAAAGGAAGCTGCATAGTAGAGAGTATTTGTGAAATAACAAAACATTAGACCTTTCTTTTGTTTGAATTATTTACAACAAGCATATAACGCTTTTGTAGTAAAATATTTAAATGAATACACAGATAACTAAGAAAATAGGCACAGGCTGCATTTCTGGTCAAGTGGGACAGTTACAGGGACGTGAAAGTTACCTAAGTTTTGGTTTGCTGACATGGCAACCCAGGTAGGAGCTGCTCCATCTTGGGCCTAGATAATTATTTCAACATGCTGTTTCTCAAATTCCTTCAGCTTAAAATATCCAATATGCCAAGGTGCCATATTTGGGGGTAGCATGTCCTGAGCCCTGTCAAAGACATTTCAACTCTGGAGGCTTTCTATCCCATTTAACCAGATAGGAGAGCATTCTTATCCCAACTAACTAGCTGATTGAATTAACAAGTTGCTCAATCTCTCTGGACTTTATTTGCTCATCCATGAAATCACAGAAGTGCATTATATGATCGATACAAGACTCCTACCTTAAAAACAAATTTATGAAATTGAAATATGCATCTTTAAAATTAACTTCCAGCTCAGAGACAGACTTTATTTTTGTTTCCCTGCCAATCAACTTTAAAAAAAATATAATGTTCATTAAAATGAGACTATTGGTTATTAAAATTCCAATTGTATTTTTAAGGAGAATCTATGTATCTTACTGAGATTTTTTTAAATTTTTGGCCTCAGGTTTTAGCTTGTTGACTTTGAATTTTCTATTTCACTTTTGAACACTCAATTCTACATATACACTTTGTATTTTAATAAAATTAAACTAAATGTATGTCACTTCACATGTAGGAATGAACAAGCAAATAAACAGTAGATAACCACATATTTCAGTAGATTAAACTGAGCTTAAAATCCCTAATGCTGGCACTATAATAGGCTATTGATCTCAGATTGCATTTTTCTGTTTCTCTATAATTGAATTTTGTTCTCAAATGAAAGAGCGTGTTCATTTTCAGGTTGCATTTAGTGAAATAAAAACTGCATCTGGGATCAGTTTGATCACGTGCTCAATGGAGGACTAAGGCTTTCATTGAGTTAAGCATGGAACACTGTGACTATTAAGAAAAAAAGTACACCATCTTCCTAGAAGAAATTTTTTTCCAAAAGAGCTAAAATTTAGATCTTTACTGTTTAAAAAATTCTGCATAATTATACCCATAAATCAGAATGTACACAAAACTAAAGAACTTTCTTCTATGAGTGAAAACTAATGGAAGATATGCTGTAATCACATAAATTAACCCATTTATAGGAACTAAAAGAAATTAAAACTAAAGGAAATAATTTAAAAATAAAAGGATTTTTAAGTAGAAAATAGTTGTCTGCCAAAACTAGATGTGATTTTCTGTCTTAAGCTAGACCTTCCTTTGATTTTTTTAATAGTAATGAGATGGAAATTTTAGGAAGCTAAGAGAGACAGATTATCTTTGCATGCCCTTTATTCTGTCACTTACAACGCTCCCAATAATATTCAGATATTATTCACACCACTTTGTCCTCTACCTGAAGGTGACAGTCTTCAACTGTCCAGCATGTACGTCCTGTCTCCCAAAGTTCTTAATTTGTTCTTTGGTGATTGTGTGCAGATAATAGAGGGTCTGATTTGCATCCAATGACCTGTATAGGGCATAGGGTTACTGTTGAAACAAAGTGGGGGTGTTTCTGACCGTTTTTATTACTTTCTCTTAGTGGAGGAGGGGAGAGACATGTCAATGGTGAAATTCAATTACAGAATTACTCTCAGGACTCATTGTTCAGGCCTCTGGGAAAACTTCTCTACTTCTCTTGCCCAAAGTCCTTGAAACAAAATGCTGTAAAGGTTGTGTGTTGTGGTGTTGTTCACATTGGAAAGGACACATCTTCAGGGCATGGGGAGAATGCTAACAGGGGAAACACTTAAGTGAGAAGAAAGGCAAATGGACTTATCAAATCCTTCCTAGCGGACAGCGTGAATGCAGAAGGTCCAAGCAGTGCCTAGTGCCCTTTTCTTGTTTCACTTGTGTTCCAATGTTTGGGTTTGGAAGTACTCATGAATTAGTGAAGTATTCTCAGCGGTTGCACATGGTGACTGAGGGATATTTTGCAATGGTAAACAATTTGTTTTATTCTTAACTTCGTATGCTTTTATGTTTAGATATAATATGCATTAAGTATGATACCACATTGACAACTAGATGGCTATTGAAGGCTAGCATTGGGAATAGTTTTATTTTTCTAAAGTATTTCATAATATTAATTAAATTTTTTAAAAATTAAACAAATCTATTGACTTTAAATAATTTCTATTTAAAAATTAATTCCATTAATAATTATGCCTTTTAATTTTAAGAAATAGTTTTGAATATTTTAAGATGAAAATAAACTATCTGAAGATATATGAGGAATAATTTAATTTTTTAACATTAACTCACATTTTTTTTTTTTATTTTATTAATTTATTTATTTATGGCTGTGTTGGGTCTTCGTTTCTGTGCGAGAGCTTTCTCCAGTTGCGGCAAGTGGGGGCCACTCTTCATTGCGATGCGTGGGCCTCCCATCATCGCGGCCTCTCTTGTTGCAGAGCACAGGCTCCCGACGCGCAGGCTCAGTAATTGTGGCTCACGGGCCCAGCCGCTCCGCAGCACGTGGGATCCTCCCAGACCAGGGCTCGAACCCGTGTTCCCTGCATTGGCAGGCAGACTCTCAACCACTGCGCCACCAGGGAAGCCCCTAACTCACATTTTTATACAAATATATCCACATTTGAATCCTTTGAAAACAATTACATTTACTTTTTAATTCCTTAAATCATTGGGGATGAGTACATCAAGAGTGTGATAAAAATAGAAAAAAGTGGAGTTTTACTTTTTAAGCACTTCACTTGAAAGTGAAGTTCAGGAAAGAAGAAAACGGGAAAAAAGGAATAGAAAATTTACAATGAGGCAGTTTGCTTAAATTTTTAAAAGCTAGAAACAAAGCAAAAAGTTTCTTTTGAGTGTGACCCATATAAAAATCATGAGTAGGATTATACATTTTTATTTAATGATAATTTAATTATTGGCCAAAGCAAGGCAGATGAGCAAGAAAAATATTCTCATCAAATCCACAATTTGAATAGGTTGTATGAAATCCCTGAAACTTCATATTCTTTATTAAATACAGATGGATTTAATTACTGGTTAAAATGATGAGAATGTATGTTAGCTTCCAATTGTACTTGTAACGTTTCCTCAAACGTTAAGGATGGCTCTTTCTATCCCTTCTATTATCTCTAAGCTCATTCCTTTCAGGCTTTTGTCCCCACGACTTCCCTGAAACTACACCAGACGAGGTCACTAATATCCTGCCTCTTCCTAATTCCATGGTCAACTCTCAGTCCTCATCTTAATTGGTTTAGCAGCAGCTAATACAGCAGATCAATCACTCCCCTCCCCTTGATACATGTTTTTATTTTCTCCTAAGACAGCATACTTTCTTGTTTTCATTCTAACTCATTGATGAATCCTTCTCAGTCTCTTTTTCTCTCTGTCTTCTTAAGCCTGCAGCGCCCCAGTGCTCAGTCCTCAGCCATCTCCTCTGTGTCTGCTCTCATTCCTTAGGTGAGCTCATCTATTCTCATGCTTTTAAACACCATTTTTGCTGCCAACTTCCAAATTTATATCTCCTCTCCAGCTTTTCTCCTGAACTTCACATTCAAATATTCAACAGCTTAATTGACATCTCTCCTCGGGTGTCTATGTCATACTTAAGATGCCCGAAAATGAACTGCTTATACTAACCCCAAAAGTTGCTCCCTCTGCAGTTCTATCTCAACTAATGAATGATAACGCTATCCTTCTGGTTGCTCAGGCCGAGCAACCTGAAGTCAGTTTTTGACTTCCCTCATCTCTTATACTCCTCATCTTGCTCATCCCTCAGGAAATCCTGCTAACTCTATTTTCAAAATATATCAAGAATCCAACCAATTCCTATTATCTCCATTGTTACCACCTTGTTCTACCCTACTTTCATCTTTCACTGCTTTAGTCTCCTAACTAGTCTCCTGTTTCTACCCTTGCCCTTCTGTGGTGGTTTAAAATATATTCACAAACTCTGACTCTTCAAAAGATAGAGCCTAACCCTCTCTCCTTGAGTGTGGACTGGACTTAGAAACTTGTTTCTGATAAACAGAATAAGGCAAAAGTGACGGTGTGCATCTTCTGAGAACTGGGTCATAGAGGACATTGCAGTTTCAGCCGCTTTCTCTTGGATCACTTGCTCTGGGGGAAACCAGCTGCCATGCTCTGAGGACTCTCAAACAACCCTCTGGAGAAACCCCATGTCAAGGAACTGAAGCTTCTTGCCAATACCCAACAGGGAACTGAGACCTCTTGCCAGCAGCTGTGTGGGTCAGGCTCTTGGAAATGAATCCTCTGGCCCCAGTAGAGCCTTGTGATGACTGTAGCCCCAGCTGACATCTCAACTGTGAGAGGTGAGAGACCCTGAGGCAGAATGACCCAACTTAGCTGCTTCCAAATTCCTGACCCACAGAAACTGAGAAACAATAAATGCTTATTGTTTTAAGCTGCAATATCTTTTGGAAATTTATGTAGAAATAGATAACTAATACACTTTCTTTTAATCTATTCTCAAAACAGCAACTACATGGATGCTTTAAAAATATGTCAGATCATGTCATTCCACTTTCACAGCTGTCCAATGGCTCCCCAGTTTCCTTAAGGTAAAATCCAAAGTCTTTAATGGCTGTTATGGACTGAAGGTGTCCCCCAAAAGTCTTGCATTGAAACCCCACTCCCTGATGTCATGGTATTGGGAGATGGGGTCTTTGGAGGTAATTAGGATTAGATGTCTTTATAAGAAGAGGATTAGTGCCCTTATGGGAGTCCTGAAAGAGCTTACTTCTCTCTGCCATGAGAGGATACAAGGAGAAGACACCATGTGAGAAACAGGAAGTGAGGCTTCACCAGACACTGAGTCTGCCAGCACCTTCATCTTGGAGTTCTCAGTCTCCAGGACTGAGAAATAAATGTTTGCTGTTTAAGGCATCCAGTCCATGGTATTTTTGTAGCAGCCTGACCAAACTAAAACAATGACCCACAAGATCCTACAGGATGTGACCCCTTCTCCCACTCTGTTTCCTCACTGACCTCACCTCCCTCTTATCCCCCTCACTTATTCAGCTCTAGCCACCCTGTTCTGTTTGATGTTCCTCAAACATCCTAGGGATACTCCCACCTTAGAGCCTTTGTACTTGTGGTTCCTGCCAAATGGGAAGCTTAGATATCTGCACAGCTAACTCCTTTATTTTCTTCACATCTGCTCAAATGTTACTGTTTCAATGAGGTATACTCTGGCCACATTATTTAAAATTGCACCCCATCCCTACTCTGGGACTCAGCATGCCATTGATCCTGCCTTAACATATGGTATAATTTACTTTTTCATGTTTATGTTATGTACTGCTTATTGTTTTACTGTTTCTCTCTCCAAAGAGCAGAAATCTTTGCCTATTTTGTTCATTTATTGATATATCCCAAGTACCTAAAATAGTGCCTGGCCAATAGTAGGTGCTCAATGTATATTTGTTGACTGATTTCCTCTTTTTAGAGTCTCACTTTTTAAGTACTTCCTTCAATACCAGAACCCACTTAATTTAAAGCACTGAATCCTGAGGCTTGTATGACCCATTTGAAGCTTTTGAAGGATATATGCAAACTTCATGAACATGGCCTTCATCATTCATTCATTCAACAAATATCTTTTTCTTGAGTTTATATTAAATGACAGGCATTTTGCTTGGTCCTGGGAATGCAAGCATAAATAAATCATAGCTGTAGTCTAAAGAAAATTACAGTTGAATAAGAAGGAAAAGATAACAAACAGTTCATGATAAGAGATGGGATAGGGTGGTAATAGTAATTAGTTTGGATTTAGATATGTTAAATTAAAGGTGCTTTTGGGATATCCAGGTAGAGATAAATGGGTCTGGAATTTATGAGAGAGGTTTGGGCAAGACATGTAGATTTGGTGTCATTGTCATATAGGAAGTGAATAAGTTCTGTCAGGAAGAATGTACATAGTGGAAAAAGGAGATTAAGAGTCTAATTTTGTAAAACATTTAGAGTGGGAGAGAATATAGTTAAAGGGGTTGTTTCTTTTCCTTCTGGACATAAGGTAGTATTGCATTTCTCTAGCCCCTGTGAAGTTATGGCCATACAACTTGCTTTGGTCAATGGCATGTGAGCAGAAATGATGTGTATCACTTCTTGGGAGAAGCTTTAAGAGGCAATACAGGAGTCAGCTGGTTCCCTTTTCCTTGCCCTGATGATTATAAAATGTGTTGAGATGGAACCTCCGTCACGTTGATTCCCTGAGTGATTATCAATATTGAAGCCCCTTAAGACCTGTCCTGGACTCATAGTGTGAGTGAGGAATATATTTTGTTGGGTTGTGCCAGTGTTTTGTTCATTATCATACTATAACCTGGTCTGTCCTAATGATTCAGAGAGGGTTTAAAGAAAAGGAGACTTTCAAGGAGATTAGGAAAGAATGATGAGAGAAGTTTTCAAGAAGATAAAGATATCAAATACTTCATTGCAAAATAAGAGATTGAAAAATGTTCATTTGATTTGGCATTTAGGAGGTCATTTGTAATTTTGCAATTTTTAAGTCATGCAATGTGAAAAAAACACAGTCCCTTTCAAATAGTTAACAATTAAAGAAAAATATTCAGGTCTGGACTGCAGGAAAATTGAGGCTCTTAACTGTTGCCCTTCCTTGCCTCTCATTTACTTTGCAAATATCAGCAATTGGCTTATGAGTCCACCAATTTCTCCCTCCTCTTTTCCCTTATCACTTTGAACTTACGTATCTTCATACTCCTTCCTTCTTTCCCTCCTTCCTGTCTCTGTTGGGGCCCTTTAGATTCTATAATAGCTTCCTCCATCTTTTCTTAGTAGAACTTCTTAAAAGAGAAACATGTAATTTTAATTGGCACTTCTTCACCTCTTCAGCCTATTGCAAATTGACTTTTGACCTCATCGATCTAGTGAAATGGCTTGTGCCAAGGAGATTTTTCATAAAAACCACATATAATTAGTTTTTAAACCTTCTGCATAAATCTCTTTAATTTTGTATTAGGACACAGTGCACGATTATTAGCTGAGTAGTTCATTTCGTCTTAGCCAGAGAGAAAATTGAACCTGTCAGTCAAACTGCATGGAATAAGAACTAACATATTTTTATTAGCAGTAAACAGAAACTTGTACAATAACAATATTTTTGTGTCACTTGAAATATTACCATTGGTTTCAAGTTTTGAAAGTATGCAAGGTGTTTTCTGTCCTTGTTTATGTTAGTTGGGATTTTGATTGCAGGCAGCTTACCTTTCATTTTTTTCCCTTCTGGCTTACGGTCGCAGTACTTGAGCACAATATAAAGAAGCCTTGTTCAATTTGAGACATCTCTGTAGTAATGCAGTAACATTACAAAATAACATTTCCCCCCTCTTTACAGATGGAAACTCAAAGAGGAGGATAAATTGCCACATTCACATTGCCACAGGGTATGAGTGTGTGTTTACTCAAACCTAGGTTTTCTGACTCCAAATTTAGAGCTGTTTTACTATCCCCAGCTACTTAGATGCAATACATGTACATAAGTAACAACAAAGATAAGGTGACTCTTCAAAGGAAATTAATTTTTTAAATGGGCATTTTTGTTCAAACATTACAAGACCATACATTTCTCTTAACTTTAAGTTATTTTGATGCCTTGTTGAAATCTTATATGTTGAATGAATTTAGATATTAAATGAGTTTAGGTTGGCAATAAAGAGCTGTTGTGCACTTTGATATTCTGCCGCATCACTCTTCTCTGAACAGACATGGTTACGTTGTCTTTAACAAATAAATGGATGTTTGATATTCTTTAGCAGTGAGAAGAGGTTAAAGAAGTTTGGGTAGAAATGGTGAGCTGAGTAACTGGATATGATTGTTAACTTAAACATAGGCACCAGACCGTTGATTTAAGTTTCAGTCTGTCCTAAAATATTCATGACAAAATTTTGTCAGCATCTCTGGCTCATTTATCCGTGTCTATGAATCTACAAAACAGTACTCTATCTGTAAGGCTGATATGTATATGATTAACATCTAGGCTCTTTAGATGATTTTTAAAACTAAAGTAATAGATATGTGAACACCAGATTAAAAAACCTGGCTTTGCTTTTCCCAGTTCAAATTTATATTAATAAAAACCTTCTCAAAGGCAGCCTCCTTAAGAATATGCACAGACGACTGGAAACACTCAAGACAATAAGATTAAGAAGATTAATTGGCGGACTCAGCAAGAAAAGGAATTCAGGGAATTTGGTTCTAGAAGGGCACTAGAACAAGCAAACAAGATGAGCAACCATTTGTTGGAAGAAATAGAAGTTTTTAGTTTCAGGCATATTTAAATTGGGAAAGAGTGAGGTTTTTTCCCAGGAGCTACGAGCATGATCAAAAACCTGGAGCTAAAAGGATATTACATGTGGAAAACAATGAAGCCAACCGCCTCACTGGAGGAGGTGGACAGGTGCAGTAAGGCCAGATTGTAGAGGCTACTACACGTGTTGGAATGAATGTTGAATGCAGCACAGAGCTGTTGAAGTTTCTTTCTTTCGCCATTTTATTTAGATATAATTGACATACAGCAATATATGTTTTTTTTTTTTGATGTCTCACTCTTTTTTTCCAGCTTTATTAAGGTATGATTGACAAATTAAAATTATATTACTTAGGTTGTACAATGTGGTTTCTTTCCTTTTTAGGATGCACAATAACATGATATATCATTTTTTTGTTTCATGTATTGGGTTGGCCAAAAGGTTCATTCGGGTTTTTCCGAAAGAGCTTACAGAAACCCGAAGGAACTTTTTGGCCAAACCAATATATATACATATTTTTTGTTAACATCTTCATTGGAGTATAATTACTTTACAATGGTGTGTTAGCTTCTGCTTTATAACAAAGTGAATCAGTTATACATATACATATATCCCCATATCTCTTCCCTCTTGCATCTCCCTCCCTCCAACCCTCCCTATCCCACCCCTCTAGGTGGTCACAAAGCACTGAGCTGATCTCCCTGTGCTATGCGGCTGCTTCCCACTAGCAATCTATTTTACATTTGATAGTGTATATATGTCCATGCCACTCTCTCACTTTGTCCCAGCTTACCCTTCCCCCTCCCCATATCCTCAAGTCCATTCTCTACATCTGAGTCTTTATTCCTGTCCTGCCCCTAGGTTCTTCAGAACCATTTTTTTTTTTGACTCCATATATATGTGTTAGCATACTGTATTTGTTTTTCTCTTTCTGACTTACTTCACTCTGTATGACAGACTCTAGGTCCATCCACCTCACTACAAATAAATCCATTTTATTTCTTTTTATGGCTGAGTAATATTCCGTTGCATATATGTGCCACATCTTCTTTATCCATTCTTCCGATGATGGACACTTAGGTTGCTTCCATGTCCTGGCTATTGTAAATAGAGCTGCAATGAACATTTTGGTACATGACTCTTTTTGAATTATGGTTTTCTCAGGGTATATGCCCAGTAGTGGGATTGCTGGGTCGTATGGTAGTTTTATTTTTAGTTTTTTAAGGAACCTCCATACTGTTCTCCATAGTGGCTGTATCAATTTACATTCCCACCAACAGTGCAAGAGTGTTCCCTTTTCTCAACACCCTCTCCAGCATTTATTGTTTGTAGATTTTTTGGTGATGGCCATTCTGACTGGTGTGAGATGATACCTCATTGTAGTTTTGATTTGCATTTCTGTAATGATTAGTGATGTTGAGCATCCTTTCATGTGTTTGTTGGCAATCTGTATGTCTTCTTTGGAGAAATGTCTATTTAGGTCATCTGCCCATTTTTGGATTGGGTTGTTTGTTTTTTTGATATTGAGCTGCAAGAGCTGCTTGTAAATTTTAGAGATTAATCCTTTGTCAGTTGCTTCATTTGCAAATATTTTCTCCCATTCTGAGGGTTGTCTTTCCGTCTTGTTTATGGTTTCCTTTGCTGTGCAAAAGCTTTGAAGTTTCATTAGGTCCCATTTGTTTATTTTTGTTTTTATTTCCATTTCTCTAAGAGGTGGGCAAAAAGGATCTTGCTGTGATTTATGTCATAGAGTGTTCTGCCTATGTTTTCCTCTAAGAGTTTTATACTGTCTGGCCTTACATTTAGGTCTTTAATCCATTTTGAGTTTATTTTTGTGTATGATGTTAGGGAGTGTTCTAATTTCATTCTTTTACATGTAGCTGTCCAGTTTTCCCAGCACCACTTATTGAAGAGGCTGTCTTTTCTCCACTGTATATTCTTGCCTCCTTTATCAAAGATAAGGTGACCATAGGTGCGTGGGTTTATCTCTGGGCTTTCTACCCTGTTCCATTGATCTATATTTCTGTTTTTGTGTCAGTACCATACTGTCTTGATTACTGTAGCTTTGTAGTATAGTCTGAAGTCAGGGAGCCTGATTCCTCCAGCTCCGTTTTTCTTTCTCAAGATTGCTTTGGCTATTCGGGGTCTTTTGTGTTTCCATACAAATTGTGAAATTTTTTGTTCTAGTTCTGTGAAAAATGCCAGTGGTAGTTTGATAGGGATTGCATTGAATCTGTAGATTGCTTTGGGTAGTATAGTCATTTTCACAATGTTGATTCTTCCAATCCAAGAATGTGATATATCTCTCCATCTGTTTGTATCATCTTTAATTTCTTTCATCAGTGTTTTATAATGTTCTGCATACAGGTCTTTTGTCTCCTTAGGTAGGTTGATTCTTAGATATTTTATTCTTTTTGTTGCAGTGGTAAATGGGAGTGTTTTCTTAATTTCACTTTCAGATTTTTCATCATTAGTGTATAGGAATGCAAGAGATTTCTGTGCATTAATTTTGTATCCTGCTACTTTACCAAATTCATTGATTAGCTCTTGTAGTTTTCTGGTACCATCTTTAGGATTTTCTATGTATAGTATCATGTCATCTGCAAACAGTGACAGCTTTACTTCTTTTTCTGATTTGGATTCCTTCTATTTCTTTTTCTTCTCTGATTGCTGTGGCTAAAACTTCCGAAACTATGTTGAATAATAGTGGTGAGAGTGGGCAACCTTGTCTTGTTCCTGATCTTAGTGGAAATGGTTTCAGTTTTTCCCCATTGAGGACGATGTTGGCTGTGGGTATGTCATATATGGCCTTTATTATGTTGAGGTAAGTTCCCTCTATGCCTACTCTCTGGAGGGTTTTTATCATAAGTGGGTGTTGAATTTTGTCAAAAGCTTTCTCTGCATCGATTGAGATGATCATATGGTTTTTCTCCTTCAATTTGTTAATATGGTGTATCACATTGATTGATTTGTGTATATTGAAGAATCCTTGCATTCCTGGGATAAACCCCACTGGATCATGGTGTTTGATCCTTTTAATGTGCTGTTGGATTCTGTTTGCTAGTATTTTGTTGAGGATTTTTGCATCTGTGTTCATCAGTGATATTGGCCTGTAGTTTTCTTTCTTTGTGACATCTTTGTCTGGTTTTGGTATCAGTGGATGGTGGCCTTGTAGAATGAGTTTGGGAGTGTTCCTCCCTCTGCTATATTTTGGAAGAGTTTGAGAAGGATAAGTGTTACTTCTTCTCTAAATGTTTGATAGAATTCACCTGTGAAGCCATCTGGTCCTGGGCTTTTGTTTGTTGGAAGATTTTTAATCACAGTTTCAATTTCAGTGCTTGTGATTGGTCTGTTCATATTTTCTATTTCTTCCTGGTTCAGTTTCGGAAGGTTGTGCATTTCTAAGAATCTGTCCATTTCTTCCAGATTGTCCATTTTATTGGCATAGAGTTGCTTGTAGTAATCTCTCATGATCCTTTGTATTTCTGCAGTGTCAGTTGTTACTTCTCCTTTTTCATTTCTAATTGTATTTATTTGAGTCTTTTCCCTTTTTTTCTTGATGAGTCTGGCTAATGGTTTTTCAATTTTGTTTATCTTCTCAAAGAACCAGCTTTTAGTTTTATTGATCCTTGCTATTGTTTTCTTCATTTTTTTTCATTTATTTCTGATCTGATCTTTATGATTTCTTCCTTCTGCTAACTTTGGGGCTTTTTTGTTTTTCTTTCTCTAATTGTTTTAAGTGTAAGGTTAGGTTGTTTATTTGAGATGTTTCTTGTTTCTTAAGGTAGGATTGTATTGCTATAAACTTCCCTCTTAGAACTGCTTTTGCTGCATCCCATAGGTTTTGGGTCGTCGTGTTTTCATTGTCATTTGTTTCTAGGTATTTTTTGATTTCCTCTTTGATTTCTTCAGTGATCTCTTGGTTATTAAGTAGTGTATTGTTTAGCCTCCATGTGTTTGTATTTTTTACAGATTTTTTTTTTCCTGTAATTGATATCTAGTCTCATAGTGTTGTGGTCGGAAAAGATACTTGATACGATTTCAATTTTCTTAAATTTACCAAGGCTTGATTTGTGACCCAAGATATCATCTATCCTGGAGAATGTTCCATGAGCACTTGAGAAAAATGTGTATTCTGTTGTTTTGGGGTGGAATGTCCTATAAATATCAATTAAGTCCATCATGTTTAATGTATCATTTAAAGCTTGTGTTTCCTTATTTATTTTCATTTTGGATGATCTGTCCATTGGTGAAAGTGGGATGTTAAAGTCCCCTACTATGATTGTGTTACTGTCGATTTCCCCTTTCATAGCTGTTAGTATTTGCCTTATGTTTTGAGGTGCTCCTATGTTGGGTGCATAAATATTTACACTTGTTATATCTTCTTCTTGGATTGATCCCTTGACCATTATAGTGTCCTTCTTTGTCTCTTGTAATAGTCTTTGTTTTAAAGTCTATTTTGTCTGGTATGAGAATTTCTACTCCAGCTTTCTTTTGATTTCCATTTGCATGGAATATCTTTTTCCATCCCCTCAATTTCAGTCTGTATATGTCCCTAGGTCTGAAGTGGGTCTCTTGTAGACAGCATATATACGGGTCTTGTTTTTGTATCCATTCAGCCAGTCTATGTCTTTTGGTGGGAGCACTTAATCCATTTACATTTGAGGTAATTATCGATATGTATGATCCTATTCCCATTTTCTTAATTGTTTTGGGTTTGTTATTGTAGGTCTTTTCCTTCTCTTGTGTTTCCTGCCTAGAGAAGTTCCTTTAGCATTTGTTGTAAAGCTGGTTTGGTGGTGCTGAACTCTCTCAGCTTTTGCTTGTGTGTAAAGGTTTTAATTTCTCCATCAAATCTGAATGAGATCCTTGCTGGGTAGAGTAATCTTGGTTATAGGTTTTTCTCCTTGATCACTTTAAATATGCCCTACCACTCCCTCCTGTCTTGCAGAGTTTCTGCTGAAAGATCAGCTGTTAACCGTATGGGGATTGCCTTGTGTGTTATTTGTTGTTTTTCCCTTGCTGCTTTTAACATTTTTCCTTTGTATTTAATTTTTGATAGTTTGATTAATATGTGTCTTGGTGAGTTTCTCCTTGGATTTATCCTGTATGGGACGGTCTGTGCTTCCTGGACTTGATTGACTATTTCCTTTCCCATATTAGGGAAGTTTTCAACTATAATCTCTTCAAATATTTTCTCAGTCCTTTTCTTTTTCTCTTCTTCTTCTGGGACCCCTATAATTCGAATGTTGTTGCGTTTAATGTTGTCCCAGAGGTCTCTGAGACTGTCCTCAGTTCTTTTCATTCTTTTTTCTTTATTCTGCTCTGCAGTAGTTATTTCCACTATTTTATCTTCTAGGTCACTTATCCGTTCTTCTGCCTCAGTTATTCTGCTATTGATCCCTTCTAGAGAATTTTAAATTTCATTTATTGTGTTGTTCATCATTGTTTGTTTGCTCTTTAGTTCTTCTAGGTCCTTGTTAAACGTTTCTTGTATTTTCTCCATTGTATTTCCAAGATTTTGGATCATCTTTACTATCATTATTCTGAATTCTTTTTCAGGTAGACTGCCTATTTCCTCTTCCTTTGTTAGGTCTGGTGGGTTTTTACCTTGCTCCTTCATCTGCTGTGTGTTTCTCTGTCTTCTCATTTTTCTTAACTTACTGTGTTTGAGATCTGCTTTTCACAGGCTGCACATTCGTAGTTCCCATTGTTTTTGGTGTCTGCCCCCAGTGGCTCAGGTTCATTCAGTGGGTTGTGTAGGCTTCCTAGAGGAGGGGACTAGTGCCTGTGTTCTGGTGGATGAGGCTGGATCTTGTCTTTCTGGTGAGCAGGTCCACATCTGGTGGTGTGTTTTGGGGGTGTCTGTAGCCTTATTAAGATTTTAGGCAGCCTCTCTGCTAATGGGTGTGGTTGTGTTCCTGTCTTGCTAGTTGTTTGGCATAGGGTGTCTAGCACTATATCTTGCTGGTCGTTGAGTGGAGCTGGGTCTTGGTGTTGAGATGGATATCTCTGGGAGATTCTCGCTGTTCAATATTACGTGGAGCTGGGAGGTCTCTTGTGGACCAGTGTCCTGAACTTGGCTCTCCCACCTCAGAGACACAGCCTGATGCCTGGCTGGAGCACCAAGAGCCTGTCATCCACATGGCTCAGAATAAAAGGGAGAAAAAAAAGAAAGAAAGAAAGAAGAAGATAAAATAAAATAAAATAAAGTTATTAAAATAAAACATAATTATTAAAAAAAATTGTTTTTAAGTAATAAAGAAGAAAGAAGAAAAGAAAGAAAGAAGAGAGCAACCAAACCAAAAAACAATTCCACCAATGATAACAAGCACTAAAAACTATACAAAAAAAGAAAGAAAGAAAGAAAGAAATGGACAGACAGAACCCTAGGACAAATGGTAAAAGCAAAGTTATATAGACAAAATCACACACAGAAGCATACACATACACACTCACAAAAAGAGAAAAAGGGGGGAAAAATATATATCTTTGCTCCCGAAGTCCACCTCCTCAATTTGGGATGATTCATTGTCTATTCAGGTATTCCACTGATGCAGGGTACATCAAGTTGATTGTGGAGATTTAATCTGCTGCTCCTGGGGCTGCTGGGAGAAATTTCCCTTTCTCTTCTTTGTTCGCACAGCTCCCAGGGTTCAGCTTTGGATTTGGCCCCGCCTCTGCATGTAGGTCGCCTGAGAGCATCTCTTCTTTGCTCAGACAGGATGGGGTTAAAGGAGCAGCTGCTTCGGGGTCTCTGGCTCACTCAGGCCGGGTGGAGGGAAGGGTATGGATGCGGGGCGAGCCTGCGGTGGCAGAGGCCGGTGTGACGTTGCAGCAGCCTGAGGCGCACCGTGTGTTCTCCCGGGGAAGTTGTCCCTGGACCTCGGGACCCTGGCAGTGGCGGCCTGCACAGGCTCCCGGGAGGGGAGGTGTGGAGAGTGACCTGTGCTTGCACACAGGCTTCTTGGTAGCTGCAGCAGCAGCCTTAGCGTCTCATGCCCGTCTCTGGGGTCTGCGCTGATAGCCGCGGCTTGCGCCTGTCTCTGGAGCTCGGTTAGGCGGTGCTCTGAATCTCCTCTCCTCGTGCACCCCGAAACAATGGTCTCTTGCCTCTTCGGCAGCTCCAGACTTTTTCCCGGACTCCCTCCCGGCTAGCTGTGGTGCACTAGCCCCCTTCAGGCTGTGTTCATGCCGCCAACCCCAGTCCTCTCCCTGCGATCCGACCGAAGCCCAAGCCTCAGCTCCCAGCCCCTGCCTGCCCCGGCGGGGCAGCAGACAAGCCTCTCGGGCTGGTGAGTGCTGCTTGGCACCGATCCTCCATGCGGGAATCTCTCTGCTTTGCCCTCCGCACCCCTGTGGCTGCGCTCTCCTCCGTGGCTCCGAAGCTCCCCCCCTCCGCCACCCACAGTCTCCGCCCGTGGAGGGGCTTCTTAGTGTGTGGAAACCTTTCCTCCTTCCCAGCTCCCTCCCACTGGTGCAGGTCCCGTCTCTATTCTTTTGTCTCTGTTTTTTCTTTTTTCTTTTGCCCTACCCAGGTACGTGGGGAGTTTCTTGCCTTTTGGGACGTCTGAGGTCTTCTGCCAGCGTTCAGTAGGTGTTCTGTAGGAGTTGTTCCACATGTAGATGTATTTCTGATGTATTTGTGGGGAGGAAGGTGATCTCTGCATCTTACTCTTCCGCCATCTTGAAGCTCCCCCTCCAATATATAAGTTTAAGGTGTACAACATAATGATATAATATCATTGATATATCGATATATGTATATGTATTGATACATTGATATATATAGATGCATTGTTATATAAAACAAAGTGATCACCACAATAAGCTTAGTTAACATCCATCACCTCACATAGTTACACAATTTTTTTCTTGTGATGAGAACCTTTAAGATCTGTTCTCTTAGCATCTGTCAAAAAAAAAAAAGATTCTGTATTGTTGTTAATTATAGTTATCATGCTGTGTATTACATCTGTTTGGCCTTGATCTCCGGTGGCCTCGGCCTGCAGCGGCTTGAAGCAAGGTTTCAGTTCCTGACCAGAGATTGAGGTCGGGTTGCAGTGGTGAGAGCACCGAATCCTAGCCACTAGACCACTGGTCAGTGACAAGGCCCTGGCCCTTCGGCTTTGCAGAAAAAGAATTCCCACAAAGACGGAAAGTAGTGAAACAAGTAAAGTGTTTATAGGGAAGAAAAAAGAGTACAGTAAGTGTGGATAGACACACCACTGGACTCAGAGAGAGTCGAGACCTCGTGGCAGTTTAAATCACTTATATGGGGCACTTTTTCCCGGTTTCCTTTGGCCAGTCATTTTGATTTGCCTGGTTCAGAGTTCGTATTTGGTATATCTCAGGATCCTCCCACGTGTGCATGCGCATCTCTTACTACCAAAGAGGCCTATGGGTAGTTAGCATCACTTACTATGGGGTGGCACCCCCTCCCTTTTTGACCTCTAAGGAGCTTTTCTGTGCATGTGTAGTCCGGGAGGTCCCCTGACTTCAGGAATGAGAAATATGTGGTTTCTTATCTTCTATCTGGATAGGGCCCAGGCTCCTCCCTTGATTGCCCTGCTATTTTCGTCTTGGAGTATCAGTCCACAGAGAACAAACTCCAACTGTTTGCCCCTGGGGCCAATCTATCTCCTCCCTCAGCCTGATTTTGGGTTTTGGAATTTGGAAGGAAGTAATCAGACTCAAGGAGATCAGCAATTACTGTTTTACAAAATTTTGATTTCATATACCAGTGAAGTTCCTAAAAAAATTCTTGAGGACTAGCATATAGTTGTCAAATATTTACTTACCTACGGAAGGATTTTAAAAAAACAACACCATATTCTATCGTCACTATTTCAAAAAAGAATTGAATTTTAACCTCAAATTATAGGAAGCACAAGTGTGTCCTTCCAGAGTAAAGGACGGAACATTAATAATGAATAATCTTGGTGTTATTAAAGACTTACTGCATTGTCTTTTTTTTTTTTTTTTTTTTTTTTTTTAAATTTTATAGCTACTTTTATTTTTATTTATTTATTTATTTTTGGCTATGCTGGGTCTTCGGTTCGTGCGAGGGCTTTCTCTAGTTGCGGCAAGTGGGGGCCACTCTTCATCGCGGTGCGGGGACCGCTCTTCATCGCGGTGCGCGGGCCTCTCACTATCGCGGCCTCTCCTGTTGCGGAGCACAGGCTCCAGACGCGCAGGCTCAGTAGCTGTGGCTCACGGGCCCAGCTGCTCCGCGGCATGTGGGATCTTCCCAGACCAGGGCTCGAACCCGTGTCCCCTGCATTAGCAGGCAGATTCTCAACCACTGCGCCACCAGGGAAGCCCTACTGCATTGTCTTTATTTTCTCATTTCCTCTTGTAAAATATTGTCACATACCTGCATGTCTCCTCAGACTGATGGCTGAGATTTACTGAGCTAGGAGAATATCATAATTATTCGGGCGTAAGATGATGAGAACCTGGGAAAGGAGGAGGAAGAACAAATGAAGGAAGGAAGATGATGATGGAAGAATGACAGCACTTGGTGACAGACTGAATGTAGAAAATAAAGGAAGAGAGTGAAAGATACCTACAAAAATTTTACTGTGCCCTTATAGTTTTTAATAGTCAGCATTGCACATAACATTGTCCTAATTCGTCTCATAACAGATCCTTTGGAATGTCATATCAACTGATTGCTGTCTTTCTGTCGTCTTCATCAGGACCAGAAACCAGAAATGCAACTTACCAAATATATGAAGATCATGTTTTTATTGGTGATTGATGAGTTAAAATATTTCTCCATCTAAAAGAAAACTGATCTTGAGTAAGATTTGAAAGGAGGCAAGAAATTTCACCTTATAGGAGGTTAGAAAGTTTGCTTTAATGAACCACCATCATATAGTAGTATCAAGCTTTTCCGTTTTTTTTTTTTTTTTTTAAAAACAATTACCAGGATTCTTAGTGTTTAATACTGATATTTTGTTCCTGAGTGCGATTTGCCATTTAGCAATTGCCAGGTTTTACTGTTGTAGAAATTCTGATTCTTTTTCTTTTTCAATGGGATGATGCCATGATATAAAAAGAGGTATAAGAGTTTTTATATTTGTAGAAAAAGAGCAAAGATGCTTTGTGACTTTGGAAATTATATTTCAAGGTTACTCACAAGAGGATACCTTGTTTAGGAAAGAAGGTGATTTTTTTTTTTTCTTTTGAGCAGGAGATTTATTCAAAAATAGTTAATGGCAAATGTGTTCTTTGCTGAATGTTAATCTACATCATTAATTTAAGATGTTCTTAATCTATGATTCTGGACTTCTTTTAAATGTCAAACTCTGGAAAGGCTAAACTGACTCACTCCACTGCTAGCTAATAGCTAGTATTGTCTTTGCTGTAGGGCATTTAAAATGAAATTTTGAGGTATATTGAAAAAAGTTACCAGTTCACTTACTATACAATATCTTGGAATGTGAATATCTGAATGAAAAAAAATTCAATAAACAGCTGTGGAGTTATTTTCTGGAATTCACAACACAATAAGGAGAAAAGTTTTGTGGCTTTGATCATAAAGGAAATGAATCATTTAATTTTACCCTTAGTGATTGTACACAGTTTCAGCACCCAGTAAGAAGTCTGTATACATTTAAATAACTTAAACAATTATTAGAAGAAAGTTGCTAGAAATAAATGACATTTATGTAAAGAGGAGACTGAGTTCAAACTGGTAGTGCTTTAAAATTTCCATAAGAGCAAATTCAAGTTCAGAACAGGGTTTAGGATTTAGTAACAATTAAAGCAATTTCAATCCCTTAATCCCTTTGTGATAACTATATTCATCATTTAATCATTTTACAAGGAAAAGAATAAAAATGTTAATGTTGATTCCTAACACACTTGTGACTGAAAATTTTATTATATATTATAAATACTTATGGCCCCAAATAGCTGTTTGATTTACAGTATAGGTATTGAAATATAATGAAAATTTCTGCTGTGTTTGTCATCACTGCAAGAGCAGTATGAATAATACTTCAAATAAAAATACTTCCTTATTTGACCTTTTCCAAAGATGTTTTAAAGTACAAGAATGCCTCCTTTTTTTGGTCTGATGTTTCCAGACCTTTACTAATCATCTTGAAGGTGATTATTTTCTTAGTTGATCCTAGCCTCGTGAAAGAATTCTATCTAGAGATTTAAATATATTATTAATTTAGAAAATAAATTTCAAACTACTCATGCTGTTTTACCTAGAATTATTACATTATTAAGAGTAAATATCTTATTAAACTCAATAGGGAGACGGAAAGTGAATAAACAAGATTTATTTCTAAGGGAGGTACCTGAGTGAATATAAAATAACTAACAAAAAAAAAATTAAAGTTAATAAAATGGGGCAGCTAAATCATATAAGTAAACAAAATTTATATTGAAAAGGCCTTGTAAATATTAACTTCGATTTTCCTAGATTGCCATATGGAATTGCTATTATTTGAAATCAAAACAAAACGTGTGAGATATCTGACATTTTACTTAAGTTTATTTAAACAAAGTTCGTATGTTTTCTGAACCAGCTACAATTTTTGAGACACCGTTCCAAGTGCTCATATTTATTAGCCATTTAATCCTCACAACAACACCATGACCTGGAAACCCTAGTTATGCCCATCTTCTAGATGAGGAAAGTACAATGTAGAGCTCCTAATGGACATGTAGCACTTAGCAGCTGTGTGGTCTTGGGTTTGAGTCATGTCACCTATTGAGAATTCTATTTCATGATTTCTTCTCATCCCCTGTAGTCCTTCTGTCACAAAGTACTATAATTTCATTATTTCTTCAGATTGTTCTTTCTTCTCCTTTTTTGGGTTCTTGCTACTTACACCTGAATAACCATCGTATTATGGTCTCTTGGTTTAGCCAATCTCAGGCATCATTCTGAGGACTTGAGAGGATTTGTGATGAAATTTTAGTACCTATCCTCTTAACCAATTAATCTAGTTCTGGGTTAATCTAGTTTAAAAAATCATTCTTACACAACAGCCATTATTTATATACTGTTGTAGGAGCCACTATGTGTAGTCACTTATTAGCACTTACCAAGGCACTTTCTTACTTTATGATCTCCCAAACGGTCTCCCTGCATCTACTCTTGTTCTCTCTATTTTATTCTTTATTATTCAGCTGCCAGAACTACTATTTTAGAATGTGAATTGGATCATGTCACTTCCTTTCCAAAATCCTTGCTCATTTGCATGCTTCATGTCTCACCTCTCCAGAGAGGCATTCTTTGACTCCTCTGGCTAAGGTACAGCCTACTGCTATTCTCTAATGGCAGTTGGTTCTTATCCTGCAGGATTCTAACTCTGGATCATGATTCTATATTTATTCATTTGTTTAATTTTTTTTTAAATTAATTAATTAATTAATTAATTTATGGCTGTGTTGGGTCTTCGTTTCTGTGCGAGGGCTTTCTCCAGTTGTGGCAAGCGGGGGCCACTCTTCATTGCAGTGCGTGGGACTCTCACTATCGTGGCCTCTCTTGTTGCGGAGCGCAGGCTCAGTAGTTGTGGCTCACGGGCCCAGTCGCTCCACGGCATGTGGGATCCTCCCAGACCAGGGCTCGAACCCGTGTCCCCTGCATTGACAGGCAGACTCTCAACCACTGCGCCACCAGGGGAGCCCCCATTTGTTTAATTTTAAAATGTATTTCTTATGCACCAAACTATGAGCTCACTGAGGGCAGGGACTCTGTCTGCCTTGTTCACCAATGTGTCATCAGCATTCAGCACAGTCTCATGTGCACACTGGATTCTCAATAAATATTTGTGGAATATGATTACAATCTTATGTATTTCAGTGTATTTCAATGATGGTGACAGAAATATGAGCCTGAAGAAAATTTGTAGAGTCCAAATTTGAGATGAGTTAGAGATAAGGAATGTAAAATCTCAAAAATGGTGGAGGTGGGACTATGTCTCTGAGAAGACTGAACTCTATATTTATGCCCCATTTTATTTTTGTACAAATTATTTTAAACAAGGAGGAACTTGAAAAGATCATCATAGAAGCAAATAACTTGTCTTCATGCAAAAACCAGTAGTGATAGTGAAGGGAATCAGAATATGCTACCCCAAAATATGCCACGTAATAAATATAAGGATTATTTTGAGCTGAAGGCAATTAAGAAACAGTACATGCAGAAAGAGGTCTCTGCCCTTCCCCTTTCTGTCTAAAAGCATGACAAAAATTTCCCTTTTGGAAGATCTTCCTCTCCCGTCTCCTGTACCAGGAGGAGAAAAACAACTATTATCACTGGAGTCAGAAAGCACTGAGATGGATCTGCATGCACAACCCTGACTAAAATGACCTCTATTGTCCTTTACTTTCTTCTAAATGTTTACCTTTGCACAATTTACCATGCTAGAAACCCAAATCCCTTTTCCTTTGTCTTATCAATTTGCAACAAATTTATTGCCTTTTGTTAAACTGGTATGGAAGGAACCTGCCCCTCCCCCCCCCCCAAAATCTAATGGCTTCTGTAGGTTTTCATTTCTTTTCTATGAAGACCTCCATGCACATAAAAAATTAAAATATTAACAAATAAAATTTGTATTCTTTTTTTCCTGGTAATCTGTCTTTTGTCACTTTAATTCACAGGCCTCAGGTACTAAACCTAAGAGGGTAGAGGAAAAAAAAATTTTTTCCCCCTACAATAGTAAGTCTTAGGTGATTTCTAGCTGTATGAACAATTAGAATTACGGCTCTTGCTTTCTGGATAAGGAGATGAGGGCTTGCCAGATCTGGCCTCTTGCCTGATAGCCATAACTTTGAGATGTCTGTTTGCACTGCATTAAATTTCTTTGCTATGCTACATGGGCTCCTTTGGTAGGACCTCCTAGCCTTTCACTGTCTGTTTCTCTCCTTTGTCTAATGGGTACATGTGGCTATTTAAATTTAAATTAATAGAAATTGGCTAGTGGCTACCCTACTGGACAGTGCAGATGTTGAACACATCCATCATTGCAGGAAGTTCTATTGGATAGCACTGCCTTAGGTTGTTCCTAAAGGACTTGGACTGTAAGTAGACATAACAGTACAGCTTCTTAGCCTTGTGTTCAGGTGGCTATATTACCTTCTTGACATCTACATGAAATTTACAGCCACATAGACTGAGCTAATGGAGCAATAATCCATATTTAATTGTCACATACTTTTGACAGATAATGAAACTGATAAAATATTAACTACCCATATAAAGCACTGAGGAGCAGAAGTTGTTTGGCTTAGATATAAAGAAAGAGGAGATGATATTAGTACAGTGTTCAGAGGAAAGGGAATCAACTGTAGATATGTCATGCCAGGGTTGAGTTGGCTGATCCTGGCTGGCCAGGCAGGTGTCCATTTCCTCCCATGCCATTCCTGACCTCCCCAGTGAAAGAGATCTAGATGAAACAGCACAATTGTTTTGACAAAGATCTAGAAGCAGTAATAGTTGTTTGGTGTATGAGATTGATCTAGGAATTGTGTGGTTGATAGTGCTAGCTGCAATTACTAATAAATGAGGCTAAATGTAGCAAAATCATATATCTTTTGTTTTGCAAAACTTTCTTAAAGAAAAGCCATAGGTGAGGTTAGAGAGGTTAAGCTTATGGCATTTCCTCCAGCAAAATCTCAAGAAGAGATAAACTAGGTAGTTAAATAATCCTAAGGGTTAGATTACATGAGCAGTCCAACTTGCTTTAAGTAAGCATTTAAGCAATTCTTGTTAAATGAATAATCTGTTTTCTATTTATAACTTTATTCAGATTTACCACCATAATGAATGTTCAGTCAACAACTTTTCACCCACCATGATGACTCTTGAAAAATGATACCATTTTGACCAATGATTCTTCTTCTTTTTACCCCCTGAAACAACTTGTTCACCAAAAGATACGTTAAATAAATATACTATAAAAAGTGACATTTCAACATTATGGTATCAGGCAAAGACACATTCAACAATTTACTTGACATAATTTCTGGACAGAGGTTATCATATGGAACATATTTGAATTGCCTGCCATTTATGGATGAATACAAAATATTTTGCTTTGTGCATGTAGGGGAGGGAAAAATATCTGTCCACTCTAACCTCCTAGGTTCTCTCTGGCTGGGGCCCTGACTGACAAAAGACAGATTAAGAAAGGAAAAGCATACAAGTTTCTTTCATATAAGTTTTATGTGACATGGGAAGCTTCAAAAGGAGTGAAGACCCAAATAAATGGTTAAATCTGAGTATTTTTATACTAGGTTAAATGAAGAGTGGAAAGTTATGGAAAAATGTGATAGGACAAAGGGTATGAGCTAAGGCTATAAACTGGGGGAAATTAGCAAGGGCTGTTCATTCACATTCCTCTCCAGGTCTTTCCATCTTTAGGGATAAGGTTGATCCATTCCTCTGGGTATAAGGAGGGCACCTCTCACATAAGGGTTACATGACCTGCTTCAGGAGAGGAAAGAAGGTCAAAGAGTCCTTTCTGGGCCTGCCATTTGTCAAAGTCCTTCAGTTTAAAACAAGCTGCCAAGAAACCTGATTTTAGGGTAGCATGTTCTGAACTCCATTGTGTGCATACTCTAAGGAGAGAGTTGAAGATGTAGTATCTTCTGTGAATCTTCAGTCTTTCATGCCCTCCTATACTTAGCCTATATTTTGCCCAAAAAGTGTTTTTTTTGGCATATAATTTTAAGTGCCGTTTAAGTGCAAAATAATCATGAGCCTCCAAATCTGAAAGATTGGTGAAGAAAATGTTTCAGAAATAAGAAAAAAGGACAAGTACAATAACATTGCATTTTATATACAAGCTGTATTTGTTTCCTTTCAAATTGCTGTTTATTACTAATATAAACACGTTTTCATTCAACTGATATATTTTTCTAGCTGTGAAAATTGAGTATCTTGTGTTGAGATGAAACACATCACAATTTTCCCATTAAATTTAATGGAAACACTTAAAAAAATTTTTTTTTAAAGCTCTTTACTTAACGGCAGGGTTTTCAAGCACTAATGAAAATCATTAAGCAGGGGATAGGTGTACTTGAAAAACAACACTTTGATTGGGACATGTAATGACTACTAAGCCCTGTAGAAGATCCTGCAGTTTGAGAAGCCATCACTGTAAATGAGAAGTCTGGACAGTTTTGTCATCATTTCTGCCTAATATTTATCTAGGTTGAATTCTTTTGCCATAAAGCTGTCAAATTTTCCACTCTGCTTTCTATCTCCCACTTCTTATGGGCTCTGACAAGAGTTAGCAACTTCACCCGCCTTTGCTAAATTAACATTATTCTCACTGCAATTCACTAACATTTATGAAATAATACAGATGGTTGAGAGTCTTCTCTTTTTTTCCCACATTTAAAATTATTCACCACAAATCCTTGTTTTATGTTATTAAGTCAGTAAAAAGTTTTGCTTTAAGCTATTTTTTTCTCAAGAAATGTTTAATAAAAGACCAAAATAATTTTGAAAAATCCTTTGCTATTCCTCAATGCACTTGTTTCTTAACATCTTATTTCTCAAAATAAAACAAGGGCAATTTAGATAGTATAAAGCTATACAACTATGTATGTACATATAATTATATATAAATATAGCTATAACTATATATGTATATTTTTTCCTTTCTAAAATGTGTAGGCCATATTTTTCATATTGCTTTAAAAAATCCTGCTTAGTTCTTCTGATGTATGTAAATATGTCTCAGTAAATCTGGTTTCCTGAGTTAAATTTTGGGGGCTAAATAACTCAATAAACTTTTATTGTGGGTGTATACAAAATGTGGCCTGCTTCTCCATAAGTAACTCTTCTTGTATACAATGGAAGAACCCTTTATTAGTCAGGACTAGTGGTCATTTTATTGTGGTCATTTATTTGTACCTCTAATACTCTTAAGGAGAGGAAGACAAAGAGAAAATCAAATTATCTCACTCAGTTATTTATTTGATGGAGGAGGAAAGTTAAAGTTAATGACTAATGAGATATATATGACTTCCTGGTCATAGATTGTTGAATAGCAATTTTTAGGTCTAAAATGTGAGACATCATTAATTTCATCAAAAATGATTTTAATCAATGATTGTATCATGTTGCATTGCACAAAATAAGCTTTCAGTAAATATTAACATCAGTTTGTACAAATTTATATATTATCTACTTTAATAGGCATTTTATTGAATTTATGTATGTAATAATGTGAAAGACATTAATATTAAAATTAAATTGTGAACATTCTGTATCACATTACCATAAATATCATTGTTTAGGTACCAAAAATGTGTCTTCAAGTAGTTTCATCTGATTTACTTCTGAGAGTAACTTTTATTTAGGGGCATTTTAAAATACAAGAGCTTGGATTTTAAGTATTTAGGCTGTGCCTACATGAGTTAGCTAACTAAAGCAAGAATGAAAAATATTTTGGTTTTTATCTGGGTAGCTTTAGACCAAAACACATCCATTAGTAGGGAAAATTTTTTTCAACCTAAGCTTTTAAAGGGCTTATGTTGGCTGAATTAGCTGTCTAGTTTCTACATTCACTCATTTATTGTCATTATATTGTACATTCAGAAAACAATATTAACTGTCTGATTAATCCTATGGAAAATCTCTAATATTTCTTAAATTTGTGGGTATAATTTTTCTGAATTAGCGCTTTTAAAAATTCAAGCTCATTCAATAATAACACAATAAATCATTATAATTAACTCCAGTGCAATTCTATGCTAAGGAAAATATTTTATTTGGATAAAATATTTACTCAAATTTATACATTATAAATTAAATATTTATAGTAAAGTATAAAATAGATTGTTACCCAAACAAATAGAAAATTCACAGTTGTTTATTGAACACTCGACATGATACAATCTGATATTTTAAAAATAGAATTATTTCATTTTCATTGCTGTTTCCTTAAAGACGTTTGAATTGCATCATTAAGAGTTTTATAGAATATGAATATCTTCTTTAAGGATTAAAGAAAACCAACAGAAAACAGAGTCTATTGCCTGCTATCTATAGGATAAAGTAAAAATGGGAGAGGGGATTTGACTCTGAGTTAAGACGGATTATGTGCTAGTCACTGTCCTTTAGAGAGTAAACCTCAATTAATTTTTCCAACAGCGCTTTGAGGTAATTATTGTCTCCATTTTACACAGGAGAAAACTGAAGTTCAGTGTGGTTAATTAATTTGCTCAAGGTCACAGAGTTAGTAAATGGTGGAATCAGCATTTGAACACAGTTATATCTGATACCATGTTTTTTATGCTGTAGGGGAGCAAAATTTTCCACCCCAAAATGTGCAATTAAGACCCAGAAGACTCAGGAAAAACCTTTGACCTTCCCCCAATGGCCTAAAAGAATGTAGATAGAAGACCTGTTCCAGGAAGGGAGCGATCACCATAGATAAGTACAGTATCAGCTAGGAATGGTAGGTGGGAGGAACCTAGCAAAGTCTAGTTTTAAAAATTTCTCTCTGTGTCCCATAGTCTCTGCATGCCCAGCAAACATTTGTTTACCAAACATGTGCTTTTCCATCTCTATGTGAATTGCCTATCTCCCTTTTGAAGTCTCAAACCACTACCCCCAACATCCTCTTTCGTCTTTACCTGAAGATGGCATTTAAGATGAGGGTCTTAGGCATTTTGGTGAGTTACACGGTTTTCCTGGGTCTTTCCCATGTATACATGTTTTTAAACTTTTGTTTTATTTCTTCCTGTTAATCGATCTCACGTCAATTTAATTCTTAGACCAGCCAGAAGAACCTAGAAGGACAGAGGGAAATTTTTTCCTCCTTGACAACACCTTAACTTTTCCTTCATTCCTTAATTATTGAAAAGGGATCTTGAAATTAGCTTTTGACAAAACAGAATGTCATTTCAGTTTCACATAATAAAGAATTAACTTTTTAAGCACTCATCTAAGACTGCCTGGAGAGACTTGCCCCAAGTTTCCACAGCTACTTGTTTGATCCACCCTATTTCGCCACTGTGATCTCTTTTAGTCTTCAGCACGGCCCTGTGAATTAGGCACTATTTTCCTTTTAGAAACTGGGAAACAGATGGAGAGGGGAAAAAGTGGCTTGCCCAAGGTAGTGTTCAGACAAAAGGCAGATAACTAGGACTCTAACTGAAGTCTTTTGTCCTTACCTCCAAAGGCTTTTTCACCACATTTCAGTAAAGACACTGGGAGAAGTAAACAGATCCTATGAAATGCAAAAACTGAAACAAGGTCTAGATGATTTAATGGAACCCCTCTTATTTACCTGTTGAACACTACTACTACTACTACGACTACTAGGAATTAGCATTTACTAAGCTCATCAGTCTACTGAATATCTTGTCATTATTTCTCACCTAATCTTTACAACAAATCTATGAATTTCCCTGTTTTGGAAATGAAGAATTTAGTCATTTAGACAGTAAAAAACTTCACACAATTGGAAGAGCTAAGTTTTAAGTAAAAAACAATGCAACTCTAAAGTTCTTGCAAGTAACCATGAAACATATTCTATCTTTAACCTCTCATATTCATTCTTAATTATTCCCTCTTTAGCAAACTATTTCTAATGGTGCCAACTGGACGTGTTCCCCTTAAATCTGTATAATGCCAGGTTTGTATCTTTATTTTGAAGTCATCTTCTTGTTTTTTGTTTTTTGAAGTTATTTACATATTTAGTCTATCGCCCATACTAGACCCTAACCTTCCCAAGAACTTGTCAGAGCTCTGAGTTAGCCAAGAGCCCACCTCAGTTTGATGAGAGGCTCCACTTCTTAGGTGCAATTTTGGGATCCTCAGAATTCAGCTGTAGAGACCTGGGACCCTCTTTAGCAAATGAGGATTTTAATAGAGTGTGATTGGATTGAAGAGTTATAAAAGGCGTAAGGAGATTATTTTAAAATACTTTTGGCATTTGTTCTTACAGTCTTGTTAATCAAAAAATCTAAAATAACACAAGGTAACTAAATCCTCAACTCTTTATCATTCAGGCAAAGTCAATGATGGTACATTTTCTAAAAACCACCTGAGAAAGTTAAAAGGAGATGGATGGCTAACAAAGGACAATCTAAAACCAAATTCCACTTTGACAATGGCTTTCTATTGGTCATAGGGTTGTGAACAAAATCCTTACCAGAGCCTCCAAGTCTATGTATTTTCCAGCCTCTTATTTCTTCACCATTTTCTCAGTTCTTAAACTCTCCATGTGCTCTCTACCAGGAAGTTTTGCACATTCTGTTCCCTCTGTCTGAATTCAACATGATATTCTCAGAAACTCACACTTCAATCAATTTAATTATTTTCTGTATATATGTTCTATGCAAGGCAGTGAGAGATTTGGGACACAACAACATAGTTCTTGTCTCAGGGTAATTAATGTCTTGTTGGGGAAAATATGTATAAACATCTTAAAAATGAATTAAAGAGACAAAATTATAATTCAGGGAACTAATAGAAGCAATATCACAAGGTACTTTGTGATTTGATGTCCAATAAATAGTACTATTAGGCATAGCACTTAGTTTGGTAGTCTCAAGTTTCTTGAACTCTCTCAATAAAGTAAAAAGGTCACAATAGCCTACTTCACAGTAATACACGTTTGAATAAAATCCAGTTGGTGCCTGGCCCTCATCCTTCTTCTGTGGGTGGGAGGAATGTAAAGCTAGGTAGGAAATGTGACTGGGAAATTGGGTTGGATGTCTCTGAGTCCTCAGTTTTCTCCCCAGAATGGACTGATAGAACGGACGTGAACTAACTTGGAGATTCTTGGAATCCCTTCCACTGTCTTGGAAATTCCAGACAGTCAGAGTTATCCCTGTTCATATTTAAGCTTGAGTTTATAACTACCTATAAGGTGTTGCCAAAGCATACTGAGACTAGAAGACTTTAGTGTGCACAATTAGGCTAATAGAACTCTTGGATGGCTAGCTCTACAGGCTTACACACTTTATTAACCATTACCATAACGTACCCATATTATATTTTTTTGATGCCAGTTATTGCATTATGTCAGTATAAATTTTTTCATTTTTAGTTAAATGTAGTATTAAACTCACATGTTTGTTGCAAAGATCAAATGAAATAATCAGCATAAAGCACCATGATATAGCCTGACACAGAGAAAAAACTCAGTCATTGTTAGTTTTTACTATTATTGGTAATGTTTGAATAGCTGGCTCAAAGCACATCTATTAGTGATGCTAGTCGAAATATTTAACAACTGCTATGGCATGGACACTGTCCATTCAGAACAAACATGGCCCAAGGCATTAACCCGTTATTCTCCCATCATGGAGGTTCATGAGATCCCATGGGAAGGGCTGGGTGGTTGCAGAATTTAAGGGGGATACCTGGAGGTTCAAGCCAGTGATTCAATTGGTACAGAAGTATTTCAGTATTTTTAATTGCTGCATTTTGCATTTTAATATATATTACAGAGTATGAAAATATGTCTTTTCTTTCTCACCTTAGTTTTGGTATTGCACATTTTTATTTCTACTTTGGCCAGTCGTACCTGATTGGTCATGTTTCTCAAGTTTGAAGAATGTCCATATTCTTTTCTTTTTAATTAAAAAAATATCATTTTGAAATAATTTCATACTTTTAAAAAGTTCCAAAAATAGCACACAGAATTCCCATATGTCTTTTCAGGCATTCCGAATGTTAGCATTTTATGTAGCACAGTATAATTATAAAACTCAGAAAATTATCATCGTTCTAATAATAATATCTAATCTAAGGACCTTTAAAAATTTTCATTGTTAGATAATAGTATTGGTATTGTCTATCATGATCTTGACACTTTTTAAGTATTGGTGAGTTATTTTAGAGACTGTCACTCAATTTGGTTTGTCCTGTTACTTCCTCATGATTATATTCAGTGATGAGTTTTTGTCAAGAGTACCACAGAAATGTTTTTGTGTTCTTAGTACATCACATCAAGAGGCAAATGATGACAAATTGGTCCCATTATGCCTGATCAAATTTTATCACCTAATTAAGGTGGCGTTTGCCAGGTTTCTCTCCCATAAATTTACTGTTTTGTTTCCATTTTTGAAGAGATATTTTGAGACTGTAAATATCCTCTTTCTCATCACACTTTTGCCCACAATTTTAGTATCAGTTGATGATTCTTGACTGAAAAAATTTTACTATGGTATTTTACAAAGGGTGATTTTCCATTTCCATCTTCTTCGTACCTGTATTAATTGGAATTCTAGTTTAAAGAAGAGCTTTCTCTTGTATTCTATTTATTCATTACTTAATTTATTTATGTCAGTCTGTACTCATGGATTCTTATTTTATTCTATAGATTATAATCCGTTACTATCATTATCTATGTTGTTCAAATTTGCCCATTACCCATAGGAAGTTGGGTCCTACGTCTTGACACGTTGTTATCCTTTCTGCATTTGCATATGTGTGTGCATGTGTATGTATAGTTCCTTGCTTTCTGGAACTACAAGATGCTCTAGGCCAATCTTGTGCTTTCACTAACCCAGTCCTGGAATCAGCCATTTCTCCAGAGTTCAGGTTCTTTTTGCTGAGGAATAGTACTTAAAAACCAAGATCTAGGTACTAGGTGTGTGTATTGGTATGGGGGTATCATTGCTTTTAGACCCTCTAAGTGGACAGAGTGAGGAAATATATGAATGTATACATACACATCTAAGTCTGTTTATCTGTCTGTCTATCTCTATCAATCTATCTATCTGTCTATCTATCTATCTATATATCTATCTATCTATCATCTACCTATCTACCTTAAAAAAACCCCATGAATTTATATTTCTAACTCCAATTCCAGTCTAATACTATTTGATTCATTCTAGCTTTCCCTATTTCCTTATCTGCAGCTCTATTCTCTGACAGGAAGGAACATGGCCTTCATTATTCATAATATATTTATGAATTTGCTCAATCCTGAAATACTTAAAAGTAGTTTCTGAATTGCTAATCCATACACCTGTGTAAACAAACTTACTTATTAGAGAGTGATATTTGAATACTGTTTTAAGAGTTTATAGTCAAAATACTGTTTTCCAAAGTTACTTGATAGTTTTTTTCCCTCCCTCTGCTTTCATATGGTTATGTTATTCGTTGGTAATACAGTTAAGATCATCTGTTTCTGTCTACATTCAGTTGTAATCATTTATTAATACTTGTGATTTTAATTATTTATTAATTGGAATATGTAAAACATTTGAAAGGATTCTAAAAGTCAAATTGTAAACAAGATAAACTTAGAAAAGTACCATTCTCTCCACACCTTCTACTCTGTTTCTATTTTTTAATTCATTTTACCCCATTTCCATTTACTCCTTGTGGGTAACCAGTCTCATTAGATTCTGGTTTAACTTTTCTGTGTTTTATTTTGCACAGATGGGTAGATACATGTATACGTTTTTATTTCCTCTTCTTTCTTACAAGAAAGTAGTATACTATTTAGTCTTTTGTACTTTGCCATTTTTCACTTAACAACATATCTGGGAAATAATTTGTATCAACACATAGAGACTTTCCCCCATTTTTCATAGCTGCATAATACTCCATTGTGTCAATGTTCCATATTTCATTATATTTCTCTCCTATATATGGACATATAGGTTGTTTCCAATATTTTGCAACTGAAAACAGAGCTGAGTAGAATAACTTTCTGCACTTGCATTTCTTTTTTTTTAAATTTAATTTAATTTTATTTTATACAGCAGGTTCTTATTAGTTACCTATTTTATACAAATTAGTGTATATATGTCAATCCCAATCTCCCAATTCATCCCACCCCTCCACCCCCTGCTTTCCCCCCTTGGTGTTCATATGTTTGTTCTCTACAGCTGTGTCTCTATTTCTGCCTTGCAAACTGGTCCATCTGTACCATTTTTCTAGATTCCACATATATGCGTTAATATACGATATTTATTTTTCTCTTTCTGACTTACTTCACTCTGTATGACAGTGTCTAGTTCCATCCACGTCTCTACAAATGACCCAATTTCCTTCCTTTTTATGGCTGAGTAATATTCCATTGTATATATATACCACATCTTCTTTATCCATTCATCTGTTGATGGGCATTTAGGTTGCTTCCATGACCTGGCTATTGTAAATAGTGCTGCAATGAACACTGGGGTGCATGTGTCTTTTTGAATTATGGTTTTCTCTGGCTATATGCCCGGTAGTGGGATTGCTGGGTCATATGGTAATTCTAGTTTTAGTTTTTTAAGGAACCTCCATATTGTTCTCCATAGTGGCTGTGTCAATTTACATTCCCACCAAGAGTGCAGGAGGGTTCCCTTTTCTCCACACCCTCTCCAGCATTTGTTGTTTGTAGATTTTCTGATGATGTCCATTCTAACCCTTGTGAGGTGTTACCTCATTGTAGTTTTGATTTGCATTTCTGTAATAATTAGTGATGTTGAGCAGCTTTTCATGTGCCTCTTGGTCATCTGTATGTCTTCTTTGGAGAAATGTCTATTTAGGTCATCTGCCCATTTTTTGATTGGGTTGTTTGTTTTTTTTAATATTGAGCTGCATGAGCTGTTTATATATTTTGGAGATTAATCTTTTGTCCCTTGATTCATTTGCAAATATTTTCTCCCATTCTGAGGGCTGTCTTTTTGTCTTGTTTATAGTTTCCTTTGCTGTGCAAAAGCTTTGAAGTTTCATTAGGTCCCATTTGTTTATTTTTGTTTTTATTTCCATTACTCTAGGAGGTGGGTCAAAAAAGATCTTGCTGTGATTTATGTCAAAGCGTTTTCTTCCTATGTTTTCCTCTAAGAGTTTTATAGTGTCTGATCTTACATTTAGGTCTTTAATCCATTTTGAGTTTATTTTTGTGCATGGTGTTAGGGAGTGTTGCACTTGCATTTCTATTTCTCAATCTTTTAAAAGAAAAAATTATCCAGCCTTGTATTTACTTACATTTTTATAATGTTACAAAAATATGTGTATATATAATGGTAGACAGACTCTTAATTCTTGTAACTCTAACACAACTATAAAATCATAACAAATTTATACATTAAATATCAATCAAACCATAAAAGCAAATAAAATTCAAATTAGCAATACCAATTTAATATGATAGAGGGTAGTGCTTACCTGAAATTGAATCATATTTTATAAGAAGAATTTTGGTAATAATGGCTATGGTGTCATATCTAGTTGATGACTCCCTTCTCCTACTATTTCTTTTCTGTGCACCAAGAAACTTTATTCATATAGTAGCCCTGTGATTCCATTTGGCTTCACTTGGCATCAGTTTGGTATTATGTTCACTTGTGTCCCTATGTTTTTAGTCTATAACAACTAAAGCTGTAAATTTTCTACTTTAGAATATATATATTTTTACATCAAACTCATCTCATTCTATCAAATACTTTATTATTCTATAAAATTCTTTCAACTGTGAATGATCCTTACAAAATATAAATTTGACTTTATAACTAGTAAAATAATTTAATTCAATGCAGAATTAAAAGCAGGATGATTTCATTCTCACATGAAGACATGCCAACTTTATGGCAGCCAGACATGCTTATCAACTCCTTAAGTGTTTATTGCTATTTCTGCTTCCAGAATGTTGGTGGAAATACCTATTACAAATACCTAGAAATGCTTGAGAAAATATAGCAAAATATTAAAAAAAATATGCATGGATGGACTTAAAAGAGTATAAGGGAAATCCTTAGATGCCAGAGCAAATAGGAATATGAGTGTTAGAGAGAAAGATAGAGACATGGACAATGAAAGCCTGGAAGAGGTCTTGGGCCAGGTAGCAACTAGAGCCTTGGGTTTGAACACCTATACTAGGATGTGAGGGTAGGCCTTGGGCTCTGAAGGTGCAGAATTGGAGGCAGGACCCATGCATAATGCCCTGACTATTGAAAAGGTATACTACACAAGAAAGGACTAAAAACATCCACCCATCTGGGTGGACACTGAAGGAGATAAAAAGGAAGATTTCCTCTTTTTTATCTGGGTGGGAGAGAAAGTTCCTATGAGAAATTTAAACCTTGGTTTATCCTTCAAAAGGATTTGGAATTTCAGGTATAGTATCCTGATGGTTTAGAAAATTCTAAACTGAGAAATTAACATAAAAATGTATCCCTGGCACAAAAAGAGACATATAGATCAAGGGAACAGGCTAGAAAGCCCAGAAATAAACCCACACACCTATGGTCAATTAATCTGTGACAAAGGATGCAAGAATATACAATGGAGAAAAGACAGTCTCTTCAATAAGTGGTGCTGGGGAAACTGGACAGCTACAAGTGAAAGAATGAAATTAGAACATTCTCTAAAATAAACTCAAAATGGATTAAAGACCTAAATGTAAGACCAGATATAAAAATCCTAGAGGAAAACACAGGCAGAACTCTCTTTGACATAAATCGCAGCAATATCTTTTGATCCACCTCCTAGAGTAATGGAAATAAAAACAAAAATAAACAAATGGGACCTAATGAAACTTAAAAGCTTTTGCACAGCAAAGGAAATCACAAACAAAATGAAAAGACAACCTACAGAATGGGGGAAATTATTTGCAAATGATGTGACCAAGAAGGGCTTAATTTCCAAAATATACAAACAGCTCATAAAACTCAATATCAAAAAAACAACACAAACAAAGAATGGGCAGAAGATCTAAATAGACATTTCTCCAAAGTAGACATACAGATGGCCAAAAAGCACATGAAAAAATGCTCAACATCGCTAATTATTAGAGAAATACAAATCAAAACTACAATGAGGTATCACCTCACACCAGTTAGAATGGCCGTCATTAAAAAGTCTACAAATAGTAAATTCCGGAGAGGGTGTGGAGAAAAGGGAACCCTCCTACACTGTTGGTGGGAATGCAAACTGGTGCAGCCACTATGGAAAACAGTATGGAGGTTCCCTAAAAAGCTAAAAATAGAGCTACCATATGATCCTGCAATCCCACTCCTGGGCATATATCTGGAGAAAACCATAATACCATAATTCTAAAAGATAAATGCACCCCAACTTTTACTGCAGCACTATTTACAATAACCAAGATACGGAAGCAACGTAAATATTCTTTGACAGAGAAATGGATAAAGAAGATGTGGTACTTATATACAATGGAATATTACTCAGCCATAAAAAGAATGAAATAATGCCATTTGCAACAACATGGATAGACTTAGAGTTATCATACTAAGTGAAGTAAGCCAGACAAAGACAAATATCATACGATATCACTTTTATGTGGAATCTAAAAAAAAAAAAAGGATACAAATGAACTTACCTACAAAACGGAAATTGACTCACAGAGAAAGAAAACAAACTGTGGTTACCAAAGAGGAAAGGGGGGGAGAGATAAATTAGGAGTTTGGGATTAACGTATACACACTACTATATATAAAATAGATAACCAACAAGGATCTACTGTATAGCACAGGGAACTATACTTAATATTTTGTAATAACCTATGAGGGAAAAGTATCTGGAAAAGAATATATATATATATTTAGTTTTATATGTATATATATCTGCTGTACAAGCTGCAGCCCAACAAGACTGAGAAAAGAGAGAGAAGGCATAAGTAATAGTAACATCAAAAGCAGGACATAACTACAGATCTAGCAGAGATTTAAAAAATCCTAAGGGAAAATCATGTACAAATGTATGCTAATGAATTGGAAAAGGTAAAAAAATGAACAACTTTGTAGAAAATTGGCTTATAAAGATATAAAAAATGTAAACATACCTATAACCTGTCAAAAAAGAAATTGAACAGTAGTTAAAAATTTACAACACACACACACACCCTCCCCACAACGCACATGCACACTCATCTAAGTCCAGATTGTCTTACAGGTGAATTTTAACCATCCTTCACAGAATAAATAACCTCTAATTTATAGGAACTTTTCTAAACTTTTCTAAATTTAAGGCTCTTTAAGTCAGTTTATGATGTGAATACACCTTGATTAAAAAATGCTGAAAAAAAAAAGAAATTAGAAAGAAATAGTATAGGATAATTTCCTTTATGAACATGAAGCCAATTTCTAAATGCAATATTAGAAACGATAAATTTACCAATGTATAAATAAGTCATAGATTTAGTCTTTCCCTTAGAAATGTAAAAATTGGTAACAGAAAATCTTCAATTGTAATTTATCATGTTAACCGTATTGTTAAATTCAATTATCAGGTTTCGACTGACTGAAAGCTCAAACACATAAACTGCCTAGGTAAATCAAATGTGCCTTACTTATCTATGCATACAGAAGAAAGTCATCCTAAATTTGAGAAGGATGTGATTCAGTTTTAGCTTTTTAGTTTGAATTTTAAATAATATAAGGTTTGAAAAATAAATTTACAGAAGTGACACCTATTATTCCTTTGTCTCAAATGTACAATTTTTTGAATTTCTTTTTGACTCCTTCTAATAATATAAAAGTGATGATAATCATAATAGCTAATATTTATTGGGTACTTTTGATGGATCTTTATTATAACTCTTTGAAGGAAACTAAGCTTCAGAAGAGTTACATAACATGTCCAAAGTTATAACCAGTGTTAGAGCAACATCACTATAAACTCAATGAATCTAAAGTTATACTTTCCATTCAATATTGTGTATTTATGCTATTGCATTCATCTATATGATCTCCATATTTACTGTAGTATTTCACAGAGTTGGCTGACAAGTATTTCTAATGGTTGGATAATGGGTTATTTCTAGGTTTTTCTATCATATGTGCCTTGAGAGCTTGCTTCCTCTCTCTCCACCACGTGAGGGTACTATATGAAAAGACCGTCTTCTGTAAACCAGGAAGAGTGAGTGCCTTCACTGCACACCAGTTCTGTTGGCACCTTGGTCTTGGACTTCACAGTCTCCAGAACTGTGAGAAATGAATGTTTGTTTAAACTACTTAATTTATGGTAGTTTGCTATAGCAGCTCAAACTGAATAAGACAACAATAGACTGTCAGATTACTCTCAAAAAAGACTGCAGTGATTTACATTGATCCTTTTTAAGCAAGCAAGATTTAAGGGCTGTACAAAAATTTACAGATATTAAAATTTGCGAAAGTCTATATGTAGTTGGCTACATGGCTCTGTATGAAATCCTAGATTGGTAAATGTATTTGTATGTATAGGCTCTGATGTAACTTTTTTCTTAAAAAGTGATAAGAACTGAGGATCGGTTTTTGCACTCCTCTTCTATAATTTTCTTATATTTTTTCTATTGAACAGAGATTTCATAAATAATTCATGAATATATACTATTATAAATATAAATTATTTTTACCTGTGGTGCACCATGGATATATGATAGCTTGTGTCTGTTATTGCACTTTCAATAGTCATGGATTTTCTTTTTAATTGCCTTTGCTAATATTATTTGTCCTAGAAAAGACACTTTCAAATGAGTTGCTTAATGAAGATCTGATTAATGAATACTAAAAATTATGAAAATTTTCAAATATGAAAAAATAGAAAAATAGTTCAATAAAATCCCTATACCTATCACTTAGATTATCAGAATTTTGCCATATTTACTTTATCTTCCTCTTTTCCTCCTTATTTCTTTATTGATTAAGTTTAAGGCAAATTCCACACATAATAGCAATTCACCCCTATAAACTTTGGTATTCATTTCTTAAATAAAAAAAGGTATTTTCTTACAGTTTCATTATCATAATGAACATTAAAGATAATTCTTTGATATCACCTAATATGCAGTTCATAATTACATTTCTCCAACTTTTATTTTTTTATTTTTTTAATAGATCTTTAGTGGAGTATAATTGCTTCACAATACTGTGTTAGTTTTTGTTGTACAACAAAATGCATCAGCCATACGCATACATATATCCCCATATCCCCTCCCTCTTGAGCCTCCCTCCCACCCTCCCTATCCCACCCCTCTAGGTTATCGCAAAGCACCGAGCTGATCTCCCTGTGTTATGCTGCTGCTTCCCACTAGCTAACTGTTTTACATTCAGTAGTGTATATATGTCGATGCTACTCTCACTTCACCCCAGCTTCCCCCTCCCACACTGTGTCCTCAAGTCCATTCTCTATGTCTACATCTTTATTCCTGCCCTGCAACTAGGTTCATCAGTACCATTTTTTCTTTTTTAGATTAAAAGTATCTTTACACATTTTTAATTAATATATTTATTTTAAAAAATTTTTATTGGAGTATACTTGCTTTACAATGTTGTGTTATTTTCTACTGTACAGCAAAGTGAATCAGCTATACGTATACATATATCCTCTCTTTTTCGGATTTCCTTCCAATTTAGGTCACCACAGAGCACTGACTAGAGTTCCCTATGCTATACAGCAGGTTCTCATTAGTTATCTATTTTATACATAGTATCAATAGATCTTTACACATTTTTTAAATTTGATGGTCTCTTTTCATATAAAGCAATCTCCTCATTAGCTTTTCCCCCATGCCATTGACTCATAAGTGCCCTAGTGATTGCTCAGATCTTTTCCTCCTCTCCACATATTCCCTGTAAATTGAAGTCAGTTCTAGGGGTTTGATTAAATTCACATTCAACTTTTTTTGGCCAGACTACTTCCAGGTGGTCCTATGTGCTTTTTATCACATCACATCTGGAGGCATGACATCAGGTTGCCCCATATGTATTGTAAGACTGAGTTTGATTAGTGGCTTCTGGTAGTGACAGCCTGGTGCCTCCCACTGAAGAGTTCACCATTAACTTGTTACTTAATGGTTTCGTTCATTGATGAATATTGCTTAAATCAATGACTTAATTTGGGTTGCAAAATTGTGATATTCTAATTTTATCATTTCTTTGACATTTATTAGCTGGAATTCTTCTATAAAGACAAACTTTCTCTTATGATTGAGTAGAATTTTCATGAATATTTCAATCCAATGTAGAGGAAAACATAATCTGATAATTTTTATTTCTATGGATGTGTTTATCAATGTTTATCTTCTGATTCAACATTTAGACTCATGATGGAGTCCTAGAGACTTACTTTATCATGAATTCAATTACACATTAATATTAGAATTTGAAATATGCATTAAAATGCTACCCAGTCTTGCCACATGGTATAGTGTTTTCCTCTAATGCTGTTTTTAGAACACTTTTAACTTTTTGCATATCCATCACTTTTCCTCTTTAAGGTGCAAGGTGAAAAGCAATCATCCTTAGCTTATTGCCATAACACTTCTACAAAGGAACAGGAAAACCAGATATATTAGTTAGATTAGCATCTATCATTTTTCTGTTTTGCCTACCAGCTTTCTCCTGTGGAGGGAAATATCCAGCATCTTTGCACTGCTGCTTCTAAAGCACCTCTGCTAACAGATGGTGACTTGAAGAACTCTCATAGTGCATCATTAAATGTGGATGTCAAAATTTCTGAACATGTTGGGAGGAAATTGTTTAATTTTTTCTATTCTTAGGTGCTACCTCAGTTAAAAAAGAAGTGCTGTAGGTTAGTGTTAAGGACATCTTACGGAAAGAAGTGTGAAAAATATGTCAGACCTCTGTTCAGAGACCTGATTTTATGGTCCCAGGAAGTGCTGTTATTCATCCCTTACATGTCTACAGTCAAATTTTGAAGAAACTTCACTATTCCTTGGTGTCACCAGTGTCCTTAAAAACAGATGAATGTATGTGTGTTTGAAATCATTCCAAGGTTGCCTTGGATAAATATTTGAGATAGGATAATGTTTTACAAAAACTTTTAAGTGCAGGGCAGCTAATTGCCAAAAATCAAGTGACTGGCTTTTTAAGAAGTTAAATGCTTCCAGATAAATAAAAGGCTTTAAAATGAAAGTTCATGGATATTAACAGAATTGCTTACTTTTGAGGCAATGTTCTGATTTTCCTAATTCACTGGACTCAGCCATACTGGCCATTTGTGGATTTTCAACTATGTCAGGCATTTTCTTGTCTCATGGCCTTTGCACATGCTATTTCCTCAGCTTGCAATGATTTTTTCCAAGACATCATTTTGTCCCACATTTTACCCAGGTTAAGTGTCACCTCCTTAGAGAAACTTTCCCTGTGTCTTGTCATTCTCTATCCCCTTACTCTGCTTTATTGTTCTTCCCAGCACTTGAAATTCTTTACCTGTTTATCAAATGCTTTTGCATGAGAATGTGAGTTTCACAAGAGTGTGCTGTATTCACAGCACCTGGAACCTAGCCAGCACCAATATGAGTTGAATTGTGTTTTGGTTCTGAGTTACAGAAAATGCAGCCAAGAGAGCCTTAACTATAAGGATATTTACCGATATGGTAAAAGAAGCCTAAGTGTCGACTGTCACAGAGTTTTGAGTGGCATCTCAAGACTTTTTCTCTATATCTGCACTGCCATCTTTGGTGTGTTATTCTCTTGTGCTTGTGCTTTTTGACTCTCGGACATAAGATGTTCCTTTATCATGAAGGACTCAGTTCCTGGACTCATTTCCAGGCATTATGCTTATAATCTAGGCTGAATGAAGAGGAAAAGGGTGGCACTAGCAACATTTGTCACTTTTTTTCAGGCAGCAGAGATGTTTCCACAAATTCCCCAGGTGACTTTTGCTTATATCTCATTGAATAGAACAGTGTCATATAACCACTTTTAGCTGAAAGGGAGTCTGAAAAGTGAATACTCAAAATATCCAAATGCTGTAGCAGAGGTAAGCAAAGGGGAAGGGTCCTGAGAGTGGCCATTGGGATAGCTAGCTAATGGTCTCTACCACAGTAGCCAACAACAGTTCATTGAATGAATGGATGTTAAAACGACAAGAGTTGCTTTACCTCAGGAGAGCAATAAATAGTTCAAGTTCCTGTTTATCAGTATTAACTCCTATGAGGAACTTGGATTTAAGTAGAATATAAGTACCCAGAATCAAATACAATGAAATAAAATGATAAAGATGATAAAAGCATGTAGTCATTTTCTGTGAAGGACAAAACTTCCTAGGGAGGTCATACAGACTAGTGATGAAATGAATCACCAAACCTAAGTTTAGATTTTAACTCATCTAAGTGAGTTACTTAATTTCTCTAAGCCTCAGTTTATCTTTAAAATGAGGATAATGAAGTATCTATTTCATTTACGAGTGTAAGTCTTCAACTAGAAAATACACGCAAAATGGTACAGTCTAGCACCTAGCACTTTACCAGAAAAAAAATTCCAAAATTTACATGTAAAACTAAGTAAAAAAAATACAATTATTCAAATTTACTTTTCATGATTTTAACTATTCTTTAGAAAATAATACTCTGTTTGTTGTGATACATAGCCTTTTTAACCTCTCAGCAAAAAGCTGATCATGTTTTCATGTTCCTTGTATACTTATTTTCAAAATGGCAAAAAATACTTGAGTAGATTATTGGTAAGTCTCAAGATAATTCTGCTTAAAAGAACAAATGGGTTGAATGGTTTAAATTATGAAATTTTATGAGACTAATATAAAATTGTAGTCCGTCATTAGTTTTTCATGGTTTATTAGTTACAATGCTTAGAAGCTGAATGCCACTTGGGTAAAGGCATATTAGATTATTTTCTGCAGTCATGTCTATCTTGATATAGTGCTGACTCTGTTATTCTTGCATCTAATGTATTCAAGTTGGCGTAGAAGTGAAAGACATAATTCTCATTACATGTGCTAAGCCGGGCAGCAAGGGAAACAAGCCTGACTAAATGCTTGGATTTCACCCAGTGGTGCAGCAAACTAATGTTGTTTCTGAAAATGAAAACTGTGTCTGTATTTGTCAGCTGGAAATGTCCAGGGATTTAGAGAAAGTATGCAATAAATGGAAGACACTGTTCAGTAAGTTAACCCCCTTGAATTCAAAGGCAGTGAGATGAAGTTCTCTATGAATAATAAAGGTGCTTGTTGTTAATAACATAGAACACTTTGGTGATTTCATGTTGAAGGACACATTGTATGACATTTTTACTTTAACTTGATACATTCCTTGGCAGCAGCAGCTAATAAAATTAGATTTTCTTTTTTAAGGTTCAGAAAGTATTGAAATAGCTCTTGCAGGTAAATTGTATTGCCTTTAGTTAAAAAAGTTGGTGTCTTCAAGAGTTTTAGTGATCTTTCCTTATCTATTATGATCTTTGAACTTTATCTATTTTTCTGTGATTAAAAAAATTATCCCACTGTATTTGTGGTTAAGATTACTCTTATTGTAAGTACTGACGATTTTGAAGTAATCACTTCAAAATTACAATTTCTATTTTCTCCTGTGCTTAAAAGCTTTTCCATCTTGTTTTTCACTATCTTGCTCCCATTCACTGAACTAATAAAGTGCACGATTATTTATTAGAATATGTGATGGTTTAGATGTCTCTTATTAGCAATTACCTATTAGAAAAGTAGTAGATTTTATTTACAATCTCACAATAAAAGCTGACCTCCATCAAAAATTCCTTATATTTCCTTAAAATTTGGAACAGTGTCACAAATGAATATTGTGTGAGAATAATTAATTGTGCATAAGTAGTCAACCCTGTCAATAGGATTAACACTTTACCTATTTCTTCAGGGAATTTTCATCTCACATTCATTTAATAAATCTTTTCTTTTAATGTACCTGAAACTCTGTTTTCTAAATATTCTGGAATTTCATGCATAATTATGGACATATCGAATATTTGTAGCTAGAAAATGGGAAAGACACAAATGTTCTTTGACATCTTTAAAAAGAGTCCCCAATTTAAACTTTCATAGAACATTGTAAAGTGTTCATGGAATTATCATGACTGGTTGCCCATTCACTCTGGAAGTAAGTGTATGAAGTAAATGGTTAAAGTGGTCCATAACAGTGCTTTGAAGTTGATTGAAAACCAGGATGAACATAATTATAGTGTGTCTGACTTTCAGTTGGGGCCTTTGTTCTAGAGGGTTGAAGGGATTAATATGACTGGTTTTGTAGTAGTGTCTTTATACACTTAGCATTCAGCAGTCTTTTGCCAACGCTTCTAAAATCTCTATTTTACGGGAGTTTCAGAGTGGTTGTAAGTACTCAGTTTGGGCACATACTTAGTCATCTATGTTCAATCACCAAACACTTATTGAGCACCTACACTCATCTCTGCTGAACCTGGCACTCTTCTTTCTCCCATCTATGTTTTATCATAGTGAATTCATGAAACGTTTATTTGGGAACTTGTGGTATACTGTGCCTGAGTTGGATACTTCAGTCTCCTCTCTGCCCCTAACTCTGGCTGATATGAAGGTCACAGGAAGAAATTGGTAAAAGTTATTGTATATGGTATGAATATGAGTTTTGAGAGCAAATACTTTTGAAGGTTTGAAGATTTTGGAGTTGCATTTCCAATTCTCATTTAAGATTTTGAGAAATAAGCATGGGCATAGAATCTACTACGTTTTACGTTCTCAAGAAGTAAATAAAGCTTAAAAAACCAGAATGCCAGTATCCTTCACAATACTTTTTCTTGTTTATAGGCTGGTTCTGGCAGCTACTGTAAAGCTCTTTCCCACTGCATCTCACCTTCTGTATCTCATTACCTTAGGGAACCTCTCCAGTCTCTGCCTCTGGGGCCCAATCATCCACTTTGCCTGTCCTTTGTAGACACTTTGCTTCAGATGCAGTTCTTTCCCTTTCTGCAACCTAGAATTGTCCTTTATTTCCCGAGCTCACCTTCACATGAACTCAGATTTCTACTTTTCTGGCAACCAGTCTGGGACAAAGACCTGGGCCTCCTCCTTTTCCTTGGAGGCCCATATTAGCCACAAAATAAGTTTCCATTGAGGGACATAAATTTGAAAATGTATTTATTATATACTTTTCATGACTAAGAAAAAAATGGATTAGTTCAAGTATTACTTCAATAATTGACATTAATGCTCTGGTGAAGAATTTTGGCTTTACCAGATTTTTTTATACTCATTATCTTACAGTTTTGCAGAGCTTAAAGAGAAAAGTTATTTTTTTTTTTTTTTTTTTTTTTTAAAATAAATTTATTTATTTATTTTTGGTTGTGTTGGGTCTTCGTTTCTGTGCGAGGGCTTTCTCTAGTTGCGGTGAGCGGGGGCCACTCTTCATCGCGGTGCGCGGGCCTCTCACCATCGCGGCCTCTCCTGTTGCGGAGCACAGGCTCCAGACACGCAGGCTCAGTAGTTGTGGCTCACGGGCCCAGTTGCTCCGCGGCATGTGGGATCTTCCCAGACCAGGGCTTGAACCCGTGTCCCCTGCATTGGCAGGCGGATTCTCAACCACTGCACCACCAGGGAAGCCCGAAAAGTTATTCTTTACAAAATATCTTCTCTGAGATTTTAATGTCTCTACATCAATTTTGAAGAAAGAATCTTTTAGAAAATGACCTACCTGTAGTTTGTCTGTGTGCCAAAGTCCATTAAAATGATATCAGGAATATGTGTGAAGAGCCAAGTTTCCAAGGGCTTGTTGTTGTGCAGTATGAGCCAAAACACAGCTTTTTGAAATGAAACAGATTTATTTAATAATAGGATGAACAGAACAATAGGAGTCACAGCAGGAGACAAGTGGGGAACAGGTGGCCCTGAATGGTATAATCAGTATGCCAAACGAAGGTCAATGATGTTACTAAATCACAACTATCAATCAATGTGGGAGCCACTATAATATATCACACTCCTGGAGAGGAGAAAAACCCTGTCAGACACCCTTCTGTAGGAGGTGTTGCTTACTTGCTGCACACCCTCTGGCCACAAAATATTGACTGTAATTGTCAGTAGGGAATGCTGGGTACAAGTACTTTTTTGTTTATTTGTTTCACAACAGCTTTACTCAGATAAAATTTACATGCCATAAACTTATCCATTTAAACTGTACAATTCAATGGTTTTTAGTATATTTACAGAGTTGGGCACAATCAATTTTAGAACATTTTCATTACCTCATAACAGAAACTCTGTACCCATTTAACAGTCATTCCCCCTTTACTCCCAATTCCCCAGCCCCAAGCAACCACTCATCTACTTCTTGTCTCTATAGATTGCCTATTCTGGAAGTTCCATATACTGGATTCATACAATATGTGGTCTTCTCGGTACTGGCTTCTTTAACTTATGTTTTCAAGGATCATGTATGTAGTAGCATGAATTAGTAGTTCATTCCTTTTTATTGCAAAATAATATTTTATTGTGTGGATATCTCACATTTTATTTATCTATTCATCAGTTGATGAATTTGGGTATAAGTGCTGGACAGGGATGCATTCTTTCTGTAATAAAAATTTTATAGTTGTTGTGCTGCAGCTTGTACAGAAAGTGAAATGGTTGAGCAAAAGAGTGGAAAAATTGGAAGCTGAGTTGTGAAAAGTCAATTTTTTTTTTTTAAGAAAACGAATGTCTAATACTTAGTTAAAAAATTTCTACCATGTTAATGTGCCCTCCCCCTCACTGTTACTTCCAAATGTCTGTTGAAAGTCAATCACTGACAGTTGACTCATGTGAGTTGCGCTGAGAGCAGGAGCAGGAAATCAAAGAGATGGGCAATGACCCTTATTTGGGTTGATACCAGTGAAAAAGACTTAAAGGAATCACAGGAAGCAGAAAAGAGAAGAAGCAGAAGAGAATTCAGAAGCAGGAAATGATTCAGAGGTACCTCGAAGAAAACTAAGCCTCGCAGACATCATAGAGCTCTTAGGGAGGGCATTGGAAACCTCACAGGCCACGAACAAGGGTTCCAGTGGTATTTATATACATCTGTAGGTATGCCCTAGTTGGCATGCAAGGACCACAATGAATGAATCTCTGCTATGAAATATGGCTAAAATTATTTTTTAAAGTTTGTAAATAACTGGGGTCATTAAAAGAAAATTGTGTGTTTTTCTTTCTTTTTTGAGTGCATGGTCTTGGTTGGCCTTGAGCATCCACAGGCCTGGGTTTGGTTTGGGAAGAATAGGAATAGATGCAAGAAGAGCAAAGATAATATTTAACTGTTCATGTTTAAAAGTAAGACTTTGCAGGATTATTATCTTCAGAAAGGATTCTCTGAATTCCATTATCTTTCTCATTAGCTTATCAAGGTCTAGGCTTGGTGGATTGCTCTAGACCATATTGCAAGAAGTTTAGGTAGGAAGTGGAAGTGGGCAGAGCCTGCCCTTTCAGACCCTGGTAAGAAAGGAAGGTCCAGGGAAGAGGATGTTGATGGCTGGACTTGGATGTCCTAGGGAGGGAGGGGCTTAGATATGCGGGGGTAACATCAAGGGAGGAGGGAGCTCTTAGAAATATACTGCCTTCCCCTCTCTTTGTTAGGGCTCTATAAAAAGGCTGTCTCTTAGGTTCCCCCACAAAATACTTGAGGCACAGCCACATGAAAGTAAACTTGATAATAAAATCAGATTAAGGTAAAGTAGGGATTTGAAATTTAGATTTCCCATGGGGTGTGGACTCTGGAATTCTAGCCAGCCTGCCAAAGGACCCTCCACGGTGGGGTAGACCCATGGGCTAGGAGCCTGATGGAAGATGAGGCAGTGGATCGTGGGCCTGTAGCCAGCCAAAGCTGAAGAAACACAAAGTCATTAAGGGGGATCTGGGTCTGAGATCACCAGCCACATACTGCTGTTTCAGAGCAGTTTGGTGCAGTCATATGAATTGGCTGCTAAGAAATTGTTTTAATATATTAAATGAGACTAAACTTTATACAAGATTGGACATTTAGCAAATCTATTTATCACTATCATCATCCATGTATGTATTTTTTGCTTACCAACAGGTAAAAACTTAGGCTAGAGTCATTACAGATGAAATGAAGAAATCGCTTTTTCTCTGCCCATCAGACTTATAGTGAGATTTAAAGTTTGTGACTCATCTATAGATAAACAACGTTATCTGTTATTAGAATATACCATAGTTCTGGTACTAATCAAATCCTTCTCACCAGGCATTTTGAAACACTGGGATGATGTAGCAAAGGAAAACCTGTCCACCTTGTTATTTTTGTCAGTCATCATATTTTCCTCTTTCATTTACTAATTGTTGTCCATTGCTGTCTAGAGTCTAAAGAAACAGGTGGCTGGCAATGCTGGTGTACTGGGTATGAAAAGGGTATTCCGAATGAGATAGCTCTCCATTCTGAGACTGACTCTTCATTTCTATTATAGCTTGAAACACTCTGAGGATACTAATTGGAATTTTATTTTTTTAAGATTGCATCCATGTATTATTTTTTGTCTACACAGGGTAAGTCTTTCCACATCACTCTGTTAGTTTTCATTAGGTATCTGTTCAGTTTTGGTTGAACAATCATATTTTTGAAACAGGGAGTATATTGATTCATATAAATACCTAGTATGGAATCTTCTTTACAAAAAAGTCTTTCTTTGAATGGCATGATTGTCTACAGACTTTTGGCTCCATTGATGGCAATTGGTGGGCTAGCTTGGAAACCTCACAATTTTCAAAGTAGGAGAGATTTTACTGGGGGTGGTTTTACTGCGGGTGATTGTATTAGTTTGCTATAGCTACCATAACAAAGTACCACAGACTGGGTGACTTAAACAACAAAAACCTATTTTCTCACATTCCCGGAGGCTAGAAGTCTGAGATCAAGGTGTCAGCAGGGTTGATTTCTTCTGCCGCTTCTCTCCTTGGCTTGTGGATGGCATTCTTTCCCCTTTGTCTTCACATGGTTTTGTCTTCTATGGATGTGTCCTAATCTCCTCTTATAAGGACACCAGTCATGTTGGATTAAGGCCCACCCTAATGATCTCATTGTAACTTAATTAGATCTTAAAAAACCCTACCTCCAAATACAGTTGCATTCTGAGGTACTGGGGTTAGGATTCCAACATACGAATTTGGGGACGATACAATTCTGCCCATAACAGTGATCTTTAGTGAGTTTTACTCTTTGGAGGAACTGTCATTCCTGTTTTACTCTTCGGGTCCATAGAGTTATTTTGGAGTTCTTGCAGGCGTGCTCTCTGCCTGTGTCCCCAGCCCAAACACCCACACTAATAATCTTTCCCAAACAAGTCTTACACTGTATTTCATGAAAATTTCTTGGGGCTCCAGCTGGAGATGAATGCTACAGCGCTCCTGCATGTGTATCAGTTTCAACAGAAAGACAACATCCCCATTCAGCCTTCTCCTGTATGTAAGCTGAACTGCTTTGGTTTTGTAAGGCTGGGTTTATAAATATAATTCCTTTCTCTTTCCACCTTGCAGAAATTTGTGAAAACATCAGAATATCATATTTGTAGAATATCATATCATATGATATATGATATATCATATCATATCCTTTCTTGACTTTACAGTGCCATGGATTTAAAAATCTACCTTCACTGTTTGTTTCAAAGAGAATTTGGGAGGGTAGAGGAATATGTGTGCTTTGTATGGCATATTGAACCAGAAGCTAACTATACAATTTTATACTATTATATTTGTATTTCTAATTGTGGTTTATATAGAAACATTGTATATATTGTTTCTTTTTCTTTTTTTAAAAAATTATATTTATTTATTTATTTATTTTTGGCTGCGTTGGGTCTTTGTTGCTGCGCGTGGGCTTTCTCTAGTTGCGGCAAGCGGGGGCTACTCTTCGTTGAGGTGTGCAGGCTTCTCATTGCGGTGGCTTCTCTTGTTGGGGAGCACGGGCTCTAGGCGTGCTGGCTTCAGTAGTTGTGGCACGTGGGCTCAGTAGTTGTGGCTCACGGGCTCTAGAGCACAGGCTCAGTTGTCGTGGCACATGGGTTTAGTTGCTCTGCGGCATGTGGGATCTTCCCGGACCAGGACTTGAACCCGCGTCCCCTGCATTGGCAGGCGGATTCTTAATGCACCACCAGGGAAGTCCCTATATTGTTTCTTAATCCTCAAAACAATCTTGAGAGTTAGCTGTGACCTGGTCTGACCACCGTCAGTCCCAGGCCCTTTATTGATAGATTAAAGATGATGATGATACTCATATCACAGAGCTTTTAGGATACAAAGAGGTCAGGTATTTAATTTGGATATAGCACCTGGCATATAGCAGACTCTCTGAAAATATTAGTTTATTTGTCTGGTGCTAAGTCCTATAGCATTTTTAGGCCCCAGGCAACTATGCCCACAGCATAGTTATGCCATTACAGTGGACTGCAATGCCCATTCATCCCTCGCCAGAAATGTTCTTGGGTATAGCTCCCTGTGCTACTGGCTTATTTTCACGGTACTAGTTTGTAAAATCCCTCTCCTAAGGATTCACTTATATTAAAAAGTTAATAAAATTTCTGAGATTGGTTGCTGTAAGACACTGTCAAATAGAATATGATCAAAACTTTTTTCCTTGTATAGAGGTATCCCTTTAAGCTGATTAGATGTATTGTTTGTGGCCATTGAACATAAGAAAAAAGCTCTAGTTTCGTATTGTTTCTTAGGCTAATCAGATTTGATTCCTATTGTTTTAATGTGCAGGGACCTTGCAAGATTGAGAATTGTCGACTCATAATTAGTGCAATAAAATCCTTACGGTGCTCTCATACCATTTTTGTTTCATTTGCCTCTTTTGCTTCTTTTTCTGTTCCCCTTTACTTTCTGGTGTGTCTTTTGGGCTTGGATTACAAATCTGAATATACAGTATGGATTTGGTGCATCAGATCCTCTTATGTGCCTGTCACTGATCTGCTGCGATATGTGCCTAGTGTTTCCAGGCTGATTGATAATCCTAGGTGAGGGAGAGATCTTCTTTGTTCAGGATCATTGAATTTCACAAGAATGGATAATTAAATGAAAGCTCAAAGTACATTATCTGTTAAATTTTAAAACACTGAGAATTTCAAGGGAAACATACTCCATATGTATCTCATCTGTTTACAACTTTCCTTGTCAAAATGTTTTCCTGTTAAGCTCGGAGATACCGATGAATGTCAGTTAAGTCTTTTAAAGGCTCCTCATTTAATTGTGTAATAGGAAATTGTGTTCTGGCAAGTAAATGAGGTCCTGTGTCTCTTCTAAGTCCTCCATTCCTCAACAGTTAGTTGTTTTTATCAGCCCCAAATCAAGGAATTTAAGACACAGATCCATTTTCAAATGGTCCAATGCTATTATAGTCATATATTAAATAAGAAAAGAGAGAGAGAGAGCGGGAGGAGGGGAGAGGGAGAATCTCACCACTGTTTTGATTTAGAAATCTTTAGAAATCTTAAGGAAAAGGAGAAGACTGTAGAAAAAGAATTTTCTTTTATTTCTAAGATGAAGAACTTAATCCTTCAATTTGTAGGGATGCAGCTTTTATTGAGGTTGGAGGATCTTATTTCATAAGTGGAAAAAATGCTAGAAAGACATTAAAATTCATAGTAAAATCAATAAGAATTTGCATATTTTATAATTTAAAACTGATTTGTAATAATTTGAACGCCCTCCCCCTTTTTTTGTGTTCTCTGATGTCAAATAAGAGATGCATTGTATTTCTAGATGTAAGTTATCCTATAGTCATTGAGATTGCTTCCAAAAGGATTCTCTCATCTCCATTGAACCTTACTGCCAATACAAGTAAAGAAAATCAGAATTAGAATTCCAGAAAACTTGTGGTCTGCTTTCCTAGAATTCCAGGAAACTAGTGGTCAGCTTTCAAATTTCTACTGTAGGTTGAGTCCACTCGATAGTTTTCTTTGCATAAATATTTTTAAAATCTTTCAAGTGATATAATATATATGAATGAGTTAAATGGAACAAAAATTCTTTTACATAGATCAGATTATAGTAAAAAGATATATTCTAACATTTTCCAATATGAAGATAAAATTCTCAATAGGGTTGATAACTCTTTATCAGATGACTCCTATGAAACTTTTGAATTTTGTTTTTTATCCTATGGAATAGCTTCTCTGTATGATTTTATTCAAAATTCAGAAAAATGGGTGTTGGGGTAAATATTTTCACTTACTATATTGTCTTACAAAAATATATGCTCAAAAACTGCACCAGAAGAGATGGTGTCATTTCAACTGAGGCCTTTTCTTCCAGTCTCTTGTTTTTGGTAAAAACATAAAGATTTCAAACAGTACAGAGTCCAATACAGGATCCAGGACTTACTTCTTGCATCCAGGCCTTCCAGTTATACATGAGTTTTCATTTTGTCTCTGCTATGTGACATTGGGCTTAAGCAACCTATCTGACCCTGTGTCCTAATGTATAAAAAAGGAGGATACAAACTTTATGCTTCACAGAGTGTTGTGAAGATTAAATACATTCTCCAGATCTATACTGCCTGGATCATGGAAAGGTTTCAAATGGTAGCTATTGTTATTTCATTGTTGCTACTACTACTACTGATGACAACAAATTTCCCCTTCAGAATGATTTCAATGACTGTGTTTGCATTATCATTGAATGTTCATTGCTACCTGAATGTCACACCATTTCTTTGAGATCAAAATATCATTTTGCCTTCTTTTCCAGAGAATGTTTCTAGTAATTGTTGATTGTTTTTACATTGTAGGTGATTAGAAAAAATAACTTCTTTGATAGAATCAAACTAAAGTTTATCATTATGATGAAAAGATTCAAATATAGATTGAAAGGCAATACCATTTTTAAGAGTATCTTTTCCATTTTTCTGGGTTGTAACACAGAGAAGTGAACACAAGTGTTCCCTGTCAACACTGCATGAGTTCCAAGAAGTTAAGGCCTTTTTCTCCTCTCATAGCTAAAGGACAATTCAAAGGGAAGTGTTAAAGTGAGAATTTTTCTTTTTATAAAAGCAAAGGAAAAGAAAAATCAAATTAAAAAATTGCTGCCAAGGGAGAAAGAGAATTGGAGAACGGTGACAAATCCCTCTGGGGTCCAGAGTGTTGGCACAATGACGAGAGGTTAAAGTGAAGGGAACAATGGAAAATCAGTCATGAGCCTGAAGCTAATCATTTGGCTTCTGAACAAAAGGGGGGAAGAACCAATATTTTAGAAAGGGAAGAAAGCCCAGGGAGCTGGTGCAGAAGTAGTTCCTTTATCCAAGAAAAAAAAGTCAAAGAGAATTAGTAGATGATTGACTGGAGCCTGAGTGGCATCTGAGAAAGACTTACATGTTGTAAAGAGGTTTCCTTTCCCAGATAGTTGGAACGATGTTATAAAATGCTGTCTTTAAGAAAACATTTGATAATATATTTTCAGACTTTTGAACATATTCTTTAATTTTCCTCTTTTCCTTCACAATTATAAACACAGGGGTCTCTCTAAGCCCAATGAGTATCTGACTGAAGCTAAATATGTGTTGTTTTCAGTGAACCTCAAGATTGCTGTTTTTTCCCTCAATGACATTAATAATACTCAAGTTGTGTATTTTTATTTTTCCATTTCCTATACTGTCTGAGTGGAAATGTAAAAAAATCTTTAATGATTGTACCATTATAAAGAAATAAAATCATTGTTTGAAAAGCTGAACTGCCATTAGCTTACTTGAAATGTTCCTTTGAATATTTGTTAGAAATCTGGATTCTACGTAGGAAAGTATTTTAGAGGGGTCAGAGTATAAAGTAGGGAAGTGTAGGATGAATGAAAGTTGAAGAATCCCTTAGTGGATCACTAACGTACTGTAAAACCCTTTTTCTATAAAATACTTCTGTGAATTGCCTGCTAGATTTGGAAGTCAGCATTGTTCAGCTGCCAATAACGTGCGATATTTCCTTTATACTAACATTTAAATGAAATAATTGGGAAAGGGTGGGTAGAGATGAGATTTACGTTTCTTACTAGGAAACTCTAGGAAAAGACAATGCTGAAAATATCAGATTTTAAAATGCCCTCTCTTTTTGCTCAAGATGGAGTGCTCATCTGTTTGGTACCCAAATTAATGTCACTAGCTTTATGGACTATTTTTTTTCCAGAGGCTACACTGGAGCCAGAAGAAAGAGAAGGAGAAACTAAGTCAATTCATGACTACCTCATGCTGCACCAGGCATAATTATTAAACATTTGGTTAACTCATTGGGGGAAAAGTATCTTAAAACTCTGAGTTGACAAAGTTTGCCATTCAACTTAGGAAAAATATTTAACCACTAGTTCCAAACTGGCACCACTCTATAAATAGAAAGAACAGGAACCTAGGATCCTGGATGGAGCCTGGCATCTGGCCTTGATGCTACATCTACTCACTGTGCAAATTGGAGTATATCACATAATTTAATCGAGCCTCAGTTTCCCCATTTGCAAAGTAGGTTGAATGAAGTGTTTTTCGTGATCTCTTTGGACTCTAAAATGTTGTGAATCTGTTTTTCATGTTCAAAATGTTAGAAAGTGATTGTCATAAATAAGTTAAAAATAAGGTGCTACGAAATTTCAGAGGAAGAAATTGCTTCTAGCTTTGAGCTTCATGGAAGACCCCGTAGATACTTTCACATATGGAGATGAAGGAAAATGCCTTTGGGTCAGAGGGAATGGCAAAGATATGAAGCAGAAAATGGTGAGGCCATTACGGAGAACAAGTGGTTAAACTTTTTAAAAGCCTCGTTCCTTTTTCTTTTCTTTATAAAAAAAGGAAAAACAAACACAACAAAACCCCTCTAATAAAAAGTCTCAAGTAAATGGGAAACAAAGATTAAAGTAAAAAGATTTATTTCTGATATTCAAAAAGAAGCTCACTGAAGAAAATTTGTACAACATGAAAATTATAAGAAAATAAAACTCACGTTTAATTCTAACATGCAGAGATAATTACTGTTAATATTTTGATATTTTGGTGTACTTCCTTCTAATCTTTATTTTACGCATAAATATACATATATTTGTATAATTATGCTCCCATTGTACACATTGTTTCATTACATGTTTTAGAACTTAATATATCATGCAGGATTGCTCCCGCCTGACTCCTTTTTGGGAAAGTTTAATTCCGTGCTCCTCAGTCTGCTTTGTCAGGGATCGGCTTTGGTACTCTAATGGGTCTCCAGAGGAAGTAGATGCTGAGGTGTGGTCATAATAGGAATATTTATTAAGTTATGGTGGGTACTTTTCCCCCCAGAGAATCTATTCATTTGGCATTGCACTCTAGGTTCCTGGAGGGCAAGGATGAATCTTTGGTACCACCAGGGCACAATATTGGACTTGACATGAAGTAAGTGCTCATGTTTGCTGAACTGCACTTTTAGTGTAAATGGTTCTTTTAGAGGAGGGTGAAACGCAGACTTGTCTTTCTTGCTGGGGACTGGAGAAAACTTTTGTGCATTTGGCAATTCCTGATCAAAGGCAGCATTTCTCTACTTGCTGGTGCTTTCCTATGTATACAGGACTTTTATACATATCACTAGAGGTGTGTGTGGTGATTTAAGCTGAGGCATGGAAAAAATAAGACAAATCAATAGAAATATATTTTAATGTGTATTAGTAAAAGTACAACTCAAACTTGTGATTCCAAGTATGTTATCACATAGGAAAAAGCTAAATTCAACTTATGGAAAAATATTAAGTAAATAATAGGACACAGGAGTTATGAGGATATGGCAAAAATTGTGAAGATTGAAATGGAATGACAAATGTTTGGAAACACAACCCTGCCAGACTTCCTGGACCAGGCAAGGGGTGTCAGTACTTTTCCTACTTTCTTTCTTATTTCCTTTCATGCGGGAGGAGATACTTAGTATCTGTATGTGGATTATTCCAGATTGAAAATATCCTTTGCATTCCTGGTTATTCTCTTACTACTGTTGAGCGGATCTGAAGGGCTCTTTTCCAAAACCCTCTGAGGACTCCACCAGTTATTGTCGACATATTTTCAAGCACCATTTGCTCTTATCTTGTTTTATTTGTTAATTATGGTACTATAATTGTTTTTGCATTTCTGTTAAGAATTGCCAAGTGTTCTGTTGGAAACCTGTGTTGTTCTAGTAGTTGAAAATATTTAGCAATATATTGCAGAGCCGTAGGTTCTAATTCAGGCTCTGCATTTAACTAGCTATTAGACTGAAGACAGGCAGTTCTGTTACTGATAAAATGAAATAGATAATCTCTCTGAGGTTGCTTATAGCTCTAAAATAATCCTATGTTCCTGGATTTCTGATCTCTGTGTTTAAATATATTATGAGGTTAAAGTTGTCCTTCTTTGTACTCTATGGTCAGCTGTACTGGGCTACATAGAGTTCCCAGAAGTCACTATGATCTGTGTGATTTCAGTTTTGCTCCATTTCCCGCGGTTTGTGAATATTAGATTGAAATCCCATGAACATAGAGCATTGGTTTTATTGTTTTATTTACTTTTAAATTTTAAAATATTTATTTATTTATTTATTTGGCTGCATCGGGTCTTAGTTGTGGCACTTGGGATCTTCGTTGGCACTTGGAATCTTTTGCTGGGGCACGCGGGTTCTTCTTTGTGGCGCATGGGCTTCTCTCTAGTTGCAGCGCGTGGGCTTAGTTGCCCCGCGGCATGTGGGATCTTAGTTCCCCGACCAGGGATCGAACCCATGCCCCCTGAATGGAAGGCGGATTCTCAACCACTGGAACACCAAGGAAGTCCCAGAGCATTGGTTTTAGATGTGAGATATTAAATACTCATCATGCACAATCACCCTGCCCATTCTGTGCTACGAAAGATTCATTCTTAGACTCTGATAAAAATAGCAATCAGGGTTATAATTAACCCTAAAGATTATAATTCCTCAGGAGGAATTTCCCAATGTCCACGCTTTAGAGTTCCTGAGTCCAAAATGCTTTATGTGAAACTTTTGGTATTCAGTCTGATTTTTATGGGCAGAGACTATTATTCAGAAGTTTACTTTTGGCTTAAAAATTCATAATACCTAGTTCTTTGTTAGGCTTTTAAGTTTAGCTTGCATATCTTGTCATTTGGTTTATAAGTTCAGAAGACGTTAATCACATTTAAAGAGGCTTTGGTTAATATTTGGCCTAATTTAGTTAAACGCATTCAAATATTATAAAGTGCCTCTATATATTTAATATACTTTATTTTCTTTTTACGTGCTCCTTTGACCTCATAAATCTTCCCAAATACTGACAGTTTTTTGTAACTCTAAAAAGTTAAATTTAGAAATATGGTGAACACAGATGCTCAATGCTTTTTACAAAGTTCATATTATATCAACTTAAAATCATTAGTCTAAATCAATCATTCAAATACATATTTTATTTATTTATTTATTTATTTATTTATTTATTTATTTATTTATTTATTTATTTATGGCTGTGTTGGGTCTTTGTTTCTGTGCGAGGGCTTTCTCCAGCTGCGGCAAGCGGGGGCCACTCTTCATCGCGGCGCGCGGGCCTCTCACTACCGCGGCCTCTCTTGTTGTGGAGCACAGGCTCCAGACGCGCAGGCTCAGCAATTGTGGTTCACGGGCCCAGCCGCTCCGCGGCATGTGGGATCCCCCCAGACCAGGGCTCGAACCCGCGTCCCCTGCACTGGCAGGCAGATTCTCAACCACTGCGCCACCAGGGAAGCCCCAAATACATATTTTAAATTGGAATCACAAGCCTGTCACTCTAATAGGCCTAATTCTTTTAAACATTACAAGTATGGAAAATCCCAAGTATGGACAGACTCCTTTCTAATGCAAAAAAATTAATATGGTTTTGATTCTCTTAAACATTTCCATACTTACTTTTAAATCTTCTTGGGGTTGAAAAATGTGAACTCCTTAAGTCAGGCGTTACTATCCCAGTTAACTCAGGTTACTTTGACCAGACATTTGTGTCTGCTCACTGTTCGGATTCCTGTTGGAGACTTGATGGGACATACTGAGCCACATTTGTAGTTGCTAAATCAATAACTCAGTGACTCAAGCAGGATGATCATATAGCTCATGACCATGGATTTGAGTTTTACAGATTGCTTAATTCTTCAGTGTGTTCAGAGAAGTCTACAAGTTTTAATCAGGGTAATAACTTGATAGATTTTACAATTCTTTATCTTCTGAGATATGTACATATCTTTCCCTTCTAACTCACTTTTAAACTTAATGAGATTCTAAGGTATAAAATATATTTTCTGAATAAATTTAAAGAGATTTAAATCTGATGAAAGCTTAGAATCTTCATTTTTCCTATTTTTAGCTGCTCAGAAATATTAAAATGGTATCTGATTGACATTGGATATTTCTCATTTTTTTATTTGACTTGCAATTCTAATGTTAGAGATCTATGACTGGAAAGGAAAGCTCTGGCCTGAGTTTTGTGGACCCTCCCTAACTTAGTTAAATGACCTTTAGTTTGTTCCTACTTGGGGTCAGACAGGATTAATACTGGATACTGAGTTCACTCTAATCACCTAGGAATCCAGACACCTTTAATTCTTCTTGAGTGTAGTATAGAATTCAGACCAGGTCTAGAATGAATCCTGGGAATAAGAGAAAAATGTGATCTGTTGGGGAAAGCTCCAGGCTAATAATACCTCTCCTCTCACTTTAAACTGAAGCTCTGTAGAACCATGTTGGAGTTATTGGTCCTACACCAGGGCAGTTAGGCACTCACATTCTCCATTGTTTCTTTAGAATACACTAAGTAGGAAAAAAAAATGTTAAAATAATAGACAATTTTGTATATTTCTCAGATGCTTCTTGATGCTTCGTAAGTGATGAATAAGGTTATAAAACTTTATTTTGCTCTAACAATAATTAGTTATTATTTACACACTAAGATGCTGCTTTTGGATTTTGATGAGGACTAAGTTTAATTATTTCTTGATGACAGCATTGGGTTTACTCTCTTTTAGCAACCTACATGTGTTGGTAAGATGGTTGATATGGTTGTGATCTAGTCTGAGGATGTGGAGGGAATTGACTGACCTGAGAGAGTGAGACATCCAGCCTGGGTCATATTAGCATCAAGGCCTATCCAGCCAGACTCTAATGCAATTGTGTAGTCGGTCAGAACACAGCTCTTTGTCTAGACTGATTTTTCTTCTTTCTTACAGTTTTCTATTCTTTATTTTATGCCCTTACATTCCTTGATTTCTTTTAGGTTGACAAGAAGCTATTTTCAGAAGTCAGCTTGGAAAATTTGTCTTTTCTAATGTGGGACTAATCTACACTCCACTCCATCCATCCCCTACCCTTAAGGGAAAACATTTTCTGTGCTTTACTCAACAGTTTTGATGTCTTTGAATCTACATTCCATAAGCACAGGAAAAATAGGATAAGTCTAAATAAAGCCTCACCTGCAGTGAACACATTTAAAAGTTTCCTCTTAATGTGGATAACATTTTGTTCTAATAAAAGGTAAGGCTTCATTTCAAGGGCGGTCTCTGGGTGATGTAGATTCTTGGATTCCTCTGTGTTTTGTTGAAACTCATTATGTGCCTGAATGGCTAAAGGGAGAATGGTTGATTTTATATTCCTCAGTGGCTGTCAGTTGTAATCAAGTTCAAGTAGGAAACAAAGCTCAAAGAGAATGAACACAAGGGTGTCATCTATCAGTGGCATCTTCATTTTTGAGCTATTGTGCTATTCACAATAAAGGCAACAGACAGACTCTATTGTAAGCGAACACTGAATATATCAGTTTAGTTCATTCAGGTTATTGTGGATGTGTCATTAACATAGGGGTGACCTGGAAGGGAGCAAGTTTCTCTGTTCTGTATCTAAAAATGGATCACTGTACTGCTGAGAATACTTTGAAACCAATGTAGAAAATCATTTATTATGGAAGGATACAGTCCAAAAGGCTGAAAATTCTCAATCTAGATATTAGACAGAAATTGATTGAGGACTTGTTTGCAAAGCCTCTTTGATTGAATGAATAGTTTTCTTTCCCTGGTTTCTCTTTCAATAAATGACATTCTGCCCATTTTTTTGGTGAATACTTTATTATCGCTGACATTGATAAGAATCAAAAGTTAACATAAATAATCCTTTCCAGGAAAAGACTCTTATTTGTAAGCAAATTAACCTCTTCAAATAGCTCAACTGAAAATTATTCACTGAAAAATACGAAGAGCTTGAGGAATCTGAGAAGAATAAATGAGTAGAGTTGAGCTTCTAAACCTGAGGTCAAGAGATGAGATTCCTTGCTATGTCTTTCCTTCTCTGTGGGTGTTTTTCTATTCTCTTCTCTCAGAGTTGGCTTCCTATGCTTATTTATCTTGCATAGGGACCCATATGGCCATCTCAACATCGATTTTACATGATCCATTAGCTCAAATGCCTACATCTGATGGGCTCAGACTTCCAGTGCCTCAATTCCAAAATCCTTACAGATAAATCTGATTATTAGTAATACACTGGCTTGACTTAGCTCAGGGTCCCATTCCTGACTCATCAGACACATTCAAGAATTGTGGAGGATGGTTATGTAGACTTGAGTGTGGTAGCCTCCACTGTAGCTGGCTGTAGTGGTTGGAACAGGCAATAATAAGCATTCTGCTACAGTCTATATGGTGTGTCTAAATCAATGGCCTGAAAACTTTTCCACCATGACCCACAGGAAGAAATACATTTTTTTCCATTTCAGCCCAGCATTCATCTATGTGTTGATTCTTGAAGCAGTACTTCTGATTATATGTGATATACTCTAGTATTTCCTTTTCAGTTTCTTTCTATACCAATTCATCTCATTAAATAAAAACATGCTGTTCTTGTCTCAGGAAATTGATTTCATGCTCCACTAATGAGTTGCAACTTTAGTTTCAAAAGCACTGGTCTGTACTTTTCTTTATATTGTTTCCCTTTGTAGCATTTATTATAATTGGTTCCCCTGGTATATTTTGTAGTTTCCTTTGTAGGAGATATCACAATTAAACTGCATCCCTTGTTAAACTGTAATCCACATTAAAGCAGAGACTGTGTCTGTCTTGTTTACTACTGCATTCCCAGCACCTAACAGAGTTCCTGGCACATAGTAGATGCTCAACTGAGTAAATGTTGATGAATGAGTAAATGAAGACCCAAACAGATGGCACCCTTAATGGGCTCACCTGGTTCTTTGCAAGGAGGAGATTCAGACACATATAAAACTGCCTGATCTGGTGTAGCCCTGTTGATAGAAAAAGCAGGTGGAAAGGCCCAGCAGGAGACTCAGTGGAGTAAGGAGGGCAGGCCAAGGAGAGAGGTTTCCACATAGTCACTGACAGCCACCTGAAAGTATTCCACCAGGGAATATTTACTCTAATGGGGAGGAATCGGTGTCAGGTCTGAGCTCAGACCTTGGTTCTTCATCGAACATTCATTCCACAAAACTGCAATGCCTTTTTGGTTGGCTTTTCAAAATTTCAGTTTTGGTATTTTCAGTTTTATCTTTATAGCTCATAATAGAGAAAAGTAGAGAAAGAACCACACAATATCTTGATAAAAAAACACCCTGGTACCTGTTTTCCAAGGAGACAAAGACATCTGGTTGGGAGATGAATTGCACACAGAGCTCTCTTCCCTCTCTTCTTGGTAGCCTCCTCTTGGCAAATCACCGACTCTCATCACATCAAGATTCATTTAACTCACTTCTGCAATTTATGGCTCCTACTTGTCTCTAGCAGTTGTTTCAAAAACTACTTCTTATGAATGGCTATTTTTAATGGTGTCACATATTTTCTTTTCCCATTTGCCAAGATCTTAATCTGTAGGACAATCGAACAATTACAGTGGTTTCATTTATAGACCTACTAAATGATCTGGGGGTACAAAGCTGTATTTACATACAAAGTGATTCACAGATTGATAAGCTTTCTATCATAGCTCACTGGCACCCACAAAGCAAGGCTGAGAGGACTATTATTTTAACACTCAGCCAGTTCCATATACTCCAAAATATTAATTGACAAGGTGAGAATCCTACACTTTTCAAAATAGTCAACTTAATATTGAGTTAAAATTGTCAAAGGACAATTTAATTCATTATACATGTGATCTGATGCATAAATTTATCATCTATATGTCATTACAACTCTTTTGGGAAGGAGAATTCATATCTTAGGCCAGTATTTCTCAACCCTTCTTTGTATGCTATGTGAACTTGCAGGGCACAGTAGAGGGAGGAGGGAGTTTCCTTCTGCCATTTACAGCCATTCCAGCTTTAATCAAATTCATGCGACAGGTATGAATTTTGTCCACAGTACTTGAGTGAATGCAGTTCACTGGCACTCTGTGGGAGTGGGGTTCTAGTTTCTGCTCTATAGTAATCCACAAAACTCTGCTAATCTATGCTACCATTGAGAAAAAAACACATGTTACCATTTGTCATTCACGATATATTTTAAGTAAATAGGTAATGACTAAATACACACGCACAAAACTATACTATGCTCTTTTTCTCCCTGTATATGTACTCACTCTATATATACTCTACAGATAATTTGTCTTTGAAGGTCTGTTTAGCTAATGAGTTTCTTTATGTCTGAGAATTATCTATTGATTATATAAGACATATATTAGATATAGAAGTCATGTAAAAATTAGCCTCTAATACTTTAAAAAATCTTTTGATAATTTTATGTTTTATTTTGAAAACAGTTACATTTTAAAGATATATACAAAAATGTTTACACAGAAAATGATCTGATGTATGGAATTTGCTTCAGAAATGATTTGGAATAGGGGTAACAAGAGGGATTACACATGAGACACACTTGGCTATGTTGCTTATAATCTCTTTTCTTCTATATATGTTTGAAGTTTTCCTAATAAAAAGTAAAATACATATATATTTGAAATACATCACTTTCTGCCCTCCACTCCCACACTCACAGGGAATATTGATGGAAATGTGATGCAGATTTCATGATCATGGAATGCTGCCAATATATGCCACACACTGTAAATGCGGGGGCCCTCATGCCCTAAGTTGTCAAACCTCCCAATCACTTAGTGGCACTAAAGTGCATGCATTTATTTCCAGGAGTGTTTAGCACATGTTTCTATTCATTTCCTCATCATTAAATCTCAATTGCAACATCACCGGGTGCCACAAGCTGAGAATCAGGTGAAACTTCCTATGAAAATAAATGCAGAAATTACCAATTGTGTCTATCCTAATAAAAGCAAAAGGAACATCTAATTACCTACTTTCTTTTAGGAAATAAAGTCATTGACAGGGTTATCGCCCTGCTATCCAACATACCTACAAATTACTTTGGGTACAAAGCAAAGCCAGTTTTTTTTCCCCAACTAACTCCACAAGAATTTGTCTCTACTGCTTTTTTTGATGCTGTTTTTAATTACACTAAAGTTTACTCCATGGTACCTAGTGATTCTTTCAGGGAACACCCCTCCCCCTCAGACTGACCTGGTACAGAAAACTACAAACTTTTATATAATGCTGTTGAATATATAACATACAAAATTTATTTTATTTTTTTTAGTTGTAAAAATTTTGTATTTGAAGACATGTTTACTAAAAGGTATTTAATTTATGAAGCTTTAAACTTTCCTTATTTTATCAGGAGGCTTGTTTTATATTTAACATTACTAGAAAATCAGTTTTCCATGTAGACCTTTTCATCTGAAATGTCACAGGAATTGGGAATTGTAAAGAGGAAACTTTTCATATTCTTTCACATCTTGGGTTTTTCACACGCTTTTTCTTTGTCTGAAATCCCGTCTTCATCTCTCCTTCATCAGGGGGTGAACTCCTGTCCAGCTTTCAGGAGCAAGCTCAGCTCTAGTCTCCTGCTTTTTGATATCTTTCCCACACAGTAAAGGCTGCAACGATGGCCATTGCACTCAGGATGTCTCCACTGTTGTTCTTACCTCATTGTAAGAGCTGGTTTTGCATTTTTCTTTCTGTTAGATTATAAGCTCGTGGAAGGCAGAAATTTAGTAACATTTATTAAATTGTTGGGCTGAATTCTGTTTCAAAAAGCTGTAGAAATAATGGAGAGATTTCAAATAATAAACACAAAAAAGTAAGAAAATGTCAGAATTGAGGAAAATGTTGAGCGAAAAAATGACTTTTCCCCCAAAGTAATCACTAACTATAACTTGCTTTTTGGGAAAGATGAAATCATCTTGAAAAGAATCATTGACAAGAATATTTGTCCTCCATTGTCACATCCAGTTGGAAAACTGCATCTAATAGAGCATATTCAATACAAAACTTGAACTCCTTCAAAAGATAAGTTGATTTTTTTCTTTGCAACAAGATACAATTTACTTTAGTACTTCATAATAGAATAGAAAAATGATTCAAGTTCACTACATGAAAAATATGCTAGGAAAGAAAAAGATTTTACAGATACACCACAATCCTGCATTAAGCGAAAGCCTCACAAGACACTATTACTGGGTGAAGAGTAATGTGCTCCTTGTATTGAATGCAGTACAGTACAGATGAGTTCCAGTGGCATCATAAACAACAAATCCCAAGTTCAGATCATTCATGTGAACTTGCAATTGAATTGTTCAAGGTGTGATTTAATGTAGGAAAGGAAACAAGGATAAAATGTTTCAAATATGTTTCAGCTATTGAACAAGAAAGAAAAATTAGAAAAGATTTAATATTAATACAGGGTAGGTTTTTTTTATTGAATTTTATTTTATTTTTTTTTATACAGCAGGTCCTTATTAGTCATCAGTTTTATACACATCAGTGTATACATGTCAATCCCAATCTCCCAATTCATCACACCATCAACCCCACCCCCTGCCACTTTCCCCCCTTGGTGTGCATACGCTTGTTCTCTACATCTGTGTCTCAATTCCTGCCCTGCAAACCCATTCATCTGTACCATTTTTCTAGGTTCCACATATATGCGTTAATATACGATATTTGTTTTTCTCTTTCTGACTCACTTCACTATGTATGACAGTCTCTAGATCCATCCACGTCTCTACAAATGACCCAGTTTCGTTCCTTTTTATGGCTGAGTAATACTCCATTGTATATATGTACCACATCTTCTTTATCCATTCATATGTCAATTGGCATTTAGGTTGCTTTCATGACCTGGCTATTGTAAATAGCGCTGCAATGAACATTGGGGTGCATGTGTCTTTTTGAATTATGGTTTTCTCTGGGTATATGTCTAGTAGTGGGATTGCTGGATCATATGGTAATTCTATTTTTAGTTTTTTAAGGAACCTCCATACTGTTCTCCATAGTGGCTGTATCAATTTACATTCCCACCAACAGTGCAAGAGGGCTCCCTTTTCTCCACACCCTCTCCAGCATTTGTTGTTTGTAGATTTTCTGATGATGCCCATTCTAACCAGTGTAAGGTGATACCTCATTGTAGTTTTGATTTGCATTTCTCTAATAATTAGTGATGTTGAGCAGCTTTTCATGTGCCTCTTGGCCATCTGTATGTCTTCTTTGGAGAAATGTCTATTTAGGTCTTCTGCCCATTTTTGGATTGGGTTGTTTGTTTTTTTAATATTGAGCTGCATGAGCTGTTTATATATTTTGGAGATTAATCCTTTGTCTGTTGATTCATTTGCAAATATTTTCTCCCATTCTGGGGGTTGTCTTTTGGTCTTGTTTATGGTTTCCTTTGCTGTACAAAAGCTTTTAAGTTTCATTAGGTCCCATTTGTTTATTTTTGTTTTTATTTCCATTACTCTAGGAGGTGGATCAAAAAAGATCTTGCTGTGATTTATGTCAAAGAGTGTTCTTCCTATGTTTTCCTCTAAGAGTTTTATAGTGTCCAGTCTTACATTTAGGTCTCGAATCCATTTTGAGTTTATTTTTGTGTATGGTGTTAGGGAGTATTCTAATTTCATTCTTTTACATGTAGCTGTCCAGTTTTCCCAGCACCACTTATTGAAGAGACTCTCTTTTCTTCACTGTATATCCTTACTTCCTTTGTCATAGATTAGTTGACCATAGCTGCATGGGTTTATCTCTGGGCTTTCTATCTTGTTCCGTTGATCTATGTTTCTGTTTTTGGGCCAGTACCATACTGTCTTGATTACTGTAGCTTTGTAGCATAGTCTGAAGTCAGGGGGTCTCATTCCTCCAGCTCCGTTTTTTTCCCTCAAGACTGCTTTGGCTATTCGGGGTCTTTTGTGTTTCCATACAAATTGTAAGATTTTTTGTTCTAGTTCCATAAAGTATAACATTGGTAATTTGATAGGGATTGCATTGAATCTGTAGATTGCTTTGGGTAGTATACTCATTTTCACAATATTGATTCCTCCAATCCAAGAACATGGTATATCTCTCCATCTGTTGGTATCATCTTTAATTTCTTTCATCAGTGTCTTATAGTTTTCTGCATACAGGTCTTTTGTCTCCCTAGGTAGGTTTATGCCTAGGTATTTTATTCTTTTTGTTGCAATGGTAAATGGGAGTGTTTCCTTAATTTCTCTTTCAGATTTTTCATCATTAGTGTATAGGAATGCAAGAGATTTCTGTGCATTAATTTTGTATCCTGCTACTTTACTAGATTAGCTCTAGTAGTTTTCTGGTGCCATCTTTAGGAATCTCTATGTATAGTATCATGTCATCTGCAAACAGTGACAGTTTTACTTCTTCTTTTCCAATTTACATTCCTTTTATTTCTTTTTCTTCTCTGATTCCCATGGCTAGGACTTCCAAAACTATGTTGAATAATAGTGGTGAGAGTGGACATCCTTGTCTTGTTCCTGATCTTAGAGGAAATGCTTTCAGTTTTTCACCATTGAGAATGATGTTTGCTGTGGGTTTGTCGTATATGGACTTTATTATGTTGAGGTAGGTTCCCTCCATACTCACTTTCTGGAGAGTTTATATCATAAATGGGTGTTAAATTTTGTCAAAAGCTTTTTCTGCATCTATTGAGATGATCATATGGTTTTTATTTTTCAATTTGTTAATATGGCTTATCACATTGGTTGATTTCCGTATATTGAAGAATCCTTGCATCCCTGGGATAAATCCCACTTGATCGTGGTGTATGATCCTTTTAATGTGTTGTTGGATTCTGTTTGCTAGTATTTTGTTGAGGATTTTTGCATCTATATTCATCAGTGATATTGGTCTGTAATTTTCTTTTTTTGTAGTATCATTGTCTGGTTTTGGTATCAGGGTGATGGTGGCCTCATAGAATGAGTTTGGGAGTGTTCCTTCCTCTGCAAATTTTTGGGAGAGTTTGAGAAGGATGGGCGTTAGCTCTTCTCTAAATGTTTGATAGAATTCACCTGTGAAGCCATCTGGTCCTGGACTTTTGTTTGTTGGAAGATTTTTAATCACAGCTTCAATTTCATTACTTGTGATTGGTCTGTTCATATTTTACATTTCTTTCTGGTTCAGTCTTGGAAGGTTATAACTCTCTAAGAATTTGTCCATTTCCTCCAGGTTGTCCATTTTATTGGCATAGAGTTGCTTGTAGTAGTCTCTTAGGATGCTTTGTATTTCTGAGGTGTCTGTTGTAACTTCTCCTTTTTCATTTCTAATTTTATTGATTTGAGTCCTCTCCCTCTTTTTCTTGATGGGTCTGGCTAATGGTTTATCAATTTTGTTTATCTTCTCAAAGAACCAGCTTTTAGTTTTATTGATCTTTGCTACTGTTTTCTTTGTTTCTATTTCATTTATTTCCTCTCTGATCTTTATGATTTCTTTTCTTCTGCTAACTTTGGGTTTCGTTTGTTCTTCTTTCTCTAGTTCCTTTAGGTGTAATGTTAGATTGTTTATTTGAGATTTTTCTTGTTTCTTGAGGTTGGCTTGTATAGCTATAAACTTCCCTCTTAGAACTGCTTTTGCTGCATCCCATAGGTTTTGGATCGTCGTGTTTTCATTGTCATTTGTCTCTAGGTATTTTGTGCTTTCCTCTTTGATTTCTTCAGTGATCTCTTGGTTATTTAGTAACGTATTGTTTAGCCTCCATGTGTTTGTGTTTTTTACGGTTTTTTCCCCTGTAATTCATTTCTAATCTCATAGCGTTGTGGTCAGAAAAGATGCTTGATATGATTTCAATTTTCTTAAATATACTGTGGCTTGATTTGTGACCCAAGATGTGATGTATCCTGGAGAATGTTCCGTGCGCACTTGAGAAGAAAGTGTAATCTGCTGTTTTTGGATGGAATGTCCTATAAATATCAATTAAATCTATCTGGTCTATTGTGTCATTTAAAGCTTCTCTTTCCTTATTTATTTTCATTTTGGATGATCTGTCCATTGGTGTAAGTGAGGTGTTAAAGTCTCCCGCTATTATTGTGTTACTGTCAATTTCCTCTTTTAGAGCTGTTAGCAGTTGCCTTATGTATTGAGGTGCTCCTATGTTGGGTGCATATATATTTACAATTGTTATATCTTCTTCTTGGATTGATCCCTTGATCATTACGTAGTGTCCTTCCTTGTCTCTTGTAACATTCTTTATTTTAAAGTCTATTTTATCTGATATGAATATTGCTACTCCAGCTTTCTTTTGATTTCCATTTGCATGGAATATCTTTTTCCATCCCCTCACTTTCAGTCTGTATGTGTCCCTAGGTCTGAAGTGGGTCTCTTGTAGACAGCATATATATGGGTCTTGTTTTTGCATCCATTCAGCAAACCTGTGTCTTTTGGTTGGAGCATTTAATCCATTCACGCTTAAGGTAATTATTGGTATGTATGTTCCTATGACCATTTTCTTAATCGTTTTGGGTTTGTTTTTGTAGGTCCTTTTCTTCTCTTGTGTTTCCCACTTAGAGAAGTTCCTTTAGCATGTGTTGTAGAGCTGGTTTGGTGGTGCTGAATTCTCTTAACTTTTGCTTGTCTGTAAAGCTTTTGATTTCTCCATCGAATCTGAATGAGATCCTTGCCGGGTAGAGTAACCTTGGTTGTAGGTTCTTCCCTTTCATCACTTTAAGTATATCATGCCACTCCCTTCTGGCTTGTAGAGTTTCTGCTGAGAAGTCAGCTGTTAACCTTATGGGAGTTCCCTTGTATGTTAGTTGTCGTTTTTCCCTTGCTGCTTTCAATAATTTTTCTTTGTCTTTCATTTTTGCCAATTTGATTACTATGTGTCTCGGCCTGTTTCTCCTTGGGTTTATCCTGTATGGGATTCGCTGCGCCTCCTGGACTTGGGTGGCTATTTCCTTTCTCATGTTAGGGAAGTTTTCGACTATAATCTCTTCAAATATTTTCTCTGGTCCTTTCTCTCTCTCTTCTCCTTCTGGGACCCCTATAATGCGAATGTTTTTGCATTTAATGTTGTCCCAGAGGTCTCTTAGACTGTCTTCATTTCTTTTCATTCTTTTTTCTTTAGTCTGTTCCACAGCAGTGAATTCCACCATTCTGTCTTTCAGGTCACTTATCCATTCTTCTGCCTCAGTTATTCTGCTATTGATTCCTTCTAATGTAGTTTTCATTTCAGTTATTGTATTGTTCATCTCTGTTTGTTTGCTCTTTAATTCTTCTAGGTCTTTGTTAAACATTTCTTGCATCTTCTCGATCTTTGCCTCCATTCTTGTTCCGAGGTCCTGGATCATCTCCACTATCATTATTCTGAATTGTTTTTCTGGAAGGTTGCCTATCTCCACTTCATTTAGTTGTTTTCTGGGGTTTTATCTTGTTCCTTCATCTGGTTCATAGCCCTCTTCCTTTTTTCTTGTCTATCTTTCTGTGAATGTGGTTTTTGTTCCACGGGCTGCAGGATTGTAGTTCTTCTTGCTTCTGCTGTCTTCCCTCTGGTGGATGAGGCTATCTAAGAGGCTTGAGCAAGTTTCCTGATGGGAGGGACTCAGTACAGGGTAGTTTTCAAGCATCTTGAGATAGCAGAACTCCTCACCTAATTTAATAGTGAGAGAGAAAAGTATAGTACCAGTTTCAGAAAGAGGACTAGTCAGCAAGGAAAATATGGGACAACTTTCACATTTTGAATGATAAAATGAGTGATATTGCTGAAAGCTGTTAATTACGGATTTATTTATTTTTTTTGAAGAGTACTTGATTAAAGCTTTGGGGGTAATAACTATGAAGCCCAGATTATAGGTAGAGAGCAACACAGGCCTCCAATTCCAAATCTGGAGACTCTTTTTTTTTATTAAAGTGTATTCAAATTTATTACATGTTATTCAGCATCAGGTTGCTGAAAAGATTTATAAACTTGCTGACTTGTGAACTTCTCTTACCAAAACATGAGCTGAGAGTGCTGTGAGCCCAGCAAGTCTGTTTGTGCGAGTGACCTTTGGATTTTCCAATGTCAAATTTCAGTATTTGTTGTGGTGTCCAGAGTATGAGTTTTACTGTTTTCTGATATGAGTTTTACTGTTTTCTCTTAATATGTCAGTAGCAGGGCAGAAAAACACTTGGTAAGATGAGATGCATTTGAACTCCATTAGTGCTACAATATCAAGTGCTTTCTAGTGGACCCTGCAGGCTTTGAATGGGGGTGGGCTGACATTTTTTGCTGTATGCTGGGTGTAGCTTTTTTCTGAGCTTTGGAGGTAGTTCTCAATTATGACCATCTTTCTTTGGAGTTTAGAATTAGAGTTGTTTCCAAATACAGCCAGCAGATGGAGCAATTTACTTTATTTATACTCCAACTCATACAAACAGGTATTTGGCTATTCTTTAATCTCCTTATCTATCTATCTATGTATCTATCTATCTATGTATATATCTATTCATATTTAACTGCGTGTTTCAAAACTTTTCACATATTTGGATACAACATATTAAACATAATTTATTTCATTTTAGAAAAGCAACATTCATTTGTTAGGGTCTTAATCCAGACTTGCATTTTTATTAGCTTTACAGACATTTGTAACAGGAAGACAAAAGAGGAGAACATTGGTGTGGCAAGAAGTGCATCACTTCTTTTTCATCAGTTTCCTTCTACAATTCATATTCACATATACCGCAAGATGAGGGTGAAGCTGGTTTTGATGTGCCCATGGAATTCAGCAATCCTTAGCTATAATTCTGACAATCCTATAATAACAAACTTTAAAACTCTGATTTGGGTAACGGACTCCAACAGAGCTTTCAAGTTGAAATTTATGGAATCGTTTCAATGATTAGACTATTCATCCTATCTCTTGTCAATGGAAGATGGTTTCCTGTAGGAGATAACTAATAACTTTATAAAATTTGGGGATGTATTAGAATGATATTGTCCCCTGGAAGTCACACTTACCAACCAAAGGATAATAACTTTTAATACAAGCCTGAAATAGTATATAAATATTTCATTAAGTCCTTAAAAATATACAGTTATTAATTCTCCACCCTCTTTTTGATTTCTGAATACCACACTGAGACAGATGTCTTATGCCTGGGAATCTGGAAAATGCAATTGTGCTTAATTTATCACCTGTAATATTTCCTAGTGGAATTATCTGAATACATGTGGATTTTAGTAAGATTCTTCTCAGACAATTTCATTATTATTTAAAATGCCAGGCTCTGCATCTAAGTTCTGCCTTAATCTTTCCCTCTCCCAACATGTTCCTACTGATTTTCCCTGCTTAAGGCAGCAGGTGAAGTGGGGAGGAAACATATTGCATTTTCTGTCTATCTTAGTCGATTCAAAAGCATTTATGAGGCATCTGCCTGTGCAGGGCACTGGCGTGGTGCTGAGCTGACTGAGTTAAAAAAGGCATAGACAATGTCCTTGAGGCAGAGAAGCTGCCAGTCACTGACTCCAGGGAGAAAGATTTTCATTTCTTCAATATGGACAAAGTTGCTGTTAAGCAGGCTATGTGTATGTCTGAACAGGTAGGCGATGCCCAAACCATTCCTATCATCACAGAAAACAGACAAAAGTTTCACTTTATCAGACTTCAAGGAAACAGTGTAAATTTCTGAGAAATTAGAATTATAGAATACTTTAAAACAAAATATAGTTTTGACTTTCAGGTTAACACTATAACTAACAAAATATTGCAAAATCGAAGTCCGTTCAAGGCTCAAGGCTCAATGGATAGAGAATTGAATTTGAAAAGGTAATAAAACAGATTCTCACACAAAAGGTGCTGGGATTTTGCATCTGAATAACACAGTTTTGCTGTCACCCAGAGCATCTTTTATCCTTCTTAAACCATGAAGAAGGACCTTGGCCTTTTGCTCTTCACTTCTCTTTAGCATCATGACTATGCATAATACGTCATCTGTACAACAGTTGTGCATAAGCAGTGAGCAGGAAGATATTTTGGGTTTGACCCATTTTCTTAAAGGAATTGTTCTATTCTAGGTTCTTTGGTTACAAGGAACAGGAACCCAGTCAAATGGTTCAAGAAAAAAGGGGTTATTTCAGATGAGCAGAATCTCATGTGTGTAAAATACAGGAACAATAGCCAGTCTTATAACAAGTGTCAGAGTGCTATTTTCTTTCTATTTTTCTTATATAAATTACTTTTAATAAGTGGTCCAAGGTGAACTTGAGGAGGTCAGATGAGGTCAGTCAAAGCTGGATCATGTAAGGCCTTCAGGATGTGAAAAGGGATAATTTAGTGGCCATAAGTGATGAAGGAATAAAACACTCAATTGAACTGAGCTGATTGGATTCTCTCTCAAAAATGTGACCTGAGACACCAGTTAGTTTGTGGCTGGCTCCTGGAATACTGATAACATCTAATATTTGTCAGGAGCTTAGTGTCCTAAGCTATTGTTCTAAGCTTTTTTCATGTTCTAACTCATATATCCTCAAAACTATATGCTATGGATTAGTGTCATTCCCATTTTACAGATGAAAAAATTGAGGTACTGAAAAGTAAAATAACGTGCAGAAATTGACAAAGGATGTAGCAGAGCTGATATTGAACCCAGGCAGTCTGACTTCAGAGCCCATACTCCTAGCCACTACATAACACTGCCTTCTGGAGCTGGTTCTGTGGCAAGCTGAAACCACATCAAGTCAAAGGGTAAGGGTAAGGGGGGCAGAAATCATGAGTGAGCAGAAACAGCATGTGGAAAAGAGTGTGCAGCAGTTGATCATGGCAGTGCCCCCACTGCCTAGATTGAACAAGGCTTAATACACAGCAGGAGCTTATGAAATATGCACTGAATAAGTGAATGAATGTTTTCAGCAGGCACTGTGGGTGTGACATATCCCCTGAGAATATTGTGTGTGCGGGGCAGGAATCTCCAAATAATTTATTTTAATCTGCTTCTTTTTTTAAAAAAAATTATTTTCTTCATTTTTTGGTTGCATTGGGTCTTAGTTGCGGCACACGGAATCTTTGTTGAGGCGTGCGGGATCTTAAATTGCAGTGTGTGGGCTCTGTTTTGGCGCGCGGGCTTCTCTCTAGTTGTGGTGTGCAGGTTTTCTCTCTCTAGTTGTGGTGTGCGGGCTGCAGAGTGTGGGCTCTGTAGTTTGCGGCACATGGGCTCTCTGGTTGAGGCGCACGAGCTCAGTAGTTGCGGCGCGTGGGTTTAGCTGCCCCACAGCATGTGGGATCTTAGTTCCCCGACCAGGGATTAAATGCGCGTCCCCTGCATTGGAAGGTGGATTCTTTACCACCAGACCACCGGGGAAGTCCCTAACTGCTCCTTTAAAAATTAATTAAATTATACATATACTACACGAGGACATTGTCATTTTTTAAAAAAGTAAAGCTCTAGAATAAAGGAAAGGATAAAGTACTTTAGGATCACCTCCCCAGCCTTGTGCCCTCCTTTCCACTTCCCAGAGATTGTCCAGATTTTGATACATTTACATATGTATATAGAATAAATTAGAAATATAAAGTATTATTTTGTAATGCTAAAATATTTACGTAATAAGTATCATAGTGTTTTATATTTTCTTTCCTCTTGTCTTAAAGATCCAGCCATATTGTTATGACATTCAAATGGTTTCTGAACTACTCACTATTATAAATTATGTTGCAATACATATTATGTGTGTGTGTGTCCTTTTACACGTGCATTTCTATTGTGTACGGAAAAGTGAAAATGGCTGAGTCATTGGTTACACACATTTTTTGATAGTGCTACGTGGCTTTCCATATCCTTGAGGTTATTTATTATTCAACTTCTTAATTGTAGTGTGATATGTAATTGAATCTCAATATTGTTTTAACTTCTAGTTACATGTCAGTTTCATCATCTCACATATTTATTGGTCATTAGTACTTTCTTTTGTCATATGTTTTGCCTACTTTTGTTTGTTTCTTTTTAAAATTGATTTACAGAAGTTCTTTATATAGTTTCATAATGATCTTTCAGAGGATTTTTAATACACACACAGTCTTATTACTTCTGAAATTTCTAAGTTAGAAAGGAATTGAAGTGGTATCTGAGATATTACCTAGTGCAATGACTCTAAACTAGGATGGGTGTGGTAGAACGGTAGTGGGTTTATCTAAGTCACTTGTGAAGCTCTTTTACATTACACCCTCCTTTTCTTCTGGAAGAATTCTGGAATGCTGGCCATGTTACAGTAGCAAGGGGAGTGGGGAGTTGGGGTGAGCAAGCACTTTTGCATTTTGATAAACTACTTTCCCAGAGGATTCTGATTGGTAACCCCCATCATTCCCCAAAGCACATAACTAGTTGAAGACAAAACCAGCATTTGATGCAAAAACTCCCACTAGTTTTAGTCAAGTCTTTTCCTAATTGCGCCAAGCTATTTTGCTTTGCCCTGACAATTCATTTTGATGGAGTCTCCATGATACTTATTGGGTCCAGACAGAAAATATCTTCTTCGATTTACTTAAACTCCACTCTGGGAGCTCCCTTGCTTTCTTCTCCTTCACTTAAAAACAAATAAGCAAACAAATTAATGAACAGACAACAACACAAACTAAAAAAGCTTTAGGCAGAGGGGACTAATTGTTTACTAAAAATTCATGTTCCCTTTTCATGGCCTGGGTCTATTGCTGGTTTTCAGCTTCTCATCCAGGTGTTATATTTCTTAGACCTTTTTGCATCCAGGTAGGGCCATGTAACTAGTTCTGACCAGTGTGAGTGGAAGTGATGTATATCATTTTAGGGTTGGATGGTGGCTTCTGCACTGTTATTCACCTTCTCCTCCTGTATTCAGACAACCTTTAAGGCCTTATGCCTAGATGATGGTAGAGCTCCAGTTAAGGACACTGCATCTTTGCATAACCTCATGGAGGAGAGTTGGCTGACAAAAATATTGAACTGTTATTCAGACAAAAATATTGAACTGTTATTCAAGGTGAAATCATGTTCTATTGTGTTTAGCCACTAAAATTTTGGGAATATTTGTTATAGTGGTTAGGCTTCCTGTAGCTAATACACTCATTAATGAACTATTTGGTCTTCAACCACCAATGAAACAACTGTCCTCTTCTCCGTGGCTAATCAGATGGGTGGTCATCTGTCACAAGAACTAACCAATCACTGATAAGATGCCTAGTACAAAAACTCTGCTCAAGTAGAGGTGATGCTCACCAATAAAATTCTACTGTATTGAGCATTTGAAAATGAGATATATTCAGAGGTGACATATGGCTGTGGGAACAGAAGCAAAAAGAGACATTGAGAGACCTGAGGTAGGAGACAAAGTTATGAACAAGCGTATTATGAAGCATATTAATGTGGAGGAAGTTGGTCAGTAGCAAGAGTAGCAGAATCAGGGGCAAAGAGGACTGAGTCATAATAGCATGTGTTCTATTGCCTCTTGCTGCTGAGGGGCAGTGGGATAATGTAAGCCTGGAAATATGTTGGAGCATTTTAGTTTATCAACAGCATTCCATCCTCTGTGAAGTTCAAACTCTGTGTAGGGTTTCTGTGTGATTCCTGTTTTCTCTTTTTCCATGTGTTTCCTTACAACAAATCTACTTTCCTTGAGGTAGTCTGAGTGAGTTTCTAGCAACCAAGCTTGCAGTCAGAAAAGACCGACAAATTGTTATTCTAAGTTTTCATTAATTAGTATGTGTTAGATTCATAATAAAATTAAACATTGAAATATTAGTTTAAAAAGTAGATGTTGCCGTTACTATAGATTTTTGACACATTATATGATTATAAAATTATGTGCAGTTTACTATATTTTGGTCTTTAATTTTTTCAACAAACATATATTAAGTACTTATTATTTGCCAGATAGTTTTTGTTAATAGAACAGAAAAGAGAGTGAGAATTAAGATTAGATTTGAGTCATTCCATTTCTAATTTCAATTATTCTCGCAATATATCCCTTATTCATTATGTCCATACTTGATTTGGGATCATACACACATTTGTCTATATTTGTCTTAGGTTTGGTCCTCCAGAAGCTGTACTTTCAAGATGTACTCCCAGGATGCTCTCCTGACTTCTCCTGGTACATATTAACCATGTCCTGTAACTCTTTCAGTGAGTGATCACTTTCTCCCCTTAGCAAGGCCATGCTAAGCTTTGACTCTGTTATTGTCTTGACTAGAAAGGAGAAATGGGCCAGATCTTGAGGAAGGCGTGTATTGTCTTGTGAAGTGTCTGGCTCAGTCGAGGCCTCTGCATGGTCTTCAGGCAGTGCAGTGGGGTCTTCCATTCTCTAACAAGGGGGAATGGGCTTCTTATGCAGGCCCAGAGGGTTCTGGGGTGTCTGAGAGTTCAAAGTTCTTGAGTGGATATCCCTACCCTTAGACTCCTTGGATCGGTCCCACTCCTTTCCTGATTGTATAGAAGACTTGCCAGGCTGTAAATTCAACCTTATCAAAAATTCTCTACTCTTATAATTAGATTCCAGGCCTGGTCTTCAGCATGGTCTGTCCTGTGAGTGTAGGAGAAGAGCATTTCCATAAACATTGCCCTGGGAGTCTTCTGACTTTCACATTTTACCTTAAGTGGCCAATTGGCTGAATTGAGCCTGTCATTTTCTCTCTTCAATGCATCAATATCACTCAACAATAACCAAATAAATCTCCCAGTACCGATAATTACTATTGCTTCCATATCTCACAAATGCCAATGATATCACAGAGGCCATTGCATCCCTTCAGCAGTAATCTGTTCCAAGTCACCACAGGTGAAATCCTTGGCAATTGCCATGTTGTAGCACACCAGAAGGCTTTAGTACTCACTTAACCCAGAGATGGAGTCCTTGTTGTCATCTGGCAGGGGAATGATCCAACTTCAGAATCACATCCCAGTGCTGCTGGCTTCTCTTTCTCTGCCCAACCATTGATTTTGGTGGGCTGGGGAGTGAATAGCTGGTGAGAAATTACAGCCAGCTTAGCTTTGAAAGGAAGGTAAGAAGTAGGGTGGGAGATAGAAGGGAAATGAGGAGCAGGGACTGGAAGAAAACTAATTAGGTTTTATAGCAGAAAGAAAACAGCCAGTAGAGAAAATGGGGTGAAAACACAAGAGCCTGAGCTAGTGAGAGTAGATGGAGTACTTCTCTTGAGATGGGAGGGAGGAAAGGAAAGAAATACATACAGATAAGTTTGTCAGTGGTAATAATATAAAGAATTAAGCCCTTTCTATGTGCTTGGCACAGTTCTACATGTATGGGCAGAAATTAGTTTTCATTTGATAACATCAGAAGACAATTTTAAAAAGTTTTCCATCAGGTCTTTGACATCATTTAGTATAGTAAAATGGGAGAAAATAACTCAAGTGTTAAAGCATAATTTTCTTGCTATTAAGCCCCATTTCCTTCTGTACTTTTCTTAAAAGAGTTGGATTTATATTTTTAATTTTTTATAGCTAAAGATTAGAGAACACCACTCATTGCATAAGGTTCCTATTGTTTCAATCTTTTCTCTTCATCATTATCCCTTTATTTTATTTTATTTTTTTTTTTTATTCACACACACACACACACTGTATTTTATTTTTACAAGACATAAATAGACTGACACCAAGCATTGTACATGGATGACCACAACAAAAGCAACAATGATTGCAATTACCAAACATGAAACACACTCATACTATGTCATAATATTGACATTCAGTCCAGTAATCCTCCACTGTAACAGCTCCTTTACTTTGCAGTGAAAATTGATTTGTATATTCTTTGCCTCTGAGTCCTTGTGGGATTTTTTTTTTTTTTAAATTCAGACAGAAAGTCACAAAAATTATACTCATCCTCATCAGTTCACTCAGTCCCATGTAATTAATTTTTTTTTCATCTTGATCTTTTGTTAGCACTTTTATGAGTTCATCAGTTTTTCATTAGAGTTCTGAAAATGCTTATTCATTCAGTTCAGCAGTACAGTCAGTTACCAGAAACCTGTACTTGTCAGAGTCTTTTCCATGAATTTCTTGAAGATGAAACCCTTTTATAGGAACATATTTGCAAAATCATCAGAGTACACCCAGAACTGTCTGTAAATGACAAAAGACTTAAAAATGACCACGGTTAAAGATTTGATGAAAGTTCATAATAATGCAGTTGACAAGAAAATTAGTTATTTCTGAGATATACATTTTAAAGTAATAACTAGGATTATTACTTATAACATTATACCAGAACATATAAGATTTTTAGAAATTTCATGTAATGTCTGAAACATTTATATTAACATATTTCCATACATATTTCCATACAAATACAAATATAAGATTTTTAGAAATTTCATGTAATGTCTGAAACATTTATATTAACATATTTCCATACATATTTCCATACAAATACAAATATAAGATTTTTAGAAATTTCATGTAATGTCTGAAACCTTTATATTAACATATTTCCATACAAATAACCCAATGAAAGTTTAGTATTAGTTGTTTTGTTTGTTTTTTTATACTGCAGGTTCTTATTAGGCATCAGTTTCATACACATCAGTGTATACATGTCAATCCCAATCGCCCAATCCAGCACACCACCATCCCCACCTCACCGCAGTTTTCCCCCCTTGGTGTCCATATGACCATTCTCTACATTTGTGTCTCAACTTCTGCCCTGCAAACTGGCTCATCTGTACCATTTTTCTAGGTTCCGCATACATGCATTAATATACGATATTTGTTTTTCTCTTTCTGACTTACTTCACTCTGTATGACAGTCTCTAGATCCATCCATGTCTCAACAAATGACTCAATTTCGTTCCTTTTTATGGCTGAGTAATATTCCATTGTATATATGTACCACATCTTCTTTATCCATTCGTCTGTTGATGGGCATTTAGGTTGCTTCCATGACCTGGCTATTGTAAATAGTGCTGCAATGAACATTCGGGTGCATGTGTCTTTTTGAATTACGGTTTTCTCTGGGTATATGCCCAGTAGTGGGATTGCTGGGTCATATGGTAATTCTATTTTTAGTTTTTTAAGGAACCTCCATACTGTTCTCCATAGTGGCTGTATCAATTTACATTCCCACCAACAGTGCAAGAGGGTTCCCTTTTCTCCACACCCTCTCCAGCATTTGTTGTTTGTAGATTTTCTGATGATGCCCATTCTAACAGGAGTGAGGTGATACCTCATTGTAGTTTTGATTTGCATTTCTCTAATAATTAGTGATGTTGAGCATCTTTTCATGTGCTTCGTGGCCATCTGTATGTCTTCTTTGGAGAAATGTCTATTTAGGTCTTCTGCCCATTTTTGGATTGGGGTGTTTGTTTCTTTGATATTGAGCTGAATGAGCTGTTTATATATTTTGGAGATTAATCCTTTGTCCGTTGATTCATTTGCAAATATTTTCTCCCATTCTGAGGGTTGTCTTTTCGTCTTGTTTATGGTTTCCTTTGCTGTGCAAAAGCTTTGAAGTTTCATTAGGTCCCATTTGTTTATTTTTGTTTTTATTTCCATTACTCTAGGAGGTGGATCAAAAAAGATCTTGCTGTGATTTATGTCAAAGAGTGTTCTTCCTATGTTTTCCTCTAAGAGTTTTATAGTGTCCAGTCTTATATTTAGGTCTCTAATCCATTTTGAGTTTATTTTTGTGTATGGTGTTAGGGAGTATTCTAATTTCATTCTTTTACATGTAGCTGTCCAGTTTTCCCAGCACCACTTATTGAAGAGACTGTCTTTTCTCCATTGTATATCTTTGCCTCCTTTGTCATAGATTAGTTGACCATAGGTGCGTGGGTTAATCTCTGGGCTTTCTATCTTGTTCCATTGATCTATGTTTCTGTTTTTGTGCCAGTACCATACTGTCTTGATTACTGTAGCTTTGTAGTATAGTCTGAAGTCTGGGAGTCTGATTCCTCCAGCTCCATTTTTTTCCCTCAAGACTGCTTTGGCTATTCGGGGTCTTTTGTGTCTCCATACAAATTTTAAGATGATTTGTTCTAGCTCCGTAAAAAATGCCATTGGTAATTTGATAGGGATTGCATTGAATCTGTAGATTGCTTTGGGTAGTATACTCATTTTCACAATGTTGATTCTTCCAATCCAAGAACATGGTATATCTCTCCATCTGTTGGTATCATCTTTAATTTCTTTCATCAGTGTCTTATAGTTTTCTGCATACAGGTCTTTCGTCTCCCTAGGTAGGTTTATTCCTAGGTATTTTATTCTTTTTGTTGCAATGGTAAATGGGAGTGTTTCCATAATTTCTCTTTCAGATTTTTCATCATTAGTGTATAGGAATGCAAGAGATTTCTGTGCATTAATTTTGTATCCTGCAACTTTACCATATTCATTAATCAGCTCTAGCAGTTTTCTGGTGGCAGTTTTAGGATTCTCTATGTATAGTATCATGTCATCCGCAAACAGTGACAGTTTTACTTCTTCTATCCCTTTACTTTAAATGTAACGGGCAGACCTAAAAAAATATTGTCTTGTATACTGCACATCGTGTATGGAACGTGAATGAAGAGCTGTGCACATTTCTTTTTCACAAGACATCTTGATTTGATGGCTCAGTAGGCAGCTATTTATTGCAGTAGTTTCAGCAGAGATCTTAAAAAAAAGTGAGGCTTTGCCCTGAGCGAAAAGGGCAAAGTTAACAAGCAGCTATATAGTGTCTCACCACTGCAAATAAAGGTGGAAGGATGCAAGAGATAATGTAATGAGACATGTTCAGTTTGAGAGGTCTTTGGAGTATTCTGCTGTGATGGATACTGAGCAGGATCTTGTCATTCCCTATATCCCTATGTAATGCCTTTTAACTAAGGTCTATGAGAAGCTCTCTATTACATATTCCACTTTTTTATTTGGTGAATGAATAATCTCATGATCATTGCAGTTGAATTATTGCAAGTATGAAACTTTTTTCCACTAATAAAAGCAAAGCTTATGAGTCAACTGCTAGGACTTTGCTTTCAATCTTACCCAGCAACATTATTCAGATGGTACTGGCTTTAAGTTGGTGGAGGCTTGTAAACTTTCACTGTACAAGCTGCTTTTCTTTGCAAATAGCAATGGTAGCCATTTTTGGCACATTGAGAAGAGATAGGCTAGGCAGCAGCACTTGACCTGAGGATAATTGAGTTTCTTATTTCAAGTAACTTTAAGTAATAAGTTAATAAAACAGAACCAGTGAGATCTGCATTCTGTTGTTAATATTATTAATGATTTAAAAAATCAGTCCATTCTTTGGACTAAAAACTTATCATGTATCATATCTTAATATAAAACCAGCCAATTTTGAACCCTGTCGGAGGAGGTTCAGTTGCTGAATAATTTCTTATAAAGTTGTTTTACCTGCATCATTGACTCTGGGGATAGCATTAGAGTAAGGTTTCAGTTTATTTCCTTTTGTTTAATCAATAGATGAAAAAACTGCTGTAAACAACTGTATAAGGGAAATTATTTAACATGGTTTGAAAGTGTGTTCCCAAATCTATTGATTAATAGAACTAGGGCACAGGTCTTTTGCTAAGAAACTTGCAAGTCTGCTGCTAGGCATTTTTCTTTTAACTTGTCTGGAACACCCACTAAGACTAAAGACCATAAAAAGAATTTAGCTAACAAAAAGTTTTATGTCATTCACTTTTAGCCGGTCATTTAGAAGCAATCAACTGGGATGGTACTTAACTATAATCACTTAAAATTTCCATCATGTTACTTTCTTTTAATTTAATGATTTGATGTTAGTATGCTTATGGTAGCTTTTAATGAGATAAATGATTGGGGAATGTACTGTCCAATACTATCTTGGCTGCAAATGGCAAAAAATCAGTGAAGATAGTTTAAGTGATCCTGGGAATATGGCAGCAAGTGAAGGCATTTGTTTTAAATATCTCCAGATTCCCACATAAAAATAGACAGAGGATCTAGATCGTAAAACTCAAAATCTAATGACGGTATTTACCACAAAATTATATGATAAGCTATCCCCACAAATACAAAAGACAGTAAATGACACCTAAGATCTGTACAGTGTCAACATCTATGTGGGAAAGTGCAGAAGGCAGCCACAGAGCATCTGGCAGTGAACAGAAGAACCAAAATCCACAGGAATTCACTATAAAGTGCAGCAGGCCAATTAGAGAACAGCAGTTAAAACTGAGAGGGGTTTTGTCCCATCCAATATTGGGTGAGTGGAGGATCTATGGTAAGTACTGAAGGGTCTGGAACAGTCTAGCCCCTAGATTCACTCTTGAAACTGACCTGCAAGAATTCTCTTCCAGAATAGGCCTTGCTCTGAGGAGAGGCTTCTTGGAATAGAATCAAAACAAGTCAAGCAGCATAGAGAATCGAGACAAGGAAAAAGAAGGTCTAGAAAAATGTGGAGGAGAGGAACAGAGCCAGGAAGTGTGAGAAAGCAAGTCACAATATTTCTGAACACTGCCAAGGAACATCAGAAGAGGGACCTTGGGAAGTTAGACAAGCTGCCCCAAACTTACATCTTTCTAAAGGTTCAGGAAATCTGATTTCACATGAAATGAATGACCAAAAAGTATCAAGGTCAAATTTCATACAAAGTTATTAGAAGGAAAAAAAAAAAAAGCAGAATAACATTTCTAAAAAAACAAAAGCAGATCAGAATGATAAGCTGACAGAATAGAGTTAAAACATTAACCATCTATTTAAAAGCATGACATCAGGAAAAGAAATGACAGGAAAGAATAAAATAATCAGAATTTTAAAAACTCAGAAATGAGGATATGGTGAAAGAATTATGTAAGAATTAGAAATGAAATGAACTTTTTTGGTTTGTTTTCAGAAATGAAGACTGAACTAGAAGGAACACAAAAGCAAAAACACAACAGATAGTGCCTTAAGGGAAAGGGGGTATAAAGAAGGACATTTAAAAAAAATCTTAAAGAAATAAGAAAAGAGAAAGCAACAGTTATTGAAAATGGGGAAAGAAGATCTGACATACAGATAAAAGGAGTCCCTGAAAAAGAAAACCAAAGTGAGGGAACAGAATGATTACTAAGAACTATAATTCTAGAAAACTCCATTGAAATAAATAAAGTAAAAAAGATTTGAGACTTCATATGAAAAGAGTGGTCCATCTACCTGAGAATATTGACCACAAATGACCAATACCAAGACATATTATAGAAAAATTACTGGACCTTAATTTAAAAATCAAAACAAAATCTTTGTGTTTTGAAGTAAAATAGCTAATGGCTAATAAAGGAAATCCTTAGATTATCATCACATTTTCAACAATATTACTTTATGCAAGAGAAATTAAAGTAACATATTTAAGATATCCAAAGGAAAAAAATTAGCTTAGGATTTTATATCCAGGGAAACTAACATTAAATATAAAAGATACAAAGTATTACTGACATGCAAGAACTCTGAGTTCTTTTATTTCCACGAGCCCTTCTAGAAGAATCTACAGGAGATTGCTACTTCAGAAATCAAAGACATAGAGAGACAATGACAAAAATGTTAATGGTGAGGATTAAACATGTGGTTTACTTGTAAAACTAATGCTAAATAAGGGTTAAAGGAAAAAGTATTGATAGTAGTTTTGGGTGTAGGGTGTATTCTGTAAACAATGTAGATAAAATACACCTATAAAGATGGATGGAAGAATGAGGAGAGCACATCCAAATTTTTTAAATGGTGTTTGCAATTATCAGTGGTTGGTATTGGTATTTTGAGACTACTGTGTGTGCAATTTGGGATAAAGTAAAGGAGTAATTATGGGATATTCTAATTCTTTTATGCCCAGTGTCCTTGAGAACCAGGATACTCTGTGTGGGGGAGACGGTATACAGATGTAATATAGAAAAGATTAAGTAAAAAACAAAATAAAACTCTGTAGTTTTGAATTTGAATAGAAAATGTAAGCGTGACTCATGAATATGAAGAGGAAGCAAGACTGGGACCTTATGAGGTCTAGAAACAATGACCAGTTCAGTAGTAATGCATATGCCTAATGCCAAAAATGGTCTTGAAACAGTATTTCCCACTAATAGAAACCAGGGAGAGATGGCTACTTCTAAGATGAGATGTGAGCCTCAATAGCTGCTTATGTCCTAATAAAAAGAGACAACCAGGAATTATGTGTCACCTGATTAAAACAACAACAACAAAACCCCAAAACCCCCATACACTTATAGTCTTGCCAAAGGCATTGAACTCAAGTCTGATCAAGCCTCTGGATTGAGCTGCCAATTTCTGGAAGTTGGAGAACGGAGGATTATGTTGAACTGCACCATGAATATGCAATCAGCAATTCCAGATTGGCAAATTAGACAGGTCAAATATCTTGGGTTCTTCACAGATCAGTTTTAAAGCTAAAAGAAGGGGGTGGAGATAACATGTAGATTAAAGATAACATGTAGATTAAAGGGAGTAATGATAATAAATTTTAATGGACAAAAATGAACTATAGTGGCTTGGGATGCATCTTTAGGTGGCAAAACTATGAAGAATTGTGAGGAAGTGATTACTGTAAAAGTCAGGATAGTGGTGACTTTTTATGAGTGGGGGAAAGAGGGCTTTGAGATAGGGATAGGACATATGGAGGAACTTCTGCAATCACTGGCAAAGCTTTATTTTTTGACTTGGATGGTGATTTCAAGACTGGTGTTTTATGTGACTTTTCATGTTTTCTCCTGATGATTAACAATGTTGAATATCTTTTCCTTTATCTGTCGACCCTCTGTATGTCTTCTTTGGAAAGCTGTTTATTCAGAGTTTCTGCCCATTTTTAAGTTGGATTGTTTGTTTTCATGCTGTTTACTTGTATGTGTTCTTTATATACTTTGGATATTAGACCCTTATCAGATATATGATTTGCAATAATTTTCTCCCATTCAGTAGGTTGCCTTTTAATTTTGGTGATGGTTTCCTTTGCTGTGCAGAGCTTTTTAGTTTAATGTAGTCCCATTTGTTATTTTTTGCTTTTGTTGCTTGTGCTTTGCATATCATATCCATAAAATCATTTCCAAGGCCAATGTCAAGAAGATTTTCTCCTATGTTTTTTTCTAGAAGTTTTATGGTTTCAGGTCTTATGTTCAAGTCTTTAATCCATTTTGAGCTAATTTTTGTGTATGGTGTAAAATAGTGGTCTAGTTTCATTCTTTTGTATGTGGCTATCCAGTTTTCCCAACACCATTTATTGAAGAGACTTTCCTTTTCCCATTGTGTATTTTGACTCCTTTATCATAAGTTAATTGACCATACATGTGTGGGTTTATTTCTGGGCTCTCTATTCTGTTCCATTGATCTATGTGTCTGTTTTTATGCCAATACCATACTGTTTTAATTACTATAGGTTTGAAATATAGTTTAAAATTAGGGCATGTGATTTGTTTTTCTCTCTCAAGATTGCTTTGGCTATGCAAACATTTTAATTGAAGGAATTATTAGAAGTATAATAATAAATGTGTTGATTTTCCAGTTATATCAACTGGCTGGGTTATTATACATATTATATAATATATGAAAATGATAATAATAATAAATAAAATAATAGCTTATTTTTATACAGCACTGTGGCACGCCAGGTAGTGTTCTAAGTGTTTTACTAGGCACTATTATTATTCCCACTTTTTAGAAAGTGATTTTGAGGTGTAAAGAGGTTATACGATTGCTCAGTGACACAGTTAGGAAGTAGAAGAACTAGGATATGCATGTAGGCAGCTTAACTCTAGAATCACTTTGTTTTTTAAAAAAAGTAAATATTTCAATATTTGTTAGAGATGTTGTGGTGATAATAGACATTAAATGAATTCCTATATCGATAAGTTATTCAATCCTGACCCTTCATTTCTCAAAATTTTCTTTGTCTTGATTCCTGACAGGAAAGTGAATCTTGATTTGAATTTTTAAAAACATTGCTTTGATTTGGATATTGAGGTAAAGCCATGAGCAGAAGAGAAGCAGGAGCAGAAATTCCAATTTATAAAGATATTTCAAGAAATAATTTTACAAATCCTATTCTGCCCATATCAACTGTGGTACATTCCAAAGGTTATTTGGCAGCATTTAAATGCCAACTTGATATGCATATATATAATATATTTTTGGGGAGTAGGAACCAGTATTTTAAAATACATATCAAGGGCCTATCATTTTATCTTTATATACCTATATTCATACGCATATGGAATATCCAATGAATTAAAATCGTCACTGGCAGTTAATTTATTTTGTCCACTGTGTGCATGGCATTTAAGTATATGTTGGGAAAAAGTCCCAGCAGGAGCACAGCAGGATCGCAATATGAACATACTAACTTGGGTGGTGGATAAGTTAGAACTCTCTTAGTTGCATTTGGCAAAAACACAATTCAGTATAAAATAAAAGGATGTTTTTGTGGGGGAAAGATTCTGAGGTACACTCAAAAGAGGAATGAATGATCAAAGAAGGACTGGGAGTCAACCAATCCTCATGAAAAATAGGATTTGGAATGCTGGAAATTTATATCTCCTATCTATACCACTCAGTTAATCTGCATCAGTATTTTTCTCTCATCAAACCAGTTTCCTTTCATTGTTCTGGTTCATAGGGCTACTAACAGCTTCCAAAATTAATGTATTAAAGCTTCAGGTGCTACAAAGAGGTAAGCTGAATCTCTTGGAAAAGGACTAATTGACCCAGCTTGGGTCAGCTCCTGGACCCATCAAAGGTGGCAGAGTAGTTCCTGTAGAAACCAAAAGGATGGAATATGAGAAAGGACAGTTCCTAGAAGAACATATTTGGAATGATATTCTCAGAAGAATGGGATGGAGCCAGAAAATAAGAGTTGTTCACTATAGAAATGGAAAATAAACAACATTTTATGCCAGTTTTGACAAAAGCACTACTGTAACTCTAGATATGATTTTTCTCTGCTTTATTAAGGTATAATTTACATAAAGTAAAATTCAACATTTAATTGTATAAGGTTGATGAATCTTAACAAATGGTTATATTTGTGTAACAACCACCACAATAATGATGTAGACTATTTCCAGCACCCCAAACTTTCTGTAGTGCCCCTTTGCAGTCAGTTTCCTCCTCTAAGTTGTTGAGTACATTGGCCTAAGTTGTTTATAATTTTACTTTATTATTCTTTTACTGTCTGGAATTTCTTGAGTGATACTCCCTTTGTCATTCCTGATATTGGAAAATTGTATCTTTTCCTTTTTTCTTGATCATTCTGACTAGAGATTTATCAGTCTTGATATTTTCAGTGAATCAACTTCAAATTATAACTTTAAAAATAAATAAAGGGACTTCCCTGGTAGCGCAGTGGTTAAGAATCCACCTGCAAATGCAGGGGACACGGTTCAAGCCCTGGTCCGGGAAGAACCCACATGCCGCAGAGCAACTAAGCCCGTGCACCGCAACTACTGAGCCTGTGCTCTAGAGCCTGTGAGCCACAACTACTGAGCTCACGTGCCACAACTACTGAAGCCCATGTGCCTAGAGCCTGTGCTCCACAACAAGAGAAGTCACTGCAATGAGAGGCCTGCGCACTGCAATGATGAGTAGCCCCGTCTTGTGGCAGCTAGAGAAAGCCTGCGTGCAGCAACGAAGACCCCAACACAGCCAAAAATAAATAAATTAAAAAATAAATTTATTTAAAAATAAATAAATTAAAAACTTTAAACTTTAAAAATCTTAAAAATTTTTTTAAATCAAAAAAATTTTTAGTTTAAACTTTTGAAATTAAATTGTAATAGAAATATAGAAAATTCTGAATTAAAACATTCATAGTATGATGACTGAAAAGATACCATGATAAATTTATAATTTATTATTTTTTCTCCTTTATATCTCTATAAATCAACACAAGACTGTTATCTTCAAAGTTATTTTTCTACTTATTCAATATACCATTTGCTAATAATATATTTATAAAATACAAAAAACAGAGTTCCACAGCCTCATCCTATATATCTGGCAAGCTTAACTTTTTGAAATGTTCACACTTTTGTTGCTACAATCATCCATAGAAGTGAAACATTTCCTCTTCTTGTCCAAAATATTGCATGTCTCCCTCTTTAAATTTTAAGACAAGCTTAGTTGACTCCCTCAAAAAACTATGCCACAAATAATTCAACTTTCTTTTCAAACCTCTCACAAAATCTTTGACTCATTTCATTTTTTGGAAATCCTTCTCACAGTGGTGTGTGAATGTGTATGCATATGTTTATGTGTATGTGCATATGTGCATATGTATAAAATTGCAAAATTGAAGAAACAAGGATTTCCCCCACTAGATAGCCTCAGATATACCATTACGGAGAATATAAAAGATTCTTGTAAGAGGTTTTGCAAGTAGTAATAGCAAGGTATTACTTAGGCCTTTAGGATTAAGGGAAGACAGATATTTAGAGATTATCACTTTTAGTAATAAGGCCCTTGGCTGACCAATGAGAGAGTAGAGAGGAGTGAAAGGAATAAATATGATTCTGTATAACAATGTAAATCAGTAACTCTATTGTGGAGGGTGGGGAGTTTTAAATGAAGAAAACTCTTTTTCCTCCTCCATATAGGATTAGAATGTTTTGTCTTTAAAAATTAATCTTTTCCTTTGAAAGATGTGTTTATATGTGTTGTGTTGTGTGTGTGTATATCTGTGTGTAACTTGCACTGGGAGGGAACTGCATAGAAAACCAAACCTGGAGAGCCCAAACTGATCCCGGACTGTTTTGGGGGACTTGGGTTGTCAAAGATCACCATGAATTGTCCCATTGGAGCAACAGGACTTTTTAGTGGATTCACTGGGAAAAATGAACATCTTGAAAGAAAAGAATGGATCATGGAATGAGATTACATCCTGTAGGTGTTAGGTGGAAGTTTCCTGAAAGACCATACAACAAAGGAGCAAGACAGAGAACTGAGAACTTGAGTGTGTGACATCTTGCATACGTTTTCCTTGATATTATGGGAGAAGTCATGGTTAGCATTTGCTTAAAATAGTTTCAACATCTATATCTGAATTTCCTTTAGTTAACCAAACTCCAGTAAATTCTCATTCATTTATACAATTGTGTGTAGTGAATTGGTGGAGAATAAATGAATGGGCTCACTTGGAAGTATGGTATGCCTCCCATTCAGCCAGGGCTGGGGTCCATGCAGATAGAGTAGCAGCTCCCAAGGATGCTGTGTTCAGGAATTCCCAGGCAGCAAGAAAGTGAGCAGTGCTTCATGGCGTAGCTGTCATCACAGGTGGGTACATGACCCATTTCAGGGTGGACAATTCATGAGGGCTATAAGAATTTCATCCTCTTTGGTCATTTTCTTTTCAGGCATGGATTGGTGAAGAGCAGGGGGTGGGAATCTTCCCTCTTGACACACACACACACACACACACACACACACACACACACACACACACACACACTTTTATTGAACTATGTGCCATAGTGTTTATCCCTTCTATTGGATTGTAAAATTCTTAAAGACAGAGCGTGTATCTTTTATTTAATATGCAATACAAATACTTTATACAGTTCTATATATTCTGAGGTACCTTAATAAATACCTATTTATTGAAAAACTGTTCCTTGAGGAGCTGCTTAGGTCATATCACTTCAGGATTTCCTTTCCTTTCCTCCCTTCCTTCCTCCGTCCCTCCCTCCTTCTTACCATTTTCCCTTCTCTCTCTCGCCTTCTCTTCTCTCCCTCTCTTTTTTTTCTAACCTTTCTGCTTAGGAGAATTTTATGTTGCTTTAGGCCATGTTTTATAGAATTAGCTTAGTATTTCTTTTTTGAATTCTACGTCCTAGTAAAGGGTAGCATTTAAAAGCATTTTTCCAAAGGTGGTCGTTATGTTATTTTTGAGTTCATCTCTTGATTCAAGTTAGTTGAATTACCTTTAAATAGGCTATTATTTGATATCTGCCAAAGGTATTGAAAGGTCTTAAAATTATAGCCCAGTGTACTCTTTCGCCTGATATTACACCAATGTTAATCCACAGAAAGTCAGAGGGTTTCCACGTGTAAATTTTATTTTACTTTATTTATTTATTTATTATTTATGGCTGTGTTGGGTCTTCGTTTCTGTGCGAGGGCTTTCTCTAGTTGTGGCAAGTGGGGGCCACTCTTCATCGCGGTGCGCGGGCCTCTCATTATCGTGGCCTCTCTTGTTGCGGAGCACAGGCTCCAGACGCGCAAGCTCAGTAGTTGTGGCTCACGGGCCTAGTTGCTCCGCGGCATATGGGATCTTCCCAGACCAGGGCTCGAACCCGTGCCCCTGCATTGCAGGCAGATTCTCAACCACTGCGCCACCAGGGAAGCCCTAAATTTGATTTTAAATGAAGTTTTATTGAACCCACCCCACTCAAAATTTCTTAACTTATAAAACACCGTATGAATCTGTTTCCCTTGGAAAAAAAATAAAAGCAGTATTCTGAATGGAAAGAAATTCATTCTATTGTTCAGCATCTTATTTGTGCTCTCTGTGTTATCATGAACTACAGTATTTGTTAATTATATGATTTGCACCTTTTGTGACATAAAACCTTTTCAAGGTAAAATTTACAAATATATAGCATTTTCAATATAATAATATTGATATCTTTATCAACACTTTCCTTTATAAAATATATATTTATATAGTTGGTGAAGGCACAAAGAAAAGTGGGAAAAATTCCTTCCTCAGTGCTGGCTCAGTAACAGTAGCGGGTAAGGTGCAGGCAATGGCATAATATCAAGTTCAGGGTTCTGCAAGTTACTAAAGTATTCATCCCTGTTAAAGGGAATTTCAGTCCTGGGGGTTATTGCCCAGCACCTGCAGGTTAGGGAGCTATTTCTTGGTTCCTGGCCATGTGTGTGTGGTTTCTGTATGTGGGTGGAGAAAAACTTGGTGGGAACGATCCCTCTGTTGGCTGCAGGCAATGGGGAGTTGTTACCTTTCTTGGAGAGGAATGAGAGAGGGGACTCCATGGAAAGGGAATTGCTCTCCTGGAATACGTGTCTCACTCTGATAATTAACTCTTTGAAAAAAAAAGTCCGCTATTGGAATACTCACCCATATAATCCATCCATCCATTCATTTATCCATTTTCTTATTCATTCACGCATCCAGATGCTGGCAAATTTCACGAAGCTTTTTTATGGTTAATCCCCAGAATGAGTTGTCATCTAAGGTTGGTTGTGTTCTGCGTTTCCCTTCTTGCAAATGTCAAGGACTTGATTTCTTTCATTTTAATATTTAAAAATATATTTCTTTAACATTTTGAAAGAAATACATGTTTAATACCAAAGAAATGTAGAATAATTTGAAGAATATTGAGAAAAATCTAGGAAAAAGAATTAGCTGCAGCTCCACTGCACAAATAAAAAAAAAACAATGCTAACTTTTTTAGTCTATCTTTTTTAATATGCTGAAAAGTTGCAGTCATACTAACTTCATCATCACAAGGGCACAAATAATAAATTGGTAATACATCAGCTTTTGCTTTAGGCTCTATATCCTTGGGATCCCATATAAGGACACATAGCTAATTTAAGCAGAAAAATAATTCACTGAAGATATCAGGTAGCTCATAGAATATCTTAGAGAGACAGAGAATCAGACTCGGATGCTATGCAGTTGGAAATAACACCCACATCATACTGCAGGTTTGCTCTCTTAGAGACCCCATGGCTGCCTCTAGGCACAGATAGTGCAACGTCTATTACTGAACCTCTGTCACTGCTACTTCTGACGGCTAAATGTGGCTGCTCTCACCTTACTAGGACAGATCCTGTGAGATGCCTGTTTCTTCATATTGCATCTGAATTGAAGATTTGCAATACTGATTCTGAGTGTCATAGCCAAATCCTAGGCCTTTACCCTGACTGCAGGGGAAACTAGAAAAATGAGTTCCTGGCATGGACTCAGAATATGGCAAATTCTCCAAACATAAGAAGAGCTTTAAAACGTACTAGTGACCCCTAAGAATGAAAAATGCCCACTAAATTTCCCCCCTGGCTGTGCAACATTAATATACCCTCTTTTTTTTTAAACTTCCAAATAAGATTAACAATAGCAACAGCCAAATGCTCCAACCTAATTTAATCCAACAAACTTGAACAAATGAAACCTGATGCACCCTTTCTCTAAAAGCAAGACAACATAAAATCTCATTGGTCTTTGCATCCAGTTCCACGTCCAGTGTCTTTAGCTCATAGTAGTTCTCCTGTAGTTTCATTATGTTCCTATCGTGATATTCTATAACATATGGACTAAATTATGAAGTAAAACCCAGCAATAAAATAAAATAAACACACCAGTGAAAATGGAAATGTTACAAAATCCACACATTGTTTATGCATTTTACTCAAATGTTCTCAGATGTTTAAAATAAAATAAAATAAAATTAACCACCAATAGTAACAACACCTATTTTGTTTTTTCAATATCACCATTAAAGTGTGAGACTAAGCCTTCTTCATACCCAGAATCTAAAGATTGTTCTGAATCAGTTTTGGCATATGGTATCCTGGTGATGCACACGAATTTCTCCTGCCTTTCAATGTACTATGATATATTTCATAAGAGTTAGAAATGTTTACTTCCTTTAATTGAAGTTCTGGTGTGTGACTATCTTCTACATTAAAAAATGACTTCTATTTTACTGCTACATCATGTGCAAATTGAAAGTAGTGTGACAACAATTAGGGATCCAAATATAAGTTAAATTAAAAATGTTGTGGTGCTAGTAATACCAAAAATTTCAACTGAGGGTGATAATCAGAAAAAAACGTTTATCACACGCATGGCTTAGGACATGTATTGGGACTATTTTAATTTATCCTCTGAGTGATAATAGGCAAATATCCTTTGGAACTAGATTATATGATCCATGCTGATTTTACATAGTCTAAAATGTGGAAAGCATACATTTTAGTATAACACAAACAGGTAACTAAGGTGTCATAGCTCTGAAATGAATGAATGTTAGTATGTCTCACTCATCCTTACCCCTACCAAAACTTCCTTTTAGAATAAAAGGTCCTAAAGCCCACATGGAGCTTAATTTTTAAAATAAAGGCTATTCTCCCCATGAAAGTAGACTATTATGGCCCAAAAGAAAGATTAAAAGAGTCTGTGACCTCTATCGGTCCATGCTTATGTAGCAGTTGAACTAAACAAAGTTCGTGGAGAAGTAGCACTGAGCAGTGGAAAGAGGGAGGCCCCCAGGGTGGGAGAGACCTGCATCTCCATCCTGGCCCCACTACTTAATAGCTTTGACTTTGGGCCAGGTGTCCGACTGCTCTAAGCACCACTTTCCTTATTTATAAGATGGGTCATCATCCCTCATTTGTTGGTGGGTTGCAAACATTATATGAGGTTATGAGGTAACTATGTGTGTATAGTGCCAGGAACCTGATAGTCACTTGGACAAAATAGCTGTTGAGTTACTTTACCTCCTGGTTTCTCATTTTCTCATCTGTGGGTCTTAAAATCTTTATCTTCCAAGGCTGTTGAGAGGACGAGGGGGAAATACTACAAGGTATGTATGTAGTATTTGGCCTTTAGTAAATGGTAGTTATTTAGTGTTTTTATATTCCAGATAGCATTCTGGAGAAGGAAAAGATGCTACTTTTTTTTTTTTTTGTCTAAGCTTGAAGGATTAATTGCTTATTGTATATCAATGCTGACATAAAGTTGGCTGGAAAATAAATCGTTACCTGAGAAGGGGCAGGGAAAAATGGAGGTGCTAATAGATGCAGAGAGTTAATATATTAACTTGGGGAAAAGAGCAATGGAGTGTGAAGGCCAACCAGGCTGGAGAGAGTTGAGGAGAAATCACACAGTGGAGGCCGATTGGGTAATACTATTTGTTGAAGAAGGTAGAATGGAATCAAGGTCTCACTCAAGTAGGCACTGCTGATGGGATGAGAACCTGTCATAGTTTGGGAGAATAACCACTAAGGCCTAGGATAGATAATTGGGCCAATTTAACCTACAGGAATTCTAGCCTGCCCCATGGGTTCTCATTTTTCCCAGGGAAGTGACAAAGGATTACAGGGTAACTTTCTCAGCTGACTCATATGCCTTGTTTGTAAGAAGCTGATGTTTCTGGTGAGGAAATTATACATGTGTTTTTGGGGGGGGTGGGATAAGTATTGACAATTTCTGGCCCCCACTGGGACATTTATTATCAAAAAGAGAACATATTCCAATCAAGCAACAACAGGTGATTTTTTTCAAACACAATCCCCTCTCTTACCACACCCCTTCTCCCAGCCTGAGCACTTCCCCTTGGGGAGACACAGGTGATCCATTTTCTCAGGAGGCAGGATCACTCATTTTATAAGTTAGGGCTTTCTGGAGGACAGGTGATAGAAACTCAATTTGAATGAACTGGGCCAAGAGGTGAATTTATTGGTTCATAAAATTGGAAGGGCAGGGGTGTAACTGAAGATGATCAGATCTAGAAGCTATCCCACTACTTTTCTCTTAACTTCTGTCTTTGTTTCTCTGTAGTTGTTGATTTCATTCTCTTCCACTGTAAAAGGTGAAAGCAAGAGAAAGCTCTTCCCTTCATTCTCAGTTTGAAAAGTCCTGGGGCTGGGCTCTGATTTGTCACAGACTTAGGCTTCAACCAAGTGCTGTGTGGCCACAGAGATGAGGTTAGTTCCCTTTCAGATTGCATGCTTTGGGTGGGAAAATGTTGTTGTTCAAAGGAAGGGACTAGGTGATGGGTAGCCATTCACCAGAAGTGGCCCCTGGGGGTTACTGTGAGCTGGGTAATCTGTCTCCACAGTCTATGGTTAGTTAGCACCTTGCACCTAATGCTTTTTCCCACCCCCCTAATATCTCATTCCCTGCACATTCTGCTAGAGATGAGTCTTACTTAGAAGGCCCCCTTTGTGTACTTGTTAGGGCAAGTAAGTGTTGAGTACTTATAGTGTGTCTGGCTTTGGGAGGGATTTGGGGATACAAAAATTGGAACAACATGATCTCTATCCTCAAGGGACACATGCATATGCACTCATAACTGAGGATGTGCAAGCATTGTATAACCACTGCTGCAAGGCTCTGATTAATATTTTAAAACTTAACTGAGTGATTAACCTACTGTGATCATAGTTTTAATTTATTGGAATTTTCCTCTCAGTGTTTCTCTGTATAATACTCTAGAGATCAAATTAGACTCAACTGAACTTAGAGCTGTGGAAGCTGGATCGTTGAATTCTCTACTTCCCCCATAGCCTCAAAAAGCTATATGTGCATATAACAATCTGTGGGCTAGTTGCCCTGGTAACACATGTGTATTTTGCCAGACCCTCAGAAAGATGTGATCTCTAATTAACCTTAAAATTAACAGGATAATGGCAAAAAATTTCGTAACAACTCAGAAGGAGAAGCAGAAAATATTCTGGAAAATGTAAATCTGAGGTGACACTTGTAAACCCGCTGAGATAGTAAAACACTATGGAATTTCAAAAGGCCGAGAGACTACAAAGCATGAACATCAGAACAATAATTGAGTGCATTTTCTCCTCATTTCGATCCTCACATCTAAATGCTTTGAAGGAAATTAGAAAAAATAATTAAAAATGTATTTAGCCCAACATCTTCTACAGTAGATGTTAGATACCACATTAAAAATGGACTCTACTCTTAGAGAATTACTGATTGCATAGTTTGCAATTGCATATCTTTCTCCTAATCCTGTCTTTGGGAGTTCATTTGATTAGGTTTCCCAAAACTAGTTTATCCTCTAAAGCCAAAATGAACCCTTTTTCACGCATGATTCATTATTTTTTGTTGTAAAATTGGGTGGAAGAAATACTTTTCCTAGCCTTATTGGGATGTAATTGAAATACGACATTGTTTAATTTTAAGTTACATGACCTAACGATTTCATATATGTATATATTGCAAAATGATTACCACAGTAAGGTCAGGTAACACATTCATCACCTCACATAGTTACAACTTCTTTGTGTGCTGACAACTTTTAAAATCCACTCTCTTAGCAACTTTAAAATATACCACACAGTATTGTTGTTGTTGTTTTTAAACATCTTTATTGGAGTATAATTGCTTTACAATGGTGTGTTAGTTTCTGCTTTATAACGAAGTGAATCCGTTATACATATACATATGTCCCCATATCTCTTCCCTCTTGCGTCTCCCTCCCTCCCACCCTCCCTACCCCACCGCTCTAGGTGGTCACAAGGCACCGAGCTGATCTCCCTGTGCTATGCGGCTGCTTCCCACTAGCTATCTATTTTACATTTGGTAGTGTATATATGTCCATGCCACTCTCTCACTTTGTCCCAGCTTACCCTTCCCCCTCCCCGTATCAAGTCCATCCTCTAGTAGGTCTGCCACAGAGTACTGTTAACTACAGTCACCATGCTGTACATTAGATCCCCAGAATGTAATCATCTTTTCACTGGAAGTTTGTATCCTTTCACCACCTTCACCCATTTCCTCTACCCTTCACCCTCAACCCCTGTCCCTGGCAACCACCAATCTGTACTCTGTTTCTATGTTTTTAGATTTCACATATAAGTGAGATCGTACAGTATTTGTCTCTCTCTGTCTGATTTATTTCACTTAGCATAATGCCCTCAAGGTTCATCCATGGCAAGATTTACTTCTTTTTATGGCTGAATAATAATAATATATGGCTGAATAATAATAATAATAATATATGATATATGTCATATATTCTGTAACCATTCATCTGTTGATGGATACTTAGGTAGTTTCCATGTCTTGGCTATTGTAAATAATGCTGCAACGAACATGGGAGTGCAGATATCTTTTCAAGACCCTTTTTTCATTTCCTTTGGCTATATGCCCAGAAGTAGAGTGGCTGGATCATATGGTAGTTCTATTTTTAATTTTGGGGGGAACCTCCATACTTTCATAGTGGTTGCACCAATTTACATTCCTACCAGCAGTGCACAAGTGTTCCCTTTTCTCCAATTCCTCACTGACATTTACTATCTCTTTTTTTTATCATGGCCTTTCTAACACTTGTGAGGTGATACGTTGTGGTTTTGATTTGCATTTCCTTAATGATTAGTGATGTTGAGAACCTTTTCATGTAACTGTTAGTCATTTGAATATCTCCTTTGGAAAAATGTCTATTCAGATCTTCTGTGCATTTTTTAATTGGATTATTGGTTTTTCTGCTATTGGGTTGTATGAGTTTCTTATATGTTTTTGATACTAACTCCTTATCAGATATGTGGTTTGCAAATATTTTCTCTAATTCTGTAGGGTGCCTTTCATATGCTGTACAGAAGCTTTTAAGTTTGATGTAGTCCCACTTGGTTTTTTGCTTTTGTTGCTTGTGCTTTGTGCGTCATATCCATTAAATTGCTGCCAAGACCAATGTCAAGCAGCTTTCCCCCTATGTTTTCATCTAGGAGTTTTTGGTTTCAGGTCTTACATTTAAGTCTTTAATCCACTTCAAGTTAATTGTTGTGAGTGGTGTGTATACTTCATTCTTTTTCATGTGAATATCAAGTTTTTCCAAAATCATTTATTGGAGAGACTATCTTTTCTCCATTGAATATTCTTGGCTCCCTTTTCAAATATTAGTTGACCGTATATGCATGAGTTTATTTCTGGGCTCTTAATTCTGTTCCATTGGTCTATGTCTTTATGCCAATACCATATTGTTTTCATTACTATAGCTTTGTAATATAGTTTGAAACAAGAAGTATGATGCCTCCAGCTTTGTTCTTTCTCAGGATTGCTTTGGCTTTTTGGAGTCTTTTGTGGTTCCATATGAATTTTAGGATTGCTTTTTCTATTTTTGTGAAAAATGCTATTGGAATTTGGTAAGGATTGCATTGAGTCTATAGATTACTTTTGATAGTATGGACATTTGAACAATACTAATTCTTCCAATTCATGAACATGGGACATTGTCCCATTTAATTTGGTCTTCTATTTCTTTCATCAATGTCTGATAGTTTTCAGTGTACAGATCCTCACCCCCTTGGTGAAATTTATTCCTAAGTATTTTATTGTTTCTGTTTCTAAATCCCTACAGTAAATAGGATTGTTTTCTTTATTTCTTTACCAGATAATTTGCTGTTAGCAAAGTTTTCCCTCGGTATCCATGGGGGATTGGTTCCAGGACCCTTGTAGATACCAAAATTCAAGGATGCTTGATTCCCTTATATAAAATGGTGTAGTACAGTTGGCCCTCCTTATCCTCAGGTTCTCTATCTACAGATACAGAGGGCCAACTCTAGAAATACCACTGATTTTTGTGTGTTGATTTTGTATCCTGCAACTTTACTTCATTTGTTGACTAGTTCTAAGAGTTTTTGGTGGAGTGTTTAGGACTTTCTACATGTAAGATCATGAAACCTGCAAACAGAGACAATTTTTCTTCTTCCATTCTGAGTTGGATGCCTTTTCTTTTTCTTTTCTTTTCTCTCTCTCTCTCTCTTTTTTTTTTTTCCTAATTGCTCTGGCTAGAACTTCCAGTACTGTATGGAATAGGAGTAGTGAAAGTGGGCACCTTGTCTTATTCTTGATCTTAGAGGAAAAGCTTTCAATCTTTCACTCTTGAATGTGATTTTAGCTGTGGGCTTGTCATATCTGGCTTTACTATGTTGAGGTACATTCCTTTAGATTCAATTTGTTGAGAGTTTTTGTCATAAATAGGTATTGAATGTTGTCAAATGCTTGCATTGGTATCTGCACATTTGAGTAAACGGTCTTCTCTTCCAGACTTTATAGATTCGCTTTGGCAGGGACAGTCCTTTACCAGTCAGCTCAGTTTGGGGTACTGGATGGGTCAGCTAGTAGTGTCCTTGGGCAAGTGGGGCTCACTTTCAGAGTCTCCATTTGGGCAAAGCTACTGCCCATGCTCTGAGGTCAGGGGATGCCACTGGCTGGGCTCCATGTTCAAGCAGCGTTGCTGGGTGGGCTCCCTAATTGTGGGGGCTGCTGGCTGTGCTCTGCAGTCAGCTGGGGCCGCTAGCTGGGCTCTGCACCTCTGGTAGGTCCAGTTTGCTGGCTGCTTTCCTTTGCAGGGTGGTGTCACTGGTTGGACTCTTCAATTAGGCAGGGCTACAGGCTGGCTCTGAAATCACTCCTAGTCAGGTGGAGTCTTAGACTGTGATCCCCAACCTGATGGTGCTGCTGGATGTCCTTGGTGTTCAGGTGGGACCAAAGGCAGGGCTCTGAGGTTGGATAAGACCTCCAGGTGTGCTCTGAGATCTGGCAGGGGTGCAGACTATGCCCTGAAGTTGGGCTGGGCTTCACGGTCAGGTTGACTGCTGACTGTGCTCCTCTGTCGGGCAAGGCCACTGGTCAGGCTCTCTGGTTCGATGGGGCCTCCAGGTGTATCCTGCAGTTGGGTGGGACTTGAGACTGTGCTCCACGGTCAGACGGGGTTGCTGTCTGGGTTCCCTTATCAGCTGGGGCTGCCAGCTTTGCTCCACGATTGGGTAGAGTCACTGGCTGAGCTTTCTGCCTGGGCGAGAATATAGCCTGCGTTCAGCAATTGGGCAAGGCCTGGGCTGCGCTCTGCTGCTGGGAGGGGTTATGGTCTGTGCTGCCCAGGGTCACTGTTCAGGCTACTTGATTATGGGGGGCCAGAGGCTATACTTAACAGTTGGGCAGGACTGCTGGCGGGGTACCTGGCAGCAGCAGGACTGTAGCATAGGCTCCGCGGCTGCTCAGAGCCTCTGCTCAGGTTTCCTCCTCTCGCGAGACTGGAGTCGGCAGTTAAGCGGGGCCGTGAATTCAGTTCCCTGCCTGAGTGGGGTCATGAAGCGGGCCCGCTGCCTGGTGACTCGAATCAGGCAGAACTGCCCACCGAGCTCCCTGGCCAGAGAAAGGCTACCGGCTGGGCTCCGCGGCTGTGGGGAGGATTGCGGTCAGCCAGGATCCGAGCGTTGGTTGCTGTAAGTCATCCCCCTTCTACGTGTCTGTCAGCCCCGCAGTGGTTAAGCCCCGCAGATCTCCCCAGTGATCCCTGAGAGGCGAGACCCAACTGGGCCTCCCGGGAGCTGCCACACAGGCTGGGGGAGCTGGAAGTCCAGCCTGGGCTCTGTCTTTCCCACTGGAGGAGCCGCGGACCCAGGTCGGCCATCTCCCCAGCGCGGGGTGGCGCTGCGCCGAGCCAGCCTCGGGGAGGGTGGGCGCGGTCAGAGGGTAGCCGCTCTTCTTACCTTCCGGTGTGGTCCTCCTGGTCGCTGTGGTCCAGGGGCGTGCTTCAGCCTCTCTCTCTGACCCCCCCCTCCCATTCTAGAATTTTCACAGTGGTGTCTTATCTATGCATAGTTGCTAGTTGGTCTTCTTGTGATACGGCAGAGGTCAGAGCAACCGATGTTGCCATGTCACTCTCTGGATGAGGCGTCTTGACACTTCAGTTTGTACTGGGCATGTTTTGTGCAGAAACGGGAATAATTTACGATTAAAGGGGCCACTGGTTCTAATACATCGAATTGTTGTAAACAGATTTAGCTACTGTATACTTGTTGTGACCAAATGTAAGAATGACAATCATGCATTGGAACCCTCCAGAAAAGAAGGGAGGAAAGCTCTCCTAAGGACGCCCAGGGAAAGTTTACAGAATTGACTAGGGAACAGATGCTGTGAAGAAGTGGATTAGTATACATAAATATTTACGAGGAAGACAAAACATACTCAGACACTTTCTCATAGTGAATCAAACATTTGAGGTTGAAATTAGCCAGCACTGGCATCTCCTTGACTTTCTTCTTGTTTTTTATCTAACCTTCCTCTTCCTTTGGTTGTTTCTTGTCAGCTCAGCATAAACCTCAGGAAATAATATCTCTGGAGGGCTTATTCCTATGAAAAGACAAGATTAAAGTAGATTCTTTATGCTCTCAAATCAGTTGGGCTCTTTAATATGTTGCTAGTACAAAAAATTTATTCGGCCTTCAACAAATTTTTCGTGGCTTCCTCATTTCCCCTTCTTCTAATATAACTTCCGTTTCATGGTGAATGACATCTTGCTTTCAGCAATTTCAAAGTGAGTTCACCTGACCAACATGATTTTAAGGATCAGAGAAGAGGCCAGATTAAATATTAACCTTCAGCTGTGTTGTTCATGCTGACACTCAGGCGAATCCAACTTTCCTGGGCTGATGTTTGGCAGGGAGTCCTATTTCTTCCAGCTATAGGCTAGAAATTATAGAATTTATGCAAAGTTAAGATCTGCTTTGTGTGAAAGTAAATGATGAAATGAACACTGGAAACTTGGCAAGGTATTCTTTTTTATTAACCAAGTGAAGAAACCCCCCTCTATTATAAGCTTGGAAGCTTTGTTTTGTTTTGTTTTTCTTTCTACATTTCTGTCACTCTGTCTTTTACTTTTTCTTTTTAGTATTGATAGGGAGAGGGGAGCAGGTGTTCCTGACTGTAAATCCTACATCCCTGATGGGGTGGTTAGGTTCTCTAAGATTTTCTGACATCTTTGTGAATTGTCTCATAGCTTATAGGACATTTTTTTCCCTCTGTGATATATGGGTTGTGAAGTCACTGTGTTGACTATATTCAATACCTTGAGTTTATTGTGGGTCACAGAAGAGCGTGTTATGACCACTGGGTACAATATAGCAGTACTGACTCTGATTTCATTGACAGGTAGAATTGTGTGTTATGTTTGGGCAATGTGAGTAGAGTTAAGATCATGGTTAGAAGTTAAATTAGTTTTTAATTCTTCCACTGTAACTCACATATACTTCCCTTTAAAAAATAATATTTTATTCTTCTTAGCTAGATCTGAAATTGCTTTCTTTTCAGAGCTTAAATTTTATAACATATTATTGTCACCCTAAGCTAGTAGTAGTGTTTGATTACTGTCAGAGCTGGGAATCAGACCTGTGGCATAATTTCTTGTTTCAACATATCACTTGGCTTTCTAGATAGGTTTTATCTAACTAAGTTTTTACTTTTTAAGTAATATAAAAATCTTTTTCTTTAGAAAAAAGATATACCTACCTATTTCAGAAAAGAAGAATGAGATGATAAAAACATTAAGTTTAATAAATTGGTGGACAATTCTATACTTCTATTAGAACCATATAATCCTTTTTTTTTTTTTTTTTTTGCTGGCATTTTTTTCACTTTGAAAGACAGGCATTATTATGTTTCTACTTTCCTAGGGTTTGGGCACTGTCACAATATTCTCTAGGCTTTCAAAAGTTTGATAATGACTTAATCCCATTGTTTAACTACCCTAAAATTTAAGTTAGAATTGAATGAAAGCAACTTGATAATCTTTAACTAGATATATTCCACTTTTATAACAGCAGTGTTGGTTCAGGTTTTGGCTGCTTTTATGTTCAGAGAATAAATGACCTCTTGGTAAAAATCAAAGTTAATACAATGTTTAGCATTTAAAGAATTTTTATACTTCCTCCTAGTTAAAGCTTCTTTTCCTATAAGGGACAATATTTTTCTGAAGTGTTTTTTATGCCTAATATTGAAAGATTCTCCAATCCCCTCAGAAGCTTCCTGCTGAAACCTCATGTAATGTGCTGCAAAGAGGTCTATGATAAAGTGTCTCTAATTCCTTATTTGTACTCCTGTCTTCTCTTTTGCCTTCCTTTTCACCTTTTCCTTTGCTCCTTGGCCCTGAATTTTTTTCTTATCTGGCGGAACTGCTAGAATCCCTGCTGATAAGTCTCAGCTAAAGACTATGCTTCCTGCAGAGGGCAGGAAATGTTGCAGCTCCTCCTTGATTGATAAGAGGTGCAGAACCCTGCTGAGCAGCTGCAATAAACAAATCCCTGCTTCAGCAGAAGTGGGTGTTTTTAAGGTATTGATCTCCATCTGAGAATTTGCCTTACTTACATGGTGTCAGGAAGGATGACTTGGCTTATTGACATGGTCTCTGGTCAAGCAATGGTCATATCCATTGTGGAGTGATCATGTGAAGTTGGAAGGGGACCGCTAAATCTGAGATGATGGTACTCAGTCATGATTCATGTTGATAATAAGTACAGCTACATTGCCATAGTGGCCTTCATACTGAGTTGTTTTTGTTATGATTATTATTGTTCAAGAACTGCATTTTCCAATTAATGGAAGTACTTTAGATACATTATCTATAATAATCGCTTTTAATGATAACAACAAATATGTAAATTAGGCCAGAGCATAAAATTAAGGATATTTGAATAATTATAGTGCAATCAAGTCAAAATTACTGTTGTCTTTATTTGATGCTGGATTTTGTGGAAAACAGCACAAGAACATACGTGCTTTGGAAGTTGAAAGTACGTCAGATTTTGACAGCACAACTGCATAAATTACCAAGTAGTTTGGGTGATTTTTTTCTCCATAAATCTTCAAGTAAAAATAACAGTTGCAAGGATGACTTTTGAACTAAATTAGAATGAGTAAACCAATATGCAAGTAACTTCTTAAACATGTTTGCTCTTTGAAAGCAAAGTTGCATAATCTATTTTAACACAGTGCCTAGGTAATAGTGAAATATTGTTCTTAATGTTTAAAGAGGGTGTATTATCTGACAAGTAGAACTGACTAGAGCGAATTGTGTTGAATTAAGTCAAAACTAAGCATATAAAATGCATTTGGTTGGAGGGGTTCGTAGCTATAAAAATGTAGTTTTATATATCAGAAAAACTTTTTCATGTCATGTTAGTGTTAGCATGTAGTAACTCAGTGGATTTAGAAGCACATGTTCCAGTCAATCGTATCTGTGATGATACAGACGAAATTAGGAGGAGTAGGCTATGAATATTCTATTTTCTTGAGACCACAAAGTGAGTCAAGAACAAAATTGGAGTAAGACCAAATGGGATAGAAGTCTAGGCTAAAGATAAGGTGCACAAGCCCACTCCTAGTTTCTGCAGTAAAAGCAAGCTGTCTTTTCATGTTACTATATTAAAAAATGATTGGGAATAACTGTGGCTGTTCAAATAATGTCCTCCCTCCCAAAGATGTCCACACTTTAATCCCCAGATCCTGTTTAATATGTTATTTTGCACATCATAAAGGACTTGCAGATGTACTTAAGGTTACGGACCTTAAAATAAGGAGATTATACTGGATTATCCAGGTAAACCCAGGGTAATAACATGAGCCCTTTAAAGCAAAAGAGAAGGCAGAAGAGTCAGTCAGAGAGTTGTGGCAGAAGAGGAAAACAGAGGAGATGCTGCAGGAGGTGATGTCAGAGAGATTCCAAGCATGAGAAGGATTTGGTACACTGTCCCTGGCTCTGAGATGCAGGAGACCTTGAGCAAAGAGGAGAAAGAGGCTTCAAGAGCTAAGGGTGGCTTTTAGCCAGGAGCCAGGAAGGAAATGGGGACCTCAGTTCTACAGCAGCGAGGAATTGGATTATGCCAACAACCTGAATGAACTTGGAAGGGGATTCTTCTGAGAGCCTCCTATAGGAGCTTAACATGCCAACATTTTGATTTTAGCCCTGTGATACCTGGAACAGAGAAACCAATCAAGGCAATCTGGACTTCTTACTTATAGAATGGTTGTTTTAAGCTGCTGAATTTGTGGTTGTTAGGGTGTGATAGAAATGAATACAGTAGGTGAGAAAATGGCGGTCTCTAGGAGGGCTCATACCAATAAGTACTCCCCAGGGCTACTGCCATTAGTGTCTTTGTCCCCACAGTGAGCCAGAGCCACCCCACACCTCCACAGGAGACCCTCCAATACCAGCAGTTCACAGGTGCAGTGATTAGTGCAGCTCTGGAGAAACTGCCTTAATTGCAGAGCGACAAATTATACAAATGTGTGTAGCTACATCTGTTGAGAAATTTGATCCCCTTCTTCAGCCCTGTGTCTGACAGGGTCTTGGTGCTCCGACCGGGTGTCAGGCCTGAGCCTCTGAGGTGGGACAGCCGAGTTCAGAACATTGGACCACCAGACACCTCCCGGCCCCATGTAATAACAATCAATGAGAGCTCTCCCAGGGATCTCTGTCTCAATGCTAAGACGCAGCTCCACTCAACGACCAGCAAGCTCCAGTGCTGGACACCCCATGACAAACAACTAGCAAGACAGGAACACAACCCCACCCATTAGCAGAGAGGCTGGCTAAAATCATACTAAGTTCACAGACAACCCAAAAACACACCACCGGACGTGGTCCTGCCCACCAGAAAGACAAGATCCAGCCTCATCCACCAGAGAATAGGCACCAGTCCCCTCCAACAGGAAGCCTACACAACCCACTGAACCAACCTTACCCACTGGGGGCAGACACCAAAAACAACGGGAACTATGAACCTGCAGCTGCGAAAAGGAGACCGCAAACACAGTAAGTTAAGCAAAGTGAGAAGACAGAGAAATGTGCAGTAGATGAAGGAGCAGAGTAAAAGCCCACCAGACCAAATAAATAAACAGGAAATAGGCAGTCTACCTGGAAAAGAATTCAGAGTAATGATAGAAAAGATGATCCAAAATCTTGGATATAGAATGGAGAAAATACAAGAAACGTTTAACAAGGACCTAGAAGAACTAAAGAACAAATGAACAATGATGAACAACACAATAAATGAAATTTAAAATTCTCTAGAAGGAATCAATAGCAGAATAACTGAGGCAGAAGAATGGATAAGTGACCTGGAAGATAAAATACTGAAAACTACCGCAGAGCAGAATAAAGAAGAAAGAATGAGAAGAGTTGAGAACAGTCTCAGAGACCTCTGGGATGATATTAAGCGCACCAACATTTGAATTATAGGGGTCCCAGAAGAAGAAGAGAAAAAAAAGGGGGACTGAGAAAATATTTGAAGCAATTATAGTTGAAAACTTCCCTAATATGGGAAAGGAAATTGTCAATCAGGTCCAGGAAGCACAGAGAGTCCCATACAGGATAAATCCAAGGAGAAACACGTCAAGACACATATTAATCAAACTATCAAAAATTAAATACAAAGAAAAAATATTAAAAGCAGCAAGGGAAAAGCAACAAATAACATACAAGGGAATCCACATAAGGTTAACAGCTGATCTTTCAGCAGAAACTCTGCAAGCTAGAAGTGAGTGGCAAGACATATTTGAAGTGATGAAAGGGAAAAACCTACCACCAAGATTACTCTACCCAGCAAGGATCTCATTCAGATTTGACAGAGAAGTTAAAACCTTTACAGACAAGCAAAAGCCAAGAGAATTCAGCACCACCAAACCAGCTTTACAACAACAGCTAAAGGAACTTCTCTAGGCAGGAAACACAAGAGAAGGAAAAGACCTACAATAACAAACCCAAAACAATTAAGAAAATGGTAATAGGAACATACATATCGATAATTACCTTAAATGTAAATGTATTAAATGCTGCAACCAAAAGACACGGACTGGCTGAATGGATACAAAAACAAGACCCATATATATGCTGTCTACAAGAGACACACTTCAGACCTAGGGACACATACAGACTGAAAGTGAGGGGATGGAAAATGATATTCCATGCAAATGGAAATCAAAAGAAAGCTGGAGCAGCAATTCTCATATCAGACAAAATAGACTTTGAAATAAAGACTATTACAAGAGACAAAGAAGGACAATACATAATGATCAAGGGATCAGTCCAAGAAGAAGATATAACAATTGTAAATATTTATGCACCCAACATAGGAGCACCTCAATACATAAGGCAAATGCTAACAGCCATAAAAGGGGAAATCGACAGTAACACAATCATAGTAGGGGACTTTAACAGCCCACTTTAACCAATGGACAGATAAACCTAAATGAAAATAAACAAGGAAACACAAGCTTTAAATGGCACAGTAAACAACATGGACTTTATAGGACATTCCATCCAAAAACAACAGAATACACTTTCTTCTCAAGCGCTCATGGAACATTCTCCAGGATAGATCATATCTTGGGTCACAAATCAAGCCTTGGTAAATTTAAGAAAATTGAAATCATATCAAGTATTGTTTCCAACCACAACACTATGAGACTAGGTACCAATTACAGGAAAAAACCTGTAAAAAATGCAAACACATGGAGGCTAAACAATACACTACTTAATAACCAAGAGATCACTGAAGAAATCAAAGACAAAATCAAAAAATACCTAGAAACAAAGCACGACGACCCAAAATCAATGGGATGCAGCAAAAGCAGTTCTAAGAGGGAAGTTTATAGCAATACAATCCTACCTCCAGAAACAAGAAACATCTCAAATAAACAACCTAAGCTTACACCTAAAGCAATTAGCGAAAGAAGAACAAAAAAACCCCAAAGTTAGCAGAAGGAAAGAAAACATAAAGATAAGATCAGAAATAAATGAAATATAAATGAAGGAAGCACTAGCAAAGATCAGTAAAACTAAAAGCTTGTTCTTTGAGAAGATAAACAAAATTGATAAACCATTAGCCAGACTCGTCAAGAAAAAAAGGAAGACTCAAATCAACAGAATTAGAAATGAAAAAGGAGAAGTAACAACTGACACTGCAGAAATACAAAGGATCTTGAGAGATTACAAGCAACTCTATGCCAATAAAATGGACAACCTGGAAGAAATGGACAAATTCTTAGAAAAGCACAACCTTCCGAGACTGAACCTGGAAGAAGGAGAAAATATAAACAGACCAATCACAAGCACTGAAATTGAAACTGTGATTAAAAATCTTCCAACAAACAAAAGCCCAGGACCAGATGGCTTCACAGACGAATTCTATCAAACATTTACAGAAGAGCTAAAACCTATCCTTCTCAAACTCTTCCAAAATATAGCAGAGGGAGGAACACTCCCAAACTCATTCTGTGAGGCCACCATCATCCTGATACCAAAACCAGACAAAGATGTCACAAAAAAAGAAAACTACAGGCCAGTATCACTGATGAACCCAGATGCAAGAATCCTCAACAAAATACTAGCAAACAGAATCCAACAGCACATTAAAAGGATCATACACCATGATCAAGTGGGGTTTATCCCAGGAATGCAAGAATTCTTCAGTATATGCAAATCAATCAATGTGGTAAGCCATATTAACAAATTGAAGGAGAAAAACCATGTGATCATCGCAATAGATGCAGAAAAATCTTTCGACAAAATTCAACACCCATTTATGATAAAAGCCCTCCAGAAAGTAGGCATAGAGGGAACTTTCCTCAACATAATAAAGACCATATATGACAAACCCACAGCCAACATTGTTCCCAATGGTGAAAAACTGAAACCACATCCACTAAGATCAGGAAAAAGACAAGGTTGCCCACTCTCACCACTGTTATTCAACATAGTTTTGGAAGTTTTAGCCACAGCAATCAGAGAAGAAAAAGAAATAAAAGGAATACAAATTGGAAAAGAAGTAAAACTGTCACTGTTTGCAGATGACATGATACTATACATAGAGAATCCTAAAGATGCTACCAGAAAACTACTAGAGCTAATCAATGAATTTGGTAAAGTAGCAGGGTACAAAATTAATGCACACAAATCTCTTGCATTCCTATGCACTAATGATGAAAAATCTGAAAGAGAAATTAAGGAAACACTCCCATTTACCATTGCAACAAAAAGAATAAAATACCTAGGAATAAACCTACCTAGAGAGACAAAAGACCTGTATGCAGAAAACTATAAGACACTGATGAAAGTAATTAAAGATGATACAAATAGATGGAGAGATATATCATGTTCTTGGATTGGAAGAATCAACATTGTGAAAATGACTGTACTACCCAAAGCAATCTACAGATTCAATGCAATCCATATCAAACTACCAACGGCATTTTTCACAGAACTAGAACAAAAAATTTTACAATTTGTATGGAAACACAAAAGACCCCGAACAGCCAAAAGCAGTCTTGAGAAAAAAAAACAGAGCTGGAGGAATCAGACTCCCTGACTTTAGACTATACTACAAAGCTGCAGTAATCAGGACAGTATGGTACTGGCACAAACACAGAAATATAGATCAATGGAACAGGATAGAAAGCTCAGAGATAAATCTATGTACATATGGTCACTTTATCTTTGATAAAGAAGGCAAGAGTATACAATGGAGAAATACAGCCTGTTCAATAAGTGGTGCTGGGAAAACTGGACAGCTACGTGTAATAGAATGAAATTAGAACACTCCCTAACACCATATACAAAAATAAACTCAAAATGGATTAAAGACCTAAATGTAAGGCCAGACACTATCAAACTCTTAGAGGAAAACATAGGCAGAACACTCTATGACATAAATCACAGCAAGATCCTTTTTGACCCACCTCCTAGAGAAATGGAAATAAAAACAAAAATAAACATATGGGGCCGAATGAACTTCAAAGCTTTTGCACAACAAAGGAAACAATAAACTAAACGAAAGACAACCCTTGGAATGGGAGAAAATATTTGCAAACGAAGCAACTGACAGAGGATTAATCTCCAAAATATACAAGCAGCTCATGTGCAGCTCAATATCAAAAAAAACAAAACCCAATCCAAAAATGGGCAGAAGACCTAAACAGACATTTCTCCAAAGAAGATATAGAGATTGCCAACAAACACATGAAAGGATGCTCAACATCACTAATCATTAGAGAAATGCAAATCAAAACTACAATGATATATCACCTCACACTGGTCAGAATGGCCATCATCAAAAAATCTACAAACAGGAAGGCTGGAAAGGGTGTGGAGAAAAGGGAACCCTCTTGCACTGTTGGTGGGAATGTAAATTGATACAGCCACTATGGAGAACAGTATGGAGGTGCCTTAAAAAGCTAAAAATAGAACTACCATGTGACCCAGGAATTCCACTACCTGGCATATACCCTGAGAAAACCATAGTTCAAAAAGAGTCATGTACCACAATGTTCATTGCAGCACTATTTACAATAGCCAGGACATGGAAGCAACCTTAGTGTCCATTGCCAGAATAATGGATAAAGAAGATGTGGCACATATATACAATGGAATATTACTCAGCCATAAAAAGAAATGAAATTGAGTTATTTACAGTGAGGTGGATGGACCTACAGTCTGTCATACAGAGTAAAGTAAGTCAGAAAGAGAAAAACAAATACTGTATGCTAACACATATATATGGAATCCTAAAAAAAAAAAAAAAGGTTCTGAAGAACCTAGGGGCAGGACAGGAAAAGAGATGCAGGAGTAGAGAATGGACTTGAGGATATGGTTCGGGGGGGAAGGGGAAGCTGGGATGGGACGAAGTGAGAGAGTGGCATGGACATATATACACTACCAAATGTAAAATAGATAGCTAGTGGGAAGCAGCCGCATAGCACAGGGAGATCAGCTGGGTGCTTTGTGACCACCTAGAGCGGTGGGATAGGGAGGGTGGGAGGGAGACACAAGAGGGAGGGGATATGGGGATATATGTATACGTATAGCTCATTCACTTTGTTGTACAGCAGAAAGTAGCACAGCAATGTAAAGCAATTATACTCCAATAAAGATGTTAAATAAAAAGAAATTAATACAGTAACATACAGTAAAATGTACACATTTTCAAATGTACATCTTGGTGTATTTTTCTCCTTCTATATTCCAAAGTAACTATCAAATCAAAATATAGAATACTTTCAGGTGGTGATCAAGATGGTGGAATAGAAGGACATGGAGCTCATCTCCTCCCACAAATACATGTGGAACAATTCTCACAGAATACCTACTGAGCACTGGCAGAAGATCTCATACAACCAACGTTGCAAGAAAGACCACCATGTAACCCCATGTAGGATGAAAGAAAAAAAAAAAGGGAATCAGGACGGGAGCTGCGCCCCTGGGAGGGAGCTGTGAAAGAGTAAAAGTTCCCTCACCCTGCGAACCCCCTTCACTGCCTGGGACAGATGGGACAGATAGGGAGCTTCAGAGGTTCAGAGGCGAGTGCAGCAATGGGCTTGTGGCAGGCAGAACAGAGCAAGATCAGCACAGATGCTCCTGGCCACCTTGCTGCACTCCCCAGCCCAAGACGTTTGTCTGCTGATGTGCAAGGGGCTGGGTGCTGAAACTCAGGCTTCAGCCGACAAATCGGGCAGGGGACTGGGGCTAGCTGCACGGAGACAGGCCAAAGGGGCCAGAGTATGGAATGGGCCGCAACTGGGGGTTGTGCAAGATGGAGTCTGGGTGCCCATTGTTAATGCAAAATAACTTAAAGACTTAAATATAAGGCATGATATCATAAAACCCCTAGAAGAGAACATAGGCAAAACATTCTCTGTCATAAATTGTACCAGTGTTTTCTTAGGTCGGTCTCCCTAGGCAATAGAAATAAAAGCAAAAATAAACAAATGGGACCTAATCAACTTATAAGCTTTTGTATAGCAAAGGAAACCATAAAGAAAACTAAAAGAAAACCTAAGGACTGGGAGAAAATATTTGTAAGTGATGTGACCAAAAAGGGCTTAATTTTAAAAATATACAAACAGCTCATACAACTCAATAACAAAAAAAACAAATAACCCAATCAAAAAAGGAGCAGAAGACCACCACCATTTACCCTGCTGCTGCTGAAGAGCTGGAATGGGGAGGGTCCTTCATTATTATCAATGCTGTTTTTCAATAAAAATATGTAAACGTTTTACCAGAGCGGTTTCACATTCCTCTTAAATACTCTTCAAAATAATCAGTGTATTTTAAATTACTACATGGTGAAAATGTTATTGCTTCCAGAGTTAGCATTTTCTTTGCAAAACTGAAACCGCTAGGTGGTGTTCTGGAGGGGGAGGCTCCAAGGAGCTCCGGTTCTTTATATCTGAGCATAGAAAGAATTCAGCGAGAGGCAAAGTGATAGAGAAGAAGTGATTTATTAGATTAGGATGCTTGTGAGTCTTACAAGCGGGCAGGTGCCCGAGAACTTAGTGGGCCACAGTTTTATAATCAAAGGAAAAATAGGGAGGGGGGAAAGACCACCTTCTTCCTCATTCTTGAGTAGACGTCATGCTTCCATCATCAACTCCTCCTCCAGGTTGGGTGGGGGAGTTTTCGTGTCCCTAGGTGGTGAAGCCAGGACTGTCATGGTGCTATGGAAAAATTATTTCATGTCTCAGTACAATGAGGGTCTTTCACTTTGAAATGTCACCTTTCTATAAATTATTGTTTTTTATGTGTGCAGAGAGCATGTCATTAACTTACTGAGCTCATTGGGCAGGATGTGGGTCTTATTCCACCATTGTTTTATTGTTTTGGGGCATGTCTCATGCTCTGTTGCATGGTTTTGTTGCTAAGCAAGCCTGCTTTCTTGAGTGATATTAACTTACAGGGGTCTCCCATACTTTTTTCTTTACACACAGTCCTCTAGTGGGATTAACTGTTTAATTACCTATTTTGTCCCTTTACTCTCTCCCTACCAAAACCAAGCTTTAGGTGTTTCCATTTTTAAGAAGATATTTCCAAATCTAGGTTTATTTGCATAGCAAGATTTCTCTCTTTTTTGTGCCCTCTGTTAAGAGGCAATTGTTTACTTTCTTAAGACTGTTCTCTATTCTATGTTCACATAAAAGGGGCCTCTATGATGACTAAGAGGATCCCAGAGGCATGAGGACAGCGTCTTTAGCAGCTACAGGTACATATTCTGCCCTTCATCTTGATGCTTCTGATAGATAGCACCATTGCCCTAATTCCTTTTTGTTCGTCATCACTTACTTTTGTCTTGTTATAGAAAACACTCCCAGGCATTTTAATATTGAAGACCTTTTGTTCCCCCCCATGCCCATTTCTTCTACGATATAGTAAATATAGACTCTAATACTTTTCTCTTGTTCTTTATTGGCCAGAGGAAAGTAAACAACTAGATTGTGCTCAGAGTCTGTCTCATGCCTCATTAGGTACTGGGGGTAAGCAGATGACAGTAGCATTACGTGGCTCTGCAGAAACAACTGATTTATATTTATGAGCAAGTTATAGTCTTTAAGACATGAGCACCAAAGTCATGAATGGTGCCATATACATCAAAAAATGAAAGGTGTTTTCTTGTTTGTCATGAAATAACCCATGCATGTAATTCCTTTGAGGGGAAAAAATAGTCGATTAGAAGAAATTGATTTTTTAAAACTGTGGTATATAGTTGTCTTTCCAAAATCAGTGATTTGGTTGCATTGGCAAAAATTAAAAAGCACAAAAATGTTAACATCTATATCTCAGAAGAGTGTGAAAGTTCAAATTTTTCTAGCTTAAAATATGATCTTTTTATCCTGTTTTTACAGAAAACGTTCTCCATTTGGAAGAATGCACCTGTTTCCCTTTCCTTAGAGCAAAATTCTTATGTTTAGAAATGTGTATCTTAAAAAAAAAAAAAAAGTGTGTCTTTAAATGATTTCACTGATGATGAGTGAGCGCCATCAAGCATCCTCTGGTAGCAGAAGGCCTGGGTGGATGATGTTAGCCTTTGTAGATCTGAGATTAAGAACAGGATACCAATTTATTAGACAATAATAATAACCTTGCATTTTACAATATTTTACCCTTTACAGATGGCTTTTTCTTAATAAGCGTGGCAGGTAGTTTTCAGTCTTTTTTGGGCAAGAAGACCACATCAGAAGTTAATTTATATGGCTAGTAAGTGGGAGAAAATCAGGTTAAAATTTCAGTTTCCTATGCTAGGATCCTAGAGTCTAGGTCTTAATTCTAATCTTGATTTTAGTTATTTATAATTGCTTTTCCAAAAGGCTATGAGGAGAAGTGTCCCTTGGTGGCTAAGCATCCTTAGAGCATAGAACCTAGAACTTGGTTTCAAAGGCCCTGAGTTCTAATTTAGGCTCTTTTAACTTAGGAAACATGCTGCCTTCAACAGGTTTCATACCCAACAGTCAGCAAAATATTTCTCAGGGGACTACAAAATGCAAAGTATCATATTAGGCACTGTGGCACCAACAAGTAGGAAAAGTTGTGTATCCCTAAGGCACTTATAATCAGCTTTTGGAGATAAGGTTTATTGTAAATGTTCAATTCACACTGGCATTAGAATATCATAAGGCAGTTGGGTCATTGCATCTCTAAAGCTGAGATCTCTTAGTCCTTCCCTCTATTTTCTTTTTATTTATTTATTTTTTTAAGTGAGAACTCAAAGCTTGGAGAAGTAAAGTGACTTGTAATGGGGGTTCTAAGGTAGATTAATAGCAGAGTTGTGCTTAGACTGGGGTGCTTTGGTGCCTAGTTGAATGTTTTTCTATTCTGCCCTGCTGAGCTTCTATAGGAGTTGGGCAGACTAATTTTTTTTCTTTCTTTTTTCCACATTTCTATTTATTATACATGTAGGACAACAACTTCAGGAATAATGAGAAAGTAATATATAAAACTTTAATAAGAAATCGAGATTACAAAATAATCATTTAACCTTTTATGCAAATGTTTAGGCATTTTCACGCACTTGTTAAATAAAGCATACATAACTCAAAATGCTAAATAATTCTAGTTTTTGAATAAATCCTCTAAAGAATATGTTGGTGAAAACTCAAAATTATCTAGTAAGGTATGCATGACCTTGTTTATTTAGTATTTGTCATAGATGTCAAAATGATCATGGTTAAAACCAATTTAAGCATTTATAGAATACCATTTAGATTTGGGCAGACTATTAATGCAATATGTTCCAAGAAGGAAAAGTCACCCATTCTAAGAAAAGGCCATGGAGGATGAGATATCTGAGCTGGCCCTTTAAAGATGTGCAAGATTTAGGTAAGGAGAGTGGGAAAGGCTTTCCAAGGCAACCAAATAGAATGGCTTAGCAGATCAGGGACTAGACAATATAAATGAGGTAGGTATTTTCTCCTGTTGGAAAGTAGTGGGCAGGAAAGCTTGGAAATCTAACTAAAGAGTGAAATCATGGTGACATGTTAGGGAGATTTATTTTGTAGTGGAGAGCAGAATTGATGGAGTATGTGAGAAACTAAAATAAAAGAGGCCAAGTCAGAGATTATTTATAGTTTAGGTATTAATGATGACAGCCCAATGGACAGGGTCATTGTGGAAATGAAAAGAAAGGTATAGGTGTGAGAACTCTTGAAGGAAGGACTGAAAAGAATTAATAACAGCTTGGATTGGGGAAGTGACAGAGAAAATGCAGGCAAAGGAGGCTTGACGCTTGAACCTTAATGGGGAAAACAAATGAGAAATGAACTACCATGAGCAGAAAAAGAGAAATTAGAAGGAGAAGCCAGTTTTGAGGGGAAAGTGATAATTTTATCGGGCTTTAGGTTGAGAGGGTAGTGCCCAAGTAGAAAAGTTTAGAAGGTAGACAGAAAGAGACCTTGTATTCAGTAAAGAGATCACAGATTTGGCAATTATCTACTTAAAAAAATGGTAATTGAGATATAGCAGTGAAATTAAACTCTGAGAACTGGAGTGTAGTAGGAGAGCTTTGGGAAACACCTACCTCTAGGGGGAAGGAGCAGGGGAGAGAAGTCAGTACAGGGAGTCTAGACGCCAAGGATCTGGGTTGGCCTGGAAGCAGGAAAATCAAAGTGTGAGACAAAAATTCAGTTTCAAAGAGAAGGAGGTGGCTAATTTTAACAAGAGAGTAAAAATGTATTTATAAAGTTTTCTGTTAAAAGAATATGAAGGAGAAATGTAATAATCCTTGTAGAATGGGCCCAGGAAGCCTGTTAAAGCTTGTAGGAATATGTAAGTAGGAGAAATTTCTAGAGCTTGGTCAGGTGGTTTTCCTCATTTCCTAAAAAAAAAAAAAAAAAAAAAAAAAAAAAAAATCCAAGAAAATAAACAAAACTCAGTCAAATAAACTTAAATAGATGTATAAAAAACACTTTTTACTGGTGAAACTATCAATTTCTCTTTGTTTTGTTTCATCTTCATTTTTATTATGGTGTTAAATTTTCACTGTAATTTTTTAAAAGCAGAATTCCTAAAAAGAGGGTAAAGGAATTGAATTAATGTTCTTTAATTTCTCTGGGGAATATTACCCCAAAGAAAGAACAAATAGATTTTGGTAGGTGGACGAAAGAAATTTTTTTTTCAGAGAAGAATGACTTAGTAATTCTAATTTAGAATATTTGAAGTGCAGAATCTTCATTTCCTAAACCAGTTTGGAAAAAAGAAAGAGTCTTTAAAATTAGCATAGCATTTTTTTAAATTGGTGAGAGTAGGGAGAGGTGTGAATTATAGCTTTAGATGTGTGGAGAATTTAATAAGAAGTTTAGTAGGTTTACTGTGAACTCTTGACATTCCAAGTTAACATAATTTTCATTTTCTTTTTTTATATCTGCTATTAGAAAATACTTGGAACTAATTTCTAAAACTTCACTTACTTGAGCTTCCTACTGCTTTTTACATGTCTTCATGTCTACTGTAAAATGATAGAAAAATATTTTATACATGAATTATTTTAAAAATAATAATCAACAGAAATGAAGTTTATTTCCTACATTTGTAAATAACTTCTTAAATTTTATGGAATGCTTGTCAAGACTGAAAAAAATAAACCTGTCAAGATTTTTAAAGATAACACTAAAATGTTTTCAAAGCCAAGATACATTTATAAAATAGTTTGTTCCATTTTTCTGATTTATATTAGAATTATTTTTACAGTGTTGATTCTTGTTTTGGGTGATGAAATTGAATAAATGCTATTAAGGACTTGAATTTTTTTTGGAATATTGTCTGTATAGCAGATAAACAGATCTACTGCAGATTTGAACTCTGGACCCCTATGTCGAATGGGAACTTTTTGCTTTCATACTACCATATTTTTTTCCCTAGGATTTCTTAATTTTCTATCTCAGAGTCTGCTGCATCTGTATCTTATTCTAAATGGAAAAGAAAAAAGTCAAAAGTAGGGATATTTAGAAAAATTTTGGACAGGAATATTTAATTTGGCATGTATTTAATGCCTGCATAATAAGCATATGGCAAGATTGAAATACAATAATATCTCCTCAAACATGAGATCCCAATATAAAAATCTGAGATCAGATGAAGTAACTTTGTAGCTCATTTTGGTAACTTAGATTTTAGATTTCACTGTATGTGAATTGTGACTAATAATTCTGGAGATACTTAGAAAAAAGGCAACTGGGAGCTGGGATATTAAAAAGGGAAGTAAAGCTAATGGTAGAAAAGGAACAGAAATTTTTATAACAACTGGGAAAGATACTGAAAGATAAGTGAAAGAAAAACTGGGCTTTAGAAAATTCCCCATAGCTTCCAGGAGAAAGGGAGGTTACTTGGTTGAGACCTCAATGTGCTAAGCACCTGGAAACCTGGAGAGGTCAGGAAGCTGGAGGTGGGGAGATGGGACTCAATTCTGAGTCATAAAGTTGAAAAGACCATGGTCATTTAGATATAGTCGCAGACAAAGAAAGAAGATGCTTTGAAGTATTTGTGTTATCTGCAACAAAGCTTAATTAATTTATAAGCCTGTCATTAATACTGGAGAAGAGAGGTTGGGGGAGAGGGAGATTCTGAAAACTTATAGCATGCAGGTGTATAATACCTATTATTGCTAATTTTGATGTGTAAAATGCATGGTCAACATCTTTATTTAGTATGCTGTTTTCATAATTTTGTTTTACAAATGTAAAAGTATTTTTTAGGCTTCTCACAGATTTAGCTATGACATTGTTTTCTCAACCCTGTTCTTCTCCTATGGCTTTAATTTTGACTGTAAATTATGCCACAGGAATTTTTCTGGACTTGAACCCCCATGGTTTGGGGGAAGCTATTACATGTTTCAAGAAAAATTGGGCCAAGTTTGTATAAAAGGATTTAAAAGAGTAAAGCTGGACATACCTAAAGCAATTTTGGCTGATTTCCAGTAGCCATAAAATAATGCAATTTAAAATGGACATGTCTAACCTACCAGTGAACTTTCAAAATGAAATTTTCCACCTATTAGACATTGAGACAATCTTTCCCCTCCCAAAATCCAAGTCTTGTCACCTTAAAAGCTGAGATTCTCTGCTAAGAGCCTAGAGTAACCTCCTTTAAGTCCTGGAATATAAAGGTGAAGATAGATATACCTTTATGTAACTTTGGGTCCCAGGATTCACGAGCCCTTGAATATAACTGATTTCATATTAATAGCCAAATTAATAACCACATTCCACAGCTCTGAGTCACATTGCCAGATCTCTTCAAATAGTATCCCTCGGGATACTGTCTTCAGATACAAGTATGCTGACATTTTCTACTTTGGTCTCCTCACCCAGAAGCTCTGGCACAGCTGCTGTTGTTAAGGGTACATCTTTCCATGTGGCCAGCACCATCTATACTCTCTTCCCTTACATGTGCTCAGGCTTCAGCTTAAATGCCACACACAGAGATGGCTTCCCTGTCCTTTCCCCATGACTGCCACTGTAGCTCTTTGTACTTCTTCCTTGCAGACTTGCAGACTTGTAATTATTTAAGTGATTTCTGTCTTCAATTTTAAAACATGCCCTACCACAACATTTTTAACATTTAAAATTTTTGATGTTTCTTATAATTGAAAAAAATCATTTTAGGTGATAAATAAATGTATTATATATGTATTTTTTAATCATGGAGAAGTTATTGAAACAATGGTGTATCTTACAATTGAGAGCATTTTGCAACTTGCTTGGAATCTTTTTTTGGGAATGTGATTGGGTCTGAATATATTAATTACTCATTCTTTTAAGTTCAACCTTATTTGGCATTAAGAATCCAGGAAATTTCTTCATCAAATTATGAATTATTTCATTTGTAAAAAGTACTGTACAATGTAAAGGTACAAATGTCACAGTCAGACCTGGCTCTTGTCTTAGTCATGCTGAGGTAATATGGTCTATAAATGTAATTGGTATATGGTATAATATGGTATTATATATATGTATGCAATTGATTTTTTTCAATTATAAGACACATCACAAATTTTAAAATGTTAAAAAATGTTGGAGTGGGCATGTCTTAAAATTGAAGAAATACAGGGATTTCCCTGGTGGTGCAGTGGTTAAGAATCCACCTGCCAGTGCAGGGGTCACAGGTTCAATCCCTGGTCCGGGAAGATCCCACATGCCACAGAGCAGCTAAGCCCGTGTGCCACAACTACTGAGCGTGTGTACCTAGAGCCCGTGCTCTGCAACAAGAGAAGCCACCACAATGAGAAGCCAGTGCACCGCAGCAAAGAGTAGCCCCCGCTCGCCACAACTAGAGAAAGCCCGCACACAGCAATGAAGACCCAACACAGCCAAAAAAAAAAGAAAAAAATTGAAGAAATACAGAAACTTTTAAATAGAGTATACATATAGATTGTAAATATATATATATATATATATATATATTTTTTTTTCCCCTTTCTTTCCTTCTGTGTTCTAAACTATAAGGGGACTGGAGAAAACTCTTGTTCATCCCTCTCCAGTGACTAGCACAGCACCCTGCATGTAGCAGGGCCTCAGTAAATATTGGACCGATTGGACCTTTGTCTTGCTCATTCTTCTTTTGATCCTAATGACACTCAGGTAGAAAATTAGTTACCTGTGGACAGGAACCATTCATTTATTCAACAAATAATCATTTTGTGCCACTAATCACTGTGTGAGATGCTGGCATATATATATACACACACACACACACCCCCCATATATATATAGTGCTGGATCATATATAGTGATGGCAGGAGTCCCTGTGACAAGTTCCTGTCATAATTAAGTGGAACAAATAATTACATTATGCGGCAAGTGCTTGAATAGAGGCAAATATGAAAGTAGCTGAAGAAGTGTGACTGATTCCCTGGAGGAGAATAGGATAGCCTCACAGAGTGGGTAGCTTGGAGCTGTACCTAAGTGAATGAGTAATTATTTAATAAATTCATACCCAACACATTTCTAAAAGCAAATTGCAAAATACATACAATGCAACAAAATAAGCATAAAAAGATAAATCAGTATGATTAGAAAATAAAGTTCGAATAATAAGATGGAGCCAGAGGGAGACTGAATGCAAAACTATTTGCCATAAAGTCCTACACAGTTGCCCATTCTATGTGATTACATGTTATTATATAATTCTTTTATATATATATATATATATATATATACACTTATATATATGTATATGTATATATAAACTGGGAATTCAGGGAATGGTGGAATGGTAAGACAATCTGTTTTCAGTAATGAATCCAGTGGTTGTACGCAGAATGGATTGAGAGTCTGGAGAGAGAGCAAGACTAGGTGTAGGGAAACCAAGAAAACCAATTATGAAGCTCTTGGGATAGGTCAGTTGTGGGCAGTGAGGATCTGAACTAGGGCATTGGCAATGGTGGTATACAGTTAGGGAACAGATTCTGATTCTAGGAAATCAGGACTGCTTTCACCTGTGTTTTGTTTTTCCCTTCAATGGCCATACATTTTTGTTGTTGTTGTTCAACAGATATTGCTAGGGGGACCACAGATCTGATATTCTAATAACTTATGCATTATATTTTGAGCTGTAGCCTCAAGGACAGTTATTACACATCAGTCAAAACTGAGCATGGTATGTTGTGTTCATCTGGTGGCACTGCTTAGGAGAGGTAGAATTTCTAAAGGTTATGTCAACTCTGATTTCTACCAGAAGATCATGGATCTGCTTTTGATCCCCTGAAAACAGATGAATAGTTTCGCTTAGTTTCTGGAATTATGAGAGGTACGTGCACCTTCAGTTTCTAATTGCTGAGAAGCTATGACTTGGTGATCTTGAAACTGGCAGTTATAATTTCACTTTTAATAACTTGTTCTGACCAAAGCAGACACCTCTCAAGAGAAAGGAAAACGTAGATACTGACTGTCAGGAGTGTATGAAAAACAACATAATGTGATTTCAGATCAGCAGATTTGCCACAAAAATTGATTAGTGCATCTTAAGGTGGGACAGGCCTAAAAGGAATTGGGTGAAAGTCCAACATAGTTCCTTTAAAGGGTGATTATTCTTATCATCCACCCTTTTCCTCAGCATTCTGCCTTTGTTCTACCTTACTTTGACGCTTTCCTTTATAAATGTGAGTGTGCCTATACTGAATTTAAATTGTGAAACAGTTACACGAGTTTAAAGTATTAATGACTAGTTAGGCCATTATTTTGAAACAGCCAAAAAAAAAAAAAAAAAGAAAGATCATTATGAAAGAAAAATAGGATCACACAGGAATTTTAAGACAAAAGTATCTCTGTTTAATGTCTCTGTAAAAGAAGTAGGAAGCATTTTCTGTGAAAACTGCTAATTATTTTGGTTTTCCATAATGAAAACCTGTGATGTTTAAATGTCTCTGTTCATTAGTTTACTCTGTTACACTGGTACATTTGTTTGCTTTGTGTATTTTCTCACTTTTCTGCATCAGATAAGAGCGATATCATATCTATGAGTTTAAAGTTTTTTGGAAATGATGGCAATAATCGCTTGACCTTGAGAATCGATGACCTTTAAAATTGTGTTACTTCAGGATGAGAAGGACTGTTCCAGTCATCCTTTTGGTCTGGTATTTCATTTATCATCATGTATCTTGGAAGATGGTGCTTTATTCTGCTTTGTCAGAAACATCCACAAATCAAATAATTATTGATATACACTTGGTAACTTATGTCTAGAAATAAATTTAAAGGTTACTAAAGAAATTAACCTTGGTAAGAATTGTTTTTGCCATGCTGATGGCTCTTAAGGTATGATTTAATTGTACATGTCTGTGGAAGGCTTCTCAATGATACTGCTGTTCAAACAAGAAAAGGGACAAGGTTCTAAGATCAAACACCAGAAATAGCATGTCCTGTCACACTCAGAGTTCAAGAATTTTTGGAGCCCAGATTTTTCTTAAGTTTGATCAGAACAGGGATTGTGAATTTACTTACCCTCTTTTTTCACCCCCTGCCCACTGTCTGCTTTGCCTTTGCTTGTGCTGACTTATTGCTTCTTGTTTTCTCCTCACAAGCCTTTTAGTATGTGGTAGAGGTATGCAGGAGAGTTTACAGCTAGGCTCAAAAACACTTCCTACCTGAGTCACTGCTGCAGATTTAGGTGTGCTGATTGATCTTCTATCTAGAGTCCAAGGCCTCTGTACCTGTCCAGCAAGTTCTGTCCGCCCTCATCGGCTGTCTTCTCACCCCTCACCCAGGTGAAAGTCAGATGTGATTCAGCAGGCAATGCACAGTGTCACAGTGGGCAGACCCAGATCTGCCTTGGAAGGTATACCAGCCAGGTAATCCTGCGATCCCAGGTGTCTGACCTTGTTTCTTAGCTTTCTAAGCCACACTGACTCTTTGGTGTTTATTCTAGAATTGATGGACAAAGAAAAGTCCTCCTGCTCGTCAGGTCCTTTCAGAAATGGCAATAAAATATTAGCAATCAGGGAAAAATAAAATTAATAGTAAATTTATATAGTAAATTCCTCTGAAATTGGCTAGGTAAAATAGAGATGGAATACTGAGTACCTATTTTGTGCTGTGCTCTGTGCTTTTTCCTAGAAGTCTTGTTGGAGAAATTCCTCTATGTCTGTTGTCTGTCTTCTCACTTGCCACGCTTTCTGTCAGACTGCTCACCTCTCATATTTGCTAGGCTGCTTGCTATTTTACATGTTTGGCATCATCCCAGTTTTGACTGACTCCAGGAAGCCCTGAGATTTCTGTAGGTACGATGGCAATGTGGTAAGGAAGGAAAGGGACTGACTGCAAGTCGTGATTGAGAAAATGCACAGAAAAAGACCTTAAGTAGTAATTATATTTCTTGGATGAGACCATTTCTCCCTCTGCCTAGGAAGGCATTTATTTTCCCTCTTCTCATTACATATTTACATAGTTACTATGGATGGCTAATATGATATCTTCCAATTTTGAAACATATAAAATTTTGAAACATACAAAATTGTATTCTAACAGGAGAAGAAAACTTCCTTTCACGGATTTCAGAACACCAGTGGTACTTCCAAGATATTTTATTAAAAACATCTCTATCTAGTTCTCACTGACTTACTGTTGAACAGTCTGCACCATCTCTCAGATCTGCATTTCCCTGTTGGCCTCGTTCTCGGGGAACACACCTCTATGTAGTGAGAAACATAGCCCCTGCAGCTCTGGGTACATGGTCCTTAAGTTAATGATCTTAGAGGAAGCATGAGTGCTTTTACAGAAAGCTTTCACAGAAGTTCTAGGGGCATGTTTGATTGTCCTGCACTGGGGCATGTGCTCCTTCCTGGGGCTGGGTCAGCCTGACCTGAATCATATAAACTGAAGATTACTGCAGGGAAAGTGATTCCCCAAAGGAAAAGCATACTAGGCAGACACACGAAGGTCTATTTCAATAAATATGATAAAAATTTTAGATAACTGGATGAGGTTATTAAGAAGTAAATGAAGTAGGAAAAACTTATATCTGACTTAGCAGCTGATGTGAGGGTGATCTTTTCCTGGGTTGTTTTCTGTCCCACTGTAATGAAGACTCTTAATGGGCTAACAGTTTTATAGGATTCCATTTCTTTTATCTGATATGGAGTATATACATAGCGTTTCCACTTATATTTACTGAGTAGTTTTTTTCCCTCTAAGGCAGTGATCTTCAGTATGGAAAAGTAATAGATTCATACTTTCAAATTTAGATAACACAGAATTATTAATTTTGTTTGATCCCTATAGGCTAGAAAAGCAGATTGATACAAAATGAGAAAATGTGTCTTCACAATTTTTAATAGTGAATGAGTATAGCCTTCATCAGCACTATAAAGGCAGCTAATTAATAGCTAGGTAATAGTTATGTATATTTATAAATATTTAACTAAGTGTTTTAAAAAGTTCCACTAGAATGTAACCATCCTTGTGGAGTCAGGCAGCTCTCAATACATACATGCCCACGTACACTCATCTCACTCACAGGGCTCAGAGTGACTGCTTTCCTGGAAAGGAAAAGAAAAGAAACAGCTTTGTTACTCAGTTCTCTGGGAGGAAGCTTACTGGGACGGGAGGATGAGGTTGTAGTGACTGAGCTGCTCTGGGAGGGTGTTGGGGGGTGGGAGAGAGACAGCTGAACTTTTCCATCCCTCAACAATGTCTCCATAACTCCTAGGAGTCACAGACATACAGTTTGAAAAACACTGAAATAAAAATCAATAATGGGATTAAAATCACTTTATGGCATTACTCACAATGAATTCCTTGAGATAGATACTCATCTGTGGTTTTCACTTGTGTGTATATATGGTGATATTAATAATATTTGACTATTGATGTGATATAGGCACGCAACCAGCACTGCTAGTCAGAGCAGACTCCAGCTGTAAACATCTGGAACACCTTACAGGTATGTTTCAGCTGGATATCATCCCTGTATACCTATATGCAAAGTTATGAATATTACTATTAATAAATATTTTATCTGTCAAAATGTATACTCTATTTCTATTTCAGTCTATTTCATTTATATCAAAATGATCTCTGGTAAAAAGTTTTACTGGGAATTTTATAGTTTCCTAGCTATTGAAAACATACATATCTAATTTGTCATTAGATATATTCTACCTAAAGACTGTATTTTCTTGGAACATTAATTATCTGATTGACTAGCTGATGGTTAACATTAAGTCCACAAATATTTCTAGGCTTCTACTGTGAGCGAAGCAATGTGTTGGTCTCTGGATACACAACAAAAAGGATAAGGTTGTTACCCTGTGGACCTTATAGCTTCTCTGGGGGTATGGAAAACAGACAGTTTCAAAGCAGAGTAATAAATTTAGTAATAAATTTAGCTGTCCTCCACGTAGAGCCGAGTATTGTATCCAGGATACAGTTATCTCATATTGGCTATAATTCTTTATGCCTCATTTAGCTTGTACATTATTTGAGGGTAGGAGCATTATCATTCTAATATTGGCACCTTGAGTAACGCCTGTCACGGCATGGATGTTAGGGGTTCGATGTACCTCTCATCTCACCTTCTTTTTGAATTTTGGTGTGTATACGTAAGACTTACTACACAAATGTGAACAGTATTGTTTTCATTACTCTCTTCCAATATCTCAAATAAACTACATTGGGGAATAAGGCTTGGATCAGGAAGTTTATGAGGGACTTCCTACTTCCTATCCACTGAGTTGGAAATAAGTTTTGTACTACATACCTGGCCTCACTTTATCACCCAGTTACATGCAACTAGTCAATAAACCACAGCGTTGGACACAGATAGTGGAAGAAAGCCCATAACACATGACAGGAGGTGAGGGGCCAAATTCCTGCCTTTAGGCATATAGCCCTGCCCACCAGTAAAACATGAATGTTAGGAACATCAAGCAATGTCAATACATGTCAGGCTCTCAATCCCATTAGCCATCCCTCCTTCATACGCTAAAATGACTATTCGCAAACAAATTTTCTCAGCATATGTAACCGTATACACTTAGTAACTGAAAATCTGCAAGTTCCATTCAAGCAAAGGTTTGGCTGACTGTCTGACTGAAATATTGTATACTATTGGATGGATGGTTGGACCTGATTATTTAAAAGTGCCATTTAACCCTGAGAATCTATGTTCCTTTATCTTTTATATTCATTTCACCTGAAATTATTCAGTATCCTTGGGATTTGGTAGGTCTGGACTAGGGAGTATTCCTGTTCACGGAGCGGGACTGGGCCTATGAGGAAATTCTATTTCTCTTAGGTTTATTTTCTTTCACTCAATATTTGGCCTTGCTGCAAGATGGGCACAGATTGGTTGCAAATTGTAACCAAATACTGTAGGCATCAATGTATATGCATGAACACCAAGAAAGCTTTTGCTTAATGAGAATCTGTGAGCCCTTTGGTGTATTGGCTATGGTCTGGTGACCACCAAAGTTATAGGATGAAGCTTTAGTTAATTTCTTTATTAGGTATGATCTCTATAAACTGTAACTGTCAGATAATGCCTATCATGATTTTGGAGGGTAATCTAAATCTTGATCATTTGCCTGAAAAATACAGAGAAGTGTATTAATTCTTAAAATATAACATGTTTAATGAAGATTGGGGATAAATGATCTCATTGATTGGTGTGTACTTAGCAAACAATTTCAGGTATAGTAGGACATGAATACTGTAGGAAGGAGTGCTGAGTCTCTTGCCTTGAGGCTGTATGGCAAACACACATTTCTTCTTGCTCATTTCCTTGTTTATTTATAACACTTTTATTTAGGATGGATTGATGGGTACTGAGGGAAATTATGGGGGGAGTGATAGAGGGGCCAGCTAAAGTGCCCAATCTAACCTTTGGTATTTGCCTTTGTTTTTTTTTTTAAAGATTTATTTACTGATTGATTAATTGATTGATTGATTGCTATGTTGGGTCTTCGTTTCTGTGCCAGGGCCTTCTCTAGTTACGGCAAGTGGGGGCCACTCTTCATCGCCATGTGCGGGCCTCTCACTATCGCGGCCTCTCTTGTTGCGGAGCACAGGCTCCAGACGCGCAGGCTCAGTAGTTGTGGCTCACGGGCCTAGCCGCTCCGCAGCATGTGGGATCTTCCCAGACCAGGGCTCGAACCCGCGTCCCCTGCATTAGCAGGCAGACTCTCAACCACTGCGCCACCAGGGAAGCCCTGCCTTTGTTTTTTACTGAGAAGAATTATTTTCAGTCTTTATGTATCAAAGTTCATTTTAATTTTATTTATTAGAGCAACAGTTGATATTTTTCTGGTACCATTAATTCAATAGTTCATGGAAGAATTTTAGATTTGTTTGTCATATTACTGTGAATAGAATGGTACAGAGCACAATAAAAAGGCTAGAAAAATATAATACATTGTGGCTTAAACCTGTAATAACAGTATTTTATAGGAAATATGTAAAGTGTTATGTATATTTTAACATTAGGTTAACAAATAAATATTTTGTTTCAGAGGAATTTCTGGTCAGGAAATTGAAATTTAGCAATTTTGAGGCAATAGAATTAAAGACGTCGACACATTCACTGTTGGATAATTATATAACCTTGTAAAGTTTCAGGCTCTTGCTTCCTATTTTTTGAAAAATGGAAAACTCTCTGGCTCATTATCTTTTGTTGTATATGGCCCCATGGCCTTATTTAAGTATTTTTCTGAATGACTCTATTGAAATTGCTTCAGCAAACTTGCCAGGTAACAACTTTTCACAGATTGATGATAATCCATGAAGAAAAGTTCTTTAGTGCACTTATCTGTGCTCTGTTCTTTTTTTGTGTTATTATGAAAATATCTTTCTGTTGTAAATTATAACACTCACATGGGCAAGTGCAAAATACATCAAAGCATAGTATAATAAATTGTTACAAAGCAAACATCTCTGTAACATATTCTAGGTTAAAAATTAGAATATGAACAGCTTTCAAGAAGCCACTCCTCCCAGGTAATTCCTCTGCTTAGTGAGAGGGTATCACTGTACTGATTTTTTTTTTCTCTCTTTTTCAATCTCAGTTCCCCCTCTTCTATTTTTATGCAAAAGCAGCCATCTTCATGAATTTGATGAGTATCCTTTCTCTCCAATTTTTATATGTTTGCAATAAATCTGCATACACATAAACAATGTATGGCACTATTTTGTGAGTTTACAAATTTTTCATAAATAATATCATGCTGTATATGTGTCATTCTGATGCATTATTCAATATTATGTTGTAAAATCTTTTCATATTGTTACATATAGTTTCTATTCACTTTGTTATACAGCAGAAACTAACACAACATTGTAAAGCAATTATACTCCAATAAAGATGTGAAAAAAAATATATAAAATTACAAAAAAAAAAAAAGAAACCACTGTACTGATTTTTGTGATCAAAATGCCACTGCATTTCTTTCTTATTTAACCACCTATGTATGCATTCCTTAACAATATAGTTTTTGAAATTTATATAAATTGAACTATACTGCAAGTAATTTTTTTTGCCTTGTTCTTTTGTTCAATATCATGTTTAAGATTCTTTGATCTTTTACTTCATTTTGAGAAACTTTGTTTTCCATGTGAGATAATTGTCAGGATTGCTTGGGATTGTCATTAGCAGGTATTTGTCTCACCTCTTCTCTTTTCTTCCCAAGTTTTGTTCCTCTAGTTGATTCTTTTAATGCACAATTACAGATAGATTCTAATTTACTTGCCATGATCCTGTTTCATTTGTAGAGGATTTTTGATTGCTGTTTTTTCTACCCCTTGGCTTATCATGTAAATTTATAGAGTGCAAAGATTTTGAACAGAAGGGAAAGGATTAGATGTTGCCCTTTAGAATGACTGAATAAACTTACTAGAGAAGCATATGGTATGAAGTATGGCATGAAAGGAACTGACTGATAACAAGATGATTTCAGGGAAAAGCGTGTCTACAGTTTCAAGAAAAGAATCAACAAAGGAAGAAAAACAGTTGGCATCTTCATATATAGTAACCTTTTGGCTTTGTTGCTTGGAAAATTCAGCATTCTGACAAAACAATTTCAAACTTATGACAGTGCTAGAGAAATAGGTTGATTGAAGGATATATTCAATATATACAATATATTGAATATATATTGAATATACATTCAATATATTTTCAAAATATTCAATCAAATATTTTGATTGAAGGATTTTCTACCTCGAATCCTTTCAGATAAGGAATGTCATTATATTTGGAGCCTAAATACATATGTTATGGAAAAGAGAAAAGTAAGAGCAGGTTTTTGTTTTTTCTTTTTAACTAGGACAATCCTATTGTTGACAGCAACTTGATTTCACAAATCAACCCCACAAATATTTCACCCCACGTGTTTCAAGATGCTTTCTGGGGAGTCCCAGCATAAAGATTTGCCCAACACTTTGTTCAGTGAAGTCAACGATAAAAGCGATGTTAGAAATTCACTGGGAGAATTAAGGGCAAAATGAAACATGAGCTTCCATTAAAATAAAGTTATTGTTAATTAAATTCCAACTTCCTCTCTTATTCTCTAATTTTATGTGGAACTACCACTCACCCAGCCCCTCAAGTCAGAAATACGGAATGATCCTAGAATCACCTTCTTTAGCTTACATACTATCAACTATCAAAATTGTGTTGCTTCTTTCTCTTAAACATTTCTTCATTAGCATGCCTCCTTTTTTCCCCTCATTGCCACTACCTCAGTTTATGGAAGCATTTCCCATCTACTTGACTGGAAATTATTTTTGTTGCCTCCCTTTTTGAAGATCCTTTTTCCTAGGCATTTCCAGAGGGAAAATTCTGAAACTAAGATTGTCACTTTTCTGTTTAAAATCAATGTTTCTTGTTTAAATTTGCTCTTTACCTTTGGGGTAAAGTCCAGTTTTGATCTCCTCAACTGTATAAGCAAGACTCATCCCTTGTCACTTCCCCACATACACCTAAGGGTCAGCCATCTCGAAGGACACGCACTGTGGTCTTTCTTGCCTTAGTGCCATTATACATCCCTTTAATTTGAACATCCTCATCTGCTTCTTCACTTGGCTAATTCTCACTTATTTAAGATTGAAATCAAGTGACTTCAAGTAATCTTCTGTTAGCTACTCAGATTGTCTTAGGAGAGCCCCCTTCACATTCTACATTTCCTATACTTATATCAATTATAGGGCCTTTATAACATTATCCGTATTGTATGTTCCCTCATGCCTGTCTCTGCCACTTGTCTGTGAGCTTCTTGAGGTCCGCTTGTATTCCCAGTGTTAGGATTCTATATGAGGTATAGCAGGTACTCGATATACACATGCAGGAGTCTGGTAAATGCATGGAAGCAGAAGCACCCCAAAGCATGAGGAGCAGACCTTTCCAACCAGAGGCTGGGTGCCCCTGATCCCTTTTGCAGATCAGCCTTACCTATTTTCCCAATTCACAGAAACTTAACTAGTTCTTTTGTTTTTTTTTCTTTCTTTCACTAGAGGTTTTTCCCTTTCTGGTTTTACTTGATTTACCTAAGCAGATCCCTTGCTCAGGCAGTTATAATTGAAATTGTTGTTGAAATTCTTTAGAAATCTACCATGTTTATATGTAACATACTCAAGTATTGTAATACATTCACATATGATGTTATTTTTATTGCAGAAAATATTTTAACACTATCATATCACTATCACATTGTAATTTCAATATCTCAAATCAATTTCTAGAGATATACAACATTCTAAGATCTTTTCATATTTTTCAGTGCTGGGATATTATAAAGAATTAAACTTGTGCTTTTATTTATAAGGGTCAGAAAACAGTCTTTACAAATTGATATTAGGAGTTTTTCACATAGAGATCTTCCCTTTCATAGTCATATAAATGTTTCCCTTTTACTTTCTTTATATTTTACTGGAGTGTCTCTTTTGTTGCATACTCACATGCTTTTTTTTTTTTTTCTGATTTAGAAAAGAAATATCTTCTCTTTAAAAATTCTATTATAAGGCAAATTTAGATTTGTTTGGTTTTTCTAATCAGCTTTTCCTAAAATTATTAGTAGTAAGCAAAAATTCATTCAAAATACTGCAGAGAGCTCAAATTCAAATATTGTGTTTATATTCTGTCAAAGACCATGATCTGTTCTTTGAGAATCTTCTGTTGTTTTGCTTAACTCTTCTAGTGTATTTTGCATCTTGCCTAAATTAAATTGTTTTAATAACATTAGATGGCATTGCCGTCAGACTGTTGTGAGGTTAAATATACATGTGCTTGTAGAAACTAACACAACATTGTAAAGCAACTATACTCCAATAAAAATTAATTTAAAAATACATGCACTTCAGCAAGATGTTTCCTCTTTGGTAATATCAAGAAAACATTATTTATAATCTCTGAAATACTTGCAAGAGTATTATTACTAGAAGCACAACTGTGGCCATGTCTTTTTGGAAAAAATCCAAATGATGTGCTGTATATGGCTAATAGAACGCTCCTGGATTTTTGGCCCAAATTCTGGCTTATATGCCATTTTCCTTACTAACAATTACTGTAACTATCTTAGGTTTGCCTTGGACAGTATTTTGAACCAATGGCTAAAATGGAAGGCCATTTTTGTTCATTACCTAAGTTGAAATTTGTACTTTCTATAACAGGTGTAAAATTAAAGAAAAACAAAAATATCAACTTTAAGGACAGGGCTGTGGGAATAGACCACCCTATTATAGACCACCCTATTATAGTGTAGGCTACAGAGGGCTATATTGTCACTGGAGAATTAAAAAAAACAAAATTGACTAAAAGTTGGTGTGCTTTTAGTGGTCACTGTGCATGGACTGGCAATTCTAATATCATTGATAAACTCCTTCTCTCTCTCAGAAAAATCAGTCTTTTGCTTATCTAAGTCCTAAACAATTGCTGCATTTACTATTGAACTTTAATAACAGATATTCACATTAGTACATTTTATTACTTATCCTTTAAAAAATATTGTATTCAGGAATTCCTTGGTGGTCCAGTGGTTAGGACTCCATGCTTTCACTGCTGAGGGCTTGCATTCAGTCCCTTGTTGGGGAACTAAAGTCCCCCAAGCTGCGCGGTATGGCCAAAAAATAAATTAAAAAAAAAAACTAAATAAAAACATTGTATTCTACATGGAAGTTAATTTTCAGAACTTTCAGTTATACTTTTGGTTCTAACACACATGTGGACTCAGCTATGTGTTTTGAGAGGAAGTTCTTAATAATTTGGAATTGTTCAAGCTGCTTCAGACTCATTCCTTTTTTTTACCCCCCCTTTCCTGTTCTTCTTTTTCTTCCTATTTTCTTGTTAAAATTTATTCTTAGAAATAATTCTAAAATTCATTCAAATTAAAAATAAAACTGATAGAGGACCTTCAAGATGGCAGAGGAGTAAGATGTGGAGATCACCTTTCTCCCCACAGATACATCAAAAATACATCTACATGTGGAACAACTCCTACAGAACACCTACTGAACGCTGGCAGAAGACCTCAGACTTCCCAAAAGGCAAGAAACTCCCATGTACCTGGCCGTGTGGCTGACAGGGTCTTGGTGCTCCATCCAGGTGTCAGGCCTGAGCCTCTTAGGTGGGAGAGCTGAGTTCAGGACATTGGACCACCAGAGACCTCCTGGCCTCACGTAATATCAAAAGGCAAAAGATCTCCCAGAGATCTCTATCTCAACACTAAGACCCAGCTCCACTCAACAACCAGCAAGCTACAGTGCTGGACAACCCGTACCAAACAACTAGCAAGACAGGAACACAACCTCACCCATTAGCAGAGAGGCTGCCTAAAATCATATGAAGTTCACAGACACCCCAAAACACACCACTGGACGCAGTCCTGCCCACCAGAAAGAGAAGATCCAGCCTCATCTATCAAATGAGGAACACAGGCACCAGTCCCCTCCACCAGGAAGCCTACACAACCCACTGAACCAACCTTACCCACTGGGGGCAGATGCCAAAAACAAGGGGAATTATGAAACTGCAGCCTGCAAAAAGGAGACTCCAAACGCAGTAAGTTAAGCAAAATGAGAAGACAGGGAAACACACAGCAGATGAAGGAGCAAAGTAAAAACCCACTAGACCAAACAAATGAAGAGGAAATAGGCAGTCTACCTGGAAAAGAATTCAGAGTAATGATAGAAAAGATGATCCAAGATCTTGGTAATAGAATGGTGAAAATATAAGAAACGTTTAACAAGGACCTAGAAGAACTAAAGAGCAAACAAACAATGATGAACAATACAATAAATGAAATTAAAAATTCTCTAGAAGGAATCAATAGCACAGTAACTGAGACAGAAGAACGGGTAAGTGACTCGGAAGATAAAAGAGTGGACATAACTACTGCAGAGCAGAATAAAGAAAAAAGAATGACAAGAATTGAAGACAATCTTGGAGACCTCTGGGACAACATTAAACACACCAACATTCGAATTATAGGGGTCCCAGAAGAAGAAGAGAAAAAGAAAGGGACTGAGAAAATATTTGAAGAGATTATAGTTGAAAACTTCCCTAATATGGGAAAGGAAATAGTCAATCAACTCCAGGAAGCGAAGAGAGTCCCACAGGATAAATCCAAGGAGAAACGTGCCAAGACACATATTAATCAAACTATCAAAAATTAAATACAAAGAAAAAATATTAAAAGCTGCAAGGGAAAAGCAACAAATAACATACAAGGGAAGTAACCTTGAACTATAATGTATTTCACTGCTGTACTCTCTATTTACTTTTAAGGATTTTTATGATTATGTGGTTTTCGCTAACCTTCATATGTACTGTATAGAAATCATTTTACCTTTTATTTTTAAAGGCCATTCTGGTTTGAGCTCTAGTACTACTGGCATAAGCACAATCCAAAGAAATCTTGGAGACCCAAAGCCTGAGATAGTAAGAACATACTTTGGGATTCACAGTGAAAATGCCCTAATGACTAAAGGGTTTATTTTCTTTAGTTAAAAAGGAGGCATTTATAGAATGTTATCGAGACATCTAAAGCTCCATAAAGAATGACATTTATGTACAATATTTCAGGGGAAAATCACCCCCTTTCTGTAGATGAACTTTTCAAATTATGGAAGTTTCATTAAACCCAAAGTTCATGTGGAGAAAATACAAAAGGCAATAGAAAACTGTCCCTATTAGATTCTTCCTCTGCAGCTCATAGATTTTAGAGAGTCCTTGAAATGGAAGTGGGGATCTGTTTATTTTACAATTTACAAAGAAAGAAATAGAGAACTTCAGGAATTTTTGCTTAGGGTTTACAAATTATTGTATTATGTCATTTTTTGATGCCATAACCTACCAGGTGACTATGCTATTCCTGGAATTATGTAAAATGAATGGTCAACAGGAGGATGCTTGAGTTTTTAGATTTAAAATAGAGAAATCATATATATTTCTTAACTAGGAACATTGTTTTCTCTTTCTGATTTCAGAGAGCAGTCACAGAAGCTCATTGTGTTCATTTTGAATAACTTGCCAGTAATGAGAGAAATCAGCCAGAAATTGAAAACTAGATGATAAAGAGAGATCAAGAGCAAATACTTCAGAATAATGACATCTTTGATGAGTCTATTACATTGGTATCTTTAAACCATGGGAAATCTTCATGGGAAATTGATGAATGATGGGTAATAAGAATTTAAACAAAGAACCTTCAAGAGAGAATCTTTCATGGTAATTGGAAACGGAATAAAAGAAACAAAGGGCTGGTCTCTGTGCCAGGTCAGAATAATTAAGGTCAAAAATAGGATCAAAAGGACAAGCTATGGAGGGCTGTCTGAGAAACTGAGGGAGAGAGAAAAATTCAACAGTGAAGCTATTTGCATTAAACTACAAAATATTGAAAAGTTAGTGAAACAGGGGCTTCCCTGGTGGCGCAGTGGTTGAGAGTCTGCCTGCTAATGCAGGGGACACGGGTTCGGGCCCTGGTCTGGGAAGATCCCACATGCCGCGGAGCGGCTGGGCCCGTGAGCCACAACTACTGAGCCTGCGCGTCTGGAGCCTGTGCCCCGCAACGGGAGGGGCCGCGATAGTGAGAGGCCCGCGCACCGCGATGAAGAGCGGTCCCCGCACCGCGATGAGGAGTGGCCCCCACTTGCCGTAACTAGAGAAAGCCCTCGCGCGAACTGAAGACCCAACACAGCCAAAAATAAATAAATAAATAAATAAAGTAGCTATAAAAAAAAAAAAAAAGTTAGTGAAACATGTATACCTGAGGCTTTTTAATATTCAGTAGAAAAGTAACTATATATAAATAGTAAGTATCCTCCTTAATTTTAAATTTGAAGAACAAATTTGTTTTATAGTGTTTTTCACAGACCTATAGTATTTTTCCATGTCAGGTGTTATAAAAAGTTTTTGCTGAAAACATGTTCTCAAATATTATTTACATATTCTAAAATATTAAGTAAGAGCCTAAAGTGTAAAATTTTAAGATTGGGATGATGTATTTTAAAAAGTGTTCTAAAACATTTAAATGTTAGCAGAGAAAAAATTTTATTATAGCGGTATACTATTTTAACTCTTGAATTAATATTACTAGAGAAGCAGTGTGTGAATCTGAAAAAGCAATAAATTTTTATTGATTGGTAAGAATGTTTTATAAATTAAGAACATCAATCTTTTAGGTGTTATATGTATTACAGTATTTTTCCATCAAAATTTTCTGTAGCGGTGAGTACTTGTGGGTGAATACTTTACTTAGCACCAGGGACTCTGCTTAATGATGGAACTGAAACAATGAACAGGATCACATCTATTAATCTCATAGTCAGATTCCTTTACTAGCTTCTTTCTTAGGAACCATGCTTAGAAAGTCCTTCCTTATCCCAAGATTTAATAAATAGTTACCTATTTTTTCTTTTAACACTTGTGTGATTTCAGTTTTTACATTTACATCTTTGACATATTGAGAATGTATTTTGGTATATGGACCATTGAACTTTTAAACAATTTTAGTAGCCCAGCTACAAATAAAATGTTATACATTTATAAGTAAAATATTTAGATATATTTAGAATGTTTAGAATGTTTTCTTTTGGTTATTTCTGAATAGTGTATGCTAGCATTTTCTCTCCTCAACCTTCTTTACTCATTTTGTGGTAATAAATTGGTAGGGTGTTTGAGAGAACTGGTCAATAGGAAATTGGAAGGCATGACTCTGAGCTTAGGTGTGCCATAGGTGAAAAAACCCAGTTGGAAAATGTACTTCTCAGTACAGAGCTAGAGCATCTTTAAAAAGCAGACACTCCTGTAAAGTTTAGCTGATGTAAACGGTTTTATTAGACATGACACATGAAGACTAAATTGGATTTCATTCTTCATCTTGATTTAATAATCTCATGTGCAAGTTTATGGTGCCCTTTAGTGTGATTAAAGATCTAAATTAAACTTAAGTGTTTATTATTTAATGAGAACATTTTAACAGCTAATGTAGAGCTCTTTGCTGATCTCAGGGTCATACAATTCAATTACTGCCATCCTAAGTGAAGTTTTTCTTTTGAAAATGAGAAGCGATTGAGCTCTACAGGATATATAAGCAAATGCACTTTTCTTCATATTATGTAACATCTCACTAATCTGGTTTAGTGGTGGAGAGAGAAGGAAGAAGGCACCAAGTTTGAACTAAAAATCTGAGTTTAATTAATGAAAATAGGCATCGGAAGGCTTAAGACATATCTGATAGACTCCTGACCTTGAATAGGACACAATTTCTGACTCTCAGTTTCTACATGTGTAGGAAGGTAATCATATAAGCTTTCTGGACTACCAGTTCTTTAATGAATACACAAGACAATGCATATGAGGGTCTTTGCAAACTGTAAGATACTGTATGAAACTTCTCTATTGTTATTATTAATTTAAATATGGATAGTAACCAAAGTGAACAATATGCTTGCTCTGGGTCTGCTTTAAAGAACAGATGACTCACTTATATTGACTAAATGCATTTGAATACAGTGAGTTAGAGTTTTACAAAGTCTGACTATCTAAACAGGCTAAAATTTTCTCCTTTAATTCTAATTATTCTAACGTGTTTTTTAACTAAGTCACCAACTTTATGAGAAGGTTTATATGTGACATCAATAAATATTAGCACATGGTATTTCAGTCATTATGTGCACAACAATTAACATAAAAACTCATTCCTCTCATGTATGTGTCTGATTTTATTTGGTATCTTTGTTTCCATTCATTTTGTTATTGGTGACTAGTTTAAGTGGGATAATGAGCAATCTCTCCTTTTTCCACTGAATCACTTTCCCATGAAATCCTGCATCTGCACATGTACTATTCATTAAAATCAGAAATAAACATATTCATCTCTGTCAATTTTGAGTCGAGATGTATCCTTTGCCACTGGTTTTGTTACATAGTACCTCTATAATTTTAGGTAAGCTAGTTAACTGCTTTGTGCCTTAGTTTCTTCACCTTCATAAATGAGTGTAGTGATAAAACCTACTGCATTGGATTGTTGAGAGACCTAAATAATATATTTATGAACATAAACTGGAAAAGAGTAAGTATTCAATAATTTTATTCTTTATTGTTTTATCTTGATTTCTAAAACTATGTTAAAAGTGTAAGAACTTCATAAGTTGCTTCCTCTGTGGTCTGTGTAATTTTGAATGCATAACAAAAGAATATGTTAATTTTTAGGTGAGGCTAATACAAAATTCCAACTTCATCGTACGTACACCCACTTAGGTTAAAGTGGTCTTTAATGAATTATAGATTATTGTTAGTCAAGCAAGTAAATAACTATAATTTCTACCTATTCATTCCCTTGGGAAAAAGCAGATTTATTTTATTAGTTTATTCTTATTTGTCCCAGCCACCTCTCTGCTGTTATGCATCTTAGCCAGTCAACAAGAGCAGCATTTGCTAATTCATATTGTGTACGCAGTCAGCTCCTAGGTGTTTGGATGAGGCGAGGATCAGACTGTTTACAGGGGTATGTGTGTGATGCAAAAGGAGAAAAATTGTCCCTGAGCTACAAGCAGTGTATGAATTATCTGGACAGACATTACTTATTTCTAAATTGTGTCCTATAATGCCTTGGTAATTTAGAGAAGGAAAAGATGGGTGTGGACTGGACTGGTCAGGAATGTGCTTTCGAAAAATTAGCATTTGAACTGTCTTCACTGAACTACAGACATACGGTGTATTAGTCTCCTAGGGCTGCAGTATCAAAAGACCACAAATTGGGTGGGTTAAAAAACCGGAAATTTATTCTCCTGTAGTTCAGGAGGCCAGAAATCCTGTCGCCCTGTCAGCAGGGTTGGTTCTTTTTTTTTTTTTGGTCCCATCTTTTTTTAAAAAAATTTTTATTTATTTATTTATTTATTTATTTATGGCTGTGTTGGGTCTTCGTTTCTGTGCAAGGGCTTTCTCTAGTTGTGGCAAGCGGGGGCCACTCTTCATCACGGTGTGCGAGCCTCTCACTATCGCGGCCTCTCTTGTTGCGGAGCACAGGCTCCAGATGCGCAGGCTCAGTAATTGTGGCTCACGGGCCCAGATGCTCCGCGGCATGTGGGATCTTCCCAGACCAGGGCTCGAACCCGTGTCCCCTGCATTGGCAGGCAGATTCTCAACCACTGCGCCACCAGGGAAGCCCAGGGTTGGTTCTTTTATGGGGACTCTGCAGGAGAATCTGTTCCATGCCTCTCTCCTAACTTGAGCAGTGCACCCTCATCCAATATGACCTTATCTTAACTTGATTATATCTATAAAGAATTTATTTCCAAATATGGTCACATTCACAAGTATCTTTTTTTGGGGGGGGGGGACACAATTCAACCAACAACAGAGAGAGAGAAGAGAGAAGAATATCCAAGGCCAGAAAGATAATGTGAGTATAAGCAACACATTTTTGAACTTTCCCAGTTGTTTCTGTTGTTTACTTGAATTTCACCCATTTTTATGGTGTCTGAGCCATTAGAAAATCTGATTGCTTCCTTTTAAAGAAAAATACTGAAACTTCATTTTACATTTAAATTTCACCATTTAGTTGTTTTTGTCTGTTTGTTTTTTGCTAGCACCAGGATATGATTAGATGAGATTTTATTATTTTTGAATATTGTAAAATCGTCATGTAATTCTTACTTGAAACAAATAATACTAACAACAAAATTAAAACAATCTCATTTGTTTGCACAGTGGTTCTAGGACTAGCATTTTCTCACATTTCAGGACAAAAAAAGTTTCATTAAATTTTCTGATCAGTTCTTCCTATTTCTCTATTAGCAGAGGTTTCTTGATAAAACAAAGCAAATAAGCTCCTAAACATTCAAGGAAAAATATATAGTTTGAAGAATTAAGTGAACAAAATTGCATTGAAACTGACATGTAATGTCTAGTCAAAATGAAAGTAAGAACACATGAAACCTTACAATTAGAACTGGAAAATCAATGATGAAAAAGTTTTATTTGAGTGTGTCAGTTATCCTAGTTATTTCTTCTTATTTTCAATAGAAAAATGATAGTGCAGAATTGGAGATTGAGTCTCTTTCTATCCTGTAGAGTTGCAGGATAATTTGTCAACATTCCCTTAGAAGATAGTGTGAACAATTGGAAACACTGAACATGGAAGGAAACAATAGTTGCATCAATATATTACTTTGTTTAGCCTTTTGTATAACAGATGTTTATCTCAGATAATCATATATTTCATGAGCTTCTGAAATCACAGAAATCCATCTTTATTTTCTTTAAGCAGTTTAAACCTTTCATATAGCACTAAAAATCTTCAATCAATGCATTTAAGGCCACCTATGAATAATTAATTAAGGAGGAAAATGGGCAGTTAATAAAGGTCAATGAGATAATTAACTATTCAATTTTGCTATTTAAGAAATAATACAATTCTTTGTTATAGAATATGTAGCAAATCATAATAAAAATGTTAATCATCATCAAACAGCTAAAGGAAAAATACACTTGGCCTCTGATATATCAAAAGTACATCAGTTTGCTAATCAGAATATATCAACCAAAATGAAATACTAATTTTAGAGGAAAATTCAAATATAGACATTATTAGACTATTTTTTTAGAACGGTTAAAAAATGAAATCCCCTTTTTCTATGGAGTGAAAAGATATTACAACTTTCTGTTCCAAGCAACAAACAAAATTAATGGAAAATATCTGCACTCTATGCTAAGGCTAGACATTTTACTGGTGCAATAGCTTCTATAGCTTCACTTTATTTTACTCCCATATGTCCATAATTTACATGGAAAGCGCTTTGAAAAACAGTCTGCAAAGAATGAGCTTCTCAGATGACTGTCTTGTCTCCCTGTGAAAAATGTAATCATCCATAACTTCTATCTACAAATCAGTCATTAGAGCTGGAAGGTCTTAAGCCAAGGGCAAGCAGGTTTTTTTTTTTTTTTTTAATATCAACCTTCTAAGTTATCATCACTTTTGATTAATATGATATATGTACATGGAAAAAAACATGTGGGCATATTTAGATAGACAGTGACCTAAACCCTATTGTGGTTTGTCTTTCCTACATAAAACCAGGGATTGACTTAGAGGCATGCAATTGATGCATCTGCAAGCCTGGGTTATATCAGAAGATCTCTAATAGTGAGAAACTCTTCGGCACAGAGTCATCAATCCTTCACAGTCTTTTAAATATGGGCACAAGTTACCTAAACTTTTGTGCTGCTGTTGAATTTTTCAGGTTTCAGACAACAGAAAGGTACATGAACTGAAGCCTATTTTCAGTTTTATAAAAAATGATCTTAAGGACTGCCCCCCACCTGAAGCTTTGCTACTGTGAGAAATTGCTTAACGTTGATAAACAGTGGCTAATAATTTGAATCTTAGAATATAACTGTTAATACTAACTTAAAAAATATTGAGATGATATTAGAGCTGTGTGTGTGAGAGAGAAAGAGACAGAGACAGAAAGACACACACAGGGAGGAGGTGGGGGGAGGGAGAGTTGTGATAAAATGTTGGGATGTTGCACAAAATCTTGACAAACACACCAATACCCCCCTCCCCCCATCTCCCTCCTGCCCAGATACACTATAGTATAGAGTATCTTGATAGGCCTTTTACCTTTTGCCTGGGGTCTGATTTTGCTATTATTTTTTATACCTTTACTTGTTCCCTAAATCACTCTTCTGTGTCCTCTATCTTCTGTTTTCTTGTTTTCAAGTTGTCATTTACTATTTGTCCCCATGTTTAACATTTACTCTGTAGCATCTTAAACATGTCAGGGTAAAGCACTAAATAAATCTGGCAAACAGTCCTTGGGTCCATGCAAAAAAATAATACTGAAAGATTCTGTATTATAATTTCCTCTCTCAAGTTGAACTTCTAAATTCAGGCATATAAATATTACATGAACATATTAATAGTTATTCATTGTGATAGACTCCTTGTACTTTGTATTTAACAAGGGAATTATTGCCAGTGATTTTGTTTGTTGTAGACAAAGTTCTTTGCTCACTAATTTTATAAAACAACATTGGAGTGCACTTATTATTTGCTAGAATTATTATTTTTTAAGAAAAACTCAAATTATGACCTCATGTTATGCTTTATCCTGGCCTCTTGGACAATAAATAAAAAAAACAATAGAAAACATATGTCAGAGCACTCATTCAAAAGAAAATATTTCAGTGGTTTACCATAGAACACTTGAAATCTCTTTTTTTTTTGCTATCCCATATCTATACTACAAATGATATCTGGCCAATTTGGCACCTTCATGACTACCAAAATTAGATTTTCAATGCTTACCTTTTCTTGGATCCTTAGATTCATATATTTAGTTGCCTGCGTGATATCTCTGCCTGGTTATTTAGGAAGATAAACTGAGCAGGACAAAACCGAACTCTCTTGATTCCCCTCCTGGCTCAATCCATCCACTAGTTCTGCTCTTCTCCCAGGCTTCCCTACGTCAGTAAGTGGCACCACCATCTACTTTGCATAAGCCAAAAATCTAGGAGTTATCCTAGATTCTTCTGACCCCTTCCATCACATCCACTCTTCAACAAGACCTGCCTAATTTTACCGCCAGAGTATATCCTTAGTCAATCTCATTCTCTCTACTTGTGTTACTAACCACCCTAATCAAAACTATCACCATCTCCTGCCTAGGCTACTGCAATATGCTTCTAACTGGTCTCCCCTCTTCCACCCTGGACCCCTTACTATCCATTCCTCACAATAGCCAGAGTGATATTTTTTAAGAACATAAATTCTATCACATCCCTTTTCTGTTGAAAGTCCTCCATTAGCTTGTCATTGCTACTAGAATAAAACTCCTTACCCTGGCTTACATATTCTGGAGACTGCCTACCTCACCAACTATAACTCATATCATTTTACTCCTTGCCCACTACTTTTTAATTAAATGGGCTTTTATATTTCTGTCTTATATGCTAATCCTGGTCTTTCCTTAGGCTCTTTGCACTAGCTAAACCGTGCCCTACTTGCAGTGACAATTTATCTGATCTCCAAGCAGCATTGGCTCTTAGCATTCAGAATTTAGCTTAAATATCACCTGCTCCAAAAAGCTCTCCCTGAACAGTGTGAAATTGCCACCTAATCACTAATTGTATTAGTGAACAATTGCCACAACAATGCTGTGTAGCAATCCACCCCAAATTTCAATGACTTACAACAACAGTCACTTATTTTTCTTGCTCACAGGTCAGTGGGTTAGCTGGGACAGCTCTACTTCAGGCTAAAGGTAAGCTGGACTTGGCTCCAGGCTTCTGGTCAGATTCAGCGGTGCTCCACATGTCACATTGTCCTGCCCAATGGTTGCCTGGGGCATGTTCTTCTCATGGTGACCACAGGAGTTCAAGAGGCAAATCAAACTGTAAAAACACACTTAAGGTTTCGTGTCCTCTCACATCTGCTAGCATTCCACTGGCCAAAGCGAGTCATATGACAAAGCACAACATCAGTGGAGCAAGAGTTACACTTACCCCGGATTCATATGGCTCAGTAAGAATGACAAAAATATTCTTAGAAACACTCAGAAGATTCTACCTCATGTCTCATTGGCTCAGATGGTGTCATGTACTCATACCTAAGCCAGTCACTGGCGAGTCAACAGAGTTACCATTAGACCAATCGATACTCATTCAGGAGGTGATGAAGCTTCTCCTGCAGCACGTGGTCACTTGGAGAATGACAAAAAAAAAAAAGATCAGGATTCTATTAGAAAGGAGAAGGGGGTAAAAGGCTGTTGGTAAATCAGTTGTAAATTAACATCAGCAAATGTAATTTAACACCAGAACCTTAATAAATAGTAGTTATAGTTAATATAATTATGCTTACATTGATGGAATTTATATATATCTATATATATTATTTATATATATCTATAAATTCTATGTACCTATAAATTATGTTATTTAAAATATTTTATATTATATTATTTAAAATATTATATAATTTATAAATATGTCATTCCAGAGTAAGGTTAGGCACTCTCACCCAATTTTTATTATGATGTTCCTGACGTTCTGAATTGCTAGCTAGAAAGCTGAACTGTGTCAGTCCTATATGATTATTATGGTCCAAATTTTGGTTCCCAGAAAAGATGAGCAAAGTAAGCAACTTCTGCCCAGAAAGGATTTCTAACAAGGATTAATTCTGTCTGGATATGATCACTTTATATTTTTGTTAAAGAATGATAATCTCCAAGTTTGTCAATTTGTTTTTTAGCACTAAGGCCTTCTTAGGAGAAAATCTATATGGTAGACCTCTTAGTCTCTAATAGCTCTCCTGCTGACAGATTCCTTTCTCTAAATTCCACATGCTGGTAGAATTGATTCTCAAGTAGAGCTCATAACTTCACCCATTTCATAGATGATCAGTCAAGGTTATAACTTTTTGCCCTATTTCCCCAGGTGAAACTTCTATTTCATGCTTCAGAGACTAACTAGTGTATAGTGGTTCCTGACCTCTGTGACCTGTCTGATAAGATCTTGCCTTATTTCAGCTGTCTATGGTCATAATGACTTTATGACAAATATATTTGATTGATAATCATAGACAACAAGGTCACAAACTCAGTCTTCTCAGATTAACAAATGATGGCAGAGCCCTTCACATTTAAAAGGTCTCATAATATTCATCCATTCATTTATTCATTCATTCTTTCAAGAATTAATGAGCACTTAGAATGATTCACTTTTCATTAATTCATCTATTAGACATAACTAATAAGCTAAGCCAGGTCAAACTGAGATTATCTTTGAAAATGTGACGTTAAAGTACTAATTATTGGAATGAGTATTTAGCAGTGACCTTGAAAGGGGAAATTTACTTGCTAAGGATCAGGGTTCCTGAAGGATATTCTTAGAAATAGTTGCAACTGCTTCCCTTCTCAAAAGGGATAAATTCAAATTTGGGAAATTATTTTAATATCTTTGGTTAGTGTGTGATTTTTAAATCATGCTAATTTGCAGAGATGCTATAGATTTAACGATTTTTTTGAGAGAGAGAAAATTTGCCTCTGGTCAGTTTCTGTCACAGTTAGTCAGCATGTTTTGTACCATTTTCTAACATGTAAAAATAGTTTCCTACTAGTTTACAGGACATAAAACATTGTTAATAATCATATAGGCACCAGTGGATGGCAGAATTTATAGGTAGAGCCCATTACTTAAAGACAAGTGTGGTAAGCTTTACAAATTTTAGTTAGTATCAATTTAAAAAAAGTTCTAGGCCATGTGATCAGAATTACCTACTTAAAGCCAGTTTATCCATTTAAAATGTTATCCATTTAAAGTGAAACTGAGTTCTAGTCTCACTTCTGCAATATATTATCTGTGTGATATTGGTAAACTTCAGTCTTCACATCAGTCAAATAGTGATGAGTCCAATTACTCTTCCTACACCACAGATTTACTGAGATAATAAAAGGAAATAGAAATGTGTTAAATTTCTTTGAAAACTCAAATGTGATATGGAAATTTAAGTTTTTAAAAATTTTGATTATTGCAGTAGATGTGACCTAAGCGTTTCAATAGTGATGTTCAAATATGGAATATTTTTCACATTTGTTTTTCTGTCTCAGAATCTCCCCCCTCCCCTCTTCAGTCAATTCCAGTTTAAAGCAGCTTCATTTCAGTCAACTGGAGATACTGTATGTGAGGGTCTATTTCAAAGTCCCTTTCCCAGGATTCGGGCAGAGCTCCCACACAGCTGCAGAGTTCCACTGACCAAAGAAAGTCTTGTGTCTGAACTCGTCCCTCTCTCCTCTCCCAGCTCACTGTGTCCACACAGCTGCAGAAGCTGCAGGTGTGTGTGTGTGTGTGTGTGTGTGTGTGTGTGTGTATGTGAATGTCTGTTCCCATGAAAGACCATGATTTGGCGGTAGCAATTGTGATCCCCCCTTCTGTTGGTCATTGTTGTTTTTCCACCTAACACCAGCTGTCTGCTGGCTCTCTCTATGCCTCTGGCACGTAAATGTTGGCTCTCTCATTAGTTCTTCTGGGGAATCTGCACTGGCTTCCTCTTAGCTAGTGGGTGATTAGCTCTCCAATATGGTTGATTCTTTCCAACTGTAGCCACTCTTTATCCTCTTGGTGAGAAGTCTTGGAATTGGAGTCTTACTAGTTCAGTGGGCAGTCCTTATAGGATAGCAACAGACAGCTTAAGTCCCACTTGCCTTCAGGGGTATTTTTTTAAACTCAGGGAGTACCAGAGTAGACATCTATGTAGGCTAAGCAGTGGGGTTTCAGACCACCCTGGGCATTCCATCTCTCAGCTTCCCATATAGACTTTTCCCCATATTCTGACAGAATGAGGTCCATCTGCAGGCTTGTGGCTCTGTAGTTTGGGGTTGGGGGGAAAGAAAAAACCCATCCCCAAGGGAAGGAGGCTGGAGGTGAGCAAGGGATCTTTGATAACTCCCAAACTCTCTACACAGATGGCAGAGTTGGGAGAAGGGGCAATGTTTTGCTATAACATTCTCTTGGACTTTGAAAACTTTCATTTATATATAGTGTTACTTATGCCGATTTTCTTTGAATTTAGGGGTTGAATCATGAAATTCTTTTTGTTCTCAGCTCTGAACTGTTTCCAGTGTAGTCTCTACCCCAGGTGGAAAGTTCTGTGGGAGCAGAAATGGTTTTTACATCTAACATCATGTTACACTTTTATGAATACTTAATTGTCCCATGCTCCATAACATTTGCTTCATATCTGATTAAAGGTCCTGGTCCATCAGACTATCAGCTGTTTACTTACCTGTTTCACCTGCTTGATTGGAGTTTCTTGAGTGCAGAGGCTGCTCAAAGGTGGCACATAGTATGTGCACAGAAATGTTTGTTGCATGAAAAAAATAGACAAATGAGTGAGTGAAAGAAACTCTGAAAATGAAAGGGTAGTGCCCTCCATGTACTTCCATGAACAACTTTCTAGATAGCAAATACTATACTATTCCTGGTAGAAGTTTGCTGTTCTTTTTCATCAATGATTGTTTTATAAATTCACATCAACATACATCCAGTGGTCATATACTGAGTACAGTGCATGTGAGTATCCAGAAAACAGTTTTATTTTCTAGAAAATGTTTTACCTTACTTCTCCCAAAAGCCAACAGTAGGATGAATGCAGCATAAAGTAAGTAATGAATTAAGCTTCTCCCCTGCCAAACCTACTTACATGCCTGAATTAGTATGACTTTTTAAAAAAATTAGTAAATCTAGAGGTGGTTCCAGGTGCTAAGATCCTCTCGTGTTTGAAGGGAGAACATTTAGAAATCCCTTCCCCCAAGGCTGTTGCAGAACTGTGTCCTATTAAATAATTTCAGCTGTGACCATTTAGTAAGTCTCATTTTTATAATTTCATTCACTGAAGGAAATTTATTTGGCCCATCTTCCTCTTAATTTTGTGTATACTTGTCTTTTCTTTTTGTAGTTTAGAACTAATATTAACTTTAAAAAATTGAGCTTAAGAGAAACCACAGTAAGTTGTTCAATTATACTTGACATTTCAGTATCACTTTCTCATGGAATTCACAGCATGTCCTCACCTTACTAGATCAGCTGTTCAGTTCATGTCAATAAATTTGTTGGCTGTGTGTGCTCCTCAGCAGATGCAAATGTTCAGTTATATGCACGGTTCACAATGAAGTGTGATTTGAGAAATCCCTGAATTCATATTCAAGTTCTTTGTTATGTAAAGTTTTCTGTACTATTTCCCTTATTCTGAAAACTTTTCATTAGCTTTGTTCTTGGTACATCATGACACACTAGTTTTCTCAAATCTTTGCTTTCAAATGTAGATTTTTCTTTTTTCACTCAACACACAACTAATATGGGTCAGGTAGAAAACAGAGTGTTTTTCTTAAGGGGCCTACAACTGAGAAAGACAGAGGGTGACTAATATCCTTATTTCATTATGAGTAGTCCAGTGACAGGAGCAGAGAAGGTGCAGGTTAGATGGATCTGTGGTTGGGCATTTGCAGACAAGACCAGACTGAAAAGGCACAGAGGGCAGGACAGAGCTGGGTATTGAAGAGAGAGCAGTTAGTTGGACTTACATTGAAAAAGGGTCCATTAGAGGAAAACATAGGCAGAACACTCTATGACATAAATCACAGCAAGATCCTTTTTGACCCACCTCCTATAGAAATGGAAATAAAAACAAAAATAAACAAATGGGACCTAATGAAACTTAAAGCTTTTGCACAGCAAAGGAAACCATAAACAAGACGAAAAGACAGCCCTCAGAATGGGAGAAAATATTTGCAAATGAAGCAACTGACAAAGGATTAATCTCCAAAATTTACAAACAGCTCATGCAGCTCAATATCAGAAAAACAAACAACCCAATCCAAAAATGGGCAGAAGACCTGAATAGACATTTCTCCAAAGAAGATATACAGATTGCCAGCAAACACATGAAAGAATGCTCAACATCATTAACCATTAGAGAAATGCAAATCAAAACTACAATGAGATATCATCTCACACCGGTCAGAATGGCCATCATCAAAAATTCTACAAACAATAAATGATAGAGAGGGTGTGGGAAAAACGCAACCCTCATACACTGTTGGTGGGAATGTAAATTGATACAGCCACTATGGAGAACAGTATGGAGGTTCCTTAAAAAACTACAAATAGAACTACCATACGGCCCAGCAATCCCACTACTGGGCATATACCCTGAGAAAACCATAATTCAAAAAGAGTCATGTACCAAAATGTTCATTGCAGCTCTATTTACAATAGCCGGGACATGGAAGCAACCTAAGTGTCCATCAACAGATGAATGGATAAAGAAGATGTGGCACATATATACAATGGAATATTACTCAGCCATAAAAAGAAATGAAATTGAGTTATTTGTAGTGAGGTGGATGGACCTAGAGTCTGTCCTACAGAATGAAGTAAGTCAGAAAGAGAAAAACAAATACCGTATGCTAACACATATATATGGAATCTAAAAAAAAAAAAAAAAAAAATGGTCATGATGAACCTAGGGGCAAGACAGGAATAAAGATGCAGACCTACTAGAGAATGGACTTGAGGACATGGAAAGGGTGAAGGGTAAGCTGGGACAAAGTGAGAGAGTGGCATGGACATATATACACTACCAAATGTAAAACTGATAGCTAGTGGGAAGCAGCCGCATAACACAGGGAGATCAGCTCAGTGCTTTGTGACCACCTAGAGGGGTGGTATAGGGAGGGTTGGAGGGAGGGAGACGCAAGAGGGAAGAGATATGGGAACATATGTATATGTATAACTGATTCACTTTGTTATAAAGCAGAAACTAACACACCATTGTAAAGCAATTATACTCCAATAAAGATGTTTTAAAAAAAAAAAAAGGAAAAGGGTCCAAATGAAGATGTGAAACCATAATAGTATAGATCAGGATAAAAATAATCCAAATCATGGAGGAGAGAGTTGATATGGTTAATTAAAAATAATATGTATTTCACTTAATATATTAGTCTGTTAGGGCTGCCATAACAAAATCTCACAGACTGGGTGGCTTAAACAATAGGAATTTATTTTCTCACAGTTCTGGAGGCTGGAAGTCCATGATCAAGGTGTCAGCTGGTTTGATTTCTTCTGAGGCCTCTCCTTAACTTGTAGGTCCTCTTCTTATAAAGACACGAGTCATATTGGATTGGAGTACACCCTAACCTTCATTTTAACTTAATCACTCTTAAAGGCCCTGTCCCTAAACATAGTCATATTCTGACATATTGGGAGTTAGGGCTTCAACATATGAATTTGGGGTGGGGGACATAATTCAGCCCATAACACTTAGGAAAAATATGTTTTAAAGATGAAGTTAGTCTGTAATCCTAGAGTCGTGCTTTCCAAACATTAAAATATACATTTCTGGAGCCCATCCCCTCCCTGTGAATTTCAGTAGGTCTAGGGAGGGAGCTGGGAATTTGCATCCCTAACAAGTTCCTAGGTGATGCTGATGTTGCTGGTCCTAGGACTGCACACTAGTGGGTAATTAGGGACATAGATCAGTGACAGGTAACAAGCAGAGGGAAATAATATAAATAAGTGAAGTGGGCTGATTATAGGTGAACAGAAAGTCATGTGTTTCATGCATATGTATGAGAGTTTTTTTAGAGTACATGTCTCTAGATTTGGTTATGTCTGAAGATTTGAACTTTATTAGGTATGGCCAAATTGCTCTCCAAAGTACTTATAGTAGTTTTCACTCCCACCAGAAATATTAAAAAGTTCCATAACATTTTTTCTTTAAATTAAATACGTTGATATTTAGCAAGTATGACAAAGTGTCTTGAATAGAGTGGTGGGTTGGGTAGATGTGTGTCTGTTTTCTTACTCTGTGATTTTTTCGTATGTTTGAAATATTTTATAATTAGTCCTAAAAAGTTTAAAAAAGATAAAGGAAGGGCTAAATAAAAACACATAGAGAGTTTTAGGGATGGTGGCAAGCTGGAGAGCATGACCTGTCTAAAGCAGGCAGGCTCTATTTGGCTCCAGCTAAATATTGCCATGTAATATGGCATTGTCAGATCTGCTGAATTTTTAAGAAAAGCCTGAAATTCAGATTTTTAGGTGAAAATTTCCAACATTTAAAACAAGGTATGGACCAAATGAAACACATTTGTGTCCAGGATTTGGCTGGGGGGGCCACTGGTTTTGATCTTTTTTTTTAAAATGACGGCTGTCTTTTTATTTTATTTTATTTTGGCCTTGCCATGTGGCTTGTGGGATCTTAGTTCCCTGACCAAGGATCAAACCCTTGGTTTCCTCTGCAGTGGAAGCACAGAGTCCCAACCACTAGACTGCCAGGGAATTCTCTGGTTTTGATCTTTTCTCCTCAGTCTTTGAAGGAGGAGCTCACAGGCCACACTCCCCTCCCCCACCACTATGTGGAGTTTGTGGGAGGTTGTTTGTCACAGAGTCTGCCTTTCCCACACTTGGCAAACGCAAGTATGAAGACGCGCAGTTATGAGCTCTTTAACATCTAGAATAAAAATCAATAAACATTCTTGTTGTGAATGGTTTTTGAAGCCCAGAACCTACAAATAGGCTTAAATAACTTCCTGATGTCCATAGAATAAAGCCCAAACATAGCCAAATATTTAAGACCTGTTTTATTTTTAATACTTTATTTTCAACTATCCTTTTTCTTATACCCTTTGTTCAGACCAAACTGAACTTGTTACTTTCTAGAGAAGGAGCATAACAGAAATTTAGAGCAAATTGAATTGACCTGAGCTTGAAATCAGGCTTCATCATTACTTGCTTCATGACCTTGGCAAAATATTTCATCGCTCTGATCCTTATTTTTTTCACTGTAAAATGGAAACATCACATTGTTCATATCATAGGTTTGTTAAGAAGATTAAATGGGACTACATATACATACAAGTACTAAGAACATGCCTGGCACAAAATAAGCATTCGATAAAGCTTAGCTCTTATTATGATCTGTAAAATCAGGATAATAACATCATTACTGTGAGGCCAGAATTAGAGAATACTTGTAAGATGCTAAGTGAAGTGCCAGGCACAAATTGTAGCTGTGGTTCCTATCTTTGTGCTTTCTCACCTGCCTTTACTTACGCTAGTCCCTCTGATTTAAGGTCCTTTTCCAGTCTCTGCATGTTCACATTCTACCCATTTTCAAATGCCACCTCCTCCAGAGAGTGGTCATTCACTCATTCAAAAAATATTTATTGAGAACCCTTTCGTGAACCCATATCATTTTATCTTCACACTTTCATTTTTATACTTGTAATATATATTGATTTTTTAAAAAATAAAAATGTCAGTTTTTGGAAGGCAGGGTATATTTTTATTCATCTTTATATCTTCTACCCTGTCTAACATAGGGCTAGACACATAGTAGGTATTAATTTATTTTTTCAAAAAGGAAATAAACCTTTATAGAAATTCTCCTTCTCTAACTGGGGGATCTAATTATAGTTGCAGATGTGCTTCCAGCAAAAGACATAGGAATTCAAAATCTTAAGAGGTATTATGCTCATTAGTGCCTCTAAATTGTTTTTTGTTTTGTTGTTTTGTTTTTTGCTACCCATGTACAAAGATTGACATGTCCAAGCAACCTGTATGGTTCAGTGACTAGGAATTTGTATTATCAGAAATGATAGGATAACTCACTGTAAACTATCTTACTCATTCAAGAAACCACGGAGTTGCCATTTAAAAAAAAAATGGCTTCCAAACCAACAATAGATTGATGTGCTTAAAACCTCCTAGATTATTTAAATTGTTTGCTAAATCCTTGATAAGATGTAATGTAATTTATTCTACTGATTAGAGTATTTCTTGGTCCCAGGAAGGTTCTATTGGCACCTCTGCCCCTAATTAGTTATGTGAACTTGAACAAATTATTTTACTTCTCTAGATATGATTCCTCATATGTGTAAGGGACAAGTCATTAACTTGAGCCAGTGCATCGACTTCCTCATACTGTCCTAGCCTATGAAGAATGAATCTTGTACCTGGCAGGTAATTTTTACTTCTTCCAAAGGATTTTTAAAAGCCAATTGGAAAAAAGGCCAAAAGCAAGGTAAAGGAAGAAAAAGGAAATTCAGGTCTGTCTCTGATGGATAAACAGTTATTTGGGGGAGGGTATATTTTGGAGGGCTGTATGGTACTGGAACAGCTGTGGGGTGTCAGGAAGCAGATAGAAGAACAAGAATTTGAGTTAATGAGGCTGTGGTTTGTGTGTTCATGGTGAAACAAGATGTCAATACCATGTCTTCCTCTTGCCTTGGAGTTTCAGAAGAGGTCAAAAGGCTGAGAGCATTGATGGGGACTCACATTCTAAAGTGATGTGCTTGCAACCTAGGTGGCACTTGCAAAGGGAGTGGCCCAAGTTGGATTTTCTTAGTAATCCATCACCCATGTTGCATCCATATAAGAGGGTGAGGCTGAAGAGGCTGAGAGAGAGAATTTATTGGAGAAAGTTGTCAGTATGTTGGATTATTCTTTCACCAGCCATGCCCCAGCACAGGCAATGGGTAGGAGGATATTTCCCTTTTACTTTAAACCCAGTAGAAAGTTTGTCTGTGTCCTTTAGGAGATGAAGGACTCCAGGCTGATATTTAACTCATGTCTGAAATGTCAAGAGGCGAGAAGCTGGAGCTGGTCCTTTCTGATTATAGAGGAATGTGGGCTGTAATAGAAGCAAGCTGCATTTTCACCAGTGGTGGGGCAAAGGCAAGATTTCTTGGGGACAGATGTGGAGCCTATGGATATGTATATATTTTAAAATAAATTTATTTATTTATTTTTGGCTGTGTTGGGTCTTCATTGCTGCACGCGGGCTTCCTCTAGTTGTGGCGAGCAGGGACTGCTCTTCGTTGCAGTGCGCGGGCTTCTCATTGCTGTGGCTTCTCTTGTTGTGGAGCACGGGCTCTAAGCATGCGGGCTTCAGTATTTGCAGCACACCGACTCAGTAGTTGTGGCTTGCAGGCTCTAGAGTACAGGTTCAGTAGTTGTGGCGTATGGGCTTAGTTGCTCTGCGGCATGTGGGATCTTCCTGGACCAGGGATCGAACCTGTGTCCCCTGCATTGGCAGGCGGATTCTTAACCACTGCACCACCAAGGAAGTCCTGGAGCCTATGGATATTGATAGTCAGAGACTTCTTAAAAACTATCCTGCCCAAGAAGACCATTAGACAATGTAACCCAAAGAAGAGAAGGTGAACACTGGGAATGGAATTAATCGTTGTAGGCATCTAGTTGGAGGAGAGGCACTGCATTTGCCCCTGGGAATATAGACTTGCTGTCTGAGGTCCCTAGTGAGGAGGTCTGTGAGGTGCCTGCCAAAGTCTCCTCATTTCCCTCCAAGAGAAAAAGGATTCACTTTGGACATCTGCCATATATATAGGGCACCAATCCAAGATCCTGACTGGAGCAGTCCTGTGAGACTTCTTCTGCTTACCTCTTGTTTAGCTTTATGCTGTGGCCTTGGAGGGGGTAGCATATGGGAGAGGAAGAAGGCAGGCCTTACCACATGGCTGCCTTCATCCCTTGGGCTTCCAAACTGACCCTTGGGGTCAGATGTGATTTTGGGGAGGGAAGAAGTTCTGAATTGAGTTCTGATTTTTACACTGGCCTGGACAGACTTACCTGATTTATATATTGGGTTACATTTTTTAAAATGCCAAAAACTAAGCTTCCTCTTATTTAATATGTAATAGTGACTGGAAAAGCTTTGGGACCTATCTGGGATTCCATCCAGAAGGGGCAAAGAAATGAATCCATGAAGCTGGCTTAATCGGGAGCAGTAAGAAGAATATGGTTCCTTTCATCTTTGAATGAGTCTAGCTCACTCAGTGAATCAGTTACAATGGTTTATGAGAAAAGTAAGTAAAAATGGAACTAAAAAAATTACTTTTGATTGTTAATTGAGCTTTTAAAATATGCCACTGTTTTGAAACTGATTCACATGTGATTCTGGATTTATTAGAATTGCATATATAAGATAAAGGATATGGATTAGATGATCCTTCAAGTCTCTTCCAAGACTGTATTTACATGACTTTTAAAACTAATATGGTGGTTAGGAGTAAATTTAGAAAAGAAACTCTAAAAGCTAAATATCCTAGCTTGGAATTCAAGAGCAGTGTTTCAATATATATTAGGATTGAATTTAGTGCAGGAATTAGGTTCCAAAGTTACCATTTAAGGCAAAAATCTGGAACACCAGGAATTACCCCCTGAAGATCTCTTAAACTGTTCATAAAGTATACCTGGTAGTATTTTAGGAATGAATGACTACATTTTCCTGAATAGTTCATCACCCCTTTATTCATTTGACAACTCCTATATGTCCTTTGAACTTCAAGTAGATGCCATCTTCTGGAAAGCCTTTGAGCTACTTCCCTCTGTATGGTGTCATAGCTATATACTCCCAACACACTGTGAACTTTTCTATCATAGCAGTTGGCACACTGTCTTGTAACCAGCTGTTTATTCTTGTAGGACGCTTAGCAACAGAAGAAGAATATTATCCTAGAGCACTGCAAAGAGCTATATAAATATTTTCAGTGGCTTAAGGGAAGTCTTATTTTTAAGAATGATTCCCAACACTCCTGGAAGCAGAATACAGCCTGGTCTTGTCTGGTTTTGGATCATGGATACTTGAGCAAGTAATTTTACCTCTCCAGATATGATTTAGATCGTGAAAAGGAGACCAATATACTTAAAAACATTGAATGTTGCCAGGTCTACACAATTAAATGATGGCGTATGGTCTGATTTCTCTCCTTCCTTCCTCCCTCCCTCCCTCCCTTCCTTCCTTCCTTCCTTCCTTCCTTCCTTCCTTCCTTCCTTCCTTCCTTCCTTCCTTCCTTCCTTCTTTCTCTGTAACTTTCCATTGCTTTGATGACTTTTTCTTGGCTTGAGATTTGCCATGGGAGATCAGCTGGATCAGTCAATCCAGCTAAAATCTAATGCTCTAATTCTTTAATAAACATTTGTATGTACTATTTGAGTCACACAACAGAATATATAACTTAAATTTATTAAACATAATAATGCAACAAATCCTTATGAACAGACCTCTCCACTAATAACCAGAAAATTACCTATAACATTGAAGCTATCTGTACTTCTCACTCCCCTATTTCTTTGACAGCAATAACATTCAGCATTATGTTGCTTTAGAAAAATTACCATATATGAATGTAAATAATGTATTTTTAGTTTTGCTTATTTTCAGCTGTATTCAGTGGTATCATACTATATGTAGTGTTTTGTGACTTTTTTTAAAAAGTAATATTATGCATATGAAAATCATCCAATATTGCGTATAGTGTATACTGATATATAGTTGAGTGTATTGTGTATAGTGATTAGTTTATTTTCACTGCTAAATAATATTCTATTGTGTGAATATTCTCCAACTTATCTAATCTCCTTTTGATGGACAATTGGGTTGTTATCAATTTCTTTGCTACATGAACATTGCTGTTATTAACATTTTTGAACACGTCTCCTGCTACACATGTATAAGAGTGTCTACAGGGTATGTGTGTATGTTGATGGGGTTCAGAACACACTACTCCAAAATATGGCACTTTGGCATATTAAATATTTCAAGCTGAAGGAATCTGAGAAATGGCATGGGCAGGAAGGAGCTTCCCCTGAAGCATGTGTGAGGTGCCCTCCTTATGCCCAGAGGAAAGGTACATCCTTATCTCCAAGATACCAAGAGGAATCTGAGTGAATAGGCCTTGCTGTTTCCCCCAGTTTACCACACTTAGCTCATTTTCTATTTTTGTTCTATGACATTGTTCTATGGCTCTGCACTCTTCATCAAACCTAGCATAAAACCATTCAGGTTTAACCACTTCTTTGGGTCTTTGTTTCTGTATGAAGGCTCCTGTGTCACATGAAACTTATATTAAGTGAATTCGTATGCTTTTCTCTTGCTAATCCTTTTTTCGTTACAGGTGTTAGAAGGGTAGAGGAAAAAGACATTTTCCCTCTTCTATATTGTATATCTATATCTATATATCTATATCTGTATATACAAACATACATACAACATATAGGAGTGAAATGACTGAGCTGTGGTAAATTCACGGTCAGATTTATAGGAGAATGCTAAAACATTTTTCCAACAGATTGTAACAATTTATACTTCTACCTGCTATTTATGAGTTCCTCTTGCTCCAGTGCTTGCTGGCACTTGATACTATCAGCTTTTTAATTTTTTTGCCAATCTAGTGAGCATAATATTAATTTTACCATAATGGAACTTCATTATGGCTTTAAGTTGAATTTCCATGATTACTAATGAGGTTGAGAATATTTTCATATTTTTATTGGCCATTTTTGTTTCCTCTTCTGTGCAATGACTGTTCCTATTCTTTTCTTATTGATTGTAGGAATTCTTTATATATTCTTAAATTAATCTTTTGTCATTACAGGCATACCTTGGAGATATTGCTGGTTCTGTTCCAGACTGCTGCAATAAAGCAATATCACAGTAAAGTAAGTCATGTGAATTTTTTGGTTTCCCAGTGCATTGAAAGTTAAAGGTTATGCTATACTATACTGTAGTCTGTTAACTGTGCAATAGCATTATGTCTAAAAAAAGTACATGCCTTAATTAAAAAATACTAATTATCATCTGAGCCTTCAGTGAGTCATAATCTTTTTGTAATGGTAACACCAAAGATCACTGATCACAGATCACCTTAACAAATATAATAATGATGAAAAAAGTTTTGAAATATTGTGAAAATTACCAAAATGTGACACAAAGACACAATGTGAGCAAATGCTGTTGGAAAAATGGTGCCCTTAGACTTGCTCAATGAAAATTGCCGGAAACCTTCTATTTGTAAAAAATGGAGTATCTGAGAAGCGCAATAAAGTGAAGCACAATAAAATGAGATATGCCTGTATATGTGTTGTAAATATCTTCTCCTGGTTTGTGGCTTGTCTCTTTTACTTAAAAAAATTCTATTTTGGTGAGCAGAAATTTTTAATTTTAATGTTTTCCAATTTTTAAAAAATGATGGATACTTTTACTGTTTTAATCTTTCCCTATCCTAAAGTCATGAAGATAATCTACTAGATTTTCTTCAAAAAACTTGGAAATTCTGCTTTTTTATATTTAAATCTTTAGTCCATCTGTGATAGATTTTTGGTTTTGGTGTAGGGTAGGAATTCAGTATTTTTTCCCTGAAGGATAACTAATTTTCCTAGCTCTGTTTATTGACTGGCTTTTAATTGATCTGCAATGTCATCTCTCTCATATAACAAGTTTCCTTATTTGTATAAAAATAACATAATGTAATATCATATATTAATATTCCCTTGATTTTGAGCTCCTGGAATGCAATACGTCATCAGATGTCAAAGTGTTTGTGATGAGATAAAAGAAGAAAGATTAATAAAAACTGATCTTTATTAAGATCATTAAATGATGAATGACAGCATAATATTTTTGCTAAGAAGGTTTTTTGTAACATTGCTTATCAAAGTTTATAAATATTTTTCTAAAGGAAATTATAAAGAACATTAAGAATGTCTTAATATTATTTGCCTGAACATATGGACTTTTAAGTTCTAAATCTTGGGGGAATTTAACTCAATCTATCTGAGCACAAATCATTGAAACCAAAAAGCTTGATATTTCTCAATGAAGGATAATTTGAATAAAATTCAAATTGATCACATGGATCTAATAATTTCAAATAAACATTTCTGTGCAGCAGATTTCTCCTGGTACCTGAAAGAACTGAGGGGGGAAAAAAAGCAGCTACTTAAGTTTGAAACCTTACATGAAACTTGTTCATGAGCGATATCTCACCTGACCGCTCAGCCAGAACTTTTGGCAAGTTTCAGAGAAGCAGTCAAACTTAATTTTTTTTTCTTAGAATAGATTTATTATTATAAAGTATGTTCCAAATTGTTGAGTTTTAGAGCAAGTTCTGGGGCAACATTACCCTCTGTAGTGAGTAGATTAAGATTGTGTTTTTAATTTTTTTTTTTTTTGAAACTGCATTGACTTTTAATTTTGACCCTTCAGGGGCAAGTTTCATATATGCATCTTAAATTGTCTGAAGGAAAACCATTTAGCTACTGCCTCCTAAATGGTGAATTTAAACACAATGATTTTATTATAAGCATAATCAACAGGCTTAATGTGTTTCATCTATTTTATTCTTTACTCTTTACTAGGTTAGCTCCAGTGGTGCAATCGGTTAGAGCGTGGTTCTTATATGCTCTTTAATTTTTAAAGTACTTTAACTTCTCTGGGTCAGTCCTTTCTCTCCTAAATCAAATGGATATCCTTGCTGAGTGATCAGATGACAGGTTTTATCTTCTGCCCATTTTGATGAGATAGGATAGATTTCCTAGAAGGTATTCTATCTCCTTGTTCCCTCTTTTCTCTGTCCCTGGAGCCAGTGACTCTTCTACTCCCTCTTTTTTGGGCCCTTTCCTGTTACTTTTTGCACTCCAAGGCAATACAGGTTGCCTACTTAAATTTGAACTTTGGATAAATAATGAATACTATTTTAGTATGAGTATGTTCCCAATATTGCAAGGAACATACTTATATTAAAAGCCTGTCATTTTTTAAAATCTGAAATTCAAAGTTAACTGGTGGTTCTGTATTTTTACTTGCTAAATCTGCCAACTCTCCCCTTCCCTCCAACCAAAATACCCCAGAAGCACCCACTCAAATCACCTGACCTAAAAGGTATGGAGCAGCATGTGGTACTTTCAGCTTTTCTAGTTTTAGAGTCTCTTCACAACTCCTACAAAAGTAGCCTGATGATATTTGTCCATAAATATGGGAATAGGAGAAAGGGAGTACTTCTGTTCCATCTTTTCCTGGCTGAACAGATTGAACCACAGTAAAGTTTCATTCCTTTACACTCCTTTGCCTGTTTCAGGTTTCTCTCACAGCCATTTGATTCTTTTTTTGTACTGTCCTCCATCTGTATCCCAGAAACTCCTGGCCTATCAAGAACCTTTTTGGGAAGAAGGCTGAGAGTAAAGCATGGAATAGGATACTGGGCCTGGAGAGGGACTGGGTATGAGCTATGAGTATGGAAATTATGGAGCCAATATCACTATTTCTTCCTAAAACTCTGGCTGCTGATATTTTTCTGGATATAGCCTAAAACTCTGTAAACTTTAGACCTAAAAAATCCATCCTTCAAATTATTGCAAGTCTCTACCACTCTTTACCAAGTTATGTTAGAATCAATAAATTAAATGTAAATGACTTTATTTTGGAGGTGGGCTGGGTTTATATATTACTTGCAATAAAAGAAGTGATAAAATGAAGTAGCATATAAAGCAGATTAATCTGTGAAATAAAACTGGTTAATTTGAATCTGTGTCTCATGGTAAAAACAAAGAACTATATTTTCAGTGGTTTTGAGTGGTGGTTTCTTTCTCAGAGTAGGGGAAATAAATTCAGATAGTTTGATAATACCCAGCCTTAAATAGATAGCCATAATAAAGACGTTACACAGCACAAAATCTTTTAAAAAATGGACAGGAAGAACTTGTATGTAATAGATTCTCATGAGGATTATATTCTAATCCATAGAAGCACCCTTTCTTTTTTATTTTTCAATATATTCAAATAAAAAATTTAAGTAAGAACCCAGTGGGACTACACGATAGGGCCATTTTGATGTTATTATGTTCTGACATTATCTGGGGAAGTAGTTTTAAAGGATTTCATTAGATAAATGCCTTGATGAGACTACAAATAGTTTGAAAGAGTGATATATTAAAAAAATCAACGTAAAGAAATTAAGGTAGAATTACTGTGATAACGCAAGCTACCTTCATATGGAAAAAAGTGCTCCTATCAATAAATGTAGTTCTGATTTCACAATTAATTTTGTAATAATTGGAATTATATTATTAAAAATGATAGCAATATATTTACTTGGCATCAGTCAACCAAATCTTCAGCAATTAAAATCAAGCAGAAAATGGGAATAATTGTTGAGGGATGTTTAGATCAAAAAGCTGCCTTTATTTGAGTTAATTATTCAGCTAAAATAAAAGAACCAAAGTCAGTCATCACTAGATAGTTTTGGAGAGATGCTGTCTGCCCTTTGCAGAACTTCCACAAAAGTGACTGTGTCAATCAGATGCTTGATAAGCTCTAGATATACATCTTAACTTCAGGGCCTTATCTAAGATGACTGCTTTTAAAATTTTTTTGTCATTTATCTATCAAGTACTAACAATTGAACTTGTGTCAACAAAAGAGATACAAAAAGAAATAATTTATAAGTGATTTAACACTCTCAGAACAAGTGGAGTACATTATTTTATTGTCTCTGGCTCTAATTTGAGCCTTAAAGCAGTGGTTTTCAAACTTGAAAGTGTCTAAGAATCTTGGGATTCCTGCAGATGTGCCTAGGAGATTTTGACATAATATCAATAGATTGGGTTGGAATTTTAGAATTTTAACTTTTAACGGATATCCTAGACCACAGATGCCTATGGTCCAAAGACCCTACTTTGAGAAACACTGACTTATGCTTTCAGTTGTTTGCAACATTTGCAAATCTTCCACAATACTACTTAAGCCCTAAACAGCATAAGACAAACATGACCTGGGTGCAGGGTGTGGGGTTAGAACACAGAGCATGCTGTTCTACTCTGTCCTATTCCATTCAATACCATTAACTTTAACAAATATTTATTTGGCAATGGAGTAAGGATAGGGGATATCTAAGGGAAAGATTATAGACCTGAATAAAAAAATACATTTTGCCATTAAGGAACTTGAAAACCTTGCAATATCTGCATAATAAAGTAAAATAAAGAAAAGGAATTAATTTTGTTCTCTAGTGTGTCCCAGGTACTTAGACCAATGCCTGTCACTTCACATATGCTCAATAAATATTTGCTGAATGTTCAATGAGTGAATTACAAAGCAAAGTGCAATCAAGTGATGTAAATATGTGAGCAACAATCTGGAGGTGGGTGGAGCAGGATAGGAGGCTAGTTGTGAGGTTATTGATGTTTCCAAAATCGTTTCATCCCTGTAATTTGCTTCCCTCCAAACAGCACCTTTCATGCCTCTCATGTTACTCATAGAATATGAAAATCATACCAGCTCATAGAATTTTTAGTGAGAATTTTCTGAGCTAGGTGTCCAAACTGGACATTGTGAAAGAATGGGTTGGCAATGAGAAGAGCTGTGGCTGGAATCTCAGATCTACCAGTGACTAACCATGTGGCAGAGTGTCTAATTTCTCCATTTTGGTGGATTGGCAGGGACAATGCAACCTGCCTGATTCACAGAGACGGTAGATGATTACTGAGAACATAACTAGGAAAGTACTTTAACACTTGAGAGAAAAAAATGAGATACAAAATTAAGAGTTCCTGGGTTGCCTTCGTTTACTCAGTACATACACTTTTCTCAGAGCAGGAGTTATACACAATTGTAGCTCAGGTGACCCCTTCACTAATTTACCTCCATGACGTGCTCTAGATACTCAAGGCCTTCCTATTATGTTACTTTCTCTTTCTGGGAAGTAACTTCCAAATTCTACACTCCTTTTTTCCCCCCTCTTACAACTCATTCTGTTGAAGCAATGTTTTTTGTTTTTGTTTTTTTAAATGTTTTTTTGCCCGACTCTAGCTTCCTTCCTCCCACTTTGTAAATGGAAAGTCGTGAAGAGGTTCCTGTTTTTTTTAATTCATTTTAAATTATTTATTTATTTATTTATTTATTTATTTATTTATTTATTTTTTGGCTGTGTTGGGTCTTCGTTTCTGTGCGAGGGCTTTCTCCAGTTGCGGCAAGCGGGGGCCACTCTTCATCGCGGTGCGCGGACCTCTCACTATCGCGGCCTCTCTTGTTGTGGAGCACAGGCTCCAGACGCGCAGGCTCAGTAGTTGTGGCTCACGGGCCTAGTTGCTCCGCGGCATGTGGGATCTTCCCAGACCAGGGCTCGAACCCGTGTCCCCTGCATCGGCAGGCAGATTCTCAACCACTGCGCCACCAGGGAAGCCCTGAAGCAATGTTTTTATCTAGGGTTAATTAATTATATGAAAGTTTTAATGATTAATTATACTTCAGTAGGTTATTTTACTTACATCCTTGTATTTTAATAAAGTTCCATTCATAAAAATGATTCTAATTGTAGAAATTTCTGGAACTATGGCAAATAAAAGGAATACATTTCTATAGGTAGACCTCTTTAATGTTCTGAAATTATATAGTTTATTCATTCACTTTAAAAATGTTTGTGACTACCTCTGTGCCAGGCTCTCTTAGGAGCTGGCTAGATAAATGAGTTCTGGCTCTCATGGAGCTTACATTCAATAAATAAGGAAGTAAATAAGCAAAATATCAGCCAGCAACAAATGCTCTACATAATTAAGACAGAATGGTGTGATAGAGAATGACAGAGTGCTTATCTTAGGCTGTGTGGTCAGGAAAACCTCTCTGAAAAGCTGACTTTTAAACTGAGATCTGAACGACGAAGAGAAGCCAGCAAGGTGAAGAGCAAAGTGAAGAGGACCTCATAAGAGAACACTGATAGCATAGTACTAAGGCAGAAATGTGCTTGATGGGCAGGCTGGGGACACAGCAAAGTTGAAGAGGAGAGTGATATGAGACCAGGCTGGAGAGGTAATCAGGGCCCAGGATGTACAGGGCTTTGTAAACTGGGTGAGAAATTTGGATTTTATTTAAGTGCAGTGCAAAGCCATAGGAGATTGTTAAGCTGGAGCATGTGTTGTATTTTTAAAAAGCCACTCTGGCTGCTGTAGGGAGAATGGCTTGTGGGAGGCCCAGAGATGAAGCTGAGAGACATGTTGGGAGGCTACTGTGCTATCTGGGTGAAAGATGATGGTAGTGGCTTTAGTAAAATGAAAAGAAATGGTTGGATTTGTCATATGATCATTTGGTGGTAGAGTTAACGGAACTTGTTTATGAATTAAATGTGGGAGTTGAGGAAAAGAGATAACATATACTGTGCCTTCATATGATACTGTTTCCATCTACAATTAAGGTAACTTGGGGAGGTAATTTAAATTCTTTGGTGATTTTGGTTACTCTTTTGTTAAGCAAGTTATTTTTCCACCTGGGCATTGTATTAGTCTGCAATGGTTGCAATTACAAAATACCATACACTGGGTGGCTTAAACAACACATTTACTTCTTAGAGTTCTGGAGGCTGGGAAGTCAAAGATGGAGGTGCCGGCTGATTCAGTTCTTGGTGAGAGCCCTGTCCCTGACTTGCAGGTGGCCTCCTTCTCTCTCTTCCTCTTCTTATAAACTGCTAATCCCATCATGAGGTCCTCACCCTCATGACCTCATCTAACCCTAATTACCTCCCAAAGGCCCAATCTCCAAATATTGAATACCATCACACTGGGGGTTAGGACTTCTTATGAATTTTGAGAGTATACAATTCAGTCCACAGCTAGCATCATAAAGATAATCAAAACTGGGTATGTTCTAGTTAAATCAGAACTCCTGGTTAGTTATTCCTGATAAGTTACTAGCAAAGATTATGCTAGAGTAGATGCACAAGATTGCTCTGTTTATTGCTTTATATTGTATGTCTTCTTATCCAATGTTATTTAAATCAGGTAGATTACCTCTGAGAACTCTCCAATCTGAGATACATGATTTCATGAAATTTCTGTCATCACCAGAAATATGTTATTTTTTATAGATTATTGATATTCAGATTTAACACTGTGAAAATTTTCAACAATTAGGGAAAGAGGAGAAAATGGTCACAGGATATGATATGAACCCCATTGTTTCTGAAGTCTGCCTTTTTAGTTTTACATAACTTGCCCAGAATTTATGACATACTGCATAAAATAGCCCTAACTTCTAAAACCTTTTCTAACCTAAAATAGATAGAAACAATGAGGGTAAGATAAAGACCCTGCAGCCTGATTTCCCCTTCTGTATCTGCCAAATCTTCAGCTGATAATAGATGACTGAGCAGAGGCACGGGCTTCTAATGCTTTCGTCTCCTTTGCCATCAGGGAAAAAGATCAGCTCAGATCAGCTAACCAGAGCTGAAAGTCAGAGCAGAGTGATGAAAAAAGATGGTCAAAAAGAAGAAACCAAATTTCAGTTGGGTATATTCAAAATAGCAGTCAGCTGACAAGCACCCTTTTATATTTAAGGAGCTTTGTAGAAACTGGTAATGATGCCATTAGTATTTTTTAGATCAGAAATCTTAACATCAGTATACAGTATTTATTCACTGAGCTAGATGGTTGAGATTAATGTGTTTAGAGAGTAGTCAAAAATTCACACATTAGTCACAAACTGTCAGTTTTTTCTTCTCTGCTTCTTCAGGACTCAGCTGTTTTCGAGACATCTCTTTCTTCCCCTGCTCCATCAGGCTTGGTATCGTGCCTCTGAGGCCTGTACCAGCTCTGTCTGTAGGGTCAAGAAATGGGGCATTGCAGTGTTTTTTGGCAATGGTCCAACTTTCCTTTGATCTTAAATTGAAAGAGAAAATGGAATTTTCTTGTCCCAACACCTGGAATTATATTGTACAAATATTTCATGGAACAGGGAGTGATTGGAAGACTGATTGGGAATAAACTGTTCTAGAACTAGTTGGAAAGCTAGGAAAAAGAAATTAGTTAAAAAAACTGGAAGCGACTCTCTGGCTTGAAAAACATAAAGAGTGGGGAATGAAGATGAAACCCATTCTTCCAACTAGAGTGGGCATTGTGAACCACTGAAAGAGCAGAATGGCTGAGATACAGCTGATAGAAACACAAAACCTGTGAGGCAGCAGAAGTGGCAAAAAAATAACATGTAAAAGAACTACTTCTCTCATCTTGATCCATCTAAAGCAAGGCCAGGATCATGGGAAGGGAAAAAAGAGGGATTTATCAGTTTGTTATACCAAATACTGATAAATGTTATATTTTGTGTTTCTTTCAGTTACCCTTCTTAATATATTTCAGTGTCAAAAATACTTAAAAGATATTTCTATGGGATGTGAATACCACTTGACTTAGTGTAATGAGTATTCCTAGTCAATAATACATGTTAAATGCAGTATTCCCTAAGAGTCCATCTTCAACCATTTGCTCTATGCATGTTCCCTAGGTGATAACATTTACCTATGACTTCAGTTGTTACTTATTTTTTTTTCCCAGAGAAGTCAAAGATCTTTATTTATTTTTTCAGCTTTATTGAGGTATAATTGACAAATAAAATTGTAATACATTTAAAGTGTACAATGTAATGATTTGATATACATATAAAAAGTGAAAGGATTTCCCCCATTGAGTTAATTAGCACACCATTCACCTCACATATTTGCCTTTTTTTTGTTTGTGTGTGTGAGAGAACATTTAAGTTCTACTCTCAACAAATTTCAATCACACAGTACAGTGTTATCAGCTATAGTTACCATGTTATACATTAGATCCTCAGACCGTATTCATCTTATAACTGAAAGTTTATACCCTTTTATCAATCTCTATTTCCGTCCACAACCAGCTCCTGGCAACCACCATTCTACTCAGTTTCTGTGAGCCTATTTTTTTTTTTTTTTTTTACATATAAATGATACCATGCAATATTTGTCTTTCTCTGTCTGGATTTTTTCACTTAGCATAATGCCCTCTAGTTTCATTCTTGTTATTGCAGATGACAAGATTTCCCTTTTTAACAGTCAAATAATAGTTCATTTTGTATCTGTACCACATTTTCTTGATCCATTCATCCACTGATAGACACTTAGGTTGTTTTCATTCCTTGGATATTGTTAAAATGCTGCAATGAACAGAAGATAACAGATATCTCTTCAAAATCCTGATTTTTTTTTTTTTAATTTTTAAAAACATTTTATTATAGAAAACAATAAAAACAATAAAATATGAACAAAAATAGCAGTATAATGAACTCTTCTGTATCCATCATCCAGGTTCAATTCATAGTTAATCTTTTCTTTTTTTTTTTATTTCTGAGATATACATTTTAAACTAATAACTAGAATTATGACTTATAACATTATACCAGAACATATAAGATTTTTAGAAATTTCATGTAATGTCTGAAACATTTATATTAACATATTTCCATACAAATAACCCAATGAAAGTTTAGTATTAGTTGTTTTGTTTGTTTGTTTGTTTTATACTGCAGGTTCTTGTTAGTCATCAATTTTATACACATCAGTGTATACATGTCAATCCCAATCGCCCAATTCAGCACACCACCATCCCCACCCCACCGCAGTTTTCCCCCTTTGGTGTCCATATGTCTGTTCTCTACATCTGTGTCTCAACTTCTGCCCTGCAAACCAGCTCATCTGTACCATTTTTCTAGGTTCCACATACATGCGTTAATATACGATATTTGTTTTTCTCTTTCTGACTTACTTCACTCTGTATGACAGTCTCTAGATCTATCCATGTCTCAGCAAATGACTCAATTTCGTTCCTTTTTATGGCTGAGTAATATTCCATTGTATATATGTACCACAACTTCTTTAACCATTTGTCTGTCGATGGGCATTTAGGTTGCTTCCATGACCTGGCTATTGTAAATAGTGCTGCAATGAACATTGGGGTGCATGTGTCTTTTTGAATTATGGCTTTCTCTGTGTGTACCCCCAGTAGTGGGATTGCTGGATCATATGGTAAATCTATTTTTAGTTTTTTAAGGAACCTCCATACTGTTCTCCATAGTGGCTGTATCAATTTACATTCCCACCAACAGTGCAAGAGGGTTCCGTTTTCTCCACACCCTCTCCACGAAATCCTGATTTTATTTCATTTAGATATATAACCAGAAGTGGAATTGCTGGATTGTATGGTAGTTCTATTTTTAATTTCTTGAGGAAACTGCATACTATTTTCCATAATGGCTGTACCAGTTTACATTGCCACCAACAGTGCACAAGTGTTCCTCTTTTTCCACATCCTTGCCAGCATATTATCTTGTCTTTTTGGTAATAGACATTCTAACAGGTGTGAGATGATATCTCATTGTGGTCTTGATTTGAATTTCTCTGATGATTACTGATGTTGAGCACCTTTTTGTGTACCTGTTGGCCATTTGTATGTCTTTGGAAAATGTCTATCAGGTTCTTTGCCCATTTTAAATTGGGTTATTTATTTATTTTTGCTGTTGAGTTGTATGAGTTCCTTATATGTTTTGGATAGTAACCCCTTATCAGATATGTGGTTTGGACATATGTTATCCCATTCCATAGGTTGCCTTTTCATTTGGTTAATGGTTTACTTTGCTGTGCAGAAGCTTTAGTTTGATGCAGTCCCACCTGTTTATTTTTGCATTTCTTGCCCTTGTTTTTGGTGTCAAATCCAAAAAATTCATCGCCAAGATCAATGTAAAGGAGCTTACCCCCTATGTTTTCTTGTAGGATTTTTATGGTTTCAGGCCTGACGTGCAAGTCTTTTAATCTATTTTGGGTTGATTTTTGTCTATGGTGTGATATAGTGGTCCAGTGTCATTCTTTTGCATGTGGCTGTTGTTTTCCTAGCACCATTTATTGAAGGTACTGTTCTTTTCCCATTGTATATTATTGGCTCCTTTGTTGAAAATTAAATAACCATATATGGATAGGCTTATTTCTGGGCTCTCTATTCTGTTCCATTAATCTATGTGTCTGTTTTTATGCCAATACCATACTGTTTTGATTACTATAGCTTTGTAATATAGTTTGAAATTTGAAAGTGTGATGTCTCTAGCTTTGTTCTTTTTCAAAGATTGCTTTGGCTATTCAGAGTCTTTGTGGTTCTACACAAATTTTAGGATTGTTTTTCTATTTATGTGAAAATGCTATTGAAATTTTGATTGAGATTGCATTAAATTTGTATATCACTTTGGTTAGTGTGGACATTTTCACAATATTAATTCTTTTGATTCATGAATATGGAATATCTTTCCATTTATTTGTGTCTTCTTCAATTTCTTTCATCAGTGTCTTACAGTTTCCAGTGTACAGATCTTTCACCTCCTTGGTTAACTTTATTCCTAAGTAATTTTATTCTTTTTGATGCTATTGTAAGTGAGACTGTTTCTTAATTTCTATTTCCAATAGTTCATTGTTAGTGTATAGAAATGCAACTGATTTTTTAATACTGATTTTGTATCTTGCAGCTTTACTGAATTTGTTTATTCATTCTAACAGGCTTTTTTTGTTGTTGTTGAATCTTTAGGGTTTTCTCTATATAGTATCATGTCATCTGCAAACAGAGACAATTTTACTTCTTCCTTTCTGATTTGGATGCCTTTTATTTCTTTGTCTTGCCTAATTGCTCTGGCTAGGACTTCCAGTACTAATGTTGAACAAAAGGGTGAGAATGGAAATCCTTCACTTGTTCCTGATCTTGAGGAAAAGCTTTCAGCTTTTCACCATTGAGTATGATGTTAGATGTGGGCTTGTTGAATATGGCCTTTATTATGTTATGTTCCTTCTGTATTCAGTTTGTTGAGAATTTTTTTTTTAAATCATGAAAGCATGTTAAATTTTCTCAAATGCTTTTTCTGCATCCATTGAAATGATCGTATGATTTTATCCTTCATTTTGTTAATGTAATGTATCATATTGATTGATTTGTGGATATTAGACTGTCCTTGCATCCCTGGAACAAATCTCATTTAGTCATGGTGTATGATCTTTTTAATGTATTGTTGAATTTGGTTTGCTAACATTTTGTTGAGGATTTTTCCATCTATGTTCATTTGGAATTTTGGCCTGTAATTTTCTTTTCTTGTAGTGTCCTTGCTGGCTTTGGTATAAGGGTAATTTGGGCCTCATAAAATTACTTTGGAAGTGTTCCCTCCTCTTCCATTTTTTGGAAGAGCTTGAGAAGGATTGGTATTAATTATTCTTTAAATGTTTGGTAGAATTTACCAGTGATGCCATCTGATCCTAGACTTTTGTTTGTTGGGAGGTTTTTGATTAGTGATTCAATCTGCTTACTAGTAATCAATCTGTTCAGATTTTCTGTTTCTTCGTGATTCAGTCTTAGTAGGTTTTATGTTCCTAGGAATTTATCCATTTCTTCTAGGTTGTATAATTTGTTGGCATGTAATTTTTTATGGTAATTTCTTATAATCGTCACTTTTAAAAACATTTTATTTATTTATTTATTTATTTAAAATTATTTTTTGTCTGTGTTGGGTCTTTGCTGCTGCATGTGGGCTTTCTCTAGTTGCAGCAAGTGAGGGCTACTCTTCGTTGCGGTGTGTGGGCTTCTCATTGCGGTGGCTTCTCTTGTTGCAGAGCACAGGCTCTAGGCACATGGGCTTCAGTAGTTGCAGTGTGCAGGCTCCAGGGCACATGGGCTCAGTAGTTGTGGCTCGTGAGCTCTAGAGCACAGGCTCAGTAGTTGTGGTGCATGGGCTTGGCTGCTCCGCAGCATGTGGGATCTTCCCAGACCAGGGATTGAACCTGTGTCCCCTGCATTGGCAGGCAGATTCTTAACCACTGCGCCACCAGGGAAGTCCATTCCTCACTATTTTTGAGTTATCAGTTATAATGTCTCCTCTTTCTTTTATTATTTTTTTTGCATATTTTCTCTCTCTTTTTTAGTGTAGCTACAGGTTTGCCAATATTATTATTATTTTTTATTGGCATATAATTGCTTTACAATGTTGTGTTAGTTTCTGCCGCAGAGTGAAGTGAATCAGCCATACACATACACACATCTTCTCCCTCTTGGACCTCCCTCCCTGCTCCATCCCACTCAACTAGGCCATCACAGAGCACGGAGCTGAGCTCCCTGTGCTATACAGCAGGTTCCTACTAGCTATCTATTTTACACATGGTAGTGCATTTACGTCAAACCTAACCTCCCAATTCATCCCACACTCCCCTTCCCCCCTGTGTCCACACGTCCATTCTCTACATCTGCCTTTCTATTCCTGCCCTGTAAATAGGTTCATCTGTACCATTTTTCTAGAATCCACACATATGAGTTAATATATGATATTTGTTTTTCGTTTCTTGACTTACTTCACTCTATATGACAGACTCCAGGTCCATCCACATCTCTACAAATGACCCAATTTCATTTCTTTTTATGGCTGAGTACTATTCCATTATAGATATGTACCACATTTTCTTTATCCATTCATCTGTCGATGGACAGTTAGGTTGTTTCCATGTCCTGGCTACTGTAAATAGTGCTGCAATGAACATTGGGGTACATGTGTCTTTTTGAATTATGATTTCCTCAAGGTATATGCCCAGTAGTGGGATTGCTGGGCCATATGGTCATTCCATTTTTATTTTTTTTTAATTTTCATTTTTTAACATCTTTATTAGAGTATAATTGCTTTACAATGGTGTGTCAGTTTCTGCTTTGTAACAAAGTGAATCAGTTATACATATACATATGTCCCCATATCTCTTCCCTCTTGCATCTCCCTCCCTCCCACCCTCCCTATCCCACCCCTCTAGGTGGTCACAAAGCACCAAGCTGATCTCCCTGTGCTATGCAGCTGCTTCCCACTAGCTATCTGTTTTACGTTTGGTAGTGTATATATGTCCATGCCACTCTCTCACTTTGTCCCAGCTTACCCTTCCCCCTCCCCGTATCCTCAAGTCCATTCTCTAGTAGGTCTGCATCTTTATTCCCGTCTTGCCCCAGGTTCTTCTAACCATTTTCTTTCTTTCTTTCTTTCTTTTTTTTTTTAGATTCCATAGATATGTGTTAGCATACGGTATTTGTTTTTGTCTTTCTGACTTACTTCACTCTGTATGACAGTCTCTAAGGCCATCCACCTCACTACAAATAACTCAGTTTCGTTCCTTTTTATGGCTGAGTAATATTCCATTGTCTATATGTGCCACATCTTCTTTATCCATTCATCTGTCGATGGACACTTAGGTTGCTTCCATGTCCTGGCTATTGTAAATAGAGCTGCAATGAACATTGTGGTACATGACTCTTTTTGAATTACGGTTTTCTCAGGGTATATGCCCAGTAGTGGGATTGCTGGGTCGTATGGTAGTTCTATTTTTAGTTTTTTAAGGAACCTTCATACTGTTCTCCATAGTGTCTGTATCAATTTACATTCCCACCAACAGTGCAGGAGGGTTCCCTTTTCTCCACACCCTCTCCAGCATTTATTGTTTCTAGATTTTTTGAGGATGGCCATTCTGACTGGTGTGAGATATCTCATTGTAGTTTTGATTTGCATTTCTCTAATGATTAATGATGTTGAGCATTCTTTCATGTGTTTGTTGGCAATCTGTATATCTTCTTCAGAGAAATGTCTATTTAGGTCTTCTGTCCATTTTTGGATTGGGTTGTTTGTTTTTTTGATATTGAGCTGCATGAGTTGCTTATATGTTTTGGAGATTAATCCTTTGTCAGTTGCTTCATTTGAAAATATTTTCTCCCATTCTGAGGGTTGTCTTTTCATCTTGTTTATGGTTTCCTTTGCTGTTCAAAAGCTTTGAAGTTTCATTAGGTCCCATTTGTTTATTTTTGTTTTTATTTCCATTTCTCTAGGAGCTGGGTCAAAAAGGATCTTGCTGTGATTTATGTCATAGAGTGTTCTGCCTATGTTTTCCTCTAAGAGTTTTATACTGTCTGGCCTTACATTTAGGTCTTTAATCCATTCTGAGTTTATTTTTGTGTATGGTGTTAGGGCGTGTTCTAATTTCATTCTTTTACATGTAGCTGGCCAGTTTTCCCAGCACTACTTATTGAAGAGGCTGTCTTTTCTCCACTGTATATTCTTGCCTCCTTTATCAAAGATAAGGTGACCTTATGTGTGTGGGTTTATCTCTGGGCTTTCTATCCTGTTCCATTGATCTGTATTTCTGTTTTGTGGCAATACCATACTGTCTTGATTACTGTAGCTTTGTAGTATAGTCTGAAGCCAGGGAGCCTGATTCCTCCAGCTCTGTTTTTCTTTCTCAAGATTGCTTTGGCTATTCGGGGTCTTTTGTGTTTCCATACAAATTGTGAAATTTTTTGTTCTAGTTCTGTGAAAAATGCCAGTGGTAGTTTGATAGAGATTGCATTGAATCTGTAGATTGCTTTGGGTAGTAGAGTCATTTTCATAATGTTGATTCTTCCAATCCAGGAACATGGTATATCTCTCCATCTATTTGTATCATCTTTAATTTCTTTCATCAGTGTCTTATAATTTTCTGCACACAGGTCTTTTGTCTCCTTAGGTAGGTTTATTCCTAGATATTTTATTCTTTTTGTTGCAGGGGTAAATGGGAGTGTTTTCTTAATTTCACTTTCAGATTTTTCATCATTAGTGTATAGTAATGCAAGAGATTTCTGTGCATTAACTTTGTATCCTGCTACTTTACCATATTCATTGATTAGCTCTAGGAGTTTTCTGGTAGCATCTTTAGGATTCTCTATGTATAGTATCATGTCCTCTGCAAACAGTGACAGATTTACTTCTTCTTTTCCAGTTTGGATTCCTTTTATTTCTTTTTCATCTCTGATTGCTGTGGCTAAAACTTCCAAAACTATGTTGAATAATAGTGGTAAGAGTGGGCAATCTTGTCTTGTTCCTGATTTTAGTGGAAATGGTTTCAGTTTTTCACCATTGATGACGATATTGGCTGTGGGTTTGTCATATATGGCCTTTATTATGTTGAGGAAAGTTTCCTGTATGCCTACTTTCTGGAGGGTTTTTATCATAAATGGGTGTTGAATTTTGTCGAAAGCTTTCTCTGCATCTATTGAGATGATCATATGGTTTTTCTCCTTCAATTTGTTAATATGGTGTATCACATTGATTGATTTGTGTATATTGAAGAATCCTTGCATTCCTGGGATAAACCCCACTTGATCATAATGTATGATCCTTTTAATGTGCTGTTGGATTCTGTTTGCTAGTATTTTGTTGCGGATTTTTGCATCTATGTTCATCAGTGATATTAGCCTGTAGTTTTCTTTCTTAGTGACATCTTTGTCTGGTTTTGGTATCAGAGTCATTTTGTCCCTGTAGAATGAATTTGGGAGTGTTCCTCCCTCTGCTATATTTTGGAAGAGTTTGAGAAGGATAGGTGTTAGTTCTTCTCTAAATGCTTAGTAGAATTCGCCTGTGAAGCCATTTGGTCCTGGGCTTTTGTTTGTTGGAAGATTTTTAATCACAGTTTCAATTTCAGTGCTTCTGATTGGTGTTTATATTTTCTATTTCTTCCAGGTTCAGTCTCAGAAGGTTGTGCTATTCTAAGAACTTGTCCATTTCTTCCAGGTTGTCCATTTTATTGGCATATAGTTGCTTGTAGTAATCCCTCATGATTCTTTGTATTTCTGCAGTGTCAGTTGCTACTTCTCCTTTTTCATTTCTAATTCTATTGATTTGAGTCTTCTCCCTTTTTTTCTTGATAAGTCTGGCTAATGTTTTATCAATTTTGTTTATCTTCTCAAAGAACCAGCTTTTTTTAAAAATAGTAATCTTTTATTTATTTATTTATTTTTATATTTATTTTTCGCTGTGTTGTGTCTTCATTTCTATGCGAGGGCTTTCTCTAGTTGCAGCAAGCAAGGGCCACTCTTCATCGCGGTGCGCGGGCCTCTTCACTATCGTGGCGTCTCTTGTTGCGGAGCACAGGCTTCAGACGTGCAGGCTCAGTAGTTGTGGCTCATGGGCCTAGTTGCTACGCGGTATGTGGGATCTTTCCAGACAAGGGCTCGAATCCGTGTCCCCTGCATTAGCAGGCAGATTCTCAACCACTGTGCCACCAGGGAAGCCCCCAGCTTTTAATTTTACTGATCTTTGCTATCATTTCCTTCATTTCTTTTTCATTTCTTTCTGATCTGATCTTTATGATTTCTTTCCTTCTGCTAACTTTGGGGTTTTTTGGTTCTTCTTTCTCTAATTGCTTTAGGTGTAAGGTTAGGTTGTTTATTTGAGATGTTTCTTGTTTCTTAAGGTAGGCTTATAGAGCTATAACCTTCCCTTTTAGAACTGCTTTTGCTGCATCCCATAGGTTTTGGGTTGTTGTGTTTTCATTGTCATTTGTTTCTAGGTATTTTTTGATTTCCTCTTTGATTTCTTCAGTGATCTCTTGGTTATCAAGTAGTGTGTTGTTTAGCCTCCATGTGTTTGTATTTCTTAAAGATTTTTTCGTGTAATTGATATCTAGTCTCATAGCATTGTGGTCAGAAGAGATACTTGATACGATTTCAATTTTCTCAAATTTACCAAGGCTTGATTTGTGACCCAAGATATGATCTATCCTGGAGAATGTTCCATGGGCACTTGAGAAGAATGTGTATTCTGTTGTTTTTGGATGGAATGTCCTATAAATATCAAATCCATCTTGTTTAATGTATCATTTAAAGCTTGTGTTTTCTTATTTATTTTCATTTTGGATGATCTGTCCATGTTGAAAGTGGGGTGTTAAAGTCCCCTAATATGATTGTGTTACTTTCGATTTCCCCTTTATGGCTGTTAGCACTTGCCTTATGTATTGAGGTGCTCCTATGTTGGGTGCATAAATATTTACAATTGTTATATCTTCTTCTTGGATTGATCCCTTGATCATTATGTAGTGTCCTTCTTTGTCTCTTGTAATAGTCTTTGTTTTAAAGTCTATTTTGTCTGATAGGAGAATTGGTACTCCAGCTTTCTTTTGATTTCCATTTGCATGGAATATCATTTTGCATCCCCTCACTTTCAGTCTGTATGTGTCCCTAGGTCTGAAGTGGGTCTCTTGTAGACAGCATATATATGGGTCTTGTTTTTATCCATTCAGCCAGTCTATGCCTTTTGGTTGGAGCATTTAATCCATTTACATTTAAGGTAATTATTGATTTGTATGTTCCTATTACCATTTTCTTAATTGTTTTGGGTTTATTATTGTGCGTCTTTTCCTTCTCTTGTATTTCCTGCCTAGAGAAGTTCCTTTAGCATTTGTTGTGAAGCTGGTTTGGTGGTGCTGAATTCTCTTAGCTTTTGCTTGTGTGTAAAGCTTTTAATTTCTCCATCAAATCTGAATGAGATCCTTGCTGGGTAGAGTAATCTTGGTTGTAGGTTTTGCTCTTTCATCACTTTAAATATGTCCTGCCAGTCCCTTCTGGCTTGCAGAGTTTCTGCTGAAAGATCAGCTGTTAACCTCATGGGGGGGATTCCCTTAAGTGTTACTTGTTGTTTTTCCCTTGCTGCTTTTAATGTTTGTTCTTTGTATTTATTTTTTGATAGTTTGATTAATATGTGTCTTGGCGTGTTTCTCCTTGGATTTATCCTGTATGGGACTCTCTGTGCTTCCTGGACTTGATTAACTATTTCCTTTCCCATATTAGGGAAGTTTTCAACTATAATCTCTTCAAATATTTTCTCAGTCCCTTTCTTTTTCTCTTCTTCTTCTGGGACCCCTATAATTCGAATGTTTGTGCGTTTAATGTTGTCCCAGAGGTCTCTGAGACTGTCCTCAGTTCTTTTCATTCTTTTTTCTTTATTCTGCTCTGCAATAGTTATTTCCACTATTTTATCTTCCAGGTCACTTATCCGTTCTTCTGCCTCAGTTATTCTGGTATTGGTCCCTTCTAGAGAATTTTAAATTTCATTTATTGTTTTGGTCATCTCTGTTTGTTTGCTCTTATTTCTTCTAGGTCCTTTTTAAACTTTTCTTTTATATTCTCCATTCTATTTCCAAGATTTTGGATCATCTTTACTATCATTATTCTGAATTCTTTTTCAGGTAGACTGCCTATTTCCTTTTCATTTGTTAGGTTTTGTGAGTTTTTGCCTTGCTCCTCCATCTGCTGTGTGTTTTTCTGTCTTCTCATTTTGCTTAACTCACTGTGTTTTGGGTCTCCTTTTCACAGGCTGCAGGTTTGTATATTCTGTTGTTTTTGGTGTCTGTCCCCTGTGGCTAAGGTTGGTTTAGTGGGTTGTGTAGGCTTCCTGGTGGAGGGCACTAGTGCCTGTGTTCTGGTGGATGAGGCTGGGTGTTGTCTTTCTGGTGGGCAGATTGACGTCTTCTGGTGTGTTTTGGGGTGTCTGTGGCCTTATTATGATTTTAGGCAGCCTCTCTGCTAATGGATGGGGTTTTGTTCCTATCTTGCTAGTTTTTTGGCATAGGGTGTCCTGCACTGTAGCTGGCTGGTCATTGAGTGGACCTGGGTCTTGGTGTTGAGATGGACATCTCTGGGAGATTTTCACCGTTTGATATTATGTGGAGCTGGGAGGTCTCTTGTGGACCAGTGTCCTGAACTTGGCTCTCCCACCTCAGAGCCACAGCCCTGATGCCTGGCTGGAGCACCAAGAGCCTGTCCTCCACACAGCTGAGAATAAAAGGGAGGAAAAAAAGAAAGAAAGAAAGAAGAAGATAAAATAAAATAAAATAAAGTAAAATAAAATAAAGTTATTAAAATAAAAAATAAAGAATAATTATTGAGAAAAAAATTTTTTTAAGTAATAAAAAAAAAACAAAAACGGAGACAGAACCCGAGGACAAATGGTAAAAGCAAAGCTATACAGACAAAATCATACACAGAAACATACACATACACACTCACAAAAAGAGAAAAAGGGGAAAAAAATATATATATCGTTGTTCCCAAAGTCCACCTCCTAAATTTGGGATGATTCATTATCTATTCAGGTATTCCACTTTTGGAGGGTACATCAAGTTGATTGTGGAGATTTAATCTGCTGCTCCTGGGGCTGCTGGGAGAAATTTTCCTTTCTCTTCTTTGTTCGCGCAGCTCCCAGTGTTCAGCTTTGGATTTGGACCCGCCTTTGCATGTAGGTCACCTGAGGGCATCTGTTCTTTGCTCAGACAGGACGGGGTTAAAGGAGCAGCTGATTGGGGGGCTCTGGCTCACTCAGGCCGGGGGGAGGGAGGGGTACAGATGCTAGGCGAGCCTGTGGCATCAGAGGCCCGCGTGACATTGCAACAGTCTGAGGCACGCCGTGCGTTCTCTTGGGCAAGTTGTCCCTGGATCACGGGACCATGGCAGTGGCGGGGTGCACAGGCTCCTGGGAGGCGTGGTGGATAGTGACCTGTGTCTGCACACAGGCTTCTTGGTGGCGGCAGCAGCAGCCTTAGTGTCTCATGCCCGTCTCTGGGGTCCGTGCTGATAGCCACGGCTCACGCCCGTCTCTGGAGCTCGTTTAGGCGGCGCTCTGAATCCCCTCTCCTTGCGCACCACGAAACAAAGAGGCAAGAAAAAGTCTCTTGCCTCTTCGGCAGCTCCAGACCTTTTCCCGGACTCCCTCCCGGCTAGCTGTGGTGCACTAGACCCCTTCAGGCTGTGTTCACGCCGCCAACCCCAGTCCTCTCCCTGGGATCCCACCGAAGCCCGAGCCTCAGCTCCCAGGCCCCGCCCACCCTGGCGGGCGAGCAGACAAGCCTCTCGGGCTGGTGAGTGCTGGTTGGCACCGATCCTCCGTGCGGGAATCTCTCCGCTTTGCCCTCTGCACCCCTGTTGCTGCGCTCTCCTCCGTGGCTCCGAAGCTTCCCCCCTCTGCCCCCCGCAGTCTCTGCCCGCGAAGGGGCTTCCTAGTGTGTGGAAATCTTTCCTCCTTCACAGCTCCCTCCCACTGGTGCAGGCCCCATCCCTATTCTTTGTCTCTGTTTTTTCTTTTTTCTTTTACCCTACCCAGGTATGTGGGGAGTTTCTTTCCTTTTGGGAGGTCTGAGGTCTTCTGCCAGTGTTCAGTAGGTGTTCTGTAGGAGTTGTTCCACGTGTAGATGTATTTCTGATGTATTTGTGGGGAGGAAGGTGATCTCCGCATCTTACTCTTCCGCCATCTTGAAGCTCCTCCCCCATTTTTAGTTTTTTAAGGAACCTCCATACTGTTCTCCATAGTGGCTGTATCAATTTACATTCCCACCAACAGTGCAAGAGGTTCTCTTTGCCCTGCACCCTCTCCAGCATTTATTGTTTGTAGATTTTCTGATGATGGCCATTCTGACTGATGTGAGGTGATACCTCATGGCAGTTTTGATTTGCATTTCTCTAATAATTAGTGCTGTTGAGCATCTTTTCATGTGCCTCTTGGCCATCTGTATGTCTTCTTTGGAGAGATGTCTATTTAGGTCTTCTACCCATTTTTGGATTGGGTTGTTTGTTTTTTTGATATTGAGCTGCATGAGCTGCTTGTATATTTTGGAGGTTAATCCAGGTTCCTGCACTATTTCCCGTATGGTTCTCCTATACTCACCCACGGCTTTGTTTTAAAAAAAAGGCCCTTTACAAATCATCCTCGAACTATCCTAAATTGAGTGTGTTATCCTTTTTTTGTTGAGACTTTGATAGCTGAAGTTCCCTACTATTTTGGAATGTTCAGATCCAAAGAAGTATGTTAACCAGTACATGATTGTTTTAGCTCTGAGTGATTGGTTTGATAAGAAATCACTTTTGCTGATTGACTAAAATCTCAATAACTTGCATGGTTTCAGAAGGAAAACAATAAACAAGAATGACTGATAAGCATCTCAGAAACCACAGGACTATAGCAGAGGCAGAAATCTCAACAAAGTTTCAATTTGCTCCTCTACATATCCCAGACCTCATGAAGTTAGACAGGGCCATGAGATTAGTTCTGGCCAGTGAAATGCAAACCCACACTTTGCAGTGAAAAGCCCATGAATAATTCTCTAGTCTCTCTCTCTCTCTCTTCCTTTGGCAACTGAGGGAGCTTTGTGATTCAATTAATGCACCTACCACATGATGGAATCTCTATCATCCTGGGTCTCTGAGGGACTGTGTGGTGCATAGCTCCATTGCTGAACAATGAACATGTAGGTTGAGTAGGAAATAAATCTTTGTTATGATAGGTCACTGAGATTTTGTAGTTATTATTACCATAGCAGAATGTATCCTATCCTAATCCAAGGACTGCAGGAGAACGCTCCAGAACCCTTTCCCCCAAATCTGCTTCTCTCCAGCCTTTTCCATATCACTAAGCAGCATCGTATCACATTAATAAATTAAGAAGTTTTATTGATTCCTCATCTCCAGATACAATCCATTGGCCAGTCATGTGTGCTCTACCATAAGGGTATATCCCCAATCTATTTCTGATGATCTTTTTTTCTAATCCTACACTGGACCAGGGTGCCACTGCTCCTCAGTTGCTACAATAACTTTGTAAATGGTTACGCTGTTTCTGCTTTTGTACCATTATGATCTAATACCCACACAGCGGCCTATAACGTCTTTCAAAAATTTAAATTGGATGTTTCTTTCCTGCTTAAAACCATCTAGTAGATTTTTCATCTTCCCATTGTGCTTAAAAATAACTGCCCAATCTAAGGCTACACTCCCAACTCAGACCAGTAATGATTATAGTGTCCTCTTTAGTTTTTTCATAGCACAAATCACTAAGTGAAATTGTTTTTAATGTATTTGTTTTCTAGTTTATCTTTTGTCTTCTAGTTTGATGTAAGTTTCATTAGAGCAGACAGTTTTTCTGTTTGGTTTATTTCTATATTCCCAGTAACTAAAATAGTAGTTGACACAGAGTTGGGACTCAATAAATATTTGTAGAAAGAGTGATAAATTATAAGGGAAGATAGTCTAGGGCATGTTTACTAACCTTAATTCTATATTTCTTTTATTTTCTGTTCTGCTTTTTCTTTCAAATTTGTAACTAGAAAATTAAAGTCTACCACAGTCAGACTCCAGGCCCTAGGAAAGATTTAATGCCATATCACATTAGCCAGAAAGAGAGAATAAATGAGGTGAAAACATTTTGTTGTATCATTTCTCGAAGAAAGCTTGTAAGAATACAGAGTAACCACATGAAGCTATTTTTGTGTCAATTACTGCTGCAAAAATGAAAAGTTCTGTTGTAGTCTGTGAATATCCTTAAAATGGCTAACAATTCCACATTTATTAAGGATTCTGTTCTATACAGTCAGCTTAAATACCAATACTATCTTTGAAAATCTTTCAGTGGTACGGAGACAGTTTTATAGGGTTGTTTATTATCACTGTGATAGAGCTGAAAGCTGGAGTGTGGACGCCTTGTGCTAGTTCTGCAGTATAATGGAGGTCCCCTGGACACTGTATTTTAGGTCTTTCAAGAAGAGTGGCTTGGGGGACCTTCAAGATGGCAGAGGAGTAAGACGTGGAGATCACCTTCCTCCCCACAAATACATCAGAAATACATCCACATGTAGAACAACTCCTACAGAACACCTACTGAACGCTGGCACAAGACCTCAGACTTTCCAAAAGGCAAGAAACTCCCCACGTACCTGGGTAGGGCAAAAGCAAAAAGAAAAAACAGAGACAAAAGAATAGGGAAGGGACCTGCAGCTCTGGGAGGGAGCTGTGAAGAAGGAAAAGTTTCCACACACTATGAAGCCCCTTCACTGGCAGAGATGGGGGTCATGGAGGAGAAGCTTTGGAGCCACGGAGGAGAGCTCAGCAACAGGGGTGCAGAGGGCAAAGCAGAGAGATTCCAGCACAGAGGATCAGTGCCTAACAGCACTCACCCGCCTGAGAGGCTTGTCTGGTCACCTGCTGGTGCAGGTGGCGGGTGGGAGCTGAGGCTCGGGCTTCAGAGATCAGATTCCAGGGAGAGAACTGTGGTTGGCTGTGTGAAAACAGCCTGAAGGGGGCTAGTGCACCACGGCTAGCCAGGAGGGAGTACAGGAAAAAGTCTGGATCTTCCTAAAAGGCAAGAGACCATTGTTCTGGGGTGTGTGAGAAGAGGGTATTCAGAGCACCACCTAAACGAGTTCCAGAGATGGGCACGAGCCGCGGCTATCAGCGCGGATACCAGATACGGGCATGAAACGTTAACGCTGCTGCTGCAGCCACCAAGAATCCTGTGTGGAAGCACAGGTCACTATCCACACCACCCCCACCTGGGAGCCTGTGAAGCCCGCCACTGCCAGGGTCCCGTGATCCAGGGACAACTTCCCCGGGAGAACACATGGTGTGCCTCAGGCTGTTGCAATGTCATACTGGCCTCTGCCACCGCAGGCTCGCCCCGCATTCCAATTATAACTACCATACCCCTCCCTCCCCCCAGCCTGAATGAGCAAGAGTCCTCTAATCAGCCGCTGCCTTAACCCCATCCTGTCTGGGTGGGAACAGATGCCTGAGGATGACCTACATGCAGAGGTGGGGCCAAAACCAAAGCTGAACCCCAGGAGCTTTGAGAACAAAGAAGAGAAAGGGAAATTTCTCCCAGCAGCCTCAGGAGCAGCGGATTAAATCCCGACAATCAACTTGATGTACCCTGCATCTGAGGAATACCTGAATAGACAACGATCATCCCAAAATTGAGGCGGCGGACTTTGGGAGCAACTGTAGACTTAGGGTTTGCTGTCTGTGACTGACTTATTTCTGATTTTTATGTGAATCTTAGTACAGTTTTTAGTGCTTGTTATCATTGGTGGATTTGTTTATTGGTTTGGTTGCTCTCTTCTTTTTTAAAAAATTATTATTTTTTTATTTTAATAATAAAAAATTTGTTTAATTTTAATAATTAAAAAAATTATTTATTTATTATTATTTTTTGTTTCTTTTTTTTCTCCCTTTTCTTCTGAGCTGTGTGGCTGACATGGTCTAGGTGCTCCGTCCTGGTGTCAGGCCTGAGCCTCTGACGTGGGAGAGCTGAGTTCAGGACATTGGTCCACCAGAGACCTCCCGGTGCCATGTAATATCAATCGGTGAGAGCTCTCCCAGAGATCTCTGTCTCAACGCTAAGACCTAGCTCCACCCAACGGCCAGGAAGCTCCAGTGCTGGATGCCCCATGCCAAACAACTAGCAAGACAGGAACATAACTAAAATCATACTAAAATAATACTAAATTCACAGACACCCCAGAATACACCACCAGACGTGGCCCTGCCCACCAGAAAGACAAGATCCAGCCTCACCCACCAGAACACAGGCACCAGTCCCCTCCACCAGGAAGCCTACACAAGCCACTGAACCAACCATACCCACTGGGGGCAGACACCAGAAACAACAGGAACTACGAACCTGCAGCCTGTGAAAAGGAGACCCCAAACACAGTAAGTTAAACAAAATGAGAAGACAGAGAAATATGCAGCAGATGAAGGAGCAAGGTAAGAACCCACCAGACCAAACAAATGAAGAAGAAACAGGCAGTCTACCTGAAAAAGAATTCAGAGTAAGGATAGTAAAGATTATCCAGAATCTCAGAAATAGAATGGAGACACGGATTGAGAAAATACAAGAACTGTTTAACAAAGATCTAGAAGAACTAAAGAACAACCAAGCAGAGATGACCAACATAATAACAGAAATGAAAAATACACTAGAAGGAATCAATAACAGAATAACTGAGGCAGAAGAACAAATAAGTGAGCTGGAAGACAGAAGGTGGAAATAACTGCCAAGGAGCTGAATAAAGCAAAAAGAGTGAAAAAAATTGAAGACAATCTCAGGGACCTCTGGGACAACACTAAATGCACCAACATTCAACTTATAGGGGTCCCAGAAGAACAAGAGGAAAAGAAAGGGTCTGAGACAATGTTTGAAGAGATTATAGTGGAAAACTTCCCTCACATAGGAAAGGAAATAGTCACCCAAGTCCAGGAAGCACAGAGAGTCCCATACAGGATAAACCCTAGGAGAAATGCACCAAGACACATGTTAAACTAACAAAAATTAAATTCAAAGAAAAAATATTAAAAGCAGCAAGGGAAAAGCAAAAAATAATATACAAAGGAATCCCCATAAGGTTATCAGCTGATTTTTCAGCAGAAATTGCCAGCCAGAAGGGAGTGGCAGGATATACTTAAAGTGATGAAAGAGAAAAATCTACAACCAAGATTACTCTACCCAGCAAGGATCTCATTCAGATTTGATGGAGAAATCAAAAGCTTTTCAGACAAGCAAAAACTAAGAGAATTCAGCACCACCAAACCAGCTTTACAACAAATGCTAAAGGAACTTCTCTAGGCAGAAAACACAAGAGAAGAAAAAGACCCACAAAAACAAACCCAAAACAACTGAGAAAATGGTAATAGGAACATACATATTGATAATAACCTTGAATGTAAATGGATTAAATGCCCAAACCAAAAGAAACAGACTGGCTGAATGGATACAAAAACAAGACCCATAGATATGCTGTCTACAAGAGACCCACTTCAGACCTAGGGGTGCATGCAGACTGAAAGTGAAGGGATGAGAGACGATATTCCATGAAAATAGAAATCAAAAGAAAGCTGGAGTAGCAATACTCGTATCAGGTAAAATAGACTTTAAAATAAAGACTGTTACAAGAGATAAGGAGGGACACTACATAATGATCAAAGGATCAATCCAAGAAGAAGATATAACAATTATAAATGTTTATGCACCCAACATATGAGCACCTCAGTACATAAGGCAAATGCTAACAACCATGAAAGGAGAAATTGACAGTAACACATTAATAGTAGGGGACTTTAATACCCCCCTTACACCAGTGGACAGATCATCCAAACAGAAAATAAAAAACGAAACACAAGGTTTAAATGACACAATAGGCCAGATAGATTTGATATTTATAGAACATTCCACCCAAAAGTGGCAGAATACAGTTTCTTCTCAAGTGCACATGGAACATTCTCCAGGATAGATCATATCTTGGGTGACAAATCAAGCCTCAGAAAACTTAAGAAAATTGAAATCGTATCAAGCATCTTTTCTGAACACAACGCTATGAGACTGGAAATCAAATACAGGAAAAAAAGTATAAAAAACACAAATACATGGAGGCTGAACAGTGTGCTACTAAATAACCAAGATATCACTGAAGAGATCAAAGAGGAAATCAAAAAATACCTAGAAACAAATGACAATGAAAACACGACGACCTAAAACCTGTGGGATGCAGCAAAAGCTCTTCTAGGAGGGAAGTTTATAGAAATACAATCCTACCTCAAGAAACAGGAAACATCTCAAATAAACAACCTAACCTCACACCTAAAGCAATTAGAGAAAGAAGAACAAAAACCCTCAAAGTTAGCAGAAGGAAAGAAATCATAAAGATCAGACCAGAAATAAATAAAAAAGAAATGAAGGAAACAACAGCAATGATCAATAACTAAAAGCTGGTTCTTTGAGAAGATAAACAAAATTGATAAACCATTAGCCAGACTCATCAAGAAAAAAAGGGAGAAGACTGAAATCAATAGAATTAGAAATGAAAAAGGAGAACTAGCAACTGACACTGCAGAAATACAAAGGATCATGAGAGATTACAAGCAACTATATGCCAATAAAATGGACAACCTGGAAGAAATGGACAAATTCTTAGAAAAGCACAACCTTCTGAGACTGAACCAGGAAGAAATAGAAAATATAAACACCAATCAGAAGCACTGAAATTGAAACTGTGATTAAAAATCTTCCAACAAACAAAAGCCCAGGACCAGATGGCTTCACAGGCGAATTCTACCAAACATTTAGAGAAGAGCTAACACCTATCCTTCTCAAAATCTTCCAAAATATAGCAGAGGGAGGAACACTCCCAAACTCATTCTATGAGGACACCATCACCCTGATACCAAAACCAAAGGTGTCGCAAAAAAAGAAAACTACAGGCCAATAGCACTGATGAACATAGATGCCAAAATCCTCAACAAAATACTAGCAAACAGAATGCAACAGCACATCAAAAGGATCAGACACCATGATCAAGTGGGGTTTATCCCAGGAATACAAGGATTCTTCAATATACACAAATCAATCAATGTGATACACCACATTAACAAATTGAAGGATAAAACCCATATGATAATCTCAATAGATGCAGAAAAAGCTTTTGACAAAATTCAACACCCATTTATGATAAAAACTCTCCAGAAAGTAGGCATAGAGGGAACCAACCTCAACATAATAAAGGCCATATATGACAAACCCACAGCCAACATCGTTCTCAATGGTGAAAAACTGAAACCATTTCCTCTAAATTAGGAACAAGACAAGGATGCCCACTGTCACCACTATTATTCAACATAGTTTTGGAAGTTTTAGCCACAGCAATCAGAGAAGAAAAAGAAATAAAAGGAATACAAATTGGAAAAGAAGAAGCAAAACACACCGTTTGCAGATGACATGATACTATACATAGAGAATCCTAAAGATGCTACCAGAAAACTACCAGAGCTAATCAATGAATTTGGTAAAGTTGCAGGATAGAAAATTAATGCACAGAAATCTCTGGCATTCCTATACACCAACAATGAAAAATCAGAGAACTTAAGGAAACACTCCCATTTACCGTTGCAACAAAAGGAATAAAATACCTAGAAATAAACCTGCTTAAGGAGGCGAAAGACTTGTACTCAGAAAACTATAAAACACTGTTGAAAGAAATCGAAGATGACATAGGAGAAATATACCATGTTTTTGGATTGGAAGAATCAACGTTGTGAAAATGACTGTACTACCCAAAGCAATCTACAGATTCAATGCAATCCCTATCAAACTACCATAGGCATTCTTCACAGAATTAGAACAAAAAATTTTACAGTTCTTATGGAAACACAAGAGACCCTTAATAGCCAAAGCAATATTGAGAAAAAATGGAGTTGGAGGGTTCAGGCTTCTGGACTTCAAACTATACTACAAAGCTACAGTAATCAAGACAGTATGGTACTGGCATAAACACAGAAATATAGATCATTGGTACAAGATAGAATGCCCAGAGATAAACCCATGCACACATGGTCACCAAATTTATGACAAAGGAGGCAAGAACATACAATGGAGGAAAGACAGCGTCTTCAATAAGTGGTGCTGGGAACACTGGACAGCTACATGCAAAAGAATGAAATTAGAACACTAGCCAATGCCATACACAAAAATAAACTCCAAATGGATTAAAGACTTAAATGCAAGACCAGACACTATAAAACTCTTAGAGGAAAACATAGGAAAAACACTCTTTGACATAAACCACAGCAAGATCTTTTTTGACCTACCTCCTAGGGTAACGGAAATAAAAACAAAAATGAACAAATGTGACTTAATTAAACTTAAAAGCTTTTGCACAGCAAAGGAAACCATAAACAAGACAAAAAGACAACCCTCAGAATGGGAGAAAATATTTGCAAATGAAACAACAGACAAAGGATCAATCTCCAAAATATACAAACTGCTCATGGAGCTCAATATGAAAAAGACAAATAATCCAGTTAAAAAATGGGCGGAAGACCTAAATAGACATTTCACTAAGGAAGACATACAGATGGCCAAGAGGCACATGAAGAAATGCTCAACAGCACTAATTATTAGAGAAATGCAAATCAAACTACAGTGAGGTATCACCTCATGCCAGTCAGAATGGCCATTATCAAAAAATCTAGAAACAAAAAATGCTGGAAAGGGTGTGGTGAAAGTGAACCCTCTTGCACTGTTGGTGGAAATGTAAATTGATGCAACCACTATGGAAAACAGTATGGAGGTTCCTTAAAAAAATAAAAATAGAGCTACCATATGACCCAGCAATCCCACTACTGGGCATATACCCAGAGAAAACCATAATTGAAAAAGAGACACGTACCCCAATGTCCACTGCAGCACTATTTACAATAGCCAGCGCATGGAAGCAACGTAAGTGTCCATCGACAGATGAATGGATAAAGAAGATGTGGCACATATATATAATGCAATGTTAGTCAGCCATAAAAAGAAACGAAATTGAGTTATTTGTAGTGAAGTGGATGGACCTAGGGTCTGTCATGCAGAGTGAAGTAAGTCAGAAAGAGAAAAATAAATACTGTATGCTGATGCGTATATATGGAATCTAAAAAAAAAAAATGGTACTGATGAACCCAGTTGCAGGGCAGGAATAAAGATGTAGACATAGAAGATGGACTTGAGGACATGGGGTGGGAAGGGGAAGCTGGGTCCAAGCGAGGGTAGCATTGATATATACACTACCAAATGTAAAACAGGTAGCTAGTGGGAAGCAGCAGCATAGCACAGGGAGATCAGCACGGTGCTTTGCGATGACCTAGAGAGGTGGGATAAGGAGGGTGGGAGGGAGGCTGTAGAGGGAGGGGATATGGGGACATATGTATGCATATGGCTGATTCACTTTGTTGTACAACAGAAACTAAAACAGTATTTTGAAGCAATTATACTCTAATAAAGATCTATTTAAAAAATACAATCCTACCTATCTTTCAAGGCCAATTCTGCTACTCTCTTGATTCCTTCAAATAGAAATATTGTCTCTCTTCTTTAAACTCCCATAGAAATTTCCTTGTTCCTCTCTCGTTGCACTTATCAGTTTTGACACTAGGTTGTAGTTTTACTGTTTATGTCTTACTTGCTTGAGTACATTGCTCCAGTCTTCACAGCAGTTAGCATAATAACTTGCACACAACGAGATGAATAAATGAAGGACTGACTTGGCTAATTAACTGGAAATGTTGCATGTATTGTATAGGAGAACCTATGATTTAATCTAATGTAATTAGTTACATCTTAACTCTGAAATTTTATTGAGTCATTTGAATTAGCATAAATGACATCAAGTTTATTTCATAAAAATTATATTTAAAAAAGACAGTGATTCTTAGCAAATGATCAAATTATGGGCAAGTCACTTAGTTTCTTTGTGCTGTATAGCAGTGTACTGATACTTTTTCAGGCATACTAAAAATCAACTAAACTAAAATAAATATTTAAATTTAATGTCAAATCAGAGGAACAAATGAGAATATTTTCTTCTGATAAGGAATTCTGTAGATGACAGGTAGCTGTTTATAAACACACCTCCGAACTTACATTCTCATAATTGTTCAGGTTGAAAGTACCTGCTGGTAATTTGGTAATTCAAAAGCTTCTCTCAAGTCTGCCCTTTCCACCTTTCCAGTTTCACTTAATTTGACAATTTTAAGCTGTTAGATACTATAAATGTCTTGACAAAAAGCATCTGAGGGGACATGTTGGGGTTGTTGAGTCACATAATTTCTGGGATTGTCCAGAATTCATATTATTTTGAGGTGATGGGGATAGTATTGTGCCTGGCCTTAGGAAGAAGGTCTGTAACGAGAAAAGTGCTGCAGAAGAAAAATGAACTGCTAGGGAGGTCTATCCCTAAGTGCAGGCATAATGCATGCCATGGGACATAGCTGTAATTGTGACTGCTTTCCTTTAAAACTTGATAAATCCCATCATTTGGTGGACTCTTCCATGTGGAAACACACATGATTTTTATAACAGACATTTACAACATGTGATTCACTTTGCCTTTATAAACTGTTTGGCCAAACACCACTATTCTATAAAGTGAGGGATACCACATTGCTTGATGAGATATATTTTTTACTATGTTTTGTAAGTTTAATAGCAATTCATTTCATAGAAAGGTCCTTTGGTTCTCTTAGAAACAGTGCTGAAACTAATGCTCATGTCATTGCCAGAATGCTTTCTTGCCCCTGGAGACTGAATAATTCATTTCCATGAATTTGCTTCCACACACTGAGGGAGGGTATGACTCAAGGTAACTCCCCAAGCAGACTTCTGCCCAGATGCACAGTACATGATGCCAAAACCATACGGTCATCCCATGGGTAAGCACATTTGTATCAAAACAATCACACTGTTCTAATTATTTATTAATTTATTCATTGCTATGTTTCCTTATCAAGGCAACCAAAGGGAACATGGGTGGGATAGGGCGGGTGGGAGGGAACGCAAGAGGGAGGAGATACGGGGATATATGTATATGTATAGCTGATTCACTTGGTTATAAAGCAGAAACTAACACACCATTGTAAAGCAATTATACTACAATAAAGATGTTAAAAAAAAAAAAGAAAAAGCAAATGGATTGAAATCTCAAAGCAGATCTTTGCACTTATCTCAAAAGCAAACTGAGTTGGCTAAATGAATGGTTCTTTGAAAAAAGACTTTTCATCCCTTTTCATCCGGGGAAAGGACTAGAAGAAGGTTTCTGTGCTGAGGGAATCCTGGAGAATATGGAAATCTTTGGAGCCAACATTTGGGCTTATGCAAGGCAAGGGGCTATTCCTGAGCTCTCTGGGTTCCTTAGACACTCCCAGGAACGCACTCTGATAGAGATGCTTTAGGTATTCTAAAGGGCAGGAGGAGTCCATAACACTGTCCATAGCACTTCTGAGTGCTGTTCCTGGCTATTTCAAATTGCCCTCTGGATGGGATTAGGCAGGGATTCATGGAACATTCCAATAACTCTGGAGTCTTAGGTAGCTATTGATATTGTTTATGCCTAAAAGTATAGATAGATATAATTCCAAGAAAATTAAGCTCAAAAGATCCAGGATTGGAAGAAAAATCCATATAGGGTCATTGATAAAATGTAAGATAATTTTTCAATTCTTGTTGGTTGGCTTAGTAAACATTGTTAAAGGACAAAATTGGTAAATAATTTTGTTTTCAGTGCTTCCTTTGTTTATAGTGGCTGTCTGGAGTGCTATTTTGAGAAAGGTGTAAGGAGTACATTGATCAGTTAGTGATGTCTGTCACAGGCAAGAGAGAGAGCAAGAGGAATGCTTTGAATTTAATGACTTGGTATAGGTCTTTCAACTGTCCTATTATTCTTTGAATGAAGGCAGAAACATGATTCACAATGGCTTTGTTCTTCAGTTTTATGCAATACCCACAGTGAACTCTGAAAAGCCACCCAGAATCTTTGTGCAGCCCAATGGAAATTTTTGTTCAGCCCATAGCAAATCAGTAAGGTAACAACTGGAATGAGATAATGGAAATCCTATTTTCTTTATCATTTGTAGAGCCAAATTGGGGGACCTATGAAGAGTTTAGATGCATATTTTTCGAAGTAATGATCTATTCCAAGGCAGCATTTAAAAATCTTTCTACAACATAGAAAGTAGTAATGCATTAGATAATTTCTAATTTTAAACTTCTAACATCTGTAATCATGAATAAATTATATAGAACATGCAGAATACATTTCTCCCTTTATGCCTGTCTCAAACTTGAATTTATGATAAATACATAAAATTATGCAGTCTCCATCAAGTTGGAGCCATCAAAAGAGACAGTTTAAATGCTAGTAAGAAGTTAGAGAGGAGGGGAAAGAATCACTGCATGGATGAGCACCCTAGCTTATATGATAATTGCACTCTCAGTAATTTCAAATGTTGTCAAATTGGATTTCTTATATTTGGAGAAAAATTTTGAAATATGAATTTATGCAAGTGTTTCATTATCAGGTCCACAGATTCTATTAAGCAAAATTTCTCCATTGTAGAGAAAATTTCAGAGAAAAGATATTTGCTTATTTCTATCTTACTCAACCTCATTCCTTTTCCTGTTAACTGTACACTGATCTTTTAAAGGGGAACCACTCATACCCTCAGTCCCTGTTGTCCATGGCCGGGTACATGACCTAGGTCCAAATAATTAGAGTCACAGAGATTGTTTCAGAGATAGATATATGACTTAATCTGGGCCTATGAAGAGCAGCCATGGGGCTTCTGCTATAACTATTAAGAACGGGACAGTTTCATTCTTTATTTTTTTTTAAACATTTATTTATCTATTTATTTATGTGGCTGCACCGGGTCTTAGTTGCGGCACACGGGATCTTCATTGCGGTGTGTGGGCTCCTTCGTTGTGGCATGCAGGATCTAGTTCCCTGACCAGGGATTGAACCCTGGCCCCCTGCATTGGGAGCATGGAGTCTTAACTACTGGACCACCAGGGAAGTCTGGGGACAGTTTCATTCTATTGTGATTTCTAAGTCTGATTTACTTGTGGATATCTTACGGGGAAAGAAGGTATGTCAGAAAAAAGAGGAATTGAGAGATGGAGATAGATACATCCTAATGACATTCTTTGAGTAACTGCCTTGCAAAGTTCTTGAGTCAGTTCTATCTTTGTACTTTTCATCTCTGTGCCAACAAATTTCTTTTTAACTTAAACCAGCTTGAGTTGGTTTTCTGTCCTTTACAACCAGAAAAGACCTTATTGATGTGTCCTCAGCTCTCTAATTATATAAAAGGTTGTTATAGAACTCACTTTAAAGTGATTAATAATTCAAACTTATAGAGATCCTAGGCCTTCAGGTATTCTTACTGTCATACTCATATTTGGAGGATATGAAATATTTCTGCACACACATGACATATTTGTAGGTTTAAAATTAGGATTACCACTTAATATATCTAGATTGATTTTATATATTAAAATATTATGACATTTCAATGGAATATTACTCAGCCATAAAAAGAAACGAAATTGAGTCATTTGTAGTGAGGTGGATGGACCTAGAGTTTGTCATACAGAGTGAAGTAAGTCAGAAAGAGAAAAACAAATGCCGTATGCTAACACGTATATATGGAATGTAAAAAAAAATGGTTCTGACGAACCTAGGGGCAGGACAGGAATAAAGATGCAGACATAGAGAATGGCCTTGAGGACATGGAGAGGCGGAAGGGTAAGCTGGGACTAAGTGAGAGAGTGGCATGGACATATATACACTACCAAATGTAAAATAGATAGCTAGTGGGAAGCAGCCGCATAGCACAGGGAGATCAGCTCGGTGCTTTGTGACCACCTAGAGGGGTGGGATAGGGAGGGTGGGAGGGAGAGGTAGGAGGGAGGGGATATATGTATACGTATAGCTGATTCACTTTGTTTTACAGCAGAAACTAACACACCAGTGTAAAGCAATTATACTCCAATAAAGATGTTAATAAAAATATTATGATATTTATAATGATTTTTGGTTATGGCTAGAATGATCACGACTGTAGCTGAAAAGACTATTTGTGATGGAGGTTGGATTTTGGCATTATTATAATAGTGTTATGGCTACAGATTCTATGGTGTCCAAAATACGCCCTACTGATCATCTATCCTCCCCTCAAGTTTTTAAAAAGTGGAAACTATGCATAAGAAATAACAAAACTGACAATCAAAATGCAAGTTGATTGTTATCTATGTCAAGAACTTTCAATAATCTGCAATTGCAAGGCCCTCTGGTACACTGACTTGGAGCACATGGCGAGAGCACTTCCTCTGTAAGTCTAAATTTGGTACATTAGGCATGTCTGTGAGGGAAAAGAAAAAAAAAATGTCTGGATATTCAGAGATTACCGTTACCTAACTGATGACACAGTTGAAGTTGCAGAGAAAAAAAGTTGAAGTTTGCCACAGAAAATAGAATAGAATGCTACACTCCACAGTGCTGACTTGAAGGCCCAATTACTTCAATTACTACGTAACCATGGCCCAGTGAATGTCTGGGCTCTGACCCAGCAGACTGTGACTCTACCACCCTTGGTAACTAGCAGGAAAGTGGGTAGAAGTGGGTCTGGTATAATAACATGGGAGAGGATATTTCCCTTTCCAGTGCAATGTAGAGCCAAAGATACTTTGTACACTAGATAAAGGAAATTAATTATTTGAAGAATTAGTTGTTTATAGACCTATACTAGAGTTTGGCTTCTGGCTTTGCTCCAAGAGTAATCCTTCCCTGATAGCCGCTCACTGTGCTGGACTCCCCACTGCTACTATTTCCCAGGGAAGTGTGCCTGTCATTCTTCAACATTAATTACTCTCTGTTCTTGTGACTTTACCGCATTACTTAATCATTCAGCAGCCATTTGAAAGTCATTTTACCATTTAGTATTCAAATGCTGCTAATACAGCAGAGTTGCAGCCAACTCAACAGTGTTGTATCACAAGGAAGTTCTGGGATACCACCTGTGTTTCATGGTGGTTTGTGATTTCAGTCTGTCAATTAACCATCAGTAGAGTTTGTGATTGAAGGTGATGATGAAGCAATATAAGAAATATATATGATTTCAGTAGCTATGGACTCAAATTTTTGATGAAATTTTGAGTCTCTATTCTCCTCACTCCTATTTCCTACTCCGTATTCTCTTGGGAAAAGTGAGCATCTTGATAAACGTAGTGAAGCTTCTTAAGAATTTCCATCTTAGCCTGATTGGACTGGATAGCTCCTGAGAAAAAAAAATCTAGTGCCTGTGAGATTTATTAATAGTATTGCTAGGTATGACTAGTCACACCTCTGAGAACCGAAGTGCCTTTCCTGAGGCTTGTAATTATAATTCAAGGTAATTTTGTTTCTATAACTATTGCCTTATTAGGTGGCATAGACTGTGTTTAAAATTATTATTGATTCTAATAATAACAAAGACTTAATTAAATACTTATTATTTACTGGACTTATACATATAAATACTTTCTTTTAATTTTTTCACGTGATAACTGGTTAGTTATACATTCTCTCACTATTAGTGTTCCTGATATGAGAGATTATAACAGGCATCCTTGACTTATTATGGTCTAATACCAATTATTTTACCACTTCCCTGATAATACTGGAATCTTATGATGCTATATTTATCCCCTCTCTCCTTTTATGTTATTGTTGTTATGCATTTTAATTTTACTTACTTTCAATCCAAGAAGATATTACTATATTGTCAAAGTAATATTTATATTTATGCAAATATTTACCAATTCATTTACACTTGCTCTTCATTTCTTTTAGCACTTTGATGATAATTTTCCTTCTGCCTGAAGATATACCTTTATAATTTTTTTTAGTGAATGTCTGATGGATATAAATTCTCTCAGTTTTCATTTATCTCAATAATGACTTCATTTCTTCTTTATTTCTGGAGGATATTTTCACATAGAATTAGAAATTGGCAGTTATTTTCTTTTAGAACTTTAAGGAAGTCTTTCCATCGTCTTTGGCTTCTATCATTTTTGTTGAGAAATTTTCTTTTAGTCTTACTGTAGCTCCTTTGAATTTATATCCATTGGTTGTTTAATGACTAATGCTTCTTGAAAATCCTGACATTAGGTGAAGAACTATTAAATTTTAAAAATTCTATTTAATTTTAATGAGATGTTATAACATAGTCCATCTCAATCTAAGGCACCCAAATAATTGAACTGAACAAAGAAAAAAGTCTATAAGGTTATAAACCAAAATTTGAAATGCAATAAATGAAGGTCTGTTGTACTCACTGAAAAAGGAAGACTTGATAGGAGGTAGTAGTTGGTGAAGGAGGGGTGCAACAGAATCACTCTTTTGGAAGGAACATTCTTTCTGCACCATTTCTGTCACCAATTTTTCAACTTTTTTGAGGCTCTTGGTTGGCTAATATTTAAACACTATTTAATCAGAAATTTATAGCCACAGGGATAACTTTAGGGGAGGATAAAGGCTAAACGTGAGAGAAGTTTAAAACACATAAACATAGAACATACATACAACAAATTGAAGAATGGTAAAAAATACTACTTTTGAAGAATTGTTGAAAATGCTACATTTCCAACCTTCTTACCTGGTGTACATTTGTAAAAGAATGTATTCTGGGATATCTAAACACGGTATGTAATTCATATTTGTTTCATATGGTATTCTCTGACTAGAAACTCCTGAGTTGGGTAAATTGGTGAATATGTCTTTTCATGAACTCTTATTGAAATATCACTTATCTTAATATAATTATCTAGTGTGAATTGTGCCCTTCAAAAAGATGTGTTGAAGTTCTAACTCTAGAACCTCAGGATATGACCTTATATGGAAATAGGGTTATTGTAGATATAATTAGTTAAGATGAGGTCATACTCGAGTAGGGTAGCCCCCTACTCCTGAATGACTAGTATCCTCCCTCATAAGAAGAGGGAAGAGAGACACAGAGAGAAGGTAGCCATGTGGTGCGCTGGCCAAGATTGGAGTGATGGATCTATAAACCAAGGAATGTCAAGGATTGCAGACAAACATCACAAGCTAGGAGAAACGAGGATTCTTCCCTACAGGTTTCAGTGGGAACACGGCCCTGCTGTTATCTTGTTTTCCGACTTCTAGCCTCCATTGTTTTAAGCCACCTAGTTTGTGGTAATTTGCTACAGCATTCTTAGGAAACAAATACTGTTTGTTTTGAGGGAAAAAGTTACTATATCAAAATTTTATTTTTCTGAAAAGTGATGTAATTTTTCCAGAGCTATTTTTGCTGAAAATTATTAACTGGGAAGTTGTGATATGTTTCATGAGAGAAACTTTTAAAAGCAGTCAGACATATTGTAGACTTTGTCTTTGGTTTTCAGCTGTTTTACTATTATATGCCAAGTATAGTTTTTATTTGGATTTATCCTACTTGTGGTTAAATGGATTTCTTAAGTCTGGATTGATGTCCGTCATCAGTGGGAAAGTCTTGGTCATTATCTCTGCAAATATTTCCTCCTCCCCACTGTTTCAGTCCTCTTCTTCTGTGCTCCAGCCACATGTAGTATGAGACCTTTTCCTTATGTCCCACACATTTCTAACAATCTTTCCTGGATTTTTAATCCTTTTTTCTCTTTGTGTTTCTTTCCAGAAATTGGTCCGTCCTCTAGTTCATCAATCATGTTTCTTTCTATTTCTAACCTTTTGTTTGCCCATCTATTGAGTTCTTAATAACAGACACATTTTTTTATTCCAGAATTTTCATTTTATTATTTTTTTTAATTTAAAAAAAATTATTTATTTATTTTTGGCTGCGTTGGGTCTTCATTGCTGCCCGCGGGCTTTCTCTAGTTGTGGCGAGCGGGGGCTACTCTTCGTTGCTGCGTGCGGGCTTCTCATTGCGGTGGCTTCTCTTGTTGCAGAGTACAGGCTTTAGGCACACGGGCTTCAGTAGTTGTGGCACGTGGACTCAGTGGTTGTGGCTCACAGGCTCTGGAGCGCAGGCTCAGTAGTTGTGGCGCACGGGCTTAGTTGCTCCGCAGCATGTGGGATCTTCTTGGACCAGGGCTTGAACCGTGTCCCCTGCATTGGCAGGCAGATTCTTAACCACTGCACCACCAGGGAAGCTCTTGATTATTTTATAGATATCAATTTTGTGGCAAAAGTCTCCATTTTAATATAGTTTCTCCATCTTTCCCTCTCTTTCCCTGAACCTATTAATTATAGTTCTTTTAAACTTTTGTCTGCTAAAGCAATATTTGGATCAGTCGTGCATCTATTTTTATTGCCTGTTTTTCTCTTGGTTTTCATATTTTTGGCATGTATACTGATTTTGATTTAGTATTAGACATTGTTTATAAGGAGTGTGGCTTACAGAGTGCAAGCTAATCACACTGATCCAGTTGATGACTGAGCTGTGCTAAGGCTGAATGGAGTTACTTATTTATTTTGTGTTTAAGGCTGTAGTCCATCTTTTACTTGCTCTTGCGCCTAGGGTACAGTTCTACAAGTCTTTGAACTAAAAGCCTGGTGTATTTACTGGGAACCCTTTCTCTGCTGGTTCCTTATCTCCAATATGTAACGTTCAAAGCTTTGAAAGACTGAAAAATATTCTACTTTTCAGAAGTTTCTGCCTCCAGCCCCATGTGCCTTCAAAATTTGGGAAATGTCATTCTGAGACCTTTTAAGTCTCCAATTTTGTCACCCTAACTCCGTGGCACTCTGCTTGAGGCAAGACCAGATTTTTCAGATCCTCAGCCTTTTGCCTGAGCGCCAGAGTCAGCAAATGACCCTAGGAAAAAAGCTGCTCCAGATCACTAGCTTACCTTTCTGAGATTCTCCCTTTAGAATTTTAACTCCCATAGTTCCTCAGACCTCTGATGAGTATAAACATTGTTTTATCTGGCTGATCTGGTTGTTCTTTGTGGCAAATTTAGTTTGCTACGAAGTATTCTAGCCTATCCAAATTGGAAGTCTTGTTTAAGTTTTTTTAAGTCTTTCAAAGCAGCATTATTTTTTTAGGTGAAATAAATCACACGCAAGTCAGTTTTGCTCTTTACAAGCAAAGTAGATGTTTTACAAATGAATTATAATTATGACTTCTCTATGATGGCCAGACTGGGAAAGGTTGGAATCCAGAAACCAAACAAACCCACTAGTAAGAAAAGTCTTCATAGAAATTACAGAAAATGTCCAGATGAAGGAAGCTCAAATAGGAGAATGTCTTAGCATTTTGGCAGGGAAAAGAATTCAGGGTGAGCTGAAGACCTTTGGTGGAAATCTAGGCAGGCTGATTTGGCTGTAGATGTGTGTGTAGGGGTGTGGTGGGGGGCCCAGTTACAAGGCTCAGATTTACAAACAGCATTTTCTCTTCTAGGATGCTTGAAATGGAAGGAAGGAATCTAAGCCTTGGGGAATAGAAGTACTGGAAAGTAAGGCAGGGATTTACATCCTTTGAGAAAAGCCAAGGGGTTGGCCAGAGAAAAAAGGCAAACTTCCATAGTTAATCCAGCCAGAGAAAGGTTGACTTGAACCAGTGATTTCCTGAAGCCCAGACTCCTTTGATTTCTGTTAACTCAGTACCTGAGGGGCTACAGTCTGGGACAGACCTAAAATTCTTTGTCAAGAAGGCCCTTCTGGGGAATTCCCTGGTGGTCCAGTGGTTAGGGCTCTGCGCTTCCACTGCAGGGGGCCTGGGTTCGACCCCTGGTTGGGGAACTAGGATCCTGCATGCTGTGTGGCGTGACCAAAAAAAAACCCCCAAAACAAGCAAAAAAAAGCCTTCTCTTTTTCATCCCTGCCCAGCTAACAGAGTTAAATTTCAAAGTTTTCTTCTTCTTTGGAGCTTTTATCGACCCACTTCTCATCAACTTTCCTTGATTAAATCGACCACTCTTTGTTTTGCTATTGAATATTCTTTTGTATAGATTCTTTCACTTTTTCTTTATATAGGTACTGGTGATTTATTAATACACAAAGAATAATAAAAAGCAGAGTTAGCTGGATCATCTTAATGACTAGAGACTTACTATTATAGCTTGATGGATTAATCTCCATGTCTGAGTTAGAGTTGACAGTGAGACAGTTTTATCAGCTGATGAGAACAGGGAAGAGATAAGAAAAGAATGTTAAGAAGTGAAGAAATTCTTAATGCTGGTTTAATGAGGGCCAAACCTAGAATCACCCATCATTGAGTTTGAGCCCTGAGATGCAAATCAAGTGCTTTAAAATCAGCCACTATTCTGACATACCATTCTTCTACTTAAAATTTTTTTTCTAGCCATATTAGAGGTTTTCAGTGTTAAATATGATAAAGTGCTGCTGGGTGCAGTTGAAGGCACTGAGCCTATTTAAACTGGAGAAGACTTCAATATTTAAACTGGAGAGCTGCCTTAAAATATCACGGCCTCTCTCCTTTGATGGTAGACTTTACAAGAGGCATGATTAGGACTGTTTGGAAGAATTTACAGGATGAGAGATTTCATGTCATGATGAATGTAGCAGATAAGTTATTAACATTTAATTATTCAGAACCACCTATGGAGAAATTAACCATGTCTTGTTCATGCTTAAACAAATGAAAAGTATTTTCCCCTTCTTTATTCCAAAGAAGTAGCAGCATTTTCTTTAAAATCCATATTTTTCTTACCCTCAAGGAGAAATTAACAAATCAAGGCTCTGAGAAGCAATTAGAGAATTGTCTAAGAGAGAAGGAGATACAAGCTGTGTGCTTAGACTTAAAGTGTTGACCTAGAGACATTGTTGGTAGTTTAGAGAGGGTAGTAAATTTTCAGGTGAACTTGGTTTCTGGAGCCTCCATGAATGCATCAGCTCTGAGATTGCAGAACCTTAGAGGTTGTGGCGGTGAGAGGCTATGAAGGTCTTGGTGCTAAGTGTCTGGGTCTCAGGGAGAATCTGCCATGGCCAACTGAGCTGCCAACCTACAATGAATCATAAGTACCTAAATTTATGTCACATAGAGTCATTGCACATGCAGAGAGTGTAGGAAGTCCCATGGAATGACTCCTAGTGACTTTCCTGCCAATCTTGGTGAATTTGTTTTAATTTGGTTTTTCTGATTTCAAAAATATGACATTATATGTGCTCTCAATATTTTAAAACAGTTTATACCTATCTCAAATAGAATTCTTAAACAATTTTATCAGTCCAAAAATGAAATTGCATGCCAGAGAAATTATAAGTTTCCTGTCACTGAATCTAGTCAAACAGGGACTAGCTTTCAGGGACATTCTAAGAAAGAATCCTACGTTGGCTGGAAGGTTAAAACATTTACTTATTTATATTTGTATCACTAGTGTCTAGGAAGGTAACAGTCATATGACAAGCATGATGTAAATATACATTGAATAAGTGAATGAATGGATAGATGCACTAAAGTGACCCCGGTGTGGGTATTAGATGAATATATGGATGAACTAAACAGTTATTAGAATACAATTTATATGGATGCTGTATCAAGCAAGTTATATATTTCTAGGGAAGATTTGAAGAAATCGATGCTTAAACTATTCATTTCACTTGCAATAACAGTTCTTATTGATGCTACAAAACTTAATCTAATTGCTAGTGCACCATTCAGATAGGAGCATGCTTACTCAGAACTCATTTGGAACTCACTATAATTTTGCTCCTATAATTTTGGTTTGGTTAAATAAATTTGGTTCCTATGATTTTGCTCCTCGCCTCACCACTAAATTGCTGACTGCTTGCCTTTTTTGTTCATTCCTCACCACACCACTGCCATCTGAATTAAGTAGTTCTTTTTCTCACTCAAATGGTTATATGTGAGCTTTTCATCTCCAAGTGTGACCCTCATGCTAGAGCATAAGGTGGAAACATTTTATCCTTTTGTTCTTTATGTGTCCTTTACAAACTAAAATAAAACCCCAAATGTACTAGAAACATAAGCAATTTTCAATCATTGTTCTTTCAGAGACAGTATTCAGGGCGTCGATCATGCCATTAGTGCATGTTCCTTGTCTGACTTCATATTTCTAGCTTTTCTGTCTACTCACGTAAGTGTGGTTTGTCTTTCTTTAAGCTCTTTGCAGCATAACTACTTTAAGGGGTATTCAATTTAGATAGAACGAGGAATAGTAGAAAAAACACTGGTCTAGAAATTCTGGCTAGAGTTAGGTGGTTTGTCCTTCAGTTTAACCAAAGGAACCCGAAGGTCCTTCTGTCTTAAACATTCTATCATTCCATCATACCTTTGACACATTGTGTCTGTAATTTTAGACAATTTAAAAACAAACTTGGTTTTAATGTAATTTGAACTAGAAAATAGTTTTCCAACACTTGGGGGATTTTTTTTTTACTGCATATATTTAAATTTTGAAAATCTGGTTCAAATTTGTACATGTTAGAAGTTGTGCATTGCAGCATTGCAATATTGCTTCTTTTTCTAAATTCCATCACGTTTCCTGTTTTGAGTGAACAGCTCTATTTTAGCTGTTCACTCAAATATTTTAGAAAATAATTTGCTATATGTTTTCCATTTGTTTTAACATAAGTGTGTCACCCTTTGAATCTCTCTGGATAATCAGAGAAAATGACATTGTTCATTACAGTTACTTTTTTTTTTCCTACTCAAGTCTGGGCTGGTAAGTATAAGGTAGGTAGAGACTATATGTACTAATGCTTACAGCCAGAGAAGACAGTAGTCATGGGGATATTTTTTTTGGCCAAATACTTTAGAAAAATCCATCTTCTTACCCTATTCTGAAATTACCCCAGCAGTGTTCTTGAAAATTACTCAACCAGGTTTGATTGAACACATTCAGTAAAAGAATGTTTACTGTGTTTCAAGACTCCATTTTCATTTTAGAAAGCTCTAATTTATTAGTAAACCTTCCCCTCCCTTCCACTGAGCTGAAATCTTCCTCTCTTGAACTTCTACATTTTGTTTCTGATTTTAAATTCTGGAGCTCTCCAGAATAAATTTAATCTCAACTTCTTTATAATAATGCTTCAACAATTTTAAGGTCTTTAGTGCCTCCTCTTACTACTTTCTTTATCAAGACTAAATATCCCCAATTCCTTACCTTTTTGGTCACCCTCTGGAGGCACTTCAATCTGTCCATATCTTTTCTCTTAACTTTTTATTTTGAAATAATGGTAGATTCACAAGAAGTTGCCAGGAAATTTATAGGGAGGTTTTGTGAACTCTTCACCCATCCTCCACCAATGTTATCATTTTGTGTAACTGTGGTACCGTTGCAGACCCAGGAAATTGACATTGGTAGAAACCATAGAGGTTATTTAGATTTCATCTGTTACATATGCATGTGTGCGCGTGTGTGTGTGGGTGTGTGTGTGTGTGTCTTTCTCTATAGCTATGCAATTTAATCACATATATGGCTTTGTGAAACCACCACAATTAAGATACTTAATTTACTCTTAAACTTATGGTGGTATCATCACCACAAGTCTCCCTGTACTATCCCTTTGTAGTCACACCTGCACCCTTCCCCTATCACTAACCCCTAGGAGCCACTATTCTCTATCTCTATAATTTTGTTATTTTGCAAATGTTAAAAATGTCCCTATCTTTTAAAAACTGACAAAGAATTAAAAACTGTCTATTAATCTTGACATTATGTATGCAGTTCTTGACTTATAAATATTTGATTTACATGACCTTGTATGAATAGTGTGGAAGCCTGAATCAAGAAACTCTGTTTTCTCAGGAGGCAATGTTCTCAGGTTCAAAGTTCTAGGAAATAACTCTTTTAGGCCCTTGCCAAAATCAGGGCTGACTCTTTTCTCTAGACTAAACTTTTGGTTTTTGATACTTAAAAAACAAATCAAAGAAAACAAACAGAAAACAACAAGGCAGACATTTCCAGACCCCAAAGACAAAGAGGTATATCAATCTCTGAAATTTCATGTATCTGACATTCTAACCATTTGGGAGGTGGATAGAGCTGTATTTACCTATAGCTGAGTAGTGTCTGCTCCAACAGTATTCTGGGCCTTTGACAACCTTTTCTGGAGCAGATGGCATTCATGTGCTGACATTATGTATCACTTTATTTAAGGAATTTTAGCAGCAATGAACAGAGAGCTGGCAAAATTTTAGACAAAGATTTCTCTTATTAACTGTAGTCATTGAATATTGATGTTTTTACTGACCAAGACAGCCTTAACATTCCCCTCAGCTTGACATACTTTCATTTGTTTCATTTTTTAGATTCCACATATAAGTGATAACATAGAGTATTTGTCTTTCTCTGTCTGACTTATTTCACTCTGCACAGTACTCTCTAGGTCCATCCACGTTGTTGCAAATGGCAGAATTTCATTCTTTTTTATGGCTGAGTAATATTCCAGTGTGTGTGTGTGTGTGTGTGTGTGTGTGTGTGTGTGTGTGTGTGTGTGTATACATACATATATAACTCTGTTCATCTGTTGATGAGCTCTTAGGTTGCTTCCATATCTTAGCTATTGTAAATAATGCTTCTTTGAACATTGGGATACATGTATCTTTTTTAATTAATGTTTTTGTTTGCTTCAGTTGTATATCCAGCAGTGGAATTGCTGGATCATATGGTAGTTCTATTTTTAGTTTTTGGAGTAACTTTCATACTGTTTTCCATAGTGGCTGCACCAATTTACAATCCCACCAACAGTGTACAAGGGTTCCCTTTTCTCCACATCCTCGCCAACATTTGTTATTTGTAGACTTTTTGATGATAGCCATTTATAACCACATCAAAAAGAATAAAACTCAGGAATAAACTTAACTAAGGAGGTGAAAAACCTATACTCTGAAAACTATAAAACATTGATGAAGGAATTTGAGAATGATACAAAGAAATGGAAAGATATCCTGTGTTCTTGGATTGGAAGAATAAATATTGTTAAAATGTCCATACTACCCAAAGCAATCTATAGATTCAGTGCAATCCCTGTCAAAACATCCATGACATTTTTCACAGAACTGGAACAAATAATCCTAAAATGCATATAGAACCACAGAAGACCCTGAATTGCTTGAGAAAAAGAACAAAGCTGGAGGTATCACCCTCTCAGACTTAAGACTATATTAGAAAGCTACAGTAATCAAAGCAGCATGGCACTGGAACAAAAAGATATATAGATCAGTGGAACGGAATAGAGAGCCCAGAAATAAACTCATGCACTTATGGTCAATTAATCAACAACAAAGGAGGCAAGAATGTACGATGGAGAAAAAACAGTCTCTTCAATAAGTGGTGCTGGGAAAACTGGACAGCTACATGTAAAAGAATGAAATTAGAACATTTCCTCATACCATATACAAAAATAAAATCAAAATGGATCAAGACCTAAATATAAGACCTGAAACCATAAAACTCCTAGAAGAGAACATAGGTGGAACACTCTTTGACATAAATTGTGGAAATATATTTTTTTGGATCCATCTCTTAAGGCAAAAGAAAGAAAAGCAAAAATAAACAAATGGGACCTAATTAAACTTAAAAGCTTTTGCACAGCAAAGGAAACCATTGACAAAATGAAAAGAAAACCTACTGAATGGGAGAAAATATTTGCAAATGATATGACCGATAAGGGGTAAAAATCCAAAATATATAAACAGCTCATACAACTCAATATCAAAAAACCAAAGAACCCAATTAAAAAATGGGCAGAAGACCTGAAGAGACATTTTTCCAAAGAAGGCATACAAATGGCCAACAGGCACACAAAAAAATCTCAACATTGCTAATCCTCAGAGAAATGCAAATCAAAACCACAATTAGATATCACTTTAAAGTGTTTACTTTAGAAAAATTGCAACTGTAAATTCTTTCTTTGCCCCTTTGAGGTCTTCTTCAACCCAAAAATGTCTTTCTTAAGGACCTGAGAGCCATCCCTTTGAAATGGAATCTTGTCAAAAAAGAAAGCACCTTTATCTCTCAGTCTCTATGGAAGGATAGGAGCCTAACTTTGATTACCACCAATTAGCAAACACAGATGGTATAATCAGATTGACCCACCTCCTCCCTAACTTACTCCAGTACTTTTCCACTAGCTCACCACAGTGCTTAAAAACTCTCCCACCTTTTGTTTCAGCAGAGTTAAGTTTCATTTCTCTATTGCAATAGTCTTGAATAGACTCTTCCTTGCCTATTTAACTCCATCTGGTACAATTTTCCTTTGACATTGACTGAGAACATTCTGACTACCAAGCCCAATCCAGTTAAGGACATTTGCACTGCTGTTTTCTCTGACTGGAATGCTTATCCCTGATAATAACTTTGCTACCATCCCCACCTTATTTAGGTCTGCTTTAATGTCATCTCCTCAGAAAGAATGTCTCTAAGATTTAAAAAATCTTTCATAGCACTTCTCCATACCTGAAGTTATATAGTGCTTATCTGTTCTTTGTTTCTTTCCCCCATTAGTCTGTAAACATGATTAGGCCAAGAGCTTTGTCTTGTCATTATATCTGAAGTATCTAGAAAGGTGCCTGGCATTTAGCATCAGGCAATACATATCATATTCATGTGTTGAACAAATGAACAAATTTAAACTTGAAGGCTGATGAGGGCTGTGAATACTTGAGTTACACAAATAGAGACTAATTGTGCACATCAGTATGTCTGGTACTCTATCTCAGGTAGATTGCATCATGAATTATAGTAGTTTATGTGTGATAGACAGAAACACTAAATCAATGTATAACATTTTATGGGAGAATGCATTTTGAGTTCCAAATAATTGGCTTACACATGGTGTTTTGGAACATAAGACATTTAAGTTGAGCATAGCTTGGCCTTCCATAAATGTAGCCTATGATTTCAGTAGTATGTTTTGCAAAATGTTGTTACTAAGATTATGCTGTTTCTGGAAATGTTATCTTCCCCAGTAACCATGGAACCCAATTGGCGAGCAAGATAGGAGTTTCTTTCTTTCTTCTTCTTATTTTTTTATTTGGGGTATAGTTGTTTTAAAATGTTGTGTTACTTTCTACTGTACAGTGAAGTGAAGTAGAGCTCCCTGTGCTATACAGCAAGTCCTCATTAGTTATCTATTTTATACATATTAGTGTATATATGTCAATCCCAATCTCCCAATTCACCCCACCCTCCCTTTCCCCCCTTGGTGTCCATACATTTGTTCTCTACATCTGTGTCTCTATTTCTGCCTTGCAAACTGGTACATCTGTACCATTTTTCTAGATTCCACATATATGCGTTAATATACGATATTTGTTTTTCTCTTTCTGACTTACTTCACTCTGTATAATAGTCTCTTGGTCCATCCACGTCTCTACAAATGACACAATTTCGTTCCTTTTTATGGCTAAGTAATATTCCATTGTATATATGTAGCACATCTTCTTTATCCATTCGTCTGTTGATGGGCATTTAGGTTGCTTCCATGATGTGGCTATTGTGAATAGTGCTGCAATGAACATTGGGGTGCATGTGTCTTTTTGAATTATGGTTTTCCCTGGGTATATGCCCAGTAGTAGGATTGCTGGGTCATATGGTAACTCTATTTTTAGTTTTTTAAGGAACCTCCATACTGTACTCCATAGTGGCTGTATCAATTTACATTCCCACCAAGATAGGGGTTTCTTAACAGCAGCATTACTCAAAGTTTTCAGATAATTTGTTCATTTGAAGAAGAACTCTAGCCATCCTTTAAGGATGTGAGGGAGAAGGCTGAATTTTTCTGCTCTCTTGGAGAAATAGTTGGCAAGAGGTAGGATGAGTGTCAGTCCAAGGAAATAAACAATGCTACATTTTCATCTGAGAAAGTTCAGTTGGAACACAGCAGAAAGTCCAATGGTGACAAGAGGAATTAGGTGAAAGCAACAGTGCTGTGAGCATGCATGGGCCCAGGATTTACCTACACATGTTTGATACTGAAACTATGGCAGTCATAATTATGAATCCCATTTACATGAGAGATTCTGTCTCCTAATCTGTAGTTTTGCCCTGGTTAGCAATAGTTTAGGCATTGTAGAGGGGTATGGAGAAAGGAGTAATGTTTACTGAGCACTCACTGTGCCAGACACTGCCACTGTACGTTAGGTGTCCCATTAAAGCTTCCAGCACCCTCTGAAGTGGGTGCTCATATTATCTCCATCTTGTAGATGAGGTGGCTGAGGCTTAGAGCAGATAAGTGCACAGTAAGAAGAATACTGTGCTGGAATACTAATCCAGGGCTGTCTGACTCAGAAGTCAATCCTGTCTTCTGTGGCATTCTGTGATTATAGCTGCATAGGACTGGGGAATAAAAGATCGATGGCATGGACTTTGAGGGCAGCATTTCAGAAAGTTGTCAATATTCTTGTATTTTTCTTGAAAGCTTTTTAAGTCATTGTTAGGGATTTAGGGCCAGATTGGAAGGAATTGCAGGACAACAATAAAGTGCACATTAACTCTTAGGTCTTTGAGTTCGTATGTAACATCTCTTTGTCAGCATTTATCCCTCCATAAGAGCAGACACACTAAAGAGAAAAATTGAAATTACTTGTTTTTATGAATATCCATATACATGAATTCACAGCTAGTCACTAAAGCATAATCTCTGCTCTGCTGGAGTTTGAAAGTTCTTGTCAGTTTGAATTCTTATTTGTCTTAGTAAATAATGGATAGCTATTGCAATGATTCTAACAGGAAAACAAGAGTAAGAAAACAGGTGAATGAGTGTTACATGTAAATACTATAATAAGTAAAATGTTATCCACAATTCTTAAACCACAAACACATTCAGAATAACTATTTCTGAGGCCAGAGAGGTCTGTGGGCCCTTCAGGAAATGGGAGTGAGGAAATTCTGCTTTGGGGCATAAGGGTGTATGGGGAATAGCTTTTTCTCCATTCTTATTGTTTCCATAAGAAGCCTGATTTGAGACTTTTGGTTTAAGGTACGGAGGCCTCAGACACTGAACTTTGCCCTGCTCCTAGAGTCTTGTATTATTTGCTTTGTTCAAGTCATTTAAGTTTAAAAATAATCTGTTTAAAGAGAGAGTTGCCTGTCTTCCTGCACAGAGACTTTACATGGGTATATGTTGTGATTTGCTCACATTCAGATTCTAGTTACTTACAGCAATAGTCTTACGAACCCCCAGATGAGCTGTCCATGAAGCTACCCAAGAGCATATTAGTGATGGAAAATGGGGTGGGAATATTCGTGGCGGTCAGAAGTGCCCAGAACTGTATAGGTGCTTAAATAAGTGTTTGCTTGACTGACAAGCAGCAACAAATCTGAGTTCCTTTTGCAGTTTATGCCAATTTGTTAAAGACAGCTGCCATCTAATGAAGACACACATAGAAATATATAGTTGTCACTAAATGAAAATCATTTATAGATACATTTGTATAGGGGTTGCAGATTTTAAAATTGTTTATATTTAATTTTGTAGTTATAATTGACACAAATTTCCAAATTATTACAAGAGAAATTTTTCATGAATTTTGATTTGTAAATGATTTTATACAACCACATAACAAATATATCATTTACAATGAGCGCTACAAGTAGAGCAGTGAGAGGTCAATAAGATTGCCTAGAACCTCTCTCTGTAGTTGGCCTGGTTACTGAGTCTTCAGCACATGTGGATGACTTAGACAGGTTGAAATAGTGCTGACCTGTGTTTGCATACCTCTTAGCTGGCGTGGGCTTAATGAGGAAATAGGCAAAGTTTATGGTGTTCCCATTTTGTTGTCCAATCTCACCATGCTACTTTCTTCCCTTAATCAAATCTTGCTTTCATGATATTAAGAGAACTGAAAATTTAAGTGATCATCCCAAGTGTCTTAGTGATGAAAGTAATACTCAATATAAAAGAAGCTCTAATGGTGGGAGTTTGTACTCTCAGGGGCCAGGGAAGTCTTCCTTTTTTTTTTTCTTTTTCCTTCTTCAGTGTGCTTTCCTGTATTCCTCAAAGTAACCCATTCTATTATTTGTAAGCCATTAATGTGCCAAAGAATTATCAAAATATTTTATCCATTAATTTTTTTAGAGAAACCATATTTGCTAGTCCTTATACGGATTGACAAACATTTCCCTCCTGTCTGGTTGACAGCCTGTCTTGCTTTTTAAGGTTTAGGTCCTATAGGAATAAAATTTGGATTTGTAATCACAAAGAAGGAAAGATGAAATTAAGCAGAGTTGATTGCTTTCCCACCAGACTTACTGTAAATTCATATATATATTTAAATTGTGTTTGTAATACTCTCATCAGATATTTAATATGTATTTCAGGTACAAAATGCACTATGATCTCCATGCTGTGGATACTTATGAAAAGAAAGTGTATGCCTATCAAAATGGTGAAAAATGTGTAATGGGCAATATGCATTTATTCCAAAACCCAATTCTAGAGAAAAACATTCTTTGGCAAGCAAACAACTTTAATGTAAAATTTAATGCAACAGGTTTGACATATTTTAGTACAAATTAATTAGATTAGTGAAGTGAAATGGTCTGAGTCAGGAAAAATAAAATGAGTTGCATAACATGAGCCACTTTGCAGTAATTCTTAGGCTATCAATTCTGTTGCTTTGCAATTTGAATTCTATTTAGATCATCAAAAATCATATAAAACCAATTCTATTTCTTCTGCTTGATTACATAAAATATAATAATGTTTCATTTATCTGGAAAATGAACAGAACATACTTTCTTTAATAAAAAGTTTCTGATTTGTAAAATACTTTTAATCATTTCTTTGATTTTCCTTGCTTGTGTTTGTACTACGGGCCTTCTGAGAAAGTTCCACTTATTTTGTGTTAATTCATTTTATTTTATTTTATTAACTTATTTATACCTCAACTTATTCTGCAAGTAATCTGTGGTGGTTTATAATAAAAGTTAAAAATTATAAAGAAAAAGTTGAAAAACCAGAAAAAAATAGACAGGATGGAAAAGTGGACCTTATTAAATGGTACTAAAAATGTAGGCCACAAGGCTTACGTAATTTTTGTGGCTGAGTTTCAAATTTGAATCTCAATTCCTAGCAGCAAAAAGTGAAACATGATTAGTTATATAATTGTCTTAATTATGAAAGAGAAGCCTGTTAATTATATGTGTTAGAGTATTTTAAGTCATAAGTAATGGACGATTCAACTCAAACTAGCCCTCAAGAACCCCAAAATATTTATAGTTGGGGTGGCAACTAGGCCTAGTTTAACCAGAACTTGGTCTGATTGGCTGAGATATTCTTGGCATTTTCATCCTTTTTGTGTTGTTTTCCTCTTAGTCTTGTCACAAGAAGGCTGCAGCAGTACTAAGCCTCACATCCATACACAACTACATACATGGGCTGTCTTTTCTGCCTTTCTCTTAAGGCAGGGAAACTTCTTTTCACTTTGTCTAGTAAACCTCCCCTCATGCCTCACTAGCCTAATCATTTAGTTAATAACCTGCAACCCAAGGAATGCTATGGGCTGGTTGGGTTAGGTCTGGTTTTTGAACCAGTCATGGCAAGGAAACTACATTATGTTGGAGCACTCAGGGCCAACCCTCAAATTGTGAGTGTGATCAATTTCTCTTCAAGTTCATGAGCTAAATGACCTAGGGGTGGATACTTGAGCAGATGTTAGAAATCAGGGAAGGGACAACAGATGCCATCAACGATGTCCCCTATACAAATTATCTGAGGGAATTTAACTCTTTTTATTACTTAGGAATTTAACATTCTGGATTCATTTATTGGTTATGAAAGGATATTTTAGATTTGCCTTCAGAGGCAGTCATGATATTTGGCAGATTTTAATGTTAAATCAAAATAAATCAGAAAATAATCCCATAATAACTGTATCTCCTTTGTAGAGTCTTCTGAAGATAGCTGACTTCATAAAAGTCTTACAGAATAGATAGGCCAATGGGATTCAATGTTTCCAATTTAAGCTGTGCTGGTTTCCCCAGGTCTTTTCCTAATTTCACTATATTCTCCTAATATTTGTCTAAATAGAGGTAAAAATCATTGACTGTGAATTAAAATATGTTGATCTGGAAAACTTTTCTCAATATGGAAGAAACCACTTTTTTGACTGAGAAGAACAAGTTTGAGCAAGAGGGTAATCACTAAAGTACTAGGGCTAAAACTTTTGTATTTAAAGGCATGTCTCAAGGTAAAAGTGCTATTACTTTGATGGTTAAGATCTTAGATAATGATATGCCTGACCTTTGTGTTCACACACACACACACACACACACACACACACACACACACACACACACACCAGTAATATGACCCATGATCTTGAGAAGACTTATTTTTAAATGTTATTTTTCTCTCTAGAAAATCTATGGGATTTAAAATAATGTGAATGCTATTGCCTAGAAGTGGAGGGCAAAATAAACACTGAAAAATATTTGTAAATAAAAATAAAATTTAAGGAAGAATTGATGATAATAATTATTCATTCTTGCTTCTCTGAATTTGATGATACCATCTTATCCTTCTTCCTACCAGTCTTTGAGGACAGTGTCTACATTTAGACAACAGCTTCTAATTTTCTGGCTCTGCTTTGCTTTAAGGTGATTCTTTTTTTTTTTTTTTTTAATAGTGGTCTTGGCAGGTAAATCAATTCCTGTAAGAACAGTCTCCTGAAATGAAGGAAGGTTCAGTGTCCTCTCTCGGGGCAGCACCAGCCAGTATTTTATTATCTCTTCCAGCTCATGACACTCAGTGAAGTGTGGAACTGATAAAAGATGAATATACTTTAAGGTCCAAGAGAGAAAACATAGCAGAAAATGAGAAGTTTCATCATAAATACAGCAATGAATTTGCCCAGGGAGACTTGGTGATGGTGAAACTATCTCAAAGCCACAGAAATTGCATCTCACCTTATTCACGACTGACACTCTAATGGAATCTCAGGCTGTCTCAGCATACTGTCTGTACCAGCTTCATTTTCTCTTTCAGGTGCAAAGCAGTGTTTCTGGTTTGACCCATTGTCCCAAGCTAGGCAGAGAGTTTCTTTGGCATTTGCCCAAAAGACAATAGGGAAGCGATCTAGCTAAAATTACATATTGATCTCCCTTTCAACCAGCATCATTTCCAGTTAAATTACCTTGCTTCTTCCTGAAGGGATGACTATGAGTTTTCAAAACCTGCTCACCCAGCTTCTTAGGTGATAATTTTTCCTCTTATAGTCTTCTGATTTAGATTCTGGTATATTTTAAAACTTATTTTCACAAAAAGAATACTGATTTTAGAGTGCTGTAAGCACAGACATTTGATAAAAAAAAAATTCTAGAAGTAGGACAAATTAAATATTTGCTTATACAAACCTTTAGGAAACAATTTCAGTACTATGATAAACTTGAATATTCTTCTTCCTTATTCTTCTCACCTAGAATGGTCTCCCTACAATCAGTTTTCCATACTGCTGAAAAATTCTCCTTCTTTCCTAATTTGTACTAATTTTTAAGTCTCTTGACATAGGAAGCAATGTTTATGCTTGTTTTCTTCGTCCTCTTTTTTTTTTTTTCAAACTTCAGATGCACAGACTTGATTTAACCATAGTCCTTAGTATATGACACACTCTCAGTCCATGAAAGGTCTTCCCTGATTGGTATACTAGGTGTTCAGTGAATAGTGTCCCCCAACTGATTAAAGTCTTACCACTTCAGAAAATTCTCCAATGTTGGAAATGGAAAGAGGATTGTATATTGATCACAACTGTTTCCTTTACCACAAACATTAGAGGTTATCAATAGTTCCTTAGTGAGTCAACACTGGAGTCTGACATGAGAACTAGTGTATATTCTTTATATTTTATTGTATATTAATATGATGTTGAAGGGCACTGAATGTGGTTCAACTTTTGTAATTCTTTTGTAAATTAACTAACTACTTTAAGTATTGCTGTACATAGATGCCTGATCTGGGGAACCCTATCTTCTGTTCCAGTCAAGATTCAGATGTTTGGAATATGTGCAATCAGGAAGTTGCAGCGTTTATATAACTCTGTCTTAACAAGGCTCAATTCTGTCTGTATTCTACAAGTTAAATAGTCATTTACTAAATCTTATTTGATGATATACTTAATGTTTCACCATTCACTAAGTGGCCAGGCTATGCAGCCAAGATTAAAAGGCAGTAAGTGCCACACAGGGGAGAAACCAGACCATTATTTGAGGTTGCTGAGGACAGACAACAGGTACCCCAGGCTCAAGTGGTACAGCATTTACTTATAGCAAGTGGAGAGAAAGAGTGCACAAATCCAATTCTTTGCAATGTGTCTGTCCCCCATTGCCAGTGGATCTACTCTGCAGCAAGCCAGCACAGGCAGTATAGCTGTATTCACCCATTTCCTACTGCAGTAGAAAGACCTTGGCCCCTCTCCTCTGGGGTCTGAAATAGAGAAAGCAGGGAACATGGGTGAGGGCCATTGACATATGTGCCTAACCAGAACAAAGTAATACACATTGAGTCTGAAACAGGGAAAGATAATCTCACAGGAGGTGATAACCCAGTACAGACTGTGAGGATTCTTTATCTCTTGGTGAGGAAGTGTTCGTGTTCTAGGCCCAAGGCTCGTTCTTATGTGGCCAAAAGATAGCATGCATGAGACTGCCTTTCCTAACATTTGATGATGATGGTGCAAACACTTCTATTGCAGACAGATTGAATCATATATATGCTGGAAAAAATACTCCCTTGGCATTGTTATTGACTATTCTAGCATAATAGTTTCTAGATCAGTATTTCTCGCATGTTTTTGACTATGACAATAAGAAAGTTTCCATGTGATGTGTGTATGCGTGTATATATATAAATGAAACAAAAGCTTCAGAAACAACACTGCCCATTATGTATAATGCGCTGTAACATTTATTTTTTTAATGAATTTTTTTAACTTTTTTTTTTTGATAAATTTATTTATTTTATTTATTTATTTTTGGCTGTGTTGGGTTTTCATTGCTGTGCGCGGGCTTTCTCTAGTTGCAGCGAACAGGGGCTACTCTTTGTTGCAGTGCGTGGGCTTCTCATTGCGGTGGCTTCTCTCGTTGTGGAGCATGGGGTCTAGGCGCACGGGCTTCAGCAGTTGTGGCACGTGGGCTCAGTAGTTGTGGCTCACGGGCTCTAGAGCACAGGCTCAGTAGTTGTGGCGCAAGGGCTTAGCTGCTCCGTGGCATGTGGGATCTTCCCGGACCAGGGATCGAACCCGTGTCCCCTGCATTGGCAGGCGGATTCTCAACCACTGCACCACCAGGGAAGCCCCGCACTGTAATATTTTTAAAGTTTGATTCTATCCTATTACTTTTTAAAAAATCAACTCACTTAATTGATTTTATTAATGGATTCAAAGTTCCGCTGAAAAAAATACTATTGTAAGAAATGGGCCATACAGAAACAACAGAGTTTACAAGAGCATGCAGTGTTTGAAGAACAAAGGGGAGGGGTAAAAAAGAGCTGCAAGAACTGCAAAGCAGTGAATAATTTCACTAGTGTGGACATTACATAAATCATATTTGTCTTTCCAGCTACAATAAACAGGTGGCTGAAAATTTTTTGGAAGAAATAACTTAAATCTTACATGTGGGGTTACATAGGTTCTCATAGTTTGCTTATACAATTCTATTGGAAAAGAGAATTGATTATTTTAGTAATCCATAGAGGAATTGGTAAATTAATTAGAAATTCATATATAATACATATAGGGATACATAATTGTATTATTATATGTATAATATTGATATATAGGAATTAACATCAGATATGATTTTTTATGATAATATATCCTTTTAAATTTTTTACACATATATGAAATTTATATATTTATTTATATATATGTGTACATATATATATATATATATATATATATATATATATATATATATATACACACACAGTTGACCCTTGAATAACCAAGGGGTTAGGGCACCAACACTTCCTACAGTTGAAAATCCTATATAAACTTATAGTTGTCCCTCTGTATATGTGATTTGGTTCCTCCATATCTGTGGTTCTGCATCCATGGATTCAACCAACTGTGGACCATATAGTACAGTAGTATTTACTATTGAAAAACACCTGAGTGTAAGTGGACCTGCACAGTTTAAACCTGCATTGTTCAAGGGTCAAATGAACACACATATATGTAAAATTACTTACATAATATGTATTGTAATCACACACATACATATCATTCATCTATCAAGCATCAAACAATTTGCATTCTCCCTTGTGTTCTGGGTTCCACCTGGTTTTCTTTCTGTTTATCTAAAGAGCAATCCCAAGGGCTTTAGGCATGTTGTTTGCTCTGCTCAGGATGCTACTTTCCCTGCCATTTTCCTACTTTCCTCTCGACATATTTTAATTTTCATTTCCTTTAAATCTTAGCACAACTGTCATTCCCAACTCTGTCTTCACTTTCCCAGGACTAAATCATGTCCACTTCTATTATGTTCTTATAACGTACCTTTCCTTAGAGTCTTTATAGCCCCGTCTTTATTTTGGCTTACCAATTTTTCTTGAGTGCTCTATGTAGTACCTGATACATAGTAAGCACTTGAATATTTGCTGCATGTCTAAATGCATCCCAATAATTAAAATTCCAATCACTTAAAAAAAGGGTTAAATCAGCATTCACAACATACCGAATACTTTTCAGATCTCATGACTTTCTGCCTGAATCGTAGTTTTTTTTTGTACAGGAACACATAGTTTTCCTTCATATATTTATCCATCAGATTTGATATTGACTTGTGTGTGGTAAATGCTAAATAAATGTTTGTTGAATTAATTCTTTTAGGCAAAACCCACATTATAACATATATATGTTATTCAAATAATGAGACCTGTAGAGAAGGGAATATATTTCTAGTATAACATTAGAGCAAATTTACATAGTCATTATTGTTGTGTTTATTGATTTCCATCTTTTAGAATCAATCTAATGAAAACCAGAGAAAATATGTTTGGATGTTAATGTGCTTATGTTACAAAGTGTGTTCGGGAGCTTCTGTAGAAAGGCAATGTAATGAGAAGTAGGTGTTTAATATGTTATTTATAGTTAATGGTTAACAAATACAAAAGCAAAAATAACAATATAAATATCCAACACTGGGAAGAGGAGAAGGGGAGGAGGGAGCAAGGAAAATGAACTCAATTTTCACAATTCATAAAGATGGCAGTCAACAGATATTATCTAAACTTAATAAGTCAAGATAATAAAAAGAAACAAACTTCTTACTTACACTTATAGAGATAACCACTGAAACTCCTAGAAACATAAAAAGTTAAGAGATATTATCCTTGGAGATGTATCTGAAAGAGGGGAGGAATTAGATGAGAAATTGCTGCTTTTCATCATAAATCTTTGGTGCTAACAAGGCAAAAATCTAGGAGAAAAAGTGATACAGAATTCTACTTTACGATTTAACTCTCTTAAAGTTAGTTTTGAGGCCCGTACATTTTTCTTGCCTCTGGCTGTTCCTCAATGTCTTGCTGTGAACTGATTATAATGATTTTTTTTTTAAAGCAAGTTTTGAGTTGCCATGATGGAAAATATTCAGGTCTTCACACCAGAACAGTAATGGGTGGAAATCTAGGTCCCTTAAAATTGTCATCTACATACTATACTAGTATTTAGAATTTCTATGCAAACAGGAAAGGCTTAACACTTCTCAAGCTTTCTTATAAGCAGCCTCATTATTAAACCCATTTAGTAGTTCATTATAGTTCCTTCCAAGGAAATAGCATATACTGTTGCTGCTCTGTTCAGACACAAAAACATAGGAAGGATTCTTTAAGACTGTAACATTTGTGAATAGGTATTTATCAGAATACTGATTATTTATTGAAAGTAAGAGCTCTGGAGGCTCAGGAGACTGGGTTAAGTGAAGGGTAGTTTATGCTATCAGTTCCCAGAAGTCTGAAGGAGCTAGAGGCCTCTTTTAAAAAATATTTTTATTAACAGACTTAATTTTTTAGAACAGTTTAGGTTCACCACAAAATTGAGCAGAAGTGACTTCTTTCTTGTTCTACATGTAAGGAGCTTGGAATTTGCCACTTTATCCTAAAATAGGTAAAAAATCCAAACAGACTGAAAAATCAACGACTCTCCTAGGATCCATAAGACAGGTGAGGACACAGGATAAACCACTGCCCCAAAGAGTGGAGAGACATTCAGGCAAAAACAGGGAGTCATGGCTGATAGAGCAGAGCCTTACAAGAGGAAACTGCTATGGGAACTAGTGCTGGGCAGGAAAATCTGAACTGTAATTGACTCTGATGGAAGCTCAGTGTGGACAACTCTGGGAGTTAAAAGCTCAAGGGGAACTTAGTCATAGGGGGCCCCATATTTTTGTGAGTTTTACCTCAAGGAGCTTGACCAGTTCTCACAGCAAATATTGGAGAAAAATCTTCTTCTGCTTCCAGCAGAGGGAGAAAAAGGAGGCATTTTGAAGTACCCAGTGCACTCTGTTCTCCTTAACAAGGCGTGCTTTTAGGAGAAACTGGTTAACAAGGCCTAAACTGCTGGGGTGTTATCAAAGCCTAACTCACTTGGGGAAAGGGAAATACCCAACTCCAGCCAACTTTCGCCATCCTGTCCCACCAAGGGAGAGAAGTATAAACTGTGAAATACTTGAGAAGTTCACAGTCCAGAGGCATCTCACTAAAAGACTGAGACCTAATCATAGAACTGTAGAACGTTTCCTTTTTCCCCAAACCTTACCACATTACTAAAGGCCTATATACATCAGTTCCTTTTACTCAGTACGTCATATCTGGTTATCAAGAAAAAAATTACAAGGCATACCAAAAAGCAAAACACAGAATATGAAGAGACAGAGCAAACGTCAGAATTAGACATGGCAAAAATGTTGGAATTATCGCACTGGGTATTAAAACAACTATGAAAAATATGCTAAGAGCTCTAATGGGTGAAGTAGAAAGGCTGCAAGAACAGATAGGCAGTGTAAGCAGAACAATGGAAATCCTAAGAGAGAACCAAAAAGAAATGTTAAAGATAAAAAAACACTGCAACAGAAATGAAGAATGCCTTTGAATGGCTTATTATTAGTAGACTGGACATGGCTGAAGAAAGAATCTCTGAGCTTGAGGATCTCTCAGTAGAAACCTCCAAAACTCCAAAAACCAAATAAACATAAAGGAACAGAATATCCAAGGACTATGGAACAACTACAAAAGGAGTAGCATATGTAACGTATGGGAATTCCAGAGAAGACAAGAGAGAGCATGGAAGAAAAGAAGTATTTGAAACAATAATGACTGAAAATTTCCCCAAATTAATCTCAGACACCGAACCACAGAACCAGGAAGCACAGAGAATGCCAAGCAGGATAAATGCCACTGCCCTCCCTCAACAAAAACAACAACAACAACAAAAATGACCCCATAAGCATGTAATTTTCAAACTACAGAAAATCAAAAATAAAGAAAAAATACTGAGAGAAACTATAGGAAACAAAGTCTCACCTGTAGAGGAACAAAGATAAGAATTACATCTGCCTTCTCAGAAATGATGCAAACAATAAGAGAATACAGTGAGATATTTAAAGTGTTGAGAGGGGAAAAACCCACCAACCTAGTGCTCTGTACACTGTGAAATGATCCTTCAAAAGTGAAGGAGAGGGCTTCCCCGGTGGCGCAGTGGTTGAGAACCTGCCTGCCGATGCAGGGGATGCGGGTTCGAGCCCTGGTCTGGAAGGATCCCACATGCCGCGGAGCAACTAGGCCCGTGAGCCACAGCTGCTGAGCCTGCACGTCTGGAGCCTGTGCTCCGCAACAAGAGAGGCCGCGACAGTGAGAGGCCCACGCACCGCGATGAAGAGTGGCCCCGCTTGCCACAACTGGAGAAAGCCCTCGCACAGAAACGAAGACCCAACACAGCCAAGAATGAATAAATAAATAAATAATAATTAAAAAAAAAAAAAAACAGTGAAGGAGAAATAAAGATTTTTCCAGACAAACAAAAATTCAAGGAATTTGTTGTCAGTAGACTTGCCTTATAAGAAATGTTAAAAGTCCTTTATAGAGAAGAAAAATCTTATAGGTCAGAAACTCAGATCTACATAAAGAATGGAAGAGCATTGAAGAAGGAATAATTAAAGGTAAAATAAATTTGAAAATTTTAAATTCTTGATTGATCTAATAGATAAACAGTTTGTTCAAAATAATAATAACAACACTGTATTTAATTATGTAAGCCCCATATATATATATATATATATATATATATATACAATTAAGTATGTTTATATATAAGTGAAATGAATGACAACAATGATGCAAGGGATAGGAGAGAGAAATTAGGATAATTTTGTTTTATAAGGTATTCACACTACCCATGAAATGATATAGTGTTATTTGAAGGTGGACTTGAATTAGTTGTAATGTATATTGCAAATGCTAGGGCTAATACTAAAAAAAAGGAAGAAAAGATGTGTACTGATTTGCTAATAAAGGAGAGAAAATGGAATCAAGTAATGCTCAGTTAAAAGCACAAAAGGCAGAAAAAGAGTGGAAGACCAAAATAGGAACAAAGAACAGGGACAAAAAATAGAAAACAGTAACAAATATGGTAGAAATTAATCCAGTAATTACCTTGAATTTCAATGGTCTAAATGAACCAGTTAAAGGACAGAAATTGTCAGAGTGGTTAAAGAATAATCTCTCAATATGTTGTCTACGAGAACACCACTTTAAATATAAAGACATTTATAAATTAAAAGTAAATGAATGGAGAAAAATATACCATGCTAACACTAATCAAAAGAAAGTAGGAGGAGCTATATTAATTTTAGATTTCAAAAAAAGGGAAGTTATCAGGGATAAAGAAAGACATTACATAATCATAAAGGAGTCAATCCTCCAAGAAGACATAATAATGTTTAACATGTATGCACCTAACGACCAAGCATCAAACTACATGAGGCAAAATGTGATAGAACTGCAAGCAGAAGTAAATAAATCTGCTATAGTTAAGACTTTAGTATCTCTCTATCAAAAATGGACAGATCCATCAGGCAGAAAGTCAGTAAAGACATGGTTGAACTCAGTAACACTGTCGGTCAACTGCATATAATTGACATCCATAGACTATTTCATCGATAACAGCAGAATACACATTCTTCTTAAGCTCACATGGAACATTTACAAAGACAGATACATTTTGAGTCATAAAACACACCTTAACACATTTGAAGGAATAGAAACCACAGACTGTTTGCTCTCAGACCAGTGTGGAATTAAACTAGAAAACCACAGACTGTTTGCTCTCAGACCAGTATGGAATTAAACTAGAAATTAATAACTGAAAGATAATTGGAAAAATCTCAAAGTATATGGAGATTATACAAAATACTGCTAAATAACACATGGATCAAAGAAGAAATCTCAAGAGAAATTTAAAAAATATTTTGAACTAGCATCAAAAAGAATAAAATACCTAGGAATAAATTTGACCAAGAAGCTGAAAGACATTGATGAAAGAAACTGATGAAGATACAAATAAATGGAAAGATATTTCATGCTCATGGATTGGAAGAATTAATATTGTTAAAATGTCCATACTCGTCAAAGCAATCTACAGATTTAGTGCAATCCCTATCAAAACCCCAATGGCAATTTTTCACAGGAATAGGACAATCCTAAAACTTCTGTGGAACCATAAAAGACCCAGAATAGCCAAAGTAATCTTGAGAAAGAAAAACAAAGCTAGAGGCATATGTTCCCTGATTTCAAACTATATTACAAAGCTGTAGTAATCAAAGCAGTATGGTATCAGCATAAAAACATAGATCAGTGGAACAGAACAGAGAGCCGAGAAATAAGCCCACAAATGTATGGCCAATTAACTTATGACAAAGAGGCCAAGAATATACAATGGGGAAAGGATAGTCTATTCAATAAATGCTTTTAGAAAAAATGGACAGCCACATGCAAAAGAATGAAACTAGACCACTATCTTGCACTATACACAAAAATTAACTCAAAATAGGCAAAAGACTTGAATGTAACACCTGAAAGGATAAAATTTCTAGAAGAAAACATAGATGGTAATCTCCTTGACATTGGTCTTGGCAATGACTTTTTAGATTTGACACCAAAAGGAAAGGCAGCAGAAGCAAAAACAAACAAGCAGAACTACATCAAACTAAAAAACTTCTGCACAGCAAAGGAAACCATCAAGAAAGTGAAAAGGCAACTTACAGAATGGGAGAAAATATTTGCAAATCACATATCTGATGGGGGTTAACATCCAAAATATATAAAGAACTTATACAACTCAATAGCAAAAAACCCCAACAATCCAATTTAAAAATGGGCAGAAGATCTGAAGAGACATTTTTCTAGAGAAGACATATAGATGGCCAACAGGTACATGAAAAGGTGCTCAACATCATTAATCATCAGGGAAATGCAAATCAAAACCACAACAAGGTATTACCTCATAGCTGTTAGAATGGCTATTATCAAAAAGACAAGAAATAACAAGTGTTGCTGAGGGTATAGAGAAAAGGGAACCTTTGTGTACTGTTGGTGGGAATGTAAATTGGTACAGCCACTATAGAAAACAATATGGAGTTTCCTCAAAAAATTAAAAGTAGAACTACCATATGATCCAGCAATTCCACTTCTAGGTATTTATCTGAAAAAAACAAAAACACTGATTCAAAAAGCTATATGCACCCCATGTTCACTGCAGCATTATTTATAATAGCCAAGATAAGAAAGCAACCTAAATGTCTATCGATGGATGAATAGATAAAGAAATTGTGGTATATATATTGGATATATATTCAATGGAATATTATTCAGCCATAAAAAAGAATGAAATCTTGCTATTTATGACAACATGGATGGACCTTGAGGGCATTGTGCTAAGTGAAATAAGTTAGACAGGAAGACGATTACCATATGATCTCACTTATTTATGGAATCTAAAAACAAAAATCTAAACAACAACAACAACAACAAAACTGAGCTCATATATACAGAGAACAGATTGGTGATTGCCAGAGGTGGGAATGTGGGGGGTGGGCAAAATGGGTGAAGGGGGTTATAAAGTACAACTTCCAGCTATAAAATAAATGTCACAGGGGTGTATAGCAAGGTGACTGTAGTTAATAATACTCTACTGCACATTTGAAAATTGCTAAGAAAGTAAATCTTAAAAGTTTTCATCACAAGAAAAAAATTGTAACAATGTATGGTGATGGATTTTAACTGGACTTATTATGGTGATCATTTCACAATATATACAAATATCAAACCATTATGTTGTACAACTGAAACTAAAAAATGATTGTGTTCAAGCTTAGAATTTGATGAGATTTATCTAGCATTTCTTATGATATGCTGTTCCTTTTGTTGATATTTTGTGGACTACTAAGTTCTACATATTTTTCTGTTTGACACATACTTAGCAACTTATTCCTCATTGTGTAGCTGGGCAGCTCATTTTCTTTCCCTCTTAAGTATTCCATATTTGATTCTTATGCTATAATCAAGTACTTGTTCAAAAATTACTGTAATGTATATTCAAAATCATATTTTGAATTATACTCACTTATTACTTCACCTGTTCCTTTTCACAAAAAACGTATTTTGAACTAAGTGAACTAAACAAAATTTGTGAGATGCAATAAAAACAGTGCTTGAAGGAAGTTTATAGTGTTGAATGCATACATTAGAAAAGAAAAATCTAAAATCAATAATGTAAGTTTCCACCTTAGGAAACTGAGAAAGGAGAGCATATTAAATCCAAAGTAAGCACAAGAAAAGAAATAAAAAGAACTAGAGCATAAATCAATGAAATTGAAAACAGGAAGTCAATAGAGAAAATCAACAAAACCGAAAACTTGTTCTTTGAACAGATCAAATCAAATCAATAAGCCTCAGCCAGGCAAACTGAGAAAAAAAGAAAGGACACAAATTACTATTATCTGATTTGAAAGAGAAGACATCACTACAGATTCCAAGGACATTAAAACGCTAATAAAGGAATATTATGAACAACTCAATGCCCACAAATTTGATATCCTTAATGAAAGAGACCAATTCCTTGAAATATGTAAGCTGTCAAGACTCACACAAGAAGAGATAGACGATCTGATTAGGCATATATCTATTAAAGAAACTGAATCAATAATTTATAACTTTCCAAAACAGAAATCACCAGGCCCAGATGGGTTCACTGGTGAACTCTACCAAACATTTAAGGAAGAATACAAATACAACAATGTATAAAAATAATTATACACCACAACTAGGTGGGCTTTATCCCAGGAATGCAAGGCTGGTTCAACATTTAAAAATCAATTAATGTAATCTATCACATCAACAGGCTAAGGAAGAAAAATCACATGACTATATCAATTGATGCAGAAAAAGTATTTGACAGAATCCAGTATCCATTCATGATAAAAACTTCCATTAAACTAGGAATTAAGGGGAGCTTATTCAACTTGATAAAGACTATCTACAGAAAAACTACAGCTAACGTCATACTTAATGGTGAGAAACTTGAAGCTTTCTAATTAAGATCAGAAGCAAGGCAAAGAGGTCCCCTCTCATTAATCATTTTCAACATTATGCTGGAAGTCCTTGCTAATGCAATTAGACCATTAATGGCAATAAAATGTATATAGATTGGGAGGAAAGAAATGAAACTATATTTTTAGATGACATGATCATCTGTGTATAAAATCCAAAAGAATCAATAAAAACACTCCAGGAACTGATCAGTGATTATAGCAAGGTTGCAGGATACAAGGTTAATGTACAAAAGTCAGCTGCTTTCCTATATACCAGCAATGAATAAGTGGAATTTGAAATTAAAAACACAATACTGTTTACACTAGCACCCCCTCTCCAATGAAATATTTAGGTATAAATCTGACAAAATATCGACAAGATCTGTATAAGAAAAAGATACAAAACTAATGAATGAAATCAGGGTAGAACTAAATAAATAGAAAGATATTCCATGTTCATAGTTAAGAAGACTCAATATTGTCAAGATGTTAGTTCTTCTTAAGTTGACCTATCCCCATCAAAATCTCAGTAAATTATTTTGTGGTTATCAACAAACTGATTCTAAAGTTTTTATGTGGTGGCAAAAAACCCAGAAGAGCCAACAGAATATTGAAAGAGAAGAAGATAATTGGAGCACTGACACTACTTGATTTCGGGACTTACTATAAAGCTACAGTAATCAAGACAGTGCGATATTGGTGAAAGAACAGACAAATAGATCAATAGAACAGAATATAGAGCCCAGAAATAGACTCATATCAAAATTGTCAATGATCTTTGACAAAGGAGCAAAGGTAATGTATTGGGGCAAAGATAATTTTTTCAACAAATGGTGTTGGAACAACTGGACATCCACATGCAAACAAGTGAATCTAAACATAGACCCTTCACAAAAACTAACTAGAAATGGATCACAGAACTAAATGTGAAATGCAAAACTATAAAACTCCTAGAAGATAACATAAGAGATAACGTTGTCATAGGTATGGTAATGACTTTTTAGATATAAAACTAAAGGCAAGATCCATGAAAGAAATAGTAGTTTTTAATTTTGCTGTAAACCTGAAACTGCTCAAAAAATAAAATCTTTATATATATATATGTCTATATGTCTCTCTCTGTGTCTCTACATATAAATCTTTATAATGACATAAATAAACTGAGAAAAAAGAAGGCAAAAAACTAAGCAGAATATATAGAGATTTCCCATATACTTCCTTCACCCCAATACATGCATAATCTCCCCTATTATCAACATTCCCAACCAGAGTGGTACAGTTGTTGCAACTGATGAATCTATGTTGACACATCATTATCACCCAAACTCCATAGTTTACATTAGGGTTCACTCTTGATGTTGTATATTCTATGGGGTGGGACATATTTATAATGACATGTATCCACCATTATAGTGTCAGACAGAGTAGTACTGTACTCAGCTTGTTAATTCCTCCCTCCCTCCTAATCCCTGGAAACCACTAATTTTTTATTGTCTCCACAGTTTTGCCTTTTCCAGAGTGTCATATAGTTGTAATCATACAGTATGTAGCCTTTTCAGAATGGCTTCTTTTTCTTCTCTTTAATTGGGGCATAGTTGTTTTACAATGCTGTGTTAGTTTCTACTGTACAGCAAAGTGGAGTTCCCTGTGCTATACAGCAGGTTCTCATTAGTTATCTATTTTATACATAGTAGTGTATATATGTCAATCCCAATCTCCCAATTCATCCCACACCCCCTTTCCCCCATTGGTGTCCATACGTTTGTTCTCTACATCTGTGTTTCTATTTCTGCCTAGTAAACCAGTTCATCTGTACCGTTTTTCTGGATTCCACATATACGTGTTAATATATGATATTTGTTTTTCTCTTTCTGACAGAATGGCTTCTTTTACTAGTAATATACATTGAAGTTTCCTTCATGTATTTTCATGGCCTGATACCTCATTTCTGAATAATATTCTGTTGTCTGAATGTACTACAGTTTATTTATCCATTCACCTACTGAAGGTCATCTTGCTTGCTTCTGAGTCTTGGCAATTGTGAACAAAGTTGCTGTAAACATCCAGGTGCAGATTTTTGTGCAGACATGTTTTCAACTCCTTTGGGCAATACCAAAATGCACAATTGCTTGGAGGTATGGTAAGAATATGTTTAGTTTTGTAAGAAACCTCCAACTTGTCTTTCAAAGTGGCTGTATAATTTTCCATTCCCAACAGCAATGAATGAGAGCTCCTAATGCTCTATACCCTTGCCAGCAGTTGATAATACCAGTGTTCTGGATTTTGGCCACTCTAGTAGGTATGTAGTAGTATCACATTTCTGTTTTAATTTGCATTTCCCTGATGACATTTGATGTGGAATATATTTTCATATGCTTATTTGCCACCTGAATATCTTCTTTGGTGAGATGTCTTTTAAGGTGTTTGGTCCATTTTTTAATCAGGCTGTTTGCTTTCTTATTGTTGAGTTTTAAGGCTTCTTTGTATATTTTGGATAACATTCCTTTACCAGATATATCTTTTGCAAGTATTTTCTCTCACTATGTGGCTTGTCTTTTCACTCACTTGATAGTATCTTTGGCAGAGCAGTGGTTTTGATCTTAATCAAGTCCAGCTTATCAGTTATTTCTTTTGTAGATCATGTCTTTGGTGTTGTATCTAAAAAGACCTTACCATACCCAAGGTCACCTAGGTTTTCTCCTATGTTATCTTCTAGGAATTTTATAGTTTTACATTTTACATTTAGGTCTGTAACCCATTTTGAGTTATTTCTTTGTGAAGGTTGTAAGGTTAAGTATAGGTTCATTTTTTTCTCATGTGGATGTCCACTTGTTCCAGCACCATTTAGTGGCCTCTTTTCAGTGTTAAATTCTGACTGATTTTAAGGAAACTTCACTTGAAAAACTAGAGAAAGGAATACTAGGTCAGGCATAAGGAATTGCTTTTGGCTGGCTTAACAAGTTAAAACTTTATTTTTCCTCATGTAAAAGAATTCCATAGGTGGGCAGTCTAGTGTTCATACTTACACCATGTCATCCCTGGCTCCTTCAATAATTCTGTTACCCCTTCCATTAAGCATGGCTTTTATTATTGGGTTCTCTCTTAATTTCTATCCTTGGTTTCTATCATCATTCTCTTATGGTCACAAAGTTGCTACTTTATTCCAGACAGAAAGAAGGAGAAAGGAATAAGAGTGTCTGTCAGATAAGTAATCCCCTTAAGAGAACTTTCCATGTAGTTCTATCTTGAGAATTTAGCTCACATCTCATTAGATACCTTTTCCTGCAAGAGCAACTTAGAAATTTAGGATTTTAGCTGGAAACATTGCTACACCAATTGTGTAAGAATAAGGGAAGAAGGGGAGACAGAATTTTGGCAGGCAACTTGCTATTTCTGCCAAAAGCTTCATCTATGCCAAAATTTCTGCTTTCAACTATTTACCCTAAGTAGAAGGGGAGCAAGATATGGGTCTGTAGAATGCCAAAGATTTGTTTTAATAAATTATCTTAGTTGTCTAGACTATAGGTATAGAACTTTTCTGAGCAATACTCTTGATATTATATACTATAATAAGTTTCTCCAGGGCTATAAAATGGGACTTGTTGAGATGGAAATACATCCTTGGGGTGTCTTACTTAATTCATTATCTCTAGAACCCAGCAGAGCTCTTGCCATATAGGTAATGCTGTTAGCTTTCTATTGCTGCTGTAACAAATTGCCTCAAATTTAGTGGCTTAAAAAACCCAAATTTACTGTCTTACAATTTTGCAGGTTAGGAGTCTGGCACTGGTCTCACTGGGCTATAACGTCAAGGTGTTGGCAGGGCTGCATTCCTTTCTGGAGGCTCTAAGGGAGAATCGTTGCCCATGCCTTTTCCACCTTCAAGATGCTTCCCACATTCCTTGGCTCATGGCCCCCTGCTTCATTTTCAAAGCCAGCAACATTGAATTTCTGTGGCTGTTTTTCTGTAGTCACATCTCCCTCTGACTCCAACAATCCTGCCTCCCTCCTTCACTTTTTTTTTTAAACAGTCTTTCTTTTTTTTAAATTTATTTTATTTATTTTTGTCTGCGTTGGCTCTTCATTGCTGCGCGTGGGCTTTCTCTAGTTGCAGTGAGTGGGGTCTACTCTTCGTTGCTGTGCACGGGCTTCTCATTGCAGTGGCTTCTCTTGTTGCGGAGTATGGTGTCTAAGCACGTGGGCTTTGGTAGTTGTGGCATGCGGGCTCACTAGTTGTGGCTCGGGGGCTCTAGAACGCAGGCTCAGTAGTTGTGGCACACGGGCTTAGTTGCTTCGTGGGATCTTCTCGGACCAGGGCTTGAACCTGTGTCCCCTGCATTGGCAGGTGGATTCTTAACCACTGCGCTACCAGGGAAGCCCCTCCTTCCTTCACTTTTAAGAACCCTTGTGATTACATTGAGCCCATCTGGAGAATCCAGGATAACCCTCATATTTTAAGGTCAGCTGATTGTCAACCTTAATTCCCCATTGCCACACAAGGTAACAAACTTATAGGTTCGGGAGATTAGGAAGTGGACATCTTTGGAGGGCCATTATTTTGCCTACCACGGTGATGCTGGATAAAATTTCTATTAATAAGCAATAATTATAAACAGTTAACATACTGAGTTTCATTTTATCCAGCTACTCTTTGAAATGAGGAAACAGGTTTAGAAACTTGGATGAACTTGTGCAAAATCATAAGACCAGGATTTTGCCCACGTCTGTATGATTTGAAAGCCCATCTTTGTAAACATTGTGCTATGCTCTTCCTGCCTCTAATGAGTAAATGAACAAAGTGTGCAGCAAACCTGACTCTATGACAGCACTCTATGGTTTTGCATGAAGGCCAGTGCTAAATCAAGCTAAACACATTTTAGAGTCTCAGTCTAGGCTGGTGACCTTTTACATGTGTGATTATGAAGTGAAATAAAATATTTATTTTGTTTTATGATTTAGAATGTTTCTCACCATTTGCAGTCTGTGAAGTTCCAAACATGTATAGAACCTGCTCAGGAGAATACTGGTTTTTTCATCTGTGCTTAGCCACACTATATAGACTTGGTAGTTATATTAAAAATTTTTTTAATCAAAGTATAGCTGATTTATAATATTGTGTAAGTTTCAGGTGTACAGCACAGCAATTCGGCCATATACACACACACATATATACATATATATATACACATACATATATATATATATATATATATATATATATATATATATATATATATACACATATTCTTTTTCTGATTCCCTTCCCTTATAGATCATTACATAATATTGAATATAGTTCTCTGTGCTACACAGTAGATCCCCGTTGGTTATCCATTCTATACATAGTAGTGTGTATATGTTAATCCCAGTCTCCCATGTAGCCCTCCTCCAACCCCCTTCTCCCCTTTGGTAACCATAAGTTTGATTTCTGTGTCTGTGAGTCTCTTTCTGTTTTGGAAATAATATATTTTAGTTAATACTATTCTTTTCTTTTTTAATCATTATTATTCCTATGAACTACAGGGGGCTCAAATATTTTTAGCGCTGGACTATATTTGAATACCTTTTGTCCCATAAAGAAACCATACTAACCAGGAATGGTATGAGGGTTTCTGAATATATTTTCTGAATATATTTTCACTCCCCTCATCCTCATTTAATTTAGCATTCATGTAATGCAAACCATTATGCTCAATGTAATTTGAAAATATTTAAGGCTGTGAAAACATGTGCCAGTTTCTTATTGTAATTGGATACTAAAGTACAATATTGGAGAAATTCATATTATTTTCAGTCTCTTTCATGACACATTATATTTTGAACTGTTCACGTGTACATAAAGAAACATTTGTTTTAATGAGTATTTAAGGAGAAACCATATTATACTTGAATATGGAAGACTAATGAAACTGTTGATTAAAATTTGAATTTACGGGCTTCCCTGGTGGCGCAGTGGTTGAGAATCTGCCTGCCAATGCAGAGAATACGGGTTCGAGCCCTGGTCTGGGAAGATCCCACATGCCGCGGAGCAACTGGGCCCGTGAGCCACAATTACTGAGCCTGCGCGTCTGGAGCCTGTGCTCCGCAACAAGAGAGGCCGCGATAGTGAGAGGCCCGCGCACCGTGATGAAGAATGGCCCCCACTTGCCACAACTAGAGAAAGCCCTCACACAGAAACAAAGACCCAACACAGCCATAAAAATAAATAAATAAATAAAAAACCCAAAGTTAAAAAAAAAAAAATTAAAAAAAAAAAAATTTGAATTTACAATATTGAGAAATGAAGTTAGAAAAAATAAAATAAAATTGTCACACTACAACAAAACTTTTCACAGTGTTGGGTTCGGATGCTTTATTGATATGTTAAATAATTTTATTCAGTAATTGAAATGGTTTTCTAGGAAAGAGTGTAACCAATATTTTCAGGTTTAAGTATTGTTTTATTTGGGTATGTTGAAATTGTTCTTCTAGATACTGGTTTCATTTAAATTCTAAATCCTTCTTTCTTACAAAACATTTAGAATGCCACATGATTATTATTATAAATTCTATAAAGAATGAATGAATCAGGAAGATCTTCTACTTAAACTAATTTCACATAATGACCATCTTTCTACATGATGACATTCTATGAATAAATGGTAAAGATTCATTAGTGTGGTTTTGGAGGCACATTTGTTTTACAGATAGAAAAAAAAGTATAAGTTAGCTTTGTTTTCTTTAGGATTCTAGGAAATCTGGAAATGTATATTTTGAACTTCAATATTTATAGTATATATATACACAAGAATATTGTAGGCTTCAATTTGATTCTCATTGTTTTGTATATGATGATGCTTACATGTGGGGTAAGAAAGAATAGAAAAATAAGACAAATGGAAGGTTTATTATTAAACATTTTTTCACTGCAAGAATTCTGAGCAAAGTTACCATATAGTGGCAGTATTTACCCACATTCTCCCTAATAAGAGTAGGGATTCCTAAGAATCCTTAGGGATTCCTAAGAATTCTTTTCTTTTTGCCATTTGGTTAGAATTGTCAAGTGGTATTAACCCAATAGTCTCATGATATACTCAACAAACAGTATTTAAAATATTATTATTTAAATAATTAAACATTTAAACTATAAATACACAGGTGCTCAAGGGCAGGAAAATGTCTTATTTATCCTTTTCCCCCCACAGTGCTTATCATAGTGCCTGACATGTTGGGAGTACTCAATACATGCTTGTTGAATGAAGGAATAAATGAATGAAATCATAAATGTTTTTCTCTTCTAGGTACATAAAATGTTTTATTTATTCTTGCTGAGCTAAATTACCTCATTTATAAATTGGGAACCTGGATTAGATTGTCTCTAAGACACTTTCTAGTGTCAACATTTTGTATCTCTATGGTTCTTTTCTTCATTTGGTGTGGAAGATAATGGAACCTTTCTTCTTTCTCAGTCGTTACCTCTGCCTTGATGGCAGAGAAGATAGAGACTCCTAGATAATAAGGTCTCTTCATCCTGGTAGGTTACTTGCTGGTCCTAATTGTTGATGACAGCAGTGGGAGGTGAATTTTGATGGATGGTAAAGACTTCTAGGAGCTTCCACTCTCCTAATCCCATGGTGATTGAGTTATTCAACATAACATTCTCCACACTTTCTTTTTTCCTGCTGAGCTTTCTAGAAGTGGTAGAATGTTGAATGGCTCTTTCAATAGGCAGCTTTGTCAGAGGATTTATTCTAAGCTAGCTAGAGCTGCTTTAGACCTACAATGGTCTCTCTCCTGCTGTGTGTACCCTGAAGCTTCAGGTTCACTGACTTTTTTGAAGGGTTGTCATAGGTTCCGGTTGCCTGGGACAGTTACAGTTAATACCTGCTGCCTGATGTCATGGTTAATGGTGCCTCTTTCACTCTCAAAAGTGACCTAGTTTGGACAATAAATTGTAGGGTTACCTACTAACTTGGCTCTATTACACCTGAAGGGTTTCCTCTCCTTGAATTGAGGTGTACTCATTCCTGGAAGTGCTATCTTAGGTATTGGCAACAGTACCACATTCCTCTTCCTACACCTTTTGTGAGACCTCCAGCACTGATCCCACATGCTGCCTGGTGCAGCCAAAAAAAAAAAAGAGAGAGAGAGAGAGACCTTCAGCATAGAGGCAAACTGAGTTTACTCTCTTTCCCAAGTTTTCTGGAGAAAATAAAAGAGTCAGTTGAATTCGTCTGCATTATAAATTTGACCTTTTTCCTACAAGTGCTACCAAGATAGAGCAAAATAATAAAAACAACAATAATAATAACAACAATCAGGTAGATGAATTTTTTTAAAATTTTTGAAAAAATCTACTAGGTTCTAAATATGGAAGGGTGTCTGTGTGATATAAATGAGGGCATTAGAAAATCCTTCAGATCCTTTTTATCTTCTTGGAACAATCTTTTTTCTTGCATTTCCAAGTGTGCTTCCTTCATGGTTGTGGCCTCTACAGTCCTGCACTTCAGGGCTATTATGCTCAGCGTGCTTTTGGGATGCAGAGATAAGGGAGAAACTCAGGTCTGTTATGGAAAATTGTATCAAATGCACACATGATGCATTTGAAAAGGAGAAAGGACAAGGGACATGTCAGAAGAAGGGAACAAGCCAAATGCTGCAGTCTTCCCGAGGGATTTGGAATTGGAGCTAGGCATTGAAGGATGGGTGGGATTTCTGCCAGTAGAGATGGGGCAAATGTTAGGAGGAAGTGTGTTGTCTTCTAGGGGGCCTGTCCAATTTAAGAGAGAAGAGAGAAAAGTGAGAAATAAGATGCCTGTGTCAGAGAGAGAATTTGAGATTCTGGAGGTAAAGTAGTTTGAACCTTCAGGTAGTCAGCTTTCCATGACATATACTTTTATTGGATTTTGAATATTATTTCAAAACCTTTATTTTCATAACAGAGTTTTACCCTAAAGACAGATATAGATAAAGCTGAGAGTAAAAAAACGTTTAATGGTTCTCCAATTAGCTTTATTACTGTCTCTTCTCCTTTCACCCCTTTGGCATATAGAACATAAGGGAGAAAGAAGAGAAAGCAGAATACATGATTGGATTGCTGCTGGCTTGCTTATGCCGGCTGTGTGTCCACAGGCAATCTGTGGGCTTCATTTTGACAGAAGGAGAGATGTCAGCTTTGGGTACACAGATCTGGGTTCTATTTAGAAGATGAGTATCCTGCTGGGACATTCCTTGTAGCCCCAGGTAGGGGTTAGGGGTAGGTGTGGGGGAATGGAAGATGTCCCTGAGTTTGCTCATTTTTGGAGAAGCTTGTTGGAAGCTTTTATCCATTCAACTGAGTGTAGTCTGGAGGCGTTAATGCCAGAAGCTTGAACCATTAATCTTAGCAGACCTGCCCTTCACCCAAGGTAGCAATCCTCTTTTCTGTTTTCCCTGTCTCTCCTCCCCTCTCTGTTTTCTGGACTCTTAGTACTATAGCTTCTATAGGTAATTTTCCTTTGGTTACTCTGTCAGGACATAATTTACTTTTCGATTTTAGAGGGTTTTTTGCTTATGTCCTCTCTGCCCATCCCAAGTGGTTTTATATACATAAATTTATACTCATATACCTATTTGGATTAGTAAAAATCACCCATTTATTCATTCAGCAAATGTTTATGGAGCACCTACTTATTTGCCCATCATTGTTCTAAGTGCTAGAATGCAACAGTGAACAAAAAAGATAGTCCTGACCCACCACCAGTCCCTCCCATCAGGAAACTTCCACAAGCCTCTTAGATAGCCTCATCCACCAGAGGGCAGACAGCAGAAGGAAGAAGAACTACAATCCTGCAGCCTGTGGAACAAAAACCACATTCACAGAAAGACAGACAATATGAAAAGGCAGAGGGCTATGTACCAGATGAAGGAACAAGATAAAACCCCAGAAAAACAACTAAATGAAATGGAGACAGGCAATCTTCCAGAAAAAGAATTCAGAATAATGATAGTGAAGATGATCCAGGACCTCAGAAAAAGAATGGAGGCAAAGTTCGAGAAGATGCAAGAAATATTTAACAAACATCTAGAAGAATTAAAGAACAAACAAACAGAGATAAACAATACAATAACTGAAATGAAAAATACACTAGAAAGAATCAATAGCAGAAAACTGAGGCAGAAGAATGGATAAGTGACCTGGAAGAAAGAATGGTGGAATTCACTGCTGCAGAACAGACTAAAGGAAAAAGAATGAAAAGAAATGAAGACAGCCTAAGAGACCTCTGGGACAACATTAAATGCAGCAACATTCGCATTATAGGGGTCCCAGAAGGAGAAGAGAGAGAGAAAGGACTCGAGAAAATATTTGAAGAGATTATAGTCGAAAACTTCCCTAACATGGGAAAAGAAATAGCCATCCAAGTCCAGGAAGCACAGAGAGTCCCATACAGGATAAACCCAAGGAGAAACACACCAAGACACATAGTAATCAAATTGGCAAAAATTAAAGACAAAGAAAAATTATTGAAAGCAGCAAGGGAAAAACGACAAATAACATACAAGGAAACTCCCATAAGGTTAACAGCTGATTTCTCAGCAGAAACTCTACAAGCCAGAAGGGAGTGGCATGATATACTTCAAGTGATGAAAGGGAAGAACCTACAACCAAGATTACTCTACCCAGCAAGGATCTCATTCAGATTCGATGGAGAAATCAAAAGCTTTACAGACAAGCAAAAGCTAAGAGAATTCAGCAGCACCCAACCAGCTCTACAACAAATGCTAAAGGAACTTCTGTAAGTGGGAAACACAAGAGAAGAAAAGGACCTACAAAAACAAACCCAAAACAATTAAGAAAATTGTCATAGGAACGTACATATCAATAATTACCTTAAACGTGAATAGATTAAGTGCTCCAATGAAAAGACACAGGCTTGCAGAATGGATAGAAAAACAAGACCCATCTATATGCTGTCTACAGGAGACCCACTTCAGACCTAGGGACACATACAGACTGAAAGTGAGGGGATGGAAAAAGATATTCCATGCAAATGGAAATCAAAAGAAAGCTGGAGTAGCTATACTCATATCAGATAAAATAGACTTTAAAATAAAGAATGTTACAAAAGACAAGGAAGGACCATACGTAATGATCAAGGGATCAATCCAAGAAGAAGATACAACAATTATAAATATATATGCACCCAACATAGGAGCACCTCAATACATAAGGCAACTGCTAGCAGCTCTAAAAGAGGAAATTGACAGTAACACAATAATAGTGGGAGACTTTAACACCTCACTTACACCAATGGACAGATCATCCAAACAGAAAATTAATAAGGAAACACAAGCTTTAAATGACACAATAGACCAGATAGATTTAATTGATATTTATAGGACATTCCATCCAAAAACAGCAGATTACACTTTCTTCTCAAGTGTGCATGGAACATTCTCCAGGATAGATCATATCTTGGGTCACAAATCAAGCCTCAGTAAATTTAAGAAATCATATCAAGCATTGTTTCTGACCACGCTATGAGATTAGAAATCAATTACAGGGAAAAAAATGTAAAAAACACAAACACATGGGGGCTAAACAATACGTTACTAAATAACCAAGAGATCACTGAAGAAATCAAAGAGGAAATCACAAAATACCTAGAGACAGATGACAATGAATACACGATGATCCAAAACCTATGGGATGCAGCAAAAGCAGTTCTAAGAGGGAAGTTTATAGCTGTACAAGCCTACCTCAAGAAACAAGAAAAATCTCAAACAATCTAACATTACACCTAAAGGAACTAGAGAAAGAAGAACAAACAAAACCCAAAGTTAGCAGAAGGAAAGAAATCATAAAGATCAGAGCAAAAATAAATGAAATAGAAGCAAAGAAAACAATAGCAAAGATCAGTAAAACTAAAGTCTGGTTCTTTGAGAAGATAAACAAAATTGATAAACCATTAGCCAGACTCATCAAGAAAAAGAGGGAGAGGACTCAAATCAATAAAATTAGAAATGAAAAAGGAGAAGTTACAACAGACACCGCAGAAATACAAATCATCCTAAGAGACTACTACAAGCAACGCTATGCCAATAAAATGGACAACCTGGAAGAAATGGAAAAATTCTTAGAAAGTTATAACCTTTCAAGACTGAACCAGGAAGAAATAGAAAATATGAAAAGACCAATCACAAGTAATGAAATTGAAACTGTGATTAAAAATCTTCCAACAAACAGAAGTCCAGGACCAGATGGCTTCACAGGTGAATTCTATCATACATTTAGAGAAGAGCTAACCCCCATCCTTCTCAAACTCTTCCAAAATATTGCGGAGGACAGAACACTCCCAAATTCATTTTATGAGGCCACCATCACCCTGATACCAAAACCAGACAAAGATACTACAAAAAAAGAAAATTACAGACCAATATCACTCATGAATATAGATGCAAAAATCCTCAACGGAATACTAGCAAACAGAATCCAACAGCACATTAAAAGGATCATACACCATGATCAAATGGGATTTATCCCAGGGATGCAAGGATTCTTCAATATACGTAAATCAACCAATGTGATAAACCATATTAACAAATTAAAGAATAAAAACCATATGATCATCTCAATAGATGCAGAAAAAGCTTTTGACAAAATTCAACACCAGTTTATGATAAAAACTCTCCAGAAAGTGGACATAGAGGGAACCTACTTCAACATGATAAAGGCCGTAAACAACAAACCCACAGCAAACATCATTCTCAATGGTGAAAAACTGAAAGCATTTCCTCTACAATCAGGAACAAGACAAGGATGTCCACTCTCACCACTATTATTCAACATAGTTTTGGAAGTCCTAGCCACGGCAATCAGAGAAGAAAAAGAAAAGGAATCCAAATTGGAAAAGAAGAAGTAAAACTGTTACTGTTTGTAGATGACCTGATACTATACATAGAGAATCCTAAAGATGCCACCAGAAAACTACTAGAGCTAATCAATGAATTTGGTAAAGTTGCAGGATACAAAATTAGTGCACAGAAATCTCTTGCATTCCTATACACTAATGATGAAAAATCTGAAAGAGAAATTAAGGAAACACTCCCATTTACCATTGCAACCAAAAGAATAAAATACCTGGGAATAAACCTACCTAGGGAGACAAAAGGCCTGTATGCAGAAAACTATAAGACACTGATGAAAGAAATTAAAGATGATACCAACAGATGGAGAGATTTACCATGTTCTTGGATTAGAAGAATCAATATTGTGAAAATGACTATACTACCCAAAGCAATCTACAGGTTCAATGCAATCCCTATCAAATTACCAATGGCATTTTTTACAGAACTAGACAAAAAATCTTAAAATTTGTATGGAGACACAGAAGACCCCAAATAGCCAAAGCAGTCTTGAGGGAAAAAAATGGAGCTGGAGGAATCAGACTCCCTGACTTCAGATTATACTACAAAGCTACAGTAATCATGACAATATGGTACTGGCACAAAAACAGAAATATAGATCAATGGAGCAGGACAGAAAGCCCAGAGATAAACCCACATACCTATGGTCAACTAATCTATGACAAAGGAGGCAAGGATATACAGTGGAGAAAAGACTGTCTCCTCAATAAGTGGTGCTGGGAAAACTGGACAGCTACATGTGAAAGAATAAAATTAGAACACTCCCTAACACCCTACACAAAAATAAACTCAAAATGGTTTAGAGACCTAAATGTAAGACCGGGCACTATAAAACTCTTAGAGGAAAACATAGGAAGAACACTCTTTGACATAAATCACAGCAAGATCTTTTTAGATCCACCTCCTAGAGTAATGGAAATAAAAACAAGAATAAACAAATGGGACCTAATGAAACTTAAAAGCTTTTGCACAGCAAAGGAAACCGTAAACAAGACGAAAAGACAGCCCTCATAATAGGAGAAAATATTTGCAAATGAATCAATGGAGAAAGGTTTAATATCCAAAGTATATAAACAGCTCATGCAGCTCAATATTAAAAAAACCAACAACCCAATCCAAAAATGGGCAGAAGACCTAAATAGACATTTCTCCAAAGAAGACATACAGATGGCCAAGAAGCACATGAAAAGCTGCTCAACATCACTAATTATTAGAGAAATGCAAATCAAAACTACAATGAGGTATCACCTCACACCAGTTAGAATGGGCATCATCAGAAAATCTACAAATAACAAATGCTGGAGAGGGTGTGGAGAAAAGGGAACCCTGTTGCACTGTTGGTGGGAATGTAAATTGATACAGCCACTATGGAGAACAGTATGGAGGTTCCTTAAAGAACTAAAAATAGAATTACCATATGACCCAGCAATTCCACTACTGGGCATATAGCCAGAGAAAACCATAATTCAAAAAGACACATGCACCCGAATGTTCATTGCAGCACTATTTACAATAGCCAGGTCATGGAAGCAACCTGAATGCCCATCGACAGACGAATGGATAAAGAAGTTGTGGTACATATATACAATGGAATATTACTCAGCCATAAAAAGGAAGGAAATTGGGTCATTTGTAGAGACGTGGATGGACCTAGACACTGTAATACAGAGTGAAGTAAGTCAGAAAGAGAAAAACAAATATCGTATATTAACGCATATATGTGGAACCTGGAAAATGGTGCAGATGAACCGGTTTGCAGAGCAGAAATTGAGACACAGGAGTAGAGAAGAAACGTATGGACACCAAGGGGGGAAAGCGGTGGTGGGTGGGGGTTGTGGTGTGATGAATTGGGACATTGGGATTAACATGCATACACTGATGTGTATAAAATGGATGACTAATAAGAAACATAAATAAATAAAAAATATACATACACAGAAAAAAGAAAGGTAGTCCTCATGGAGCTTAGATTCATGAGATGGAAGAAGTGGGGAATGAAGCAATAAGAGATAAACATAACAAATAAGTAAATTATATAATGTGTTAGAAGCAGATAAATGCTATAGTAAAAAGGGAAATTAGATCAGGGTAAGGGGGCCTGGGAGAGCCGAGGAAAAGGGACAGTTGCAGTCGTCATCAGAGTGATCAGGAGGGACCTCATTGACGAGATGAGATTTGAGCAAAGGCTGAAAGGAGGTGAGAGTTGGCCAAGCAGTTATCTCGCAGAAGAACATTTGGCAGAGGGACGAGCAAGAGCAAAGGCTGGAAGCAGGAGCATGCCTGGTGTGTTCAGAGAGCAGCAAGGAGCCCAGGACGTTGGAGTGAAGTAACTAAAAGGGAGAACAATAGTAGAAATCAGAGAGGTAACACAAGGTTAGTCATTTAGGGTGTTGGTCATTGCAGGGACTTGGGCTGTTATTCTGAGTGAAATGGTAGGCCATTTCAGAATTTGTGACACAGGAGTGTCATAATCTATATTATGCTTAAAAGAATCACTTTTGCTTTGGATGAAGGAAGATGAAAGCAGGAAGACCTGTACGAAGACTCCTGCAGTACTCCAGGTAAGAGGTCATGGTGGGTAGGATTAAAACAGTAGCAGAGTACTCAGATTTTTTAGATATATTTTGAAGCTAAAGATTTTCTGATGCATTGGATGTGGAATGTGAGAGACAGAGAGGAGTCAAGGATGTCTCTAAGGTTTTTGGCTTAAGTATTTGGAGTATTGGAGTTTCCAAGGCAGTTAAATACTTGATAATCAGTACATTTATTAGTTTAAAATCTGCAAACATTCCCATAAATGTTTTTCATATAATACTTTGGAAATGGAGATTGGGTCAGAATACAAAAGGTGTGTGATATGTGAAGTAACGTTTCTGACTTAGTGAAGGTTGTCTTGATAACCCCTCCCTACCACACCCCACTAAAAGTGCACATCTCAAATATAGGGACCATGAATTAGTTCTCTTGCATTTTTGGTACCTACCGCTGTGCCTGTCATATACCTTATTTCATCAATCCATTGCTATTGATTTTAAGACATAACATTATTTTATGTACTACCAACAAATGCTACCACTTACTTAAGTGACTTATTATTACTTTAATTATAATTATAAATTTAATTTAACAGAAATTTATTGAAAGAGTTATTTTGGACTATTTAGAAATCCATGCTTATCATTCAGTGTTACTATCTTTAGGGGCATTTGGCATGTGAAAGGCAATGCTTTTCATATATATCAGTAAAAAAATGTGATACAGCTTCATCTACTTGTGGGTATCATCCTTTCTCACTCACTCAGGTGTCATCCCTTCTTAGGTGTCAAAAAGCACTTGGTGTTACTTTGCAAAAAAAATATGGAATTGCGATCATTCTCCCAACCGTTAATGCGTGCTTCATTAATATTAAATGGATGCCCTGTCACACAGATTCCTTTTCTGCATATATAATATTTCATTTCAGTGCCGGATCATAGTTTAATCTTTCAGAAGATATTTTAAACAGCATTTGAACTCTACAAATATAGTATTAACAATGTATATAACTCATTTGAAGAGATGAGAATATGAAGGATTATGACCCAGTTCTGTGCAGACTTTGAAAACTATATCACAGCTGCCCTCTGGCCAGCAGCCATTATAGGATGTCATTCATTGTAAGAAACATTCTGATATCTGAGTTGTTAAAATGTGAAAAATGTGCATCTTACAATCAATGAAATATGGTAGTAAATATTCAACAAATGCTTAGCTGTGCATCTTACAATCAATGAAATATGGTAGTAAATATTCAACAAATGCTTAACTGCTTGAAGTGTGACTCCCCGCCCCCTGATACCCCACGTGTGTGCCTCTGGCTCCAGACCGCACTGCATTTCAACCTGTACCTGTACTGCAAATCCTGTTCAGGCTTTGATACATTATTTCTATTTTCATTTTTTTCTCCTGCCCAGCATCTTCTTATAGGAAACTATCCCTCCCACCTATGCTCTGTCCCTGTGTTTGAGTCGGCTTGATTTCAATCCCTACTCTACCTAAAACAGGGCCAGGAATGACATGCAATTACTCCATCAAGACCTGTGCCATCAGGCCACAGTGGTTGGCTTAGGGATGGTCACATGATCCAAGCCAGGTCAGACCCCAACTTTTGTCAACGCTATCAGGAAACAGGCTTTCTTTTTTGGGCGGACTAAGATCTTTTAGGACCTTGTAGGCCTGCAGCTTATGGTGGCCACCTTATTATTACAGAAGTTGTCTACCTGAGGAGGAAGCCTATACAGAGGAAAGCAGAACTGAGTTGGAGAGAAAGTTCTCTGGCAACCTCTGATCACCTCTATCTAGCCCTAATTGAAACTAGATTTATTCTCGGAGTTTTCAGTTGTATGGCCAATAGATATATTTTTTCCTAAGGTAGGGTAAGTTTAGTTTCTTTGGTTTAAAACTGAAATTGTCCTTACGAATACAGAAGCATTTTCCTATCTGCTGCTCCCCACATTCTTCTCAGTAAATATCCCCTGTAGAGTGTGTGCTGACATTTAGTTACCATCTTTACTCTGAATTGTTCTAGGACTTGGAAGTCTTACTCTCACCTTTGACCCATTTGTCTCTGAATTATTCCATTAATCTAAATTGATTTTGTAGTTAATTGTCAAAACCAGGTGTAAGTTAAACTCTTCACTTCTTCGAGGCCAGGTTCTTGGCTCAGTCTTTTTAGTCATTGGTACATAGCAGCTTCTTGCTCTCATACGCTTTTGATAGACGCAGCTTTCTGCTTTTGACAGAAGCCGGCTCCTACGCTCTTTTTCAAAGCCTAAATGTGTCTTTATGCCTCCCACAAAGCTCTGGCCTCTTTTGGTGATGAATACCTCAAACTCCTTGCTCACTTGTACAGCATAGAAGGCTTGGTGCCCCAAAACTTATTTGAAGGTTAAAACTTTTTCAGGTCAGGTTATCAACTCCAGCTACTTTCCAAAATTTTCTCTGGTGACTCAGATATTCCCAGTGCAGAGATTCACATCTTCCCAACATTTCCTAATTAAACTGCTATACCATGTAAGGCAGTATTGTATTGTGGGGATAAAGATAAATTTTGGAGCTAGAGAGACCTGGATTCAAATCCTTGCTCTGGCATTTTTAGTTCCATAGCCCTGGGTAAATTATTTTAACTCTCTAAGCCTCAAATTGTAAAATAGGGATGGAAAAATTGTTTCTAGCTCAAATAACTGTTGTGAGATTTAAATATATCTATGTATTGATCTATAACCTATCTACCTATCTACCCGAATCTATCATATCTGGCAGTAAGTTTTCATAAAGGGTAGCTATCATTAGAAAGTTGCATATCATATTATTTCAGAGTGGTCTAATGTCTGACTTGTGTTTTACATTTAATTTTTATCACATATATTTAATTGTTACTATTTTTTCTCATTCTTTCACATATGCACAATGACAAGAGTCATACTTAATCTAAGCCAGCAAACTTTGTTTTGTAAAACAAAAATCTGTTTAATATTGCAGATAAATCCACATATCTTGCCCTAAAATAAATATAGAAAAGACTCTGAAAGCAGAGTCAGAATGGTAGTAGAATTTATTATCTAAAAGACAGAACTTGGCCAGGTTCTGCCATCTCTTATAGGTTCAATATGTCTCTACAGAATTCTTAGCTGCAGATAAAGTAATCCTATTTGATTTATATGGTCCCAGCTTAAGAAATCTACAGAAAGGAAGGTCTATACCAATTCTTTATCTTAGGCACTTCATTGACAGTGGCTTTATGTCCAAAAAGATATGGGATAAGAGGATGTAAAGGACTGTTCTCTCTATGCAATTTTCATTTGCTCAATTTCTTCCTCAATATGTAGTGATATTTGCTGATCTATATTAATTAGGGATTTAAAAAATAGTTTTATTTGTACTTGAGGAAAGTGCCAGATTGATTGCCAGGAAGTTTGTGTACTGTTAATGTATCATAATTAACCAAATTCAGTCTCTTCGTTGCCTACTTCTTATACCTATCAGAATTACACAGACTTAGGAAAAGCTGCTGTCAAACATGAAAAGTCAATCCTATATTTCTTAATGTTATGGTAGAGAAAAAAAGGTGATTAAAGATTTAGACCTATAGTAAAATTATTAAGAATTATTTATTAGAGCTTGGTTTTTAACCTTTATGGGTCACAGACCCCTTAGAGAAATTTATGAAAACTGTGCACACTCTCCACAAAAATGTAAAAATAGATACAGGCAAAAAATTATGCACTTAAGTTCCAAGACATTATGAATCCTTTGAAGCTCATCAGGTTAAGAATCCCAGTGTGATTTCTTAAAATCGTAGAATCTTAGAATAGTACATGGACATTAGAGTCCATTTAGATCAATCTCCAGTTTAACTTGGGGTTTTTCAGACTCAGCACTATGGACATTTGGACCAGATAATTCTTTGTTGTGTGGGACTATTCCATGTATTATGGGATATTTAGGAGCATCACTTTGCTCTACTCACTAGATGCCAGAGTGGGAGTAGGGGCAGTCATAATACTCAAAAATTGCCCCTAGGGGACAAAATCAGTTGAGAATCACTAGTCTAACTTAAAAATCGCTTCCATTTTGATAGCAAGTGATCATCTGGTCCCTAAGGGCATGCTCATTAACTCCAACCTGACACATCTGTTTTAATTTGAGTCTGCAGAAAGTAGAATCTGAGGTAAGTCCTTGAGGGCAGGTAGTTAATTTGAGAGGTTATCCTCAGAAGTATAAGTGAGAGTGGAAAACAATGAGACATTGACAGGGGAAAGCTAGTATAGCTTGCATTAATGAGGCAACTGGAGTTCAGTTATGATGGGGAGTCTCTGATGGACAGTGTAGAATCCACCTTAGAATTGTTCCACCAAGGGGAGGAAACTGAGGTATTATTCTGTCTCCTAGCCCTCATTGGTCAAGATTGCTCCAGGTAGAATTTAATTGTCAGCACTCCCAGTTTGCCCTGCAGGTGGGCTAGGCCAGCTCCTCTGATGCTGGAGAAATCCTCCAGGCAGAGTAGCAGAGTAGAGGGTATTTAAAAGGGACAGCTATCAGTTTGCAGAGGAACTGTCTATGGAAAACAGAGGTGGGCCAAGGGGATACAGGACAGATTTTCAACAGCACCTGCTCAGCATTCCATTTTGTTTCAATTATTAAAACAATGTTTTTTTGTGTGTGTGTGTGCTGATATTTGCTTTCTTATCACTAGGACCCAATGTCTTAGGTTGTTAGCTACCGCAGACGTTGGTGTACTTGGTGTGTGGGCCAGGTTCAGTCTGTTACCTATTTTTGTATGGCCAGTGAGTTAAGAATTTTTCTTTTTTTTTTACGGTTTTAAATTGTTGAAAAATATTGGAAAGAAGAATAATATTTGTGACTAGTGGAAACGGTATGAAAATCAAATTTGAGGGTAAATAAATGAGGTTTTATTAAGAACATCCACACACATTAGTTTATGTACCATCTATGACTGTTCTCCTGTTACAGTGGTAAAGTTGAGTGGTTGCAACAGACTATAAGGCCTAAAATATTTATGTGCTAGGTGGTTTATTACTGAAAAAGTAGGCCCATCCTTGGCCCTACATATTGCCAACCTTTGATCTATAGCAGCAGTAAATAAATCTATTTCCTCTTCCAAATGACAGCCTGAAAACATTTCAAGGCATTTCTCATATTTCCCTCCCTCTCTTCCCTTTTTGTTTTCCATGATGAACTTCTGAAATTCCTTTCCATATTTATCATATAGCATTATTCAAAGACACTTCATTCTTTTGGTCACCTTCCTCTAGACCATTCCATTGAATCAATGCTTCTCTTAAAATGTGACTCTTAAAATGGAACATATTTTATAATATGTGGTTTGAACAGTCAGAAGAATAGTGACAATATCCCCTGTGTTGAGTATTCTGCTTTCTAAATGCATCCTGACTCCATTAGGTTTTTGGAAGACTCATTACAATGTCCGCTCATAATAAGCAGTGAATCAACTAAAATCCATTTTCACACAGATTGGTGTTCAGTATAGGTGTGTTATTTCTTGACATTAACTGCTCTCCCTTTTAACTATTAGATTTATTTTCTTTGAATAAAGTTTAACTCTTTGCAGTCATTCTAAGGATCTTGTCTATTGACTTTAAATATTTGTTAAAATTTAAGATTCATTGTTGTAAACAAAAATCTTTGTGTTTATGTTCAGGTGACCCTGATTTGGGATCTAATTTGTTTTTGGAAAACAGTCTCAATATGGAATCACTATAGGTCAAACCTAAATTTCTATGCCATTATATCATAAAGTGGGGCACTTTAGGCAGATTAAACAATTGACCTTAATGCTTTAGTCTTTTTATAGTAGTATTATGCAACCACATTCTTGTCATGGCCTTATGGTGGGTGTACAGTAATGTACTTCTCTGCTTTTTGACTTTGAACTTGGCCATATCACTTTCTTTGACAAATGGGATAGTAGCAGACAAGAAAGGGGCTTGCATGGCTAGGTTTGCCTTCTGGGAGATCCTGATAATTACCATGAAAAACCAACCAACCAACCAACCAACCAAACAAACAAACAAAAACAACCCTGCTCCAGGAAGGCATTGATCTATTTCTAAAACTAGAGTCTTACCAAGGAGAATTCCTTTACTTTGATGGAGAGGGTAACATTTGCCCAATACAATTTCAAAATTTCCAGGAACCAGTGATTCCTATGTGCCTATCATTCTTCTCTTTTTTTGAATGGAAATGTTTTATTACAGTTATACTGTCCTCCTTTGACCATTGTGGAACTTGTCTTTTTACTTCCTAGATCTATGGATCAAGAGTGGCCACATTTGAACCTGATGTAGATCAGGACATTGGCTTGACGCTTTGTTTGGGTGAATTTGGGAGTGTTTTGGGATGGGGGTGAATATATTTTGCTCATGATAGGGATATGAATAGTTATAACCAAGAAAGTGAATTGTGGAAGATTAAATTATTTGTCCCACTTTTTAAAAAAACTTTCCTATAGTAATGTTATCATGGCCCAATGCGGTGGTGGGCAAAGTATGGCCTGTGGGCCAAATCCAGCTATAGCTTGTTTTTGTAAGATCCTCAGCCAATAATGGCCTTTATATTTTCAAAGAGTTTGACAAAAAGAAGAATTTGCCAAAAAGAAGGTATGTGGCCTGTAAAATCTAACATATTTTTATCTGGCCTCTCACAGAAAAAGTTTGCAAATCCCCAGCCTAATGGAAGGTGAAGAGTTCCTCCCCACCCTGGACTTTAGGCTTTGCCGTATGACTTGCCTTGGTCAGTGGGATGTTAGCAGATGTGATGTGAACAAAGGCTTGAAAAGTGTTTAAGAGTTTGAGCTTGACCCTGGGAGTCCTCCATGTCCCTCAGATTTAAAAAATTTTTAAGCGTGAAATATAACACATGCAGAAAAATGCACAAAACAAAAATATATAGCTCAATGATTAATTACAAAGCAGACAGCTGTATAACTATCACCCAGGTCAAGAAATGAATATTGCCACCACTTTAGAAGTCCTTGTGCCTCCTCTCTACCCACAAAGTTGGCCCTATCCAATATGTCTCCTTGACTTTCCAAAGTGAAATATTAGTCAGTATATTCCCCTTCTTCCTGGACAATGCAAGGACTTCAGAACTCTTTAATATAGTGCTGCAAACTCATATGTCTTTTTTTTTTTTTCATATGTCATTTTTGTCTTTGTTCTATATATAGTGTGTTTATTGTGTTTATCCATTCACCTATTGATGACAGTTGGGTTGTTCTCAGTTGTTGATTCTTACAAGTAAAACTGCTATGAACGTGTGTACAAGTCCTTGTGTGAATGTTTTCTTTTGGATAAATTCCTAGGAGTGGAATGGCTAGATCTCATTGTAGGTTTATATTTAACTTTTTAAGAAACTGCCAAACTGTTTTCCAAAGTTGTAGCATCACATACATTTTCACTATCAGTGTATAAAGTTCCATTTCCTCCGTATCCTTCTCAACACTTGGTATTGTCTGTATTTTTTAACTTTAACCATTCCAATAGGAGTTAGTGGTATCTGAACAAGCTTTAATTTTTTTTTTTTGAGGCAACAAGCTTTAATTTTCATTTCCCTAATGACAAATGACATTGAACCTTTTTTCATGGGTTTATTTGCCATGTATATGTTTCCTTTGGTAAAGTGTATCTTCAAATCTTTTACTTTCTTTTTTTAAAATTTAACTTAAAGTTTTTAAAATTTGAGGTATAGTTGATTTACAATATTATATTAGTTTCAGGTGTACAACATAGTGATCAAAAATTTTTATGGATTATACTCCATTTAAAGTTATTGTAAAATATTGGCTATATTCCCTGTGCTGTACAATATATCCTTGTTTCTTATTTATTTTATACATAGTAGTTTGTACCTCTTAATTCCCTATCCCTATCTCCTCCCACCCCCCTTCCCTCTCCCCATTGGTAACTACTAGTTTGTTCTCTATATCTGTGAGTCTGTTGCTTTATTTTAAAAAAAATTATGTTTGTTTTATTTTTTAGATTCCATGTATAAGTGATATAATATAGTATTTGTCTTTCTCTGACTTATTTCACTAAGCATAATGCCCTCCAGATTCATCCATGTTGTTGCATATGATAAAATTTCATTCTTTTTTATGGCTGAGTAGTATTGCATTGTATATATCTATATAGATCTATAGATCTCTCTATATATACCATTATGTGTGTGTTTATACATATATATATGTATGTATATACACACCACATTTTCTTTATCCATTCATCTGTTGATGGACATTTAGGTTGCTTTCATATCTTGGCTATTGTATTAAATAATGCTGCAATGAACATTGGGGTGCATATACCTTTTTGAATTAGTGTTTTCATTTTCTTTGGATATATACCCAGGAGCAGAATTGCTAGATCATATGTTAGCTCTACTTTTAGTATTTTGAGGACCCTCCATACTGTTTTCCACAGTGACTGCACTAATTTACATTCCCAACAACAGTGTACAAGGGTTTCCTTTTCTTCACATTCTTGCCAACATTTGTTATTTTTGTTCTTTTTGATGATAACCATACTGACAGGTGTGAGGTGATATCTCATTATGGTTTTGATTTGCATTTCTCTGATGATTAGGTCCTTTGCTTTTCCATATGAATTTTAGAATCAATTTAAAATTTCACAAAAAAATTCTGCTGTGATTTTATTTGCAAATATATTGGATCTATAGATTAATATGGAAAGAATTGACATCTTAAAAACATTGGGTCTTTTGTTATTGGTATATTGGCATATTTATTCATTTATTATGGTCTTGTAAAATTTTTTTCAGCATATTGTTTTAGTTTTTAGTATACTAGTCTTGCAATCTTTTGTCAGATTTATTTATCCCTTAGTATTTTCTATTTTTTATGTGATTACAATTAAGATTGCCTTTTATGTCAATTTTTGGATGTTTGTTTCTGGCATATAGATACACAATTGATTTATGCATATTGATGTTATATCCTGCAACTTTGCTAAACTCATTTATTTATTCTATTATTGTAGATGGTACTTCATTTTCTTAAGTCAGGGAGTCTGATGGGCCCTGCCCCAGTTCCCCATCTTTGAACCATAGCCTAAACATACTCAAGGCAATTGTAGGGCTCAACTTGTTTGTGTTTTATCCCTAGCAGAGATCACTATTCCTCATTTCCTGATGTCTTGAAAACCATTGTCCAGTGTCTTGAAAACCATTGTTTCACATATTTTGTCCATTTGAGGGGTTGTTTCAGGCAGATAGGTAAATTCAGTCTGGAAGAGGAAAGTTCTGGGAGTTATTCACCTCTGCATTGAGGTGCCCTAGGTAGCCACTGCTCTTCCAGCCTGGATCCCAAGAGGAGGTATTGAATGCATGGAGCAGTATGACCTCAGCCAATCTGCTGATCTGCAGCCTGAATTGCAGTCCTGTGAATGTGTGAAATAGAATGGGTTAATAAAAATTGTTTTCTAAGCTCCCCCACAGAGATTCAGATTCATTGTTCATTGGTATTAAAAACAAACATACAAACAAACACATGAAGGAACAAAAATTTCTCAGTCGAGGGGGTGGGGGAGGGATAGAAGGAAATAAAAAGATTAAAAAAATATTCCCAGTCAATTTTAATGTGTTCTAGGCTCTATGATAAAACACTATTCAAAGAGAGCAATGTCGATGTGGTTCTTAAGAAGTTACGGGCAGGATACAGGCAATCAGAAGATAGGCCAACATTTCTTTGGAAAGGTGTTATGAAGAAGGAATAATGAGACTTTCTGTCTATCTTTCTGAAAACTTGTTTAGTTGAAAGGGGGGAAGAACTTTTATTTTTAAAACTGCCAGCAGTTTATTTTTCCAGTTGTTATAGAGGTAAAGCTAGAATTCCACGCTTGGGAACAGATTGCTCTATTTGTGTGTGTGTGTGTGTGTGTGTGTGTGTGTGTGTATAACTTTTTTTAAAAGAAAATAAAGCACTTTTATGGGACTCTTGGTTATGTAAAAGTAAAGCTAAGATTCTGATATGGAATGGAAAGATTTAAGACAATGAAGAGGTAAACAACTTTCTATAAAGATGTTTTCCTTTTTTGAAAAAGTGAGCTTATCCTCATCAGATAATAATCTAACCATTGGGGTATGGGAAAGAGACAGGAAATAATTGGAAAACTTATTTTTCTCTCTCCTCCTAGTCCCAGTTTGGCCAAGGCAAGGGATACTGGATTCTGGGTGGGAAGGGACACTCAAAGGCCCTCCTTGGTGGATGAGTAGGCTGGTCTGACTGCAAGGTGGTGTACTGTAGAGGGTTAGACCTTTGAACTCTAGGAGCATTGATGATCAGATTCAGTTTTAAGTTTTCTAAGTTGCTGTTCCTTTGGCTATATTCAACAGTTTGTTGATGTTTTCTTTTAAACACCACAGCCAACTCATCCCTGTATTTTGTTGAACTGAGGAAGTTTTCTCTTTCCAGGTGTGACAGAGTTCTAAGGTGTCTCCCAAGATTCCTTCTCCCTGGTGTTCATGCCATGCATAGTGCCTTTCCCTTGAGTGAGGGTGGAACCTAAGCATATTATGGGATATCACTCCCATGATTATGTTATTTCATAAAGCAAAGGAATTTTGCAGGTGTAATGTAGGTTCCTAATCAGTTGTCTTTGAGTTAATCAAAAGGGAGGTTACATGGGCAGTCCTGACCTACTGAAGGGAGCCCTTAAAAGAGATAATAAACAGCAGCAGATACTCTCCTAGTAGCCTTAACCAAGTAAGTTGCCATGTTGTGAGAGAAGGGGGCCATGTATTAAAAACCTGAGGGCGGCTTCTAGGAACTGAGAGCAGTCTCTGGCCAACAGCTAGCATGAAAACAGGTATCTCAGACATCTGACCAAGAACCAGTGAGCTGGCAAGAGGATATTGGTCTTCAAATAAGATGATAGCCTCAGCTAACACCTTAATCACAGCCTGGAGAGATGAGAGCAGAGGAATAGTTGATCTGTACTTGGAATTCTAACCCACAGAAACTGAGAGATAATAAACGGTGTTGTTATAAGCTGTCAAGTTTGTGGTACTCTGTTAAGCAGCAATAGAAAACGAATACACCAGTAGAGAGCCAAATAGCATGGGAAAGCAGCAGCTTCCAGAAGCAGATATGCAGCAACAAAGGGTAAGGAGTGATGACCTGGGGAAAGAACACAGGCTGAAGAGGGAAGCAGCAATTGGAACAGGTTTGTGGGATGTTTTCTTGGAGACTCATACAAATATTTAAGAAACCCAAGTAGATTTTGTATTTTATGCAATTATATCAGAGAGAGAGAATCAGACTCATTTGTTCACTGAGGAAAAGTTTGGTATCTGATTTTTGGAGAACTTGATGATTTCCATGTCATATTTTATGTGCCTGGCATTATACTTAGAGCTGGATATTCACTGGTGAGCAAGACAGACAATTCTTCTGCCCTCCTAGACTCACAAAGTAGTGGAGAACACAGTTTATTAATTAAGCACTTACAATAGACCATAAGTGCTGTGATGGAAAAAGGGCAGGATGGTATAGGAGCATGTAGCAGTGGCACAGAATTTAGGGATCCAAGGACCCTTCTTAGAAGAGTAGATACATCACCTGATCCTTACAGAGGAACTGGAGATAGCCAAGTGAACTGGTGATGGTGGCACTGTCTCCTTGAAAGAAGAAATAGCATGGCCAAAAATAGAGAAGCAAGGGGCAGCATCACTTTTGAGGAACTGAAGGTGGTTCAGTACTGTATGGTGGGAGTAGAGAGCAAGGGGAGGGAGGGTGGAGTGGCTAGAGGCTGGCGAGATAAGCTGGACGTAGGTTGTGGATATTGTGATAAACCTTATCAAAGGGTTTAACTTTTTACTGACAGCAAGGGAAGCCACTGAAGAATTTTAAGTGATGATGGGCATAAAACATCCTGTAATTAAAAAAATATATCATTTGGATTGTAATGCCAAGAATGAATTAGAGCAGGACACGGCTAGAGGTAAGAGGACTAAAAATGATGAGTTTCTAAAGTCCTTTCAAGGTAAAGCTAAGAAAAAACAAAATAGAGCATATTGTCATGGCAGTGATTCAGTACTGATTTTTATTTTAAGGTAACTTTTAGAGTAGACAACTCTCTGTCTTAGTTGGTTCAAGCATTTTGATACTGCCTCCTACCCAAGATCAAGTTGTGGCTGAAGCCTTCCTCAGTAGCTTTTAAGCACATGTTCTCTTCCTAGTATAATTAAGCAGGTCCTTCTATGTATGACAATGGATGGTGTATGACTTCTTCAGGAGTTTGGTCCTGACTTGTCTTGTCTTGATATGGAGCCAGAATTCCAGTTGCAGTATATTCTGAAATGCACTACTTTTATTTAGGACTAGCTCATTAGAAGCAAAGGAGAGCAAAGGGCCACCCTGCTGTTACTTTGTGAGCATCCATCCTCTTTCTCACCAACATTGTATATTAATGCTTACTCTCAAACCTTTGGAACTCTTAAATCATTTTTATTCTTCAGAGTGTTCCAAATGGAAAACAGACACTGTCCTGTCCCATCAGTTGTAATATGAATGAAGAATCAGGGTTTGTTAGGGAAAACGCAGGTATAATTTTATTTTAAAAGTTACTATAACAAAAATTACATTAACAAATACATAATTCAACTTCAAGGCAGAAGGCTGGATTAGAACTGGAATGCCAAAATGTATCTGAATTGAAAAAAAGTTTTGATTTATTAAAAGTAATTAATTGGAGTGATCCAGGAGAAAGATTTTGAAGCTGAGTTGACAGTCCATGGGAAAGATGGTTGTGGGCAATTAGTGATGTATGCCTGGGCTATATTCTTTCTTCAGCAGCCTTCTAGATCTGAATTCTATGCTCTCTATCTGGATAAGAACAGATCTATGCAACTGAGACAAAGTTGAGGGTTGCATGATTTGTATTATTCAAGGCAAAAATTCCACTTTTTTCAAATTCATAGTGTTTACACTTGTGCAATTGGAGAATAATTTCTTACTGGAGCAGGAAGGTCCTGGTCAGGAGAAATTTGCTGATGTCACTTACATAAAATGTTGATGAATCATAAGAGTCCAGTGTTAAGTACATAAGACTTGCCTTATACCTATCCTAATTGTGTCATTGTGAGTCTAATCTTTATCATTTGACTTAGATGAGATTATTCTAGGAATTCCATATTAAACCGGAATATATATGTTTTCACTTTACCAGAGAGTCTTACGTTGGGAAAGATAGCAAAAAACCATTTTGTAGCAAAGAATCATTCTGTATACCAACATGTAGGCTAGGACTAACTCATGGTCTCTTCTGATTCAGGGTTTTTAGCTATGCTCTTTTCCCTGCTTGGGATGCCCTTGAACTTATTTGGATTCCCTCCTCCCTTTTTTCCTTCCTCCTTCCTTTCCTCCTGTCTTCCCTTTTACAGTTGTTCAAAAGTGATTTCCTCAGAGAGACCGTCTCTCACCTTGAAGACTAGATCAGGTCTTCCTGCTCACGTTTTCGTTGCTCTATTTACTGTTCTTTCATAACACTTACTGTAGTTTGTAATCATATTCTTTTGTGATTATTTGGTGAAGGTCTGTCTTCCCCACCAAACTGTAACTGTCATGAGACTGAGTTTATGTTTGGTTTGCTTATACTTTATGCTCGGAGCTCAGGCACATCTATATGGCTCGAACAGAGGAGGAACTCAATAAATATTGAGTAAATAAAAATTATACATAATTTTAATATAGTAAAACAAGGGCAAATAAAGGTTATACCAATAATAGAGAAGTCTTTACCAGGGATTTAAAATTTGAGCTATCTTCAGGGACGCGTACAAGCTAACTGTGGGAGGGAGAGGAGGAGCAGTCTGTAAAGCAAGACCTGCATGTTGGCAGAGACACAGTGTGTAGCAGAAGAAGAGGAGCAATAGTTGTGTGTCTGACGTACTGAGGGCATGGAGGGACGAGGCGGGAGTGGCCTGCAGGTCCGTTAATGAAGGCCTTGTGATTCCCTTGTTTCGGTATTATCTTCCAGAAGGTTATGGGGAATGGTTGATGAATTTTAAGCAGAGCCTATATGATCACATTTTTGCTTTAGAAAATTCATGGATTTGAAGGAATGAGCCTGGCATCTGGGACCACAGTTAGAAAAATATTGCAGCCTTTCAGGCCAGAGATGAAAACAGCATTAACTAAAAACATGAAGTGGAACTAGAGAAAAGGAGGTAAAATTGAGAAATATTTCACAGGCACAATCTACAGGTGGCTGATGGGATGGAAATGGGGAACTGTGCGCAACAGACACACACTATCGAGGGGGCAGCCTGCCCTGGGTTCAGCCCGCCCTGGGTTCAGCCCTGAGGAGGGAGGTGGGTAGGTGTTAGGAAAAGCCAGGCAGGGGAGGGTTAGGACACTGCATTGGTATCCTTTTACATTCCATAAATGCTTATCACTCCTTTTTCTTTATTTTCATGTGGCTTTGAGGCATGAAAGAAAAGTCACAAAATTAATCTAGGAAGGTTTTTGATTGGGAGTAAAGCAGTAAAAATAAATTTTACTTAGGCCTTTTAATTTTGACCAGGGCTTTTCCATTGTCGGGGAAAAATATTTAATCAGAGATACAGGCAGTTTCTCTGGCTGTGGTTTTCTCTGACTATAAATTCTCTGAGGAGAATGAATAAATTATGGAAAATAATTGAGATGTGAGGTTGGTTATATGCTAAGTTGCATAAAAGGCTGAGAGGCCATAGTAGGATGGATGGGAATGATGTGTTCTTGACTTTGGCATGTGTATTTGCATTAGAACAACATGTCATTCTAAGTATTGAGAACTTGGTGGATGATTTATTGTATTTTAAATATCACATGAGACCTAAAATAGTGCTAAGAGACTCTATAAATGATTGACTTTTGTTTTATCCCTGTTCATGGAAGAATGGATAAATATCATGATTCCAATTTGAAATAAGAGGTACAACAAATTGACTAAATTTGTCGATTCCAAAGTCTGCAGAGAGTCCTAGTCCTAGGAATGTAAACGTTAAGCAAATTTTGGATCTGACAGGGTAACTGCAATTTCTTCCCTTGTGCTACAGGCACAGCATGTACCTTCTAATAGCCATCCTTCATTTCTGATTCAAATCCTTCAAATTGATATAAAAGCATTTAATGGGCTTTTAAAGGAGTATCCCCCTTAAAACAAGCTCTCTAATGAGTAACAAAGCTAGCTTACTATTTAAAAGAAAGCAGATTTTCCTGAGACTCGGAAGACCTGAATTATTTCCTCAGCTCTCCAGGGACAAGGAATATAAAACCTTGCGCTCTCTCTCTGAGCTTTGTATGTCATTACTGGTGTACAAAATCTGGTTAATCATCCTCCCACTGGCATCCCTTGCGGGAAGGTTGTGCAGACAGATGTTATCGTATCTGAAAAATGCTGTAAAAGAAAATCTCTTCATGAATATAAAGGAGTAATGCTGCTGCCTTGGCCCTAAATGCTCTAATTTCATACTGTTGGATACAATATGATTTCAGAACATTCTTTCTCCAATGCTTGAAAACATCTTTCTCAAGATTTCAAGTGAAGGAGACTTGTTCCTGAAATGGTTTTATGAGTGTAGGTGTCATGGCACCCTCTGCAAAGAGGTGAAGGCGTGCTGATGTTGAAGCAGTCATTGTGCTTTAGAGTGAGAAGGCTGTGCTGGTGCCTGCCCAAGTATCTGGCACTTAGAAGCAAGAATTTACGTCTACTACCAGAGCAGATGCTGACTGACTCTGCCCATAATGATGCATCCATAAACCAGCTGTGCTCAGCTTTGAGCTAAGCCATCTGACTGTTTAAGCATCCCTGTCTTGAATTTATATCCAAGGAATATCAAACCTTTAGGACAATGACAAATTGAAGTGGACCTTCTTGGGATTAACTGATACTGGCTTGTCAGGCGGCTATAAGCATTGTTGTAAAAGGTTGGCAATAATCAGTCCTTCTAATGGTAAGTGAAAGCATTTAATTGGATACTGAGATGTGATTGGGATGAAATGTCAAGGGGAAAGTGAGAAATTCAAGGTTGTTGGTCTGCCCAGTCTTATTTTAAAAGAGACATATGCTGGAAAGATCTGTGGTTTAGCATTCTGGATTTGGCATTAAAGAGGAGTTTCAGGGCTTGATAGTTTTAGCCATGGTCCCCAAACTATATCAAATTTAATTACCTCCTTCCCTTGGCTGGACTAAGAGAGATACTTGAACAAATAGAAACTTGCTCTGGGGAACATTAATGTTATAGTTATTTAAGTTTATTGGAATATGAATCATCGAACAAAATTGAGCAAAGAAAATTTTAGCATGGTATACATTAGATTAAAAAGCAAATACAAGTAATTATTATTGTTATTATTATTATTTGTATATTTAGCCTAATGTGTAAGAAATTTAAAATGGCACTTCTATCTTTAAAATCAGTGGATAAAGTGTTCTAGCGTTTTTGATGGGCTGTTTATTAAATTGATATAGCTAGTCAGCCTCACAACACTTCAAGTATCATACATGTCCATTAAGGTCATCTTCAAACTACTGCACTTATTTCTAACTAATGGCACATTCACAGATCTTTCATTATGGGGAAGCTGTTACAATATGAAAATAGAATTATTTTTTTACTTTAATAGCAAACACTGAGAGGTTGCATTCTTATGCCTATAGTACTGCTTAAGTTGGTTGTGATAAGAGAGAAAGTTTTTTCATTTGTACCTGATTTTATAGCACCATTAGTATTATGTTACATTTGGGTACAGAGCAGTGATTCTTGGGTGCTGCAGGGAAAAAAGTCACTGATAAAGTGTTCAATGATGGTGTCAGAGATTACTAAGTAACCAAAAGCAAATTATAAATTTTTCTTTCTAGAAATTCAGGGCTCAGGAGGACCACCAAATAGATAAAGAACTCATGGTAATCTTTGAGTGGGTGATGGAGTTACAGACTGATGCCCTAAATCATCCTCTCTTCCTGTACAGGGAAAATTCCCCTCGCATAGACTGGTGAAAAGATGGAGGTCTCTGGGATGAAGAGAGCTGGATTTCTGCTTCAGCTCTATCTTTCACAGCTGCTCCCCTGGATAAGTGATTTTGTTTTCTGTAAAATAAGGCTAGTCTTACCTTTCTCACAAGGTCATTGTAAACATTGATTAAGGCAGCTTTTTATGGATGAAGACAGTCAGTATAGATCTGACATATAGTATTTGCTAAATAAATGAGACTTCCTTTCTCTTTCATTTCCCCTTCCTGCTTTAGTATGTAAGGACCTTCTTCAACCCAACTCCCTCCTCCTATCCCCAAGTGTGGCTGTCAGTTGCTTGGTCATGAGCTCTTTTTGAGTTATTTTTGAGCCCAGGCTTAGTGACATTGAGCTGGGCTCCGAGATTGGCCTTTTTAAAATTGAAAAAAATTTTTAGTTTTTCTATAATTTGTTCTGTTATAGACCCAAAATGTACTAGTTATGTAATTATTACAGTGATTATAATATTTGGGTTTGTTTTTTCCCCAAATACCAGACCCAAAGTTACAGAGGACTTTGTTTTAGGTTTGACAGGCCTCCTATCACCAATAGCCAATTAAATGGCAGATGAACAACATGAAAACATGATGACATAGATCTTTCTCAAACTAGCTTCTTAAGATAATACTCACAACGGTTCATTCACATTAATAGTTTGTGTTCCTTGGTGTAGAATAGTTCCAACCACAACATTAATAACAAAATCAGAGTCCATTTCTACAAAGGAACACGATCAGAACGACATTCCTCCGTGAATTCTGATAGTTGCACTTTGCATAAGCTGGTTTTAGTTCTTTGGTTGATTAACATTTATAGCAAAATTATTTCAGAATAATTTTTTTCTGTGAATAAATCTAAGTGTGAGATGGTTTATAGTAGTATTTTAATGTAGTAGATACGCAAATGGTTGTAGATCAAAGCTAGTCTAAGTAATATTGGAAAGAATATTTTTTATAAATAAACCTGAATGCTAAATTCTGGTATATTTCTAATTGGATATTGTGGCTACATTTGAGTTTTGGAAAGTTTCTGAAGAGTTGAAGTTACTTGATAAATTAACTTTCAGGGGTCAAGGTATGAGATCAATATTCTGGAAGTTCCGTAAAAAGAACTTTATATCAATAAATAATGTTTCAGTATTTTTACTTCAACTTTTGCTGCCTTTTGCAAGCTGGAAGCTAGCAATTCTAAAATAACACATTTTAGCCTATACTAGCAATTATTATCTTTGCTTTGGCAATAAATACCTTCCTAAATGTCTATATTTTATTTACTGAAAACTCAACAAATGGTATCCTGGAAGGGAGAATTTTCAGGATGCTATTGTGGGTCATAGCATGAGATTTTATATTATTACATAGTACCATGTAAAGACTTTCTCCTGAGAAGGAAGGAGCAGTAATTACTTCATTAGTTGCATAAGAGAGTCATAGGTCTGAAGCATAAATTGATTCTGATTCACCAAGGATATTATTAAGCTGTCAAAATCTGTCAATATGGAGTGTGACAACATCATGTAAAATACCATTAAAGGGTCATTAACAAGGTCTTCAAGCTCATGCTTAGCATTTTCTCTGAGTTCCTAATGAAACTTTTCTCAAAACAGCATTTAAGTCAGATGTCTCATAAACTTTAATGCTGTTAAAAGTTTGCTATTGTAAAAAAGTGTGTCTTTTTTTGAGTTTTTGAGTCCCTATGTCAGCCAAAATGGAACAGCAGTTAAGTACCAACCACAGAAGTTTTCAAATCTTGAGATTTACACCCATTATTTTTAAAATCCGGTAAGCTCTGAAGATGGGCTGCAGTTGGTACATACTGGTTTGTATGTAGAGACTTAAAACATTCCTTTGCCAACAACAGTCATTGAATTTTTGCCATTACTTTGATAGATTTTTTTTCTGTAGCAGAAAAGGAAGTACAGTTTGTAATGAAAATTTATTTTTTTTCATTACACTGTCAATTACTGAGATCCGTGGTATTTGCAAATGAGTGTCCAACAAGAAAGTTAGCGCAATATTTTTTTCCTTTCTGTAGAAATATCTGACAACCACAGAAAAAAGAAGTGAGTCATTACCATTTTTCTTACTGCCGTGAATATAACTCAAAATGCCAAATTGATTGAGTCTCAGCATTGTAGGTGATGGCAGCTATGATGCAAATAACTTAGTTCTTCATTTAAATGGCAGACATTTAGAGATTAGAGCTATTCTATCATTTTAATGAACACTAAGAAAAAGTTATCTATGATGCATGGAATAATAAGTCGCATTCTTTGAAAACAATAATAATAGTTGGAGCTGTCAAAAAACTTTATGAAACTTTGAATAACTAAACAAAATTTCATATACTTGTTCCTAGCATTTAAAAAAAGATAACTAAGATATAGATTGGAAAAAAAATAAACACCTGATGAGAATACATTGACCTGGGATGATCCAGATGGAATAGGCCCAGATATAATTTATTTGATAAGATTCTGGGAGTTGAGACCATATTCACCTGATAGAAGGAGAAATTGGGAGGATCTATACAATTGTCAAGTAAGGATTAATTATGAGTGCTGAGTCAAATAAAAGAGTGGAAATTGTATGATAACCTTGAAAATCAGAGTGAGCTGAGCTGGGAAGGTAAGAGAGCTGTATACAAGAGTATAAGAGGAGATTTAAAGCAATTAATAAGATATTATATAATGGCATAAAAATTTAGGTGTGATCTAATTTTTGAACATAAAAACAGAGCATGATTCCTATCCTGAATGGTATCTAATAAGAAATTAATTAATTGATTTAACAAGACTGTACTGGTGTCATGACCACTGATGTTTAATTAGAAGCTGATTGCTGATTATGCCAATTTCATACCTGGGAAGTTTCCAAGGGGATGCTCCTACCTTTTGAAACTTATTTTCACTTTGAGAGTGATAATAATTATTTGCTGGCAGACTAAAAAGAAACTGGACTAATAAAATAAAAATCTCTCTCTGCTCTGAGAAGAAATGAGAGATCTTTAGCACTGACTGTTTATCATTAGGGGCTAAGGTAGCCCATGTAAAATTTGAGAGGAGGCGTTACCAAAACTTTTTCATGTGCTGTTGATTATTAAGAGAAGGGCTTGCCTTGGCTGATCACATGCTGCGGGGATGATATTAAAACTATTCAACAACTTGTGCAATATGCTTACCAACAACTAGAGTAATGCCCACTGTAGACAACCACTGTGGTCCACTGATGCTTCCAGACTGAAAATCAGTTCCTCATGGCTGGCCCAGTATGTTTTAGCGTGTGGTCTGGACCAAACATAGGCTCCATTCTAGGTGAGTGAGTGTAAATTAAATGTTGGTTTCCTATCACTAAAAAGGTGAACATCACTGAACATCATACCTATATTAAGACAACACCATGTCCACCTGCTTACTAGTGTCTGAAAGTGCTTGAATATGTGATAATTTCTGAGATGATGCTTATGAGGCAACATAAAAGACAGTGGGTAGCACAGAGCCTGCTTAATATCACTTAACATCACTTGTTTTCATGCAATAAACAGGACTGTAGGCAATATGCTCCATTTTGTCAATTAAATTATTTTGTTAGTTGGATTATTTTTGCCAAAATTTTAAACATGTAACAAGTCAAATCAAGTAAAAATGAAATCTACCATGAATTTGTACCTTCCTGTTCTTAAACTAGTAAACTTGAGAAGATGTCATTCTTATTTTGTATCAGTAAAAGAAGGGATATTTGTATATATAGTTTATTTGGGTTAATAATATTTCAAAAATAAAACTTAAAAAATTTTGAGGATTGGGAATAAGAAGCAGTTTCTCATGGAAAGGAGGAGGGAAAGAAGAAAATAACAATAGACAACATCCATGAAACTAATGGACCTGAAAGATGGTAATTATTATGGAGAAAAAGTTTGAGTTCTCAAAAGTCAGAGTTTTGGAAAACGATATCTACAGAGTATCTGGGATTTATTCCTTTGAACCAATGATTCAACTTGTCAAATTCTCTGTTTTGAACTCCATTAAGGTCTCTCAGAAATATTCTTATAGGTTATTACAGACTGTTTTGGAGAGTTTCTCTCCTTTAAATTTCTTTCTCTTGACTTCCAAAATATTCGGCACTTTTTAAACTCATTACACACTTGTGGTCACTGACCTATTTATTGCCCAGGCGCGGATGTGCTTTGGCCGCCACAGACACTGTTCACTCTGGGGATCTAGAGGGATCCAGAGGTATGACAAAGGCCCACAGGGGCCGATGTGGCAGGGGCAGTTCAGGGAGCATGTGTGGTTTACATCATCCGACTAAGAACGTACATTTCTTGTTATAAATAGAATGATGAGACATTTCATTTGTGTAGTAAATCACAGTTTCAAATGAGCTAGTTCACATGTCACCTTTGTGAAGGCTTTATTTTTTTCCTTCTTTAGATATCTCCAATAATTTACACATACCATTTTAATGGTATTTTTTTCCATTTTACTCTATTCATATGTATCTTCTCCTCCACTGGGCTATAGTAAAAGGGCCCAAGACATCTTTTAGTCATTTTTATATCCCCATATCTAGTATGGTACTTGGTATAGTGGTACCTTATAACATTTTGTTTGTTGTTTCTTTTGTGTGTTTTGAATAATGAACATAAGCTTTGCAATAGATAGAGCTGTTTTTCATAGGCTCTCTTGCCCACTTAAACATTAATGATTGTGACCACCTAGAGGGGTGGGAAAGGGAGGGTGGGAGGGAGATGCAAGAGGGAGGAGATATGGGGATATATGTATACGTATAGCTGATTCACTTTGTTATACAGCAGAAACTAACACAACAATGTAAAGCGATTATACTCCAATAAAGATGTTAAAAAAATACAAAACATTAATGAAACTTCATATTCCTTTTTTTTATGGTAATTCTTTGTATTGCTTTATTGTACAATTGCAATGCCCCCTTATCATCTTCTCGAATCTTCTTCCAAGTTGTGCTCACTTTAGACACACTGGAAAAGTAAATGATTATAAAGCAAACAATTAAAGCACTACAAAGAGCTAAGATGCATATGTTACAGAAACATTAACAGTGCAAAAAAGAAATTTCTATTAGCAGTGCTTCTCAAACCTGGCTATACATTAGAATTGCCTGGGGCATGCACTTAAAATTTAAGGATGGCCCACGCCTAGTCACTTGGGTTTAATTGATCTAAAATGGGGGCCAGGGCTCTGTATTTTTTTTAAAAGCTCACCGTTAAGTAATTCTAAGTGGATCCAGGCTTAAGAACCACTACACTTCGTACTTCGTTTTTTCACAATATCCACAAATATCAAATAAGAAGCCCCATTGTATATATGGCACCATCTTGGTTATTTATTAACATTAGACAAATTTCAAAGAACTTGAGGACACACTGCTATTAGGAGAAATCAATTTAAAAAATCCATTTTGTTAACAGAAATGTTGTGATGTTGATTATCTCTCACGAAGCTGGCCAATAATAAAAATCAATCCTTACTTATGTCTGTTTTGCTTCAGCTATATTTCATGGACCAGTGTAAAGTAACACAAAGAGTACCTCTAAAAAATTTTTCAAAAAGCCGAAAATGCACCCAGTTGAGTTGGAGGCAATCTAATTCAATAGATTAGATAATCATCTTAATTCTCAGTTACTTCATCCTAACAGGTTTTCTTTGGTGGAATGAGAAAGGGGGGTCAGTATAAGGTTTCTAAGAGACAGTAATAATCAGACCCATTTGTGGGTTTCTGTATTTTCATCACTGTCAAATTTACTGTCAAATTTGAAAATGGCCTAACAAAACCAGAAATTATTTTATACTTTCAAGTGTGACAAAAATCATAATGCCTGGGATTCCCTGGTGGCGCAGTGGTTGAGAGTCTGCCTGCCAATGCAGGGGACACGGGTTCGAGCCCTGGTCTGGGAGGATCCCACATGCCGCGGAGCGACTAGGCCCGTGAGTCACAACTACTGAGCCTGCGCGTCTGGAGCCTGTGCTCCGCAACAAGAGAGGCCGCGATAGTGAGAAGCCCGCGCACCGCGATGAAGAGTGGCCCCCACTCGTCACAACTAGAGAAAGCCCTCGCACAGAAATGAAGACCCAACACAGCCATAAATAAATTAATTAAAAAAAAAATCATAATGCCTATAGGACCTGTACACCAGACCTAGGCTGTTGTTTTATAGTTAAGACTAAAAGATGTAGCTTACCTATGAACAATTTCAGAACCAAAGGAACAAAGATCCCAATCTAACAGAAATAGTTTTCTAATAGCATAGATATGAAATTTGAAATAACTGGATTAAATGCATACTCTAAAAATTATCTTTCTTTCCTCTTAGTGACACATAGGTAGTAAAATACCAGCAACCAGACAAAAGTCATCACCTCAATTGAACAATAGTGCAAGACTACCCTGCTATGTCTTTGCATGAGCTGGTGGTGCTGAGCCACCTAACAAAAGTGTTCATGGCTTACACTAATGAACTCAAAACAACAATACTTACTTGATTAAGTCCATATCACTGAGCTGTGTTAAAATATTTGCTAAGGGATGTCTGAGTCCCCTTCGAAAGAGTTCACTGAGAATATCTACACACTTTAGGCCTGTTTTCCTGCCAATTATATTCCGTAGTCTAAAATTTCCACTGGATATAAATTCCCTCAGCTTCTCCCAGTCTATTTTAGGATTTTGTTTACATTTTTTTTTTTAATGTTGAACAAACCACTTTTTCAGAATGAAGAGCCGGCAGCAAGTTTTTGTTGGGATCTTGGTCTGCGCTTTGCGTCCATAGCGGGCAAGATTGTGGACTGTCACTGAAATTTTTCACCAGGGGAAGGCTACTGTCTTCATGTTCATCGAGGCCACTTTGTTGGGAAAATGAAGAGTAGCCACTGTCTTCATAAGGTCCACTGGTCTCTAGTTCTTCTATGTCATTTGAACTGTTAAGTGTCGTACATGTTGATTTTCCTTATTATGCCAGGGTTTGCTTTCAGTTTCAAGTTCTACGATCCTGGGGCTCACAATCGGTGACCCAAAATCTGATAGCCTTTCATAGTCTTTAATGCAGTCTATATAAGAACCTTCCAAATATGCAGTAGTGTAGGAACCTTGTCTTCTGTCATCAGGCTTTACCGGTTTAATTCCAGAATGAACGTGGTAATAGTTAAAATCCCACTTCATTTTGACGGAGAGAGTGGGACTTTCTTCTTTACAACCGTCCGAGGGGCGAGGGCGCCGTAGCTGCAGTGGCAGGAACCGGAGGGCGCCGTGGGGAGCAGCTGCAGGGGCGCCGGCTCACGCCAGGGCAAGTGGGGTCCGCCTCAGGTGAGGGAGCTGCACCTGCGGCAGAGAAGCAGGCCACCCACTTCTCAGAGCTGTGGAGACTTCACATTTCTGATTTTGATTGTTAGTTGGGTAATCAAAATATAACCATGTTATGTTCTAAGGTCAGTTCTTTCTGTTTTTAATTGTATGCTTTCCTTAATTTGTGCTCATTTCTAAGTTTTTGAACTGTGTTTTTATGTTTATTCTTTTAAAATTTTCATTGTGTTTTTCTTTTATTAAGAATATAACCCCAATAACTCTTGTTTATTCCCCCAGATACAGAAATATGTGATGGTTATGTTCTAGTTTGTTGAAATTTTTAGTTAGTTAAAATTAGATTCTGGTGAAACTGTTAATTGACATGGGGTAGAACTAGCATGTTGGAAACTGGGGTGTCTAATGCCTGCGTTGAGTACAAACCTTGATTTTTTTTAAGCATAGAAGCAGCCTAGGGATGTGCCTCAGACACAGGAAGACTTTGGGCTTTATCACCCGGCTAGACTCACAATAGGGAGGGTGTTGGTCCCCAGGGTGAGTACTAAGTCAGTCTAATGGCTACCCCTCTAGCTACTGATATACAGGTGGCAAAGGAAAAAACTGTGAGCTATAATTGCAGAGTGCCCTCTTTTCCTCATCTTTTATGGAGAGTCTTCCAAACAGATATGGTGCTTGTTCTTTGCAGGGAGATATGCCCCCACTGGCTATCGGCGTGTGTTGTGAGCTAATTTAGGTTCACTGAACATACCTGAAAATCTCTATAGCTAAGCCCCTTATTTCTGTGTATGAGATTTTTATTTTGTGAAATGGATACAGTAAGCAGGAAGAATCAAATACTGCTCAGGTAAGATTTCTACTCAGAAGCTTTTTCAAAGGAGCCTATGAATTATAATGCAAAAGGACATTGCACTCACTGCATGGTGATCTGGTTCTGAAAGCAAAGCCTTTCTTGATAGCTAGAGGACAAGTAATTCTAAAGATCAAAAAACTTGTTATCATACCAAGAAACCTAAATCTGTGCCTGTGTATGTATTATTTTCCAAAATGTTCAGTTATGTATTATTCTCTGTCACCTCAGCGTTCAAAAACTAAAATGAACCATGGGATGGGGGGACAGTAATATCACTACAGCCCATCCTGGGCAGCCAGGTGGATTGTTTTTAGGCCACCTCAACTTATCCTTCATTGTCCTGCTAGCTCCTTTGAAGTAATTCTTAGGTTTCTCTTTCTCTCTCCAGTGCCTGGAGCTTCTGGCAATGTGACCAGGTAAACAATTGACTACAGCAGAAGTAGCAAACTGAGGCCTACGGGCCAAGTCTAGCCCTGGCCTCCTTTTGTACTGCCTGTGATCTGAGCATGGTTTTCACACTTTGAAAAACAAAAAACCAAATAAGAATCTGTGACAGAGACCATAGGTGGCCTGAACCTATGCCTAAAATGCATACTGTCTGGCCTTTGACAGGAATGTTTGCCAACCATTGCCAGCCATCTGAATTTTATTTTGCAGTGGCCTTGCCATCCCTGCCTTCTTTCACAGACTCTTCTGACCTCCTCTTACTACTTCCTGTGCACATCTTGACCTTTAGTGCAGCATCAAACATCCTTCAGTTTCTATCGATACAGGCTGCATCCTCCCTCTCCCCGATGCCTCTGTGTCTTTGCACATGCTCTTCCTGCTTTCTGGAATGTTCTCCACTCTACCCTACATCTTTTGTGATCTGTATCTGTTGTGCAATTTATCTATTTTATATTCATTTCTCTGAATAGAACAATGTACACAATGCTGATAACTAATGAATATTATCTAATAATTAAACCTTATCAAATAAATAATGTTTAGCCAGAGAGAAAATTATAGATACTGGACAGAAAGCCAGTGACAAATTTGTGTTCCTGTTGTCATTGGTCATGTTGCTGTTGATGACAGCTCTCTTCTTACCCTGCCTTGGTTATTTACTATCAGCATAAATAATGCAGTGTTTATTTTTTTTATCTTTCTTTTCTCATTTGTGTTTTATTGATATATTTTTTTCAAAGCACAGAAAAAAGATAAAGTCCAGGGTCTTGAAGATTAGTGGGCTAGTACACTAAGCAATGGTAGGGAAGTAAGATAACATTTCAGGAGAGAAAAAGCAATAGTAACAGCAAGTGATTTTGAAAGGGGATATATGTATCAGATAGTGTTTTTGTTATGGAAAAGAATTAAGATCACTAGCCACAGTTGGCCATTTTAAAGCCCTGAGTGTTGCTATGGCTACACTGAGGAAACTGTTATGGTCACCCTTAGAGTATACACAATGATAAAGGGAATTTAGTGCTTTTAGATACAAATATGAATGATAAAAAGTTTGTTTTTCAAATCAAAAGAAGGAAGTGAAAATGGATTTGTTTGTCTCTACCGGCTCTGGGAATTAGAGTTTGGAAAAACTAAGATAATTGGCATATGTGTTAGGTTACAAAAAAGATGTGGTAATTTAGAACTAATCCCCCAAAAATGATATAATATTCTGTTGTGAAATCTTGATAAGAGGAGCAAAAGGTAGTAGGGAATAAAGTAAACCTAGTACCATAGGTAAACAATACCCAAGTTCTTAAATGACAGTTTAGAAATAATAAAATACAAAAGTGAGTAACCTATTTATTCCTAAGCTTAAATCTTATGTTTGGAACATTCTTATAATTTTAAGCTGTTCAAAAAGCAGTTCTTGTTCATTGCCTGCTTTCCCCTGACCTTTAAGGAATCTGTGATTAAACTCCACCTCCATATATTCCCATTTTAGAGCTATCCAGCAGAGCTGTTCTTTAGTCAATATATGCCTTCATCTCTTATTCTGACTTGACCTGAATTTCTTTTTCTCCTAGAAAAGCCTATTTCAACCTTTGGTATCAAAATCACTCCTTCTGTGGGCAAGTAAAATAGTAGCCAAGTGTCAGATTTCATTCACGTTACTCTCCTTGAAACTCCAGCTATCTCATTTACCTGTTTATCTTTTCGAAGTGGGAAGTAATCAGTATGGTCATTTTTATTATTAAGATTCACTTTTCATTATCATTTAAAAAACATCTAAAAGGATATATCATTCACTGTCCTTTTGAGATGTGAGGTCAATAAGTTATTATGGGGGCTACCCTGGAGGTCCAGTGGTTAATACTCGGCACTTCCGTGAAAGCGCGGGTTCGATCCCTGGTCGGGAAACTAAGATCCCGCGTGCCGTGTGGTGTGGCCAACAAGAAAAAAACCCAAAAAGTTATTATGTGGTGAGCACTAAGATAACACTGCATATTTTATTTATTTTATTTACCTGACTTGGGAAACTTTTGGTCTCATTTAGAGAATATGAAAAAACCTTAACAAGGCTGCGTAAAACTCATTTTACTCAGTATTTTGGTTCATATGTTTGCCAAATTGATACTGTCTAATTCAAAAGGAAAACATGTCCAGGTTTTCATTTTAAGTCCAATGGACCTTTACTGGGTACTAATCTTATTTTTGCTCTAAGTAATTTTATGTGTTTTGAAACTTTGAACTTTGCATTTAAATGTGATTCTAAAATTCCTGGTGGAATTTAGAGAAGAAAGTTCCAAACATTATCAATCACAGCTGTCTATATACCTTTTGACAACTTCTATTGTTCACAATATCAGTTAGGCTTAGTGAGCCAGGAAATGCTGCCCTTTCTTTTACGCTTACCCTTTCGGGGGTGTATAGATAAGGCCGTCAGTGAGCTTGCCAGAATGCAGGCTCATAACCATGGTCTGGGGCAAACCACTGATTCTTCCCTCCCCAGTCACTCTCTTTCAACTGACTGACCAAGAGTGGTCACCTTGAGCTAAGGTCAGCTGGTCTGGGTAGTAACCTTTGCATGCAATGACAGGAAGAGATGAGTTTGGAATATCAGATTCTCTCCCAGTACTTTTCACTATAAAACATGGGTGATCCTTGCAATTAAAGATGGAGGATGAGATGAAAAGGATGCAAAGAGGGGAACTACATGGTAGGGTTGGGACCATGAGGATTTATGAAAAAGTGAAATTATAATCTGGGACACAGATTTTTCCCAGAGATGAAGTGAGAGACCATGTGACCTCTGGGCGTGACTGAAAGGTCAGTCCACTAAGCTACCTCTATGTTTGAGGCAATAGCTTTACAATCCTGTCTCCCCAGCCATTTTCCCCCCAGAGGTTACCTTGAGTTCCTTACAGACTAAAGAATTGACCAGAAACAGATAAAATTCTTGTCGTCTAGACCTCCCTCCCTGAGCAGGATATCAATGTGCTCCATCTTACGCTACCGCTACTGCTCTGTGCAGTCAGTGTGCGCCGTGAACAAGGATCTGACAGGCGGCCATTATCCGTTCAGGGAATGTCATGGGCTTGCTGCTTTTCCTTGGACAGCTGGTCCCCAGAGAATTGTAGCACTGTCAAAATTTAAACATGGCTCAGCTCTCCTTAAATGTGCTTCTGTGAGAAACATAACAGTCTCTTTGTTCTAAATAGGTGATCGAACTGTTTCTGGAATTGAATTGGATTCCATGTGTATTTCATGCTTGGTTTCTCCTGTGTGAGGAAAACACCACCAGCTGAGTGTGCTTGTGGGGTATTTGAGGGGCAAAGGCCCTGCTCTGTCCCCATCCTGATCGCTAACCTCCATGCTGGTACCTTGCTTGCTTGAAAGATATAAGCCCATATTGCTCGAGATACTTAAAATTGTTTAGGGAAGGTGTTGTCTTCTAGCTTACTACCCTCCAAGACATGGGCTTACTGGCTTCTCTTTCCTGTCTCCTGACACTCCTGGGCCTTTCTTCAGGGTTGGTGTGATATTATGATATAATAAAAAGTAGGATATTTGATCTTTGTCCCTAGCTCCTGGCACAGGGCTCCTAAAACTCTTGTAATTTCCTAAGCGATGTGAGTGTCTTTTTGTATGCTAGTGAGATGTCTGGTAGCTGGCAGCGCCTAGATAGCTTCAGGATGAGGGCTGTTCACCAAAATGATGAAGGCACATTTAGAGGGTTGGAAGTTTCAGCCGCACCCCCTGACTTCTGGGAAGGGGACAGGAGCTAGAGATTGAATTAACCACCAATGGTCAATGATTTAATCAATCGTGCCTGTATAATGGAACCTCCATAAAAACGCTAAACCACAGGGTTTGGAGAGCTTCTGGGTTGGTGAACACATCCTCATGCTGGGAGGGTGGTGCACCCCAACTCCAAGGGGACAGAAATTCCTGTGCTTTGGATCTTTCTGGATCTCACCCTGTATACTTCATCTGGTTGTTCATTTGCATCCCTTATAGTATCCTTCACAATAAATGGGTAAGTATAAGTAAATGTTTCCCTGAGTTTTGTGAGCCATTCTAACCTGGGGGAAGGTTTGTAGGAGCTCCTGACTTTGCAGCCAAGTTGGACAGACACTTTTTTTTTTTTTTTTGCCGCATGACATATGGGATCCTAGTTCCCCGACCCGGGCTCGAACCTGTGCCCCTTGCAGTGGAAGCACTCCCCACTGGACCACCAGGGAAGTCCTAGACAGACCCATTACTTGTGACTGACATCTGAAGTGAGGGCTTTTAGACTGAGCCCTAAATCTGTGGAGCTGGACACTAAGTCCTGGTATTGAATTAAGTTATAGGACACTTAGTTGGTGTTCAGAGAGTTGGAAAGTTGATCGACATGGGAAAAAAACCCCCACACATTTGACTTCGGAAGTGCTGAGAGTAGAGAAATAGTTTTCCTTTAACAGTGAATATTTCTAATATACAAGTGGTTCTGGGCACATGGCAGACAGTACTAAACATGAAGAGGAAATCAGGTGGCAATTATATAATGAGCATTTTTATTAAATTCAGGAGTTGCATTCATCCTGTGAGCTTCATTTTTCTTAGGAGGATTTCATTTTCTAGGTGCATTTATTTCATGGAGAGAGGTACTTGGTAAATATATATGTATAGGAATATAAATCATATAATCATAAATTAAATATAAATGCCCTTAAGTAGACATTGTGCTCATTTAATTCTTATAAGAATACTACTGGGTAGGTATTCTAACCTGTATTTTCTGATGAAATTGAGGCTTAGAGTCATTAATGGACACTTCTCGAGGTCTGCTAAGAGGCAGATTTTTTTTTTTTAAAGACCCACCGCTGCCCCTGCCGGCAGCCTCCCTGCCGCCCCTGGGGCCTCTAGCCCCACACAGACAACGCCCGTCGCATCTTTCACTGGCCTGCATCAGCAGCACTTTGTCACCATGACACAATAATCTCTGTCCTGTCTCTGGGCTCCTTGCACTAAGAGGCAGATTTGAACCCGCATCTGAGCTTATTCCAAAGCTTGTAATCTTTCCAGTTACCATAAAGATATGGGAACACAAAAGATTTATCCTAGCATTAGTTTGCAGTGCCTTTAAAACTTCCATTTAGTTTCTTTCTTCTTTTTTGTAAAGTTAATAAAAAACTTAAAAACTCACGTTCACCAGAAGCATTTCATTTCTTAAAACAACAACAACACCTGCACTGGAGGCACTGGTGATGAGTAACAGCAGGCTTCTGAGGGCACAACTCATTGTTCCTAATCGGGTGGTAGAAAGGATTTTTTTCTATTGCCTTGGCTCAAAGTAATTGCATATTTATCTATTTATCTGAGTAATTAATCAGAAACCCAAGTCATCAAAGCAGCAGCTGGAATTCCCATGATGGACTTCCATGTTACATTCACCAATTCTCAGCACTTTAAATGATTTCTTACCCAAGCAGTGTAAAGCCCCATGAATCATATGACCAAGTACTAGCTATAATAGGAACGATTTACCCATCCTGGAGAATGCATTTCAGATGACTTTGCAGGAAATATAAAGAAAAATGATTACAGTAAAGATATTTTTAAACTGAAAAACATTCAGTAGTTTATGTCTCTACAATGACTTTCCTAGGCCTTACATTTATAGTCTAAAAATAACATTTTATAGAAGCAACAGGCGTAATGTTCTATTAATTTAATAAGAAAGAAAGCTCTGTTAAAGCATCTTTGTTTAAAAATGTGCATTTTTAAATGACTCAGAATCAGCATAATGGCCATTTTCCTCAGCTGTCTGTGGATGCATAGGAAACAATGACAGACCCATGGTGTCTACGAACCTAGATTTGAAAAGCAGAACTGCCTTTGACCAAAATGTTGAATGGCAGGTTTATTGTGAATGGAAAACTGTTTTTGAAGACTCAAAATGAATTACATTTATCAGTAATTAAAAATTCAGTTATTATTGAGTTTCCTAAAGTATCCATAAGGACCAAATTTGCTGAAGTTCAAGGAACTTGAATTTTGGAAGCTGTGAGCAAAGCTTGAAAGGCTACCTCTTTCTTTTTTTTATGTTTTTATATATATATATTTTTATTGGAGTAAAATTGCTTTACAATGTTGTGTTGGTTTCTGCTGTACAATGAAGTGAATCAGCGATATGTATACCTATATCCCCTCCCTCTTGGACCTCCCTCCCACCTCCCACCCCACCTATCTAGGTCGTCACAGAGCACTGAGCTGAGCTCCCTGTGCTATACAGCAGGTTCCCACTAGCTATCTCTTTTACACATGGTAGTGTATTTATGTCAAACCTAATCTTACAATTTGTCCCACCCTCCCCTTCCCCCACTGTGTCCACATGTCCATTCTCTACGTCTGCGTCTCTGTTCCTGCCCTACAAATAGGTTCATCTGTACCATTTTTCTAGATTCTACATATATGTGTTAATATATGATATTTGTTTTTCTCTTTCTGGCTTACTTCATTCACTCTGTAGGAGAGACTCTATGGCCATCCACATCTCTACAAATGACCCAATTTCATTCCTTTTTATGGCTGAGTAATATTCCATCTTATATATGTACCACATCTTCTTTATCCATTCATCTGTTGTTGGACATTTAGGTTGTTTCCATGTCCTGGCTATTGTAAATAGTGCTGCAATGAACTTTGGGGTACATGTGTCCTTTTGAACTATGGTTTTCTCAGGGTATATGCCCAGGAGTGGGATTGCTGGGTCATATGGTAGTTCTACTTTTAGTTAATGAAAATAAAAACAAAAATAAACAAATGGGACCTAAAGAAAATTAAAAGCTTTTGCACAACAAAGGAAGCCAGAAACAAGATGAAAAGACAGCCCTCAGAATGGGAGAAAATATTTGCAAATGAAGCAACGGACAAAGGATTAATCTCCAAAATATGCAAGCAACTCATGGAGCTCAATATCAAAAAAACAAACAACCCAATTAAAAATGGGGCAGAAGACCTAAATAGACATTTCACCATAGAAGACATATAGGTGGCCAAGAGGCACATGAAAAGGTGCTCAACATCACTAACTATTAGAAAAATGCAAATCAAAACTACAATGAGATATCACCTCACACGAATGGCCACCATCCAAAAATCTACAAACAATAAATGCTGGAGAGGGTGTGGAGAGAAAGACTACCTCTTATATGTATATTGTGTTAGACCTGCATGATGTTTTATAAATAAAAAGTCAGTGGAAGGATTTCACGTAAAAGTCAGGATTTTTGGCTTCTCTTAAAAAAAATATCAAATGGTGTGGCAACACAGGGTCTATTGTCCCTTTCAGTTGAGGTGTATGCTTTCCATTTCTTATTCTCTTGCACATAGCATGTATGCAAATTCTCTTCTACAGCTGACTTAACTCATTTTAAGTTACCTGACTAGCAGTGTAGGCATTTGAGTTTCAGCCTATATTCTAAGCTCTGCCCACTGCTAGTTCCCAAACCACATGACTTTTGCCTTTTGAGATACTCTCTCAGTCCTTAGGAGATGATGATGGTGATGATGATGATGATGATGATGATGATGATGATGATGATGATGATGATAATGATGATGGCTTTTGAAATTTTGTTCTATTGTTAAGATCCCAGAGACTTTTTGAAATCATACAAACTTTAAAAGGAAAGAGACGTTGACTTAAATAAAATAGAAAGTATTGATGTTAAGATTATGAAATTTGGTAACATTATTTGTTGTGAGAGATTTATGTGTTAAGAAAGGTTTGGAATATATGAGGAGAATCCCAAACAACCTCGGTTATATAAAGAAATTAGCTGCTATTAAGGTTGGCATTATAAGGGGAAATTCTATGCTATAGTTTTGTCTTCCTCAGCCCCTCCACCCTTTACTGTGCCCCCCAACCCCACCCGCCAAATGAATAAGGTCAAAGAAAAACAAGACCCATAGTAATGGATGCTAAAGTAGAAGTTCATCTTCCTATATTTATCATGTTAGAACTGGATTAGAATAGGGTAGGTTGGTAAGATATGGCAAATAAAAATACAGGATGTCTAGTTATCTGAATTTCAGATAAACAAGAAACACTTTTGTAATATAAGTATGTTCCATGCAATATTTAGGGTATATGCTATGATCTGAATGTATCCCCCCCAGATACATATGTTGAAATCCTAATGCCCGGAGTGATGGTATTAGGAAGTGATTAGGTCATGAATGTGGAATCCTCATGAATGAAATTAATACCCTCATAAAAGAGGCTCCAGAGAGATAGCTCATCCCTTCCATGTGAGGACCAGAAAGAAGTCAGCAGTCTGCAACCTGGAGAGGGTCTTCACCAAAACCATGCTAGCACTCTGGTCTTGGACCTCCAGCTTCCAGGACTGTGAGAAATAAATTTCTGTTATTTGTAGCCACCTAGTCTGTGGTATTTTGTTAGAGCAGCCCAGACAGACTAAGATAGTATACTTACACTAAAAATGTTCATTTCTTATCTGAAATTAAAAGTTAAGTTGGTCTCCTGTACTTTATCTGGCAACCCTAGAAGAGGGGAAAGATGCTTCATCAAAGGCTTGGTTATTTCTCCAATCAAGGTTTAGTCAGCAGATGGAAGGCCAGAGGGAGCCTGTTCCCAACCTGAGAACCTGAATATCAGATAAACCAAGTAGAGAAGGCATTTTTGGATATTTCAGGCAGCAGGAAATCGGACTAGGTTCAGACTAGTAGGCAATAGGTTGAGAAGCTTGCAGGTTTTAAAGATAGATGTGTGTTAAAGGCCTGCCTGGAATGATAATAATGATGATGATGATGGTATCTAATGCATGAGCTTTATTGCATGCCAGGCATTGGTCTGGATGCTTCATATATTAACTTTAATCCTCATAACAATCCTGTGAGATAGATACTATTATTATCTCCCTTTTATAGGCAAGGAAACTGGGTACCAAAAAGTAAATTAATTTGCCTAAGTGACCGAAATGGCAAAACCTGGGTTTGTGTTTCATTACTTACGAGGTAAGTGATAGAGAATATCATATAATTATGTATTGCATACTAAGTACTTTATAAATATGTCACGTAATTTTTGCAGCAACCCCATGAGGTAGACATTATTGCCAAAGATTAAAAATAATATAAGCATTGTTTTTAGGGGTAGAAATTGTTAGAAGTATTTTTAATAATACAAACTTCCTACAAACCACTGCCGTGGAGTGACGCTCAGAGTATATTACTTTTCAAGCACCAGAAATTACACTGAGTTTTCTACTTTTAGAAAAAAGAAGATAGAGATGGGAAAAGGAGGAAGAAAAAAAAAAAACCAGAGCAAGTTTATATCATAAATGATTTTCAGTTTGCATCAGGTACAGATTTATAATGTGTTGATATTTTTAATACCAGTCATGTATTATGATTCCATATTTTACAAAGCTCAAAGTTCACCCAACACTTCTGTTTATATAAACACACATATACACATACATATGAACACATATTTATAAACTTATTTTTTAATATGTACTATATGTATATATATTCTAGTATAAAGACAGTTCTGTACAAATGTGAGAGTGCTCTTATCTCCTTGACCTTGTATGCCAGGAAACTTAGGGAGGGTGAACACCCATGAAGAAGGAAAGACGGGAGAGTTGAGACTAGCTCACAGGCGGTAGTCCACCAAAGAGCTTGGTAACCCAAAATGGCATTGTCAGTGGTATTGCCAGAGGCAATATATCCCACTGCCTCTGGATAAACAAAAACTTCAGGTGGGTACCTCAGAGTCTACTTTTATTAAAACTGACTAATTTCTTAAAGATAGAATCATATTTCTGATTCTATATTTTTTTCATCTAAAAGAGCAGGGTTTTATTATTTTCATTTGCCATTATGCTGTAGGATCTCATGAAAATTATGAGTGACTCCCTTCTCTGGGCCAGACTGAGATCCTTTTAATTGCAGAGAGAAGTAAGTATCAGGACAGGAACAGATAAAAACTGGTCAAAGTCTTCATATGACCTTTGATTCCCTCTTTTTAATGAAGTACTCAAAGCCTACTTTTAGCTACCTACTAGGAAGTGAAAGATTTCAGCTGTCTGAGGGTCCTATGTCAAGCCTTGTTAAATGCTAAAGTTTGCAGTGGAAGTCAGAGGGCAACACAGAAACTGACTGCTGGATACTTGTTGAGAATTTCTGGACTATCCTTCTCTAGCAACTTATTACAACCTTTCCAAGGTCCAGAGATGGTAGAGGCTGTGGCCAATGAAGAAATCTTGAGACTCTCTAGGTCTTAATCCTACTGGCTCTTTCTGCTGGGCTCAAAAAAGGGCAAAGTGCAATGCCTTAAAAAAAGGACAAGCATTTGCTTATATAGTTTGGGGCAACTGATATGTTATAGGTGAAGTATGCCTAAGTCAGGGTGTGGGATTTATGTATGTCATTCATTCGCCCTCAGGAAAACATGTAAAAATCTTAAATGAGAGAATGCAATGATCTTAGGCAATCCATCCTGGGGATGGTAATTATAAGTTACTAATATTTTCTTTTCCCTTAATCAGGAAAGAAAAATTATATGGCATGGTCATAGGAGGTTCAGCTCCACAGGTGAACATCTCCCTGCCCCCCACCCTAAACTACCTATAATACTTTAGTATTATACTTTACTCATGAGAAAATTGAGGCTTAGAGAGGTCAAATGAACTTGCTTAGGATCATATACTTGGTTAATGGTAGGACTCCTCAGATTTTTTTAACTCCAAGGCCATGTGCTTTTCCTGTATATCATCTCCCAGGACAAACTGCTCAGTCTTCTCAGCTCCAGCTTCTTCACCAGTAAAACAGTGATGCTATTACCTGCCTTGATGGGCTGTGGTGAGGATTAGAGATAACTGGTATAAAGTTTCCAGTGCAGTGACAGCCCTAGGTTATGCTCAGTAAGTTAGAGCTTTTACTGTTATTAAGCAGGGAAAAAGTAAGTGTCCCAAAAGTAGGTGGGCAAAACACAGTGTCAAGAAAGTCCAGTAGGAGGCACTAAATAGAGGTCTATGCAGGCAATAGTTTCATGGAGTGTGAAAACTATAGTAGGAGCATTTAGCTCATAGAAGGGCTAGACTGAGAATAAAAAAGGGAATGGCCTACTTTTGCAAGAAATGAAGGCAGGAACCTAGAAAGGAGATAACTAAACTTACTCAATCCAGAATGAATTTGACCTTGAATGAATTTTCTTGGAAAAAATGGAACACACCCCTATAAATCCATTGATACTGTGATATTGTTCAAGTATTTGCTAAATAATTGAAATGATTAAGTTAAAATATATTTGCTAATAAAATAATCTAATTGTTTTTTAAACCATGAGCATGAGAACAACACAGGTCACTGGTTTTCTTTTATCATGGTCTGGATTTGGGATTGAAATCATTTTTAATTTGTTATTTCACATGCAATCAGGACTAGAATTTTTCTTTAGTTTTTTTATTCAGTGTAATACAGGTTTGACATTAAAAAGTAATGATGATGTATGACAGCAGCAAGAATACTTTTGTATGTGACTATATAACCTGTCAAAGAATTTGCATCAGGCCTTTCTGAAGTGCTGTCATTCTCATTCACAGTAAAGGCCCTCAAGCCCCTCACTGTCCCACAGTAAAGGCTGTCACCCAGTCAGCACAAATTTCATCTGTGTATGAGTCGGCTTTGATACTGCTGATGCATGTCAAACTCTTGTTAAATTCACTGTGGGTCAGCTACCTAAATGTTTCTTCTCAACGATTCAGTTATGAAGCACAAGGCCCTGAAATACCTGAAGAAGTGTGGCAACCGGCATCCTCTTGATAGACTTGTTAGGAGCCTGATGAATGGGGGTAGGAGTTGAATTTAACACAAATACCAATAAAATTGAAGTAGTGAAGATTCTTATAAGTTTATTTTATATATTTGCATATTATTCAAAAGATACTTGGTTTGATTTGTTACTGGCACTTTTCTGTATAAAATGGGATGGTTTTAGAGACTTATTGAAAAGATTCAAATTGTTATTCGTTTATTCATTCGTTCATTCATTCATTCATCCATTTGTTCATCAGACTTCCTTGAGCCACATGCTTTGCTAAGCATTGAAAATGAAAAGACAACTGAGACTAGGCCACTGTCCTCCTGGGTCTCACAGACTATTAGAAAAAGAAATTTCATTGAATTTAAAAAATTAGCATTATTCTGTTTTTGAAGTTTTCCTTTTCCTTGATTTTTTAAAACAATTTTCCTGGCCTTGCTGAAAAGGCATAATGGGTGAAATGTGGAGTGCTTTAGAAAGCCTGGAAGAGCAGAAATAGCAAAGATAATGTTTATTCTCTTCTATTCTATTCCTAGACTAGATCATGCTATTCCCTTCCACTCCTCTTAAGTCTCCCTATATATATTTTTGAATGAGAGTCAGAGATTGGAGGCTCTATTTGTGTTAGGGTGATGTTTGTTGGCTTTGGAATTTTTTTTTTCCACTAGGAATTGTTGCTCCTCAGTTGCTGCCTTCACCACTTTGATTAGGAGTCTCCCTTTACCGTTCCTAACTGTAAGGTCTAAAGCAACGCATCTAAAATTAACTCTTGCCTCCTTGGAACCACAGAATAATTAACAAGAGACATAAAACTATGATCAAGTTTTCCTGACACCTGTGTGTATTTTCACTCTATTGCCCTTTCAATTGTTATATGAGTGTATTTTATTTTATGTATTATAGAATTAGTATCTGTTTATCAGAGAAGATTCCAAAAAAAATGAAGAAGATTAAAACAGAAAACAAACATTTACCAGTTTCTTCGATACCCAGAAGGAATAAGTTGGTATTCTGTAGACTGTTCATCCAGCCATTCTTAAAGCACTTAGAGACACATAGGCTTTTCCTTTAAACAAAGATGTGATTTTGGTAGAAAAATTTTCTAGATGTAGAAATGCATGGTCAAAACCCTGAACATCTTTAAACATTTAAAACATATCACCAAATTGCTCTCCTAAATCAGTGTAGCAATTTGTATTCCCATCAGCACTGTGTATAAGTGGTTGCATTTCTGAATTTGCCAAAATGAGATATTATCATAAAAAAAAGTCAATATGATAGGTGAGCTCTTTCAATTTTACAGATTCTTGGTATAATCCTTGGATTTCTGATTGCCTCTTGGTTCTCTTTTAGTTAAGATATTCTTTATCTATGATGCTTATCTTCCTGCTTGCCACCCCTTTGTTACCCAGAGTTGTTCTGGGTCCTTGAGGTCTGCTTTTGTTGCTGTTGGTAATTGTTTGTCTCTTGGTTTTATCTTATGCATGCAGTAGATTTTTCCCTCACTTGCTCCTTTTTCTACTCAGAAAGAGGCTTGCTTATAGGAAGGCCACCATAGCTAGGATAGACTTCTACTCTAACCTTTCATTAATCTGTTAAAGAGTCAGTATTTAATGCTCACTAACTTGTGCACAACTTTCTAGGAAAGTAAAATCCTGTCCCTACAATCATTCAGTTGATTGTCCATGGCCTTCCTAATTGGAAAAATGCAGTACAATTATTTTGATCAGGAAAACAGAAACCATTCTAAGTATTTCAGGCTGGATGGGATTCAGTTCAGAGATTTACAAACTCACATAACTGTTAGAAGGATTAGAGAAGCAAAGGTCAACGACCATATAGAATATATAGGAACCATGTTTTCTATGTAGAATATTTCTATTTGATGATACACTAGACTTGGTTAGACTAAGGTCATTTCCATAGTGAGTTTCCATCTATTTATTTGTCTGTTTGCATTGTAGATAGTGCTTAGTTCTTTTTATGAGTCACATTTTCTCTTAGAGGCTGTAAGCATTTTTGTTAAAAAACAAAAAAAGCCACTTCACCTCCTGGCACACTAAGGTTGGCCTCTGTGCTGCTATTGCTATTTTCTGACAGGCAACAGCAATGTTATGTTTCTTGAAGTTGTCTTCGTGTGCTTTTATGCCGCTCCTCCAGTCCTTGTTTTCTGTCACCCTGATTCAAGTTGCTGAGCCATAGCTTCTTGATCTGGCTTGAGTCCATCCTCCTCTAACATACACCCTCTGATGGTGAGTTGCAGTGAGCAAATCTTCAGTGCCATGAACTGGCTGTGCTCCAGGCCCCAGCTGCTGATAAATCTGCCTTGGCATTTGGTGTTAAGTATAGCTCTCAGATGATAACTACATTTTTTGAAGCGGCATGCAACATTTTGATAGGCTGTTATTATAAACCAGCGCCTAAGACTAGAAACAGGAGCGGGAAGAAATTTTCCATGCATAGAAGCCCGTTAGCAGTGGTTGTCCTTTTCTGCACTCATTAATAGAGTCTAAAGATTTTTAACAGAATGTGATCCCCAGATCAAAAAAGACAGGCTAGGGCATAGTCACCCCTTAGGGTGACTTAAACTTGGGGGCCTTTGCAAGCAGCACTACCAGGAACCTCAGACAGCCTTTGACTAGGATGTCCTTGAAAACATGGGTAGTGGTCTACTATGGATGCCCTTAAAGGAAAGTAGTGCCTGATGCAGACATACGGGAAACAGAGCTGCTAATTGACCCCAGCAGTTATCAGTACCCCTCACTTCTATTAACTGCAGGTCAGTGTTTCTGAAAGTGCTCTTCAAACCTTGAGCCCTGAGAGGTACCCCAAAAAAGTTTTTATGGTTAAAGTAATTTGGGAAATGATGTAAGTTTTACCCATACCTTGAGAGTCACAAGTGACATTTTAAAATTTATGACAAGTCCTGTAGTAACAAAATCTACTTAATTTTGTTTAACCCAACATCCGCCCCTCCCCCCCTTTCATTTTGATGATGGACACTTTTTCTTCTGCAGCATTTTGATAAAAGCAGATTGAAAACTGGGGTTTTTTTCCCCCTCCCACTGTGCCCTGTGGTCAGTTATTTTATTCTATATGACTATGCCTGAGGGTCTTCAACTTTGTTCTGTGTCATTGGACCCTGTGGCAGTCTCGTGCCTGAACTTCTCAAAACAAATTTTTTTCTTGCTGATTTCAACATTTTCTCCTTGTTTTTGACTTTTATACCATAATGTATTTGTTTGTGTTTTCTTGCTTAGAGTTCATTTTGCTCCCTGTATGTATAGGTTATTATTTTTCAGTAAATTTGGGAGGTGTTCAGCCATTATTTCTTTGAATATATTTTCTCTTCTTTCGCCTCTCCTGCTGGTACTTCCGTCAATGAGTGTGTTGGTATGCTTAATGGTACCCACATTTCTTTGAGGCTCCATTCATTTTTCTTCATTCTTTTTTCTCTCTGTTCTTCATCTGGCATAATCATTACCAATCTATCTTCAAGTTCACTATTTCTTTCCTCTGCTACTTCAAATCTACTTTTGAGTCCCTACAGGGAATTTTTTATGTCAGTTATTGTGTTTTTCTATTTCATTTGGTTCTTTTTTCTAACTTCTATCTCTTTATTGATGTTCTCTATTTAATGAAACATTGCCATCATCCCTTTCTTTACTTCTTTAGTCATTCTTTCCTGTAGCTCTGTGAACATATTTATAATGGCTACTTTGAAATCTTTTTTCTTTTAAATCTGACATCTCTCACTTTGACGCTCTCACAGGCAGCTTCTGTTGCCAGCTTTTTTTCTGGTGTAATACTTTCCATGATTCATGATTTTGTTGTTGGAAACTGGATGTTTTTGATACACTGTAGCAAATCTGTGTATGGTTCCAACTGCCCCCCCCACCCCTTTCTTCTTGTTATTCCCTTGTTTATTTGTATAATGACTGCCAGGATTATTTTAATGAAGTCTATTTTCCTCTCCCTCTCCACCCCCACACAGTGTTAAATCTCTGATACTGCACCTCAGGGAGGTGCAGATTGGGTATGCCAGCAGTCATTCTGGGATGACTGTGGTCCCAGTAGTTCACTCTTTTCCCGAACCATACCCAGTTGTTAAATTTCACTAGTTGGTGACTGATTGCGCTATTGTTTCCAGCAATGTCCTGGGACATAACTTGCTACAGAAACGAATCTAATCAAATTGTAGCTCCTTTATAGTTCCTGAGGTCAGTGTTTGATATTTCCTGACCCTGGTTCTCTACTGCAAATTAGCCAATTTACCATCTAGGTTGTATTTTCATTAGATGCACACATCTCTTCCCAACTGCCTTTCATCACGACTTCTACTCTTCTTGAGAGTCCTTTTAGGCTTAAACTCCTTCATTTTCTGTCTCAGATGACATTTGTTCCTTTGGGAATAGGAGCTTTTTTAAAAAAATTTATTTATTTATACAGTCTGCTTCTCCCCACAGGCAAAATCTCTGAATTAGGGCTCTGGAGGTTGGCTTGAGACAATGGCAAGCTTCTCTCTGAGTGACATCCCTGCTCTAGGAGCTAAGTACTCAGTGGAGGGGGCTTAGCATCCTGAGGTCCTCTTGGTTTGCTTTTCCTGGTAAGGAGCCATTACCTCATGAGTAGGGGAAAGGGCTAATGGGGTCCCAATATTTTCAGTGTGCCATACCAAAGGCAGAGCCTCCATTCCATGTGTAGGGTTTGGACAGAAAAAAGAGAACCCTCACCTCTTAGTAGTACTTACCTGGGGCTGAACATCAGCAGCAGGCAGCTGGGGACAGGAGGAGAAACACTGAAGTCCCAGCCTTCTGACCTGGAGCTGGGGAGAGAGGGAGTCCTATGTTCTTGACTACAGCAGTCTGGATGGAGTCTCCACCTTGCTGAGCTGGGAGAAGAGAGGGAAGGAACAGTCTCAATTCACATACCACAGACTCTCATCTTTTTAAATTGAATTTTCATAGATTTTATTGAATTGATTTTTTTTTTTTAAATTGTTTGTACTTAGGATTATTTCCAGAGTCTATGAATGATTGTTTTCCAAAAATAATTTTCACCAGTTTCATTGGGGAACAGGTTAACAAAGCTACTCCTGTTGTCATAGAATAATTTTTAAATGCATGAAGTAAAACATATAGGATTACAAGTAGAATTTGTAATTCTGTGTCTATAGAATAATTTTTAAATGTATAAAGTGAAACATATAGGATTGCAAAGGAAATAAATTATATTTAAATGTAGTCATAAAAAGATTTAAAAATTGTGGATTTTATAATAATAATTGTTACCTGAAAACTGGGTTCGTCTCTTGGTGGGTGTTGAGCTAAAAGACACAGCCAAGCCAAAGATCAGGAGAAGAAAGGATTTGTTTCTTGCAGCAAGTCTGGAGAACACCAGCAGTGTCTCCTGGAACAGCTAAACTGGGGAAGTTTTAAGCCAAGGGTACATGCATATTCACATATGAGCTGGGCTGGTATATGCATACTCATGAAGGGGCTTCAGCAGAGGAGAATTCAGCATAGAACTGGGGCAAGTCTGGAGAACACCAGCAGTGTCTCCTGGAACAGCTAAACTGGAGAAGTTTTAAGCAAAGGGTACATGCATATTCACATATGAGCTGGGCTGGTATATGCATACTCATGAAGGGGCTTCAGCAGAGGAGAATTCAGCATAGAACTGGGACAAAGGTTGACAGAGTCCAAACTTTAGTTGGTTGAAGTCACGAGGGCCAGAAAAGGTCAACACCATCATTCCTCAGGTTCCCACTGACCAGTCTGAGGTCTTAGCTGGTAGTCTCCATCCTCCACCTGGGTGGGGACCTTAGTTACTACAGAACTCAAAGATATGTATCAGAATCTTATGTATGTACCTCGAGGAGGAACTAGGACTTTATTTTATCTCTGAACTATTGTTTCATGACTGCTTTTCCTTTGTTCCTGCACTCCTCTGTTTCCTTACGATCATTAATTACTGAGACCTGTTCAGGGGCAAGCTGTTGTGGCCAGGCTTAGGTCACAAAATGGCTTATGTCTAAAATGGCTTCTCATGTCAAGAAAGCCATCCCTGGTTCTCTTTCTCTAGAGACCCCCTACTCTATCAGCGTACATAACTACCCTACTTTAAGGTAGATATGAACATAAATGAATCATATATTTTAGAATATCTGCAACAACCATATTGTGATATGGAAATATCTATGATTTCTATTGGTGACAAAGTCATAAGGACTTTAATACCATTGTGGTTTGTTGCCTCATAATTTCAGGAAATGATAAATTTCATTTAGAGGTCAGTGAAAATAAAAATGTTACTTTTTCCAATCCACATTCACTGATCCCCTGAATTTTATCCACAGTCCCCTTGGGGGTCTGTGTATACAGGTGAAGATTGCACATAAGTATCTGGACAATAACAAAATCTAGAGAAGGTCCTTGAACAACTCATGTGTACCATGACCTAGGAATTGCTCTGATTCTTCTTTTCAATGGCAAATGAAATGACCCTTAGGAATTTTGAAGTCCTTTGAAGTTTTGCATAAACTTTTCCTAGAAATCCATGACCTCTATCTGTCACCAACCTTGTCACTTCTCTGCATCCTCTGTTTGGAGTAACCTTGGAAATGGTGGCACAAGCATGGGCAGGGAATTTTAATAAAAGGTACATCATATTGTAACAAGAAAGCTATTGGTGATTTAAAAAAAAATACTGAGTCTGGAATGTGCAAATCTGGGAGCTAAACTGTAAATATCAGGCAATACAAACTCAAAGAGATTTAAAGTTAAGAAAAAGTTTTTAAATAATTGCCTACTAAAATTTTAGTCTGTAAAAAACATCTTTGTGAAAACATAATACCCCTTTTAGAAACTATAATTCACTTACATAATCCCTTTAAAAGGGAATATTGTCCAAGTCTTACATGATGGAAAGAAAACTATTCTTCAGTTATTGCTCAGTTCAGTTTTTTATTTAAATTAATTCATTGCTTCTACCACTAAATATAACTATTTCTAAGATACAAAGTTGCCTCTAGAATTACTTCCTCCAGGTTTTATGTAACAGCATGTTGTGTAGGAGGCTTAGTTCATGCTGTTTGTTTATATCATCCTAAACAATGATCTGTTATTTTTAAGAGCCAGTATTAAATATTTGGAAATATAAAGCTATATAAATTATGAATTATATAAATTATACATATGCAATTTTACTTTTCCCACCATAGTCATCAAATATGTCATTAAGAAATTAACAATATGTTATGAAATAAAACAAAACTCTGATGCTATTTTACTGTTGCTCCTTAAAGTATTTTGGTTGGATATAATGGCATTTTTTTCTTTCTTTCTTTCTTTCTTCCTTCCTTCCTTCCTTCCTTCCTTCCTTCCTTCCTTCCTTCCTTCCTTCCTTCCTTTCTTTTTTCTTTTTCTTTTTTTCTTTCTTTCTTTCTTTTTTTCTTTTTTTCTTTCCTTTTTTTTTTCTTTCTTTCCTTCCTTCCTTTCTTCCTTCCTTCCTTCCTTCCTTCCTTCCTTCCTTCCTTCCTTCCTTCCTTCCTTCCTTCCTTCCCTCCTTTCAGCATTGTTAAATATTAGAAAGAACAAAGATATATTTTTCTTTAAAGGTCATTAAAAACCTCTTCTATACTAGGTGATTTGAGAGTCCCCCTCTTAATGAAGGTAGTGAGTTGTACTAGATCACTTTTTGGTGCCTTGCATGGCCAGTTGATTTATGATTCTAGGTCCTGATGTGCAAAAGCAGTTTGGTATGCTGATGTGCAAATGATCTGGCTTGAATGAATTATAGCAAAGCATTCTCCATGTTTTAGTATTTTTTTCTCTTATAAAAAGGGATTCGTTTTCAGAGAGAGAATGAGGGACAATTATTAGTGTTTGCCCAATATTTCATGAAATGAAAAGAAATTAAAAAAGCAAATTTCATACTTACTGTTGAAAATTTCTCTGGTAGTATTGGCATGTTATTTTGTCTTTCCCTCTATTATGGAGTTTTGTTTCTTCAACAGCATTAAAAGTTACCAAAAGAGTAATTTCGGTGTTAGGACTAGAGAAACACATCTGTTTTTCTGGGACCAGAACTCTAAGGAGATTAGTGCTCCAGGGATGTATGAAACCAGTGTAACGGTTTGCTTTTGCATGAGAAATCACCTTCTTCTTCAAAACCTGAAAATCCCTACAGAGTTATGACTAACCTAGCCCACTGGGAGGGCTGTGGAGAAGATGGTATCACACTGGGAAAGAGATAATTGTGAAGGCCAGCAAAGTTTTAGAAGACAGACTGCTTGGGTGGAAAGAGAAACATTAAACAGAAATACAATGTAAATGCAATAAAAATATCTCTGGATAAACTGAAGAGTAAAATCATAATAGGCTAATGGCTCAAGACTCAGGAACAGACTGAAAATTGGGGGATGATACATTCTGATCCAGGCACTGTGATTAGCTCACCATATGTGCCTGTACAGGCAAATCACTTCACATCTGAGATTCAGTTGCTGCATCTGAATGAGTTCAGAAGGTGACAGCATACCTAATGGGCATAGGCATATTTGCTTTCCTCTTATGGAGTCTCTCACTTAATTGGGAAATCAGGAGAAACACCATTACTTCCTTACAGCTGTCTGTGTCCATTGCTACTACCTCCCCCAATCCCATTCATATTTGAAATTTCAGGAACTGAAACTAGAGGCATCTTACATAATAATTATTCTGTTGCAATCTATTCACCTGGATAAGTTGGAATAGAAAACATTGCCACCTTCAATCACTTTGACCTCACCCAAAACTTCTGGACATCAAGATAGACTCTATCTCCAGACCCTCCAAGAGACAGGTTCTCACCATGTGGCTACTTTGGGAACCAAGTCGATTCCTGGCAGGTACAGTGATGCCTTTATTCCTCTTTTTCTCAAATTCTTAGAATGCAGCTTCCAACTGGTACCATAGAACAAGCTGGACACTCATGTGTATTTGAAATACGAACATCCATACCCTGGCTTCTTTATTCTCACAGGGCCAGAAATACTTGGCAAAAACAAAACCCCCAAACCAGCCAACCAAACAAGCAAAGAAGGCAGTGGGGATAGTATAGGGACGATGAATATTCTCTTGAGTTTTATCTATAGCTTCTGTGCTATGTGACTTTCTTCCCCTTTCTGCTCATCAAAGATTTCTTAGATTTTCCAGCTTTTTCTTCTTGAGTCAGGATTAATTTTTCTTGCTTTAACTTTCAAGCTTATTTATTTATTATTTAAAATATTATTTAAAATCACACAAACTTTTTTGAATGGGTGTTTCAAAGCTGAAAACAGAACACTCCTGATATAGTGACATAACTCTCAGATTACCTGTGTTCTACTTTGGAATAAAGAATATATACTACCTATATAGGTTAGTATTTATTTTCTATATCAAAAATTCTATAATGAGACTTTTTAAACTCTTCAAATAAACCACTGGGGATAATTAGATAATAAACCACTATTATCACCACATTTAACCCTTCATCCTATTCCTGATCCTAATCCTTCACACACCCTCCAGGACCTTGCTATACCAATTTCATTTTCCCTCATACCATTTTTAAACCTTTTCTTGAACCTTAAAATATTTGTGTTAAGTGTCTTCAGTGTGTTAGGCAGTGGGTTAGTTGCTGGGAAAACAACAGTGAATAAGACACAGCATCTGCCCTTGATTAACTTACAGTCTAGCATGGAGGAATGAGCAGTGAACAGGCATCACAAGACAGAGGAATGAGTACTTTGAGAGTTTGTGACATTAGCACAAAGAGAAGAGCCCTAATTCTTCCCCTATGTCAAAAGAATGCTCAGGATTCCCTTATCCTAAGTAACCCCATTCCACTCTCTTAGTGGTCACCTTTTTCTACCAGATTTTCCCGTAGGACATTAGTTCTTTCTCCTATTTTACAGTTTAATTTATTATCTCTACCATTTAGGCTTCTGCCCTTACCCATCCCACTGGTACTGATATTTATCATTGAAGAACATTTTCTAGAGGCCAAATCCAGGGTCTTTTTCTTAATCTTATTTCCTCTTGACTTAATGAAGCACTCATTATTGCTGACTGCCCCAAGCTCACTGACTGGATCCTTGAACAGCTGCCTAATGTGTTTTACATTTGTCTTTGTCCCTATTCACTCCCAAGATGTTAATCATCGTCTCTAGCTCCAGTTCCTCTCTTGAGTGCCATCTTTCATTTTCAACTGTGCATTTCCTCCTAGATATTCTGCCAAAACTTAAATTCATGGGTATAAGTACTAACTCCATATTCAAACTCCAAAAAGCGTATCTTTGATATAATACAATTTCCCTTTTAAAAAGTCTTTAATGGTTCCTTGTTGCCTACTAAATTATATACAAGATCTCCAGTATGACATTCAAGGCTCTATATATCCTCAAGCCATATTTCCAACCCTTTTCTTCTTCTTTGTTACTTTTCCACACATACTCTATCATGAAGACCAAGTTAAGAGATTGCTGCATTTTAAAAAGTCCCATATTTTTCTGCTTCCAATTTTTTGCTCATTCTTTTTCTTGAACTGGAATTCTATCTACTTCCATATCCTTCTGTCAATGTGCTGGTACTCTCTGCAAGGCCCTCACAATAGGCACGTACTCCATGATGTTTCCCTATGCTCCCCAAAGAGATATCATCTTTCCTTTTTAGAATGCTGTAGCATATTACTTTCCCCCAGCATCATCCTCTATCATATTTATATATTTATAATGTGCTTTTCTAATATACTACATAATATTTTTGAGGGCTGTACCTAGCATCTTGCTGTGAACATATGCCTTAAAAAATATTTGTTGAGTTGCGCTTAACTCCTCAAATCATCATCTTTTCTTGACTTGCCTATTTCTGAGGTATATTTGTCCCAATAACTTGTATATAGATATAAAAATATGTGCAATAAATTTGAGGATTATCTAAATTTGTGACTGATAACATGTTGAATGACAAAATAAAGAGCCAAAAAAGAAGACAGGGGTTAAAAAAAAAAAAGCAGGATTAATTATAACATTGATCTAATAGAAACCGTTGGCCCAGAAATGGATGAAGGGGAAATGGATGGGCAGTAGCCTATGTAGAAAGAATACTTAAGGATTTGACCCTGTGGTGAATTCTCAATGAGTCAACAGTCAACAGCAAGTTGTTCAGCTCTATCATTTATTAGGAGTCAGAGGTGGGGAAGTCACTTAATTTCTTAGAGTATTTACTCTTTCAACTATTAAACATTATTAGGCACTAGAACTATGTACCAGACATTTCCAAGTGCTGGAGTTACAACTGTGAAAAAGAGTACATGGTCTCTGTCCTTATGGACTAAAATATTAGTGAAATAATAATATTTGTCTCACATTATAGTAAAATAATAATACTACTGATCTCAGAAAGTTACAGTGAAGATTAAATCAGAGAAGGACAAGAAAATTAAGAGTAGAGAAATAGGGACTTCCCTGGTGGTTCAGTGGGTAAGACTTGGAGCTCCCAATGCAGGGCGCCCAGGTTTGATCCCTGGTCAGGGAACTAGATCCTGCAAGCATGCCACAAAGAGTCCACAGGCTACAACTAAGAAGTTCACATGCCACAACTAAAAAAAGATCCCGCATGCCACAACTAAGACCCTGTGCGGCCAAAATAACTTAAATAAATAAATATTTTTTAAAAAGAGTAGAGAAATAAATACTATGCGAGAGGTTTAAAAATACAAGTAATAATGTGGATAAAAATGTCTAATGTATTACTTGGGTATGTTTTTGATATGCTTTCACTCCTGATGATATTTCACTTTCACTGTAATGCATCAGGGTGTGAATTCATTTATTATGCTTGGTACTAGCAGTGCATTTTTGATCTGAAGATACACGTACTGCTTCACATTTGAAAATTTCTTAGTTATTGCTTCTTCAGATATTTCTGCTCCTATGGCCTATTCTCTTTTCTTCTGGAACTCCTCTTATGTGTATACTGGAGATTCTCAATGTATCTTCCATATTTCTTTTTTTTTTTTTCTTTAAAATGGTTGAATTTATTGTATGTAAATTATACCTAAATACAGCAGTTATGAAACAGTTATCATGGCCGGGACTGGTTCTTGTTCTTCTGTATTTCTTGAATGTTCTTTCTTTTAAAAAATGCCTTTGTCCTTTTATGCAGCATTCTGGGCAATTTCCTGAGTGTTTGAGTCTAAACGCTTTAGCCTTTTTGTTTCATAATTTCTTCTTCACTTTTTTCAGGCAAGTTTTTCTTTAATACATCTCTTTATTTTTTTTTTTCAACATCTTTATTTGAGTATAATTGCTTTACAATGGTGTGTTAGTTTCTGTTTTATAACAAAGTGAATCAGCTATACATATACATATATCCCCATATCTGCTCCCTCTTGTGTCTCCCTCCCACCATCCCTATCTCACCCCTCTAGGTGGTCACAAAGCACCGAGCTGATCTCCCTGTGCTATGCAGCTGCTTCCCACTAGCTATCTATTCTGCATTTGGTAGTGTATATATGTCCATGCAACTCTCTCACTCCATCCCAGCTTACCCTTGCCCCTCCCCATGTCCTCAAGTCCATTCTCTATGTCTGCATCTTTATTCCTGTCCTACCCTTAGGTTCTTCAGAACCATTTTGGTTTTTTTTAGATTCCATATATATGTGTTAGCATACAGTATTTGTTTTTCTCTTTCTGACTTACTTCACTCTGTGTGACAGACTCTAGGTCCATCCACCTCACTACAAATAACTCAATTTTGTTTCTTTTTATGGCTGAGTAATATTCCATTGTATATATGTGCCACATCTTCTTTATCCATTCATCTGTCAATGGACACTTAGGTTGCTTCCATGTCCAGTGTATTGTAAACAGAGCTGCAATGAACATTGTGGTATATGACTTTTTGAATTATGGTTTCCTCAGGGTATATGCCCAGTAGTGGGATTGCTGGGTCATATGGTAGTTCTATTTTTAGTTTTTTAAGGAAGCTCCATACTGTTCTCCATAGTAGCTGTATCAGTTTACATTCCCACCAACAGTGCAAGAGGGTTCCCTTTTGTCCACATCCTCTCCAGCACTTATTGTTTGTAGATTTTTTGAAGATGGCCATTCTGACTGGTGTGAGGTGATACCTCATTGTAGTTTTGATTTGCATTTCTCTAATAATTAGTGATGTTGAGCATCCTTTCATGTGTTTGTTGGCAATCTATATATCTTCTTTGGAGAAATGTCTATTTAGGTCTTCTGCCCAATTTTGGATTGGGTTGTTTGTTTTTTTGATATCGCGCTACATGAGCTGCTTGTAAATTTTGGAGTTTAATCCTTTGTCAGTTGCTTCATTTGAAAATATTTTCTCCCATTCTGAGGGTTGTCTTTTCATCTTGCTTATGGTTTCCTTTGCTGTGCAAAAGGTTTTAAGTTTCATTAGGTCCCATTTGTTTATTTCTGTTTTTCTTTCCATTTCTCTAGGAGGTGGGTCAAAAAGGATCTTGCTGTGATTTATGTCATAGAGTGTTCTGCCTATGTTTTCTTCTAAGAGTTTAATAATGTCTGGCCTAACATTTAGGTCTTTAATCCATTCTGAGTTTATTTTTCTGTATGGTGTTAGGGAGTGTTCTAATTTCATTCCTTTACAGGTAGCTGTCCAATTTTCCCAGCACCACTTATTGAAGAGGCTGTCTTTTCTCCATTGTATATTCTTGCCTCCTTTATCAAAAATAAGGTGACCATATGTGCATGGGTTAATCTCCGGGCTTTCTATCTTGTTCTATTGATCTATATTTCTGTTTTTGTGCCAGTTCCTTACTGTTTTGTTTACTGTAGGTTTGTAGTATAGTCTGCAGTCCAGGAGCCTGATTCCTCCAGTTCCATTTTTCTTTCTCAAGATTGCTTTGGCTATTCGGGGTCTTTTTTGTTTCCATACAAATTGTGAAATTTTTTGTTCTAGTTCTGCGAAAAATGCCACTGGTAGTTTGATAGGGATTTTACTGAATCTGTAGATTGCTTTGGGTTGTATACTTATTTTCACAGTGTTGAGTCTTCCAATCCAAGAATATGGTATACCTCTCCATCTGTTTGTATCATCTTTAATTTCTATCATCAGTGTCTTATAGTTATATGCACAGAGGTCTTTGTCTCCTTAGGTAAGTTTATTTCTAGGTATTTTATTCTTTCTGTTGCAATGGTAAATGGGAGTGTTTCCTTAATTTCTGTTTCAGATTTTTCTTCATTAGTGTATAGGAATGCCAAAGATTTCTGTGCATTAGTTTTCTATCCTGCTACTTTACCAAATTCATTGATTAGCTCTAGTAGTTTTATGGTACCATCTTTAGGATTCTCTATATATAGTATCATGTCATCTGCAAACGAGACAGTTTTACTTCTTCTTTTCTGATTTGGATACCTTTTATTTCTTTTTCTTCTCTGATTGCTATGGCTAAAACGTCCAAAACTATGTTGAATAATAGTGGTGAGAGTGGGAAACCTTGTCTTGTTCCTGATCTTAGTGGAAATGGTTTCAGTTTCACCACTGAGAATGATGTTGGCTGTGGGCTTGTCATATATGGCCTTTATTATGTTGAGGTAAGTTCCCTGTATGCCTACTTTCTGGAGGGTTTTTATCATAAATGGGTGTTGAATTTTGTCAAAAGCTTTTTCTGCATCTATTGAGATGATCATATGGTTTTTATCCTTCAATTTGTTAATATGGTTTATCACATTGATTGATTTGCGTATATTGAAGAATCCTTGCATTCCTGGGATAAACCACACTTGATCATGGTGTATGATCCTTTTATTGTGCTGTTGGATTCTGTTTGCTAGTATTTTGCTGAGGATTTCTGCATTTATGTTCATCAGTGTTATTGGCCTGTAGTTTTCTTTTTTTGTGACATCTTTGTCTGGTTTTGCTATCAGGGTGATCATGGCCTTGTAGAATGAGTTTGGGAGTGTTCCTCCCTCTGCTATATTTTGGAAGATTTTGAGAAGGATAGGTGTTAGCTCTTCTGTAAATGTTTGATAGAATTCGCCTGTGAAGCCATCTGGTCCTGGGCTTTTGTTTGTTGGAAGATTTTTAGTCACAGTTTCAGTTTCAGTGCTTGTGATTGGTCTGTTTATATTTTCTGTTTCTTCCTGGTTCAGTCTCGGAAGGTTGTGCTTTTCTAAGAATTTGTTCAGTTCTTCCAGGTTGTCCATTTTATTGGCATATGGTTGCTTGTAGTAATCTCTCATGATCCTTTGTATTTCTGCAGTGTCAGTTGTTACTTCTCCTTTTTCATTTCTAATTCTATTGATTTGAGCCTTCTCCCCTTTTTCCTTGATGAGTCTGGCTAATGGTTTATGAATTTTGTTTAGCTTTTCAAAGAACCATCTTTTAGTTTTACTGATCTTTCCTTCATTTCTTTTTCATTTATTTCTGATCTGATCTTTATGATTTCTTTCCTTCTGCTAAATTGGGTTTTTTTTTTGTTCTTTTTTCTCTAATTGCTTTAGGTGTAAGGTTTAGGTTGTTTATTTGAGATGTTTCTTGTTTCTTGAGGTAGGATTGTATTGCTATAAACTTCCCTCTTAGAACTGCTTTTTCTGCATCCCATAGGTTTTGGGTCATCGTGTTTTCTTTGTCATTTGTTTCTAGGTATATTTTGATTTCCTCTTTGATTTCTTCAGTGATACCTTGGTTATTTAGTAGTGTAGTGTTTAGCCTCCATGTGTTCGTATTTTTAACAGAATTTTTTTCTGTAATTGATATCTAGTCTCATAGCCTTGTGGTTGGAAAATATACTTGATACGATATCAATTTTCTTAAATTTACCAAGGCTTGGTTTGTGACCCAATACATGATCTATCCTGGAGAATGCTCCATGAGCACTTGAGAAGAATGTGTATTCTGTTGTTTTTGGATGGAATGTCCTATAAATATCAATTAAGTCCATCATGTTTAATGTGTCATTTAAAGCTTGTGTTTCCTTATTTATTTTCATTTTGGATGATCTGTGCATTGGTGAAAGTGGGGTGTTAAAGTCCCCTACTATGATTGTGTTACTGTCGATTTCCCCTTTTATGGGTGTTAGTATTTGCCTTATGTTTTGAGGTGCTCCTATGTTGGGTGCATAAATATTTACAATTTTTATATCTTCTTCTTGGATTGATCCCTGGATCATATGTATATCCTTCTTTGTCTCTTATAATAGTCTTTATTTTAAATTCTATTTTGTCTGATATGAGAATTGCTACTCCAGCTTTCTTTTGATTTCCATTTGCATGGAATATCTTTTTCCATCCCCTCACTTTCAGTCTGTATGTGTCCCTAGCTCTGAAGTGGGTCTCTTGTAGACAACATATATAGCGGTCTTGTTTTTGTATCCATTCAGCCAGTCTATGTCTTTTGGTTGGAACATTTAATCCATTTACATTTAAGGTAGTTATTGCTATGTATATTCCTATTACCATTTTCTTAAGTGTTTCAGGATTGTTATTGTAGGTCTTTTCCTTCTGTTGTGTTTCCTGCCTAGAGAAGTTCCGTGGTGGTGCTGAATTCTCTTAGCTTTTGCTAGTCTGTAAAGGTTTTAATTACTCTGTCGAATCTGAATGAGATCCTTGCTGGGTAGAGTCATCTTGATTGTAGGTTTTTCCCTTCATCACTTTAAATATGTCCTGCCACTCCCTTCTGGCTTGCAGTGTTTCTGCTGAAAGATCAGCTGTTAACCTTATGGGGATTCCATTGTATGTTATTTGTTGTTTTTCCCTTGCTGTTTTTAATATTTTTTCTTTGTATTTAATTTTTGATAGATTGATTAATATGTGTTTTGCTGTGTTTCTCCTTGCATTTATCCTGTATGGGACTCTGTGTGCTTCCTGGACTTGATTGACTATTTCCCTTCCCATATTAGGGAAGTTTTCAACTATTATCTCTTCAAATATTTTCTTAGTCCCTTTCTTTTTCTCTTGTTCTTCTGGGGTCCCTATATTTCAAATGTTGGTGCATTTAATATTGTCCCAGAGGTCTCTATGAATGTCCTCAATTCTTTTCATTCCTTTTTCTTTATTCTGCTTTGTGGTAGTTATTTCCACTATTTTATCTTCCAGGTCACTTATCCGTTCTTCTGCCTCAGTTATTCTGCTATTGATGCCTTCTAGAGAATTTTTAATTTCATTTATTTTGTTGTTCATCATTGTTTGTTTGCTCTTTAGTTCCTCTAGGTGTTTGTGAAGCATATCTTGTATGGTCTCCATTCTATTTCCAAGATTTTGGGTCAGCTTTACTATCATTACTCTAAATTCTTTTTCAGGTAGACTGCCTATTTCCTCTTCATTTGTTTGGTCTGGTGGGTTTTTACTTTGCTCCTTCTTCTGCTGTGTATTTTTCTGTCTTCTCATTTTGCTTAACTTACTGTGTTTGGGGTCTCCTTTTTCGCAGGCTGCAGGTTCGTAGTTCCAGGTTTTTTGTTGTCTGCCCCCAGTGGCTGATGTTGGTTCAGTGGGTTGTGTTGTCTTCCTGGTGGAGGGGACTGGTGCCTGTGTTGTGGTGGTTGAGGTTGGATCCTGTCTTTCTGGTGGGTAGCGCCATGTCTGGTGGTGTGTTTTGGAGTGTCTGTGACCTTATTATGATTTTAGGCAGCCTCTCTGCTAATGTGTGGGGTTGTGTTCTTGTCTTGCTAATTGTTTGGCATATGGTGTCCGGCACTGTATCTTGCTGTTCGTTGAGTGGAACTGGGTCTTAGCGTTGAGAGTGAGATCCCTGGGAGAGCTTTTGTCATTTGATATTATGTGGCGCCAGGAGGTCTCTGGAGGACCAATGTCCTGAACTTGGCTCTCGCATCTCAGAGGCACAGGCCTGACATCCGGTCGGAGCACCAAGACCGTGTCAGCCACACAGCTCAGAAGAAAAGGGAGAAAAAAAGAAAGAAAGAAAGAAAGAAAGAAAGAAAAATAAAATAAAAAAGTCATTAAAATAAAAAATAAAAAAAATTACTAAAAATAAAAGAATTAAAAAGTAATAAAAAAAGAAAGAAAGAAAGAAAGAAGACAGCAACCAAACCAAAAAAACAAATACACCAGTGATAACAAGCACTAATAAGTATAATTAAAAAAAACCAAAAAACAAAAAAACTCAGACAGAGAGAACCCTAGGACAAATGGTAAAAGCAAAGCTATACAGGTAAAATCATACAAAGAAGCATACACATACACACTCACAAAAAGTAAAAGGAAAAAAAAATCTATATATAAAAAAAATAAAAGGAAGAGAGCAACCAAATCAATAAACAAATCTACCAATGATAATAAACTCTAAATACTAAACTAAGATAAACATAAAACCAGAAACAAATTAGATGCATAAAGCCAATCCCAAGTCTACAGTTGCTCCCAAAGTCCACTGCCTCAATTTTGGGATGATTCATTGTCTATTCAGGTATTCCAGAGTTGCAGGGTACATCAAGTTGATTGTGGAGATTTAATCTGCCGCTCCTGAGGCTGCTGGGAAAGATTTCCCTTTCTCTTCTTTGTTTGCACAACTCCTGGGGTTCAGCTTTGGATTTGGCCCCACCTCTGCATGTAGACTGCCTGAGGGCAACTGTTCCACCCCCAGGCAGGACCGGGTTAAAGTAGCAGCTGATTAGGGGGCTCTGACTCACTCAGGCCCGGGGGGAGGGCGGGGTGCGGAATGCGGGGGAAGCCTGCGTTGGCAGAGGCTGGTGAGACATTGCAGCAGCCTGAGGCGCGCCGTGCGTTCTCCCCGGGGAAGTTGTCCCTGGATCTCGGGACCCTGGCAGTGGCAGGCTGCGCAGGCTCCCAGGAGGGGAGGTGTGCATAGTGACCTGTGCTTGCACACAGCCTTCTTGGTGGCTGCAGCAGCAGCCTTAGCGTTTCATGTCCGTCTCTGGTGTCTGCGCTGATAGCCATGGTTCGTGCCCGTCTCTGGTGCTCTTTTAGGTGGTGCTCTGAATCCCCTTTCCTCGCGCACCAGGAAACAGTGGTCTCTTGCCTCTTAAGCAGGTCCAGGCTTTTTCCTCGACTCCCTCCCGGCTAGCTGTGGCGCACTAGCCCCCTTCAGGCTGTGTTCATGCAGCCAACCCCAGTCCTCTCCCTGGGATCTGACCTCCGAAGCCCGAGCCTCAGCTCCCAGCCCCCACCTGTCCTGGTGGGTGAGCAGAGAAGCCTCTCGGGCTGGCGAGTGCTGCTCGGCACCGATCCTCTGTGCAGGAATCTCTCTGCTTTGCCCTCTGCACCCCTATTGCTGCTGTCTCCTCCGTGGCTCTGAAGCTTCCCCCTGCCACCCCCCCTCCCCCCACCATCTCCGCCAGTGAAGGGGCTTCCTAGTGTGTGGAAACTTTTCCTCTTTCACAGCTCCCTCCCAGAGGTACAGGTCCCATCCCTATTCTTTTGTCTCTGTTTTTTCTTTTTTCTTTTGCCCCTACCCAGGTACGGGGGGAGTTTCTTGCCTTTTGGGAAGTCTGAGGTCTTCTGCCAGCGTTCAGTAGGTGTTCTGTAGGAGTTTATCCACATGTGGATGTATTTCTGATGTATTTGTGGGGAGGAAGATGATTTCCACTTCTTACTCCTCTGCCATCTTGAAGGTCTCCCTAATACATCTCTTTGAACAACCTAAACATACTTATTTGAAAGTCTTTGCTATAGTACACCTTGACTATATACAATTAAAAAAAAAAAGTTTTTGCCACACTATTTCATAAAATTAATTTTGAGTGAATTTATCACTTGATTTTTTAGTTTTTTCTGGCTCTATGCATCTTCATGGGATTCCAGAATTTTGTTTGGAAAGATCAGTTTTTTTTTTTTAATATAGGCATAAAGATACATATTTTTGTTTCTTCTGATATAAAGTCATTATAAAAATAAGTATAAAAGGAATATGTAATAGAAAGCAAAATTTCTAGAAATAACCACTGGTGCTAGCTTGGTTGTACTTCTCTAGATGTTTTTCCCCCTCTCTGGCTAATAACATGCAATAAAATTGCAAAAGTAAGATCAGCTTTTGTGGGAGATTTTTGCATTTTTTTTTTCCTGCTCTCTACTTCTGGAACATCCCTCATAGTCTTATTTTTGCAGTTGTTTCCTACCAGCTCTCTGGTGTCCCATCCCAGATCCGAGCCTCATAATGGAACGATTGTCACTATCTAGTAGCAATAGTGCACATCCAGCCACTTATCCTAGAGAGGCTTGGCTTGACTTTAATGAGGCTGTGCTGTTCTTCTCTTGCCTCACTTGGTCCAGAGCTTCTTATAAAACTAGACCTGCCTCAAGAACAAGTTGTGGGAGTTACAACACTCCAGCCTTTGACTTCCATCAATGACTCTGACTTTGTCACATCTCCTCTCTAGGGGAACATTTAGTCCATATTATCCTGTAGGAGCAACACTCTGAGCCACTAGTGGCTGCTTCTGAGTCAAGAGTAGAGGACGCCTATGATTGTACCTGCACACACTGTCTTCAGTTTTCATTCTTTTTTTAGTTCACAAAGATGTTAAATATTTTTGTAAACTTTCTTTTGTCTTTGAGTAATTTCTTCCATGTACATTCAACATGCATGATCACTTTCAGAATACCAGGATTAGTTAGTTTAAAACCAGAAATAAAACAAGGCAGCTGATGTCCAGCTATACTGGCAGTCACCTAGAGAGAAAGCAGTGAAAAGTATCTCTATTAGTACAAATACTACAGCTTGAAATTCTTATGTACCTATCACTGTAAACCTCTAACCAACAGCAAGGTTGACTGGCCCTTATTTTTTCCAAACATCTTCTTTTGTTTTCTTCTTTGGAGCCCTCTCTTTGAGTTTTTATTGAAAACTCATGTTTTTTAAAGCTTAATATAATACATATAAACATACTGAGAAACGGGGGGGGGGGGGAAATAAGAGCAAGATCACAGGATGATTTATCTCAACCCCACAATGCCTAGAGACAAATATACACCCTCAGTCTTACTAGAGAGGCCATGATATATGGTTCAATCCATATCATATTACTGATTCATTAAGTATACTTTAAAAATCTCTGGCCTTCTTCTTCTCATAAAAGTAAGATTTCTCCAGTTTTCCAGCAAAAATGGAGGGAGACAATTGCTACTCCTTATCTCTGTGTCTCTAATTTTTAGTTCTTCACATATATCAGAATTCAGTAAACATTTGTAGACGATCACTTGCAAACAGATTGCTTTCACTGTAGGATTGTAAGAATGTGATATATGCATTTTAAATTTCTAAAGACTTTCTAATATTTCATGAAATAAGCCAGGTAGCTGGAAAAGTTATCTCTGCCATATATCCCTAGAACTAACCATTACAATGACACCGCACAGTATTATATGCTCAATGCTAGACCTAATGACTACTGTTTTATTTTTTTAATTTTACTGAAGTATAGTTGATTTACAATGTTGTATTAATTTCTGCTGTACTGCAAAGTGACTCCATTATACATATATATCCTTTTTCATATTCTTTTCCATCATGGTTTATCACAGAATATTGACTATAGCTCCCTGTGCTATACAGTAAGACCTTGTTGTGTAACCATCCTATATACAATAGTTTGCATGTGGGATAGTTTGCTAATCCCAAACTCCCAAACCTTCCCTTTCCCACCCCGCTTCTCCCTTGGCAACCACAAGTCTGTTCTCTATGTCTGTGTGACTACTGGTTTTTGGTGTCAAATTCTGTAGACTTATTTATGGAACGTCATTTACTGTGTTATTATTTCCATATCTATTGCAGTACCACTAGTTTAGTCCTTTCTTTATTTTCTGTACAAATTCAATTACTTTTAACTGGTCTCTCTACCTTGAGTCTAATGGCACTTAATGTTTATGAAGTCCTGCATCTTTCTGAGAATCTGACGAGAACTGTGGAACTTCTTTCTTGAAAACACTTCTTAAGTACGTATAGTCCACATTTTATATAAATTTCAGTGGGGTTCATAAATCCCTGAGGCTGCCATGTAGACTCCTAAAAGTGCTTCCATTTGAATTTATCATATCCATCTCATTCATCCATTCATTTATCCATCAAACACTTTTGCATCTGCACTAAATTTGGTACATTTGTGCTAAGCTCTGGATATGCAAAGATATATAGGAAATAAATTTTCCTCTTAAAGAACTTCTAGTCTAGACTAGAGGGAAGAATTATGTCCAACATATATAACAAAGTGATATAGGCATTTGTGGACTACAGAAGAGGTCCAAAGACAGAAAATTTTGATTCTGTTAGGGAAATATTAAGTAAAACCTTCAAGAATCAGATCAACCCTCCAAAAGCAATGCCTTTATCATTCTACTCCTACATTAAACAAACTGCAGTGGTGCTCTATTAATGGAGGAAAATGAACTTCTCAACTTGAAATTTAAGAACTTGGTTAATCAGACTCTAGTCTATTTTTGCTCTGTCAATTACCAAGAATGTCACATGGGGAAAGTTAAATAAAATCTCTGGATTTCAGTTTTCTCATCTGTAATAGTGATGATAATAGCGAGAAAAACAAGAATAACAAATAAAAACCATCTTATAGAATTTTGGACAGTAATGATAATATCAAGAGCAGGCATCGTACTATCTGCAGGCTTTGTACTGAAGTCTTGCATTTATTATGTCTAGTGTATCAGAGTGGCTAAGAATAAGGACTTTGGGGTCAGCAACACCTCTGATCCATCCTTGCTTTGCCAATTTTTGTCTTTATGGTTTGGGCCAACTAATTTGACCTGCTTATCAATTTTCTCAGTGCACAAAGGAAATAATATATACCCTGAGGGCAGCTGAGGATTAAATAAGTTTTAAATGAGTACAAATGATCTGAGCCTGGTGTCTAACACAGTACTAGGTATTATTATTACTATAAATATGTACGTACTACCATGTGTAAAATAGATAGCTAATGGGAACCTGCTGTAGAGCACAGGGAGCTCAGCTCGGTGCTCTCTGATGACCTAGATGGGTGGGATAGGGGTGGGTGGCAGGGAGGTCCAAGAGGGAGGGGATGTATATATACATATAGCTGATTTACTTTGTTGTACAGCAGAAACTAACACAACATTGTAAAGCAATTATACTGCAATAAAAAAATAATAAAAATATAAGATTTTAAAAAAATAGATATACTTATCACCATTCATATGTAAGGAAACTGAGGCCCAGATAGTTCAATAACTTTCTCAGGTTATACAGGTACTGAGAAGTATAGTTGGGATTCAAGTTTCTCTGACTCCAGAGGCCATGGTTAATTCAAAGCTAGGCAGAGGGTGGTATGGGGTATGGGGAGAAGAAGAGAGAAATGAGAGGGAAAGAAGAGCACTGGTGCTGTCCTTAGCACATGGCTATTCGTTTCCTTTTCTTTTCAATCTTCCTGTTTGAATTTTCCACTTCAACTGGTCGTATGTAGTCATCGACCTAGAACCACCTCACCTCTGTGCCTTTGTCCATGCCACGTCCTGTCTCTTCCCTCTAGATTCAATTCCTACTCCATCTGAAAGGCCCTGGGGAAGATCCATTGGCTTTTGGAGACTGTCTAGACCACATCTCTCGAGAGTCATCTTTTGTAGACCTGAGGTTCCATGTCACTTATTTTCTGTATCACTGTATCACTTGGTGCTAATGTTACCCACCTCTTTATTGTTACCTTTTAGGCCCATATGTTTGTATGACTGCACAGAGGTCATACCTCCTTGTAAGCAGGAGCTGTGGTTTGAAATCACAGTGCCTGCAGTGCTGTCTCACATGTACTAGCATTCCATGCATATCTCACTGTTGATTGAGTGTGTTTCATTTTGAAAGATAATTTTAAAGTATGTCTTGCTTCAGAACTCTGAAATCATAATCTCAATCATAAGGAAAATACAGTTCTATTTGTACACTGCTTCATTAGAAATATAGCTAATGTGTAAAGTAATAAACACTTTTATTCTTGTAGCTGGAAGATGGATGACAAGATAATAGTGTCATGGGCTTGAAGAAAATTGTGGCATCAAGGGAAATGTGATGAAATGCTAGAGAGTCTATCATTTTGATCTCTTCCTTTTTTTTCTTTCTTTCTTTTTTCCTGTCCTGAGAAAAATGAGTTACTCTAGCATTTTAAGAGTCCATCATCCTTGCAGCCCTGTTAATGTAACAGTAACATTCTTAACATTTATGCTGTTTACTTGCCATATGTAACACATAGGTGTCAGACAGTGGGTAAAGTTCTTTTTTGAGAGTGTGTGATTCCTTTTGCAAGTTCTTCATATTGACTTGTTCTACGATTTGGTGAAAAAAGATACTTAAAGATAAGAACTCAAGATAATGTTAAGTTTTTTTCTCAGTGGAACTTTTATTTTAATCTTTGAGGTGTTGCAGTGTTGCTCTTACAGTTTATGGTTTGCTTTTGACTTGTATTATATATGTTTTGGTTTTTTTAAAATTTTCTTTTCTTTTACTCAGATCATTTTCTGTAGATAAGGAAGACTAGGGAAAAGGAGACTTCAAAACAGATGGGTACTGGAGCCTCGGGTCTGATCTTAACAGCAGGCTGTGTCCTGCACTGTAGGAAATGCTGTTATTGAGGTAACTAAGCATAAGGCATATGGTCATGCCATGTTGATTTTGGGAATCAAAAAATAACATTTGCACTTGTGTCTGACAGAAAACCAGTTTACTTAATAGCTTTTCCCTTAATCTTAAGTAGAAGAATATGGGACTAGAAAATTTAAATTTATGTGGTTATTAGGGCATGATTAGATGCTGTCTCACAGGGCAGTTTGACATTGTGCTTGTGAAATAATGCGTTTTGTTTTTGCTTTGTTTTTTAATGGTCAATTCTCAGTCTTCTTTTTACTTGACTTCTCAGAGCATATGACACAATTGCTCACACCCTCTTCCTTGATACCCTTTCTTCACATAGTTTTGTGGTTTTCATCTGGATACACTGGCCAGTTCTTCTCAGTTTCATTAACTGATGCTCCCTTTTCTCCCTTTCCTCTGATTGCTCAAGTATTCCAGCACACTCACTCCCTTGGTGATTGCATCCATTCTCATAGCTGATATACCAAGTAGATGCCAACAAATCCCAAATTTATATCTCCGGCCCAGAGCCTGAACTACAGAAATCAGTATTTAACCACTGACTTGACTTCTCCACTTGGATATCTAACAGGCATCGCAAACCGGATTATGTCCAAAACTCTTCCCTTTCAAACCTGTTCCTGCTCCAGTCTTCCCTATCTCATTTGATGGCATTTCCATCATTCCATATGGTTTCTAAAGATCAATCCACCATAGTCCAATTACTGTTGACTCTTTTAAAGAGAAAGGCTCTTGGGGCTAGTCAAGACTTTAGTGTATAGGAAGGGTACTTTAGGCATATAACTTCTTATTCTTCTTCCTCTGGGGGGGGGGGCTCCATTTTTATTTCAATTTTCTTTTCCTTCTATCTCTTGGACATCAGAAAGGACGTTATTGGGGAAGCAATATCTTCATACTTTGGTTGTAAATTTGAAGTGGTACTCAAAAGTAGGAATTGATACCGTAACATCATTTTCTTTCCAAACATGCCTATACCCTGGCAAGACTTAAATAATTACTGGGGGATGAAAACAGTGTAAGTATTAACTAAATATTAACATAGCTACCAATGCAGTAATAGATACTCCTATCTGATCTGTGGTTTTGGGAAAGGTGCTCTGACTCCTTTACGTAGCGCCTGTTCAAATTCCTGGACCTCTGTGTTTACTGCAGTAGGATACAACTGATTGCCATTGAAAGCAAGCCAAGGGGCTTCCCTGGTGGCTCAGTGGTTAAGAATCCTCCTGCCAATGCAGGGGACACAGGTTTGATCCCTGGCCTGGGAAGATCCCACATGCCGTGGAGCAACTAAGCCTGTGCACCACAGCTACTGAGCCTGTGCTCTAGAGCCCATGAGCCACAACTACTGAGTCCGCGTGCTGCAACTACTGAAGCCCACGTGCCTAGAGCCCATGCTCCACAACACAAGAGAAGCCACCGCAATAAGAAGCCCATGCACCGCAATGAAGAGTAGCCCCCGCTCGCCGCAACTAGAGAAAGCCTGAGTGCAACAACGAAGGCCCAACGCAGCCAAAAATAAATAAATAAATAGATATATTAAAAAAAAAAAAAAGAAAGAAAGAAAGCCAAGCTGGGAAAGCTCTGGTATAGCAGTGTAACTCTCATTAGTTACTGCAGTGGTATTTTTACTAAATTTTTGTAATCATGGAACTGAGTAATATTAAGAATAAAAGAAGCATGTCATGCTGTCCTGATTTTTAAATATCATAGCATTAAAGAAAAATAGACTTTTCTTGACATTTCCTCCTTGTATTATTTAATGTCTGTTTCCTACGCTAGCAAAGAGTTAACAAGTAAACATATGTTACCCTATTTTTTATTAAAAAACATTTTTTTTAACATCTTTATTGGAGTATAATTGCTTTACATTGTTGTGTTAGTTTCTGCTGTATAACAAAATGAATCAGCTATATGTATACATATATCCCCATATCCCCTCCCTCTTGCATCTCCCTCCCACTTTCTGTATCCCACCCCTCTAGGTGGTCACAAAGCACCGAGCTGGTCTCCCTGTGCTATGTGGCTGCTTCCCACTAGCTATCTATTTTACATTTGGTAGTGTATATGCCACTACAAAATTTGGTAGTCAATGCCACTCTTTCACTTAGTCCCAGCTTACTCTTCCCCCTCCCTGTGTCCTCAAGTCCATTCTCTATGTCTGCATCTTTATTCCTGTCCTGCCCCTAGGTTCTTCAGAACCTTTTTTTTTTTTTAGATTCCATATACATGTGTTAGCATACGGTATTTGTTTTTCTCTTTCTGACTTACTTCACTCTGTATGACAGACTCTAGGTCCATCCACCTCACTACAAATAACTCAATTTCATTTCTTTTTATGGCTGAGTAATATTCCATTGTATATATGTACCACGTCTTCTTTATCCATTCATCTGTCGATGGACACTTAGATTGCTTCCATGTCCTGGCTGTTGTAAATAGTGCTGCAATGAACACTGTGGTACATGACTCTTTTTGAATTATGGTTTTCTCAGGGTATATGCCCAGTAGTGGGATTGCTGGGTCATATGGTAGTTCTATTTTTAGTTTTTTAAGGAACCTCCATACTGTTCTCCACAGTGGCTGTATCAATTTACATTCCCACCAACAGTGCAAGAGTGTTCCCTTTTCTCCACACCCTCTCCAGCATTTATTGTTTGTAGGTTTTTTGAAGATGGCCATTCTGACTGGTGTGAGGTGATACCTCATTGTAGTTTTGATTTGCATTTCTCTAATGATTAGTGATGTTGAGCATCCTTTCATGTGTTTGTTGGCAATCTGTATATCTTCTATGGAGAAATATCTATTTAGGTCTTCTGCCCATTTTTGTGTTGGGTTGTTTGTTTTTTGGATATTGAGCTACATGAGCTGCTTGTATATTTTGGAGATTAATCCTTTGTCAGTTGCTTTGTTTGCAAATATTTTCTCCCATTCTGAGGGTTGTCTTTTTTGTCTTGTTTATGGTTTCCTTTGCTGTGCAAAAGCTTTTAAATTTCATTAGGTCCCAGGACACCTTCTCTTCTTCTTTAGAGGAATTTTCGTTCAAATTGTGCTTAGGATGTGATAGATAGTCTCCCAAGATAGCTGCACAACAATTCTTCCTTTTCCTATATATGCATTCCACTCCAATCAAGAGTTTCAGTCTATCTCCTGAACACCGCTCCCGCCTTGAGCTGGGCTGGCCTTGTGACTTGCTTTGACCAATAGAATACTGAAGACAAAAAAGTGACGCTGAGCCAGTTCTGGGCCTTGTTTTGAGGGAGTGGCAGTTTTGCTCTTGCTTTCTTGGAATCCAGCTGCCATGATGTAGGGAACTCCAGGCCATCCTGATGGTGAGAAGAACCATGTGGGGAGGCCCTGGAAGGTGAGTCACCATATGAGAGAGAGGCCACATGGAGAAAAACTGAGTTGTCCAGCTGAGGACTGCACTAAGTCCTAGCTATATGAATGAGGTCTTCTTGGTCGATCCAGCCCCTGCTCAGCTACCAAAAAAATGCAGCTGCATGAGGGACCCCAGCCAACACCATGTGGAACAGAAGAACTACCTTCAGAATTGTGAGACATCATAAATTGCTATTTTGAGCCACTTAGTTTTGGGGTAGTTTGGTAAATTGCAATAGATAACTGATACAAAGGACTTTTGGGGACCAGAGGATTGTATTTTGACCTTTGATTTTGGACCGTGCTTGAAGTTATTTGGTGTGCTTCTACAAGGTTAAGAAAGTGGTTTATTCCATTTGGTGGACACTCTTACAGAGGTACTGGAAGAGTAGCAAGTATTGCTGAGAAGTCAAAAAATGGCAGTTCTTCTCAGGGGAGTCATGGAGGTGAGGCCACAGGTTCCTACTTCTGTCACAGCCCTGCATGGCTCTGTGCCCACAAGATGGAGAGGGAGATGCCCATAGGTAGAGGGAAGAAGGCAGACGAGGAATGTAATTCTTTTCTTAGGGCAGGTATAGGTCTACTTGACTGCTATACTGACACATTAAAATGACAACAACTCTTGGTAGATTGAAATCTATAGATAACAATACCCTATTGACTGTGTGTCAGTGATGTGTCGAAGGCAGATGTTCATTTGGTAGGTTTGAATATAAATTATAACATTTTTTAAAAAAAGAAATAGTGAATACTTGAAGTTGCTGGATGTATGTTTCTGAGCTGTTTTCAAGAATTCTTACCTTTTTATAGACTCATTTCAACTCTGCATTTGAAACCAGATGGTTTATTCTTGAACTGCAAGACTGAATGTATTAACCTTTAATGTAAATGCACTTACTCATTGAGCAGTTGGTTACTCCTACATTTTTCTGCGTGACCTTGATGATAAAGAAGCACTTTTTGATTCTTATTTTTTAAATGCTTACTAGGAATTTTTACTTGAGAGTTACTGAACCATCTGATTTGGGTGCTTTAAAATGTGAAAATCAGAAATAAATTGGCATTGCTAAGGTACTCTGGATGAAGGGGTTGCCACCACTCTATAATCTCAAGTTGTAAAGAAGCAATTTGAGTTATTTTCTATGTGGGTTGACAAGTGAGCTTTTTTGTGGGGTAGAGTTGGTAAAACAAAGACTTATTCAAGCTGTGAAATGCATTCAAGAGTAAGCAGCAATAAATGACAAGAGGCCTGTTTTGTCAGGTATGTTTTTGACTATTGTACAGGCTTCTGATTAGGGAAATAAAAGGGCTGTTTGAAAATTTGGAATGATGGATCTTCCATAATGGGGATAGGTTTGTTTGGCTGCAAAAAAGAACAGATGGAAAGCTTTATCTTGAACTAGAATGCCATCAGTCAGTTTCTCCTTATCTTTTAAATATCATATGTTCTTAATATTTTTTAAAGTTCAATTTTTTTTGTGGTTTTACAGAATCTTTTAAAAATTTTACATAACTACTATTTTCTGAATCCGGTCTATTCTAAAAACTACACTTGAACCCATCTGGAACTGTACAACATCAGAAATAGTATGAATTGGTTTTTGAGTTGTGTTAAGATATTCAGCCCTATATAAAAATGAACTTGATGGAGTTCAGTGAAGTTTAATAAAGCTGTGGCTAAATTCTATTAAATGTCAAAACCTTCATTTATTATTATTCCCTAAATACTCTCAAAGAAAGAAAAGTGAGGCAAAATTACACACTCTTATTAGATTATTATTATAGAAGGAAAGAAATATTAAAGTGCTTTACAGGGAGGTGGGATGAGCTGGCTTGGGATTGACTGTTAAATATAAAAGTGGAAGGTTAATGTAGAATTAGGTGAAGGGGAAGGCATCTTTGCAATTTGATTTTTTTTTTTTTTTTATGTTAAGATGAGCTATAGTTCTAGCATATAAATCCAGTATGTTCTTTCTCGTTACCACATTCAAAACTTGTTTACATAAAGAACTCAAGGACATTTACTTCAACTGAGACTTTTCCTTTCAGTGTGCATTAAAAAAATTATTCTTTCTAAAATGGTGTTGCATTTTAACCTCAGCAATTTTGCATAGTGTAGTTTTCACATTATAGGGCTGGAGTTGAAGAGATTTTCTGACAACTTAATTGATTTGTATTTAGTGTTCTTTGGCTTATGTGTTTGGGCTAAAAATAACTATTTGAGGTGATCTCATTGTAACTATTTAAGATTTCAAGTACATCCCATACATGGGTCTTCATCTTCATTTAGGTTTCAGAGAGTTCCTGTTGCTGATTACAGAATTTGATTCTGATAGTATGTGTTATTATTTCATTGCTTGTCAGAAAGCAGATTTAGTAGAGGGAAAACCGTCAATAAAAGTTGCTTGCTTTTGTGATTTGATTTCATCTATCAGTAAGAAATATTGTTGTTTGTGAACAGAAACTGCTTAGATTTTTCTTCCTGACCAAATGAATATGAGGTGGCATTCATTACTGTAATGGATAAATGGCCTAGTGCCTATTAGTATTATTCATCTGTTTGTTCATTCAGTATGTGTGAACTTTATTTCTTTTAATATGATATCTGAGGTAGTATTAAACTTGGCATTGCACTATCTGAAGCATGAGCATTTATTCATTTTGTTTCTAAAAAATATTAGTTATTTAAAATAGTAAATCAGTTTAGTAAAAACTGATTTAACCTGTATAATAAAAGCAGTATTTCCCTTACTGTTTATGATTTAATTGGAACATTTCAAAATGCACTGTAATCATTAAAATTTCTTCACCCTTAAAACTAGCAGTAATAAATTCTTTAACCAGGATTTTAAAAGTTACTAGAATTTCAAGCATTTTGGTTAGGTATAAATTGTGGATAACCTTGAAGTCTCTCAAATTTCCATTTACTCAGATTATGGATAGGCACAGTGTGCTTATGTGGTTTGGGATATATTGATGCATTGTAATAAGATGTAAAATTAAGGTACAAAAATCAATATGTATTGATGTATATGATTTTTGTATTTTGGCTAGATTTGATGAAAGAGAATTTCATCAAATTTAAATTTATATTTAAATCTCTGATCCATTTTCCATAAAACACTAGAATAAACTGTAAATGGATCAGAGATTTAAATATAAAAAAATGAAACTATTCATGTTCTAGGAGATAACATCAGTGAATTTTCTTATAACTTTGGTGTGGGAAAAACTTTCTATTTATGACTTAAAATTCAGAAGTAATAAAATTAAAGATTGATAAATTTGACTACATAAAACTTTTGCATGGGGAAAAAAATCATCAGCAAAGTCAAAAGACAAATGACCAATTGGGAGAAAATATCTACAACATATAATAGACAATGAGCCAATTTTCTTAACATATAAAGGGGGTCATAAAAAGTGAGGGGAAAAAAGGCCAAAACCTGATAGAAAAAAAATGGGCAAAAGACATAAACAGTTCACAGAAAAAGATATCTAATGGCTCTTAAATATATGGAACGATTGAAAGACTGGCAAAAACATAAAAGCTTGACAATATACTTTGTTGGTAAGGCTTTGGAGCAACATATGTTGTCCTGTTGGTGTGAGGGCAAAATGTTACAATCCCTGTAGAGGGGAATTTTGCAATGTCTAATAAAGTTAAATATGCATTTACCTACTGACCATTTTTAGAGATTTACTTTGAAGATACACCTACACAAATGTGAAATTAAAAATGTAGAGGGCTGTTGACTGTGTCATTGTTGGTAATAATAAAATGTGGGAAATAACCTAAATGCCCAACTACAAAAAATTGGTTGAATATGGTACCACAACCAGTGGACTACTATGTGACCGTGAAAAAGTCTCTATAAACTGAGAACAAATAATTTCTGCAATTTATTCTTATGTGAAAAAAAAAAAAACAGTTGTAAAAAGAGTATAAATATAGTTGTAGTAGGCAGCTTCTGGCATGGTTTCCAGTGATCCCTACTTCCTGGTATTCTAGCCCTCCCCTGAGTGTAGCTGAACTTCGTGACTTGCTTCTCAAAGATAGATTACAGCAAAAGTGATGGAATGTCGTCATAAAAGACTATGACTTCTGTCTTGTTGATATCCTCCCTCCCTGGATCTCCTCATATGCTAGCTTTGATGGAGAGGGTTATCTGGGCAGCGTCCTGTGAACAGCCTTCAAGAAAGTGAGGCCCTCAATTTAGTAGCTTGGGAGAAACCAAATCATGCCACCAACCACTGAGTGAGCTAGTGGATCCTGTTTCAGCTGAACATTGAGATGACTTCAGCCTGGGCTGCCCCCTTGACTGCAGCCGCGTTAGGGACCCTGGGCTGACACTGTGATTGCAATCTCATGAGAAACCCTGGAGCAGAGGATCCACTTAGTGAAGCTGTGTCTGAATTCCTGATCCCACAGACACCATGCGATATTAAATGTGTATTGTTCTAATTGTTTAGTTTTATAGTTATAGGTTATGCAGCAATAGATAACTAATAGTATATGTCTTTTATATAATAAAGAAGGGAAAGTAAAAATATATATTTATTTTTACACAAAAAGACTCATGGGAAAGAAAAATTAGCAGCAAAAAGGTAAGTTCTGAGTATCTGAAAAATTATTTTGAAGTGAATTCAAACCTCATGACCTGCCTCTCCCTGAGAAACCTTAGTATTCAAGTATACAAATGAATTTTTTAGCATAGTTGTAGCCTTATCGTAATGAGTTTGCATATAGGTTTACTGGACATTATTAATTCTAATTCATGATAGAACTTGAAATATATACATGTTTCTGTTGAGATTTTGGCCCTTAACTCTAGAGAATTTGCTTTTGGAGATACTCTGAACTGGAAGGCTGACTTGTTTTGTCTTATAACGACTTGACTTTGGTCACTGAAAAATGGGGTGCTAAAGGAAGTCCCTATTTATATTCAGCTTTTGCTAAAACACATTTACTGCAGAAATTTAACAAGTCTTTGAGATAATTTGAGTGTTTTTAAAGAACTGTGAACTACCTCACAAAGGAAGTGATTCTTTTCTTTTACTAAAGCTCCCAATGAATAACACAAGTATTCAATTTGCAAATACTAAGAAGCTTGTAAATTTCAATATTCCTTTCACCAGCTCTGACAGCTTGCTGCATCATTCTAGTTGTTTGGGAAAGAGTTGGCTAGACATACAGACTGAAAAATTTTGGGTCAATGAGGCTATTCTAGAGGAGTCAGAGAAATCCTCCACCCTTTTAATCTCTGAGGGAATTTATAGCATCTTTGTATAAAGTAGTAATCTTTTGAAAATTCTTAACATACTTCAAAACATCACTGATTCTATCTTGTTTTCTTTTTTAGGCAGAGACATTGCAAATCCAGGTGAGTTAATTACTATATGGGGAAAAGTAATTTTCTCTGGTTTTATCCTTGCATTATTCAGTTATAGCACCATTTCTATGCACTTGGGGATCTATCACAACCATCTTGAAACTTAAGTTCCTATCAAACATAATCTAAATTATTCAAAGTCTTAACCAACCATAAGAGAATAGATACACATATCCATGTATTTTTAGCTTTTTTTTTTTAAGTGATAAGATGGTTCCTCCAAGGAAAAGGAGGTGTGGTATTATTGGCATTACTTGGTAAAGGTACCATTTTTTTCATGGCTCAGCTGGCTCTCTTAATCATCAGGGCTTGTTAAAGGCAGTGTACGGGCAGGCGAGGGATGACTTAAAACAGTAATAATCCCAGCTTCTCAAACACCTGAGGGAAATGCGCCGTAGAGGTAATCCAAGGCTCAGTTAATTTAAGCCCACGATATAAAGAAAGGACATTCCAGGGTGCAGTGAATTGAGTATGAAATATTGGATAAAATACCTATGTGTTTTAGTTCTGGCAAATTGGAAATTTTGCCTCACTCACCTGTTTTCCTATTGGTTAGATAAAAAAATTCCTTTGATGGAATTTTCCTAGGGAGAATAGAATGAGAAAAAAAGAGTAGTAATAAGCCTCTGAAAACCCTCAGCCTGACTCCTTAAGCGTGAACCTCAGCATATACTAACCCTAGCTGAGTGCTTCTCCACTTGGACCCCAACTGAAATACAACACTCTTTCTTATAGGTAGAAGAGAATCTTTGAAATCTGACATGTATTAAAGTTAGATCTGGGACAGTCTACTGCTCTACTGGGGAGTTTTCATTAATTCAGGTTGTTGAATTTGGGACTGGACCATTTTGTTGTTGTTGTTGTTTTAATCTCCATTAATAAATGAGGCTACAAATGTATCAGGGTAAAACAATTGGAAATATATAGAGAAACAACATTCTCCAAGCAAGAAGAAATGACGAGAAACTGCCGAGGGTGAAATGGACAGTGACGGCTGTGTGGCTAGAGAATCAGGCTCATGTGAGCTTTGGCTTTTTGGAAGAGAGAAGGAAGTGAGAAGGAAGTGAGAAGATCATCGAGAAAGAAGGCATGAACGTGTCTGAAATTTTGATGTGTTAGACAAGTAAATTAAGTCTGTGGTGGTGTGGGCAGGCAGCACAGATGTGAAACTGTAGCCCTTCAAAAAGAGGAAATACAACATAAGGTTTTTGCTATATGTGTGATTAAATCTCATGGGTCTATGGAGAGGAAAATTGAGATGCCGGAGAAACAAATGATGCTGTAAAAACTGAAGCGCACTGACTGAGGCAGAGGGTGGAGATCCCTGAAGGAGATAAGGTTGTTTTAATGATTTCTGTTTGGAGCTAACCAGCTAAGAGGATAAGCTGCAACTTCCTACCATTGAAGAATGTAACTATCAACCTGTACTTATAACCACATGTAGCCAGTATCCTAGTCAATACTAGCTGCTGATTCCTCAGTGAAAAAAAAATCAAGCAAACCAACAAGTTCTTACCGCTAAATAATTCTACTGTATTTGGGTACTTGCTGGGCGCCACAGTAAGATTTATGCCTTTATTGATTGATTTTCTTGTATTCTTTCTATCCCTAGATTTCAGCCTCTTTTTTTTCTTGTCCATATACCTATAGTAGCCTGAAAGTTTATTTTAAAAGTTTCTAGTAATTGAGTAGTGTGTGTGTATGTGTGTGAGTGTGTTTATATGTATATGTATGTTTTTAAGTATAAATATTGAACATAATTATGAGTGCTTGAGAAGTTAGAATTGCAACAGATAATGGAACATTATTTTTAAATATTAAATTAAAATCTGAAAAATTAAAAATTAAAGTTATTTTAATAATAATAAAATAATTATTAGCATTATTAAACTTTATAATAATTGTTTATTTTTAATAAACATTAATTATTATCTTATGAGCTTTGAGAAAATGTTTAATCCTTCCCATACCATATATTTTATCATTTATTTAAATAAAGAATGGGATGAGAAAGTTAGTATCATTTCTAAAGCCATTATCATTAATTTTTTGTGTGTATACAGGAAACCACACAGAATCAATTGGTTTAGAGGCTTAAAAAAATTAGCTTTATTAAGGTATAATTAACATATACAATCATAAGATATTTGAAGTGTACATCATGGTGATTTGATTTATGTATACATTGTGAAAGGATTTCCTCCATCTAGTTAACTTACACACCCATTACCTTACATACTTACCTTGTTTGTGTGTGTGTGTGTGTGTGTGTGTGTGTGTATGTGTGAGAAAATTTAAATTCTACTCTCTTAGAAAATTTCAATTATACAATACAGTGTTGTCAACGATAGTCACCATGATTTGTATTAGAGCCTGTGACCTTATTCATCTTGTAACTGAAAGCTTGTACCCTTTTACCAACCTCTCCCTATTTCCCCCACTCCTTGCCCCTGGCAACCACTTTTCTGTTCTTTGTTTCCATGAGTTTGACTTTTTTTTTAGATTCCATGCATAAGTGATACCATGCAGTATATTTGTCTTTTTCTGTATTACAATCTCACTTAGCATAATGCCCTCAAGTTCCATCTATGGAACTTGATGGAAAATGGCAGGATTTCCTTTTTTTCTCATGGCTGAATAATATTCCATTGTGTGTGCATACACACACACACACACACACACACACACACACACACCATATCTTCTTTATCCGTTCATCCGTCAATGGACCCTTAGGTTGTTTCTGTATCTTGGCTGTAATGAATAATGCTGCAGTAAACAGGGGAGTGCAGCTGATACTATGTAACACAAGTCCCTTTGTATGACAGCAGCTGCTGATTGATATTTTATCAGTAAATTCCCTGTCTCTCCAACTGTCTACTGGCTTCCCAACACCTGTCCCCCCACTTGTAAGTCCCTACCTTGCCTCTGGTATGCTGCTTGAGTGGTCCATGGTGTTGGTGGGTTAGCTGTGGAAAAGGTGTTATGAAGGAAATACCATGCTGTCTGCCATGTTTCTGTGGAATGGACCTCAGTCAGCAGCAGCACATACCCATTTCTGTCATTCCAGGGCAGGGCAGGGAACAGAAAAGACAGAACTTAGATTGCATAGAGTGTTCAGGCCTAAAGACAGAGCTCCAATCAAACATATTTAATGGCACATAGTTTGCAGAGTATGTGGAGGAAAAAACTTTCATAAGAATCTGTTGAAAAATAGTAGGTATTTAAAATCAAGTTGGAGCAATTGCTGGCAAAAGCTGAGAAAGTCTGCAAGTAGTACTAGTAACTATTTTTTTTTTTAATTTTCATTTATTTATTTATTTATTTTTGGCTGTGTTGGGTCTTCATCTCTGTGTGAGGGCTTTCTCTAGTTGTGACGAGTGGGGGCCACTCTTCATCGCGGTGCGCGAGCTTCTCACTATCGTGGCCTCTCTTGTTGCAGAGCACAGGCTCCAGATGCGCAGGCTCAGTAGTTGTGGCTCACGGGCCTAGTTGCTCCGCGGCATGTGGGATCCTCCCAGACCAGGGCTCGAACCCGTGTCCCCTGCATTAGCAGGCAGATTCTTAACCACTGTGCCACCAGGGAAGGCGAGTACTTCTAATTTTGTTTCAAGTACATGAACATCTTCATCCCTATGAAGCATATAGAAGAACAGGAGAATATGGAACACACCAGAGGAGAGATCCAGAGCAAACGAAAACAGGAATAGTTATCTTAACCATTTTAAGAGTTTCACTTTTTTTTCCTTTTTAAATTTCCTCGGAGGAGAATTAGAAACTGATATCAGAATCCCATGGTATATTATGTACAATGTATTATATACACTCTAAAATTAATATGTATTGTAGAAAGCTGCTTATTGTTCTCATTTTATCATGTGAGTTCAGTAATTTATAACTTTTTGTTGTTGTTTTTATAAAGATCTGAGTTAAAGGACCACTTCGGGTATTCTAATGATTAAAATTTGTAGTTACAAGTATACCATCTGACTTTTGCAGTAAAGATTCTGATGACCAGAATAAACAAAATAGGTAAACAATATCATTTACCAAAAATAGCTTAAATATGACATGAAGTGCATTTATCTAACCTTTTCACAAATCACCTTCCAGTTTCAGCCATTTTGGTGTAGAAAGTGGGAATTTAGATGGGGTAGTTTGTCTTCAGGGCTGTGAATCATCTAATTAGTGGTGACTTTGTCCAGCCTTAGGTAGAGTAGTGGAGCTACCAAGAAAAATGATGGCCATTCATTTGGTTGTTAATTAATTAGGCCAATGTTTACTAAATATGTCCTAGGCACCGGGTACTGTGCTAGGCACTTACATTAGTGGTTCAAACACTTATGGTCCCTGCCCATTTGGAGTTCTAGAACAGTGCTGTCCAATAGAAATTTTTGTGATGATGGGAAATTCTTTTTGTGCTGTTCAGCACTATAACCACGTGTGGCTTTTGAGTGCTTAAAGCATGACTACTGTGAGTGATGAATGGTATTTAAAATTTTATTTAATTGTAATTAATTAAAAAATTTAAATTTAAAGAGTCACATGTGGCTAATGGCTACCTCTTTGGACAATACAACTCTAGAATATGAGGCAGTTTTATGACCCAGGTATCTTGTTTGTCTCTATTCTTAGATTAATATTTGTAAAAGGGGTCTATTTCCAGTGAAATTTTCTTCATTGGGGGGTTCCTTATAGTAGTGACAGATCCTCCCATGTAATTTGCTTCTACTAGAGCTCTTTCTTTTGCATCCTGCCTCTGAATCCAGTCTTGTGGAGGAAGTATCACATTAAATGAGTTCAAAAGTCACTATAAATACAGCATATGTTGTTGATTTTTTTGCTAAAATACACAATTGAACTAATACTATTTGACAGGTTACTCTCCTTGATTTAGCACATAGGTTAAGTCAGTTTTCAAAAATGGCTTTGAGAGTCACTGTTTTCTTTGCATGTGTGTTTTTTAAAAATATAAAATACTCACTAATGGGCAATCTCAAAATGGGAGAACATTCTTTTTTTGGGCTATTAAGCATATGGAGTGCTTGCATTTTCAGAAAAAAAAATGAATTAATGGAAAATAAGATTCTGTTATGCACTAGTGCTGCAGCTTTGCAACATAATGTATCATAGGCTGATTACAATTCAGTCTTTCAGCAGGATTATACATGATCAAAGCTTCTGGATTCAGAATTATTTGGCTTAAGTGATTTGAAAATAATGTCACTGTTTAAGTTATCCCATCTTCTCTCTGTTCATATAATGATGCTAATGTTTTGCTTAAGTGGGGCTGTCCATCTCTGATTATATCTAATTAATTATGCATATATTCATTTAATACCTAAAAATCTCAGAAGCTTACCATAAGTTTAATTTATTAGCAGGATTAACCATTTTACCTTACAAATATTAATATTTAAAGATCTGGCTCTGTTCTCTCTTCTTGGAATTCTTTTGCAATGGACTAAGCATAAAAGAGATGACATAGAATTTCTCTGTTTCATTTTTCTCAAATGAAATATAGTCCTGCCAGACTCCTTGTCAACTTATTTTCAAATCCTAAGGAATAGAGATGTATTTAAATTCTTTCAACATAGTGGCCTTTAGCCTGTGACATTGATCTTAATTATTGTCAATAAATATTAATTAAAGTGATAAGAATCATGATAAGGGTCAGTCATAAGAGAAGACAAAGAATGTTACACATGTCTGTTAGTTACCTCCATCTAAAGATCTAAAGCCCTTTCCATTGCTTTTCCTTCCTACCCGTAAACCATCAGGAGATATTCGAGAGTTCGATTTTGATCTTCAGTAGGACGTTAACACCTTGGCAGGAATTTGTATATCTGATCCCTTTCTGAATGTTTCAGCTAAGCAGCACCTTTTGGAACAGAGAGGTCTGGACATCCCAAGGAAAAATGTTATAGGATGAAGTGAGCAAGGAGAAAAATTCTCAGAGAGAGTAGGAGGAATCAGAAACAACCTTTTCTTAGTTCAAATTTTGCCTGCCTAGTTCTGACGTTGAAAAGAGTATGATATGAATAAGAGACTGTCAACTGAGCTCAATATTATTTTCTTCGAGAATTAGTTACTTGAGTGATTCACTATTCACAATTTAACTGGAATTTTGACTGCACAAAATTTTTTATAGTTCCTAAGTAGATATACAAGAAAATCTATGACACAACTTAAAAAATTAAGTTATTTTTCCTTAGTAGGCACATGCACACATATAAGTATGTAAATGTATAATATGTATATGTATCAACTGAATAAAATGTGCTCCAATGTATACTTATATATATATTAATACCTATATGCTTTCATGATATTTAATTATTGAGATTAAAAAGCAACTTGGTAGATTTTCCCAGAATATAAATCCCAAAATCCCTTTGATTTCTCGGGTACTTAGAGAAAAAAAAAATTAGCTGATTAGTAGAATTCTGAGGTAATATTTAAATTTTCCTTGTTTACATGGTTTTACTTATTTTAAACCACATTATGCTTATTTGATTTATGAATATATAATAGTATGAAATTATTAGGTTACTATTTAGCCTTTGTTCATTTCTGTTTTTTGTATTTAGAAGTTTTTTTTTTTTTTTAAGCAAGGGTTTTATGCACTTATTTAAAACTCCTGGCAAAACCAATTCTTCCAGTGACCCAGATCACAGAGCATAGTATACAAAGTTACAAGAACTCATTTAGACATACATGAAATCATCATGTTGCACTTTAAAAGTTTTTTTCAATTACACCTCAATAAAACTGAAAAAAAAGTAGATGGTACTATTCCAATGTAAGACAGGATTTTTGATTATTGTTACTCGATTTCTTTGAATATATTTTAAACAAGTTGTTTATTTAAAATGTTATTTTGTGCCTTCAGGGGAAAAAAGAATTCATTTAAGATAAATGGTACTTCAGTGAGGGGAAGTAGACATCTGGGAGCAGAAAGACTCAGGGTCATGTCCTGGCTCCCTTTCCTAACATATCTGTGAATTTAGCAGTTCGTTTAAAAATCCCCAAGCTTCAGTTCCATCATGTAAACTGGAGATAAAATGCCTTCCATTTCTTCTGCATTGACAAAGATTATATATGAAAATGCGTTGGAACTAGAAAGTGTTAGCAAATGTCAAGAAATACTATAACTCACAGAGTGAATTCATTCTTTGAAACAGTTATTTTAAGGCCAAAATATTTTGTATATAATAAGAAAAGATACCAATTTCTCAACTTAAGTAACAGACTGGTCTTTTGTGAGCTGCCATGGGTTTAGGATAATCTTGGATGGAAGGATCAAGTTCTTTTTATGGTTACATTGTCTTACATAGGTTAAGGTTACCATAACCTTCCTATGGTTTAATAATAGCAATGACAATAATAAGTAGAATCATAACACTAGCTATGAGATGTATGTGCATATCTCATTAAATGGAATGCTGTATTATTATCTCATTACATAGGATCTTGTATTACCCAGTAGTAAAATAAGAATAAATTTACACCATGTTTCAGAGCATTTCCATCAGCCTAAAAGTTCTCTTCTATGTGTGTAGTCAATCCCTGTTCCCATCCATAACCTTAGGTAACCACCAATCTGCATTCTGTCTCTATAGGTTTGCCTTGTATAGAAATTTCAAATGAATAGAATCATGCAATATGTAGTCTTTTTTTGTGTCAGGCTGTATAGTGTTTTTGAGGTTTATCCTTGTTGTAGCATGTATGAAGAGTTTGTTCCTTTATACTGTTCATTGTATGGATATAAAATTATTTTGCTTGTCCATTTACCAGTTAATCTACTTTGTTTCCCATTTTGGGCTCTTTTGAATAATGCTGTTATGAACATTTGTGTGTGTGTGTGCACGAATGTGTGCACACATGCTTATATATTTATTTATTTATTTATTTTTGTGGACCTAAGTTTTTATTTCCCTTGGGTAGATACCTAGGAGTGGAATTGCTGTGTTGCATGGCAGGTATCTGTTTAACTTTTTAAGAAATTGCCAAATTGGTTTTCAAAGTTGATGTATCATTTAAAATTCTTAACAGAAATGTATGAAGGTTCAGTATTTTTGTATTCTCATCCACATTAGTGTCATTAGTCTTCAGAATTACGGCCCCTCTAATGAGACTGTGGTGATATCTCATTATGATCTTAATATGCATTTCCCTAATGACTAATAATGTTGAACATCTTTTCATGTGCTTATTAGATATTTGTATATCATCTTTCATGAATGCTTACTCAGATTTTTGCCCATTTTTAAACTGTTTTTTTTTTACTGTCATTGATTTGTAAAAGTTCTTTATATATTCTGGACCTTACAAGTCCTTTGTCAGATATATGATGACATATGATTTGAAAATAATTTCTCCTAGATTGTGACTTGTCTTTTTATTTTCATTTTCTTCTTTGCTCTTCTTTTTGAAGAACAAAATAAAAAAGAAATTTTTTTTGTTATTCAACAATAAGCATATATTGCTTGTTCATGCATCTATGGGATAGTTGGGTGGGTTTTACTGATAAAGGCTGGGTTCCGTTGTGATTCAAAGGTAAGAGTTAGGTCCACATCTGCTCCACGTATCCCTCCTCCTTCTTGGACAAGGAGCTCTCCAAAGCATATCTTCATGGTGAAAGGCAAGAGTTCAAGGGGGGCAAAACTAATTACATAAGCACATTTCAAATCTTTGTTTGCATCACATCCACTAACGTCCCATTCACCTGCACAAGTCACATGGAGAAACCCAAAGTCAAGGGGCAGGGAAGAAGTCTCTTGTCTCCCATGAGGCCATGGCAAAGAGATTAAAGAATGGAGACCAGTGATCCAATCCACTACAAACAGCACATGAATTTTACAGTACTAAGCAAGATATATTCTTTTTGAAATATACAGAGCAAATAAAGACCTATCCCTTGAAAGCATTTTGTCTACCACGAAGCCACAAGATCAGAATAGCCTATACCATTCTTAAAGATTATTTTGTTTAGTGCTATGAGTGTTAGTATACCAAACAGTTCAATACAAATTATCATGATGGTATAATTTAGCCTTTATTATTATTTTTTCAACTTTTTAAATTTTAAATTTTATCAGTTTTTTAAATGGATCTTGTTTTGGTGTCATATATAAGAAATCTTTGCCTAATCCAGCATTCCAGAGATTTTCTCTTATGCTTTCTTGTAGCCGTATTACAGATTTACATTTAGCTTATGATCCATTTTGAGTTAATTTTTTTGTATGATATGAGGTTGAGGGAAGCTTTTAGTATAATTTTTTGGGGGGCATATAGATTGGCATTGCCTTTCAATATTTATTGAAAAGATTATTCTTTCCCCATTGAATTGCCTGGCATCTTGTCAAAAATTAAATGACCATAATTTAGGGGTTTACCTCTGCTCCATTGATTTATGTGCTTATCCTTATGCCACTACCACACTGTCTTGATTACTGTAACTTCATAGTAAATGTTGAAGTCAGGTATTGTAAACCTAATTCATTTATTCTTTTTCAAAACTGTTTTGGCTGTTCTAGGCCCTTTATATTTCTATATAAGTTTTAAGTTTAGATTGTCAAGTTCTAAAAAAATGGCTGCTGGGATTTTGATTTTTATGTTGAATCTGATATGTTGAAGTTGAGAGAAATTACCTTGTTAACAATCTATGAACGTGATATATCTTTCCATTTGCTTGGATCTTTAATTTATCTCTGCAATGTTTTCTAGTTTTTTGTTACAAGTCTTATACTTCTTTTGTTAAATTTATTCCTAAATATTTAAATCTTTTTTATAGTGTTATGAATGGAATTGTCCCTTAATTTCATTTTTATATTGTTTGTTTGTTTCTAGTATATAGAAATAAAGTTAACATTTTAATCTTGTATTCTATGAGCTTTGCTAAACTTTTTATTATTTCTAGTAGTTTTTTTTTCTTCTGTAAATTCCTTAGGATATCTACATAGACAATCAGATCATTTGTAAATAAGCTCAGTTTTACTTCTTCCCTTGCAAGCTGTTGTTTTTTATTTCTTTTTCTTTTCTTACTGCACTGACTAGAACTTCCAGTACAATATTGAATAGTAGTGGTGAAAGTTGACATCCTTGTCTTGTCCCTGATTTTAGGAAAGAAAACATTTAGCCTTTCATCATTAAGTATATGTTAGCTGTAAGTTTTTTGTAGATTTTTTTTGAGGTTTAGGAAGTTCCTTTCTAATCCTTGTTTGTTGAGAGACCTTTCCTTTTTTATCATATATTGTGATTTTTGTCCTTTATTCTATTGATATGGCATGTTACATTAGTTGATTTTTGGATGTTCAAATCAGTCTAGCATTCCTAGGATAAATCTCATTTGGTTGTGATATATAATCCTTTCTATATATAGCTAGGATAAATCTTACTTGGTTATGGCATAAAATTCTTTTATATATCACTATATATATTTGGTTAAACATTTTAAAATCCACATCCAATATATAAAGGATATTGGTTTGCATGTTTCTTTTTTTGGGATTCCATTTAGTGTCCTTTGCCTCAAAGTCTACCTTTTCAAAAAATAATAATGCCACACTATGGCAATATTGTTTGTTTGTTTCCTTATTGGTCTTATTATAAATCGTGGCCCTGCCTTACACTATCCTCTGCACTATCACAAAGGCCTCAATTGTCCATCAGGCTCAAACAAAACAAAGTCTTACCTAGCACAAAGCTGCAGTAAGGATTGTGCAAAGGACTTAAGAAGGGAGCCATGCCCATCATTAAACTGCTGTCCTGGAGTGACTGAATCAGTCAGATGCTCCTAGCTAGACAAAGATCTGGGATTATTTGGGTTTGGAGTGCCAGGTCTAATTCTGTGCCAGATGAGTTAGCACAGGCAAGCTGCTCAGTTTGGAGATCTCTTAGTTAGCCATGTAACTAGGAATGCTATGTGACTAACTGCAACTTTCCAGTAGAGCTTGGGATAATCAATTTAAAATTCAGGCTTATTCATTAGAAAAAAAAAATCCAGTCAGAGCAGATATATCCTGGTAGAAGGATTCTTTACATGAGTATATAGAAGCCACAGGAAGAACCTCATTTTTTTTATGGTTATTAAATTCTATCAGTGTGATAAGGAGTTCTAGTTGAGGTCAAAGGGCCTCTGGTGTCCCTGAGGAAGGAGGGACTGAGTTACAGATCTGCCGTTAACCCTTTCCTTCCCATACTCTTTCTGTATTATTTTGTTTTAGCTGTGTGTTTTGTAAGTTATATAATTGGCATTTGTTTCTTTTTTAAAACTAAGCTGAAAGCCATTAAAAATATATATACAGAAGCGTTTAAGCCATTTATATTTGCTGCTAATAACAGATATACTTAACTTTATCTCTATGATTTTGTTGCATGCTTTCTATCTTTTGTGTGTTCTGGCTATTTCTTCTTTTTTTTAAATTTACAAGTTCTATTATTATACGTTGATCTTATTTTTATTTCTTCCAGAGATTACTGTTAAAGTTGTGTAGAATATATTTTAGCTTTAAAAATAAAATAAGAACATTAAGAATGAAACTGTATTTTATTACTTTATCTTTTATAAAAAGAAAGTTTTTAACCCAACCCTCCCCAGAATGAGAATGTTGAAAAAAGATGAACTTAATTGTAGCTGAAGGGAACAAGGAAATCTTTGTAGAAGAAGTGGCGTGTAAGTTTTTGTCAATTATGTAGTTATTCATTCCATAGATTATTTTAGGAGAATGGTTGACTATTGGCTATTTTCCCATATAACCTTTGATTCAAAACCTGAATATAATACTCAGAACAAAAATCCTTCCAGCAGCAGCTGAAATGTAAGTTTTTGGTAACAGGCAAAGGTGGATCTTTCTGAAACAGAGGTGTAGGGGCAGCTGTAGCAGGCTCCTGGGGAGCGGCACTCCCAACCCTGGCTCTGCAGTGCAGATACTGAATTGCAGCGTCTAGAAAGAGTGTAAAATACAGGACATATCCCAGTTTTGAATGGATAACATTTTGCTTCAGCCAAAGATATCAATGCTATTATATATCTTCTTTGTAAGCTACATTTTTATGATTCAATAAAAAATATGAATCTGCTTGTGAGAGTATTGACTTTTTCTGTGCTACCCAAAATGAAACTGCTTTCTATATAGCAAGGCTTAATAAATGACTGTTGAATTGAGTGAATGCGTGGATAAACAGAGTTGTCAGATATGGCCCTGAAGAGGTGAAACGTTTAATTTAGTATGTATATTCACTTTCCATTTTGTTAATAAGAAACTACAGACTGGAGCTGCAAGATAACCTTTACTAATGAGAGTGACATTGCATACACAAACAGCTGAAACCTCTTTACCAGGCTTGTAAAAATGCTTTTATTTTACAACCAGTTTGATTTGTCCTGCCAAATTCACATTGCTCTGCTCATTATTATCAATAGCAGGCTCTGTCTTTTTTTACCCATTTCCATTTAGATCATGGACTAAATTGTAACTTCTTCAGCCAAAGATTTTTTATTTGTAAAGTAGTGATGGTAGTGATAATTCTGTCAGTAAATGAGAGTTCTGAAGCCTGTAAATCTGAGGACCAGACCCCGGGTCATGGTAATTTTAGTAAGGCTATGACAGGCTGCTTGGGAAATATCTTATTAGCCTTGGAGTTATCTTTTGAAATTTTTGCATTTGCTATGAGCCTCTTGTCTTTCACATTTATCCTATACCTTCTCACAGGTTCATGGTGAGTATTATTTTAGGCAATGAATATGGAAATATGCCATATAAGTGCTTTTTCTTGTTATTATAACATTATGGCCAGTGGTGGTCTTCCTTTAGAATCAATGCTACTTCACAGATGAGGACCAGATTGGAAAAGATGTTTCACAAACTTGTTGGTGGCTAAATTGGGACAAAACCCAATTCTGCTGACTCCTAGGCCAACCTGTCTCCAGATTCAAGGGAACACAACCAACTCTTTGATATAAACACTGTATTCGACTCTCAGCTTCTGGGCTCATAATTTATAGGTTGTCATTAGCACAGATCCACCAACAACTAGAACAGGATGATAGAGACCACCATGTTTGACCTATAAAGAGGCCTGGAGCTCTGCCCTGATAATTATGAAGTCACAGTCATCTTTTTCCATGGCTGAGTTTGAACTTTAACTTGAATTCAAATTTATATATATATATACACACACACACATATACATACACACACATATACATATATATATATATATGGTGTATCATGTGACAGATTCTTAAGCTTAGTATGTACTCAAGAGATATATTTTAATAAACAAAAGCACATATGATGTATGCCCCCTGTTTTCCTAAATGACAAACGATTAGTATTTTTCTGGGCATACTTTATCACCTGGAAAATGATTCTCTCAAGGACAGGCATCAGGTAGGAGACACATATTACAAAAAAAAAAAAGAAAAATGATGTCTCAAAACTAATTTTCACACAACTTAAATGGTAATTAAAAACACCTTGATCCCAATAGTAGGGAACTAGGTGTCCCCCAAAGCAAACTAAGGAGGAATTGAATTAAACTTACATGTGTCTAAAAGTTTATTATTCGTATAATGAAAATAGATGCTTAGTATAACTTGAGTAGAAAAATTAAATTTTGGACTTTATAGTTATCAACTTTAAAATGATTGTAATTTTTTGCATTGTTTCAGTTTGAAGTCAAAAGAAAAAATGAGAAATGCAATTAATATGGCTTAACTCTGCAGGATAAATATTATTATTTAATGATGTATAAAACAACTCTATTCTAACAGCTTCATGCTGGGCACAGAAATGAAAAAAACAAACAAACCCAGATTTATGTTTATGTAAGTATGTAAGTAAGTATGTTTATGTAAGTATTTAGGACATCCAGTTCTTTATTTCAAGTATGAGAACTCATTTAACTTTGTTACCTATCAAGTAAATATTTTGGGAAGCATTATGCATGTCACGTATTTCTCAAAACTCTAAATGCCATGCAGAATAAATGTAAGAGATAAAGACTAAAATCTAAATGTATCCATTTACTTATGGGTCATTTCTTTTGCCCACCTCCTAATTCTACTAATGTAAAAGATATGTCATAATAAATAATGATGCAGTTGGCATCACTGATTGAGCACCTGCTATGGCCTAAACACAGTCAGAATTCAGTGTACCTGTACCTAGTTTAGATGATCATGGCCTCTATTACATAACTTAATTCAAGTTCTGACTCATGAGCCAGGCACTGAAAGTTTTCACAAGTCAAACTCTATTTCCAGTCTAATCCCACACTCTACCCTTCATAATGCTACCAAACAGTGAAATCATACTTTTCTATGTTGCGCACAGACACCAAGGCTTTCATTCCTTGAGCTTTTCCTCACGTTGCCCCTTACACTTGGAATGCTCTCCCTGGACAATTTGCATGTCAAATTTGTACTTCTCTGGAATGTTTTTCTGTTTCTTTTTCTTAGTCAAAAGTAATATATTTCCTTCTCATGGCATTTATTTTCAACTTGAATTATAGTTATTTTTTATTATGTCCTATCTTTTCTATTAGATTGTGAGTTTTGTGAAGACATAGACCATGCATTAATTATTCTTGTGTGTTTTCCTGTCACCTTGGAAAGTAATTAGGCTCCCGGTAAATGTCTGTTGAAGAATACATGGTGCTCCATTGGCAAATTCATGAGAGTGACTAGCAAACACTTGAAGATTTCCTTTCTTTTTATAATTCGACTAGTTTGGGGCCTTGAATTCATCCTTAGCTTGAGTCCTTCTGTATCTCAAAATCTTCTTTAAAAAAAATCTTAAAATATTTGGAAAAAAATAAAGGGAATTGTAACTTAAAAAAGCAGCACTGGTTCAAATGGGCAAAAAGAAACATCTAGATACAATGAATTAAAAGATGGAGAACAAACGCTTTACAGGAAATGTAGAGTGCTTTATGGTAGGGTTAATATTAACTTGCCTCCTGGAACTATTTGGGTATGTTCTCAGGGTAATAATGATGGTGTTAAGAATCTTAAGATGTCTTCAAGGCATTTGTTTAGTCTTTTGTAGTAGCTCTGTATATTATTGTTCTTACCTAGACCATCTTTTAGGTTAGAAACAATACAGTTTTTCATTCATGAATAGTTATTATTAATAGACAGGTAAACAGCCTTAAGTAATTTTCTCTGTGCTTTAGATAGGTAATGCAATATAGCCGTTAAGAAGAGGACTAGATTATCTGGTGCAAAGCTAGTTATGACCTTAAGCAAGGTAATTAACATCTCTGATAGTTGTATCAGCATGTGTAAAATGAGCTCCTACCTTGGGATGTTGTGTGGTTTGAAAAAGATAGTGTATGTTGTTAACCTAAAACAACAAAACAGATAGTTATTTTACCAGCAAAATAGGTTTATTAAGGAACAGCAAAGAATTGTAATTTGGGATGGTGCAACTATGGCAAACCACATGCAAGCCTGGTAAAAGAAAGGAGAGGAAACTCTTTTTTCAGAAGAGAAAGAGAAGTTGGGAGGGGCTGTTATAACAGAAAGTCCATTGGAGGAAACTGGGAGTCCATAGTATGGTGACTTTTCATTGGCTGAGTTGTGAGAATCTCTGATTGGCTGAACTGTTTCCAGGCAAAGAGAAATGTTTTCTTCCTCCTGCTGAAGGTAGTAAAGTAGTGTTACTTCCTGCTGGAGATGCAAGGTACATCTCTTTCTGTTGGGATCTGTATTGTTCTTGAGTGGTACATGAATGAGAGTTCCCCTTTCTGGCCTCCTAGCCCGATTTCAGTGAAGTTTCCCTTTATTAATTTTCACAATGTAAAGCAGATAGTGTTTATTACTATTATTTCTTTACTGTTTTCCTCAATTCAGTGCAAGGGTACAGTTAACAATAATGACATTTATTAGATAAGGAAATAGCTTCCCATTGCAATTTGTTGTGCAAGTTTCTTCTTTTCCTTTTTCAGAGAACTTAGGGAAATGAACCTCCCTGAGAACTCTTTACTAATCCCAGAACATGTTATTACATAAGAAATACAGCAACTTAATTACCTTGGAGTTTGTGTATTGGAATACATGACATACATATATTTTGGTTTTTAGTAAACTATAAGCTTCCTATGAGTGTGCTTAGATGCAAGCAACAGAACTAACTCTGATTAAACAGAATAATTTTTATAAAAGGATTTTGGGAATCTCACAGTCATTAAGAGGACTGGAGAATACCCTCAAAGCCTTGAGTCATTTGTATTCCATTTCTTTTAACTTTCTGTTCATAGTTTGTCTATTTTCATTCTGTAAGTTGGCTTTTTTTCTTTGATTTATAAGGACTATTTATTGTTTAGGGAAATTAATATTTATCTGACAGGTAATTTACAAATTTTTTTTTGTCTTGCCATGGCCTTCTGATTTTGCTTTTCAAGGTTTTGGCAATTGCCTTCTGACTTTACTTTTGGTAAAGTCAGCAAAGTGATATTTGCCAAAAAGAATTTTTTAAAAAATGTTCTGAGTAGCCAAATTTGTCAATCTGACAAATTATGTCTTCTGATTTATGTGTCACATTAGCAGGATTTTTTTTTTCCTGAGAATATGTATAGGAACTCAAAAGCTACTAGATAAGACAAATAAATCCAAACATGGTGTGTGCATGAGAAGATATCTTACCAATGCCCCTTCCATCTTCTGTTTAAAACTCTTCAGTAGCTCCCCATTTTTTCTTAGGATGTAGTATAATTTCAGATTTATACCATGGGCCACATGGTTCTTCACAGTAATTTTCTCATCTAGCCCCCCCCCCCCCCACCAACATACACACACATGCCCTAGTTATCATCCAACTCTTTCAGTTGGATTTTATTTTAGTTCCTCAAATGTTCGAACTCTCTCTTGCTCTAGCCCTTCATAGTGTAAATTTCCTCGTTTGAAATATTCTCCTTGCTTTAGTTATTCTCTTGATTCAATATTCCTATTTAGTCTTCTAATCTTTGCTGACTTATCATTTCTCTGGGAAGTTCTTTTGAAAAAGCCCACCCCCAAGGCAACATTAAATACCCTTCCTATCTCTTCCCATGGCATAATATACTACTCTGGGAGAAAATTATGAGGTTGGAATATTCCCTGGGAGCAGGGATTACTGGTGATCTTAGTCACTATGTTTTGGTAACAATTTCATTGAGATATGATTCACATATATAACATTTACTCATTTGAAGTATACAGTTCAATGGATTCAGCATATTCACAGAGTCATGTAACCATTATCACAATCAATTTTACAACATTTTCACACCCCCAAAGGAAATCCCATACCCTTAGCAGTCACCCATCCATTTTTACTCACTCCCTCAACCCTAGGCAACCACTAATCTACTTTCTATATCTGTAGATTTACCTATTTTGGACTTTTCATACAAAGTGAATCATGTAATATGTGGACTTGTGTGCTTGGTTTGTTTTACTTACCATAATATTTTTAAGGTTTATCCATGTTGTGGCATGTATTAGTACTTCATTCCTTTTTATGGCTAAATAGAATTCCAATTATATGGATATATCATATTTTATTTATACATTCATCAGCTATGGACCTGTGAATTGTTTTCCCTCTTTGGCTATTATGAATAATGCTGCTGTGAACATTCATGTGCTAATTTTTGTGGGGTGGACATGTTTTTACTGTTCATGGATATATAACCTGTAAGTAGAATTGCAGGGTTATATGGTAACTCTGTTTAATCTTTTGAAGAACTGCCAGACCATTTTCCAAAATGACTGCACCATTTTACCTTCTTACCAGCAGTGTATGAGGGGTTCTGATTTCTTACATCTTCACCAACACTTGTTGTTTTCAGTCTTTTTTAGTCATCCAGTGGGTATAAAGTAGTGATTTTTATTTTACATTTTCCTGATGGCCAATGATGTTGAATATTTTACATGTGTTTACAAGTCATTTGTATATTTTCTTTGAAGAAATGGTTTTGCCCATTTAAAAAATTGGGTTATCTTTTTTTATTATTGAGTTATCTAAGAGTTCTTTATGTATTCTAGATACAAATCCCTTGTTGATTGATATATGATTTGCAATTATTTTCTCCCATTCTGTGCGTTATCTTTTTACTATTTTGATAACATCCTTTGAAGCACACATACTTTTTTTTTTAAAGAAATTCACGTTCTTATTGATTGATTGATTGATTGATTGATTGATTGCTGTGTTGGGTCTTCGTTTCTGTGCGAGGGCTTTCTCTAGTTGTGGCAAGTGGGGATCACTCTTCATCGCGTTGCGATGGGATCACTCCCCTTCAGTGTTTTGGAAAACTTTGTAAATAATTGGTATTAATTTTTTATATGTTTGGTAGAATTTACCAATGAAGCCATCTAGGACTGGACTTTTTTCTGTGGGTAGTTTTTTCTATTTTATCTTGAGTCAGTTTTGGTACTTTGCATCTTTCTAAGAATTTTTCCATTAATCTAAGTGATCTAATTTATTGGCATATATTTGTTCATAGGAGGTGAGTATTGGTTTAAATGTCATAGACTTTCTGTTCTTAATGAGTTTTAGTAGATTTCCTTGAATATGTGTTTCTTCATTTTCTCTTTGTCCTTAGGAAAATTTGCAGAGACTTAGAATTTTTATTTATTTATTTTTGGCTGTGTTGGCTCTTCGTTTCTGTGCGAGGGCTTTCTCTATTTGCGGCAATTGGGGGCCACTCTTCATCGCGTTGCGTGGGCCTCTCACTATCGCGGCCTCTCTTGTTGCGGAGCACAGGCTCCAGACGCGCAGGCTCAGTAGTTGTGGCTCACGGGCCTAGTCGCTCCGCGGCATGTGGGATCTTCCCAGACCAGGGCTTGAGCCCGTGTCCCCTGCATTGGCAGGCAGATTCTCAACCACTGCGCCACCAGGGAAGCCCAAGACTTAGAAGTTTTTGAAAGATTTTAAAGATAGAATTTTTTCACCAGTTATCGTTGTTTTGCTAGGGAGCAGGATTGCCAGTCTCCTCCTTAGGCTACTAATCTGGAAGTGGAATTCCCTTTCTTCATTATTTTATCCCCAGCACCTGCCCAAAAGTAGGCATCTGACAATTATTTATTGGATTGGTTCTCAGTAGATGTTAATTCTTAGGCACATCTTCAAAAGAATATAAAGATTCCCAACTCTGTGATCACCTTGCTATTTTCTCCTTCTCGTGAGGTACTCAGGGCTAGCTGCTGCAGAGGAAACTCCACTAATTTATACTATCTTACCCATTAGAGTTGACTCAATTCCCTTATCTAGTCTTTCATACTGATGAGCCTGACAAACCATAAGGGTGTTGTGACTCCTCCTTTTAAAAAGCAGACTGAGAAATCTCTTTGCTCCCTTTCTCCTAGGCTCATACTCTAATCTTGACCTTGCAAATCTTAGGTCTTAACGCTCTTGTGGAAAGAACAGTAATTGTCAAATGAATTTGAAAAAAAGCATTTCTTTCCATGGACTGCAGTGGAGTAAGGTTATGCTATTAACTTCTTCCCAATGAACTTCCCACTTGGGATTTAAGGTACCAATCACATTATTCTATTTATGAATTTAGAACTAGTGAAAAATTGACATAGATACTGAAATATCAACTGGATCTGTAATTAAAATTGGTCCAGATGCCCAGGCTGTACACTATACTAATTAAATCAGAATATCTGGGGGGTGGGGCTCAATCATTCATGGTGTTTAAGCTCTCCAGGTGATTCCAGTGTTCAGCCAAAGCTGAAAAAGTGGGTTGTCCAAAGACCCACTGCATTAGAGTCACCTGATACTTTGCTGGACATGCAGAACTTGGGTTCCATCTCAGAATCACAGTGTGCAATTTAACAATATTCCCCGACTATTCAAGTGCATGTTACAATTTTAGAAGCACTGCTCTAGAACAGTACTTCTTAAACTTTAGCCATGCATAAGGACCCCCTGGAAGGCTTGTGAAAACACAGATTTTTGGGCCCTAACTCCAGGGTGTCAGATTCAGTAGGCTTGGAATGCAGCAGGACAGTTTACATTTCTAACAAGTTTACAGGTGTTGCTACTACTGCTGTTCATGGATCCCACTTTGTAAATTGGCGCTGTAGGCTCAGGTGTACTTACTAATGAAGAACGGGAGTGGGAGGAGCAACCACATATTCCACAGCTCAAAAGGCGAGAAGGAAGCCCGGGCTGTGTGTGGGTAGTGTTTCTTCTCCTCATTGCACGGTTTGATAAGAGAACCTCTTTGAGGGGGAGAGTGAGGAGAATGGGAGGCAGGTTGGAGGATCTCAGTTACTTCTGAAGAAGAAGAAGCATCTCTTCATATGACAAGGTAGGAACACCCAGAGGGGACAAAATGGTACCCTTCTACTCACCCTGGTCTTTCAGGGATGAGATCTCTCTAAAGAGGGAGGAGTCTGAAGCCTACCTTATTATACCACACATATGAGACAAAATTTAAAGTAGAGAAAAAGACTCGAAAGTGCCCAGGGAGAGAAATTATAGAAGAAATAGATTCAAGAGTGATTCTCAGTTGGTTTTCAAGGGCCCATGCTCTCTCTTGCCTCTGCTCTTCACTTCTGTTGAAAACAACAGTCATGGTGGTATAACCTTTGTGTCCTGAGAATTTTCTAGGGTCAGAGCTCCCTCTCCTCAGAAGTGCTATGAAGTATGTGTGTGTGTTTTGTGTGAGAGAGAACTACTAGGGAAAAACTTTGGCTTCCTGTAAATGTTACAGTGTTTCGTCAGCATTGATTAATTGTTACTCTAATAGGAAAACTGCTTCTGGTGATATTGTATATAACGCATAGGAACTTTTACTGGTGTAGCCATCTTGTGGATTTTGCTAGTTTAAAGGCAGCGAAACAATTACGGCGTCTTCTCTCAGTTTGAAAGTCTTCCACTCCCCTACACATATCATGAGGCTCATTATGTTTTCCTATTAACATTAATGGGATTTAATGTACAGTGGGACAGAATAAACCCCTGTCTTTGCAAGCTGAAAGTGGGTTTGAAATCAATGTTTAGAAATTATAAAATACCTACTTGTCACAGAGATATTTGACAAATTTCCTTAAATTCCCTAAAGATATTCACTTATGTACTTTATTGTTTCAGACTAATGATCCCTAAATCTCAGACACAAGAAAAGAAAATGTCTGTTATACATATTTAAAAAAATGTAACAAGGGGTCTTTCCATTTGACTCTCAAGTCTTAAAACAGGTGTTCTTTAGTAAAGCTCACCTGTTTTCAGTCAAGCTTTTACTTGCAGGCTTTAATTAGAAATGTGGGAGAGAGAACTACTAGGGAAAAACTTTGGCTTCCTGTAAATGTTATAGTGTTTAGTCAGCATTGATTAATGGTTACTCTAATAGGAAAACTGCTTCTGGATTTTCTAATAGGAAATTTTAGGATTTCCTATTAGAAAATCTATTAGGATTTCTACTAGAAAATCTAATAGGATTTTCTAATAGGAAAATTGCTAAAATCGCAATGAGATAAATGTGTTAGCTGTGGCACAGACAATTCTGTAGGAGTTTAGCCCAAGGAAGGGGCAGAATCTTAAGGTAGCTCATGAATAAGAGAAACAGCAAATGGAGAAGCTTGGTGAGGCAAATAAAATAACTAAAAATCTATCAGGTAATAGAGATGAAAGATTAAGGCAGAGGGCTAAAAGGAACAGGCGGGTGGGGGGGGTGTTGTGATAAACACTTACTGATAACTAATGTCAAAGTGACTGGGACTGTGAAAAATAATAAGGGAAGTCAAAGAGATAGAAATGTAGGTTGAAGGGGATTGAAAGGGGATGTGGAGTATGCAAAAGCAATTGGACGGAGTGCTGAGAAACCTATATGCGGTTCATAACAGAAATCAGGCCGTGTCTCAATATAAAATGATATTACTGCTTTGTTGACAAGAATAAACAAGCCACAAGGCGGTGGGTAAGGTAATAGTTCTTGTGATTATAATATGCAAACACATATATCCTTACAACGTGGTGAAAACTTGAAAGCTGGGTTGGTGAGCATAATTGTGTCTTTAAATATTTTAAGAGCTGTCAAAAAGATGAATTGGGTTTATTCAGAGTGGAGCTAGTGCCAAAGGGAGTGAGTACAGACATAAATTCATTCAGAATGAAAAACACCTGATGTACCAAAGCAGGGTCTTTCGGCAGCCTACTGGGGCAAATTCCAACTTTGGTACTTACCTGCCTTGCCACCATGGTCAGTTTAATGTGTTAGCAGTTTGGGGGTTTAGAAATGGAATAGTAATTACCTTGTAGGACTGCTGTGTGATTTGAATGAAACAGCATTTGTAAAGTGTGTAGCATAGAGTTGTTTGAAAATAACTGGATTTCTCATGAACATCTCAAATGAAGCACTGCACTGAAAATGGATCTCATTTGAATGCATTGCTCTTCCCACCTCCTCTCCTGTGTACCCTTCAGATCTTCCCTTAAGTATCAAACTGCTTGAGTCTCCTGTCCCATAATAACTTGGACTCCCCTAATGCAGCACTTTAAACAAAAACTGATTACTTACAACCATATGTTGATAGTTTTTAAACTCCTTGAAGAAAGGTACAAGGTTTGTCTTAGCAACAATGGCATCCCTAAACGTCATTCTTAGTCTTCTAATGTAACTCTTTACATGTCTTTGGTACTCCTACCTCTAATTCGGTGCATTGTTAAGCGCTTTTAACATTTGTCTGTGTATATGTGTTAGGTTTAGGCCTTCTTATTTCCATGCTATCATCCCAGCCTAAGCAGGGGCCTTCCTATTTTATATCTAGAAGACTGAAATGGCTTCTGTCTTGCCTCCATCTGTTCACTTATCAGCACCTATCTATTACATCCATAGCTGCTAATACATTTCCTCAAATGCAAATTTTATTATGGACTTGTTATATATTTTGTAATGATAAAAATATCTGATTCTCTATGGTCTTCTAAGATGAACCTTTCTCCTCATTGGATAGTATTATCAAAAGAGTAGTATCTTTTATTAGAGGTGGAAAATGTTTTAGTTATGGTAAGTAAAAATAGAATGGGTTAACTCAATCCAATGAAAACATTTGGAAACATTCTTTTAAAAGCCTCTTAAAAACTTTAGAGTGTTTACATTCTTGATACCACAAAAATGAGGTGAGGCAAGCAAGAACAGCAGTAGGAATTCCATTAAATGGTGAGGGTTTGGCTGAGTGTGACTTTTGTTGATGTCACCCTCAGGTATTTGATTGGGGGTCTCCTCTTTATGGAGAGGAGACCTCTCCATATGCCTCCTCTTCTCTTACGCTAGTAAGAGAAGTAACATGTAAAGTAAGTTAACAGTAATTGGAGGCAGAGCAACATGTGATCTAATTAATACCACCTGGTAAGTTCTGAGGACGTGTCTGGGAGATGTTGGATCATGAAGTCTAATATCATGGAAGTATAAACTCGTGGCTGTAATGAGCCTGAGAATCAGAGCTGCAGGGACAGTACAGCTAGCCTCTCCTGCTGATGTGATCTCAGCATAAATTAACTGGATGAGTTTACAGTTACGTTGCCTCAGGTGTGCTGAAGGACATACTCTGCAGGGGAAGAAACCCCTATGTATGATTGACTCCACTGTTGCCCTTTAAATATTTGCTTATGCCTCTATACCTTCATACATTCCTCCTGAGCACCAAATTCTTTACCTCCCTTTCCTAGTACACTTTCCTAGTACACAAACCTTACTTGCAATGATTCACTCAGAACACAGACACCGCCAGGAAATCCTTCCTGATTAGATCTTCCTGACATTTCATGCTTCTCCTCAGCACCGTTTCATGCTATTTTGTCTCCTGTGGTTTGTGCTTGCTAATCTGTCTTTTGGAATCTTACTTTATACATAATGCCTTGTAACCTTAATTTGATTTACCCTCCTCAAGGGTAGGAACTTTTTTGATTGTCTTTCATGGCATCAAATACCATAGTTGGATCACGTTTGCTTCTTCCATAAATGTTGACTTGTTTGGGTTATACTTGTATTTGTTACAAAAACCACTTTCACCTTTACAGAGTGTGTCCCTTCAGTTAGGGTATATCTGACATTTGGAAAATAAGTCTTGGAATAATAGACTGTTTTGCTTCAAGGAGCTCTATATTCGTCAAGCCAAAAATTCTTGTTTTCCAGGTGAGGAAAGTCAGAACCAGAGAATTGATGAGTTTGCTCAAGGTCATTCAAGATAGAAACTTTACCAGGGTATCGGGTCACCCAGTCGGGCTCTTTTTGCTGCAGAGTGCTGTGCCGCTGATAAGGTTCAGGTGCAGCTGTGTTGGCTGGCAATTAACTCTGTCAGGTCGAATCTGAGCACGTTCCACACCAAGTGCTGCATGATAAAAGAGACAGAATTCGACCAGTATAGGCTGAAATTAAACTGAAAGGAATATGCCATGGCTATTTAAAAATGTTTAGTTTTATAAAACCCAGTAGATCAAAGTAATTATAGAGCAATAAAAGGTGAGCTGAAGCCTCAGATGGAAGCAAGGAAGAGATAAGGCTAGACTGTTTAGAACAGCCACTGTTCTTCCTACAGAACATTTTCTGGTTTTGTTTTCTATTGTCTAGTTCTTATTAAACTGGCTGGGTTGCAAACAAAGCCATGTTAATATGATGTGGATGCAATTTATTCATGAGTACATCTGTCCTTTACAAGGAAAAATACATCTATTTAAACAACACTGATGTTGCCCTAAAATGTAAAAGTTTTATATTTATGTGTGTCACATTATCCTTATAGCATATAGAGAAACTGGAATTTTAATCAATTGATATTTATAAGTTTGCAAGTTTTCTCCTGTTAGAGTATACACTGCAAAAATACGAAGTGAAGAAGAAAAAAAATCAATTGTTAAGAAATCTTACTGCCAAAACTAAATATAATTTTCATATTCTAGATGTAAGAATTATTTTTTTCAAAAGTCCTTTATAGTTAGGAGTGATTCCAAGTGGAAGTAAGGTCACAATATGAGTATCACATTTCATGGAAGGCAGCAGTTTTGAGAAATGCTGGGAATTTTTTTTTTTAATTGAGAGTTACTGATATACAGAAAAATTAGTGTTTTTAGAGAAAATTATAAAACTTTTCAATCCTTTACTTTTAGAGACTAAAACTAAATACAACAGGAAAGAGCAATTTCAATTTTATACAATAGCTAGTTAATAAAGAAAAAATTAAGTGGGAGAGGGAAAGGCAGAAAATGTACTTGGAGTTGGGGTGAAGAACTGAAAGCAGTGGTAGAGAGATATCAAGGAGAAAGAGACTGAGATGGAAAAACAGGCAGAAATTCAGAGACACATGGAGGCTGAGATGGATCTTCAGGGAATAAATAAAATCCAGCCTACATAGTTTCAATTCTTTAACCTTTTTAGAATCAATTTTATGGAGAACTAGATTTCAAATTAATGATGATAAAGTATATTTCAGCTTTTATTTTCTGAAGTTTGCTAGTAATACTACCTTTGGGGAGCAGACTCTCTTATAAATGAAGAAAATCAGAATATTATTTTAAATTCTTTTCTGGATCATCCAACTTCCTAGGAATTCTTAAAATAACCTTAAATGCTTTCTAGTTTTTGGTAGTGGGAGTGTGTGGAAAACCTGGACATCCATGTTGATGTGACCACTAGGTACTTGGTGCAAGGATCAGATGATGGGAAAGCAGAGGTTAGGGCTCGTCTTTGAACCTAGGCTTCCCTCCCCTGGCTCAATGGTGAGCTATGGGATGAGAGCAGGGGGTGGGTCCTGTATGACTTTGCCTTTAGGTAAGTCATTTGCCTCAGTTTTGATGAATGTGAATGTTTTGCCTTTGCTTTTAATGAAGCTGTGGGGAAACAAAAGTGTATTATATCTATTAATATAGATATTTATAACTCTTAGGAAGAAAGACAAGTTAAAACAGGCTATAAATAGTAATATAGTAGTACTTCAGGACTTTTTAAAATTAAGTACTCACTATTGCTCCCTTTTTACTGCATAAATTTCTAATTTCCTTTCTTCTTTCTTGAAAGATAAAGAAAAATTTACCCTACATAATCAATCACCCTTTCCATTCTCTCTGTAATCTATAATGTATGTATTTAAAATATTGAATTTTTATGTATAAATGTATTATATATAGGTGGTATATAAGTAAACTTCTGATACCCATATACATACACTTTTTCTGAAAGAGCAACTTGGTGCCAGCTGAGTCCCCTCTGAGATGATCTTGCTCTTTGTTTGAAAGAATTGGCAGTGCATCAGTGAGGGATCAGTGAAGAAATGATGCACCATCTTTAGCAGGAAGTGGTTTAATACAGAGAACTAGATGTTAACAAAAAGTGGACACTAAGTTCCAGGAATGACTCCCTAGGAGAACTTCTACCTTTAAGACCTCCACTTGTATTGTGGTTTCAAGACACACCCTGCAGCTGTAATCCAGGGATAGGAGGCCAGAATTGATAATAAGGTGCTGCAGCTGCAATAGCCTCTGATCCCCTAGGATGGAGAAGGGATACTAGAGAACTGGACCAAAAACCCCAACATTTCTAAAAATTTGCTTCCTAATAGAAAGAGCTGAAGGGGAAGGCAGAGAACTCTTGTCTCACTTCTACCTTCCAAATCTCACGCATCCTAACTTACATTGAGAACATAGCTTCAAAAGAATGAGGGAAGTACAGTTTCCCCATCTCCAGCCAGCAGAATGGAATGCAAATGGAGAATATCAGTTCACATTATCTACCACCTAGAGATGCCATTAAATGGCCTGGTGAAGGATGGCTGGTCAGATCACACTTTTATCCTCCATCCTTCCCAGGGATACTCTGGTGTGTGTGCAGAAGTTAGACGAGTTGGTGTATTTCATTTTTGTTCCCTTGAAATCAGAGGCATAACTTTTTTTAAAAAATGAAAGAATGAAATAAGTTACTCCACATACACCTTGGTTTTTAAGCACTTTAAAATCTTTCACAAAATGCTGGCTTTCTAATCAAAATACTGATAAAGGAAAAAAATGATCGGAGAAGTAGATATCAAGTAAATTTATTCCTGTGAGTCTGAGTCATTCTTTCTTAGTAAAGTTGTGAATTTTAGAGTTGATGTGTTTTCTGTTGGTGAAAGTTGAATGGAACTCACATGCTAATGTATAACTTCTCTCCTCTCCCTGCTACCCTAGAGTGAAAGTATCATTTGGAAAGACTATCACATATGGATACTTTTCAAACTATTAACAAAGATGGAACATAATTTTTCATCTCTGTAGCAAAGAAACTTTATAGTTTATCTGAAAAATGACTTCTTTGATCAATGAAGCATCTTAATTATTGCTGGTGTAGGAAACCCTGCCTAGAAGGACTGATGTTTTTGAACAAGGGAGTCCCTAACGTGCTTGTGATAAAGAACAATAATGTTGAGAGAAGACAACATTGTGGGTGGCATGGAATAAAGAGAGCTTTGTTCTTAAGTTCCAGGAGGACCACTAATTAGAGCCACTTGTAAGAGAGCTTTTTTACTTATCCTTAATGAGTGATGTGTTTCTGGTGACATTTTCCAAGTGTTTTAAGGTATAAAAAATTGTAAGTTAAGTTACATTAAAATGAGTTTTTATTATGGCATATTTGTATATTTTAATCCCAGCATTTTTTGCTTCCCAGATATAAATCTCTGAATATTAATTGATCACCTAATCAGATAGCTTTATGAATTAGAGCATTAAAAAAATCCTGATATAAATATGAATCTTTAAGCCATATTTCCAACCTCCAACCAAATGAATTCTTGTTAATATTAAAACAGTTTAGTCCATGGCATCATCTCCAATTATGTTCTCAATAATATACCTTAGACACCACTTGACCATCTCTCTGCATCCATCTACTATAATGGAGATAAATGGACAATTGCTCTTGAACAATCAATGATGCTTTAATTGAAGCACTTGCCCTGTTAGTCTAGTTCCAATGTCCCGTTATAGGGTAGAATGAATGTTCTCACATAGGCATAGCAGTTATCCAAGTTGTGATTTTGTTTCCTTATAATAATTTGCAATTGTGTTTGAAATAAGCCATTATGCAATTTTCTCAATTTAATATGAGCTATTTTTAGCGGTGCAAAAGCTCTGATTACAATTTTTATTTTATCCCTTAGAATAAGATGGGCATCCATGTTTAATCATATTTACAGATTACCTCAGTGAATACAAATGTGTTACATTATCATTAAATAAATGAGTGTCAGTATGTTCCAAGGTAACCAAAGTAATTGCATATTGATAACTGTCATTATTGTAAGCCGTGGTCTCTAGGAGAAAATGCACTTGTGTTTTTTAATAAGGTGCAATATTATAGTCTATTTTAAGATGATAGTTTTCTGTTTCATATACAGACCATAATATCACTCTAATGTAGCTGGAAGACCCTACAAATTGATAAAAATGCAGAATATAAATCTGAAAGTAACAAGATTTTGTAGTCTTTTGAAACTGGATGGATGTTATGAGTACCTTAGCAGAGCTAGTATGAAATTGCCATTATCTGTGACAGACTCTTAGAACTTGCATCCACTCTCCAGCTAAAGAAGATAACAGGAGCTAAGCCATTATCCTGCATTTTTGTAACAAGATATTTTCAGATTTTGTATGGAGGCTTATTGTAGTGTGCAAAATGCTCCAGGAAAAAGCACTGTCCCCTTTTCTAAAGAGGATAAAAATTTCATGGAATGGATGGAGGGAATATCAGAGCACTCGTTTTTCTGTGATCTGAGTTTTTATCAAATGAGCGGGATGTCATTTAGATCACTATGTTGCACAACTCCGGGTGCAGTGTAAATTATACCGTGTATGGTTAAGGCCCCCATCAACTTGTGCACATCTGTGTGGCCATCCATGGTAGCCGTGGATGTCATAATATTATCTCAGAAATATTCTCAAGGGTGAGCAAGGGCCAGGAAGACATTCTTAGTTGAGGTGATGAAGAAAGTGTCCTAGCATTCATTGTTAAGTGATGGAATGAGTACTTTTTTTTCCCTTTTTTTGGCTATAGCATTTTCAAAATCGAGTATCTCATTATAATTGAGTTCTAATCTTAAATATAAGACCTGAATTTTAACCTCAGGTTTACTACTAGCTGAGTGATACTAGATGGGTTAGTACATATCTTGGCTTTACTAGTTGCCTCTGTAAAATGTGGGATTTGTTTCCATCAGGGGTTTGCAAGCCTCCTATTACCAGTTTAACCCCTAAGCAAGATTCAATTGGGAAACAATTAGATTGCCTGATTGAGTTTCCTTTGGGTAAGTTCTAGAATCTGAAAGGGAACTTCAACCTTGGTTCTCCTTGGTAAGTATGGAAAAGGATCAGTTGTTGAACTGCCAAAGTGATCTTTTTTCTTCATACTCAGATTATATATAAAGCACTATCTCATACCTATTTTGTATTTATTTTCAGAATATATATTTTTAGATGCCATATTCTAAGAATTTTGAAGGACTCCTAAAATTACTGTTTCAAAGAGGCTCTGGAGTCAGATCTATTTTAAATTGAGTTTTGGCCACTTGTTAGCTGTTAATCCTTGGGCAAGTTAAATTTTCTTCATTTGTATGTAGTGAAAATATAATCCATATCCTAGTATATTTGAGAGGATTGAATAAGATAATACATGCAAAATGTTTAGCAGAATTTTTGGCCCAAAGTAAGTGCTCAAATTATGGCTTTCATTCTATGAAGAAATTACTTGGAGAATATTTTCCTACTCAGTTAGAAAAAGGATCATGAAAGAAAGGAACTTCTTTTATATTTTTAGGACAAGAGCTCCAGCTTCTTAAGACTGCACCAACTTCCTTTCCCCAGGTGGGGCTTTCCAGGAATGGAGCTTCCTTTGACTGGTCAGTCTTACCAGAGTACCCATTGTAGGAAGAAGGAGGATACATATTAACTTGGAAGAAAGATGCTCCAAGGGATAAAGTGGGGGGAGATGTAAACATTTAACCTTGACCCAAGTCTATTTATAATTGCTTTCTCCTCCTATTAAGTAGATAACTCGTGAGTACTTGCTGTTTGCTAGTAGTGTTCTAAATACTTTACATGGATTATTTCATCTAATCCTGATGACAACCATATGAGGTAGGTATTACTATCCCTATTTTACAGATGAGGAAACCAATACACAGAAAGATTAAGTTGCCCAAGGTTATACATCTAAGAAATAGTTGAGGAGGGATTAAAACTTGGATAACAGAGTCCATACTATTTAATACAATACTCTAGTGCCTCTTGTACTTGACATCTTCTTCCATCTTGGAGGAAGAAATAAGAGGTGAGAGAGAGAGAGGAGAAAGACTTGAGGTTCCCACTGAGCTTTGGTATATGGGGAAAAATATTAACATATTACCTATATTCCAGAAATGAAAATATCTAGGATAGTGTGGTAAATTTGAATTGTTTTTAGTAGTACTAATATCTATTATAACCCTATGATGGGTAGTATACTTGTTTCTTGACTTTGGACTTCACCGTGTTATATGCTTTGGCCAATGGATGTTGGTGGATGTAATGTGAGAAAAAGCTTGAAAATGCAGTTGAGTTTGCTTTTATACTCCTGTATTTCATCACGAGAGGAATTTGCCTTGGGTAGCTATTGGTGGAACACACCTGAACACAGCCTGCAACTTAGAGTCAATCCCAGTGAGTCCTAGCCTATACAAGCCAAACCCCAGCTAATGTGGGCTTATGAAATTAAACATTGTATGCCATTGAAGTTTGTTTGGTTTGTTAGGCAGGATAGTTAATAGTTGAGTGTAATTTGTAGCTATTACTGTGATCTTATTAAGTAACAAAATCCCTTTTCAAAATTTAATGTGAAAACTCAACAACTTTTTTACACCAAAGTTGTACCACTAAAACATTTACTCAGCTTAAAAACAATTTGTGTTTACTTCCTAATTATTCATTTCTAATTTGAGAATGAATGGGAAATTGGGATGATAAAAAAAGAAATGGTCAATCTGTGAGCCTTGAGAAGGCAAAATAAATGTATATACAATATTAAAACCACAAATGATAATTAAAGAAACAAACAATACTGTAAGGATATTTAATAGGCTCAAATTGAATGGCCCAGTAATAAATTGGTGAGAATAGCTGAAAAATTTTATTTTCAATTTTTATTTATTGACCACTTCTCTAACTTTTGCTTTTATAGAAGTTTACTACCTAGAGAATCTGAGTTTGTATGTCCTTTGACTTTTTGTAACCAAGTGTTTGTAAACGTTTAAAATCTGCCTTGAAATTAGAGAATTCAATGGAGGATTCTCATTACCACATTTTATAATTACATTCATTCCCACAACAGTTATTTATGTAACTGTTTGAAAAAAATGTCACTTAAAGTTCAAGTTGATTAACATCTCAGTTTTTTTTAGGGCTAGGTGTGTGTACAGTGCTGGTGATAGGGGTATTGACATCATCTTTTATGATTTGCATGTGTGTGTGTGTGTTTGTGCACTGTTCTTTTATGCTAGAGACTGGTGGGAAGAACAGAGAAAAAATAAAACTTCAAAGATTCTTTGTGTATAGCCAGACACTGTGGAGGAGGGCTAAGTTGCCCTATATAAAAATGTGAGTGAATTTGATGGGTCAAGATATCTTTAGTAAGAACAAATTAAATAAGACATGTCAGGGTAACCAAAAACTTTGAGGTTTAAGGATGTCTAATATTAAAGGTTTTTGGTGTGTGTATCTCTCAAATATAAAACCCCTATGCCCCAAACCTTCAGTAAAGTCTGCAACTCATAGAAATGCCACTCTGAATAATTTTGGAGGGGGGTGGTTGGGGAGTGGGTGTAAAGAAAATGAGCTAAGATCTATACTGTCTGAGTAAGAGAAGAGTAGAAAGAAGAGGATATCAGTGGGTGGTGGTATGAGACATTTAAAGTTCTGTGGAAACACTGCCTGCCTATGGGGCATTGATTCTTATCTGTAGCTGGATTCACCTGGGGAGCTTAAAAAAAAAAAACTGGTGCTTTTGTCCCACCCCCAGATATTCTCATGAAATAAGTCTGGGCTGTAGGAATGTTTAAAAAGCCCCCCCCAAGTGATTTGAATTTGCAACTAAATTTGACTATCACTACCCCTCTCTGCAGCAAAGTTCTCCACCTGGCTACACATTAAAATCATCTGTGAGTAACAAATACTCTGTCTCAGAGGTTTTGATTTAATTACTTTGGGATGGAGTGAGTTACCTATTTTCAAAGCTTCCCAGGTAATTATCATGTACAACCAGAGTATAGTCGGATGGGGTCCTCAGAACATTGGAATGGCTCTATTAAGAATCAGAAAGGGTGCCCCAGTGAGTAAGGGTGCTGGGGGGATAGAAGGAGGGAGATAAAGACACAGGGCCATTTCCTGGAAGATAAAACCTTTATTCCACTCTGGTTACAGGGTTAGAGCTCACCATCCAAAAATTTATGGATGCTTATGAAGCAACAGGTAACTCAATACAGGTGCCGCATCTGAATTCATGGATGCTATGAGCCCAGGACTACATTCAGAGTTGCAACTGATCATATGAAAATGAACCTTTGGAAATAATTCCTGTAACTCAGGGATATTGTGTTGCCAGATTTGGCAAATAAAAATACAAGATACTAAGTTAAATTAGAATTTCAGATAAACAAATACTTTTTAGTATGAGTATATCCTTTTCAATTGAGGTATATTTCTACTAAATATTTCTTAGAAATTCAAATTTAACTCTGTGCCTTGTATTTTATTAGTAAACCCTAGGGATAGAGAGCTTGAGTTTGATATTTAAACCTTAAGGGATAATGGGATCTAGGTGCTGACTCAGAATGGGTTTAGAAAGCACCCACTGTATGCAGGAGAACATGTCAAATCCTGTGGAAGTGTCTTATTAAGAATTTTTCCCTTGGCTTTCAGGAGTTAGGATATACTAATTCAATAATAAGTGTAAGCAGTCAAAGTTCCCAAGAGTTCTAACCTACTGTTTAACTTAACATTTGTAAATTGCATGGTTCTGTGTCACACTGGCAACATGAGTGCCAAAAATACAAAAACAGTTGAAGATGATTTTGATCATTTTTTAACTTAACTTTTCAAATCCATAGTTGTTTTTTTCCCTGAATACATATTCAAGTTGTAGAAAAAGTCTTTGGTCTTCCTTAAAAGGTAAAACAGAATTACAGCCCTTATCCTCAGCTTAACTCAGTAACAGTCAAGTTAAGCTCATTGATTTTCATATCTTTCATGGGACCATTTATTTCATCTGTGTAGAAATTCATAGCTTGAATAAAGGCATGCAATTAGTGAACATAACAGATAGTCATTGACTAGAGGAGAGTAACATGTTAAAGATTTAATCTTGGATGTCTTTAAAAAAAAACACACCCTAAAACTTCTAAAACATTGAAAAATTAGTTCCTCCGAACTCTAACAGGAATATAATTGCAAAATATTTTCATATATATTCTTTGCTTCAAATGTGTTCCATATATTTCTTATAATTGAAATGATTCTCTTTAGAAAGTAAAATGAATTATAAAGATTAATATGTCAATATTCATTGATACTGAGGACTAAATGACAATAAAACATTATTGATTAATCCATAGGAAGTCACTTAGCATTTGATATTTACACACAAGTACAATTTTTAATTAGAACTGTTGAAAATATGAATGAAAGGAGAAAAAAACCCTAGAATGTATATGTATTTAGAAACCTGGGTAGGAAATTGAAGGTCTTGGGAACACAGATGGTGGTTTAATTTCTTCTAATTGAAGGTCATAACTTTGGAAGATAAAGAAAGAACTGAAAAGTGAACAGCTGGCTCTGTAGATGGTGTCAAACAGAATTTAGTTTTCTGGACCATAATGCATGATACTAAACTAATGCTCCTGGCAAAAGAAAGAGTACATCTAATGAAGAGTGGGGAGAACATGCTTGGCAGAAGATTTGCTGACCAGAACAAGAAGGCATTGATATATGAGTAGGGTAGGAAAAAGGACCAGACAAGCTGTTAAATTACATCCTATGGAGGAAAATAAGCTGACTTAGGAAGAGTAAAAACAGTGGAAGATGATTAGTAAATCAAGAGAAGGTAACAGGAAAGAAGATAAAGGAGAAATATTTGTGGCTTTTTGTATTTACATCCACATTCAGACAATATAGGTAATGATAATATTTAAATAAAAATAAGAATTATTTGAAGTTTTTCATTAGGGCTTGACGGGGATGAGAACTTTGGCTGAGGAAAGCTATTTGACCCTGAAATTCCAGTTCTTACTGCTTCTAGTGAAGAAACTATAGAACACAGAGGAACATAAGGTAGGGCCTAAAGAATTGGCCAGTAAATTCCCTGGTAAGACAGACTCAGGAAAGGACTAGCAGTGATTCTCTGTCAAACAATTAAAAGTACTATAGGAAGAGAAAACTGGCATTTTTCAAAGGAAAATTTTGGTTTCTCCCCTATACCTTCCACTTAGGCTGTGATGTGTCTACAACAAATTTCAAAAAATCCAGGGAATGTAGAACTCAAGATCCCTGTGATAGAGTATGTAGCAGAGAAGGGGTTAATGATGACTGATCCAAGACAGTGGCCACTGGGTACGTGGTAGAAATGGACAGATTTGGAATTAGGCAATTTTAGCTTTTAGATGTCTTTTATCACCTGCTATGGGTTTGGCCAATGTCAAAATCTAGCATGGAAAATTTATAACTATTTCTTCCCATAACTGAGTTTAATTTCTATTCTGAATTTCTTGCCTTCTCAGTACCAGAAAAATTAGTCTGCTCTTATCCAGGTAGATACAGTCACATCATATTAATGATTTCCCAGTCTTTTGGGGGTGGAAACCACATCAAAGTCAGTGATCAGTCACTTCAGATGTAAAACTTAATCACTTGATGATTTATGAAACCCTGTTCACCTACCTCTCTGGCCTTGGAGTTGATTTGCAGGTGTTTGGAATAATCTATTGCTGCAGTGTCGGTGGGAGGAAAGGCCTCCACTTTGTTCCTTTCCTTCCTTTTTCTGATATGCACAATCAACCAGTCATGACCTTCACTTTTTGGTATCTATCTCTACATTTGCATGGATAGCCAATGTTTTAGTCCCAATCTATAATGCCCTCCTGCCTGCTAGCTTTCTCTGTGTTCATGTTCTTTTATATGCCTAAAGGCATGGGTCAGGTTAAGCTGATCCCCTGTGCTTTTCTTGGGGTGTTAGGTGCATGACCATCAAAACTTTTCTACTTCTGTTAAATTTCATTCATCTCCATTTTTCTTTACTCATGCCATCGTGGGGTAGGGAACATGGATGGATTTTCTTTCTTGCAGAGCTCCAGATACACAGCTTTCTATTCTTGGGTGTCCAAATATAAGAGTTCCCATCCCACCCACAATCCAGGCCTAAATGAGGGAGCATTGTATACCACTGTGTACACCAATGTCTATTCTGTTCTTGTTTTCCAACTTTCTTCCTTCTTCCTTTTTCAGTAGCTCACTCATCTTTGTTCGGGGTGGAAAGTAAAACACTTGCTAACCTTTTTCCTCCAAACCTTTCTTCAAGTTAGACTCTTTCTTTAATACTTTAAAACCCAAAATTGATTATCGTACTCCTTTTACCTTGATAACCTTGCTTCATTGAAACAATGCTCAATGAGGATTCTTCAAATATTGATGATACATACATTGAAGACAGAAACATATTTCATATAGCATACTATAACAGGTATATTTTAATTCCAGGTAGATTTATATTCTGATAAATTTGTATTAAAGTGATAGACAAAAGTCTTTATTAGCATGCTTGCTTATAATTTAAATATTCCAGAAGGGCATATTTATTGGAAAAACCAACAATCTATTCAATTCTCTACAAGTTTCTCTACCAACAGTGGAGTTACCTGTAAAAGAAATAGTAAACTGTACCTATTTCATGAAGTTTTTCCAATGATTAAATGTTGATACAATATCTACCTTAGTACCTAAAAAGTGCTAAGTCCTCAATATGTGTTAGTAGCTATTTTTATACTATTATTGAAATCTTGATCTTGGGTAGAAACACATTCTAGATGAATGATAAGAGAAACAAATGAATAGTTTAGGGAGTATTTATAGATTGCTGGGACAAATTGCCTTTTCCTCATCTCTACTAGCCATCAAGAGATTTTGACACACAGTAGTGTTAAATGAATGCAAAAATATTTCTTAATCTCTTTTATATTTCTTTACGTGTCACATTTCCTTCCATGTCTAACAAAAATAACTGAGCTTAGAGAAGTCATGGAGGAAGAACACTGTAGGAAAGAAAGAAAAATGTTTGAGTGGTTGTTGGCATTTGGGGACTTTATTGTCATACAATGATCTGTGATATAGTTAAGGAATAGTTATGGTTTATAGAAGGATAAATCTGGTGGAGAGGCTTCTTTAATGTGCATATGGAATAATGTTTTGCCTACATGCAAAATAAATGACACTAAGATACTCTCTAAGCACCTAATGTTCTCATTCTAATTTTGTGACTTCTCTGCGTCTCAGTGACATGGGGCATTGCTCAAGTAGTGGAGTTTCTGTGTGGAAGTGGACGTGGGTGCTGGCAACAAGTCATTTAGTAGAGCAGGATACCACAGCAAAATATTTGCCTTCTCTGGGAATCCTAGCCATATTGAGATAGCTAGGGAAAACAGCAATAGTGTTGTTGTTGAAATCTCCCAGGAACAACTTTAAATACAATTGTAAATATCATGTTTTTGTTGATCAGGAGCCTTTCTTTCAGGGCCTAAGAAGGAATGAGAGGAATTAAAGAATTTTTTTCAAACCATCATGGAGCTTCTGAAGACAAAGTATAACAGGGTTCTAGTATAACAGGAACTGGCCATGGCTAAAAATTGATGTTTGGTGAAAGGATGTTGGGGAGTTCATGGAAACTGAGTAGGTGGGAGAAGGTTTGAAATAGGCAGGAACCAATGTGGCCTCATCCAGGACTCTCTAAGGCAGGCACTGTCATGAGAACTGTCCAGCGCCTAGACAGTAATAGATACTGTGGCTGGCGGAAGTGTTACGTATCATAGACTTGGTGAACTGAAACACAAAATGAAATCATAAGACAATTTGAGATATTTTTTTAATTTATAGCCATAATACTACTAAATTATATAAAATTGCCTCATTTAAAAGTAATTGAATTAATTGGGGGTGACTTTTAAAAATTAAAGTAATATATACTATTGTAGCTTGTACCATATAGAAGTATATACTAAAATAATACTTCCCACCTTTAACTTCACTGTGCAGAAGTATCTTTTATTAAAAACTTGAGCTGTATCCTTCCAATCCATACAAGAACATATAATTTAGAACTATAATATACATGCTGCTCTATAACCTGATTCTTTACTCAGTAGATGATGTACTTTGGTTCATGTCAGAACGTGTTGCTCTATCTGATCATTTTAGAGGCTCCACAACGTTTAATTGTTTAAAAACCACAATTTAGTCAGCCAATCTACAGTGGATATTCAGCTAGGTTGTTTCTAATTACAATTTTGTACTGTGTTTCAGTGAACATTTTTCTTTCACATATATTCTGAAACTTGTGTATGAGTTTCTCTGGGTTAAATTCCTGGGAGTAGAACTATTGGGTCAAAGGGAGAAGCATATTTAAAAACTTGAGTCATTACCAATTGACTTCATAGAAGGTTGGTCCACTTTTCAATCACAGTAACAGGATATGAGAAGGCCAAATTCCCTGTAACTTGGATGCATTTGCTATTGTGTACAGATTATTTTCAGTGGAACAATATTTTTCAGAGATGGCTGATTAGATTTATCAAGCTGTTCTGAGTTTTCCCCCTCAAAATATCTGAAAGCAGTAGAGGAAGCTTTAGTAACACTTTCTATATTTTAGGTATTTTTCTAAATCTTTGTTAACTTATCAAAAGAATCAAAGTATGGCACTAAAATGTAGGTGGGAAAAAAAGGCCAATTTTTCAAAAATACTGGAGACTGAATAATTTGATAATCATTGTTATTAAATCAGATAAGTGTTTTCCTCAAGAATAACTCAGTGCTTGAAATTTCAGGAAAGGTTCCTTTTTAATGAATTTGAAAGAACATTAAAACAAAATGTTGCTTTCTTTTCTAAAATGACAAAAGTCTTAAGGAATTTAAGTGTTCTATACAAGTCTAGTTATTTTCCTTTGAAAATGACATGTTGGGTTGAAACTTTCCTGTCTAATGAAAAAGTAAAATGTAGAAAAGTAAATGACATAACTAGTCTTTATAAGATTTTTAACAAATTGTGAAAGAATAGTTGCATATTGTATATAAGTAGTTCAGCCATTTCTCTACATCAAACATTTTTAAAACCACTGGGTAAACTGGCTGCCTATATTGGTATTTTTTTTTGTATAAATGCAGTAATTCTGCAAAAGTAACTTTCTTGACATTGTACTGCTGAAATACAATTTTCATTGATGTAATCAATTATACATCCCACACAGGGATGAGCATATGTGTTAATTGCATCTGGTATTTCATTTGCCTTTATATTTTAGCAGCAAAAATGGGAATTTGGTAAAAAACCAACAGGCTCCGGTGGCTACCTTCTTGATTTTAAGTTTCACTTTTCTTTTAAGATAAAAAGACTGAACATTCGAAAGGACTGAACATTAGACTGAACATTCGAAAGGTGACAGGTCATTGGGATAAATATCTCAGTAAACTTGATTGTTATTTTAGTTTGGCACAACTTTTGGGTGCAGTTCCTAAAAGGATAAAAATGACACATTGAAGAGAAGCTCTTTTCAGGGTCACATATCTGCTACAGCTGTCTTGTAACTGTCTTGTAAGCGGGAGAGTAAAGCATGTTCAGAATTCATTTTAAATACAGTATTATGTTGGACATATTTATTTGACCTAAATTTTTATAAGGCCATACTTAAATTTAATTGACTATTTTGGTGTAGTACAAAGAACATGGAGTTTGGGCTTCATAGGCCCTGGATTATAATTCTGGTTCTTTTGTCACCTACTAGCTGAGTGATTTTGGTCAATTTACTTACCTTGTTGAGCCTTGGTTTTTTCAATTGGAGTTAATAATACTTACTGCAAAGAGTTGGTGTATGTTTAGGGAAAATACATGTAAAGCACTTCAACTAGTACCTGGAAGGTATTCAATAAATGTTAGTGTCCTCCTCTCCTTCCAATATCTACTCTAAGCCTCACCTTACAAGCCAGTGAATCATAAAATTTTTTTGAGCCGAGTGGTATTTTACCATCTCTATGTCAAAGCAGAGACTCTTACAGAAGAATTACTATATCCTCTGTGAGCCTCAAGGGAAACACTCAAGCCTCAGGAGTTCTTGACTTACTACTTATTTCTCAGCTAGTCATGTTATATTTAAATAATCTTAATAATCTTAATGTTCTTAGTGTGGATGTCATTGCTACTTAAAGAACCTCTTCACATATCATTTTTGTATTCTTACTATGCCGAAGTGCTACCTTAAAAATTATTTTTTAAATTCATGAACATTATTAATTATAGTATGATATTAAGGTAGTATCAACAATTTCCTTAAATTATTACAGAATCTTCATATTTTATGTTTCTAATCTTGTGACTATTCAAGTCTGGAGAAGCAACATTGCCCTGTTCATCTGCTGTGTATCTATTTACTGTTGCTTGGGGAAGTCATTACTGTGCAAAGTAGGTTCCCTAACATGAACTGATTCTTCAGCACAGACTGTCATTTCTTTATTGCTCTCTTGTTGGATCTTGATAGCACCAGTCCACAGAAGATGTTAAAAAATATTCCTTATTGCACTCAAGAAGTTAGCCCTACCTTTGCCCTCTTTACTCTCAAAAGATCATCCTGCTGCTATGATGACTTGCAAACTGCCTCCATCCTTTCAATCCATCCCATGCCCTACTTCATACATCCTGTTTGGTGGGGTGTTCAGTGAATGCTTACCAATGTTGAAGAAAATTTTCCCAAAGTCTACCTTCCATCATGTCATAATTTGATCAAAAATCTTTGCTGGCTTCCTGTTTGCCACTAAAGCCCCTCAGCCATATATTCAAGGCCCTCTCCAAATAACTTTTCTCACTTATTTAGTGAAATGTAAAGCAGAATTTGATGCCGAAGGATTCTGAAAGTTTACATTCTATTCAAAGTTGTAAAACTGTATTGTGTCCTCCAAAAAATTATATTGTTCCCATTCAACCCTACCCAACTCAAACTTTAATGACAGATAAGAGAAATAATTACCAAACATACATCTGAGACTTTGTGTCTATAACATTCTATATTGTTAGATTATAGGTTTTTCCCCTCCCTTAGGTACCTTAATATTCTATTCTTCATTATATTAACTTTATATTGTCCATGTTTATTCCAAAATTGAGGCCAAAGCCCACTTTATAAGACAGAAAAGGGACTAAGATTTTTCTATCAGGAATGAATTTAAAGAATGGTCTAGAAGACAGGGTACATGTCGTGAGCACTTACGTGCCAAGTGTTATTCCATTTCACAATAACTATTTCATTTTCCCAGTAATAGTGATTATTATCCCCCTTTTCTAGAATAGGTCATGGGATCCCTTAGGACCTTGAGTCATTTGCCCAAGTCCACACAGCCAATAAGTGGCAGAAGCATCATTTGAACTCAGATCCTCTTGCCACCAAGTACAAACTTTTTCTTCTACCAGTGCTACAAAAAAATTATTAAAATATTGATTTTCATAAATACTATAAGCTTAATAGATCAGCTGCCTAGGAATATAATGATTGGGAATGTTAGCACTGTAGGTCATGCCCTTCTGATTTTTTTCTACCATGATTTGAAGGCTGGTGAGTGCCTCTTGAGGAATGCTTCACAGCTGTACGCTTCCTTCTGTTACTTTTGACTAGGTGGGTGGTGGTTCCTGGCTATCAGTCTAGTACCATCCTGAAGAACTCATACATACCCAGGTATATTCACTCCTGCTATCACCCCACTGCACTTGCATTTGGGGTGATGATTTCTAAGCTACAACTTTGAGAAGCAGGTCTGAACAGGTGACCGATAATGCCTATGCCACAATCCAGCTCTCAGTTTCCCACACAGTAATGTTGATGCTGTGCTGAAACTGTTTCTGGGACAAGTTATTTTTAAATGTGATCAGAGAATAAACAGACAGATTGGCTCAACCCAATCTTGTATGTCTTTATAACAACTTTTCCTTCCCTTTCATCTTATAGTAGAGACATCTCCCAGGAGATTATTACACTTGAATTGTATTTCTTCTTGATTCTAATTCTTCCTGGAAGTTGTTTTTCTTCCTGCTTCCTTTTAATTTCTTTTCCACACCCTCTGCCTCTCTTTGCATGCCTCCCGACCACTGAACTCCCAAGTGCAACTTGGACATTTGACTTCTTTAGTGGGTTGTCTTTCACAGTTTCCCAAACCTTAATAATATATCACACATAAATATAACTTAGTGTTCATTTTTTCTCTTACCCCCCCCCAGCAACCGTTTGCTCAGGCTTTTTGTCCTTTCAGTTCTTTCTTGCTGTGCCCCACAGCTACAATTACCCTGAGGGAAGACATGACTGTACAAGGCTGGATGGCTTGTTCAGTATTCCTTGGGTTACTTTAAAAGTGCAGTTTAACTCGTAGCTGTGATTGACATTGATAGGTTGTAAATGGAATTATAGGCTAAATGATTAAAGTTTAGGACAACAGCATTTCCCATTTGCACACATTTTGTGGTTTGCTTCAGATCCTGAAGTGATACTTGGCTCTTGTTGAAATCCCACAAATATAGGTCTCTATATCTGTACAGATCAGTGGATGGGGAGAATGTCTGGGGTAGTGCATAGTTGGTCCTTGTGGGAAAGCCTCAGAGAGAGGAACTGTTGAATAAAGATGAAAATAGGCCACATTAGAGCTGAAAACACTTTTTATCAAGAGACCAGTCTAGTGAAACATGGTTTATATAGAGTATTATGTAATTATTTGGAGTATAAACTCCTAGAAATTAAGAGCAACCCAATTAAAAGTGGGCAAAGGACGTGAAAAGACAAATCATGTGGTGAAGTACAAATAGCACGTAAGTGTTTAAAAAGATGTTCAACCTCTCTCGTAATAAAATAAATTTAACTACAGTAATGAACCATTTCTTAACTATCAAGTTGAGAAAAACGCAGAATATACAGAATACAGAAAATAACCCTTTTGGACATGTGCTTGCAACTTCTTGAAGGAGTGCAAAATGGTATATCACCTATAGAGAATTTGGTAGCATTTAGCAACACTATAAATGTTTTAATATTTAAATATGACAATCTTCTAGAAATGTATACTACAGATATACCAGGATAAGTATGAAATTTCATAAGTTTCACACTACTCATTATGCTACTACTTGCTACCTGAGTTCAGCAAAAGAGAACTGGTTGAGTAGATGGATACATCCATGCAGTAAAATATAATAAAGTTTGTTTTTTTTAAATGAGGACATTGTTTATGTATTACTGATAAGGAGAAGATAAATTGTTTCAAAATAAATAATATTGGAGGGGAAAGCAACATGAAGAATAGCATATATTGTAGGTTGATTTTTGAGTAAAATAAGGGGAGGCAAATATTTGTTTGTACAGGATAAGAAACTGATGAAAACAGTTACCTGTAAAGGGTAAGAAGGAGGGCCCAGTAAGGGAAACAAGACTTCTCTATGTATTTTTCCATGTATTTATAACTTAAATCATGTAATGCATTGCCTGTGTTTGTGTGTTTAAAAACACACACACACAACTCAATTTAACAAAAAATTCCTGATACTGAAAACAAATGGAAAAAATTTAACTGGATATTGAATTGGTAATACAACTACATGGAGAAAAGATTTGTTTCAAGCAGCTTTAGAATATAAAAATTTTGACCATGCTTAGTGGGGGTGAATTCCAAGGACAAAAAGAACTATAAATATATTTTAAACTTTACTCAGTAGTTGAATCTTTTAAACTTTTTATATTGAGATAATTTTCGATCACATCCAGTTGCAAGAAATAATGAAGATTCCTCCCTCATCCAGTTTCTTCTAATGGTAACATTTTATGTAACTGTAGTCTAATATTACAACCAAATAATTGATATTGACACAGTCCACCGGCTTTGTTCAGATTTCACCAGTTTTACATGCACTCCTTTTTGTCCTATGTGATTTTATCACATCTGTGGAGTCATGTGATCACAGTCAAGATACAGAACAGTTCTACCGCAAGGATCAATTAGGCAACTCCTTTACAGTCCCATCTACCTTCCTCCTTCACCTGGTCACCACTAATGTCTTTTCTAGCTCTGATTTTGTCCTTTCAAGAATGTTGCATAAATGGAATAATAGATTGTATCTTTTGAAATTGGCTTTTAAAAAAACTCACCATAATTCTCTTGAGATTCATCCAAGTTGATGCATGTATCAGTAGTTTATTCCTTTTTATTACTGAGTAGTATTCCAAAGTATGGATGTACCACAAACTTTATTCACCTATTAAAGAATATCTGGGTTCTCTCCGTTTCTTTTTTTGGCTCTCACAAATAAAGATTATATGAACATTCACAAACAGATATTTTGTGTGAATGTAACTTTCATTTCCCTGGGATAAATGGCAGGAGAGCACCTACTGGATTATACACTAACCATATATTTAGATTTGTAAGAAGTTGCCATACTCTTTTCTAGAATAGCTATACCATTTTACATTCCTAGTAAAAGTGTGTAAGCCAGTTTCTCTACAATTTTTTTCTAGCATTTGGTATTAATCACTAATTTATCTTTTTATTTTAGCTATTCTGATAAGTGTGTAGTGATATCTTACGGCTTTAATTTGCATTTGCATTTCTCTAATGGCTAGTGATTTTGAACGTCTTCTCATTGCTTATTTGCCATCTGTATTACCTTTTCGGTAAAATGTCTCTTGATGTCTTTTGCTTATTTTTTAATTGGATTTTTTTCCTGTTGAAGTTTGATAGTTCTTTATATATTCTACATACAAGTTCTTTGTTGGGTATGTGGTGTACAAATATCTTCCGTTTGTTGCTTATCTTTTCATCCTCTTTAAGGATCTTTTAGAAAGCAAAATCTTAAATTTTGATCCAGTTTATCAGTTTTTTCTTTTATGGATCATATTTTTAGTGTTAAGTCTAAGACTTCTTCACCTAGCCCTAGGGACTGAAGATTTTCATCTGTTTTTTTCCTACAAGGTTTTACAGTTGTTTACATTTAAGTCTGTGGTCCATTTTGAGTTAACTTTTATGTAAGGTATGAGGTTTAGGTGGAGTTTCTTTTTATTTTTTAACCTGTAGATGTCCAGCTGCTCCTGCACCATTACTGAAAAGGTTGTCCTTCCTCCATTAAATTACTTCTGTACCTTTTGTAAAAAATCAGTTGGGTATATTTATGTGGGTCTATTTCTGGGATCTCTATTCTGTTTCATTGATCTATGTGTCCATTCCTCTGCCAATATCATGCTGTCTTGATTACTGTAGCCATGTAGTGAGCCTTGCCTTTGGGTAGAGTGATTCTTCCCATTTTATTCTTTTTCAAAATTCTTTTAGCTAGTCTGTGGCCTGTGCCTTTTGTAAAGTTTTAGAATAGGTTTGTCTATGTCTACAAAACCATGCTGGGCAGCAGTTTAACTTTTAAAAAGTAATATGCTATTGTTATATTGATATTCTTTTCTTTATATGCTATAGGATAGAGCAATAAATATGTTAAAGAAACAATGATGTGGTATTTTAGTGAAAGTTAGGATATATATATATACACATATATATACATATATATACGTATATATATATACATATATATGCATATATATATATATACAAGAAAAAATAAAAGGAGTAAAATATTGTATATAATACTATCTGTCCACTGAAATTGCTTAGAAGCAGCATCACCCTAGTAGCAACTATCATCCATGGAACCATGGTTGTGTCCTCTAATACCATTTTCCTCCTTAGGGAAATGGTGAGCTTGAGGTGTGGGTCAAGGAAAGTACAAGGTGATGTTGGGATGTCCCATTGTATCAGAAATCAAGGCGCTTCAAAGATTAATGGAGTCGTGTCAAAGATCACAGGAGCCAGTTCAGAGGAGCTTCCAGTGACCAAAATTGTGACAATATATGCAGGAGGGAATAATTACTATAACTGTTGGAATTACACTGATTTTGCAAAAATTAGAGTGAATGATGATGGGGGTAGAGAACACCATATAAATATAAAAAAGATATGTCATTAGTTGGATACATGAATGTGGAATTCAGAGAAGAGGCCTAGGATGCAGAGATTATATATCTATTGATCAATCGATTGATCTATCTATACCTTCCTATCTCTCTATATAAAATAAAGATATCTCTCTATATCTAGGAGTCATCAGTGTATAGATAACGTTAAAGCCATGAAAAAAATCAAGAGAGTGGAAATTCGTAAGAAAAAATGTCTAAGGACAGAGAGTACTATGACCTTCCAACATGAACAGATCTTAAAATAAGAAAACAGAAAAAAGACTGGGAATTTGTCAGCAATTTAGGAGGAAATCTAGGAGTCTGTTCAGAAAACCGAATGTACAAAGTATTAAACAGGAAGGGAGTGATCAACTGTGTCAAATTCTTGTCAAAATGGCATATGGTACCTATACTTCTGCAACATGCTTCTGACTCAACTTTGTGAGATTTATCTCGGATGATAATGAGTTCATTTTCAGTGCTTTAAAACCCATCATTGAGTGTTCTTTAACTTCATTTTTGTTGATTATTTACTGTTTCAAAAAATGCTCTATGAACATTCTTGTCATATGTCTCATTTTGTGTGTGTATGGACGTTCCTATAGAGAATATGCCTAGGAGTGGAATTGTGTTACAGGTTACACATATTTCAACCTTACTGTATATTGCCAATTGCTTTTTAAAGTGGTAATATGAATTTACATTCCCACAGGCAGTATATGGGAGTTTCTATCCTTTACCGAGTATTACAGACTTCAAATATTTTGCCAAATTCATGGGTGTGTAATGGAATCTCATGTCTTTAATTTGGATTTTCCTTACTACTAGAAAAGTTGAGTATTTTCACATTTGGTTTTCCTCTATGCTATACTCTAACTATTTTGCTCACATTTTTTATTTGGTTGATTGTCTCTTAAGTTGGTTTGTAGGAAGTTTTTATGTACGCTGGCTATTAATCCCTTGTTGAGTATATGCATTGCAAATACCTCCTTGTTAGAGTTTAGATCATAACTACTCTTCTCACTTTTTACAGGGTCTTATTATAAATAGAATTTTTAAGTTTTTATGTAGTGGAAAAATTGTCTTGGTGGTTTATGCCATTTATCTTTTCAGTATAAGTTTTAAAATGATAATGTTGACTTCCATGGGGGAAAAAACAATAACCTGGGAATAAAATGGCTTATGTACCAAAGAAGGAAATTCAGTTTGATAAGCAAATAAATAAGTACACAATATTACAATTTGGGGTATGGGTTAGGCAGAAATAATGGACTTTAAAGACAATAAATTTGGGGGAAAGACTTTTAAACATCTCTGAAATGATTTTAGGTTGTCATCATGCAGTCAGGTTTTTTTCTTATTAGTAGTCCATGTGTCAACATATAAACATTGAAAGATGAAGAAGTAGTAACTCTATTTAAAAATCTTGCAAAATTGATTATGGCGTCAGGCAAGTGATTTACAAATTCAAGCAAACTGATTTTTAGCCTATTTCCATAACTGTTAAACCACTAAAATTATATAAAAAGTTACTTTACTGCAATATAATAAATTTAATTTTATGTAAACACTATCTTATATGACCCCAACATTAAGGACACAAACTCAAGGCCTGATACTGAATTTTGATAAGTTCAGATTTTGAGGAAATTATAATTCATTCCCTTCATGCATATCATTTAGAAGGTTAGAATATCACATAGAACTTAAATACAACTAATATGAAAGATTATACTCTGTTAACTAAGGTTAATCATTTTTACTTAATCTGTTTTTGTGACAGTTGACAAAGAATATCGAATGTTTAAAAAATCCCCCAAATTTTCACCATATTATAGAAGACAAGCTGATCTTTAAATGGAAGCCACCTCATAATTTCTTGTTCACCTTTCATTTTGCTGTATTAATCTTTATTTTAAATGTAAATTCACCATTAGACTTCATATTTAAACAACTTGATTGGAATATAACTTGTATATAATGAAGCACATATATTTAAAGAATACAGTTCAATGACTTTTGACACATGCATTCACCTGTGCCGCCACCACTACCAGGACAACCAAGATACTGTACACTTCCATTACCCCTGAAAGGTTTTGTGCCCTTTTGCAATTCCTTGTTCCCTCCATCCCTGTACCCAGGCAACTACTGACTTGAGATGAGCACCAGCATCATTGAGCTTCTCAATGGTGGCTCTCCTCTCTAGGCCAGGGTTGATGGTAGGAAATGGTGTTACAGAACTGGGCTCCCTGATGACAATAGGGAGGGTTGGATCCTAAAATAATAGAGGCATGATCGAAGCACTTAACCATCTAAAGCTTGGTGGGAGTAATTATTATAATGAGTAGAAAAATCTAAATCTCAGGTGTTCCTAGGGGAGAGAGAGATGTACAACCTGTGGAGTAAAATCTATTGCAGTAGAGATGGCCAAGTAGAAGCCTCCAAAACTGCCCCACCCAGCCAAGGTAGTAAATAAGAATATCTCATTCTGGGGCAGGGGTAGGGGAAAAGGTAGAGATTAGTGACACCACCTTAAAGACTGAAAGAATGCATGAATAATAGTCTCCATCACATCCTCAGTTCACCAGTTTTGCCCCATATCCAGCTGCCCCAGAACCCATCCCTGCCCAACTGCAGGCAAGCACCAGCCCCAGGCCCCCCTGGGCTGTGTACAGTGGCTGCCAACATTTTGGTAGGTGCAACATGGTCGGGGCCCAGCCCTGCCTACCATCACATCCACGGTAGTCAGATCCACCACAACAGAAAGACCCACACAACCCACATGGAGGGGTGTTGCAGAGCACATAACACTGGTGACCAGAGGAGAGTGTGCTGCTGGGCCCCATAGGATGTATCCTACATAAGGTCACTACTCCAAGATTGGGAAATATAACTGAACTACCGAACTACATAGAAATAAACACAGATAATTTGGCAAAATGAGATAACAGAAGAATATCTTCCAAATGAAGGAACAAGACAAAACCCCAGAAGAACTTAGGAAAGTGGAGATAAGCAATCTACCCAATGAAAAGTTCAAGGTAATGATCATAAAGATGTTCAATGAACTCTGGAGAAGAATGGATGAACAGAATGGGAACTTTAACAAAGAAATAGAAAATATAAAGAAAAAAACAGAACTGAAGATTATAATAACTAAAATAAAAAATCTACTAGAAGGAATCAGTAGTAGATTAGATGGTATAGAGGAACAGATCAACGGATAGGAAGACAGTAGTAGAAATCACCCAAGCTGAACAGAAAAAAGAAATAAGATTAAGAGACCTCTGGGACAACATCAAGCATACAAACATTTGCATTATAGGGGTTCCCGAAGGAAAAGAGATAAAGGGTTATAAAATGTATTTGATGAAATTATGGCTGAAAACTTTCCAAACCTAAAGAAGGAAAACATAATCCAGGTACAAGAAGCAGAGTCCTAAACAAGAACAACCCAAAGAGGTCCACACTGTGACACATTATAACTAAAATGGCAAAAATTAAAGAGAATCTCAAAAGCAGCAAGAGAGAAGCAACTAGTTACATACAAGGGAACTCCCATAAGACATTGTGCTGACTTTTCAGCAGAACTTTGGCAGCCAGAAGGGAGTGGCATGATAATCAAAGTGAAAAGAAAAAAACCCTACAACCAAGTTGGCTACTTGGCAAGGCTTTCCTTTAGGCTTGAAGGAGAGAGCAAAAGTTTTACAGACAAACAAGAGCTAAAAGAGTTCAGCACCACCAAACCAGATTTACAAGAAATGTTAAAGGGACTACTCTACATGAAAAAAAGACTGCAACTAGAAATATGAAAATTATGAGAGGAAAAATGTGATAGGAAAGGCAAATATATAGTAAAGGTAGTAGATCATCCACTTATAAAGCTAGTAGGAAGGTTAAAAAACAAAAGTAGTAAAATCATCTGTATCCACAGTACATACGTAGTTAAGGTACATAAAACAAAAAGTTGTGAAGTGCTGTCAACCTTAAGTGTGGGAGATGGAGTAAAAAGTGCAGGGTTGTTAAAATGCATTTGAACTTAAGAGATCGTCAACTTAAAATAACTGTGTGTGTGTGTGTGTAGGTTTTTACATATGAACCTCATGGTAACTACAAACTAGAAACATATAGGTACACACAAGAGGGAGAGAAATCCAAACATAACAGTAAAGATAGTCCTCAAATCACAAGCAAAGAGCAAAGTAAGAAAGGAACACAAAATAACTACAAAAACAGCCAGAAAATAATGAAAAATATGGCAATAAATACATACCTATCAATTGCTTAAACTGATTAAATGCTTCAGTCAAAAGACATAGAGTGGCTGAATGGATAAGAAATACAAGGCCCACATATATGCTGTCTACAAGAGACTCACTTCAGATCTGAAGACACACAGACTGAAAGTGAAGGTATAGAAAAAGGTATTCCATGCAAATGGAAATGAAAAGATAGCTGGGCTAGCAATACTTATCATTACAAAATAGACTTTAAAACAAAGAATGTAGCAAGAGACAAAGAAGGACATTGCATAATGATAAAGGGATCATTTCAACAAGATATAACAATTGTAAACATATATGCATCCAACATAGGAGCACCGAAGTACATAAATATCAACAAATGTAAAGGGAGAAACAAGTACACAAATATCAACAAACATAAAGGGAGAAATTGATATAATACAATAAGTGGGGTGTTAAAGTCCCCTACATCAATGAACAGATCATCCAGACAGAAAACAAGGAAACACTAGCCTTAAATGATACATTGGACAGATGGACTTTATATAAAACGTTTCATCCAAAAGCAGAACACACATTCTTTTCAAGTGCACGTGGAGCACTCTCCAGAATAGACCACATACTAACCCACAAAACAAGTCTTAATAAATTTAAGAAGATTTAAATCATGTCAAGTATCTTTGCTGACCACATCAATATGAGACTAGAAATCAACTACAAGGGGAAAAAACTGCAAAAAAAACAAATATGGGAAGGCTAAACAATATGCTCCTAAACAACCAGTGGGTCCCTGAAGAAATCAAAGAAATTAAAAAATGCCTTGAGACAAATGAAAGTGAAAACACAACAATCCAAAAATCTATGGGACACAGCAAAATAGTTCTAAGAGGAAAGTTTATGTAGTACAAGTCTACCTCAAATAAGAACAATCTTGAATAATCTAAATTAACACCTAAACAACAAGAAATTACAAGTCTTGGTAAGGTGTGAAGAAAGAGGAATCCTTCACTCATTGTTAGTGGGAATGTAAATTGGTGCATTCAATATGGAAAACACTATTCAAGGTTCCTCAAAAAATTAAAAATAGAATTACCACATGGTCCCACAGTTCCATTTCTGGGTATTTATATGAAGGAAACAAAAACACTGATTAGAAAAGATATGTGCACCTCTATATTCATTGCAGCTTTATTTATTTATAATAGCCAAGGTATGGAATCAACCTGTGTCCATCAATATTTGAATGAATAAAGATGTATATATACAAAGAAATATTACTCAGCCATAAAAAGATTGCCATTTGCGATGACATGGATGAACCTAGGAGAATATTTTGCTAAGTGAAATAAGTTAGAGAAAGATAGCATATGGTTTCACTTGTGTAGAATCTGAAGAATACAAATGAACATAACAGGAAGAGATTCATGTATAGAGTGAACAAACTGGTGGTTGCCACATAGGAGGCAGGTAGGCAGATGAGTGAAATAGGTGAGGAAGATCAAGAGGTACAGTCTTCCAGTTAAAAAGTATCACAGGAACGTAATGCACAACATAGGGAATGTAGTTAAAATATTATAACTTTGGTGACAGATAGTAACCAGACTTGTGATCATTTTGTCATGTATAAAAATACTAAATCATTATATTGTCCACCTGAATCTAACAATGGTGCAAGTCAGTTATACCTCAATTAAAAAAAAAAAAAAAAAGAAAAAGATAAATTTTCACTTCTTTCACCTCTCATTCCTAAGAAGTAAGTATAATTCCCTGGTGGGCATTTGCATTCTGAATACAAACATTTTTATGCTTGGGAATGCTTCATTGACTTGTTTATCATGTGACATCAAGGACTGTCTACTTTGATTTGGGCCTTGAGCTGGAAAAGGCTCTTATCAGATTTGGTCTGTGATAAAACAAGCTTGCCACTTAGGCTGTACAACCCAGTGGACAGTATGATGTTACAGTTTTCCGGGGTGGGAAAGAGCACCATGTGGAGTTTGTCAAGCTTCAATAGGAGAATCAAAATGTATACCCTTAAAGTTTTGAAGAAGGCCATATCATCCATGCAGAGGATTATACAGCTGCCCATTAGGGTCTTCTCCACCCCCATGTGGATGTAGATGTGGCATAAGTGAGAGGTGCTGATGAGAAACATCTTTTCCCAAACCTGTTGAGTGAAGTCACACTGGTAGCTTGAAATCAGCCATGGTGGGCATATTTACACCCGGGAAATTGGAAAATGCTCTAAATCTGGGGCTTCTTTAATCTGGAGAGCCAGCTTTTAGACATTTTTACCCACACAACACTGGACATGGGGGTCTGAGCCCCCTGCTTTTACAACTTATTTGTTCCTTCTGCCCTTGCCTGTGCCCAGTGGCAGTGGTAAGTAGAGGACTGGGTATAAATAGAGCCAGAAGGAACTTCATAGAAAAAGTTCCAGCAATGGGGATATGATTATGTATCCTGATACAATGATGAAACGTCTGTCTGAAGGTGCAGCTGAGATGCTAACTTGAGATAAAATGTTGCAAGGATGTGTGTACCATACTCTAAGATGCAACTCCAGGATTTAGTAGATTCCCTCTCTTTATGATTGTTTTCAGGTCTGTGTTCAACAGTTATGATACATGGGCTCTGAAGGGGTGGAAGTGGGATTGGCTCTGCATTCCATTGTTACCTGTGTGGGACTGGAGGAATGTGTGTTGCCCATCCCCGTGGCTCCAGCCCCTGTGAATCTAGAGGTCCTGCTTCTCAGAGAGAGGTTACTTCTATCAGAGGACACATAGTAAGAGCATATTAAACTTTATGCCATAGCTGAACACTATGGTATATTTGGGCTCCTTGGGCCAAGAGAACAGGATCAAGGAAAAGAGTTACTACCCTGGGTAGGAATAATTGACTCTGATTAACAGGAGGATGTAGGGATGCTGTTAAATTGGAGGACGAGCCAAGGATGAGGAAATCTAGGAAGTATAAATGGGGAGATAAGTACCATTTAAACACTCAAGACCAACTGTTTATTTAGCCCACCTTCTTAGATCAACCAGCATACTAGAGGAAGAAAGAACAACCAGAAACAAGATCAACCAGAATACTGGAGGAGCTATTCCCAGACAGGGTGCAGTTATTATACAAAATGTTTTCAAGAGCTACAAGAGTTGGACTTTAATGGATATTATGGTATACCTCTGAGACCCTTTTTTAGGCATGAGACACCTAACTCCTGCCAAAGTCTCACAGTTGAGACCCTCTCCAGTAATTTCCTCTGGCCTAAGAGAGCTACATCACTTAAGGTTATGCCCTGTCTATGGAGACAGCCACCACAGTTCATTACTGGTTAATGGGTAAGAAGGTCCAGCCCTTTTGACTCAGTTTCAGAAAACTGAAGGCCCCATGGGGTGAGCTGAGGCCTTTGTTGCAATTGCATTGCAGTCAACTTCTGCCTCTGCCCATTTGTTTTCTTTATTTCATTAGTTGTGATGTTTCCTAGAACATTAATGTCCCAGAAAATTTAGACTGTACATTAGTTTTGAATGCTAGTCAGGCAGCAGTAGCAGAATTATTACTATGTGACCATGCATGAGTTACATTAACATTTTTTCAAAAACAGGTTTGTTGAGTTGTAAGTTATGTAATATAAAGTGGGGTTGATGAGTTTTAGCATACACCCACACCCATGTAAGTACAATCCTTTTTTTTTTGGTAGATTCCTTAGGATTTTCTACATAGACAGTTGTCTTTGAATAAGGACAATTTTAATGTTTCCTATTTTTTTCTTGCCATATTGAACTAGCTGCAGCTTTGAATTTAATATTGAGTGAAAGTGGTGAGAGTCATTTTGAACTTAGGGGAAGTAATCTTGCCTTGTCTCAGTTTTAGAGCAAAGGCATTCAAAATTCTCCATGAAGTATATTAGTCACACGCTTTTTATAGATGCTTTTCATCGTACTGAGAAAGTTCCTTTTATTTTCAGGCATTGAGAATTTTTATCATGAAAAGGAATTGAATTTTGTCAAGTGCTTTTTTCTGCATGTACTGTGACAAATATTTCTTTTATTCTAATTTAATTAATCACATTATTTTTAAATGTTTTAGTTTAACAACCTTTATTCTTAGGATGAATTTCATGTAGTCACAATCTATCATCCTTTTCTATATTGTTTGATGTAATTTACAAATACTAATTTTCTGTCAATGTTTATGAGGAATATTGTTTTATAATTTTTTTATTGGCGCTATTTTAGTTTTGTTGTTGTTGTTGTTAGGGTTATGCTGGCCTAATAAAACAAGCTGAGAAATGTTCTTTTTCTGTTTTCTGAAAAAGTTTGTATAAAATTATTTTTTCTTCACATGTTTTGTAGAATTCATTAGCGACACCTTTTGGGCTTGGAATCTTCTTTCTGAAGACTTTTTTAGTAAATGTATTTACAAATTCAGTTTTAAAATGTATACAGCTACTAAGATTTTTTGAAAATTTCATGTATAAGGTTTAGGAAGTTATAGTTTTCAAGGCCTTTGTCCATTTTATGCAAGTTATGTAACTCATTGGCATACAGTTTATAATATTCTTATTTGTTTAATGAACTCCCATTAGCATTTATGGTGGTTAAGGCTTTTATGCAATGTATTCTTTCAGCTTTTGTTAATTGTGATGTCTTTACTTTCTCCTTATTTTTGAGAATGTTAATTAGATACAGAATTTCAGGTTGACTTTTTTTTTTTTTTCTTTCAAGACTTTAAAAGATGTTCTATAGTCTTTGGCCTACAGTGTTTCTAGTGAGAAGTGTTTGTCACCATTTATATGTAGTTCCCCTGTATGTGAAGTAATTTTTATCTGGTTTTACTTATCTGTGTGAAGAGTTGTTAAATTTCAGTTTGCCCTTTTTCCTAGGATGAAGTCCTTTGAGTTCCAGCTCAACATATAGAGTAGTGTACCAGAGTTCCATCCTCAGTGGACACTAGACAGCTTTTGTCTCCCTGGACCATCATGGCTCTCAGAACCACTGCTCTGACTTGTTACTAAATAGAAACACCCCAAGAAAATATAACCTGACATTTCAGCTCACCTTCTTACATTCCTTCCTATCTTCCTGGATCTTGACCCAGTAGTTCTTCACGTCAATGCTTTAGTTCTTAGCTCTTTGATGCTTAGAGAAAACACACATGCACACACATATATACACACACATAATATAATAAGCTTATCTTGCTTATGTAATTGCCTTTAATGGAAGGGCTTGTCCAAATAACATAGTCACCCATTACTAAAAGTGGAAATCCCACTTGTACTTTGTCATTCAGTTAGTACGTCTATGTAATACTGGTTTTTATATTATCCATTTGATGATTTGGAAAACATACATGCTCTTTATATAACACCTTTTTCATACATATTTGATAAAAATACATATATGTACATATACATATATACACACATACATACATCCTCATATACATACATGTTTATAATATTAAACTCCTTATATTGAAGAATTGAAGGTTTTGAAGGATAGAACACATAATTCTGAAAAGCCTTAAAATAGTTTTTCTTGATTTTAAAAGTAAGTCATACCTACAAAAATTTCCAATGATACAGAAATGAAGTAAAAAGTGAAAGTTCCCTATACTTTGGGTACCCTTAGTTATGAAATGATTGTTTGAGTTGTTTGCTGAACACATTATAAATATTTTTATTTTGACAGTGTCATTTAGACACAGCTTAAAAATGGCTGCATCAAAATAGCCATGTCAAGGTAACTGCATTAGAGTACGCTTTTTTTATCCTTATGAGGTAGTCTTCTCTGGTTAATTCACAATACATTTTAACATGTGAAGGACTCTGAAAAATCCTGTAACAGAGAAATCTAGTTTTAACTTGGTGCTTCCCCAAATGGTTTGCTGTCCAAAGGCTTTTTCACTTAACACTTATCATATCCTATGGAATTAATATTTCTATGGAAAGTCTTTGTTAAATACTTATTGTTACTTCTGATTTTCATATGTATCCTGCTAGTATTATTATTACAGGGAAAAGTTAAATTAATCTGAGATTTGCTATCTAGGAGAGTCAGCGAGTAAAATGAATTACAAGCAGAATAGCTGATGCTTTATTTACAGTTCATTCCTGTGTTAGTTTGCTATGGCTGCCGTAACAAAGTACCATAAACTTTGTGGCTTAAACAACAGAAATTTATTGTTTCGTGGTTCCAGAGGCTAGAAGTCAAGATCCAAGTGTCAGAAGGATTGATTGCTTCTGAGGGTCATGAGGCAGAATCTGTTCCGTACCTCTCCCCTAGCTTCTGGTGGTTTGCTGGCAAGCTTTGGCATGCCTTGGCTGGCAGAAGAATCACCCCATCTCTGCCTTCATCTTCATGTGGAGTTCTCCCTGTCTGTGTCCAAATTTCCCTTTTTATAAGGGTACCAATCAAACTGGATTATGAGCCATTCTGATGACCTCATCTTAATTAATTACATCTGTAAGAGCTGTATTTCCAAATAAGTCACATTCTGAGACACTGGAGATAAGAATCTGATATGAATTTTGGGGGGATATAATTCAATTCATAACAATAATTTTTCTGAGAGAAGAAATGCCCTTTACATCAGTCTTCTACATGTAGGCTCATATTCAGGAAAATGGGAAATATAAAGTAAAGGTAAGAAAATTGAGTGTTATTGAAGGTAAAGTCTCCGCTTTTTTAAAGGAAAAAGGAGGGCTAAATACTGGGAATAAGATTTTGGGGAAATTATAAAAATGTTGAGGAGGATATATATTTTCCCAGAAAAGAATTAGTGTATATTAAACTTTAGGCAGTTATTTGATCCTCCGACTACACTGTAGTTGTATACCAATAAAGGATTTATCAACTTTATACTCAGATATGCTATATTATTGGCAATCTCTATATTTCAGAATACAAGTCCTTTAAAATTTATTTTATCCAAAATCAGTAGCCATTCTATCTATAAATTATTTAACTGTAGCATTTTAGGATTCGTTCAGTCTGGAATAACCTCAAAGAACATATGGAGAGTGTATGTTTAGTAATGTAGAACATCTGGCACAAAATATGTGTAGCATACCATTTTAATAAATACTATGCAGAGCTTCTACATAAAATCTTTGTTACCTGATAAACAGGAAGCATCTGTTAGCTTATGAAATTAACTCATAATTAGTCAACCCATAAGATAAGAATCCCTACAACAAAAAGACTGGGTTTATTTACTGAGCACTTGAGAGCAATGCTCTCATTCATTTTTAATTTTTTTTTATTTTTGGTTGTGTTGGGTCTTCATTGCTGCCCACGGGCTTTCTCTAGTTGCGGCGAGCGGGGGCTACACTTCGTTGCGGTGCGCGGGCTTCTCATTGTCGTGGCTTCTCTTGTTGTGGAGCATGGGCTCTAGGCGCGTAGGCTCAGTAGTTGTGGTGCACGGGCTTAGTTGCTCCGTGGCATGTGGGATCCTCCAGGGCCAGGGATAGAACCCGTGTCCCCTGCATTGGCAGGAGGGTTCTTAACCATTGTGCCACCGGGGAAGCCCTCTCATTCATTTTTATTTCCCTAAATTCCTGGTTTGAAGAACTATAAATGGTGAGTGCTCAATATATATTTATGAAATGTTTTGATTGAACAAAAATAAATGAATTATGGTGTTAGATAAATATAGCACTCATTTGTAGCCACTTATCAATTCTCTCATTTATACCGAAGTTTAGGCTTTGATATCAACAATTCTAGGATCAAATCTCAATCCTGGCACATATTAGCTGTGGTATTTGTAAGTTACTAAAATATTTTGAGCTTCAGTCTCCTTATCTGTCAAAAGGGAATGATTATAGCTATATCAGAAAGTAAGGATGAGAAATATAACTGCGGCTACTTTAATACTGGCCATTATTATTATATTTTACCTAGATGATAACAACTGCTTCACAACTGGTCTACTGAAATTAACCATGCCCTCCTCCAACCCATTCTCTACCCACTCTACCCAGCACAATCTCTCTAAAATGAAAATCCAATCATTTACTTCTCCTCAGTCCTTGAGTATTTCCCTACTGCACTAAGAATAAAACCCAAATTTCCTGGAGCCAATTAAGATCGGATCTGACTCTGTTTCTGTGTTTTTCTTCACTAATATGTTGTTTAATTTAATGTGACAACTTGACTGATACATGGAATACCCATATTAAATATTTCTGGGTGTATCTGTGAATGTGTTTCTGGATGAGATTAGCATTTGAATCAGTGGACTGAGAAAAACTAATTGACCTCCTCAGTGTGGGTGGGGCCTCATTCAATCCTTGTGTGTGGAGAGAGAGGACGAAGAGATTACTTATTGGTTGTTTCTCTGAGAACCCTGACTAATACAGCAATCCATACTATAATTCATACATCAGTGAGCTGAACAACTTACTTTTCCATGGAAATTCCATGCTCTCTTTTCTACAACCGTATATACCATCATGCATCTGCCATATAGCAGTGACCCTTCCAGATCTCTTCCTTACCTCCTCACCTACTTTTTCCTTTTCTCCCTGACTCACTTGATTAAATATTAGCTTTCTTTCAAGTTGGATTTTTTTTTTTAACTTGAAAATGCCCCTGGGAAAACTTAGGAGCCCCTCATGACTGGGTTGTGTGTTTCTCCTATATGGGCCCTCTGGTACTCAAGGCTCATCTGATTCTAGCATTGACCATATGGCATTCAAGTCTCCCATTTACTTCTCCACTATCTTGCAAATTTTAATGTATGCTTACATCTCTAGTATCGTCCCTAATACCTGGTATGTGATAAATAATCACTTATTGAATAAATGAAAATAAGATGGAATTTGTAAAAATTGATACGGTTACTGGTGTATAATAAGTGTCAAGAATAAATAAGACATGCAGAAGACACTAATTTAATCGTTTGACACATTTCCCTTTGATTAGGTGGTAAAAGTCTTTAAAAAATTTTCAGTTTACTGTTTAGTTTCAGTTACTAGCACAGAGAAGAAAATTATAATTCAGTGTCTGAATAAATGATATTCCTCAAGATCCTGGTGATGTGCATTGTGCCCACTTCTTAGTTATAGATGATTCCCTTATGGGAGACATATTTCTGATATACTTTCCTTTCTCAAAGATGGGGCTTCTAATATTCAATTTCCCAGCATGTAAAAAAAAATTAGTTTCCTTTTAAAAAAATTTTGGTCTATGGAGGTTAGATAACCCTGAGATGCTACATTTTCTAAAGTGTTACTTTTATTACCAGAAAATTGTTCCAGCTATTTTGTCCAAAAGGTATCATATCTCAGACAATACTAATTCTTAGCTCTGTTTCAGAGAAGTATTGTTTACTATTGACTACACATTAGAATCATTTGAAGAGCTCTTTTAAAAAAGGCAAATATTTGGGTCACATACCAGATCAATTAAATTGAAATCCCATGGGGTGGGACTGAGGCATGGATATTTTTTTATAAACTCCCACAAGTGATTATAAAGGGAAGCCAAGAATGAGCACCAGTACCTTAGGGTCTAGCTAAAAATCAGAATCACTTGTCCAAGTTTTAATTCCAAATCTAATGTCCCAGAAGGTTCTGATACGACTGAATTTTCTTTTATCCCTTTTTAAAGTAATTACTATTCCCCCCAACCCTGATTTCAAAAAAAAGGCAGCAATGCAGCAAGTACAAGCAAAAATAAAAGTCATCTATAATCCCATTGCTTAGGGAGAGGAGAGGGGGACCATTGTTAAAATTTTGTAGTTTAAAAATCTTAAATTTTAAATTTAATCTTTCAAGTAAGCAGATACTGTTGTTCGAGTACATTCTCTGTTCATTGCTGTTTTAGGATTCAATTGAGCTGGAGGAGATCTGAAGAGATTACCTGGTTTAAACTTCTGCCTTTATTAAAGTAAGAATGTGTAACTGAGGCACCTGGTAAAATAACTTTCTCAAAGACACATAGGTAGTAAAGTATGTCAAACCAGATTCTATCCAATATATCTCGGCCTCTCTGCAGTTCATAGCACAGTGCCTCGTGTTTTGAATACTAGACTTTTTCATCCTTAGGCAGTTTCCTTGGATTCATACTATCTTCTTACTGAATACTAATATGATTATTTTAGAATGTGTATAAATATTTCTTTCTGTCTAAACTTTAGTCACTCACGTTAGCATGCTCCATTGGTGACCCCTGTTGAGATCAGTCTCCTGACACACTTATGAAATACATCCTTTGAACTTTAGTCAGTTTTCAGTCTTTCTACATCCACTGACCCTGGGTACTAGTACAGTCACTTGTATTCTCTGACTCTGGAAAACTAATTTTTATAATCCTGTGCCCCAAATTTGACTAGTGACTGCTTGTTAGGCATCCTAGAAATATTATAGGAAAAACTGCTACCTATCCTGTTTGCAAACACATTGCTTAATTAATGAAAAATCAGGCTGTTGTGTCAAGTAAGTGATGGCTTGTAGTGAATGCCACAAAGAATTTCAGGAGTTGATTCACATCCATCTTAATTACAACTGAGTAATAGGGTCATGTTCTTTTTTTTTACAAAATAAATGATTTCCTACTTATTATGGTGGAGTTCTAGAAGTTAAAATTTAAATAAGATTGGCTCCCAGTGTTACAGTGACCCTAAATAATGTTTAATTAAGCCTAAATTTTGAGTAAATTATTTCCAAACTGGTTTAAAAGTCAATGAGATAATAATCACCCAGGAGAGAACAGCATGGTAGCAATAGTATAAAACAGCAGCAGCCTGGCTAGCTTGTGTATATTCTCTTATTCTAGATCTCATACATGCTTAGTTGACTTAAAACATTATGGTTCAAATAGACTCAAGGTCAATAAATAGGCCTATAATGTGGATAGAATTGAATTACATCTGAAGTGTTTAAGGCACAAATATATGAACATAGCTGAAGTAATGTGAGAAAAAATGTTAATTTCTTATCTAACACAGTTGGAAATGAATATTGGTTCAGTTACCCTAATAGAATGTCAGGAAACTTGGAAAGTTTATTCAGCAAACTTAATAGAATACTTACTAAGAAGCCATAGTGTTGATAGAGCTTTTATTAACACCTATATGATACCCCCCTAAAAAAAATTCTGGGGAAGGTTGTTCGGCTTCTTTAATAATCACTTTCTGATGATAAAGTGATAAAAATTCATAATAGAAAATGTGGGAAATAGACAAGTTTTTTAAAAAGTCACTTGTGTTACCACCGTAACAAAGCAATGGTCATTAACAATTTGGGGAAAAAAAGATGAAAAATCCAATGTCCTTAAAATACAACTGTTTTCATATTGGATATATTCTTTTTGTAATCTGTTTTTCTGACTTACTGTGTTAGAATATTCCACATCATTATATTTTTAACTGGTCTCATGGCGCTTCAGCTGATCTCATGGTGCTTTAGCTGGTCTCAAGGCTTTTATTCTACATACAGAGCACAAACAAAAAAGTGAAAGCTCTAAGTAATAATAAGGATTCTGTATGACAACGCCTTACATATCAATACTATGAAAGGCAAACAAATTGTGGGGGGAAAATTTGCAACATATATAACAAGCATGGGGGACAATATTTTAGGTATATGTTTAGCTTTCTTAACAGTAGGAAAATTGTGAGACTCCTAAGAAAATCATTCACAAAAGAAAAAGCAAATTTAGTTGTATATGAAAAAATGTCTGGCCATGTCAGTAACTTAACAAATGCAATTTTATTTTATTTATTTATTTTAAAATGATTCAAAAACACTTTATTGCAGAAGAGGCAATATTGGAAAGATATTTGACTTTGGAGTCAGACATTCATAGTTGAACCCCAGCCCAGCCACTGATGAACTGTGTTAATATTAGTGACTAGCTCCCTGAAATGGGAATAAGAAAACTATTTTCCAAAGTTTCTGTGGGAAGTAAATGAGATAAAAATAAAACCCTGAAATGAAGTCAGAGGAGAAAGACAATTCCTTCCCTCCCCACACCTAACCATCCTCACCTCTAGTCCTGAACCGGATAATACTACTCTGTTAAATTTTTCAGTGTACAATCCGTATTGTTAACTAGAGGCACAGCAGATCTCTGGAACTCATTCATCTTGCAAAACTGAAACTTTATACCCCTTGAACAACAAGTCATTTCCCCCTCCTCCCAGCTCCTGTTACCAACCAACATACTCTTTGCTTTTATGATGTTGACTACTCTAAATACCTGATATAAGTATGATTATGCAGTCTTTGTCCTGTGACTGGCTTATTCCACTTAGCACAATGTCCTCCAAGTTCATCAATGTTGCATGTAGCAGGATTTCTTTCTTTCATATATGTGTGTGTGTGTGTGTATATATATATATATACACACACATACACATATATATATAAAAATAACATTTTCTTTATCCATTCATCCATCAATGGACATTTAGGTTGTTTCCGTATCTTGGCTATTGTGAACCTGCTGCCAGGAATACAGGAGTGTGGATATCTCTTTGAGATACTGATTTCATTTCCTTTGATTATATACCCAGCAGTGTGATTGCTGGATCATATGGCAGTTCTATTTTTAATTTTGAGGGGGACCGCCATACTCTTTTCCATAGCAGCTGCTACATTCTACCTTCCCACCAACAGTGTACAAAATGTTACAATTTCTCCACATCTCACCGACCTTTGTTATCTTTTTTCTTTTGACAATATCCATCCTAATCTTTTGTCTTTTTTTAAATTAATTTTTATTGGAGTATAGTTGATTTACAATGTTGTGTTTAGTTTCTGCTGTACAGCAAGTGAATCAGTTTTGCATATACATATATCCACTCTTTTTTAGATTCTATTCTCATACAGGCTGTTACAGACTATTGAATAGAATTCCCTGTGCTATACAGTAGGTTCTTATTAGTTATCTATATTATATATTGTAGTGTGTATATGTCAATCCCAATCTCCCAATTTATCCCTTCTGCCCCCCCCCTTTCCCCCTTGGTAACCATAAGTTTGTTTTCTACATCTGTGACTCTATTTCTTTTTTGTAAATAGGTTCATTTGTAACATTTTTTTAGGTTCCACATATAAGCGATATCATATGATGTTTGTCTTTCTCTGTCTGGCTTACTTCACTCAGTATGACAATCTCTAGGTCCATCCATGTTGCTGCAAATGGCATTATTTCGTTCTTTTTTATGGCTGAGTAATATTCTATTGTATATATGTACCACACCTTCTTTATCCATTCCTCTGTTGATGGACATTTAGTTTGCTTCCATGTCCTTGCTATTGTAAATAGTGCTGCAGTGAACATTGGGGTACGTGTATCTTTTCGAATTATGGTTTTCTCCAGATATATGCCCAGGAGTGGGATTGCTGGATCATATGGTAGCTCTATTTTTAATTTTTTAAGGAACCTCCATACTGTTCTCCATAGTGGCTGTATCAATTTGCATTCCCACCAACAGTGTAGGAGGGTTCCCTTTTCTCCACACCCTCTCCAGCATTTATTATTTGTAGACTTTTTGATGATGGCCATTCTGACTGGTGTGAGGTGATATCTCATTGTAGTTTTGATTTGCATTTCTCTAATAATTAGTGAGGTTGAGCATATTTTCATGTGCCTCTTGGCCATCTATATGTCTTCTTTGGAGAAATGTCTGTTTAGATCTTCTGCCCAGTTTTTGATTAGGTTGTTTGTTTTTTTGATATCAAGCTGCATGAGCTGTTTGTATATTTTGGAGATTAATCCCTTGCTGGTCGCTTCATTTGCAAATATTTTCTCCCATTCTGTGGGTTGTCTTTTTGTTTTGTTTATGGTTTCCTTTGCTGTGCAAAAGCTTTTAAGTTTAATTAGGTCCCATTTGTTTATTTTTGTTTTTATTTTCATTACTCTAGGAGGTGGATCAAAAGATCTTGCTGTGATTTATGTGATTTATGTCAGAGAGTGTTCTGCCTATGTTTTCCTCTAAGAGTTTTTTAGTATTGGTCTTACATTTAGGTCTTTAATCCATTTTGAGTTTCTTTTTGTGTATGGTGCTAAAGAATGTTCAAATTTCATTCTTTCACATGTAGCTGTCCTTTTTTCCCAGCACCACTTATTGAAGAAACTGTCTTTTCTCCATTGTATATTCTTACCTATTTTATCATATATTAGGTGACCACAGGTGCATGGGTTTACCTCTGGACTTTCTATCCTGTTCCATTGATCTGTATTACTGTTACTGTGCCAGTACCATACTGTTTGGATTCCTGTAGCTTTGTAGTATAGTCAGTAACTTAACAAATGCAATTTAAAAAAAATAAAATTGTTTTTTACTTAACAAATTTGTAAACAAAATAACATTAATACTATATTGGTTTGTTAAGTAGAGTGGAATAAGCTTTGTGGAAGGTAAGTTGTTTGTATATACCGAGAGCTTTAAAAATGTATATATCATTTTATACAGAAATTACATTTCTAGAAATTTGCCTTAGTGAAATAGAGATGTGTATACAGATATTACAAATATCTTCTTCACAAATTTACTTTCAATGGCAAAAGTTTGAAAATACCCTAAGTAGATAACAATGGAGAATATGATCAGTAAACTATATAACCATTAAATATTTTGTTATTAGAAGAATATTTGAGAATTTCAAAGTGCTTTTGGACTGCATACCTGCTTTTTTCTAGTACATGCTTCTATCCTGATATAAATAGTGACAAATGATGCTGGAATGGTTGATGACCATATGCAAAAAAAATAACCTCAATCTTACCTCAGTTTTTGTTAAAATGCAAAATAATTTAAAATAGACCCCAATTTAAGAGATAAAACTGTAAAACTTCTAGAAGAAAACATCAGAAATCTTGGGTTTAGTAAAAATTACTTTAAAATGAAGCACAAACTATAAAAGAAAAATGTGAATAAAGTAGACCAAAAAATCCATTTGCAATTTGAAAGACATTATGAAAATGAAAAGGTAAGCCATATATAGAAATTATTTGCAAAGTATACATCCAGCAAAGGACTTGTGTTTAGAACATATAAAGATCTCTTAAAACTTAATAATAAAATAATTACTCAATTAAACATGGATAAAAGGTTTGAACAGGCACTTCACCAAAGAAGACATATGGGTGGCATATAGCACGTGAAAGGAAGCTCAACATACCACTACAGATACTGCTTCATACCACTGGAATTGTTGAAACTAAAAAGACTGATGATACCACTGATTATGGGAATGCCAAATGGCATAAACACTTTGGAAAACAGATTGGTAGTTTCTTTTCTTAAAAAGATACACATCATTTTTATGGTAATATTGCCAAATGTGTATAACTTATTCCAATCATAAAAAAAAACTTTAGAGCAACCCAAATTAGGGGACATTTTACAAAATAACTGATCATACCCTGCAAAAGTGTCAAGGTCATGAAGGAAAGGCAAGACTAAAGACCAGTTTCAGACTGGAGGAGTCAAAGAGAAATGACAACTAAATGTGATTTAGATAAGGTCCTAGAAGAGAAAAGGTCATCAGTCAAAAAACTGGTGAGATTTAAGAGAGATCTTATTTTACTTAATATATTGTACCAATGTTAACTTCTTGCTCTTGGTAATTGCACTAAGTTTATGAAAGATGTTAATATTAGGGCAACTGAGTGAGAGATATAAGGAAACTTTTGTACCCTTTTACAACTTTTCTATAAGCTTAAAATTCAAAATAAATTTTTTTTTTAAAAAACCACAGATTTTCATGGTTAGAATATTCTAATTTAGAATGTCAGATAAAAATTTGAACAGACTTTCAAAGATCTAGTGTCATCCAATAATGCTAAACAAATATTAGCTATTCATAAATTTATGTAGTCATGTTAGTATAGTCATTATAATTTGGTACAAAACATAATTTAAAGTTACAATAGAAAAGTAAAATATACATCTATTGTGTGATCCAGCCATTCCATTCCTAGGAGAAATGAATGCATATGTTCATACAAAGACTTGTACACTAATGTTTATAGCAGCTTAATTTGTAACAGTCTAAACCTGGAAATCTGTACAAAAGCAAACAAAAATATGTATAATTTAAAATGTATCAGTTATATCTCAACACTGTTTAAAATATCAATGGTATTTTTTAATCTCTTAAACTAGAAAGTTCTGGGACAAGTAGATAAACTGGATTCCCAGGTTAAAATTTGTAATTTATGTCTGAGTCACCCAATGCCAAGTTCTAGTTTTCTGAACATACTTATGTGCTACATATTATAAAAATCTGTGTGTGTTTACTTATATTTTTTCATTCAGAGATTTTTTTTTTTAATTAATTAATTAATTTATTTATTTTTTGGCTGTGTTGGGTCTTCGTTTCTGTGCAAGGGCTTTCTCCAGTTGCAGTGAGTGGGGGCCACTCTTCATTGCGGTGCGCGGGCCTCTCACTGTCGTGGCCTCTCCCGTTGTGGAGCGCAGGGTCAGTAGTTGTGGCTCACGGGCCTAGCCGCTCCGCGGCATGTGGGATCTTCCCGGACCGGGGCACGAACTCGCGTCCGCTGCATTGGCAGGCGGATTCCTAACCACTGAGCCACCAGGGAAGCCCGTATACAGAGATTTATAATGCTTAATTATTTAAAGGTTGTAGTATTTGTATTTTTAGAAACTATGTTCAAATAAGCATTTAGTGCAATTCATTTTTATATTATCAAGAATTTTTTAATGATAATTAAGATCTTTACAAGAATTAGTTCTCTGTAAGAATCAATTGACTGGAAAAGAAGAAAATTCCAAATTTAGAAGTTTTATGCTGACATTTATTCATTTTTATCCCAAATGGTCTTGTGAATCTCAAATTTATCATACTTTTTTCTTTAATGATTTAATTTAATCTCAATGAACACCAAACAACTTAAAAAACATATGTGATTGAGAGATTCATATTCTGTTTAGTTTTTAAGTTTAGTAAAAAAAAACAAAACAAAACCCAAAAAACTAGTCTGTAAACGAAAGCTTATAAGGCATATGGGAATATACTTAGAAAAAGATTCTGAGAATTGGATTTGATCTTTTGGATACTGATGTGTCAACAAATCATTACCCTGTAGCACTGCGTGATTCCTACAGTTCCCTTCGTCCTCAGATGACACGTTTGAATTCCAGTTTTAAGACCTAGTTTTCATTATACAGAGTTTTCATTCCAAATTAACTAAGCATTGGACTACATGATTATAATGTCTAAAATACCCCCCCACGCACAATTTATCCTACTCTCTCATATGTGACCTTCACAGCTTGAACTTTTTCAATAATTCATCACACTCTTCACTTAGGGACAGTTTCTTTTTCTCAGAGTTACTCATATATTAATTTGGAATTGTCTTTAGAATACATTTGTTTACTTACTTTATTTTGAATTATCTTTGCCTGTCAGTAAATATTTTGTGACCATCCTATGATGTTTGACTGAAACAATATTTGATTTTTTTCAAAAACTATACTAAAATACTTATTCAAATGAACATTGTCCTTTAAAAGTAATACCTTGAAGGTTCTGCACCTATTTCAATGTTATTGCCATTATTATGAGTATTTTCAAACTCCTGTTTTAAAATTATCTGCAAAGGCAATGTTTTATTAAAAAAACAAAAACCTGTTATTAATAATAAATCTTTATCTTCTGTTTTAAATTATTAGAATGTAATAAAATATTGATAGTTGGAGCAATCTAAGTAATTTTGATATAATATTTCATTTTATACAAAATATTCTATTTTAAAACTTCTTTTTAAAAGTTTAGAAAGTATTTTAAAAGAGGTATAGAAAACATTTCTATATATATAGAAATATATATAGAAAATATATATAGAAAACATTTCTAATTTATAGAAAACACTGTTTCCTAAGATGAGTTTTTTTGGAAGAGAAATACTCTTTTAGAATAAGTTCTAGAATATTTAAAAGTCTAATTAAATAACAGTCAGTTCCGATGATATGATATGTGGTGCTGCAAGGAACCTAAAAAGATCATTTTGTCCAAACTGGTCTGAGGAATTTGGAGTATTTAAAAATAAATGTTCCCTAACTAAATGCCTATAACATTTAAGTCTGTTCATAAATCTATCTATACATCTATCTAAATTATAAAACATATATATATATACATGTATGTGCATGAGTTTATATAGCAAGTAAAATTGTGTCTGAATAAATGTAAAACACAACATGTTTATTTTTCCCTATAGGTCTTTTTTTCTTTTATAATATTATTTATTTGTAAATTTGACTTACTTTTATATTTGTATAAGAGCCACAGGTACAAGGAGTTGATAAATATATACAAATATAAAATAACTAAGAGTAAAATAAAAATAGTTTAAGTCTAGTGGAAGCCCCTCCAGGCAGCTCCCACATCCTTTGTTGGCCTCACTGATCACTGAGCACACCTTTGCTTGCCGGCACCTGTAGGTATTTTTTTCTCAGTCTTTGGTCTGAACCATGTTTTATATAAACCTCATTAGGATTAGAGAGATTTGGATTTCAAAACCTGGTGTTATTATCTCTTAACTAGGTGATCTTGACCACATTGTGTGAACAGTGAGTCTTAGATCTGCATTTATACATTGGAAATAATACTTTATTTGAGGACTGAATAAGAGATTAGTATGCATTGCCTGACAGAGTGCTGATTAGATAGCAGACATTCAACATACTTCTCTCTGTACCCCTATCGCTTTTTTTTCACTCGTATCCAACATGGCCAATATTTGTATTTGGATATTTCAACTCCAAGACTCTTTACTTTTAGTGAAATTGGCCTTGCTTTCCAGAACATTCCCTCCCTTCTTTTGGATAGTTGTTTGTTTTTTAACAACTTTCTGCTGAAAATTTTACTAGGCTTACATTTGTCTTTTATTATACAAAATTGTACAAAGAGAAAAAAAAATCCAAATCTTATTAAAAGATTTGTGAAAATGTTTGGAAAAGGAAAGAAGTGAAAATGACTAATATAAAAGTTTTCTGAAGGAAAATTATCTAAAGATGAATGGAGTTTATTAGCAGATCAAAAAAGTAGCATTAACATATTCTCATACCACTGTGACTTTTAAAAAAGCTATAGCCTGAGCATATAGTTTCTACTACATAATGCAGTAGTTTAATTGATCCCTTCAGGCCTTTTATGAATCTACAAACTTAGGGCAAATGTAATTTATGGAGGTATTAAAATTAACTTGACACCAAAATAAACTCTGCATCATTAATATAGTAACATCTACTGTGAACTGCTCCAGACCTGTAAAACCAAAGCTATGGTAATTGATAATGAATGATAATTGCTGAAGTACAGATCATGTATTGTATGCTAATGAACATGTTTTCTCCCTATATATTGCTTACCCTAGCCTCTAATCCACTTTTTTGAGTCTCTTTAGCTCAGAAATAAACCCTTTCATATCTACTTAACAGCTAAGCCAAACTTACATAATAAAACTTACATAATAAAAATAGAAATGCTTCATAAAGCTCTTAACACTTATTTGCACTGGTGCCTTCTCTCTGTGTAGGCTAGTGGTTTTCCCTTGAAGCACATTTGTTAAGTTGCATGTTTTCTAGATATATCATCATATCACAAATTAATACCCTTTTGAATTTTCACTAATATTTTATCTCCAACGAAAAGTTTTGTAGCACTGCCTAGGGCCCTCACTGAAACACTTCTCTAAATCTTTTTTTTTTTTTTTTTTTTAAGTATATAAGGAAGCAGAATCCTTCAAGGTAATAGCGTTGTGCTGGTAATAGAGCTGAACTTCTGCCAAATTAGTTCCCTTAGTTTGTACATAAAAGTAAAATGATCTCTTTATTTTAGCTCTTCAATTTAATCTAGTAGATACTAGTAGGTAAATTTCCCTGGAGGACTGATGAAAAAATTTCCTAAATTGACAAGAAGTATTACATATATAACATGAAATTCAGAACAGAAAAAGTTGTGCTGTATTTTGGATGCTAGGCAGTTGGCTATCGTTGGTCACTGTTATTCCCTCCTGTATTATAACTCCTAAGGCATGATTCAGATTAGGCCTGAAAGAATTTAGTTGCATAAATAAATGAAACTGAATTCTAGAGTCATGTATATTTCATCTACGTTTATTTTCATAAACATATTTACATGCATTGTACAAACTTGAGATCATTTTGCGACTTGGATTTTTGATTTTATGTTGTGAGCATGTTCTGTTAAGTACGTTTTGAAAAAAAAACCCAATGATTATATGTTACTCTATCATACAAGGACTCTTTATACATAGATTGCTTTCCAGAAAGGTTTATCCTACTTGCATTTTTATTAGTAGTGCATATTAGTTTATCGCAAAATATTTCCCAACATTGACTATTGCCTTTTAAAAATTATTTGCAAATTTTCTAAGTAAAAAGGAATATCCCACAATTACAGTTTGCAACTCTTCATTCATGGGTATCTGTATGCTATATATTGTTTATAACTCACATATAGTTCTTTTTTTTGAGAATATGTCCTCTATTCATTTTATATCAGGTTAAAGTATTTTAAACCTATTTTTGATATATATACTCTTCATGTTTTTTTAAAGATACAAATCCTTTTTACATATCACCTTCCAATTCTGTTTATGTTTGCATGGGTAGAGTTTCTATTATATAACATAACTGTATTATATATGATTATGTAGAATTTTAACTGTTATAAAATACAGTAGTTTTTCTTCCAGTTTTGAGATATAATTGACTTACAGTACTGTATAAGTTTAAGGTATACAGCATAATGATAATCATTAAATGATTATCATATTAAGTTTAGTGAAAATCCATCATCTCATATGGAGGGGGGAGGGGAAATTGGATGAAGGCAGTCAAAAGGTACTACAAACTTCCAGTTATAAGCTAAGTAAGTGCTGAGGATGTAATGTACAACATAGTAAATATACTTAACATTGCTGTATGTTATATATGAAAGTTAAGAAAGTAAATCCTAAGAGTTCTCGTCACATTAAAATATTGATGCATTTTAATTGTATAGATTTTATCTATATTTCTAACAAAAATCCTATATTAGATCTAGGATTAAACTCTTGGGAAAGTTTAATAAAAGAATAAGGATATCCTTTTAAAGGGATGATATAGATTCATTATTTTGATTCCTGTCTATCAATATTTTGAAATGTCTTAACAATCCCTATAAAGTTCTTACTCCTCAATGAAACCTACTCTAGTTCTTTATTGAATATTGTAGTCTGCCAGCCCCAACCCCACCTTGCCTTATTCTGTTCTATTATTTCTTATTCTCCTTACTTTATTCAATTTTTCCTTTTTCTCATGACTCTTATTATCTAACATACTACATACAGGCATACCTCATTTTATTATGCTTTGCAGATATTGCTTTGTGCTTTTTTGGTTTTTTTTTTAAACAAACTGAAGGTGTGGCAACCCTACTTTGAGTGTCTCTTGACACCATTTTTTTTTTCCCAACAGCATTTGCTCACTTCATGTCTCTCTATCACATTTTGGTAATTCTCTCAATATTTCAAACTTTTTTGTTATTATATTTGTTATGGTGATCTGTGATCAATGATCTTTGTTACTACTATGACTTAACTGAAGTCTCAGATGATGGATAGCATTTTTTAGTAGTATTTTTAAACATTTTTTTAAAAAATTATTTTTATTTATTTATTTATTTTTGGCTCTGTTGGGTCTTTTGTTTCTGTGCGAGGGCTTTCTCTAGTTGTGGCAAGCGGGAGCCACTCTTCATCGCGGTGCGCGGGCCTCTCACTATCGCGGCCTCTCTTGTTGCGGAGCACAGGCTCCAGACGCGCAGGCTCAGTAGTTGTGGCTCACGGGCCTAGTTGCTCCCCGGCATGTGGGATCTTCCCAGACCAGGGCTCGAACCCGTGTCCTCTGCATTAGCAGGCAGATTCTCAACCACTGCGCCACCAGGGAAGCCCAGTAGTATTTTTAAATTAAAGTATGTACATTGTTTTTTTTAGACATAATGCTATAGCACTTAAATGGACTACAGTATAGCATGAACATAACTTTTATATGCACTGGGAAACAAAAAATTTGTGTGACTTCATTTATTGATATTCATTTTGTTGTCGTGGTCTGGGATGGAACCTAACAATATCTCTGAGGAATGCCGGTAATTTAAATTTTACATTTATTATTCATGGCTTCTCACTCCCATTCCTCACTACAGTGTAAGCTCAGGATAGGTATCAGTTTTGTTGTCTGTATCCCTAGAGCTGAACTTGTGGAAGCAGTAAAATGGTGGTTACCAGGATCTGGGAGGTGGGGGACTTGGGGAGATGTTGTTTAAGGGTACAGTCTTGAAACCAATAGATAAGTCCTGGTGATCTAATGCACAGCGTAGTAATTATAGTCTACAATACTGTATTCTGTACTTCAAAGTTGCTAAGAGACTGGATCTTAAATGTTTTCACCACAAAAAAAATGATAATTATGTGATGTGATAGAGGTGTTAGCTAACATTACAGTGGTAATCATATATAAATGTATCAAATCAACACATTGTACGTGTTAATTGACATAACATTGTTTAAGTTTATTTCAATAAAAAAGAGCCTGTGACATGTTAAAACTACTTATCTAAAAACTAGCAAAAATGAATGAAACTTTAATAGTTTTTAAAATTGTCTAACTGCATTCCAAAAGGAGAGGTTACTGAAAATGTAAGAGTATTTGAATAACTTATGTCTTGACCTGCAAAATTCCTGCAAAGTTTAAGTAAGAGATCCTCAAATGGAATCTATTATGCCTTACATCCCTGGTGAAAGACTGATTAACCCAGAACTTATATTGGATTCTAGTTGCATAACTCTGCCATGAAACAAAGTTTTAATGAATGAAGCCAATTTTATTATTCAGATCTAAAATTTTATAATCTATTAAATTTTACTTTATAATCAGTTTGTGCAGCTTTAGTCATTCAATTCGGGAGAAGAATGATATTTGAGGACTCTTCAAACATTTTGTCAAATTGTAGTGCGTCTTGCAAGAAAAGTTTATATTGTTGAGTGATGTTACACCATTTAAATTTTCATGTACATGGAAGATGACTAACATCTAGGAGAGAAATTGGAAAATAGGCTGATGGTTAGCCAGCTTGTAAAAGTACTTTATCTACTTTACAAATACTTATTTATAAGGGAACAGTTATTTAAAAATAATTCTTAGATCAGAGAAACTCCTTTTGTGTGATACATTAAACAAATGGGTAGCTGTTCAATTCAAGTGAAGTAGTGAGTTATGAATACTTTTTTCTAAAGCTTATGGAACATGTAAAATTATTTCTCTAATACAGGAAAAAATGAAACATAATGGTCTTAATTGAATTGGTATGTAAAATTCTTACTGTAAGAAGAACTTGGTAGGATATGGATTAGTGACAAGTTTTGCAGAACAAATCGAGCAAACACTTTTTTCATCAAAGACCCCAAAATACTCTCTTCACAACAGTGTGCAGCTGGGTAACAGTTTGTTCACAAGTTTAGATGTTCTATTTATGAAATTATGGTCTCAATATTCTTGCAACATCCAGATAGGTTTTCACAAATAATGTTATGTATGGAATGGAAACTAGAACAGAGAGGGGGGGCCAGTATTTTAGAAAAAAGAATCACAAAACTGATTTTTGGACCTCGTTTTCTAGAGTAAGCCATTTGGAGCTCACTTATGTTGTTAAACACAATAACTCACTTTTCCAGAGAGAAATAGAGGAAAGTAAATGTCTTAACACATGGTAAGGCATTTTGAGTAGATGTTTTTGTGCTTTTAGAATTCACATATTTCTTTATTTGTTAAAAATGAGTTATATTTATCAGATTTCAAAAACTTTTTTTTTTTGTTTAGAAGAAGGCTTTGTTCACAAAATGGACTGGGAAGATGATTTATGTAGCTGGGATTAGCTTCCTGTATTAGCTTATTTGATGGGGTAGTGGCCTGAAAAAACTTAGTCATTGTTGGGAGATAAACATATGTGGATCTTTGCATGTCTTGGTAACAGAAGCACTGACTATATTTGTTCCAGACTATCTTTTCAAGGTGGGTGGGTTGTTCAGTGAACAGGAAGATAGTGTCTCACACTGGAGCAAAGGAAAGGTTTGTTTACAGCCTTGGAAATAGAAATAGCATCTCCCTCCCGAACACAGGTCAGCTATACTTACTGTTCAGGAAAATAAAGATAATGTTGCCTTCTGGAGCAAATGAACAAGCATGCTTTCTGCACATTATAAAATATTTGAGTTCCCTAAGTTCAGAGTTGCCTTCCTATAATGCAATTCACAGTGTACAGGTGTCACCTGGCATTCTATTATCCTGTAAGAGTTGGAACTCAGGAAAATGGCACAAGAACATGCCGTATACTCTGGGCACTGCTGTTGCTGTGAGTTTTAATAAAGTTCTGTGCTTCTGACCCAGAATTTTCATGTCAGCTTCCAGCATCCATGAAACTGTGGCAGGCTAACATGTTAGCATTCAAGTAAGGTAACCTCTCAGATCTTTTGACAGTTTTAATGACAAAGGTCAGAGCTGATAGAGACATTGCTTTCTGGAAGAGCAAGGATAAGCCTCTTATGGTGCAATTAATGGGCCTTGAAAGAAATCCTTTGTATTTGTAGCGAGCATGTTGAGCAACTTTAGGTCAACTAGGCAATAAATGACTATTTCTGGATAGTAAGGAGAATTTGAGCATGTGGTCATAGGTCAAATGTCAGGAAATTGGTTCAAAGACAGCTGCTCGAATTACAGTGTCATATCATCAATACAGTATATTATAACACTTGAAATCTGTATCAAATCCAACTCTTTTCTAATCAAATTATGTTAGTAAGCTGGGGCAAACCAGTAAATGTAAATTGGGACCCTCCCCATGTGAAAACATATTGCATGAGACTCTTAAAAGTTGGGATTGAAAGAAAGCATTAGCAACATCAGTCACTGAGAACCAGTCCCCTCTGGCTCATTACACCTTTTGTATTTCTAGTATCATGTCCCTAACTGCTGAGGCTGTGTATGGTACTACTTCGTTCAGACTGTGATAATCTGTAGTAAGTATCCATTAAGCCATCTGCCTTTTTCACAGAACACATAGGGCTGTAATACAGAGAATTAGTTTGTATCAATACTCCTGTTTTTTAACACATCACTGAATAAAGTCGTAATCTTTTTAATTTTTTTTCTTACCAGGTATTCCCTATTGCTTCAAACTAAAAAGTGTGTAGGCTCAGACAATTCCAAAGGCTCCCATTTAGCGTGGCCAATTAATGCTGGCTTAAGGGCAGTTTTATGTGTCTTCTATTTAAAATATCAGGTAGAGGAAGTGTTCCTCAATCAGACATAATATCCATTTTAAGAATACATTCAGGTAATGGAGATGCAATGACTTCACATAACATTTGCTAAAGCAGTCCAATTGCATCCAAATTTTTACTTTAACTCCATCTACAGAAACATCCTCATATGCTCCCAATCTACTCTTTCTCCTTGTAGAGGCCCTAGTTGTTGCTAATTTTCCTCCAGGTGGAAGGAAGTCTTTCTTGCCAATCGGGAAGTCAGCTTTCAGTCTGCTTAATTGTACCAACTAGTACTAAGATTTGTCCTGGGTGGGCAGAAGTCCCACGCCCTTTCAGACCACAGTTACAGAAATGTGCATCTACCCTGAATGTGAGAAATTGAAAATCTGTGACTACTATAGGCAGAAATGAGGCAAATTGTTAGAAATTCAGCTGGGACTAAACCTAGGGAGTGCGTGCAGTGCTTGTTAAGGATAAAGGCAACAGTTGGTAGTCTCATGGTTTAACTCCTCCTGCTGTCTAATACGCCACTCTGAGATCCATTTGGAGATAGCAGTAAAAGCTCTGAGGGTGTTATTTTTCTTTTTTTTTTTTTTTTTGTAGTGGGTACTTGCTGCTAAAAGGAAATTGTATTCTTGAAGAGATTTCCCTGAGAGAGTAACTCTCATGGGAAACAATAGATGAATCCTTAACTACTATTTGGGCTCTTACTGTCCTAGGCTGGATTTGCTATGCTGATGAAGGTGAAGAGCTGGAAAATGAAAACTCACCTGAAGAATTATAGATAAACTTTTGAAGTTGGCCTCACCAATTAAGAAAACTTCTCTAGCCTTTTTGTTAAAATCAGGCAAAAACTAGGGTGTTGTCCTGGCAGTAGGGCAGCAGGTGCCCATGATTAAGATGGACTCTAGAAAAAATCTTGCCACTGTGTGAATCAAACCCAAGTCAGCCTAAAGGTGCAAACCTTGTGGTCCTAGTTGGAAAACAATGTGTCTGTGGCTGCTTTATCAAGGGGTATGCAAAGCTGAAATAAATGTCGTCAGGTATGAGGATCTTGCTGTTTAATGTAGAGCATTGAGTGGGCCCCAAACACAGAAGTTCTTTTACTTGGGCTGTGATCGAACAGCTTCTTAAAGCTGAGGGTGAATGCATAAGCCTTGCTTACTGGCCATGGGGTTGCTGTCTGTCTTTGTGTGCCATGTTTCCTCTCTTTCCCTCTACTCCAACCTCTGCTGATTGAAGAATAAAGGTGATAAGATGTGAGGCCAAGGTCTTGTTGTTTCAAGGGGGAACAGAGGCCACAGGCGCCCGAGTATGCTGGGGTGACTTTGGGCAGGTGAGGGCTCAAACTTTTATGACTTAGATATAGGCACCCAAGTCACATTCCTACCATTGGGGGATGGGTACTCCTTAGTTCAAATAATGTGGTTTGGGTAGGGTTCAGTTAGGAAGGGAGGCTAACATTTCCTTGTGGGCACTTTGGTATAATTCTATGTATTGTTTTTGTGGCTTCTACATCCGAATGAAGAGTAGGAATTGATGTTTCATACTGTACTTCTCTATCCTGTGAGAGTCAGTAGGGGATTCTCCCAATATAAGAGAGCCACATTAGGCAGGGGGAGTTAACATCTTTGGGGTTCCACAACCCCGATGACTCCTTTCAGGTACCAGTGTTTGTGACTGGTGATTTTGTGTTACGGAGTCTCTGGCAAAAGGAGACAGCCTTTACCAGTGGTCCCCATGAGGGTTTTGGACTCTTGCCTCCCTGACAGGGTTACCTGGTAAACCCCTTTTGAAAAGCAGCTTTTAGTTTTTTACTGGCCTCTTGCTGAAACTTAACACCTTCCCAGGACACTTTCTGATTCTCTAGCTTGTTATTTCCTTTTGAGGTTGGTCAACTTGGACTCAGTGACTAACAAGGTGGGAACGGTCTAACAAGCCTTGCTTGTCAAATGGAAATAGTGTATTTAAGATGCTGCAGTCCTTGCTGCCTGGTCTGCCATTTGCAAAACTACAGGCTGGCAGATTAAAGATGTTCCTCTTTGAGGCCACAAACTGTAGAAACAAAGAGAAGCTGCTGGTCAAACTGGCTGGCTCATGCATATAAGTGACTCATTTTAAGGGATCCTTATTTGATGAAATTGACTAGAATTAAGCTGCTGATTAAGCCTGCGCTGTCCAGGTTACCACTGTTGCTGCCTGGATACAACATCATACCGCACAGGGTAACACATCTATCATCATAGACTGCGCTCAAGTAAAGGACTCTACATTTCTGATACTGCTGTAGTCAGATTTGTGGCTCCTGCCGAAAGTTGACCCGTCTGACTCACAGTGCGGGAGCCCTCCCTATATAGGGCATGGCTTCTGCTGCTTTGGCAAATTGAAAACATCACATTTTGACTTCTCTTTGGGCTTTCAGTGTGGCTTCACTGCTGTTGACACCTTTTCAACTTCTGGTGTGGCCGTTCAGTCTCATCAGCTGACCCTGACCATACTGTTGTGGTACTTGAAGATTATCCATGTCATATTGTCAGCTTTCTGGATCATTTGCAGAAAGCAGTACTCCTTTTTATAGCAAGCCCTCAAAAATGGGTTTTATAGTCGAGATATTTGATAGACCTTCCAAACTCCCTGCCATCTATATGCATATGGTATAACTTTCAAATGGCATCCTCAAAATTCGACTCAAAATGATTTCTCACTATTTCTCACCTCTTCCTTGTCCATACATCTTAGTAATGAACTTTGATGATTAAAGGTATCTGTCCTAAGATAAGTTATTTGCTCTTGACCGCTTCCTGGGGTTATGATCAGAGCAAAAATGGTAGTGGTTTATGTAAACTGATTTTAAAAATTCAAAATTCCACCCTGACTGTATCTGTGTAAGAAGGGTTTTTCTTTTCTATTACTGCAACCCTGGTTGGTGTACTGCCTGGATGGTATTCTGTCAGAAGGGATGCTTTAGGGATTCAAACTTAATTCTATTTCAGTCACCTAGATTCTCTTGTTACATTGACATGGTCCTAGATGTTAAGTATGGTGACCACTTGGTAGAGCAGTATCTCAGTAAGTCCCTACACAGTAGCTCCTACAGATTGAAATGGGTCTCTGTAAGAGACCATTCTCTTGACCTTTCTGGACTGATCCTTCTGGATGAGTGGTCTGGGTGCACGTAGGGAATTAAAGGAAGAAAGTTGAAATTGTAGCTACTGGCATGGTACACACTGATTTTGTCGAGGTGAAAGGCGCTTCCTGGAGGAAGCTGCAAGATGCTCATAAATAATGAGGCATTTATGAGCATCTTGCAGCCAGTATTCCTACAATAGGAGTAATCCAATAAGAAAGAGTGGTAGAAAATTTGTCCCTGACTTTAGCTAAGTAATCAGTAACATCACATTGGCTCTGAAAGATGTTGAGGTTAGTGTCAACTCATTGGTCAGAGTTGTTAAGCATGAATTCTAGATGTACTCCTGGTGGGCCAAAGCAGAAACTGTATGATCATCAGTACAATGTACTGAGCCTGGATTTATACCTCAGATGATATGGAAAGACCACTACAGAAACTTAAGGAGAAAGCCACCTGGCTTTCTATAGTATCTCTTGATGGTTGAGGCAATTTCTTCAGCTGTAGGCCTCACCCTGTTTCTTAGGTCCTATGGAGGGTCTTAATTCAATGCTGTATGAGAAACTTAATGAATTTGGTTCCAGCATCTGTCAGTCAGGTGAATCAGAGTGGCCATCAGAGTAGTGCATTTACTGGAAAACTCACCAGAAGCCAGAGAGCATAGAAACTTGGGGTGGATATTTTTGGGAGATAATTCTCCATGGGCTTCTCACATTGCTACACATACCTTTTCAAGGACAGTCGTGTTGTGATAGCCTTGGAAGATAAAGAGTGTTGTCATCTGAAATGGAGGGGAGGGTTAGTACAATTCTTGTGAACCTGTCCAGTATAAAAAAGACAGTGTTACCCTCAGAGCAAAAGGCTGGCATGCTTATTGGCCATTATAAAGTTTCAAATTTGCTAAGCTCAAGGTTGCTTCTCAGTAAAGCAATACATCTGGCTTTTTTGCATTGCCCTATGGAAACTGGAGCTTAGGGAATTGGTGCAAAAACTTCTGATCCTCTGTTACTGCTATTGCCATGTCTCTGACCAAGGATTTGTGTCTTCTGCCAGGTTCTATGAAACTGTGGTAGGTTAACTTGTTAGCTTGCAAGTAGGTTAAACCTTAGACACTTTACAGTTTTTGGTGGTGATAAGGTAGCCCATTGACTCTCTTGACTCTCCCAGTTTTGTGATTCTTTTTCTTACCCTGGATACACATTAGAATCATCTGGGGAGCTTTGAAAAAAATAATTATGCCTTTGATTTACTTAAGACAATTGAAAATCAGATTCTCTGAGGGTAGGATATGAGCATTGGTAATATTAAAAGGCTCCCTAAATAATGTGCAATCAGGAAAATCACTGAGTAAGCCCTTACCCTTAGAGCTGAATACATAAAGTGTTTGCTGTGTAATTCAGCATTATTCTGTACTCCGTCATCCATGCTGTCTCAGGCAAAGGTAAAGAACCCATAAATCAATAGTTAAATAATTGTGCATTAAATCAGTTTTGTGTGCTTCAATGATGCCTATTGGTCTTTCACAAACTTTGTTCCCTAATGGTATCCATTTTTCCTCATCTGTGATTAGGCATCTCCTAATGATAATATGGGCTGTTGTTTCCTAGACGTTTACAGGATGACCATCTTCAACTTGATTTATACCTCTTGTTAATGATATTGCACACTATTGCAGGCTGTTCTACTGGATCTCAATTTATCATCAGACCCCCAAAGCTTAGCAGAAAACCTAGTCAGGGCTATTAATGCTTGTTATCTTAGATGGAATTTTACCCTGGAACACAAGTTCTGAATGACTGGTAGTTGAGTATAAAGTGGATTTGTCAAACCACTGATAAAACTTAGATGCTGATTAACCAGTAAGAACTGTTGAACAAATACAAATGTAACACATATAATTGTCCCACAATACTTCAAGTGGAAGGAAGTTATTATTTCTTTAGTTTTGAAAATCATACCAGATATAGCCTTGGGCTTCTATGAGTCAAGGTCAAGTCACGTTTTGGGGACAACCATCTTCCTTTTTTAGATCATGCCGGGAACTTGGGGATTGTAGTTCAGAAAAATTAGGGAGAGTCATTGGCCCACTGGGGAAGCTGCAGAGGTGTTCCTGGTTTAAGTCTAACTGCTGGGGCAGTAGATAATCTCCCTCCATGTCCACATGGCCCAACATAGGGCCCTCACTGCCTCTCCTAAATATGCCACTGGGATTCAGACTCCACAGGATTCCATATTGCCTTCCCACTCGAGGTCCTGCCACCTCAGGACCCTGCATATGAGCAGTACAAGTCCCTGCCACATAAGGAAACAGTACCTTCCTGTTTCTTTTCCCATTTCTGGGGGAATCCGATCATACTTCTCATGTCTATCAGCCCCCAATTCCTGGAACCATGCCCAACCTAGACAGTCCTATCTTATTCTGTCTCAAGACTAATTTTTTAATAATCAATGGCTGATTTACTCAACTTTGGGAATGATTATTTAGATATCCTGTTCCAAAACTATTCTCCTTTTAGGAGAGAGAAGGAAAATATTTTTTTTTAATGATATTTTATTTATTTATTTATTTTTGGCTGTGTTAGGTCTTTGTTGCTGTGTGCAGGCTTTCTCTAGTTGCAGCGAGTGAGGGCTACTCTACGTTGTGGTGCGCAGACTTCTCATTGAGGTGGCTTCTCTTGTTTTGGAGCACGGGCTCTAGGTGCGTGGGCTTCAGTAGTTGTGGCGCGCCGGCTCTAGAGCACAGGCTCAGCAGTTGTGGTGCACGGGCTTAGTTGCTCTATGGCATGTGGGATCTTCCCAGACCAGGGATCGAACCCGTGTCCCCTGCATTGGCAGGTGGATTCTTAACCACTGCACCACCAGGGAAGCCCCAGAGAGGGGAAATATTCTTAACTGTTGATAATAAACTTACTACCAAGAAATAAACTACAGTTAATTTTTCGGTGAGATCATTGTGCCACACAAAATTTTCGGTAAACCGTTCTGGAACTGAATATGAATCTGTATAGCTTTGTTAGTTGAGTGTGATGAACAAAAGTGCAAAGAAATCAAGCTAGAGGTTAAGAACCAAGACTTTATCCTAAAAAAACTAGCCATAAGAATAGAGAATGCAGAATAAAAAGAATAAGAAAAATATTAATAGGTTTATAGTTAACCTAGCAATGTTATCAATGTATAAAGAACAAAGAATTCAGTACGTTAAAAATGTTGTGAGATGAAAATATGGTTTAAATATTTCAGTGTTAGCTATTTTTAGTAGGTTTTCATAGCAAAGATAATATCATGAATTTATGCCCTGCCTTTGAGAAATTATTTAATTCTTCTTTCAAATAGTTACATACCAGTAACGTAGACACATGGGTAGGTGTAAGTTCGGTCATTATAATAAATTCTGAATAAATTTCAGTTACATTAAAGTTGTATATAGTCCTGTCAGAAACCAGCAGAACTGGGATAGCTGTGTTACCACTAGGAAGATACTTGTAAAGTAAACCCTTGGTAACTGCTTCTTGTGTAACAGTAGAATTAACTTGAGTGCTTATAACATTTAGAGTACCATGTTAGACATTGTGGGGAATGCAGAAATGAATAATACATGAATGTTGCAACCAGGGACTCATACTCTAATGATAAAAGCCTATTTCTGAATAAGTAATTTAAGAAAGATTAAGTACTGTAATAGGGGCCCTGTAATCAATGTAAAAATGAGACTTTGGTAAAGTTTAAAGAAAGAGGTGTGATTTGAGTAAGGACTTCAAACATCCGTATAATCTGTGAGTAGTGTGGTGTGAGGAGGTGGCGTGGTGAGACAAGGAGAGCACGGATGCCTGCTTGATCAGTTAATACAATTACATATCGCTATATAAGCTGGTATTCAGCAGTAGTAGAGGCCCCAGTTGAGTTGTAACTGAGATTCAAACATATTTAACGTGTCTAAGTTGGTGCTAGCCCAGTGGATCCCAGATGTTTTTTGATAGCAGTAGATTGTCTTTGCAGGGACGACTTTTCAAGGAAGATATTTGTATCCAAGCACCTAGAGATAAGGCAAGGGACAGATGGCAAACAACAATGGGGAAAGATAGCATAGTGTCTGTTTTCTCAGTTCTGATTTCTAAGCCTTCCCTTCTGGCACAAGCTGACAAAACCTATGAGAGCATTGAGCAGAACTAGTGAGGTAAGAAGTGTAGGTACTGGGATGACAAACTTCCACAGAGAGGGCGAGATGGGCAATCTGCTTGTTTATGCATGGAAATTGGAATCACTTGAGATTGTGAGGGTGCAAGGCCTTTGAAAGTAGTACATAGGGGAGTAGTAGCACCAGCAAGGGCAGTGGTGTGCAGTGCAGAAGGCAGAATCCTGGGATTCTGGCCCTCAGGGTTTCCTGGGAAAGGCGGAATAGGGATGGACGATGTGCATCTGGTTGTCTGAATGCCTAGGTCAGGTGCAGTCAATGAGTCAGGAAATTTGGTCTCATTAATAGCCCAAGACCTAAAGAAGCTTTGGAAAATTTAGGGTTTCTGTACTATTTATAGGAGAACACAGAGTGCTTATGTTATGTTTACTGAAAATGTATTCATCTAATTTATACCAGTCACGAAGACACAAATTCTAGGCCCTCTTGTCCTGTTAATTTCAAGATACGTATCCAGCAGATGGGGGGGGTCTCCTCTTCTGTGCTTGAGTCCTCCAGCACCAAAGGGGCTTTCTGAGCAATGTTGACATCTGTCAGGTGCACATAATGTGCAGAAAAGACACAGCTGTAATCAAAGAACTACAGAAATCTAACTTCTTGAGCTTATTTCTGCAAACTAGATTTAGGGCAGGTATGCTAGCTGCTTAGCTGTTAAAACTTTGTCACTTTTACTGCTTTCTTTAGTTATAACCAAGCTAGAAATATCACAATCAGTCAATCAGCTCTTATTTAAATGGTCATAAAGAGGTGAAGGAATGAAGAAAGTGCCACAAGATCTGGGAAGGTCAGAGGTCAAAAGTAACAGCAGGCATGCCAGACTATTTTCAGCCTGCATTTTTCATAGTGGATTTCTTTGAGCAGAACTGTAGGATATAACTTCTTTCCTGCCACTAGCAAATATTTCTGGGTCTAGAGATCAAGCAAAATATTAAATTCCTTCTTTATTTTGATGAGGCATAATATTGTATCACTATGTAGTCTGTCATTGTGTTTTACTTTTTCTGCTGCCTTAGGTCTGTATGAATGACAGGAATATCTTTTATGTCAACGATAAAGAAATTTTTAGACAGTGAAGAATCCCCAGCTGTGTAGGAGCAAAAATGGTGCAAAGAGAAAATATACTAAGTGAAGAGGAAATAAATTAAGCAATTGGGCTCTCCAATTTAACATTTCTAAAATGTCTTCCTTGCATTAGGAAGAGACTGACATATGGTTAATCTCACTTGAAGCCCCAAAGAGACCTCTCTTTATAGGAACAAAATCTTAATGGTCCTTTGGAGGTTCAATATTTAATTAGGATAAGCTTTTCACCTGAAGGCCGTTTGACATCTTCTACCATCAAAGTCTGGAGTAGAAAATGAAGGTGAATGTATTAATATTTGTAAAGCACACATTCATGGGTAGGGTTGCTGCATCTTAACCAGAGTTCTTACATATACTTCACAAATTTTCCCTTCCCTACTCACTTTCAACTTGGAACTGAAATTCAAAGGTAGTAGTCTATAAATGAGGAAGGGACTAACCATCATATTTAGAGTCAATATGGGGATCTCTGAGGTGTACCTTAAGGTGAGAACCACTGATTTAAAGTTATGACCACTAGAAGCAAAGAAGGAATATGTACCTTACAGGCAAAATGTCCTGGGTATCCTATTCTGGTTAAGTGCATAGACTTTGGATTCAGACTTGTATTGGAAAACCAGCTTCAACACTTACTAGTTGTGTGACTTTGGGCAAGATACTTCAACTTTCTAAGGTTCAGTTTTTTCATCTCTAAAACAGATCATGATAGCACTTACCTTTTAAGGTTGCACTGAGATAATGCATATAATGTACTTAGCACATTGCCTAGAACAAATAAGTACCCAAATACAGTTAACCCTTGAACAACATGAGTTTCAGTTGTGAGGGTCCACTTACACGTGGATTGTTTTCAATAGTAAATGCTACAGGACTACACTATCTGATCTGCAGTTGGTTGAATCTGCAGATACAGAGGGACCTTGGATACTGAGGGCTGGCAATAAATTATACACAGATTTTTGGCTGTGCAGGGGGTGGGTTCCCCTAACCCTCACACTGTTTGAGGGTCAGCTCTATTGGTAGTTCCTGTTCTTGTTACTGTTACTTATTAATACAAATATTACAATAACAATGCTCATTACTGAGGAGTAGTAGTAGCTGAGCTTAGCTAAAAGGTAAAATAGTAGAGGGCACAGGACTAAAATTTTTCTTGTTTGCATTTTACCTCAAGCATGAAATGTATTTACCTCTTTCTTATACTCAGTCCTTTCTCATTTTGATCATATTAAAACAGAAAAGTAAAAGATTAGATATCACACATCATTATACTTTGAATAAGAGTTATTCAAGGCATTGCATTATCACTGTCTTGACAATTAAAAAATCTATCTGTAATTATGAAATGAAAGACTTTCTTGTGTGCCAGAAATTTTTGGCAATGTGAAGCAAGCAGAAAAACAAACACTGCCTTATACTTGAAGTTGTACTATTCACAGGATTATTTCAGAAGGACCTGCAACAGTGGTTGTTCTACAATAAACACTTAAAACATATTTGTGTAAATCTGTTTCAGTTATTTTACTTTGACAGGAAGAAAGAAACTGTGATGAGGGAGTGTGGTGTCTGGGCAGGCAATTGGCTTCATTTTCTTTGTTTCCTTTTTGGTCTCCCTTTCTAGCTTTGCTGTCTCAGGTCTGCCTACTCTTAGCTTTCCAGCATTCCCAGGAGGAGGGCAGCTGAGAGATGGTAAGAGAGTCTGGAAGAGAATGGTCTGTGGGAGTTTATGGATTTAAGAGAAGAAACTGCAGACTTGGGTTCTAGGCCAGGGGTGACAAACTCAAATTCCTAGGGAGTTTGGCAAATGGGGCCCAAGTGTAAGACACCTGAATGTGCTGGGGACCCTAAAGAACTAAAGAGTTCCCATAGAAAGGGACCTGCTAAGAATATGGTCCATTCCTAGAAATCTTACTTTTCTAATCCCAAGAAAAGCAAAAATCTAGATTTTTTTATGTTTAAAAAAGCCCCACTTTCCTAACTTAAAAATGTAAGCAGTGCATTCAACTTAAAAAAAAAGTCACAAACCACATTGACAGTTGGGTCTTCAGGCCTCTGCTTTGTAACTTCTAGGCCGTAAATTGTGAGCATGGATAGTCCAAATGTTTTGTATAGTTATTCCTGTGTATCCGCGGGGGATTGGTTCCAGGCGCCTGTAGATACCAAAATCCACAGGTGTTTAAGTCCCTTATATAAAGTAGCATAGTATAGTTGGGCCCCTATATCCATGGATGTAGAACACATGGATACAGAGGGCTGACTGAAAAGTTTTAAATCATAAATTCTGTACTCATGTGATGAAATTGATAAACCAGTACATGGTATGAAGGAAAACTGCATACTTGATATGAATTACAGATATGAGGACATTCAGTATATTAGAAGAAGCCAAAAATTTATTTGGCTCTATTAAACTATTTATTGTATGGCCCAGCATATTGTTTTAGAATCCCTTTCTTGGTTATATGGAACATGAAACAACTGTCTTTCTTTTTTTTGAATTGAAGTATAGTTGATTTACAATATAATATTACTTTCAGGTGAATAACATAGTGATTTGGTATTTTTATTGAAACAATTGTTTTTCATAATGTCTGTCAACAATATAATGTAGATTATAATCTGATATAATTTAATGTTAAAATACAATGATATAAAATGATATATTTATAGAATTTTAATCTTTCTATATAATACACAATATTTTGTTATATTAAACCAGTGTTCAATACTGTTTCTGAATCTGATACTGATTTTTATAAATCGGATGACTTATAAAATTTATTAGAATTAAAAACTACTAAAGATATTTTTGCTTATCATACTCACTAGTCATTGTTTAAAATTGCAATGAAAGGCTTTCAGATTTCATTTGGATAATACTGATAATTTGTTCAATCATATTTATATCTTGTTAAATAAGTATATCAGATTTTAAATGAATTAAATATTCAAAGTACTTTTACTGTGACTCTTATCTGTGGGGTTTGTAGTGTTCAGAGCACTGAATAATAATCTACTTTATCTGAATGGAAATTTTTTCTTTTTAAGAAAGCCTTACCCTTGCAGTTTTACAAAAGAGGAACAATGTGAGGTAATGTGGTATGGCAATTTGCTTAACATTTTAAAAAGAATCATTGTTCAAGCCAACAAATGAGCTCTGGCTGCAGTTTATATATGATGGTTTAACTACCTCTTTTCCATGGTTCCAAACAAAATAATCACATTTTTAAAAGAACCTACATAATCAGGCTTACCATTAAACAATAAACTATCATTTAGTTTAGCAACTAATATGGCATGTGTATGTTAGGATTAAATCATTTTTGTGTAATTAAAATCATTGCTTGTGGAATGAGAACAATCCAACCTCTTCTATAAATTTTAGTATTTTCCTCATAGAAATTCATGTTCTTAGGGTAATACGTCTTTCATTTTATAGCTTTATACAAATCCTAGTACATAGGCTGCACAATGTTGGTTGAATGAATGAATGAAGGACTAAATGAGAATTTATTTTGTTTGGAAGGCAGAGGGGATGGGGGAATGGATGGAATCTTATTTTTATTTTTGCTGCCAGATTGATCTTTACACAAAGAGGATGAAAATTCTTGCTTTGAACTAATAGGGAATTGGAAATATTTTAGAATGCACTGTTTTTCCATTGGCTGCTTTGTTAAATTGAAATTAGATATTTGTAAAAAACAAGTTGAGATACACATTTCGTTAATTTATCTGATGTGAGTTACATCAACTCCAGCAGTCCATAGTAAAGCTTTAGTGTAATAAGTTTTATTATATACATATTACATGAAAAATGTGACACTTGTACTCCCACAGTAAGACAGATAAAGAATCTTATGAATTATTTTAGACAAAATTATCTTGAAAAGGACATTCTCAGTGAATCTTGAAATAAATTCAGTTCTTTTGAGTGGGATGTTCTATTGTTGCTGTGACAAATTATCACAAACTTAGTGACTTAAAACAACACATTTACTTCAGGTGTACAACAAAGTGAATCAGTTATACATATACATATATCCACTCTTTTTTTCTTTTTTTAAATTCTTTTCCCATATAGGCTATTACAGAGTACTAAGTAGAGTTTCCTGTGCTATACAGCAGGTTCTTATTAGTTATCTATTTTATATATAGTAGTGTGTATATGTCAGTCCCAATCTTCCAATTTATCTCTTCCCCTGCCATCTCCCCCAGTAACCGTAAAAATTAAAAACAAAACAAAACAAAACCACACACACATTTATTCAGTTCTTAGGCCAGAAGCTGACCTTGGCCTCAGTGAGCTAAAATTAAGGTATGAGCAGAGCTGCACTGCTTTCTGGCGGTTCTAGGGGAGAACCCATTTTCTTGCTTTTTCTAGCTTGTAGAGACAGCCTGGATTTCTTGGTTTGTACCCCCTTCCATCTTCAAAGCCAGCAATGTCTGATGGAGTCTTTCTCACATTGCATCACACACTGACTCTCCTAATTCGATCTTTCCCCTTTAAGGATGCTTGTGATTACACTAAACCCATTTGGATAATACAGGATCATCTATTTAAGGTCAGTTGATTAGCAACCTCAATTCCATCTGCAACTTTAATTCCCCTTGCCACATAACAGAACATTCATAGCTTCTGGGGTTGGGATGGCTTGAAGGAGGCTGTTATTTATCTGCCATGGTAGGTTTTAAGTATTCCCAAATGTATATTAAATCAGGGGTTGTAAACTTGTGGCTCATGTGTCAGATATGACTCATAGATAAGTGATTTTTTTTCTTTGCTATGTTTATTACATTGGATTATAGAGGGTTGTAAATTAGTTGCCAAAATTAAAAATATAGTCAGTAAAATAATGTGTTTCCATATTGTCTGGAAAAAATTTTAAAATTGGGAATTCATGGGTTGGCGACAACTGGCTGAAATGTGTTAGTGGTGGCTCAGCTTAAATGGGTTTTGTGCTTTTCATTTGCCAGTGTCTTCGTCACTCCCATTGCGTCTCTAAATTTGAGGCTGGATCCTGGTAACCATTGCTCTTTTTATTCAGTCCATTTCTTTTATTTATATTACTTACCTGGTCCTTGTTAACATCTGACATCCTGTGTGGAATGAGTAAGTGTGTACTAAGTCCATTTGTAGTAAGTATGCATTTTGCTTTATCATAACAATAGAATGAATGAAGCGCTAAAATATTTTTTAAATTTCTATATTTCTCTAAATCAGACCTCCCAGGCCCCACTTATCTTAGTGGCAGGATATTTAGTTCCATTTGTTATGGGGTCCAAACTCTCAGGGGAGTGCACTTTGGCAAACTGTAACCTGGGTGAATATATTTACAGTATACACATTCCATAAAGGATTCTTATGCAGATTATTTAAATAATTCCTAAAAATCAATAAGAGAACAAACACCCTAACTAAAACTGGGGGTGAAATCTTGAACAGGCACTTTATTTCATTAATTTTTATTGGAGTGTGGTTACTTTACAATGCTGTGGTAGCCTCCACTGCACAACAAAATGAATCAGCCATGCACATACAGGTATCCCCTCCCTCTTGGACTTCCCTCCCATTTAGGTTACCACAGTGCATTAGGTAGAGTTCCCTGTGCTATACAGCATGTTCCCATCAGTTGTCTATTTTATACATAGTATCAATAATGTATATGTGTTAATCCCAGTCTCCCAATTCCTCCCTTCCCACCCCTTTCCCCCTTGGTATCCATACATTTGTTCTCTATGTCTATGCCTCTATTTCTGCTTTGCAAATGAGATCATCTATACCATTTTTCTAGATTCCACATATATGCATTATTACGATATTTCCTCTTCTCTTTCTGACTTACTTCACTCTGTATGACACTCTCTAGGTCCATCCACATCTCTACAAATGACCCGATTTCATTCCTTTTTATGGCTGATTAATATTCCATTGTGTGCCACATCTTCTTTATTCATTCATCTGTCAATGGACATTTAGGTTGCTTCCATGTCCTGGCTGTTGTAAGTAGTGCTGCTATGAACATTGGGGTACATGTATCTTTTCGAATTATGGTTTTCTCCAGATAGATGCCCAGAAGTGGGATTGCTGGATCATATGGTAGCTCTATTTTTAGTTTTTTAAGGAACCTCCATACTGTTCTCCATAGTGGCTGTATCAATTTCCATTCCCACCAACAGTGCAAGAGGGTTCCCTTTTCTCCACACCCTCTCCAGCATTTGTTGTTTGTAGATTTTCTGATGATGCCCATTCTAACCGGTGTGAGGTGATACCTCATTGTAGTTTTGATTTGCATTTCTCTAATAATTAGTGATGTTGAGCATCTTTTCATTTGTTTGTTGTCCTTCTGTATGTCTTCTTTGGAGAAATGTCTATTTAGGTTTTCCACCCATTTTTTGATTGGGTTGTTTGTTTTTTTTTTTGATATTGAGCTCCATGAGCTGCTTGTATATTTTGGAGATTAATCCTTTGTCAGTTGCTTCATTTGCAAATATTTTCTCCCATTCTGAGGGTTGTCTTTTGGTCTTGTTTATGGTTTCCTTTGCTGTGCAAAAGCTTTTAAGCTTAATTAGGTTCCATTTGTTTGTTTTTGTTTTAATTTTTTATTACTCTAGGAGTTGGGTCAAAAAAGATGTTGCTGTGATTTATGTGAAAGATTGTTGAACAGGCACTTTAAAAGAACCTATTCAAATGGGCAATAAACATAAGATGCTCAATATTATTCAAGAAGAAAACACAATTGAAAAGAAGATGTGGAACAATTAGAACTATATTGCTGATAGTAGAAAAAATGGAAAGAATCACTTTGAAAAACTCTTCGGTTGTATTTACTAAAGCTATGTTTCCATCTGCCGATGATCCAACAATTCTGTGCTTTCGTATAATCACAGAAATAAGAACACATGTTCATCAGAAGACAAAAATGTTTATGGTAGTTTTATTTATAATAGCCCCCAGTTGAAAACAACCATATGATCATCAATAGGAGGGTGAATAAATACATTGTAGAATACTATGCAGTGGAATACCTCTTATTATAAAAGAATGTACTGCAAATAACATGGATGAATATCATAGGCATAATTATGAGTAAAATAAACCAGACAGAAAAGAGTACCTACTGTTGGATTTCATTCATATGAAGTTCCAGAACAGGTTCCAGAACTAATCTATTATAACAGAAGTCTGAATAGTGGGAGAGGCATGGGGAAAGATTCCATCATGCTGGAAATTTCAATATTTTAAATTGAAATATTTAATGATTCATTGAGTGCATACATATATAAGTATTTATTGGATTTTCCACTTAAGATGTGTGTATGTGTGTTAAATCTTGACTTGAAAAATTTGAAGAAATGACAACTTTGTCTTCGTTTAACCTACTTGCTTACTTTTGTGTTATTGTCTTTTTAAATTTTACATATATTTTAAATTCGACAGGCCATTATATAGTATTTGTGCAACAGTGTTCATTTCGATCTATCCTGATATTTATCTTTTCAGGTACACTTCATTAATATCCAAATTTCCATATTTTCCTGTGGGTTCTATTTTTCTTCTACCTGAAGAACTCCCTTTAGCGTACTTTTTCATGCAGGTTATATAGTAATGAATGTTTTCAGTTTTCGTATGCTAAAAATGTTTTCTTTTTGTTTTTGAAGAATATTTTCTCTGGGTATAGAAGGTTTTGTTGGCATCTAGTTTCTTCCAGCACTTTGAAGGTTTTCATTGTCTTTTGGCTTTCATACTTTTTCATAAGAAGTTAGATATCACTATTGCTGCTTTGAATGTCTTATATCTTGATGCTTTTTAAGACTTTTATTTTGTATTTGATTTTCAGAAGCCTTTTATGATTTACTTAAGTATGGCTTTCCTTATATGTATTCAGCTTGGGATTGCAGAACTTCTTGAATTTATGTATTGATAGCTTCCATCAGTTTTGGAACATTTCCAGCTCATATTTTAAATATTGCTTCTGCCCCATTCTCTTTTCTCCATTTGGGTTTCCACACCACATATGCTACACACTATGCATTTTGCATGTGACCAAATGCATATGCTATACACTATGCATTTTGACTGTGACCAATATGTATCTTATCAATTTCTTTCCTTTTATTTGTCCAGTCTTTAATTTTGAAATTTTGTATAGGCCTCCCTTTCATTTCACTAATCTGCTATATCCAGTCTTCTTTTTATAACTATTCACAGAGATTTTAGTTTCAGATATATTATTTTAGTACTACACTATTCATTCAGTTCTTTATTCAAATTTTCTTTTCATCTTTTCGTATATTTTCTCCATGATATCTTTAGCAAATTATAGTTATTTTTAAATTGTTAATAACTAAAATATAAGCATCTCCTGTGGAATTTTTCCCCTTGTCTAAGTTCTTTTTTTCTCTTGGTTATTTGTCATGTGGTTTTATCTCTTGGAATGGCTAATTCTTCTTGATTGAATGTTGGACATTAAGAATAAAGATATGTATAGGATGCAAGAGATATTTTATTCTATCACGAAGAGTACTTTTCACTGTTATAATGATAGAATGGAGGCTGCCCACCTATTAGGTACTAAGCTGATTTGAGGCTGGCTTGCAGTACTTTTTTTGTGTGTGTGTGTGTTTTGTTTGTTTGTTTGTTTTTTAATAAGACTCAGCCTATCTCTAATTCTTTACCCATTCCTGGGGCGTGACCCTCTAGGGCTTTCGGTTGAGAGCCTTGCAAGTCTGTGCATACTCAGTACCAAGAACTTGTGAGAAACTTTGCTGTTTTTCATAAGCCTTTCACCTTAGGCCTTTCATGTCTGCCAAGTTGTTACACTTCACTACTTTTCTAGAGGCTTTAATTCTGACCTTATGATTACAGGGTCCCCTCTCATTTGTGAGTCTGTCTCTACAGCACTGCTGGGTGGTGGGAAATTCTGGTCTGCTTCTTAAGGGTTTTTGGCTTAGTCATTTAGCCTTCTGCATTGTACATACTCAGAATTTGGAAAACAAGTATTTTGAGATAAACCAGCCATATGTTTGAAGCCCTCCAATCTTGAATTTTGTCACTTCCCTGCATAACTGCCAAATGCTTTGCTAGTATCTCTGTCCTCTGGCGTAGCCCTCTGCTTGTGCTAGTTCCATATTCACAGCCTCCAACCCTCAACCAGAACTGACAAAGGCTCTCACGGTAAAAGTGGGTACAGATTCTAAGTTCACACCTGAGAATTTCTCCCCACTCCAGAATTTAATACCTCTAGTTCTTCTTGCTTCTACAACTCTATGATGCTTTCGTATTTAGTCTTGGTTTTCTAGTTCTCAGTAGGATCTTTGGCTGCTCTAAATGATTCCACCCCACCTTAGCACCACTGATTTTTTTTTTAACATCTTTATTGGAGTATAATTGCTTTACAATGGCGTGTTAGTTTCTGCTTTATAACAAAGTGAATCAGCTATACATATACACATATCCCCATATCACTTCCCTCTTGCGTCTCCCTCCCTCCCACCCTCCCTATCCCACCCCTCTGGGTGGTCACAAAGCACCGAGCTGATCTCCCTGTGCTACGTGGCTGCTTCCCACTAGCTATCTATTTTACATTTGGTATTATATATAAGTCCGTGCCACTCTCTCACTTCGTCCCAGCTTACCCTTCCCCCTCCCCCTCCCCATGTCCTCAAGTCCATTCTGTAGTAGGTCTGCGTCTTTATTCCCGTCCTGCCCCTAGGTTCTTCATGACCAATTTTTTTTTGATTCCATATATATGTGTTAGCATATGGTGTTTGTTTTTCTCTTTCTGACTTACTTCACTCTGTATGACAGACTCTACGTCCATCCACCTCACTACAAATAACTCAATTTCATTTTTTTATGGCTGAGTAATGTTCCATTGTATATATGTGCCACTCCTTCTTTATCCATTCATCTGTCGATGGACACTTAGGTTGCTTCCATGTCCTGGCTATTGTAAATATAGCTGCAATGAACATTGTGGTGCATGACTCTTTTTGAATTATGGTTTTCTCAGGGTATATGCCCAATAGTGGGATTGCTGGGTCGTATGGTAGTTCTATTTTTAGTTTTTTAAGGAACCTCCATACTGTTCTCCATAGTGGCTGTATCAATTTACATTCACACAAATAGTGCAAGAGGGTCCCCTTTTCTCCACACCCTCTCCAGTATTTATTGTTTGTAGATTTTTTGAAGATGGCCATTCTGACTGGTGTGAGGTGATATCTCATTGTATTTTGATTTGCATTTCTCTAGTGATTAATGATGTTGAGCATTCTTTCATGTGTTTGTTGGCAATCTGTATATCTTCTTTGGAGAAATGTCTATTTAGGTCTTCTACCCATTTTTTAAATTGAATTGTTTGTTTTTCTGATATTGAGCTCCATGAACTGTTTGTATATTTTGGAGATCAATCCTTTGTCAGTTGCTTCATTTGCAAATATTTTCTCCCATTCTGAGGGTTGTCTTTTCATCTTGTTTATGGTTTCCTTTGCTGTGCAAAACCTCTTAACTTTCATTAGGTCCCATTTGTTGATTTTTGTTTCTATTTCCATTTCTCTAGGAGGTGGGTCAAAAAGGATCTTGCTGTGATTTATGTCATAGAGTGTTCTGCCTATGTTTTCCTCTAAGAGTTTGATAGTGTCTGGCCTTACATTTAGGTCTTTAATCCATTTTGAGTTTATTTTTGTGTATGGTGTTAGGGAGTGTTCTAATTTCATTCTTTTACGTGTAGCTGTCCAGTTTTCCCAGCACCACTTATGGAAGAGGCTGTCTTTTCTCCGTGCACCACCGATTTTTGAACAAAGTGAATTGTTCATGGCTCTATGCTAAGTGCTTGGTTACAGAAGAATAGAACTTGAGCTTTTCCTCAGGGTTTTAAAATGTTTGTACTTACAGGGCATGTACCCCAAAAGATTAATAAAACAAAACATTATAGGATATCTTATATAAATAGTATAGTTAGGAGGCCAGGGGAGACCTCTCTGAGTTCTAGGATAGTCAGGAAAGGCAAGTTTTAAAGTTAACTTAAAGAAAAATTATTGTGAAATAAGAAAAAGCATTTTATTTTGAGAATAATATAGGCCAAAAATGTGGATGCGGGCTTCCCTGGTGGCGCAGTGGTTGAGAATCTGCCTGCCAATGCAGGGGACATGGGTTCGAGCCCTGGTCTGGGAAGATCCTGCATGCCGCGGAGCGGCTGGGCCCGTGAGCCACAGTTGCTGAGTCTGCGCGTCTGGAGCCTGTGCTCTGCAACAAGAGAGGCTGCGATGGTGAGAGGCCCGCGCGCCGCGATGAAGAGTGGCCCCCGCTTGCCACAACTAGAGAAAGCCCTCGCACAGAAACGAAGACCCAACACAGCCATAAATAAATAAATTAATTAATTTAAAAAAAAATGTGGATGAAACAAACCTATTCACAGTTTTATTTAAGAAGCCCCTAACTTGGGAAGAACACTAATGTCCAAGATGCAAGAATTGGTAAACTAATCGTTTTACACTTATACAATAGAATATAATTCAATAATTTAAAAGGCTGAACTAATCATGAAACAACATAGATATATCTCAAAACATTAAGAAGAATAAGCCAGACACTGAAGAGTACATATAGTATGATTCCATTTATAGGAAGTTAAAACATAGGCAATGTTACTAGGTAGGTAGGTAGGTAGGTAGATATAGTGATATATACATAAATCAAAACAAAATAGCCTCTGGAAGGTGGGGATTGACTGGATGGGAATATGAGAGAAATTTCTGGGATGATGGGAATGCTCTATATCTTGATTCATATGGACGGTTTCTTGGGTGTATACATATGTCAGTTTGTCAAATTTTATGTGTACTATTTGTGCATTTCCCTGTGAGTAAATATTATTTCAATAACATAATTGAATATAAAACCCATAAGTAATCAATATGGTTTATAATAGATAATTTGTTCATTGATTTGCAAGAAATGGTAGTAGGGATGTTTGGATAAGATGCAGAGATTCTTAGATGTTGGACAAAAGGAAACCACTAAAATAATCTGCAAGGGTGAGAGAAAATCAGAATAATGCTTTAGAAAATTTAATCTCCAGGGTCTAGAGAAACCACTCAAAACAAAGATGTATAGCCTGTAACCAACAGCTGAGATATCTTTTAATGCTATGTTTTCTGGGAAAAGTATGTTATCATACTTGGGTAAAATTGTAAAAAATAATATTTTAGCTCATCATTTAGTACATATTTTCCTAACAATAGTATTTTAAAATTTTAATATGGCCTTTACTAACAGGAGTTAATCCTACTGTATCTCTCAGAAATGAAGATCACAGAACCTGTGATAAAACTAGGTAAGAAGTCTACCAAAGCTCTCGGTAGGAGGGGAAACTCGATTTCTAGTTTTTCAAATTCAGGCTTAATTTCTGTAAAGAAGTTTTTAAAAATGCAGCAGAATTATAAATAATGATGAGAAGCCTAAAAAAATTGGTGGGGGTGAGGTCATTTTTTGTCTCTGAATGCTCTATGGTTCAATTCTGGTTGGTTTTTGAGCAAGTTTTATTCACTTCTATGAAAAATATTAGAAAAATGCAATAACATAATCCAAGATACTTTCAAAATACATAAAGGCTATAAGGAGATGAGAAGAAAATGGTAATGAGCAACAGCAGATGTTTCTTTCTTGGAAGAGTAATTAGAGATAGAAATAGCATCTTACAGAAAACAAAAGTGTCTTATCACCAACTCTTCAGGAATTCATTCAGCAAGATAGCTCACAAATATGTGTAAATTTTAAAACATAAAAAATTGAGGAAGAAATGAAGATCTGTAAGCTCCAGATAGCTATGTGTTGATCCCAATCCTGTGCATTGATGGACTAAGCAAAAATCACAGAAGACTCTCCTTAACAACATGTTTCTGTATCTGAAATTATATCACAGTAGATTCATTGTTTTTGGTTGAAGTGCAATATCTGCATTTCACTATGTAAACGTACATTTCTTTGGGAGTGGCAACATACATCTTTTTAAAAACTAACTCTTCCTCACTGATGACTCAGTAGGAAAACGCAAAAGAAAAATTTGTTAAAGGAATGGCATGTTGCATTTTTTGCAGTAAAGCAATGTGGGTTTGCATCAACTAGGAAAATTATATCCCCTCTTCATATACCATTGAAGTTTCTTATTCAATCCATTCATCAGGGACATTGAATACTTTAGAGGTGATGCAGTAAGGCGGGGGAGAGTCTAGGAAAGATAAGTAGGAAGGTGGAGAAGATCAGCCTTTCTGGTCATTTATTTTTGTCTACTCAGCTTTATCATGTGGAAAAAAATTATTGGGCAGAATATTAATCTTCCTCTGCATAATATGTTTGCTCTCTTTTAAACTGAAATACCGTTGACATACAGTATTATGTTAGTTATAATCTATTTTCTCGTAACGTTACCATTTGGAAGTTTGACCAGGTGTCTTATTTTTTTGTCACAGTTGCTGTCTCTGCCCTGTTCTGAGCTCCTTTTTTTGGCAATCTCCCAACACCCCTGCCCCTCCCACAACTCTGTGGCAGAGAAAAACAGCCAACAGTGATATATGCATATTGCAAAGCTTAACATTCTCAAGCTTTCAATTTTAAAATTGCATTGTGATGGTCAATTTTTCTTTAAAGCAAGCTACATGCTTGAAGCCCGTGATCATGGATTCTGCCTCTCCATTCCTGTGTTGTTGGGGAAAAAATGATGTTTATAATATTTCTCCATTTTTATTCATTAAGGACAATGTTACTATTCAACCAATTCTTGGATTTCCAGCATTAGAAGCTATGGTCTTAATGTTGTTTTGCCTGTGTGTATGCATATGTGTTTGAACTACAAGCCTCACTGTTCCTTTGGAGTTTTACTAAAGGTCTGCATTTGTAGGTCTTTGCTAGTAGTCTTGACAGAACACACACAGTTGCCATGATCAGTATTTATTAAAAACAGTGAACCCTTTGTTTTTTCTAATTGACTATCAAAGTTAAGGTTAACCTACTTTTGTTATACTCTATATATTTCTTAATTTTTATTTTTTAACTCTAAATCATTTTCTTTTATCAGTATGGAAATGTAAGTATAGAGAAGTATTCACATATTCTTCTTGATGACAGAACTAAGGGAAGAAAAGAGTTGTTTCATTAAGCTGTGTATTAGTTTTATACGATGATGTTTTACTAGTTTTTCTCCTCACTTTTTAGTTTTATTAGTGTTCACAAAGGTATAATCATTAATGTGCACATTTCTTAGATAAAATGCCATTTTTATATTTTAAGCTATATTACTGAAAAATAACATTAAAAACAGAAAATCTTAAATCTCTATTTTTGTATTCTATAATGAAATTTCCAAATTAAGTTCTTCATGCTGATAAATGTGTCATCTATTTATAATCTAACGTGTTCAAATTGTAATGGAAAGCCCATAATTGAAGTGATATTCTGGGTAATGGGAAGCACCTGTGTCAAATGCTCTACTTGCATTGCTAGATTGTAGTCATGGAAAACTAGAAAGCATTTGAACGGCACAGCCCCACTGTTTAGCACAGGTGTTTTTCTAATTGTGATCTACTGAGAAGGTATAGGGTTTAATGGCCCAGAAACTTACCTTTTACCTCTCTAACCTTGAGCATTCATGGAAGTACTTAATAAAATTTGTAGGAACACAGACTAACTCCTGGAATTGCTGAGAATTGTTCTTTCAAGTGTATATGGCAGTGTGTTTCTTTTCTCCTTAATATTTATTACATGTGTTAAAGGAATTTACATGTATGTTTCCTCAGGTGTCAGATAAAATAAAAAACTTACAAATTTCCCATGATATGGTAACATTCATTTAAGAAATGATTCATTCTCTCTTCCTCCAAGAAAGTGTGACGAATCAGAAAGCATTCACTAGGAAGTTCTAACCTTGTATACTGGTTCTCCAGGACTCATTTTCTTTTTTAGAGTGATAGAAAATTTAAAATATACCAAAGAACCAAAATCTAAGACAGTGGTATCTTTGACAGTTTTTAAAGTGTTTTTAGTTGTATAATATGCAAATATAAAATTTTAAGAAATTCATTGAATTATGTTGATTAGTTTTTTTCTTTTACTATATTTTGGAGTCCTCAGTTTGTTTGCTTTCTAGCTCTAAAAAGTCTGAAAGTCTGACTCAGTTTGTTACTTTGTACCCCTCGCCCCGAAGCACCGAAGTTGAATGATTTTTAAAGTTGCTTTCTTTTAACTTTTGGTAGAATAAGGAGTGGATACATTTAACAAATTCCATTTCTAGAGATAGTGGACTAAGTTGTTTTAAACCAAAGGTCCTATTGAGAACAAGTAGAAAAATTGGATAAAATATAAATTTCTTGAAGACATTGAGAGTTACCATAGCAGTAAAGATTTACAGGATCAAGATCAGGAGAGAAGGAAGACCATCTCAGCCAGCAAGTAAGTAATACCCCAGCCATTAAGTAATATGGCTTAAGATTTAGTAAAGGGAAAAATTGAAAAAAATTAAAAGAAGTGCACACATACATAATTATCATGGGATAGTTCAACACATCCTTCCTTGTAACTAATAGAACAAACAGACAACAATAAGTATATAGAAGATACGACCAACAGAGTAAGTCCTCATTGCCTCTCTGGAGGCTGCCTGGAGATCGAATAGCTCACTGTGTCTTCTTGGGAAGCTGTTGTCAACTTGAGAGTGCATGTGTGCTTTTTCCTTCTTTCCTGCCTCACTGTCATTTTCACTTACTTATGCTGCCTTGGGTTGCACCATGCAGGAATGGCACATATTGGCTCTGTTTCATAGGGAGCTTGGATTAAGAAAGTATGTTATCCTTTAATAACAATGTTTATTTGAAAAATACGGGGTTACTTCAGACCTTCTTGCCAAGCAATGATAGATACCCCAGATGTTAAGCTCTCTCTGTAGGTAACATGGAGATGAGAATATTAACAAGAGAGATAAGTACTGAGCAATAGTTTAACTGTGGCAAGAGCATGAAACTTTATCAATATTGTAGGAAAAAAACCCCAGCATTTAAAAAAAAAAAAAAATCAGCATTCCTAACATCAACGCCACACTAAAAGGCAAGAGCAACGTTCTCATCCCATAGAATGAACACAAAACAGAAGACATATGTGAAGAGTAATCTGTGGAGTCAAGAGTAATTAAGCAATAAGGAGCATTTAGCAAAAACTATTTTGGGGAAAACTTAGTAAATCTCTAAGGACATAAAATATCTATTAATTTCAGGGTAAAGTACCTTATAATGTACTATAAGGGAATTCCTGAAAATTTAAGCCAGATGTTTGATATAAATTGTAAAATACGTATTTCCCCCTCAAACCAAATTCAATAAAGCATTTTCATGTAAATTAATTTGAGAGTAGATTTTACAGCAGACAAGTGCCTGAAGAGTTAGCATATGGTCCAAAATGTAGCTCTGGGAAAACACTGAATTCTAATCTGCGCTCTTCTTTAGATGAATAAGTGTCTTCTCTAAACACTTTGATATCTTTGATATCTAATTCCTGAATTTATTTGTACTCATCTTTAATGAATATGTACATTTCTGAAGTTCTTTGAAAATATAATCCAAAGTCATAATGCCTACAGTACTTGTCTAGGTGATTCTCAGGTATTTATCTTGATCTTCAGCTCAGTCTATTCATTGTTCCAAGGTAGCTTTTCCTATACCACAGAGCATCTCTCTCGAAAGCCCACTTTCATCCCAAACTCTGTACATCCCAAAATAAACAAATCTTGTCCTACTTTTAATGAATCCCTGTTATCTACATCATCATGTCCAAGACCTTTTTTCTAGAAAACAAGAGTTATCTTTCCAGGTTCATTTCATAGTGTTCCCTTCCACAAACCCTGCATTTAAGTTCAACAGTGTTATTGACTATTCCCTAAAAATGATCTGTATTTTCTCACTTCTTTGTCTCTTTTCACATTGTTCCTTTTGCTTGATGATGCTGCTACCTGATGAAACCCATACGGTATTTTTTGAAGTTCTGTTTTATCACTTTGTCCTAAGACATTTCCTGAACCCCTCAAGAAAATGCCATTTATATATATTCCCATTTTACATTGTATTGCTATTATTGGTGAACCAGTTTTATTCCTTTGCTAGACTAAAAGTTCCTTTAGGTAATTCAAAATATTTTATTTCTCTTAATCTCTTTTATAGCACATAGTACAATACTTATTAATTCATGAAAATGAACATCTGGGTTTCTTCATAAACTAACAAGTAATATAGTAAATTACATATTTTTATTAGATACATTTAAAGCTATTTTGGGAAATAAGCAGACTTTCTTTTCTTAGTGAGGAAAGGTTTTCTCGGGGAGTGGTCAAACAATCATAACTTAAAAAATAATGAAGCGCTATCTTAATGCCTAATTTGTATTGAAATATCGTAAATGTCCACTGATGACTGTCCATTTTTGCCAGACATCTGTCAACTAAAAAGTGAGTGTATATAAGGGTAAAGAAGGATGCTGATAATGCTGAGAGCTTAAGAATAAGGACAAAATCCTCTTAATATTTTAAAAACCTAATTATGAAAGTGGAGACTAAAAAATGAATTGTTTTGAGGGCTATAATATATAACATTACTAACTACTTCACTTGAAATTCTCAAAATAAGCAAGAACCTTTCTAAAAGGTAAAATTTGATCACAATGAACCCACTTATTTTATGACACATCTCTGAGAACTTGATAGCTATAATTTGTTAATGAACTTACAGCGTGCCTTGCTTCAGAAACTCTTTGACATGAAACTGCCATGTGGGTTGGATAATTTCCATGGTAGGGTGGAGTAGGAGTAGAAACCTCACCTTCAGCCACATTCTTTAAATTCAGTTTTTTAAACCTCATTTATCAGTCACTACATAGATAAGCACATAAGAATGGCAACCAGATAAGTAATAGTGATGATGATAAAGCTTACTTCTGTAAAAGTTATTTTTACCTTTAAGCTAGGTCATTTTATTAACATTGGCATGCAAGTATAGTTACGATAATATCATATGGAGTTTAAAAATCAGTGAAGTCAATTCAGTATGAGTCATTGGAACTCCTTCTGAGACTCTACTAAGAAAGGCATTATTTCATTTCATCACACCTACAGACACTAACATTTATACGTTTTTATTCCAACATGTACTTATTGAGCCTGGGTCTATATTACGTTGCATGGTATCTAAAGGACTCTTTCTTCTTCTAAAGATGATGATTGAACTAGAAATACATTATGATTACAGAGGAATAACAGAAAAGAGCTGTAATATTGAAACTGTTACCATGAATTCATTCTGGTTCTCAGAAAAATGTAGGCATGCTGTTCAATCATAATTCTCACCTCAAGTTTAAACAACTTGTCATTCTTGTAGAAGAAAAAGAACTTTTGTGCGTTGTTGGTGATAATATTCACTGCTCTGTATTAAGTGTTCAAAAGTAGTTCTAAAGAAGCAGATAACAATTCACAGATAGAAACGTATGAGAGGTAATCATTGCTTAATGTGTTGATGACTATACCATCATGCTGAAGTGAGCTTGCATTAGCTCAGCTTGCAGATGCAATACTTCAACACATTTAAAAAGACTTGAAGACATTCTCTCTCTGGTCACCAGAGTGGAAACTGCTGCTTTTCCAATCGTTACAGAAGAAAGGATGGTTATATTTTGCTGAAAACATCCATTCGTTAGGATCCACTCTGTGGTACGATGCCTCTGCCCAGGAAGACCATCACAAAGCTAGCTGTAATGCCGTTTTCTTGCAAAAACAATGTTTTTGTGGAAGATATCTGGGAAATAAATTTATCAGAGCCGCAGACATCCTGCTCTCTGGTTAGGAGAGATGGCGATAGGACTTAGATACAGCTAAAGTCTAGCTGCATGTGCATTTCTCATTACCGTAAAAGAATATGCAACATCCAAATGTATTTCCAGACAAATCATTGTCAGTTGTTGTGGTTATCTTATAATTACTGCTGTCTTCAAAAGAGGCTTTTAAAATTTATAATTCGAATAAAGGGTTTTTTCTTTTCTTTTTTGGTAAAAATTCAAATACATACAAAGACGAAGCATTTAACAACGTTTAGAGGATGCTGGTTAAGGATGAAAATTAGCTGAATTATTATCAGTATGCCTAGAAACTTGAAGGTCTTTTGCCTTTTATAGAAATGGTTTCTGAACAGGGTTTGGGAAGTGTAGGTATGTCACCTTTTAGTTCTTCCCCAAGTTTATTAGACTTCTTGTATTATCTCTCAAATGATATGATTCATTCTTTAATATTACTGTGTGTGGTCTTTTCCCTAACCATGATTCTTCCTGAATTAGTTTTTTCCAAGCGCACAGTACTTGGGAGAGATATAAGACTATTTTAGTCAGTATTTGCTTTGAAATATATTTTATTTACATCTCATATTTCAATTTCTCACTATTCATTTTTTACCTTTGCTTCCAAAAATTGACAAAAGTTATAGATTTGTCCAACATGTTCTGCCACATCTGATGGGAAAGAATTTACTTCACTGGCTTTTTCCTGTTTCACTATGTCACAAATAACTTCACAGTCATTATTATTACTTGATTCCCTGTCTTTAGATTTAAAAAAATACATGAAAGATACAAGAGGAACGAGCAAGGCTTTGGCTTAACTTAATAACTCTCTTTATAACTCTTGAAAATGTCTGATTTTCTGTTTTACTGGTAGACTTAAAGCTGAATTACTATTTGTGAAAGTAGAGAGTTTGGACTGTTTACAGTAGCTTTTCAGTCAAAATTATCATATCCAATTTTTTCTTGGATCCCCAAGACTACTCCCATATTTGGTGATACTCTAGAAGGACTCATAGGACTCAGCATATAGTTCTGTTTATGGCTAAGATTTCACAGTTGTCTATTAAAAATACGCAACCAGATCAATAAGGGGAAAAGACACAATAAGGATCTGGATGAATCCACTTCTATCAGTTAGGGAATGTTAGAAAAGCAAAGTGTGAGATGCCAGCCAAGGACCAAACTTGCAAGCAGGTCTTTCTAAAGATAGAAGCCTCAGGCCAGCTTTTTTCTCTTTTCTGCACACAGGTGTGTGGTGCATACTTTGACCCATAATTTTAATGATGTAAAGTTACTCCTTTATTCTACCCTGCATGCATGCTTTTTCTTTCTCTTTCTTCCTCTCCTGGTGCCTGCACATGTACTCACATTTTTTCTCTTTCTGTGTGTGTGTTTGTGTATGTTGCTAGAGTGCTTGCTCCATGAAAGAAGAAACTTTAAAAAGAATCTCCATCAAAACTATGTTTGTTAACTGATGCAGCAAGGGAGACCACAAACCGTGGTAAGAACTGGATGGTGATTTTTGAGGGAAAGCCCTAAGAAAATTACAGGTCTCTTTTGGATCAGATACTGTCAGGAAGAAGGGTAATTCAGCGGATTGATTTTTTAAATACTTTATTGATTTTACATTTATTATATTTTACATAAAACATATAAGAGGCTGGAGGAAAGAAACAGGGTTACCATTATCACCAGGGAAAAAAGTGGTCACTCTTTAGGGAGGAAAGGAGAGGGAAGCATGCTTGGTGTTCTGTGGACGCACAATGTCTATTTTTATCTCTTCAGGCATCATGTTGGAGTGTTCTTGTCTTTGTCTTGTCCTGTTGTGATCAAGGAGAATCCTTACCAGATATTGATATTTTATGAAATTTCTTATTAGCAGAAAACTAGAAAAAATGTTTATCCTTGTCTTAAAGTGTCTACTAGAGCCTTGTACACAGGTGGTAATTTATAGTAGTTGATTCACCATTTACTGGTTCCCACTGTCAATGACAAGGATAAACACCGCATCAACCACGTTACCTAGCCATAACCATTCTGGTAGAGAATCTCCTTTTCCGAGGTCAAATCTTAGATATGTCTAAAGTACAGCTATATATTTTCTCAAAAAGAATGATAAGCAGATGTTGTTACTACAGAGTTTAAGGAATCTGAATACCCATAGCTCTATGTCCCCCAACATGAACAATGGAGTAATATAGTTTACAACAAAGGAAGCTTAATGTTGGTTAGTCAAATATAAATAAGGAGTATGAGTGAGTATTTATCACTCCTTTATGAGTTCAGAGATTATATTCCCAACTATTTAGAGTTCATGGGATTGAGGGAGAGGCGAGATCTTCTGTTTGGTTATGCTTATTCAAACCTATTAAACTTGATCGTACATTTAATGTAAACCGGCATAGGGTCTTAGGACATTCTACATAACCAATTTCTATTCTGGCCCTGAGGACCAGCTCTTCCTGAATTTCTCTCACTTTCTCCCTTCCTCCCCCTTATCTCTTCTTCCTCTCCTTTCATAGCCCCTTGGAAAGTTTAATTAACATTTTGCATTCACAGTCCCCACCAAGTTGAAACCTTCTTCTAGGAGTTCTGGGTCATTCTCAGTTTAAGTTTAGCATTTGCAGTTTTACTATATATAACGAATCCATAAGCATATGCTGTGTTGCTTTGTGAGTCTTTAAACATTTATATAAATGTAATCATGTTTTTGCATATTGAAATATATCTTGATGTTTTTCATTCAACATTATGCTTTTGATATTTATCTAGGTTGCTACATTCAGATTTAATTATTTTAACTCCTGTGTGATAGTAAAGGGGATATTAACTTCTAGATATGTAATCTCAATGTTTTTAATCCTTCTCACCCTAGGATCACTCTTTACTATTAAAGTGTATAACACAGGGAACTATAATCAATATCTTGTAATGACCTATAATGGAAAAGAATCTTAAACAGAATATATATATATATGTATACATATATATATATATAAATAACTGAATCACTTTGTTGTCCACCTGAAACTAACACAACATTGTACATCAACTATATTTCAATAAAAATTAAAAAAAAAAAACCCTAAGCTTCCTTCCTCAGTGACTGCATGTGGTCCAGCCCTCTCCCAAAGTTTATCTAAGGATTCCCAATAATGCTTCCACCCAGCCAGTTGTCAACTATCACAAGAACTCATGAGTTTTCAGTGACTTCTATAAACGATATTTGTTGATGTACTCCAAGAAAAGAAAAAGTATGCTTGAGTGAACCAAATTAACTCCAATTAAAAAAAAAAATCTTATGTGACAGACTTTTCTGTCAAAAAAACTATTCACATTTTTTTCTGAGTTCAGCTAGAAGGAGGACTCTGTCCCCAGAATTCCATAATGGTTAAGAAAGTTCAAAAGAATAAAACTGTTTAAAGATAATTTTGCTACTGCTACAAAAAGGCTTTAGATAGATAGGTATAAACTATTTTGAAGATGCGTTTTATTTTACCTGCTTTCATTGTGTCTAATAATCATATAAAACAAGAATTTGGAGATTAATAATGAAGGTATAAAATGCTACACTGAAATTGTAGGTCTTAATACATATTCTAAAATTTGAAAATGCTAGAAAATACATTTTCTCACTTTGTGGTATATTAGGTTACCCCTTTGTGGTTGCGTCTTTTACCACCATCTAGACAAGCTGAATGACAGACATCCTTTATTTTCTCTCTCCTTTTTTTCATCTATTCTTTCGGGTATTGTGGCATATTTTGTTGGCAAAGGATGTCATAACTTTTGTTCGTTCTAAAGGAAGTATCTTCACTTTTGTCATGGGGCTGGGGAAACTTTTATTTTTCGAAATGAATCTCATCCGTGGACAGGTGGTGTGCTGAGCTTTAAACAGCTTGATGAATGATTTGGCTCTGAGTAGCTGTGTCAAATAATGTATCTCAGTTGGCAGTCTCAATGAAACAGAATAAGGCAGGCGGTTTTCTGTTACATATTAGTTCTTGCACCTACTTGTCTTCCAGCTGTGCATGCTAGGCATAAATCCTCCCCTTCCTCTCCCTGTACCAGTAATTCACCCAGGGCTGCCCATTCGATTCTGTTTACCTCATGGTTGCACTCACCATCAGGAGCCACTCCTGTCACTGGGGCAGATGTGTGTTCTTTACTTGCTGATATACTAAGTCGTATGATTCTAAACAACCAATTTTCTGGGAATAGTAATGGAGGATAGAGGGAGTTAATGCTTTTTAAAGCCCTCTCTTACGAGGAAAATAGATGGTTTAATTTTAAGGAGCTGGTGAATTTACACTTATACTTCAATAAGTATAACAGCAATAATAAGCATAACAATACTTATGTCAACTTTTCACCATATTCTCTCTAGAATTATGCTTTAGTTACTATTATAGATAAAAATTATTTATTTGCTTTTCTTTCTCCTTTATAAACAAATAGGGTAAAATCCACTCATCTAAAGGAATAATTATGTTATTCAAGGGCACTGAAAACTTCTTTATGACACAATATTTGCCTTTTAATTTTATCCTGTAGATCACAGGGAGATGTTTAAGGAGAAAAGCTTAGTTTTTATCGCTACTACTGCTACTACTATACTACTACTTCCCTTCCCCCTCCTCCTCCACCACCATCATCATCATTATTATTATTTTAATTCATGAAGACATTCTTCTGAGATAATAGAGGATATATAGGAAGGAAGACCAAATGATGGCAGGGAGGGAAAAAAAGACTCATTTGGAGTGGTGTTAATCATGATTTGGGGAACATCTGGATTACAGAAGTTACAGAGTTTTTGAGAGGTTTTGAATTAGAATTATTAGAATCTTTTAGCTGATCAAATGAGAAGATTGAGTAGAGGGAGAGAGCAAGATAATTATAGCAAGATGCAGAAGTGAAGGAGGCAGATAATGAACTTAGTTTGAGACACAATTTTGAGGTAAATATTAGATACTGTACTGTAAATATACAGTAGACAGTTTGGATGTATAATCTTGGACTTCAGGAAATAGGTTAGGGCTAGATGTCTGGACTGGGAATCATGGAAGTCACAGGGAGTAGATTTGGTGACTGAAAGAATGAAAAGCAGATAAATTCTGAAATTTTCTTATCAAAGATCTATAGCTATGCTGCTCAATAGTCACTGGCTCCATGTGGCTATAGAACATTTGAAAGAATATGAACTGAGATGTGCTTTAAATATAAAATGCACTTTGTGAAAATTTAGAACAAAAAAGTACAACATCTCATTAACAGTGTTTAAATTGATCACATATTTGATCATTGTTTAATTCAATAAATCCAAAATGTTATTAAAATTAATTTCACTATTTAATACAGCTACTACAAAACTTTATTCATGTGGCTTGCATTTTACTTCTACTGAATAGTACTTTTCTACTAAAATCCTAATGCTTTCACACTGTGATTCATCATGAACTAGCCTGTTACCTTACCAAATTCATTTTTTGCTCCTTCCATGTCTTCTCCATCCAGACAGCCATGAGCTAGTCCCCTTCCACATCATGTTGTTTCAGATCTGTAGCCTTTTGTACATGCTGCTCTCAATTTTGGGAATGTCCAGCTCTTCCTTGTAAATTTTTCTCCTTTTGGGTTGGCTTTTCAAAGAGAAGACACTTAGATTTAATGAGTAAAAAATATTATTAGAGATTCTTGGAACTATTTTTCAAGAAGTAAAGGTGACAGAATAACAAAATGAGTACATGTACATATCATCCCATTTTGCTAATATCAACTCAAGTCGAATCTTGTTATTTCTATATTAGCAACATCTGCTCAGATCAGTTTTTTAATTTAATTTAATTTAATTTTTTTTATGCAGCAGGTTCTTATTAGTTATCTATTTTATAAATATTAGTGTATATACGTCAATCCCAATCTCCCAATTCATCCCCCCACCGCCCCACTTTCCCCCCTTGGTGTCCATACGTTTGCTCTCTACATCTATGTCTCTATCTCTGCCTTGCAAACTGATTCATCTGCACCATTTTTCTAGATTCCACATATATGCATTAATATACAATACTTGTTTTTCTCTTTCTGACTTACTTCACTCTGTATGACAGTCTCTAAGTCCATCCAAGACCCTACAAATGACCCAATTTCGTTCCTTTTTATGGCTGAGTAATATCCCATTGTATATATGTACCACATCCTCTTTATCCATTCATCTGTTGATGGGCACTTAGGTTGCTTCCATGACCTGGCTGTTGTAAATAGTGCTGCTATGAACATTGGGGTGCATGTGTCATTTTGAATTATGGTTTTCTCTGGGTATACACCCAGTAGTGGGATTGCTGGGTCATATGGTAATTCTATTTTTAGTTTTTTAAGGAACCTCCATACTGTTCTCCATAGTGGCTGTATCAATTTACATTCCCACCAACATTGCAAGAGGGTTCCCTTTTCTCCACACCCCTCCAGCATTTGTTGTTTGTAGATTTTTCTGATGACGCCCATTCTAACTGGTGTGAGGTGATACCTCATTGTAGTTTTGATTTGCATTTCTCTAATAATTAGTGATGTTGAGCAGCTTTTCATGTGCCTCTTGGCCATCTGTATGTCTTCTTTGGAGAAATGTCTATTTAGTCTTCTGCCCATTTATTGATTAGGTTGTTTGTTTTTATAAAATTGACTGCATGAGCTGTTTATATATTTTGGAGATTAATCCTTTGTCCATTGATTTGTTTGCAAATATTTTCTCCCATTCTGAAGGTTGTCTTTTCGTCTTGTTTATAGTTTCCTTTGCTGTGCAAAAGCTTTTAAGTTTCATTAGGTCCCATTTGTTTGTTTTCATTTCCATTACTCTAGGAGGTGGATCAAAAAAGATCTTGCTACGATTTTTGTCAGAGAGTGTTCAGCCTATGTTTTCGTCTAAGAGTTTTATAGTATCTGGTCTTATTGATACATTTGAGTCTTTAAACCATTTTGAGTTTATTTTTGTGTATGATATTAGAGAAAGTTCTAATTTCGTTCTTTTACATGTAGCTGTCCAGTTTTCCAAAGTAATCTACTGATTCAATGCAACCTCTATCAAATTACCAATACCATTTTTCACAGAATTAGAACAAAAAATTTTACAATTTGTATGGAAACACAGAAGACCCTGAATAGCCAAAGCAATCTTGAGAAAGAAAAAACAGAGCTGGTGGACTCAGGCTCCCTGACTTCAGACTCTACTACAAATCAACAGTAATGAAAACAGTATGGTACTGGCACAAAAACAGAAATATAGATCAGTGGAGCAGGATAGGAAGTCCAGAGATAAACCCACGCACCTGTGGTCACCTAATCTATGACAAAGGAGGCAAGAATATAAAATGGAGAAAAGACAGTCTCTTCAATAAGTGGTGCTACTATCATTATTTTTTAAGTAACTGTCTAGTTCACTAGCATTTTCCAGGTGTTACCAGGGAGGAGGAGGAGTTGTTGTTTTTGTTATAAACACCTGGATAGCAACATATAATTCTCTGTTCTTAGCCAGTGGTAACCTCTTTAAGTTGATTGAGTCCTTTTTCTTTGTGTTTTCTTATGACAAAATGTTGCAGTATTATCTTGTGCATTTCATGTTCCAGACCTGGAATCAGTCATTTTTCCAAGGAGTCATGGCTCTTTTGTGGGTCACGTTATTTAGAAACTGCAGTATGGTTGCTAGGGCTCCTCATTGTTATCTGGGTTGTTGAGTGGTCCCTAGGTCTTATTGATAGAGAAGTTAGAAAGTAACTGGTTCTGTATAAGAGGTAATTTATTAAAGTTCTTACTGACACTTTTGTTTCAAATGCAGTATGAGAGAGTTTCAGCTTAAACCCATTAATCTTACCATCTATGTCTCTTTTCTTCCATGCTAAAATGATAGTTCTCATTATCAGTTGCTCATTTATTTTATTTTGCAACTAGTAACTATTTCATAGTAACAATACTAACATCACCACAAACTCTATGATTTCTTGGAAGCCATTTATATATTTTTGCAGTTTATTTTTGTCCTAAGGCTGTATCTCACTATGGGTGTTTAGTCAGATTACTGTTTTTAATGTCACTTGATATTATCTCTGTGTGGTTATACCACCAACTAGTTACAGTTAGACTCATGTATTTTATTTTACCATTGTTCTTTAGGAGTTGTTTTTAAAATACTTTAAAATTTTCCCTTATAATTGCATAGATTTATTACAGTGTTCCAAAATATAATTCTATAGACCAAGAGACATTCAGAGAAATCTTACTCTATGTCCATCCTTACTACTCTGTTGCCAGTCCTCCTCTATAGGCAATCATCTTAAAAAAATGTAACCTATCTCTCCATTGTTCTTTAATGTAAGCTACCTACCCACTCACCCACTATCATTTCCTCTTGTTAGATAAGTGGTAGCATTCCACCTTCCATGTGCATTTTGTTCTTTTTTTTTTTTTTGCATTTAAAAATACATCTTCATATGTATTTAGTATACAGAGAGAGATCTGTTTTTCACTTTTTCACAGCTGCAGAGAGCAACAGTTTTTGGCTGTCCCCTGATTTACAGTACCCTGTTGATGGATATTTTGGTGTTTTTATTATTTTGCTATTACAGATAATGCTGCAATAAGTAGCCTTAAATATAAATATTTTCATATCTTTGCCTGTGTATCTTTGGTATAAATCCCTGGAGAAGGATTGCTGGGTGCAAGAGCAAATACACTGTAATTTTACTAGGTAATGCCAAATTTACCACATCTCCTAGGAGTTGTATCACCTTGTACTCTCATCAAAATTTTGACTGTGATTGTTTCTCCACAGCCACATCAACAGAATGTGTTGTCAAAATGTGGATTTTGCACAACTGACAAGTGAAAAATTGTATCTCAATGTAGTTCTAATAAATTGAGGTACAGTTACCTTCAGTAAAAAGTACAGATCTTCAATGTACCCTTCCATGAATTATGGGAAATGTATTCATGTGTGCAACACTCTATAGAATGTTGCCCTTACTCTGTAAAGTTTCCCCTGTGCCCTTTTCTAGTTGGTGCCCTGCTCCCCAGAGATGACCAATATTCTGATTTCTATCACTATATGTTTGTTTTGCAAGTTTGTAACTTCATAATTGGAATCATACAACATGTACTCTTTTGTGTCTGATTTCTTTTGCTCAAAGTAATATTTTTGAGGTTTGTCCATGTTGTGTGTGTCAGTTTTTTATTGCAGAGTAATATTCCATTGTATAAATATATCATACTTGTTTTTTATTCTGTTTAGATATTAAAGTTGTTTAAAAAGTTTTGCTATTAGTAAGAAAGCAGCTATTAAAATACCTGACAAGCCTTCTTGGTGATATATTTCTTTTGGGTGAATACACAGGACTAGAATAGTAGGATCATAAGAGATAGAGACATTTAACTTCACAAGAAACTACTGAACAGTTTTTCAAAGTGCTTGTACCATTTTGCATTTATACCAGCAATATGAGAGGTCCACTTGCTCTACATCCTCTTCAAGATTTGGTTGTAACCTCTTAAATTTTATCCATTCTAGTGAATATATACCGGTATTTAAGTGTGACTTTATTTTGCTTTTCCCTGTTGACTAAATTTTGAGAATTTTTGGCTATTTATATATTCTCTTTTGTGAAGTGTGTTGCTTCAAATCTTTTGGCAAGAAATGTTGCTTGTAGAAGTTCTTTATCTATTCTGAATATCAGTCCTGTTTGTGTCTCCCTCCCCACTCCTCTCTCTCATGCTCTTTCATGCTCACACATACCCAATATAATATATAAATATATATACACTTCAATTATTTTTGACTGTTCATTGTCTTGTGTATTTAGATAAGCAAAATTTTTGACTTGGAAATCTAGTTTTTAATTGTTTTCTTTAATGGTTAGTGATTTTTGCCTTCTAAGAAAACTTTGCCTAAGCAAAAATTACTAAGGATTTTCCCCCCTACTTTCTCCTTTTTTTAGGAACTTTATAGTTATAGCTTTTATGTTTAACTGAAATCCTTTTAATTTTTGTGTATGGTTTGAGGTATTGGTCAAGCTTCATTTTTTTCCCACATGAATATTCAGCTAATAATGAACATTTAATAAAATTATTCTTCAATACCCATTGGATTTCACTGCCAATTTGTGAAAAATAAAGTGGATTTATTTCTAGACTACTCTGTAATTTATTCATTTGTCTGGCTTTACACTAATAGCACACTGTCTTCATTACTATGGTTTGGTAACTTGTCTTACAATTAGGTACCATTAAGTTTCTAATTGTGTTCTTTATAAACTAATTTTGGCTATTTGGGTTGTTTTACATTTCCATATACATTTTAGCACTGGTTTTTAATTTCTACAAGAAAGATGTGTGGGATTTTGATTGATATAGCATTGAATCTAAGATCAATTTGGAAGAATTAACTCATTTACAATATTATGTTTTCCTATCCATTAACATGGTAAATCTCTCCATCTTATGGGTCTGATTAAATTCTTAACAATATTTTGTAGTGGTCAGTGTGGAGATCTTGTCTGTTTTTGGTTAAGTTTATTTCTTGATATATTATGCTATTAAAATGTACCATTTAATAATTTTTCAGTTATTTGATTATATATGGAAATGCAATTGTTTTTTTCTCTATTGTTTTTGTAGTCAGAGTCCATGATATATTCACTTATTATATTTAGTAGCTTTTTGGTAGATTCCTTAGGGCTTTGTATAAATACAATGATAATATCTGTAAATAAAGATAGTTTTATCTATTCCTTTAATATCTGTATGCCTGCTATTTATTTTGTCTTATTGCATTGTCTAAGACCTCTATTAAAATCTTGAATACAAATGTGAATAGTTGAAATCTTTGCTTTGTTCCTGTTTTTAGGGGAAAGTGTTCATGCTTAATATGTCATCAGGTATAATGTCAACAGTAGGATTTTTTTATAGATACCCTTTGTCAGATAGAGGTGATTTTCTTCTATCTGTAATTTGACTAGTTTTTTTTTAATCACAAAAAGATATGTATTGAATTTTGTTAAATAGTTTTTCTGCATTTACTGAGAAGATCATGTAAAATTGTTTTTTCTTTTTTTTACTATTGTGAATTACTTTAATTTTCAAATATTAGTCAAATTTGCATTCCTAGATAAATTCCACATGCTGTGATGTATTATCCATTTTGTACATTGATATTCTTTTGCCAGTATTTTGTTAAGGAGTATGTCATATTCTTTTCAGATTTTGATAATAGGGTTATTTGAGCTTATTTATCGAGTTAGGAATTACTTCCCAGGGTGCATTTATTTTTAGTAATAATGTTGAAAGTATTTTAAATATTTTTTGGCATATGCATTTTTCTATGGGGAATTTTCTTTACATGTCCTTGACAAGTAATTTTCTGAATAAATGGCTAGAATGTGATGCCCTGATAGTCCCTGCTAAAGGTCAATTCTAGGTGACAGGTCATCAATTTATAGATGTATACATTTTAATTTCATTTCTCTATCCTTCTTTATACCATTTTTAGAAATAAGTTGATAAATTAAGTTCGTGGGCACTATTGTATAGGAAGTTTTAAAACATCCATCAAAGAGAAACTATTTATCATCAAAGAGAAGAATTATGGACTGAAACCTGACCATTTGCAGAGGGATATGGCATTGGGAGGAGAGGATGAATCAATTTGATACCAAGTAATTACATGTGCATTTCATAAAAATCACCTTTAAAATGTGGAGAAGGGATTGCAGCAGGGTGAGACTGAAGGCAGTTAAGAGGTCATGGTAATTGTTCAGGTGGGAGATGATGAGAAACAACTCTGGTATTGGCAATGAGAATGGAGAGAAATCATATTGGAAATATGTGGGACGTATGTGGTAAAGTGACTTCAGGAGGGATGGCAGTATGTTGTGAAGCGGAAGTCAGCTGACACATTTTCAAATTGTTGACATCACTGTCTCCCAGAATCTAGTCTGAGCAACAGTGGTCTCAAAATATAATTGATAAAAACAGAAATTTTCTGAAAAAGAAAAAAAAATAGGAAAAAGCTGCATACTTTAGACCCTTTTGGAGATTACAATGGTGCTGTGCGTCCAGTGCCCCTGTCTGCTTCTAGTTTTATATCCCTTCCATCAGATAAAAGGAGAATAAAAGAAGGATTTGAGTAAAAATATTATTTTAAGGGAAAGGAGTTGCATGCATTGTATATTAGGGTTGAGTACTTGAGTCCTCCTAAGTGATTTCAGTTTGCTTAAACTCTGTCTTTCAAGATAATAGCTGTCAAAGTGACTTGAAGAGTGGAGTTTAAGATTTGTTTTTAAACCTTAGTTTAAGTGAAAACAGGTTTTCCAGGGTACTGAACTGTATTGGCATGAATTTATTTCCTGGCCATATGGGTTGTAAAATAAGCTGGGGGTGTTTTAGAATTAAATGAGATAATTTATGCAAAGTCCCTAGCATAATGAGCACGTAGTAGGCATTCCATAAATAGTGGCTCTAGGACATAGATTCTAAAATCATTAACTTAAAAGGCTATAGTTACAAACATGAATATGGATGAAAATTTTCAAGAAGAGAGTGAAAAAAAGAATGTAAATCTAGGAAAATCTGGCGTGTTAGAGCAGGAAGTGAAGATCTGGTGAAAGAGAGGTGAAAGCAAGGGTCAGGGAGTTATAAGAACAAGAATAGGGCTCTATCATGGAAAACAAAGGTTTAAGAAGGAAGGAGTGGTCAGGCTGGGAAATGCTTTGAAGCAGTACAAAAAGCATAGAAACTAATTTATCAACTCAGAAGGTCATTGGTGGGTTTAGCAAACCTGGATCCATCTTGCATTAGTAGAAAAAAAGGGAAAAATCAATTTGAATTTTCCAGTTTCCATTTGAGAGAAATCATGTGGAAGGACTACACATAGGAGACATGAAAAGTTGGTTGAAGGGCTATGTGATATTTTGAGAGAAAGAATACTTGTGCACCCCTTAAAACTCTCTGGTAACAGGTAATAGATAATTGGCGACAGGAACTTGGCAGCTCGGTTGCCACAATCAAGCTAGGAGACATAAAGCTTCCTAAAGAAAGAATCTCCTTGGGTAAATCATCACAAGCCAAGACAAAATCATAAACATGCTTACTTTGAGCTGCTCAAGGGCAGAAGCACCATCGTATTCATTTGTGTATCAAGAGACTATCCCAGGATCTGTCACTTAGTTGATGCTACAAAAAAAAAAAAGTAAAATGTAAAGTGGTTTGGTTTGAAACTAGAACCAGAATTGTAATATTATGGCTTATTCAAAATAGAATAATGTGTCAGATTTGGGAATAGGAAAACAGTGTTGCGTTTCTTAATTCTTCAGACTGGACAATAGACGAAAGGTGTTTCTTGATCAGTCATGGGCTGCATTTAAACTTGTGCTTTGCTTATTGTAGGCTTTTTACGTCTTTTTTAAAATAACTTTTTAAAAATGGCTTATTTTTTAAAATTATTTATTTATTTAAAAATTGTTTTGAGAGTTCTTCATATATTTCATATATTTCTGATACAAATCTTTCCTCAGATGATTTGAAAATATTTTCTCCCAGTTTGTGTCTTCGCTTTTAATTCTCTTAACTAATTGTTTTGAAGAGAAGAAATTTTGCAGTTGAATTTATCAACTTTTGATTTTATCAATTTAACTTTTAGTGTCATGTCTATGTTAAATGTACACCTGCTATATGATACAGCCATTTGAGCACTAGGTATTTATCCAAAATAAATGAATGTATATGTCCATTTAAGACATGCATGTGAATAAAATAGCAACTTTATCTGTAATAACTGTAAAATGTAACTAAAAAAAAAAAAGCAATCTGGAAGTCCTAAAAAAAAAAAAAAGTAACTAACCCATATGTCCATCAGCCAGTGAATGGATAAACAAATTATGGTATATCCATACTATTAAATGCTACTCAACAATAGAAAAGGAATGACTATTGATAGATACTACAATATATATGAATTTCAAAATAATTATGCTGAGTGAGAGAAGCCAGACAAAAAGAGTACATATATTTATGTATGTTTCTATTTATGTAAAATTCTAACAAATGCATGTTAATCTCTAATGAAAGAAGGCAGATTAGTGGCTGCTTGGGGAAAAAGGGGGCAGGAGTGCAAAAGGGCATGAGCAACTTTTGAGGTTGAGGGATATACTCATTATATTGATTATGGTGATAGCTTCACAGGTATAATTTTCTGTCAAAACCTATCAAATTGTACACTTTAAATATGTACATTTTATTGTAATTCAACATGTACCTTACTAGAACTGTAAATAATGTAACTTGCAAAAAAATCCAATCTTTGCTAATTATTTCTCAGAATCATCTAGGAGAATGCAGCACTTTAAGAAAATTTTTAAAACACTTGAGAAAACATATTTTCTGGCCATCTGCTTGAAGCTCTTCATATTCATTAGAGTGGATATAACTCATCATTGGTAATAAAGAGATAAAGACTAGGCTGTAGTAGGAAATAATGTCTGTTCCTAGTAATGAATAAACAGAAAGGGCAAGCAAGCACCAAAGGGTGAAGAATGATGAATTTTAACTTACTACTCAAAAAAAAAAAAGGAAAAAATAATTATATGGTTAATAAAAGAAGTAGTAGATATGAATCCTTTATAACTAATTTATTATTATATAGAAATTAGAATCATACATACAGATGATTAGGAAAATACAGAAGAAAATACAAATATTTATGATACGGAATTACATTTTGGAAAGAGTTTGCTTAATACTAGCTTAATAAAGGAAGACATAGGCAGAGTGTTGTTCAATGAGAAATGGATCATTAATTATAACAAAGTACTTGTAATGTACAGAGACAGATTAATAATGACAATGACAATGTCACTGGTGATAATGCAAAAAGCAATTACACTTTTTATATATTCATTTTTTCAAATTCTTAACTGCCCTTCTCTAGGATGAATTTGTAGGATTTTCTATTAAAAAAAATTTGTGGTATATGTCAGGGACTTTACTACTGCAATGATACTATAATTACAAAATAATTATTAAAAGCTAGAAAGGACATAGAGAAGACATTATTAGTGCAATGGTATTTTTTCAGTATTTAAATAAGTTTTAAAAATTGTCAAAGACTATTTACTACACTTGTGGTTAATAAAATGTATTTATGAAACCACTCGTTTTCAGATATTGATTTTGCCATCTCAGCACTGTAGAAATGTTATGAATTATCAATAGGTTTTCTAAATTATACTGTACTGGTTTTACAAAAATTAGGACATGAACATTAACAATTTATGCTAAGTATAAATGGAAAAATTGTAAGAGGATGTATCAAAAATAAAATGTCTAGTGTTAAATTGACAGATGAATGGATAAAGAAGATGTGGCACATATATACAATGGAATATTACTCAGCCATAAAAAGATACAATGGGTGTTTGTTTTATTTATTTATTTATTTATTTTTGGCTTATTCATTCAAGAGACTACTATAAAGTTGTGGAAACTTGTGTTTTTAAACAGTTGTTAATATTCTGACAAGGTATTAGTATTCATGGACTTAATAAATCAATAAATTTAATTATATTACATAAATATAAACCTTACACATTAACCAAGATATGTTAAATATATGCACAGTGTGATCTGTGTGTATATATTTGCATAATCTTGGTCTGGCTTTCAGAATTGAAGTTGTGTACAGTGGAGCAATGTGAGAGCATGCTTTCCTAAAAGCATGGGACTACCATTCAAAACCTGCTCTACCTACCTTCAGAAATGTTACCAGAGACAGAGTTCTAGCTGGCTATCTGTGTGTCTCCCTACCATGGTAATTTCTAAGTGGCGGAAGAGTTGGTGATATTTATTTTCTCCTCTATTATTATTTTGTATCTTCCTAATATTCTGTATGTAATTTTTCATAAGCAGAAAAATAATGACTTTACAATTTTTTTGTGGTAATAACTTCTGTCATTAAAATCATTGAAACATGTTTTTTTTATAGTTGTATTACATCCCATTATATTGCTATATTGTGATTTATTTTATAAATTCTCTAGTGTTACTTAAATATTTTATTTGTTATTGTTGCTGCTGTATTTTAAATAACACTATCAAGATTATGAATGTGGGTAAAACATTGTCTTGGATTGTTTCATTACTCCTAAAATCTTTTATGTACAAGCTCTGACTCCTAACCTTCAACTGGAGAATATTTGTTGTTAGAGTGTAGTTTTTTTTTTTTAATTTACTTTATTTTATTTATTTTTGGCTGTGTTGGGTCTTTGTTGCTGTGCGCAGGCTTTCTCTAGTTGCGGAGAGCAGGGGCTGCTCTTAGTTGTGGGGCGTGGGCTTCTCATTGCGGTGGCTTTTCTTGTTGCAGAGCATGGGCTCTAAGCCGTGGGCTCAGTAGTTGTGGCACTCAGGCTCAGTAGTTGTGGCATGCGGGCTCAGTAGTTGTGACACATGGGCCTAGCTGCTTCGAGGCATGTGGGATCTTCCTGGACCAGGGATTGAACCCATGTCCCCTGCACTGGCAGGCAGATTCTTAACCACTGTGTCACCAAGGAAGTCCCTAGAGTATAGTCTTAATGAAGAAAATGTCTTAAAAATATTTAGGTATGTTTAAGCTCCTGACCACAACTTGAGTTAACTGTACTAAGAATGTGTGTTATTGGTCATTTGGATGAAAGTTGGTTGAAGAAAGTGCAAATCTGTGTGCTCCACTGATAGAGGGTCAGCTCTGTCATATCTGTAATGATGCCATTCTTCATTGGCTTGGAAACTCTAGTTAAGCCTTTGGGGGGAAATTTTTTAATACGGTCTTGTGGTTTTTCGGAAGCCTGTAGCTAACAGAATTGCTAGCAAGAAAATTTACATTTAGAAAGGTCACACAGTTGAACAAAACTTATAGTTATTTTAAATAGCTTAATTAAATGATTTTCGTACATATAGATTTGAAGAACTTAATGCCATTTTATTCTGGTACTTTCAAATGTTTCATAACTATGGTGACATTAGAAAAAGCTACCACTAGATTACATTAGTCAAAATAGCAAATTGCCCTTGAAAAAAATAACCTCAAGATATTTTGGTGTTTGTTCAATAACTTCTAATGAGTTTACCGCCCCCACCCAGTATTTGGAACATAATGGGAAAATGTGAATTAATAAGTTTCAGTTACAGAAAAAAAAGCAGTATTTTATTCTTTATGAGTTATTCTCATAACTGTAGTACACATATTTAGAAGTAAGCTTAATGATTAATTCCTGTCTCCCTGAAATTAATGGTAAATAGGTTGTGGCAGAGGTTATAGTTGCTTTGCAAAATACACTCTTTTTTATTTAAAAGCTCAAATTTGGCTAGTTACCTTGCTACCCATCTAAAAGAATTACACCATTCTCCCTTGTAGTTAGATTGTGGCTGTGGGGTTTCCAGTTGGCAAATGAGATGTAAGCAGAAATGTGTGTGTGTTCTAACAAGTCTCTTTAAAAGGCAGGGGAATCACCTTTCTGTGTCTTTTTCTCCATCCATCAGGTTAGGATGAATCTAATGGCTACAGATCTTTGTTCTGAACTTGAGAATGGAAACTGTATGCAGCAGAGCAAAAAACCGAGATCCTGGATCCATGCAACCATGCTACCTCCACATAAATCTTGTTCTGTCTACCTTCAGGATTATTACTAGACATAGAAATAAGCTTCCTTTTCTTTAAAATACAAATATTCCAAGTCTGTTATTAGAATTAAAATAAATCCTCATATTGCATAGGTCTAGGGTAAACCTTCCTCTTTGTATATTATGAATGTTTTTAGGCATATATTATTTATATCATTAGATATCTATAAAATATCTTTATATGTAAATATTATATTTTATTTCATTATGCTTACTATAGGAACAAGAGTAAGGATATTATTGTCCAACATAAGGCAGAAATCTTGAGATACTAAAAATATTGTTTTGTGCCTGATGATATATTCTCAGGTGATATGCATTGGGAGAAGCACTGAGTCCATACCCTCACCAGTATGAAAATTAGACAGCAGTTATCAAATAGCCACTGAGATGCAGTGCCACAGTAAATATACTTGATTTTGTCTAATAGATACCTGGTTGTCCCTGTTTGTGGAGGATTTGAGTTCTTTTCTAGTCCTTGCTAATCAGGTAGATTCTAGAAAGTAGCTCCTGGAGCAGATGCCATAAAAGAACATCACAGCTCTAGTATTTAACTTACTATTACATTTTTGCATGTAGCTTTTTTGATCCATCCATTTATATGACAGACATCTGAACATGGCCTAAAAATGACAATTTTACGTTTTAAATTATTACCAAATTGTGAATGAAACAGAATGCCTCCTTTATTCTGAGGTTCACTCATTCCAAAATGGAACTTTTATCAGAATAGCTATATCAAAATATCTGAATCAAATAGGTCTTGAGAGAATATATCTTTGGAACCATGGAGGTGATGTTCCTACAATATTGGGCTTACAAATTACAGTGCAACTGGCTCTTCTTTAGTACTGAAGTGTGGCAGCCCATCACATCCTTTCTTTCCACTAACAGAACCCCTTTTTCCTATGAGGAATCTATTCCATGTAGGCTCAAATGGACTCAAGATAAAAATGTCCAAACTTGTGCTTGGTTTGTGTGATTGGTTCAGGAGAGAGCATGTGACTCAATCAGAGAAAATTAGAATTAAATTTTTTTTTTTTTCCATTCTACAGAGTTTATTAGGTTTGTAACTGGACGAAGTCACACGTGTACAAAATGAAGCTCACACTATCCCAAAGCAGAGTAGGAATTGAGGGCTGGGGATCCGTTACTGGCCTTTGGGGGGGCCAAATTAGAATTCTCACTAAGACTTTTCTGCTCTTGAGACACATTCTCCCTTTTCCTTTGGGATTACAAGCCCTAGGGCCATATAAACCTAAAGCATATAAACCTGGTGCTTGTTTTGCCCACCATGAGGAGAAAGCTGGCCTGACTATAAAGCCAAGGCAGAAGAAAGCAGAGATGAGACCTGAAGAGACAGAACATGGAGTTACAATGTCATTTGAGTGCCCTCTAAATGATCTGTGTATCCCTCTAAACTTTTAGTTACATGGAAAAAGACGTTTCTTTTTTTACGTAGGTTGGTTTGACTTGACTTTCTATCACCTGCAACTGGTAGAGTTTTGATAAATAAAGCTTCTTTCTTATCATAGAGCAGTTATTAGATAAGGGATATAGTAAGCAAAGTGGAGGAAGGTGGGTGTGCTTTGCTTAGCTGATAGATCTCTTAGACATTTTATAATCGAATCTTCTGAGACCCCTGTATCTTTGTCTCTTAGCACCTAGACAGCCTTCTACTTAGTTGGCTCTTCATTAGGCAATGTACAAATGAGCATACCCACCATAATGTGAAGGACAAAGCATTTAATTTCATGAATTGTTATGATTCTCTCCAACTCAACAATTTGAAGAAGTCTATTCCATGATGGCTAACTGGATTAGCTGCTGTCACCACTGCCATGGAGGGCACCTATAGTGTACAATGGTTATTTCCATTGGACGGGAATCCCTTCACTCCCTTTTCTGGTAAAGCGTCTCATTTCTTCCTCTCTCCGCTCATTCAGGTGGAGAGGCCAATTCAGTACCCCATTGCTATGGCCAGGGATGGGAATATACTTTAGACTTGGTCCATCATCGTATCACATTGCCCTAGTCACGACAATTTGCTCAGAGCTAGGCATATTTAACATAAACTGGGCCAATCAGAGTGATTCCTTGATATTTTCTATATAGATGCAGAACGAGAGACTCTTTTCTTTGGAGTTACTGAGTCCAATATAATTATGAAGCTCTTTGTAGCCATACCTCCACATCTCACATTTCTTGCCCTCCCTGTTAACTTACCCACCACCAAATGGAGAAAGCTTATCTGCAAAAGAATTAGGCCAACATACAAAAAATGTCAGAGCTGAGAGATGAAAAAAATGCTGACCACATCAAATGAGTCAACAGGGTCAGCATATGTGTGTGCTTCATAATTATGAGTGCTAATACACATAATTCTTTTATGTTGCTGTGGTTTGAGTTTCTGTCTTTAATAAAATACACTTGCGAGTTCAGTCCTCAAATAGTTAATTATTGGGCTACAACAAACTTAGCAGCATCAGCATGGGAGTGAGTGTGGGTGTACGCCTGTGTGAACACATTTTTGCATGTGTAAGTCTAGTAAAACTAGACATCTCTGACAAATACACTAGATAGGAAGGGAAGGCTAATCTTTCTAAACTCTGTTCTAAACTGAGTTATGGGAGCTCTTTCACTTTATTGTAATTGCTTAAAAATATTACAGTCTGTGTAAGTAGTTGCTGACTTGAACCCCAAGGGGAAAAATGTTTGAAAGAGCTATAGGCTTCCTGACATGATAATATGGGCTAAGCAACTCAGAACATTTGCAAAGTGCTATGAATTTCCTAATGTTTCTTTTGTTGGTTAATTTTAAGGTCAAAGGCTTTGGTTATATTTTAATGAATACTTGAAATTATGTTAGAATAGCAATGAAAACGGTATGTGAGGGAAATAAAATGCTAATAATGCTGATGCCATTTTTTAAACTGGATTATAGTCAAATTTGCATTGTTGAAAAAATCAGGGTGCTATTAAAAAATCAAGTGAGAAACTAAATCACAGGACAGAAGAAACTAATAACACTCTATCATAAGACGCTGTTCATATTTACAGGCACTCCAGGCATCATGTGCTTACTTTGCAACTTTGAGATGCTGAATCCTCAAGTCCATTGTGTAAGTGAAGAGGAGGAAGGGGCCAGAGCCCTGTCCGCCCTGTTGTTCTGTTTCTTCAGTAACATGTTAGGGAATGAGAAGGGATCTTGTCTTCTTACACTGGCCTTTAACTCTGACTTCAGTATGCAGCATTTTCCCCTTTTCCTTCTTACTGTGCCTTCTTCCTCTGTCAGGATACATGGGCCTTTTTGAAAATGATCTTAGGAGTTATAACTATAGACACTATTCCAATAACTACTTTATTGCCTCTCAGCTGAAAGCCCACACCCCTTTGTCTATTTTGTGATACTGCAGTTGGACCCTCAGACTTTATTCTTGCTCAGCTGGCTTCAGTTAGGCTCTGCTAACAGGGGTCCCTGGGGGGAGGTGGTAAGCCTGAGGGAGGGTGAAGAGAGTTTTCTCATTTTTGTTTTTTTCCTGTGTGGTAGCAAGCCTACTGGCATGCAGTGGGTCCTGAAGTGTCCATTCTTGCATGATTATATAGTGGTGAGTGGTCTCCAGAAAGTTTCTTCTTGATCAGAACAGTGGGTGGCACACTGCTTCAATAGTTCATCATCTCCACAGAAGTCTATGTCTCATCCTTAATGGGAAATTTCCTTCTCTCAGTTTCGAAGTTTCTCCTTTGTTGGCATGTTCCTTAGCCCTAGGGGTATGTATTAATTTTCTATTGCTGCTGTATAACAAATTACCACATGTCTAGCAGCTTGACCCTCATTCATTTGCTCACGATTAGTATTGGATTTTCTGCTCTGGGTATTGTCAGGCTGCAATCAAGGTGTCAGCTGGACGGTATTCTCATCTGGAAACTCAACTAGGGAAGAACCATCTTTGAAGCTCATGCAGGTTTTTGGCGGAATTTATATACTTGTGGTTGTATGGCTCAGGGCCCCGGTATCTAATTGACTGCTTGCTGGAGTCCACCTTCAGGTCCTAGAGGCCACTGGCAAGTCTCTACCATATGGCCCTTTCCATAAGCAGTTCACACATGGCTATTTGCTGTTGCTTTTTTTTTTTTTTTTAACATCTTTATTGGAGTATAATTGCTTTACAGTGGTGTGTTAGTTTCTGCTTTATAACAAAGTGAATCAGTTATACATATACATATGTTCCCATATCTCTTCCCTCTTGCGTCTCCCTCCCTCCCACCCTCCCTATCCCACCCCTCTAGGTGGTCACAAAGCACCCAGCTGATCTCCCTGTGCTATGCGGCTGCTTCCCACTAGCTATCTATTTTACGTTTGGTAGTGTATATATGTCCATGCCACTCTCTCACTTTGTCACAGCTTACCCTCCCCCCCCCCATATCCTCAAGTCCATTCTCTAGTAGGTCTGTGTCTTTATTCCCATTTTGCCCCTAGGTTCTTCATGACTTCTTTTTTTTTTTTTTTCCTTAGGTTCCATATATATGTGTTAGCATACAGTATTTGTTTTTCTCTTTCTGACTTACTTCACTCTGTATGACAGACTCTAGGTCCATCCACCTCACTACAAATAACTCAGTTTCGTTACTTTTTATGGCTGAGTAACATTCCATTGTATATATGTGCCACATCTTCTTTATCCATTCATCTGTTGATGGACACTTAGGTTGTTTCCATGTCCTGGCTATTGTAAATAGAGCTGCAATGAACATTTTGGTACATGACTCTTTTTGAATTATGGTTTTCTCAGGGTATATGCCCAGTAGTGGGATTGCTGGGTCATATGGTAGTTCTACTTTTAGTTTTCTAAGGAACGTCCATACTGTTCTCCATAGTGGCTGTATCAATTTACATTCCCACCAATAGTGCAAGAGGGTCCCCTTTTCTCCACACCCTCTCCAGCATTTATTGTTTGTAGATTTTTTGATGATGGCCATTCTGACTGGTGTGAGATGATATCTCATTGTAGTTTTGATTAGCATTTCTCTAATGGTTAATGATGTTGAGCATTCTTTCATGTGTTTCTTGGCCATCTGTATATCTTCTTTGGAGAAATGTCTATTTAGGTCTTCTGCCCATTTTTGGATTGGGTTGTTTGTTTTTTTGATCTTGAGCTGCATGAGCTGCTTGTAAATTTTGGAGATTAATCCTTTGTCAGTTGCTTCATTTGCAAATATTTTCTCCCATTCTGAGGGCTGTCTTTCGTCTTGTTTATGGGTTCCTTTGCTGTGCAAAAGCTTTTAAGTTTCATTAGGTCCCATTTGTTTATTTTTGTTTTTATTTCCATTTCTCTAGGAGCTGGGTCAAAAAGGATCTTGCTGTGATTTATGTCATAGAGTGTTCTGCCTATGTTTTCCTCTAAGAGTTTGATAGTGTCTGGCCTTACATTTAGGTCTTTAATCCATTTTGAGTTTATTTTTGTGTATAGTGTTAGGGAGTGTTCTAATTTCATACTTTTACATGTAGCTGTCCAGTTTTCCCAGCATCACTTATTGAAGAGACTGTCTTTTCTCCACTGTATATGCTTGCCTCCTTTATCAAAGATAAGGTGACCATATGTGCGTGGGTTTATCTCTGGGCTTTCTGTCCTCTTCCATTGATCTATATTTCTGTTTTTGTGCCAGTACCATACTGTGTTGATTACTGTAGCTTTGTAGTATAGTCTGAAGTCCAGGAGCCTGATTGCTCCAGCTCCATTTTTCTTTCTCAAGATTGCTTTGGCTATTCGGGGTCTTTTGCATTTCCATACAAATTGTGAAATTTTTTGCTTTAGTTCTGTGAAAAATGCCAGTGGTAGTTTGATAGGGATTGCATTGAATCTGTAGATCGCTTTGGGTAGTAGAGTCATTTTCACAATGTTGATTCTTCCAATCCAAGAACATGGTATATCTCTCCATCTGTTTAGCTCTTTGCTTCTTATTTGTTGAAATGATTGGCTGTGTTTCTGTCTCATGATAAGACCCTGGATGATACAGCTTTAACATTGGTGTGTCCCCCAGTGTTACCTACTAATTTAGTAGGCTCACTCATAAAGTGAAGCTGTTTCTACCCCTAAGGACCCAAAACCCTGGGCCTTGCTCTCACAGGAAGAGCTGAATATTTTACTGATGGAGTCAGAATTGCAAGAAGATTTAGGATAAAAAACACGCTCCATTCTTGACGCTTACCTAGTGTGATATAATATTGAGCTAATTTCTAATAAATGGGCTACCCTTGTGCTGGCTTCCATCCTCCTCTTTTCCCTGGAGGGCAGGCAGGACCAAGTTAGTTGGGGGTTCTGGAGGGCATATGCCCTTTCAGTGTGATGAATTAGCTATTAAACTAAATGTTTCTTGACTTTCAAAATGAGAACATTGGGATGATCCTTTAACATATTTATTTGCCTTGCTATGAAGGTAGTCAAGGTCTGCTGGATTTGTGATGTGCTAAATGAATGTTTAGCTGAAGTGCTCAGGTGGTTTATTGGTAAGGTTAGCTACAAAAATGAAGGCGTGAGGTTTTTGGAAGACAACATGACATCCATTAAATTAAATACCTATTAAATTTTCTGAATGGTAGAAGAAGATTTCTTAAAAGCCAAGAGGGAATGAAGTCTTCCAAAAAGTGAAGCAACCTGACACTTAGTTTAAGCAAGTTTTCTTCCTATTGAAAAGATTTCTTTTGACACTATTTCTGGATGTGTTTTGCAGCAATTGCAAACAGCTTGTAGATGTTGATGAAAATAAAACAAAGATGACGGAAAGGGAAATAACTAGGCTATTTCAGATACTAGAAGCTGATATCATCATTTCTCACTTTTTCTACTTGCTTTAGTTTTGCCAAAGTGGTATACATGAATCCTGCCTTGCATTTTCCCTGTATGCCTACCATACAGCCTTTCAAAAGCATTGTCTTATGAGGTTAATTAAAGGATAAATCAGTTAAAATGTATCAAAAGAGGCCTAAAAACACTGCTCAGATATACTTTGTTTTTGAAGAAAATGTATGTTTTAAGATTCTTACAGTGATTATAAGTGAAAATGATTATACATATTCAACAACAGAGCCACATTAACTCTTTAGAGAACGTGGTCAGATTCTAATCATCTTGGACCATGGGAAAAACAATGAAGTGCTAATATGAGTATAGACCTCATCTTGAATTATGAATTTTAAATTATTGAGAAACAAGCAATTCAATTTTGGCCTTGAAATATTATATTTTTAAAATAGAAGAAAATCTTCCAAATCATTAGTTTCAAGGGAGCATCCTATATCAATAAAACTTTATACAGGTTTGTTCCTCTGACTTGCTTTCCACCAATAAGATTATTTCTGAATTGCAAAGAAATGGTGAATTGATTATAAAAATACTTTTATTCAAGGGGAATATGGCTCAGAAAGCAGAATCTATCTGGCATTATTTGACAGAACCAAGAAAGATATATAGAAGTTCTTTGGAAAAGATAGACCTCCTTTGTAGTCTGGACTTACTACCCAAAGACAAAATCTTTATCAGTCTTTTGTCCAGGACCATATTATAGAGCATATTACTGATAACCCTGTGTTGGTGATTTAAATAGGAATTTCTAGTGCTGGTAAATCAGTTCAAAGTGAACATTTTAAACCTAGGACTCTTGATACATGTGTTGTAGAGTGTGCCAGCTAAGATACAATAAAGGTCCATTCCTTGGCAGGGCTTCTCTGTCCCTCATGTACCTCTTGTCCATCTGTTGTTTTAAATGTATAGAGAAGGAAAAAATAAGTACTTTATGAGCATTTGGAATTCAGATGTATAGAGGCACACCTGATGGGTATGTGGGGTTAGTTATAGAGTTGACAGAAAGCAGGTTACTAAGAGATTAGTGAGAAAAAGTTTACCATAGTAAGAGGAAGGAATCTGGCCTGAGGTGCTCAAATCGGTGGCAGGACTCAAGTTCATGGTTGTTTGGTATATAACATGGCAGCTAATATTGAAACCTGTACTCACCTAGACATCTTGCTGGGAAGTACATGCTCTTAGAAAGGAAAGTATGTCATGTATGAATTTAAAAAGCTGTCTCTACAAATCCTGTATCACTTTAGGGCCCAAGTTATTTGTTGGGTTATCTTGTTCTCCTGCCTCCATCCCCTGTTTTACATAAACAGAGATATTCTCTTTAACTTCATAGTCTGCAGACACAAGAGGAAGGATCATCAGTTTTCTAGACAGTCCGGTTTTAAGGTAGTGTTGGCAGCTTGGCCGTTGGAAGCAGAGTTCTAGCTTAAGGAGCACTGAAGAGGCAAGGGAGGTACACTGTAAGCTTGGAAGCCAAATTAACAATCAGTAAGAAATACTCATTATAGACACTTTAATGAAATTCTCCTAGGTGATTTGCACAAATACTTGGAAGAGAGAGACTCCACAAAGAATTGGGCTTCCTAATTGAGTCTGGGGGCTCAGACCATTAGATTTAGGTCTATGACACTTTATTTTTCTAATTCTAAAAATCTAGTTTTCTATTAGAAAGATTACTTTTTTTCCTATTGCAAAGATTCAGGCATAACTGTCAGGGTGACTTCATTTATATCTAAAGCTTGGTGAAATCTGGAAGGTCTTGGTTAAAATGCTCAATAACAAATCAGTTTAAAAGTCAAGAAAGGCTTAGTAAAATTATGGGAATATCTCACTTGCTCAATCAATATAGGGTAATCTGATATGAAAAATCTAATATAAAAATGAAATTAAATGTCCTGGCTTTTTAAAAAAATATCTATGTTCAAGCCAGTGAGAAAAGAACAGGCTATTTAATCAATGATATAGGAAAACAGGCCACCAACCAGAAGAAAATTAAAACGAACCCCATTTCACAGTATATACAAAAATAAATTCCAGGTAGAATAAAGATGAAAATGTAAGAAAAAAATTACAAAGTAAATTCTAGAATGCTGCAAGTATAAGTAGGTAAGGGAAAACATCTGAATCAAGGTTAAAAATCCAGGTGCTGCAAAAGTAAAGACAGACAATCAAGTAAGACTATGATTTGATTATATAGAAATGAAAAAAATTTTGACAAAGTATACTCTAAGGAAAGTTAAGAAATAAGATACCTAGAAAAAGTTGTTTGTAATGCTGATGACATATTATTTAATACAAAGAAGGTGCTTACAAATTGACAATAAAAAGACAGCTCATAGACAAAGCAGCAAAGAATATGAAAAAAAAGTGCAAAGAAGGGCAAGCCCAAATGGCCAATGAAACTATGAAATCTCAAATTCTCCAATAGTGAAATACTGGTTAAGATCACAATGAGCTCTCATTTATATCCATCAAACAGACCAAAATTTCAAATATAACTATTATAGAGGGAATGTGGGGAATAGGTATCCTCTTATATTGCTGATGGGAATATGAAGCGTTTCCATATTTTTGTAGAACTGTTTGGCAATATACAGTTGACCCTTGAACAACACAGGTTTGAAATGTGTGGGTTGCCTATATGCAAATTTTTTTCAGTAATGAATACTTTGATCCTGCGCAGTCTGTATTGGTTGAATCCATGGATGCGGAGGAACAGTGTGTGCAAAGGGCCGACTATAAGCTATATACAATATTTTCAATTGCATAGAGGGTCGGGGCCCCTAACCCCCTGCCATAGTTCAAGGGTCAACTGTATATTAAAATTTAAAAATGCATAGGTCATTCAAACCAGCAATTCCCCAATTGGAAATCTACAACATAAAAATAAATATACCAAATTTTAAGAACATGTGCAAAGAATGTTATGCCAGCATTGAATTGGAAACAAACAGTGAGTGCCATCCAGAGAGGAAAGGCTGAAAGTATGTTGAATAGCTGTATGGGAGAATATTAAAGAATTTTAAAAAGTACATTTGAACTGTACCAGCCATTCTGTGATTTGTAGTCTACCCAGGGTTATAATAGTATGGAGAAAAACATGGAAAAATTAGATTTTTAACATGGCTTTTGGAGTGAGCAGGCATGTGGGTGTAAAGAAGGTAGCTATGAAAAAAATTGAACATGTGAGGTAATTTCTTTTATATAAGATAATGGATATTATTCACATAAACACATGTCCATATATATTCATACAAACATGTATGACAGAATGATCACCAACATGTAAGCAAGCAGGGGTCACTCTGATTGGTGGGAGACCAAATAACTTTTGATTTCTTCTTTATATTTGTATATACTCTTTGAATTATTTACAATAAGCATGTATTATTTGTATAAACAACCCTATTTTCACTGCGTGAAAAAAATACGTCCAGTTTTGTGAGCAATGTTTATCATGCTTTCAATTGGTCAGAGAAAGTCAACATATAATACTCATGTCAGAAGTGGCTTTTTTGTTCTTACTTTTACTGCTTATGCATTTTTCAGTGATGATGATTTGATCTATGGAGGTTCTTACGCATGCTCATTGGAGAAGTAAAATGATAGTTTAAAGCAGAACTGTGAGAAAAATGCTTCTTCTAAGTAGATACTACATCATTTGTGAAAGTAGTTGAAATTTTAGCTTTGTATACATGACACTGTGGAAATCAGAAATTATGGGCTTTAAGTTCTTTCCCTGACATTAATGATAGAAATATAGATTATAAGTTTATTTAATAGAAAGCCTTGTAAAATTTAAAACACCAGGTTTGCCACCACTTTTTATAGTAAAAAAATTTTTTTAGTAATAATATAGTAAAAATAAAGGTTTGCCACCACTTTCCTTATAGTATAAGGAAAGAAAGATTGGAAGACATTTACATTCTGGTGACCACAGAAGTATGATGTTCAAAGAGCTGGTATCACAAAGGTCTTTGAAGACTAAACCAGGTATATTAGTCTGGGTTTTCTAGAGTAACAGAATCAGTAGGAGAATACATATATATGTATGGATTCTTTATAAGGAACCAGCTCACACAGTTGTGGAGATAAGTCCTAAGACCTGTAGTCAGCAAGCTGGATACCCTGAAGTTATGATGGACTAAGTTCCAGTTTGAGTTCAGAGGCAGGAGAAGAATGATGTTCCAGCTCAGAGACAGGAAGAGGAAGTGAATTTTCCCCTAGCCTGTTTTATTCAGGCCTCCAACAGATTGGGTAAGGCCCATCCACACTGGGGAGAGCAATCTGCTTTGCTCAGAGTACTGATCCAAATGTTAATTTCATCCATAAACACCCTCACAGACATACCCAGAATAATTTTTAACCGAATATCTGGGCACCCTGTGGCCTAGTTAAGTTGACAGATATGATTGTTCATCACACAAGGCTTACTCTGGGCTTTGGCTTTGGCCTTTCTCCGTTTAAATCTTGATCACACTAATTTACTGTGTGATCTTACATAAGTTACTTCATCTCTTTATACCTCAGTTTCCTCATCTGTAAAATGTAAGGATTAAATGAGATAGTTCATGTAGTTCTTAGAGCATTGCTTGGCTTTTTCCAGGCACATAATATACTCCAGCTGTTATTATTATCGTTATTATTACTATGATTTTTATCATTGTCATTTACAAGATCCTTACCCTATACAAGACTTGGAAATGTTGTAGTTGAATCACTAAACTTATAAACTGCATTTTTTAAATAAGAAACTATGTTTCTGTACCTAAGCTATGAACTATATTTTATCAGATTGAATTTACTTACTTCTATTGTAAAAAGACCTCATTATTTTTGTGTTGATTTATCCCACCACTGTACATGCTGTAGAAAACTTTGCTGGCTAGAAGAACTGAGATCCACTGGGTTTAGCTTTCTTTTTGCAGAATGGCAAGATGCAATTAAATAAATCACACCTCCAAATTATTCAAATCCTAATATGACAGAAATTGTGGTTTTCCCACAATACTAAATCATGGGGGGAGTATAGGACAGCAGATGGAGTCAGGGGAAATTAAATTACTTGGCTGAATTATTGTTACTATAATAAAACACTAAAACATTGTTGATTTAATATCATGATGTTCAATGTTGAGATTATAAATGTACCTGTGATTTCAATTACAACTTTATTACTGGTATCAGTAATAAATGGAGGCTCTGGAATCAGGTCATGTGGGTTCAAATCCTGGTTTCTTTTAACTGCCAACTAGTAACACTAGGCAAATTATTAACTTCTCTAATACGTCCTTTCCTTATCTGTAAAATGAGAATAATAATACCTTTGTTGTATCTTGTAAGATTTAAATAAAATAATCCATGTAATTACTTTGAACAGTGGCTGTAACATGGTAAAATGCTCGAATGTCTTCTATTATCTCTATTACTAATATTGATGTTATTGTTGTTATTCCTCTGTTCCCATTTTCTTTCAGATTACTGTATCTAACTGCCTCCTAAATATAGCTACTTTCAGGCCCCATGGATATTTCAAATTTAGCATATCTAAAAGTAAGCATATTCCTTCCTCTCCTAATTTTTTCCTCATATCTCAAAAAATGATTCACTCTGACTTGTTGCCAAACCAGAGACGCAGACATCATCCTATAACCTCTTTTACAATCACCAGCTAGTTGCCAATCAAGGAGACTCTTACTGCCTTATGGTCTTCTTAAATCTTTTGCTGGTTCTTTCCCAAAGCCAGTGCCTTGATCCCATCTGAAGGTCTAGTATTCAGGCCTGACTCTAGTCTGAACACCTGTGAACCCTTGACGATGCCTCCAAGGTATTGTTGCACTAAACCTGAAATGGCTAGATAGAGTTCAGGATTTGATTCAAACTCTGAATGGACACCTAGTCTTTTATATTGTCTCTTCTCCTGCCATTGCCTGTAGTGTAGCCATAGGGTGGTCTGGAAGATCTTTGCACATGCAGTGTTATTCCTCTTTCCTCACTGTCTAACTACCATTTCCTTTTCTTTAAAGCTCAGTTCAAGTGTTGATCCCTCTGGGAAGCCTTTTTAAATCTCTTGTACGATTTTCAATTTCTCTTTTCTGTGTGTCCATAGTGTCTTGTGAAAACTTTTATCAGAGAACTCATGGTGCAGATTGTTATAGCCAGTTTGAGGACAGGAACCGTGACTTTTATGATCTTGTATCTGAAACGTAGGTGTGAAAAAATCTCGCCTAGTATGAAGAGAAATCAAAACAATTGTGACCTTGAGGTTTTTCTCTGGAAGGGGCAGAGAATCAATATCCTGGGTCCCATCCCCAACTTTCTTCCTTACAGGAGCTGGTCATGTACCATTGATAGGAAAGGGAAGAGCAGACACTTTGCCTTAATTTGACCTTGAGCACTACCTAGGAATGTGGGAACTCATGAAACTTAAAAAGAAACGGTAATTTCAAAGCATTTTTGTATTCATAAATGTGGGTATGGTGGGTAGATAGCTCTTTTGTATATAAGAGCCATTTGTACCTTTTTGTTTCTGAAGTATAACCTCTATAAAAGGAAGATAGATTGCTCTATTAACACAACTCAGAAATAATATTTACAGTATTTCTGTAAAAGGACCTCTTTAGGCTAGACTTCAGTAATGTGCACATTATGAGAGATGACGAGGTGGGGTCTCTTTTGGGGATTTCACTCCACTCTAGGTGCTACAATTATTGTGCTGCCTGAAAAACTAAAAGATAAATTTAAACCTAGACTGGCATCCAAGTTTACTGTTTATCAGCATTATTATTTGATTTGGGAATGTATATAATCAGATTTGACATCTACAATTAACTTGTAGACTCCTACATCTTTTTTTTATATTACTTACTTTTATAAAGATAGTTTACCTGCTAAAGGATTGGTTTCTTAGCATGGAAAATAGAAAGTAACCACAAGATATTCTTAACTAAATAATTGTGGGTCTTTTCACTAAATGATACTGTCTTTTGCACAGGAATCCTAGGATAGGATCACATGAGAACACTTTCCTCCACAGGAAAGGGTATAAAACAGCCCCAACAGCCCCAACGCTCTTTTCTCAGTTCTTCCTTGGGTTAGACATCTCTCTGGCTATTTATCAGAGTCCTTAGTAAATTAATAGTCTCTTCTTCTGAAGAGACTTCCCTTACCATTCCCACCCCTCATGTCACTAAATGTGAAATCTTCCCTGGGATTAGAGTAAAACTAGGTCTCCCTCCAGGCACAGAAAATGTGTATTGGTAAATTCTGCCTGCCGTTTTATTCCACAAAAGCAGAATAATGTTCACATCATTTGTTGAGTTTCCTGTAAATTTAGATCTAATTTGTTAGGTACAGAATATATCCATGGTAATCTTTGTGGCGATGCTATTGGATGATACTTTTTATCACTTCAGTGACTAGTCAAAGTCTGATAATAAAACCGTACTCAAGATTTAAAAGAGACTCTTTCTAAGCAGAGAATAAGAGTGTATGGAGTCATTTGGCAAGAAAACCAAAAGAAAACTAAAGAAAGCAAAAAATAAAAGTTAGTTGGAGCTTGAAAACTGAACTACAATTTATAGTAAAATTCTTCAGTAAAAGAGAATGCATGTGTGTGTGGGGGGAAACCAAATATCGGCAGATAGATTCTTAGAAGGAATGGCTCTAAAGGACAAGGCTCAAGGACATCAAGCGCTTTGAACTCTCACTTCCCAAAGAGGGAGCAGAATAACTGCTTTGCCACTCCAACTATCTGGCCTGAATATTTTATGGAGATTAGTAGTTATTAAAATAGAATACTTTAATTTTTTTTTATTACAAGGTTCTTTTTTCTTCCTGAACAAATATTATTTTAAAAATTTTCTTTTGCTTTGGTAGATTGTGCCTTTTATACAAATCAGTCAACAATTCAGCAACCTAATAGTAACTTTTCTTCACCTTTCCAAAGAAGATATTTACTCTTTCTCTATTTGTACCTACTTAAGGTTTTGTGTGTTAGAGAATGATGCTTATGTTCACTTTTGGTATCTTCTTTGGAATGGAGGGCGCTCCACTGATGCGATCTCCTGGCCTCTCCACACCCACTTCCCCCTGCAATTCACTCTGGCCTGAGACGAAAGAGTGACTTATCTGACTGGTAATGTTAGGAAGAATAAACTGGACATGCATAGTCCAGCTTTCTTCTTCTTTGTCTTAGGAGTAAGGTCCTTGCAGGAAGCAAACTTTCTTCTCCTGTGGTGATGGGCACTGCTGGCATGACTGATGACCAGCATGTCAGTAATGGGGGACAGAGTATAAATCTTCACATATCAGGGGCTAACAGATGTAAAGTCACATCCTCTATCAGTAATAAAAAAGATAACTTGGTCTCAATCTGCACTCCCTTTTTCTCTCCTCTATTTGTTCAGAACCTGTGTGGGGAAGGATACACTTTACTAGGTCTTCTAATTGATAGTAACATTTGGTGCGGGGACCAGGAGTATGGAGAAATAAAACAAGAGTGGAATCTCTTGAGCAAAATATACATAGGTAGACTCCCGTGTTTTGAGACTTTGAGCTTCAGTGTGGGTATAGGGCGTTTTGACATTGGTGGTTTGTAGAAGCTTCTATTAGTTCCTTGGAGAAAAACTGTCTATTGACTTTTATCTGCTGTGGCCTGAACAAAGGCTTTAATTCAGCTGCAATGACAGCTTGTCCTGCACTGGTAACTATCGCTTCTGGTGGCTTGGTATGTGGCGGAGGGGCTAGTTTTATATTGTTAGACAGTATTCCATGCAGGCAATGAGGAAGCTGAGTGAGTGGCCTCATCAGAGGAAAATGGGAGGCTATGAAAGTAACTTGGGGAGGCACAGAGGCCTTAGTAAGAAGATAGCTGATGCAAGGATTAAACTACAGGCAGTGGACAACCTCAGGGCAAGCACTGCTAAGACTTACTACACTCCTGCAGCTTTTCCAGGGCAATGACTTGATTGTAGGAAAGGTGCTTTTTGTAGGTCTTTAAGGAGTTGATGAACTGGAAAAAAAAATTTTTTTTTAAATAGCAAAACAACTGAGTTGGGAATCTGATACAAGGTATTTGAAAGATTATCAGTTAAAACTGTTACTGTTACAGGCAGCACTTGCTCCACTGTCCCAAATTTCATTAAGAGCCAGGTAGGTATCTGTGCAACAGCTGAACTGGGCCTAAACTTGGATTCATGTGGTTTGTACATAAGTGTAAGTGTTTTTTCCCCTACCATATGGTCTCAAGTTGGCATTAGTTTAATTAATTATATATGTGGGGAAAATTTTTCCTAGGAGGCAAAATTCTTACATCTAAGCTGTCGCATAGAAAGAAGTTGTAGAAACAGCCACTGTGGCTCAGGACTGAACGTAAGCTCAGGAGAGAGTGTGAGTCACTGTGTAGAGCTGACATGCACATGATTATTCAAGGGCAGGAAATACAGGACCCAAAGGAGAAGGGGGCACAAAGAGTTTAGACAGAAATTGTAAATGCATAGTGCCAAAATCAAGTTCTTCCTGGAATTTAACCCAGTTGAGTTTACAAATTTTAGATTATGGGATCTGAAACAAAGAACATTTTCTCTTTCTCACAGACAATGCCGAGTTTCTGTCATGGTTCAAGGCAACATTAAAAGTTCTGGAAACTGAATTTTGCCTGGTCTGTTCCTGCTCCTAAGGGCAAGGAAGTCTTTCACCATAAGAATGATATTATCTATAGGTTTTAAAGATGCCCTTTGTGGGGTTTAAGAAATTCCTTCTTTCCGAGTTTTCAGAACTTTTATCTGAATGAATGTTGAACTTTGCCAGAGACTTTTTCTATTCCATTCATGTGATTTTTCTTCTTTCGTCTGTTGACATGGTGGGTTACATTGATTGATGTTTGAATGTTGAACCAACCCTGCATTCCTGGGATAAACTGCACTTAGTTTATGCATTATCCTTTTCATATACTGAAAATTTCAATTTGCTAGTATTTTAATGAGAATTTTTTGTGTTGTTCATGATTAATATAAATCTACAGTTTTTCTTTTTTCTTTTTCTTTTTTTGGTAACGTCTATCTGCTCTTGGCATTAGAATAGGATGAGTTAGGAAATAGACACTTCTCAATTTTCTGGGAGAGTTTTTGTAGAATTAGTATTTCTTCCTTAAATGTTTAATAGAGTTCATAAGTTAAGACATCTTGCTCTGCTGTATTCTACAAATCCAATTTTAAAAATAAATATAGGGCTGGCTATTTAGGCTTTTTCTTCATAAGTGAGCTTTGGTAGTTTTTGTTTTTCATGGAATTTGTCAGTTCATTAAACTTGTTAAATTTTTTGGCAAAAAGTTCTCAAAATATTCATATTATTCTTTTACTATTTGTAATGTCTATGGCAATGATGTATCTCTCATTCCTAATATTGGTAATTCATATACTTTTTTCCTGATCAGTGTGATGACAGATTTATCAATATATTGATCTATCAAAGAACTAGCTTTGGGTTTCATTGATATTTTTCCTTAATTTTCCTGTTCTCAATTCGATTGATTTTTTTCTTTATTATTTCCTTCTGCATATGTTGGGTTCAATTTGCTCTCTACTTTCTAGTTTATTAAGGTGGGAACTTAGATTATTGACTTGAAACTTTTGTCTTTCCAATATCATCATTTAAGGCTATACTTTTCCACTAAGCCATTTTTAAACTGCATCCTGAAAATATTGATATTTCATTTTAATTCAGGTCAAACTTTCAAATTTTCCTTGTGATTTTCTGTTTGATCTATGGGTTATTTCAAATTAAACTGTTTAATTTCCAAATATTTGGGAATATTCCAGGCATCTTTATGATTTCTAGTTTAATTCCATTTTAGTCAAAGAATATATTTTGTATAATTTAAATTCTTTTAAATAGCTATGACACAGAATATGATCTATCGTGGTGAAAGTACACTTTAAAAGAATGTTCATTCTGTTGTTGGATTGAGTGTTCTATAAATGTCAATTAGGTCAAGTTGGTTGATTGTATTGCCCAAGTCTTATATAATCTCCCTGATTTTCTGTCTCCTTCCTCTATCAATTGCTGAGAAAAGTGTTGAAGTATCTAAACATAATCATGAATTTGTCCATTTCCTTTTTTTAGTTACATCAATTTTTGCTGAATATATTTTGAAGATCTGTTGTAGATGCATACACATTTAGGAGAGTTATATTTCTTGGATGACTGATCCTTTCATTGTTATATAAGATTCTATTTATCCCTTATAATATTACTTTTTTCAGAAGTTTACCTTTTCTGATATTAATATAGCTACTCTAGGGTACTTGTTTGTGTTTTCATATTTTCTGTCTTTTAACTTTTTACTTATTTTCATATTTTTCATTCTTTTAATTTGCGTGTTTATGTTTAAAAGTGAATTTCTTTGCCCTTTGCTTTTGGTTTTTAGAAGTTTGAAAGTGATATATCTAGGTGTTCTCTGTTTGATGTCTATCCTGCTCTATTTTCTGAACTTCTTGGATCTGTGATTTGATGTCTGCCATTAATTTTGGAAAACTCTTGGCCATCATTTATTCAAATATTTCTTTTGCTTCACTCTTCTACTTATGGGATTCCAGTTACATATATGTTGGCCCATTTGATTTGTTCCACAGATTTTGGATGATTGTTTTCTTTGTTGGTTTTTGTCTTTTTCTCCCTTTCTTTTTTGGATACTTTCATTTGATCGATCTACAAGTTCACTAATTTTTTCCTTGGTTGTGTTGAGTCTACTGATAAGCTTATCGAAAACATTCTTTGTCTCTTTTACTGTGTTTATCTGGCATTTCCATTTAATTCTTATAGTTTCCATCTCTTTGCTGAAATTACCTTTTGATCTTACATTTTTTTTATCCTTTCCACTTAAGCTTTTAATCTAAAAATAATAGTTTAAAAATTTCTTTGAGTCTGGTTCTGTTGACTGCTTTGCCTGTTGAAAGTGTGTTTATTTTTATTTCTTTGTATGTCTTTTATTTTTATTGTGTAAGAAGTCAGACACTGTGTAGAACTCAAGTAGAGCCTGAGATAAATGCTTTTTATTCCTAGAAATGGGCATACATTTCTTTATGCTTGCCTTTACTGTGGGGGTTGAGTCAGTCTATTTGGGAACTGACCTGGGTTTAGCTTTAATTGCTGCTGTGGATACCCTTAGCTTACCACAATCTTCAAATTCCTCTAGTGGAAATTCCTTTTGTTTTTTGGTAGGGCTCTTTGTCTGTAGGTTTTTCTATGTGTCTGTTTTATACTCAGATTTAGACCATTCCTTTGTGCTGTGCTTCAGAGAAGTTCTCTACGTATTTGCCCCACTGTAAGCAATAGCTTCTTATTATTTGGCTCTTAGCGGTATAGTGATGTGGGTGGGTTATGTTTTCTATCGTTTTGATTATGCCTCAGTCTTAGGTAGGCAATATTTCCCTGGATCTTGATGGAAGGTCCTTCTAGTGATCCCTCTCCTTACCCAGGTCACTTATTTTTCTGTTCACTTCCCTCAATGTGATTAGTCTTTATTAAGGTTCTTTTCTCCCCCTCTTCCAAGTCATTTAAGGCTTTTGATCTGTAGGAAGATAGTGGAAGGAACTGAGTAGGGTTTTGTACCTCTCCCACAGTGGCTAATATCCATTTCACCCAGGCCTCTACACCATATGCATAGGCTCTCTTAGGAGACAGCCTCATCAATTTTTTTGTGAGTATCTGGGAGGTCCCGGAAGACAATCCTCCAAGGGGATGTGTATTTCCCTGGTGTCTGTGGCCCTCAGGAATTCTATCCTCTTACTACCTCACACAGCATTTAGCAATTCATTAAAAAGTATAGTCGAATTCTTACTGGTGCCTGGAGGTATCTGCTCAAGTAAAGTTTCACTCCCATCCCATTTCTCCAAGGAGTCACCTGTCTTTCCTTAGATTTCTGGTTTGTTAGTTACCTAACCAATAATTTCTTAGTTATCAGCTCTTTAACGGGTTCAAGATAATTGTGAATATCCAGATTGTCTGGCAGGTTTTTTGTTGTTGTTGTTAAAAGTGTGGAAACAATGCTCTTTCCAGCTTTCTATATCCTGAGTAAAATCCAGAAGTCCTACTTTTATTTCTTGTTGTGAGATCTCTAAATATATTACCAAGGAGATTGTTTATTCATCCATCCATCCGTCCATACATCCATCCATCCACATATTTCCAGAGTGCCTGTTGTTTGTGTGTGGAGAACACAAAGGTCAATCAAACAAATAGACACTTCCTCAAACATTTTGAAACCAGCTATTCATTGTTCTAGAGTGACTTCAGGTTAGTTCTGACCAGAAAGAACAATGATTATCTTAATCTGAGTAATTGCTAGACCTCTTTTAGAGGAAAGCAGTTTTTACATACCTTCAAGTATTATTGTTTTTGAAATACATTAGAAACTGTTCTATAAAAAATGGCTTTTAGTAGCAAATTATAATTCTAGATGTAAAGTTTATATTTTATAACTGGTAAAATAATTTTAAAAGATTTTCATTAGATTGAAAACACAAAAAAGTTCTTATAGACCTTGTTGACCTTTAATAATCTTGCATCACCAGCCTGAGAAATAGTAGACTAAATTAATTTCAGGAACTTCTTTCTAGCTTTGTTATTGTCTGACTATATAGCGAAAGAATGAATGGGTGGGGAGTAAAGAATGAGTATAATGTTTTGAACATCAAAGCTCTTTCTAATAATAAAAGAATTACCTTTGTTCCCTTAGTCATAAAGTGGCATTTTTAGTCTGGCTAGGTGAATGATGTTTGAATTAGAATTTATTAAGACTGTAGTGCCTATCAATATTAGCAACAGGTCCAGAAACATGGGCTGGCAAGGAAGGAAATAATGGTGCTATCAAGTTGTTATTAACTCTGTTAGCAAAATAGCAGTGTTATCAATGGTACTGGGAGAATTGGAGGTCAAGAAAATGGTATCAATAGACCCGTCAAAGCACAGTAACATAGTAGCGATCTCAGGAGCATTATAAACAGCACATTTGAATGACAGTGTTATCTGAAAATATTGTTAACCATGCTTTTGAATGACAGTCGTCTCTATGGCATTATAAGTGGTAGAGTTGAATGACAGGGCCGTTACGGATACTGTTAACAGGAATAGATGAGCATGAAACAGTTTGGAATTCACGTTCAACTTGATGATTCAAGTTTGTTTACACAGATTCTTGAGTAGAAGTCTTAAGAGAATTGGTTCAAACCTTTTAAAATACACCTAAAAACTACAAGAGACATTTTAACCACTGTGAAATATCACAAAACTGATAGTCATTTATCCTGTCACCTTATGTTCTCTGAGACACTTGAACATGTTGTCAAAGTACTGTATAGAATCTACATCCTTTGCAACAAGGCAATCAAGATTGTTCTCATACTAGTTCTGCTCATATGTTATTGTAGGACTAGATAGAGAGGGTATGACTGTCCTTAGGGAATACTATGAAACAATGTTACATTTGTTGAAAAGTTTTGTCCAAGTAGAAAACAAAAGTAAGAAGGGAGGCTCTTTTTATCCATTTCTTTAAAGGATCTATTGTTACGAAATCCAACTCTCTGTTGCATAAAGCTTTCAAGTAGTGAAGAGGACTGGTGGAGGGTTAGGGCAGGACTAAAAAATTCCTCAGACAGAAACACATAGAAAAAAGGCAAAGTGAGGTGGGGAGTAGAACTGGGAAGGCCTAAAAACATTCTAGGGAATATTAGAGTTCAGGAGTGGAGTGGAGCATTAGTCAGGAGGAAAAGGACATTGGCTATGGTGGGATAATGTATAGCATCTATCAAAGATTGTGCATGTACATATGTGAGATGATTAGGAGTTGCACTGAAGGAAAAGTATTCTATGATATGGATAATGAGTAGTACCCAACAACAAAACTAGATTATTTCATTGTCCGAACATAATACTCTTTAAATTCATTTGTGATTTATTTATCCAAGTGCTCAATTACAACATTTGGAATGAATGAGGCATTTAGAACAAAGGGGGGGAGGAGGAAAGTGTATTTTTCTTGTTATAGTACTGTGGAAGGGGGGTCCTACTTATATTGAATGCTTTATGGACTAAGGATGCTAAATGTCTTGCCATGTGTAAGATGGTACAAATGACGAAGAATTGTCTTTCTTTAAATGAGAAACACTGGGACCAGGGTAACAGTAAGCCCATTTAAAATAATGGTAAACTATATGATTTGTTCAACAATAAGCACGTGTTTTTGTTCAGTTCTTATAATCTGTTCCTCAGGCATGTGGTCATCTACAGAAAAGAATGCCAATCTCTTTGTAGTTTGACAAATTAGGAGAAAAACAGATTTTCTGTTTATAGTGAGTTTGAATCTAAGGGTATAATATAATCTATCATGCTCTAAAACACTTGCCTTTCTATTTTATACCATTGGATAAGTACACAACTTTGAATTTGTCTTGAAATAACATAAGCAGATCTAAATTTCAATTATAAAGAATTAACAAAATAAACTTCTCAACAATCACAAGAATTTTGTCTCAATATATATGTGTTGAATTTAAGTCTGTCCTTTAGGGGATAATAAGAAAAGAAATAACTGGAAATTGGTAATAGAAACTACCATTGAATAGATATTAGAGACACAGAGGATTTATCAGAAGCCCTTGAGAAAGCAAAGAAGAATATGAGGGAAATTAAACTATTGTTTTAGAACCACACTCATATTGTATCCAATAGCAAGGATGGAGGTGGATACGTATTATATTGATAGAACAAGAACCTGCAGAGGGTAGAATTATCACCTCTTTTATAAAACCAGAAAGGCTTGAGTGTTTAGGCAGAACACAAATGCCTATTAAATACACCTGTTATTTATAAAAAAGTGGTAGAATTGCATAAGCTGATGGGTTCCAGAATCTTGGGGCAAAGGGGTATATTGACCCTCATAAGTTTCTCATGAGAAGTTATACTAAAAAAGAAATGAAGTGTACATTGCACCTAATCTTTCATTTAAAATGCTTAACCAGACCCTTATATGGTCATTAGTTAGTAAGCATCTTCAGTTTGTGGCAGTAAACATAGAAATATTAGAGTCTGTAGGGTTGCTCCAGTCCTTATGTCCCTAACCTCCATCCTCCTTAAGAGTTTATGTTCATTAACTTAATTTTGCTGTTATAGTTTTTAATAGAACTGAGTTGAGTATTTTAATACTGTTCACTTTTTGCTTTTCACTAATTAGTCATATGCATGATATATATTACAAAATATTCTAACTTTTCAGTAATTATTCATCTGTATAGTGTATATCATTTTCCATTTCTTATAACATGCTATTTTAGGTGCTGACTTAAAATTATATAAAATAACTACCTTTTGAGGCTTACTATGTACAGGTACTTTACATACATTATTTCTAATTCTCCTAATAACACTGTTTTTCCTAGTTTAGAGCCAATTCCTAGCTTGTAAGGGAAATGTGTGGAAGATCTGGGCCTCAAAGATCCAAGGTTTTACTACACTATTTGCGCTGTACTATTAGTCATGAAACAAAAACTATTGGGTTTGAACAGAGAAGACTATTGGGTTTGAACCCTTTGAACAGAGAGAGCTATTGGGTTTGAACGCTATGCATGACTAGAATAAAGGATTCATTATAGGAGCTTGACCTTACACACCGTGGGAGCTGGTCAAACACTCGATGTAAGGCTATTTCTTCTGTATCTGGTGTTGCAGCTGAAGACAACAGTTAGAAAGTTGGGAACAGAAGATGCATGTGAAGTGGGGTTGAACAAGAATCAACTGGAGGATGATTTGGATTGCATTATGATAAATTGGAACCTGCATCTGTCTCTTACCACCTTCAAGCCTGCAGTTTCAGTGATGCCAGTGATCTGTGCAAGAAGCAAGCACACTTGGTTCAGAAGCTGCACGTGCACATGCACCAGGATTGGGAGAAACTGAAGGAGGAAATCTAAAGGGAACTGGAGGAGCTGCTGGTGCAGGTGCAACTCCAAGACAAAGTGAGCAAGTAGGTCAGTGATGTCTTTGTGAGCTGGAGCTGCAGCAATGCAAGACCTTGCACTAGACCTCTGAGTGAAAACATGGCTGCTCTCCTTCGCTTCTGTCTTCCAAGCCTTGTGCAGATGTCTTCTGTGGCCAGTCCTGAGCCAGAGCCTCACCAGGGACAGGAAATCTGAGAAACACAAATTCCAGCTTAGCTACATTGACACAGTACAAAGCCAGCACATTTAGTTGTAGACATGACTAATTTTCTTGCAAGAAAATTATGTGGAAATATGTTAAAGAAATGATACCTTGAATTTTCACACATTTATTTTTCTCTGCTTACTACATGGTTATGTCTCAGTCTACTAGGCAAACAGGTGTGTAGTAATATTTTTTTCAGGAGAGAAAGAGAATGATTCAGTTTTGTTTACTATCTATAATATCTTTTTTATTTTACATAAGGGAAGCCAAAATGGTGCAATTCATTGACGAAGGTTTCAAAGTATTGAAAATTCTATTTGAAACATTTTGTAACTCAAACTAGAGGTATGTATAATTCTAATGAGTTCGGCACAAATGGAGAAAATGATAATGAATATCCCTAGAGAAGAGAGTTCGCGCAGTTGTTTTTGTTCTACTCTGTGGTTGCAGTCTCCAAATATAAGCAGGAAGTTTCTGTAAGGAGTCAAAGTGCCCTAATAAAAACATTTTAGAAATGACACTTTAATACAAAGAAATGAATCTAATGAATTCTAAAGAAAGGGATATAATGTTTCTATCCACAGGCACCTTACCTTGTGGTATATATAAAGGAGTTAAGATTAAGAATATAACTAAAAATTTCCGTATGCCAAATGTTTGTATGGAAATGGAAAAAGTCAGCTAAGAGCATACATAGCATTTATATGGATCAAATCCAGAGATGGTAACAACCGTTGTGTGTCTCTTGCATGTGACAGCACCATATTTTAAGGACGCCATATTACAAGGATATTCTTAGGAGTCTTAGGGCATCATAGCTATTCTAAAGGAGAAACTTTCATTGATTTTTTAAAAAATTATTATTAAAGTCATACTTATTGAAGAAACTGTAGAAAACACAGATATGCAAGAAAAATATTCCAGTAGTATCAGTTACAGGAGAATTCATTTTCTATTTTGGGTAACAAATTACTCTAAAATTTAGCAGCTTAATACAACACACATTAATTATCTCAGTATTTCTGTGGGTCAGAAATTTGGGCACGACTTAGCTGAGTTCTCTGCTTCATTGTTTGTTACAAGGCTGTAATCAAGGTGTTGGTCCAGGTCTGTGTGCCCATCTGAAGGCTCTACTTGGGAAAGATCTGTTTCTATACTCACTCAGTGGCTGTTGGCAACATTCAGTTCCTAACAAGCTGTTGACTGGAGGCTCCCCTCATTTCTTTACCACATGGTCCTCTCCCACATAGCAACATGCTTCCTTAAAGTATGCAGGCTAAGAAAGCAATGGAGTCTGCCAACAAGATAGAAATTACAAATGTTTGTAACTTAATCACAGAAGTTACATACCCTGAGCAATGCTATTTTCTAGTTGCTCAAAAAAAGTGGTTACATAATATAATTAATATCAGAAGGCAGGGGTCATTGGACCATATTGGAGGTTCTCTACCACCATTAATTCTCAGTCAACGTTCGGCCAGAGACAGAACCACTGGGAAATGTAGCTTAGCCCAGATGAGTTGCTACATTACAAAGCCATAACAGGCTCACTGTTCTAACACAAATTTCCTATCTCATCGACTTAATAAAGATTTATTTTTTGCTCTCTTTTCAGGATGATGCAGTCATTGGAGCAGGGGCTCTGGTCCCAGGATCCTTCCATCCAGTGGCTTCACGAGAGGACATTCACAACTACCCAGAGGTAATAAATTTTGTCTTCTGAAAGACATCTTTGCAACTCTATTCTCATTTTCTCTCTCTTGTCCCACTCACCCCATTCCTCCCTCCTTCTCAACATGCATAAACACGTACACAAACACAAATAGGTGTATTTATATGTGGTATTCTATGATTTTTTAACCTGCTTTATTTAATAGCATCATTAAGATATCACTGAAATCTTTCTGTGGATACACACACACATATCTGTGGAATAATCATAAATTTAAATATTTATTTCTATGGATTTCAGTAGTTTCTAAGCATACTTCTATCATTGTACATTTAAGTTGCTTCCAGTTTTTTAATTAACTCTAAGACCTTATTCCTTTAGTTTAATTGCTAGAAGTGAAATTACTGAGTAAAGGGTTTAAATATGTTTAAACTTTCAGTAGGAATTAGCAAAAATATTATCAATTTACATTCATATCAGTAATGCATGAATGTATCTATCTATGCTAATGCTGGGGATTAACTTATTATAAATACTTGCTAATTTGTATTGAAAACCATTTCTTAATTTTCATTTTTTAATGTAGCAAATCTTTTCTTTGAGTGGGAGAAGTTGTATTTTTACTTGTCAATTCATACCCTTTATCATATATTTATTGGAAAAAATGTTTCATAATTTCCAAGAGTGCTTCCTATATTAATGATAATACTTTTCATGCATGTATTTTTAAAGTCATTAATAATCTTTTGATTATAAGAACCTCTAGTTGGTCCCTATAAAGATGCTGGTAAGAATATTACTTGTTTTGAAACTTGTGGGTTCTTTTGGAGTAACATATATTTTTGTGTCATGTGTTAATGATTCAAATGAAGTCCACTAGTTATACCCATCAAATCTTCATATGGATTGTAGTGATCTTATGTCTAGAGTTTGCAAAATTAACTACTTGCAAGTACTATTTAATAGTACTTACCTCCTATCCCAAATCTAGAATTGATGCAGCCATTTCATTAAAGGACTCTCTACCACCCCAAATTTATGTCCCTTACTTTAAAAAATATTTTATTTTGAAAAACTAATTGTTTTACAGAAGAGTTGCAAAGATTGTACAGACATTTCCTGTGTTCCCATCACCCAACTTCCTCTCATTTTAACATCTTGTATAACCATAGTTCAATTATTAAAACTAAGATCTTAACATTGGTTAAGATCGGTTCCTCTTTTCTCCCTTTCTGTACTCTGTTAGAAGTGAAACACTAATTTGAGCTCATTCTCAAGGTGAAAGGAATTAAGATCTTCTCCTGTAGGGAGGAGTATCAAAGTATTTGTGGACATATATTAAAACCATCACAGTAATGAATACATTTTTTGGCTAGATACTTTGCAACCAAGCAAGTATTCGTTTCTCTTTAAGCCATTGTTCAGTACTTGTAGCAATCCTTGGTAGATCATGCTATACCAATTATTTTGTGATATTCTAGTGGTGATTGTCTATTTTCCTCATTTATTCTGTGCTCATTAATTAGAAGCAATAGAAATTGCTCATTAATTAGAAGCAATTAGAAATTCTTCTTTAAGGAAGAATTGTCCCTTTCCCCCCTATTTATTCACTTATTTATTCAGTCATTTATATCAATATTGAATTATAAATTTTTTCTTTGGGTTATAATCCAATAGTGTCATTATTTTGCTGCTCAAATTATTTTAGCTTTGGCATTGAGTGCTCTTTCAGGTTGGCTCCTATGTCCCTTTTGACATAACTCTGCCCTATAAAAATATTTTTAGCACATTTTTATTTTTAGGTACCACAGAATGCTCCAGGCTCATCTTTTAAACTTTTTTATAGTATTTATAAGACCTTTTAAATTAGTCTTTTCATTAAACATTTTTATTTATTTTAAAATTGATGTATAATATAATATATTGGTTTCAGGTGTACAACACGATTTGATATAAATAATTGCAAAATTATCACCACAAGTCTAGTTAACATCTGTCCCCATACATAGTTACAAAAATTTTTTCTTGTGATGAGAACTTTAAAGATTTACTTTTAGCAGTTTTCAAATATACAATAGAGTATTATTAACTATAGTCACCATGCTGTACATTATATCCCATTGACCTATTTATTTTCTAACTGAAAGCTTATACTTTTGACCTCCTTCACCCATTTTGCCAATCACCCCTACCCCTGCACCTCTGTTTGCATTTTTTTCTTTCTTTAATTTAATTTTTTTATTGAAGTATATTTGGTTTATAAAGTTGTGCTAATTTCTGCTGTACAGCAAAGTGACTCAGTTATACACATATATATGTTCTTTTTAAAATATTCTTTTCCATTATGGTTTATCCCAGAAGATTGGATATAGTTCTCTGTGCTACACAGTAGAACCTTGTTGTTTATCCATTCTGAATGTAATAGTTTGCATCTACTAACCCCAACCTCCCAGTCCATCTCTCTCCCAGCCCCACCTCGCCCCCATTGGCAATCACAAGTCTGTTCTCTATCTGTGAGTTTGTTTCTGTTTTGTAGATAGGTTCATTTGTGCCATATTCTAGATTCCACGTATAAGTGATATCATATAGTATTTGTCTTTCTCTTCTGACTTCACTTAGTATGATAATCTCTAGTTACATCCATGTTGCTGCAAATGGCATTATTTCATTCTTTTTTATAGCTGAATAGTATTCCATTGTATGTATGTGTGTGTATATATATATATATATATATACACACACACACACACACACACACACACACACACACACACACACACACACACACACACCACATCGTCTTTATCCGTTCATCTGTCGATGGACATTTAGGTTGTTTCTATGTTGTGGCTATTGTGAATAGTGCTGCTGTGAACATAGGGGTGCCTGTATCTTTTTGAGTTATAGTTTTGTCCGGGTATATGCCCTGGAGTGGGATTGCTGGATCATATTGTAATTATATTTTTAGCTTTCTGAGGAACCTCCATACTGTTTCACTAGTGGCTGCACCAACTGACATTCCCACCAACAGTGCAGGAGGGTTCCCTTTTCTCCACACCCTCTCCAGCATTTGTTATTTGTAGACTTTTTAATGATGGCCATTCTCACCGGTGTGAAGAGATACCTCATTTTAGTTTTGATTTGCATTTCTCTAATAGTTAGTAATGATGAGCATCTTGGTTTCTTCTGGAGGCTCTAAAAGAGAATCTGTTCCAAGCTTTTGGTGGTTGCAGTAATCCTTGGTGTCCCTGGACTTGCAGATGCATAATTCCAGCCTCTGCCTTCAACTTCCCTTTGTTTTCTCCCTGTATATATCTGTCCAAATGTCCCTCTTCTTACAAGGACATCAACCATTGGATTTGGGGCCTGCTCTAATCCAGTACTACCTCATCTTGGTTACATCTGCAAAGAACTAATTTCCAAATAAGGTTACATTTACACATTCTAAGTCGACATGCGTTTTGGGGGGAAACTGTTCAACCCAGTGAGAAACAAATTAACCTACTGGTGTATAGTGTTTGCATACAATCCTTTATGTCATTAACTTTAGTAAATTTATCAAATTACTCTCTTACAAATATACTGGTATCAGTTCCTTTCTTTCCTATGCCCTTTAGTGTGATTATGTCTCACATGTATAAGATAGTTAGATTCATTTGTCATAGTTTGCATTGCATCTAGGGTTCCCCTGATACATTGTATATTTTTTATTTGCTCATAGTAAAAGTCACCCTTTGGTGTACAATTGTGTGGAAAATTGCATAGTCATATATCTACCACCACAGAACCATTCAGAACAAGTCCATAGTCCCAACATTTCCTTTTCTGCTCCTTTGTACTCTGCCTCTCCCCCAACTTTCTGATAACCACTGATCTGTTTTCTATCATTATAATTTGGTCTTTTCAAGTCTGATATATGTGGAATCATACAACGTACAGTTTTTTGGGGTGTGCCTTCTTTTAATTAGAAATTTAAGATTTACCCATTTCATTCCATAATTCATAAAGTTTTTCATTTTTATTGTTGTGCAGTATTCCGTTATATGGATATACTAGTTTGTTTATTTTTTTGTTCAAGAACATCTGGGTTATTTCAAGTTTTTGGCAATTATGAATAGAACTGCTGTAAACATTGATGTACAGATTTTTATATAAAGCGTTTTCCATTTATTTTGGTAAATATCTAGGAGTGGGATTGCTGGTCTTCTTGTTTATAAAATTCCTCTCTAGCTATCCTTCATTCTGGGAATTTTCTCCAGGCATACATAGCACTGATCAAAAATAACACTACTTTTGTGTAGCAATGGCCAGAAATCTGGTCTGCAACCTCTTTTTTCAGAGTGATAAAACTTGGAAAGAATATTCTTTCCAATCAAAATCTATCTTTAATCACAACTACTGCAATACTGTTACTCCCTCATTGACCTTAACAGTAAAGAGGGAGTTGGAGATGGACCTTATAAAAAAAAAAAAAGTGGTATGAGGATTTGTTATTAGTAATATTTTCTTTTCTGTTTTACTTTGTAAGAAAATATGTACCTGAGTGTATTGTGTTGAATTAAAGTTTAAACCTTACTAATAGAAAATAAATGTTATTTATTAATAATATAATCCATTTGTTAAAAATAAATATTGAACTTCAATATAAGTGAGTAATTTATTTTGACAATTTATTAGAAGACTACATTCTAGAACTTATTAACTTATTTGTTATGAATACAATTTTTATAAAGAGTACTGCTGTGGAAAGTCTCAAATCCATGTTGATCTGGTTGACCTCATATGTGCACTTAGTATGAGAAACCAGGATATGAAGCCAGATCTCTTGTCTCTTTTTCTTCTTTCCCTCTTCCCACCTCTCATCTCTCCCCTCCGGTCCCCTCCCCTCCTTTCTTTTACTCTGTCCCTCCCTTCCTCTCTCCTCCCTCTCTCTCCTTTCTTATTTCTATCCCATATATATCACTTACTATGTTCCAGGAACCATTCTAAGCTTTAAATCTGAACTCAATTTAATCCATATAATGACCTTATTGTGTAGGTACTATTATTAATTTCATTTTATAGATTAGTACTCTCACCCAAGGGATGGTGAAGTTACTTCTTTGTGGTCACAAATTTTCCTCATTTACTCATCTTAGTTCATTTTAAGTGTATGTCTTATTGCTCCTTGTCTTGTTTCTTGATGACAGAAGTGCTGTTTTATTCCTCTCTGTACTCCTAATAGTCCTAGCATAGTACCTTTTGAAAGTCAGAGCTCAATAAATATCTGATAATTTGAAATGACTAGAGAGGAAGATTAGTAAGTGGGGATAACCTTTCTCTCTTGAGGCATCAGTGCTTTACTACTTCAGAAAATTTTACCTGTTTTAATATAGATTATTAAATTGTCAATATGAATTAATAAACATATATAAAATGTTCATATGAAGTACATGGCAGTTAGAAAACCTGTAGAATCATTGAATTTTAGAATTAAGAAACTTTAGAGGTTCGGTGTAATTCTCATTCCATAGATGAAGAGTCAAGCTTCAGAGATGCTGAGTGATGCATGCAGAGTCACTTCTGAGTCCCAAAGCAATGGATTTTTGGTAACCATGCTGCCTCCCTCTGAGCATTTGTGGGAAGCTCTGGCTGTGGCCTCCATTATTAATTGTTGATCCTCAGATAAAGGCTGCAGATGTATGTATGACAGCACCAGAGTGAACACCTTAAACTTTGCCAGTTTTCTCACTTTGAACTCTGTTTTTAGGCCCTTGCCATACTAGGGTAATTGTTCTCAACACGGGAGCTTTTCTTTGTAGATCATAATACTTTCCAAGTAAACTGAATTTCCAGGCAAGAAGATGTCAGATATTCATCCACGTGACAGCATTTTATCTATCCCAAGAAAAGATGATATGTTTGACAGCTAACCTCACTCACTATGAGTCCCTTCTTGGTGCTCTTTTTCTTTTCTGATTCTATTTCTAACTCCCATCTCTTACCTTTAAACTTCTACTTAAGTAATTGCTACTTCTCCCTACCCCCTCCTATGTCCCCTGATACTCCCCTTTTTAAATCTGGCTTTAGTCAGATTTCAACAAATAGCTATTAATAAAGAGATACTACAGGACAGTTCTCTTTTAATATATAGGATCCCACCAGAAACACTTTTCCTTCCTACCCTAAAATATAAGCTAATTATTGTCCCCAAAGTTATCTTCCGCAATTGTGGTTACTCTTATTCATACAAGCAACTTTGTTCAGTGGTTTTTGTACTATATGTTTGCGGGTCAGAATTTATGGTAAGGTCTGCACCTCTCAGAGGTTTTTCTGGTGTGGTAACCCCATTAACTCATGATTGTATCATATAATCCTATCGAGAGGCTAGTTTTTATAATACCCCAGATGTAAACATTAAATGTAGATCTTTACATTAAATTTTTAAAAATATGATTAAACTAGACCCTTTTTGTCTGAATGAGCTGTGCTTTAGAATCCATAGGTTCTAATTTTCTTCATCTGGGATTACAAAAGAATCTGGCTGAGAAATATCTATGAAATGGATTACTCTGAACATCAATTCATTTTATTCTGAAGCTTATTGGCGTAATCTTTTATTGAATCTGCTAGAAACTCTGTCAATTATTTGCATAGCATATGAATATATATGATGTTTAAATATTCAAAGGCAAAAAAATCCTCACTTAAAAGAAATGTTGAATGAATAATTGAAATAAACTCAGGACCTGACCACAACATTGCAAATTACTGTCTAAAAGTCCCTGTGGATGGGTGATTCTCTAAAAACAGATAGCTGTTTTGATCAAAGCCAGATGTTTCTATTTTTAAATTCTTGGCACACTTCCTCAGTAAAAGATTTTCATCTTCAAAAAGGAAAAGACAGACATTGCCTTCAGCGTACAGTGCTTGAGCCCCAGGGAAGTAACACTGGTTTGATAAAAGTAGGAATGCTTATTGCTTATGTTTTGCTTTGGACAACTGGTGTGAAAGAACTGGGGTGTGAAGAAAGCTTGGCCTTCAGATTGTTAGCTGTTTGAGCTGTGGATATGTAGTTGGTGTTTGTAGCATAAGGCAAAGATAAAGTATACAACGGTTTTGTGGGTATTACGAATAAAATGATGCAGTACCTTATAGAACTCATAGTGATTTACCTTTAAGCCTTGTAATGGTTGATAAAAACTAAAAACAGAGGAGAAAATAAAGCTTGCCAACTTTAGAAAGGTGACGCTGATTAGTGGATGATAGTGCTTTAAGAATTGTTGAGGAATTCTTGGTAAATCTGTACTTACAAATGTTACAGATTACAGTAAACCAATTTAATTTTCTCTGCTGCTCAGATTTCTGGTGAGGAAATTTAATGATGTGGATAGATTGATTTCTGACTGAGCTAATACTATCATTTACAATAATTTCTCTGACTTGTAATATTTGTTAAGTACCTTATAAAAAGAAAATAATAGGCTTTCTCGTGGATTTTCTATTATAAAAAGCTATTTTCAAGTATTTAAGATTGAAAACTTTATAAGATAATACAAATAATACTTCTTGCAGTAATCTCTGTGAAGAATCAGCACACTCAAGGATTCTCTTCATCAACTGTTACACATCAATAAATTTTTTACAATAACTCGACATGGAATCTTTTTCAGCTAGTCAGTGAAAGTGCAACTTGAGTAAATAAAAATTCAATTTTAAAATGGTTTAGTTATCAATTATTTATATTTTATACCTTAAAGATTGTTTTATGATTTTTTCTTCTTGGATTCACAGTTCCCCAAAAAAGAAAGAGGCTTCCACTTGCAGACTACAAAAACTACTCTACTTTAAGCAAAGAGTATTTAATATAAGAAATTAGGTGCTCACACAATCATTGGAAGGGCTAGAGAGCAAGCTTCAGGTTGAACCTCCAGGAAGAATTCTGATATCAATAACTTGGAGCTTACCCTGCAAGGAAATCCTGATTTCTCCAACCAGGAAGCCCCTGCCTGAACTGCTGAAAACAGGATCTCAGTGCCCTAGTTGCAATCTGGGAATTGTAAAGCTACCACCAGAAGAGATTTGGGGCAAACCAGTTTCTTGAATCTGGCAGTAGAGATAATTTGAATGTTGTCCAGAGCTGGGCAGCTTGTGAATATATTTTATATTACATTAAAATTAATAACTCAAATATTCATGCCTCACCTGTACTCATAGGATCCCTAGTTCTCTTCATTTCCCCTAACTATATTTCTGGTAATCTCCCAAGTGTCTCAAAAACACTTGGAAGTAACTCCTCTCCCCTAGCATCCATGCTTTTTTGCTCCACTGTGCAGAGCAGGTGCCATCCCTGCTCTTCTGCTAAATTACAATGTCTGATCTGCGTAGTCATTCTCTGATAGTGGATATCACTGCTCTGGTAGGACAGCTGCCACCTTCTCCTGCTGCAAACTGAACTTTACTTTCCTCTTTAGCCTTATCAGGCACAGCAACTCTTCACTAGTGCCTATCTTGAGTCATGAGGGTGCAGCTAAATGTGCATGTCCAGTGATATGTTGGACCTGGTACATACTAGCTGACAAGAGCTGATTATTAAATATATTTGAACTTTGTTAGCCATTTGCCAAACACAGACATTATTAAAAATTAAATTACATAAACTTAAATAAACTACCCACCTGTTGTCATTGAGTAGAGTTGGGAAGAGGATGCACAGTAGCATTTCATTATACAGTGTATCTACACACAGATGCAGTAGATGTAAATAGTCCCAGAAGCATAGATAATAGTAAAATGCAAAAAAAAATTAGAAATTGATGCATTTCCGGTACTTATTACCTTTGTGTCTATGACCCCAATAAGCTGACAAGAATCTGGTGATCATATACATGTTTCTGTGCCCTAACTAGCAACCTCCCCACCTCCTCCACCCGCCTTCAAAATCTATCATCTCTTCCAGGCTACCAAATAAAGTCTTTTCCCACCATTTTACTAAAACAACTACCCACCCATCTGTCTCTTAGCTCCTTGCTTTTCAAGTAGAGTGTTTGGGGAAAGTAATTTTGAAATAGCTTTTTTTCTGAGTACTCAAGTCTGACCCTCTCTAAAGGATTTTGTATATAACAATTTTATGCACATATGTGGTTTTGGGGATTTTATTCTGATTACTTATTTTAACTACTCTAACGGTAGTACCCAACTGAGCCCATTTGCTCATTTCTCCACAGAGGGGAATGGAAATTCTGATTTCACAGTTATCTTTTACCTGAACTTTCTCGCCCTCACATGACCCCATGGAAATAACCCCAGGACATTCACTTGTGGTTCCTTCCTTTCCCCAGAGCTCTCTTCCCTGGCTGGTGGCCAAGTGTGTCTCATTCTTGGGCACCAAAGTGACTGAATTTTGCACATGGCATTAAATAAGCCTGTTAGTGTTGGATTTGTTTAACACTGCTGGAGCAAGATAATACATGAGTAATGACAGGGTCCCCACATTCTCAAGCCTTTTTAGAGCAGTCTACTTTTGAATATGCAAGTAAAGTGACTAAAGCTCCATTCTTTGTGGACTAAAAAAAGTCCAGGGCTGTTCCCAATGTTTCTGAATAATCCTAAGGGAGTACCTACATTTTCTTGTTTCTTATCCTTGTATTACCAGAGTTTCCTTAATGTATTTTTCTAATTGAAAGAGCAATCTTTTTCCTGCTGCATCCAAACTTAAATGTGTCAATAACTGCAGTTTTTCTGAAAAAGCGATTTTTTCTTTGTGATCAGGTGTACCTAAGCCTGGTTCTGATTCATTTTATAACTACCAAGAAACTTCCACCTGGAAAAAAGAGGTATTTTTAAGCATTCAGACATAACTTTACTTCTGTGGTTCATTCCACATTTGTAAAATCACAATGTATCTTTGTTAGTGGAGGCTTTTGTTATCTTAGTGAATAGTGCTACACAGTAGTGAACACTGGGAAAGTCTAAAACATCTCTGGCCTGTTAACTGGCTAAACTATTTTAAAACACTGTGGTAGTTTTACAGTAAGTTTTTCCAATCATTACGTAATTACCTCTGGGCTTTGGAAAGGGTCATGGCTGGAAAGACTTGAATGTAAGGAAATAGAATTCTAAAAAGTCAGGTGGGGCTAAGGGTCACCTTTAGAGAAAGACTATTTAATTACATTATAATAGGCCTCCAGGAAATATAATCTATTCTTAATTTTCTTTCACATCCCTACAGATTTCTTTCAGAGTGAATACTCTCTAAAGAATCTCCTTTATGCAGTAGCAAAAAAAGAATAAGCATGATTTCACCACACTATTCATGTCCTTTGTCACACTTATATTTATTTGTATGAAATCATAATCTTTAAAACATTCTAACCAGTATCCAGGAATATTAAATAACCCTAACTTGAGGTTAATTAATTTATTTTATGAGACAAGTTTTCTTTATTTAATGAACATTTATTCAGTGATTTCTTAACTTTCACTGTTATAGTCTAAAGGTTAATTTATTGTAAGAATTTAAAATTGGAGTAAATTTTTTCACATGAAAGCAATGTGATGGAAATCTGTTCACAAATGAGATTTTAATAATATAGCTGATATACTGTATATTTACAGTGATAAATAAAATAATGCTGATCTGGTAGTAACAATTACGAAGATAATAAAACTGAATCAAATAGTTATATATTGTCATGAATACTGGAATATGAAGTTTGCTTAAAGGAAAAATGATAGACTCTGAAGGAAGTTGGGTAGTTTTTAAGTGAACAGGTGGCTGATTAAACAGATGACTAATTTTTGAACAGATGCATCGTCATTCTGATATATATGGTACACAAAGGACTACTCCTAGTCATCTTGGTGATTATTTCTTTGTCTTTATGGGGTGGGTAGTGTTCCTCATGGTAAACCTAGATGAATGTTCCTCAGGTAGGTTGAAAAGAACTGGATAAATAGAGAAGCGAGGAAAATATAAACTTAATATAGTACCTATGAATGAAAAAGTTAAAGTATATGATTGAATTAATTGGATTTTGACAAAAGAAGAGAGAAAAATATCTTGTGTACTGATTTCTTTGAGACCCCAGAGATGATTGTGTCTGATAGGTTCTGATTTTGGTCATTAGGTGACTCCATCAATCCAGTACCTTGGTAGCTGCCTGGGGGATAAAGGAGTGAGTTTTAGATCACACAGATGCCTGAACTAAAAACTGCTTGGGAATTCTACTCCTCTATCTTCTTAATTTCCCAATATACTCACTTACAAAATGCTATCAATTTTGCCTCCAGAGCAGTTTTAAATCTGTCCCTTCCTTTCACTGCTCTAATACCATTACCCTATATATTTATCAAGCTCTACTATTTTTTATAGTTTTCTGATTAGTTGCCAGATGCCACTTTCTTCCTACATTAATACAGTCTTTACATTACTGGATTGACAGAGTTCTACTCTAAAATATTCTGATCAGCGTACTAGCTTACTCCATACTTAAGATTTAGTAAATTCCATTTATAGCTCCCAGGCCAATTGAAGCCTAATTGTGGGCTGAGGTCTACTTAAGATGTTTAGAAAATATAGCAGTTTACCCAGCACACATCAACTGACAGAATAATAAATTATTTTCACCTGTTTGTCACTACCTACATAAAATTGATTTCAGTAGTCATCATTCTAGTGGACTTGAATTTATTAGTAATCGGAACGGAAGTTAGGTATAATTAATATATATTGAGCTTAATAATCATTAAAAATTGTATCTTGAAACTTGGGTATTATAAATTATTAACTAAAGAAGAACTAGAGAATATAATGTTCTTATATGCTTGAAGAGGCACTCATTTAGTGTTCTTTACCAAAAATGGATTATCTTGACACCTATCAATAAAAATGTATGGGGGCCATACTCAGAAATTTATATCATATGAATCAATGCTAAAAAACAACAAAGTTGGATTTTAAGCCTTCCTCAAATTATTTTCTATCGTCTGGAGGAAAACAGTGACAACATTGCCATGGTATTTGAAGTCTGTCATATTCTAATCTCTACTGACAGTTCCATTCTCACTTTTTGTCACTTCTTCCATATATTCCATATGTGACCGAAGCCATAGCCACAAAAGCCCGGTTACTTAGCAGGCAAAATCTAACTCTTCTTCAATAACCACCTCAACTTCCTCCACAGTCCCCCTGGTGACCATTCACCACTCTCTGTGCTCCCTAAGCACTGCATCCATACCTCTTTCATAGCACTCATTTAGTTTAGTTGAGGGAATGCTTCTGCAGCTATACTCTGTGATACCTGAAGGCCTCCATGCAGAGCACGTGGCCCAGAGGCAACACGGAAAACATGTTTAATTGATTGGTATAGGAGGCACATTACATGTCAAAGAGTTACTTTTCGCTCCTGCCTGCGTATCAGAATCTTCAGCAGAGCTTTGTGAACATACAGGTACTAGGGCACCATTCTCTATCTGCCAAATCAGTCCTCTCTCAGAGGTGGGTCTGTGTATTTGGAGGAGAAGCTCCTCCAAATTCTAATGTGGGAACAATTGAGTAATTGTAAAAGGATAGGTCAGTGTAGGATAGAACTACAACTACCAGGTCATAAAACCTGTGTTAAGTGTGTTTTAGGGAAAGATCTCTCTCCCTTTAGAAACCTCAACCAAACCTTGCGTGAAAGGATTCACTCAAAATGGATATGACAGTCTTTTAGGCAAGTAGGATTGAACTCAACTCCTAGTCAGAATCAGGCAGCAGAATTCTGTCTTAATGGATAAACATAAGATCCAATTGTGTCCTATGCCCAGAGCGCCTGTGAAGGAAGCAGGTCCTGAGACAGGGTTAGGAGTGCAGGCAGTTTATTGGGGCGTAACCCACATGAGGGGAAAGAAGGAGGAGCGGGGTTGGGCGGTGGGGGGCAGACCTGACACAGGTGATGTCATCAGCCAACCACTCTCACTGAGGCTTTTCAGGGAGTCCTCAACTTTAAGTCAGCTGCAGCACCTCTCTGAGGTGTACAGTCTGCTGATATCATAGATTCATAAATCCTCCTAATGAAAAGGCAGGTGTATGTATAAATATTTCTAGCCAGTCCATCTATCTTTTGACATTCATTTTACCAATGAAAACTTCCTTTATCATCACTTATGCTAATTAGCAAAGTATCTAGGGCTGGTCGGAGATGAAAAGAGTCCAAGCTATAGTAGTTTGAGTGTGGAACTCCTGATGAGAGTTCTTCAAGTGCTGAATAACTACCTGTGAGTATGCATTCTTAATGAAGGCACTTCAGATGTTAAATTACTTCTGAGGTGTAGAAGAAAAGCTAACATACACAGTGCTGTCTGTGCCCAAATCGTTTTAAAGTAAATCAGAGATAATGTAACATTTTCCCACTTAGTAGCTGTGTGTACTTGGATAATACATTTAAACTTCAAGCATCAGCTTCCTCCTTTGAAAATTAAGGATGATAGTTCTTTCTCCATTAGATGGTGGGGTGAGTGCTTAACAAAAAGGCATGATGGGTGATGAGTTGTGATAGAAGTCACCTGTTACTTTATTTTGCAGGTGAGGCACATGTAACTGGGGGTAAAACAAATGGTCAAAATTATCTGGTTTACTGGTGAAAGAGCAAGAGAGAATCCAAGCTATGGAATTTTAGTGTAGTACTTCTGCCAGTTCATTGTCACCATACCTATCCAATAAAAGGCTTTATTTTTAATCAGTCATGTGAAACACTGATGGTCTGAACAATGTTTATTTGAAATGAAGGTATTACTAGGAGCATTAGGTTTCTTAATATGCTTACCACAATATCTCTTAATTGATTTTCATCTGAATAATATCTGTGTCATTGTGAGACTGAAAGTTTTGACTGGGGAATAGACAGGGCGAAAGGTATTTTTGTACTATTAAATTATAACTAGAAGATTTTGAATGTCCAGGTGGCAACAAACACAGGGAGGATGAGAGAGAAATCTGGAGATGAGAAAGGAATTAGAAAAGGACATGGAAAGATATCAGAGAAAGTATGGCTTAGGAATTTAGCTCAGCACTTGCATGTTGAGCTATGTGCTACTAATGACCATCCTTCAGCTAAGTTTTGTAATACTGCATACATCTTTCTTAATTTCTGTGAAATATGTGTCATTACAAGAGAGTTCATTTAACTTGGCCCTTTTGAGAAGGAATTACTGTTTTGAATTTTTCAAACTTCAAAACTCAATGATTCATTTATTAATAAATATTAGAATGCATTGAATTAATGTACTGTTTTAAGATGGTGATGGGTTATTGATTTCTGCATACTGTGTATATTATCTAGGATCAATATATTTCATTACCATATTGGTAAATCGTGCGTCTGGAATTGTACTTTGAAAATGATCTTACTCTAGAACTTATGAAGCCTATTAATGGCTGTCTAATTACAGGAAAACTTTATCTGCATTTATACAATATTTTCATACTTAATTTAAACTTTGCTAATGATGTCTTCATGGAATTTTTTCCTACTCTCACAACCCACTTTCTGTATATTGAATTATTTAGGGATAATATCTCAATTGTAGTGACCTCAATACTCACTAATGTAGCTCTCCATAGAGTATTTTTTTTTAACATCTTTATTGGAATATAATTGCTTTACAATGGTGTGTTAGTTTCTGCTTTATAACAAAGTGAATCAGTTATACATATACATATGTTCCCATATCTCTTCCCTCTTGCATCTCCCTTCCTCCCACCCTCCCTATCCCACCCCTCTAGGTGGTCACAAAGCACCGAGCTGATCTCCCTGTGCTATGCAGCTGCTTCCCACTAGCTATCTATTTTACGTTTGGTAGTGTATATATGTCCATGCCACTCTCTCACTTTGTCACAGCTTACCCTTCCCCCTCCCCATATCCTCAAGTCCATTCTCTAGTAGGTCTGTGTCTATTCCCGTCTTGCCTCAAGGTTCTTCATGACCATTTTTTTTTTCTTAGATTCCATATATATGTGTTAGCATACGGTATTTGTTTTTCTCTTTCTGACTTACTTCACTCTGTATGACAGACTCTAGGTCCATCCACCTCACTACAAATAAATCAATTTCGTTTCTTTTTATGGCTGAGTAATAGTCCATTGTATATATGTGCCACTCCTTCTTTATCCATTCATCTGTTGATGGACACTTAGGTTGCTTCCATGTCCTGATAACTGTAAATAGAGCTGCAATGAACATTTTGGTACATGACTCTTTTTGAATTATGGTTTTCTCAAGTTATATGCCCAGTAGTGGGATGGCTGGGTCATATGGTAATTCTATTTTAGTTTTTTAAGGAACCTCCATACTGTTCTCCATAGTGGCTGTATCAGTTTACATTCCCACCAACAGTGCAAGAGGGTTCCCTTTTCTCCACACCCTCTCCAGCATTTATTATTTCTAGATTTTTTGTTGATGGCCATTCTGACTGGTGTGAGATGATATCTCATTGTAGTTTTGATTTGCATTTCTCTAATGATTAATGCTGTTGAGCATTCTTTCATGTGTTTGTTGGCAATCTGTATATCTTCTTTGGAGAAATGTCTATTTAAGCCTTCTGCCCATTTTTGGATTGGGTTGTTTATTATTTTGATCTTGAGCTGCATGAGCTGCTTGTACATTTTGGAGATTAATCCTTTGTCAGTTGCTTCATTTGCAAATATTTTCTCCCATTCAGAGGGTTGTCTTTCCGTCTTGTTTATGGTTTCCTTTGCTGTGCAAAAACTTTAAAGTTTTATTAGGTCCCATTTGTTTATTTTTGTTTTTATTTCCATTTCTCTAGGAGCTGGGTCAAAAAGGATCTTGCTGTGATTTATGTCATAGAGTGTTCTGCTTATGTTTTCCTCTAAGAGTTTGATAGTGTCTGGCCTTACATTTAGGTTTTTAATCCATTTTGAGTTTATTTTTGTGTATGGTGTTAGGGAGTATTCTAATTTCATACTTTTACATGTACCTGTCCAGTTTTCCCAGCACCACTTATTGAAGAGGCTGTCTTTTCTCCACTGTATATGCTTGCCTCCTTTATCAAAGATAAGGTGACCATATGTGCATGGGTTTATCTCTGGGCTTTCTATCCTGTTCCATTGATCTATGTTTCTGTTTTTGTGCCAGTACCAAACTGTCTTGATTACTGTAGCTTTGTAATATAGTCTGAAGTCTGGCAGCCTGATTGCTCCAGCTCCGTTTTTCTTTCTCAAGATTGCTTTGGCTATTCGGGATCTTTTGTGTTTCCATACAAATTGTGAAATGTTTTGTTCTAGTTCTGTGAAAAATGCCAGTGGTAGTTTGATAGGGATTGCATTGAATCTGTAGATTGCTTTGGGTAGTATAGTCATTTTCACAATGTTGATTCTTCCAATCCCAGAGCATGGTCTATCTCTCCATCTCTTTGTATCATCTTTAATTTCTTTCATCAGTGCCTTATAATTTCCTACATACAGGTCTTTTGTCTCCTTAGGTAGGTTTATTCCTAGATGTTTTATCCTTTTTGTTGCAATGGTAAATGGGAGTGTTTACTTAATTTCACTTTCAGATTTTTCATCATTTGTGTATAGGAATGCAAGACATTTCTGTGCATTAATTTTGTATCCTGCTACTTTACCAAATTCATTGATTAGCTCTAGTAGTTTTCTGGTGGCATTTTTATGATTCTCTATGTACAGTAACATGTCATCTGCAAACAGTGACAGCTTTACTTCTTCTTTTCCGATTTGGATTCCTTTTATTTCTTTTTCTTCTCTGATTGCTGTGGCTAAAACTCCCAAAACTATGTTGAATAATGGTGGTGAGAGTGGGCAACCTTGTCTTGTTCCTGATCTTAGTGGAAATGGTTTCAGTTTTTCAACATTGAGGATGATGTTGACTGTGGGTTTGTCATATATGGCCTTTATTATGTTGAGGAAAGTTCCTTCTATGCCTACTTTCTGGAGGATTTTTATCATAAATGGGTGTTGAATTTTATTGAAAGCTTTCTCTGCATCTATTGAGATGATCATATGGTTTTTCTCCTTCAATTTGTTAATATGGTGTATCACATTGATTGATTTGCATATATTGAAGAATCCTTGCATTCCTGGGATAAACCCCACTGGATCATGGTGTATGATCCTTTTAATGTGCTGTTGGATTCTGTTTGCTAGTATTTTGTTGAGGATTTTTGCATCTATGTTCATCAGTGATATTGGCCTGTAGTTTTCTTTCTTTGTGTCATCTTTGTCTGATTTTGGTATCAGGGTGATGGTGGCCTCGTAGAATGAGTTGAGGAGTGTTCCTCCCTCTGCAATATTTTGGAAGAGTTTGAGAAGGATAGGTGTTAGCTCTTCTGTAAGTGTTTCATAGAATTCACCTGTGAAGCCATCTGGTCCTGGGCTTTTGTTTGTTCAGATTTTTAATCACAGTTTCAATTTCAGTGCTTGTGATTGGTCTGTTCATATTTTCTATTTCTTCCTGGTTCAGTCTCGGCAGGTTGTGCATTTCTAAGAATTTGTCCATTTCTTCCAGGTTGTCCATTTTATTGGCATATAGTTGCTTGTAGTAATCTCTCATGATCCTTTGTATTTCTTCAGTGTCAGTTGTTACTTCTCCTTTTTCATTTCTAATTCTATTCATTTGAGGCTTCTCCCTTTTTTTCTTGATGGGTCTGGCTAATGGTTTATCAATTTTGTTTGTCTTCTCAAAGAACGAGCATTTAGTTTTATTGATCTTTGCTATCATTTCCTTCATTTCTTTTTCATTTATTTCTGATCTGATCTTTATGATTTCTTTCCTTCTGCTAACTTTGGGTTTTTTTTGTTCTTCTTTCTCTAATTGCTTTAGGTGTAAGGTTAGTTTGTTTACTTGAGATGTTTCTTGTTTCTTAAGGTAGGATTGTATTGCTATAAACTTCCCTCTTAGAACTGCTCTTGCTGCATCCCATAAGTTTTGGGTCATCGTGTTTCATTGTCATTTTTTCTAGGTATTTTTTGATTTCCCCTTTGATTTCTTCAGTGATCACTTCGTTATTAAGTAGTGTATTGTGTAGCCTCCATGTGTTTGTATTTTTTACAGAATTTTTCCTGTAATTGATATCTAGTCTCATAGTCTTGTGGTCAGAAAAGATACTTGATACGATTTCAGTTTTCTTAAATTTACCAAGGCTTGATTTGTGACCCAAGATATGATCTATCCTGGAGAATGTTCCATGAGCACTTGAGAAGAATGTGTATTCTGTTGTTTTTGGATGGAATGTCCTATAAATATCAATTAAGTCCCTCTTGTTTAATGTATCATTTAAAGCTTGTGTTTCCTTATTTATTTTCATTTTGGATGATCTGTCCATTGGTGAAAGTGGGGTGTTAAAGTCCCCTACTGTGATTGTGTTACTGTCAATTTCCCCTTTTATGGCTGTTAGTATTTGCCTTATGTATTGAGGTGCTCCTATGTTGGGTGCATAAATATTTACAATTGTTATATGTTCATCTTGGATTGATCCCTTGATCATTATGTAGTGTTCTTCTTTGTCTCTTGTAATACTCTTTATTTTAAAGTCTATTTTGTCTGATATGAGAATTGCTATCCAGCTTTCTTTTGATTTCCATTTGCATGGAATATCTTTTTCCATCCCCTCACTTTCAGTCTGTATGTGTCCCTAGGTCTGAAGTGGGTCTCTTGTAGACAGCATATGTACAGGTCTTGTTTTGTATCCATTCAGCCAGTCTGTGTCTTTTGGTTGGAGCATTTAATCCATTTACATTTAATGTAATTATCGATATGTATGTTCCTATTACCATTTTCTTAGTTGTTTTGGGTTTGTTATTGTAGGTCTTTTCCTTCTCTTGTGTTTCCTGCCTAGAGAAGTTCCTTTAGCATTTGTTGTAGAGCTGGTTTGATGGTGCTGAACTCTCTCAGCTTTTGCTTGTCTGTAAAGGTTTTAATTTCTCCATCAAATCTAAATGAGATCCTTGCTGGGTAGAGTAATCTTAGTTGTAGGTTTTTGTCCTTCATTACTTTAAATATGTCCTGCCAGTCCCTTCTGGCTTGCAGAGTTTCTGCTGAAAGATCAGCTGTTAACCTTATGGGGGGGGGGATTCCCTTAAGTGTTACTTGTTGTTTTTCCCTTGCTGCTTTTAATGTTTGTTCTTTGTATTTAATTTTTGATAGTTTGATTAATATGTGTCTTGGCGTGTTTCTCCTTGGATTTATCCTGTATGGGACTCTCTGTGCTTCCTGGAGTTGATTAACTATTTCCTTTCCCATATTAGGGAAGTTTTCAACTATAATGTCTTCAAATATTTTCTCAGTCCTTTTCTTTTCCTCTTCTTCTTCTGGGACCCCTATAATTCGAATGTTGGTGTGTTTAATGTTGTCCCAGAGGTCTCTGAGACTGTCCTCAGTTCTTTTCATTCTTTTTTCTTTATTCTGCTCTGCAGTAGCAATTTCCACTATTTTATCTTCCAGGTCACTTATCCGTTCTTCTTCCTCAGTTATTCTGCTATTGGTCCCTTCTAGAGAGTTTTTAATTTCATTTATTGTGATGTTCATCACTGTTTGTTTGCTCTTTAGTTCTTCTAGCTCCTTGTTAAACATTTCTTGTATTTTCTCTATTCTATTTCCAATATTTTGGATCATCTTTACTATCATTATTCTGAATTCTTTTTCAGGTAGACTGCCTATTTCCTCCTCATTTGTTAGGTCTGACGGGTTTTTGCCTTGCTCCTTCATCTGCTGTGTGTTTTTCTGTCTTCTCATTTTGCTTAACTTACTGTGTTTGGGGTCTCCTTTTCGAAGGCTGCAGGTTCCTAGTTCCCGTTGTTTTTGGTGTCTGTCCCCAGTGGCTAAGTTTGCTTCAGTGGGTTTTGTAAGCTTTCTGGTGGAGGGGACTAGTGCCTGTGTTCTGGTGGATGAGGCTGGATCTTGTCTTTCTAGTGGGCAGGTCCACGTCTGGTGCTGTGTTTTGGGGTGTCTGTGGCCTTACTCTGATTTTAGGCAGCCTCTGTGCTAATGGATGGGGTTTCTTCCTGTCTTGCTAGTTGTTTGGCATAGGGTTTCCAGCACTGTAGCTTGCTGGTCATTGAGTGAAGCTGGGTCTTGGCGTTGAGATGGAGATCTCTGGGAGATTTTCACTGTTGAGATCTCTGGGAGATTTTCGCCATTTGATATTACATGGAGCTGGGAGGTCTCTTGTGGACCAGTGTCCTGAATTTGGCTCTCCCATCTGAGAGGCACAGCATGACTCCTGGCTGGAGCACCAAGAGCCTTTCATCCACACGGCTCAGAATAAAAGGGAGAAAAAATAAGTAGGAAAGAAAAAAAGAGAGAAAGAAAGAAAGAGAGAGAGAGAGAAAGAAAGAAGATAAAATAAAATACAATAAAGTTATTAAAATAAAAAAATAACTATTAAGAAAAAATTTTTAAAAAGTAAAAAAGGAAACAAAATGGACAGACAGAACCTTAGGACAAATGGTAAAAGCAAAGTTGTACAGACAAAATCACACACAGAAGCATACACAAACACACTCACAAAAAGAGAAAAAGGGAAAATATATATATATCTTTGCTCCCAATGTCCACCTCCTCAATTTGGGATGATTCATTGTCTCTTCAGGTATTCCACAGATGCAGGGTACATCAAGTTGATTGTGGAGATTTAATCCTCTGCTCCTGAGGCTGCTGGGAGAAATTTCCCTTTCTCTTTGTTTGCACAGCTTTCGGGGTTCAGTTGTGGATTTGGACCCGCCTCTGCATGTAGTTTGCCTGAGGGCGTCTGTTCTTCGCTCACACAGGACGGGGTTAAAGGAGCACCTGCTTCGGGGGCTCTGGCTCACTCAGACCAGGGGGAGGGAGGGGTTCGGATGCGGGGCGAGTTTGTGGTGGCAGAGGCCTGCGTGACATTGCACCAGCCTGAGGCGCTCCGTGCGTTCTCCTGGGGAAGTTGTCCCTGGATCATGGGACCCTGGCAGTGGCGGGGTGCATAGGCTCCCGGGAGAGGAAGTGTGGATAGTGACCTGTGCTTGCACACAGGCTTCTTGGTGGCTGCAGAAGCAGCCTTAGCATCTCATGCCTGTCTCTGGGGTGCGCGCTGATAGCCACAGCTCGCGCCTGTCTCTGGAGCTCCTTTAAGCGGTGCCCTTAATCCCCTCTCCTCGCGCACCAGGAAACAAAGAGGCAAGAAAAAGTCTTGCTTCTTTGGCAGGTCCAGACTTTTTCCCGGACTCCCTCCCGCTAGCAGTGGTGCAGTAACCCCTTCAGGCTGTGTTCACGCTGCCAACCCCAGTCCTCTCCCTGGGATCCCACCGAAGCCCGAGCCTCAGCTCCCAGCCCCCGCCCACCCCGGCGGGTGAGCAGACAAGCCTCTCGGGATGGTGAGTGCTGGTCAGCACCGCTCCTCTGTGAGGGAATCTCTCTGCTTTGCCCTCCGCACCCCTGTGGCTGCGCTGTCCTCCGTGACTCCGAAGTTTCCCCCCTCTGCCACCCGCAGTCTCCGCCCACGAAGGGGCTTCCTAGTGTGTGGAAACCCTTCCTCCTTCACAGCTCCCTCCCACTGGTGCAGATCCCGTCCCTATTCTTTTGTCTCTGTTTTTTCTTTTTTCTTTTGCCCTACCCAGGTACGTGGGGAGTTTCTTGCCTTTTGGGAGGTCTGAGGTCTTCTGCCAGCGTTCAGTAGGTGTTCTGTAGGAGCTGTTTCACATGTAGATGTATTTCTGATGTATTTGTGGAGAGGAAGGTGGTCTCCACATCTTACTCTTCTGCCATCTTGAAGTTCCTCCTCCATAGAGTATTATCATCATTATCTTATTCCTTGTTCCACTCCTTTAAATAGATTCTGATTGTGTCATAATAGCTCTTTGATTTTAGATTCCCATTATTATAATTACATTTTGACAACCTCTGTTATATCCATTCCAAAACATTTCATTTGACTGATTGGATACATTTTATTTCGCTTTTACCTCATTGATTTCTAATAGTAAGAATAATAGTTAATGTCAATAATACTTTTTTAAAATACAGAATTATTATTTTGGTATTTAATAATTTGAGAGAAAATTTTTCTGTCAGCAAACATTGCCTCCTTACTTAGATATGAGAAAAATAGGACGATAAAGGGTTGAGGATACTGCTCTGTATTTGTGTATCTTATGTAGAATGCATACCTTACAGATATATGCACATAGTACATATGAATGACATATATGTATTTATTCACCTACATCTCCCTAAAATATTTTAATTTATTCATGAACTATCCTGCTGCTAAAGTGAAAAGCCATTAAATGAACAAAAATATTTCCACTAGTTTTAAAGGAAAAATTGTGCATTCTATCCTAACCCAAGATATCAGTAAAATTTTCACAAATAGAAAAAATATATCAACTGAAAAATAAAAATAAGTTCAAATAAGGAAAATAAGAATCAATTTGGAATTAAATAGTTCACTCAGAAAATGTAATGTAATTAAAGTTTATAGTATTCATTTTTCCTTTATTTTTGCAATGGTTTCTTTAGCAAATTTTCATCTAATTTGTGGCCATGGTCATCTTGCACTTACATACTTATCTATAAAGATAGAGCATAGTAAAATAACTTCAGAGCAAAATAAGTACAGAACAGGAGACTATGCTGAAATACGTGGAAATAACACATGATGTGTGAACAATACAGATAGGAAAATCATAGAAGATGACTTGGCAAACATTTACAAAACATTAGTTTTCATCCAAACGTGAGGCACAATGCAGAAATGTTCCATTTGATATCCTCTGACTAAACACTTGTGGTAGACAAATTTGTATTTGTCTTTGCCTGCAACTATAATTTGAAATATTACTACTTATAGTGTATTTATTTAGTGTGTTTTTAGTAAAAATATTATACCCCCCAAAATCCAGAGAAACTGTTGTGGAAGAATTCTTTAAACATGTTAAGTAATTCTGTTGTTTATTTTTATACTCCAACATGAAAAACCTATCTATTTAAAACACTTTTCATTCATTTAAAAGAAATGCTATTTATGGGTTTGGAAGAAGTTAGATATGTGCAGAGAATAATTTGTCTGTGAGCAGGTGAAAATAAAAGTCATGCAATTTTAACAATAATTCACGACCAAACCCATGTGAAAGAGCATTCAGAGGGTGAAACTACCTCATTTTCAATTTTGGGAGATGATCTTGGACTCGGTGGGATCTTCCCTGGTTTATGATAATTGCTCTCATTAATAGGGTGAGGAGTAAATTTCAATCTATAATACCTCAGCACTGTTCAGTGCACATCAATTACCCACTCAAGGGAATAAACCAGAAAAGAGGAATCATGAGTTAGGGCAACAACAATTTCTGCTCCAAAGTATCAAAAAAATTCAATAAGTCTTTATCTGTTACATAAAGTTTTTATCCATTGTTACAGTTGAAAACTTCTGACCTACCAAGATCTGTTCTTTATTGTTGTTGAAAGTGTCTGACACTTTTCAGAATTTTTTCTCCATTAAGACACACTTAGGGATTTTCCTAGGGGAGTTGGTAGCGTTGAAGGGCTTTCTCAAAGTTAATATTTTTTATCCGTATTTACACTAGAGATGTTAGTTTATGTCGGTAAGCATGAAAGTGTCCTAGCTATTCCAACTGTGGGCTGAGTACCAGCAGCATCACTATTACATGAGAGCTTGTAAGAAAGGCAGACTTTTAGGCTTCCCTCCAGACCTACTGAAACAGAATTGACATTTTAGCAAGATCCTTAGATTGAAAAACACTGTCTAGGTTAAAGAGCAAGTTTGTTGAAACAGCAAATACATGTTTGGATTGAGTCAATTACAAAGGGTAGTTGGGCTACAAGAAAGTGTGAGGAATTTAAGAGAATGTTAGTGTGACCAAGTGGAGTCAGCCTGATGCCATATTATCCTTCAGTGTGGTGAAAAGCTAAGCAGTACATAAAAACCAAAAACTTATAAAAATAGATATAGCACATTCCTCTGTGTGCATATCATACCCCAATCACAAGTATGAACTGAGGGAGAAAAGGAGTCAAGAAATATGCTGAAGAAATAACACATATAGGTTTTTTTTTTAATGTATATTATTGAAAATGAGATGCTCGTTGTGTATATGCTTCTTACTCCTGTGGCATTTATTTTCGTGATCTACACAATGAGCATAGAACGTGGATCAACTCCAGTGAATTTATAGTGTATTGCTGAATAAGTAAAATAGGATGTTTCTTCTCAAATTCTTTTATCTTCAAACCACTTTTAATTCATTTGATTATGTCAAGAACAAGGTTTTAAGTGCCAATGAATATATACTTGATTTTATAGATTGTTGCATCCGATAATTTCCAGATAAGGAAGGCTTGTTATACTTCTCTAACCAGGAAGCCATGCCCTAGCCACAGCAAGCCTGGAGGAGCAGGGAGGATTCAGACACCATTTCTGTTGAGTTAGCTGTCAAACAGCCAGTGTTCAAAACAAAGACTTCAGAATTGAGAATCCACACGTTGAAGGTCTTTCTACATTGATATCTGTCCAATATATACGTTTTTTTTTTCAATATATATGTTTTATTTTTACTTTTAGAAGTTTCAGATATGGATGTAGCTGTGATAAGTATTCCAATTTCCCACATGTTTATAGTTACATACTGCTGTGCATATAAACCTTTATTATAATAGTTATTTTATATTCAATTACAATGATAAAATATTTGATTTATCTTAATAATTTTGATTTTGGTTACATCTAGAATCAATTTTAATGCCAGGAATTTGTTTTGGCAATATTAAGAAAGTCAAATTTTACCTTTTCATATATTTGCTTTGGAAGATTTACTGTATTTTTTTTTTTTTTAGCAGTAACTCTTGAAGTTTGTTACTGTTCTACTCATTTAAAGTCTGTGAGTCTATATAAAAGCCTATAAGTCTATTATTAAGGAGAAAAAAGTTTTATTATTGATTTATTGCTATATTTCTCTCACACTAACCCTTCAGATTAGTACAGTGAATACTGAAGAAAAGGCAAACAAAAGTGAATTTAATATTTATTTGCAAAGTTAGAGACAAGGTGTAACATAGTCTGTGACTCTTGACCTTGTGTTTGAGGTTTATTTCATCTGAATTTTGATCTGCTATCCACACACCTAAAATAAAAATCTCCTGTGGAATAGCACCACTAGTTAGTACTAAATACAAGTTTTATAGTCACCCTGTTACAATGTAGTGGAGTTGGGGGACCAAAGAAGAAATGTGAGAGTGAGAGAAGTTAGCCCACTGTGGCAAGATCTACTAGTTAAACCTCAAATCCTTTATTTTTTCTTGTTGGTGCAGTCCTATGACTAAATTCTCATCTATGGCATGTGAGTGGAGTGATGTGTCCAACTCTGGTTCAACTAATTAAGATGCCCACTCTAGATTTGCTCTCCCTTTCCCATCTTGATGATTGATGGAAACAACTGGAAAAGTCTTGGAAGTGGCATGTTAAGAATGAAAGAACTGTCCTGCTAGCCTGGGTCCTGGGATGACTTTGCTGAACTAGGCACATCTATCTTCCCTGGACTATTATGTGAGGAAGGGAAATACATTTCTATGCTCTTCAACAAGTGTATTTTTCAGTCTCTTGCTTACAGTAGCTTAGCCTTCAGTCTAACTAATGCAACTATGCAGTTTTTCTGGTAATTATAGCCGGGATGACTATATGATTGTCCAAACTGGAAACTTTTGAGTGTAAGAGAACAGGTGTAAATTGGGAATATTAGAACGAGGGGGAGGATTTATTAGTCCAGAGCTGCTCTGGTTGTAAATCCATTTTTCTTTCCCTGTAATGACAGTCTTATGTAACTCATCCATGTTATAAGGCTCCCTCACAGAGTAAGACCTTTCTTCATCTGGTTTATGATAGAGGTGCTATTTTATGAGCTCAACCATTTCAGATAATTGATACGTTTTCCTTCCTTAAAATATTTAAAGAGTAAAATAAAAGGCTGGGGAAAATTGTCACCACAGGATCCTTCCTTTACAGAAGACCTATGTTATCCTGTTCCCAGTGGTCATGGGGTTTCTGTATGGTCTCAGTACGGACTTAGTCTAGGTTTCTGTTCCCAGTAGTCTTGCCTTCTCTAAATAACCTCTCTGAGTTTGGAATCCTCATTTATAAAATGAGACTAAGACTGTTTAATATCCATTGCAATTGTGAAGATTAAAAGAAAAAAAAGGACATAAGGTGTTTATGATAGTGCCTGGCTAATGAAACCAGCTAATGTGCAGTGGCAATAAACAAATAAAAGTTAGTTCTAAAGTACCTAAAACTAGACACATTCAAAGCAGAATTCATCATCACTTTAAAACCTGTACCTCTTTCTGTGGTATTTTTTGGGGTTAATAATGTATTTCTGTGGGGACAAAAGAGTACAAAGAATAAATTAAAATGTCCTGTTATTATCTAGAGATACTATTTTTTCCTATGCATGCATGTGGTCATATGGAAAATTCTTTTGGTAAATGGTATCATTTTATATACACTGTCAGACTTAGATAAACTCAAGTCCTGAATAAAAAGGATTACAGATTTCATCAATTGCTAACATTTCTAATTTCATTTCTAATGGGTTCAATAAAATAAAAAACTCTTGACCTCATGCCTCTTGAAACAGAGGTCCACTTTGGTATTATACCTGTCAAAATAAATACTTTGGGCCCCAAATGGCCAAAGCAATCTTGAGGGAGCAAAACTGGAGGTATCATGCTTCCTAATTTCAAACTATATTACAAAGCTCTAGTAATCAAACAGTATGGTATTGTCATAAAAAGTCACACAGACCAATGGAACAGAATTGAGGGCACAGAAATAAACTCATGTGTATATGGCCAACTGATATTTGACAAAGGGGCCAAAAGTACTCAATGTGGAATGGATATTCTCTTCAATAAATGGTGTTGGGGAAACTGGATATCCACATGCAAAAAAATGAAATTGGACCCCTACCTTACACCAATAACAAAAATTAACTAGGAATGGATTTAAAGACTTAAACACAAGATCCGAAACTGTAAAACTCCTAGAAGAAACACAGGGGGAAAAACTCCTTGACGTTGGTCGTGGTAATAATTTTTGGACGTGTCACCCATAGCTCAGGCAGCAAAAGCAAAAATAAACTAGTGGGATTACATCAAACCAAAAAACTTCTGCACAGCAAAAGAAACCATCAACAAAATGAAAAGGCAACCTACAGAATGGGAGAAAATATTTGCAAACCATACACCTGATAAGGGGCTAAAAAAATAAATCGTTAAAATCAATAGCAGGGGCTTCCCTGGTGGCGCAGTGGTTGAGAGTCTGCCTGCCAGTGCAGGGGACACGGGTTCAAGCCCTGGTCTGGGAAGATCCCACATGCTGCGGAGCGGCTGGGCCTGTGAGCCACAATTGCTGAGCCTGCGCGTCTGGAGCCTGTGCTCCGCAACAAGAGAGGCCGCGATGGTGAGAGGCCCGCGCACTGCGATGAAGAGTGGCTCCCGCTTGCCACAACTAGAGGAAAGCCCTCGCGCAGAAACGAAGACCCAACACAGCCATAAATAAATAAATAAATAAATAAATAAATTTAAGATCAATAGCAAAAAGATAATCTGATTAAAAAATGGACAGAGGACTTAAATAGTCATTTTTCCAAAAAAAACATACAGATGACTAACAGCCCTGTGAAAATATGCTTAATATCATTAATCATCAGGGAAACTGCAAATCAAAACCACAGTGAAACCTGTCAGAATGGGTATTATCAAAAAGACAAGGGATAACAAATGCTGGTGAGGATGTGGAGAAAAGAGAACCTTGGTGCACTATTGGTGAAAACATAAACTGGTACAGCCACTATGGAAAATAATATGGATGTTCCTCAAAAAATTAAGAATAGAACTACCATATGATCCAGCAATACCACTTCTGGATATATAACCAAAGGAGATGAAGTCACTATGTTGAAGAAATATCTGCATTTCCATATTTATTGTAGCATTATTCACAATAGCCAAGACATGGAAACCACCTGTGTCTATCAATGAATAAAGAAAATGAAATATATGTATAGTATATATAATTCAGTCAGAAAAAGGGAAATTTTGTCATTTGCAACAACATGGATGGACCTTGAGGGCATTATGCTAAGTAAAATAAGTCAAAGAAAGACAAATACTGTTTGATCTCACTTATATGTGGAATCTAAAAACACTGAACTCTTAGAAACAGTGGAATGGTGGTTGCCAGGGGCTGGGGGATGGAGAAAATGTGGAAATGTTGGTCAAATGGTACAAACTTTGTTATAAGATGACTAAGTTCTAGGGATCTAATGTACAGCATGGTAACTATAGTTAACAATACTGTATTGTATGGTTGAAAGTTGCTATAAGAGTAGAGCTTTAATGTTCTCACTATAACAAAATGGTAATTATGTGAGGTGAAGGATGTGTCGGCTAACCTTGTTGTGGTAAGCATTTCACAGTATATATTTGAATCAAATCATCACATTGTACACCTTAAATTTACACCATGTTATATGTCAATTATATCTCAAAGTTAAATAAATACTTTGGAGCCCTTTCCTTTTTCCTTCCCTTCAGCCTATCACTTCTAGGGATGGAGAACTTCTATACACAGGGCTCCATGACTCCCTGGGTTCCATATTTTAACCTAAATGTAACCACTAGCTCATCCTGATATCTGTGGTATTTACCCAGGGATTCACTGTACAGCAGAGTACATTTTGAAAAATCAGAAGACACTCATAGCAATTTTGCTAACCACCTGACTTACCATTATAGCTTTATGCTTTTGATGCTTCTTTACCTGATATCAGTGATGAGGAAAGTTCCAGGTCTGTCAGTTTATAAATCATCTGATTCTCTTAATTAGAAAATATATACAATTATCCTCAGCATATTCTGTCCTGAATGCTTTATTAGAAGATGTCTCATATATAGTTTAAAGCAGTTCTGTTTTTTCCTGCACTATTTCCTCTTCACAAAAAGCCCAAAGTATGAATATACAATCGTTGGTTAAGAGTGATCAGTTTATGTTTGCATATAAGGTGTTCCGCAATTTCAAATAATATTAAAAAAAAAAAAAGAAGGTAGTATAGCATATCAATTGAGTAGGGAGCATTTATTTTGATAATTTTATCATATGATGAAGTGGGTTTCATTGTGGCCCCCCCAAAATATATGTGCACATGCTATTTCTTGAAACCTGTGAGTGTTACCTTATTTAGAAAAAGGAGCTTTGCAGATGTAATTAAGTAGAGTTTTAGATGATGAGATAATCCTGAGTTACCTAGGTAGGTCCCAAATCCAATGACAAGTGTCATTCTGAGAAAGACAAAGGGAATTTGAAACAGAAAAGAATATAGAGACACACCAGCATAAAAGGTGATGTGGAGATGGCAGCAGAGATTGGAGTTCCACAAGCCAAGGAAGTCAGAGAATGCGGGTATCCGCCAGAAGTTCAAAGAGGCAGGGAAGAATTTGCCCCTAGAACTTCCACAGGGACTGTGACCCTGCTGATACCTTGATTGTAGATGTCTAGCATCCAGAACTGTAAGAGAATAAATTTTTATTGTTTTAAGGTACCCAGTTTGTGACAATTTGTAACAGCGGTTACAAGAAACAACAAACATGACATTATTAATAGCTTTTTCTCCCAGCTAATATTATATAAGGAGCCTTTTCTATGACAAATATATTCTTATAGATATTTGCAACAAGATATGCAAAATTAGATTTTTTAATGAGTGAAATTTACTTTCAATAAAGAGGAAATAACAGGAATGGGACTTATCTTTGTTTTAGTTTTCTATAGCTCTGTGAACATTGCCATAGACTTAGTTGCTCAGAACAACACAAATTTATTATCTGACAGTATGTAAGTCAGAAGTTTGGGCACAGCACGGCTTGGGTTCTCAGTGTCTCACTAGGCCGAAATCAAAATATTGGCTGCAGCTGTGGTTCTCATGGGGGTGGTGATGAGGAGGTGCTCGGAACCCTCTTACAAGCTCACCTGCCATTGGCATAATTAATTTCCTTGCTACAGTAGGACTCGTTACCGAAATCTCTGTCTCCATACACTGGCACTGAATCAGAATCACAGAGACAGAGTTTTGGGTGAAGAAGAAAAGAGTAGCTTTATTTCTTTGCCAGGCACAGGAGACCACAGCAGGTTAGTGCCCTCCAGACTGTGTCCTCCCCGAAAGGGTTCAGTGAGTAAAACTTATAGTGTTAGCTCAAAATAGGGTTCTTGATTAGGATCGGGGCAGGTGCAGGATCTGCATTCTTCTTTTCTCAAGAAACATTTCAAAGCCGTCAAGGCTGGCGTTGTGAGGTCCGGAGATAGGCTCTGTTGGTCTCTGGGATCGTACTGTGACTGTCTCTTCTGGAATGAAGAATGCTTACAAAGAAGAGGAGCATTAGGGAGTGTTTCAAAGAGGAAAAACACCAGGTGTCTGATAGTAGCTTTAATTAACAAGGGAGTTACTTTAAGCAGTTAGGTGCAAAGGAATCATTAATGAAAGAAAGAAAGGAAAAAAACATATGGAAAGAGGACGTGCAAGTGAAGCATAAAGTGATGGAGACCTAGCTAGTTCAGTCAGTTTTAGCTGTAACAGACTAAGGCACCTATTTTCCTGCTAGCTGTGGGTTGGGAACAGCTTTCACCTCCTAGAGGCCACTCATATTCATTGTCATATGGCCCCCTCCATCTTTAAAGTCAGCAAAGTTTCTCCTCTTCTAGCTGGAGAAAAAGCTTTGCTTTTAAAGGATTTATGTGATTATCAGGTTGACCCAGACAGTCTCCCTATTTTTTTTCCCATTTTTATTATTTTTCTATTTTTTAACATCTTTATTAGAGTATAACTGCTTTACAATGGTGTGTCAGTTTCTGCTTTATAACAAAGTGAATCAGTTATACATATGTCCCCATATCTCTTCCCTCTTGCATCTCCCTCCCTCCCACCCTCCCTATCCCACCCCTCTAGGTGGTCACAAAGCACCAAGCTGATCTCCCTGTGCTATGCGGCTGCTTCCCACTAGCTATCTATTTTACATTTGGTAGTGTATATATGTCCATGCCACTCTCTCACTTTGTCACAGCTTACCCTTCCCCCTCCCCGTATCCTCAAGTCCATTCTCTAGTAGGTCTGTGTCTTTATTCTCGTCTTGCCCCTAGGTTCTTCATGACCTTTTTTTTTTTAGATTCCATATATATGTGTTAGCATACAGTATTTGTTTTTCTCTTTCTGACCTACTTCACTCTGTATGACAGTCTCTAGGTCCATCCACCTCACTACAAATAACTCAGTTTCATTCCTTTTTATGGCTGAGTAATATCCCATTGTATGTATGTGCCACATCTTCTTTATCCATTCATCTGTTGATGGACACTTAGGTTGCTTCCATGTCCTGGGTATTGTAAATAGCAGTCTCCTTATTTTAACATTAACTAATTTGGGATTGTAATTAGACATCAGGTGATGTTTTACAGTGGTTGTTAAGAGATGGGAATAAAATGTACAATCCTACAATTGCTTGCTGCATATGGGGGTGGTTTCCAGGTTACAGCATAAGAAGTAGGAACCCAGTAAGAGTCCAGCAGTTTCTCTAAGTTTAGGAGATGGAAATGAGAGTCTGTGAGGCCATGTGCAGAGTTCTGGAGAAAAGAGAATGATCCAGAGAGAGAACTCTAGAAATCTCAAAGGGTTCCCTTCATGTCTTCAACTGAGCACTGATCAGCATATGCAAGTGGAGAATTTAGCCACGGGCAGAGAGAACCACTCAAAAAGACTGAACAGACTGAAGGAATAATCCTCAGGATTTACACAAGGCTGGAAATAGGTTCCTCTTTCTGCCAAATACAGTGGGAAGTGCCATAATTCAAGGGCTATTGGGTAGAGTCCTCTAAAGTGTGTTGCCTCAGTAGTGGGTTAATATTAGCTTTAGACTGAATTCTGTTCTAATCCCTATGTAATACAGCTTAAAAGCATGAAAGGATTAAACTGTTTTAAGCAAGTTAACTGCAGCCCAGGTAAAACTCAGGAATATTTGAATATAAAATATCCAGCACTCAACAAGGTAAAATTCATAATATCTGGTATCCAATACAATTTTTCAGGCATGGAAGGAATCAGGAAAATATGACCCATAATGAAGACAAAAATCAATAAATAGAAACATGACCTAGAAATGGCATAGATGATAGAATTAATAAATGAAGACATGAAAACAATTATCATAGCTATATTCCATATGTTCAAGAATGGAGAGAAAAGGTTGGAGAGGCATACTCAAAAAAGACCAAAATTGAATTTCCAGAGCTAAAAATGGCAATGTGTAACACAAAAAATATACTGAATGGGATTAAGAACAAATATTGCAAAAGACAAGATTAATGAATTTGTAGATATAGCAATAGAAACTCTCCAAAAATGAAAAACAGAAAAAGACCGAAAAAGAACTACATCAGTGAGCATGGGACAATATTTCATTTCATTTCTGTGTATTAAAAATGAACAAGCAGAAATTGAAATTTTTAAAATGCCATCTTACAGTAGCATAAAAATAAAATGCTTAGGGATAAATCTCTCAAAAGATATGTAAAACCTGTACATTGAAATGTTGAAAACATGGCTGAGAGAAATTTTAAAAGATCTAAGTAACAGAGAAAAAGAGACCCAAATTTAAACACCCAATATCAAGATGTCGATTCTCTCCATATTCCCCTCCAAAATTGGTGTTTATATATTCAACGTAATCCCAATTAAAATCTTATCAAAGCTTTTCTGTAGAAATTGATAAGATGCTTCTAAAATTCATATGGAAACTCAAAGTGTCTAGAATTGCCAAACTTTGATGAAGAAAAATAAATTTGAAGGGTTTATACTACCTGGTTTTAAGACATATTTAAAGATATAGTAACCAGGACTGTGGTACTTGTCTAAGGATAGACAAATAGATCAGTCGAACCGAATAGAGAACACAGAATTAGAACCATACATTGAATTTTTACAAAGAAGCAAAGACAGTTTAGTGGATAAAGGATCGTCCTTTCAATAACTTGTGTAAAAAAAATGGATATCTATATGCAAAAACATGAACTTTAATCCTTATCTTTTACCATACACAAAAGTTAACTCAAATGATTTATGGAACTAATTGTAAATCCTAAAACTACAAATCTTTTTCGAAGAAAATCTAAGAGAACTCTTTGTAGTCTTGAGTTAGGCAAACATTTCCAAGGGGCCCAAGGAACTTTGGGGGTGTTATGCATGTTTGTGAACTTAATTGTGGTGATGTTTCCATGATGTATACGTGTCAACCCTTAGTCATATACTTTCATTTGTGCAGCTTGTTATATCTCAAAAATCTGTTAATTTTTTAAATGGAAAATTTCCCTTTACTTTATATTAATTAAGGCTCTCATGATTAAAATGAAAGTCAACTTACCCCACATTGCAAAGAGAGGTATTTGTACCAAACTGCTTTAGCAGTGACCAAACTTGACTGGCCACTTCCTGTTAGCCACTTTGAGAGTATACAAGACGAGGTTTGAAGATTGATCAGGAGAGGTGGATGAGTGAGGGATTTCTTTAAAGACAGAGCACTGTTAGAGACCTCTGCTACTGTTTTTCCTCCCTATCCCATATGTTAGGGGAATACTTCAAGGTCACCTTAAACCAGTGAGCAAGTAAAAGACCTTTAGAAAAATTCACCCTGAAGACCTGGCCTATGAGCTTTGGAAGCTGGACAGGCAGAGACTAGTACCTGATTCATGTATTAAAATAGGCTGAAGCTGAGAGTCTGGCCAGTTGCCTGGCAGCAGAGCTGAGGGAGAAGGCCACAGCGTGTGTGAGCTGCATTCCAGAAATGCCAGGAAATGTGCCTGTTTTTGTTGCCCAGATGTGGACAACACAGAAAGGAGCTGTCGGCCAGTTGTACTGAAAGGAATTCTGATTATACATATCACCTGTAGGATGACATGATCTCAATAGATATAGTCTACTATGGAGTGGATTGCCACAAATTCAGACATGAAGTAAGATTGTTCACAGCCAGCTGGAGGAGGCAACGCCCATTCTAGCAAACTTAAATCAGAGAATCTTATCGTGGGCATCACTGTGGAACTCATGAAAGCACCCTGAAGTCAACAACGGGCATTTGCCACATCGGGGCACCAACATGAGCATTACAACCTTGTCAGTCGACTATGCATTTTATGCCCCTTGCTTCTTTTTCTTTGCCCACCATAATGCAGAAGAAACAGTGCCATTGTGGTGAGTGGGGAAAGAGAAGGAGAAGACTATAATGGAAACTGATGAAGAAGACAACTTTGTGCCCTGGGTCAAATGAGGCTAGCTCTCCCCTAAAATCTATTCTCTCCTTTCTTAGTGATAAATTCTTAATTTTTAACTAGGCACATGACTGCCTCTCAATATTTTTTGGTCTCCTTGCAAGTAAGAGAGGCCATGTGATCAAGTTTTGGCCAATAGGATCTAAGCAGTAAAGTCAGCTGTGACTTTTGAGAAGTGTGTATAAATAGAAGGAGGAGACCTTTCTCCATCTCTTTCCTCCTGCTAGGGAGATTGTGGACTTGATGATGTGAGTTCTTTCAGGCATCCTGAAGTTGATGTAGAAGTCACATGCTGAAAATGATGGACAGGTTAGGAGAAGGATCCTAAGTCCCCGTTGACTATGTAGTACCACCCTACCAGACCTGGACTGCCTATCTCTGGACATCTTTACATGAAAAAGAAAGAAACTTCTATCTCTTATAAGGCCCTTGGGAATTTACTCAAGCACATTTGAACCTAATATTTGATACACTTGCTTTCCCTAGTGCAGGTTTACCAACCTGACTTAGCTGGGGAAGGGGAGAAGCTCTGAACTGGATAATAATGAAACTCTATGATAGGCTTGAATGGACTTGTTGGTACGTAAAATGGGATTGCTCACTAATATCTGACAGTAATGAAATTGACTTGTGATCTATCTGTCAGAGGTACAGATGAGAGACTCATTGGAGCATAAGGGAAAAACAGTAAAGTGAAAGAATAAAGTTACATTTACTTGCTCTCTACCAACTCAGTGCTAATTCATTCAATGAATCAGTTACACATTTGCTCTAATTGACTGAGCAATGCTTTGTTATATGGTTGAATTCAATTTTATGTATTAATGAGATATACTGCCTTGAATTGCTCAGAAGAATCTTTAAAAATTGTTAAATATTATTTAATAGATGTAAGTCATTAATGTTGGAGCTTTAGTAATTCAATATAATTTTGATAACTAATATAAAGCTACAATTATTTTTAATTTTGTCACAAGGAATCTTTATACCATATTTGTTCTTCCACAATTTAGGGTGTTACATAGTAATTGGTTCTAATATGACCTTACATTGTACTAGATATACTTATGATTCACCTTTCCCTTGAACCTATGTTTGATATTTTTTTAGTGTAACTTTACTTGAACACATATTGGAAGGCACTTTCCTCTCCCCACACAAAATACCTCCTATGTTTGGCATTTTGTACAAATATGAGACATATCCCTTGAGATACACTATGGTTTTCAGTTGCCCTTGAAAAAGCACACCTATCCCCATAAACATTTGTAGGGTTCTCTCATTACACCTCTGTTTCAGCCTTTCTGGAGGATGAATGTTCAGATATTCACCTTGGTTGCCCTTGAGAGAGCATACTCCTTTTTGCCAGCAGTTATACCATCCTATCTTGCCTCTCAAAGGGAATTTTATGTACCCTATATGGACTGTATGTTGTCAGACCATTGTAAATATACTTTCCAAGTTTGGCAGCCATTTCTGTGTTGATTACAAATGAACCAAGACATAAATTGAAAAAAAATTAATTTCTCCCATCTTCTTAAACTATAAGCGGTGCTGCCACAATCTTTCTTCATATACATTCTTCATTATGCAAGTTCTCTTTCCATAATATTTACTTGGAATAAATATTGAGAAATAGAATTAACAGACAACAGCTAACATTTATTGATTCTTACTATATACAAAGCTGTATGCTTAAGGGTTTGAAACTCATTATATGACTGTTTTAATCGTCATAAGTGAGGTAAGTGCCATTAATGTTTCTATTAAACATATAAGAGACCTGAGGCACAGAGATATTAAATTATCCATGGTCACGCATACAGTGGCATAGCCAGAATTTGTGCCTCAACTATCTTATTTCAGTGCCCTTCAGACAATCCGCTGTGAGGAGCTATCTTTCTAAAATGCAAATCTAGCCATGTTATTCACCAGTGATGCTTCGTTGGTTAATGACACCAGTCTAAATATGACTTAAGCTGTTCACAATTTGGCCATAACTTACATTTCCAATTCTCACTCAACCTGCTTCTGATACAATTGCATACAGCTTTGACTTATACCAGAGAGGTGTGGAACCACTTTCCTGGACAGACTCTGTTCCATTATGCCTCTCTACTTTAGCATGTGGGACTCCATGCATGTTTAATTCCCTTTACCACCTTAGCTCCTTGGAACCTTTTCACTCATTTCTCAAGACCTCATCCATAAAGACTTTTCCAACCTCCACCCCCAGACAGAAATAATTATATTCTCTGGAATGGGCTGAGACTACTATTATAGGACAATCTTTTGAAAAAATTGTCATGAAGGGAAAAAGAATGTTGGGAGTAATATTCTCAAAGAATATCTCGAGTAAAAAGTGGGGATAAGGAAACATTTTCTTTTAAGATATTTTGACATATTTAATATTTATGAGAATGTTCTAGTAAAGAAGGAGAGGCTAAAAAAGCAATAATTCTTAGTGGCACCTAAGAAGATGTAAGGAGATGGGATCCAATGTAGTGAGAAGGATTTGCCATAGAGAGGGAATCTTGGTAAGAAAGATATTCTTTTAACATCAGGCGAAGAAAAAAGTCCAAGTGAACATGCAGGCAGGTGTGCTTATCTGGGACCTAAGAGTTCCTCATTTTCTATGAAGGGGAAGTCTTCACCACTGAGAGTCAGGGAGGTCTTATGGAGTTAGGGAGAGAGGGAATAAATAGTTCAAATCTCAATTTAGATTTTGCATTTTATAAAAAGCCTGTGTTTGCCAAGCAGTGTATCATGTAAAATACAGAGAAGTGGAAACAAAGCTAAAATTTTTAAGGGGCTGCAGACATGTTTCTCCATCACTTAGTAACATCTTTAAAACACAGTTTAGTGAATGTGCTGTGTAGAGCAAAGAGGGATAAGGCTTCAGGGCAGTTGTTCTCTGTAGAGTTATGTCTAGATGTTGTTTGCTTCATAGATTCCATAGATTTTTGTTCTGTTAAATGCTGAGATCTTATTCAGATCAGCCACATTTTTTTTTTCACATCTGTAGCTTCTGTAGAATAAGAAGTCCAAGATATCTATAATTTTTACATTATCAAATGTGTGATCAAATTTTCTTTGAAGATAAACTCCAGCCAAACATCATAAAATGACAGGGACTGTTTCTTCTTTTTCTCTATCTCTTGTAACTCCCAGTTTAGTTCTCTGCGTATGAGCAATAAATTCTGGTTGAAATGTTTTTTGTGAATACAACAGTTCTTACAATTTTCTAAATATTCCTCTTCTATCTATGGTAGATTAACATTGAAATTTCAGTGACTCTTATGAGCAATTCTTTGATTTTCATTTTGTGCCGTCAGGGCCACTAGGATGCCAGTTTAGAGCATTGTTTTCCCCATGCTAGAGGTCTGGTCTCTTATTTTGGTAATTTAGGGAACAGCTTGGTTGTTCAAATTCATTCAAACAATGGCCAATTCTGATATCAAAGCATTTCTTTTTGTTACTCTTTGCTTGAGATAAAAATTTCAAACCTCTAAAAGTGTTACACACAGAGCAACACTTTCCCAGAGGGAGATTAACATAGCAGTGGGTTCATCGGAACTGCCATATACTACCTTTCAAATGAATGTCAAGTTATGCTGGCTGGTGCGTTCAGATGGCTTAATCACCTCATCTATTCTGTTTTCTCCTTTCAGAAACTAAAATACAATTTTAATGTTTGTTTCATTGTCACACTGTCACCAAGGATACCTGGTGCAAAGATTCTCAGCATCGTGGGATTACAACAAAAGGTTATAGATCTTCATTACTGCAGTACAGACAATCATTACAGATACTCTAAAGCTCTGAATGTTTTAGTATGTAAGATTTTTTTAAGGTGATTATCTTAGACAGTGTTTACCTTATGTGTGTAGTACATAAAATAAACTGAGGATTTTGACAAATCACTATAAATCAATTCTTAAATTGTCACGTTCTGTAGTGTATGTAGCAAGGTGATTTTATTGGTCCATACTCAATATTTGGAACTTATAGATATTTTATTTTTAAAATACAGTGTTTCTATTTATAGTTAACCTTCTTAATTATTCTTACCTACTTCAATTTTCTAGCTATAGTTTGATTCAGAGAATTCAAAGTTCCACCATCTATTCACATACTATACATTGCTTTGACTGACACAAATACAGATCACAGTTCTGATTTAAGAAATGAATGGATTATTCACTAACTTGACCAAAAGATTGGCACTGTTTGATCTTTGGCATGTAACAGATTATGGCATGGAGAGGTGACCAGGGTAATCAAACTCAGCAGTTATAAAGCTGATTGAAACCAGGTGGCAGAAAGGCCATTTAATAAAATTGTAGATTTAAATTGAATTCAGAATTTGATATTATTTACTGCTCTTTTCTATATCTCACTGGTTTCTCCACTGTACTTTTTTTAAAAACATCTTTATTAGAGTATAATTGCTTTACAATGGTGTGTCAGTTTCTGCTTTGTAACAAAGTGAATCAGTTATACATATACATATGTACCCATACCTCTTCCCTCTTGCATCTCCCTTCCTCCCATGCTCCCTATCCCACCCCTCTAGGTGGTCACAAAGCACTGAGCTGATCTCCCTATCCTATGCGGCTGCTTCCCACTACCTATCTATTTTACGTTTGGTAGTGTATATATGTCCATGCCACTCTCTCACTTTGTCCCAGCTTACCCTTCCCCCTCCCCATATCCTCAAGTCCATTCTCTAGTAGGTCTGTGTCTTTTTTTTTTTTTTTTTTTTTTACTTAATTTATTTATTTATTTTTTTATTTTTGGCTGTGTTGGGTCTTCGTTTCTGTGCGAGGGCTTTCCCCAGTTGCGGCAAGCGGGGGCCACTCTTCATCGCGGTGCGGGGACCGCTCTTCATCGCGGTGCGCGGGCCTTTCACTATCGCGGCCCCTCCCGTTGCGGGGCACAGGCTCCAGACGCGCAGGCTCAGCAGTCGTGGCTCACGGGCCCAGCCGCTCCGCGGCATGTGGGATCCTCCCAGACCAGGGCTCGAACCCGTGTCCCCTGCATTAGCAGGCAGATTCTCAACCACTGCGCCACCAGGGAAGCCCATCTAGTAGGTCTGTGTCTTTATTCCCGTCTTGCCACTAGGTTCTTCCTGACCTTGTTTTTTTTTTTTTTTGATTCCATATATATGTGTTAGCATACGGTGTTTGTTTTTCTCTTTCTGACTTACTTCACTCTGTATGACAGACTCTAACTCCATCCACCTCACTACAAATAACTCAGTTTCATTCCTTTATATGGCTGAGTAACATTCCATTGTATCTATGTGCCACATCTTCTTTATCCATTCATCTGTTGATGGACACTTAGGTTGCTTCCATGTCCTAATTATTGTAAATAGAGCTGCAATGACTATTTTGGTACATGTCCCTTTTTGAATTATGGTTTTCTCAGGGTATATGCCCAGTAGTGGGATTGCTGGGTCATATGGTAGTTTTATTTTTAGTTTTTTAAGGAACCTCCATACTGTTCTCCATAGTGGCTGTATCAGTTTACATTCCCACCAACAGTGTAAGAGGGTCCCCTTTTCTCCACACCCTCTCCAGCATTTGTTGTTTGTAGATTTTTTGATGATGGCCATTCTGATCGATGTGAGATGATATCTCACTGTAGTTTTGATTTGCATTTCTCTAATGATTAATGATGTTGAGCATTCTTTCATGTGTTTGTTGGCCATCTGTATATCTTCTTTGGAGGAATGTCTATTTAGGTCTTCTGCCCATTTTTTGGATTGGGTTGTTTTTTTGATATTGAGCTGCATGGGTTGCTTGTATGTTTTGGAGATTAATCCTTTGTCAGTTGCTTCATTTGCAAATATTTTCTCCCATTCTGAGGGTTGTCTTTTCGTCTGTTTATGGTTTCCTTTGCTGTGCAAAAACTTTTAAGTTTCATTAGGTCCCATTTGTTTATTTTTGTTTTTATTTCCATTTCTCTAGGAGCTGGGTCAAAAAGGATCTTGCTGTGATTTATGTAACGGAGTGTTCTGCCTGTATTTTCCTCTAAGAGTTTGATAGTGTCTGGCCTTACATTTAGGTTTTTAATCCATTTTGAGTTTATTTTTGTGTATGGTGTTAGCGAGTGTTCTAATTTTATACCTTTACATGTACCTGTCCAGTTTTCCCAGCACCACTTATTGAAGAGGCTGTCTTTTCTCCATTGTATACTCTTGCCTCCTTTATCAAAGATAAGGTGACCATATGTGTGTGGGTTTATCTCTGGGCTTTCTATCCTGTTCCATTGATCTATATTTCTGTTTTTGTGCCAGTACCATACTGTCTTGATTACTGTAGCTTTGTAGTATAACCTGAAGTCTGGCAGCCTGATTACTCCAGCTCCGTTTTTCTTTCTCAAGATTGCTTTGGCTATTTGGGGTCTTTTGTGTTTCCATACAAATTGTGAAATGTTTTGTTCTAGTTCTGTGAAAAATGCCAGTGGTAGTTTGATAGGGATTTCATTGAATCTGTAGATTGCTTTGGGGAGTAGAGTCATTTTCACAATGTTGATTCTTCCAATCCAAGAACATGGTATATCTCTCCATCTATCTGTATCATCTTTAATTTCTTTCATCAGTGTCTTATAATTTTCTGCATACAGGTCTTTTTTCTCCTTAGGTAGGTTTATTCCTAGATATTTTATTCTTTATGTTGCAGTGGTAAATGGGAGTGTTTTCTTAATTTCACTTTCAGATTTTTCATCATTAGTGTATAGGAATGCAAGAGATTTCTGTGCATTAATCTTGTATCCTGCTACTTTACCAAATTCATTGATTAGCTGTAGTAGTTTCCTGGTAGCATCTTCAGGATTCTTTATGTATAGTATCATGTCATCTGCAAACAGTCTCCACTGTATATTATAATTGTTACAATCTTCTGTTATTTTTAATTGCTTCTAATGTTTCTGTTATTCATGCCTAATAATTAACTGTATAATATTTAGTAATTATCATTTATAGAGTTCCTTTCAGGGCATTTTATACATCTTGAAGATAAAATGCTCTACTAATAGGCTCTGACATTAAAATTCATGTGAAATCCAACTTTATAATTAATAGGTTTAGGTTAAGGATTTTTTTTTCAGATTAATTCTCTATGGCACAAGTAAATTCTTTATTTTTTATATCTCCTGTTGATTTTTATATTCTATTTAATACTTTAAATTTTAAAACCATACTTGCAAAGGATAACTCATTTATTCATTCAACTAATATAAATTGAGTCTATATTACATGACAATATATGCAAAAAGCTAGGGAAACACAAATATGAAATCAGATAAATTACAATGCACAAAAGCGAGTAATAGTTCAAAAATATGATGAAAGTACTGTAGGAACACAGAATAAAGCAATGAACTTTACCTTGGAAGACAGTAACAGAGAAGTGATTGTTGAAAAACTTCCAGGTGAAAAAAGCAGCATAAAAATTAAGAAAATTCTAGAAATAGAATAAATAGTGTGTGCAAAAATAAAGATGGATGGAAATCTCTGACTGGTCAGCAGAGAGTAATTTATCCTGATGTCAGAGGATAATATCAGCTCACTGGGAATGGGAGAGACTGAGTTGATTCCATTGCCAGAAGGCTACAAAAGCACCTACAAACACTACCTCTGGTCTTGCTACCAATAGTATTTTAAATGAGATATTCCTTTTCTTTTGGAAACAAACATTCCTTTCTCTGCATAGGGCTATGTTAGAGGCTTGACAAAGGTAAGCATTCTAATACATAAATCTTAGACAAATTACATTTTACTGTGATGATCTCCAAGGATAGTTTTTCAAAAAAAGTTCTCAGCATTTATTGTTTCTAGATATTTTGATAATGGCCACTCTGACCGGTGTGAGGTGATACCTCATTGTAGTTTTGATTTGCATTTCTTTAATAATTAGTGATGTTGAGCAAATTTTCATGTGCCTCTTGGCCATCTGTATGTCTTCTTTGGTAAAACGTCTATTTAGGTCTTCCACCCATTTTTTAAATTGAATTGTTTGTTTTTTTGATATTGAGCTCCATGAGCTGTTTGTATATTTTGGAGATTAATCCTTTGTCCATTGTTTCATTTGCAAATATTTTCTCCCATTCTGAGGGTTGTGTTTTCATCTTGTTTTTGGTTCCCTTTGCTGTGCAAAAGCTTTTGAGTTTAATTAGGTCCCATTTGTTTATTTTTGTTTTTACTTTCTTTACTCTAGGAGGTGGGTTACAAAAGATCTTGCTGTGGTTTATGTCAAAGAGTGTTTTTCCTATGTTTTCCTCTAAGAGTTTTATAGTGTCTGGTCTTACATTTAGGTCTTTAATACATTTTGAGTTTATTTTTGTGTATGGTGTTAGGTAATGTTCTAATTTCATTCTTTTACATGTAGGTGTCCAGTTTTCCCAGTACCACTTATTGGAGAGGCTGTCTTTTCTCCACTGTATGTTCTTGCCTCCTTTGTCGTAAATTAGGTGACCATATGTACGTGGTGAAAAGGGAACCCTCCTGCACTGTTGGTGGGAATGTAAATTGATACAACCACTATGGAAAACAGTATGGAGGTTCCCTAAAAAACTAAAAATAGAACTACCATATGACCCAGCAATCCCACTACTGGGCATATACTCTGAGAAAACCATAATTCAAAAAGAGACATGTAACACAATGTTCACTGCAGCACTATTTACAGTAGCCAGGACATGGAACCAACCTAAATGTCCATTGATAGATGAATGGATAAAGAAGATGTGACACATATATACAATGGAATATTACTCAGCCATAAAAAGAAATGAAATTGAGTTATTTGTAGTGAGGTGGATGGACCTAGAGTCTGTCATACACAGTGAAGTAAGTCAGAAAGAGAAAAACAAATACCATATGCTAACACATATATATGAAAGCTAGAAAAAAAATGATACTGATGAACCTAGTAGCAGGGCAGGAATAAAGACGTAGACATAGAGAATGGACTTGAGGACACAGGGTTGGGAGGGGGAAGCTGGGGTGAAGTGAGAGTAGCATCGACATATGTATACTACCAAATGTAAAATAGTTAGCTAGTGGGAAGCAGCAGCATAGCACAGGGAGATCAGCTAGTTGCTTTGCGATGACCTAGAGGGGTGGGATAGGGAGGGTGGGAAGGAGGCTCAAGAGGGAGGGGATATGGGGATATATGTATGCATATGGCTGATTCACTTTGTTGTACAACAGAAACTAACACAGTCTTGTGAAGCAATTATACTCCAATAAAGATCTATTAAAAATAAAAAAGAATAAAAAAAAATGTTCTCAGGACACATCTTGTTGGAGTCTGCTAAGTGGGAGTAGCTTCTTTAGTCTCTGTTTTATCCACAGAAGATATGCTCAGTGTGATTGCGATGGTATTCTGCCTGCAGACTGAGGTCCTGCTGGGTTGTGAGAAGCCTCAGGTGGTGGCAGAGCACAGCTCTTATATCACTAAGAACAACATCCTGAAATTCCAGAATACGTATCTTATATACTGACAAAACTGCCTTTTATAAGCCATGCCATGCCAACTCTATCTCAGAACTGTGCCCTTAACATAATTTCTTGCTCTGTCACCAGGGAATCAAACATGTTGTTCTTACCTAGTGATAAGATGACCATCAACAGTTTATATGTACATTCTACCAGCTTAGAAATTCCTATAGAAGGAATACACCTTTCCCTATAGTTCTAACAGGAGAGTGGGGGGAAGTGTCTGATTGGGTAGATGAAGATCAATGGGATTAACAGACCTTGCTCCTTTTCACTACTGTATTCTGGGTGGGAAGAGCAAGCTCAGCCCACATAAATCTTATCACATGGCATAGAACCCCTAGAGGAAGAGGAATTTGAATAATAACGGGTGTGTGTGTGTTTGTGTGTGTGCGTTTGAGATGGTGGTGTGTTGGAGGGGTACAGGTTGTGACCATAAAAAGGCAGGTGCCCACAATATTTGTAAATGCTGTTTGCTTTTGCTATTTTATTGCTTCATTGTTGATAGATTTTATTTTTAACTATTCTAAAATGCGTTTAAGTTGGTTCTAAGAGCAAAATCTATGTAATGCAACAGATAAAGATGTTTCTTTTCATTATGTATTATTTCCATTGGAAAAATGGAATAATACCTCCCTGTTCTACTAAGAAAAGTTTTTCTTTTTTAAACCTTTTTTTTTTTTTAAACACAGCTTTAATTGTGTGGAGCAAAATAAATTTGTTCCCTTTATCAGGCAGGCATTAAGCCACTCTTTACAATTCTGTAAGTTTGACTAATTACCTAATGCTTTTAAAACTGTCTCTGAATTATAGTGACCTTTGCTTCAGGTTTTTTCTTTACCTGCCTGCTGCTGTCTGCTAATGTTAATTAGATTGTAACCACTAAATTAATATACAGTAAAGGAAAGTAAACTACATGCATAAGAAGTAGAAATGTCATTGCTTTCCCACATATTTTATGTTTTTTTATTTCAGGCAATGACCTAAAATATTATTATCAAGAAAGTGGCTGTACAGTGGGGGAGGCTTCTACTCAAAAAATTTTAAAGGTTTAATCATTTCAGTAAGTCATCATCAATCTTACTAATGAAATTTCTGCACTTTAAATGGTAATCAACAATGTTTTCGCTCTGTAGTATTTTCATAAATTTACCTGTTTTTAACCTCCCCTTCATTTTTTTATGCTACAAACCAGAGTGTGCTATTTATACAAATTACTTTCTAAGCTTAACTAGAGTATTAGGATCACCTGTACTCTGAGTGGCATGCATAAACTGTATGCAGTTTGAGTTTTAGTATTTTGCATTTTAATAAAGTGAGTTTTTACAGCTTTTTCCATAACTCATAAATCCTAATCAGGAGACATTGTCAAGGAGACATTAAAATCTGATTTCTACATGTGAATTCATAACCAATAAATGATTAATTACATTGTTATTTTTGTTTACATACTTAGTAGATTTTTCTCTTTTAGTGTATGGTGACTTGTTAGAATTTTCCATTTAAAGTGGAAATATTATGTCAATGAATTTAACACAAATTTAATTCAAATCTAAACAGTGGAACTAATCTTATTCCTTCCTATATATATAAGCTGTTCTTTAAGGAATAGGTATCTAGTTCTTCATTTTCATTTTGTTAATGTACTTAGCACATACTATAAATATGTTGGCCCTTCTGTGAAATCATAATCAAATTTTGTCTTTGTTTTTGTTGTTAAACGTTATAGGTGTTGTTTATAAATAGTGCATTAGGTAGTTAGAGAGGTTTCTTTTTGCTCCAACTCAGCACATAAAAAGTAATCAAATATTTTAACAGAATTGTTTCTAAAATAAAAAAGTAAAAGTGGCAATCAACTATTCTTATTTTAAAAATAATTGGACACTAAAAGTTGAACAGCATAAATTTTCATAACTCCACTTAGACCTACTTATTATTGAATTTTCTCTGCTTCATTGTAACATAATCATTCTGCAAGTTCAGCAAGTCTGGCTGACTTTCATCTTAAGTAGAAAGGTGGAAAAGATAAAAAGTATTTTGTCTTAAAAACCAATTCCCATTAAAAATAGCTTTCTTTTTCAGGCCTCAGTTACAACATGATATAAAGGAATCTCAAGTTTTTTTTACTTGGAATTTAAGTTTAAGATGTTACCAATATTTAGAATAGCGTGAAACAGATTTAGGATCTTCCTTGGTAAGTGTCTAACAAAATGAATAGTATAGACATTGACTGCTAGTCACAGTGTTGTGACCTAGGAAGCCTTGATATCCTTTCTGAGCTGGCCTGGAGATGTCTTGTTAGTCAAGAAGTATTCTATATTATTCTTTGATAGGAGACAATCATTAGCTACTCACACCTTCATAAACGTAAGTAGAGGACTTAAGGATTCTTGTTGTTGCTCCTTAGGCAAAGAGGTTTGGAAAAGTTTATTGGACTCCTTTGGGTATCCAGGGGCATGATGAAACCTTTCTCTGGGTTCTGATGTTTTAGCAAATTAGATGATCTGCGTTGGTAGATTAACCTTAGTGAATCACTTTTGAACAGTTTCAAAATTGCCATCTTTGATACTCAGCCACTTGGCTAGTCAGTATGTCATTTTAAGTTCACAGATCCCTTAGCTTGTGGTCTAATGGAATAGACTTGCTTTATAGCGCATTAGTTTTAATAGAAGTCATTAACTTGATTGCAGAGGTACACTTTAGAGATTGAAAAGTGCTAACATTGCATTTTCAAATATCTGTTTAACAAGTAGTAGTTAAAGACATTATTAGATCTTGTGTTGTCTATCCTATTGCTATTGTCTCTCACCTGGCCTCTCATATTCTACATTTGTTTCTGTCCAAAAAATTTCAGTGCTCTTTGAAAAGGCATAAAACCTATCATGGCACACCAGGTGACAACTTCAAAGTCCTTCACATTACATTTAGAATAAAATTCAACCTCCTTACCTTGGTTTTGCATGGTGTGGTCGACAACAGACTATCCCTTAAGTATTGGCTCCTGACATTCACTCATTCATGAGGGTCCAGCCATATCTGCCTTCTTTCAGTTTCTCTAACCTGCCAGCTCTCTCCTGTCCTGATCAGATCTGTATACATAGTGTTCTCTGTCAGTGTGACTTTCCTTAGTGTTCACACGACTGAGTTCTTCTCATCCTTAGGTTTCATTTTGTCACCTACTCAGAGGTACCTTGGGTCTGATTGGGTGCTTGACCACTCAATCAGTAATAGATGGCTTTCTCCCTCCAATTAGCTTCCATCATAGTACTCTTGATACCACACTTCTTGGATGGGACTCAGACCCAACTGCACCTTCAGATTGGGACGTAAACCCACAATCCCTGACTTAGGAAGGGACTCGAACCCCCAGTCTTTTTGAAACCACACAGCTGGTCTCAGGACTTACCAAAGCTCAGGTTCTTTTGTCTCAGTGCAGAAAGAATTGAGCAAGAGGCAAAGGGACAGGCAAAGAGTGAGTTTATTAGCTTAGGATGCCTGTGAGAGACAAGCAGGCAGGCAAGGGAGCACAGCCCTGAGGACAAAGAGGGCTACGTTTTTATAATCAAAGAAGACCACCCTCTTCCTCACTTTTGGGTAGACGTCAAGGCTTACGTCATTATTTCCTCCTTTGACCCTATACTGTTTAACTGGGGCTGCCATGGCACTATTTAAATCATACGTATATTAGCAAAAGGATGGTATACTAAAATATGGTAATTCATCTCAGGTATCCATATAATGTCCCCTTTCACCTAGTTTCTTTCACCTTTCACCTATATTCCTGTCTTGGCTATACGCAGGAACGCAGTTTCAGCGTCCATTATCTTATAGATCTCCCAAGGCTGAATGCAGGTCTTATATCCATTTTTCTGTGGTAGTGGCCTGAGCAAGTCTGTTTAGTTTCAAAATGTTCTGATTGTTGCTTAGCTGCCAGATGTTCTGAGCATTTTCTGGTTGGTGCCTAGCTTATGGTCATCTCCTGAAGTCCCTCTCTATGTATCTCCCCCTTGTGCTGTTTCTAGCTGTGTAACTATCTTATTCTATCCCTATTACCCTGGGATTTTCCTTCATAACATTAGTCACAAGTTATAATTAGGATTATAGTTAGTTGTTTATATGTTTCACGACTGTCTTGCTCACTTTCAGCATCTTGAGGGCAGGGACTATATGTATCTCTTTTGTTCACTAATGTGTAACTGGAGCATGGGTTAAAAATATGTTTGAATACATACTTTGTTACCTAATAAGTTTTGTAAACATGTTTCTTCACACAGACCCTCTTAGGGCCTTCAATATTTAACTTGTATATTCCTACACTTATGTGACCTTGGAACCCCCCTTTGATGGAGCATCTCAAGGGATTAGTGTTTCTTAGTTTACACATATATTTTCTTTTATGACTGGAGATGATTCCTCAAGTGAGCATTTAGGTATATCACAAACACATTGTGATTTTAAGAATACAGTTCGTCGACCTAGGTGATAGGGATTTTTTGCATCGTTGGTGCTCTGAGAAAAATATAGTCTCAAAGAAGAAACTAACATGATATTTGTCCTTTGGGGATTTGCTATCAGTTAGCAATCAGGAAATATGCCTATGATCAACTAAAAACACAGACACTGTTACCTAGAATATATCAATTTACTAGAGTGAATTAATAAGCAAACTAAATTTATTCTCTTGTATAGGGTGTTGAGTTGTGAAATAGAGTATGTCATTATCAACAAAAAAATACTTGTATATTTAGTCTCAGTATTATTTATAAGCTTGGTTTTTGATTTTTGTTTTTGTTTTTTTTTTTAGCATTGAGTTACGTTTATGTGTATGTGTGTGTATATGTGTGTCTGGGTGTTGTTTTCTCAGCCAAGCTATCTTATACTTAAGAACATTATACCACAGTATGTATGCATGAAGACTAATCAATGGTTTAGAAAAACTTAAAAACATGTTGTTTTGATTTACCTCATACATATAGGAAAGTGTATATATGTGTACATATTTTACAAATAAGAATAATAAAATGAAAATATACGTACCCATACTGAGTTTAAGAAATAGAACATTAGCAGTATTTTTGTTTATTGAAGTATAATTGCTTTTCAATGTTGTTTTAGTTTCTGCTGTACAATGAAGTGAATCAGCTATATGTATACTTATATCCCTCCCTCTTGGACCTCCCTCCCACCTTCCCCCTATCCCACCCATCTAGGTTGTTACAGAGCACCGAGCTGAGCTTCCTGTGCTTTATAGCATGTTCCCTCTAGCTATCTGTTTTATGCATGGTAGTGTATATATGTCAATCCTAACCTCCCAATTCGTCCCACCCTCCCCTTCTCCCTGTGTCCACATGTTCTCTACATCTGTATCTCTATTCCTGCCCTGCAAATAGGTTCATCTGTACCGTTTTTCTAGATTCCACACATATGCGTTAATATACGATATTTGTTTTTCTCTTTCTGGCTTACTTCACTCTGTATGACAGACTCTAGGTCCATCCACATCTCTACAAATGACCCAGTTTCATTCCTTTTTATGGCTGAGTAATATTCCATTGTATATATATACCACATCTTCTTTATCCATTCATCTGTCATTGGGCATTTAGGTTGTTTCCATGTCCCGGCTATTGTAAATAGTGTTGCAATGAACATTGAGGTACATGTGTTCTTTTGAATTATGGTTTTCTCTGGGTATATGCCCAGTAGTGGGATCACTGGGTCATATGGTCATTCTATTTTTAGTTTTTTAAGGAACCTCCATACTGTTCTCCACAGTGGCTATATCAATTTGCATTCCCACCAACAGTGCAAATGGATTCCCTTTTCTCCACACCCTCTCCAGCATTTATTGTTTGTAGATTTTTTGATGATGGTCATTCTGACTGGTGTGAGGTGATACCTTGTTGTAGTTTTGATTTGCATTTCTCTAATAATTAGTGATGTTGAGCATCTTTTCATGTGCTTCTTGGCCATCTGTATGTCTTCTCTGGTGAAATGTCTATTTAGGTCTTCCACCCATTTTTTAATTGGGTTGTTTGTTTTTTTGAAATTGAGCTCCATGAGCTGTTTGTATATTTTGGAGATTAATCCTTTGTCCGTACTTCATTTGCAAGTATTTTCTCCCATTCTGAGGGTTGTCTTTTTGTCTTGTTTATGGTTTCCTTTGATGTGCAAAAGCTTTGAAGTTTAATTAGGTCCCATTTGTTTATTTTTGTTTTTATTTTCTTTACTCTAGGAGGTGGGTTACAAAAGATCTTGCTGTGGTTTACGTCAAAGAGTGTTTGTTCTGTGTTTTCCTCTAAGAGTTTTATAGTGTCTGGCCTTACATTTAGGTCTTTAATCCATTTTTATTTTATTTTTGTGTTGGTGTTAGGTAGCATTCTAATTTTATTCTTTTACATGTAGTTGTCCAGTTTTCCTAGCACCACTTATTGAAAAGGCTGTCTTTTCTCCATTGTATGTTCTTGCCTCCTTTGTCATAACTTAGGCGATCATATGTGCGTGGGTCTATCTCTGGACTTTCTATCCTATACCATTGATCTATATTTCTGTTTTTGTTCCAGTACCATACTGTCTTGATTACCATAGCTTTGTAGTATAGTTTGAAGATGGGGAGACTGATTCCTCCAGCTCCATTGTTCTTTCTCAAGACTGCTTTGGCTATTTGGGGTCTTTTTTGTTTCCATACAAATTGTAAAATTTTTTGTTCTCATTCTGGAAGAATGCCATTGGTAATTTGATAGGGATTGCATTGAATCTGTAGAAGAAATCAAAGAGGAAATTAAAAAATACATAGAAACAAATGACAATGAAAGCATGATGACCCAAAACCTATGGGATGCAGCAAAACAGTTCTAAAAGGGAAGTTTATAGCAATTTGATCTCACTTCAAGAAACAAGAAAAATCTCAAGTAAAAAATTTAACCTTACACTTAAAGCAACTAGAGAAAGAAGAACAAAGAAAACCTAAAGTCAGTAGAAGGAAATAAGTCATAAAGAGCAGAGCAGAAATAAATGAAATAGAAATGAAGAAAACAAGAGCAAAGTTCAATAAAAGTAAAAGTTGGTTCTTTGAGAAGATAAACAAAATTGATAAACCTTTAGCCAGACTCATCAAGAAAAAAAGGGAGAGGGTGCAAATCAGTAAAATTAGAAACTAAAAGGAGGAATCACAACAGACACCATAGAAGTGCAAAAGATTATAAGAGACTACTACATACAACTATATGCCAATAAAATGGACAACCTCGAAGAAATGGACAAATTCTTGGAAAGGTACAATTTTCCAAGACTGAACCAGGAAGAATTAGAAAATACAAACAGACCTATCACAAGTAATGAAATTGAAACTGTAATTAAAAATCTTGCAACAAACAAAAGTCCAGGACCAGATGGCTTCACAGGTGAATTCTATCAAACATTTAGAGAAGAGCTAACACCCATCCTTCTCAAGCTCTTCCAAAACATTGCAGAGAGAGGAACACTCCTAAATTTGTTCTACGAGGCCACCATCACCCTGATACCAAAACCAGACAAAGATATCACAAAAAAAGAAAATTACAGAGCAGTATCACTGATGAAATAGATGTAAAAATCCTCAACAAAATACTAGCAAACAGAATCCAACAACACATTAAAAGGATCATACACCATGATCAAGTGGGATTTATCCCAGGAATGCAAGGATTCTTCAATATATGCAAATCAATCAATGTGATACATCATATTAACAAATTAAGGAATAAAAACCATATGATCATCTCAATAGATGCACAAAAAGCTTTTGACACAATTCAACACCCATTTATGATAAAAACTCTCCAGAAAGTAGGCATTTGAAGGAACCTACCTCAACATAATAAAGGCCATATATGACAAACCCACAGCAAACATCATTCTCAATGGTTAAAAACCAAAAGCATTTCCACTAAGATCCGCAACAAGACAAGGATGTCCACTCTCACTACTGTTATTCAACATAGTTTTGGAAGTCCTAGCCACGGCAGTCAGAGAAGAAAAAGAAATAAAAGGAATACAAATTGGAAAAGAAGAAGTAAAACTGTCACTGTTTACAGATGACATGATACTATACATAAAAAATCCTGAAGATACCACCAGAAAACTACTAGAATTAATCAATGAATTTGGTAAGGTTGCAGGATACAAAATTGATGCACAGAAATCTCTTGCATTCCTATACACTAACAACGAAAAATGAGAAAGAGAAATTAAGGAAACAATCCCATTTACCATCACAACAAAAAGAATAAAATACCTAGGAATAAACCTTCCTAAGGATGCAAAAGACCTGTACTCAGAAAACTATAAAACACTGATGAAAGAAATCAAAGATGACATAAACAGATGGAGAAATACACCATGTTCTTGGATTGGAAGATTCAATATTGTGAATATGACTGTACTGCCCAAAGCAATCTACAGATTCAATGCAATCCCTATCAAATTATCAATAGCAGTGTTATAGACTGGTGGTTCTTCAACATTTCAGTACCAGAACTCCTTACACTCTGAAAAATTATTGAGCACAAAAAGTTTCTGTTTAGGTGGGTTATATCTATTTATGTTTATTATGTAAGAAGTTAAAATTGAGAAATCAAATATTATTCATTTAAACATAATAATGAACAAAAAAACACACTTTATGAAAACATTTTTTCCAAAAACAAAAATAGAAGAGTAACATTGTTTTGTATTTTTGTAAACCCTTTTAATCTCTGGTTTAAAAGAGATTTTTTATCTGCTTCTATTCAATCTGTTGCAGAATGTTGATTTAGTTAAAATATATGAAGGATGAGAGTAGAAAAATGCAAATAACATCTTATTATGAATATAGTTTGACTTCACAGACTGCCTGAAAGTGTCTCAGGTACTCTAAGAGGGTCCCCAGACCACACTCTGAGAACTACTGTTTTAGGTGCCTTCTGTGGGCCTTATCTCAATCATTTGTTGCCCAGAGGTAATAAATATCGTGAGTTTTATATTAATAACTTTCTTAATTTTCTTTTTGATGTCACCACCAATTTATTATCACTAAAACCCGCATATTGTTTAGTTTTCCTATTTCTGAATACACACACAAATATTCTTCTGTTAATTGCTATTTTCATGTAGTATTAAATTTTGAGAAATATGATGGCACATATAGCTATAGTTTATTCATTTTACTAATAAATGGTTTTCTTTTGTACAAATACAACAATTTGTATAACCATTGTTCTAATAAGTATTATGTGGGGTAGTAGCTGCTTGTGTAATTATAGACAGTACTTCTACAAATGTATATGTTCATGCCTGCTGGTACATGTTAGCAAGAGTTTCTTTGAAGTATACACTGAGGTGTGAAATTACTGGGTTGTAGAACATGTACAGTTTACCAATGAAATGTCAAACTGTTTTCCAAATTGGTTGTATCAGTTTATACTTATACTTACAGGCCATGGATATTCCCATTCCTCTATGTTCTAATCAGTAAATTGTGTTGTTTCTAATCAACAAAATCTAATCAGTTAATTAAATTTTACTCTTGTGGTGGATATAAAATGTTACCTCATTGTAATGTTATCTTGTAGTTCTCTTATTATGAGCTGAGTTGTGCACTTTTTAAATATGTTTTATGGGTTATTTGTGCTTCCTCTTCTTTAAGATGCTTGTTTATTCCAGTAAAGAGTTCTTTATACATTTGGGATATTGTAGTTTTATAGGTATATGTGTCACAAATATGTTTGTCAAGTTTGTGACTTGTGTTTATGGTATCTGTGGATGAACTGGCATCTCTAATTTTATTATAATAAGTTGTTAATTATTTCTTTATTGTTTGTACCTGTTCTTACTTAAAAATGTCTTCTCTACTCCAAAGTCTCAAAGATATTCTCCAAAATTTTTTCCTAAGGATTTTGGTTTAGGCTTTCATATTTAAATTTTCAGTATTCCCGGAATTGATTTTGATTTATGATAGGAGGAATGGGTCCAATTTTAGAAGTCACCTCTCCCCACCATATATCAAGTTTTCAACATCTGATTTTGTTTCTGAATTCACCATTGTCTTCCCTCACTCAATTCTGCCGAAGTGCCAATATTATATTATTTTTAATTAATTTAGACTTACGATAAATCTTGATATCTGGTTCTAACTTAATAGAATTTTTACCGGAGAAGGTGGTCTTTCTTATATCATTTTTAAAAAAATCATTAGAGCTTCTTTTATGGTCTAGCATATTGGGTTTTTAGAAAGTGTTTGGTAACTTAAAATCATGTATATTCTCAAATATTGAGTATAATATTGTTTATATGTCTATTGGATCAAACTTTGTATTTAATCCTATTCAAATTTCCTTTAGTTTTCAGATTTGTGTCCACTTGGTCTTTCAGTTATTGAGAAGGTTTTGCTAGACTTTCCCACCGTAATGGTGGATTTGTCAGTTTCTTCTTCTTTTTTATTTTATTTTTTGTCATTTTTTGCTTTATATACTTTGTGTGCTTATATTGGGTTGGCCAAAAAGTTAGTTTGGGTTTTCCCCTAAGATGTTATGGAAAAACCTGAACGAACCTTTTGGCAACCCAATATTATTAAGAGCATAAAAATATTGAATTATAACAACTGTAACAACTTACTGGTGTCTGTTGGTCTTAAGTCTATTTTGTCAAACATAGACATGTCTACTCTTTTACTTAGATTAGTATTTCTCTCATATATATTTCTTTTCTTCCAATGACTTTAATCCCCTGATGTCCTCTAGTTTTAGGTGTTTTCCTTATACTTAACATATCCCTGGATTTCTCTTTCTTAAAGAAAAAGAAATAGTCTAACAATTTTTGTTTTAAAAGGGTCCTTTAGCCGTTTGCGTTCATTTGTATTACTGATATATTTGAATTTAGACCCAATATTTGAATTATGGGCTTTCTATTTGTCTTTTTTTTCCTTCTGTTTTTTTTTTTTTTTCTTTCAGTTTAGCAACATGACTGCCACTAATAGATTTACTAGAAGAACTATACAGCGTGATGAGAGCAGAAGCCAAACTGAAATGAGTTGCGTAGTAGATGATAGGTGAAAAAATGGAGACAATGAATATAGAAAGTGTCTCTTGAATTAATTTTTATGTAGAGAAGATAAAAATAACTGGAGGGAGATGTGGGAATCAAGGGAATGCTTTTCAAATTTTAAGATGTGAGAAATTTAAGCATGTATAAATGTCATTAGGAGTAATACAAACGAGAGACAGTAGTTGAATATATGTAAGGAAGAAAGGTTATTTGATGGTGTAAAGTTCCTGATTTGGGAGGATGGTGTAGAATTCTGTGCAAGAGTAGAGTAATTGCCCTTTACGGGGTTCTCCACAAAGAGAGGAGAGAAGCTGTAGAGGACATGTATGTAGATGTAATAAGGGCTGTAGATTTGTAGCAGGCTGTTAAGGGAGATCTCACCTCATGGCTGCTGCTTCTTTCTGTAAGTAACCAGTTTGTCTGCTGAGAATGACAGTGTTGGTAATATGGCGGGTTGGAGGTTTGAAGGCATTTGGAAGTTAATATCACAATGTTATTGGCAAGTTCCAGGGTGACAAGCATGGAATCCCAATTTAATTTTCTAATTTTGTATGTGTTTATCAGAACATACTATATGAGTTTCTCTTATCTGAAATTATCTATTTTAAATAAATATTTCAAAAAATTAACTCTAATATTTTGGTCTTTTTCTAGGTACTAGTTACATACTTTTGATCTTATTCTCAAGGGGACTAGGTGTTTCAATGTTACAAAGTTGTAACTGAGAGAAGAATTTTATCTTCCTTTTCTCTGTCATCTCTTACTGGAGCTTATTTCAAGTTCAATATGACATAGAAACTATAAATATTGAGCAGTTGGGTCATCATAGTGTAGTGTATACTCATTTTCTTTACTCTCTTTTATTTCCCTTCCTAACTTTTGTAATCAAAATCTGTGTATTCTAAATGCATTTATTTAGTTCCAAGGACTGTGAACTCTTCTGGGATTAAAATGATAAATGACTGATTACCCTTGCATGGGAGGTAGTTACTGGAAGAGGGAGAGGGGGTTGGGACTTGTGGGTGGCCAGTAATGTTCCTTTTCTTGACGTGAGTGCTAGTTACATGGGTGTGTTCACTTTGAAAATTCATTGAGTGGCAAGCCCATGTTGTGTGCACTGTTTGTATTATGATATACATACAGAAATACAGATATATGGGAGCCAATGGTACATAATGTACACTCTATATGTGGGTATATAGGGATGTATAAATAATATTTATGTAAATATAATCAGTGTTACATTAGAGAGATGTATAGGGTGCCTTCAGATTACTCTATTGAAATTGCTATCTTAAATGTCTCCAATAATCTCCTTATCATCAAATGCAATGGCTTATTTTGAGTGAATATTGCCTATAAACTTTTTGACCACCACCATCTTCAAATGCTGTGTTTCCTTGGATCCTGAACTCTACTTTTCTGGACCTATGTATAGTGAAGTGTATCTTCTCTTTCAGTTTCTAACTCATGAAGAACCCATTTTTTTTTTCTGAATTTTTAGTTGTCATTGCTGCCTGGATGACTCCTAAGGTCATCTTTCTTGTCTTGTTCTCTTACCATGCCTCAAATCAAAATTCAGAGTTGCCAGCTGACCATATCTATTTGTAATGAAAATACATCTCATTCTCTTGTTCTTCTTTCTCCTTGTACCTTCGTGTAAAAACCCTATCAATCTATCCATTTCTGATATCATGTGAGGCTTCTGCCTTTCTTTTGCAGAGGGAGAGGTATTTTTAGTAAGCACTCAGAAAACGTTAGTTTTTCTTGGAAGTCTTGCCATCTGCAAACCTGTTGCTCTGTTAGTAGCCAGTTTCAAGGAACAAAATATTAGTGATGGTAAGTGATTGTAAGTGCTAAGTATATGTCATTATCAAATTGTTATACTTTTAGCCAGTAAAAAGGTTAAAATCTTTGGATATATTTTTTTTGTGATGAAGGCACACCATATTTGTTTCACATTTTGAGGTCTATAGGTATCTGAGTATAATTTTTTTTTGGTAACTTTTAATATAATACTGTTCACAGATTTTCTATTTTTCTATCTCTGAGCACCATCTTGACTTTTCAGAAAATCATAAGCTGATATATGGATGTTATCTCTCATATTCACCTTAGCTTTCAAGGTAAGAAGTCAGCACTTGTTGAAAATCAGAGATGACTGCTCATGATTTTATGAAAAATATGAGTCTACAGCATTACCCAATACTTGCTTATTACAGTTCCATATGCATTTGAAATACAGTGAGAAGATACTTCATGAAGGGAACACAAAGACAAGAGAACACCTTTATTCTTGTATTAGAGGACATTGCGGAAAACAATATTCTTGGTGTTTTCAAGGTCTCTGTGATCACTTTTCGAAAAAATAATCAATATAAATCTTAAATACAGAAAAACTATTTTTTGTTAATATCATGAGGAAAAAAATCTTATTAAAGTTTAGTTTGTGTTTGGCCATCACAATATGATTATTATCATTTTCCAGGCTTTTGTATAAAATACTACACAATTATGATGAGATAAAAGCTTAAATATTTTGAGGCCAGAAATATAAATTAGGCAGTTTCCTTCTAGAAAAGCATTTATACAAAGTGACAGTAAAAACTAGATCAAGGTTATGAAATATTATTGGTACTCACATGATATTTGAATAAGAGGTCTCACATTATGCTTAAAATACCGTATTCTTATATGCCATAAATAGATCAAGTATACCTCTGAACTTTGGGAAAACAATAAAGCTTTAGAAAAAAGAAAAAAGAATATCAGTGATAACAGCTTATAGGAAAGGTGCATAATGTTTTACAGACAGTAGTTTAGGTGAAATCTGAAAGTATTGAGACATACCCTCATTAGTGTGGAGCTGGCATTTGGGGGGGGATAATGTCAGGTGTAGGTACAAAGAAATCTAATATTCTGGCTGAAGAATAGTTCCTAGAGTGTGTGGTTCCATTCCAGGTATTAGTTCAGTATCAGAGATAATACAGAAATGCTAAGAGATAGCTGGGCAGGTAGGCAGGTGAGAAAAGCATGTTCTAGGAGTATTCAGTATTAAGTGACATAGACAGATGGGTTGTTGCTTGTCTACAGACTGTTCTTTCTGCTGCTGAACTTGAATCCAGGAGTTGTACTTAGTTTTCAAAGTTTGCAATAGTAAGACTGGGTCCTGGTATGAGAAGTGGAATACTGGGCAAGTATTTAAAATAGGGCCTCCTGGGCAAAAAGATGGGAACTGAATTATTGGAGCTCGGATGTATTTCTATAATGTGAGATCAAATTAGAACTGGAAATATCAGTTGACTTAATGATGAATCATCTACTAAACTAAATTTTCTCTTTTAAAAGACATATTAAATCCAAAGTCTGGGGCATGACTGAGTGGGGATCAAATATCTCCAGCTGTGGATAGAGGGAAGATGTAGGGGCAGGATATCTGAAAGGCTTCTCATACATCTTTTTTTAATATATATATATATCCTCTATATTTAAACCTTGCATGAAAACACTAGAAGAGAAAACTAAACCCAACCAAACCAATGTAATGAAATAAATCCGACCTCACTGTCTGCATACTTTGAAAGAGATCTGAAAGCGTTACAGATTTCCATTTGCCCCTGATTAAGTTAAACAATTTGCTTAACAAGCTATTCATTTCATTTAAAAATGATCAGCTTTCTGCTAGGTGATTTTTGGTGTATTAGACAGAATTCCTGTTTGCAGTGTAGCTGTGGAGACTAAAATGATACAGGTAACAATAATAGAATAAAATAACGTGATGTAGTAGTTTCTTATCATTTATCTGTATATAAAGCATTAGTTCCTGAATTGGTTTTAGTATTTAAATGATTGTATTCATAAGGTAGCATGTATACACAGTCCCTGACACACACATGGAGGCAATAGCCATTTGTGGAGTTAAACAGTAGCTTTTATCTTAAGAGTTGCAGCTTAGTTTATTCTGCTTGGGTGGGGGGAATTAAGAGTTCTGAGAAATGAGTTCATTAGTTTGATGCTATTTAATTACTTTATTTTTTACTGAGAAATAACTGCTATAAAATAAGTCTAGGAAACAAGCATAGATGATTATACCAAATGTGAAAAAAGTAACAAAGAATTTCGAAGGTCAGAAGACTGTGAGTATTATTTTCCAGAGGAAATGACAAGGACAAATGGATAGTGAAGACCATAGGTCCCTCCTTCCCACATGCAGCATCCTAAAATTACCTATGAAGCCTCATTCTAAGGAGACAAAAGACATATATTGTTTGGCAAGGAGAGAAAACGCAGTATATTGGGAGCCTTTCCTTTCTTTACTCTGTGATAAACTCCTTTTCCAAGATTTTCTGTCATACCATCTCCTGAGTCAGCCTCTAGAGCACAAATGAAGAGAAGCAGCTGTATTAGTGCTGTCACCCTGAGAGGTGAATGGGCTGCCATTTTCAATATTGTTGCCACTAACTTATGTAGCTGAGTGCCAAGATCCATGGGCATTGTCATACAGTGATAGGATTATATACTGCCGTGGAGAGACTCATAATGATGGTGCCTGGTAATCTCTTCAAGATTAGGTTTCTGTCAAGACAATAATTCCTATAAAATTGGCCTGAAGAATTATAGTCCACTAAGTTCTAGATAAAGTAATAATTAATTATAGTCAGTAGAGTATATAGAAAAGTGAAAGCATTATTGCTGAATACACACAAAAAAGGGAACTTGTTTAATTAGGTGACAGGAGAAGAAATCATGTTTGGAATTTTAATGAGAACTACGATTGAAAACTTTGGCCTTTGGCCACCTCAGGTAAAGGCAAACTTGAAGAGTGATTTTTTAGAGATGAAAGCAGAAGAATTTAGTAATGAGGTAGAAGAGATTGAAAGGGGGGAAAAACGACTCATATTTCTAAATGAGGTAGGCTGTATTCTTTTTTCATCTTTTTTCCTTCCTTCTTTATTGTGAGTCAGTAATAAAGACATCTTAATGACTGCACTGACTCTGTTAGTGCAAAACAGGCTAAGAATTATGCTTGGAGCTAGATTCCTTGATCATAGTACTAGACAGTATAGAGGTATCAATGGCTTAGGTTATGCTGAAGTAATAAGCAACTACCCTCCCTGCCCCCCGTATATACCTTAATATAATGTTTTTTCCCTTTATTATTAGTGCAAGTCCACCATGGGTTTGGGTGACCCTCCAAGCAAGTTTTCCTGCATACTCAGTGATCCAGGCTTTCACTTTTTTGGCTTCACTATCTCATGTGAGGCCAAGTGGGTACTTGCATTTGGAAGTGATGTGTGCCACATCTGCTTATATTTCCTGATGGGTCACATGTCCACACCTAATATCATGGAGGAGGGGAAGAACAGCCTTTCTGTTACTGGGAGGAAGAGATGCAAATTGTGTATGAGGGAACAGTTTTAGTGCTCACACTGGGCATTTGAATCATCTTCCTTGAAAGAGAATATAATCCCAAGATTCTCCATTCATTTCCTCAGGTATCTATGTAGGATAGTTAGGAACTCTGGCTTCCCACAGGATATAACGTAAACTACTTATTTTCAAAAGTCTGGAGTCAGAAAATGTTTAAAGTAAAATTGCAAGAAGTCATCACAGAGATTTACTATCTTGCATATAGAAAAGTAGAGAATTATTATAATTTAAAGAACTATTTAAAATTAGTAGATCTACTATTATTCTTTTAGATACTGTATCAGTTTTATAAGTAAGGTTGCGCTAAAGCAACAACCCCCAAATTCTCAACAACTTAAGACAACAAAAGTTTATTTTTTTTAACTTTTTAAAATCTTTAATTTCTTTTAACAATGTTCTATAGTTTAAAGAGTTTAACTTTTTCACTTCTTTTGTTAAATTTACTCCTAAGTTTTTCTTTTGGATACATTCAAAACAAAAGTTTATTTTGAAGATATGCAGCTACGAAAAAACCTAAGGATAGGTAGTTTGGGAGAAAAAAGACTGATAAAAGAAATTTGTAAAACATAAAGATGTATACTGTTGTGGCTTCATTAAATTAATTTTTATTAAGCAGAGCTCTGGAGTGTCAGATGGTTCAACAAAAGACCACAAGGGAATTGAAAGAGCGAATTACTCACAGGTCCTAGAAAGAGTACACTGTATGCCTCCAGGGGCCCCACAAGGAGGTCAAAGGAGGATGCAGGCAGAGAGAGTGGCAGGACCTGGGGCATATGCCTTTCTTATGGTCTATGGGTAGAGTGTTTTGGGGTTCCTGGGCTAAGGCTGGACTGGTCAATTCAAAACCAAAAGAGTGGGGTTTGGGGAAGCTCTCTGCGCAGCACAAGGGAAAGACCCTGGGAGGCAGAGAGACTGTTTATCACCAGGGCTTTTGGGGAAGTAATGCCAGAAATATACATTTACTCGTGACTCTGCAGGCTTTATTTAGGGCATACGATTGCACGAGGAGCTCGTGTTAGCTTAAGGCCCTGGAGGCTCTCTCGGCCACACAAAATAGATGCTAAGGCAGCAGTACCATGGAGTAGCTTAGCTCAATTCTCAACACATGCTTAATTCTTCTCCTTCCCATTCCATTTACTGATTATAACTGTTTCTGTTTTTCTTGGCAAAAATAATTTGTAAATCAAATCCTTGATATAAAAGCTTAGGCATCCTAGATTCATGTTAGGATTATTTATGTGTTTAGTCAAATTCTAAGCCTTTATTTGCCAATTAACATTTTTTTCATGTGTTCTTTCCTTCTAATAAGCACTAGTTTTTAAACACTGATCATTGCAGCATGAGTAGAAGTAGTTATTTTCTGAGAAAATGGATATGATGCAGATATTGACTTTTGTTGCAGTGAACATAGAGATTTATTGACCTGGAGGATAAGGTCAATATTTGCCTGGAGGGACAATAAATCTAGATGTTCAACAAAATATAAAGTCAATATTTGTATTAATCCCTATGTTTTGAATACCTGTCCAAAATCTCTGGAAATTTCTTTATATAGTAGTGGAATTTCTCGATGCTTGAAAAGTGTGCAGTTGTAAATAGACCTTGAAAAGCTATCACAGAGTTTGAAACTAAGATCAAAATAAACCAGTGAAGATGTCAAAGGTAGGATGCATGAATTTTGTAGCAGTCTCTTTTGCAAAAGAGTGGGATTTTCTTTAAAATGCGTAAACTTTAAAAAATATGTTATTCATTAAAGCGTGCAATTTTTTTTTGTTAACAACATTGCACTGAAGTACTTTTTAATAGATTCAAGGCATATATAACAGACCTAGAACTCTAAAGTGCATAAATAAAATGTTGCTTCTCCTAGGTTCTGATTGACAACTTCTTTTGTCTTTTTAGACTTCTAGGGCATTTCTTTGCAAATATATCACTGACTTTTTAAGTACAGTTCAGTGTTCATAATGTTACTACATTGTTCGCTTAGGCATAGCCATTTTATTATTACAGCCACATGATTGATTAGAGTACTTCCTCTATTGAGATACCTGTTACATGAAGACTGCATAGTATTGATTTCAGAGGCAAACTTTCTAGAAAGGACTTGCAGTCATCAAAACAAAACTAGGTATCTTCCACCAAATATCCACCCTGTCATCTTTCTGGCAGGGGCTGGTCTACCTTCCGAGTCACCTGGACTAACCATTGCAGGGTTCATTGAGTTTTTTCTGTCTTTAATCTTCCACGTTTAATTTACAGTGAACGTCTGAGCCCATGCACTTTATCCTCTACCTCTGCCATTGAAATAGCCAAAACTTATTTTAATAGGAACAAAATAAAACCGGAATCTAGCATTAGAAACAAGGCAAGGAAACTCAAAATAACAGGGACTGAAGACAAAGCGAGGCCACGGACAATTAGTATGAGCAAATGTTGAGCGTGCAAATACTTTTGAAAAGTATACTGCTGCCATAGTCTATAAGGAATGAAATTTCTGTGAGAGCAGCACTGCTTGCTTACATTTGTCTCGGAGGATGTGCTGAGTAAAGTGAAGACACTGCTCCAAAAGGCCTCTGAGGTAGGTGGACATGCTTGTTCAGAAAAGTCTATCCCAGCCAGCTTTCAGAAAAATAATTTAGTATAGCAGCTGGGCTCTGCTTCTTACTACTTGCCATGGCAACTGGACCTGTTATCTTGCAGATTACAGTTCTAAAAACCAAAAAACTTTCTTCTTAAATCTGAGTCTGATTGTTCTTTCAGATATGTTCATGTTTTATCTTGACAAACCAAAGCAGACATACATTGATCACCCTCTGCTTGTAGGGAACTAAGAAAAAATTTTATACTTTTGAGACTCAAAAGACGAACCCAAAGTCAGGGTTCTAAATGATCTCAACACAACATTTTTGTAAGTAATGGGGAAAACTTACATCATCTCTAACTTATAAATGCTACTTGACAGGTATTTATTCCGTCTATGAAAGGGAAACTGTGTGATATCAGAAAATACTGCTTTTAGATGGAGAAACAGATTTCTGGATTTAAAACCTCACCACTGTCACCACTGCTCTGAATTCTATGATTTATATGTGAGAGATTCAAAAACAAGTAACTTAGAACTGTTAAAGGTGAGAAGGCAAGCGAAAATGCCAGGTTAGTGCAATGAACAGGAAATATCAGTGGCAATATAACCTTCAGCTAAAATGACATTCAAGGGCAAAAGCATTCAGTGAGGCAGAGATAACAGTGGTGATCAACCTAGATTTCACAATTCCATCATTGTAATCACTCATTTCCTCATAGCCTCCATTCTTTTGTCCCTTTTTCTTTCTCTGTTACTGGATTTAACTTCAAACCTGGTTAAATACATCCACCTGCCTATTCCAGGCCTAAAAACTTGCTGCAAGAAAAGCAACATAAAAATATTGTCTAATCTCATGTTCAATTAATAACTACAGACATCAAGGCAGGTCTTAACACTGCCACGGAATAGCCTACTTTGCTGTAGTCTGCTCCTTGTCTTAGTCTCCCAAGGAACTCTTTTCATACCTTTTCCTTGCTTCTCATATCTTCATCACATCCTCCTTTCTCCTTACTATCTGCTGATGGCCTCCCTTCTTATTTTGTTATGAACAAAGAAGCAATTAGAAGAGAATTTCTACCTCAACAAGTGTGGTGACATTTCTGTCTGTTTCCATGTCCATATACTCTGCATGCTCTCCTGCTTTTGTGGAGTTACCATCTATGATCCTATGTAAAGTAATGATCCCTCCAATTACGCTTATCTGTAATTCTGGAGTTTAAAGGAGAAGATCAGTGGATTAATATACATTTGAGAGTTGTCAACATATACATGGTATTTAAAATTTTTTAAATAATATAGTGGTAGGAATATTTACATAGGGATTATAATATACCATGTTCTTTTCTAAGTGCTTTATGTATATTTACTCATTTAATACTGAAAACAGATTTATGAGATAGGTATTATTATCATCATTTTGTAGTGATAAGTCCTGACATGAACATCAAGAGAGGGCAGTATAAAGAAAAGATATCTGAAAATTGAGATCTGGTATACTCCACTATAGAGGTCAGGGAGGTCAATGGGAATGTGCAAAAAAGACTGATGAGGGTAAACCAGTGAGATTGAAAAATAGAGTGTATAGTCTGGAAGCCAAGTGAAAAAGTGTTTCAGTGATGAATATTCTGTCATATACTAAGGACTGAAAATAGACCCTAGTCAATTGATGATAATTGGTGATATTGAAAAAAGCCATATTGGTGGAGTAAGGAAAGACAAATTGAAGTAGGATCAAAACAGAATGGACGGTGAGAAATTGGAGACAATGAATATTTTAGTCTGCTGAGGCTGCCGTAATAAAATACCATAGACTAGGTGGCTTCATCAACAGAAATTTATTTTCTCACAGTTTTGGAGGTTATAAATTAAGACCAAAGTTTGAACCAATTCAGTTTCTGGTGAGAACTTTCATCTTGGCTTGTAGACAGTCACTTTCTTGCTGTGTTCTCACATGGCCTTTCCTTGATGCATGTACATGTGCATGGGAAGGAGGTGAAGAGAGGGAAAGAGCAAGCTGTTTGGTATCTCTTCTTATAAGAACATCAGTTGCATTGGATCAGGATTCCACTCTTACGATCTCGCTTAACCTTAATTGCCTCCTAAATGCCCTATGCTCAAATACAGTTATATTGGGGTTTAGGGCTTCAAAATATGACCTTTTGGGGAGGGGACATGATATGGTCTGTAGTAATGAGTATAGACAACTTTGTATCACGTTGACAACTCTATTATGTAGAGAATAAATTATAGAGGATGAAAGTTTTAATGCAGGGCTGAGGCTATTACATTGAGTCTAACTGTGGTATGGGGTCATGTAGTGGTATGGGGTTGGGCACTAGCACTGGAAATGGATTCTGGATTGATGGGGGATATATTTTGGAGAATGGGAAACACTTTTTCGTAAGGACTAAGTACAGTGTGGGGAGTGGTAGGTTATACTTTTCAAAGATGGTCACGTCATTTCCCATCATACATACTCTTTTGCAATGTGCTCTTGCCACTCCCCCATCAAGAACTGGTGTCTGTTCTGTACTGCTTTATGTCTGGGTTTTCACTGTGACTGCTTCTATTTAGGGAACATGGGAAAACTGATGCTGTGAAAGCTCTAGGAATAGCCCTTAAATGGCCTGTCAACTTTGGCTTCCCACTTCTTGAAAGCCAGCTACTATATAAGACCATGATTCTGTGAGAAAAGCAAGCTGATGCATGAAGTAGCCTTGGAGGATGAAAAATCACAGGATGAGATTGGGAGGGGGTTGTTGTGGGAAGGGGGAGAGAGGCCAAACGGCACCAAGGCGTCAAACATGAAACTAAAGAAACCATTTTGGATTATTTAGTGCTGTCAAGTCTTCAGCTGACTCTAGTCCCAGCTGCTATCTGGCCATAATCACATAAAATATCCCAAGTGCACCTTGCTCAGCTCTGCCTAGTCAATCTACAGAACACTGAGAAATAGTAAATTGTTTTGGGGTGGCTTGTCACACATTAGTAGATAACTGAAATGGGAGCGGGTGGCGGTAAAGGAATGTAAAATCCAAGAGAGTATCTATGTTTGGCCTTGAGTAACTGGGTGAATTGTGCTGGTGGCACCTGAGAAGGAAAAATTGTGAGAACAGATTTGAGAGTGAAAACCAAGAGTTATATTTTGACTACTTTAAGGCGGAAATCACTGTTACCTATCTCTGTGGAGGTGTCAAGTATGTGGATGAAAGGGAGGAGTGGTAAACTACATCAAAATCTTCTGAAAGGTTGAATGAGAAAATAACAGTGCTCGTTGGATTGATCAGTATGGACATTATTGAACTTTGTATAAGTTTCTTTCTCCCCATCCCTGCAATCTCTATACCAATCAAGAGAATCTCAATATCTCATATCAAGAGCAGCTCTGACCATCTTCCATTCTCCACTCTCTCACTACCTCTAAGCTATTTTTTTTCCAAAAATCACTTTTATCATTTCACACTGGTGCTATAAAATCTGTCATTTTCATATAAGATAAATTTCTTCATTATCATTAGTAGATAGCACCAAAATATGTTTATTCTATTTACCCACTTTATCTACTATGTTAAGGGGATATATCTCTAGTCATGGTAGTACTCTCCTTTTTCTCTAACCAAATCCTACCTGTTCCTCTGTCTCAAGTGCCCATCTCTTCTTTTTTCCTATCCAGATCCTTTAATATCTAGGCAAAGGCCTTCTTCCATGGTGCTTTTTACATTTCTCTGGAGCAATGATTTTAAACTATAGTTTGAGATCTATAGTGGGCCATGAGATCAATTTACTGTATCCTGCCTTCATTTAAAGAAATCAAATAGAACAAGTAGAAAATGATAGGAAAGAAAATATGATTTAGTGATGATTAGCATTGCTTCATGAAATTTTTGTTTCTGGTTGTATGCGTTTGTGTGCTTTTGTGTGTGTGTGAGTGTGTGTGTGTCTTTGAGCATGAGTATATGTGTGTTATGCATATATGATCAGGACATAAAATGTTTTTGCTGTGGGTCACATTAAAAAATTTAAAAGCCACTTACCTAGTGTATATAATTCTCTTTACCTAATCTCCTATTGGCCTTTTTAAATCTAGTTCATTTTAATAGTTTACAGTATGCTGAATATTGAATTGTTATTTAATTATTTAAAGTGTATATATTCCTGGAGAATATTCAATCATCTGTCCATTTCTCACTGAAAAATATGCATTTATTGCCTGTTATGAGTCATTTTTGTGCTTTTCTCTGGGTCTGTAATGATACGTTTGATAGACCCTTCCTTCCTCATGAAGCATATATAGGGAAAGACATTAATAAAGCCATCAGACAAAGCCATCATTGATCAGATATAATGAAATTAGATGAGGAAAACACGTAGGGGACTTTAGAGGGTCTAACGGGGCAATTTGGGCTTACCTGGAAAAGTGATATTAGAACTGACATCTGAAAAATAATTACAACTTAGGTAGGCAGAAGAAGTGAGCTGGGAAAGAGTATTACAAGAAGAAGAAATATATTATTTAAGACCCTGAAGTAAAGAGAACAGCTAATTAGAGGAACTGAAAGAAGGGCCCTTTGGCTGGAGCAAAGTGAGCGAGGAAAGAAAGATTGACATTGAGGCTAAAGAAGCAGACAGGAAGAAAATCATCCATAGTGTCCTCATAGGTTGTGTAGTTGTTTCCCTTATTCTAAAAGCAATGAGCAAATCTCTAAAGCAATTTAATCTGAGGAGTAACATGATTAATTCTGCATATTTGACAAGTATACTCTGTGGAGAATGGATTAGAGGGGAGCAAGAGTGGTCGTGGAGACCTAAGGTGGGAGGCTGAAGCTCTAGCGCATGCTAGAGATGATAATGAATTGCGTTGGGATGGCGATAGTGATAGTGGAGATGGAGAAAAGTTGATGGGTTGGAGGGATATTTAGGAAATAAAATTGATATGATTTAGTGGTTTATTGGAATGGAAGGTAAACAAGAGGGATATGTCAAAGGATGATTCCCTAGTTGTTGGCCTGAGGAGATGGTGGACTAATTAGAAGAAATGAGCATGAGTACAATTTTGGTTATGTGGAATTTGGGATTGATTTGAGATATTTAAGTGTTGGTGGATGTTTGATACATGGGTTGATACTCAGGGAACAGTTTTGGGCTGGGGATAAAAATGTGGATTAGAACAACCAAAAAGGAAGAGTAGATTCAGAACAAGCTTTGAAAAATTTAAACTTTTAAAGCCTAAGTTTAAGAAGATGATTTAGTAAAAGAAATCGAAGAGTGGATGAAAAAGAGGAGGAAATTTTACCACTGGGTTTAGCAACCTGGAGGTTATTGGTGGACTTAAGAGTGACTGATTTGAAAACATAGTGGCAGGGGAGGCATTGACGGAGTTGGAAGAGTAAAGGGAACATGAGAGAGTAGAAACAGTAAATATGAACAACTGAGAAAGTTGGGATGTTCCTGCTGGAGATTAAAGAGCATGTACATTTTGTAGATGCTCAATAAATTCTTGTTGAATGAGAAACTGAACAACTATGTTTTTTTACACAATTTTCTTCAAATGATTAATGTAATGTTGGAAGAAGGAATTGACCTTGAATTCTTACCACGTAGTAGGACTTTCATTTTATCCTTAGTCCGTCCAGTAAGAGAGGTGATATTGTTCTTAAAAAAATCAGAGATGCAGAGAAGTTATACAGTTGTCCAAGTTCACACAGCTAAGAAGTGGCAGAGCTGGAATATCAATCTGTGTCTGTCTCACAGTCTGTTCTCTCCTAGAAAATGGCAACTTATTTGACCACAGAAGTCTATTTTTCCGTAGCTAGGGGAAGTCCTAGTAATATACTCTTTGGAGCTAGCTTTCTCTGACCTAATAAACTATGTATGGAGGTCCACTTAGGTCAGAGATTCTCAACCATGGCTGAGCATTCATTCACCTGGAATGCTTTTCAAAAAGTTGGATGCCTCAGTCCCATCTCAGAAATGTCTGAGAATGGTACCAGGGAATCAATATTTTTTAAAAGTGTCCCAGGTTATTCTAATGTGCCATCAGAATTGAGAAAAAATAGATTGTCACCAAATTACTAATTAATAAAAGCCTACAAGCCTAAATAATATGTTTATTCTGATGATATTTTACTAGTTTTGTCTCTGAGTAAGTATAAATTTTGGGGAAGTAGTGGAACACACATCAGCTGGACACAGATGAACATATCTGGCAGTGACTGCTGAGAATCAGGATGACACCAAAGGCCTCATAAATCTTGGTGTCTCCTCTATGGATCATTTTGATTCAGTAGAAGCATATCTTCTGACCCTATTGATATGTTACGTATTCAGGACCTGCTGATAGAGCTGCTTCTCACCTGAAGTAAGGAGAAAAGACCCAGTCCTAACAGAAATGGAGGATACTAAATTGAGCACCTACTGCCCCCCCCCCCTTTATTCCCATTAGTGTGCATGAACTCTTGGAGGGGCAAGATTGTGGGCATTCCTTCTGGACAGAGATGTTCATTTCTTCTGATTGCCTGAAGGATGACAAAAGTTGGCAGTAAAATACTCCTGTGGTGTTTAACCTGACAATTTATGTATTTGTATTTTCCTAATAGTTAGACAAAAGTAAAAGTAACCTAAAATAAGCTTCAATACCAAGACACAAAATATTTTCAATCTTAGTTTAGAATTCGTTTACCATGAAGGAAAAATTCTCATTGGGTTACACAGGTGAGATTAAAGATTTTCCATTTTCAGTTGCCATTCTCTCTCACACTGCTGTGCACTGCAGTGGCTGCTTTGGGAATAGAAGCTACAAAGTTTTACACTTTTCAAAAGATGAAATATATCTGACATCATAACACAGCAACCACTGTTAAAAATGGTAACTTGAAAAATAAATTGTCATCATTCTTCCTTACAATTTCGGTAGATCTGGATTGTAACCCATGGTGAGCTTGGTAAGAAGACGGTGCATACATAATCCACTTTTAATAGCAAATATGTCTTTGATTTCCTTCTCCTTATCATTAGACTCGTAATATACTGTGCATGTACATTTTGAAGTAGCTGCTACTCTATTGTCAAGAGAATTTTTTCTGTTCTCAGGGACCAACCAAAAATAGGGCTCATTTCTTTCTTGTTTTCTTTCTTTCTTTTTTTTTTTTTTTATTATATATTGGTTTCCATCTATTGTAAATCATGGGCTAAATGAGTCCTGTACTTGCAAGTGGGAAGGTTCACAAAAGTCTCATTTATATGTTTGTGGAAACTTTAAAATTTTAGTTCTACCACTAGACTTTACAAGGGTTTAATGCATATGAAAAAAAAGTAGCATTTTGCCTTAAAACTAATTACCTTAGATAGGTGAAACCTTAGATAGGTGAAACCATATAAATAAAGGACAGTTGTAGAGAAATACAAATTTGTTTAATATCTGAAAATATAACGATCCCCAACAAATCCATAAGAAAAAGTTAAAATCCTCTAAAAACCGAACAGTGGATATAATCATAATCATAATCATGGAATTTAGTAGTATTGAAGGAATAGTGCATTAAAACAAAGTTAAAAGTAAATTAAAATGTAGGTGTCACTTTATACCCACAAAGTTGACAAAAATTTAAGAGACTGGCAAGTAAGGATGTGGAAAAATGGAAATTCTCATCATTACTGGTGGTGTTGTAAATGTTACAGTCACTTTGGAGAGGAATTTAGCATTGCTGGAGGAGATGAGGTTTGAAGTATGACTATGAAAGCCATCATCTTTGACCCACAGATTTCATTCAGAAGCAAATCTCCTAGAGAAACTCTGCATATCACACAGATAGATATCTGTTAGGAGCTTTGCTACAACTTTGCTTTTCATCATTTAAAATTGGAAACAACCGAAATGCTCATCAACAGAGAATGGGTAAATACGTGGTGGTATATTTTCAGTGAAATACTACACAGAAGTTAAGAATATTTGAATTATAGCTACATGTATCACTAAGGATAAATGTCTACATGTTTTGAATAAAAATGCAAATTACAGATATGTGCAGTATTATTTGTATAAGCTTTAAAAACTGGAAAGTAAAACTGCATATTATCTATGGGTAGATGTATATGTATAGAAAGATAAAATTAATGTGTCTTGGGAAGGTTATGCCCTTACTTTAGGGATAGATACTTCTGAGGAAAGAAGGTGAGGTAAAAGATTTGGGAGGAAGTGGGAAGGTAGGCTTTGATATTCTAGTAACATTTATTTTTTACAAGAAATATTCTGGAAAAATATGGAGAGTTGCTAAATATTTTAAAATCTGGTTGATGGGCACAAACAATTTCATTGTTATTCTTTACGACTTTTTATATGGTTAAAATATTTCATAATGTGTTTCATAAGAGAAAAAGCCTTATATGTTACTCCAAAGGAAAATGATTTTAAGACACTACAAAATTTTCAAGTAAATATGATATTATATCTTTCGTTCATTTTAATTATTAGTGGAAAGTTAAGCTTAAAACTACTAAAATAACTACAAAGCAGTAATTTTTTTTTTTAATTAATTAATTTATTTATTTATGGCTGTGTTGGGTCTTCGTTTCTGTGCGAGGGCTTTCTCTAGTTGTGGCAAGCGGGGGCTACTCTTCATCGCGGTGCGCAGGCCTCTCACTCTCGCGGCCTCTCTTGTTGCGGAGCACAGGCTCCAGACGCGCAGGCTCAGTAATTGTGGCTCACGGGCCTAGTTGCTCCGCGGCATGTGGGATCCTCCCAGACCAGGGCTCGAACCCGTGTCCCCTGCATTGGCAGGCAGATTCTCAACCACTGCGCCACCAGGGAAGCCCCCAAAGCAGTAATTTTTAAAAATCAGCCTGCAATAGTAGAAAGGTAAGAAAAATCTGCATTATAAACGTGGCTTTTAGCTTTTGGAAAAGTTTCATCTGTGATACCTGCTGCCTTTACTGAATTTTGCATGGTAAGCAAAATAATAAAAATGAAATCTTCAGTGTTCTGAGCATATGGAAGTGAGGATTAAATAAAGTACCATCCATCTTGTTGGCTATGATATATAATATTCTTTTTATTATTTAATTGATTTGTCTATTTGATTCTATTTTCTTTGTATTCTTTGAATAGTCTCTTTCCACACCGCTAATATACTTTCTTTTCCTTTCATACTTTCTTAGAATGTTGTAATTTAAAAAGTATGCAGCAACTAAACCTCTTCCCTTTTTGAACTTTTCATTTTTATTTTTACAACATTCGTTTATGACAGTATAGTTTAACACTAAATCTATGTCATATATGTCCAAACGTATATAATTTAACATTATTTCATGTTGATTTTAGAATATATGTTTTGTTTCCTCCTACATGATATACGGAATTGCATTACTGTGCCATAAAACAGGAAAATAACACTGTGCCCATTTTTAGATGTTTGGAAGCAAACTGAAAGGGCATGTTAAGAATGAAAAGCACAAACCTTATAAAAGAGAAATTTGTAGAAATTACTAGCAAAACAGGAAGAACCTCAATTAATTTTGAAACAATTTTTTTAACATATTTTCAATTAATGAAAACAACACAGAGTGGAAAACGTATATTTCATGGATAAACATTACTTTTCTTAAATATGGGGAAAAGTATAACAGCCGTGTGGAGTGTTTACTCTATGCCAGACACTGTGCTTTACATGTACCAGATGTTTATTTAATCTTCTCCAAAACCCTTTGAATTAGGTATTGCTGTTGTTCCCATTTTACCGTTCCGAAACAGGCATAGTTGATCTCATTAATTTTATCCAGTTTGAAGAGCTAGACAGTAGTAGAAATAGGACTTGAGCTTGGCAATTTGTTTTGAATCCACATTTTACCATTATATTAAGGAAAAAGGGGGTAAGCAGTTCCATTTTCCTTGCTGTAAGCTGACTTGTCTTCGTTGAATTGTCTCCTGCACACGGTGAAATAGAAACATTCTGACTGATCAATATTTCCAATTTGATCCTCTTCATTTTCTTGCTGCTAGAAGTATTGCTCTTGTAAAACCTCAATCAGGCTCTTATATTTTATATTTCAACAGCAAGTATCTGATTTTCACAAGAGATATATAATAACCATTTAATCACTGGTAAATTCAAAACATGAAATACTAATTCTTGGTTCCAGTTTGTTGAAATATAAATATTCAGCTTGTTCTCTGTTTCAGAGAGTTGAAAAATATTAAACGCCCTTTGCCAAAGATGGATACTACAGAGGCCTGATAGAGTCCTACAGATGTTTCACAACTATTACAGGCATAGTTCTGGGCCCTCTCCCTTCCACAATAATCTGCAAAGAGCTGACTTTTTCTCTTTAAGACTGAATGCATGGCCATACATTGTATGATGGATTTCCTACTGTTTGTTTATTTGTCCTGTTGCTCTGATAATTGTGTATAGGACATCTATCAGTTCATTTATTCAGACATGCAACAACTATTTATTGATCGCCTACTATGTACCAGTCACAGTTGTGATAACTGGCGAATATAAACTGGGGATACTGTGATGAACAAGGGTGGATATGGGAAAATGTATTATCTCCTATGTCTCCTCCATTCTTACCTACTTCTCCAGTGGAAATTAGCTCAGTTAAGATATAAATTTTAGGTAATCCTTTAACAGCAAATGGTGGCTTTTTCCTGAATGTCGTAATTCTTGGAATACCTATGGCAAGAGATCTCCTTGAAAGATAATGTTAGAAACCTCCTGCTTGACCATTTTTTATGTGGGTTGCCATGATGCTGAGAGAGTAACAAAATATAAAAAGAAATTAAGGAAAGAATTTTTACTATTTGGCTTCCAAAAAAAATTTGAGGCCAAGGTGGCATAAACCAATTTTCCCTGCTCTTCCTCACTAAGAACAAGTAATAACACAGGAGACAACCAAAGGGAACTCTGAAAGGTGGTAGGAAAAGGACGAGCTGGTTTGGGACACTCAGGGCTGGAGGAACAACACAATGGCAGGACATCTAACATCATTGCCCCACTGAACAGAAGTATGCTACGCAGACCTGGCATTTCTTGACCCCCAAACTCATAATAGAAGTAAAAACAATGAAAATATGCTCAATAAAAGAGAAAATTATATGTAAACTGAAAGCTGTATTTGCAGCTCATTTATTTTACAAAATATTTTAAGATGTGCACATTGTATATTTTATAGCACAGAGCAAATTATATATATTTTGTTGAACAACTCTGTATTCTCACTGCATATTAAGGAATAAGCTGATAGTATGGACATTTTACCAGTGATTCTGGTTTATGGGAGAATCTAAGGTACAAAAAGGAAACCTACATGGAATATCATCTTCAATTTGAGTGTAAGCTTTAGGAAAGCTACCATTTCTCTCATATATATTTTCAGACTAGTCTATTTTGATACAATAAGCTTCTGTTATATTTATTTTCAATAATATTCCATTTTTTACTGAAAATTTCAAACTTTAAATATCATTGTGGTTGATTTTAAGCTAAATCTTAAATTTTAAAAAATTTATTACTTATATACTGTGCTCATCACACATAAATTTATACTTTGCCTGTTTCTAATGTATGGATTCTAATGAGACGTGAAGTTTATGTAAATTTTGCCTCATGTTTAATTTTTATGAGAGCCATAGGGGTGCTTTAAAGATTTTGAAAGCATCTTTTTGCATTCTTAACTAACATTTTTGACATTGCTTACCTTCCCTGATGTTTTAATATATAATTTCTAGAAGTAAATTTGTTATTGAAATTTATTAATCCCATTATTTGATTAAAAAACTAGAAACATGAATTCAAAGTTCAGTTAAAATTCTTAAATATAACAGAGAAGTGATTCTCAGAAGAAACCTTAGGAGCATGGGTTTTTCTCACAATTTTTAGTAATTCCTCTTGGTGTTTTGAATGCCTTTATTTGAAATTCATTTTTAAAGGAATCAAATTAGTATAGAAAAAGGTGAAATTCCAAGGGGATTTTTTTTGTGCATCATTATTATCAAAGTACAAGAAGAATGTGAGCACATTCAAATTGAATTTAAAGTATGTTCGTAGATTGTTTGCTCTCTACTAATCCATGCACAGTTAAGCAACATGAGGTGGGATAGCTGCAGAGAGCGTGGGCCTTTCTCATCCTTTGCCTTGGTGCCCCAGTTCCTCGAGTTCCCTCCTTTAATTGGGTTAATGTTGAGTTAAAAGGAAAATTGGTCTCTGAGATAATACAATCTGTAACAACTGATTCAGGGATCTTTTTGTAGTCCTGAAAAGCTGGAAAAGGTGTTGGTTGTGGCCTGTCTTGGAAAATGTTAACTCGTGTATATGGAAGAATCTCACTCTGAGATTTGTCCCTAAGTCAAATTCTGTCTTGAAAGAACTTGAAAGGATTGCTGAGAGAGGAGCGAAGCAGGCAAATGACTTTCTGCTTTATTATTCCCATGGCTAGATTTTCTCTGCTTTAAACAGGATTTTTCCATCTTCTTTTTAGAAGGGCATTCCTCAGTAAACAGAGCATGCTGAGCATAATTTACCCTTTTCTTGATGACTCAGGCTCATCATAATGAACACTGGTTAGTACACTCAACTGTATTAGAAAAATGCCCCTAAGAGCTATTAAGATATGTAGTACTGTTTGTCCCAACTAAACTAACTGCTCCCAGATGACCTAAATGTTCCAGACTGCAGTAGCTCCTCAGTACAATGTATGCTAAATAGAAAATATGTTTTTGTGGACTGCAGGGAGATATCTGTGCTGTGGGGCTAGATCTGAACATGATGCTGTTATGCTTGCCTCTGTTCTTTGAAGTAAAGACCCTCCCCAAATTATACCTGCTGCGTGGAGCTCTGTGTTACCATTCCAAATTTATTAGGCTAGGCATAAATGACCATTGCCATGAGTAATATGATAATTGGGTTTGAAGGCCAAATTTAATAATATATCCAGGGGTCAGGATCACTAAGATGAAGGACCTAGTGCTCTCAGCTTAAAGAGCATTTCACAGTGAGTCTCTGCCCCCCAAATCATAATCTCGATTGGAAATTTAGGTCTTCATTGTGACATATTCTCTTGAAAAAGTAGTTATCAAAAATCCTCTTTAAAAATGCAAACATCAAATGAAAGGTTAAAAGTCTGTCATTTATTATTATGAAGTAGATTAATTGAATTATTTTCATGCTGATGTCTTCTTAAGTCCAACTATATAAAGAGACTAGGATTTTTGATGGATGGCACAGATCAGAGAAAGAGAGAGTTCATTTTGAAGGTTCAAATATTTTGGGAAGGGGGTAGTTTAAGTAGAGGCGTCTCAGTGGAAGACTTTGGACTTCCATTAAAAGGTGCCAGGAGGACATTGGCACTTGAGAAGCAAGAGGAGTAGAAACAGGAAGGAGAAAGCAAGAAAAAAAAGGAAACCTCAGTGCAGTCTTTTTTTCAATTTATAAAATAAAGACATATTTCAGCATATACAATTTTTTATACAAAGTATATGCACATTGCAATTGAATAAAATAGACCACATTTGAATGCATGAAAAGAGTTCTTTGAAGGATCTCCACATTTAATTTTTTATAATTCAATAATAATTTATTTTCTAATTAAAGAAGTTTTCTTTGTAATATCAGTATAGGAATTTTTTTCAAATGTATGGTACTTTTATATAGATCCTTTTTCACAAACATTATATATACTTTATTAAAGTGGTCAAGATGTTCTAAATTTCAAATTGGTAATTATTATAAGCTTTTCTGATTATTCTTTAATTTTTCTAATGCATCTGTGCCATTAGTTAGAAATGAGTATCTTGGCATCATGCTGAATTTTAAAAATGTTGAAAAAAGATAATTAAAACAATGTTTAATGTCCTGAATGAAAATAATAACAAAAACAACAGATTATTGAGAACACAGTTCAACAAAATCTTACATTTGTGTACTGGTTTATAGTTTTGAATGTGAATTTACAAAGTATGTCTTTTGATTTTCATAAAACCTTGGGAGGTGGGAAAGGAAAACCTTATTTGTCCCATTTTATAGGAAAAGGTAACTGAGGCCAAGAAAATCAAGTTTTTGTTAAAGGTGACACAAGTAGTGCATTCTAAATTTAGAACTATAATTTAATTCTTAGTTTTAGAAAACTGATCTTGTTATTGGAGATGAATCAAAAGACTTGGCCTCTGGATACTTATATCTGTGCCCTAGTGCATGCTACTACTTGTACGTAAAGCCAGTAACACTAGTACATAGTTTGTAAAGCTTTAAATGTGAGGAAAGAAGTTTAAATACAAAAATGTGAAATGTAAGAAAAGGCAGGAGGAATATTACTCATCCATTGTTAAAAATACAAACTGTTACTATTCTAAGTTTGCTGATTACTCTAAATATTTTAGATAGCTTTACATTTGACACATCTATTAACAGAAAGAAAATCATTCCTTTTATTTTTCATGGAAAAAAGTAATTATTCTGTTCACATGCTATTTATGTTGCTTCTTTTAAATCTGTTTCTACCTCAATGCCTAGAAACAGTGGTGTTAACTGTCATTGTGATGCTAGTAAAGAGATTGGTCCATTGATACTCATTCCAGGGGTCTACTTATTACTCATTCGTATTCCACATTGATAATATATATTCTTCAAAGAATTATACAGTCAGACTTTCAGTGCTTTTGGCATAACTAAAAACCCCCCCAAACTTGAAAATTGATTTAAAACTAAATGTTAATATATGTTGTCTACAAGAGAACACAACAAAAGACCAAAGTAACTTAATATGGCTAAAAGTAATAGGATGCATAATGATCTGACAAACAAATATAAATAGAAACCAAAGACTGTAGACAGAAAATTCAAGTAAAAATAGTTACAAAGGGCAAGGTTTGTCATTTTTGTACGAAGTGTTAATTAGGTTAGTCCTTTTATACTTTTAAGGAAGAGATTTTCATGCAGTATACAATTGTTCTAGAATAGGAGTTGGCAAACTATGGATTGTGGGCTGACTACTTGTTTTTGTAAATAATATTTCATTGGAATGCAGTCACACCTATTTATTTATATACTGTCTATGACTTCTTTAGCTCTCCAGTGACACAGTAGAGTAGTGTGACAGAAAACAGGACCCGTAGTCCTAAAATATTTACTTTCTGGCTCTTTAAGGAAAAGAGCATAGAGGACTAAGGGACTTTTTGTATTAAGAAGTTACATATCTGATAAGAAAATCTGGTCAAAGTAACATTTAAAAGGTATAGACCATAGTGGACATTAATTATTCATGGCTGGCCAACATCTTTGCATTTATTTTTATTTTTCTGTTTGTTTCTCACAAGGGTAGAATCTAAAGTCTTACTTTCAGCTGTTGAATCCATTCTACCAATCCAGTTAGACTGATGTGAGAGCTGAATGTGAAAAAACTTTTGTTTGCAACTAAGGGCACTATTTGATAAATAAAGCAATCATGCTTACGAATATAAAGGGAAAATTCTAAAGCAAATATGTTTCAACATATTATTAATGAATAATTACAGTTTGATCAAGTATTGCAGGAATCAAATATGGTAAGATCAAATGTCTCCAAAAATCCAAAGATATTTTGATATCAGTACAAACAAGAGAAGGACATGGCTTCAATATGATAAAGAATATACCTCAACGTGGGGGAGATCTACTTTATAGTGAAACTCTGGAGGCGTCTCTACCATAATCACTAAAGACATAAGAATTAACATTATTCTTACACTTTAATAAACTAATATGAGAATAAAATAACAGGTACATACATTGGAAAGGAGGGACTGAATTATCAATGCTGGTAATTGATATGTTTCCAAGGAAGAATCAACTGAGATACCAATAGAACAGTTAAAAAGATTAATAAAGCAGGAGGTCAAAATGCAAAAATTAAAAAAAATTATATTTTCTATGTGTCAGTATATCAGTGAGAATTCTATCAGGAAAATAGACCAACTACAATTATGAGGAGACAGTATTTAATTTAGGAATTAGGGTTTACATAATCTGGGAGAAGATGGAAGAGGATGAGGTGGGTGAGGGTGAGAGATCAGAGGAACAGCAACTAATCCCAACCCACTTCAGCACTAGCATGGAGGAGTTAGTGAGAGCTTAGGGAAAATCTGAGAAGTTGTGTGTGACTGGACACCAAAGTGGATCGGCCAAAGGGGAACTTTTATTAGAGAGGTCTAGAAACTGCTGCCTGCATAGAAGTTGTTGCCTCTTTAAAACCATCTGTCTCTGGAGGAACTGCTGCTGCTTCATGGGATCTGTCCTCTCTCTGTGGGCTTGTGTCGGGTGGCAAGCGTGGGTGGTTGGCCAGGCAAGCAGCTGGAAAGATGAGTAGGGAAGAGAGCACAGACAAACTATGCCTTTTAGTGAGCAGTCATCACTGGATCTCTCAACCATGATCCATCTGCAAATAAAGGCCAGTGCTTCAGTTCAGCTTTCAAATCTCATGCATGACCTTGTCTTTAGAAAATTTTACTTAGAATAATATAAGGAAGAGGTTTGGGGAATGAATTTCCCAGACTTATTTTGAAGCAGTAATGCCAGTTTGACAACAAACAATCCAGTACAATCAGCAATAACACCATGGAAAGTATAATTAAACAAATTTTTCTTCCTGCGAAGAGAATTGCGGGTCCACATGGCTTTACTGGTGATCGATATCAAATACTTTTAAATCATGTAAGAACCGTATCATAAAAACTCTTTCAGACAATAGAGAAGGAATGGATAATTCCCAAATTCTTTTTATGAGTCATTATCCTGGTACCCATACCAGACTTAGATATTACAGGGGAGACGGGGACCCCTATAATCCAATATGTATCTTGAACATAGGCACAAAAATCTTTAACATATTAACAGATTCAACCCAGTACTATCTAAAAAGGATAATACATTATTTTCATGTAACATTTTTTTCCAGGAGGGCAAGACTGGTCTAATATTCACAAATCAAGGAAAGTAGTTCACCATATTAACATAGAACATTTATATGATCGTCTTGATAAATTCAGAAAAACATTTCTCGAAGTTCAACAGCCATTTATATGAAAAAGAAAACCTCAGCAAAATAGGAATAGTGGAGAACTTTCTCAACCTGATTAAAAACATTTACAGAAAACACTTTATTTACTTCATCCCATAGGATAATGAATACCATGCTTCACTACTTTTATTCAGCATTGTACTAAAATTCTAGTTGGTGTAAAAAGGCAAGAAGAAATGAGAAGTATACAAATTAGAAAAGAAAAAGAACTGTCTTTATTCATAGGTGGCATAGTTATATATATAGAAAGTTCTAAAGAATCTATAAAATTATTAGGATGAATAAATAAGCAAGGTTTCAGGCTATGAGATCATTATAAAAAGCCAATTTCTCTATACCCAGCAATAACACTTGAAAATTAGATAAAAAACCATTTACGTAAGCATCAGAAATACTTAGAATTAAACTTCATAAAGTATTTGTAAGACCTATACCCTAAAAATTAAAAAGCATTGATGAAAGAAATTTTAAAAGACCTAAGTAAGTGGAGAGGGACAGTATTTTCATGGATTAGAAGATTCAGTATTTCTCAGCTGTTACAGTCTCCAAATTGATATAAGACTTAATCCCATTCAAGATCTCGGCAAGCTTTTGTAGAAATTGCCAAGCTGGTAATAAAATATATGGTAATGTTAAGGGCCTTAATAGCCAAGTAATTTTGGGAAAAAAATCAGATTGGAGGACTTATACTACCTACTTGCAAATTTACTATAAAGCTATAATAATAATGTTGTATTCTCATAAAGACAGACTTACAAATAGTTCAGGGAAACAGGACAGAGATTTAAAAAAATTATATACATTTAGTTAATTGATTTTTGATAATGGCACTGAAGCAATTCGATGGGGGAACAGAAAGTCTTTTCAAAAAGCTGTCCTGGAAAAATTGATCAGGTGAGGGGGGAAAAATAACTTGACCTCTGTCTCAAGTCATAAACTGTATTTATTAAAGATGAGTCATAGACCTACATATAAAAGCTGATATAAACTTTCTAAAAGTATAGGATTATATCTTCCTAACCTTGGAGTGGTCAAAGGGTTCTTGGGATACACACGCACATAAACTATTAAACACAAAAGAAAAAACTTAATAAATTAGATTTCATGAAAGTAAAAACTTCTGCTCATCATAAGACACACTTAAGAAAATAAGCCCACCATAAATTGGAAGAATTGAATAGGGCAGCCACAAACTTGTAGTCTAGACTCTCATACATTGCTAATGGGGGTGTTACAGTTGTAAAAATTTTTTTCAAAACTATTTTGTCAAATGCTTTTAAAAGCAACTTTTAAACATTGCTTTTAAATATGTTTTCTCTGTAACCCAGAGTACAGTCAGAAGAAACTACACAGTAATTTGAAGAGGGAAAGCTTAATGGAATTAATGGGCTTGGAGTAATGGGGTTTGGCTAGTGAGAGGTAAAGAAAATTTTAAAGAGTGCAAGAATAGAAGATATATGGAACAGCTATTACCCCTAAGGCTGAGGTAACACCAAAGAATCCCTGTTCCCTCCCACATCCCAGGCTGAGATCCCAACTTCATTGGGGAACACAGCTGTGGCTCACAGGATGGCAGTGAAGTTTGCTGAGGTACTGTGCCAGGGGAAACCACGGGAAGTATGCCCTTCGGAGCGCCAGGAGAAGCCTTCCCCAGAGAGGTTCTGTGTTTTGGAAGTTTGCTGGAAAGGCTTTCAAGAGAGTGCTAGGGGAAGCGCCCACAGGAAGGTGCTATGTTTCATTGCCACGGAGTACTGCAGAAGCCACGTGCCCTGTAGGTGCCAGAGGACAGGTGCTCATTGGAACCATGAAGACAAATTTTTCTTCAGTATCCTCTACTGACAAACTTAACTTGGTGCCAGCTGTCAAAGGACCAGATATTTACAGGGACCCACTATGTTGTTGCAGACTTGGAAATGAACGACAGATTTGGAGCTGAGTGGCAATAAATTGATAACTGGCACAACAGCCATTTTACTCCTAGGTATTTATCTAAGAGAAATTTTAAAAAATGACTTTACGAAGATGACTTATAGAAGAATGTTTGTATCAACTTTATTCTGAATACTCCCAGATTGGAAATGTCATACAGTGGAAAACTACACAGAAATAAAAGGGAGTAAAATTCTGATACTCAACATAGATAAATCTTAAAAATATTATGCTGAATTGAAGTGACCAGACATAAAGTATACAGAGTATATGATAAAAATTTCAAGTATAGGAGAGGCAGAATTCATCTACGGTGCACAGTAGGTGAAATGGATTTTCCATTTATTGAGATGGGAAACACTGAAGAACAGAATTTGAGGGCAAAATCAAGAAATACAGATAAAAATATGACATCTGGGTAAGAAAGTATTTTCTAAGCAAGGAGGCCTTGGAAGAAATTATGGAGGAAAATATTGATAGGATTTTACTACATTTCTGAATTATTTTAGGAAAACACATTTCTTTGAATTTTGTTGGATCAAAAATAGTAGGCACATATTTTGAAAACTCTTCCTTGCTATGGTCTTTCTTTAGGAATTATATATGTGCTGGGGAGAGTGTGAGCATGCACATGTGCATATTTTTCTTATACATCAAAAAATTTTTCTTATACATCAAAAAATTGTAGTAAAGATCATGTTCCACTTATGACATAGTGAATTTAACAAATGTTTTATTACTTAATGAAAACATTTAACTATCTTTCCAAAAGCATAATTCTATTGCATAGTAACTTGATATTTGGTGAACAGCACAAATAATTATTATTGTAATGAGAGCTTTTCTTCAGCTGTCCTTGTAGAAGAAGCGGTGAGGTATTCCTATGAATTTACCCATCTGAAATATGCCAGCCCAGTACACAGCCTTAAACAGAGATCTTTTCTCTGAGCTGGTTTCTTGTTTAATGATCTGTAAATGAAACTGTTACTGCTTCTTTGCCTCTCATTTATGAGCACCATTATTTCTCACAGTGGGTCGTCTTTGTCAGACAAGAAAGGTAGAAAAAGTTTTTAAGTTTGTCAGGGGATTTATTGATATAAATGAGAGAGAAGTTCAGTCAAAATTAATGACAGTGGTTTTCCATGTAGGAAAAGGAGAACAAGTTTTTAAAATGACAGCTCTTTTTAAGATGTATGATTCTGCCTTAGAACAATATATTCCTTCTATTACTGTACTCTGGGTTTCAAGTTTTCACATTCATTTACTGCAGTTTTTTGCTATGTGTAAGACAGGTAATAAGATTTTGACTACATAAGCAAAGGCCATCTATCTTGAAATTCAGCATTTAAGGAATTTTGTAGGTACAATTCTATGATCTTCAAAAGATAGTATTTGGATTAGAAAGATCTTTTGTTCATTATCAAAATGAACCATGGTGGAAGGCATGGGCATGATAAAACGAGTGATTATCAGAAACCAATTAGGTTTGTATTTTTCATAGTAATTTTAGCAAATATTCAATTTGAAGGCTTATTGCTCCCTTGTCTCTCATCAGCAGAAAAGAAGCAAATCGAATCTGTGGAAAACATAAGTTTATTTGATACCTCAAATTTTAAAAAGCCCCTTTGGAGTAATTAGGTGATAATAACCAAGTTTGTCTAATTGGAGAAAAATCGCCACTTATATAGCTAATTAGCCTGAGAAATATTGTTGATGTTTGAGTTGAAGTGGGAAATATTGACTGGAAGAACCATGTACCTGCTAACACAGAAATACTATAATCCCTGGCATTTTAAATAAGTCTGTGACCTACATTCATATTTCTTTTCATTGTTACTCATGTGATCAAACACTAAGTTATTGATTTTTATCTATGTTCTTCATTTTCCTTGTTTATAGAAAAACTTTATGATCCAGACTTTATAACTGATGGCATTATAGCTTCTAATGCTTTAATAGCTTTCAAAACAAGAAAGAGAGGAATAAAAGTAGTGTAAAATGCATTGTTGGTTGAAATGCCACTTTGGAAAATGGAGTTTGATTTATTTCAAGGATAGATTTAGTAAGAGTAAGGGAAAGTAGGCTTAAGAGCTAAAACTATTTTAATGACTCTTCAGCAACTGCTGTTTTTTTTTTTTTTTTTTGCGGGGTGGGGGGCGGTTATCAGGAAGTGATTGCATGCTGAGAATTTTTTTTTTTTTTTTGTTTTTTTTATAGTACATCTGTTTAATTATATTATGACCATTAATGCAATATCTGCCTCAATAATTTAACCCAGATAATAAAAAAAAAAAGGCATAATGACAGTTTAAAGCTGGTTCAATCACGATTTTACAAGCTTATTATTAAGAGTGAAAACAGAAGACTATTTAAAATAGCTGAAAAGATAATATGTGTCATAGTGCTTAATGTTTCTGTAACTGTTGGTAAGGCTTACATCTAAATCTGATGCAGAATTCTTAATTTTGCTGAGAATTTTGATGGCTGACCTTGCTATGGCAAACTTTGCAAATTTGAGGGCCTAGAATTCACCTTTTTCCTTAGCTGCTGCAGTTGCTGTCTCTCGCTTAGCATCCACTCTGTGTTTCTTATCGGTATTGACAAATGTGCTTATGAGACAAACAGTGTTAAGAGTACAGCTTAGGTGACCCCCACAAAAAACTATGGTATATCTTTACTTTCATGCTGTGTGATTACTGACTTACCTTTCTAAGATAATTAACTTCAGGAAAAGGTAAATATCAATGTGCAATTTGTCTTGAATTCTTGTTCAACTAACATAATTAACCAGTGAGGTGTTAAAAGTTGCTGGAAGATAGATTTTTAAAACAGAAATTAAGCTATTTTAAAAGCTAATTTGATGCCTTGTAAAAACAATTAATACCTAAGTTTGTGGTAGAAGAAAAAAATGAGATTCTTTATTATGGGAAGTATAAAAACCAAGGAGCCAATTTCTGAAGTTTTATTCAGTGAACTGCGTACATGCAATAGCCGTAAGCAATTATTCCTATGTGGTAGGGTCACCTGTAATGTTGGCAAACTGATTTTTATTAGCTGACCTCCAGACCTTTAACATAAATTTGATAACTTCATTTTACTGTTAGGAAAAGGATAGTGTGATTACACTAGAATTAGAACATATTTGTTGTTGCTAACATAAAACAGTGAAGAAGTCAGTAGCAGTTACTAAATTTTTATACTTTGTAAGAAACATGAGTTCTGAGCTCGGCCTTGGGTAGTTTTCACAAAGTAAAATTACACAATGGATACTGTGGTTTTCAGACTGGAAAGCTGTACTGATTGATGAGACACTCCAAGTATTTGGGAGAAAATTGAATGTCCTGATGGTTTTAATCTAAAATATCAGTTCAGAGTCTCTACCTCTGATTCCAAACCCTTTTTAATTCCCCCAAAGCCTTCTCCTTTCCACCAATAAATGTTTCTGCTTGGAATTACTAGATTCTCATGTGGCAGTGAAGACTCCGGATGAGAATAAATGAAGAAATCCTATTATGTTTCAGATTTCAGCTGTTGAGTTTCCCGGGAAATTGCGTTCCAGGTGTTTTTGAATTCCCTTCTTTTAGTTTTGATAATTGACTATAGTTTTAGCAATCTACTACAACAAAATATTATTTAAAATGTATGTTAATGTGTGTAAACTTGCATTGTTATCAAATGGCTATATTTTCCTGTTTATCCCTTTTCTCTTCCTGGCTTTGTGTTTCTTATGTGACAGGAATGACTCCCTTCAAGGTATAATTGTTTAACCAGACGACGTCATTATTAATTTTGAAAAAGATTGTTATAAGAACCTGAACATTTTAGGCTTTAGTGGCAGGTATGCAGGTATAGGAGTTAGTTACATTTTAAAACAATAGATTCTTCTTTCAAAGCTCCGGATGGAAACAAAGACATATATGTATGGTTTTAAATTTTTGTTATACGTTATATCCTAAACAAAAGACACTTCTCTCCTTTTAAAAATGTCATTTTTTCTTGAACTTCTAAAAGTTAATATGTGTATTATAGTAAAACTGAGACACATAAGAAACAAAGAACACAAAATCATCCATAAACTTAGGGAGTTTAAAGTTTGACGTGTCTTTGTGAGTCCTTGTGTATGTTCATACACGTAACTGAACATACATTTTTATGTGGTTGAGCTTGTCTAGTGTGTATTATGCTTTTGCACATTATGAATATTTACTAATTAAGTCCCAAACCTATGAGAATTTTGATAACTGAGAATGCCCTTCACCAAGTCAGTCAAAAAAAAAAAAATGTAATCCTGTCTTTTACAGAAACAAAATTTCATAAAGACAAAAATGGCAACAGACCTCTGGATAAAGATGTTGGTAGAATTACATTAAAATACTGCATTCCCTTAATACTCAATTTAAAATGTAATGTAAAACAATAGAGTACAATAGGTATAATCCTTCTGAGAGAATTCATTATCAGATCTAGGTTATTAAAATATCAGCAAGAAAGGGTTTCCATCAAATTAGTTAAAAGTGTATTACAACCATAAAAGATACATTCATGCATCAGTGGATGTAATCAAATTATAAATGCGAACACAACTGCATAATCTCTTTCCTTGTACTTCTAGCCCTCTGCTGCCAGCCCGGTTAATAAGCCCTGAAGTATGTACTGAGCTGGTTTAACAATTTTTGGTTCAAGATGCTTCTTTTTCTATATAACAGTATTACAACTATAACAAACGATATCTAGAAACTGGTTAATCCACAAACTCTGTTTCTTGTTCATTGTCACCTTAAGAAATCTAAAAATCTTAGATGAAAGTAAGGACTGCACATCGTCCACAACAAACATAGGTACTTTAGAAGATACCCATATAAAGGACTATGGTCTGTACTGTCTTATAGATATGGATATGCTAACAAAGAGCTATTCCCTTCACCTTTCTTCTTCCTCCTTCACTATCCGAATGACTTAGTATAGAAATATGTCCAGCTCCAAGACGTTGATTAACAAAGAGTATTTCCAAAAAACAATCTTTTCTGTCAATGAACAAAATATATTTATAGAAGGGTTATTTCACTACCTTTACTTTTGGTCACTTAGGACTTGTCTATCCTAAAAATACATAGCAATATTAACTAAAATACACATGAAGAATATGTTTAGATATCTGATCTTGTCAAACAACTCCTGAGCATACAACTCTTCCCTCCTCACTTCTTTCTCTTCCTTTGCCCCTGCCACGCAGTGAACAGTCACTGTGCTGTTCTAAGAGATCAAATTCAACGGTCCCTTTCCCAAAAGATAATCATCCTGTGGATCCCTAAGGGAAACAATGTGTTATTTTATATCCTCGACTTTTAGCGTATGTTGTGCACTTCTAAGTAGCTAGAAAGACTAGATATTTAAGTAGGACTTAAGTTTGTCCACTACACATATTGTAGCATTGAATAAGTTGTACACATGGAATAAAGACTATAATACTAAAACATCTGGTAAATAGGAACATTCTGACCTAGATCCCTTCCTCTTCTTGCCCCTATCAATCCACCGCACAAGCGTAACCATCTGTAATACTTAGAGGTGATTTTAATAATTTCACTTCTACAAGTTAATTTCAGAAAAAATGAATTTTAACATGAAATGTATTCATTTACTTTTCTTATTTGGTGGCAAACTCTTAAACATCTAGAAAGACCAGATGTAAAATTAGGTCTCATTTTTCTGTTACATCTGCTATGTATACAGCAAGTACACAGGCATATGGGACAGTGGTTAATCTTTCCTCCTGGGAACATAGTGGCATAGAGCCTTTTGCACTCCTTTCTCCTCCCACTCCCCTGAAAACCATGAACAAACACTGTACCTCACACAGGTGGTTGGACCATTCCTTTTCCAAAAGATAGTATTTCACATGGATTTTAAAAGAGTATTTATAAAATGTGCTATGTTACTATCTCAACTTTTAATGTAATCTGTGTACTTCTAAACATCTAGAAAGGCTATATGTTTCAAATAATTACTTACAAATGTAGTTATTCAGCACTACAATACGCCTGGTCGTGTTGAAGCAACTACACATACGTGATTATATTTATATCTGAAAGTGTCTTCTAAACAGGAACATTCTAGTCTAGTGCCCTTCACTTCAATTCTTTCATTCACCCACCAACCCAGTGGTAGAGTACAGGCACACATGTCACATAAATGTGGTTTTACAATTTTATTTCTAAAAGTCATTTTCAGAAGACAGCCTTTTTGTGAGTTTTAATACAAAGTTATAGAATGTGTTAGTTTACCAACTCTACTTCTGTCTTACATTGGCCACCTCTTTAATACCTAGAGAATACATACTATAAATTTAAGACTCATTTGTCTAGTGTATACATAATATATACAGTACAGGAAAGTTAAAAAAATCATATAATTTATATGACATTGGATCATATACTAGAAAAAGAACTTCTGCAATTTCTTCCCTCCCACCTCTTCGAACCTAATGAACAAGTAGAGACAATATACTGCTCAAAGAGGTAGTTAACAATTCCACTTCCAAAGACAATTACTCATCAATTATAAAAAGCTACTTACAAAGTGTTGTTATTTTACCACCTTTACATTTATTTATTAAAAAATTTTTATTGAAGTATAGTTGATGTACAATACTGTATAAGTTGCAGGTGTACAACATAGTGATTCACAATTTTACAGGTTATACTTCATTTATAGTTATTATAAAATATTGGCTATATTCCCCATGTTGTACAGTATATCCTGATAGTATATTTTATATGTAATAGTTTTTACTGCTTAATCCCCTATCCCTATATTGCCCCTCCCCCTTCCCTCTCCTCACTGTAACCATTAGTTTGTTCTCTACATCTATGAGTCTGTTTTTTTTTTTTTGTTATATTCACTAGTTTGTTGAGTTTCTTTGGATTCCACATAAAGTGGTATCATACAGTGTTCTCTATTTGACCTATTTCACTTAACGTAATACCCTCCAAGTCCATCCATGTTGCTGTGAATGGCAAAATTTCAAAATTTCATTCTTTCTTATGGCTGAGTAGTATTCCATTGTATGTATGTATGTATGTGTGTATATACACACACATAAAGATGTGGTGTGTGTGCGTGTGTATGCATGTGTGCGTGTGTGTGTGTATATATATATATATATATATATATATATATATGCCATTAATATATATATACCGTCATCTGTTGATGGACACTTAGCTTGCTTCCATGTCTTGGCAATTATAAATAATGCTGCTATGGACATTGGGGTGCATGTATCTTTTCGAATTAGTGTTTTTGTTTCTTTTGGGTATATAGCCAGTAGTGGAATTGTTGGGTCATATGGTAGTTCTATTTTCAGTTTTTTGAGAAACCTCTATACTGTTTTCCACAGTGGCTGTACCAATTTACATTCCCACCAACAGTGTACAAGGGTTCCCTTTTTTCCACACCCTCTCCAGCATTTGTTATTTGTGGTCTTTTTGATGATAGCCATTCTGACAGGTGTGAGGTTGTATCTCATTGTGGTTTTGATTTGCATTTCCCTGATTATTAGCAATGTTGAGGATTTTTTCATGTGTCTGTTGTACCTTTACTTTTAAATACATTTTGCACTTCTAAACATCTGGAAAAATTAGATATTTCAAATAGGAACTTGTTACTATCTAAACAGTACTATTAAATAGAACTACATACATAGCAATGGTTCTAATCTGCCAGGTCTTTTAAATATTCCCTCAATTCCTTCTCTCGACCACCAACACAGTAAACAAGTACAGACATCTGTAATGCTTAGAGGTAATTGAGCAAATTCATTTCCAAAAGTCATTTATAGGAGGTAAGCTTTCCAATAAAGTTCAAAACAAAGTGTACAATATATGTTCATTTTTTACTAAATCTACTTTGTCATACATCGGCAACTTTTTTAACATCTAGTTGCCACATGTTGCAAAACTAGGACTCATTTGTCCATTATACACACTACACAGCAAAACAAGATGCACATAACATACAGAAAAATGGTTTATTTGAAACTGTCTATAAACACACTAGCAAATTATCTTTTGTAATTCTTTTCCTCTCACTCCAAACCATTGAACAATATCAATAGTAGCATATGGCTTGCATAAGTGGTTTAGCAATTCCATTTCCAAAAGACAATATTTTCTATAAATTTTGGCAAAAAAAAATTTATAGTGATACTTTACTACATCTGTTTTTAACATAGACTAGCCATTTCAACTAAGAACTTAGTTTGCTATATATATATATATATATATATATATATATATATTATAGTTTTGAATAAACTGCACAAATTAATAATTGTTACAATCTGCAAGTGTTCTTTAAATGTGAACGTTCCAGCTTAGAACCCTTCCCTTCTCTCACTCCTCTACCAATCCAATGGATTATATGGCTCAAATTTTCAGAAAACAGTCTTTGCTATGAATTTTAACACAGAATGTACTAGTTTTCCAGTTTTCCTTTTGTCATATGCTGGCAAACCCTTAACCATCCAGAAGGACCAGATACTGTACAATTAGGACTCCCCTGTCCATTACACATACTATGTAAGCAGCCGGGTAGAACACAGCACAAAGATACATGGGATGGCAGTTCACTCAGCCCTTCACGCCTCATTTTCCTTCCTCCTCCCTGGAGAGCTGTGCCCACATACAATGTGCACTGCTCGAAGAGGGGGTTTGGCCATTCAGCTTAACAGCAGTATGTCAAAGAACTTTAACAAAAAAACACTTTTAAAGTGTTTATTTCACTACATGCTTCTGATATACATTTAAGAGCATCTAGAAAAACTAGCTATTTCAAAAAAGTACTTTGCACCGCTAACTACATATACAGTAGTGAGGAACAAAATGCACCACGGAAAGATGGTTATAATATAAATATGACTTCTAAATACAAGCAGTCTGGCATAGGAACCTTTTCCTCTTCATAGCAGAATCATCTCTGAAGAGTCTCATTTCATTTATGTCTTTGTGTTAATACCCGGATATATATTTTTCTTTTCTGGTGTTTATAGTTATATAGATTTTTATGAACCTAGGTATTATACTAGCTTTTAGCTCTCTCATATATGAATTGAGCATACTAGGCATTCTTTCTCCTAAGTCAACATACACCAATTATAGATGAAGAATGCCTTCAATTTTCTAATCAGCCTCTTCACGGCCTTCTGCTTTAACCCATTGATCAAATGTGGAAGTGTCACTTATGGAGATGGCCTAACAATTCCATTTCCAAAAGTTATTCCCAGGAGGTATTCCTTTTCTATGATTAAATTTTTCTTTTCTTTTTTTCCTTTTACAAAAGAGTATTTACAAGCCAGGTGATTTTTAACTCTGCTTTATTGTGTGTAGTTGACTTTACATCTATAAGGCCTAGATGTAGAGAAATAAGTTGAATTTTAGAAGGTTGGCAGGTAAAGTTGAGAGGAGCTTTTTTCATATGATATACACAAGCCTTCTATAAAGAGCAGTGAATCTTCCCAAGTGGTGGTGTGCACTTTCTGTTGGCCAAACATAGCCCATTATTCTTTCCTGTCTGTCTTCTAATACCAAGGTCTAGCTGACCATTCCCCGACTTCCCCTCATCTTTCAGGGCTCCACACACCTGCTGGGCCACAAAGCCTTTGCCTATCCTTGTCAAGATGCAGTTGCATCTCCCCCAGGTGGGACAAAGGTCCCCAGGTCTGGGAGGATCCTGGCCTGAGGCAGCAAAGCTCTCCTTCATGCTAACTGACGTTTTTGGCCCGAGATGCCCCAGGCTTTCAGGGGCTGCTGTTCTTCTTACTTCGCCATCGGGTTGCCATCTGGTCCCAGAAACAGTATCCATGGCTGCTTGGGAGACGCCACTGATGGCTGTGGAAGGCTTGAGTCTAGCCTCTACTCACCCACTCGGGGTGGGAGGCATGGGTTAGGGCTACTTCTTACCTCAGTCTCTTACTGAATTTGTCTTCCTTTTTTTGTTGTTGAAGTTTCTTTCTTTTGCCCCCAGCTTTATTGACGTATAAGTGACAAATAAAAATTGTATACATCTATGATGTATAGTGTGATGGTTTGATATATGTATAAACGGTGAAATGATTACTACAATCAAGTTAATTCACACATTCATCACCTCACATAGTTACCTTTTTGAAGGGGGATTGTGGTGAGAACACTTAAGATCTAGTCTCAGCAAATTTCAAGTATACAATAGAGTATTTTTATTTTTTTCAGCTTTATTGAGGTATAACTGACAAAATTGTAAGATATTTAAGTGTGTTATTTGATATTTATATTCATTGTGAAAGGATTCTACCTACTCCTCTGAATTAATTAACACATCTATCACCTCACATATTTCTTTTTTTGTGAGAGCATTTAAGTTCTACTTTCTCAGCAAATTTCAGTTATATAATAGTGTTCTTGACTACAGTCATCACATTATACATTAGGTCCTCAGACCTTATTCGTCTTATAACTGAAAGTTTGTACCTTTTTATCAACCTTTCTCTATTTTCCCACCACTTAGGCCCTGGCAACCACTTTTCTATTCTCTGTTTCTATGAGTTTGACATTTTTTTTTTTTTTTTAAAGATTCCACATAGTATAAATAAATGGTGCAGTATTTGTTTTTCTCTCTCGGGCTTATTTCATTTAGCATAGTGCCCTCCAGGTTCATCATGTTGTCACAAGTAATAGGATTTCCTTCTTTTTGTGGTTGAATAATATTCCTTGTGTGTGTCTGTCTGTATTTGTATGTGTGTATTTGTGTGCATACACACACACACACATTTTCTTGATCCATTCATTCGTTGACTTAGGTTGTTGCCATACCTTGACTATGGTCAATAATGCTACAGTTAACATGAGAGTGCAGACATCTCTTCGAAATAATGACTACTTTTGCTGTGAATACATACTCAGAAGTGCAATTGCTGGATTATGTTGTAATTCTGTTTTTAAATTTTTGAGGAACCTCCATACTGTTTTCCATAGTGGCTGTACCAATTTATATTCCCATTAACAACATACAAGGATTCCTTTTCTCCACATCCTCACCAACATTTGTTATCTCTTGTTTTTTTGATAATAGCCATCATAACAGATGTGAGGTATCTCATTGTGGTTTTGATTTTCATTGCCCTGATGATTAGTGATGTTGAACACCTTTTCCTGTACATGTTGGCCTTTGTATGTCTTCTTTAGAAAAATGTCTTTTCAGGTCCTTTGTTCATTTTTTAATCAGGTTATTGATTTTTCTGCTACTGAGTTAGATGAGTTCCTCATATATTTTTGATATTAACCCCCTATGGGATATATGGATTGCAAATAATTTTTCCCATTCCATAGGTTGCCTTTTCATTTGGTTGTTTCCTTTGCTGCGCTGTCTTCCCTTTTAAATAAATATGTTAGGCATGCAGATATATATTTAGTAAAGTTCTCCAAATAATAGATACATTAAAATTGATATTGATTTAAAAAGCCTAAGCCTTTTTATGATTTTCTACTTATTCAGAATCTTATGTTAATATTATAAGGCTGAAGAAATTGCTTAAAGCCTTGGAGAATTGCATGAGAACTATTCATTTAGACAATTCATTAATAAAATATGCATCAGAAAAATATGATAAAATATTTTGAGCTTGAACATAATAACCTTTTGGTATTTTGTAAAGTAAAACTTAGTGTCTCTAAACATGTGTGATTCAATAATATATCCAGATGACTTAATTTCTTTATAGTTCCAGTTTAAGTAAACCAAGTTTGTATGACATCAGTTAAGCTAGATGATCAATGTACCTTAGAGGTTAGACATAAGAGTCTACAGTACAGTGTTTAAAGTTTCATTATTAAGATTTTTGAAAATATTTATATACTAGTGACATTTGAAGTATCTATAAATTTGTCTTCAACAATGGGGCAGCATCAGTTGTTCTGCCAGCCATCTATCAATTATTCCAAAGAACTTAATCAACAGAAAGTGCAGAGATTATTCAGTCCTTGAATAAAATTTAAGTTGCCACCTTAGTAGCAAACTCTTATTTAATGGCAACTTAGAATATTTATTTCATTACAGTGGAATACAATGAAGATAGTATTGGTGTGGGTTGGGGGGATGGGAATAGAGAAAATTAGTTCATTTTGTGCTGAAGATAGTTTGGAAATAATAAAAATAAAAAAAATAATAATGATAGATGGAGTAAATATTGGATGCACAGAGAAGCAGCAGCCAAATCTCATAGGGAACAATTTTGTATCCTGCAACTTTACCTAATGTAAATGATGAGCTCTAGTAGTTTTCTGGTAGCATCTTTAGGGTTTTCTATGTATAGTATCATGTCATCTGTAAACAGTGATGGTTTTACTTCTTCTTTTCCAATTTGGATTCCTCTTATTTCTTTTTCTTCTCTGATAGCCATGGCTAGAATTTCCAAAACTATGTTGAATAAAAGTGGCAGGAGTGGACATCCTTGTCTTGTTCCAGATCCTAGAGGAAATGCTTTCAGCTTTTCACCATTGAGTATGATGTTAGCCGTGGGTTTGTCATATATGGCCTTTATCATGTTGAGGTAGATTCCCTCTATGCCCACTTTCTGGAGAGTTTTTATCATAAATGGGTGCTGAATTTTATTAAAAGCTTTTTTCTGCATCTATTGAGATGATCATATGTTTTTTATTCTTCAATTTGTTAATGTGGTGTATCACACTGATTGGTTTGTATATACTGAAAAATCCTTGCATCCCTGGGATAAATCCCACTTGGTTATGGTGGATGATCCTTTTAATGGATTGTTGGATTCGGTTTGCTAGTATTTTGTTGAGGATCTTTTGCATCTATATGTTCATCAATGATATTGACCTGTAATTTTCTTTTTTTGTGGTATCTTTGTCTGGTTTTGGTATCAGGGTGATGGTGGCCTCAAAAGGACTGCTTTCCAGAATGGGTGCTTCCTGCCACAGCAAGATTTCAAGTTGGGTAGGAGATGGCTTGACTAAAAAGAGGATAAATTCCTAAAGAATAGGGCAGTTTGAGAAAGGTTAGAGTGTGGGAAACAATTCCAGGAACAGTAATATGTCTTGAGAGGCTAGAAAGAAGGATTTGTATTGGGAGTTACCTAAAAAAAAGTGTGATTTTTGTGTTAATGAAGTATAAAATAAATTCAGTTTGAAATGATAGAGAAGTATTAATTAAATGAGAATATAAAAGCTTCATTTTTTAAAGCTGTGATTGAAGCTCTAAAGGAAGCATTCCCATTTTGAGGTGCTATAAAATATAAAGCAATTGCAGTCACAAGCCCTGGATGTCAAAAGTTTTAAGGGCACGAGGTGGACATCAGGACCCTCCTGGCAGCTCTGCACACCACAATTCAGCTTCCACTTAGAATGGGCCCTGTAGTGCTACTCTGGAAATCCCAAGGCACGTCTTTTCATGTTCTGAAAAGATCTCATGGCTGTCTCCTATATAATGGGAGAAAGCTCCCAAGGGAGTCAGTGACCTCATTGATATTCTGCACATTACAAGCTAATAATATGAGACTGTAGTTTGCTTTTACTGTTTTAAAACATAAGGGAGTACTGGCTGAAATGAAATTTTTTGCTCATGTGGTCTTAGAACACAGAGAGACAGGTATTATATTGTTTAAAATGTATGGCTTATACATTATATTTGTAAATTAAAAATACTTCCATATAAATATTGTTAGCTCTGTGTGAGTATGTGTGTAAGGTGGAGGTGGTGACTTAGTATTTGAAGTATCATAATCAGGCATTAATACTGTAGAAGTAACAATTTCATAAATACTTCAAATATGTAACCAAAACCTATGCAAAGAGAAGATTAACATATTTTTTATTGGTGAAATAAGCAGTGCTCAGGGTACATGATTGGCTACTACTCCTGCCTTAATAAAATGTAAGTATCACACAAGCTCCATAGCCCAGTGGGGCTCATTCTCAAGTTCTAGAACTTCATTTGTTCCTGTATTCTCACATTTAATGGAAAACTCTGTCCTCTCATTCGACTTAGAATGTTGACTGGTCCTGACATCAAAATATCTTTGTTTCTGTGGAGGGTGAGGGTGTTAGATTCACAATATCACATAATCTCATTGGCTAAAATTCTCTCTTAGCACAGTTCATATTGAAAGTTTTATGCTTCTAGGACCTGCTTTTTCATATTTTTGTCCTATTGCTTACTAATGAAATTCTAATTATTTTCCTAAGATTTTACATCATCTTACTTGCTGATGAAAACAAATATCTCAAACCGAAAATTAGGTGGTATACTCTTTTCCTCTATAGCTACATAAAAGCAGATACTTTTTGGTAACCCCAAAGTAATTCTCACAAAATGGTGAAGTGATAATGTCACAAAAGTATTAATCTTACTCCCCTATTCATTGTGGAAACTTGCATGAAAATGAATCATCAACTTTCTTTTCTGTTTTGTTTTGTTAATAAAATTATCCTTGCAAATCTAATTTGTAAAAAGAAATATGTGAAGATTTCAGAGTTGTCGCTATGTCCTCTGAAATATAACCAGTAACTTCAGAAAGTGTGATTGGTGATTTCATTATTTTTTTTTTAAGAATGTTTAAATTGACATCTTGGTGTTCTAGATGATGTCAGGTATAGGTAATTGTGAGGTTCATTTTTAAATCCAAAATAAATTCTTTGGAATTTATTTTTCATTTATGCAAAAACCATAATAATTTCCACTCTTGGATTCTTTATTCAAAAAATGAGTTTTAGAATATTTCACTCACTTAACTAACTAGAGCAAATCTTTTATGCAAAGACCTGTTGCAGTACCTGAGGACAGATAGTGAAGACTTCCTTAATCTTACTAAAATAAGTTGTCTGACTATGTATTTGGCAGAATGTGATCTGAGTTTTATATATTTTGAAGCAATGAATGGCAGGTTGTGGAAGGGTCATATGAATAGGGTGGTCACATTTTTTCCTGGGACAATTCTGGCTTATATTTTTGTGCCAGCATGATTATTAATAATACCCTTTTTTCTGTCTCAGAAATGTCTCCTTCTTTAGATGGTAAATTACATGGTGTATGTATAGTTCTCCTCTCTACTCTCCTTTACCCTCATTCTTCTGATCTCCTGAAGCTTCCCAGTGTTTAAGAAGAAAACCTGATAAGAGTTGAGTAGCCAAATTTGTTTAGGTCTGTTCACAGCAATGGTAGTCCAGACATTTGAGGAATACAAGAATCAAGGAAAAAGATGTTTCTTCTTACTTTTAAATACAGCTTTCAGTTTACCTTGGCCGTCCTTCAGTCAGGGTGGTACCTCAAGTTTGAAAAGTTTTTGTCTTTGCTTCCAATTGGAAATAGTATATTATCCTTTGAAGATTAAATTCCTTAACCATCACCCAGTCTCAGTGTCCAGTCATGCACTCCACACTATACAAAAGGATGACTTTTCTAAGAGGCAGATATAACTGTGCCACTGTCTTGCTTAATAATATTTCAATGTCTCCCCATCACCTTTAGAATTAAGCCTAAACTACTGAATATTATCATTTAAATTATTTAAATCTCTAAGGTTCCATCTCCTTTACCTTCAAATGTTCAAGTGTCTCTTCAATATCTCATTTGTATTCATCCCACAGATACCTCAGTACAGAATGTGCCAAACTGATCTGTCATCTTTTCCCATAGACCTGTTTTTCCATCTGTGTTATTTCAGATGTCGGCACCCTATTAATCCATATTCAAGTATCTGGTTGTTTTCCTTTATGGTCATTTCCCAAGTTAATCCTACCGTGACAACAAGCTTGGAGTGTGTACAGGCATACCTCAGAGATACTGCAGATTTGGTTTCAGACCACCACCGTAAAGCAAATATTGCAATAAAGCGAGTCACACACATTACTGGCTTCCCAGTGCATACAAAAGTTATGTTTATACTATACTGTAGTCTATTAAGTGTGCAAATAGCATTATGTCTAAAAAAACAATGTTAGTACGTAATTAAAAAATACTGTATTACTAAAAAATGCTAACCATCACCTGAGATTTCAGTGAGTAGTAATCTTTTTGCAATATTAATATCAAAGATCACTGATCACAGATCACCATAACAAACATAATAATAATGAAAATTTTTGAAATATCATGAGGATGCCCAAAATGTGATACAGAGACATGACGTGAGCAAACGCCATTGGAAAATTGGTGCCAACAGACTTGCTAGATGGCAGGTTTGCCACAAAACTTTGATTTGTAAAAAAACACAATTTCTGCGAAGCACAGTAAAGGGAAGCACAATAAAATGAGGTATGCCTGTAGTCACTCAAACATAATAGAAGTTGGTTTCCCATTCAATGTAAAGTCTTAAATGGTGTTACATATAGGCAGGGCCATCCCTTCTAAGAGGCGATTTAGAAACCAGCCATTTTCCATCTCAGCGTTTCATTATCTTCCATTACCGAGGTTGGGGGGAGAACATGGAGGCAGGCATGGTGGGAGTGGCCTGGACTAGGACAGATTTTAGTAACACGTTTACACCAAAGTCGTGCAGTCCAGCTGAGTGCCTAGGACAAAGAGGAAATAGGTTTGGCGAAGAGCTGGCTCGTAGTCTTTGTCATATTTCTTTATAATCACCACGCTGCCCATTCAAACTTCTACTGACATCAATTTCATTTCTTAAGTATTTGCTGATTCTGCCTGTCTGTAGTCTTACCACTGCTGCCTATCATCATCTCTCCACAGTACTGGAACAACAGTCTCCTAAATCAAATGTTTTTATGATGTAATGTATAGTATCGTATTTAAAATGTTTGTATGGTCATCTTCCTTACTGCACTATGAAATCTTAAAGGAGATGGATTTTTTTTTTTTTTAATTTAGTGTCTTCAGTGCCTTGTATAATTTTTGAATAGATAATATACAGTGCTTATTTTAATGGAGAAGGAATGGGTTGCTCTGCTAACATTACTGCTCCTGGGAAGGATGAAAAAATAAATGGTTTCCGGATGTTAACTTGAATTCTGAGTAAATTCTTCTGTTCTTATCTTTCATCTTCTGTCTCTGTTCTAACTGGTCTTAGTCCTTTTTCAAACATTCTCTGGCTTTCTCCCTTACCTACCAACCCAAAGAATCTTTTCTCATCTCCAAGAAAGAAACTGTCCTTACTTACGATATTTTTCTTCATTGTCTCTACTCAAGTCATTACCAGGCCCTTATTCCTGAGTGATATGATGTCTATGATTTTCTGTGAAATATTTCAACATGAATGTTCTGTTCTGAGGTATGTGCTAGCCACCTTAAGTTAGTTTTTAAGGGCATTCAGTTGGACTCATCTAAATATACAACCTAGGAGTAATCAGCTAATCTTTAATCAGACCCAGAGGCCATCCTATAAGTGCTTCAACAGTCCTTACCTCCCATCATCATCAGAGATGTATTCATTTTCATAATGAATGTTAGAAATAGGTTTTCATTGGTGTAAGAAATGACTCATTAATTAGCAGAATGGTTATTGGAAATGAGTTTTTATTGATGAAGTTAGTAGATTGGCTACAGTATTGTAGGGGGTAGGTACACTTCTTTTCTTGCATAAGAAGAGTATAAAATCTGTCATCTATTCTGAAGCCCATATCTTTTAGAATGGATCTCTAGGGGTAATCCGTAAATGGTCCTATAATCCTGCTCTTAATGGGAAGGTTTCTTGATCTCCTACTTACAATCCACTACATCTGATACTAGAATATTGTCACATTTGTCTCAGATAAAGGTAGTTTTGGAGCACACAGAGGGACAGGAAGCTGAGACATCTTCAAGAGTTCAGTGTATGACTTTGTGTGTGTGTGTGTGTGTGTGTGTGTGTCTGTGCGTGCGTGTGTGTGTGCTCCAGGTTGCCGATACACAGTGGCATATGTGTTAAAATTTGGGCTGAGATTTGCTTCTGTTATGGGAGAGTAGCCAATTCTTAACTATTTCTATTACAAGCCCCCCAAATTGAAGAGTATGTATATTCAAATTGAACTAGACCAGTTTACAACACTAGGCATTTGAAATTCTAAACCCAAGAATTGATCCTTTTTTTGTTTCTTCTTTGTCAACCTTTACTTTCGGCAACTAATGAGAATTTCTAGCCCCTTAAGTGGGGAAGAAGTAGAGAATATAAGGAAATACCAAGAACACAAACTATTGCTTAATAATTTAAAACTATAACCCCAATACAAATGTTTGCTGATTTAAATCTTATAAAGACAACCCCCTATGTTATCTATTTGCCATGTAAAATCATTTTAAATATTTTTTATGAGAATAATTTAAAAGGTACAATAACTTATTCCAATTCTCAAACTCTCCCAATTCTTATTCTTAATGCTTGGATTTCTAAATGTCTCTAATAGGCACTTTTAAAATCAGAAAATATATTTCTGAGGGATTCTCTCATTTATTTCCTCAGCATTCTGAGAAATGTATGATATATGGGTGCTCTCACACCTGTGGTTCAGGTTATGCCCTGCAAGCATTATGGCAAATACTGTTTTATACTTGGCCTCCTTTACACGTTCACATTGCCTGCTTGGTCCCTGTAGACATTTGAATTAGCATACTTGCTCAGGAAATTTACCAGGCATTTCAAATATATTTCAATCATTTTAATTGTGAATTATTATTCATTTTTAATTTAAAATAAATGTACTACACAAGAGCTGAGACTGGGAAGTCATTAACTTTAGGTACATATACATCTATTGCAGGGAATTCTTTTAAATACTATTTTCAGAACTGAAGAAATTCTTCCCATATTGAACTTCCCAGCTGGGAATCCCATACACCCCACCAAGCAACACAAACTTTTTTTCATCATTATAGTTTTAATCTTGTATGCAGTATCCTGGTAGGTAATATTAGTGGTTCTTTCCTAATTTAGCAGAAGGTCATAGTTTGTGTTATTCCCTTAAACATTTAATATATAAACTGAGCAACCTCCTACTACTGTTGGCATCAATTTAGATATTTTCGTGCTTATTTCTGGTACGTGTGCTGCTAATGCACAAGGGATGAGAATAGATTCAATTTCCTCATCTGTAAAATGAGGATGATGGTATTAGGTGCTCTCTAAGGTCCCTTCAAACACTAAAATTTTATGGTTCTAATAATGTAAGTTTAAACCACATTAGTAAGAGTAATAGCTTTTCTTAGCTTAGTCTGTGGCACAGTTTTCTTAAATGGCCTACTTTGCTTAGAAACAATCCACTAAGCTTCTTTTCTTACCCCGATTAAAGTGTGTTAGTCTAACTCTCCAGCCCTGAGATTCCAATGCTTTGTAGAATATTGAAAATATTATTTATATGTGTAGCCGATACCCGCCCCGACCCCAGTGAATAAGGCCCTTGAAATATAATTTGTCTAATTTACTTTCAGTTTTTATAGGATATTTTCTTGTCCCTAGGAGATGTTTAGTAAAGCCTGTTAATGAATGAATGAACATATAACTTTTGTATCTCACCGTATAGTGTACAAAGTGTTCTCATTGTCCATTATCTAATATCATGGAAGTATGAAATGTTAAAGTTGAAGGGACATTGGGGATAGCTCTAATCCATTGTTTTCCAACTGGGATGATTTTGCTTCTAGTGGACATTTGGCAAAATCTGGAGGCACTTTTGGTTGTCTTAACTGAGGGATGGGTGTCACTGGCATCTAGTAGGTAGAGACTAAACATCCTATACAATTCATAGTATGGTCTCTACAACAAAGAACTATACATCCAATATGCCAATAATGCTGAGTTTGAAAAAGTGTCCTCATTTTATAAGTGAGGTATGAAATCCTGAGAAGTCAAACAAATTCTTCAAGATAATTTCCTCAATTCCAGTGCTTTTGACTAACGTGTTGATTCAAATCTTGCAAAGGAGATGGGGATATTTTCCCACTTCATAAGTGAGAAAACTGGAGATTTGGAACAGTGATAGTCATTGTCACACAAGTAGCAGGATTGAGAGTTGGGACTAGTGCGTGTCAGCTCTGTATTTAGGAATATAGTAGGTAGGTCCAGTGTGACTCATAATACGGAAAGGAAGAAATTTCACATTATTTTACTTTTTTCTAAAGGTCCTGGTCATCACTTACCGAGCTCAGCCAAATTCAGTATCATTTATTATTAATGATTTGCAATCATCAGACTATAGAAGAACTTCAGGATCTATATAATCCTGGGAAAACTGGGTAGGCAGGTTTGCTTTTAGTACAGAGTGCCTGGTATGTAGAAAGTACTCATTCAATAATTCAGTGACTGATGGTTACATGCTGTTGTTCTTCAGCTTCCAGCTACCGCTCTTGAATGACTGTGCTTTACTACCTTAGGCATTGATTCTCTTGGAAGGCTGAGGTGTGGCTTCTTCCCAGAGCTTCACAGCCCAAATAAGCTCAAGAACGTTCACAGAAATCTTTACTAAATGCCCACGCGTGACATTTAGTGACCAGTTCTTTTGTACACCCATATAGGCTTTTCCATCAGAGGTCTTGCCTCTTCCACAAGAATGTGTCCCAGCAGGGACCTAGTAGGGCAGAACCTATAATCCCTGCTCCATTTCCAGTCTAAAGGAAACATAACTGCTCAATAACACATGTTTCATTCTCTCTTCATTTTATCTATTCTTGCCTTAACCCTCTCAGATAAATGCTTTTGAAAACAAAAGATTTGTTACCTCTCTCATGGCGCAAGGGAAACCCAGATCTCAAAGACACAATCCTGGTTAACCTCTTGGGACAGACACTAGGGAAAGGGAATTTCCATTATTTTGTAGTGAATCCCAGACCTCCACCCCCCTAAAAAATGATGTGGCCATATCTTTGCCAGGTTATTTTGTCACATTCATCTTTTAATAAATCATGGGAGAAATGAGTTTAAAGAAAAATCTTGTCAATTCAGGTTTTTGCTTGTTTGTATGTTTGTTTTTGTCATACTACTTACATGGTCTACAAGCTTAAACTTGTACTTCTATGTGTGTATAGCCTGACTTATATATCCCATAATATACTTATATTAGAGTCAAAAAATATTATCTGCATATGTAGATATGTACTCTCAGACTGCAAAAGAAAGCTATACTGGTTTTCAAACTGCTTTAATGACAGGAAAGAAAATAGTACAGGAAGAGTGATAAAGTGTGTGAAAAAATATAAAGAAAAATTTTGGAGTAGGTGGTAAAGAAAAACAGGCTATTTCACAAATACTTAGCATTTCTCTACACATTGATTTATTAAGAAGCTTATTTTTTTTCTATTAGACTTAAGGAAAATACCATTACAAACAACCTTCCTGAAACTACATTAATGGGATTTCCTTGAACTCTAAAGCATCCTCTGGAGCAAATATATTATATGTACATTTATTTGAGGATAACCATATTTATCCTCAAATATTGAGAAAATATGTCTTTGTAGCCAAATGTTTTCTTGTGGCTTCATGGTTTTTTTTTAGTTTCAATATATAATTTTTATACAAGAAATTATGTAAAAGGTCCAATACTTTACATTATACTGATCAGTTTTATAACCAGAAGTTATTTAATTCTCATAAATTTATTTTAAAAATAATAAATATACAATTTCCCTAAATATGTTTTTTTGTAAATCTTTCTAAGTAAAATATTTTTTCTATGCTTTTGTTCCTGTCTGTTTCTGTAACTCAGGTGTTTTTTGTTTTGTTTTGTTTTTTCTTTCTGGCGCTATATACAGAAAATCTTTTTAAAGTGGGCAGTAAAGAAGAAGAAAATAAGAAAACATAGAAAGCACATTAGAAGTGAATAATGCTCCATTCTGTCAGCAATGTGATTCTTCTAATACTTTTCTAGGGCTAAATTGAAGTATTTAATGGAAGCATAATTATATATTATTACCACTAGAAACAAGTTGGCATTTTTCTCTTAAAATTTTATGGTGGATACAAGTGGAGGGATAGTCAACAATATGATAATACATTTTATTTGTTCACAAATCTCTTAGCTGTGCTTTGGTTGATAAATACCTAGCATCAAGTACAAGATGAGCTTCAAGTAACTATAGATTAAATGACAGGCAGGTGAATTTTTTCTTTCTCTGTTTCTCCCAGGACATATTACTGAAGTATTGATTGCTCAGTACCTACCAAGATATCAGATGTATTGTCTCACAGGCAATATGTTAGAATGCTTTATTTCAAAGGCAGTAAAAATTTTTTCATCAATAATATTACTTTTAATAGTCTTTCTCCCTATGTTCATATCATTAAAAAATTCAGTCTTTCACATGAAATTGAAGATTCCTTAAAAATTGTATTTTATATGCATTATCTTTGAAAAGGCAAGGGCAGCAGAGCTATATTTCCACAATTTTTGTAGGTCCTGTGCATGATCCCATAAGTTGTAGTTATATGTATCCTTCAGCTTAATTATTTATGATCTACTTTTGTGATATCTTTTTGGTAACAAATAATAACACTACTTTTCCTAATTGAAAATTTCAATTTAATATAACTTAAAAATCATTTAGAATTTGCATTTCATAACAGTGCAATAAAGTCATTAAGATTTCTCTATCTTTTAGCTATCCCAATTTTAACTAGCAGTTATCTCAACATAGATGCTAAACAGAAGCTCAGACATGCATGTATTAGTGATTCAGTAAGGTTTTTAAAAAAATTGTTGATATATTGCCCAGCTTTTATCTCCCTGCTCACCCTCACTTTCCTATCTATATTTCCATTTTTTTCAGGCAGTCTCATCCACTCAGTCCAAGTCTCCACTATCCAACGGAAACCCCATTCTCCTTGCCATAGTGCAGGAACCCAGGCCCACGCCTATCTGAATGGGGAATTTTCCTCATCTCAAGATGTTAGTTCAGGAATGGGCACATGTTTCTACATGAGTCAGTGAGCTTCAAGGGGACATTGCTGCATGTCAACCTGAGGGAGCTGAACTTGGGAGCCCACACTGGGGTGGATGCAATCGTTTTAAAGATAAGGCAGGGCTGGCTTCATGGGCATGCAGCCTATAGTGTTTAGAAGAACTCCATACTCGGTTTAATGCTTTGCTGTCATCATCTTGAAATTCTTAATTTTATTTTTTAACAAAAGGGTCCCACATTTTCATTTTACCCTGAGCCCTGCAAATTATGTTGCAGATTCTGCATGGGTTGCTGCCTAAACTCTGTCATTCTAGGTGGAATACAGATATAAGTCTTGATAGATTGAAATAGGAAGATCTCTATTTTTTCAAAAATGTTTTCAGTTGGGAAATAGCAGGAAATGCTTCCTTGGGATCATGGCTTGAGGAGGAGTGAAGCTTGGCTGATTTAACTACTGATCTCAGTGATAAGATTCTTCATGTTCTTACCATTCAGAGCCCATATTGGGCTCAGAGACTGCGATTGTCTGAGATTAAGATTTTTCTCTGAAAGCCAGAGGAATCCAAGAAGAGAGAATCAAGTAGGTCATTAAAGAATCACTTCGAATGTGTAATTTTGCAGTTTAGGACAATCTACACTGCAGCATGAGAAAAGAACCTAAAAATTGAATCTGTTCTTTAGCTAAATTTTGCCTTGCCAAAGACTCAGTTTTTCTAATTAAATGTGTGTGCGCATCTCTTAAATTTGTAAACTTATAGTTTTAAATGGGCAAGATCTAAGAGTATACTATTTTTCCCATTAAAAATGTAGTTTTTAATGAGTATGGGTAGCGGGCCAAATGGTAACCCCAAAGATATGTTCATAACCTAATCCCTAGAACTTGTGAATATTACTCTATATGGCAAAAAAGCGAATATTACCTTACATGGCAAAAGATGAGATTAAAGATCTTGAGAGGAGGTGCTTATTCTGGATTATCCAGGTGGGCCCTAGATGCAGTCACATGTGTTTTTATAAGAAGGAGGCAGAGGCAGTTTTGACACAAACACACAGAGAAGAAGGCAGTGTGAAGATGGAGCAGAGAGATGTTGCCACAGCCAAGGAATGAAGGCATCAGAAGCTGGAAGAGGCAAGAAGCAGATTCTCTGCAGAGTGTAGTCCTGCTGACACCTGGATTTCAACTTGGTGAAACTGATTTTGGGCTTTTGGACGTTTGGCCTGTAGGACTGTGAGAATAAGTTTCTGCTGTTCCAAGCCACCAAATTTGTGATAAATTTATAGCAGCCACAGGAAACTAATACAGTATGCTATTCCTAATGATGCACAATGATGAAATTTAATGTTTTATTTAAAAAGGGTAAATTGTTGATAAGGTATGAGACAGGTATGGTAGATGAATGAAAGTTACCATTAAAAGGTCAATACTTAATAAGAAGCCTGAGCACTATTAAAAGCATCCACTTTAAAGTCCAGGACTTATCCTTAGCTTTGCTAAAGGTAAAAAGTACCACATTCTCAGTTGAGGGATCCAGTCCAACACTAGAAACTAATCAAGACTCTTTGGCAATGGCAAAGAACTTATTGGTGTAGTAAAAGTTTTCAGGATAGCTATACAGGAAATTGATAGTTATGAATATTTAATGATTCATTTTATGCTTGGCAGGCTACCTACATGGGTACAGATAAGTTCACCCACAGAATAGTTTTATGCTCTTGAAGATATTTTTATGGTTTTGTATGCGGGTAATGGAATCATTTTTAACCAAAACCTTGGAAGCTCTGACTTTGTCTAGACCTAGCTAGTCTCAAATATTTATATCAGTATCCATTCTTACAACCTCAAATAAACAGACATAATTAATTTTATATTTATATTTCACTTTATTGCATGATAAATTTGAAATGACTAGGAGATATCATAAAATCCAATATATTGTTTTAAACTGGGCATAAAAAGAAATAACTCATAATTGGGAAAATGCAGGATTTATTTTCAACACTATGACAGTTTATATAACACAAATGCCCTAGCCGTTTAGTTGATTTTTCATGCTTGCTTGTACACCTTATCAAATTGTTCAGTTAGTCTATTTGCTATGAAACTAAACTTATTTCTACGTATGTTGCTGTAGTTCTATCAGTATTTCTTTTTTTAATTATAAAAATGGGAATTGAAGATATTCCTAAGATATCAGGGGAAATAATATTCAGGTAGCTAAATGCAAAATAAGACAGTAGGTTCAAATGGATATCTGCTTGATAATACCTTAAAAGAAAAAAATTAGTAAGTATTTATTAAACATCTAAAGAATGTTGGCAACAGAGATAAAGAAATGAAAAGAAATGAACCAGTCACTACCCCAAGATTCACAGAGCAGTGAGTGGGTGTGGGAAAGGTGGAGAGGATCAAACAAACCAGTATGGATGCTTGGGTTAACTCCCTGATGTTGTTTCTTACCACACTTCTCTCAGATGTCAGCCACACTAACCTCCTTTCTTTTCCTCCAGTGTATCAACTATATTCCTTCTTCTTCATTTCTGTATTTGCCATCTCTATGCCTGGAATGCTTTTTTCCCTTGTCTTAGGTCAGGTTCTCTTAGAGGTACACTCAGAGTCAAGGATTCAAGTACAGTAATGCCTTAGTGGGAAGGAAGGCCCTGGGGAAATATTCTTCCCCCCTAGAGCATGAATTTCATCTGAGCAAAGGTACTGGACTTTTGTATCCTCACACAATTCAGTAATTGGCTTTGGATACCTGAAGGAGAGGAAAGGGTCAGTAAATACAATCTCACTGGCACTTGCCTCTCTACGTGTATAATCCTCTAAAGAAGGTGTGACAGTGTGATTTATAATAAGAAATATATATTTGGTATTTGTCCATAGTCCTTGTTACTGGCACAGAATTGCTAATACCCTTGGAATTTCCTGAATGATAAGAGTGATAAAGTTGTCTTGATATTCATAACAAACCTCTTTCAACTACATCTGTGTTCACGTTAATGAGGTGACTTTCAGAAAGTAAGACTCGGGGCTGGTCACCAGAGGAACCAACCATATAATTAGAGGGTTATAACTTTCAGTCCTACCAACCTCCAGGGAGGGGGAAGAGGCTGGAAATTGAGTTCAATCACCAATGGCCAGTGGTTTAATCAATCATGCTTATGTGATGAAGCCTCCCCAAATCCCTGAAAGGTGAATGTGTGGAAATTCAGGGAGAGTGGCTGCCCAGAGACCATGGAAGTTCTGACCCCCTTCCCACATGCATTTCCTTCAGTACCTCTTCCATCTGGCTGTTCCTGAAATATGTCCTTTAATAATAAACTGGCAATCTAGTAAGTAAAATGTTTCTCTGAGTTCTGTGAGCCACTCCAGCAAATTAATAGAACATAAAGAGGGAGTCATTGGAACACCAATCTATATCCAGTTGGTCAGAAGCACAGGTGACAACCTAGACTTCTGACTGGCAGCTAAAGTGACAGTGGTGTGGGGTGGGGAGCAGTAGATAGTATCAGAATTGAGTTAATTGCTTGGTAGTGTGGGGGAAAAAACCATACATTGAAATTGGTGTCAGTCTTGGAGAAAGTCTCTGCTATAAGCCACATATGGTAAAGTGCTAAGAAGCTGGGATCTGGGCCCTGATCCAAGGACACCACACAGGTCTGCAGGGCACACACTCTCACTGCCTCTGGTCTCTTCTCCACATCTCATAGAGGGTTTTACTCCCCTCCTAAAGGTACCCATTCATACCTTATATTGATCGACCTTGCTTTATGTTTTTACCATAGCACTTGCTGGGGAGGAAGACATTTTCCACTGTCTTTTTAAGGTTCTTCTTCTTTTTTTTTTTTTAGTATTTATTTATTTGGCTGCACCAGGTCTTAGTTGTGGCACGCGGGATCTTTGTTGCAGCGTGCAGGATATTTAGTTGCGGCATGAGGGATCTTTTAGTTGTGGCATGCAAGATCTAGTTCCCCGACTAGGGATTGAACCAGGGCCCCTTGCACTGGGAGCATGGAGTCTTAACCACTGCCCATCAGGGAAGTCCCTTAAGGTTCTTCTTACTGGTCTAAGATTAAATTGACATGAGACAGATTAACAGGAGGAAAATCAAACAGAAGTTGAATAACATGTATACATGGGAGAGATGAAGGAAAATTGAGTAACTTGCCAAAATGGCTGAAACCCTCATTATACTATCTTCAGCAGCTAAAGCCAAAGGATGTTGAGGGTAGTGGTTTGGAACTTCGAAGTGGAGGAAGGCAATTCATATGGAGATAGAAAAGCAAAAGTTTGGCAAACGAATGTTTGGCTAGTCTATGAAGAGACAATAGGACATGGAGAGGAACTGTAACAGATTTTGCTAGGTTTTTCCCTCTCTGCCACCCCTAGTTCATACTATAATTATCTATGGTGATAGCTCCCTTCCCAGAGGTCCTCTATTTACATTATTTCAAGCAGTTAAAGGGAAGGTCAAAGGTTCTTCTTGAGTCTTTTGGGCCTGAAAAATAATCAACCTAAATTAACCCTCATGCCAAAGAGACATATTTTGGGGTGGCAAACTTTGTTCCCCTACACACTCATGTAATATATAGCATTATATTAAACATTTATTTATTTTCTGTGTCTCCTCTCTCCCCACCCTGCCCCCCCCGAAGTTCCTGACACACACACACTGTAATGTAAGCTCCATGAGGGTGAGGATTTGTTTTGTTGACTGTTTATGTAGTGCCTAGATCAGTCTGTCTAAAAATTGTTCAAAAATAATTGTTGGATGAATAAATAAATGGACTGTTGTGGCACATAGCAGTTTTGAGGGTAGATTCAATGTTGTTAGAGAAGATTTCCAAGCTTCTTCTGAGTTTAAGAAATCAGAGATGAATAATAAATACAGTAGCATATTTAACTTTAGAGAGAAATAAGAGACCCCACAGAACTACAAGTAGTTTGACATGGGTGGAGTCATCGACTAATCATCCATCAACTAATCATCCATCTTATCAGTAAGTGTATATTGAGTATTCATTCTGTGCCAGATGCTCCTGTACTCAAAGCCAGACATGGTCAGTCCCGGTTCTGTTGAAACTTAACCTATAGTGGAGCAGATATTTTCCACTGATCATTACATCAGTGTAATTTGTAAGACAGTGAGTACTGCATAGGAGGGCTTTTGATGATAATTCAACAGAGAGAACTAAACAGAGACTGGATATGGTGGTGTTTAAGAAAGACTTTCATGAAGAAATGTCATTTAAAATGAGTATTTTCACAAGTGCTGGCAATAAAACAGTAAATAAAAAAGACAAAGGCCCTCTTCTTTTAGGGCTTGCATTCTAGTGTGATGAAGGACATGATACATATATAAGAAAGTATAGCTCTGTAGCATAGCAGCTGGTAATAATTACCATGGAAGTATACAAAGCAGAGGAAGTGAGATAGGGAATCCCAGAGGGTGGGTCTTAGCTTGCTTTATACTTAGTCTTGTAAGAGAATACTCATTGATGAAGTGACATTTGAAGAGAAAATAAAGACATACCCCATGATGGAGGGAACATGATAAAAAACCCAGAGTTGGGATATGCTTAATGTGTTTGAGGGAGCAGCAAGAAGGCCAGTATGGCTGAACTGAGGGAGAAGAGAAAAATTGCAAGAAAATAATTGAGTCAGAGAAGAAGTAGAGGTTTGTGAGCTATTGTAAGGGCTTTAGCTTGTAATCTGAGTGAAATGAAACATTTTGAGTGGAGGAGAGACATGATCTGACTTATTTAAAAACACTTTCAATCTGCTGTATTGAGAATGTTGGGGAAAAGGGTAAGAACAGAGGACTGCTTAGAAGGCTATTGAGACAGTGCAAGAAAATTGATGGACAGGGTCTGGGTAGTGGCAGTTTAAGTGGTGAGTAGAAAATAAATTCTAGAGCCAACAGAAGTTGCTTGCCAATAGATGGTTGCAGAATATGAGAACAAGAGAGGAGTCAAGGTTATCTGCAAGTTTTCGGCCTGAGCAACCAGAAGGACGAAGTGGCCATTTACTGAGATGAAGAAGGTTAAGGTTTTCAGGGGGAGATCAAGAGTTCTTTTTAGACGTGGTTTAAGTCCAATATTAAGTCTCAAAATTAAGACTAAAAGAATTAATTCTAATCCTTAAACAGAGGTCAGGACTACTAATAATGAAGCTTTGGGAAGAAATCCCAGCTGGGAGCACAATGTATCTCAAGGACCAATGGGAGAAGGTAATGTAAGTACATTATGTAATCGCTGCTTGGTCCTTGTCCCCCAGGAATTAAATGCCCTGAGACAGCCTAGACCTCTAGCAGGGTTCAGTGACTGGCCTAAATGTCATATATGTAGGGGGTGGGTCATGGTAAGGATTGGATTGTCCTTCCTGCATTCCTCTGGCTCTAAGACAGAACTGGTATGGAAATTGGATTGATATTTTTCAGTTTTATCAGAAATACAGAAAATCTAAAGCAGACCAAAAAGAAGTGGATCTAGTTTTAACACATAAACCAGGATTTTTGAAGGCAGTACAATGGGAGATTTGGTAAAGTGTGAGTGATAGGCATGGAGATATTCATTCTATTATCCTACATAGTTAAAACTTTTTTAAAAAGTATTTTCTAAAAAATACAAAATCCTTTGACTTGAGATGTTTTCAGATACAAACACACACACACACACACATCTTTCGTCCTTTGAAAAATAGAGATAAGCAAAATCTCTATAACTGTGCTTTTTCAAATCATAGAATACTGATGAATTATTTTCTTGTCAGTTCTCCACTTTTATTTCTTTTTATTTTAATATGTCTTGGTTGGGTCACTAAAAAATGTACCATGTTTTCTTTTTCTAATATAAAAAAGTCATGTGTACATATATAAGCAACAGTCTTCACCCAAATTTTTCTTTCCAGTGCCAACCATATCTAATTCTCTCAGCTGTTTGCATCTTACAGTTGCCAAAATATCTACATACTAGGACTCTGGCTCATTTATTTATTTGGTCATTAGCTACGTAGAATGAGAATTTGGCTTATTTATATAATACTCCCACTTTCCCTTCCTCTCATTTCCAATATATTTTTATCACTATTTCAGTTTCTCAATTTGTCTATCTTCAAAAAAATATCTGAGTACCTTTATTTTGTGTTTCACTAACTCAAGACAGTGTCTCTTATCTCTTACTCTGCAGTAAGAGGCCATTGACACAGTTATCTTCCGTAAGGACAAATACAGATTAAAAATAAGAAGCTTAATTCACCCTGTTGAAAATAAGGGAAGAGATTTCCTCATTCCCTCCTATTACTCAGATCATTTACTTTAGATCACTGTCAATTGTAGGAACTTTGTCCTCTCTTTGAAATGTATATAAACTCTTTTGAAGACTAGTTAGAATATTACTCAGCCATAAAAAAGGAATGAAATTGGGTCATTTGTAGAGATGTGGGTGGACCTAGAGAGTGTCATACAGAGTGAAGTAAGTCAGAAAGAGAAAAACAAATATCATATATTAACGCATATAAGTGGAATCTAGAAAAATGGTATAGATGATCTTATTTGCAAAGCAGAAATAGAGACACAGATGTTGAGAACAAACATATGGATACCAAGCAGGAGAGAGGGGTGGTGTAAGGAATTGGGAGATTGGGATTGACACATATACACTATTGATATTATGTATAAAATAGATAACTAATGAGAACATAATGTATAGCACAGGGAACTCTACTTAATGCACTGTGGTAGCCTAAATGGGAAGGAAATCCAAAAAAGAGGGGATATATGTCTGTGTATAGCTGATTCATTTTGCTGTACAGTAGAAACTAACACAACATTGTAAAGCAACTACACTCCAATAAAAATTAATTTAAAAAAAAATTGTTAGGTCTTTTGTAAACTTGGGACCTAGGAATGTCTTTCTCAAGGACCTGGAAGCCATCTTTTTGAAATGCAATGATCAGTACCTCTCAGTTTTGTGTCAAGGTAGTAGCCTAACTTCAGTGAGCACCTTGCTCCAAACTGCAAAATGATCTACTACCATCAAGATCTGAGAAGTTTGGTTCCCCACCCCCGCCTTAAAGCCAATTAGCTAACACAGATGGTCACCAGGTAAAGTCAGGATGAATTATGTGTTACAAGTGGTGTTGTCACATCCTCTCACTTGAGGACAAGTTAATTTTTATCTTGAAAACGTGTATGTAATGGATTGTATCTCCTCAGCTATACAGACGCGTGAGATTTCTTTCTGTTTTTGCAGTCTGTTCATGGATTGCCTGTGGTGTGTATTACATTCTGGTTTAATACTTAATAACAAAAGTGTGTGTGTGTTTTTTCCGACTACCTTTGTGGAGAGGTTTCTGGTTTGGGAGAGTATTTTGTTTTTAATTATATTTTTCAAAACTTCCTATTGAGGTTCTCTTCTTTCTCTACTTAATTTCTGTTATGTATGAACTTGCCAGCTGACTGCCAGCTCCACTGCATGGCCCTCAAGCTGGATCATGTCTTTCCTGTTTCCATTTTTCCTCTTTTTGGTTTTCTCTTTCATTTTCACTGGATTTCACCCTTAATATATTCTAAGGAAGCATGTCTGGAAGGCTAATCTCCTGAGTCCTTTCATGTATGAAAATACCTTTATTCTGACCTAATATTTAATTTACATTTTGGTTGCAGGATTCTAGATTAAACACAATTTCTCTTAGATTTTTGGAAGCATTGTCCCATCTTCTTGGAGCATTTCATGTTTCTGCTGGGAGAACCATGCTCCTTTGTAGTTGATCTTTTCTTTTAATTCTTGGGGAAATTTTTAATGTTTCTTTGGGTTTTGAACTCTCCCTTTTGACTGATGAGAAATGGGCCACATTTCCCCCCATTATTTGCTAGTTTCAGTACAGATTCTTTAATTTTGGAGACTAGTCTATGCTTTTGCTTTGGAAAACATTGTGTGTATGTGTGTATATTTGTATGTGTGTGTTTGACAATTTCCTTCTCTTAATATACTCTCTTATCTCTTTTTAGAACTCATATTATGATGTTACTGAATCTCCTGGGTTGATCTTTTATCTTCATTGTCTTTCATATTGTCCAACATTTTGATGTTTTTTTGTGCTTTCTGGGAGAGGTTATTGATTTCCAACCCTTCTGTAGAATTTTTAATTTTGGAAAATACACTCTTCATTTTTAAGAGCTCAGTCTTAGTCACTGAGTTTCTGTTTTATAGCATCCTTTTCTTGTTATATGACTTTTCTAAATCATCTCTGAGAATACCAGTGTGAAGTTCTAGAAGTCCTATCTTCTCCCTTTGTTTTTGTTTTTTTTTTTTGTTTTTTCTATCTATCTTGCCTCTTCCATTTTAGAGAATTGCATGAAATTCTGACAGTTCTGATGTCCACTCACAGTTAAGGGTAAGACATTTAAAAATTGTTGAAGTTATCTGGTACAAAGGTGAGACTTGTCAAATAGCAGGTTGCACTTTAGATGGTAGAGTGAAGACCAGCTATTAATAGAGACACATCTAAGTTCTTGTGTAGAGAAGGGTATTTCCTCTGGAGTCTTCAGTTCCCCTAGAGAAGAGCTAGCCTACCCTAGAATTAGGATCTTGTCTGCTCAGTATTATGAATGGTACTGGGGTGTGGGAGTGATTTTTCCATATACAAACTTTCAATTAACACCATTGTTTTTCAGTTCCACATCTGTCTGACATGATGTTTATAAAGTGAAAGACTTTGAAACTTGTTCTGGGACCATCTCAATCCACAGCTCAATTATCCTCTTCATGTACAGCATTTGAGTTTGTGGTGTTCTCTGCTCTGCTTTCACTGAGGCTTCTCTCTTACCTTTCTGTCTTCTAGATATATACTGATATATCTTATCAGACTAGGAATAGCCAGTCACCAGTTTTTTTTTCATTATTGTGAGTTTATATCAGTTTTAATTCCTTTATTCTCATTTTAATAGAGTTACAGAAGAAAATAATATAATTTATGTGATCAGAGCTCCATTTTAAACCTGCAGTCCTCCAAATTTCTTGTTTAAATCTTTGACAAAAGCAAAGGTAACAATTACAATCATCTGTCCATTCAACAAGACAATAATTTATACTTTAAAAACAAACGTAACAGTAAAATAATAAAAATACTTGCCACAAAAACAAAATTGTCAATTTTGTTTATCAAATAAATAGAGTTATGGTTCTGATAGATGACTCAATGGATTTTCAAGGACTTGACTCACTGCTACAAGATCAATGTAGTTTCCTGCATTTCAAATTTATAATTATTTTATTATTTTATAATTATTCCATCCCTTCTAAAAATCAGTACTACTTTGTTTCTTAGGCCACTTTATCCCTTGAGCTACTTGACGAATGGGGCCATGTCATTTCTTTTTCTATCATTAATATCTACCACAGATTCTAGTTCATAGACACATTCAATAAAATCTGCGTTTCAGTTGCCTACCCCACCACCCTTTGTTTAGTGAAATTAGATCATGGGGAAAAAATGATCCCAATCTGCTGCACCATCATGGCACTTCTCCCTCATTTTAAAGGCATATTGTCTTAGCAGATTTAATTCTAAATTCCTATAAAGGATAATAATCTGATTTATTACATTTAATATATAAAACATGGCAGCACCAAATGTCACTCTTTTTCCCAGTCTCCCTCTGCATATCTATAACTAGATGAGACATTAGGCTCTTTTTAGGTTCAGTATGTAGAATATCTGTAAAACATGGTAGTTCTGAGCAAAGGCAAATAATCCTGCTGGCTCTCAGTGTGTCATCAGAGTAAGCAGGTTATGCACCACATCAATCCCATGAGAAAAAAAGTTTATTTTTCTTATAGCATTTAGGAAGAGAGAGGTTAAAAGTTATAGCATGGCACAGATGAAAAAGGAGTCAATAGAGATGGAGTGTGGAGCTGTGGAAGACAAGACATTGAATTAGTTTGCTAGGGCTGCTGTAACAAAGTACCACCAACCTAGTGACTTAAACAACAGAAATTTATTGTCTCATAGTTCTGGAGGCTAGAAGTCCAGGATCAAGACATTGACAAGACCACACTGAAGGCACTAAGGAAGGTTCTGTTCCATGCCTGTCTCCTCATTTCTGGTGATTTGTTGACAATCTTTGGCTTATATATACATTGTTCCAATCTCTGCCTTCGTATTCACATGGCATTCCCTCTCTGTGTGTCTGTCTCTAAATTTCACCACCTTATAAAGACACCAGTCAGACTGGATTAAGGGCCCACCCTATTCCAATATTACCTCATCTTAACTAATTACATAGACAAAGACCTATTTTCAAATAAGGTAATATTTTGAGGTACTGGGGTTAGGATTTCAATAGATGAATTTTGGGAGCTCACAATACAACCTATAACAAGCCTATACAATGAAGAATACGTTCTAGGAGGATACTGGAGGGGTTATAATCATAAGAACATTTGGAAACTTGGGCCACAACAGGAAGAGGGATACCTTGTTTTAACTCTGCAGGGCCAGGAACAAAAGAATGTTGCAATGTGAAGAATTTTTTATTTATTTATTTTTGGATTAAAGGAAGTGAGAAATTGAGAGTTCATGCCTGGAATTGTGCAGTGTGAGGATGGAATCTGTTAGGTAGAAGACCATGAGAATAATGGTTAATTCATATCAGAACTTTGGTGCTTCACCTACTTTGAAGAGTTATTAATATAGCAGGTAAACAACAACAAAGTAGATGAAACGGGATAAGTTGTCTTCTGTTGCAACAAGTGAGTTTGATTTCAGATTAGACACCAACCACACCCCCACACCCCCATGGAGGACAGCGATTATGAGGCTATAATTTTTACCACTGGTTTATCAAAATAACTGGCCTGAGGTGTTTCTTTTTTTGTTTTTTAACATTTTTATTGGAGTATAATTGCTTTACAGTGGTGTGTTACTTTCTGCTTTGTAACAAAGTGAATCAGTTATACATATACATATATCCCCATATCTCTTCCCTCTTGCATCTCCCTCCCTCCCACCCTCCCTATCCCACCCTTTTAGCTGGTAACAAAGCACCAAGCTGATCTCCCTGTGCTATTCGACTGCTTCCCACTAGCTATCTATTTTACATTTAGTAGTGTATATATGTCCATAGATACACTACCACTCTCTCACTTTGTCCCAGCTTACACTTCCCCCTCCCCGTGTCCTTAAGTCCGTTCTCTAGTAGGTCTGCGTCTTTATTCCCATCTTTCCCCTAGGTTCTTCATGACTATTTTTTTAGTTTTTTGATTCCATATATATGTGTTAGCATATGGTATTTGTTTTTCTCTTTCTGACTTACTTAACTCTGTATGACAGACTCTAGGTCCATCCACCTCACTACAAATAACTCAATTTCATTTCTTTTTATGGCTGAGTAATATTCCATTGTATATATGTGCCACATCTTCTTTATCCATTCATCTGTCAAAGCAACTGACAAAGGATTAATCTCCAAAATTTACAAGCAGCTCATGTAGCTCAATATCAAAAAAACAAAAAACCCAATCCAAAAATGGGCAGAAGACCTAAATAGACGTTTCTCCAAAGAAGATATACAGATTGCCAACAAACACATGAAAGAATGCTCAACATCATTAATCATTAGAGAAATGCAAATCAAAACTACAGTGCGATATCATCTCACACCGATCAGAATGGCCATTATCAAAAAATCTACAAACAATAAATGCTGGAGAGGGTGTGGAGAAAAGAGAGCCCTCTTGCACTGTTGGTGGGAATGTAAATTGATACAGCCACTATGGAGAACAGTGTGGAGGTTCCTTAAAAAACTAAAAATAGAACTACCATACGACCCAGCAATCCCACTACTGGGCATATACCCTGAGAAAACCGTAATTCAAAAAGAGTCATGTACCACAATGTTCATTGCAGCTGTATTTACAATATCCAGGACATGGAAGCAACCTAAGTGGCCTGAGGTTTTTGTTTGATGACTGGCAGCCTTTTGAGAAAAAGGTACGGATAAATGGCAAGTTAAATGGGGTTAAGCTGACATGCTTTCTGATTGGAACAAAATGCTCCTTCTGTGTGAATGTTTATGTAAATAAACTATAAAAGTCATTGTAACCCATGTGTTGTCCATGTCTGCAGCTGCAAACAGGGGAGGATACTCTATTTGATTTGCAATTAGTTCTTACCCTTCTTTCTCCTGCAACTGTACATATAACAACCAGTTTATATAATTTTATTTTTTATTTGAATTCTTATTCTGACTGTTTTCTGATTGCTATAGGAGAACCTTGAAGTTCCTAAATTTTTGCTTAAGAAACAGAAAAATCTCTCTTTAAATGGAGTTATATACATGTCCTATTTTTAGTGACACTGTGTGTGTACTATTGGACCAAATCTATTTATAATTGAAAGGAAATAACCCATTGACAACCAAACGGTAATTGGTTGAGAATTTTTTACCTTGCCTTATCAAAGGTGCTCACCAAAATGTCATCTTCCTGCAACTTCCTGCAGCCAAAGGCTTCACTGTCTCAGAAGCCGGACTCTGCACCTGATTTTATTGACTTACTTCCTTCCATAATCACACTTCCCTTTGTTCAGTCCACCACCATTTGGTCTTTTCCTTTTGTCATCCTTATTAACAAGAATTGTTCAAAAGCATGTCAATAAACACTAAGTTTACTCTTAACATTCATAATTCTGTTCTTTGAATTTTCTCCAGTGGATCCACCATTTACATTGCCTTTAATCTCCTTCTTTGTTCTTTTCTCTGGTCTACTATATTTGATCTTCAGTCACTAAGAAGTTATTTATACTCAGGAATTATGGCTTAAGGGAATTAAAGCTAAAACCTTCCTAGTCATCAAGTCTGGCTATAAGGGTAATAGAACTATATCTTTTCAAAATATTAAAATCAGATTCATTCTTTTTTTATCACTTATTTTGAGGTAGTCTAGAAATCAACCCTTAGTGTCAAGATTCAGTGCTTCTAGTAAGAATAGCAGAGTACATGCACTTAATTTCCCTTCCCTGAATCATTTGAAATGGAAAAAAAAATACAAAAAATTAGGAAACAGCAGCCTCACTATCCCGTAGATTACAAAGAATATGAAATTTAGACTAAATCACTGTGATGTGGCAAGCACCTCCCACATCCTGCTATACTATGACATTTCTCTGTCTCAAGAAAAAAAGCAAAACTGTATCCATAAGCATGTAAGTATGCTTGTGTGTACACAGACACTCACTCACACACCACACACACACACACACACACACACACACACACACACACACACACACAGAGGAAAGAAGAAAAAGCAAGAAAATGAAAAAAGAAATGTAAGGTTCTGGGGGCAGACCACCAGAAAAAAGACAAATAGCTTGAAGTTAATGTAGTGTGGCAGAAGAAGGGACACAGGAATGTGAAGCAGCCATGTGCTGCTGACCACAAGTACCTAAGCAGAAATTTCTTGAAAATTATTAAAAACTAACAAAATCAAAACACATATAGCCACTGAGATCCACACTGGCCTCAAGGGTGTAAGTGCTAAGTTCTGAGGTGAGAGCCTTTTGGGACTGCATTCTTCTGAGTACCAAGGAACAAATAAAATTTAGTGACAAAAGATAAAAAAATAATAAACCTGAATCGGAGCTGCTCAGTTCACTTAGTACATCAACCATTCTGCTGCCCCAAGCAAATAAAAAACCCAAAAATGATCATAAACCAAAAATCTCCTCTCCTATGACACAAATTCCAAGGATACAGTTAAAACAGTGCCCAGTCATGAAGTGAGGGATACCAAAGCCTCACTTTTCATGGGAAATAGCCATGCAAATATAAGTAGTAGAAAGTATCCAAATCAAATCTATCTATAAATAATTTTAAGAAAATGAAGAAAATTTATATAATAAATGAAAGGTAGATCTCAGAAACAGGCATTTGGAAATATATTACTCCAGAAAAATCAAAGAATCCTTTAAATAATAAGAACGATGTTAAGGAAATTAAAAGGATTGTGAACTTTCAGAAATAGGAGATATATTAAGAGATGAAAAAAATAATCAAGGAAGAGATAAGACGGGGAGGTAGAAAAAATTGGCAGAAAAAGAGCAAAGGATTAGAAAAAAGGAAATAATTACAGGAATAAAAACTTTTTTAGAAGCCATGAAAAGCAGGATTGTTATAAAAGACAATATTTGGAAAATAAAAGAATTTGGTGGAAAAGAACAAAGATACAAGTTACTCTAGAGAAGCTGACAGATGTAAGAGCCAGAAAAGGACTGATCACCATAAACGTATTTGGCATTTGTGAAGAAGAGTATAGATCAATTGGAACAAGCAAAATAAACACAATTTAGAAGAGAGCTTATTCAAAAGAAATCAGTGCATAGAAAGAAAAGTTGAGGTTATAATATATCCTGGAAAATGACTAAGCTTTAAGGATAAAGAATCCTAAAAGCATTCAGGAAAGATCATTATATCACCTGCAGTGGAAGAAAAATACCATGTTAGTTTACCAACATCATGTTGGTAAAAATATATGGAAGAATCAAATTATTAGGTAAAACATGATTTATACAATAAATCATATAATCATTTATATGATAAATCATGTTTTGCCAAAGGTTAAATATTTAAAGAAAAATGTTGAGTTCCTAATTTACTTTCCTTACCAAAAGATGCATTACAAGTGAATGAAGATTACTTTAAAAAATGAAATTATAAAAGACCTAGAATAAAAAAAAGTTGAGCAATTTTGTAAAATTATTTTTAGAAATTAAATTCTAGAAGACTTAGCATTAAAAAAAATTGAGCGATTTTGTATGTTTTGTGGGGCAATTAAGTGGGGTTCTTTAAAGCATGATGAAATAACCAGAATCTAAAAGTGAAGAAATAGATTAATTTGATGACAGATGAAATATTTAAAAATATTAAAATGATCAAAAGTTCTGTAAACAAATTCAGTAGACCTATAGAAATACTATCTACCTCACAAATGACACAAAGGTATTTTTACTAATAGAAATCTTACAAATAATAATGAAATAGATGAACAGAACAACAGAAAAGCAATATAAATGAGCAAGTCATGGAAGAAGAAATACGCATGACTGGACAACATGAAATTATTTAGTGTCCTGCATCTGGCCAGGAGACTAAAGGATAGAAAACAAGTGAAGAATCTTATGGGAAATTTAGGGACCAGACATGGATGGAACCTATACTGTTTCTGCCAACATGTCCTTTTCCAGAATTGGTCACATGACCCCAACCAGATGCAGTGGAGCTGCAAAGTGTAATCTTTCTGTATGGCCGGAATGAAAATACGTGTTTTACTGGTAATATAACTTTTTTACGTGCCCTTTCATTCTAGGGGTTTATTTTTCTAGGGGAAATTCTCCACATGTGAATAAGGAGGTACATAAAGAATGCTAGATACAGAATTTTTCATTTTATCGATTAGAGTAGTTTTTATTAATTAAATAATAAACCTTAATATTCTTAAATCTTGGTACACTATGTGTATAGCAGTTTAAAGGAAGGCAATAGATCTATATTGAATATAGCCAAGATGTATTGTTGAGAAAAAGAACTGCAAAACAATATATGCCACATGATCCCATTAAACTAAGATTATATATAGAGAGATGACTTTCACAAATGTAGAACTTTGTCTTCTTTTTTTCCTTTGCTAACACCTCCTCAATGAAAGCCCTAGTGATTAGTTTGTATACAGTATATATGAAAACTAGTCTAATTCATTCTCCTCATTGTTATCATCATCACCATCATGAGTATGATAAGGATAATCTCTTAGCATTTGTAGAGCTATGATTTTGATTATGTAAAGCACCTTTTTTCAGTTCATATAAAATTTGCTGGGAAGAAACAGAAAATATTTTTATAATATATTAAAGGGACACTTTTACATTTGAGAGAAATAAAATGACCTTCCCAAAGTCACGTGGTTGCCAAACGGTGATAATTACCCGGCTTTCTTAGCTGCTAATTTAGGGAGTCTTTGAACAAAGGATAATCGTCGGTCATCTGTTAAGAAGCAGCTCCAAATATCTATTGATTAAAATCTTCAAGTTTTTAGACATAATTGTAATCCTAAAAAAAAGTTAAAACAAGATGAAGACTAAATTCCAAAGTTATGTTCTGATATCTGTATTAATTGTATCTCCAACCCAACCCAACTTCTGGGGAATAGATATATGACCTTTTAACTTTTCCAAGAATTGAGTCCTGCTGGCCTTATTTCTTAATTTAAAGTTGTTAGTGTTAGGAATAACATACTAATTATTTTTATGTATTTTCAACTCTACTAACTATACATCCTTTCGGTAAACCAATCACCATTTAGAAATAAAAATCTTGTTATGCCAAGCTCATAATTTTCTGCTACATTTTAACAAGTTCATTTCTGTGCTGGGACCATATGTCAACATCATCATCACTTCTGGCTCTATCACTCAGAGCCTTTTAAGCACCTGTTTGCAAATAGCATTATACTTGGTGCTATTTAGAGTAAGTTAAAACTTAATGGATCTTGCATTACCCAGACAGAAAGTAAGAATTAGAAACTTAAGAGGGTGACAAGTTGTGTTCAAACAAACAAACAAACAAAAAAACTCTTTGCTTTTTACAAAATACAGGTTTTCAGAATATTAGGCTACAGGTCTAATGCTTCAAAGTGGGGAAAAAAGGTTTTGAAAACTTCTGTTTCTGAATGTAAGCCAAACTGAACTTGCATGGGATATTTTTTCCTTATGTAACTGTGTCCTAAACTATTTCAATCAGTGGCAGACCTAGACAACTATTCATTAGCTATTCTAAAGACTAGAAAGATTTCTAGAGATATGATTAGTAGGTAGAATGTGCCTATTATGGTCACTGAGAATGTAGATGTAACTCTGGGGAGCCTCACAGCTCCTGAGCTGTGTTTACTTCTTTCAGCTCTGCCAAATTCATCCCTCTCCATGTGATCAGCAAATTGCCACTTGTGCCCTGCTCTGTACTATACTAAATTTGATAATAAGACTATTTCACTTCCAGCTGGGATTTTTATCGATTACTTAAAAATATTATTTCTTCAGAAAATCTCACTATTTTTAACCACACAACTTTTCATACTTGCATAATTAAGAAAAAATATTCAGAGACAATTCTCTTGTATTTTTGCTGCATTTAAAAATGCATTTTGGGCAATTGAATTTTCCCAAGATTGAGTAGAAAAGGAAGAGCTAGTGATTGTTAACTACTTGCCTTTTTTTCCAAATTGTACATTGTACATAGAATATCTTTCTCTAAATAGTAATTCTATTTAGATGTTCATTTCCCAGCAAGATTTTTGGATTATGTTGAATTTAGCCTAGTTTTGTGAAATGATTCACAGGCTTTCAGACAACTCTGGACCAGGTTATCCATGGATCACCAGTTGCTGTAAAGAAAATGCTGATATGTTGAAGAATGAGGTCAAGGTATCCTGAAATAGAAAAGAATACAAGCACACATTTTATAATTTGCCAGTCATTAAATATTTTTCCCAAATCCCCATTTATATTTTTAGATATCTTTTATTGGCATCTCTGTGAAAGTCAGTGTAGAATTAGAATGAAATGTTTTAGAGGTTTATTATTATTATTACTATATTTTTTCCAATTATATACCAGAGTTTCTGGAATTAATTTTAAGTAAGATTTGAATTTATGACTCAATTATTCATTTTTACATATATTTATTATGTATGTTATTTAATACTAAAAGGATGACTAAGTCTTGAAAAGCCAGATGTTTGGGATATCATCTCCTGGAAATCTGCCTATACAAGGGGTCAGTCTACAGCAGTAGAGCTGATAATGAGGTATTGTTATAGTCTTTTGGACCTGGTGTAATATAAGACATAGATTCCCAATGAGAACAATATCATCCCCAAAGGAATGAAAATTGGTTCTTGGTTGGGAGAGGGGTAAAAAAAAAAGTGTTCTTATTACAACGGTATGTGGCCCTCCAAAGCTCAACTGTACCTACAAAGTTTTATTTCTTAGTATTTAATTTCTCTCATGGGATTTTCTTGGGTATCACAGCAGTGGCACTGATATTGAGTTCTTGGAAGATACATAAAATCTTTGCAAGAATATGCTACAAATTATAGTGAATGGATAGCTGCAATTAGAGGGCTTTCTCCCAATTTTTTGCTCAATCTAGAAGTCCTATCATGAGGGGTGGCCTGCCTGTGCCTATTGGTTGCCACTGTCCTCTGCCTTGTGGAAATGGTGGTTTATTTTTGATTCTCAGTGCTTTTGTGTGTGGTTCGCTCTGGGAATTAAATAAAAATAGGTAAAATAAATAAATAAAAATAGTTTATATATTATAGTTTATTTCTACAATATTAGTCAATCCAGAATTAGTCATGTAAAGTCCTAAAAACAACAACAAAAAAACCCCAACTCTATAATATCCGAATGACTACCTGACTATCTAGTAGCTAATTGAAAGTTATTTTCTCTTATAAAGCAAAAGTTAAAAGTTAAATTCACTAAAAGTAATTTTAAGCAATTATTCTAGTTTTTATGTTGTTGCTTACTTTTGCTGGAAAAATAAGTTTTGAATTATCAATTTAAAAATCTTTATTACATTGCTATTATTATTTTGTACCTATATATTCATAATTTCACATATAATTTCATACAATTTCTTTAAGTAAAAGGATTATATTAAAAGTTACTCAGCAAAAACAGTATTAAATTACCAGGCTTTACATTTTAAAATTTTTGCTTGAAAATATTTAGTCATTCTTGACCCTGCATTGAATACAAAGCGGAAGCCTTGTATATTTATTCTTTTTTATGTTTACAACTCAGACAGTGATACATTACATTATCAACAGACAAATGATATATCTATGGTAATAAAATATCGTGGGGGAAAACTAGGAAAAAATGTCCATAAAGGCTCCTAAGAAAGGTGATAACGAAAAAAAAGGCTGGAAAACACAGATGTGGAATCACAGGCATTTGGCATTGGTTCCAGGCACAGAGGTCTTAGGTAACAAGTAGTATGTTAGGTCAAAATAAAAACTGTAACCAAATTCCATCCTGTGGAAGAGACGAGGTAGGAATTAAGAGTTGAACAAACAAACAAACAAACAAAAACCACTGAATTCCAAGTGAAATAGAAAACAGCAACCTCAAGATAAGGCCAGTAATGGTGAGTAAAACCACATAAAAACAGACAGGGATTTCTGTGTCTGGCTTTAATTATTCTCTCTATGTTGATGACTCCCAAATATATAGATCTCAGGTTTCTTTCCTAAGCTCCAGACTAATCATAGAGACTTTGATGCCTTAAAGACATTTCAGACTTTAGTACCTCAGGGACGTTTCAAACTTTAAGACTGAATTCTTATGGTCTTTCCTCTAATGCCTTCCTCCCTTGTTTTTCCCTTGACTTTCCCATCTCAGAATTTTGCAGAAATATTCAACCAGTTGCTTAAGCCAAAAGCTGGGTTGTTGAGTCATCTTTGATTCTGTTACTTCATTCCCATATCACAGTCAGCAGCAAATATTTGTGTTGTCATAATACTTAAACAATTTCACCTCTTTTGTGGGTCCCTAAAAGAACCAGATTAGTTTCTCTTTCATTCTCATTCTCTTGCGATCATTTCTTCATTAACAATCAGAATTATCTGAATACAATTTAGGAAAAATTCACTGCTTAAAACTCTTCAATGGTTTCCCATTGCAATGAAAACAAATCCTAATTCCTTACTATGTGTTATAAATTCTTTCATAACCTGGTCCTTGGTATCTCCAAGCTCTTATCTTGCCACCTTTTCTTCTTACCTCCAAGTTGCAAACTGTCATTCTTTCAGCTTCTTGCATAAGTCCAGTTCTTTGTTCTTCTATAAGACCTTTTGCTCAGGTTGTTTCCATTGCCTGGAATGTCTTTTCCTGCCACCCTTTCCATGGAAGTATCCAATTTTGTCCTTGAAGTCCCAGCCAGAAAGTCACTTCTTGAATGATACCCTTCCAGACTATCCTCTTGACACCCTACCTTCACCCTACTTCCCTCTTATTTTCTGTAAACTAGCATCCAATTTGTTCTTTATATCACTTACCATCATTTGTCATTTTTTCTTTATCGCTGTACTTGTTTTAGTATATCTCCTCCACTAAACTGTGAGCTTTATGAGAACAGGTTTCTTTTCTTTGGTTCACTTTGCATCACCAGAGCTTAGCTCCCAATATGTTCTATAGTAAGAAACCAATAAGTGTTTATTGAAAAATATCCCTTCCAGACAGCACTGAAGCATTCATATAATGCTACCTCAGGAAATCTTATAGAAAAGGGTTTGTAGGTATGAGGCATCATTGACTTATCAGTTTCTAGAAATTGATGTATTTAAATCAAGCAGTCCTTGAAATTCTACTTAGAATTTATGAAGATATCATGCATGATTGAGACAAAAAAAATATAATGAATATCTCTAGTTTTTTTCTTTTTGGCAAAGTGTAGCCACGTAACAGAGGTATTAGTTTACCTGTCACCAAGTTATGTGACTTATGGTTAAATTGATTTTATAAAATTTCAAATCTTAAATTTCAAATTTCTAAAATTGAAATGATATAAATTAAAATACAGGATGTCTATCATATATAATTAATTTGTTTCCTTGTTGTACCTTAATTATATGAACTGTTGTCCTTAGAACAGCTAAAACCAATGTATTAAGAGAGGCCCACGTAGCAGCTGGTAGGAGAGATACAAATGACCAATGAACATACAGTGTGAACAGAGGGGAAAAGATGGCTCCAACATGAATGTTACATCAAGAATAATAAAGACAACCAACAGACAAATGAAAAGATGCACAACATCACTAATTATCAGGGAAATGCAAATCAAAACCACAATGAGAAACCCCCTCACATCTGTCAGAATGGCTAGCATCACAAAGACAAGAAATACAGATGACGGTGAGGGTGTGGAGAAAAGGGAATTCCTGTGTGCTGTTGGTGAGATTGTAAACTGGTACAGCCACTATGGAAAACAGTATGATAGATCCTCTGAAAAGAAAAGATAGAACTACCATATAATCCAGCAATTCCACTTATGGGTATTTATGCAAAGAAAATGAAAATACTAATTTGAAAAGGTATATGCACCCCTATGTTCATTGCAGCATTATTTACAATAACCAAGATATGGAAGCAACCTAAATGCTCATCAATACATTAATGGATAAAAAAGATGTAGTATATATTAATACATACAATGGAATCTTAGCCATAAAAAAGAATGAAATCTTGTCATTTGTGACAACATGGCTCGAACTGTAGGGTATTATATTAAGTAAGAGAAGTCAGACAGAGAAAGGCAAATATCATATGATTTCACTTATATGTGGAATCTAAAAAACAAAAACAAAGCAGAAACAGACTCATAGATACAAAGTGGTAGTCACCAGAGGGACTCTCTCCTGGAAGGGGGTTTGGGGCAAAATAGGTAAAGAGGATCAAGATGTACAAGCTTCCAATTGTAAAATAAATAAGTCATGGGGATGTACTGTACAGCATAGGGAATAATATAGTCAAAAATATTGTAATAACTTTGTATGGTAAACAGATGTTTACTAGTCTTGTTATGGTGATCAACTTCTAACACATATAAACATCAAATTACTATGTTGGACACCTGAAACTACTATAATATAGTATATCAACTATATTTCAATTTAAAAGAAAGGAAAAAGGTAGGAATAACAAGGGCAAATGCTCTTAACAGCAGATTTTGATTTGAAATCAAGCTTCTCCTCACATAGACAGGGGTAGCACCACTAGGGTTATTTATTTAATCGTGATTCTGTAGAACAATTCCAGGAGGCCAATTTACTCATAATAAATACTGGAAAAATGTCCAAGTTGGTTAGGTGTTTGGGCTTTTATTGTTCTTGTTATTCGCTTTTATGATGGCTATCATTAAAGAGGAACTTTGAGATAATTATATTTATTCTAAAGAAACATGTTTTGCATAGACCCTTGAGAGAATGTTTAACCATATTTAAGTAATATAATCATTTAATTAAGAGAAATAAATATTAGAAATTTTCTTTAAGCTTGAACATTTATGTACTAATTGACTGAATATGTCAGTCCAAAGAAGCAAGCAATCTTTTCTCATAAATACTTTTTTTTTTTTTAAAGATTGATTGATTGATTGATTGCTATGTTGGTTCTTCGTTTCTGTGCGGGGGCTTTCTCTAGTTGCGGCGAGCGGGGGCCACTCTTCATCGCGGTGCGCTGGCCTCTCACTATCGTGGCCTCTCTTGTTGCGGAGCACAGGCTCCAGACGCGCAGGCTCAGTAGTTGTGGCTCACGGGCCTAGTTGCTCCGCGGCATGTGGGATCTTCCCAGACCAGGGCTCGAACCCGTGTTCCCTGCATTAGCAGGCAGACTCTCAACCACTGTGCCACCAGGGAAGCCCTCTCATAAATACTTTTTAAGAGCCTCTATTGCCTCTATATTTTACAGTACATCCAACAATTTGTGGTTTAAGCCATGTAATTTGACCTTTGTTTTGTTTTTAAAATATGTAAGATATCTGTAAGTGACAGACAAAGATCTAAGGATAAAATAAAACTATTTTGTTGGATTATTATTACTTAAAAAGTAAAAGGAGGAAAAATTGTATTGTGGGCTTTTCATAAAAGTTATTTTTTAAAGGCCAGAATTTGAAGGTGGGTTTTATTTAAAGATGTTTTTCCACAGTATAAAATTATCAGAGTTTAAATCTCTAAAAAGAAAGTATTTTAACTCTATGATGAATTAGTTTATATGTGATCACTATTTTATAAAGCACCTGCACTTACCATTTATAATATAGGTAAGCATATATATAGATATGAGATTATAGAATTCCCCTAGGATATACTGCATGTAACTGGACATTTCTTAAATCTGCTGCAAACTGAAGAGTCTGCCAGTAAACTGAGAAATTCCGTGGCATAAGAAAGTTGAGCAGATATCTAGTAATTAAATTTACTGGTACGCAGTGGTATGATGTGCATACTATTTCAGCTATTAAAATCCATTGTGTTTTCATTAATGACCTTCTCATTTATATTTGGCTGTAAGCTCATGCCCTTCAACTCATTTTTTTCTAATTCCTGCACCACTACCCTTTCTTAATCTCCCTATTTTATCTTCTAATCTCTTAAAAATCGTATTTTGATTATTTTGCCTTTTGTCTATTTTTATTTTTTTGGTAACTTCTAACAATTTCATGAATATATTATACTAAATCTTCCAAGAGACTCAATTTATTATTGGATTTTTGATCCAATAATTCTTTAACACCTAATACAATCGTTTATGCAAAATTAAGATGCCATCAGGACTATAAATGACTATTTATTGATACAACCTTGTCATTATAGATATTCCCACTTTAGGGAGGCATTCATTTGTTCATTTCTAACTACTACAAGCATTTTAGTTTTCCATAGGCTCTAACATGACAACTTTTTCCACAACACTAGTTGTTCTAAGCATCAAATACAGACTCATCCCTTTTGCCATTAGAAGTGATTTTTGTTCCTTTCGTAAGGTAAAAAAGATTTTACTCCTCTGTCATCTTCTTGCGTCATCAGCAAAAATGACCTCTAGAAAGGCATCTAGGGTGGAAGGAGATAAAGTGGTTTCCCTGTGATCCATTCCTGTGCCCCTAAATAAGGACCCAGTCCTGAGGAAAGAATGCAGGCAGATGTCATGGTCTATGATAATTGAATCTCTGGGCAAATTTTGCCCAAATTTGCCCAGAAATTTGCTAGAAGAGTCTCTTTCAAGGAATGATCTTAGCAGTGTTGTGGCTGATTTAGGGTTGCTTATAGTAAACAAACCTATGGTTCATGGGCATATGAATAAGAACTCCAAGAAGAATATCATACAACTCCATAGAGTTTTAAATGGACATGTTTTATAATCTGAACACTCACAACTCTATTAACATGCCAACCTCATTAAAAATATCTTTAATTCTGGGCCAGAAATTGAGGAACTGTTGCAGGAAGGAAGGACTTGGGGATACACATGGGATATCACGGACCTTTTTATGCTTTGCTTGAACTTCTTAATTGCGGATATGCATAAAATCATTAGTAAAGCTTGATATTTTATAAGACCTCGCATTTGTATGAGTCTGATTGAACAATCAAATCATTTGCATTAGCTCAGTTGGTGTGACGAGGCAGGTTGTCTTTCAGACTCATGAAAAAGAATGGCTAAACCTGTTTTTGGCAAGAAAAAGGAGAAGAGAGAAAATGTGAAAATCTGATGCTTGGATAACTGCTACTCATTCATATTATGAAGTGGAGAAAAAATTGAAGCAAATTACAAGAGAAAAATCTCACCAATAAAATTAGGAGGAAACAGATTTAGAACTGGAGGGACTGGCTAGGTGGATTGACAGAAAGTGACATAGAGTGAAAAGACAGCAAAATTTTTTTTTTATTTTTGGCTTTTGCTGGCAGCATTGTTGAAAATAAGACCCTTCAATGAACAGAAGCTGATAACTATAGGAAAAGCTTTGAGACTGCATTTTTTTGATATTAGAAGATTCCTTTATGGCTCTCTGGCTACGCCCTTAGATGTCCTATTCATTTACACAACAACACTAGTAAGGCCATTGTTTAACTATAAAACCAAACAGACAGCAGCAGGCTAAGGTCATGTGACTAAAAATTCCAGGGGTAATCTGTTAACTCAGACATTTTACACAGAAATACTAGCCAAAATCTGGTGAATTATTATTGGTACGGATTCTTACAATTAATGATCAAGGAGTATACTGCATTTGAATACTGTCCCCCAATAATTCATGTCCATCCAAAATCTGTGAATGTGATCTTATTTGAAAATAGAGTCTCTGCGTATGCGATCAAATTAAAATGAGGACAAACTGGATTCATGTGGGCTGTAATCCAATGACTAGTATTCTTATAAGGAGGGGGAGATTTGAACACACGCACATAGAATAGGCCATGTGAAGATGAAGACAGAGATTGGCATGACACATCAATAAACCAAGAAATGCCAAGGATTGCTGACAAACACCAGAAGCTAGGAAGAAGCAAGGAAGGATCTTCCTTAGAGTCTTAGAGAGAACATGACCTTACCAACACCTTAATTTCAGACTTCTAGCCTCCAGAACTGTGAGGGAGTAAATTTTTGTTGTTTTAAGCCACATAGTTTGAGAAATCTGTTATGTCAGTCCCAGGAAACTAATGCAAGAGCTATGTTAATAATTTTAGATTTTACTAAAGGGAAGGGATTTTTGACAATTGATCTCCAAGTGGTTGTAAACTTCTATAAGCAGATGCTTCTGGATGTTATGGTTAATTTGCTGCAATGTTTTACGGCATGGAGGTGACAGAACTACCCTGAGAGGAGCTTCTGTCCTACCCACTCCCTCATCCATAAATGGAATAATTTTTCCAAAGTAATTGGAATACTACAAGTACATGTGACTTTAACTGCCTTTATCATGACCAGAAAGAGACACCTAATTAAATGACACTCATGCAGATGATGTTAGATACATGATTTGAAGTGCTTTCTAATCTTGGGTGATTTATGTAATCCAGTTGTTGGGAAGTCAAGAGAATATTCAGGGGGAAGTATATGACTGTCAGGTTCAGTGACCACGTATGGGGTGTGTGTGATGGATAAGAGATCCAAGGCACATAAAAGAGCACAAGGAGGAGACGTGAAAATGTGGAGGAGGAAATGACAACTGACTCAACTGGAGGAAACTGTGCAGGTGACTTTAGAAAAACAGTGTACCCACTCTTATGACTTAAAACACCATGGTAATTTTATTCTAGTCTAGAGAAATTATAATCCAGTTATGAGAATTGTGATTGAGAATGAAATATACTTGGATAAGGGGCTGAATTTATACTCAGGCTCTGGACAGGTTGTCTAAGAGGCCAAGATCGGCTTGCAAAACCTGCAGTGAGAGACCCTGGGCCTTTTGCAGTGCTCTGGGGTCTGGTATATAAAATTTCTTAGGATTGCCAAATAAGAGTGCTCAATAAATAGCAGTGGTTCTCAACCTAGAGCAATTTGGCTGTTCAGAACCATTCATTTGGCACTGTCTGGAGACATATCACAGCAGAGTGGTTCCTACTGACAGCTGTTGAGTAGAGGCCAGTGTCGCTGCTAAACATCCTACAATGTACAGAACAGTCCCCCACAACAAAGAATTATCCAGCTGAAAATGCTTCTAGTGCTGAAGTTGAGAAACTTTGATGTTTAGTAATCTCTGTGGGGGATAGAGATGGTGCTCTGAAAGACCTGGATGTGAAAGCAGGAGAGTAGGAAACACCATGGTGGAGGCGTTCAAGATAAGGGTGACATTATGAATTAGAAAGTTTGACCAGACAGATCATCTGATGGTTACGTCACTTTTTCCTAAGTGCATAATTTGGACGGTTATTATACATGAAGGAAGCATGTTGCCTTTTTCTTTATCATGGGGGTTATGTATTAAATTCACTCTTCACTCAGTTTTACCCCAGCCTCACCTATTAATCTGGACTAGAGAGTGCATGTCCCATGTGAGGAGGAAAAACCTAGGGAACCACATGAGGCGTCCAAGTTTCTCTATGCTTTTTCTGCCTCTTCCTTCACTGTATCTTCAAATTACTAGCAAAGCTTGATATGGGTGAGAATTCTGATTTGTGTGAGTCTTATTTGATGATATGATCCTTTGTATTAGCTCAGCAATGAGGATTGTTCATTCTGTAGTGGTACCAACAGTCATCAATATGAGGTTGGTTCTTCATCACTGACATATTAAGATAAAAATAAGTTACTATTAAAGATTGGGATAGTAATGCATGCTTACCCTTCTGAGAGAAGTTAAACATTTAAAAACAGATATTTCATTGTATGTTAATGTATAGGATCCACTGGGGAAAAATACATGCTTCTAAATAGAAAATAGCTTGCATCTAATACCTATACAATGCCTTCACTACTTTGGATACATGGATTTTTTTTAACAAAAAAACAAGATCAAAAATTACCATTTTAAGATAGTAGCTCTGTCCTGCAATTGTTGATGTTACTTTATGTGAGCATTTACTATGAGACTTTTTGTTTCCATTCTTGTTACTAGATGTTGGGGGGAATACGGGTGTGAGGACAACATCCTTATGAATGTCTTACTCTCCATGCTTTGCCTTCAACACACCCTGTGAATGAATTGAATAGAAGGGTTTTTTTTGTTATTGTTGTATTGAGAGAAAAAGAAATTTATTTTGTAAGATGGTAGACAGTTACCAAATTCACCCATTTCAGACACACTATGTAGAGTGAAACAATGGAGTCTGATATAAAAGTTATGTTTTCATGGGATTTTTGCAAAACTAGATTTTTTTTCCAGTGATTACTTCTGGAATGTAATTTTAATGATATTTAAAATTTCTATTATGAATAACTGAGATTTAATTAGACTTAATCTAATTAGTACTTATAAGCATAACTTTGATTTACACATTCAGAAGATAGTTTTAAAGTATTGAATTCCCTTTACAGATAGTTGATTAGAATTTAGATTAGGATGATCACATTTTTAATCTGTTCTTATTTTGCAAGTTTTAAAAAGGCATATTTAAGTAATTAGTGATAATCATTTAGGCTTTCTAAAAAGCTCTATTTTATGATTATGCCAATGATCAGAGATTTTAAGGACATAAAAATGATGAATTAAAAAGTGTAAAAATATCTCATGAGGTGATAAACTCTAGTCATGTATACATACTGAGCTTTACTTATTTATATCCATGTCGAAAACAAATTTCAGGATTTTTTTTTTTACTCATTATATAAACACAGTAATCTTCTGGTTGTATACTATTCTTTTTAGCTGATGGGGAAAATAAAAACCCTGTTAATTCTTGCTTAATTACAAAATGCTCTTCTTTGGGGGAGGGAAATTACATGTAAAGTATATATTCACCAAAGGCAACCTAAAATGCAAACTGAGTTTTGGGTATAAGACTGGGTTTATTTAAAGTCAAAGAATAAATGATTTCAAGTGAATCTTCAGTTATCTTTTATTTTACCCTTATTCTAACCAGTGACAGGTTTAAACTAAGTATTTGCTTGTAACTTGTCTAGATTATGGGTTGAAAATCAAAATGCCTAGATGGACAAGTTTTGTGACACTAATTAAACAGGGAAAGATATTCTTGAGATCCACAAAAATACATATTTTCTGCCATTTTGGGAAGAAACGTTCTGCCCCCCTGACTCATCTTACTATTTTATTTTGACCAAGAACTAAAAACAAAGCGACATTTATCTTTTAAAAAATGAAACAGTGAAAATATAACAATGAATTCAGATGGCAATTAGTCCAGAGTAAGGAAGATGAAAATAAATGAAGGAGATTGTGGCAAAATGGAAAGCACATGTTTTCTTACTAAAGGAGGCAGATATTACCCAGTTCATAGAAATAAGTCCATTGTAAATATTTACTTTATAAACTCTAAAACTGCCAATTTTTCTTCGTTTAACCCTGCACATCCTTTCTCTGCCGTTTTCTGCTCTGCTCTGCCCTGCACTCTGGGAAACTGCCTTCCATAAATTGCACCTGCTGAAATCCCTTTTCCACTGGTTCTGGTTGGGTTAGGCAACAGGAGAGCTGCTTGTGGGAGGGAAGAGAGAGCAAAGTAATTTCTTTCCTCTTCCCTTTCCTTGCCAGACTGAGGTTTGTGCAGTGGTTGCTCCTTTTGAGGTGCGCATCAGCTACAGCTACAATCTTTGCTGGTGTCTGGTCACTCCTTGCCTTTTCCCACCTAGGCCTAGGGATGGTAAGAACTTGCCACTCTTGCTAGTTCCCAGATGCATCACCATCACATACTGGTTCAGTTAACTCTGCTTAGACCTCTGTAAATTGTTTCTTCCTAAAACTTCTTTCACTTAAGCTTTCCAGTGTGCTATCTGTTTCATGGTAGTACTCTGAATGGTACAGTAACTCTACTCAACGTACTTCTATTGAATACAATCTTTAATGTGCAGGATTGAGAGCTCAATTTTCCCATGCCTTCTACACTTTTAAAAAAACAAGTACATTCAAAATTTTTAACAAACTGAAGAAAGTGCACATATACACATATTCAGCTTTGTGAATTTCTGCAGGCTTTATATACTTGTGTAGTCAGCACCCAGATCAGGGAGCAGAAGATTACCAGATCCCCAAACCCCCCTTTGTGCTTCTTCTAGGTACTACTCTCTCAAGTGTAACCAATATCCTGACTTTGAACAGCATGAATTTTTCTCAACTCTTTCTGAACTTTATATAAAGGGATTTTATTCAGCATGTAGACCACTTTAGTGTCTGGTTTCTTTGCTCAACATTGTTTCTGAGATCAATACATATTGTTAATTATAATTGTAATTCGTTCATTCTCATTGCTGAGTAGTATTTCATTCAAGTACTTTACCTTTTTATTGGAAGGGTGGGGTGATAGACTTTTGGCTTGCTTCCAGTTTGGTGTATGATGAATAAAGCAGCTATGAACATTCCATGCTTATCTTTTTGTGAATATGTATTCTCTTATTCCTTGGATATAAACCTAGGATGGAACTGTTGGGGCACAGGACAGGTATAGACTTAGCTTAAGTAGATACAGACAAAGAATTTTCCAAAGTGGTTGTATCAGCTTACAGTCATGTTAACAAGCCGTGAAAGAACCATTTACTCTACAGTCTAACCAATATTTGGAATAGTCAGTATTTCTAAATAAGCCCTCCTGTTTTGTGTGAGTTTGATAAAGTCTAATGTCTAAAGATTACCAGGAACACACCTAGAGTCAAAGTAGATGTACTAACTTGTTGTCATAAGGTGACTGCACAAAGGGGAGTAGTAGGTTGTCTCAGTAAATGATAACATGGGTTTATCTTATCCTAGGTGATTTTTTAGAAGGGGTAAGGAAAGAAGAATCTGTTCTGGATTTGGATTTGTCAAGAAATGATGTCAACTTAGTAACGCATACTTTAATAATTTCTAGTCTAGGAGGTAAAATGAAAAAATAGGGTTAGGATTGTCATAATAAAAGAAGCAGTGGTCAGTTATTTGACCAGGAGACAGGGATATTTAGTAATTTCTGTGATTGTGTGGTGTCTTTGTGTTCTGTTTTGTTTCATTACAGTCAGGGAGTAATGGCATCCGATGTTGATATTTTATTAAATTATTTATATTCAGAAGCGAGCACCATGGACTGCTGTTATTTACCAGGCCAGCTACCAGTTGTCAGCTAACAGGGCTATTTTGTTATTTCTCAGCTCACCATCTTGGCCAAAGGTAGTTAAAGTCAGGCTCCATGATATTAATCTGTGGTGTTCAGAACTGCACCATTGCTAAAATTCTATCGACTAGGAGATTGTTTAGAAAATATTATTTGTGATTGGACTAGAGTTACTATCGCCTGCTCTTTTTTGTTTCATTGTGAATTGTTGAATTATCTGATGTGACAATAACAATGAAGATTCATTTAAACTCTGAATAGGATGTATCAGCAAAGTATAATACAGGCAAATATCAGAAATAAGATGATTATTGGTCTTTATAATAGGTCATGAACACAGGGGCCTAGATGATCAAACCCACATTGTAAAAAACATTGTAAGAAACATTGTAAAAGCTAGCTTGTATGTTCTAGAGATTCATTTTGTATGTTGTAGGAGTCCTTTATCCTTTGAACTTGCAGTAGAGAGGAGTCTAGGAATAGGGATGAAATTCCTAAACACACAGGAAGTTTGAAGAAAATTGATGGTCAATAAAGTATTGGGTAAAAAGGCAAGGCTTTTCAAAATTGAAAAATAATAGTTCCAAGGAAATGCATATCTCCTCAATCCATCTCTTACTCATTTTTAGCTTATGCTTGACTGAAGACAATTAGTTCAGCTATTTGGGAAGAGAGTGTGAATTTAAACACATGAAAACACAATAAGGTTGGAATTTTTAGTGTCTGCTGTTAAGTGTGAACCATTAGCAGAAAATTATCAAATCAGAATTATCCAAGGTAGTCTTCAAGAGTGTTGTATGAGGCATATATTATTTCCTAAAGGAAGTTATAGTTTTTCCTTTCTGAGAAATGGAGAGGAGAATTGCTGTGTTCAGGATGTTGCAGAAATGGATAGTGATATTTGACGGGGAGTAAAATAATGCGGGCATTGGCAGATCTCCAGAGTATTTATTTATCCCATAAAGTGTATTAATATTGATCCCAACAGAAAAAAAATGAGTTAAACCTAAAAACTTAGAGACAAAGTCAGCCTTTGTGCTTAGATATTTCATTAACATGAAACGTATACACTCCTTGAAACGTATTTGTATTAGCATATTTTAGTTACACATAGTTCACTTAAGATGACTGAATTTCCTTTTTGATTTATTTATAACTTTTTATTCTGAGATAATTACAGATACACATGCAGTTGTAAGAAAGATTATAGAGAGATCCTGAATATGCTTCAATTTTCCCCAGTGGTAACGTATAACCATAGTACAATATCAAAACCAGGAAATTGACATTGATACAATCCACTGACTTTATTCAGGTTTCACCAGTTTCCCACCCACTCATTTGTGCATGTGTGTATATTTATTTCTATGTAATTTTGTCAAACGTGTAGATTTGTATTACCACCACCACAGCTGAAACACAGAAAAGTACTATTAAAAAAAAAATCTCTTGTGCTACCATTTTATAGTCACAGTCACCTTCTTTCCTACCTTCCCCCATAACCCCTGGCAACTATATAATTATGTAGTATGTAACACTTTTTTCCCCACTCAGCATGATTCCCTTGATATCCATCCTAGTTATTGCATATATCAATAGTTTGTTCCTTTCTATTACTGGGAAGTTTCCATGGTGTGTATATACTAAAAATTGTTTTACCATTCATCCATTGAAGATATTTGGGTTTTTCCCAGGTTTTCTCTATCACTATAAAGGTACAATGATAATTCATGTGTTTGTATAAACATTCACATGTTTGTATGAACATAAATTTTCATTTTTTTTTCTAGGATAAACACCCAAGAGTACAATGGCTGAGTAATATAGTAAGCACAAGTTTTGGAAGAAACTGTTAATTTGTTTTCCAGAGTATCTGTATGACTTTACATTTACCAGTTACATTTAGCAATTTTTCCAAATCCATACCAACATTTGTTTCTAGCACTATTTTTTTTAATTTTAGCAATTCTGATAGGTTTGTATAATATCTTATTATTCATCTGTATTTCCCTAAAGGCTAATGATGTTGAACATCTTTACACATAATTATCTTATTTGGCAAGAATTTTGCACATACGTCTTTCTAATATAACTTGTCAATGTCTTTATTGATATACCATAATTTAAAGACTTTTAAAATCATTTCAAAACCTCTGAGTGTCCTGCTTTTCTTCTCATCTTGAAATTTAGTAAACAAGGCAATTATTGAAATTACAGTTTAATTATTCTATTGTTTTCTTTGAATTTTGGCTTTTAGCAGGTGGAATTTATAGATAATTAATTTTCCAGTGACCCTTCTTTTTAAACTGTCAACAAATATCAACTTAAAGTCTTCTTAACCTTTGAATTCTTTTAAGGAACATATCAATTGACCATTTAACCTAGTTCTGTTTTTTAATTTCTTGGTCCCACAAAAAGATGGACATATTGGTAGATATCAGGAAAGTCAAAAGGGTATGCACCCAAAAATGATCTGAAATTTTCACTAAAATTTTTCTCTGCATTTCACTTTGAATGTCTTCAAGTTTACCAACCATTTTTTTCTGCAATGCCTAATATGTTGTCAATCCCATCTAGTTTATTTTCCTTCTCATATGTATTTTTTTATCTCTAGAAGTTTAAGTTTAGTTTATATCTTCTACTTTATCATTATTCATGTGTTCCTCTATCTTCATGACATATAGTTGATATTTGTAACAGCCGATTTTACTTCCTTGCCTGCTAATTCTATAATGTGTCATCTCTCAGTTAGAATCTATTGACTGATTTTTTCCTTAGTATGGGGCACATTTTCTTGTTTCTATGAATGCTTGTTAGATTGTTATGATTTATTAAGTATTAGTTTTACCTTGTTAGCTTTTAGCTTTTAGCATTTTCCTATAAAATATTGCGATCAATGTGATCTTTTCAAGATTTGTTTTCAATCTTTGTTAGAATGAGTCCATATTAGTCTTTAGTCTAGTGCTACTTCTTTTTTCACTATTAAGGGAAAACTATTCTGAGCACTTACCCAATGACATCTTCTCTATTAGGTGGGTATTTTACTCTAGCTGGGAGGATCATGAACTGTTCTCAAACGTGCACAGTTCCAGTATTTATACTGCTCTCTGTTTATGGTTGTTCTTTGTCTGGCTTTGGGTCATTTTTTTTCACATACATGCACCAAATAGTACTCAGTCAAAGTGCTTGAGGGAACCCTTCTGTAGATCCTGGAGTTAGTCTGTCTGTCTGTCTGTCTGTCTGTCTCTCTCTCTCTCTCTCTCTCTCTCTGTAGCTCCCTCCTCTTGAATATTTTGTCTCTCAAGTTCTAGCCAACTTGCCCTCTCAGAACTCCAAACTTTGCCTTTATGATTTACAAAGTCTACTTCCTCTTCTCTGTGCTGTGCCTGGAAGTTCTCTCCAGGCAGTAAGCTGAGTTAATTGTAGATCTCACCTCATTTTTTTTCTCTTCTCTCAGAGATTGCTTTGCTGCCATTGTCCAATGTCTAAAAAATGATTGCTTCAAATATTTTGTCTGGTTTTCTAGTTGTTTAAAGTGAGAGACCTACACTCATACCTACACTCTTACCTACATAAGACTGTTGCTTATTCCATCATGGACCAGAGTGGAATTTCTAATGGTGTAGATTAATGGATAAAAATTTCTAAATTAAATAAATTCCAGGTTTTTTTTTTCTTTTACATTCATGTCTTTGTGTCCTGTTTTTTAAAACTTTGTCTAATCCAAGATCATAGAGATATATATTTATTTCTACAAACTGTATTTTTCATATTTAGACTTATGATCTATTTCAAATTAATTTTTGTCTGTGTTAGTCTCTATAGTGATTCCATCTTGGATGATCTTCTTTCAGCCTGAAGAGTTACCTTAAATTAGTAGTTTTACCATTTTATAAATGATGAAAGAACTTGATAACAATTTATTTCCATTTACTTGTCCATGCTGTCCATCAGTAGAAGCCATTAGAAACTTCCACTCTTGGCTATAAAGGAATAAGACAGACTGAATTTGCCCTCCTACTTTAAACATCTAGAAAACTGAGCAAAATGTAAGTCAATCAATTAAATGAAAAAAAAAAAGATTGTGTTTATTATCTTGATTCTATTGACTGAAAAAAAAGCACAACATGAGAGTAAAATGAGGACTATATTTGCCGTAAAATGAGGACTATAGCCCGGGAGACAGCCTCTCAGAGAGCTTTGAGGAACTGCTCCAAAGAGGGAAGAGGGGAACTCAGTATATATGTGATTCTGGTGAAGGGGGCTATGTACAATCAAGCACGCATTTTGGCAGAAGGTCACTGCTAGTTACAGGAATGTTGCTGCTAGTCATGAGGAGCGGATGTCTCCATTAATGATTTTAGTGCTTTCTAGATATGAGAAGGTGCAAGAAATTGGGCTCATAAAATCTTCTCCTACAAATATCTATCTGGAGGCCTGCTCTGCCAGTTTTTCCCAGAGCACAGAGTGCCTCATTCCTGATCTCCACCCTGAACTCCTTTCAGGGTGTGTTGAAGGTCAGAGACTGCAGTGGCTAGTAACCTAATCATTGTAAAGGCAGATGGCAAGTGACAATTTTTAGTTGGCAATTGCATTTCTCTTATACTCTATGTAGGTCTAACAGTCATCTTGATTTAAGTAACTTCCTTACCTTTATTTTACTTTAAGCCAAATCATTTTTTTCCTAAGATATTTAACCAGAATTTTGTTTCACAGTATATTTTGGTAAATCGATCTTCCTAAAGCATTAATTGCTCAAGCAAATCCTATTTATTTTTTTGTCTCTATTAATTTTTGGCATTGCACTTATTGATTTGTAATAACCGTATTTCAAAGAAAGTAATCTCTTGACTCGGATATTAGTTGTAGATAATTTAAAATTTATTATTTATATTTTGACATTGAGGATTTCTAAAATTATTGTAGGAGAAAATTGGAAGTAAATAAAACGATTTGAAAGCAAATATTAAAACTTCTGAGAAGCGAACACTAGAGCATGAGAAAATGTTTTAAGATAAATTCAAGGGCTTTAGTGTAAGACTTTTCAATCTGGACTCTATCTCTTCTTACTTTTGTGATTTTAGGGAAGTAATAAACTTTTCTTGCTCCAGTTTCCTTTCTATAAAATGGGAAAATAATTATAGGTATCTCATGGGACACCACTTAGAACTGTACCTGGTTCACTGCAAGTGCTGTCTTAACTAGTTATGAATCGTAGAGCAAAAACCTTCTTGCATACAAAACATGGGCTGCATGAATGGCAACAAGGCACGTGGGGTAGGTGTAGCTGTTTACTTTGGTGAAGAAATAACTTTCCTTTTGGTTACAACCATCACTTTATGCCACAAAACCTCCATATAATAAAGTTATTTTCTGTAGGTTTGAGGAAAAAAACAAATGAGATTATAACACATAAAATGTATTAATCTTAAATTACTGACAAAATATAGAATAGCTTAGAGATCAAAGGGTTGAACACTTCATAGGATTGTCCCCTCAAAGGTATAACCTATTCCAAACCCTACAGCCGCTCTCTCCTGTCTAATGTCTAATGGTTGTATCTTCTAATCTGAGCTGTGAAAATCTCCACTTACCTTCTTGAAAGCCCTACAACCTACTTATGTGAATTGAATTTCCTTCAGGCTCCTTAGTCCACTTCCAACAAAAATACTGCCTTTGGTAAGATAGCAAATGGGCCTCAAGTATCTCTAGATGTAATTTTAGGACTCTGCTGAAATCCACCCCTACACTGACAGACTTATAATAAGGGCTCAGAGCACTCGATCCATGGGCACTTCTATCAGCAGGAAAGAAATGGTACCTGGGAAAAAGAAGATCTTTTACTAATGATATATGGATACATTCATCCAGAGGACTTAGCAATCCTAAATGTTTATAAATATAATAACAAAGTTTCAAAATATATAAAGCAAAAACTGTTAGAAGTTCAAAGAGAAATAGACAAATCTATAATTACAGTGAGACATTTCACTACTACTCTTCGAATTGAAATAACATGTAGTAGATAGAAAAGCAGTAAGAATAAATTAACCAACAACCTAAAGACATATTTAGAACATCATGTAATAACAGAAAAACATAAATTATTTTCAAAAATAATTATACTACATAAATAATATTTCTCATAAGAGACAATATTCTGGACCATAAGAAAGGCTTCAATGTATTTCAGAAGTATTCAAGTCATGCAAAGTATCATTCATCAATAATACAATGACCATAATGGAATTAAATTAGAAATCAATAATAGCAAGATATCCGAAAATCTCCAAATATTTGTAAGCTAAAAAACAAAACAAAACCACACATATGTCTAAATAACATATGGATCAAAAAACTCACAAAGGAAATACAAAAATATTTTTTATTAAAAAGGTTTAAAACAACATATTAAAACTTGTGAGATGATTTATATTTGGATTACCCAGTGATAAAAAAAGAACAATGAATATATGAAAAACATGAATGAATCTTGAAATAATTATAAATGAAAGAAGCCAGAAAAGGAAAGTTTATACAGTATGATTCTAATTGTATAAAATTCTAAAAAGTGCATACTGATTTATAGTGTCAAAAAGCAGAACAGCATTTTGCTTGCAAGGAGAGGGATTGAGAAGAAATAAATTACAAAGGGGCATGAGAAAACTTTCGAGTGTGATGGAAATGTTTGTCATCATGATTGTGGTGCTGATTTCATCGATATGTAATACATCTCTCAAATATAAAATTGAATACTTTAAATATATGCAGTTTTCACATGTCAGTTATATCTCACTAATGCTATTAAATTTTTGTTAGTAGTTTGGAGTTAAAATGTATTTATAAACTCTACAGAAAGTGGACATAAAGGGAACCTACCTCAACATAATAAAAGCCATATATGACAAACCCACAGGAAACATTATTCTCAATGGTGAAAAAACTGAAAGCATTTCCTCTAAGATCAGGAACAAGACAAGGGTGCCCACTCTCACCACTATTATTCAACATAGTTTTGGAAGTTTTAGCCATGGCAATCAGAGAAGAAAAAGAAATAAAAGGAATCCAAATTGGAAAAGAAGAGGTAAAACTGTCATTTTTTGCAGATGACATAATAGTATATGTAGAAAATCCTAAAGATGCCACCAGAAAACTACTAGAGCTAATCAATGAATTTGGTAAAGTAGCAGGATACAAAATTAATGCACAGAAATCTCTTGCATTCCTATACACTAACAATGAAAAATCAGAAAGAGAAATTAAGGAAACACTCCCATTTACTATTGCAACAAAAAGAATAAAATACCTAAGAATAAACCTACCTAAAGAGGCAAAAGACCTGTATGCAGAAAACTATATGATATTGATGAAAGAAATTAAAGATGATACAAACAAATGGAGAGATATACCATGTTCTTGGAGGAATCAACATTGTGAAAATGACTATACTACCCAAAGCAATCTACAGATTCAATGCAATCCCTATCAAACTACCAATGGCATTTTCCACAGAACTAGAACAAAAAATTTCACAATTTGTATGGAAACACAAAAGACCCCAAATAGCCAAAGCAAACTTGAGAAAGAAAAATGGAGCTGGAGAAATCAGGCTCCCTGACTTCAGACTATATTACAAAACTACAGTAATCAAGACAGTTTGGTACTGGCACCAAAACAGAAATATAGATCAATGGAACAGGATAGAAAGCCCAGAGATAAACCCACACACGTATGGTCACCTTATTTTTGACAAAGGAGGCAAGAATATACAATGGAGAAAAGACAGCCTCTTCAATAAGTGGTGCTGGGAAAACTGGACAGTTACATGTAAAAGAATGAAATTAGAACACTCCCTAACACCATACACAAAAAATAAACTCAAAATGGATTAAAGACCTAAATGTAAGGCCAGACACTATCAAACTCTTAGAGGAAAACAGGCAGAACACTCTATGACATAAATCACACCAAGATCCTTTTTGACCCACCTCCTAGAGAAATGAAAATAAAAACAAAAATAAACAAATGGGACCTAATGAAACTTAAAAGCTTTTGCACAGCCAAGCAAACCATAAACAAGACAAAAAGACAACCCTGAGAATGGGAGAAAATATTTGCAAACGAAGCAACTGACAAAGGATTAATCTCCAAAATATACAAGCAGTTCATGCAGCTCAATATCAGAAAAACCAACAACCCAATCCAAAAATGGGCAGAAGACCTAAATAGACATTTCTCCAAAGTAGACATAGAGATTGTCAACAAACACATGAAAAGATGCTCAACATCATTAATCATTAGAGAAATGCAAATCAAAACCACAAAGAGGTATCACCTAACACTGGTTAGAATGTCCAACATCAAAAAAATCTAGAAATAAATGCTGGAGAGGGTGTGGAGGAAAAAGGAACCCTCCTGCACTGTTGGTGGGAATGTAAATTGATACAGCCAGTATGGAGGACAATATGGAGGTTCCTTAAGAAAACTAAAAATAGAACTACCATATGACCCAGCAATCCCACTACTGGACATATACCCTGGAAAACCATAATTCAAAAAGACACGTGTATGACAATGTTCATTGCAGCACTATTTACAATAGCCAGGACTTGGAAGCAATCTAAATGTCCACTGATAGATGAATGGATACAGAAGATGTGGCACATATATACAATGGAATATTACTCAGCCATAAAAAGGAACGAAATTGGGTTATTTGTAATGAGGTGGATGGGACCTAGAGTCTGTCATACAGAGGGAAGTCAGAAAGAGAAAAACAAATACCGTATGCTAACATATATATATGGAATCTAAAAAACTGTAGTGATGAACCTAGTGCAGTGCAGGAATAAAGACACAGATGTAGAGAACAGACTTGAGGACGCAGAGGAGGGAGGGGGAAGCTGGGGCCAAGTGAGAGAGTAGCACTGACATATATACACTACCCATGTAAAATGGATGGCTAGTGGGAAGCAGCTGCACAGCACAGGGAGATCAGCTCTATGCTTTGTGACGACCTAGAGGGTTGGGATAGTGAGGGAGGGAGGGAGCCTCAAGAGGGAGGAAATATGGGGATATATGTTTATGTATAGCTGATTCACTTTACTGTACAGCAGAAACTAACAACATTGTAAAACAATTATACTCCAATATAGATATTTAAAAAAATAATAAAATGTATTTATGGATCAATTTGAAGAAAAATGACATCTTTATCATATTAATCTTTCTACAAATAAACATGAGACATTTCATGATTTATTTAGCTTTCCTTAATATCTTGCTGTAAGCTCTAATTTTATTTCATATGGAACACTTTCATAGATTTATTTTTAGAATTCTATTATTTAGAATGAAAGTTAAGCTGCCGCACTAAAGAGACCAACACAACAATGACATAAGGTACAATTACATTTATTTTTCTTACACAGTGTATGTCTGAGTCAGTCATCATGAAAGGTTATTGGGAAGTATACCTTCTATGGGGACTAGTTTAGTGATCAGAAAATTATGTGTGTTTTGCCAAATAGGCTTGCTCCTTCCTCCCTCCCTCCCTCCTTTCCTTCCTTCCTACCTTTCTTCCTTCCTTCCTTTTGTTTCTTTCTTTATCAAAGCAATTCCCTCAAATATTTCATAGTTTTCTAGACTGTTGACCTTTGCTCAGTACCGATTTCTATACCCCTAGTTCTTTTCATGGGTCTTTAGCCTGCTTTGTTTTTTGGCTTTTGTGCTAGACCCATGTCAATGGGCCTTATTTTATTGTTGACTACTGTGCTGGAAAGGGCTAACTCAGCAGGCCTGGGTTGCTCCACCCCTGTGTATTCCCAAGAAAAGCTTATCCTCAGAGCTGGCCCTTGGCCAGACCTTGGGAGATGAGCTCTGTGACCTGGGAATATTCTGCCTGAGAAGTGTGTTTTTGTAGACCTGAGATTTGAGGCCATGTGGTTCCAGTTTAATCAGATAATTTATACTAACAATGCAATTAATGGTAATTAAAGTTTTTGCTTTGGGGAACTGAAGTCTGAGTAATTAAAGTCACTGGCACAGGTGCTACATGCCTACATGTCTCATCCCAATAAAAATCCTGGACACCTGGGCTTGGGTGATCTTCCCTGGTTGACAATACTTTGCATGTGTTGTCATTCATCATTACTGGGGAAATTAAATGCATAAGTGCATCTGTGTGACTCTGCTGGGAGGGAACACCTGGAAGCTCACATCTGGTTTCTCCTGGGCTTTGCCCCATGCACCTTTTCCCTTTGCTGATTTGTATCTTTATCTGTAATAAGCAGTAACCACGAGCATAACAGCTTTTCTGAGTCCTATGAGTCCTTCTAGCAAATCATTGAGCCTGAGAGTGGCCTCAAATTGTACCAGAAAGCTGCTGACCACTTCTAAGTCCTCTCCTTATATACTACTCTGCACTACCATCATGTCTCTCAACTCAGTAACTCATGATAACTTTCTAACTTGTCTCCTTGCTATTTTTTATTTTGCTACAGTATTCCAACGTGATTCTTAAAAAAAAAAAAAAAAGACTTGTTTTCTTCCTTTGTTTACCACATTCAGAAAAAAAAATCTAAATGTGTCATATACATGGTTTATCAGTTCTTTATGATCTGCCCCCCCCCCCAGGTATCTCCTTTTCCTTTTCCCCCCTCTCATTCAGGTTCTTGCTGGTCCTCACACTTACCAAGCAGTCAACAGCCCCAGGGTCTATGCATTCACTGTTCCCTATGCCTGTTTGACTCATGCCCCAGATATTCACAGGGATCACTCTCCCATTATTTAAGCTACTTTTTATATAGGGATGGAATTCAGTGAGTTATTACCAGTAAAGCCTGCTTAGTAGCATGCAGCAATCTTATCTCCATGAGTAATCAGGGATCTTTCTAATTGGGAAATGATCTTGTCTTAGAGGTTGTTAAATATTTGAATATTGTTACTGCTTACTTGTTACCTTACCTGGGAGGTTCAAGACATGCTACCCCAAAATATGGGGCCTTGGCATAATGAATAATTTAAGCTGAAGGAGTTTCAGAAAAATAGCAGAAGCAGGAAGATCTGACCTTCCCCCTCCCATTTCCCCTGAAACAGATCATAAAACCCTCATGTGAGAGTTGCCCTCCCTATACCAGGAGGAAAGGAGCATCCTTATCTCTGAAAACAAAGGGACACTGAGAAGACTCTGAAGGGGTCTTGCTAAGTTTTCCCAGTTGACTTCACCTATCTCATACTCTAACTTATCATATATCTCCATGACTGTCCATTCTTCATCAAACCTAGCATAAATATACTCATGTCCAACCACTTTTTTGTGTCTTCATCTCCTCTTGAAGGCTCCCGTGTCACGTAAAACTTAAAAAAATTTGTGTGCCTTTCTCCTGTTGATCTCTCTTTGTCAGTTTACTTTTCAGACCCATCCAGGGACCATAAGAGCATTAAGAAAAACATTTTCCTCTTCTCCAGAGGCCTTCTCCATCCATCCTATATAAAATAGCATCTACCCTTACTCTGAAAATATCCTTTTCCATATCCTTTCTCCCTCTCCTTTTTTCTTGATAGCATAGATATGAAGATATATCTCTCCAAGTAGAATGTAACCTTATGAGTGTAGTGATCTCTACTTTAGTTTTATTTTGAACATAATAGGTCCTCAGTACATATTTGTTGATCAAATGGATGAAGCTCTATCTCCTCCAACCCCAAAGCAAATTTTCCTCAAAATAACTTAGTCACTTTAGAATGATAAACTCCATAGTCATTCCATGGTATTCTTTGGCAGTCTGAGTCCAGTGGAACTATCCAGGGGTGGTCATGAGCTCTACTAGTGTCACCCATCCTTCAACATTTTACCACCTATGGGAGTGATAGATAAGTCTCTATTTTCCCCTTATCCAACACGTGACTGTTATATCAGACATGTTCACATCACATACACTCCTACCCCACAAAGCGATAATTTTCAACAGTAGCACATATAAACTGATGAGGAAGAGAAATCTAGTATTAACAATGGAATTATAACGTTATTTATGAATGTGGAGGAGTTTTAGTTCTCTTTTTCCTTTCCCTCTTCCCACTCTCAAATGATAACTGAAGAGGCTTTCCTCAGTTCTTATGATATACCCCTTATAGGCTGTTGCTATTGGGATCATTTTGCCTTCACATATAGATCCCTTGGGCCTGTTCTTCTAAAGTTGTTTCAAGCTCAACTACTTTCCTTGGTACTCACAGAACTTGCTGGACTAAGTCACTTGAGCAAGGGCTTCTTCCAACATAGGTGTCTCTCTTGGTTTTGAGAATCTGGTCAGCCTCGTGCTTCTATTATAATTTTCAGGAAAAAGTTGGGTGTTAGATTCTGTGTCCTTCAAATTCCAGGTGGCACAGATCAAGTTGTTCTCTGCTCCCCTTGCTTCACTTCTCTAGGATTCATAAATCGGGGGCCACCTACTCAGTAAGCTCTGCATAGAGTATGTAGTGTCTGATGTGGCTAAAGTTAACTATTATTCTAAGTTCACTACTTGAGAGGACAGGAAACTTAAATTTTACATCTCATTTAGATGACAGTAAAGAGCATTTTTAATTTGTAAACCCCTGGGTAATGACTTAGAAACAAGTTGTCATTTTGTTATAGCACAAAGATGTAGAATTGATTACAACACTCTGGATCTCAGTAATTGAGGGAGCACCAGTTTGTGAAAGATTAATTTCTTTACATTACTCTTTTTAACACATTGTCAATGCCATTAGCTTTTTCGCTTTTAATTTCATCCTGCTTTTCACTAAAGACTGTTGTACCATTTTGATTAATATGATTAGAATACTTTGAAAAGATGGGGATTTCCATGTTTTCTGGGATATGACTTACATGACTATCCCTTTAAGATGTAGATTCTGTCTGGCAATTTATTACATTGACAAATATTAATAAAAAATTCATCTATCAGTCTTACTATTAATTATTATGCACACTGTTGATGAAAAGTATATTATGAATGTTTGCTGCATAATAGACACTGTATGAGGTACTCAAAAATAGGTAGTAGAAAATCAAAGATATGGTCCAAATAAGCCATATATGAAAGCATCTTACACAAGAGTAAGAGTAGAGCAAAAACAAAGTGTTTTAGTTTTGCAGGGGAGAGTTGAAAGCAGGTAATTTCACTCAGGAAAACATTCGTATCCTAGATATGAGCTTCTATGTGAGTCATGTATAAGGAAAAGGGAAGAAGAAAAGCCAAAAATGTTGTTTACAATTTATCTGCAAGGAATAGACAATAACTTTGATTCTTTGATGTCGGAGAATGATAAGTGATACGTATTTCTGAGTTGGCTTTATAAAAGATTGATTGTTACAAAACTGTTCTGAATCAAATTTAAATTTTAACGTTCTCTCCTCGGATTGAAGATTAAATTTGTGACAAAAGCACACATAGCATATACCTGTCTGATTTCCTCAGCTGTAAAATAGAAGTAATAACACCATCATTAACACTGTGCATTATAATATAGTATTTTCTGCTGCCTAATTTATGATATGGACATTTAAGCATAGTGTCAAAGAGTAAAGTATTATGTTAGTATTTATATTCTTTCTCAAATATTTAGAAAAGGTAAACATAATTTTGCAGCTGATTTCCATTGACTATTTCCAGCTGAAATTCCATTACTTTCACTTAACTTGCAATGTAATTAATATACCATCGGGGAGTGTTTTCAGACACTATACATTTTAAATACTTCTTAATTCCATAGCTCAGAGAAATTTTAGCATTTTTCTTGCTTTAATTTTTTATGCTAATAAATTCAATTGCATGTCATATTTGAACAATTTGAATGTTTTTCTGATTCTTCTCTGTAGTTGGGATATTAACCTCTGAATCATGATAAAGAAGTAACTATCAATTATTCTTAACTAACACTTTTTAAAAGAAATATTTCACCTATGTATTCTAAAATATCCTTAAAGATGAGTTTATATTTTATCTTCAGGGACTCTCCTTTAATTTTAGGACCTTTAATTATTGTTGTGATATATACTAGAACTTTGCTTTTTAAATAGCCATATTTTATTTATTTTTTTATTGAAGTATAGTTGATTTACAATGTTGTGTTACTTTCTGCTGTACAGCAAAGTGATTCATTTATACATACATATACATTCTTTCTTATGTTTTTTCCATTATGGTTTATCAAGGATATTGAAAATAGTTCCCTGTGCTATACAGTAGGATCTTGTTGTTTATCCATTCTACATGTAATAGTTTGCATCTGCTAACCCCGAATGCCCAATCAATTCCTCCCCCACCCCTCCTCCTCCTTGGCAACCACAGTCTGTTCTCTATGTCTGTGAGTCTGTTTCTGTTTCGTAGATAAGTTCATTTATGTCATATTTTAGATTCCATATATAAGTGATATCATATGGTATTTGTCTTTCTCTTTCTGACTTATTTCACTTAGTATGATAATCTCTAGTTGCATCCATGTTGCTACAAATGACATTATTTCATTCTTTTTATGGTGAATAGCCATATTTTAAATGTAATCTTCATTTCATCGCTTTAAAAGGTCAGGTGATTTAAAGCAGAGAATCATTTTATGAAAATTGATGGATTTCTTTGATTGGTTTCTAATCTATATTCCCATTAGAATCCAACCAGATAAGTTCTTTTTTTTTTTTTTAACATCTTTATTGGAGTATAATTGCTTTACAGTGGTGTGTTAGTCTCTGCTTTATAACAAAGTGAATCAGCTAAACATATGCATATAGCAACCAGATAAGTTCTTTAGTAGAAATTAATGAGTAATTCTTTGCCACCAAAACCAAAATTTCTCAAGATTGAAAATAGAGAACCAAATATCAAATCTCTTATTTTGTTTAGAGATTCATATTATTACAGATAATAATTTTTAAATTTAATAATAATATATAAACATCACATAATGTGTTGTCTAAACACCATCATTGTTATCATTGTTATGTCTTTTTTACTTTGAGTCCTCTGAGCAGCAGATACCAAGACAGTGTAAGGAAGGAAAGATTTTCCCTGTACCATCCTCGGTTCCATACCTGAGTCTGTGAACAGCTGTGAAGAAGTAGATTAACAAGGGAGGATTTATATAAATTTATTTATGTTTAATATTACAAGATGGGGCACCACAGGAAAAAAAATGAATATTCAGAAAAGCAGTGAGATTTGAGATCTTATATACCATCTGAATAGGGGAAAGGGACTTAAAAGAAAGTAAATGATTTTTAGGAAAGATAAATGGGCCTTATAAGAATAGATGGGAGATATGATAGTTTGTGACAAAGTTTGTCTGAGTATGGTGTTGACTTCTAGTCTTCTCTCCTGTGATAAGAGACAATCTTCCCTGATGGATGAAACTCCTGGGTAGGGGACTTATGACAAATGAGTTCCTTTTGGAAGATATCTTTAGGCAGATAAGGGGAATTTAGAGAAAGCCTTTCCCTGCATTTGCTGTTTTTCAAGTGCCAATCATCCTTGAACCAAAGAGGCATATTTTAGAGTGGCATATTCTACCATCCTTCAACAGGATTCAGTGTTCAAGAGATGCACTGCAGAAAATTTCTTGGAAGAAAAATGAGGAGAGTTAGAGGAGGAGAAACATATAGATGGCAATGTAGGACAGACACCTGTGAAGGAAATAGGTTAGGAAGGAGGGTTGGGAAGAAGAATCTTTGATTGTAGTGCAATTCTAAGAAAGGTTTTGTGAGGCTGCTGGGGAGTACTCAAAGCCAAAGTTGCTCACAGGGATGGACTTGCCTTAGTACCCCTGCCATACTCAGTTACTGGCTGGGATCATCTCATGAGAAGCATGGCTTCGGCACAAAGATGGGATACATTCATTGGTAGTAGTCAGTCATGCTCCCTGAAGTAAAAACGTGCTCTCTGCAGCACTTTTGCATGGCTAGCACATGACATTTTGTTTGTTAGAGATAATCTTTTTAATCGCTTAGGACATTTCTAGAATTTCTCAAGTATTTTTCCACTCCTGTGGAATAGAATTCAAAACATGGCAAAGCTTGCTGTATCTAAAGACATAACTTGGAAGATATAGTATGAAAACCTATCATCAAACTCATATATTTACTGAAGAAAATAATTGCCAACTTTATAGAAGATCATTCAGCTTGGCATGATATTCTAAGGGCATAAAAATACCTAAGCGGTGGTTATCTTCATAAATAGACCATGCCAGCAATCCACAAGTCAGACAGACCACAGAAATGGGGGATTCAGGAGTAGGAAGTATGTATGGGTTAAGGGAAACATCAGGTAGTAGACTCTCTTCTGCTGGACTAAGATTCAAGGACAGGGTCCAATCCCTGGGAAGTTAACAGGTTGAGTAAAGGTAGGACAGGGCTTCAATCCGAGAGTATGGAAAATCATTTTCAATGCAAAGATGCAGAGTTTTAGGTACAAGGAACAAAGTTAGATTTCAATGATTAGAATTGGGGTCAGGATAGACAAAATCCATTAACAAATCAGAAGCCCAGTTATCCAAACAGACCAGTGAGTAAGATTAGTAGCAAGAGTAAGTGGATCATGTGTCCCATCACTTTGGGCTAGAATTTCTTAATGTCTTTGTGCTTAAAGTTATCAGTAGTCTTAGAGACTGGGTCAGAGGTGAACTATATTGGATTTAGAGTTTTCCTAGTCACTATAGAGACTGAAGCTTAGGAATGAGGCAGGAGCAGAGGCCCACTTTTTCTAGTTCAGGCTATTACAACCTTATCATTGCTCTTCCTGCTTCCATCTTGGAGTCTATCACATTGTTGCTGAGAAACTTATATAAATTTAAGATAAAGATCTTAAATCTCCTACTCTTCGTATGACCTCATTGAATTGTCTGGATTATTTCCACTAATGTTAATGTTGTAGCATTAATTTTTTTAATTTGTTATTTAATTTTTAAAATTTTAATTACATTTTTATTCTTTTTTAAAAATATTTTTGTTCAGCACTATTGCAATTGTAGCTAATCTGTTCTGCTGAGTGTTACAGAGTGCTATTTATGTTTCATACTTCAGCAGCATTTCATAGGAGGTTTTTTTTTTTTATAAATTTATTTTATTTTATTTGTTTTATTTTTGGTTGCATTGGGTCTTCGTTGCTGTGCGCGGGCTTTTCTCTGGTTGTGGCGAGCAGGGGCTACTCTTCGTTGCGGTGCGCAGGCTTCCCATTGTGGTGGCTTCTCTTGTTGCGGAGCATGGGTTTTAGGTGCGTGGGCTTCAGGAGTTGTGGCACGCAGGCTCAGTAGTTGTGGCTCACGGGATCTAGAGCGCAGGCTCAGTAGTCGTGGTGCACGGGCTTAGTTGCTCCGTGGCATGTGGGATCTTCCCAGACCAGGGCTCGAACCCATGTCCCCTGCATTGGCAGGCGGATTCTTAACCACTGAGCCACCAGGGAAGCCCTTCATAGGAGTTTTGTCCAAGCTAATCTCGGAAATTTTCAATTAAGAAGGTCTCACATTTTCCTCATTAGTTATTTAATATCTGTAACTATGAAGCTCAGTGGTTGTACTATGTACTCAGAGCTTTCTAGAAATATTCAGTTTATGTAGCATAATTAGAAAACATTATTTTATTAATCATTTTTGTTGGAGCTTGAACGAAGAAATTCAGCAACTGTAACACTGGAAAGTCATTAGAGAACTGGTTAGCATATGCAAATTTTAATATATTTTCATCATTTCCATTCTAAAAAAATACTAATTTGTTATTACAATAATGAGAAATACATTCTAAGAAACAAACTATTTTATTACTTATAAATATAATTTTTTAAATTTTAGATAATGTGTATATCATGTTTATTATGCCTAAATGTGGCACTGATTTAAATTATCCTCAAAGAACTACATTAATCCTGAAAGTTTCCTCTGATATATTAATTTATTGATGTAAACACATTCAAAAATTTTAATATCAAACACTTGTTTTTTAGTAACTATAATAACATATTTCTTAATTTTTAATATATGAAATATTACTATTATTTCTGAATCAGCTAATAACTACCTTCAGACTTTTAAAAGTGGTGTCTGCTCAAGTGAATAAAACCTGTTTGTTTTATTTTTCAGAATTCTCCTCATTCTATAGGTAGCATAAAGCATTTTCATCTCTAGAGTAACTTTTTAAGTTTAATACAACCTTCATTCCTGTAAGTAAGTAGAAAATGATTTATATTTTTTTCATTTCTAGCTTTACATAAATCACAGAATTCCCCTCAATGAAAACGGATCATTCTGGAAATCTCTCTACTGGAAAATTTCCAGACCAATATCTTTCCCAAAGAGGAAAGGTTGTTTAATAATGAGCCCCAATGCCATTATCATACAATCTGTGTTAAGTATTTGCTATCTGAAGATTATCCCATTGGGTGCAATTGATTAGGAGAACGTACTTAGATTGATTTCTGGGCTCTCAATATGGAAGCCTCTGTCTAATGAATATAGTAGATGGACTAAGAGGGAGCTAAAACATAATTTATTAAAGATGATTACTTGAGTTTGAAACTTTTTGGAGAGTGCATTTATTATCTTTTGCCAAATCCCCAGGAAATAAGAATGTCTGACAAGATCTTTTATTATAATGTGTAAAAACCTACTTAAGACTTGCAAGCAGAAAATGAGAAATTAAATAGCTAACTTGTGAATTATTTTCTTTCATAGAGCATTAAACATTAATAGGATAATATTTCTATTTAGAACCAAGAAGCAGTATCTAATTAATATACTAACATATTTATTCATGTGATTCATATAAATGTATTAATAACATTTTTCTTGAGCTCTAAAGAGAACGCTCTATTAGCCATTATTTTCTACAGAAAGTGAAGCATTTCAATTTGTGTAAGCTTATAGTATTTTTTTAAGAAATGTTTTATAAAATATTTTAGTACTGCCACCTTAAGGTCAAGGTGTATATTCTGTTGAGGCCACATTGCAACACCCCCTCATGGTGATGTAAAGATCAGGGAGAGTCACTTGTATACAGCAGGTACTTAGATTGCTGGGAACCAGCCAGTCCTCAGGGCACAAGCCTAGGGAACTTCTGTCTCATTCTGGTCTTAGTGACTCCTATGCATCAATGCTGAGGAGAACAGGTGAGACAACAGAGATAAGTAACTACACGATTTATTGCCTGTGCTGAATTGACCAGTATCAGTAGCCATTAGTCAGCAGTTCACATGCTCTCTAGAGCAGTGTTTCTCAGACTTTAATGTACATACAAATCCCCTTGAAATCATGTTAAATTGTAGATTTCTGATTCAGTAGGTCTGGGATTGGGGGTGGGGCTGAAATTCTGCAGGTCTAACAATCTCTTGAGTGATGACCATACTGTTGATGTATGAGTTGAGTCTACTCCACACTTGGGAGTAGACTGTTCTGGAGCACTGCAGACTCAAAGTTCCTTTTCCTGAGGCACAATCACTTCTCTTAACACCTCTCCAAATTTCCCATAATGTGGAGCTAACCAGACCCATTTGATGTGTATTTTCTCATTATAACTCTAATACTGTAGGTGGAAATCTTTTGCAAGAGCAACACAGACACATTTAACTCTGATCAGAGAACCATTTGTTTCTTGGTCAACCCCTACTATTCTACATTTCTTTTTGTTTTTTTGACATCATCTTTATTATAGATATTTTTCTTTATATTGGTTCTCTTTCTCTGTCTTTTTCTGCCCAAGTTTGTCCAAAGCTCTGATGCTTTTTATTTCTACCTAGCTAATTCTGATGACCTTCCCTTAAGATTCTTCTGCTGATCAATACTCCAAACTCAACTTAATCCATTAAGGATTTGGGAAAAGATGATGTTCATTTTTAATGTAAACCCTAAATGTTTATCTGAATAGAATTTTTTAAAAAGTGATAGAAGGGAATAAAACTCCCCCAAACACTTCTAATCTAATATACAGACACAAAACAAGCTTGAGCTGAATATAAAATATAAGTCGTTTTCTTTTTTTATTTTATTTTATTTTATTTTATTTTATTTTATTTATTTATTTTTAAACATCTTTATTGGAGTATAATTGCTTTACAATGGTGTGTTAGTTTCTGCTTTATAACAAAGTGAATCAGTTATACATATACATATGTTCCCATATTTCTTTCCTCTTGTGTCTCCCTCCTTCCCACCCTCCCTAACCCACCCCTCTAGGTGGTCACAAAGCACTGAGCTGATCTCCCTGTGCTATGCGGCTGCTTCCCACTAGCTATCTATTTTACGTTTGGTAGTGTATATATGTCCATGCCACTCTCTCACTTTGTCACAGCTTCCCCCTCCCCATATCCTCAAGTCCATTCTCTAGTAGGTCTGTGTCTTTATTCATTTTCTAACCCTCTGTACACCTCCAAAGGGACTTCAAGTTTGTTTTGCTATGTATCCCTTTCTAGATGCAGAGATGATAACTTAAATTTGTAGAATGATTTTCATGCCACAAAGAATCTTCCTATAGATTATCTTTTTTATTTGAAGCACTTGATGAGGAAAGTGGGATCTATCATTGCCCAGATAATGTACACTGAATGATGTTGAAAGTTACTCCTTCCTCCATATATTTGTCTTTTCTATTAGACTTGCAATAGTGCCCAAAACGACACTATTGTGTTCTTTTCTGTGAATAAGGCATGTAAGTCTTGAAAGTTATTTAAAGATAAATGTATACTAAAATGGTATCTTGAGAATTTATACAGTTTATTCTAGTTACATTCTCCAACCAGCGTCTTCTGTATCCCTTCCTTCCTGTTTATGTATTCTAGCTCATACATCCTCTAAATGCTGAAATACACCAGGATTCTTTTCTTGATTTTCTCTTTTTCTTTTATTATTCTAGCTATTATTAACACAGTCTCATTTTCTTTGGCTGAAATTTTTTTCAGTTATGAACAGCACACTTGAGACTCTGAATTCTTACTTAGGCTCAGTTAGCTTTCTTGAGCTCCAGAAATATATTTCTACTACCTATTTGCATATATTTACAAAATATTTAAAAAGCTAGATGAGAAATGGGGCTTGAGAGTAACTACATTAAAGATGTTAATAGCATGTACATATAACATGTTTAGGTTAATATACTTACTATTTTATATTCTGTATTAAAGTCAATGATAAGAAACATATTCATTACTAACAACCCCCCTTTGAAGTAGCCTGATAAACTTTTATTATTAATTTCTTCAGAATATTCTTCTCACTAAGAATGGAAAATATGACTCTGAGAAGTTTCTAAAGTATATATACTTCCAAAAAGATAAGTAATTCGTTTTCACATTTATAATCCCTGAACGTCTGAATCCTTAGTTTCTCATACATAAATTATCCTTTTAAAGCAAAAATCTGATGTATGTTTTAAAAGCTATCAGTAAATTAAATTAAAATTCAAAATTGAATAAGTAAATATTCATTTAATCAATAAAACTCTTGCCTGTGTTATGTTATTGTGACATAGCCTGTTTGTAAATATTAATGTCTGTTGTTAAACATAAAACATATTTCTTTGATAGTCTTCAGAAGCTCAGTGAAAATTTTTTTTTATTCTTAGAAAGAATTGGTTTTATTTTGCAGTTGTTAAATGATTACTGCATCTCTCTTAGCAACTTGTTTCCTTTGATATTACAAATACATTTTTTTGGTTTAGCATGATATATACTTATACCCTCACTGTTTAATTATTTACTTTTATATTAATATGTCTAAATTACAGAGCAGGGCTTCTGGAAGCATTGAATTCTTATCCTATAAACCATATCATAATTTAAATAAATAAATTTAATTAAGTAAGTGATTAAAGAAATGTAAGAGTAAAATATTAAATCCCTTTATTGTTTTAACTACTTCAGAAGTTTGGAGTTAATTATGATCTATGAAATCAATACATGCAATAATGTATAGGATGGTAATGAATTAAACATTTCTGAAGTACATGCTGTAAAGCATCAAGGTTATTGGCCCAGCAAATCATGAGAAAATAAGGAATAGTAATTTTATTGACCACAAAGGTAAAATAGATTTATAGAAATAAAAGAGCACAATTTTTTACATGTCATATATTAATTAGAAAATTTTACTAATATAATAATAAGAAAATAAGGTTGTTGAGTTTTTAGAAGCTTTGTAGCTTCATGTCAAATTTCCATTTTATATTATAAGATAGGTACTTCCAATCTGAAACTCAAAATATCCTCTTAATATTTAGTCCAGAAACTAGAAGATGGTTAAAGTTTGGAGGTCAGATCTATCAGATGTAGCATCTAATATACATCATCATCTAATAGCTGTGAAGCTGTCCTGGCACCTTTCCTAAAAAGTAAACTGAGGTTCCTTAAGGGGATTCTTTTCTAACAGCAACCATAATGTAGGTAATTCTTGCTAATTTAATGACCATCTACAAGCTGTATATGAATATAATAATGAGGATGTGGTGAAGATACCATTGTCATAAAAATAGAGATGTCTGGCTGTGAGACCTTTAATCAAATCTTTATTTTCTGGGAATGGCTTACCAGTTTTCAAATTAGCTATACTAAAAAATAATAATAGTAGATATTAGATTATTGAAAAATAGTAAATTGCTACAAATCAATGAAACTGTTTACATATTAGAAGGTCTTTGTTGTGTGGAACATAGAATAGCTAATGTAATGTCACTTACTGTTTGTTGCACACCTCCCAACCTCACCTTCACAAGTCTGCTTCATGGTTGGCTTTCCCTTTATTAAGAGCCTTCTCATGGTTAGCTGGACTGTGAAAGCTAAGGTGAGCCCTTGACTACAGAGTTCATTAGTCACAGTCAGCTCTCTGACGGTAGGGGAATCATGTGAAGAACAGAGCTAATAATTTGAAATTTTCCTGATTTATGTCCCAGTCAAATACTTGAAAAACAGAGCTTGGTTCAGTAGTTGCTATTTTAACAGATACTAATCATTTTAAAAAATTTATTTTACTGAAGCATAGTTGATTTACAATCTTGTATTAATTTCTGCTGTACAGCAAAGTGATTCAGATATAGATATATATACATATATATACATTCTTTTTCATATTTTTTTCCATTATGGTTTATCACAGGATACTGAATATAGTTCCCTGTGCTATACAGTAGGACCTTGTTGTTTATCCATTCTATACATAACAGTTTGCATCTGCTAACCCCAAACTCCATCCCTCCCCTACCCCTCATCCCCCTTGGCAACCACAAGTCTGTTCTCTGTCTGTGAATCTGTTTCTGTTTCATAGATAAGTTCATTTATGTCATATTTTAGATTCCACATATAAGTGATATCATGTGACATTTGTCTTTCTGTTTCTGACTTATCTTAGTATGGTAATCTCTAGGTCCATTCGTGTTGCTACAAATGGCATTATTTCATTCTTTTTTATGGCTGAATAGTATTCCATTGCATATATGTACCACATCTTCTTTACCCATTCATCTGTTATGAACATTTAGGTTGTTTCCATGTCTTGGCTATTGTGAATAGTGCTGCTATGAACATAGGGGGGTGCATGCACCTTTTTGAATTATAGTTTTGTCTGGATATATGCCCAGAAGCAGGATTATTGGATCATATGGCAACTCTATTTTTAGTTTTTTGACGAACCTCCATACTGTTTTCCATCGTGGCTGCACCAATTTACATTCCCACAACAGTGTAGGAGGGTTCCCTCCTCTCCACACCCTCTCCAGCATTTGATATTGGAGACTTTTTAATGACGGCCAGTCTGGCCAGTGTGAGGTGGTCCTCACTGTAGTTTTGATTTGCATTTCTCTAATAATTAGCAATGTTGAACATCTTTTCATGTGCCTATTGGACATCTGCAGATACTAATCATTTGTTTATTTTTCGTTGTAAACTTTATGGGATATTTAGTGTTCTTTCGTACATTGGAAAACAGTGACTTAAATCCACCATCCTGACTCTTTTCATTCTGGTTTTATTGTGTGATATTTTGCCAGAACTCCAAATTATATGGGATATAAACTCTGACTCTGGACATAGCCAGGATCTTGTCTGGGCTTATGCTTATACAATTTGCCTGACATTATATTCTAAATTTAGATTTGATTTGATTTGATCAAACCTATATGCGTTTACTCAGTATTCAGCTGAGAAGAGATAAAAGGAAAAACATGCTACGTAATTCTAATGTGGTTATAAGGGTGTGCCAAAAAACTGTAAAGGGTCTGAGATTTTACCATACTTGTAAACTAACTTGTTAGACTGCCACAGTATTCATGGATGTTGGCAGGAAACATGAGAACCCTGGATCAGAGATGAAGGGTTTATTATTCATGGCTCAACAAGCAGCATGAGCATCAGTATACTTGTGTCCATTCCCCTTTTACCCAATCCCATGGAGGTGATATAACTGGACTCAGATGGATATCTACACATACAGTGGGTTACACTATAGGGAACCCTGAGCTTGGGAGCCAAAATCTTTTATATTATAATAGGCAGTGAGCATTCCTGCATTTGTTCTGGAGGGAGACACTATTTCTATCTTCCAGTACAGAAACTGCACAGAAAAAAAAGACAATTAGTGCCTCACTTACAAAACATGTAGAAATGCAACTCATGGAAAGTTATCTCCCCAAAGGATGAAGAATATGTCATCATTTGCAAGTTACTGAATCTTTGTCCCCCACCTTGTTTATATCACCTTATCTACCTCCTATTCTTCCGTGAACCTCAATTAATAGATTGAAGAAAAATGCACTTTGCAGTATGGATGTTAAAAAGATATATCTAAGATTTTTTAGGAATTTGGAAAAAAAGGTAGCAAATTTTATAAAGAGGTGCAAGAAAAATAAGGATGTGAGGAAATCAAAATATTTTACCTACTCTTGTGATAAAAACTGCTGGCCAGGGATTCTAAAAGATAAACACTTTCAGAGACTTGAATACTTAAAATAGACTACTTCCCAATTGCAAAAATTTATTTGTTAAATTATATTTAATATCAATAGAACTAAATTTATACATTAATGTATATTTAAACAAATATCTTGTAGTAATTTATAATTGTTCTTATATGTTTGATGCCCCGAAACTTTAGTTATGTCAAAATTAGAAATAATGATACGCTCATTTTTTAAGTTTTCATTTGTTTTGTTATGAAAATTACAGAAAGTTAATGAATTGTCTATATTATATAAATAAATAAATAAGCCATTAAGAAAAAATTAAAAGTTGAGTGATTCAGAACTTAACCAAATAATTATTACAAAGTTCTAATTCTAAATCGTTACAAGAAAAAGACTTTTGAATAAGTTACATAGTTCTTAGTAATTTGACCATTATACTATCATCTTCCTTTTTTTTTCTGGAAAGTGAGGGTTCCTGCTCTTATTGAATAAGAAAAATGATAGTACACCAAATACTCTCATTTTTCTTATTAGATTTCTTTTAAGATTTGAACACTGTAGTGTTAAAATTGGGCGATTATGGATAATCCTGATAAAAATCACAGGAAGATATTATTATACATAATAGTGAATAAATGTTTTGGGTTTCTGCACCTTCTGAACAATATCAATGAAAGTAATTAGAAATTAAAGGTGTTAGTTGAAGTTGTTAAATAAGTTGGTGTGAAAACACAAGCTGTTAGGAGCTCTAAAATTTGACAGAATATTTTTATACGTTTGAAAGAAAGCAATTGATGTGAAAGTTAGGGCCAAAATGGAATCAAGCATAATATTGATATTATTAGGTTGCCTCTAAAGTATTCCTCATTAACATAAGAAGAAATTACAAAATAATTTTACTTTGTTTCAATCAATGTTCTGCCATTAATAGACATTTTCATTAGTTTGATGTCATTTTTTCTTTCTTTTATCACTTTGGGTTGATATATGAGGAAGAATAGAAGCATGGATATTGAAAGACAGTTCTGCCATATTTTGGCTCTTAGGTCACTCAGATGCTCATGAACAACCTTCATTCCATGAAAGGGATAAATTAATCCCTTTCTTTAGGGGGACAAACCCAAAGTTCCATCAGAGTACAAAATCTAACTGAAAGATTAAAATTTCTGTGTTTATTGTCCTATCCTTTGGACATGGATTTGGCTATTTTTGGTTTATCAAACCGTAAACTCAAAAGCACATTTCTTCCTTAACACAGTCAGTGCATGAGAGTGAAGTAATAGGTTCACCACCATAAAAAATCCCATTTGGGAAAGAACATTAAGAAACACATGGGTTTACTGGCACATAGCAATTGTCATATGCTATTACCAGAAATAATAAAGATCACCTGCTCTGAGAGTGAAGTAAGTTTCTTAATTAGTCTATCTAGCCAATCTTTATTTTGCTTTCTGAAAGAACCCCTTTCTCATTGCCCTCACAATTCTTGGTTCTGAACTTTAAGAGATTCAATATTAGTTATTTTTTTCAATGTCCAAACTGAGGTCACTCCCTATTCAAGATTACCTCATGATCTAAGAAAGCTCTTGGAGCTACAACTATTCACACATTTCACATAAGAAGGAAGAAGGTTGGGAAAGGCAGCAGGAAGTTTTACTTCCTAGTTGCATTAGTCCTGTTTAAGGAGCCATCTAGGAAGCCCAACAAAATGATGGCCACTTCCCTCTCTTGGCCATCCCTAGCTGCCAAATAAGCTGGAAAATAATGTCTTCTAGCCAAGCACATTGCTCATCTGCACACAATTACGGTGCTGTAAAAGTAAAGGGATGCATGGGTATTGGAAGAGTAAGTAATAATCTGTGCAACAAAGCATAACAGTAAATTCATCCTTTTTCTCTTCCAGTTGAGTTCTTTTCCACTGTTTCCTGTGAGCTGTTTGTAGCGCCATCTGGCCAATGAACAACAGAAATCTGACAGTCATTCTTGACACCTATTTTTCCCTCTCACTCCATCTCCAAACATGCAAATATTCTCAAGATTCTTAACTCCCTTCAAACACGGGTACTTTATAACTACATGACAATTGAGTTCCAGTTATACTTTTCTCCTTGCATTTTCAATCCAAATCTATTCAAAGTGTATTACATATATCCAACGTTACTTTTTCATTAGTTCCTTGATCCACTGCAGTCTGTTTTCTACTGCTTCCCCTACCTCAAACGCTTCCTAGAAACTTTTCCTTAAGAAGTATTCAAGGAAATCTACTTACCAAATTAAGTAAAACTTTTTTGTTTTTTTGTTTTATTCATTCTCATTAAAGCTTTAGGCTCTGTGACCCACTTTCTCCATCTTGAACTTCTCTTATCCCTTAATTTCTTTGGATACACTTTTACCAGCCAAACTTTCTCTCCTCTAACTTTATAGAAACTATTCATTCTCCATTCTAATGTCAATCAAATAATCTGTAATTAGGATACTATTCATTCTTATTATTTTTGAAACCATAATCACCTTTCTTCTTTATACTTAGCCACTCTATATAGAATGGATTTCTCCCAACAGTATTTAAATATGCCATGTTAGGCAAGATGGCCCTCCAAGACATCCATGCCCTGATCCCTAGACTCTGTGACTGTGTTACATGACATGAAAGAATTGATTTTTCAGATGTAAGTAAGGTTATGAACCTTAAAATAGGGGGGTTATTATGGTTTATCTGATGGGTTCAATGTAATCACATGAATCCTTAAAAGCAGTGAACTTTCAAAGAGATATTGCAGGAGAGAATGATGGAGAGTTTAGAGGCATGAGAGAGATTTGACCTACCAGACCTGGAGGGACCAAATGGAAAACATGAGAAGGAATATGGGCAGCCTCTAGGAGCAAAGCTGGTTCCCAGCTGACAGTCATAGGGAAATGAGACCCTCAATCCTACAATTGCAGGGAACAAAATTCAGCCAACACCCTGAACTGCTAGGAAGCAGATATTTCTCTAGAGCCTCCAGCAGGGAACGCAACCCTGCCAAAGCCTTGATTTCTGCAGCTCACACTTTTGACCTACAGACACTGTGAGTAAAAAAAATTATGTTGTTTTGAACTGTTTGGTTTGTGGTAATTTGTTAGGGCAACAATAGAAAATTAACACATGTGCTAAATCTTTTCCTGTCAGCACAATAAAGGGAATTCTGGGAATATGGAGCCTGAACATGGCTCTCCTCCGCTACCCTCCCCAGACAAATCTAGGTTCTTTGCCTCCCCCGAGCCAAGTGGTTGATGACACTTACAGGCTGTTGGGAGGGTCTGAGGACTCAAGATTATGGGCATCCTTTTAAAGACTGATGTAGGGGATGGGAAATTGTCTTGAATGTGGCCAGAAAGTCCAAAGATTTAGTGGAATAAAGAGGTTCCTAGGAGAAGCTTTTTGTGGTGGCGGGGGGATTACTAAGATCTGGGAGGAATGCCACAGCCTTCAGTGAGCGTGTCAAAATGCCAGAAAGGAATGAAAAGAACAAGCTGGATCTTCCCAAAATACTGAGAGAAAAGGGTGAGATTGGGGGTCGGGGTGGGGAGGGAAAGCAGTTGGGTCTCCTCTATACAGAAATTGGGAAAGACCCATAAGGGGAAATTTTTACTTCAAGGGCCTTAAGCAGGGGCTAGCACTTTGCCCTTATCCACAGACTCACAGTATATGTAATACCTTTGCTGTTTACATCTTAATGATGTCCCACATTTAGACATGATCCCAAGTAAAACCAATAACTAAATAACTTCTCTTCTGATAGCCTCCATACACAGCAAAGAATCAGGTTGAATGATCAAATGTGTACCTGGTAATGCAGAATTACTAGGGAAAAAGTGACGAAATCTTGAATTACAGAGACAAAAGGCAACAACAAAAAATCATAGCCCTTAAAATTCTAATGGCAACATTATAAAGTCCTCCTGGAGCATAAAAATACACTAGTCAAAGCCAGAAAACTGAGTTTATGAACTAAAGGAGAGCATAATCAGGATTGAAAACTCAATTAATACCTTAGAAGATCAGATGCAAGAAATATCTCAAAGCACAGACAGGTAAAATAAGTAAAAACGGAAAGACTTATAGAACAGATCTGAGAGACTGAATGTGAATAATAGGTTCTACTGACGGAGAAAAAGGAACAGGAGGGAGAGCAAGCAAACAATACCAGAAAATTTTCTTCAGCTGAAGAAGGGCCTGAATTTGCAGTTATAAAATGTTCACTTAAGTTATAGGCTGTATTGAAGAAAAAACAAACAGTGATACAGGCATATCCTGGTAAACGAGCAAGAGAAGAAATCTTACAAGTGTTCAGAAAATTAAAACAAGGAAAAACCTATGTATAAACAGGGAAAAAAATCAGACCATTATTGAACTTTGCACCCACAGCAGTAGAAGGTAGAAGGCTGTTATTGTTTATAAACTGGTGAAAGGAAATGACTGCAACTTGAGAATTATTTAACTAGGAGAGAAGTCATTCACCAGTCAAAGGGAAATAGAACTGTGTAAGAAATCAAAGACAGCTCTTGAAAATTAAGGCAAAAATTACTTTCAGGTAATCTGCATAGCACAGAAAAATGAGAAGAGAGAATAGAAATTCTTTAGAAAAGAGTGCAATGATATCAGTTCCTACCAAAACATACGAGACACAGCAAAATTTATTCTTAGAGGAAAATGTATATGGATTAATTACCTATTGCTATATATAAAATTATCCCACCAACTTACCTTCTTAAAAAATTCTCTCTCCTAATTTCTGTGAGTAAGACAGGGCTTGGGTACAAGGTTTGGCTTAGTGTCTCCCATGAGGTTGCTGTTGCACGTCAGCCAGGGTTGAAGTTATCTGAAGGCTTGACTGGAGCTAGAGGATTTGCTTCCCAGGTGGCTCTCTCACAATGGCCAACAAGTTGCTATTGACTTTTGTCATGAAGTCTCAGTTTCTCTTCATTAGCATCTCTACACTGGGCTGCTTGAGGCCTCCTGTCAAAAAGACATCAAAGGAAATTGATATCCCTAGGTGAAAGAAGCCAATCTGAAAAGGCTTCCAACTCTATGACATTCTGAAAAAGATAAAACTATGAAGACAGTAAAAAGATCAGGGGTTGTCAGGAGTTAAGGGGAGGGAGGAAAGTATGAATAGGTGGAGCATAGGGAATTTTTAGGGTAGTGAAACTATTCTGTATGATACTCTAATGGTGATTAAATGTTATACATTTGTCTAAACCTATAGACTGTACAACACAAAGCATGAACCCTAAGGTAAACTATGGATTTTAGTTAATAATTATGTATCAATATTGGCTCATCAATTATAACAAACATACTATAATGATTCAAGATATCAATAATCAGGGGACCTGTGGGGGGGTGTTGGGAAGGAGAGAGCGGATATATGGGAACTCTGTACTTTCAAGTCAGTTTTTCTGTAAACCAAAAACTGTCCTAAAAGTAATCTATTAATTTAAAAACTTGCAAACCTAGAGAGGAAGGGCACATTTTTTGGCCAGATAACCTGAGTTGACAAAATGGTCAATATGAATGTCTAAAGTTGACAGTAGAATAAGTGGAACATTCAAATACACCAACTACCATAGATAGCTACATTTATTAATGTTATTTAACCTTTGAATTGGTAATGTAAATGCTATTTAAAATAGGTAAAGACATAGAAAAATATGAAAATTCCTCTACTTGACAAAGAATTTATAATTCTATAAAAATTGATATTGGTAGTAAAAAAGGGACTATAAATCAATATCACATAAGTATAGATCAAGCTTATCACATTAACCATTAGCAAATAGAATGTAACAGTTTATTCAAAGAATAATATACTATGACTGAGCAAGATTTACATCATGAATAAAAGAATAATATGAGAAATTCTGTCAACATGTGGTAAAGTTTTTTACTCCACAAGGGACCACACAAATATTCCCAGGAAGTATTTCACAAATATAATTAATGCCTTTGCAGAAGGATGTAATTTTATGGTTTATCTTTTTATTCCGAGGAAATTCTTAAATAGATGTTTGGAGGAGAACTAAGTCTGTCATAACTGAGCTCATACCACTTATCCAGCAAAGAATTTCCTAATTCTGCCTCTCTTCTCCTTCCCTCCCCACTTTCTAGCTTCATGCCTTTCTTCCCCATCTCACTCCAAAGGCATACATGAAGGACTTTTAGGCAGTTGCAAAGACATCTTGTTATAATTAAGATTTCATTTGGCCATAAGTGATATAAACTTAACAATTAGACGCATACAGTGTTTATTTTGCTCCCACTAGAAGGATCCTGGAGGTTGCCTTCTAGGCCTGGAGTGGTAAATCAACAGTGCCAGGAGGTATCCAGATTCCTTCTGTTTTTTCCTTCTATCCTTAATATTTTGTTTTTGTCCTCATGCTCCCAAGGTGCACTCCTAGGCATCAGAATTACTTACCAATAGCAAATACTGAATGCAAAAAGCAGCATTCCCCACTTGATGTTTTGTCTTTATAAAGGAAAAGCATAACATTCTAATAAGGCTACATTTATTTCATTCCGGTTAGAGTGATAACATTCTGTTCATCAGTATTCACAGTACTTCTTTTACTTATCAGCTGTTTGCAATAACATGTAGCACCAGTTCTCAAGGGTTTACACCAACAAACATTTATTTCTCCTTGATATTAAATGTCGGTGGCTGTTGGCTGTTTATCTGCTGCACATATCTTTTTCATTCTGGGAATTAGGCAAGAGGAGAAAACTGTATGTCACATGCTGTTCTCAAAGCAGAGAGAAAGAGAAAGTGGTAGAAACGTTCAGTGTCTCTTAAAGCTTTTTCTCAGACATAACATACATCACACATGTTCATGGTCCATGGATCGAGGTGAGTAACATGGATAAGCCTGACACTTAGGAGGGAATATATTTTGTCTCCAGGGAGCTGTGTAAGTCACATGGCAATGGATAGAGTCATCTAATCCTCTTAGAGGAAATGAAAAAAATAGTTGAGAACAATTATTTTCCCCATCAGTGTAAGTCTATAATTAGGAGACAGTTTACTATAGTAAATACAGTAGAATTGGCTTTGGAGTTGAACCTGTTTGATTTCTGTCTGGCTCTGTTGACATAGATTGTCTCCAAGCCTTAGATTTCATGTTGATAAAATATGTTAATATCTGTGATAAATGCTCTATTATAAAGCATTTATGTTTTAAATTGCCTTAAAAATGACTGGCAAATAGTAGCTGCCCAACAATTTGTTACCATTTCTTATGAAAGAAACCATATGAAAATATCAACCTTATTTTTTTCAATGGAAATCTTAAACTTGCTAAGACTGTGATAGATATATCCATAGACACTCTAAAAATTATCTGGATTTTCATTGTACACTTTGTTTAGACAGGGAAGGGTGAAGCTTTGGCATTTCTGTATGAGACTGGAAACTAAATAAACCAAATAGCACTATAAGCACGTCATGTTAAATTTAAAAAGCTTAATATTTTATGCACTCATATTTGGCCTAACACAAGTATATATAGCTTATGAATTTTCATGAAATGACTTTATTTCAGGAATTTAAAGATTGATTACTTTTTCTTCAGGTTGTGAATAATCAGTTAAATATGTTATCATATCTCATTATTCTCTGATCTTACAGAATATATCCAAAACATATTTATAAATCTAAGAAAAAAAGATGCTATTGATTTTTCTGGATTTTAGCCCATTTATTCACCTCTATGATAACAATCCTCTATAGTTTTTCAAAGTACTCTTAAACAACTATTGACAAAAATGAGATGAAATTCAGTTTCGTGGCTTCAGGTTTTAGAAAGGAACTAGATTATTGATGTGTGTTCTTTTAAGTTTCTTTATCAATTAGTCCATTTTGCCTTAACTCATTTTTTGGACATAGTTTCTTTAAGTGACAAAGAAGTTTTAAGAAAATATATTGAGATTGAATTAAATCTTTGGTCAGAATTCTTTTTATCATTGTTAATTTTTCACTCCCTGGTACAGATATCTTTTATTCTCCTATTTTTGCAATTCATTAGACCCCCAAAGCTTGCCCTTTCCTTTCCCAGTACAATGCTTTAAAATTCCAGATGTGTGGAGTCCCAATTATCTATCTAAACATATCTATCTCATCATATTAGCATTGAAAGTGAAATGTAGAATTTTAAAAGAAAACGATTTTTTTCTAAGAATGCAAACCTCTGGACTATTTAGGGACTGATTTGTGGATGTGTTCATAATACACATTATAGAGAATTACAAAAAAAGCATTTGGTATAACAAAGCTGATTTCATATCCTAATGAATGTCCCAAGGGCCACAAAGTAGCTATGTATTTGACTGTCAAGTGTATTTTTTCTCTCATTTTCTTTCTTCTGAGAAGATATCCAGCCCTCGGATTATAGGTATAGATGTGTGTTCTAGGTTTGGCCAATTGCAGTAACAAATTTTCTAGGGAATAATAAATATCTTAGAGGTAAGCCTCAGACACAAGGTTCTGAGATTACTATGAAGGCATTGGAAAAGGAAGCTTTATTTCTCCTTGGATTGCCTTGCTGAGGGAAGTGTGTCCCAAAACTTTGGCAGCTGACTAGATCCTGGTTCAAATCTTTGAGGTCCTGGAACTTGCAGCACTTCTTTATTTATTTATTTTCTAGTGCCAGATATAGATAGATAGATGATAGATAGATAGATAGATAGATATGCACACTTTGGAAGATTTCTCTCAGTTGTCTAAGGTTAATTCCTATACATTGTTTCAGATGAGACCTATTATTTTTCCTACTTTTCTTTTTTTAGATTTCTGTTTAGATTAACTGTTAAAATATTATGGCACCCTGATAGTCTAAAAATAGCAAGATATCATTACAATTTTTAAAAAAAGTTTTGTAGACACAAAAACTTTTCTCTTACCTGAGCTTCAGTTTCTTCAGGGGTACATGAGATATTTTATTTTATTTTATTTTATTTTTAATTTTTATTGGACTATAGTTGCTTTGCAATGTTGTGTTAGTTTCTACTGTACACCAAAGTGAATCAACTACATGTATACATACACCCCCTCTTTTTTGGATTTCCTTCCCATTTAGGTCACCACAGAGCACTGAGTAGAGTTCCCTGTGCTATACAGTAGGTTCTCATTAGTTACCTATTTTATACATAGTATCAATAGTATGTATATGTCAATCCCCATCTCCCAATTCATCCCACCCCCCCCCCTTGGAATCCATACATTTGTTCTCTACTTCTGTGTCTCTATTTCTTCTTTGTAAATAAGATCATCTATACCATTTTTTTAGATTCCACATATATGCGTTAACATATGATATTTGTTTTTTTTTCTTTCTGACTTACTTCATTCTGTATGACAGTCTCTAGGTCTATCCATATCTCTACAAATGACCCAATTTCGTTCCTTTTTATGACTGAGTAATATCACATTGTATATATGTACCACATCTTCTTTATCCATTCTTCTGTCGGTGGACATTTAGGTTACTTCCATGTCCTGGTTATTGTAAATAGTGCTGCAATGAACATTGGGGTGCATGTATCTTTTTGAACTATGGTGTTCTCTGGGTATATGCCCAGGAGTGGGATTCCTGGGTCATATGGTAATTCTATTTTTAGTTTTTTAAGGAACATCCATACTGTTCTCCATAGTGGTTGTATCAGTTTACATTCCCACCAACAGTGCAAGAAGGTTTCCTTTTTTCCACCCCTCTCCAGCATTTATTGTTTGTAGATTTTTTGATGATGGCCTTTCTAACTGGTGTGAGCTGGTACCTCATTGTAGTTTTGATTTGCATTGCTCTAATTATCAGTGATGTTGAGCATCTTTTCATGTGCCTCTTGGCCATCTGTATGTCTTCTTTAGAGAAATGTCTATTTAGGCCTTCTGCCCATTTTTTGATTGGGTTGTTTGTTTTTTTGATATGGAGCTGCATGAGCTGTTTATATATTTTGGAGATTAATCCTTTGTACGTTGCTTCATTTGCAAATATTTTCTCGCATTCTGTAGGTTGTCTTTTCATCTCGTTTATGGTTTCCTTTGCTGTGCAAAAGCTTTGAAGTTTCATTAGGTCCCATTTGTTTATTTTTGTTTTTATTTTCATTACTCTAGGAGGTGGGTCAAAAAAGATCTTGCTGTGATTTTATGTCATAGACTGTTCTGCCTATATTTTCCTCTAAGAGTTTTATAGTGTCTGGCCTTACATTTAGGTCTTTGATCCATTTTGAATTTATTTTTATGTATGGTGTTAGGGAGTGTTCTAATTTCATTCTTTTACATGTAGCTGTCCAGTTTTCCCAGCACCATTTATTGAAGAGGCTGTCTGTTCTCCATTATATATTCTTGCCTCCTTTGTCATAGATTAGGTGACCATAGGTGCATGGGTTTATCTCTGGACTTTCTATCCTGTTCCATTGATCTATATTTCTGTTTTTGTGGCAGTACCATACTGTCTTGATTACTGTAACTTTGTAGTATAGTTTGAAGATGGGGAGCCTGATTCCTCCAGCTCTGTTTTTCTTTCTCAAGATTGCTTTGGCTATTCGGGGTCTTTTGTGTTTCCATAAAAATTGTAAAATTTTTTGTTCTAGGGATTTTGTAAGTTACTGTGAGTTCCTTCCCGAGGAAGAGAACCAATATATTTCTCCGCATTGCTTAAGCTGATTAAGCCTCTGTCGTTTGTAACCAACGTATTCATTTTCCAAGTAAAGAGTTAGGAGTGCTTACTTTGATAAATTAAAATTTTAAAAAAATCTAGAACATTAAGAGTCTCTCCTACCTTTGAGAAATTAAGAATGATCGTGTCATAGACCTGGTCAGGGCAAGCACTGATGAGTTCATGATTCGTGACCCCAGTGTGCTTTGCATTGTGACAGGAGAGGAGGATGCATAGTCTCTGAACTTCTTAAAAGATATTTTATTGTTCAACTAAAAGGAATAAAAATAACGTAGTAAGGCTGTGTCATAGACTAACTTACACTGATTCAAGTATTCCTGTCTCTCCACTCCTTCTTTCCTTCTTCATGCACACCAATAATGAAGGAAGGAAGGAGAAAAGAAGGGAAGAAGAGAGGTAGAAGATGAGAGACAGAGAAAGAGAGGAGCTTTGTTAGTTGTGTGTGTGTGTGTATGTATATGTGTGTGTGTGTGTGTGAGACTAAAAAAGTTAAACTAGAGGGAAGCAAGGGTATGGTTAATCCAGGCAATACTACAGATCCCGAGCATTTTGTCTTACTGTTCTTCTATCTTTTCCACTCCCTCTCTTTCTCTTTTATGTGATAAAATATACTGTAATGTTTACTTGGCATATTTAAAGACAGTACTAAGCAGGGTTGCATTCTCAGTTAAACTGAAGGTGAAATGTTAAGAAATTTACAAGGGTAATTTTGACTCTACCTTATGAATTACTTGTAAAACCTAAGTCCTATGTGAAATATGACTCCACTATTTCTAAAGTTATTTAAGTTTTCTGAGTTCCTGTTAAAGGAAAGCATGGAGAAGGAAAGGAGTGGAAGTAAAAGTATGGGGAAAAAACATTAGATTTTGCTTTACTGAATTTAGACACATTTTTACTAAGCATTGCTAACTCACAGCAGAGAGGCTTGGCATGAGCTTTCTTTTATCATGTTCCAGAGTGGTAGGAAGACATCTAACAATGAATTCATTGAGAAATACTTAAGTCATGACAGTCCAATTAAAAAGTTCACTATTGCTTAATAAGAGTTCACGTTTAAGAGGCTATTATTTTTTTTTTTTTTGCCTTATGATCCTTTTCATCCAATGTTTGTTTTCTAGCCAATGGAGAAGGGGGTGAATAGACAGATCAGTTGAAATGTTGTACTGCTTAAAAACTTCCTGTATTGATAAGTTGTCAAAATCTTTAAAAGTTTTTAGCAGGAACATGTTTAAATAAAGCTTCTGGTAAAGTATAAAGATGAGTAATAATCTCTTTAGTATTTTTTTACCTTATTATGGAAAATTTCCAACCTTCACTAGAGAAGTAATAAAATGAACCATCATGAGGACATGACCCAGCTTCAACGATTATGAGCATTGCGTCAGGAGGAGGAGAGAGCAGAGAAGTGGGGCACCTGGCAGCTGTTTTTAGCAGAAAGAGTAACATCAGGCCTTGGCCTCTTGATCGGTTCTAATTGGCCTAATGAGAGTCACAGGCACTAGAGAAAACTTGACCCATTTTCAGGACTGGTCTTGAGCACAGGTAAAGAGTTAAGATCAAGAAAAGACTAGAGACTGACTAGGATTTTAAGCATGGTGCTGTATATTGTGGAAAAAATTGTCAATTAGTCTTTTAGAATTTAGTAGCCTAATTCATAGTAGTATTTTTTGCCTCTGACCTTAGATACAAATCATTGTGAAACTTACCAGCGGGGAAGAGAGTAAAGCAGTAATTTCAATGGGAACTCAGAGAACAACAGTCATTAATTACAGAATATCATATGAAAGAGAGAAGAAGAGTAAAAGAATGTCATTTCCATACATTTTTCCCTCTCTAGCTTATCCCAGAGGTGGTTTTTTTTTTTTTTTCCAAGCTTGAATTGCAATTTTGAATTGTATTAGAGAATCTGAGTTATAAAAAGATTTTGCTTAAACTCATTAAACTATAAAACTGCTTGTATGCTGATATCTTCTCCAATTTTCAATCTGAAGGTCTAAAAGGCAGATCTTGCACTAAGAAAAATGAGTAAGATTACTGAGTGGAATTTGAGCACTTGGTTCCCAGACCTAGAAAGAGTCTGTGGATGGCATTAAAATGTACACTAAATGCCTGCACTAAGGCTTTTTATCATCTCTGCTTCTTTATCTATGCAGTGCTTCTTGCACATGACAGTTCTGTTCAAGTGATAGCCTAAAAATATTAGAGAATGTTCTGCTCTGAGAAAGTTATGATTCTGTAACCATTTTCAGTTACGTTGGTACAAAGACATTGCAAGGAATTATAATTTATTTGGGCCTCTTGATAGTCTTTTGACAAATTTAGATCTTTATGTCATCTCTACATTTTATATTATGATTTTTAAGATAATTTATTAAGGTCCTATATTAATATGCCAGACACTATTCCAAGTACTTTATATTTAATAATTTATTCAATACTCATATAATTCCTATAAGTACAATACTATTATTTTACCCCCTTTGAACCAATAATAAAATATTCTGAAGCCACAGAAATGTTAACAGTTTCCCAAGAGCACAGAATAAGTAAGTGGCTGAGCAGAGATTACAATTCAGGATGTCTGGCTGTGGTCCCTGTGCCATAACCATTTGCCTATAAAAACAAACTCAAAGAAGCAGCCCCAAATGGGATAGACAACCAAAAGTTTAAAACATTTTTAATTGGTAGTTATTTATATATATGACCATTGGCTTTTAATTGTTCTTTTTTTGGCATTTTTCAAAATTTCTGTGGTAGTTAAATGCTGTTTTAATTTTAATTTTTAACATTTTTTAAAATTTATTTTTTATTGAAATATAGTTGAATTACAATATTGTGTTAATTACTGTGGTACAGCAAAGTGACTCAGTTATACACACACACACACACACACACACACACACACACACACACATATATATATATACACATTCTTTTTCATATTCTTTTCCATTATGGTTTATCACAGGATATTGAATATTGTTCCCTGTGCTATTCAGTAGGACCTTGTTGTTTATCCATTCTATACATACCAATTTGCATCTGCTAATCCCAAACTCCCAATCCAACCCTCTGCCACCCCCCACCCCCTTGGCAACCACCAGTCTATTCTCTGTGTCCCTGATTCTATTTCTGCTTCATAGACAGGTTCATTTGGCTTTTAATTGTTCTTAAATTCAAAGTAAGACTGGGAACTAAAATTTGTAAATGCAAAAATTTATAGCTTCTTCTGGCTCAGTGAGGATAGTAGTATTTTGTTTTAGGATTTACCAAAGCTGATTTAAAAAAAACCTATTAGAACAATACTAGAAAGACATGAAAAAGGAAGAATGGATTTAAATAAATAAAAATTCAGAAATTTCTTCCTTTGGGTTCTTCAAAAAATTAAAAAATAAATACCAAGGAAGGCTTCATCGAAAAAAAAATACTAGAATCAGGATCAGGCAAAGTAGAATTTTGATATCAGTAAGAAAGCAAAGGAAACCTGCTAAAACACTTTACATTTTATAGGAGAGTGGAAGATGCTGTCAGCTGTGCCTGTATCTCTTGGGACTCACCACTTTAGGATGTGCTACTGTAGATTTCACGGGTAGCCAGAGAGAATTGGCATTCAACCAACAGTGGATGTATAACTACTCCAGCTCTCTCATCCTTCCAGTGGGATAACTCTAAGATGTGTTTGACACTGTTTCCTAGAATTTTCCTAGATTAAGCTTCATTTGCTCACAGTGGTAGCAGGCTTGACGACGTGCTCGTTTTGGCTATTTGGAGTATTTACTGCTGTCTAACAAACTACTCTAAGTATTAGTGGCTTAAAACAACAAACATTTTACTGTTTCACAAGTTTATGAATCATGAATTTGGGTAGTGCCCAGCTACATATTTCTGATTCGTACAGCATTAAGTGGGGACTCTCAGTGGTGTTCAGCTAGTTGCTGCACTGGCATGAAGGATCCAGAATGATTTTGCTCACATGCCTAGTGCCTCAACAGGGATAGCTGAAAAACTGAGCCTAGCTGGGTCTCTCCCTCCTTCCATGAATTATCAGCCTTTCTACCTGATCTCTCTAGCTGATAGTTAGCCTTCATACATAGCAGCTTAGCATCCTAAAACCGAGTATTTCAAGAGACAGAAATTGGAAGCCGCGGGTCTCTTAAGGCTTCATCTTGGATATTGGCACCAGCATTCCTCTGCCATACTCAGTCAAGGAAGTCATGACCCTTTCTCCTCCCACCAGAATGAAGGAGCAGGGAGATAGATCCTTTCTTTCAATAATAGAGATCTTAAAATATGTGTCCATCTTTAATCTATCACTCTATCTTCTCCCCTTCTCTCTCTCACTTCTCTTATCTCCTAGCATTTGCTGTTGTTTTTGTTTTCATTCGCATCACCCCAAAATGACCCTCTTAAGGATCTTTATCTCAGTGTTTGTTTTGGGGGGGACCAAACTAAGAGAAGGACTTTTATATTTGGCCAAAAGAAGGATTCTTATAGACAATATTTTTTTGATTCTTGAAATACCATGATGAGGTAGCTCTTATTATTACCTCTTTCTTATTAAAAAGTTCATGGGTAAGAGATGTTAGCTGATCAGTCTAAAAAACAGTTGGGTCTTGAATGAAGTTTTTCAAACTCTAATTCCAATGTTTTTGCCACTGTACCTAAGAATGAAATAAGGAGAATAAACCTGAAAGGAGTCATTTAGGTAAAAGTAAGATTAAAATGTAAGTGCTAAACAGTATTTTTTTTCCCTCAGTAGACAAATTCAACTCAAGAAACTCTTTCATGTCTGGTATTTTATCAAATGATTCTGTCAATTGACATGAAGTCAAAGGATTACTAATTGGCTTACTCAACTACATAGCAATATGTACAAAGCATCCCTGATGCTTAATTTGATCTGTACAGGCAATAGGAAAAGAAGGAGAATTAACTTTTGGTACATATTTCCTCTGTTCCAGAGACTGTGCCATTAACTTTCGCTGCTCTTTTATTTAATCCTCACAGTGTAGATAATACCTACGTTTTTTAGATGAAGAAAGTGAGGCTTTGTAGAAAGCAGGCATTCTAATGCAGTCTGTCTGGCCACAGAGCCAGACAGATTCAACTACACTTCACTTTTTCTAAGGAGCAGAAAATGTTTAGTAGCAGGTTCCCTATGGGGGAAGTGAATTGCGGGCTCAGGATGCCATGAGATTCTTCTGCCCTGCAACTAGTAGGTATAGTGCCCTGCTGGGGAAGTTGAAGCAATTTTCTTCTGCATGATAGGTCCCTACATTTTATTATTATTTTTAAACAGCTTCTGTTGAGGTCAAGTTTGACCTACTCCTGATATGATTGTTTCTCAGCTTCTCCATCTTTTCTGCGGCTGCCTTTATTGTTGACTGTCCAGGCTTGTGAATCACTGGCTTTTGTTTTCCAAGTGCTCATAATCTAGCTATTCCTGCTCTTGCTCCCAAGTTTATTTTGCTTCAAATACCATTTTAGAACTTTAACTTTCCAGATAGATATGGTTGATGAAAGAAATCTAATTATGCTAACATGATTGTATCAATTTTTAAAATTCGTTGCCAATATTTTGGACCAAAAAAAGATGCATCACTGTTTTAAATGGCATTTACTTGATTACCAGTAAAGCTAAACAACTTGTTTATTTAGTTTCCAATATCACTTCTTTTTTGAATTGCATTATTTTATTCATATTCTAAAATTAATTTGTAAACTCTGTCTATATATCAAAGAAATCTGTATTCTGTCTGAGATATGCTGCATACCTTTTACCATAACCTGTTTCTACATTGTTTATGATATATTTTGTCAATGAATAATTTAAAATTTATGGGATCTATAATATCAATATTTTGCTTCATGGATTCTGATTTTTCTATTTTGTTTAAGAATAAATAACAATGTAATACAAATATTCTATTAAATTATTTATTATTATTAAATTTAAATATTTACTCATGATAGTAACATAATATTATTCTTAATCTCTAGCTAATTTTAGCTATTTATATAAACTATCCTTTCCCAATAAAATAAAAATTTATTTTAAAATTATGACCGTACTTTCCCTATATGAAAGGATATATTCCCTTATCCTTCCCACTATTTCTGGTTGCTAGTCTGTGCCAGCTATTTGTGTTTTCTTATGGTCATAAGCTCTGTGTGTGTGTGTGTGAGTGTGTTTGTGTCTGCACTTGTAATCGTGTAGTATAGTGAAGACACAGATCTTATAATAATCTTCATTTTTATTAGGGGGATTTGCAGCTATAAATCCCTCAGAAACACTGCTTTATCTGATCCCATGAATTTTGTTATTTTGTATTTTCATTATAATTTTGTTTCAGACATTTAAAAATTTCCATTGTGATTTCTAATTTGATCCAGGAGTTATTTATAAATGTGCTTTAATTTCCAAATCTATTTGATCTATTTGGTGAGAAAAATTATTCTGTATGATTTTAATTCTGTTAAATACATTGGAGCCTGGTTTATGGCTTAGCATATGGTCTGTCTAGATGAATGTTATGTATACTTATAAGCATGTGCATTCTGCAATTGCTATCTATGATATTTTGTAAATATTAATTAGTCCAAGGTGGTTGATAGTGTTCATTTTATCTGTCTTTCCTGATTTATATGTTTGTCTAGTCATTCTATCAATTGCTGTGAGAGGGATGTTAACATCTACTATTTTATGGAATTATCTAGTTCTCTCATTTAGTCTGTCAACTTTTGTTTTTGGAATTTCGAAGACTTGTTATTAGATACATAAACGTATGATTTTCATGTCTTTGATGAATTAACCTTTTACTACAATATATTTTAACTCTTGTATATTCTTTGTCTGGAAATCTATTTTATCTGATATTAATATAACCACTCCAGTGGTCTTATGCATTCTATTTGCATGTATATTTTTTCTATCAATTTCCTTCTACCTTTGTCTTTATATTTAAAGTTGGTCTCTTACAGACAACATAGAGTTGAATCCTGCTGTTTTTTCATTCTGATAATGATTGCTTTTCAGTTGGAGTGATTAGACCATGTAAAATTTAATGTAACTGTTGTTATGACGTGACTTCAGTCTGCCATTTTACTGTTTGTTATCGTTTGTCCCTCTATTTTTTGTTTCTCTGTTCCTTATTTCTGCCAAAGATTTTGAGTTAATCAAATATTTTAGGACTTTTCTTTAATCTATTGACTTTTTAGGTATATTTCTTTGAATCATTTTCTTAGGTTTGTTTTAGGGATTATAATATACATCCTTAAATTTTTCACTGCCCTACTTGAAATTAATATTGTATCACTTTTCATAAAATATAAGAAGCTTGCAACCATATTTCTCCACCTCCGTTATTTATATTATTTTTGTCATGTATGTTGCATCTACAGACATTATAAACCCCATGCTATGATGTTATAATTTTGGCTTTAAATAGTTGTATGTATTTTAAATATATTGAGTAAAATATTTTTTAATATTTGTTTTCAGAATTATAATATCTGGTTGTATTTATTTCTTCCTTCAAATGCATATTCCCATCTGATATAATTTTACTTCACTCTGAAGAATTCATTTTGCATTTCTTGTACAGCATGTTTGCTGGTGACAAGTATCTTCATTTTCTGTTATCTTTATTTCATGTTTTCCTTTATTTCACCATCATTCTTGAAGGACATTTTCTTCCAATACTTGAAATGTGTCATTCCACTACCTGTCATCTTCCCCCATAGGTAAAGTGTTGCTTTTCTCTAGCTGCTTTCAAGATTTCTCTCTTTATGTTTGGTTTTCATCAATTTGACTATAATATGTCTAGGTGTCCTTTTCTTTGTATTTGCATTTGTCATAATTGAGGTTTATTGAACTTCCTGAGTCTGTATATTTATGTCTCTCACCAAAATTCAGGTTTTATCAAACATTGTTTCTCCAAAAGAAATTTTTTTCTCTACTCCTTTCTCTCTTCTCTTTCTGGAACTCTAATTACATTTTTGTTAGACTTAAAAAAAATAAAATCTTTTTATTTTAAGGCAATATATTTTTACTCTATTTTCCCTACTGCGTAGTTCCTATTGATCTATGTGCAAGTTTGCATGCCTTTAAAAAAAAATCTCCACTCTGTTATCATGATCATTCTCTGATTTTTAAAAATCATTATTGTGTATTTGTTTCATAATTTCATGTGGCTCATTTTTTTTCTTTTTTTTTTGTCTGCATTGGGTCTTCACTGCTGTGTGCGGGCTTTCTCTAGTTGTGGTGAGTGGGGGCTACTCTTTTTTGCAGTGCACGGGCTTCTCACTGCAGTGGCTTCTCTTGTTGCAGAGCATGGGCTCTAGGCACAGAGGCTTCAGTAGTTGTGGCACGCGGGCTCTAGAGTGCAGGCTCAGTAGTTGTGGCACATGGGCTTAGTTGCTCCATGGCATGAGGAATCTTCCCGGATCAGGGATGGAACCCATGTCCCCTGCATTGGCAGGCAGATTCTTAACCACTGCACCACCAGGGAAGTCCTATGTGGCTCATTTTTATAATTTCTATTTCTCAGCTGAGATTTCCCATATGTTCATTATGAGCATATATTGCTTTAGTCTTTGAACATAGTTACGGTGTGTGCCTATTTCAACATCTTGGTCATCTCAGGGTCAGTCCTTTTTCTAAATTTCTTCTTTTTCTTCATAAGCCTAGTGATTTTGAACTGTCTCCTGAATATTGTGATATATTTTAGAGACTCAGGGTTCTGTTTCTGAAGAGTACTGATATTTTGCTTTATTAAGTGATTAACATAACTGAACCTGTGCCTCTCCTGAACTTGGCCACAGAAGAAATCTGTTTAGTTCATTTAATTTTAGCTGGGCTGCCTGGTTTCTGCCTCATACATGTGAGATCAGGGGTTACTCAGAAATTTGGATAGAGTTACACATAGAATTTTGGACTTCCACTCCAAATCTCTTTTCTAAGATGTCCTTCCTCATTTTCCTGTTGCTGTAGTTGCTTGAACTCTATCCATTGTTCTAAATCATTTTGTTTGGCTTGGACGTGGATCTAATCCTAGTTGAAAAGCTATAACAGCTTCACTCCCCCAGTGCCTTGTAATAACTTTTAATAGCTGGTAAGGTGTAGTAGCTATCTTTTCTTATTTCCAAAACTTTGACAGTTTTTCCACATTTATTATTTTATAACATTTTCAATCATTTTGTCCAATTTAAACATATTAGGTTCAGATAAAAATTGCTTTAAATAAGTATTATTTGAAGAAAAAGTGATATATATATGTGTTCCATATAAGAACATGGTCTCTCTTTTCATTTATTTAGCTTTTATGTGTTCAACATATTTATGTTAATTTCTTTTTCTTTTTTCTTCATATAAGTTTTATATCTTATGTGTTAAATTTATTCTTATTTTCATATTTTTAAGTTTTATTGCAAATGGGTTATTTTTCAATACCATTTTCAACTGACTTTTGCTGAAAAACAGCTTACCTTTGCATATTTACTTTATATACAAACACATTACCAATTCAATTATTAATTCTAATGTTTTTAATAGAATCTCTTGGGGTTACTAGGTATACAAAATGATACGATAATATCATTAAATATTGAAGAGTAGTTTAAAATATTTTTACCCTTCTTTTTATACATTTTTACTGTTTTGTTGCCCTATCTTGTTATAATATTAGCTAAAGTCTACCTAATATGTTGAATAATATTTGAATAACAAATATTATTATTATTATTGGTAAAATATGAATTTTTACAAACTTTTGTAAAATATTTGACAATATTTAACAATAATTTTTTAAACATGCATATCTTTGACCCAGTCATTTCACCTTTGAAAATCTTTCTTGGAGATTTAAATAAGTATACTAGCACTTAGGGTCATATATTCAGGTGTGTTTATTTCTGTATTATTTTTAATGCCAAAAGACCCACTGAGAATAATTTAAATGTCCATAAATATGGGAACAGTTGAATAAACTGTGATGTAGCCATAATATGAAATAATATACAGTCATTAAAACTGATTAGATCTGTGCTTGTTCATTTCAAGTGATGTGAATTTTATATGATAAAGCAACAAGTGGCAGAACTTTGTGTATATTTTTACCCGTGTTTGTAGGCAAATAAAAATATAAGCGTATATTTTCAAGTGTTTACATGTATAGAAAGAAATATGTGGAATAATTTATACCAAATTAAGTGTTAAATGTTACATTTGAGAGGATATGGAATTGAAGCAGAGGGGAGGGAAATTATTTTTTTCTTTATGTGCCACTGCACTATTTGATCTAAATGCATTATTTTGGTAGCTCAAGTGTCAATAAAACAAGTATAAACCTAAGAACCTCATTATAAACATAAAAATTCTATAAGTAAAATCAAATTATGAGATTACATTCCTTCTTTTATTTTCATAGTTCCCTTTCTTTGGCTTTTATAGATATGAGTTTCTAAGTTAATTTCTTATAAACCACAAATTAGCCAATTTATATGTCAATTTATATGAATTATATGAATTGTTAAGAATAACAATGAATCTGCAGAAGACCATGTTACTGAACAATAGAGTGCGCTGGGAAATATTGAAAATTCACATACTCATACTTAAAAGTAAACTGCATTTTTTTTATTTTTAGCTTTTGAGTGATTAGCTTCTGGTAACTTCCCAATATCATTTTAATATTTGTCCACAGTTTTTGTGCAAAACATTTACAATAGCTTTTGATTCAATGCAAGATTGATTTTGAAACCTTTTTTGCAAATGCACAAATGTTCATTACACTTGACTGTTAATTTTGAATATTGTCCAGAGAACACTGGCCTTCTGGTTGCCTTTGCAATTAACCTTTAGTCTACTGACAATAGCACTTTTAATTATTATGCTCCATATTTATGAAATAGACTATCTCCTCTGAAATAATAGGTTATTGATTTGAATAGTCATTTTAAATGCAATTGAAAATCCAATCATTTTTTGTAAAGCTACTGAATATTCATTTATTATACTTTTGTGTTCCATCAATACAGACATTGCTTCACTCTAGAAGAGTTTGACAGTATTTTATTCAGTATCCATTAGACAACAAACACTTGAGCCTACTGTTTTGTTATTTCAACAGGAGTTAAGAATACCTTCCTGGAATACTTTATGCAAACAGTTGATGTGCCTCTTGGTGTAATTCATCAAATTATATTTGAGAATGACATTTAGTGGCAGAATATATGTCTACTTAATGACCTGAACTCTCCATACTCAGTTTGATTCAGTAGTTAGAGGATGAGACATTGGGTTATTAGAATTATTTCATGTGCTGTATTAAAGATATTATACTTGGGTAATTTAGGGAGTGGCTACTTGAAGATAAATGCTTTCTTTTATATTTCCTCTGTTTGTTTTGGAATTTTTAAAGTAAGCCCTATGTTCACATTTTACTTAAAAAGATATATGCTTGAATTCAGTTACTGCTTTAAGAAATTAAAGTTTCCAATGTATCCTTTTAGGTAATTGATATCACTGGATTACATTTTTTTGAGAGCTTACTATGTGCTAGAATATGTGTTAAATTTATGTAGATTGCTTAATTTAATTATAATTTAAATATGTTAATTATATTTAAATGAAAATATCCAGTGTTTTTCCACCTCAAAATTTAAGGAACATACAGTAAAACTAAAAGAAAACTCTTGTTATTAAAGGCAAGTATTATTTTACTTTAAAGAGTAGGAAACAAAATACATTTATAGTGTTTTATGACAGGGGAGCTGACACAGATTAAATTTCTTCCTGCCTGTATATTGAAGTCCAGAACATATGACACTTCTCATTCATCTAGTCATCCATTTCTTTATTTATTCAATAAGTATTTATTGTCTACCTATTATGGCATTCACAGGCACTGCTTAAATGAAGATGAATTTCAGTCCATGATCTGAAGGAACTTATATCCAGTAATGTAAACAAAAACATCATTACAATTTATTTTGAGAAACAACATGACCATAATATGTGTAATGGTCGCAAAGGAAGAAATAACAATATAGAATGACCATGTGTGATTATGGCTACTTGAATGAATGATTCCTAGGTAAAGGAAAGGGCAAAAAGGACTCTAGATACATGCAATGGTGGGTGCAAGGACATTGAAATATGAGAAAGCATAGAGAATTTCAAGCAGTCAAATATGACAGAAGAATCAGGTTCAAGGTCAGGAGTGGCAGGCAAGGGATTACTCTAAATAATAATGAGTGAGGTCCAGAAATGTTCTGTTTGTCAAATCTAGAAATTTATCTTGTAGTAATTAAGGAGATTACATGTTTTATAGTAGTTAAATGGCTAAGATTTGAATTTGAGATAACTCTGAAAGTTTAATATGTATTAAAGAGGACAGAGAAGAGAAGCAAAGGAAAAAATAGGACAAACTTTTAGACACCCAAGTGAGACATAATGAGTACTTCTATGAAAGCAGTCTTAATTCACAGAAAGAGATGGGATAAAGAGATTTGGGGAGGTAGTATTAACAGAGTTTGGTCATGAAATGGATAGAAAAAAAAGTGGAGTACAAGTATGAACTAGAGGGCAAAGTCTAAGTAAGATGATTCTAGGTTTCTAGACGGATGTAATTGTGCCATGCTATAGAATGGCGGGTGTTAGTATCCCATAAATGATGTAAGAAATCCAAGAAACAGTGAGGGGGGTGAAATGAGTTCAGATTTGGATATTCTTAATTTGACAGGTCGATATGAAATAAAACAGATACATAGGAAGACAGGGATTTTATCTTGTAACTGAAGGTACATGTGAGGGTGGTGTCTAGATTTGGAAGTCAATGAAATATAGATGATTATTGGTAGATGTATGTGTGATCAATTAGTTAGAATATAGAGCAGAGAAATAATAAAAAATATAATTGTAGCTTTTATTAGACAGGTACACAAAATGGAACCAGTGGTTGGGAATTTGCTTCATAAAGGGATGGTGAGATCCATGAGCAAGCTTTGTCCTGGGAATCAGTGGAAAAGAGAGTTTCAGATGAGAGTCAAGGAAGCAGAGTTGATGAGAACATGAGCCCTAGTGACAAACTGCCTGGATTCAAGACCTGGCTCCAATTACAATCCTCTAACAGTGTTAGCTTGGGCACAATGTCATGGAAAGTGATTTTATCTGAGTCTCATTTCCCTCAGCTGTAAAACTGGAATAATAAGAGGTTGGTACCCCTTATAGTTACTTTAAGAACTGATAAAGCACAATCCCTGATACATGGTAAGCAGTCAACAAATTTTTTTCAATATTATGATAGGAATAGCTGATCAGTTATTCCAGTATTTGATGCAAGTGAGAGAAGCCTTCATCTGATTTTGCATGAAAATGGAGATAGGTGGTTATTTTACTATACTTTTATCTCACTGACAAAACTAATAATATTAACTGAAATTTAAAATGTACAACATAAAAATATACTTTTATTTATTTATTTATTCATTTATTTAATTTAGGGCAGTAGAGGCTAGTTTGGCTCACTCTAGCTAGTCAAATAGATATAAAATGTCCCTTGCTTATGTGAAGATGTAGGCACTTAGAGAGAAATCACTAGTGTCAGAATAGAGGAAATTGTCTATTTGAATAAGTGTCTCAAACCATTTAAGGGCCAGCATAAATATGTTGCTATAGTTTCATGTGATATCAGTTCACAGTGCATTTCATGATGCTCTGAAGAGAATATAAGGCAATGTCCAGATAATTCTGATAATTCTGCTGTAGTTCCCTATTACTTCTTTTGCTACTTTCCTCTGGAATTTAAGTTGTACAAGGCATATAGAAAAACCTTGTTTTATTACTTGACTGTCTTGTAAAGGTGATTGCTACTATAAGCACTGTCCAGGGCTTATTTTCTTCTGTCCAGGTTTAAAGGAAAAGGGGAAGTAGAGGGGGCAGTTGCATTGCTAAGACCATCCCAGATGGAATTATGTCTAGACAGCATTTAATATCTTTGAGGAAGTTTCAGTGCACATAGATTATCCTCAAGAAGTTAAAATTTAATAAAATTCAAAAAATAGAAAATACATACTCTGAACTGGTAATTATTACATAAGCATCTTTTGTAATGGTAATTATAAGCGTGTTTTACAAACCTGATAAGACAGCATTCAGAAACCACTGGTACTTATTTGTCTACTCTGTGTATCAGAATTTTGAAGGTTAGAGTAAACTGGTGGTCTTCAGGTCAGATAGCTCCAAAAAACCACACGTTTAATTCAAGACATTTCAAGTTAACAAAAGGATTAATGACATGACTAAATCAACTGTATGGGATGAGAATAGTATGCCATTCATATAACATAATTATTTGTCTGACAAATTATAAATGGTATACATGACATTCTTATGTTGATTTCCAATTTCTTCTTACTTTATACATGCTGAAATACCTAATAAACATGGTAATACATGATAAAAACATGGTCTTTCTTCTCCTCTTGTCAATCTGCATTTCCCTCATCGTGCAGGTTTTGGGTGATAAAATTTTTTGTAGCCTATCATACTCTGTGGTAAAACAGTGCCTTTGTCGTTTAGTAATTTAAGAGCACTGGCTTTGGTGTTCATTTTCCTAGCACTGACTCTACCACTTACAGGTTTGGTGATCTTGGACAAGTTACCCACCCATTGTAAGCCTTGGTTTCTGCAAGAATGGACAGTAGAATTGGCTTAAATGTTTGAGGACTGAATGAAATAATGTCTGTGAATTGCCTACCACATCTGATGTATTATAAATGTTTTATCATTAGTATTATCATCAGCAACTTGATCATTTTCTCAATTGCACAGCACTCTTAATCTCTGTTTCAGTGCATGCTCAATGTTCAGATTTTTATATGACAAAGTCTTAATTCTATTAAGGCTTAGGGTTACTTCTTCTAATAATGCTTTCTCAAAATGCCTAATGCCTACTGTTATTTATCAATGAATTCTTTCCGAATTACAGCCCAGCCATTTAGCTACTTATCTCTTTTTCCTGATCATTCTTTGAATGTTTCCTCTTTGCCAGTTTCCTCAGTGCTATGTTCCCTCTGCAGTGGTTCCCTGTTAGACTTTTCTTTTGGACAGAAAGGGTAACTTTTAGCCAGTACCTGTTCTTAAAGTTAATTCTCTCATGTTGGAGAACCCTGGCTGTCTTTGTACTCCCTGTGTTTCAGCAACACAAAGTTTTACTGTTTAATCATTTCATATTTATAATAAAATAGTCTGCATATACATATCATGTAAAATATTTTTTCAACTATGTTTTCTTCATTTTAAGATTTTAATGCTTTTTATTTTTCAGAAACAAAGTAGGAGAAGGAAGATGCAGAGACCAAGGGAGGAGCTCACAGTGAGTAAAAAGCATTATTTTCTCTCTTTGTCATCAGTATTACTTTAGTGGAACAGTGGAAATTTTTTTTTTTTTTTTTGATTCTGGATTTTTCTGGCAATAATACTGCTTTAGACTCCCTAGAGGGAGAGGGCCATTTTATAAGGATGATGCTTTAACTATAGCAAAGGAATAACTAGAGAGTCACTCTAGACATGATTGATGATGGTCTTTCAAGGAGGAACCCAAATTATCAGCGAGAAAGACAAAAGGTATGACTTTTCTATTGCTGCTCTAGCTGGATCAGCAAATTACTTGACAGGATGTGTCATTATAACTTGTTGATTCTCGTGCAGAAAGAAGACTAGTTCTGGCTGTTACACATAAAGTAAGTAAAATGGACATGTGCAAATTTGTAAAGCTAAACAGGATTTTCTTTTAATTGGGAAATGGAGGTTAAATTGAAGGTTGAATGGTCAACTTGTTCAGTATTAATAAATTAATCGCATTTGCTTGAGTGGATATAGGTTGGGTTTCACTTGATACTAGTCTGTGCTTACACCACTTCTTTAATAACATCATGACATTTCTTATATTTCCCTTGGACAGTATGAGCACTGAAAAAAATTGTAATCAAATATAAGTTTTTATAGATGCTTCTAAAAATACACTTTCCTTCAGAAATGTTCTCATTTAGTGATTCTTAAGTATGAAAATGGGTTATTGCAGTCAGAAAGAATATACCTCAAAAATTTATACAGACAATATACCTCATTCAATTGCTTATATATTTAATGCGAATTTTTTTCTATTGACACTGTAGTACTATATACCAGCAATCCAAGGCCTGCTAGTAATAAATTCATTTTCATGTTTATGAAACAGTAGTCACTTGGACCTGTCTTCTATTAGTTGTTAATTAATATAAGTACACCTTCATTCTTTGCCCTTTTCATAGTCAGTGTGTAACATTTTGCAAAGGAGATAATGTTTTGAGCAAATTACGTTGTCTCAACAGAAGCTACCTGGAAAAAATTGTCAGTAAGATTAACCAATAAAAGCAATGCTGTATGTAAAAGTTTTATATCTAACTCATGTCCTAATTGTATGTATAGTTTTATTTTTAACTGTAAGAATTTTCTCACACACATATTGCCTTGAACCTGTAATAGAATATCAACAGGGTATTTATTTGTTAATGAACATTTTCATAATTCCTACGATGTTCTAGATACTAGCCTTTATAAATCTTTTAAAATATTTGTTAAAATACAAACATTAACTCTTTTAATCAAAATAGCAACCGTAAGAGGCAGTAAGTCTTAATTTACAGTTGAGGAAACTGAGGGACACAGAGGGGAAATAATTACCTAAGATCATACACCTAGTGAGTAGTAGATCCAGGAATCAAAGCCTGTCAGCTTGGCTACAGACTCTGTTCTTAACCACTATGCTGCACTGCTACTATATCACACTAGGCTGACACCAATTTTTGGAAAACAGACTAGAAATTTGGTGTATCAATCTTGCATTCAGGTGTTTCTTTGTTGAGATACTTGTTGTCAGTTCTCTGAATTGATGGGGAAAGCAGGGTGTAATTCTCTCAAAATTATCATCAAACATTGGAGGTTTATGTTCCACAGAAAAAGAGAGGCTGAATTTGTGACTTCTGTATTCCTGTATTAACCAGCAGGGCACTTTCATCAATTTCAGTCATGCATGACTCTCAATTTCTGAAATGAAATGGTTTTTCCTGTGTTCTGTTTGTTCATTCTGAATTCATGATAGGGCCTTGGATTATTATGAGAAAAACACCCCGAATCTGAAGCTGTGTTTTACACACTGATTGACTGTGCACTTGAAATCTCCTGACTAAGGATTTATAACTTTTTATTGTTGGATTCAGTGATATCCACTAATGGTCTTCTTTGCTTCAGAAACTACACAGCACCCTTCCAGACTCTCCAGTGACCTCCTTCTCAGGACTTGTTCTGTACAGACCAAATCTAATCTTCCCAATGACCTTGTGTCCAGACTTTTGCTGAGTGATTGAAAAATGTCTTTAGATACAGATTATTAATTGAGGATACAGATTATTAATTGAGAGTAATGGCTCTTTTTTAACATATATATGTGACAATTTCTTAAACTAAAAGAGCAAATGATGCAGCAGGGTCAGGGAGAGAGATAACTGCAAAAATGTAGAACAGTGATTATCAAAATTTTCAGTAAATCAGAATCACTAGGAGGATTTATTTTTTTAAAATTTTATTTATTTATTTATTTATGGCTGTGTTGGGTCTTCGTTTCTGTGTGAGGGCTTTCTCTAGTTGCGGCAAGTGGGGGCCACTCTTCATCGCGGTGCGCGGGCCTCTCACTATCGCGGCCTCTCTTGTTGCGGAGCACAGGCTCCAGACGCGCAGGCTCAGCAATTGTGGCTCACGGGCCTAGTTGCTCCGCGGCATGTGGGATCTTCCCAGACGAGGGCTCAAACCCGTGTCTCCTGCATTGGCAGGCAGATTCTCAACCACCGCGCCACCAGGGAAGCCCCTAGGAGGATTTGTTAAAATACAGATTGCTTGTTCCCCCAAATTGATTTCTATCAAGTTGCCAGGTTATGCTTATATTAATGGTTTGGGGAACTGCACATTGAGAGCCCCTGATCTAGAGCTTCATACATTAACAGGACAAAAAACAAGGCCTGCACCTCCCTCTTACTGTTTTCTTGTAATTCAAAAGGATTAAAAGTTGTATAGCATCTCCCTTCTATTTTGTGTAGCAAAGGCAAAATTCAAACTTCTCCAAGTGAGTTCTTGTCTGCTACTTATCTATCATTTTTAGCCACGGATGTTTATTAAAATGAGAAGAAAATTAAGCTTTTGGGTGTGGGCAGAAGTGAGTCAGAGGTGAAACAGTGGATAATGATATGTCTTACAGGTCTTTAGAAGTTCACTGAATTAAAATGTACTCAATAAGTAAGAGGTTTGCAAGAAGTGGAAAACATGACTTCTTAAGACTGTTGTGTCAGTATAATTTTCTGTAAGATATGGTATAGTAAAAGCTAGGAAATACGCATATGGATCCAAAATGAAATTTTGAGAAAAATAAAATAGGGATGATGATAATATTTGGATTAAAGAATTTAAAATGCTTTTTCTTCTTGTATAAGGATTTTGCCATATTTTCTATATTGAACAGCAGCACGGGAAGTAAAGGATCAGTTTGCCCTCTATTGTCTGCAAGAGCCTTTTGTTATCAAATTTTGTCAAATTTTAATTTGAATTCATATCATTCGTTCAATGAATACTTTTGAACATCTGCTCTGTCACACACCATGGTAGAATCTGGGCCAATATTCTCACTATTTGTAATCAAACTCTTGTATATCCAGCACCTGGAACAGTGTCTGAACCGTGATAGATACTCAATAAATATTTTTGAATGAAGTTAAAAAGAAATGAATGGAACCAACCATTTAAAGGAATACCTGGTCAATTTCTTAAAGGCAGCATATTGAAAAGAAATAATCCTAAAACTATTATTTTTTTCCTGGGTGCAAACATACTGGAGCAGCATGCTGCTGTACTGTCTGGCAGGATAAATAGCCCTCATCACTGGCACATTTTACAGTTAGGCCATTCCAAAGAGATGCCACTCAGATACCTCACTCCCAATGTCTATGTGAATCCACAAAGTTCTGATGGCAGATTCCTAAGCAGGAACTACATTCCTGCTTCTGTGTCAAGGCAGTTGCTTATGTACCATTTCAAATTGGAAGCTAATCTTTTCAAAATGTCAACACACTTATTTTACCATCTTTATAATCAACAGCAATTTACATTTATTCAATAGCTTCACAGTTTGAGTACTGTGTAAAATTCTGTTATTCTCTGAGAACCTATGTTCCAAGGAAGATCCAGGTACCTCATATTTAAGGTAGTTACAGACAACTGGCAAATATACCTGCACAAACATTACAGTCTGTCTTTCAGCATGCTTCTTACCTGGGGATAGAAGAATTCTGTTATTTTTGTTGATAAGTGAGTCTTTCAAAATGACTGCCTACCCATAAGTTAATTACAAGCATATGGAGAATTGACATTGATTGAAACTGGTGTGTATGTCTTCCTAAATCCATATTCTTAACATGGAAGGCCCCCTGCCAAGATTATTGCAAGAAAGTTAGAGGAAAATTTCTAGAAAACTTTACAGGACATGGTCATGTAATTCAATTAATGTCCCTGAATTATGCTAGCTTGGACATTTCACTCATAATTGTATAAATGTTGGAAAGTTAAATTACATCAGGTTGCTCAGGCAACAAGTCATTAAGTAAGACATTAGTGGCTTAAAACAAATAAATATCTCAGTTTCCTAAAGTGTTCAGTTTTATAGAAGTTAGGCACCACAAGTCTTTGTACCACTAAAAGCCATAAAATAAATAATAATATATGAAGATCATCCTCAACACATATGTTCAGAAATTTTAAGACATGTTCTAAGAACGGAATTTCAATTATATTCTTGTTTTTTATGTCCATTGAAAGGAAACCTGGAATTTTATGTTACCTTGATTTGAGGATAAGGTTCACTGAGCAATGTGGGAAGGGCCATGTAATTTTGCCTCAAGACCCTAAGGCAAAATTAGATTAGATTCATAATAGGCAGATCTCATAGCCAAGTTGGTTTATTATTACACTCTATATTTGCTCACCCCAAACACCTTTTTTGGTCCTAAGGGAAGTGCAAATTGTAAATAAAAAGCAAAGCAATATGTTTGCCAGTGTTGGGTGTCCTCTGATTTCTAAAGTCCATGATAGCACAGCCTTTGGCTTTATCAGACTGGTTACTCCACCTCCAGCAGAGGAAAAATAGCCATGGTACCAAAATAACCATACCATGAGGGAGTCTTTTCTACAACCTGCCATACTATCTCACACATTTAAGGAAGTCAATGACACCAATTTTACAGACCTTTTAGAAAACTGACATAGTTATTTAGCAGAGATAGCTGATTTTTTTTATCTCCTTTTCCCTTCGATTTTGATATGCCAATTAAAAAAAAAAAAACTACTTAGGTTATCACACATTCTATAAGTCAGTCTACAAAATATATAATCACTTTCACTTTTCCAGAAAGAATAATATACAAGAGGTGTCCTTTAACCATTTTGAAAGCTAATTAACAAAAAAAAGAATAATTTGGTTATTTGCACATTTTGCATAAACTGAAAAAAGGGAATTGAAATTATGAAATAATATCCGGCCTAGGAGAATACCAGTCTGGTTCCTAAGAGCAGATGTTGCTATAGATTTAACCACACCCTCATATTTCCAAGGGATCTGCAATTAATAATCTCTAAGACTTTATTTGATTGTTTTACAATCATCGATTGTGTACGGTAAAATGTATTGTAATTAGTTAGGGATTTTTAACTGGAAATATTGTTCCCATTTCAAGTTTAGCTCCAATGGCTTCTATATTTTAAAAATCAACTTCCCTAATCTCCCAGATCTTTTGCCTTTAGTTGATTTAATTATTTAAAGTTTAGTGTCGATACCTAGGGAGTGTTCTAAGTTATTCTTACTTGATTCTTATATAGACTGATGATTCTAATTGCTTATTCTTATATATATACTTATTATCTAGTTATTACAATGTTATAAGAATATAAAAGAATGGTTGATCTATTTACCCATACACATCTGCCTCATCTGTTTTTCTACCTATTTAATTAAAACACATGGGACTAGACCGTTAGACTGTATTAAAGTTAGCCTCCCCCTTGTATTTACTATGATCAGTTCTTAGAATGACTATTTTGACTCCATAGAAAGTAATCGGTTTTCCTTCCTCCCAATGCATGGCATAAATGTTACAGATGCTCTAGAGTCCCATTGACCTTATGGGTTGAGATAGAAGGAAATATGTTAAAAATATGTTTATTATTATTCTCTGAGAAGCTGCCTTGAGGAAGATTGACAGAGACAGATAGACACACATGCACAGATTATGCGTGTGTGTGTGTGTGTGTGTGTGTGTGTGTGTGTGTGTGTGTGATGGGGGGAGGGAGGAGAGAGAGAAGGAGAGAGAGAGAGATTGAGACTAGAAGACTATAGGAAACCGAAAGGATCTCCTCCTCCCCATTTTAGATAAAACTGTCCCTAAGCTTTTTATTTAAAACACGGTGGTCTCATATACTTTAAAACTGACACCAGATTAAAACCTACTTTAGGTGTTAGATCTATTCAGTTTATAAATTGATAAAGTGGCACACAAGAAAAACTGTTTCAGGCTCACAGAGGAAATTGCAACATGTATCAGTTTTTATCTGATTGTCAGAAGGTATCAGGATTCCCTGCCCCTTGAGTTAAACACAGAGGAATTTTAGAATGTTGGGTGACGGCTCTTTTCCAGTCACAACTCCTTAGAAAGGTACAGAACAAGACTTTGATTTTACTCGATTTGTTTTTGCTGTTTCAAAAGTGAATACATGAATAGAAATACTTCTCTGTAAAAGTAATATAAGGTTGCATAAAAGCAGTGCATTTGAGCTAGAGAGCCCTGTGGGCTATTTCTTGTAATACATACATCTGTATATCTATCTGTGAAACACATGGCATTTCCTAGCAACTACTAACTTCAGGACAATACTGCCATCAGTTTGGGCTCACCATGAAAATCTGAAACTTGAAGAAAAACACAAGGTCACTTTTCAGTTGATCTTTACTAAAATATTCCCTTTCCTTTTTAACCTACATCAAGAGATATCATATGGATGATTTTTAAGATAAGAATTCCTCCTTTAGAAAAGACATAAAAAGCAAGTTGGAAAGTTGCTGTTCTTGTGCTCACCTCATTGCCAGAAGTCTTACTGAGACGGTGTTTGAGGACATGATGTATTCCTTTTGCGTGCACTAAAAATGCTCTGGCAGCCTAGCTTTCACCTGAATGCGGACTATGGGGGCCATGCCCTTTAACATTAATATATCGTTAATGCTCAATGATAATGGCATGCACAGTGCTGAAAAATGATTGGAAAATGAAACTATCCAAAACATTTGCCCTATAATTAAACAGGACATTGTGCCCCAAATAATACATGCTGGTAAACATTAATATCATGCTCTTGTTAGGCTTAAATACTATGTTATGACTAGATTCATTGTCTCATAAATGACATTGTTGGCTAATAGTCAAATAAAATGCTTGAAAACTTTAAGACAATCAGAAGAACACCCAACATTTATATGGTAATTGACCATTATATGGTTATAAGAACAGTGACAAAAAAAGAGCAGAGACTATTTTTCAATCGGGAAATTATTCTAATCTCCAGTTTGAACTTCGGGCTTAAATTTTAAAATGATTCTTCTTGTTATATATGTACCCCAAACATCCCCAGCTGAGTACTGAATGTAAATACCCAAAACAAAACACCCTATAACATAGAGAATTTCTCAGGCACAAAGGAATGAATGATTTCAGGTACATTGTGCTACCAAACTCTGTCAACTGTATTTCCTCACACAGGGAATTAAATTTGAAAGAGGTGAAGAATAATAGTGAAAGCTGGAGAAAGCTATGAAAAATTGTTCTATGTTTTCAATTTCATCTTGTTCTTCACTCTTGGACTTTAAAGTGATTTTTCCGTCTGTTAAAAAAACCCTCAGGTTCACATTTCCTGATGCCCAGTTGAATTTTAGGGGCTGCTTTTCCAAATTCCAACCACCAAAAGCAGATCAGAACATTAGACTTTATCAAAATCAAATAAATATTTGATATTAAAAGTGATTTACATGGAAAATTACATATTTTTCATAATCTTAGAATCTATAGATTATAAAAATATAGTATTTTATTGTTTTTAAAATGAAACTCCACATTGTTTTTACCTGGAGACACTTTTTTAAGCAACTTTCAAATATGCAGTACAGTATTATTAATTAGTCACTATTCTAGTTAAATAGCTCAATAGTGAGGAAACTTTTAAAATACGTTCTGTGTTCCCTGATGTTGTGGTAGGGGCACATCATTTATATGCTCCTGATATGGTCCTCTTGCTTTGCTTCTGCTGTAGTTATGCAACAAGAAATCAGAGAGGAGGGTTCAGATTGTCATCACAATTTGCATTAATGAAACAGATGTGTTGAATGACATTGCTTGACATTGGTGTTTAAGTCACTGTTTATCAGTGAAGACACAAGGTGTAGCCAGGTATGGTAAACAGTGATTGCTCTCAAGGGAAAAAATAACTGTCAATGAAGTTGAATGGAACAGTGGGAACACAGAAAGGACCAAGATTCTATGGCAATAATGCCGAATAAAATAGAGAATAACCAAAGCAAAGCCAAAATAAGCGGCCGTTATATCTATGTGTATACATAAACATTTATAATTGTATATGGTACCCCATTAGGGGAATAGTTTTATTTACATCTATGAAATCTAGCTATAAAATGACATTGATTAGAAAGCATTTCATAAGAGAATGCTAAAGTCTTTTTTTCTGATCTTATCTGTTGCAATCTTTTTGAACAACATTCCAAATATCAAATACCACTGTGATGTTTCAATAATGGCATGCAATTATATTTAAGCCTCAAGGCACAACGAAAGTGCTAGATGGTTTAATCAAGTAGACAGTATTAGAGCATGTTTCCAAGCAATGTCTCCCTTTGAAATCTCTTATGCTTGCACAGATACCTACTGTGGTGTTGATCTGACTGTTGTCCATCTCTGAAAAGCCCAGTGATTTTCCCAGAATGATCTTATTTAGGTTGACACTCTTTGGAGGCTGATTCTGTTCTCAGCAGGATGTTGTCAGGAATGTCTACACAAGCAAGCCTATTATGTGACCTTCTCTGGCAAGTTTTTTTTACATTAACTTTACTTGCTTGATTAAAATAAAAATTAATTTATGCTTTTAATTCCTAAGCCTCTGCTAATTAGCAGCCTACCTAGCTCTAGAAATGGTAGACATGCACTCTCATCTCAAGGTCTCGTGTAAGCCTAGGGAACTGCAAAAGAAGAAACCATTACTGTTTGATGATAATCATTTTTTATCTAAGTGGTATATTTGTGATATTCTTCTCATTAATGGAGAATTGTTTTTGAAGGTTTAAACACTTTTAGGATTGATATAGTAAGTCAGAATATATCAGTATACTCCTAAAATATATGAAAATTTTATGAAAAACATATATTGGAACTAAATTAATGGAACTATATTGGAACTAAAACAACTTCAATAGTCATATAATGGCTGAATGGTAATTCTAATTTGAGCATTACTCAGCATTTGATTGAATATGTCTATAGATATGACAAGATTACAATACAATATTTTCTATTTACTAAATTTTCAATGATATTTATAAGTTTTTACAACATACATCATCATAATAAAATTAATGAAGAGGATGAAAAATAGAAAAGTTTTTAAAGAAGAAAACATTTGAAATTATATGGTTATTCTAACACTTTATCCCATGCACTTTTATGGGAATCAGCATGCAGCCTGTAATTACATACCCTTAAAATCAAGTATAACAAGAAATAATTGCCACACAAGGTCATTTCTTGTCATAAATAAGGCTGAGAAAGAAGTAAGAACATATTACCCTTGAAGTTTATAGAGAGTAGTCAAAAAACAGGATTCAAATACATATAAAGAGCACAATGAATTCATTAGTAGTTGCCAAAAAGTGGTGTGAGTTTTATTCAAATTCATTTTTCTTTGTTTTGTTATGAAGTATTATCAAGCAACTAATCAAGAATCAAACCGCTTTTAGTAATTGCCATCTTGATAATTTCTGTGTAATGCTGGTGGGTCAGCTAATTCTAAGTCATAGTAATCTTAGCAATCGATAATAGTACGTTACTATTACTTCATTTACTCAAGACTATAAGTGGTTGATTTAGTATAATAAAAAGTCTGTGCACTAAGAATCAAGGTAACGGCATTGGGTTGTACTGTTGTTACCTGGAAGATTCCCTGATACCCAACATAGTAAAAATATCCATATCTTCTTGATCTTCAAAACATATGACTTTTGCAGAAAAGTGATATTAGAAGACTAAGACAATCTCTAGAACTCAATTGCAACCTCTACTTTGGTCAGAATTATATTTTATTTTACAAACAGGGAAAATAAAGTTATTACAGGAAGGTGTGTAAATACAAATTGATTAATATGAGAATAGCTTTTCAAACTTCTGCTTCATTTTGGCTCGGAGATCAGTGCTGTGCTGGCTTGACTGTGGTTTCCAGTTTTTCTTCTGACTTGTATTAGGTGACTTGTATTTGTTGAATAAATAATATGCAAATAAAGAATATTTTAAAAGTTGAATAAATTACTAAAGCTTCCACTCCCTTTACATGTTAACTCTGTGCTAATTCTTTGGTGAACCTTAACGTTTTTGAACACCATATTATGATACAATTCTTTTTATTTTCAGACCTCACTATCTAAAATGTAGGATTTTTTGACCTTTACAAATAACTGAATTGATGTTGCTATTGCCTTCATTATATCACCCTGATCTAACCATTGTCTCCTGTCTCTGCAGCCACAAGTTTCGTCCTAACCCTTGTAATCTGTTACTACAAATGTAACAATGACATTACAGATCTTTGTTTTTGGTCATCCTATTATATACATTATATATTTTTGTCCCAGATTGCTATAATAACTTCCTCTGCAGCTTTGTTCCCTCTCTTCAAAACTATGAGCTGATTCCTAAAATAGTTCTACCTAATAAAAAACTTTGATTCCTTTCAGGTTGGCCTTTAGTCTCAAGGATTATATTTATGTTGTTCTTGCAAACAACTTCATTAGGATCAGATTGTATATGAATACTTGGCTAGGCCTAAGTGGTCTTTCAAGTCATTAGGAACAAAACAATTTGCAAAATAGAACTCTTTCATTATCCAAAGCATTATTTATCTACTGGACCCATTCTACAACCTGTAGGTCATTACTCATTATTTTTCTAAATACAAATCCATTACAGTCTGCCCAACCTTCATCTGCAACCTTGTATTTTCTTTCATATAAACCTTTACTTACAGTCTTTCGTTCTTTAAGTAGTATTCAAACACTTTCCCCCTTTGAAGCATAATGAAACCAGCCATCTTCTCTAAATGATCTTAAGTTTCCTTTCAGCTCTAGTTCTCTTAATTTTACTTAAGTTATGTTTCCTAGTTTTCACTCATACATATCTGCATATTAATTGATATTTTATTTTAAATGTCCCTGAAAGCAGAAAGAGGGAAATGAGCCAATGAAAAGGGACTTACATATTTATAATACTGTAAGCATATTGTGATTTATTTATTGTATTATTTGGTCTTAGTTCCAGTTTCTGGTACAGAGCTCCTAAAACCATTGAAATGTCCAGTGAGGAGAGTGATAAAGGTGTCTTTTGTTATGTTAATTAGGTGAATTTTGGAACCAATCTAAGCATGGGGGCTGGTTGCCAGTAGACCCAACCATGTGATCAGAGAGTATGAACTTTCAGTCTCACCCCCATACCTCCAGGGAGAGGAGAGGGGCTGGGTTGAGTTCAGTTACCAATGGGCATGATTTACTCAATCATTCCTACGTAATGAAGCCCCTGTAAAAACTCCAAGAAGACAGGGTTCGGAGAGCTTCTTGGTTGGTGCACACATGGAGATTCTGGGAGAGTGGCCTGTGCTTGAAGAGGGCATGGAAGCTCCTCCTTCTTTCCCCATGTTGCCCTATGCATCTCTTCCATCTGGCTGATCCTGAGTTGTAACCTTTTATGATAAACTAGTAATCTGGTAAGTAAAATGTTTCTGAGTTCTCTGAGTCACTCTAGCAAAGTAATCAAACCCAATTTGGAAACTCCGATCTATAGCTAATTGGTCAGAAGTAGAGGGGACAACCTGGACTTGTGATTGACATCTGAAGTGAGAGTGTGAGGGCAGTTTTGTGGGACTGAGCCTTAACCTGTGGAATCTGGTGGTATTTCCAGGTAGATAGTGTCAAAATTGGTGTGAGAAACCACCTCCCACCCCCCCACCCACTCACACACACTCTGAAGTTGGGTGTCAGAATCATTAGTTGGTGATCAGAAGTGGAATCAGAGTCAGAATCAGCAATATTTATTTCCTAACTCCCTAGATCTTGAAGATGAGTGTCTACTTTCATTCCTTTGGTTTAACAGTAAGCCAGTGGTTCTTAAACATTTGTTCTTCATAGAAATCCAGTCCTCCAAATAAGAGGCCTTATTTAAAATGTAGACTCTGTTCCGTCTTCAGAGATTACTGTCTGGGAATCTCCATATTTAATGTCACTGCAAGTACTCTAAGTTGAGAGATACACTCAAGACTGCTTGGTATCTGTTGGAAGAAATGAGACTCAAAAACAAAAGAAACAACTTGAAGTTTAATGTACATGAAGTGTTCAAAGGAACATGAACATATTATTTATTATGTATCAATATATGTCTGAGTGTATACATTTTGACTGCTCGTTTTGGTGCATGCTGAGTCAGTTTACTTGCCCCATTTCCCCTTATAAATTATATTTTCCTTAGAAATCGAGGATATTACTTAAACTCTGAAAAAATATCTCATAATGTCATGACATGTGTTATATACACAGTGGGCTTTAAGTGCTGTGATTATACTACTGACTTCTGTGTTTTGCTGAACGACTCTTATGCGCCAGACCTATTCAATGTACTTAAAAATATTTTCTCTAATTGACAAAAAACCCATGTTAGGTAAGTATAAATTCACTCCATTTTATAGATAAAGACATCAGAGCCCTTAGAAGTTTGTGAAGATATCTCAAGTAAACATATTTAGTAAGTGACTGAGCCAGAATTCAAATTTGGCTCCTCCTTTCATGGTTTTCTCCATAATGTCATGTAGTTGGTTGTATTTGATTGACTGCTATGTTACATAAATTATGAGTTTGCCTTAAGACTTTTTTAGTGATTGAGTTAAGTATTATGAAATCATTAAAGCAATTTATTTTATTTTTTAAAATATTTATTTATTTATTTATTTATTTACTTATTTATTGGCTGCTTCGGGTCTTAGTTGCAGTGAGCAGGATGTTTCGTTGCAGTGCGGAGGCTTCTTCTAGTTGTGGCGTGTGGGCTCTGTAGTTGCAGCACGCAGGCTTAGTTGCCCCACAGCATGTGGGATCTTAGTTCCCCTACCAGGGATCGAACTGGCATCCCCTGCATCACAAGATGGATTCTTTACCACTGCATCACCTGGGAAATCCCCATTAAAGCAATTTATTTTTGCTTTTAGAAAAATATAGACTTAAAAAAATAAACATTGCAAATCATACCCAAGAGAGTTTCAAATACCATGAATTTTGTTTTTGTGGTGATTAAACTTTAAGGTGGCCCCCATAATCCCAGCCTCTAGTGTTCATACTTTTGTTCATTACCTCCTCTTGAGTGTGAGTGGCACCTGTGATTGTAACCAATAGCATGCACTGATTATGGATAGATGATTACATAAGATTGTGGTGCCTATATTGCTGGAGTTTCTCTCTGTTGCTGGTTTTGAAAAAGCAACTTTCTGTACAACTGCAAGGAAATGAATTCTGCCAATAATCTGAGGAAGTTTGAGAGCAGATTCCTCCCCAGTCAAGCCTCTGATGAGAATCCAGCCATGAAAGGAACCTTAATTGCAGCCTTGTAAACCTTAAGCGGAAGACCCATTTAAGCTATACCTGGTCTCTTGACCCACAGAAACTGTGAGGTAATAAGTGTGTGTTGTTTAAATCCATTAAGTTTGTGGTAGTTTGTTATGCAGCAATGGAAAACTAATACAGTTTTGATTTGTTTTCATCCTTTGAATCTAATGATGAATTATCTAATCAGATATGGAGGTTTTCTGTTGCAAGCATATATACTGAGAAAGAAGTTTTTTCCTGTCTTAAAATCATTTTCTGAATGAATATTTCTATGTTTTATTTGGCTACCACTGGGTATTGTAAGCAATTAATTCTTTTGTAATTGTGTTTTTTTTACTCCCTATAAATCCCTCATTAATTGAATAGCCAAATATAGCTGTATGCCTCAGTGAGCCTATTTTACATTAGCATTTTATTATAAGTTTCCCTGCAGTGATTTTTTTTAATGATTTTTTAATATCTAGTAAAGGTGTTCATATTACATTTTTTTCTGTTATTTAAGCTGTCAAACATTTCCTCATGATCATTAAACTAAAGCTCAGGAGAGCTCTTGTTTATATGGCATTCAGTTTTATGATTACATTTTTCGAATGACTGAGAGAGAAGAGACTACCACCAATGATGCTCCTGACCTTTTCTAACCTTTCTCACATCCTCAAACATTTCTCCCAGTTCTCCCCAGTGGAATATGATATTTAATATCCAAATAAATTGTAGGTGGAACATGCATGTATCTGCTATACATAAATGCTACAAATTCTCACATAGGCAAGTTTTAGGCCTGGAAAGACTGCTGACTAAATTTAAGAAAAAAATTAAACTGCCTAGCACAGTAAGATAAGCAAAATAATCCTTCAGTGTGGTTTTTCCCCCGCCATCAATCGTTTTATGTTTTTGCTTTTGTTTTATATGCCCTCTTTACATAACCTCTAAGTCCTAGACTTCTCAGTTGTAAAGTGACTGCAACATTTATCCCCTACCCACATCGTGGGCAAAAATGGAAAACTGAGGTATTAAGGATTTTGATGTAAAGACTACAAATAAAATAGTCAAAGAAAAGTAATGAGAGTTTTGGCACTCTAAGAGTGGGAAGATCTTCTTAAGAATGTACACTCAGAAGACATACAAGAGATGTACTTATTTGATTACTTATTAAAAAAAAAAACAGCAAAGACTCGAAAAAGTCTGTAGACAAAGGAAAGCCAAATGGCAAAAGGTTAATGTCTTCAAAAAACAAAGAAGTTATATAAATTTATTGTTAAAGGTGCATATGCTTCAATAAAAACATAGAAAAGAAATATAAATAAATAATTCACAGAAGAGAAAAAGCATGTGAGCAATAAATATATAAAAACATGATCAACCTCAGTAGTGCTTGGGGAAATGCAAATTAAAATAAAAATGAGATAACATTATTTTATTTGTAAGATTAGAAAATTTAAAATATTTTAAAACATAAGTACTGAGGGACATAAGAAAAAGTAGTCTATTGTCAGTCAGAATAAAATGCTGTAATCTTTTGGGAAGACAATTTGGTGATATTTATTACATTTTTTTTTTTTTTTTTTTAGTCATTTTATTTTTATTTATTTATTTATGGCTGTGTTGGGTTTTCATTTCTGTGCGAGGGCTTTCTCTAGTTGTGGCAAGCGGGGGCCACTCTTCATCGCGGTGCGCAGGCCTCTCACTATCGTGGCCTCTCTTGTTGTGGAGCACAGGCTCCAGACGTGCAGGCTCAGTAATTGTGGCTCACGGGCCTAGTCGCTCCGCGGCATGTGGGATCTTCCCAGACCCGGGCCCGAACCCGTGTCCCCTGCATTGGCAGGCAGATTCTCAACTGCTGCGCCACCAGGGAAGCCCAGATATTTATTACTTTTTAAATTTCATATTCTTTGACCAAAATTTGAGAAATTGCATCTACAGATTTATCAGTATATATAATTGTGTACATGGCTGTATTTGCTATTTTCTTGACGTCTGCTGATTCTTTCCAGCTAAAAATAGTTATCAGACGTTGTAGTGATGATCTGTTGGTAGTGTGAGAAAAGGGTTGGGTCTACGGATGCAGATGGAGATTCTAGGCAGGGATTTATTTGGCCCTAAAGTTTTTTTTTCTTTTATATTTTTAACATCTTTATTGGAGTATAATTGCTTTACAGTAGTGTGTTAGTTTCTGCTTTATAACAAAGTGAATCAGCTATACATATACATATATCCCCATATCCCCTCCCTCTTGTGTCTCCCTCCTACCCTCCCTATCCCACCCCTCTAGGTGGTCACAAAGCACTGAGCTGATCTCCCTGTGCTATGTGGCTGCTTCCCACTAGCTATCTATTTTACATTTGGTAGTGTATATATGTCCATGCCAATCTCTCACTTCATCCTAACTTACCATTCCCTCTCCCCATGTCCTCAAGTCCTTTCTCTACATCTGCAACTTTATTCCTGTCCTGCCTCAGGTTCTCCAGAACCATTTTTTTTTCTTTTTTAGATTCCGTATATATATGTGTTAGCATACGGTGTTTGTTTTTCTCTTTCTGACTTACTTCACTCCATATGACAGACTCTAGGTCCATCCACCTCACTACAAATAACTCAGTTTTGTTTCACTTTATGGCTGAGTAATATTCCATTGTATATATGTGCCACATGTTCTTTACCCATTCATCTGTCGATGGACACTTAGGTTGCTTCCATGTCCTGGCTATTGTAAATAGAGCTGCAGTGAACATTGTGGTACATGACTCTTTTTGAATTATGGTTTTCTCAGGGTATATGCCCAGTAGTGGGATTGCCAGCTCGTATGTTAGTTCTATTTTTAGTTTTTTAAGAAAACTCCATACTGTTCTCCATAGTGGCTGTATCAATTTACATTCCCACCAGCAGTGCAAGAGGGTTCCCTTTTCTCCACACCCTCTCCAGCATTTATTGTTTGTAGACTTTTTGATGATGGCCATTCTGACCAGTGTGAGGTGATACCTCATTGTAGTTTTGATTTGCATTTCTCTAATGATTAGAGATGTTGAGCATCCTTTCATGTGTTTGTTGGTAATCTGTATATCTTCTTTGGAGAAATGTCTATTTAGGTCTTCTGCCCATTATTGGATTGGGTTGTTTGGTTTTTTTTTGATATTGAGCTGCATGAGCTGCTTGTAAATTTTGGAGATTAATCCTTTGTCAGTTGCTTCATTTGCAAATATTTTCTCCCATTCTGAGGGTTGTCTTTTCATCTTGTTTATGGTTTCCTTTGCTGTGCAAAAGCTTTTAAGTCTCATTAGGTCCCATTTATTTATTTTTGTTTTTATTTCCATTTCTCTAGGACGTGGGTCAAAAAGGATCTTACTGTGATTTATGTTAGAGTGTTCTGCCAATGTTTTCCTCTAAGAGTTTTAAAGTGTCTTTCCTTACATTTAGGTCTTTAATCCATTTTGAGTTTATTTTTCTGTATGGTGTTAGGGAGTGTTCTAATTTCATTCTTTTACATGTAGCGTCCAGTTGTCCCAGCAGCACTCATTGAAGAGGCTGTCTTTTCTCCCTTGTGTATTCTCACCTCCTTTATCAAAAATAAGGTGACCATAGGTGGGTGGGTAGGTTTATATCTGGGATTTCTATGCTGTTCCATTGATCTATATTTCTGTTTTTGTGCCAGTACCATACTGTCTTGATTACTGTAGCTTTGTAGTATAGTCTGAAGTCAAGGAGCCTGATTCCTCCAGCTCCAATTTTCTTTCTCAAGATTGCTTTGGCTATTCGGGGTCTTTTATGTTTCCATACAAATTGTGAAAATTTTTGTTCTAGTTCTGTGAAAAATGCCAGTGGTAGTTTGATAGGGATTGCATTGAATCTGTAGATTGCTTTGGGTAGTATAGTCATTTTCACAATGTTGATTCTTCCAATCCAAGAACATGGTATATCTCTCCATCTGTTTGTATTATCTTTAATTTCTTTCATCAGTGTCTTATAGTTTTCTGCATACAGGTCTTTTTTCTCCTTAGGTAGGTTCATTCCTAGGTATTTTATTCTTTTTGCTGCAGTGGTAAATGGGAGTGTTTCCTTAATTTCTCTTTCAGATTTTTCATCATTAGTGTATAGGAATGCAAAAGATTTCTGTGCATTAGTTTTGTATCCTGCTACTTTACCAAATTCATTGATGAGCTCTAGTAGTTTTCTGGTAGCATCTTTTGGATTCTCTATGTGTAGTATCATGTCATCTGCAAACAGTGACAGATTTACTTCTTCTTTTCTGATTTGATTCCTTTTGTTTCTTTTTCTTCTCTGATTGCTGTGGCTAAAACTTCCAAAACTATGTTGAATAATAGTGGTGAGAGTGCTCATCCTTCTACTGTTCCTGATTTTAGAGGAAATGGTTTCAGGTTTTCACCATTGAGAACGATGCTTGCTGTGTGTTTGTCATATATGGACTTTATTATGGTGAGGTAAGTTCCCTCTATGCCTACTTTCTGGAGGGTTTTTATCATAAATGGGTGTTGAATTTTGTTGAAAGCTTTTTCTGCATCTATTGAGATGATCACATGGTTTTTCTCGTTCAGTTTGTTAATACAGTTTATCACATTGACTGATTTGCGTATATTGAAGAATCCTTGCATTACTGGGGTAAACCCCAATTGATCATCATGTATGATCCTTTTAATGTGCTGTTGGATTCTGTTTGCAAGTATTTTGTTGAAGGAATTTTGCATCTATGTTCATCAGTGATATTGGCCTGTAGTTTTCTTTCTTTGTGACATCTTTGTCTGGTTTTGCTTATCAGGGTGATGGTGGCCTCGTAGAATGAGTTTGGGAGTGTTCCTCCCTCTGCTATATTTTGGAAGTGTTTGAGAAGGATAGGTGTTAGCTCTTCTCTAAATGTTTGATAGAATTCGCCTGTGAAGCCATCTGGTCCTCGGCTTTTATTTGTTGGAAGATTTTTAATCCCACTCTCAATTTTAGTGCTGTGATTGTTCTGTTTATATTTTCTATTTCTTCCTGGTTCAGTCTCAGAAGGTTGTGCTTTTCTAAGAATTTGTCCATTTCTTCCAGATTGTCCATTTTATTGGCATTTAGCTGCTTGTAGTAATCTCTCATGATCCTTTGTATTTCTGCAGTGTCAGTTGTTACTTCTCCATTTTCATTTCTAGATCTATTGATTTGAGTCTTCTCCCTTTTTTTCTTGATGAGTCTGGCTAATGGTTTATCAATTATTTTTTATTTTCTCAAAGAACCAGCTTTTAGTTTTATTTATTTTTTCCACTGTTTCCTTCTTTTTCATTTATTTCTGATCTGATCTTTATGATTTCTTTCATTCTGCTAACTTTGGGGGTTTTTTGTTCTTCTTACTCTAAATGCTTTAGGTGTAAGGTTAGGTTGCTTATTTGAGATGTTTCTTGATTCTTGAGGTAGGATTGTATTGCTGCATACTTCCCTCTTAGAACTGCTTTTGCTGCGTCCCATAGGTCTTGGGTTGTGGTGTTTTCATTGTCATTTCTTTCTAGGTATTTTTTGATTTCCTCTTTGATTTCTTCAGTGTTCTCTTGGTTATTAAGTAGTGTATTGTTTAGCCTCCATGTGTTTGTATTTTTTACAAATTTTTTTTCCAGTAATTGATATCTAATCTCATAGTGTTGTGGTCAGAAAAGATATTTGATGTGATTTCACTTGTCTTGAATTTACCAAGCCTTAAATTGTGACCCAAGATATGATGTATCCTGGAGAATGTTCCATGAGCACTTGAGAAGAAAGTGTATTCTGTTGTTTTTGGATGGTATGTCCTATAAATATCAATTAAGTCCCTCTTGTTTAATGTATCATTTAAAGCTTGTGTTTCCATATTTATTTTCATTTTGGATGATCTGACCATTAGTGAAAGTGGGGTATTAAGTCCCCTACTATGATTGTGTTAATATTGATTTCCCCTTTTATGGCTGTTAGCATTTGCCTTATGTATTGAGGTGCTCCTATGTTGGGTGCATAAATATTTACAATTGTTATATCTTTTTCTTGGATTGATCCCTTGATCATTATGTAGTGTCCTTCTTTGTCTCTTGTAGTAGTCTTTATTTTAAAGTCCATTTTGTCTCATATGAGAATTGCTATTCCAGCTTTCTTTTAATTTCCATTTGCATGGAATATGGTTTTCCATCCCCTCACTTTCAGTCTGTATGTGTCCCTAGGTCTGAAGTGGATCTCTTGTAGACAGCATATATACGGGTCTTGTTTTTGTATCCATTCAGCCAGTCTATGTCTTTTGGTTGGAGCATTTAATCCATTTACATTTAAGGTAGTTATCGATATATATCTTCCTATTATCATTTTCTTAAGTGCTTTGGGTTTGTTGTTGTAGGTCTTTTCCTTGTCTTGTGTTTCCTGCTTAGAGAAATTCCTTTAGCCTTTGTTGTAAAGTTGGTTTGGTGGTGCTGAATTCTCTTAGATTTGCTTTTCTGTAAAGATTTTAATTTCTCCGTTGAATCTGAATGAAATCTTTGCTGGGTAGACTAATCTTGGTTGTAGGTTTTTCCCTTTCATCACTTTAAATATGTCCTGCCACTCCCTTCTGGCTTGCACAGTTTCTGCTGAAAGATCAGCTGTAAACCTTATGGGAATTCCTTTGTATGTTATTTGTTGGTTTTCCCTTGGTGCTTTTAATATTTTTTCTTTGTATTTAATTTTTGATAGTTTGATTAATATATATCTTGGCATGTTTCTCCTTGGAATTATCCTGTATGGGACTCTCTGTGCTTCCTGAAGTTGATTGACTCTTTCCTTTCTCGTATTAGGGAAGTTATCAACTCTAATCTTTTCAAATGTATTCTCAGTCCCTTTCTTTTTCTCTTCTTCTTCTGGGACCCCTATAATGTGAATGTTTATGCATTTAATGTTGTCCCAGAAGTCTGTAAGACTGTCCTCAATTCTTTTCATTCTTTTTTCTTTATTCTGTTCTGCTGCTGTGAATTCCACCATTCTGTCTTCCAGGTCACTTATCTGTTCTTCTGCCTCAGTTATTCTGTCATTGATGACTTCTAGAGAATTTTTAATTTCATTTATTGTGTTGTTCATCATTGTTTGTTTGCTCTTTAGTTCTTCTAGGTCCTTGTTAAACGTTTGTTGTATTTCTTCATTCTATTTCCAAGATTTTGGATCATCTTTACTATTATTACTCTGAATTCTTTTTCATGTAGACTGCCTATTTCCTCTTCATTTGTTTGGTTTGGTGGGTTTTTACCTTGCTCCTTCATCTGCCGTGTATTTTTCTGTCTTCTCATTTTGCTTAACTTACTGTGTTTGGAGTCTCTTTTTCACAGGCTGCAGGTTCATAGTTCCCATTGTTTTTGGTGTCTTCCCCCTGTGGCTACAGTTGATTCAGTGGGTTGTGTAGGCTTCCTGGTGGAGGGGACTCATGCCTGTTTTCTGGTGGATGAGGCTGGATCTTGTCTTTCTGGTGGACAGGACCACATCCAGTGGTGTGTTTTGGGGTGTCTGTGACCTTATTATGTTTTTAGGCAGCCTCTCTGCTAATGGGTGGTGTTGTGTTCCTGTCTTGCTAGTTGTTTGGCCTAAGGTGTCCAGCACTGTACCTTGCTGGTTGTTGAGTGGAGCTGGGTCTTAGCATTGAGATGGAGATCTCTGGGAGAGCTTTTACCATTTGATGTTACGTGGAGCTGGGAGGTCTCCGGTGGACCAATGTCCTGAACTCAGCTCTCCCACCTCAGAGGCACAGGCCTGACACCCGGCTGGAGCACCAAGACCCTGTCAGCCACACAGCTCAGAAGAAAAGGGAGAAAAAAGAAAGAAAGAAGATAAAATAGAATAAAATAATGTTATTAAAATGAACAATAATTATTAAACATAAAAATTAAAAAGTAATAAAAAAAAGAAAAAAAGAAGGAAAGAAAGAAAGAAGAGAGCAACCAAACCAGAAAACAAATCCACCAATGATAAGAATTGCTAAAAACTATACTAAAAAAAAAACACAGAAAAAAAAAAAAAAAAGGACAGACATAACCCTAGGACAAATGGTAAAAGCAAAGCTATAGAGAGAAAATCACACAAAGAAGCATACACATACACACTCACAAAAAGAGAAAAAGCAAAAAATATATGTATATATCATTGCTCCCAAAGTCCACCTTCTCAGTTTTGGGATGATTCTTTGTCTATTCAGGTATTCCACAGATGCAGGTACATCAAGTTGACTGTGGAGGTTTAATCTGCTGCTCCTGAGGCTGCTGGGAGAGATTTCCCTTTCTCTTCTTTGTTCGCACAGCTCCTGGGGTTCAGCTTTGGATTTGGCCCCACCTCTGCGTGTAGGTCGCCTGAGGACGTCTGTTCCCGCCAAGACAGGACGGGGTTAAAGGAGCGGCTGATTAAGGCTCTCTGGCTCACTCAGGCTGGGGGGAGGGAGGGGTACAGAATATGCGCCAAGCCTGCGGTGGCAGAGGCTGGTGTGACGTTGCAACAGCCTGAGGTGCACCGTGTGTTCTCTCAGGGAAGTTGTCCCTGGATCACGGGACCCTGGCAGTGGCGGGCTGCACAGGCTCCCAGGAGGGGTGGTGTGGATAGTGACCTGTGCTCACACACAGGCTTTTTGGTGGCGGCTGTAGCAGCCTTAGCGTCTCATGCCCGTCTCTGGGGTCCGCGCCGATAGCCGCAGCTCGTGCCCGTCTCTGGAGCTCGTTTAGGCGGTGCTCTGAATCCCCTCTCCTCGCACACCCTGAAACAATGCTCTCTTGCCTCTTAGGCAGTTCCAGCCTTTTTCCCGGACTCCCTCCCAGTTAGCTGTGGCGCACTAGCCCCCTTCAGGCTGTGTTCACGCAGCCAACTCCAGTCTGTCCCTGGGACCTGACCTCCGAAGCCGGAGCCTCAGCTCCCAGCCCCCACCCGCCCCGGTGGGTGAGCAGACAAGCCTCTCGGGCTGATGAGTGCTGGTCGGCACTGATCCTCTGTGTGGGAATCTCTCCGCTTTGCCCTCTGCACCCCTGTTGCTGCGCTCTCCTCTGTGGCTCTGAAGCTTTCGCCCCATCACCCCCCATTGTCTCTCCCAGTGAAGGGGCTTCCTAGTGTGTGGAAACCTTTCCTCCTTCACAGCTCCCTTCCAGAGGTGTAGGTCCCATCCCTATTCTTTTGTCTGTTTTTTTCTTTTTTCTTTTGCCCTACCCAGGTCCATGGATAGTCTCTTGCCTTTTGGGAAGTCTGAGGTATTCTGCCAGCGTTCAGTAGGTGTTCTGTAGGAGTTGTTCCACATGCAGATGTATTTCTGATGTATTTGTTGGGAGAAAGGTGATCTCCATGTCTTACTCCTCCACCATCTTGAAGCTCTCCTTGGCCCTAAATTTTTATAGTTTAATAAGACGTCTCTTTCAAGCCACACACGTAGCTCTTTAGTTAATTAGTTTGTTTGTTTTGTTTTCAGGGGATGGTGATATCTTCTAGTATGACCCTTCTGCTTTACCTAGCACAGCTCTAAGATTTTTAGGACTTGTTACCCAGCCCAAGTAATGAATCCCAGTGATTTCCCTTGTAAATAGCAGACTTACTTTCAGATGACTTGTTCTTTCTTTCTGTAGTCTTTTGTCCATTATCTACATTACATGTTTAGTCTTACAGAAGAGATCTTATAGGCCATAATATCTGATTATGATTCCAGTAAAACCAGAAATTTATATTAAAACTATGAATAAAAATGTATTTCTTTAAATTAAGAAAAAATCTTGAAACAATGCTATCTATTATCATTTCTTCCATTAAATATTGTCCTAGAATTTCCGTTCAGTAAAATGAGACATGACAGAAGGATATAAACATTATAATTTGGGGAAAATGAAGTAAAACTGTCATTGTCTGCATGTGACATGATTGTATACAGAAAAATTTCAGAAGACTCTACAGCAAAACTATTGGAATTATTAAGTTAATGAATCAAGTTGCTGGATACAGAGATATATAAAAATCAATTGTATTCTTACATAGAAGCAATAAAGTATAGAAAGTGAGAAAATAAGGTATCCTTTGCCATAGCATAAAAATATGTAAAATACCTAAAAATAAAACCAATTAAACATGTATAATACCCCTAACTTGAAAACTACAAAACATTTTTGAGAGGTAAACATAAGAAATTATCTTTATGATCTTAGGATAAAAAGAGATTTCTTAAATGGGACAGAAAATCAGTAACCATGGAGGAGGAAAAAATCATGAATTAAACTACATGAAAGTTCAAAACTTATGCTTATTAAAAGATACCATTTAGATAGTGGAAAAGCAAGCCAGAGAGTAAAAGAAGGTATTTGCAATACATAGATTCAATGAACAAAGTATTTTTATCCAATGAAGAAAATATAAATTGCTCATACAAATCATTAAAAAAAGATAGACAACCAAATAGAAAAGGGTTTTAATAGTGTATAAGATGAAATAGGAAGTATGCATGAAGCACTTCTGCTGTACGTTGAAGTATGCTGGTTATCTCAAGGAAAAGCCCTGGTGTGATTGGGTTCTGAGCTGAACTAGCCAATTTTTTTTTTCATGAAACATCGTTTTCATTTTGAGAAATGGCTGACAGACAAACTATAGTTATTCTAATTTAGATATTTGGTATACATTTTCTTGAAACAAATGAAAGTATTTGTTATTAATCATAAAATGTAAACTTTCAAAGAAAAATTAATATTTTGGAAAATTTGCATCTGCCACTGTAAGCTTGAAAACTTAACAATACTTAGGAGATTTCTGATGAGATATTGACAAATGTGTGGTTTTTTAATATTGTATAATATATGTGCCCAAATTTGTAAAATCTGCATAACTCAGTGAACAAATACTTTACAAATGGTCAATGCATGTGGTAACAAAATCTTGCAAGGGTAAAAAAGTCATTAAAATGAAAGGTAAATCAAGAGTCCAAAAATTGTAATGATATTGTTTCAGATTGCACATTGCAACAAAGTTTGTGAAACTACCACTTAATGAATTTGGGCATATAATTATGGAAGAATATTCACAATTATCTGAAAAGGGTTTTTCATTTCCTAGTTACATATCTGTGTGAGGACAGATTATCTTCATGAACTTCAACCAAAACAATATATTGCAACTGATTGAATGCAGATGCAGTTGAGAATCTGCTCATTAAGAAAGACATTAAGGAAACTTGCAAAAATATAAAACCACCCCTGGGAATTCCCTAGTGGTCCAGTGGTTAGAACTCCACGTTCTCACTGCTGAGGGCCCAGGTTCAATCCCTGGTCAGGGAACTAAGAATACACTAAAAAATACATAAATCAAATAAAACCACCCCTTCTAACTAGTTGTAATGTCATTATTATTGATATTTTAAATAGATTAATAAACAAATACTAAAATTTTTCTTTTTTTTATAATTTTATTTATTTATTTTTTTGTCTGTGTTGGGTCTTCGTTGCTGCACGTGGGCTTTCTCTAGTTGTGGCGAGCAGGGGCTACTCTTCGTTGCGGTGCAAGGGCTTCTCTTTGCGGTGGCTTCTCTTGTTGTAGAGCATGGGCTCTAGGCATGCGGGTTTCAGTAGTTGTGGTGCACAGGCTCAGTAGTTGTGGCACACGGGCTTAGTTGCTCCGTGGCATATGGGATCTTCCCAGACCAGGGCTCGAACCCATGTCCTCCACATTGGCAGGTGGATTCTTAAGCACTGCACCACCAGGGAAGCCCCTGTTTTATTTTCAAATATAGTAAATATCGATAAATATAACCCATACAAACAAAAGTTCTTTGGAGTCTTCGGTGACTTTTTTTTTTTGGCCCTGCTGTGTGGCTTGTGAGGTCTTAGTTCCCCGAGCAGGGATTGAATCCAAGCCCTCAGCAGTGAAAGCACAGAGTCCTAACAACTGGACTGCCAGGGAATTCCCTCTTGCTGGCTTTTAAGATCATAAAATCCTGAGACCAAAATGTTCAAGAACCATTGCTGTAGAGCTGTGAAATTAAGATAAAGACTCTGAGAGGTGTGCCATGAAATCCTGAAAGAGTGGAAGGCAACAGAGAAAAACCTGAGTTCTGAAATTGCAAAGACCAGAGTGCTGATGGGCCTCTAGATCTGGTTTGATATTTGAATGGCATCACAGATTTCCATGACTGACTCTTCACTGCAAAGATGCTTTCCTGTGTTTCACAAACAGTAATAGGGAAAAAATATTGATCATTTATTTAAAGCAATCAATAACTGTCATGAACATGAAATCATGTTACTTTCTTCCTTGAATCTCTTCAATAGCTCCCTGGTTAGTGTTTAATCTTGACACAAGGGCTTGTTTGTGATCTCATCTCTTTTTATCTGTTCAGTTGCATCTTCCTGCAGTGCCCTTTTACATATTGTTTTTCATCCATTTGTTTCTGTTAGTCAGATATTGTTTTTACTTTATCACATCTTTTTATATGCTTTTCCTTCTGCTTGAAATTCCTTTTACTGCATTAAAAAAAAATAAAATCCACCCCGCCTGTCTTCACACAGACTTAACCAAAGCATCTCTTCTTTTTGAAGCCTGCTTATGTGGAGTTTGACTTTCCTTTCTCTGTTATCTTTACACATCACATATTCCTCCAAAATAGCATTTACCTCAATAAACCCAGTTGATCTTTATCCCTTGAATATAAGAACCTCATGCACAAAAGTAGTTCTTTGTATGTTAGTATCCATATTATCTAGCATGTTTTCTGGTACATGTTAGGAATAAGCAGAAATGAAATAAACCAATTGTGGTAGAAAAAATAAAGGACATAATTACATTAAACTTCGGGATTCACTATTGTCCTGAAGAGTCTACAAAGGAAAGATGTAGGAGTAGGAATAGGAAATATAAATTGAATTTTGTCACCTTTCTACACCTACTCAACAACAAATAGTGGGATCAGGGATAATGAAATACTTGATTTAACAGAGTGATCCTGCTGTCAAGTTAAGATAACAGATCAAATTGAATAAAGGAGGCAAAATTGGCATGCTATTAGCAAAACTGTTCCTTCTGAATTACAAGGTCAGATAAATCTACAAAAAGCAATGCGTAGGTCATCACATTCTCTTCACTAGAAATAAGTTTATTTGGAATCTTTCCTGGAGAATTTTAGCTATAAATACTCATGAAAATATACAAATTAGGTATTTTAAATGTTTAGATGTAATAAGTTAATATTTATATTATTTCTATGCTTTGTGATTGTTTGTTTGTTTGTTTTTACCAGTTTTTACTGAGTTTCCTCCATACCTCTCTTGATTTTATGTTTTTCCTGTTACAGGCCTCTGTGCCTCTTTTCTTTGATTCTTGTATGAACCTCTAGTCTTTGCCACATCTCCAGATCCTTTCTATTCAATACCCTTGGATATCTCAAGATTCCATTGTTTGAGATGTAACCAAGATAGAACTAGTCCTTTTCATCTCTCACCTAAAGCATTATAATAACCTTCTAGATAATCTTCCTTTTTTTCTCTCCCCTGCTTTGGAGAATTGTATTGCTATTCAAAATACTTGCATGACTTTCTTGAGGTTTTTCTTCTCCCAGTGGGAAGATTATAGATTTCTGGTCTTTTAATATCAGACTTGACCCCATGACTTGGAGTGGTCAATGAGATGTGATTGGATGTAATCCAGAGAGAGCACTTTTGAGCAGGAGCTTTGAGAGCCACCTCTTGGTCTAGCCTGTCTCTTTTTTCCCTTTGCCATGAGACTGGAATTGTCCCAGATAGCAACTGTTCTATCAGTCTGATCCCAGAGAGAAGGCAATGGTGTAGCAGAGCCACAGCTGACCCACAATGGCTATGTGATGTAAGAAAGAAATATTTCATTTTTCTTTGCTTTCTAAGCCTCTGAAGTTTTAGTGTTGGATGCTACCACAGTATAATTTAGTCTACACTGATTCATGATCCCTCTCTATACCCAGTCTTTTCTCAACACAGTAGGCAGGGTGCACTATTTAAAATTGTAAATCAGATCATGCAGTTTATCTCATTTAAACTCTGAAATGCTCCCCCATTTCACATGAGTAAAATGTCAAAGTCTTCCAATGACTGAAGAGACTCTGCCTGATGTGACACCTCACTCCCACCCTAGCGTTATGAACACAGCATTTCATACTCCCCTCTCAGTCACTAAGCATCAAGCCATCAGGCACTCTTGCTCTTCCTTGAATGAGCTCCAGCTTTAGGAATTTTGCATTGACTGCTGCCTCTTCCTTCTGGCTCCCTCCCTCACCTGCTTCCAGTCTTTGCTTAGATATTACTTTCTCAATGAGGCTACCTTGACCATCCTGTTTAAAACTGCCACATGCTAACCAAACCAACCCCCACCACCTGCACATTCCATATCCCCTTGGCCTGATTTTTGTTTTCCTTTTTCTCTATTACATCTCACAACTTTGAACATACTCTGCAATATGTAACAATTTACATTCAGTATTTATTGTCTGTTACGACTCAGCAGAACATAAGTTTTGTGAGGTCAGGAGTCTTGGTCTCTCTTGTTCACGTAATAGTGAACTAGATTTGAGCCTGATACATAGTAGGCACTATTTGGTGACAGAAACAAAAGTTCTACCTATTCATGACTTCTGTCACATTTATCTCAGCTGACCTGTAAAGTCCTAATATATGCATCTTTATTAAAATCAGTTTGCTGAACAGGAGACTGTATGTAAGGCCAGAATATATGGCACACATGTGGCATTCAGTGGTTTGAAGGCTGCTGTCATGACAAAAGCCCTAGAAAAAATGCCAGATAAGTGAAATTGGCATTTGGCTTTTCACTTTCTTTTCTGTACTCATTTTTATTTGAATAAGTGAGGGGAAAATGAGAATTTATTCAGGTGTTCAAATATAGGTAACCTATTTGATTTCTTTTATTTCACACATAACAAAATGAAGGGACCAGAAATATTAGTAACTTTACTATTGCTTTTTTTTTCCCGACTCTAACCCAAAAGTCAGCAAAATGAATCAGGGAGAAGGGGGAGAAGAACAAAGTGGGGAAACAGTGAAAATCCAATCATGGCCTCTCTCAGACTAAAGAGTTCTCAGCCTAAGACAGGCCCAAGCAGAGAGAGCAAAGGAGCTTAGAAGTATAAATGAGAAACTAAAGCCTTGATATTAGATCAGAATGGATTTTTACTACCAGAAAAATAATTTGGTGGAATTAGTTTAAAGGATGGTGATAAAAAAAGGATCAAGTTGTTGTTTTTGAATATTATTGATTTCAGTTCATTCAATAATATAGTTATTATTTTTTAAAATTATTTTAAAATCTGCCCTATTCTATTTAATGATGACTTCCTAATTAGTCTTTGCAAGATAATCAATCATCGAACCTCCCTTTTACAGGCTCTGTTTTAATGCCAGATATATCCCATTTTAATGAATACCTTGTATAATTATAGTGTTATATTTTCTTAACTTTGATAATCCTACGTGAACTATTAGAAAGTATCTTTTTAATTTTCCCTTTTTAGTTGTGTTTTATTCATTTTATTTTACTTTTGGAGAGTAATCTTTCAGTCAGGTTATATAAAATCTTGGAGCAAGTCAAATGTTAGACTTTCCCTCTGTTGATAGATTTCACAGCATTGGTTGCCACAGTAGTGCCCTATGTCTTTAAGAGATCATTTCTTATGATTAAGGAAATGTCTCTGAAAAAATAAAGTTCAATTCAGAAAGACAAGTGTGCAATTATAACGGTTTCTGCCTGGATATGGAAGGAAAGTGTTATTTAGTTAGTTCTGCTTAGGTCTTTCTGCAATGGCACTTCCAGGCCCTGGGGAACTGGTCATAGAGAAAACAAAAATCCATAAAGCTAATATTTTTGCTTAAGATACACTAAGGAGTTAGTTCTCCAAGGATTTTTTTTTTTTTTTGCTTAGAATCAGGGTCTCTTCACATTTAAAAACTTTTTATTTGATTAAAAAAATGGAATGTTCTTAAGATGGTTAGTGATAGCCTCTTATATTTATCAAGTACGTTATGATGGAAAGAATGATTTTACATTCATTACTGGGATCTGTTTCATAACCACCAGATAGAGAATGGTTGCTGTGAAATTTACCTAAAGTCTAACAGGAACTCAGATGTTCTGCTTTTCACTACACTTCACTACTTTCTTACTCTTGGAAAGGAAAGTGGTGATCCCCAGAGTCCTGCATCTGGGAAAAAAACCTCACAAAATTTGGCTCTGCCAACCATGAAATTTGAATGCATCTGAAAGATCAAAATGTGCTTTATTTTGGTTTATTCTGCCATCTATTATCAGGTGGAAGGATAAAACCCAGTTTGAATATTTCAGTTACCTTAGGCCCTTGACTGACACAACATATTCAACTGTATTTGATTTCCAAAATATTTTTGACACAAAATCATCTCTTTAGTTCTTCCTTTCTATAAAATGTTAATTTAGATGAATTTGCCTTAATCTTCCTTGATGCATTTTTTTAGATTTTAGTTAGTTTAATGTATATTTTAAGATTCTCTTTAACTCATTTGCTTTTTCTACATAAAAACTTACTCTCATGCGGGACTTGACAAAAGTATTAAAATGTAATACGTAAAATTCTGATGAGAGAGTGTGTTAGCTCTCTCAGTGATATTTAAAATTACTTTAAGACAAAGAAATGTCAGCAAGCAATTTAAGAGGGATGTGAGGTGATAATAGAGTCTTTCTAAATTCCATGAATTCATAACACAAAGTAGTTGCCTATTCTGCTCAATATTTCTGGCCTGTGTATGGCATGCATTCATTTTGTCTCAGTGATTTGTTGGGTAATCAGGAAATTCAGAAACAATAGAGGAAAAGAATCAAAGATCAAAGATCACAACAGAAACACACACACACACGCAAACATTATAAAAGACCATATGGCAGATTGGGAGCTTCAAAATGGCAGAAGAGTAAGATGCGGAGATCACCTTCCTCTCCACAAATACATCAGAAATACATCTACGTGTGGAACAACACCTACTGAACGCTGGCAGAAGACCTCAGACCTCCAGAAAGGCAAGAAACTCCCCACATACCTGGGTAAGGCAAAAGAAAAAAGAAAAAACAGAGACAAAAGAATAGGGACAGGACCTGCACCAGTAGGAGGGAGCTGTGAAGGAGGAAAGGTTTCCACACACTAGGAAGCCCCTTCGCAGGCAGAGACCGCAGGTGGCGGAGGGGGGAAGCTTTGGAGCCACGGAGGAGAGCTCAGCAAAACCCAAAACCTATGGGATGAAGCAAAAGCAGTTCTAAGAGGGAAGTTTATAGCAATACAATCCTACCTTAAGAAGCAAGAAACATCTCAAATAAACAACCTAACCTTACACCTAAAGCAATTAGAGAAAGAAGAACAAAAAACCCCAAAGTTAGCAGAAGGAAAGGAATCATAAAGATCAGATCAGAAATAAATGAAAAAGAAATGAAGGAAACAATAGCAAAGATCAATAATACTAAAAGTTGGTTCTTTGAGAAGATAAACAAAATTGATAAACCATTAGCCAGACTCATCAAGAGAAAAAGGGAGAAGACTCAAATCAATAGAATTAGAAATGATAAAGGAGAAGTAACAACTGACACTGCAGAAATACAAAGGATCATGAGAGATTACTACAAGCAACTGTATGCCAGTAAAATGGACAACCTGGAAGAAATGGACAAATTCTTAGAAAGGCACAACCTTCTGAGACTGAACCAGGAATAGAAAATATGAACACACCAATCACAAGTACTGAAATTGAAACTGTGATTAAAAATCTTCCAACAAAAAAATGCCTAGGACCAGATGGCTTCACAGGCGAATTCTATCAAACTTTTAGAGAAGAGCTAACACCTATCCTTCTTAAACTCTTCCAAAATATAGCAGAGGGAGGAACACTCCCAAACTCATTCTATGAGGCCAATATCACCCTGATAGCAAAACCAGGCAAAGATGTCACAAAGAAAGAAAACTACAGGCCAATATCACTGATGAACATAGATGCAAAATTCCTCAACAAAATACTCGCAAACGGAATCCAACAGCACATTAAAAGGATCATACACCATGATCAAGTGGGGTTTATCCCAGAAATACAAGGATTCTTCAATATACACAATTCAATCAATGTGATAAACCATATTAACAAATTGAAGGAGAAAAACCATATGATCATCTCAATAGATGCAGAGAAAGCTTTCAACAAAATTCAACACCCATTAATGATAAAAACCCTCCAGAAAGTAAGCATAGAGGGAACTTTCCTCAAAATAATAAAGGCCATATATGACAAACCCACAGCCAACATCGTCCTCAATGGTGAAAAACTGAAACCACTTTCACTAAGATCAGGAACAAGAGAAAGTTGCCCACTCTCACCACTATTATTCAACATAGTTTTGGAAGTTTTAGCCACAACAATCAGAGAAGAAAAAGACATAAAAGGAATCCAAATTGGAAAAGAAGAAGTAAAGCTCTCACAGATTGCAGATGACATGATACTATTCATAGAGAATCCTAAAGATGATACCAGAAAACTACTAGAGCTAATCAATGAATTTGGTAAAGTAGCAGGATACAAAATTAATACACAGAAATCTCTTGCATTCCTATACAGTAATGATGAAAAGTATGAAAGTGAAAGTAAGAAAACACTCCCATTTACCATTGCAACAAAAAGAATAAAATATCTAGGGATAAACCTACCTAAGGAGACAAAAGACCTCTATGCAGAAAATTATAAGACTGTTGAAAGAAATTAAAGATGATACAAAGAGATGGAGAGATATACCATGTTCTTGGATTGGAAGAATCAACATTGTGAAAATGACTCTACTACCGAAAGCAATCTACAGATTCAGTGCAATCCCTATCAAACTACCAATGGCATTTTTCACAGAAGTAGAACAAAAAATTTCACAATTCATATGGAAACACAAAAGACCCCGAATAGCAAAAGCAATCTTGAGAAAGAAAAACGGAGCTGGAGGAATCAGTCTCCCTGACTTCAGACTATACTACAAAGCTACAGTAATCAAGACAGTATGGTACTGGCACAAAAAACAGACATATAGATCAATGGAACAGGATAGAAAGCCCAGAGATAAACCCACGCACATATGGTCACCTTATCTTTGATAAAGGAGGCAAGAATATATAGTGGAGAAGAGACAGCCTCTTCAGTAAGTGGTGCTGGGAAAATGGGACAGGTACATGTAAACATAGGAAATTAGAACACTCCCTAACACCATACACAAAAATAAACTCAAAATAGATTAAAGACCTATATGTAAGGCCAGACACTATCAAACTCTTAGAGGAAAACATAGGCAGAACACTCTATGACATAAATCACAGCAAGATACTTTTTGACCCACGTCCTAGAGAAATGGAAATAAAAACAAAAATAAACAAATGGGACCTAATGAGACTTAAAAGCTTTTGCACAGAAAAGGAAACCATAAACAAGACGAAAAGACAACCCTCAGAATGGGAGAAAATATTTGCAAATGAAGCAACTGACAAAGGATTAATCTCCAAAATTTACAAGCAGCTCATGCAGCTCCATATCAAAAAAACAAACAACGCAATCCAAAAATGAGCAGAAGACCTAAATAGACATTTCTCCAAAGAGGATATACAGATTGCCAAGAAACACATGAAAGAATGTTCAACATCATCATTAGAGAAATGCAAATCAAAACTACAGTGGTCAGAATGGCCATCATCAAAAAATCTACAAGCAATAAATGCTGGAGAGCGTGTGGAGAAAAGGGAACCCTCTTGCACTTTTGGTGGGAACGTAAATTGATACAGCCACTATGGAGAACAGTATAGAGGTTCCTTAAAAAACTAAAAATAGAACTACCATATGACCCAGCCATCCCACTACTGGGCATATACCCTGAGAAAAGCATAATTCAAAAAGAGTCATGTACCAAAATGTTCATTGCAGCTCTGTTTACAATAGCCAGGACATGGAAACAACCTAAGTGTCCATTGACAGTTGAATGGATAAAGAAGATGTGGCACATATATACAATGGAATATTACTCGGCCATAAAAAGGAATGAAACTGAGTTATTTGTAGTGAGGTGGATGGACCTAGAGTCTGTCATACAGAGTGAAGTAAGTCAGAAAGAGAAAAACAAATACCATATGCTAACACATATATATGGAATAAAAAAAAAAGGTCATGAAGAACCTAGGGGCAAGATGGGAATAAAGACACAGACCTAGTAGAGAATGGACTTGAGGATATGGGGAGGGGGAAGGGTAAGCTGTGGCAAAGTTAGAGAGTGGCATGGACATATATACAGTACCAAATGTAAAATAGATAGCTAGTGGGAAGTAGCCGCATAGCACAGGGAGATCAGCTCGGTGCTTTGTGACCACCTGGAGGGGTGGGATAGGGAGAGTGGGAGGGAGGGAGACACAATAGGAACGAGATATGGGAACATATGTATATGTATAACTGATTCACTTTGTTATAAAGCAGAAACTAACACACCACTGTAAAGCAATTATACTCCAATAAAGATGTTAAAAAAAAAAAAAAAGACCATATGGCAAATTGTATAGTTGACTCAAATAATTTATTCTCTCTTGCCTGTAAGATTACACATCCTCACCCATTGACTTTGCTCTGCCATATAATGGTAAAACAAACAAAAAACTAGAAATAACCTAAATATTAATTAAGAAAAATTGAAGAATTTTTGATAAATATGTAACAGGGTGTATTATGCTACTATTTTTGAATAAAAATGAGTTAGATTTTTTTTTACTGAAAAGATGTCATTCATTTATTATATGGGGAAAAGAAATCACTGCTCAGATGAAAGTGTGTAATAGAGTTCATTTTTATTAAAAAACGTAGAAAATCATGGGATGTTTGTATAGATAAATATTTCAAGGAACATACACTTAACATTGGGCACTGATTACTTCAGACATAGTGGGATTGGAGGTGGGAAGTTAAGACTATTAACATTTTCTTTTTGTAAATTTGCACTGTTTAATTTCTTGAAATCAAACTACATTTCTTTTATAATAAAAATTCAATAAAATACAGGGACATACAGACAAAATGAGAATAACTTGAAATTTTTCTTATTAAGATGACATTTGGCAACTGACACAAACAAGATCAGGGGGAGCAAATATACCCAAATACCGGCTTTGACTAATCACTTCTTCCCATGCAGTTCCCAAGCAAAGCATATGGAAAAGTGTGGCAGTTTTCTCTCCCTGCGAAAGACAGAGAATTCCGGTTTGGCTTAGTATCTCCCAACTAGTTCTCCAGGGAAATCCTTGCTTGCCAAAAAAGTTATTTGCTACTCTGTCAGTTAAGTAAGAAAAGAAACAGAGTGTAGGATTAGGATTAAAGGCATTAGCTTAGGGTGAGGTGTGTGGGTTTTCAGGGAGTAATATTTGGTGTGAGAAGTATAAGGCCAGCTGTATGATACGAGGGAAAAAGAAGAGAAGGCATTATTAAAAATCCTGCATTGACTGCTGTCTCAACCTCAAACTGTTGGAGATATGCAAATAAAGATCTTGAGTTAATTTGATCCTACTTTGGCTTTCAGACTTAAAAAAAATTATTTTTTAATACCATAATAGTACTCTGAAAAGACACCATTTGAGTCATGGCTCTAACGTTTTAAAATAACATTTTTCTTAGATTTGTCTCTGGTCATAAATCACAATGCAGACAACTTGTGTAATATGTTGTTTTAGTCTGTTTGGGGTGATAAATCTGCCTAATAAACAGCCCAGCAATCCCAGTGACTTATAATGAGAGCCTTACAATGGCTGGCGTGGCTGTTTGTCAGTCTGCAAGTCAGTTTCATGTCTGTTCCACATGTCTTTCATCCTGAGACTTTGGCAAGATCTCAGATGGCAGAAGCACAAACCACAAGCCAAACCACACAAGCCAGTTTAAGGCCTCTGATTAGATGTGGCACATGTTATACTCACTTACATAGCACTGGTCAAAGCAAATCATATAGCTGAGCCCTAAGCTGGAGTGACAGGGGAACACACTCTACCCCAAGTGAGGAAGGGAGAGAGTGGAGAGCTGATAGCAGTAATCCAAGAAGGGGCTGGATCATGTGAAACACTCTCTTTTCTTAAGCTAGTTAGGTCTAAAAAGCTTCAGTGCTAACTCTATAATAAAGACAGCACTCTCTTTTTCCCAAACGTCCTCTCTACAACATCAGAACCTTTGCTTGGCTCTTACCACTATGCTTTAAGGTAGCACAGGAAAAATGGAATAGGGAGACACTGACAGAAAGCCTGAGAAATCTAGGTCTTCCTCTACTTTGAAAGCAGATCTGCCACTTACCATTTCTGTCCCATGGATAGAGAGGGAATTAGAAGAGAACCTTGTCCATGTAAAAGCTAGTACCACATTGTGAGTCTACCCACTATTTGAATGCACTCCTGTCAGCTTACTAGAAAATAATCCATAACAACTTCTTATGGGGGATAAAGAGGAAGATTCAGAAAGGAAAAGGTCCGCAAACTTCTCTCTCTGTTTAACAAGTGCACTGCAGAGGGCATCTGTCATTTTTGACATGCCCAGTACTCATTTTCATGTCTTCTGGCAAAACCAGTCTTTCCCCGTTCATATTCTATGTGGTTTGAGTGAGGTTTATTCAAACCCTATGGCCATGCGACCCAGGCTTGAGCAACAAAAGCATCATATCCCAATGCTTAATTCAGGGGTGAGCAGGTGATTCGATCAGAGTCCTGGAGACTGTATTCTAGGACTTTTGCTGGAACTATTGGAAATAAAGTTCCTCCCCACTGGAGTTGCCCTTAGGATGATGTGTAAACTGAAAAAGATAGGCAGCCATCTTTTCAACATGTGGAGGGAAGTTGAGAATTTTACCAAAGCATAGCAATACAGAGAATGTAATGGCCAAAAAAAAGAGAGTCCTTGTTACATTGTTTTATTCTCTGTACCCAGACATGCCTGAAAATACCCCCTGTCTTTCAAGGTACATGAGTCAAGAAATTCACAATTTCGGTCAATTAATTTTGGTTGTTTTTTTCTGTCATTTGCTAATGATTTCCTGATTAACGTTAGTATCTATATTTATGTGTTCATATCAGTATCTAGAAAAACTTTGTAAAGCATACACCTATAATAAAAAATAAATGTGCAGACAACTGGGAAGAAAACAAATTCCTTACAAAGTTGATTATTTCTTTGAATGCTTTTTCTGTAATTCCCATTCTCCTCCCACCCCCCCCCCCGCAGTGTAATTTAAGTTGCTGAAGTTTCTAATAAGAATGGAAAGTTCAGGAGGGCCACTAATTATGAAAAATTATTCAGATACAAACTACTATCTCAAGAAGTTGTAAAATTATTTTCTTCATGGCTACAGGATGATCTGTATTTAGAATAGTAAATAATTTTTTAAGAAAATGTATAAATGTGGTTATATAACAAATATTTTCCATGATTAACACTTCTTCTGGCAAACGATAAAAGCATTTTTCTCAAAGAGGGATTGATAATTTACCTGCAGATTTGGGCCATCTAGGGCCTGAGTTCTAACCTAATTCTAATGCTTTGTAACTGTGGGGAAAATTACTCAGCTTCCTGGCTAACAGCATCACCTACAAGATAAGGGGGCCAAATTAACTTACTTCTAAAGATGCCTCTCTCTTTAAAATATTATAAGCTCTTTCGTATTGCTTGCATTAGTTTCACTTTAAATAGCATGCTCCCCTAAATAAATGGAATATTACCTATATATTTTTATGAATGCTTATAGTACCCATAGAGCAAAATCGGTCCTTGATTTTACTTTTGAAGAGGTAACTACATTCTCAAGCATATAAAATCAGGTAAGGGAATCAAAAAATGATAAAGTATTTCAATTTACATAATCTCAACTTTGTCTCCTAAATAGAACAGAGTGAAGATAATGCTAACTCACTGTGCATAATGCATTGTATAACTCTATGGCTCATGCTGATACATTCATAATATTTATCGGAGGGGGAGAGACATAAATTATTATGCAGTGTGTTGATGCCCTGAAAATTATATTCTCAAGCATTTCAAGTGCTTAATTATAAGTTAAACACTGAAACCATGGTACAGAGAGGGGTCTTACTCTGGGACCACTACAAACTTATATTGTTATTGAACTGGAGAGGTTTGAAAGTGGATTACCAAGAGATTTCTTAAGAACTAATTTTCTATACTGGATTAATGAAGTTGCTTATGGTTTATTAATTTGTGTCCCCTTTAGAAATCTTTTTATTTATCTTATTTCTTATATTTGCTTGAAAATCCTTACGAGTATTTGAGCTAAAAGAAAAATAAAAGGATTTTTAACATTTTTTCTTCTTTTCTAAGTCAATAGAAATTGCAGATTAGGAAAATGCTATTAAAACGGTTTTAAGTGTGTCTTTATTCCTGTACAAACTCAATGAGTATTAAAATTCACACATGCACATACACATATATCATTAAAGGATTTAGATAAAAATAGATAAAATAGTAACAAAATTTTCTTTAAAAAAATCAGGCCTGATAAAGTAAACATTATTAATTCATATCTGTTTCACAAAGGAGTTGAAGCTGCTTAAAATAATGGGTACCATGAAAATGGTGAAAATAAACAGCTGATAAATTAAGTAAATTTAAAGAATGATAGGAAGATAACAAAAAGAGGGATTCATAAAACAGTCAGAAATGCACATCATAGGTCTCATACAGCTATTACAGGTGGGCTACATATTTAGCTCTAATTTACTTAAAGCCAAATACAAGTGTTAATCATGATCCTATAGAATTTCATTATGTTAGCAGGATAAATTCAAGCCTATTCTCAATGAGAAGACAGGCGTTTCTGGAACTGAAACTTGAAATAAATTTCTTCTATGAAATTCACTGGACAGTGTGTGCTATGAAAGGACACTCTGTGATACAATAGATAATATACTCAGTTGAAGCCTTATAATAATACAATAATGCATTTAATTTGACATTCAAAAATAATGTTTCTTTGGATTGATTCATGATGAGACACTGCAGTGGAGCCCAGTAAGAGTGATTCTATGTTAAGCCAAAACAGTACAGCTCATTTGTATTGATATACCATTAAGCTGTTAAACGCTGTGCTTTAAACGATCACGATGATATTTTGTGGAGAATGAGTTGTATTTTATATTATAGACAATAAGCCAAACAACATTTTACTTCCTTACCTGTATAGTGCATATAGTTTGATTTGTACCACTTGAGTGATCTGGATGCTATCTTGTGTACAGTTTCATAAGACATAAACCTTTCCAAACCTCTGTTAGGTAGTTGGTTGTAAAGATGGAAACTGCTGGATGCTTTCTTCAGGAGCTCAGAGTTGTGCAGAAAGCTCTCAGAAGCAGGACTGAATTGCTGACATGGGCTGATGGGCCATTCTGTGTCCCTTATCCATTAGTAGCTCTCTTGTAGAAGCAGATGAATGAGGTGGTGCATAAAGCAATCCAGAGGAAACTTCACTCCTTAGTGTTCTCTTCCTAGGAGCTGCATTAGAGGCTTTATTGACTATGAATTAAATTACACACACACATGATCTAATAATTATCAATCTTTTTGAAAGATTTCGATAAAAACAGAGACTTGAATACAGCATGATAAATATAATTAACATTACTGTATGTTATATATGAAAGTTGTTAAGAGAGGAAATCACAAGAGGTCTCATCAGAAGAAAATTTCTTTTTCTATTTCTTTAATTTTATATCGATATGACATGATATCCACTAAACTTACTGTGCTAGTCATCTCATGAGGTATGTAATTTAAATCATTATGCTGTACACAATAAACGTACACAGTGCTATATGTCAGTTATATCTCAATAAAATTGGAAGAATTAAAAAAGAAAAACAGAAAGTAAAAAAAAAAACAGAGACATGAAATTTCTTTTGGAAATGCAAATTAATCCAAGTATACAATGGGAGAAATACAGTGTTCCTTATAAACTTCACATAGGTAAAAAGCGGAAATGTCAGAAGTGATGAAATATGATAGCTGGTCTATGAATTTGTCTCATTGGAAATATAAGTGCTTAGAAGGACTTAGAAAAGCAGGCTGACAATATTTGCAGTAGCTATCTTTTGCTGGGTTTTGGGATTTGGAATATTTTTTGTTGTTTATTTACATGTGTGCTTTTCTCTGTACTATACATTTTTGAGTTTTCCATAATAAACACGTTATTAATTCTACACTTAAAAAAAATAACGATTACTGTTACTTCAAACTGATCATCCTGAAGAATGTTAAAAACATAATCAGATTTAGTGAGGTTGCTAATAAATTTATGCTATCTTTGGAGCTGTTAGCTTGAATGATATAGAACTAGAATTCATTTTTACCTCAGATAAAACCTATGTTTTTCTAAGTTGAATGTAAAGAAGTGAAAAAAAGAAATTTAATGAGAGAGAAGTGCAGTACACGCCTTAATATGTGTTAATTAATCTAGTTCTGATTCTCTTATACTGTGTCAAGGAGGAAGAATCCATCATGTTTGGTGAGGAGTGTTAGATTCATGAGAAGGACTTTTATTAGGCCCAGGAGAATGGGTTAGAATCAAAAATCATCCCCAAGACTTGCCTTAGCTTTGGGAGTAGAAGCCCATTTCTGCCCTGTGTCAAATCCCTATATCTGCTTTGCCACATTCTAGATTTCACCTAAAATAAACTAATTAGGTAAAGACGATATTATCGACCCCATTAGTTCTGATAGTGGTGTTGCAAGATGATGCTCAAATTATCTGTTTCTATTGTGACATCATAAGAAGGACGAAACAAGATAAATAAATATCATTAACCAAATATGGCAGTTCCGTATAATACTTTAATACGATCACATTGACCATTAAATACGAAATTTTTAATTTTGTGTGATTAAAATCTAGCTAAGTTAAAACAATTCACCTGAAGGTGACATTTTGTTTTTTAAATATTTCTTCATTTTTCTGAGTCTGCCATCTTTGAAATCTATTTTTTTAAAGCATGAAACAGCAATGTGTTTTTCTCAGAAAGCTCACTGTCTGATTGGCCAATCTGTTTGTTTATAATTGGTTACTATTTTGGGGACAGAGGTCAGTGTGCCAAAAATATAACATAAAACCCTTCAGTGATTTAGTTAGAAATTTGGATTGTCTGGAAGTCATTAGGAGGATTTTTGGGGTTTCGTTACTGATATTTACTTAAGCTGCTATAGTTGAATATATATCAGGAGGATTCTTACCATACTAGATTTCTCTTAGCCCAGGACTCTGTTTAGTCATTTGGCAACACTTATTATAACCCTAGTGCCTCTAACTTGCAGGAAATATGCAAATGTTTTTTGAAAAATAAAGGTAATCAAAAGAAAGAAAAAATCAAGAAACTCCATGTTTGTAATTAAAATTTCCAAGCTGTAAAGCACACTCCTCAGTTATGCAGCCGCAATTCACTACTACCTGCTGGCCAAGTTGGATAGAATCTGTTAATTCCCAGCTCTCACATTTCATGCTTGAGACAGAAAAGAATGCTTTGGCAAATCTCTATTTATGCTATGTAATGTGATGTAGCTAAGGGAAAGATCTTAGTACTGTCAGGGGTAATTTTTCAAAGGCTTGCCTCAAAAGAGAGGTTGCTGGACGGACCTCATTTCTGGTTGTGTTTAAATCCATTGGTAATATAAACTTGGGGGAATTTACATACACCTTAGGCAGAGCATTGAATGTAAACAGGTATGAGATGAGGAGGCAAATAAATCCTATCTAGATCTTGTGGGGTACACTAACCTTTCTAGACTCTAGTTTATATAGAAACAATGGATTTGGAAAACAAGAAATCCCTAATGTCCATCAGGATTCACATTATGGAGACCATTTTTGACTTGTGTTAAATTAACTTATCTTTTTCTATCTCCACACTTAATGATTTATGGGAAAGTTTTACTTTTAAGTAATTGGGGGTTTTTTTGTTTTTTTTTTTAATTTTTTATTTATTATTTATTTATTATTTTTATTTTTGGCTGTGTTGGGTCTTCGTTTCTGTGTGAGGGCTTTCTCCAGTTGCGGCGAGTGGGGGCCACTCTTCATCGCGGTGCGCGGGCCTCTCACTATCGCGGCCTCTCTTGTTGCGGAGCAGAGGCTCCAGACGCTCAGGCTCAGTAGTTGTGGCTCACGGGCCCAGTTGCTCCGCGGCATGTGGGATCTTCCCAGACCAGGGCTCGAACCCGTGTCTCCTGCATTGGCAGGCAGATTCTCAACCACTGCGCCACCAGGGAAGCCCTAAGTAATTGTTTTTAATACCTAAGAATTACTTCCGTAAAATTGTTTTATACTGAATTGCTTGCAGTCAACTCTGAACTGTCCTACTACCACCACTCTTGTCTTTATACACTCTGCCCCTTAAAAAAGCATTTTGTTTTCTGCAGGAGCACAGATATTTAGTAAATTGATATGCATTTGGATTTTTAGTGTTCAGGTTACTGCTGAATAGGGAATTGTAATAAAACTAGGAGAAGATTTGGTTCTTTCTTTAAAAACTCATCTGGTGGGGATGATGAGACAAAAACAAGTAGGAAACATAAACCATTTGTGAGGATAATGGACAGAACCTTATATGAAACTCAGAAGGCTAGGTTCACAAATGTCCCACTAACTAGACATGTAACATGAAATGAGTCAATAAACTTTCTGATTCTTACTTTTGTCAGCTGGAAGATAGAAGAAAAATAACTTCCATGGTTTCTTTTTTTTCTGAAAATTCTATGTTTTTAAAGTAATTATTGTCTGTTTACATTTTCTTTTTTTTTTTAACATCTTTATTGGAGTATAATTGCTTTACAGTGGTTTGTTAGTTTCTGCTTTATAACAAAGTGAATCAGTTATACATATATATATATATCCCCATATGTCCTCCCTCTTGCATCTCCCTCCCACCCTCCCTATCCCACCCCTCTAGGTGGTCACAAAGCACCGAGCTGATCTCCCTGTGCTATGCGGCTGCTTCCCACTAGCTTATCTATTTTACCTTTGGTAGTATATATAAGTCCATGCCAATCACTCACTTCGTCTCAGCTTTACCCTTCCCCCTCCCCGTGTCCTCAAGTACATTCTCTATGTCTGCATCACTATTCCTGCCCCTAGGTTCTTCAGAACCTTTTTTTTTTTTTTTTTTAGATTCCTTATATGTATGTTAGCATACGGTGTTTGTTTTTCTCTTTCTGACTTACTTCTCTCTGTATGACAGACTCTAGGTCCATCCACCTCACTACAAATAACTCAATTTTGTTTCTTTTTATGGCTGAGTAATATTCCATAGTATATATGTGCCACATCTTCTTTATCCATTCATCTGTCGATGGACACTTAGGTTGCTTCCATGTCCTGGCTATTGTAAATACAGCTTCAATGAACATTGAAGCCTTAAAAGTTGTCCCTGGATCACAGGACCCTGGCAGTAGCGAGCTGCACAGGCTCCTGGGTGGGGAGGTGTGGAGAGTCAGCTGTGCTCGCACACAGGCTTCTTGGTGGCAGCAGCAGCAGCCTTAACATTTCATGCCCGTCTCTGTGATCCGCGCTGATAGCCGTGGCTCACGCCCGTCTCTGGAGCTTGTTTAAGTGGTGCTCTGAATCCCATCTCCTCACGCACCCCGAAACAATGGTCTCTTGCCTCTTAGGCAATTCTAGACTTTTTCCCGGACTCCCTCCTGGCTAGCTGTGGCGCACTAGCCCCCTTCAGGCTGTGTTCACGCCGCCAACCCCAGTCCTCTCCCTGCGATCCGACCGAAGCCGGAGCCTCAGCTCCCAGCCCCGCCCGCCCCGGCAGGTGAGCAGACAAGCCTCTCAGGCTGATGAGTGCTGCTCGGCACCGATCCTCTGTGCGGGAATCTCTCCGCTTTGCCCTCTGCACCCCTATTACTGCGCTCTCCTCCGTGGCTCTGATGCTTCTCCCGCCACCCCCTGTCCTCACCAGTGAGGGGGTTTCCTAGTGTGTGGAAACTTTTCCTCTTTCACAGCTTCATCCCCAAGGTGCAGGTCCCATCCCTATTCTTTTGTTTCTGTTTTATGTTTTTTCTTTTGCCCTACCCAGGTACATGGGGGGTTTCTTGCCTTTTGGGAAGTCTGAGGTCTTCTGCTAGCGTTTAGTAGGTGTTCTGTAGGAGTTGTTCCACATGTACATGTATTTCTGATGTATTTATGGGGAGGAAGGTGATCTCCACATCTTACTCCTCTGCCATCTTGATGGTGTCCCCTGTTTACATTTTCTGACTTAAACTATAATTGTGAATACCTATGGTTTCAGTATAAGATTCTGAAAAGTATAGGAAGAAGAAAAGCTTACAATTTTACATGTTTTAAATCACTTTTCTAAATAATATTCTAAAAATATGAATAATACATATTCATATAGAAAACTTTGGCAATATATTAACATATAAAGACAAAGTCTAGAGTCACCCATAAGACATCCAACCAGAGAAGCATTGTTAGACAGTGGGTAATATGTAGTATATAATAAATGTTGCTTTTAGACTTCGGTATTCTGCTTTTTATAAATTATAGTTTATTTAAAATGTTTTGATCAAAAATTTATCCTGATATTGAATTGAAACCTTGAGAAAAATTTTGTGAATTTTAAAATTCAGTGACTACATTCTTTGAAACAACACCAAAGGTGTTATAAACCAGTGTAAGCAGACTCCTTAAATAGTCACAGCAATTACATCAGTGAAGAACACTGTAGGGTGTTATTAACCATTTATATTCACTTATAAACAAAACAGAAAGAAAGTAATGGAGAGAAGAGGTAAGGTAATATTCTTAGAATTAACAACAATGTTCTTAGACTTAAGTGAACTTGACCCTGGGCTGGGACCTATTTTCCTGAATGCTTTTAAAGAAAGCACATAGTTATAACATGGATTATGCTCTACACTGGTCAGAAGACATCCTTGCAAAAACTCAGACTGAAGGAATGGTAGACTCCAGGAGAATTTTAAGGTTGTTAGTAAGCAAAGTTAGCAGAATTTCTTGATCAGTTTCCAAATGTATTAGTTTCAGACAACTTTTACCAAAAAATATTCATCTTGCTCACATGAAAAAATACTTCTAAGTAGCTATTATTATTAATCATGAGCAAACACTGAGGAAGTAAGAAAATGCAAGTGACAACATAACCTTTGCTCAGGTATGCTTCTAAGCTCTTTGCCATTGGTTCCAGACTTAGCTGTCATAGGAACTACGTTAAGGGGTAATGTTGATTTTATTGCCTTGTGGAGAAAATTTTCAAAGGAGACCTATGTAAGACAAGGACAGAGTTACATGGAGATGGTTGTCAGTAAAGTCTGGATGTTCTCAGAATTGTATATTACCCCCTGGATGTGGGAAGGGAATGGAGGGGCATCTGTTTTCCTTTGCTTTACCCAATAGTCCTTAATACTTGAAAGAGAAGTCTACATGGAGCAAGGGAACTAAATGCCTCTTTCCCTAAGTGAGTGAGGGCACCTATGGGAAGGAAGAGGGAGGTTGAGAGATCCCAGATTAGGAATCATATCAGAGACTTCTAGAGTTAAAAACAGTATTTTTAAAATCCCTATATATTATTTTTAACCATATTAATTTCATACTTTTACTAATATTTATAATTGTGCATTCTCTCATTTTTTTCTCCTTTGTTAAGAAACGAAATTCAACCAAGTAAATTTGAAGATCTAATTGGTGATTAGGTGATTCATTAGGTATTCATAAATCAGGCAACATTCCATCTAGCAACTACAGAAGGACACTCTGAGAGGTTGTACAAAATGGAAGATTTTTAATAACAAGGAAGGTAGGGTAAGAAGGTATTAGCAAAAGATTGAAAAAAAAAAAAAAAAAAGGGTTATTTGGGGCCGGGACATCTTCTTTTGGAGAAAAGAGAACTGGCACGTTTTACCCTGTAGATTACTTCACTAGTGCAACTCAGTAAATTTCAGATCTACTGTTTAAAGGTCACATTCCTGGGAAGGGCTGAACATTGCAATTAAGTTTTGGTTTGCTGTCCTGGGACCATTTGGGGCGTGTTATTTCTTTTTTTAACACCTTGGAAGTACTTGCCAAGGTTTTAGGTGTTATATAGGCTTTCTATGCCCCTTCCAAAGAAGATAGCTTTTATTTAATTTATTTTTCCTTTTCTACTCTGTTGAGTTAGTTATTTATGTTACCATGTGTTTTCTTCTATTTCCTTTGGGCTTGTTCTTTTTTCTTTATGTCTATTTAAAAACATATTTTATTTCCTCTTTCATAAATATATTCAAGACCACAAGATTGTATTCTGAAGCCTTAGGTAGAATTTCATACATAGTTTATTCACTTCTAAATTCTCTGTAATTCTCTTTTTATGTCTTCATTATTGCCAAAGTTATTGAGTAGTATACAGTTGATTTCTAGGTATAAAATTCTGAGGTCAAATGTACTTTGTTTTGGTTTTCATTTTCTAATTTTATTGCATCACAATCAGTGAATGAGGCCAATATGATTTAGGCTGCTTAGAATTTGTTGAGATATCTTCTGTAACCTGATATATGGTCAATATTGTTAGTATGCCATGTGTATTATAAGGAAAATTATTAGAAAAAAAAAGCACATGATTTTGTTACTGAGTGCAAGCTCATACTGCTTGCCACATGACAGGCCAATCAATCGAGAAATGAGGCATTGGGGCAAGGAATAGTGACTTTATTTGGAAAGCCAGCAGACTGAGAAGATAGTGGACTAGTGTCCCAAAGAACCATCGTGGCTGAGTTTGGATGCTAGTTTCTTTTATAGAACAAAGAGGGGGAGGTGAGGAGGTAAAGTAAAAAAGGCATTAAGTTGTTGCAAATATTTTCTGGTTCCAGCCAGACTCCTGAGGGGATGTGTTAATTTCTTCTTTCCTGCAGCCTTTCACAGGTTAGCCTGGTCAGGATGTTGCCTGTGATCTAAACAAAGGTATTTTAGCTTACTGCTCAGGCACAGGAGGCAGGGTTCACTGAGGTGGGCCATTACTTATACTTTAAGCTATAGGCAACATTTCTTGGGTGATTAACTTGTAGCAAAAGCGATGGAATATAAAGGTTAAAGTAAAAGAAACAGATCCAATATGGAGTCAGATTTGTTTTTACCTATTACAATTTCATATAATAAATATCAAGCTTGTTAATTATGACATTCAAGGCATATTATTTTTTTCTACTGACACACTGGGTTTTAAGTTATTCTTTTAATTGGTTTGTTACCAAATATTTATTAAGCATCTACTATGTTCTGGTCACTATTCTGCTTAACTTTTCTCCTTCCCTGTCCACTTGTTTATTTACTTGCTGTCTTGCCTTCTTGTTTCTGCTTTCTTTCATTACATTCGGTTCTCTGGTCTCACATAGTAAATCCATTTTAACCTGCCTACCTTCCTGGGCCTTCTGACCCTTTATCAGTACTCTGCCAAAGCAGTTGGGGCATTACCTCCTAATTTGCTGAGGGATGTCTTTGTGTCTAAGCTTGAAAGAGCCATCTTGAACATACTAAAACTGGCTCCATGTGACCTTATCAGGACATTATATTCTGAGCCACAGGAGAGAGCCTGCCTGTCAACAAACTCCTACTGAGTATCCTTTCCCTCTGTTCTAACCTTCAGGATCCCATATGTGTTCCTCCAAGCCCTGCTGAAACATATTAGACAGTTCCTGTAGATCTTTTTTTGTGAATGATCCTTTTTTAAAAAATCAGGGTTCTGCTGTGCTGAGCTATGCTAACTGACTAAGGTATGCTTGAGCCATGTCTCTATTGATCTAGAACAGTGAATGTATTATGGAGGATGAACATTATTTCATGATACATTTGCCTGAGGTTTGGTGTGTTCTGATCTCTTTGCAACAGTACACACAGTACTATAGAAAGGGGGGCAAGCTGCTTTTGCTAGCCTGGCGTTTTCAGGGGAATCTGAAGATTTAGTTGCCTCAGGCATGTGTACCCAAATATCACGATTCCAGATCTCAGGTTCTAACATCTTTCCTATCAGAGCTATGGATTTAGTATAGGAGAGTTGCTGAGCTGTGTATTCAGTCACTTTTGTAGTTCTACCACCCTTGGTATCAAATTCTGTGTCTATTTTCAGCAAGGCTGCCCTATTATTGTATGAAGTAAGGGTCCTTTAAATATTGCCATTAGGGTTTTCTGGTTTTCAACACCATGCCCTGAATTTGTTGGCTAAGCTGAGTCTGTTATTCTCTTCTTCAAGGCCTCTGAAGCAACTACCCCAAACTATCCAACTCTACAGTCTTTATAATCACCTTTGTTCCCATATTTTTAAGCCAGTGCTTCTCTGCCCACCTGTACCTCACCCCAATCCACCACCAGTGAAAGTCTCAGTAATTACAACGTAGTGCACCTGGGAGGTTATTGTCACCCAATTCTGATAACAACTGTCTTAGTTTGGGTTCCCCTAAAAGCAGACCCTGAGACAAGGAGTTAGTGGTGATAAGTTTATTTAGGAGGTGATCCCAGGAAGCCTAAAGAGGGTGTGAGCTAAGTCATACAAGGAAAGAGAAACATCCAATAAAGGATGTATCAAGAAGTAGGTTACCACTGTGTGCAACCAGAGCCCAGTCCTGCTGGGAATCCTGTGAGGAGCCTCAGAATCATCCCACAAGAGGAGGGGAAATTGGGGGTATTTATGCACTAAATCCAGTCCCACGTTTTTGAGGGTTGCCCTGGGAAACATAAAATCCTCAGCCCTTTGGGGCTTCCCTGGACAGTCTGAGCAAGCTCCAGGGGTGCTGGAGAAAACCTTAGGGACAGAGAAGAAAGATCCAGTCACTTGATATGGGAACGATTCAGTCAGATGTGGGAACTGCCCACTTCAGCTTAGGAGGATTTAGAGGTGGATCGAAATGAAAGGAAGTGGGAAAAAATAGCATCTTCTATAATGTGTCATTTATTTTAAAAATATACTTCTAATATATACCATATAACCAGATTTTATTTTATTTTCACTTCTTAAATAAGTGAATTTTGCCCATACATATTTACTGTTTTCCTTTCCTGCCCTTTATCAGATTGATATTTCTTTTCATTTCCCTCCTGTGTTGGAAGTTATGCATTCTATCTTTCTCTACAGATGCTTTGAAGTTACATATTTTTAATCTATCTTTTTTTACTGTTTGCACTCAAATGGCTAACATGCTTAACTTACATTTTTTCTTCAACACTTAGACTTAACAAGTATTCATATTTATCCTCTGCAAATATGAGAAAAGAGCTTTGCATGTTTTGGTCGCATGTTTGTTATCACCTGAAATTGTGTTTGCGGATTGATATTAACAATTTACAATCAAACTTTGTGCTTATATTTTACTAATTTATTTGATTACCTGTGCATTTTATACTTTCTCTTGATTGATTTTTTATTTAATAGGTTATGTCTTATAGTATTTTTTTCAGAAGGGATCTGTGAAGAGTAAGCATTTGAATATATAACATGTCTTAGTTTGCTCTTCCCTTTGAATGCCATTTTGATTAAGTATAAAATTCTGGGCTGAAAGATATTTTTCTTCAGTAGTGTGCACCCACAGTCATATCTGTGCGTGTGTGTATGTCTATGTGTTGGCTCTTAGAATAAACTCTCAGACTGAGCACTTATGTTTTCTTTCAGTTTTAGGAATTTTTTTAATTATTATTTTTTATTACTGTCTTTATTCTCCCTGTTTTCTCCTTTGGACTTTATCTTAGATATCTTTAGGAACTTTCAGATATATCTTTCATAGTTCTTAACTCTCCTTTCATACCTTCCATCTTTTTGCCCTGTTTTTTATTTTTTTTATTCTCAGAGAGTTATTTGGCTTTTTTCCTCTCTTCAGCTTCAGTCATGCTTCTGTTCAGTCCATCTACTGAGGGTTGTTAGTGTTTTGTTTTGTTTTTTTTTTTAATTTTAGTGATTAATGTCTTTAATATTATGATTTCTACTTGGTTCACATTTTTAAATTCAACATTTTTTATATCCCTCTGAGAAAAATAATTACAATTATCTAACATTTTGTTCCATCTCCCATATTAATCTTTTGCCTCTCAAGTGTCAGTTCTGCTTGTTGAATTGTTTTTTTCCCCAATGGCCCTGAAGTTCTGCAGATATAGGCTGATTCTTGCTTTTGCGCTATATATGTATTTAAGATTTCTTATTAGATTGTCACCCCGTTTCCTTTCCCAGTGTTGTTTGTGGGGATAAATGAGGTGGACTTCAATGGCTTATAGTGCTCTGTTTCCTAAATGAGAATGGAAGGTATGCAGAAGTTTTGTGTAGCTTTACCTCTGTTACCCAAGCTCCCATCTCCACTGCTGTTTTCTGAAGGCATACAATCAACTTCCTTGACAAAGTCCTAGGGGAGAGGGGATGTGATAAAAGTCAACCATCTGTATACTCTTGTTGCTATACCCCAGCAGTCCCCAGGAAGTTACTTCTGGGTGACTTTCCTGTCCCTGGTATATGCCATCTCTGGAGCAGAACACAACTTGGTGGTATAGATACTACTTCCTGTATGAGTCCCCCCTCCCTGCCCCCTATGAAATTCTATAAATAGTTCTCTTCTTTTATCCAATCTTCTTTACTTCTTTCATTGAAGAATTCCTCATTTTGATGGTCAGATTTAGCAAATATATTCTAAAGGCAAATAATACACTAAATTACTGAATATACTAAATATTAAATATAAAAAGTAATTCTTTAGTATAGGAATGTCCTAAATATTTCATGAAGCCTGCTTGTACTTAAAAGACATTTGTTGTTTATCTGGAATTCAAATTTAACTGGGCATCCTATATTTTATCTGGCAACTCTACTCATATATTTTTGTTTGTTTACCTGAGCATCTTTCTTGTCATTTTCAGCATATGTATGCATCTGTTTGGCTTTACTTTTTCTTCTGTCATTTCTAGCCATTCAGAGTATGCTTGTGGCAGGGAGAGTGGGTATGTGCGTGTGTATGTGTATGTGTGTTTGTGAATGTGATATGATTACTCAAAAATTTTAAGCTGTATATTCATTTTTAATGTTCAGTTATTTACTCTACATGAAATTCATTTGTGTGTATGATATAGATAGGGATTTGCTTTAATATTGTTTAGAAGAGACAGCCAATTATTCTCATACCATTGGTTGAATAATCTGTCAGGTCCTCTGATTTGCGCCCATTCAGTTAAAAATATTGACATTATCCTTGAGATTCTTCTTTTACTCACCCCTTTATCCAATCAATTACAAAGCCTTGTAGAATTTAACCATTGACTTTAAAAGGTAGTGAAGATCTCCTCTTCTTCACAACCCACACAGAGCTTTCTTATACTTTCATGAATGAGTTATGATCAAGTGCAAGTACAGGTAGATTGAGCTTACATTTTTTGGAAATGAAACTTTCAAAAGGGATAAAGTTTAAAATGCATTTGGGCATCATCTCTCATCTCTGTCTTCCATCTAAGCAGCAAGAGTTGTAAATTGATTCTATATCTCCTTTTTTGTGCCAAGGTGGACTCTTTCTCTCTTGTGTCATGAACTAGGTGTTCAGGAGAATGCACTCTCTCGTTCATCATGCTGTCCTTTGGCACTTTGGATATTGCTTTCAAGCTATATGCTTGTATATTCTCACTTTCAGGGTTGAAATTAGCATGTAGGAGGCAATTTAGGTGAGAGTAGTGCTCCAAATGTCCTCTTGCATGGACATTGTGATGGACTGCCCGTATCTTCCTTTAGGAATCAAGGAGTTATTGCTCCATCTCCTGGGACTGTTGCTGGCAGACAGCCTTTAGCTCTTCATCCCCTTGTGTAAATGCCTCGGCTGAAGACAGCTACCTTGCTTAATATCATGCTCATTTCCTGGGATGTACCATATTCAGTAAATTATCAGTGTAGGGTTATAATGACTTGGCTGTCTTTACTTAGGACAGCTTTGAAAGGTCACTCCATCTTTAGAATTCTCCATATGGTTGGTTGTCTTACCCTGAGAATGAATCACAGTCAACTTTTTTTCTGCCCTAACCTACTTCTTTCCTTCCTTTTCCTTTCCCTTCCCTTTCCTTTTTGTCACCTCCCCTGGATTTAATCCTGAGAAGACTTCCTAGCAAATCTCTTGGATGTAAAGTGTGTCTTAGAGTCTGCTTTTTAGGAATCCAAACCTGCAACAGCATACTAGAGTTTTGCCTTGGGGGCATTAAGTCAGAGCCACAGATCATAATAAAATGATACATCACTGTACTGATGATTTACCTGGGCACATGTCTCCCTTTGGTACCTCTATGGAAGTGCTGTTATAGAGTATAATTAACATAATAATTAGCCCTGAGCCCACATGTTGTCTTTGAAAATTATAGTCCTGCTCGTTATCATGATTTTATTTAAAAATATTTTAAGATTATAAAAGAAATTTTGGTATACTATAGAAACTTAGAAAATACAGATAAGATCATAAAATAAAATGAAAATATCATATCACAACCCAAAGATGACCTCTGTTAGCATTTGAAGTTATATTCTAGACCTTTATCTGTGGATTTATACAAATATTTATGTTTTTTTTTTCCTTAAAAAGCCTGCCCTTTTCAGATAATGATCCCCACTGTTAACATGTCAGTAAATTTTCTTAGACTACCCGGTCTATATTCACATTTCCCCATTTGCTAAAGTGTCCACTAGTGTTGGTTTGATTAAGTAAAAGGCCATAACTTATATCTGATTATTTTGTCTCTAGATATTTTAAAATCAGATTTAATGACTCTCCCTCCCCCATCCAATTATAGTCCTAAGTTATCCATCTTAAAATAGTGCATAACACATTGTGATTGTTCTATTATTAACTGTTGGTACTTTTACTGTAATTATTCTATTAGCTCCATCAACCCTCAGTATTACCTCCCAAATAGCTCCGTAGTCCATCCACTGTTATCACTATTGATGCTTGCTCCTTTAGTGGATGGATTCCTGCAGTAGCTCCAAAAGTGGAATCCCTATATCCAGTACTTTCTTCTTCCAAATAATTCACTACTTTGCAGCTAGAATGATTTTATTAGCACAGTTCTGATGATGACATTTGCCTGGCTTAAATCTCTTCAGTGGATTAAGATTTTTTTACTGTAAAGTCCAAATTCTGTACCATGTTTTATAGGACCACTTCTGATCTAATACTTCCCTATTTCTAGCATCTCTTCTTTCCCTTCTCAAAACTTTTCAAGTTCCTTAAGTATTTCCATGCTCTCTCTTGTCTCTGGACCTTTACAGATGTGCCCTTTCTTTCTTTCTGGTCCTTGCCTGATTAACATCCTTAGTCTCAGCTAGGACTTTAGTTCCACTGTAAAACCTTCTCTTACCACCTAGACTCATTTGGGTGTGCCTACTATGCTCTCCATTGAGTCTTTTTTCTATGTCACCTTCTTCTTCTTATGGCACAATTGATTATAATTGCTTATTAATCACTTGTCTCTAACTACTTTTCTAAGAGTTGAGGAAATTCATCTGTTTTTACTTTTCATTGTTTCCCTAATGCCTATGATAGTGCCAAGACACAATATATGCTCACCAAATACTTGTTATATGAATAAATAAATAAAAGGACAGAGGAAAAATGGAGGCTGCTTGAGGAAAAAAAGATTGTTCTGACATTAGTAAGTTGAATTTATAACTAAGAAAATAACTTCAAAATAAATATTTTTGTTATGGATCTTATGGATTGCATGAATGTGATGGTTAAAAAATTTTAGTGGGAAACAGTTTCTCAAGCATAGTCTAATGAACTAGAAAAGTAGAATACAAATGACTGAACATGTGGAAATAGTTGTCTCTAAGGTTAGGAAAAAGGAAATAAAAGTAAATGAGTGGGCCTTACTTTATTTAATGGTTTTTTCACTTAATAACAAAAACTAAAAATTGGGCTTTTTTGAGGCCATTCATTGTCATTAGGAATGGGATGACTAGATAAGACAAAAAACAAGAGGTTTGAGACAAAATGAGTCTTCATCTTAGAGCAATTTTATTGGAAGTTTCAGCCATTAAATATTTCTGAGGAAGCACACGATTTCAGAGCCTTGACAAGTAATTGGTGTGTCAGGAAGAAGAGAGAGCTGGGCCTGCAGATTTATCCTATCTATTGGATTAAGTAGCAAGAATTTAGCAGGCTTTTACAGTTCCTTATTGCATGGTAGTAGACACTTGTTTGTGGCCTCCAGTTTTTCTTCACTTTCATTGGAAATGAAAATAAAATGTTCTTCTTTTTTCCAAAAAAAAAATGCTCATAGTAGAAAAAGAAGTATGGATAAACTACACAGGAAAGTATTTTTGACATCCATAATGATATTATTTTTGTATATTAATATGGCATATTAAAGATAGCTGCAAATTATTTGACATTCTCCGTATGAAAGAGGATCCTGTATCCCTCTCCTTGCATCTGGGCAGACTCATGAGTACTTTGGCCAGAATATAGTAGACATGGTGGTATGTGGTTTCTAGCCCCAAACCTTAAGAGATGGTACCTGACATGTTCAAACTCTGTGCTACTATGAAAGAAGTCTCCCTAGTCTGTGGCAACAAAGCTGGGAAGGCAACATATAGCCACTCTGGTTGACAGTCCAAAGTGAGCTGAACCTTCCAACATTTCTTGCCAAGGTGCTAGGTATGGAAGGGGGCCTTCTTAGATTCTCCAGATCAGACTATCTGCAGTTGAATTCTGCTGAGGGACCCATTCAGTGCCATGGAGAGTAAAGTAATTTCTCTGTCCAAATTCCTGAACTACATAATCATGATATATAATTAAATGTTTTAATCTATTAAATGTTTGGGTATTCTGTGTGCAGTAATACAAAGCCAGAATGGGATTTAGTATTACCTAGAGGTGGGGTGCTGCCTAAAACTTGTCTTTGTGACTGAGTGGTGAATAGAAGCTGGGAAGGCCTCAAGAATACTTAGTAAAGCATACAAAAGAGTGAGGAAATGCTAGTGGAGACTGGAAAACGGGTACCTGATTTACGTACTGGCAGAAAGTTCAGAACTGTCTCCACCAGTAAAATAAAATGGTCGCTTAATGATCTGGTGAGGCAGGAACCTGACTTCTTTTTGTCTATGATAAAAGATAATAAGAATGGAATGAACCACAGAAGGAACTGTTCAGTTTTCAAGCAGAATTTAGGGAAAATATATAACAGGGCTTTTTGGGTTTGAAAATGAAACTCATCCTCAGTTTCTCCCAGCAAAAGGCTCTCAGTTATACATGGCCTCTGGGCAAAGGTGACATGTAGAAAAGTTGTCGGTAAACATGGCCTAAGGTTAGGAATCACAAAGCTGTGACTGAGGGAACTTTTGTTGAAACCTCAGAAGAAGTTAAGGACTTGCATGGTGGAACTTCCAAAATTCTCAGAGCCTTTCCCTTAGATATGCTGCTGGAGGAGAGGTCCTCTAAGAATATCAGGACATGGCTCCTAGAATGTTTCAACCAGCTAATGACTTCCAAGGATCTTAATAGCATTTTCCCATAGCATTCGGACCGTTAGCTCAAGGTAGAGACAAGCTTACCTCTGAAAGAAAATGGGTGTTGCTTTTGCTTAATAGGGTGATACTGTAATTTGGTACACATGGAACCCCCACAGTTTTAAAGAAATTATATCAGCTTAGATTGAAGGAGAAAAAAAAGTACAAAATGAAAAGAGACCTTTGAATTCCCAAATTTCTCCAATGAGAAAACAGGCTGAGAAGCCTACAGATTTACAAATACAGCATTTCTAATGGAAAAGATCGATGAGTCAGAGTCAAAGAGGAGAACCAAGAGCTCAGAGGTGCTGCCAGGAATTATTCCAGAGATTAATATTGGGTCTTAAGTAAGGAATGGGAGGCATGTGACTGAGTAGACTGCAGAAATGGCATGGACCAGTAACTGCTATGTGCCTCCCATTTCCAAGTTTTTTGATTGGGGTTTTCTATAGTTGTTATCTTACCTGTGTCTCACCATTGTATAATAGGTTATATGTGTGGAGGATAGCTAATTTGCCTCTTTAGTCCACACATCTTCAGAATGAGAGATACTTTATCTGAGGAACCAAACCTGAGGAGGCTCATCTCACCCTAGATGTGATTTAGGTGATAAGATCCAGGAATTTGAACATATGCTATAATGGGAGGAGACCCTGGGGGCCATAGGGAGGAATGAACATATTTGGCAGGGAGGAAAAGATGTAAATAATTTGTGGATAGTGGGCAGACTACGGCTGATTGATTACAGATGGTGTCAATATTTTTTAAAATATTTCTTCCATTGAATTGTGGGATCCACATTTCTTCTCCTTCAGTCTAGGTGAGCTTAGTGATTGCTTTGACTAAGAGTGTGTAAGGTGGAGATGGTGATGCTGTGCCTTATGGGAGTGGCAGTCTCCACTTCCTGTCTTCTGAGACATATCCATACTTTAGGATCTATAAACTGCCATGTGAGAAGTCCAACTACTTTGAGACTGCTGGGTTAGAGAGGCCTTCTCTAGTTGCTCAGGTCAACAATCACAGCTGAACCCACCTTCCTGGACATCCCTGTCAAGGCATCAACATTTGAGTTAAGCCATTTTGGATACTCCAAACCAGACCACCTGCAGCTAAACAAAACCAAGTGACCTACGTTAATGCTACAGAGAACAAAAAAATTGCCCAGTTGAGCAATGCCTTATTTCTTGACCCACAAAATTATCAAATATACTAAATGGAAATTGTTTAAAGTAACTAAGGTTTGGGGATAATTTGTTACACAACAATAAATACTTCAAATATTTTTTTTAAATATTAGATCATAAAATATTATTTAAAACTACTTTTTGCATCTATAGTATGTTATGAATAACTTCATGTAAATAGAAATTCATCTAAATATAACATAATAGCTGAATAAATATGACAGGGTATTTATCCAAACTCTTCACTGAAATTTAGGTGTTTTGAATTATTTCTCTACCAGTAATCTGAGTCAGGCAACCATCATCCCATTCAGATGGGATATTGCAGAAGTGCCTAAGATTCTCTCTACATTAATGCTAAACTTTACTCAGTCTGTTCTCCATTCAAAAACCAGAATGATTTTTCTGAAAACAGTCATCTGACCACTGGATTGTAAATTTCCTAAGGTCAGAAACCATGAATATTTAATTTATATTGCCTGACATAAAGTAGATCCCCAATAAAACATTTCCCGCAAAAATAAATTAGTCGGCCATGTTTCTACTTGAAGAAGTTCAGTGGCTCTCCATTACGTTTAAAGTACAAACTATCTTACCTCATTCTGTATCATCTTGCCTCAGCTTATAAGCACACTCTGCTTCTCTCTCCTGTGAGGGTTTTTTTGCATTTGTTTTTCCTTTCCTAGGTCCTTGTAGATTTAATTTTTATTGATGAGCTTACTCTTTCTCCTCTTCATCCTTCCTCTTCTTACCAAGTTAACACTCACTCATCTTTTAGGACTCAGCTTCTATGCTACCTTCTCAGGGAATCCTCCTATTTACTTTACTTGGTTAGATACCTAGGAACCAAGGTCTCATTGCACCTATATGAACTCTGTAGTAATTACTTTTACTCTCAGGTAAACTATAAGGTCGATGATGGCACATATTCTCAGAATAATGAAGTCCACTCACATGGATTAGATCACATGACTGGATCATATTGCTTATTTAAGAAATAAACATTAACTGTATTTTGATGCATGCTGGTACATCTTATTTCTCAATTATTTACATATTTTTTTCCAGTATCATGGAGTATGATCCTTTTAATGTGCTCTTGAATTCAGTTTGCTAGTATTTTATTTAGAATTTTTACATCTATATTCATCAGGGATATTGTCCTATATTTTTTTTTCTAGTAGTGTCCTTGTCTGGCTTTGGTATCAGGGTAATGCTGGTCTTGTGAAATGAGTTTAGAAGTGTTCCTTCCTCTTCTAATATTGGAATTGTTTGAGAAAGATTGGTATTAATTCTTCTTTAAATGTTTGATAAAATTCACCTGTAAAGCCATCTGGTCCTGGGCTTTTATAGGTGGGTATATTTTTGATTACTGATTTAATCTTCTTACTCACTATTGGTCTGTTCAGATTTTTATTTCTTCATGATTCAGTCTTAGCAGGTTGTATGTTTCTCAGAATTTATCTTTTCTTCTAGGTTGTCCAATTTGTTGGCATGCAGTTGTTAATAGTAATCTCTTATGTTCCTTTATATCCTGTTGTATCAGTTGTAATGTCTATTCTTTAATTTATAATTTTATTTATTTGAGTCACAAATAAATATGACTTTCCCTTTTTTTCTTAGCTTGGCTAAAGTTTTTTTTTTAATTTAATTTAATTTTTTTATACAGCAGGTTCTTATTAGTTATCTATTTTATACACATCAGTGTATACATGTCAATCCCAATCTCCCAATTCATCCCACCCCCACCCCCACCCTCCTCTTTCTCCCCTTAGTGTCCATACATTTGTTCTGTACATCTGTGTCTCTATTTCTGTAGCCTGGCTAAAATGTTATCAGTTTTGTTCATCTTCAAAAAACAAACTCTTATATTTGTTCATCATTTCTATTCTTTCATGTTTCTATTTCAGCTCTAATCCTTATTATTTTCTTCTCTTTGCTAACTTTGGCTGGTTTATTATTCTTTTTCTAGCTCCTTGAGCTGTAAGGTAAGGTTGTTTATTTGGAATCTTTCTTGGTTTCTTAATGTAGGTATTTATCACTGTAAATTTAAATGGGAGAAAATATTGCAAAGTATATAACTGATGAGGGGTTAATATTCAAAATATATAAGAAACACAACTCAGTCGGAAAAAAAACACATAACATGATTACAAAATGGGCAAAAAACCTGAATAGATGTTTTTCCGAAGAAGATATACATACGTCCAATAGGTACATGAAAAGGTATTCAACATGATTGTCAGGGAAATGCAAATCAAAACCACAATGAGATGTCTATTATCAAAAAGATACCATATAAAAGTTGGTGAGAATGTGGAGAAAAGGGAACTCTTATACACTGTTCATGAGAATGTAAATTGGCTGTAGTCATTATGGAAAACAGTATCAAGGTTCCTAAATAATTAAAAATAGAACTACCATATGATTCAGCAATCCCACCACCAGAGGAAACAAAATCAGTATCTCCAAGAGATATCTACACCCCCATGTTTATTGCAGCATTGTTTCCAGTGGCCAAGATACGGAAACAACCGAAGTGTCTGTCAGTGGATGAATGGATAAAAAAATGTGGTATGTGTAGACAATGGAATATTATTTAGCCATATAAAAAAGAAAATCCTGCCATTTGTGAGGCCATGGATGAACCTGGAGGGCATTATGCTAAGTGAAATAAGCCAGACAAAGACAGCTACTGTATGGTATCCCTTTTCTGTTAAAAAAAAACAAAACAAAACACTTTTCTTAGAAAAACAGAGTAGAATGGTGGTTGTCAGAGGCTGAGGGATGGGGGAAATGGGGAGGTATGGATCAAAGGGTACAGACTTTTGGTTCTAAGATGATTAAGTTCTGAGAATCTAATGTACAGCATAGTAACTATACCTAGTAATACGATATTATATACTTAAAATTTGCTGAGATAGATTTTAAGCATTCTGATGCCCCCCTTCCAAAAAAATTAGCTATGTGAGGTGATGGATGTGTTAATTAACTAGATCTTGATAATTATTTCATTATGTATATGTATATTAAATCATCAAGTTGTACATTTTAAATACATATAATTTTGTCAATTATTTTTCAATAAAGCTAGAAAAAAATAAAACACAGATTGCAAGGACCCCCTACCCCATTTTTAAACTTTTGAGTTAATTAGTTTTTACTTTCATGATTAAGTATAAAAGCTATATCTTTAACATTTCTGCACATATTTAGATGTATTATGAGAACAATAGTCTAGTTATTTCACTCCACTATTTAGCTATGTAACCCAATACAACTTGTTCATTCTCTACTTTTCAATAATTATGAACATAATAACATTACTTAAAATTTTTTCCTAATACTTTAGATTTTTATGTGTCTTAGTACCATGGAGTGTTTCCAATCAGGCCATAATAGTGAGTTTTAAGGCTTCTGGTAATCAATTGAGTCTATATTCAAACAAGAAAAATATGAGATAATTCAACTCTCCTAAACTCAGTTAATGTAAAATGTTATAAAAGTTCTTTGACACAATCATGGAATTGTATTTTCAGTTTTCTCTGTGCACATTTTTATACTTTACTGAGTAAAATCAGAAAAGTGTCCTACCAGAGAGACAGAAAAGGAGAGGGAAACCAAGAAGAATAAGCAGTTGTAAACTCAAATTTGAGTCTTTAAAAAGGGGGCTACACTGCTATATTAACTTTGATTCAAATACCTGGAAAGATTCTGATAAGTCATCAGCCGCATGCAACAATGACTTTACTCAATGAATTTTTAAAGAGGCTACAAACAATACATATGGTTGTCTAGAGGCATCATACCAGTAACTCCGTATCCTTCTGTAGGTTAATTACTGCTGTCAGATGAACTGATCAGATTTATTCTAATTTTAAATAGTTACCTCAGGGAGGCAGAAGTCTGCAGATGTAAGCATTTGTGCCTTCACTTTGGAATGTATATAGTCATCCCTAGGCATCCAAGGGGGATCGGTTCCAGGACCCCAAGATCGGTGGATGCCCAAGTCTCTCATATAAAATCGGATAGTATTTCATATAACCTGCACCCATCCTTCCATTTACTTTAAATCATCTGTAGATTACTTATAACACCTAATACAATGTAAATACAATGTTGTGAATACAATGTAAAAGCTAAGTAAATAGTTGCCAGCATGAGGCAAATTCAAGGTTTGCTTTTCGGAACTTTGTGGAATTTTTCTCCCAAATATTTTTGATCTATATTTGGTTGAATCCATGGATTTGGAACCCACAGATACAGAGGGCTGACTGTATATTAATAAGTAAAAAACTCTGAACTGTAGAAAAAATGCATTTAACCAATTATTTTGAGTGCTGCTCTAAGAAGCCTTATCACTTTGATGACGTCTGGTTTTCATTTTTCTTCACAAACTCATAATGCTGTTGGTAGGTCCACTCATCAGCTTTCTTAAGGAAATTCAATTCTGCTTTGTACACTGTACTTGCTGGTATTTGAGTTTCATGTCAGAATTAACGAGCAAATCTCTACCTTTCCTGAAATATTAGAATTGAATGACTAAATTAATTTAAAGAGAAATAAAGAAGTTAAGATCAGATAGTCATTAATCTAGAAAGAGAAAGGTAGTGATCATTAAACAGTTACAATTATATCATCCTTGGAAGGAAGCTTAAAAGATAGCCACCCATCTGGTGTTTGACTCTTTTATCTCAGTCCTATGAAATGAGTGCCCACTCTCTGCTCTTCCATTGCAGGGAACTCTCCATTCATTGTGTAATAATTTAATTTAAAAAATGTTTATAGCTCTGAGTCTTATAATCTTTTCCATCTTGAGCTGAAACCCTTCTGTATGTGGCTTCTATACACTTGCCAAAATTCTGACGCAAGGACTATGCTACTACTTTCCTCTGGCCCTCTAAGATATTATGGCATAATGGAGGAAACAGATGAATATATACCAATAATGTCTATCGTATGTGAAAAGGGAGAGATATGCAGAGTACTATGTGGGATTTCTCTTCACTGGATACCCCTTCCTCACTGCTTTTCACACACTGGTAGATGACATCATTCATCTGCCTACATGTTGGATGAATGTTTTTCAGTAGGCTTTTACAGCTGCCCTTGAACTGGAGATTTACCCTTCATCATTGAGCTTTTATAGAATCAATAAATAGCATCTATCTCTACTGATTCAGAAGCACATGAGAGTCAGCCAGATGGCCATCAATATGTCAACTTCATTGTTAATAAAGCTTACTTCTAGGATTGAAGAAGTACATGGTTTTAAGTATGTAGCTAACAGTCTTATTGTCAGTTTAGGTCTTATGACGGGCCACCTAAAATAAAAGTTTGGGTCTAGGATTTCTGCATCACATTAATCCAGCAGATGGAAAGAGAAGCAAAGACAGTAAATCTCTAAATGCTTAAAAACAGGAATATGGTTAGTTCATAATTGAGAACTAACTGTCAGAAGAAAGAGTGAAGGAGGGCTAGGGCAAGAGTCCAGATATGTTACTTCCCGAAAACATAAATAATTGAAATGCTGGCTGTCCCCCAGTGTCCACAGGGAACAATAATTGACATTTGATTTTAATATGAATTTCATTATTCTTGTGGATGTTTGTCAACAGTTCTTTTATTTAAAACTTTGGAAGTTAGTTATGATCACTTATAAAAAATAAACTTCCTATGCATTAATGCTGTAATAAGAGTATGTGGTGAGTACAAAGTGTGTCAAGAAGATTCAGCCACTGTCTGTTGATTGTCATCTGGGTACCTCCAGACACCATGCTTATTGCTTTCACATTTATTTTAACTATCATTGTTCAGAGACGTAGGTATGGTTTAACTTCTATTTCAGATAAGAGGTAACTATATTTTCTAAGGTCACACAGATATTAAAAACAGGATTTAAACAGATGACATTGGGCATGATTTCTCATATTCACTCCTCTCTTTTCCCTTTCTCTTTATAAAAGGTCTAATAGCTAATATCTTGCTGTCTCCAAGGACTGAAATAATTGTTCCTATTTATATTTTTGTGCAGACTTTAACTATTGATAAGTAAAAGGGCCGAGTTTAACTGAATATCCAAATCCACTCCTAAAATTATTTCTGAAATACTTCCAAGACAGCTTTTTGTCCTTTCTACTCCTGTAATTTAATGGTCTAAGATAAATAAAACAAGGTCACCCACATACTTGATTTAGGGTAAATAACAATTCTGTAATTTTAAATGGTGAGTTCAGATGTAGACACATCCAAAAATTCCTTGCAATAGTGCTTTAGACTGAATCCTAAAGTCCTCTTTTGGAATGTATTTAAGATGAAGTTCTCATATAAACCTTTATAATTCAAATGAAAAGATGCTGTAGATATTTTACAAATTCAATCCAGTACAATCCCTTTAAAACACTTTGCTGCCTTTAAAGAAAATCAGTCTTTCTGTCAGGCTTTGGCAGTTTAGCTCTAGTCTGCTGAGATGGCAGTATTCACCATTCTGCATCCTGCTTAGCAGCAGGCATTACACTTTGGCTGTGACCATGCAATCCCATTTTAAACTCTTGTCTCTAGATGTGTCAGTTATGACTTGGCAGCGGGCTGGAACAAACATTTAAATCTTTAGAGCTGTAGATTCAATTAAAGTACTCTAAAATGAAATGGAACCCTGGATTTCATGGTTTGTAAATATACATTTAAAGATAAATAATTGCAAACATCCAAAATGTTGGTAGGTTTCCTATCCTGTTCTAAATTTAAAATTAAATATGTTTTTATATTGTAAAAATTATCAGAAGTTTCTATGGGCTTTAATACTCTAAGTCTGGGCTCTTAAATGGCTGACAACTTTCTTTAGTAAGGTTATTCAGCAGAGTACAAAATGCAGAGCTCAGTAGAACTAATTCACAGCTCTCTCTCCCACCTAGATACAGAGTTACAGCTCAGTCCTTTGCTGCAGGCTGGCTCAGCTTTGACCTTTCACACTGTTCAGTCTGTTAGAAATCAGTCTTATGAGAAGGGAGTAAAAACTTGCTGTTAGCAGTTTAAGGAACAAGGTGCTCTATGACCTCATGCCTTCAGGAACTTGCCTTTCTAAAGGTGCTGCAGACTTAGTAGGAGTTCACAAAAGACCCTTTTGGGGACATTCTATAAAAATGTGTTAGAAAAGGTTCTTCTGTGGTGTCAGCTTTTGGTAAAAGTGGTTACTCTTGCAGAATTTTGGAAATGTGGAATGTCAAATAGGGACAGACCTTAGAGAGCGCTCATCTACATTTGAGGAAGCAAGAGGAACATCAACCTATCACATTGTGACAAAATTGCTTTAAGAGCCAACCATCTAATCCCTAGTTCAATTCCTCACCAACTCGTAGCACACTGCATCCGAGAAGAACCACTGTTATTTTTAAAAAACTTTGTTGTTTGTTTCAGCTGACTGGGGACAGCTACATTTTTGTGTCCGTGTGACTCATGATTTCAGAGTTTTTACAAAATTTTTTGAATACTGCTGAAGGTATTTTTTCAATGTTCACATTTCAGCATATAAATAAAGCATGCCGCAGAGGAAAAGACTGGGATTTACTGGTAGAAGTTCCTAGATAATAGCAAAGTGCTTAAGAATATGGACTGTAGAGACAGATTCCCAAGGGTTGAACGCTTAGTTTGCTATTTATCTGGATTGGGACCTGGGGCACATCACTTTACTGTGCTTCTGTTTCCTCTACTTGAAATAGGAAAAGTATTAGCAGCTACCTCAGATGATTGTTTGAGGATTAAACTAATATATGTTAAGTGCTTAGAATAGTACCTGATACATGGTAAGTTTATCTAAGGGTTAGCTACTATTATTATTATTATTATTATTATTATTATTATTATTATTATTAATTGGACAAACCTAGATATGTTACTTAATATTTCTGAGACTGAATTATTTGACCTGTAAACCGTGGGTGTTATCTTTTAAAATTTTTATTAACATTTATATATAATATAAATGATTTATTGGTATAGCCACTATGGAGAACAGTATGGAGGTTCCTTAAAAAACTAAAAATAGAGCTACCATATGATCCAGCTATCTCACTCCTGGGCATATACCTGGGGAAAACCATAATTCGAAAAATACATGCACCTCAATGTTCATTGCAGCACTATTTACAATAGCCAGGACATGGAAGCAACCTAAACGTCCATCAACAGAGGAATGGATAAAGAAGATATGGTACATATATACAATGGAATATTACTCAGCCATAAAAAAGAACAAAATAATGCCATTTGGAACAACATGGTTGGACCTAGAGATTGTCATACTGAGTGAAGTAAGTCAGACACGGAAAGACAAATATCATATGATATCGCTTATATGTAGATCTTAAAAAAAAAAGGGTACAAATGAACTTATTTACAAAACAGAAGTAGAGTCACAGATGTGAAAAACAAACTTATGGTTACCAGGGGATTGGGAGAGGGAAGGGATAAACTGGGAGATTGGGATTGACATATACACACTACTATATATAAAATAGATAACTAATAAGAACCTGTTGTATAGCAGAGGGAACTCTACTTAATACTCTGTAATGACCTATATAGGAAAAGAATCTAAAAAAGAAAAAAGAGTGGATATAAATATATATATATGTATAACTGATTCACTTTGCTGTACACCTGAAACTAACACAACATTGTAAATCAACTATACTCCAATAAAGATTTTTTTAAAAAGTAACTACACATAAATAAATAAATAAATAATATTTCAAAGCTATATAGTAGGAGTCTAGTACCTCACCTCTTACTCATATATACAGTTTCCATCACCCACTATCATGGTTAATGATTTTTACCAGTTTTATATATATCCTTCTAAAGTTGTTTTATGCAAATATAAATACAAATAAATACATAGTTTTATTTTCTCCCTTTCCTTCACACACATAGCATATAACACAAACTCTTCTGCATCTTTCTTTTTTCACTTACTGTATCTTGGAGACTTTAACATTTCTGTAATATAGAAGGACTTTTTCTTTTATAAATTTACATCTGCATAGTAGCCCATTGCAGGGATGTGCTGTTATGTTATTAGCCAGTGCCCTATTGGTGATCTTTTGAGTTGTTTCCAATCTTTTGCTATTAGAATCAGTGCCACGGTGAGTACTTTTATACATAGGTCATTTTGCACTCATGAAAGGCCATCTTTTGGATAAATTCCTAGAAGTGAAATTAATGGACAAAGGGTATATGCTTTTATTTACATTGTCAAATCACCCTCTAGGAGAATCGTACAAATTTATACTAAACATTAAATATTGTGCAACTTTTGAATTTTTCCAGACTGAATGTGTGAAAAAAAATTCTACCTCTGTGTATTTTTATTTGTATTTCTCTTACGAGAGTGAATAAGCATTTTGCCATGGTTTAAGGGTAATCCGTATGGTCTCTTTTGTGAACTTTCTTACGTTAGAATTTGATCTTGATTTCTAAGAACAATAATATTTTAGGGACATGAACTCTTTATCTGTAATATGATTGACAACTATTTTTCCCAACTCAGTAATTATTTTATGATTGTGATTTTGCCCATTCAGACATTTTAAAATGCTTTTATGTAGTTAAATTTATTAATTTTCTTTTATGTTGAGTTTGAGTCATTTTTAGAAAGGCCTTCCCTAGTCCAAGGCTATATGGGAATTCTTCCATTTGTTCTTTAAATATTTTTATGATTTACTTTTTTTCATTTAGTTTTTTGATCAAAAATAATTCTTATCTGTACTCATTGCCCCAGCATATTGAAATTTATTTACATTATCTCAAAGTTTCTCAAATAGTAATATTAGCTCTTATTAGAGTATTGGCATATAGATGTTAAATCTTGTTGAAATGAATTGTATTAATTATTTCCCTTTATAAAATATTCTTCACTCTTCAACACTGGGGTCAAATAAGAGCACTTCTTTAAAGGCTAAGCTTATATCCTGCATGTTATACTCTGCACAATTCCAGGGGTGCATTGTCATTGTGAATGTGTAGAACATAATCCACATGGCCATGAGTGCCAACTTGCCCTCACTTTTCCAACCTCCAATAGAGTACACATTACCATCCACTTGCCTTACCACGATGTCATGATCTCCTTGAAGGCAGATACTTTGACAATCTCATCTTTGATGCCCAGAATATAACAGTATGCTTACATATAGTATATATGTTATACATTATATTTTCACTGCCATAAAAATACTCTGTGTTCTGCCTCTTCATCTCTCTCCCCCCCTTACCCCTGGCAACCACTGATCTTTTTATTGTCTCCATAGTTTTGTCTTTTCCAGAATGTCATATCATTGGAATCATATAGCATGTAGCATTTTCAAGTTGATTTCTTTGATTTAGTAGTATTCATTTAAGCTTCCTCCATGTCTTTTCATGGACTGGTGGCTCATTTCATTTTTGCTCTGAATAATATTCCATTGTCTGGATGTACCACAGTTTATTTATGCATTCACCTACTGAAGGACATCTTGGTTCCATCCAAGTTTTGGCAATCATGAATAAGTCACTATAAATATTTGTGTGTACATTTTTGTGTGAACATAAATTTTCAGCTCCTTTGTGTAAATGTCAAAGAGTACAATTGCTGGATCATATGGTAAGAGTATATTTAGTTTTAGAGAAAATCTAATACATTTTTGAAAGTAGAGGTAAACCATATTTGGTTCATCTATGTTTCCTCTGACTTAAATAAGCTATTACATATATATTTCATCATTTAAATTAAAAGTTTATTTAATGCTTCTTTGCCAAAAATAAGTGTTTTACTCATACATTATTCCTACAGACAAGGGTTTTTCATGAAATTTAAACATTTTTAGTATCTTCAAAATGCCTGTTGTATTCAGAAAGGCATTCCATGGTTTTGGAGAAAAACTTCTGTTTATATTTGTTTTCAAAATAAAAAACATTATCAAGTGCATACTATATTATAGGCACTGTATAAAATTTTGGCACACATACTCTTATTTAATTCCTGATAGTGATACTATCATCATCCCTATTTCATAAACAAGTGAATTGCAATGCTTAATGTTTCAAATGATAAATTATAAAGACATTTTCCTAAAGCTACAAATGTGTATTGATGGAGCCAGACTTTGAGCCCAAATAGTCCAAATGCAGAGCCTGAAGCTACATTACCTCTCTCCTGACCTTGTGAGGGCTCATTATTCTAAGGCAATTACTGACCAGGAACATGTAGAAATCAAGAAGAAAGAAAAAGGGAGAGGTCCCCAGCGTTGTTTGATTCCTGAAACACTGGCATTTGGGGAAAAACTACTGTTGTTCATTACTTTCATGCTAAAATTCCTCAGATGACAGTGGAACTCAATACTTTTCATTATCTGAAAATCACTGAAGAATGACCTGGTGGTATGCTGAAATCAATGTTCAGTATACAGTCAATTACATTTCTAGATTTTAGGCCTCCCCATAATGGTCAGGGAAACATTATGTTGTTGTTATTATAGAGCTGCAGGGATCCAGGAACATACACTCTATCACTGAGACTGCCTCTGAGTAATAAAGACAGATTTTAATTACATTTGCTCCAACCACCAAAGTTAGATTTTCCACTGCCCTTCTACCTATAGTACAGTTTAAACACACATCTCCCTTCTGCCCTGACAGGTATATGTGTGTGTGTGTGTGTGTGTGTGTGTGTGTGTGTGTGTGGAATCAACCTGTTGAAGTTCCTTTAGTAATTTTAAGAACATTTTTTAAATAGTTTATCTCTAAATATCCTTAAGATTTTTTTTCTTGCAGACATAATATTCTGAATTGCATGGTGAATAAACACTAGACTGAAGTATAGGAAGCTGGAATTTTCAGGCTTGGTCTAACTTTAATAATAGTTGACACTTGGGCTTCCCTGGTGGCTCAGTGGTTAAGAATCCACCTGCCAATGCAGGGGACATGGGTTTGAGCCCTAGTTTGGGGAGATCCCACGTGCCGCAGAGCAACTAAGCCTGTGCGCCACAACTACTGAAGCCCGAGAGCCTAGAGCCCATGCTCCACAACAAGAGAAGCCACCTCAGTGAGAAGCCTGAGCACTGCAATGAAGAGTAGCCCCCTCTTGCTGCAATTAGAGAAAGCTCGAAAGCTCGTGCACAGCAACGAAGACCCAATACAGCCAAAAATAAATAAAATTAAAAAAAAAAGAGTTGACACTTATTTTCCTTGCCCATAAAAATTAATGACACAGATGATAAAGCCCCCAAATTCTGTCATATTAAATCAGTGATACATGATATAGTACAAGGAGGAGAGAGACCAAAAACATAACAATAGTAATTACACATTAATTTAATTGAAACTTTGTTGGAAAAATAAAAACTATTTTTTTAACGCATGTGGTATAATTGCTGAAACCAAAAACAGATAATTCTGTTCTGAAATTTTGCATGCTTTAGCTTTGTGTTTTGACTTTTCATGAAGTTCAGCATTTCATTAATTGATTATATATTTTTAAATTATATATTGTTACGTTTAAACATATGAGAAAGTAAATTTAACTTGGGCTAGGAAAGTAAAAGTCCACCCAGCTATTCATTGCAATAACAGACACAGAGTTAACAGATTTAACAGGAAACAATATTTCTCCCAAGTATACACTGCAGCTGGCAAGTGTCATAATGACCCCCTTATTTGATTTCTTACTGCTTTTTTACTCATAGATAAATCTTGTTCTCTGAAATCATAGACAATGAGAAAGTTTCCTGTTTGAAATCACATTAGGAATTAATTACACCATTCTTGCCTGGAGTAGCAAAGTCACTTTGACATAGAGAAAAGTGGCTTGAATAACAGGGTGTTTGTACACGACATTCTAGGTTTATCTTGGCTTTATGGTTTCCAGGAAAACAGGATTTGGAATCCACTTTGCAGGCCATAAGCCTTCACACAGCCTTGCTTTATGCCTGTTAAAATTCTGCTTTCTTTAAATTTCTCTGAAACTCCACCTTTCCCCTCAATCTTATAAAACTCTATCTTTTCCTTTGTTTGACTTCTGTTGGTATGTAGTCTCCCCCATTTCAATGGGTCAGTAAACCAAGTTTGTCCCTTGTGGTTATAGATCAGGCTTGGACAAGTGGTTCAAGATATCTGAAGTAAGACGCATCTAATACATCAAGGAAATGAGTGATACAACTGGTAGGGATGAGGGATTCAGGTTGGATGAAAAATGTTTATGGGGTTAATTCACAAAATATGTGGCATGCTCTCCTTTTCTCTTCTACGGATAGGCAGCAAACTTGCTCTAAGCACTTAAGCAACAAAGAGAAACACAATCCTTTTCAAAGCTATAGTTACTCATCAAGTTAAAAACAAGCCAATTGCCTAGGAAAAGTCAAACTTCCTGCCACTGGGTTGCAGGAAATGTATCCTCACAAAGAAACACTGTGATGAAGCAAACTACATTCTCAACTGTATTTCTAAATTGAGTAGAGGCTAGACACATGTTCCACAAAGCAACACGTGCTATTAAAATTCCTCAGGACTAAAGAACCTTTCCTATCTGTGCCTACACGGATCACATCACTTCTCTGGTTTTGTCTGAATTGTATGAGTCCCGAAGTCTGCCCACTTTTTCCATTTCCCATAATTTCCCTTGGAGTCCTGGCAATGTTAATGTTAAAGGCATAAAAATATAACCTCAACCAGCCTTTGCAAAGTCTCCCATTATATTTATAAAATCATCTACACAGTTACAAGGGACCAACTTATCTCCTGTCAAGAATTTGGAGAAATAAAAGAGAGCAAACTGTATGCTGAAGAATATGTTGACTTTCCCATACCTTTAAAAAGGCATATGAGACCAAATAAAGTTATAAACTCTCAAAAGACAACATGCTTATAATTTGTTTGATTCCATGCTTGAGATTCCTAAGAGATTATTTTTATTTAAATCCCAGTGAAGAAAAAAGATCATATAATGTAAAGAATAAACAGAAAGTGAGCAGTATAACTTTAGAACATAGTTCATTGTAGGGCTTAGAAATTTTTTTTTAATTAATATGAGCAATTTAAATTCTCTAATGAAATTTCTGATCATTTTATCCAGTCAGAAAGAAAACAAATCTGTCAACCTATTAAAAATATTCTGTTTCTTTATCTCACTTGAGTCCCATTAACTGTTCAGAAATTGACAAATATTGAGGTAAGTATTAGCGAATTTATCTTGCAGCAACATTTTTAAAACATTTGAGAGTTCTGAGCAAGTTTTGATACATAATTGTTTTCCTTCTGCTAATGTTGTTATTCTCTGAAACTATTTGAAAACATTAGGAATCAATCAAACCGCTGTGCTTTGGTGTTAGGTACTGTGAGAAGTTGTAAAAAGGAAAAAGATGTATAAGCTGCAAGCTATGAGTCCCTTCACAGAGGAGCTTGAAACTTATTTGGGGAGACATTTATTTATTATTTATTATTAAATGTAAGCACACATGCACTTAATGAGTACTTACTATAGGCATACAGTGTCCTAGATGTTTAGTGACCCATTGGTGAATGTTTCAGTTAGGATCCTGGAAGAATAAGATGAAACACTCTAAGTAATATAAGAGCTATTTACAAAACTAGGGGTAGGTTTTAGCAAAGTCATCAAAGGATGGTTCATTACAAAGACTGGCATCAAAGAGGAGTTATTTCTACCCCTAGGAAGGGCTCTGTGGGTGGCGGTAGTTTGGGAGAAATGAGAAACTAAATAACATCTGACTAGAAAAGAGAAAGTAGGAGCATAATGTGAGTGTGTCAGAGAGGTAAGTGAAATTATGGCGTTTTTTCCTTTAGGGCATGTATGTGATGTTCATATTTGTGTTTTTTGGTGAGGAGAGACATTTGTATGACTAAAGTAGTTCTAAATTCTGATGTTATGTTACTGCTGCAGAAGGAGAAAATGGATTAATCCAAAAGATATTTAAGAACATGAAGTGGGAATCATGGATAGAATATAATAGGAACTGCATAAGAAGGAAGTGCTAAAATTGAATCTTAGTTTTTTTGTTTTGTTTTGCAGAATTAGAGATTTGCACTGCTATTCACTGGAATAAATAATAGTAGAAGTGTACTTGGTTATGTAGGATAGATCAGTAAATTAGTCTTTAAGATACTTTTTCTGATTCCCAGCCCAACTTCTTTCATTACATTCTCTCATCCAAAATCATTGATTGGTTCTCTATTAGAGCTTGAAATTTTGTGTGTCTACCCCTAAAAAACAAGTAGGTATAATCCCTAATCTTTGGAGGGTTTACAATTTATCACAAATAAAGATAATGCAAGTAAATGCTTGTTTTGGCTTTGTAATCTTAAATAACTTCAACAAACAGTAAATAACATAGCCAAATATTCACTTTGAGTTCTATAGTCACAACCTTAAAGATAAATAAAAAATCAGTTTTAGAAATTATTTCAAATACATAGATTCAATTTAAGGTTCTCTATTTAGTTAGATATACTTTTTTAAAAAATGAAACATTAGTTGTGAGAACTCACAAAGGAGAGACTCTGTTTCAATTTAAGGGGCTTGAATCAATAATTTAATTATTTTAGTTCCCATTCTTTGCTTGTCTTTACTAAGGCCCAGACTTCGTATTGCTTTAATAGAATTCATTTATCTGTGTGTTATGTTTATATTTTTATGGTTTGTGTAATTCTAATTAAAAAATTATTTAGCTGTAATTGTGGAATACACCTAAATTAATTTAGAATTATAATGTGCACTGTGTTCCCATACCATTAATTCACTTGGGACCAAGGGATATTAGAAGTACTGATGCTTTCCTAATAAACAGGCATTATTCTCTAGATACTTGAAATAAACAGGTTCCCCAGAACCCTTTTTTGCACCTAGACTATAGATAGAGTTTATTATTTAAATGCAGAAACTGTGACTTGAAAAAGCAGAAGGGATATTTTAGGGCTGCTAAATTTCAAATCATCCTCAACCTGAGCTGCTAAAGATCTGCCTGAGTTTCAGAGGGAAGAGTTTATCCAGGTTATACTTCACACAGATTAAAAATGTTTAGGAGCTCTAGGAAAAGGTCCTTCCTAAATTGTCTTTACGTCACACAGGGATAAGTGCTTATATTACTTGGTATTGATTAAATGTTTGTTTAAATGGCTGAGGAAGAAAAGGCAGAAGAATAGATTTTGTGTGGTGGTGATAAAGCCTCTAAATTTTTTACCATGAGAAAAGGAACCAGTAATTTTTAGGAAAATTATCACTAGAATTTAGTGCTCTCTCTCACATACACACACCCCAAGGACGTTTATTTACCCCTTACTTGTATAAGCCCTGAGGAATCTATGGAGACTCATTACATTATGAAGATATAAAAGTACTCTTTCCTAATGTATTTGCACAGTTGTTAAAAGCACTGTTGAGTAAAACAGTGTGTGAGCATTTAATTGACATTTTAAAGAGGGTAAACCTTGGAATAGAGCTATTTATTATAGTAAACAACATTTTTTACATAGGATTTTCTATTTTTCTCATAGTGTCTTTCTCATGTTATTGTAAACACCACTTTTTTGGTAAACAACAATTTTTTTTTAATTAATTAATTAATTTATTTATTTTTGGCTGTGTTGGGTCTTCGTTTCTGTGCGAGGGCTTTCTCCAGTTGCGGCGAGCGGGGACCACTCTTCATCGCGGTGCGCGGGCCTCTTACTGTCGTGGCCTCTCTTGTTGCGGAGCACAGGCTCCAGACGCGCAGGCTCAGTAGTTGTGGCTCATGGGCTTAGTTGCTCCGCGGCATGTGGGATCTTCCCAGACCAGGGCTCGAACCCGTGTCCCCTGCATTGGCAGGCAGATTCTTAACCACTGCGCCACCCGGGAAGCCCCCAACAACAATTTTTAAGGAAATGTTTAGGGCATCTTGGCTATACTGATATTCATAACATAAATTTAAATAATTACACTTAAAATGCTCAAGTATTAAATTTATTATAATTAAAGATGTTCTTTAAACTGGAAGTTTTCTGATTAATACATGCATATTTATATACTAAATACTATGCTATTTTCAGATTTAATAAAATTATACTTTGATCTCAGCCTATGGGAAAAAAAGGAGGAACAAAAATTAAAGATTTGGGTTATATTTAAAATGACAAGACTCTGCTTCAGTGAAATACAGGGCTCTTTGAAAAAATCAATAGACTTTCACAGCTTGAAAAAGCGAATCTTATTGCAAGTAACTATGTCTTGTAAATGGTTCTTTCAATTCAATAAGATGGACAACTAACTCAGCCATCTCAGTATTGTTAATTTTTTTTCTTGGTTCTGCTCTGAATTTGTACTTCACGTCTAACAATGGGGCTCCTATTCGTTCCTTGTTTGTTATGCGTCATTTTTTTAACTTTAATTTTATTCTAATTTCCTGCCCTGTTTCTCCATGTAAAAATCTACTAATGGATTTATGGTGTTTGTTTTAGGTTTACTAGTAAGTCTACACATGGTGTGGTTAGACAAAGTGTAATTCTGTAGTGAGTTTTTATAACATCTGAAGGGATAAATCTGCCTCCATTCCTCCAATTTCTGAGTCACTGGAAATAAGTCCTGTTGCAGAAATGAATAGCTAATAGTGCTGAGAAGTGGTGTAGAAGTATTTGATGGAATTGAATGAGTAGAAGTGTTGAACAGCAAGATCTGGCTGGAGTGGGAAAAACATATGTTTCAGCCTAGTGCAGATAATCACAGGTAAAGTGGTCTTTTTCAAAGAAGACAGGATTGGATATATGTGTCTGACAGAAAATGATTATAGAGCTAATATTATATCTTGGTTGAAAAGGAGTCTAGTCTTATTTGTGACATTTTTTCACAGGTTATGAAGCTGGCAATACAGGTATGATTGAAAGGCTGTCCTATTTTGGGGACATTTAATGTTTTTCTATTTCTGGACATATATATTGGTTTATAGAATAGTATGTTACGAAGAGTTTGCACATGCTTATTCAATAAACTTTTTCTTGCAGCAAAAGAGTGGTTTTGGATTTTCTTTCAAAAATTAGGGTTTTGTTTTTTTTTTTTAAGTTGATTGAAACACTTTAAATAAAACATTTCTCTGTTAATAGCATTTAATAGCCGTAAGGTTTTTTCTTTTCTTTTCTTTTTTCTCTTTTGGCTAGTGAAGAACAAAGTCCAATTGCTTTTGTATATTTCTTAATTTTGTCCCACATTTTTAACTTTTCAGAAAACTTAAGGAAAAAAATAGAGCTCTAATTAAGTAGTGTTATGAGATAATTGGGGAAAATAATCAGATAGTATTTAAAAATATATCTCAAAATAAAAAATAAGCACAAATAGAATTTGTATGAAATAAAGCACAAAAAGCACATGTGGCTTATTATTATCAAAAAAACTTATTGGGTTAGATATTTTAAAAACATTTTTCATAACAGATGAGACACAAAAGATACCAGATTAATTAGTGATGGTCTTAAAAATAGAATTACTCATTGGTTTACTCTTTGCATAGACTACTAATACTTCCTAGAAGGGACTCAGCAAATTTTTATTGGCTATATTGTACAAAAGTTCTCTAGAATGTTAAAAGGAAAATCTTGTCTTTACAATATAATTTCACAGATGTTTTTGACTTAATTTATACACCAAAGTTGGTAATATCAAACAGTAATTTTTCAGGCTGAAAATAATTTATAGTAAAAATAAAGCAATCTTCATCATGTCTGAAGTTATATGGCTTCATTATAATGTTGATTCAGAAAATAAGTTTTGAGAATTTAATGTTGCCTAAAAGACAAAATGTGAAAATCTTATAGGAGTGACTGCATAGACATTAAAGATATCTTAATGGAAAAAAAAAAATCTTAGTCAAAAAACGAAAACTGAGATTTTTTTGAGCTATAGTTCCTGTTCTTGCTCTGCAGGACACACCTACTTCACAAAACTCAAATACTTACTTGCCCTTTACCATAAACTCCAGTATTCTTTCTCCCTTTTTTTCCCCACAGAAAAGAGAAAGTAAAGTGTAGATGAGATACCACAGTTTATGATAGCATTTGTTGGACAATAATGTCTAATAACCTCCACCCTGATGATTAAATTGGTTGAAGAAAACAGGAGAGGTAGCCTAGGTTATATTTAAGGCTTTTAAACCCAGGATTCTGTACTAGGGTCAAAGTAGAACAGATATGAAAGACTAACCTGTGACATTTCTTTCTCACATAGCCAGTATGGTTTATTACTAAAGGTATGCATTTGATTCAAGACAATAAAATCGAACCTTGCCTTGACACCACTGTAACTAAGCACATCGTGGTCCATAGTAAGGAAAAAAAAAAAAGATTTCACATCCTTAGATAAACTAAAATATGTAACATCCTGTCTAGAGCTAGCCTCTAAATAAATGCAGACTTACACCCTTTCCTGTAAGTTGCTAACTTCTTAAGATAAACAACTTTATCTCTGACTTTTGCAACACTGACATCTACAGATACGTGACTATCCTTACAGATAAGAGACAAGATATGATAACTGAATGACAGTAATCATGGTTTTATTTTTAAAATATCTGTTTGTATCCTTTCATCAGGGAGCCAGTTCTTCTGAACTCTGGACTCTCAAACCATTTGCAGATAAAAGTATAATGTTTTCTTCTTATTGCTTTTATCTATGGGTTTTCTTCCAAAATAGAGGTCCCACCAAAATGTTCAGATAGATTTAACCACTGGTGATGCATAGACAAATATTGTCCAAGTGGTATAGCTCATGTGTCCCCACACCCAGGTCAGCCTTTTTCATATCCAGGGATAAATCTTTCTATTCAGAGATGAAAGTTTCTCTCTTGATGACTCTGTTACTGTTTCAGTTTCAGTTTCTGTTTCTGGAGTTTGTCTGGTTCTCAGTGAAGTCTGGCTTGCTTTTGTACCTGGTTACCTATTTATGACTTCCGTTAGTGATAAAACTTTGGGAACCTAGTTTTAATTACAGGATCTGGTTAACCGGTCTTTGTCAGGTAACAAATGACAGAAACGGTGGGTTTACCTTTATATGTCATTTACATTAATCTTGTGTCTTGATGATTCTATCATCTTTCTTTTGGAATGCCTGTATCTTTGCTACCAGATTACAAGACATTACAGGACATAGATTAGTAGGACCATTGGGCTGTATCCATTCTGAGTTTGAAAAGTTTCCTGTGTCCATTTTTGTCTTCAGTATAGGGGATATTTTGTCTTCTGACTTTTTATAGCATACTCTAATGTTTGATTGTTTGTGTACTATTAAAAACGTAAATCATTTAAAGGGAATGAATACTGACAAAAAACAAAGCTTTGTGGCCATTGGAGTGAAGAGCAGCCACTACAAGTGAGTCATAACGAATGCACTTTAGATACTCTTTGTGTTTCCCTGACCTTTCTATTACATGGTTGAAGCAACCAACAGGTGAGCTTTTGTTGAAAAAGTTAGTTGTGTGCTGTGCTTACCCACGGTTAGATTTGTAAAACCAAATCTGACAGTCTTTTGTATATCTATATATATGTAGATATTTTTTAAAAGACTTTTTTCTCTCCTTACAAAAGAATATTTTTATATTCTTTTTATAATTGTAGTTTTTTGTTTTGCTTTTTGGTTTTTGGGTTTTTTTTGGTCAGTGGCTGGCACATTCTCACTCTCTTATTTTGGGACTTTTAGGTACTAGCTGGTCTTAAAAATTCTATAATTTTTGCATGCCATAGTCATGTGTGTGGTGTAGAGATCAAAGCTCTCTGATTTCTATGATACCTTTAGATAGTTTTAATAATAATTATATGAATGTATCTGACTGTGTGTTATAATTTCAGTATAGATAAAATGTGAAGGATTATTGCTGACTGGCCCAGAGATTTTCGCTTAAGTGTAAGATAGTTTTTCTCTCTATTGAAAGAACTAGAGAAGTCTATGAAAGTACATAAATGAGACAAATGAATATGTGAATAAAATATTTGCTAACAACAAAATGTGTTAATGATAAATGTCTAATTAACATTTATTCCTTAACTTTAGTTAGTTTATTAATCAACATTAATTATTAATAAATAGATGTGTAGTAAACGTTAAGCATTAAAGTCAAGCCCATATCTCAATCCACAGCCTATTTGGACAAAAACTAGAGAAAACAATGGAGCAAGGCCCACTGCATATAAAAATCTTTATCCTGGCGTTTCCTGGTATACTGCCTCTGTACCTACTATGATCCCTACCTAGGGCTCAACCCAATGGTAAATCACTTACATCCTGCAGAAAGCAGCCAACCCCAAATTCCCCTAACTCTCTGAGAATTTGATAAGAGACTTCCATTGTGTGTATAAAATGTTTTATGAACATATGGATTGATATCCCTTTGCTTAACTCTGGGGAAATTAATAAATTAGATTATAAAGCCTCTTGGGGCTCCTCTTCTGATTGATTTATAGGGACTAATAAGCCTTAACATAACTCAAAGCTAATTAAACCAAATCAAAATAATCAAAAAACTCATTAATCCCAGATATAGAAAACATGTCCAAATGACTTAAAAATGTTGGCTCTTTAAATTAAAAAAAAAAATTAGCTCAGAGAAATGATCAAGTTGTGGATAAAGACTGATTGCCAGGCTACAGCATAAGAAGCAAAGAAATTAAAATTGATGTCTAGTTGATAGAAGAAAAAATTGAGAACTTCAGTAATGTTAAACAAAATTTAAGGATTAAAAAATTATTTATAATATTTCTAATCAAAGTGAAAACTTGAGCACATTAATCTGATTAGCTAATTATAATTCATCCTGATTTTAACATAGTCCAAAACTATGTTCATGTATATAATTTGTGTAAAGTTTGGGTAATTTTTCATAAAAATCCTAATTAATTTGAACTTACTAATTTCTTACACTGGTTATATTATTATATTAAATTACAATAATTTCCAAAAGTATTTTAAATAACACAATTATTTAAAAAGTGTTCAACTAAGTTTATATTGTTTTAGAACAGAGAATTCTATAAAAAATTCATTTCACTTAAACAATGTATGGATAAAATACAAAATGTTACCTTACAGACAAAATTATATCAATGATAAATATGATTTTATATTATAAACATTAATTTAAGCTTAAAATTTCCAAGATGCTTAACCAATATAAACTGTAGAATGAAACTTTACTTTATTAATGTATAAAATTTGTCTGCCTGCAAAGTTTCCAAATAGGTTTCAATTTAAAATTACAGAGACTACAAAACAACAACAACACTAGGTTGCCAAGCCACATGTATTCTTGCTCCTTATTTTTTCTTATTTTTATATACTATTAAATTATCATTACCTAATAACTTGTAAAGAATGCATAGGTCATTGTGGCATTTTTAAAAATATGTACACATTGGAAAGATATATATATGTGTATATATATATATATATACACACATATACACCACATTTTTGAAGCATTCTTACCAGACACACACACACACACACACACACACACCCCAAAACACATGGGTGTGTTAATTTACTTGATTGTAGTAACCCTTTCATAATATATATGCATAACAAATCATCACATATACACTTTAAATATGTAAAATTTTATTTGTCAATTATACCTCAGTAAGACTGGGAAAAATGTGTACACACATGCTGTGACGCTCTTTCCCTCAAGAAGTGGATCTTTATTTGCTTCCCCTTGAATATAAGCTGAATTTAGTGACTCACTTCTAAAGAATAGAGTTTGGCAAAAATGATGGGATGTCACTTCTGATAGAATATGTAAAGCTGTGGCTCTGTCTTGAACATACTCACTTTTCTAGGACCACGTACTCTGGAGGAAGCCAGCTAACATATTATGTGAGCAGCCCTATGGAGGGGCCCATATGGTGACAACTTGACTATGTTTTCTTTAGATATCCTGAGCCAGAAATATTCAGCCATTATTCTTGATCTTCAGAAATTACGTGACATAATAATTTTGTTGTTTTAAGCTGCTAAATTTTGGGGTAATTTGTCACACAGCAATAGATAAATAATACTGTAGTGTTCATGTATAAATTGATTTTTCTCACTTTAAGAAACATAAAAGTGATGTTAAAGTTTGCTCATGTGGCAAGGTCACCTCTAGGGTGTGTGGGCCCTGCACATATATGTTTTTGTGAGGATCCTAACTGTACAAACAATTTAATTTAAAAAATGAATTTCACAACTTGTAGGCCTCAGTGAAGTATAATATATGGTAATTCATCAACCAAGACTTAGACTAATAGAGAAAATGTACTGATTTGCTGATTGTCAGAGGAGTGGATGTGAAGATTCTACATATTGTTCAGGCACCATCTCTTCTTCTTCAGGTCCAGGAATTATCTCTTCATGTTCTTTACTATCAATTGTGCATTCATAGCTAATTTCCTATCTCATCCCACGTGAAAAAGGTAGCAGTACTGTTATGACTTATAAGGCAATGGCTCTTGGGAAACTGTTTGTATGGAAATAACATAGATCTTGGCTCTGCAGTTCTCCAACACCATTTATTTAAAGCCGGTTACATCATTACACACAATGCTGGATCATTCATCATCCATTACACTCCTGTGAATTGGCTTCCAATTACTCTCTCTATGATTATCTTTGTGCTTCATTAATAATGACCACAATACAATACTTGCCCAGAGTATGCAGTAAAATGTGGATATATTTTATTTTCTAGTCATGGTAAATTTATTATTCAGAATTTTATAGTGTAAATGTCAAATAGCACATCATCCAATCATGATTTCTCTTGAACTGTTTAGGCTGTAATCTCTGCATTACCAGAATATGGACTTTTTCGATGTTGACTGCCCCCTTCCCACCCCTACTTCTGCACACTACCACAGTGAGAGAGTTAGGCAACAAGCCTTGGGTGGAATAAGAAGCGTAGTACCATCCATGCAAGGATTGATTATTCCTACACAGGTTTGGCTTAAGACCAATGTCAGAAAGCACAGCATTGCCACTTGAATAAAGACAAGAGTGGGCATCAATGGGAAGAGCTCATGGCATTGCAAAACAACAACCTCAAACGTCCTTAAGTCCTCGAAGGAAATGGGCGCAACCACCCCTGGAGGACTCCCTGATATGTGGTGAGGACCCTATGGAGGGGAAAGAAGTGAAACATGGGGAGGAGTGTACACACAGGGTAAAAGACACCTACTGTCACCTCTCTGCCCTCGGATGCTACAGACAAGAGATGGTAACATAGTGGGAACACTGACAAGTAAACCCATGCATGTGGCTTGACTCAAGGTTTGACTATATGTCTCCCAGGGCTCTGAACTTGTCTTATGTCCCATGGGAGTAAGTCATCCCAAACACCATTACCATCATTGTCAGCACCATTCTAGTGATTCAATCTTGCTTAGTTCTGTGAAAGAAATGCTGCACTGGCCTGCAGCAGGGAGTCTACTGCTAGGACACAGCCACAGGCTTCGGCAGTAACCCCATAGAATCACATTCTAGGGATCTGGAATCTGTGCGTGTAGGAGAGGGTTGGGGAGTGCTCTGAAGGGGAAAAACTGAGGCTAGATCCCAGATCTGACCTTGAGTTGTCTTGCCTGAACAGCACTGCTGACCTCTGCTGGGTCAGCAGAGGGAGGCAGGCCCTTCAAAATGGAGAGGAGGGGGGTGTCCTAAGGCCTAGTGCAGGGGTCTGGGGGTAGTAGCATACTAGGGCTAAAAGCATACTAGGTTCACTAGTAGCAAAATAATGGATATGCTTTGTCTGTTTTTTTAAGAGAAATGTTAGAAACTTAATGATTAATTCTCTATAGAATAGGCATTGTTTTATAAACTAAGGTTAATATATTTTAAATACTTTAAATTTATTCATTTAATTATATGTGAATGTCTAAATATACATATATAGAATATTTAAGCTATAAATCAAAGCTTATAAACTGTAAAGGGGACAATAGTTCAGAAAAAATTGATCTTTGAGTATACAATGTTTTTAACAAGACTAAGTAAAACATTATTGAGGGCCAGCTATACACAGCTTGATAATATAGACCTGCAAGTCTGTGTCTCAGGCTCTACGTTTTTTGGGAGAAGCTAGATTAAGGCAAATATTATACAAAGTGCCTTTGTTGAGTCACTTCATTTTTCATGGAAATATGGTTATTTACATACATTCAATAAGAATCTGTCCTCTTTCCCAGCAAGTTATAACTGAACGAATCAAATTTGTAACCATGGCCATGACAAAAATGTCAGGTTTAAATAACATGTGTCATTCAATTAGATATAATAAATCTGTTATTAAAGAAGAAAGATTACAAAATTTCTCCCAGGAGAATGGCCTCATACCTCTTCTGTGGGTTTTGAAATCCAAGCCTCATAGGTTTCATGGGAGAAAAAATTACCCTCATAGAGTATGGCCTCTTAGAAGACAACTTCAAATTAAGAAAAAAAAGTAAAAATACATACCATTATTAACTTTAATTGGATTGTATCCTTCAGTAATTCCTAGTATGGTATCTTTCAGATACCATATTTTTATAAGTACAAAACTATTATTCACAAAAAGATTTTTATAAGGATATTCATTTCAATATTGTTTATTATAGCAGTAATCTGCATGCAACCTAAATATTCCTCATTTTAAAAACCTGGAAATAAATATATATGTATGCATATCTTTATTTCATATACATTTCCTCTATGCATAGACACATATGTACATATATGTGTACACATGTATGAAATAAAAATATGTATACACATGTTATTCACAACTTAACATAATTTTCAGTGTTATTAAATGTAATCTATTCAAAATACAGAAGAATACAAGGTACTGTTGTTATTACCAATAAGGAATAAAAATTGCTCAAAATAATATGTGTGTGTGTATATATAGAGTTTGTATTAAAAATAACTGTGAAATTATGTAACTGTATAACAAGATCTTGAAGAAAACAGCACTTTTGCATACATTAGTTACGTTTTCCTTTGTTTTTTCTTGTTGTCTATCCCAAGCACATATAGTTTAGGAAAAAATAGACACAAAGAAAGTACATTTTCTGAGTGACATCACCCTACTAATCCATTATCAATGTCGATTTTTTTTCCAGTAGTGACGATGATGTATACTAGTAATCTCATTTTGCTTTCTGTCTCTTCTGCAGCTATTTGTGGCCACTCTTTATATGATATCAAGAGCTATTAACAAAAGCAACAATATCTTTGATCTTGCAATTTTGGTTCTACAATCTCCTTATGTTTTACTTTATGAGGAAATTGAAAGTGGTTCATAGATACACATTTTATTATGTATTTGTTGGTGTCACAAAGCAGGGTCATAATCTTGTTACTATATACATTACATATAGTACATCTGGTTCATGCTTGTCTGTGTGGACCTTTAAATTGTTTCAGTTTATGAAAATCTATTCATGTTTTGCCTGAATTGTTTAAAACAAATTGGCAGGGACAGCAGAAGTAAGACCATAAGGTTAATTAGGATATAGTTTGTTGCATGGCCACTGAATATGTTCCTAACAGCAGTCAGTGAAAGCAGTGAATATGAAGTACATGCAGTCATATTTAACACTGAGGGCTAATGCTTATAATATGGTAACAGCCACATTTGCTCCATTTGTGAACAGAGGGCTACAGATTGACCTGATATTTATGAAGGAGTCTAAATTTATGCTTTGGATATTATCTACAAATATGGCTCTTAATTTGTTTCACATCACAGAAGCATAAAAATTGCAAGTGCTCTGGGCCTCCCTTAACCTCTGAAAAACTCTTTTACCATTTTTTACTGCTATTATAAGCAATCAAAATACCATATAAGCCAAAGTAGAACTCAATGATCTTAGTACCTTAAATTTGAAAGAGTCATAAAAATTTGTCATAATAAGGGTATTTTTACTAAATAAATATGGGGTGATAACAAGACATTGCTTTAAAATGTGATGGCTATAATAATGTTAAGGGTCTAGAAACGAAAACCAACATTTTCACTATGAATTGGAAATTAACAATAAGAATTATTATCTGTAGGCAGATAGGATTTGGTGTAATTTATTTTTTCTCCATTTTTCTCTTCTTTTTCTGAAAAATATGTTTATTATCTTTATAAGAAAGTATAATGCACTAAAAACATCTTTTTAAAAAATCACAATCCCAAAACAGGTGTGTCCCATTTTAACAAGTAAATATGACTCTGAAATATTACAGTTAAATAACTTTGAAAACATATCAAATTATATTTAAATTGCAATAGAGACCTGCTATGAAATGGGAACCAACTGTAAAACTTTCTGCTAAGCTAGTGATGCTTTTGTAAACTAGTCAATTTGTGATTAATGTACAGGTTTCTATATATTAGAGGTAAAGGGGAGAACTGTATGTAATGATCTATAATAAACCTTGGTTCTGATAAATATGTTAATGTGCTACCAAAGAAATATATTTCTGAATTAATATCAAAGTCATAGAAAAGATAAATTACTGGCAGTAGGTGCACAGAAATTTTGAATTCTTTTAGATCTATTTTATATTTATAATAATATATCAACATATTTATAAATCAGAATAAAACCCCTAATCAAAATTTAGCTCATGTTTTTGTTTGAAGTAACCTTTGGACCCTTAACTATAATATAATTAAACGTCATAAATGTTATAGAGAGAAAACTGCTGGGCATAGAAGTATGACTTAGAATACCTAAACAAATTAAAAACAAACAAGTAAGCAAATAACAAAGCAAATTAAAACTGGTCATGGATCATTCAGAGCTAGATTTTGTAATTCTATAAAGTTTAAATGTTATGGTAGTCAAAAAGTGCAAATAGAGAAGTGGGGGGAGGGGGGGGTCTATTTTATTGCACCATCTGGTGGAATTTTTATGTAATTGTAACAGGAAGAATATGGTAAAGACAAACTAAATCAAGTGCCTTTTTATTACTGATTCTGGGCTCTGCTTCGTATATTACACTTATTTTCCTTCATGGTTATTTTCTCCCCTCTCCTAATTTATACTTATGATTGTTTCGTTACTGGCATTCTTGTAGAGGATGAATACTTTTTTGTTTGTTTAACTGTACCCATTCTTAAAGATACACTCTACTCTGAGACCAATGAAGAGTGAATTCCAGTCTCCTAGGATCAGTTGCCAAATGTGTCTAAGAAGCAGTAATAGAGCATTCGTGTTGATTAATGTTATCAAACCAAACCTGACATTTTCATTCCAATGAAAATTTGCAACAAAAATGTTGGTTTTCTAGGCATTGCCATTTATATGTTCCCTCTTTATTATCTTTTACTATACTTATTTACTGTGGCTTTTCCATGTAGTCATTTGTTCTTTCTCAAATTCAAAATGTTAACTATCTCAGTAAAATTAAAAAGGATGCCATTATTGTAATATGTTGAAATTTCAATGCTTAAGGCACATTTTTCTACTCTTTACTCATTTTCTTGAATGGAAAAATTAGAGAATATTTAAGAAGGGAAAAACATATCCTAACAAAGCTATAGCCCAAATTTTTATTTTGTAGCTGGAACAGAGAGTTGGGTTAAATCAATAGTGCATAGTGGTTAAAATCATGAATTCTGGAATCAGCACATGGATTCCAACCCTGACTCGGCCACTTACTGTTTGGTGTTGGACAAATTTCTTAACTTCTCTGTGCCTTAGTTTTCTCATCTATAATTCGTGTATCATAATGGTACCTATTCCACAGGACCAATATGCTAATTGAATGTTGTTATATGTGAACACTTAGAAAAATATAGTGTGTAACTGGTGCTTGTTACACACTATAGAACTATTAGCTTTATTATCAACATCATTATTATCATAATCATTACTATTATTATTCTCTAGTTTAACTAAACTATTTTACAAGTGAGCCAGGAGTGTGACTTGCCAAAGGTCAAACATCTAGATTAGGTAACTAGGTTTCTGTTGAAGAAAAATAGGAGGAGGAGGAGAAACTAGCCTTTTTGGGGCTTAGATTCAAACTTTTTCTTTTTTTGTTGCCAAACATCACAAGTATACTTTATTTTCTTTATGTTCTTGTCCCATTTTTGCCTTTAAAGGGACAAAACACATACACACATGCTCACCTAGAGTTCTGAACAAACCTTGATCTTTAGATTTTCCAAAACATCTAAACCACCTAGAAAAAGCAATATATCAAAATCTGAAAATAAAAGGTCAGAAAGAAGTTTCTACCAAGAAAGAATGATGGCTCCAAGCAGAAAGTGTATGGGCAACACAGGTCCTGTGATCTAAATAGTAGACAAAGAGGCAACTCCAGTTTCATCAAATCATAGCTGATTCTTCTGCTTAAATGTCATCAAATAAGTGAAGCTTGGTAGTTAAAAACATAAACTTCTGTGGGTTTAGATCTCAGCCTTATCATTTATTACTTTAGGGATATCAGGCAAATTGATTAAATTTTCTGAACTTCTTACTCCTCATCTGTAAAATAGGGATAACCAGAGTACCACCATCATGGATGTATTGTGAGAACTGAATAAACCAATCCCTGTAAAGGTTGTAGCAAATGTCTAGCATATGACAATTTCTCAGTATTTAATGTTATTACCACACACCAACACGGAATGATCATACATTTTAGATATTATTATTTATAGAAAAACAGCTTTAAAAAATAGGTAATCTTTCATTCAAATTGTTCGGCTTCAAACTTTTGAAGGAAATTTTGGTACATCCAATTATATAACATCTATCTGTGTCACTGCATTCTTAGAAAAATTTCCCTGGGTAATTAGTTTCAAGGAATATTGCTGAGTTTGCATATAGCCATCCTGTACAGCATTTTTGAGAATAAATATAGCTCAGAGACAGGTTCTCTTACCACAGATTTATATTAATACATTAATTAACATAAAATATCATTAATTTAGTGGTTGTCAAATGACACTGAGAGCCCTCAGTTTTACGTTTTACAGTGGAGTTTCTCATCTCCTGGGGACCCCTCTTTTCCTTATCAGTGACTAAATATAGAGCAAGCCTTTTCTGCCCTTCTGGAATCAATCTTTTACTTCAAAGTAGCCCAGTAGCCTCACCTGGCCACTTGAAAATCCAAGATTCAAGTGGATACATTTTTGTCAATTTCTTTCAGAAGAGAAATATTCTTTTTTCCTCATGTTTTGGCCATGTTTTCCTGTTTGTTCCTTGGTGTCGTGGTCTCTCTCTCTTTACTGTTATCACCTGAAGAGCTTTTCTCCAGTCAGGTGTCAGACTTCTTTTTGTGCGGCACCTCCAAAAGAATTTGCTTGCGTTGACCTTAGAAATAAAACATCCAGTTATTTTACCAGCAAAATGTGTTATTTGGGAATGGCAGAGAATAGCAATTTGGGACAAGCAAGCTGTAGTGAATCATAGGCTGTTATCAGGTTTTAGGAAATTGGGGAGGGTTGTTTTGAATGAAAGTTCATTGGAGAAGAACGAGTTTGAGGTTTTGGTGGTTTCTTATTGGTTTCAAGTGGTGGTTAGTGCATTCCTGCTGGGGCAGGGAGCTGTCTTTCTTTCTTTTCTTAAAAGCAGAAGATGAAATTTCCATGTGAAAAATGTCCTCCCTCTTACTGGAAGAAAAGTAACATTTTTATTATAACGGATAAGAAGTTGAGACCCAGAAAGAATTTTAACAGAGAATTCTATACAAACAGACCGTGTTAACATAATTCATATTTTCCTTCCTGCTGGTTATACAGGCTGCAACTAGTGGTACTTGTGTGAGAGCTCTCCCTTCAGGCCTTCCTGACTCTATTCAGATAAGGCTTCCCTTCATTTATTTTCATACTTGTGGGTTTTCACTTTTGTCCAATGTATGTAATTTTCTGGATACCAGTGTTCCCTAGAGCTGTTTGAAGTTAACTCTTGAAATTCTACTCCCCTGATCAATAGATGATCTGTTATAAATAGAAATGAAAGTTGTGGTTAAAAGTGTTGGGAGGCTGTCTGTGGTAACTGGGATTAAGATTCGAGTTTTATTCTGCATCCATCACTTACTTCCTCTGTAATCTTTGGCAAGTCATTTAATCTCACTGAGGTTCAGTTTCTTTAAGGTTAAATGTGATAATAATATCAACTCAAAAGGTTGTTCTAAGTCAAGGATTCTCAAAGCATGGTTTGGGGACCTTAGCAGATCTCAGAAATACTTTCACAAGGTCTATGAGGTAAAACTATTTTCATAACAATACTAAGGCATAACTTGCCCTTTTCACTTCCATTCTCTCGAAATGTAGAGTGCAGTTCTCCAGTGGCTATGTGACACGTGATATCACAACAGACTTAATGTAGAAGCAGATAAGAGAACCCAGCTATCTTCTATCTAGCCAGGACTTAAAGACGTTTGTAAAAATGTAAACCAATGTCATTGTTATTACTGTTTTTTAAAAATACAGTCATTTTCATTAAATTATGTATTGTTAACTTGTAATGAGTTTATTTTAAATGAATTTATATTTCAAACATTTCTGTTTTAAGTTTTAAAGTCGCAAATATTGATAGATACAATACTCATAAACAATGTTTGGATACTCAATAATTATTGAGTGTAAAGGGGTCCTGAGACCTCATTTGGAGGATTTTGAGAACTGTTGTTCTAGGGACTAAAGGCGATGTTATCTCCCAGAATAATGCCTACACAGAGTAGGCAGCCAATAAATGTTTTCTAAAATGACATTGGCTGTGATGTGTCAAGAGGAGTGATTTTATTATGCTATATTTCCTGTCCTTATAATTTGTTAAGTGATACAATGCAAACATTTAAAAAGGGAAAACTAAACTATAATTTCTGTGTTGAGTATAGACTGATCTGTATAAATATTTTGATAACATTTGACCAAATAAAAAGTTCAGACACTGTGGGTTTTGTTATTTCCTGGGAATGCTAAGACATAACAAGATGGAAATTCCTTTTAAAACAGTCACAGCTTTATATAGCAACAAGGGATGCTCAGATTGTTCAAGAAATGAGAAATGTTATCAAGTAGTATTTTTTTTATGATTTTTTTTTGATGTGGACCATTTTTAAAGTCTTTATTGAATTTGTTGCAGTATTGCTTCTGTTCTATGTTGTGGTTTTTTGGCCGGGAGGCCTGTGGGATCTTCGTTCCCTGACCAGGGATAGAACCCGCACCCCCTGCATTGGAAGACAAAGTCTTAACCACTGGACTGCCAGGGAAGTCCCCTATAAAGTAGTATTGATTATCCACTTACATTATATTCATTTTGAATGATTATTTAGTATTCAGTCTATTCATTTGGCTGTTCATCTATCTGTCCCTTTCAGTCAACGTAGATGCATTGATGACCTACCATTTGCCAGGCACTATGATAATTTCTAACATGCAGTGATGCACAAAATCTACTTCCTGCCCTCATCAACATTACGGTTAGTCTGAAAATAACAACAACAAAAACAACAAAAGAAAATGAGTATAAGCAAGGGTAAGCTATAGATTCTCTAACTTGCTGCTAAACTTAAAAATAGGGGACATAGTATTTTTCCAATTACACCTCTGGAAACCATGAATATTATGAAGAAACATAATAGTTTCCATAACAGGAGTAGAAAAATGGGATTGGGTGAGGCAGAGCAGGATGATGGCAGACCAGCAAATAATGTGTTTTTGAAAAGCGTGAATATGTGAAATGAAATTATGACTGCAAAGATCTTGTATGTTTGCCATAATTATCCAGGTGTGGCCCTGCTGATAGTGTTTGGCAGATTTATCTATAGAACAGAAATGGAAAGTTTGCAGAGGATTCTAATTTAAATAAAACAGCTACTCTACATAGGGAAAAGTGTAAATAGGGGAAAGTGTAAATAACAGCTGGCAGTAGTTATGTGTCTCAAAAATCCAAATACTGTTCTGCTTTTGAATATAGGTTAAAGTAGATCTGATATGCCAGTGCTTTTTTTAGGATCTGGAGCCCGGGAATTCTGTAGAAACAGACTGGTGTGATTTTGTGCCCTGCAGATTGTAGGCACTCTTGGTTTATTGGTTTGAAAAAAACTACCAGAAATTACTGGGAAAATGTTATTTCAGAAACTTTTTATAGATTCAGCCTATTCCTATTCCTGTATCAGTTTTTAAAATTCTACCCCTATTCCTATAGGAAAAGTAAGTCTGTCAGCACGTCTATACTGTAGTGGGTGATATTATCACACTTCCTTCAGTAGAGGATGATAGAGCCACTTGAAAATTTTGTGAATATTCTCCTTCCACTTGAAATGAACAGCATTCCTAAAATAACAAGTACTAATCTATAACAGAATGTGAACCAACACATAGGCCACTTATTATTCAGAAGAAATATGCAGCTTCAGCCTCTCTATCTTATATATTTCAAGCGTATTTGTGTTTTGCAGTTTTTGTTATTCCTGTAAAATATGTAATTCTTAGTGATCAGTATATATTTTGCTTGCCAGTGTTTAGTAAACAAGGCTTTAAGATCTTAAATTACTTTAGGGAACATCTTTAATTTCGATAATTTCCTAATTTAAGAAAGAAAAATTACCTGTGGAGTTTGGAAACTGTGCTCTTTTTTGCAGATTGTTAACTCTTCTATTATTTCCAAAAACCAAGTCAACAATCATTCTAGAGTCAAAGATTCTCAGCATTGGAAGGAAATTCAAAATCCCTCTAGCTTAACAATCCACATTTTGCTTGATACCATCTGTTGCTGAGCACTTTTGTTGACAGTGAAGTCACTAATCTCTAAGACCCCCAGTTCAATCTCAAGATGTCTCTGGTTGTTATAACTTACAAACTCAGCTGTTGGCATCTCCTCTCTAACCACAGTGAGGAGTTGTGCCTTTTCTTTGCCTTCTTATAATGCTCTTTCATCAGTTACCCAGTCCAGAACATTCTTGTTCTATTTAGATATTCAAATAATGAAAAATAAATTTTTCTCTTCGACATTTTATGTTGTTGTTTTGTTGGCAAATAAAAATGTAGTGTTTAGCTTTCTTGATACTTACTATTTTTATAAATCCACTCTAGTCCTTTGTTGTAGTTCTTGATCACATGCATGGACTTTCAGAATTTGTAATTTTTTTTAAAAAAATCAGCATCCCCTGGAAATCTCTCTCCATAACTCTACTTCATATTTTTAAAAGTTGCCTCTCCCGTTTATCTTCCTTAGGATAAAGAGTGAATTTGTATTTAGAATTGTAGGTTTTTTTCCTTCTAGTCTCACCTAACAGAAACATATAATAATAGGAACTTTTCAAAGGAATGTGTCTCCTTAACAGTTGAAGCTCCTATCTGTATCTATTTATGTCTGCTCCTCCTGCCCCCTCGTATAAAGGAGCTTGTTTCTGTATTCTAACAGATTTATTAGCTTAAACAATAATTTCCAATGAAAACGTTTTTCCCACTTGCAGGCAAATAAAAGTATTGTAACATATTTCATAATTATAGCTTAATTTAGCTGAGATTCTCTACCACACAAACTTATTTTCCTGCTGTTTAAGAGCCACTGGAATTTTATCTCAGGCCTGGTTACTCAGAAATGCTGCATTGGAGTGTACAACATAACCTTGGCTAATTCACTTTAAATGCAATTAGCTTCTACCAGGGAATCATGGTAAAAAATATTAAGTAAGGGGATTTTTTTTTACGTTAAGTATGTCGTATATTATTTTCATGGTATAAATGAGTTTTGGGTGGTTGTTTTTAAAATCAAATACTGTTTTTCAGGTGACAAAAAATGTCAATAGAATTATAATTGACATTCTTCTTGAGTTATGCACTCGAGTTATCCACACAAGTTATCCACTCAAGCCACTGAACTTCAGTGACCATCTTCCAGTTCTAAGATAATTAAGCCAAAATACTGAGGGTGACAGGAAGAAAGAAATAACCTGCATCCTTGATGACATCATTGTCCCATAAACCATCCCTAGAGCTGCTTTACCTTAGTGTTTACTGTTTTGTGAAATAAAAAAATCACCTTATTGTTGTAAGATGTTTTGATTCAGGCCTTCATATACAGTGAAACGTCCAACATTTTTTATCCTACGGATAAAATCCTTAATTTCTCTAACCCTATTCATTCACTCATGATTGGAGCATCCACTTTGTTTAAATTTTTTCCTCTTAAACTTTTTCCTTTTTAAACTTTAATCATTTCATTTTTATTTCTTTCTTTCCCTACTGCAAGGGGAGAAGACAAAAGCCACTAAAAATTAAAAGGAGAATAAATTGAAAGGAGGGATTTTGGGTAATTGTAGCATGCTACTTCAATTATATTTGATAGTGTAGACTCTGTGGAACATTATAGAAATCAAGAACTAGAAAGTAATGAATTTTTATTATTTTTCCTATCACTGGCCAATATGCTAAGTGCATGTCATACTAAACACATATTATCTTCTAGAAATGGCTGTATCATTTCCCAGGACTTTAAGTAAAAAATACAACATTAAAAAAAGTATTTGAACACTTTTACAGCTCACAAACAGTAATGCAAAAAACATATTGCTCTTTAAGTTTTTCTGAAAACCAAGCTTAATCTCTATCTTGGGCCCCATTCCACTTATTGGCAGAAATCCTTCTAATCTCTTGCAAGAAAATTCACTTCCAAGGAAATTCGTTGATAAAACAGTTTATTTTAGAGGTAAGATTAGTTAGTTCAGGCTTTTTCCCCTTCACCTTTTTTTTCTGTTGTAGAGGCAGTTTTCCTGTGGCTTTCTTGGTGTTGTGATACTTCATGAAGGAATATATATATCCACACTCATTCCGTGGTTCTTGGTGTTGTGATGCTTCATGAAGGAATATATATATCCACACTCATTCTGTGGTTCTTGGTGTTGTGATACTTCATGAAGGAATATATATATCCACACTCATTCCGTGGTTCTTGGTGTTGTGATACTTCATGAAGGAATATATATATCCACACTCATTCCGTGGCGGCATCTTGTAAGGAATAAAATTACCCCACTATGGACTTTAGTCATTGACGTTTCTTCACACTGGCTCTTGTCAGTAAATCCATCATTCATCTTACACTCTTGGTGATGCTCAGCTGTGTTTCCCTAACATGATTCCCAATCCATTTGGGAGTCACTGGCTTGCCATCAATACCTCCTATTCTCTTCAAGTGGTACAAGGGATGGTTTACTGCAGTTTTCCTTCATGCAGGGTATTTGAGGATATCAAGGAGACCTATCTGTTTCTAACATCTCATACAGTGGTCTTATTCCAGAGCAGAACTCAAGACAGATAGGTGAGGCCCTCTCCTGTCCTTTTTGAGATCTAGAATGATGTTTTAGGAAAGAAAGAGATATTTAATATGCTAACTTATATTTAGAAAACTTGAAAGCAAAGTAAGTATGGTGTAGGAGGTAAGCTGAATATCCTTATTTATCATGGATGTATTAAAATACAGTTAAGTCGAAATTTTCAGTACATTAACTTTGCCATTACTAGAAGCTTTTCCTCAAAATGTGTGTTTCCTAAGAATTAGACCTGCCAACAATAGTTTAAGTATAGATTTCTTCTTCTTCTCCCGCTACAGCCACATCCCAATCCTCATCAGTTCCTTTTCCTGTCACCCACACAAGTAAATCTTTAAGATGCCTTCCATTACAACCAGATCTCCATGACTAAGCCCTGCTTACAAAGAAAGCAGCATGTGGCTCTGTCATGATTATTCTCATTTGTACATCTAGGAGAGATTCAAGTTTGCAGTTTTTTCCCATGGTAAATAGATCAAAGAAGTACACAGTCCTCTATTTTGTATTTCTTAGTAAACAAAATATAATGCTCATGAATTTGGTTCTAACATATTTTTAAATTTAAAAAAGTAGACTATTGGAAATTCTCTAAGTTTCACTTCTAACCTGAATAAGGAATTTGTTTTTAAAATATTCCTAACATTATTAATCATGGTTCTCAGATACCTCTGGTCAAATTCCCTTTTATAGTCATATAGTCTCTTAAAACTCATAATATATATATATATTTTTTACTCTCAGGGAAACTATTAAAGAAAATATGAGCACTATTTCAGTTATCCAGTAAATAACATCATCACCTGTGTGCACTTTTCTCAGAAGGCTATACTTCCTATTATTATAATAAATGGAACTTTACAAATATTACAAATTCCTGGAAAAAACTGTTCAAATATTGAGCTAGCTAGATCTTTATTTTTGCTATTTATTAGCTTTGAAAGAGATAATGGAATTGGAATTGGACATCATCACTGCCAATCATTTCTTCCCCAGGGGAGAAAATTTGAAAGAACAAAACAACTCTCTCCTCTTTGAAGCAGATGTTTGATTTGAAGCAAAACCTGAATCTACCTGGTCATCTATAGTTGATACTAGTGTGATAATATTTGAATTTTGTATAATGGTATTTTGAGTATAGCAGCTGACTTCCCTCTTAGCCTCTCTGTATCCTCAGATTTCTACCTCATTGTTTATCATAAAAAAACAAAATTGGGCTTGGATACCAAAGCTATTCTTGATTTTGTCAAGTACCTAGTATACTCAATTTCTGAGAACATTTTATTGTTAGAGCTCAAAATATTTAGTCCTTGTATCATCCAATATCTATCTCCCTATGATACACACCTGCATGGGTTTGCCCATATGGCGCAACAGAGGAAACACACACACACACACATTGGTTTTCTACAGAAGTCTTTTCCTGGAAAACTATATACCTCCTGGCTACCCTCCTGGATTTTTCCTTTGCTAGATTACTGTTCTTTTTCTCTTCAATCAGTTCTATCTGAAATATTTGCAGGACCCCCACTATGCTGTTGACACCCCAGGAAATAACTATAAATGTAGATTAATATATATGCATTAAGTTAGATCTATCTTTTAAATGCCTTTCAAAATATGACAGAGTTTTTATATTTGCCATCAGAAAGCCTCTCACTTTTTTTATCTCTCTGTATCAAAAGAAAAAATACACCTGAATGCCTTCACAACTGTATGAGTAATCGATTGCCATAATAATACTAAGTAACAAGCCACTACAAAACCTCATCAGCATAGAACAATAAGCATTGATTGCTTGCACATTTGGAGTCAGCTGGGGATTGGTGAGATGCTTCTGCTGATCAAGGCTGGGTTTGAGCAAAATTCTAGAGTTGGCTGGCTATTGGCTGATCTAAGTGTGCCTCTGGCTGGGATGACTAGAATGGTCACCTTCACTTTCTAATTTATTTTCTTTTGAGATAAGCCAACACTTGTTTTGGCTATTTCTAGCATATTCACAAAAAGTGGGGCGAGCACACAGGAGCATAAGAAGGCAAGTGCAAATATGTAAGCATTTTGCAAGCCTCTGCATGGACATTTACTAACATCCCACTGTCTAAAGAAGTTCACATAGTGAGGCCTAGAATCAGAATGGCAGGGCACTACAAAGTGACATAGCAATGGGAAAGGATGCAGACAAGGGTGAAAATTTGGGACCAATTTTGCAATACGTGTACAAAAGCTTAAGTCAGAAAGCATTAAAAGAGAGTCTGTGAATTCTATACCAGAAGCTCAGGAGAATTTAAAAAAAGAATAGATAATGGTTTCTATAACAAATGAACTCATGTTTATTGTTTATAGTGATTTTAAAATTCAAAAACTTGTTATTGACTATTTGCATAAGCCATGGATATTTTACAGGTTGGTTAATAGTTGACCTGAATTTCAGCTTGACTGTAATTTTACAGTAGACTTTATGAGGGAAAAAGGAGAATTCAAAACTACCAGGTGATCAGTTAAACCCAGAGAAGAAAAATCAAACATAGGCATAAAAATTTTCACTATAAAGAGCTAATGACCCTGAAATTAGGTTAAATATCTTTAGAGTGGTTCAGAATCTGTTCCTAATTTTTTAGCTTTTTAGGCTAGCACTGTAAGAATCTTTTTGAGATAAATCTAGAAATATGACTCCCTTCTTTCCTCCCTCCTCTTTCCCTCCCCCCACCCTCTATTTCTCTCTCTCTACTTGTGGATCAGGGAGGAAGTGTCCATCATCATTATACAAAGGAGAGGGGTAAGCTGACCTCTAAGCAAAGACGCAGGTTATACCGTAGTGTGCCAGGAATCTCAGTGATAGTACTTATCAGTCCAGTCTCCAAAAATTGAGGTAAGCATCTAGGTTTCATTGCTAGTCTCAAAAGGAAATAACATTTCATTTTTTTGTTCTCACATTAAGAGTAAACAGTACATAATGTACCAAATGTTTCGTCTCAAAGAGAAACATATTTACGTAACATTAGCACCAATTTAAGCTGTTTCTGCAGAAGAACGCATTTTTCTCAAGAGTGTGAGAAACCTACACAGCCTTGGGTGCACTGAGACAAACCTCAAAATATGGGAAATATAAAATTTTGCTCCTAACACAGTATTTGAAAGAGAGTGGATCTAAAAAAAGTGACGATAGGGATCAAGGAGTCAAATATGGATTATAAATAAAAATCCTTGGAAATAATGCCTTTGAATGGTGATTTTTTGATATGTCATTTTTATTTAGTTGGAACTTTATCTCATAGATAAAATAAAATTGAAAATGCCCTGCTATTGATATTTACCTATAATATATGGCAGATAAGAGTTTTTAAGATACTATTTCTAGCCCTTTAAAAAGCTATGTTAGTTCTTAATATGTTTTAAATATTAAAATTAATTAAAAGCCATATTTCTAACAAATATCAACAACAATAATGGCCACTAAAGCAGCTCCAAATTTACAGTGAAAACTTTGGAGCAAAATATTTTCTTTTTTTAATTGTTTAGCTAAATATTTTCAATCAACTCTATTGAGGTATAATTTAGATTAAATAACGTGCTCAAGTTTTAAGTATATAGACTGAGAAATTTTGACAAATATAAACACTCATGTAACTATCACCCAAATCAGTATATGGAATATTGACATTACGCTAGAAAGTTTCTTCATGCATACTTAGTTAATTCTCCACCCCAGGAAACCACTCGTTTCTAAGATTATAGCTTAGAAACTTCATATATGTATGTGCACTTTTGTGTTTTGCTTCTTTTCAGTTATAGACTACTTTTGACATTAATCTAGCTTTTTCTTATATAAATAGTTTATTCGTATTGTGAAGTAATATTAACGTGCATAAATGTATCCCTACTTGTCAACGTACATGTTGATGAGTAAATGAATTTTTCCAATTTTTTCTATTATGAATAAACTGCTATTAACACTTTTGTACAAGTCTCCCATGGACATATGTTTTCATTTCTCTTGGCTAAATAAATAATAGTGTACTGAGTTATAAGAAAATGCCAAATAATTTTCCAAATTGGTTATTTCATTTTATACCTCCAGCAGGAAAACATGTGTGTTTCAGTTGCTCCATATTCTTTCTAAACCGTGGCATTATCAATTTAAAAACTTAGTGGCTATAAAGTGGTATATCATTGTGATTTTAATTTGATTTTCTCTGATGACTAGTAAAAGATATTTATATATTCTTGGTGCAACTACTTGGTCAAACACATGCATTGTGAATATTTTCCCTCAGGCTGCTGATTACTTTTCATTTTCTTAATGGTGTCTTTTGAAGAATAGATTTTTATTTTAAAAGAGTTTAATTTGTCAATTTTTTAATTTAATAATTTTATTCTTTGAGTCCTAAGAAAAATTTGCTTATCACAAGTTTGCAAATGTTACTTCTATTGGTTATTTTTTTCCTGGAAATTTTATAGTTTTTATCATTTATGGCTAGTCTATAATATCTTTTGAGACAATTTTTGTGTTTTTGTGTTTGGTGTGAAGTAATGGTTGAAGTTCAATTTTTTTTTCATATGGATATCAAGTTATTCTAGAATCATTTGTTGAAACACAGTATTTCCTGATTAAATTACCTTGGCACCTTTGTCAAAAATCAATTGACCATGTATGTGTGGGTCTGTATCTGGATAATCTATTTTGTTTCACTATTCACTTGTCTTTCCTTATGCAAATAATAAATAGTCTTTACTCAGGTAGTTTAAAAAAAAATCTTTTAAAAAGGTAGTGTAAGCCCTCTTAGCATGTTTGTTTATTTTCTGGAAGTTTTGGCTATCTTAGCCCCTTTGAGTTTCTATATAACTTTTAAATAAGTTTATCAATATCTGCATAAAATATTGCTAGGACTTTCATTTCCAGAGAAGCACAGAGAATAATAGAACAGTTTTCTTCTCCCACATGCAACAACCAAAAAAAATGAACAAACTCTGTGAAACAGCAGTTTGAAAGACAATGGCTATCAGACAATGAAGAACACTGAATCTGAAGAGAGGAAACTAATTTGGGCAGCCCTAAGATTGTCCCACGTTACAGCCTTGAAAAGTTTTCCAGGCAATGACATAGGAAGGGGAACACAGGTGGAAATCATTGGACTCCCTGAGTTGAGGCTATGGAGCTGAGAGTTTGAAGAACAAGGTAACTAGAGTTCACAGGCCAGAGTATCAGAGAGGAGAGAGCTACACTAAAAGAGAATTCTGGAAATCTGCAGATGGTCCCTTTTGAGTACTCAGCTCAGGACTGATCAGTGCATTTGTGTGAGAAAACTACCTGACTTAGGAGAAAGAACCACCTGAAAGCATTAGAAGTAACTTTACTCAGCACTCTTCCAGGACTGAGAATGGTGCCTCTTCACACCAACCAGACTGAAAAATTTCAAGTTTCATGAGGTTCTGGGTAGAGTATACAAAAGTGTCTTGCCTCAGTGGTGGGAAATTATTAGCTCTAGACCGAGCATTGTTTCACTCCCACTTAATAAAGCTAAAAGCAAGACACACAGTAAACAAACTGTTTCTATATAACTTAATTGTGTCCCAGAATAACATTCAATAATATTGAAAAAATAAAAACTATTCAGTATATAACAAGATAAAATTCACAATGTCTAACATCTGATCATAATTGAAAGGCACATGAAGAAGCAGGAAAAATATGCTCCATAATGGAGAGAAAAGGCAATCAAAACATACCTAGAACTGATGCCTATTTCAGAATTAGCAGGAAGGACATTAAAACCATTATTATGACTGCATTCCAAATATTCAAAAAGACATGTTGAGATAAATAAGATATATAGGAAGATCATATCAAAATTTCAGAGATAAAAAATCTTCAAGTGTATGATGAAAAATACACTGCTTGGGATTAAAGTCAGATTAGACATTGAAAAAGAAAATATTATTGAACTTGAAGTCACCGTAGTAGAAATTATCTACAATAAAACTCAGGGGGAAATAATAATAAACAGTATGAAGGATCAGTGAGCAGTAGATGAACCTCAAGCAGCTTAATTTATATTTAAATGGATTATCTGAAAGAAAAGAAAAGAGTAGGGACAGAAAAAATATTTGAAGAAACAGTGACTGAAAATTTCCAAATTTGATGAAACATGAAAAAAGTTACACCAAACCATCTTAATTAAATTGCTTAATCCCAGTGATTTAAAAAAGGAGTCTTCAAAACAGCCAGAGTAAAAGACATATTATGAACTAAGGAACAAAGACAAGAAAGACATCTGATTTCAGACCAAAAATGCAAGAGGAAAGACCAAAGATCAACATGTTTAAAGTATTAAGACATACTGTCTACAAAGAATTTTATACCAAGCACTAAGGTCTTCTGTAAAAGAAGGTAAAATATTCCTTTGGACATACAAAAATATTTAATGAATTTCTTCAGGAAGAAGGAAAATGATGTCACACCAAAGTACAGATCTATACAAAGAATGAAGATTATCAGATATGGTGATTTTATGGATGGATACATACTTTTTTCTTGTCATTTAAATCTCATTAAAAGATAATCAGAATTTCAAAAAAATAATAATAATGGAAATGGGGTTTATAACAAAAGTAAAAAGTATGACAACAGTAGGACACAAAGTGGAAATGTAGAAACTATATAATGGAGAAATAGTATAAAGTATACAATTTTAATGTTCTTATCATGAAGTGGTGTAATAGCACTTGAAGATGGATTGTGATACATTAAACATGTGTAGTATTGACTCTAAAGCGACCATAAAATAACACACACACACACAATTTTAGTTAGTAAGCCAACATTAGAGTTAAATAAAAACAACAACAAAAAAGACAGCTAATACAAGACAAACTAGAAAAAAAGGAAAAATGGATGGGACAGAAAAAAAATAGGACAAATTGAAAACATAGCAAGTTATTAAATATATACCTAGCCATATCAATAATCAAGCTAAATGTAAGTGGTCTAAATATAGAAAACAAAACGTAGAGCTTGTCAGATTGGATAAGCAAGTACTCTGCAACTATATGCAGCTTACAAAAAAATGAATTTCAAATATAAATATACAACTAGGTTAATAATAGAAAGATAGAAAACAGTCTAGCATGTTAAAATAATTAAAATATATTTTTGTGGCTATACTAGTGTATATTCATGTGCCTCTAATGATATAAAGTCTTTGAGGGATAACAAATTTGGGGACGTTAATAGGATGAAGAGTGTATTGAATGTGAGAAAAATAGTATATAGAGGGTTAGAGGGAGCTAAGATAAAAAATAGATTACAGAAGGAATATTTTTTACTTTTAAAGACATTGATACATGACTACATGATACTTAATTTTATATAAAATTTAGCAATATAAAACAGTTCATTTGAAATTTAAATAACTGCCTTTGAAGAAAACTGAGTTTTCATATCTGTCCTCTTTAGATCCTTCAAAGAAAAGAAAGGTTGATAACGTACATGTTTTACTCCCTTTGCTCATTAATTTTTAAAGTCTTATCTTTGAAATACCTGCCTTACAATGATGTTTCACCTGATTGGTTATAGCAGACACATTACTGTCACGTCACTAAACATGATGTTTCAGAGAGTTGATTAATTTTGAATACTTGGTTAGAGATGAGAAAACATGGATAGGTTGATTTTAGGATGAAGAATCTATGTGGAATTAATAACATAATCTTCAATTTCAGGCAAAAATTGCCTATGTGCAGCATTTATGATAATCCCAGAATCGCTGGGGTGATTTGCCCAAAAGGCATATTGATAAAGTAGCTAAATTATTTCAGGCATCAGAGACACAATAATTAATGTTTCATTTATTTTCACCAAGCTGGAAAAAATTTATTTGTAAGCCAATATTTGGAAAATATGGGAAGTATTACATATAATTCATAATTTTAGTATTTCATAATTTTAGTTCTAACAATTTTTCTTTGAGAATAAAACAAAAAATGTAATCACGTTTTATAGCTTTCAATATTCTTTCCAACTATATAGTTTGTCTGTATAATCATTAATATCACCTTAGAATTTTTATTCCATTTATATCTTAAAATATGGAGCTTTCCTTTGGATGCCTGTTAAAAATATGGCATGATAGAAGACCAGATTTATTAGCAGGGACTAAGAAGTTGGTTTGGATCATAATATTTAAAGCTCCATATTGTTTGAAAAAGAAAAGAGGGCAAGAAAAAAAGAATGGAGATAAGAGAAGGAAGTGGAAGCCTTACATTTAAAGTGAACAGGAGATCCAGGAAAAAAAAAATGTGATTTGCTGTTTTAGCTTCTTTCCTATTCCAAGGTCTTTTTTCCTTTTTTTTTTTTTTTTAAATTCACATCTTCTACCCTTTGTTTTATCCTTCATTCTTTAGTCTTTGTAGACTAGGGTTCAGAGCTGAATATTCTCAATCAGTATACTAAACTCAGAAATCCAGTGGCTACTACCCTAAAGTTTAAACCCACTCCTATTGAGTTAACATCCCCTAAACCTTAGACAGAATAGTTTAGCTCTTTCACTGGGACATTTGTCTTGGTTGACAATACATGACAATACATAGAAAACTCATTCTTTTTGTTGCAATTCAACACAAAGTTATTAGGTGTTTATTGAGAATAAAATACTAACATAGTCTATAGAGTCAAACCAATAAGGCCTAATACCAAATATTAACAATATTAACACATCCAATAGTATAAATATACCCTAATATATGTCTCACATGTTTAAAAATAACCATCTGATTTAAAATAGCTAGCCTGGACAGCATGCTCTATCCAAAAGCTTTACGGGGTTGAAACATTATACCACATGCATCATTTTATATTTGTTGTCAGTGTTCTCTAGCTAAAGACTACCAGAAACACACCTACAGTTAAACAGGTTGGGTTTATTACTCATTGAAGTTAGTGAGAATGGAACTCCGGGGATAATCATGGGACATTTCAGTAAGGGGATGTTAAAAAGGACTTACAGAATTTAGGCTCTGAGAGGGTGTTTGGGGGGACAGTCTAATGGAGTAGGGGCTCACTCTGAAATGGGAGCATTCAGAAAGCAGGGGAAATTTTGATGATAGTGTTAGTGGAAGAGGGTCTGGAGACCCCTCCTTCCGTGGGCCTCGGTTCTTGGTAAGGACGCAGAGAAGGAGGTCTTACCCGTTGCAAGAGAATCTATTGAAGATGAGAGAACAGAGAGAGAACACCTCAGGAGAGAGATGGGCCAGACCAAGGAAGGCAACGGCTCCAGAGGGCTGAGTTATAGAGTTTTTAAGGCAAGGTTTTTGCATAATCCAGGAGGCCGCTGATTGACAGTCTTAATTGAGAGCCGCAGGTTATATAGCAAGAGGCGCTGTTGCGCATGTCCTCCCCATAATTCAGTCTGTTATAATTAGATGTATGTATTCATAGAATATTTATGAACATTTAATGAGCCCAGTGGCCGCCAATGATTATCTAAGGACATGGTAGCGTGAGGTGTGCACATGTGCCAGAGTGGGGAAAGTCCATCCAGTCAGTCAGTGGGGGATTTTTCCGGTCCGCTGACCATTTTGGAGTAATGATGGGGGCATGTTTGGGGTGGGGTTGGCAAATAGCTTAGGCAGCTATTGGACATTAAGCCAACGGGGCCGCCTCTCGTTGCTCATGGCTAACTTCTTGCCTAGCAGTAGGATAGCTCATTAAATCTTATCTATAGATTGAGGAGACTAGAGCAAAGCTAAAGCCTTCGTTGATAAATAGGCAGCAGTCACTCATATTAGCCTGGAGTGGGGATGTTTGAGATTTTGTGGCTTGGACAATGCTCATGTCTATGTTCAGGAGTAATAATAAAGTGGTCACACAGTGCCCTTGTCTGATGTTGATGTTCTGTGAAATTTTTTTATGTTCAACAAGGGATCACCAAGACCTGGCTCTGAAGTGAGGTCAGAGCCCGAATGTCAGGGGCTGATTTTCTTTCTCCATTTAAACATGGAGTCTGTTTCTTAGTGTCCTGGGACATAGTGTACCATTACTTTTTCTTCATAACAATAGCAAGGATATATTTTATTTTAAATCTTATCTCTTCTTTATCGTATCATAAAGTTCAGCTTCATGATAGGCACTCAATAAATAATAGGTGAATAAAAAATGAGTGAATAAATGAATAAGTATTGAAATAGACACATAAACCAGAGGCCAAACTCAAAATGAGTTGAGAAGGGAAAAGAATCAAACACTCATCCAAATACTTTGGTCCTAATGTTGTTACCTGAAAACTGGGTTTGCCTCTTGGAGGGTGTCTAGCCAAAAGACACAGCCAAGGTAAGGATTGGAAGAAGGAAGGATTTATTATTACTTGCAGCAAGTGAGGAGAACACCAGGGATCTTCCTCAAAGCAGTGTCTCCCTGAACAGCAAAATTGGGGAAGTTTTAAGCTAAGGGTACATGCATATTCATGCAGGGGCTTGAGCAGAGGAGAATTCAGCATAGAATTGGGGCAAAGGTCGACAAAGTCCAAGCCTTGGTTGATTGAAGTCATGAGGGTCAGGAAAGGTCAACACCATCATTCCTTAGGTTCCGACTAGTCTGGGGTCTCAGCATGTAGTTAACATTCTCCATCCGGCTGGGGGCTTAGGTCATGCAGAACTCAAAGATATGTATCAGATTGTTATGTATATCCCTTGAGGAGGAGCTAGGACAGTTTTATCCCCATACTATCGTTCATTGACTGCTTTTCCTTTGTTCCTGCATTCCCTCACTTCCCTTAAGGTTAATTACTGAGACCTGTTCAAGGGAAAGGCTTAGATCACAAAATGGCTTAGGCCAAAATGGCTTCTGTTATGTCAAGAAAGCCATACCTGGTTTTCTTTCTCTGGGGACCCCCTATCCCATCTGCTTACAAAATTGCAATATGACTTGGGGAAATTTTATTGAAAAGAGAATAATAATAATAACAACTAAAAATAATTAACATTATGAAGCACCTGTTGTATTCCAGGCCACATATCTCTCCAGTTCCCAAACAACTCTTTAAATGAAGAATTATTTTAACCCTAAAACCAATATTTGGAGAGGTTCAGTCAATATTCCAAGGTCATGAAGATAGTAAGGAGTAAGCTCAGCATTCTAACCTAGGAGGTCCCTGTCTCAGATCCTTACTTCTTCTTTATCCTTGAACCATTACATTTGTCCCCTGCTATCAAAGCTAAATATATTGCTAATAGCCAGATAATTGCCATATTTAATAGCCTTTTTTCAAATGCAGTGCTACTTCACTGCTCTAGGTTTCAAACTGTACTGGATTCTCAACTACCTCAGCTCTGAGTTACTCTTCTGGCTCTCCTCCTGCCTCTTTATTTCTTTCATGACTTATTTTGTTAACATTTCAATGTCCTTGAGTTCTGCCCTCCATGCTAAGCCTTCTTTTTAGTCTCTCTCCCTGTATAATTTCACTCCCGCAATTTCAGTTACTACCTGTCTTTCCAGTTCTGTGTTATCAGGTCTCATGTTGCATCTGAGTTCCAGCTCTGCATTTTCAGGGGCCTATTGCTCATTTCCACGTGCATCTAATACAAGATTCTACCTCCCCCACCCCATCTCTCTCTTTGTCTCTCCCTCTCCACCACCACTACTAAATTTCTTTCATTTTCTATCTCCCCATTTCACTTAAATTAATCTACAAAGTTGCCTAAACACACTTTTAGAGACAAAGCAGTACCCATTCTTATTCCTCATATTCAATTGGTCATCAAAATCTATCATTTCTACTTTTCACACATCGCCATTCATTATTGGACACTTTCAAGAGCCTCCTTACAGATCTTCATCTCTTCAGTAAAATTAACCCTCTCCATTGTACTTAAAACACAGATCTAATAATTCAGGTTTGTTCCCACTTAAGTATAACCTTGGAAGGCTTCATAAGATTTTTAACTATTTGATCCTAACCTGACATTCCAAATTCATTTTCACTACTTTTTCCTGAAATTGTGATATCTGCCAAATTTTATTATTGAAACAATCAAGCCCTTTCATTTTCTCTTTACCATTTCCACCATATGGATTATTCTGTCTTAACTTGGCCTTTTTGAAAATTCTACTCATGTTAAAAACCAAGATTTACTTAATGCTTCTAATATTCTAAAATTATACTGAATCCTTTACATGAATTTCCTCATTTAATCTTCAGAATCACCCTGTGAGGAAAACACTTTTGTACTCCCAGGAAAATTAAGACCTAGTGTGGATGAATACCTTGCCCATGGATATACCACAATCAGGTAGTGAAGCTGATATTGGAACCCATACTTTTCATTACAAGCTATAAGTATACTTCTTCTCTGTAATTCCTTTCATAGTCCCCATCTGCCAGTACACCCTTGACCACAGAATATACATGTAAGCTTATGATGATGAATTTGAATGCTTGGATTGTGGTCAAAACTTAGATAACTGCTATGTTGAGTAATTAAATTGAGCATCTGGAGGACAGCCACTGTATGTCATTCATATTCAAATCCAATATTAGCCCATGGTATATAGAAAGCCTTGTTGAATGAATAATAAGTAAAGAGATGATCTATAATAAAGAAAACACAATACTTTGGTTGCTAATATAGTTTTACTGTATTTATTTTCTAGTTAACAAAATGGTGAAATACTGGAGAAAAAATATTCTTTTTTCCTGTAAGCTTTCTTCTATAAATTACAAGTCCTCTGATTTCTTTCTTTAACATTCCACGCCCCTCACCAAATCCATCTAAGAATAAAATTTATGTAAAATGAAGAAGAGGGCCTTAAGTGCCTTAAGAATTTTGAGTCCATTACTATTCCTCTTTTTCATTAGTGTTAAAATGTTCATTTATCTCACTGTTTTGGAATTTTCTTAGTAGTCAAGTATTTTCTTGACAAATAATGTGAAATTTATGAAAAAAATTATACAAGCAATCCAAAGTTGCAAGTAAAAAGTTGCTTTAAAACATCCATGAGTAGATAGACAACCAATTACATTCCTGTACTTTTCATCTACTGACCAGTATATATTATTATGGGGAGAGGATTATCTATGACATAGAAATATCATTCTTTTCAGTAATGCTTCTTAAAGCCTTAGACATGTTCAGACCCTAATCACCTGGAGAGTGGAAAACCAATTTTTTAAGTTGACAGGAAAGATTCTTCTAGAACAGGTTCAGGAGTCAGTACAGAAGTTATAGTACACAATATTTATCTCTCTTTACTCACCTTAAAAACTTCATCTCTGCATGTATGGTATTAGGTAGCAAAAAGAAAGTCAAGGGACCAGGACTTTCACAAAACAATCTTATATGACTGTAAAGATTTTAAAGATTCTAAAACAGAGGTTCTAAAATCTGACTTCCACAAAATCACCTAGGAAAATTTAAAAATACATATTCTGGGGCTTCTTCCTGTATCTAATGAAACACAATCATCAAAGAAGGCATCCAGGAATTATATATAATTTTCTCCACCTCAGCATTTCAAGCTCTTATGCACAAATGCCCTTTGAACCACTACCCTACTATAACTCATTTAGGACAGAACACAAATGAGAAATCAAAAGAACTATTATACTAATAGTCAGCTAGACTGTACTTCTTAGTATGGAGAATATTTTGATAAATTGAGAGAAATAAGTATTAAATCTACCAAATGCTTTTAAGTTCTTGGCCACCATGAAGACATATGTGCTAATTCTCTATCTATGCCTGGAACTGTCTGAATTTGTGCTAAACCTGTTTTATCATCTCCCATCTGAGCTGGTTTAAGAAGCAGGCTAGGTGGTTATTTGTCTGGTTAGTCTAACATCACTCAGTTATAAAAAATTGATCAGAATTCCTCTTAGGACAGTTCTGAGTGTGTTTCAAAGTGATATTTTGGTAAACTTCTTGCTTGTTTTGCTGGAGTGAGGAGGAGTGGACACTTACTTGATAACCATGCCTCTGACGAATTCCAGAACAGGCATCATCCGTTATTGCTTCTGACTGATAGTTTGATGTGCAAAAATCTCATTAATCAAAACTCTCTAGATTGGAATACAGGATAATTAAGATCTATGGAAAATTACTCTGCACTATCCAGAGTGTAAATATTTCAGAATATCTAAAGTATTTATTTATTTTTACTGGCAGTTATTTATTAATCATGTGTGCTTGTTTTCTTTAATCACATTTATAGAGTGCCTATAAAATAATGTGTCTAATTTTGTTAGAGTTAAAATTGTTCAAGAATGAAAATTTTCCAAGAATTTATAAGCACAACTAATTATTAAAATTAGTTGAATAATCTATTTGCAAATAATTCCTATCCATTTATTAGATCATGCTCTGTAAGAACATATTCTGGGAGCATTTCTGCAGTCCATATTTTAGCTAATGTTCATATTGGGAAGAAAAAGAATTAAATAAAATATAAAGAATCCCCCAAATTACTCTTTGATAATTTTGCTATTTTTCATATCCAAATGTCATTTTTAATATTCATAATTCCTAATATAAATATTTATTTTCATTTTTAATATAAGTATATTATATGGTTATATTTTGAGATTTAATTTTTCTTTTAAATCTTCATTAGTTGCTGGAGTTGAACAGATTCATGGGGACAAGATAAGAAATATGCCCAGCTACATCTGTGTGTTGCTCTAGAAGATAATAGGAAGACTCGTGATTGTTTATCCTATGATCTGGGCTGAAAATATTTCACTGCCCTCTCCTGTGATATGGTGAACATTATCTTGATATTAGTAAACTTTCCTGTGATTCTGTAAGTCAGACTCTCTGTTACCCTAGGGTCCCAAGTACCTATCACTGGTAGGTAGGCATCTTTTTATTATCTGTATTAAGATTGAATTGTTCAAAATTTTACTGTTGATTACTTTCTCTTTGTGTTTGCTTGGATAATTTCCAAAGAGAGAAATATTGAACAGAATAACATTCTTGCCAAATAGTTTTTAAACATTATTTCATTAATAACTATTAGGGAGGTAAAAAGATAGTTAATACTCTTTCTTCTTAAATAACCTTTTTCTGTGTGTAATGGGTGAATGAATTTCTCAGGAATACAATCCTTAGACCTGTACTGTTATGTAGCTTTCAAGATATTGAACACAGTGACACTAATGTTTATGCTCATTTAAAGTATTGACTCTCTTATGAGACAAAGCAAATGACACAATTCTTTACACTTATATTTTGTTTGCTTATTTCACTCTTAATCTATTTGATTGGAGAGTCAAGTTTGTGATCTTTCCCAACATGACATTTTATATTTGTAGAGAATTCTTTTTTCCAGTATCATCACTGAAATTTTTAAATGGATTTAAAGTTCTATGGCTTGAGAGATGAAAGTATGATATAGTTCTCTGTGATTACTGTTCATTCTGTGCTTCACTATTTTAACTAGATCCACTTTCCAAGAGATACTTTTTTCTTTTACATTATGGTTTATTTCAGGATACTGAATATAGTTCCCTTTGCTATACAATGAGACCTTGCTGTTTATCCACTCTATAAATAGTAGTTTGCATCTGCTAATCCCAAACTCCCAATCCAACCCTTCCCTGCTCCCCCTCCAGCTTGGCAACCACAGGCTGTTCTCTATGTGCATCTGTTTCTGTTTCACAGATAAGTTCATTTGTGTCATATTTTAGATTCCACATATAAGTGATGTCATATGGTATTCGTCTTTCTGTTTCTGACTTACTTCGCTTGGTATTATAATCTCTAGGTCCATCCATGTTGCTGTAAATGCCATTATTTTATTCCTTTTTTATGGCTGAGTTACATTCCATTGTATATATACACCAAATCTTTATCCATTCATCTATTTATCCATTCATCCATTGACGGACATTTAGGTTGTTTCCATGTCTTGGCTATTATAAATAGTGCTGCTTTGAACATGGGTGCATGTATCTTTTCGAATTATAGTGTCATCCAGATATATGCCCAGGAGTGGGATTGCTGAGTCATATGGCAGCTCTATTTTTAGTTTTTGAGGAAGTTCCATACTTTTTTCCATAGTGGCTGCACCAATTCACATTCCCATCAACAGTGTAGGAGGGTTCCCTTTTCTCCACACCCTCTTCAGCCTTTGTTATATGTAGACATTTTTAGTGATGGCCATTCTGACTGGTGTGAGGTGGTACACACACACATTGTAGATCTGATTTGCATTTCTCTAATAATTAGCGATGTTGAGCATCTTTTCACGTGCCTATTGGTCATCTGTATGTCTTCTTTGGAGAAATGTCTATTTAGACCTTCTGCCCATTTTTTGATTGGGTTGTTTGTTTCTTTGTAATTGAGTTGTATGAGCTGTTTGTATATTTTGGAAATTAAGCCCTCGTTGGTCACATCATTTGCAAGTATTTTCTTCTGGTCTATAGGTTGTCTTTTCATGTTGTTTGTGGTTTCCTTTGTGGTGCAAAACCTTATAAGTTTGATTAGGCCCCATTTGTTCATTTTTGCTTTTATTTCTATTGCCTTGGGAGACTGACCTAAGAAAACATTGGTGCAATTTATGTAAGAAAATGTTTTGGCTGTGTTCTCTTCTAGGAGTTTTATGGTGTCATGCTTTATTTTAAGTCTTTAACCCATTTCAAGTTTATTTTTGTGTATGGTGCGAGGGCGTGTTTTAACTTCCATTGATTTACATGCAGCTGTCCAACTTTCCCAGCACCACTTGCTGAAAAGACTGTCTTTCTCCCATTTTATATTCTTGCCTCCTTTGTTGAAGATTAATTGTCCATAGGTGTGTGGATTTGTTTCTGGGCTCTCTATTCTGTTCCATTGATCCATATGTCTGTTTTTGTGCCAATACCACACTGTTTTGATTACTGTAGCATAGTATTGTCTGAAGTCTGGGAGGATTATGCCTCCTGCTTTGTTCTTTATCCTCAGGATTGCTTTGGCAATTCTGGGTCTTTTATGATAACGTATAAATTTTAGGATTATTTGTTCTAGTTCTGTGACAGATGTCATGGATAATTTGATAGGAATTGCATTAAATCTGTAGTTTACTTTAGGTAGTATTTCATTAATATTTAACAATATTAGTTCTTCCAATCTAAGAGCATGGGATATTTTTCCATTTCTTTAAATCATCTTTAATTTGCTTTATCAATGTTTTATAGTTCTCAACATATAAGTCTTTCACCTCCTTAGTCAGGTTTATTCCTAAGTTTTTTTTTTTTTTTTGATGTGATTTTAAGAGGGATTGTTTTTTACTTTTCCTTTCTGATACTTCATTGTTAGTGTAAAGAAATGCAACCAGTTTCTGTATATTAATCTTGTATCCTGCTACCTTGTTGAATTTGTTTATCAGTTCTAGTAGTTTTTGTGTGGAGTCTTTAGGGTTTTCTATATATAGTATCATGTCATCTGCATATAATGACAATTTTACCTCTTCCTTTCCAAGGTGGATGCGTTTTATTTCTTTTTCTTCTCTGATTGCTATGGCTAGGACTTCCAATACTATATTGAATAGAAGTGGTGAGTGTAGGCATCCTTGTCTTCTTGCATATTTTAGTGGGCAGTCTTTCAGCTGTTCACTATTGAGTATTATGTTGGCTGTGGGTTTGTCATAAATAGCTTTTATTATGTTAAGATGTGTTCCCTCTCTACCCACTTTGGTATTAGTTTTTATCATGAATGGATGTTGAATCTTATCAAATGATTTTTCTGCATCTATTGAGATGATCACGTGTTTTTTGTCTTTTCTTTTGTTGATGTGGTGTATCACATTGATTGATTTGCGTATGTTGAACCATCCTCATGACCCTGGGATGAATCCAACTTGGTCATGGTGTATGATCTTTTTTATGTGTTGTTGGATTGGGTTGGCTATTATTTTCTTGAGAATTTTTGCATCTATATTCATCAAAGATATTGGCCTGTAATTTTCTTTTTTGGCACTGTCTTTGTCTGGTTTTGGTATCAGGGTGATGGTGGTTTCATAGAATGACTTTGGGAGTGTTCCCTGCTCTTCAATCTTTTGGAAGAGTTTGAGAAGGATTGGTATAAATTCTTCTTTTTATGCTTGGTAGAATTCCCCAGTGACCCCATCCAGTCCTGGACTTTTGTTTGCAGGGAGTTTTTTTTTTTTTTAATTACAGATTCTATTTCACTTATAGTGATTGGTCTGTTCAAATTGTCTTTTTCTTCTTGATTCAGTTTTGGTGGGCTGTATCTTTCTAGAAACTTGTCCATTTCTTCTAGGTTGCCCAATTTGTTGGCATATAATTGTTCATAGTATTCTCTTATGGTTTTTTTGTATTTCTGTGGTAATTTGTGGAATTTCTCCTCTTTCATTTCTTATTTTGTTTATTTAGGTTCTCTCTCTTTTCTTCTTGGTGAGCCTGGCCAGAGGTTTGTCATTTTTCTTTATCCTTTCAAAGAACCAACTCATTTTTATTGATTTTTTTCTATTTTTTTAAAATTTCTACTTTATTTCCTCTATGATCTTTATTATTTTCTTCCTTCTGCTGACTTTAGGTTTTGTTTGTTCTTTTTTTTTTTTGTAATTCTTTTAGGTGGTAGGTTAGGTTGTTTATTTGAGATTTTTCTTGTTTTTTGAGGAAGGCCAGTATCGCTATAAACTTCCCTCCAAGAACTGCTTTTGCTGCATCTCATAGATATTGTATGATTGTGTTTTCATTGTTATTTGTCTCAAGGTATTTTTAAATTTCCTCTTTGATTTCATTGTTGACCCATTGGTTTTTTTAGTAGCATGTTTAGTCTCCACGTTACCATTTTTTTCTCGTTTCTTTTTCCGTGGTTGATTTCTAGTTTTATGCTGTGTGGTCAGAAAAGATGCTTGAAATAATTTCTACCCTCTTAAATTTGTTGAGGCTTGTTTTGTGCCCTAGTATGTGGTCAGTCCTAGAGAATATTCCATGTGCACCTGAAAAGAATGTGTATTCTGGGTTTTTTTGGATGTAATGTCCTGAAAATAGCAATTAAATCTGACTGTTCTATTGTATCATTTAGGATCTCTGTTGCCTTATTGATTTTCGGTCTGGAAAATCTGTCCATTGATGTGATTGGGGTACTAAATTCTCCTACTAATATTGTATTCCTGTCAGTTCCTCCCTTGATGTATGTTAGTATTTGCTTTATGTATTTAGGTGCTCCTTTATATTAACGAGTATAATGTCCTCTTCTTTATATAGTGTCCTTCTTTTATTTATTTATTTATTTTTTTAAAATTTTTTATTTATTTATGACTGTGTTGGGTCTTCGTTTCTGTATGAGGGCTTTCTCTAGTTGTGGCAAGTGGGGACCACTCTTCATCGCGGTGCGCAGGCCTCTCACTATCGCGGCCTCTCTTGTTGCGGAGCACAGGCTCCAGACGTGCAGGCTCAGTAATTGTGGCTCACGGGCCTAGTTACTCTGCGGCATGTGGGATCCTCCCAGACCAGGGCTCGAACCCGTGTCCCCTGCATTGGCAGGCAGATTCTCAACCACTGCGCCACCAGGGAAGCCCTATAGTGTCCTTCTTTATCTTTCTTTATGGCCTTTGTTTTAAAGTCTATTTTGTCTGATATAAATATTGCTACCCCCATTTTCTTGTCATTTCCATTTGCATGAAATATCTTTTTCCAACCGCTCACTTGAAATCTAAGTGTGTCCTTTGCCCTGAAGTGGGTCTCTTGTAGGCAGCATATTGTAGGCTCTTATTTTTTTGTTTGTTTGTTTGTTTTTAATCCAGTCTGCCACTCTATGTCTTTTGATTGGGGCATTTTGTCCATTGACATTTAAGGTAATTATTGATATTTATGTATTTATTACCATTTTAAACCTAGGTTTCCAGTTGATTTTGTATTTCTTCTTTGTTCCTTTCTTTTTCTTTTTGTTTTTCCTATTGTGGTTTCATGGTTTTCTTTTGTATTATGCTTGTGTTCTCTTCATTTTGGTTTCTGTGAATCTATTGTATGTTTTTGATTTGTGGTTACCCTGTTTCTCAAGTATGTTAACCCCTTTCTATATCTACTCGCTTTAGACTGGTAGTCATATAGGCCAAACACATTCTAAAAAAAAGAAAAAACTACTTTTTCTTACTCTACTCCCCACATTTTATGATTTTAATGTCCTCTTTTAATCTTCATATTTATCCTTTTGTTGTTTATTGTAGTTATCATTGCTTTCACAAAAATGTTTTGATTTTTTTTTTAATCTGTATATTGGCTTACTTAAGTGATTTACTTTCCAATTATGATTTTCTCTTTCCTATAGATGCTTGCTTCTTTTCTATTTAGAGCAGACCTTTCAATATTTCTTTTAGGATAGGTTTAGTATTGCTGTATTCTTTTAGTTTTTGCTTGTCTGAGAAATTCTTTATCTCTCCTTCTATTCTAAATAATAACCTTGCTGTGTAGAGTATCCTAGGTTGCATATTTTTGCCTTTCAGGCCTTTGAATATATCTTGCCACTCCCTTCTGGCCTGAAACATTTCTGTAGAGAAATCAGCCAGTAGCCTTATGGGGGTCCCTTGTAATTAACTCTTTGTTTTTCTCTTACTGCCTTTAGAATCCTCTTTCTTTAACTTTTGCCACTTTAATTATAATATGTCTTAGTTTAGGTCTATTTGGATTCATCTTGTTTTGGACCCTTTGTGCCTCCTGTACCTGAATATCTGTTTCCTTCTTTTGATTTGGGAAGTTTTCAGCCATAATTTCTTCAGATACATTTTTGATCCCCTTTTCTCTTTCTTCTCCTACTGGGATCCCTATTATGCATAGATTGGCATACTTTATATTATCCCATATGTCTCTTATATTGGTTTCATTTTTTTTCATTTGTCTTTCTGCTGTTCTGATTGGTTGATTTCCATTATTGTATCTTCCAGATCACTTATTTGTTCTTCTGCATTATTCAATCTGCTATTCATTGCCTTTAGCTCAGCTTTTGCCCAGGCAAATGAGTTTTCTAAATTTTTTTGGTTCCTCTTTATAGTTTCTAGTTCCTTTTTACAGTAATCTGCATTTCTATCAATAGTCTTTCTTATTTCCTTCAGTATTTTCATTATTTCCTTTTTGAAGTCAGTGTCTATTAGACTGAAGAGGTCTGTTTCATTCTTTACTCTTTAAGGGGGATTCTCTTGATCTTTTAATTGGGAGTGGTTCCTCTGCTTTTTCATTTTACTTATATTTCTCTGACTTTAAGGAGAAAGAGTTTCTCTGACTTTAGGAGAGAAAGTTATCTAATGTTGTCTTGAAGGGCTGCTTTTATGTGGGAGCAGCCCTGTGTAGTCTGCATGAGTCTAATATTTTTGGTGTAAGGGCTGTTTTTAGTATGGATGCCTGCTGCTTCTTTCCTCAGTGTGTGCTGGTCTTTGTCCCCTTGGTGGGGGTGTGATTGGTGTTGTGATGACCAGAGCCTGCACTGGCTATTGAGTGGGACCTCCTCTTTGTTCCATGGTTGTCACTGCCCTGTCAGGGGCAGGATCTGCTTTTTAGTTGTTTGAGTAAAAGCTCCCAGATCAGTTTCTGAGCTGTGGTGTGAGGTAGGTGGGATTGGAGCACTCCTGCTGGGAGAGGAGCCACTGAGTATTCCTCTGCCAGAGCTTTGCACCTGAGTGCACTCTGTGTTGTTACCTGTCACCCATTTTGTGGGCTCACACAGTACACCGTTTTTCACACTGCCCTCAGCCCTGCCTCACCCTTGGAAATCCAGGCAATCAGCCCTGGTGTTCCTTCCACACTGTGTTCACAAACCTACCGGCACAGATCCATAAGCGTAGATCCACTGAAGTCATGTACCAGGACTGCACTAGTCGTGCACTTGGACCTGCCGTGAGAACTATGGAAGCAGCTCAGACCCCAGCTTTTAAGGCCACAGCTGCCAAGGCCAGACCCTTCCCAGCCACAGGAGCACCTGTTCTTCACTCAGATGTCCCACAGGTGCTGAGTTTACAAAGCTGGTGGAGGTGGCATAAATCTGGGGGTTGCACTGCCACGGGGAGAGGGCTCAGATTTCAGTCCTTCTTTCTAAGTCGCATGGCCCCTGGGACTCAGCTCTGATTTCAGCCCCATTTCCACGTGTGGGCAACCTGCTGGTGCTTGTGGGTCCCCAGAACTCATGTAATGCTGGCTGAGAGTGTGCTGAGAAAGAGGCTGCTATGGCAGGCCCCACCCCTCCCTTTGAACACCACTTCACAATAGTGCTTCACTTCTGTGGCAGGCCCATGCTTTCTTCTGTGTACACACACCCCACCCCCACTGGTTTTCAGCCGGTACAATGATCCAGCCCCTTCAGGCTGTCTCTGCTTAGCCAACCCCAGTCCTCTTCCCAGGTCGGTCCTCTGAAGCCCAAGTTTCATCACCCAGTCCCCACACCCACCAGCACATGTGTGTCTCGGGCTGGGGAGCACAGAATGGTGGCACAGACCATCTGTGTAAGTCTCTCTCTCTTCTGCCTGCCACAGACAGGCTGCTGTGCTCTCCTCCGAGTCTGTAAGGTTCCCTTTGTGTTCCGGCTGATCTCTCCACTGGTGAAGGGGCTTCCCAGGGTGAGGGAACCTTTCCTGTTTCACAGCTCCCTCCCAGAGCCCTGGGGGCACAGGTTCTATCCTGATTCCTTTTTGTTTTTCTTTCTTTTGTTCTACCCAGTTACGTGAAAATATTTCTTGTGATTTGGGGTGTCTGAGATATTTTGTCAGTGTTTAGTGGGTATTCTGTGAGAATTGTTCCTCATGTAGTTGTAGTTTTGATGTATTTGTGGGAGGAGGTGAGCTCCATGTCCTTCTATTCCACCATCTTGATTCTTCCCTCTCAGTGAGATTTTAGCTACCTTCTCTCGAACTCAGATTGTATCACTTTTAAGTTTACTTAACTTAAACTTACTAAGTACTAGCTAATAATATAAAAGTTATTTTATGTAATATGGTAGCAATACTACTCCAAAGGAAGGCCATGCTTCAGAATAGATTTTTACCAAATGTTTGAAAATAAGAGAGAGTGATCGAAGGAAAAAAAAGAAACAATTCTCAACTAAATGTTAGAGAATATTCAAAAAGACAATTGGTCTTTTCTCTCTATAGAGAATCTTATACAAGATATGAACCTCCCAAGGCCCACGGCTATGATCCTATTCCTAAGCCCTGTTTTCTTCTTCAAAATTTTTTTCTCATATCTTCCCTTATTCAACCTGTGGGTTTCCTCTCTTGGCTGCAGGTTAATAGGAGAAAAATGGAAACTGCCATCTACTTATTACTGATAGAATGGTAGGGATATTTTTCCTCCAATATATACCTCCTCCTTCCATACGATGTCAAAGCGGCTCTTTGTTTCATCACCCAAAGTGTACATTTTTATGTCTTGTAATCCAAGAAGACATCTACCATAGATATCAATACATTTAGAACTAAAAAGACTTTGTAATTGATTGGATATAGCATTAAAGAAAGGTAGTCAAGAATGATATTTATTTTTCTGGAACTGAGCACTTGGTGCTTTTTATTGAGGTAGATAATACAGCCAAAAGCACATCAAGTTTTGAACGTATCAATGGAACATATAAATTTTTGAAGTACAGAATGGGTTTCCTCAGAGCAGGGATTTTACCTAGCTGGGCGGCAGATGAGAATGAGGCAAAGGATTTGAGAGTATTAGAAAAGAATGGTTGGTTGAAACAATGAGCAATGAGGTCTGAGCTGTTTAGGGAATGTAATTAATGGGGAAAATGTAAAAGGTAGAGGAGCTGAAGATTTCAGTACAGTTAAGCGACAAATACTGGAGATAATGTACATGAGAGCGGGAAGAATGGATGTTAATATCAAGATTTTATAATTACTTTGGGGAGATGGCTGATGTTATTGGTGTTACAAAGGTGAAGGGAATAAGTAGTTGGTAATTTGGATGTGTATTCTGCATCATCGTAGGCCACTATAATGGTGGCAAGATTTGTTAGAAAAGAAGTATTTCAAGAATGAGAAGCCAGGAAATTGACAGATTCAAATGATAATGAGGGAGAGAGTTTCATTTACTGGGCTGACCTAGTTTCAAAGGAGGATATTTTCCAGTTTTGGAGGAACATCAGTGGTCTGGAAGTGGTACTGTAGAGTCAGAAACACACTAAGCCCACCTCAAACAAGAAGTTCATGGGGTACAGGGGAATGAGCTGAAGTTCAGTTGACAAAGTGGATGGGAAAGCAATCTATCAGAAAAGAGCTAGGATTTGGTCATGGGGAAAACTAGAAGAAACAGTATGTGAGTAGGTCAATGGTTTACAAAATGTGTTTCCTAAGAGAGCGATTTCAGAGGGCACACATGAAAGATTGGAAAGGTGACAGGCAGTGGGAGGTTGGATTAGAGATAAGGAATCAAAGATAATAAAAGGATGAATGCATGGGGAGATGGACATTTCAGGGGTGGGAGAAGCTTACTTTTGGGCAATGAATGCCCAAGAATGGTGGTGTTTTGAGGTTTGCTGCAGTGATCTGACCTTACACATCAGTACCCCTGTATCATTGTCATTTATCATTATCATGACTTCTTTAGCATTTTTCAGAAGGTTGAGAGAAACTCAGCCTGGGTTGAAAAAAAATGAACCTCACCCTGATACAGGCAAGTAATGAGGCTAATTATTTTTGAAGAATCTCACCATAATTTGGAAGTGACTGCAGTACCTAGGAAATGTAGATTAATTTATTCGCTCCCTCATAAATACTAAGAACTTCCTCTGTGCCAGACACCATTCTAGAAACTAGTATTACAGCAGTGAACCAGGCAAACAAGGTCCATACTCTTATGGAGCTAATCCTATGAGCTCATACTGCTGTGAAAATGGACCCTCTGTCTGGCAGGGAGTTGGAAATGATCCATTGGCAAAAATCTTATGTAATAAGAGACTTTTTTTTTTTGGAAAAACTCCCTAGGCTTACTAAGGAGGAGTAATTAGCTAAACACTTTCTCATGTTAAAATGAAATTAACCAGTTTCAGGGAATGGAAAACTTTCCTATGTTTCCTAGTTTTAGAAAAGTGTATACAATGCAGTTATCCCATAGATACAAGGCTAATTACTTATGGTTTTCTGTGACAGTCCAACCTTTGTTAAAGGACAGGAAAAGAATTGTTTTCTTTTTCTTATTTTCGAAGGTACCAGAACTTGACTCTAGATTTTGGAGACATTGATAGGAATAGATGGTGGGAAAATGAAAGGTCTACATTTCTCCACACTGTTACTTGGCCAAGTGTACTGAGTCATGTATGTGCTAGATGCCTCCAGTGGGTCTTAAATATGAAATAGAATATATGATAATTCCTTATTACATAGTTATTCAGACATTTGTTTGACTTAGCAAAACTTTTTTTCTTGCGTGTTTGTTTTTTTACATGAATCCTCACAGAACTTTTGAATAGAAAAACAAGAAACATTTTTTCTCCATGTCATTTCCATACAGCATCTTTTTTCCTGATATGAAATAGCTGAGTTATTGTTATCAGAAAATTTCTGAGTGAAAATTCTTGATTCACTTAATGGTAAACAAAAGCTTGTATTAAGTGGGGTATTGGTTATTTAATGCTTTGTTTTGGAGATAACCAAATTGGCTTCATCATTCTATTCCACCCCCACTGTCTCTTACTGCCTTCTTACTCTTCACTTTTAATTTAGTAACCTGATATACAATGTAGGCAAAGAAGGGGCAGAAAATGTTAAACCACCCCCCCCACCATCTTATAGCGTATCATCAAACCTTTTGTGAAATTGCTCCAACATTGAGCAGCATTAGATCTCCACTTGAATATCAAGTGGAAATAATCATAATGTGAATGTCAACTTTGATGAATTCACGGATTTTTCTTTTTCTAAAGCCAGAAGTATATTTCTGGTGTCTTTTGCTATAGGTGTCACTTTTCAAGGATTTAAAGAGTTTTCAAGGGAAGACAATATTTTCATCTAAGAGACCCAGAGCCCAGTTAATTTAGCCACATATTACATTTTTGCATAATTCCTTATTAATTGAAGAATGAAATTCTCAAATATCAGCATACATGGATCAATCTATCTGTCTACATGTATACAGATGTGGAAATTATGTGAAACAATTCTAAATTATGAAATATCTGCGATCTTGGGAGGCCACGGGGTACAGTGACTTGTAGTGCGAGCTTAGTTTCCTGACCAGGAATCGATCCCAGGCCACGGTGGTGAGAGGGCCGAATCCTAACCTCTAGACCAGAAGGGCCAGTGAGCTTGTAGCAGGACCTCAGTCTTTGTCTTCTTTGAAGAAAGAATTCAGCAAAGAGACGGAGGTAATAAAGTGGATAAAGCCTTTATTAGAAGCAAAGTATATGTGGAAGAACACATGGGCAGGCTCTGAGTGAGTCACACACTTTTGTGTTGGCTTAAATTGCTTATATGGGGGCAGTTTTCCAGGTTCCCCCTTGCCAATCTCTTGGTCTGTGCCCATATTTTGTCTGACTCAGTGCCCTCTCAGATGTGTGTATGCATCTTTTAGCCAAGATGGATTCCAGCGTGAGGGTTTCTGGGAGGTTGGCAGGACATATTATGAGCTGGTACCCCCTCCCTTCCCTGACCCCTGAGAATCTTTTCTGTGCATGTGTGGTCTCGGAGGTCTCCTTGATCCCAAGAAAAATGTGATCTCCTTATCTTTTACTCAAGCAGAGCTCTGCTTCTGCCATTATCTTTATCTCAAAGAGTCAATAGGAGACAAGTTCCAGTTGCTCAGCCTGGGGTCCAGCTATCTCCTGCCTCGTTTGTAACTAATATTAATTCTGTCAAACTTTGCTGATGATTTATTACTGAAACTCAGTATTACAAAGTGGTTATTTATTTTCTCCCTTGTAAGTACTCGTGTTTATGGAAATAGTCCCATGTTCTTAAAAATAGTATGTGCTTATCAGCAGCACAACAGTATTGCCTTTCACCAGCTAGAGTTAATTTCTAAACTTTATGCTTTTAATTCTTACTAGACAAAAATTTCAGAAACTTTAGCAACTGTTTAAGAAAACCACAAGGATAGCTTTAAATGCTCTACGTTTTTAGGTTATTACAATACTTAGGGGAATAGGTGGAAGTAATTACTCTAGCTTTAAAAAAGCTAAATTTTCTTTATTCCCAACCTGATCATGAATGTGAAATGCTACTATGCTTGTGTCTGTTATCTCTGTTACTGGGACTCTATAGACTGAATGCTTCTTGAAAAAAATACATCTATATTTGAATTGAACTCTTTCTCAAGTATAAGTTTCATGGTACCTGAACTGCACAACTGCCTTATGATACATGTAATGAGCTATATTCATGATGTGTTATAAATTTCAAATAACTAACATTATTCTCAGGTTCATACACTCTTTCATGGGCAAGAGATGTTGCATGAATGTATAAAAAAGGTAGCCAGGTAAAAATAATAGAGAGTGATGGCTACCACACAAAGGTGGAGAGCACATACATAAATGCCCTGGAATTAAAATTTAAAAAGAAGAAACATTCTGCTAGTCATTTATAACTCCTGATCCATCACTTAGCTAGCTCCCTATCATCCTTTGCTATCATTTTGAAATATTCCATTGATAAATATTCCATTTATTACAGGCTATAGCTATTGCTCTGAGTAATAAACTTTTGTCTCTGACCCAAGGATCTTGTATCTCTACCAGCCTCTGTGAAATATGGAGCAGCAGGCTAACATGAAAACTTTGCAAGTAAATTCTCAGTCCGTTCAGAATATGGATATAACCATGTTAAACAATATATAACCATTTTTTATTTTTATCTTCTCCCAACTTTGAGAATTTTCAAAAAGGTGGGTAAATATAATAACTACTAACTTACATCCCTTAATGAAGGCATAATTACCAGTAGAATTATCCACTTTGGTATCAATATGTACTTCTTATAAAGAAAAATAGGGAATAAATATAGATTGGTGAGGGAATTCACCATGGATTTAGATATTGAGCCAGATTTACATTTTCAGTGGCGCAAGTAAGGCAAGCAGTAGCACAATGATCTATTATAAGTAGATAATTGAAAGACTCTGTTTTGATGCTGAATCACATGAGATATTTGTACTCTACTTGTTAAAATAAAAAGAAAATTTTAAAACAATATGCACATCTGGTACTTAAAAAATCTATATAATTTTTTAAAGAATTTTCCTCACTAAATTAAAATGTATTCCTCTGTAATGAGAAAAAAACTTGTTTCCAGAGTGTCTATGCTGAGCATATTAAATCTCCACACATTTAATGCTGAGGTCTAAAGACACAGATCATGGCGGATTCTCACACTGGAATTGTGAAGCTAAACATTGTTGTGAATTACTGCAACCTAGCATATTTTTTGTGATCTAGTCTCCCACCTCTAATAATAATCTTGTTATAATTGTACCACAAAGGTGTTAGTTTTAAAACATAAGATTATTAAGAAAAATTACAATTTGATATTCTAGTTTTTTAGATACTTACAGACATTTAAAAAACTTAAAGTAGGTTTTAAAACAATTTACCTTTCTTTTAATTTTATTTAACACTTTCTCTTAAAAACATTCTCTGCTATTTCAATGTCAATATATTGAAGCAGCATCTTTAAGGAAATGCTTTTCAGGTCACTCTATTTAAAAGGTCAGTAATAATACTATATTGTGCATACACTACATTTCTTTCAAAGAGCTCAGTGTATATTATTTATATGTAATTAACACACAACATTGTGAGGTCAATCACATAATGATGAAAGAGACTGGTCTTGGGGCTCCCTCCCTTGCATTCAATATTCTTTTTCCATTAGAATATAAATACATGGAGGCAGGATCTAATGTTCTTGTAACACTAACTGGATTCCAAGCATTGTATAATCATTTTTCATACATTACCTTATAGCATGGTATGTTATGACCACACTCAGGCTTCATGACTTATGAGAAAGATACCCAGGACTCAGAAACTGCTGTATCCATGGTTATGGTTTATCAGAATGAAAGAATACAGATCAAAACAGCAAAGGGAAAAGATTCATAGGGTGAAGTCCAGGAGAAACCAGAAGCAAGCTTCCAGTTGTCCTGTCCCAGTGGAGTCATGCACAGATGTGCTTAATTCTCCCAGCAGTACTGCATGACAGTCTGTGTGAGGTGTTGCCAACTTGGGAAGTCCACACAAGCCTTGGTATCCAGAATTTTTACTGGGGATCCATCACATAGGCAGTCAGTGCCTGCATGGCTGGCTCAGCTACTCATACTCTAGCAACTTCACCTTTTGCCCACCCTACCCTGATGCCTTGAGCAAAAACAGGCATTTACCATAAACTGTTTTAGGACAAACACTACCAGAGGTACTTTAGTGAGGATAACCTTATTGATATAAATGATATAAACTTATTGACAAAAATTGTTATGATAAAAATGACCAAGATGTCCCAGGGGAAATGATGCTGGCAAAAATACTTTACATTAAAGGAACTCTTACATATTTCCTGACACAGAAATTGCAAAGGGTAAAATACTGTAAAATGACCCACACTTAGAAAAGAACATGACAATTTTCCATGACATAGAAAAGATTCTCACTCTGTATTGTAAGTTATATGATGAGTAGGAGGCAAACACTGTTCAAACTACTCTCAATAGGTTTTTTTTTTTTTACAAAGAAACAAACAACTCAATTCTTAAGGTACATAATGCTTTATACTACAGTGTACTAAATGGTTTTATTAGCATTTTCATTTTTCTATACATTTATAATTGAAATAAGAGAGTTTTTAATGTTTTGATAAAAATTTTTAAAGGTCATGAAAAATTGTAAAGTTTTACATTAATTATTTTTTAATTGTGCTTAAAAATAATACAAAATTTATCACCTTAACCATTTTTAAGTGTATAGTTCAGTAGTGTTAAGTATATTCACATTCTTGTATAACATTTCCAGAACTTTTTTATCTTGCAAAACTGAAACTATATGCTCATTTTACAACTCCCCATTTTTACCTCTCCCCAGCCCCTGGTAACCAAATTCTACTTTTTGTTTTTATGAATTTGACTACTTTAAATATCTCATACATGGAATCATATAGTATTGCTTCTTGTGACTGGCTTATTTTACTTAGCATAGTGTCCTAAAGGTTCATCCATGTTGTACATGAGACAGGATTTCCTTCCTCTTTAAGGCTGAATTATATTTGATTGTACACAATTACCACATTTTGTTTATCCATTTGTTTGTCCATTTATTCATAGATGGACATTCAGGTTTCTTCCACACTTTAGCATTGTGAATAGTGCTGCAATGAACACTGGAATGCTAACACCTCTTCAAGACCCTGATTTCAATTCTTTGGGATAAATACCCAGAAATGAAATTGCTGGATCATAAATCCCCACAGGCCAGTACAGATGGAGACTGTTAGAATGCATGCAGACTCAGGGCCCATATCTCCCTAATAAAAGCTCTGTTCACAAATTTGAGGTGTATTAAAATTGCCAGGGGAACTTTTTAAAACATAGCTTGCTAGCCCCTCTGCCCATGCCCTGAGTCTCTGATTTGGGAGGTTCTATTTTTTAATTTTTTGAAGAATTGCCATACTGTTTTCCATAGTGGTTGTACCATTTCTCATTAATTATTGAGATTGCTTACCTGGCTTTAAGTTGCATGGTGATTTTTATTAACAGTCCTATAGTGCTATGCAGAGTGAGAACTATGTGTGCAAAGAGAGAATATATATATATATATGTAGGCACACACACACACGTTCATCCAGTGGTGTGCTGATGCCGTTGCTTATTGCTTGCAAGAATTGATTATGTGAATCTCTTCTTATGTGAGAGAGTAATAAATTATAAGTTTTGGCCTGATTATTTGAATGTATGGAATTGACATCATTTGAGATGGGGAAAGTTACTGGAGGAATAAGTCTCCATGAAAAGATCAATTAAGTTTTGACAATTTGATTTTGAGGATTTTATATTATACAGCTAAATGGGGATGCCGAAAAGTCAGTCCGCTAAAGAAGTCTTGAGTTCTGGAGATAGGTCTGAGCTATAGACTGATATTTGGAAGTAGAAGGAATGTAGACCATCTTTGAAAGCAGGGCCAACTAGATAATTTGTGGGGACCAGGGCAAAATAATGTATGTTAGCCTATTCAAAAAACAAGGAAAAGGTTCTTCCTTTCTTCTACAGTCTCTCTTTCAACCTATCATGGTGTTTTTTATATGCTATTTAATGTTGCCCTTTCTCCAGCATGAGATTTTTATGAATTGACTGCAAATCCTCACAGATGCCTGGGGTCCCACCTCACAACTTGGCATACAGGGCACAGGCACCTAACCTCATCGCTCCTTGATCCTGCACCCAGGTCCCTCACAGGGTGCGAAAGGTGGCAGTGGTTGCTGGGTGGGAGCAGTAGAGCAGAAGGCAAGGAACTCATCCTAAGGAGGTGTAAGGAGGGAATGCACCTGAACTGTGGCTTCAGCTACTTGGCGCATGCTCCATTTTTTTCATCAGACTTCACTTTCGAAGTACATTCAAAGGTAAAATTATTAACAGTTTCAATATAGATATTTCAGAGCATTAAACCCTGAGCAGGGACCTGTGCCTCTGCAGTGGTTGCACACTTCAAAGCCATCCAATTGAATGAGATGACTAGAGGGGTTAATGCAGAAAGAGAAGTGAAGAATTAGCTCTGGTGCACTTGAGAATAAGGAAGTAGAAAACAGAGACAACGAGCAGAGGAGACTGAAAGGTGTCAGGGAAGTATGAGGCAAAGTAGAAGGTATGTTATCTTGGAAGCCAAGACAAGAAAGCTATTGGTGATGAGGAGTGTGAATTACGGAAAATGCTGCCATGAGGCTGAGTAAAAATGAAAACGAAAAAGGGTCTTTGGATTTCCTACCCAGATGCCATCGATGCCCATGACAAGAGTAGTTTTAGTGGAACAATGAGGGTTGAAAGCCTAAATGGTGAGATTTTGAGACCAAATGGGAGAGGCATTGAAAACTTAGCATGGGCTACTCTTTCAAGAGATCTTTCCGTTAAAAAAATAATAATAATAATAATAAAGGGCAAAGAGATGGGCTATAGGGTTAAAGTACTTTTTTTCAAGGACGTGAGAAATGTCAGTAAATTATGATTTATTATAAAAATCATAAAATTGGCAAACTTGTAGTAACCTACACATCTGCAAGTAGAAACTGAGGCACCAAATGATTTATAAGTTATCAGTGTCTATAACATGAGTCTCTCTTGTGCTTAGTTTAGAATATGGTGATGGAGTCAAACCAACTTGAACATTCAGATTTGAATTCTTAGCACCTACCTTGAAATATATGCACCATACTTTATTTTTTATTTATTTTTATTTTTTTCTTCTAGTTTTAACTGAGATATAATGGACGTATAGTACTGTGTAAGTTAACAGTGTATAGCGTAATGATTTGACTTATATACATCATGAAATTATCACAATAAGTTTAGTGAACATCATTTCATATAGATAAAAAATTAAAGAAATAGTAAAAAAGGATTTTCCTTATGATGAGAACTCTTAGGATTATTCTCTTAACAACTTTGATATATAACACACAGCACTGTTTATTATATTTATCGTGTTGTACATTAAATCCCTAGTACTTATTTATTTTAAAACTGGAAGTATCTACCTTTTGGCTGCCTTCATCCAATTCCCCCTTCTCTCATTGCCCCCCACCTCTGGTAACTACAAATCTGATCTCTTTTTCCATGATTTTGTTTTTGAACTATAATTGACCTAAAACTCTATGTTAGTTCCTGTTACACAGCATAGTGATTTGGTGTTTCTATACGTTTCAAAATGATCACCATGATAAGTCTAGTTTTGTCACCATACAAAGATATAACAGAGTCATTGACTGTATTCCCCACACTGTGCATTTCATAGCTATGATATATTTATTTTGCAACTGGAAGTTTGTACTGCTTATGTCCCTCACCTATTTCTTTCTTCCACCATACTTTAAATGACCCTGAATTCCTTTGTGGAATTTTATATAACAGATTATTATTTTACTCGATGGTATAAAAACATGAATGTATAATAATATACAATGGTATAAGAACATTCATTTTAAATGTAATCCTTTGGATATAATAAAAGTGGCCAAATCATTAATCCACTCATTTTTCTTTTCCAAATACTCTTTCTCCATTATTAAATACAGACCATATCATTATGGTAAATTTTAATAGATGATACAGTAAAATTATGTCACTGATATTTATATGAAAATTGTTTTTTTAATACTGTTGACATACTTATATAAATATTAAACCTTTTGATAAATATGCATTATAAAACCTCAGTTCACTATTTCAAAGTAAATACCTTAATTCCTGGTGTTTCTTTTAAAATCTTCCTACTACAATATTAGCAGCCTTTCTAATTTGGTTTACCTCCTACCTAACAGTTTATTAATGTGTAAAGCCTAGGTTAAAATAAACCTAACACAAAGCACATTTATGTAATGATAATTATACTAAGAATGCACTAAAAGGTCTCATTTCTAACTTTGCTCCATCACTAATGACTCTAAAATGAAGACATACCTCTTTCTAAAATCTATGCAAGAAGATGCAAGATTAAAGGTACAAAGTATCAAAAGCTGCATGTTAGAATAAATTAGAATAAGTTAAGAAGTGATGGTATTGTAGAGAGAGGCACAGCTATAAGGACAAATACTTTTTCAGAAAGTAGATTACTTACCAAAGCAATTTCAAAATTAAATGTAGTTATTTTTAACTGTGTTCTGAGACACACACATAGCACTGTATTTTAAATATTTGCTATGGCCTTTTAAGGTTGAAGTGACACAAAATGGACATGAAATTTATGCAAAGTCAATTGCCCTATACATTTATTAGGATTTATCTTATTAAAATGTAAGATTGTTCATATGCTAAGCAATGCTTTGATATGTTAGTCATATAGTGATATGATAGTGATATGATAGTTGATAGCAAAAATGTGGTATCAGCAATATTCTTGTATTATTATTCCAGTGTCAAAATAATATATGGTGAAATCTAGTTCTTATTTAAAGAAGCTAACTTTTAAACTTACTTCAGCCATTTTAAAGTTGATTATATTTTGGAGTATGATTAAAAGCAGTCATTTTAATTAAAAACAAGAAAATAACAAAGATCATTTGAAATTTGTTTCCTTCTTTCCTTCCTTCCTTCCTACATTCCTTCATTTTCTTCCTTTGTTCCCTTTTTACCTTTTTTCCATTATTTTTGGGGGAATATCAAATTTATCTGGAAGATCTGTTCTTTGAAAGGTCTTTTTATATATTTATATTTCTTTTGCTGGTATATACAATATAGCATTATGTGTTCATTTTTGTCTTCTTTCAAATTGAAATGTTTATTTTTCTTCAATTATAATTCAAGATTGTCTGCAGGAGGCAAGCATTTATTATTGTTATTTTGTCGTAACCTCTAAAAATTTGTCTTGGATTATTTTGATGCAATGGAGAAAAGAAAAATATTAGGAAGGTTATGATTTGGTTATTCTTATATTCCTCACTTTTAGAGAGATGATATTCTATATAATAGAAATAATTAATACCGGAATCAAATTATTCATTCTGAAAAACTTAACTGAAGTTTATAAGATAATTTACACACTGGGAAGTTGTTTGGTGAATCTATATGGGTCCATAATTGTATTATGTGTGCCGCTTTCATCAACACTCATAGGAATCTCCAGATGTGCTCTACTTGTTCCCGTGAAGAGAGTTGCTCAAGAATTCTATTTTGAATGAAATCTCACATTTATGTACATGGAACTATTAAGACATACATCTCATAAATGTTTTACATCTTTTCAACTTTAGAAAAAAGCAGAGAATATGTATAGTCAATCAATGAATATGTTTTAATTCTCATTAACATATCCAAGTTAAGTTAGAGTTTATAATTTCTCTAACATAGCAAGCTTGACACTTCTATATGTAACTAAAATATCCCAGATTCCTAAGACTTATAATTTAGGCTCATTTCCTCCATTTTCTTTTAAATTGAGAGCACTCAACCCTGTATATAAAACTTGCTTCTTAAAAAATAAAATCAAAATAATGCCTGTCTAAAAGCAGAAAATTTAGATATATTGTGCGTGTGACCCATTTAAAGCAGCTACATTTTATGCCTCGCAGGTTTAAATGGACCAACTTATTTAAGTAACTGAACATAGACAACCTTAGAAGGAAAACCTAACAACTGGAACAATGTGATGATGATATCTTGTAAATTTCCTTCTTCTGTGATCCATTGGCTTGTCTAAGCTTTTTATTTATTTATTTATTCTTTCTCCCCTGTGGACGTTATTTCATGCAGAGATAGTAGAAAAAAATGAGGGTGGTTTTTATGTTCTTGGCTATTAAAACAATTCTGTTTCACTTTCAGTATTTTGTTCTGCTCTAAGTATCTTAGGTAACATGCGTATCTACTTTAAAGTATTTCCTAAAGCATAACATGATGTAAAACAAAATTCATTGAAATGGGTGAAAAATACGTTTCTTTTTTTTTTTGAAGAAAGTGTCAGTGTTTATGAAAATAACAATCAAGTGCAGTAGCTAGATCAGTTCAAGTTATTTTTTTCTAACAGAATTGCTGCTAGACTAAAATTCTGTTCAGAAGCATCCTCACTGGAGGTGTTTTTAAGGACAGCTTGCCAGTGATGCCAAATTAAGAAGTGCAGGCTAATGTTCTAGGACCTTCTGGATACTATAGCCAGTAAAACAGGCCTCAGTAAAATGCCCGGTTCTTGTCAATGTTAGACGGGCTGTATAAGCTTTATCTGGCCAGCTTGTAATATTATCTATCCAAAAGAGATAAGAAGGATGGAGTTGTTATTTAAATAAGCATCAGAAGTACCCTCTGCTTAGTTATTCAGAGCCAAAAAATTAGCATAAAAATCCTAGTGCAGGAAAAAATGTACATTTCCTCAAACAGCACTAGGCAACCCAAAAGCTTTAGACAAACAACTGGCACATTTATTCTGACATGAAAAATGAACCTCAACCAGGATAATGGAAAACACATACCAGCAATAATACTTGTTTTCTCATCATGGATCATAGCCTTGGCCTGGAGTCTTGCATTCCTCTTTGCCGAAGTATCAGCAGTGAGAGAAGCCAATATCTTGGGGCTTTCAGTTATGTTCAGGTCTTAGCCATGGCCCTATGTAGGCAAAAATGTGTCAAAGTAGTTGGCAATATAATGACCCAGAACTGTTGTGTCTGTTGGCAAAACACAGGCTGGCATAAGTTTGCTCCATATGTGCTTCCAACTAAACGCTGATTTGCCAGATTTGTCAAGCAGCCACATACAGATTTGAGGGCCTATCCGTGAGCCTCACTGGCATTGCAAACTTATAATGGTGGTAAACGAAATGGTAAGATAACTTTTTTTCCCCACATTTGAACTTAGGATGAATTTCTAGGTCATTCAAATGTCTTATTTTGAAATCCAGTCAAAATCATTTATAATTTATAGTGATGGAGTTTTAGGTCAGGAGGAAGCATTTGTCAAAAATTCATTTTAAGTTTCTTACCTTTAGATGAGAAAACTGAAATCCAGAGAAATAAAGTAGAATGTCCATAAAACAATGAACTTAAAATAGAATCCGTGTTCCCCAAATCCTGGATTATGTACTCTTCCACCTGCACAAAGTCACTTTTACATTGCTGGAAGTTGAACTAGTAGTTTGTTCATTTATTCAGCAAATATTTTTTAGGACTAACCATATATCAGGTACTGAACTAGAAACTGAAGATAAAAAGGTAAATAGGATGGGTCTGTGGAGTATACATTCTAGAATGAAGAGACAGAAAATAAGTAAGTAAATTAAAATTTCAGGTAAGGTTAACTATTCCTAAATCAATCAAACAACCAAATGATTAAATAACCAATGCAAAGAGAGAATGGGGAAGACTACTTTTGATTTTAATGGTCAAGGAAGGCATCTCTAAGAAGATGATATTTGAGTTGATGTCTGAATAATAAAAATAAATTGGTCTATTACACAATCTTGAGTAGAGCATTCCAGACAGAAGGAACACAAGTGTTAAAGGCTCTCAAATGAAAATAATTCTCATGTGTAAAGGTACAGAAAGAAAATAAGAATGGCAAAAGTAGAGTTGGAGACTGCTTGAATTAGGATTTTAATACTGGAAATGAAAAAAGGTATGGATGGAGTTTAGATTTGTTTTGGAGACAACGCTGAAGAACTTGTTGATGGATAAAATTTAAGAGATGAGAGAAAGAGGGGTATCAAAAATAACTCTGGGATTATTTGGCTTGAGTAATTTGGGAGATAGAAACAACATTTATTGAGATAGAAAAGACATAGGAGAAGCAGGACTTCTGTGGGGGTGGTGAAGATAATCCAGAGTTCTACTTTGGCCATAAAAAAGATTGAGACAGCCATTTAAAACCCATGGAAAAATGTCAAGGAGGCAGTTGTGTATAAAGAGCCATGCAAGACAGAGGAGTAATCACTGCTGTACATTGCAACTTGGTGAGTTGTTGGCAACTGGTAGTCATAAGTCTTAAAAAGTACCTCCAGGTATATAGTACATCTAGATGGGGGAGTTGTCCTCTTACATCACTGCTTCCAGAATACTCTCTCTCCTAGCTTTGAGCACAAATCATTAGACTATACTATTTGCTGCTGCTCCTCATTGTAGCCCTCTACAGATTCTCAGATTACTCTTCCAAAGATTTTAGGTCACAGTTTATTTTCTTTCTCTCCAATACTGTTCTTGTCATAATTATTATAATTTTGAATATCCATGTAGACAATCCTTCCCATATCCTAGCTTCAGAGTTTCTTGACCTGAATGATCTTCTTTAACCCTGCTTGCTTAGTCACCATCTAGATCTTATACCCTACTCCATAAACTCAAGTTCAAACATTCTATTTCCCAAACATCATCTTCTGTTTTTGTAGTGACTCCTCTTTATACATGGATTCCAACAATTCTTTCATTAATATTTGATTGATTTTTCTTCCTTTTCCCTCCAAACCTCTCATAATGATCTATCATGATGATCATTTCCTTTCATATAATCTTTACTCATTTGTCCTCATCACCCTCCATCTTCCTTGCTTGGTGAACTCTAAACACAAATTAAATCCAACCCTTTTCTTACTGTATACCTGCCTCTGGGCAAATGAATACGGCAGGAAATAAAACATGCTTACATGTTTCAATTTAAATTCATAGCCATTAAATACAGATGACCTCTGGGTAGCCTGCTGAATTTCCATTGCCAATTTTCTCTTCCGCAGTCCAGACAATTTTTTAACACTGCTCATATCTTGCAACTTTCAGCACCTCTATCTGTCCTTCATTCTTAGCTGATAACCTTGATTTGTTTCACTGGAGGAAAAAAAGTGCCAGCAGAAAAGATCTTGGACCTCTCCACCAACAAATCTACCAGCCTCCCAAATCTAGCATTCATATGCTCTGCCATCTCTCCTGTTAGTGTGGAAAATTCTACATACTCATGGGAAAGGCTAATCCATCCATTTGTGCACTGAATCTCATCCCCCCACACACCCCCAAACCTATTCAAAGACATTACCTCAGGAATTGTCCTCTCTTCTGTATTATTATTTTTTCCCTCATACCAAATTATCCTCATTAGAATATTAACCTGCTTTTACAACTGCTATCTTAATAAACTTCCTCCTCTTTGAGCCTACATCCTCCTTCAGGTATCACCGCATATTTCTGGTGACCTATTCCATACAGTTCCTTAAAATAGCTCTCTATATTCCCTGTCCTCACTTCTACTTTTCTATTCTCTTTCTTTTTTCTTCTACCTTTATTAAGACATAATTGACATATAACATTGTATAAGTTTAAGGTGTACAATATGATAATTTGATTCATGTATATGTTGCTAAATGATTACTAAAATAATGTATATAATAGAATATTGTTAACTATAATTACCATGCTGTTTATTAGATCCCCAGAATTATTCATCTTATAACTTAAAAACTTATGTCCTTTGACCAGTATCTCCCCACTTCCCACATAGCCCAGGCCCTTTCAACTACCACTGTACTCTCTGTGTCTGTAAGTTTGGATTTGTTTAGATTCCACATACAAGTGAGATCATACAGTATAGTTGACCCTTCAACAACAGGGGTTTGAATTGTACAGGTCCACTTACATGCAGATTTTTTTTTAATAGTAGGTACTGTGGTACTACACAATCTGTGGTTGGTTGAATCCATGGACTTGGAAGCACAGACATGAACGAACCTCATTAGGAGGGCCTACTCTAAGTTATACCTGGATTTCCCACTACATGAAGGGTCAATGCCCCTAAACTCTGCTTTGTTCAAGGGTCAACTGTATTTGTCTTTCTCATCTGAATTATTTTACTTAGCATAATGCCCTTGAGGTCCATCATTGTTGTGGTACGTGGCAGGATTTCCTTCTTTTTTTGGCTGAATAGTATTCCATTATACATATAACCTCATTTTCTTTATTCATCTGTCAATGGACACTTAGGTTGTTTCTATGTGTTGAACATTGTAAATAATATGGTACATGGCAGTGCAGATAACTCTTCGAGAATCTGTTTTCATCTCTTGTCTTTTTGATGATAGCCATTCCGACAGGTGTGACATGATATCTCATTGTGGTTTTAATTGCATTTTCTTGATGATTAGTGATGTTGAGCATCTTTTCATGTACGTGTTGGCCATTTGTATGTCTCTTTTGGAGAAATGTCTATTCAGGTCCTCTGCCCATTTTTAAATTGGGTTATTTATTTTTTCTATTATTAGGGATTCTTATATATTTTAGGTATTAACCCTTTATTTGATATGTGGTTTGCACATATTTTCTCCCCTTTCATAGGCTTCATCTTCATTTTGTTTAATGTTTCTTTTGCTGTGCAGAAGCTCATTAGTTTGATGTAGTCCCACTTGTTTATTCCTGCTTTTACTTTTAATGTCATATCCCCAAAAAACGTTGTCAAAACCAATGTCAAGAATCTTTTTCCTTACATTCTCTGTTAAAAGTTTTACAGCTTCAGTTCATACATTTAAGTCTTGAATCCATTTCAAACTGATTGTTGTGAGTAGTGTAGGGTTCAGTATCATTCTTTTGCATGTGAATATCCAGTTTTCCCATCACCGTTTACTGAAAAGACTATCCTTTCCCCATTGAGTGTTCTTGGCTACCTTGTCAAATATTAGTTGACTGCATATGCATGGGCTCTTGATTCTGTTCTTTGGTCTATATGTTTTTTTTTTTTTTTTTTTTTTTGCAGGTACTAAACTGTTTTGATTACTATAACTCCAAATTATTGTTCTTGGGGGGCATAAGAGTGAGGGACACCTTATTCAGTCATCTTCCTCCATTCTCCCTTGAATCAACCCTAGTCAGAGTTCTTCTACCTCCCAGCTACAGACACAACTCTTACCAGAATCATCAAAGACCTCCATGTTACACAAATCCAACCAGTAGTTGATCATTTTCTTTTTATCAAAACTTGATTTCTGGGACATCACTTTCTTTAGAGTTTTCTAAATGACAGGAACTACTTTTCTGTTTCCTGTACTAATTGCTCCTAATTTTCACTTCTGATTTGGAGTATAATGGGACGCTGTCCTTATCTTAGACAGTTTCTCTTGATTACACTAATCTCTTTTCTTTAAATACCCTTTGTGTACTACACACTACAAATTTATATCTTAATTCTGGATTTCTTTCCAGAACTCTGGATTTGTACATACAACTATTTACTCAACATCTTTATTTTGACAGCTAAAAAAACCAAAAACAAAGAATAAAAAACCACAAGAAACCCTTAACTTAATACTGTTGAAAATCAAATACCTGATTTTATTGCAAATTTCCTCTACCCAATTTATTCTCCATCTCAGAGAATGGTAACACTACTCCTTCAACAGTTCTGATCAAAGACATTGGAGTTATTTTAACTGCTCTCTTTCTCATATACCAAATCTAAATCATCCGCAGATTCTGTCTTAACTTCCAAGTATGCCAAGAATCTTACCAATTCTTACTCCACTACCCCTTTTGTTCAGTTATGTTTTTGCCTGTAGTAGTTTTCAATTGTCTCCTATTTGGTCTCCCTGATTTCCACCCTTGCCCCTCTATTGTCGTTCTTTAAGCAGTAGCCAAGTTATCCCTCTTTTGAAACTTAGGCCATGACATTTTTCTTCAATAACCCCATAGTAAAACCAAGGTCTTTATTTTATTTATTTATTTTTATACATCTTTATTGGAGTATAATTGCTTCACAATGCTGTTAGTTTCTGTTGTACAACAAAGTGAATCAACCATATGCATACATATGTCCCCATATCCCCTCCCTCTTGAGTCTCCCTCCTACCCTCCCTATCACACCCGTCTACGTCATCTCAGAGCACTGAGCTGATCTCCCTGTGCTATGCGGCTGCTTCCCACTAGCTATCTATTTTACATTTGGTAGTGTATGTATGTCAGTGCTACTTTCACTTCACCCCAGCTTCCCCTTCTTCCTCCACCGTGTCCTCAAGTCCATTCTCTATGTCTGCATCTTTTTTCCTGCCCTGCCATTAGGTTCATCAGTACCATTTTTTTTAGATTCCATATATATGTGTTAGCATACGGTATTTGTTTTTCTCTTTCTGACTTACTTCACTCTGTATGACAGACTCTAGGTCCATCCATCTCACTACAAATAACTCAGTTTCTTTTTATGGCTGAGTAATATTCCATTGTATACATGTGCCACATCTTCTTTATCCATTCTTCTGTCGATGGACATTTATGTTGTTTCCATGTCTAAGGTCTTCAGAATTGTCCACCAATCTCCCATTGTCCACCATGCTGCCCCTTGCTCACTCTGCTCCCACCATCTGGACATTCTTACTGTTCCTTCTTACATGCTTCCTACTGCCCCCTAAGGTTCTGAATTATATGTCGAGTGATAAGCTTCAAATATGGGTTATTCTATTCATAATTATAAGTAGTTTTATACATATGAATATCTGTAAGTATGCAAAGCATGCTCCCATCACAGCTTCTGCAATCTCTCTGGTCCCACTTCTCCAAATTATTGCATGGTTTACTCCTTCACTTCCTTACTGTCTTCTTGCCAGAAATTTCCTCCTTGAGCACCTTATATAAAATGACCAATCCCACTCAACCCTTATCTGAGAATTCCCTATTCTCCTTAATACACTTTATTGGTACTTATACCCCTTATTATTATATGGAATATCATATTTGAAAAATGTTTTACTATATTTACTCCAAACTATAATATTAGTTTCATAAGGAAAGCAATTTTGTTTGTTTTGTTCACTGCCATATTCTTAGTGCCCAGAAGAGTGCCTAGCACTTAGTGGACGTTTCATAAATCTCTGTTGAAAGAATGAATGTATGTGGATTTTAAAACCATGAGATTATTAAGATACTATTTCTCAACCTTGTTGTATTTAAAGCATTGGGCTATTTCTTAGAAATTCAAATCAAGTAATTATGTAAAGCAGTCAGAACTCTGTATTTAATATGGAAAATTGAACAGTGAAGGAGGATCTAGCCATGGAACCTGTAACTGATTATATTTTGTGATATCATCCAATAAATAATACCTACTTTTTTTATATGCTCAACTTGGTAAAAATTGTATTCCCAAACTTGAAATTTAGTTTCTGATATAATGTATATAGCAGTTAAAAAAATATTTAAGATAATTGTTATTTTACTTCTGTCACTGCACAGATTAAGCACTTAAAACAGGTGTATAATACTTATTTATACAAATTAATATCTAATAATGCATTTACTCCTTCACAGTTTTATTTTTAATTAATAACTCAAATGAAGTATTTGAATCAGATTTTAAATTCAAACATCACAGAGATGTTTACCTTTCATGTTTTTTCAATATCTTTGTTATTATGTCTTGGGTAGTTGGTTTTATTTAGAGAGTATTATCTAGGCATTCAAAATAACATCCAGCATTCCAAATGGTTATGCAATTTAATGAGCTTTTTACCCTAAGAGAAAATAAGAAACCATACTTAGAGAAAGGAAAAAGAGCAACTTACCTAATATCACAAAGCAGCCCTGTACATAGAAATAGAATATTTCTCTAAAATATTCTACCATTTGTCACCCATCTGAGATTTACTGTCTGGATTTCTTGACTATGAGATAGATCAGTCAACTGATGTACATCCATCTGTCTACCTACCTACCTACCTACCTAACTTTTTTTCCCCAATTATTCTGTTTATAGATTATGAAAAAATTGTTATAATTGCTTGACAGCTGAATCACCCTAGCTTTATGGTAGAGCAAAAGAGTGGTGGCAACAAGGACGACATTATAATTCCATATATTCCGTAATGTTTCCCCTTTCCTATAAATTACAACTAAGCAGTTCTCTTTGTCACCACAACCCAACTGCTGATTACATGTCAACTCAGAAAATGTATTCCAGGCAACTTGAAAGTAGTTCACTCACAGCTCCTAATCTTTTGTGCTATGCAGGTGATTCAAAAACTAGACTTTGTAGAAGACTTGCATATATCTTGCAGGGGAATGATGATGCATTAATTTTTACCAGGCTCTCTTGTTTTTATTATTCTTAAAACATTATTAATCCTATCAGTCTCTTTTATTTAAATTTTTAAATTTACTTTAAAATACTAAGCTCACATTACTGGATCCCCTCAAAATAATTTGTGGCAGCTGTATTTAGTTAAATGTTCCTATATAGAATATGATACATTATTTATTTGGCCCAGTTTATATTCAACTGGAGGGTCTGTGAAATAATACTTAGCTAGCTGGCTATCACTAATGATAATTGATTTGAGGGTATCTTTATGTATTAAATTCAATTTTAAAAGCATTTGTTGAATTTTGATTTTAATTTGCTGTTTATGGGTTGTAAACGTCATATGAATTCATGTAATGCATCAACATTGATTAAATTGAATAGAATTATGGGAAATGAACTTTCATTTCTTCATATCCATTATATAATATTTTTTCCATTTATATCATATAATGATGTTGGTTACTCCAGAGTATACTAAAATGTACTTTTATTCATTTAATTTACACAAATGCATTTTTCTTATTCTTGCCAATTTTCCATTATAAACTACATCTTTTAAAAAAATTCATACTTACAGATATTTATATGTATAAAACTACCCATAATTATGAATAGAATAAACTGTATTTGAAGCTTATCACTCTACGTATAATTCAGAGCCTTAGAAGATAGTCTAAATGAATGAAATATTTTCAACTCACAGTATGGTTCTCTACAGAAACAATTTTATGTATCTCTGATCATATATGATCAATGCAAGGACCTCAAAATCAATTGGCAAGAATATTTGAGTCAGTAGGATCATGAAGCCCTTAGGTATTTACAGAGATTGATACTTTCTTATGCCTGTTGTTTGTGAGGTATGATTATCTAGACAATCTTTGTTAAATGTACACTTACTACAAAGAGGGAACAAAATTACTTTGAGTTCCTTCTCTAGGTATGGACTTATTTGAAAGTTGAAATTATTGAAAATGATAATATTGGAATATGACTGATTTATATAAACAGACAAGATAGTATTTTGAAACTCTATGCAAGAAATTTACTGACCGTTGTCCTACTCTATCTGTTTTATAAAGTCTCTCCTTAATATGCTCACCCTCCATGATTTTGTTACAGATTTATTTCTATCTTTCAAAAGTCTACCCACATTCCTCAAGCCATATTTCAATTAGTCCCATGTTTTCCTTACTCTACTTAACATTTTTCTTCTTTAACTTTGCTTCCTATCACACTTTGGCTTTTTTTTTTTTTCTTCTTCCTCCATTCTCTTACTATTCATATTTTTCTTCCCCACTGCAAATGACTTAAGGTCAGCATCAAGTTGTATATATCTGGGAGAACCCATAGCACTTAGTCAAGTAATTTGCTTGTAGCAGACACTGAATTCTGATACTTAAATAAATGAATGTGGTATGCTAAAAATAATTTGAGCCTCGTCCTGTATTTGTGAAGTCTTTGGTAATAAATACTTATTTTAGTAACATTTTATATATAATATTTACTTCTAAGAAAATTTTTATAAATTTTAAAGAAATTGAGTATTAAGAAGTTTTTGAAAAAGAGCATACACATCTTTGTATCTTCATATAATATATATAATATCATTCATTTACTCTTTTTATGGGTAAAAACTATATTTCTCAAATCCATATCTCTGTAGATGGTTCACTTTTTCCCTCATAATAGAATGAGTGTTCTAAAAGACTAAATATGTCTACTGCCAACTACATTTTATTATTGTTAAGTTGCGTTTTTTTATAAATTTATTTATTTATTTAATTTATTTTTGGCTGCATTGGGTCTTCATTGCTGCAAGCGGGCTTTCTCTAGTTGCGGTGAGCAGGGACTTCTCATTGCGATGTCTTCTCTTGCTGCAGAACATGGGCTCTAGGCGCGCGGGCTTCAGAAGTTGCCGGGCGTGGGCTCAGTAGTTGTGGCTCATGGGCTCTAGAGTGCAAGCTCAGTAGTTGTGGCGCAGGGGCTTAGCTGCTCCGCGGCATGTGGTATCTCTCCGGACCAGGGCTTGAACCTCTGTCACCTGCATTGGCAGGCGGATTCTTAACCACTGTGCCAGCAGGGAAGTCCTAAGTTGTGGTTTTGAGATCTGTTTCCGTTTTACATGTGTTCCTTCGGATATTAACACTAATTTTTTTTTTTTAATCACTGAAATGAGGATACTCACAAGTATTTCAGGGTTGCGCTTTTCTCTCAGCCAGATGTTCATTCTGAAATCGCCCACTAACACTGAATAAACTTATTGCCTTTTTCTTTCTGTGCTTACACATATTAATGAAGTGGGGATTTTAAATTGGATATCCAAACCATTAAATAAAAAATATGTGTTTAGGACTGAAGTAATGAGTTTTACATTAAAATTATCTAGGCGACTATAAAAGGTTTACTTTACTTTCATGTGAATAGGAGAATCTTATGAAAATCTCAAAGTATGAAAGTTGACATCTTATAAGTGAACAGGAATTATTTCTCCAAATTTACACTCCCTGTGTAGAATTTTCCCATTTTCCTTTGAATTTATTTTGTCTCATTACATTCTTTACTATGATTATTAAGATAGAGTAACACCTTCTGTATTGATAGAAAATGTTATTTATGCTTTCCACTTAGATTTACAGAATTTTTTTACTCAAATTTTTAGGTTGCCTAAAAATATAATCCATATGCTGTTTCAGCTTAGTGGCATTAGAAAACTATGTATAAAGTGGCTGCAAGTATGTGAGTAAAATTAGGTTCAAATATTCACTGTATCTTTCATGAGACATTTGTAAATAAAGTAGTTCTTTTTAATTCTGTGTAAAAATTCTAAAAATGCTTTTATGATATATACATTACTTTGGCCTGATGGAATACTACTATATAACTGATGTCTATGTTTCAGATTAATAATAAAGTTCTCTGTGCTTGTAGTGTCAAAATTGCAGATCTTAAATGTTGAACCAGATTGGTATATCTTTCAAAGACGGAAAAATGGAATCCCTTAAAATTATATGTGTCCTTAAAGCTCCATGAATCATTCTTTTTTAACAAACAATTCAGTTCTAATTTTATTCACGCACACAGGACAATAACCCCAAACCATTAATAGGGCAATTAATTTTTTTTAATGAACTGACTGAGTCCAGAATGTCTATAAAACAATCCTTTTTCTAGCAAACTTTCAAGGTATGCTTAATTAATATTAACTGAATAGATACTTTAATATCATGGGCTACTTCAGTAGTGGAATTGCACTCTTGAAAAGGCAGTTTTATGCAGCCAGAGTCGTAAGTAGCAGAGACAGCTCCTGTCAAGTTCTAAATTAGTGATTTCTTGATAAAAGAGGGAATAAAAGACATTAAATATTCAAACCTGAAGTAAGAAAATTGAGAAGAAATTGTAAGCGAAATAAACGTTTCCTTTTCCCAGTTTAATATTGGGAACTTGGTAACCTCTTCCTCTTAGTATTAAAGGTAACCAGTTCATTTATCAACATTCTTTGGTACATGAATTTTTACCTTATCCTTTGTTCTCTCTGATTTCACATCTATCAACCAACCAAAGTTACTGCACTGAATTCTAGCCAAGTGCCTAGTCTCATTACTTAAGAGGAAATCACAGAGAATCATGATGAGAAGTGAGTTTAGTGGGGGTAGTTGGAATGAGAAAAATAATGTTAGGATTGCATAGGGACAGTAAGTGATGACTAGCCAGGACAATTTATAATCCTTATGCTCTATCTAAAGGAATGTGGCAAAACAATCAATATTTATAAGTTCTTTCAGGTAGAAGGGACCAGGGTTTTGGTAACAGGTTAAGTGCAATACCATGACCCTGGCCTAGGAAGTAAATCCCAGTAGCACTTCAGCAAGAGGCTAAAGGTCTATAGAGTAGAAGCTAGCCACCAGTGAAATGGTATAAAAGGAACGAATTAGAGTGGAATTCTTCCAGGTCACTGGATTGATGTTCAATGTAGTATTCAAGCTCCAAGAAGTTAACATGTTAGATATGAGAAAATTAGGCCAGTTGACAGGTAAAAGAGACAACCTCAACACGTGAAATATGGACAGGCTTGGTATGAACACAGGTGGCAAGCAATATAATAGATTTGCAAATCAATACATACGTATATCCTAATACACTTTCTAGAGAGAACTGTTAAATCTGCACTGTCTAGTATGATAGCCACTAGTTACATGTAGCTATTTATATTAAGTTTAAATTAATTAAAATTGAAATCTACCTCCTCAACCACACTAGACATTCTCATGTTCCCAGTAGTATCTTATGGCTTTGGCTACCATATTTTTCAGTATGGATATAGACATTTCCATTACTAAGGAAAGTTTTATTAGTCTTGTTTTAGGTGAAACACATTAGTAACACAATTTTAGATAGTCTGGAGCTGCCAGAGGTAATTTTCATGATTAAAAAATAACTCATACTAATAGGGATTGTAACTTATTGAGAGCCAAAAAACAAATACAAGTGAAGCAATGAAAGAAAGTAGTAAAAATCCTATAAATGTAGTTGTTCATATTTTCAGGAAAAGATGTTAGAATATAAGCATTTTTCCCTCAAAACTCACTAAAAAGAACAAAATATAAAAAAACAAGAAATTTCTATGTTGAAACAATACACTTAAAAAAAAAAATCTGAAATTGGAACCAGACAAGAAAGAATGCTGAGAGTTGATATATCCAAACGAGAAATAAAATAGACTTCAATGCTGTTTAGAAATTCATAACTTGAAGTTTTACTTTTTATTTATTTATTTATTTATTTAGGATATAGAAGCTTAGAGCAGTTGTTTCCAGGTAACAACTGGAAAATAACTGACAAAGTAAAACATTACATACGTATTTTAAAAACAAAATTTTTATGTAAAAATGTGTTTGAAGGAAATAAATTTCAGTTAAGAATGAGCCCTTCCTAGGTGAGTCTGATTGATGACTACTAGATACTTTTGCTGAGTTATGGGATAGGTGACTAGAGGGTTGTATCTGCCATAGAAAAGGGGACTCTACGGGGATAAAGAGAAACCAGCAGAGGTCTTAAAACCATTTGGGTTGACATGATGGGTTGGGGTTTTGTATGTCCAAAGGAGAGCTACTTTATCTTCCTGCCAAGACTTTCCATTTGACTTTTGCTAAATATAGTGGTGGTAATTTGAGAGACTGGGGGTCTGTTCTGCAAAGGAGGGAGGGAGGGGGGCAGGCAAGCCAGCAGGCAGGCAGGCAGAGAGAGAGCAGTGTGGGAAGTTGGGGGGAGATGATCGATTTCAATGCTTAGATGCAATAAGGAGTGTTCTATAATATACACAATATAAAATTTGCCCTCAAGACCATTTAAAACAGAGGTAAACTTAAATAATTTAACTGTAACAAAGTCCTAATTCAGCAGAACTTAGATTTGATGAATGAAGGGAAAGGATTTTTATTTTCTGAAAAAATAATATTTATTTGAATCTCTTGGTTTTTTAAACAAAACGGTTCAGCACAATTTTAAAAAAAAATCAGATGTGCAAAGAGTAATTAAAATTAGACCCATAATCAAGAGAAAAATAGCCAATAGAAGCAGACCTATAATAACACAGATGTTAGAATTAACAAAAATACTTTAAAATGACTATTATAAAATATTAAAGAAATTAGAAAATGTATAAAATGGATTAAAAATACAAGGATTTCAACAGATAAATGGAAGTTCAAATAAAGACGCAAAATAACATTCTGGAACTGGAAAATGCAATATCAGAAATTAGATTTAAAGTTTAACCACAGAGCAGAAGGAATAAATAATGAATACAAACACAAGTAATAGATGCTACCCAGATGAGAAACTGAGTTGTGGGGGGGAATAGCAAAGGTAACAGAACAGAACAGCTAAGAAATTGAGGATAATATCAAACATTTTAACAATTATAAACTGAAATTCTGAAAGTTGAGAAAGAGAAAAGGACATGAGAGATGTCTAAAGAGACAATATTGGAGAATTTCCCATACTTCAAGAAATTCAGAAACCTTAAGAAAATAAATGTAAAGAAAATCATAACTTGTTACATTATAGATGTAATGCTGAAAACTAAATAAGAGAGAAAAATTTTGAAGCAGAGAGACAACAAAGACATTATATTCATTTTTTTTTAAAAAAAGACATTACATTCAAAAGAACAAAAATAACAAGGATGAATGACAGAAATGATGAAAGTTGGGAGAAAATAGAATAACCTTAAAAACAGAAAGAATAAAAAGAAAGTTTACCTAGAACTTTTATACACAATAAAAATAAATCTTAAAAAAAAGGAAAAAATTTTAAATTTCTAGAAACTGAAGGTTGACAGAATTCATCAGTAGACCCATGTTACAAGAAACACTAAAGAAATCTTTCACGATGAAGAAAAAAGATCCCAGATAGAAGCATAGATCCACAGGACAGAATGAAAAAACACACAAAAGAAAGAATAACTGTGTAAGTATATATAAAAGACTACATATATTTTAAATAAAGAACATTAAAAGGACTAATAATATATTAATAATATCAGTTATTAATCACATATACCTATATATATATATATAAATCTTTTATCCATTCTACTGTTGATGGACATTTTGGTTGTTTCCAATTTGGGGCTACTATTAATAAAGGTACTATGAACATTTTTATGCATGTATTTCATGAATATAAATACGTATACTGTTGAATATATACCTAGGAACGAAATTGCTGAACCAAATAGTATGTATATTGTGAATGTTAGCAGATCTTGCAAAACAAGTGTTTATATTAATTTGTATTTCTGCCAGTAGAGGATGAGATTCTACTTTCTGAAATCTGTTCCATTTTCCTTGTTTTTGTTATTTCTTGTTTTTTTGATTGTTTACTTTTTATTTTAATTCTTCTGGTGATATATTTTTCTATATCATTGTAGCTTATATTTGCATTTCTTTGATGACTAATGGCAATGAGCATCCTTTCATGTATATCTGTATTCTCTTGTCAAGTCTCTCTTATAATCCTTGCACTTTTTTGTTTTTAACTGTATAATACATATTCTGGAGATAAAAACTATGTTATTTGTATTTGCATATATTTGTATTAAAAATCACCTATTTGGTGGGTTATATTTTATACTTTTATTAGTGTTTTATTAGTGTTAAGAACAGAAATTCTTAATTTTAAGGCAGTTTAACATCATTAATAGTGTCCTTTATTATGAGCATTTTTGTGTTTGATTAAAATACTGTGTCTACATTTTAAAATGTGATGCTTTTTATTATAAAAAAGATTAACAGTGTCTGCATAATAAAATTAAGAATTAAACATTTTTTCTTCTTTCTAGTGTTGGCATTTAAAAATTCTGCTATAGTTATTGTTGTTATTAATGTTGTTATTCTTATCTGTTGATGGTTGAATTAATGGTACCTTTTAGCTCATTTTAGTTTCTGAGCACTGGTCTATAATGTACTCTAGTTTAGTTAATTAAGTAATTAATTTCTCTTTATCCTTCTACCCCACTTCTTTCTATCTTGCCATGGGCCACCATGGCCCATCTTTCTATTTTTATGTATTCTTATAAAAAGGATATCACATCAAATATGTATGTGTGTGTGTATATATATATATATTTCTAGCATATGAAATATTACTTTGTTTTCATTTTTTATTAAGCATTTTGTTTTGAAGATCATTTTATGTTGATATATGTACATCAGAGCTGTTGATTCTAGATGTTACATAATATGCTATGGTTTCAATTTACCACATTTTGCCTATCTGCTTAAGTGACAGATACACTGGTTTATGCCAGTTCCTGACCAAAACAAATAATGCAGTAGTATATATCCCTGAGTATGTCCCAAAATAAGTCTGTGTAAAAAATTCTTAAGGAAATATTTCTGAATGGGTAGCTTAAAAAATTACACATATTTGAAGGTAAAAATAATTAATTAAAAACATGTTTAAAATTAAATCATAATGAAAATTATACTTAAATCTAAATAATAAAAAAATACTACATGACAAAATTTGTGGTACAGCTAAAACAATGCTTACAGTGTAATTTATAGCTCCAAATATATGTATTTGGAAGCATAAAATGTAAAATTAAAGGAGTTAAACACTACAAAAATTTGAGAAATAGACAAATGGGCAAGAATAAAGATTCAAGAAACATAGTAATGATGGTCCTAAGGGCAAAAAATAATGAACAGATATTAAACAATTTCAAAAATGACAAAAAATGAAACTTTGATTTTTTAATAAGAAAACTAGAAATATGATAAGGCTGATCAAGACTAAAAGAGAAGACACAAATTACAAAATACAGATTTAAAAAGTACAGATTAAGTACAAAAATAACAGAAACCAAAAAAAGTAGAATGAGCAAGACTAAAAATACAAATAGAATCAATTAATTTATTTGAAAGGTAATGCCAGTTTCAGCCAAAGGAAATAAAAAATTTGAACAGACAAATATGTATTAAAAATTTTTGCATGTTAGTCAAAGATTCCCTCCTTTGCAGAAAAATGAAACACGAGGTCCAAAGTGTTACAAGTGAATTCTACCAAATAATGGAGAAATAATTAATTATGATAGTAAATTTGTTATATAGTACCTTTATATTACTTAAATAGTAGTAAATTTTTCAAATTTTATGCCAGAAAAATATAATTTTATAACAAAAATTGATTAAAGTAGAAAATAGAAAATTATATATAATATTTTAATTTCTCACCCAATGCAACAGTGATATTAAAAATTATCTTTTAGGTTGTAAATAGTGCTGTAGTGAACATTGGGGTACATGTGTCTCTTTGAATTATGGTTTTCTCAGGGTATATGCCCAGTAGTGGGATAGCTGTGTCATATGGTAGTTCTATTTTAGTTTTTTAAGGAACCTCCATAGTGACTGTATCAATTTACATTCCCACCAGCAGTGCAAGAGGGTTCCTTTTCTCTACACCCTCTCCAGCATTTATTATTTGTAGATTTTTTGACGATGGCCATTCTGACCAGTGTGAGGTGATACCTATTTGCAGGGCAGGAAAAGAGATGCAGATGTAGAGAACAGACATGTGGACAGAGGTGGGGAAGGGGAGAGTGTGACGAATTGGAAGATTAGGATTGACATAAATACACTACCATGTGTAAAATAGATAGCTAGTGGGAACCTGCTGTATAGCACAGGGAGCTCAGCTTGGTGCTCTGTGATGACCTAGATGGGTGGGCTGGGTGGTTGGGTGGGAGGGAGGTCTAAGAGGAAGGGGATATATGTTTACACATAGCTGATTCACTTTGTTGTATGACAGAAACTAACACAACATTGTAAAGCAACTATACTCCAATAAAAAAATTATCTTTATGTAAATTTGATACATTTTAGGCTGCTACTGTATTGTTTTTGTCATCATCAATCCAAAATTTCTAATTTTTTCTTAGTACTTTATTTGCATATATGCTTTGTATATAAGAAAGCTATTGATTTTTATTTATCTTTCATTATCCTAAGTTTTTATTCATTTGTTTGACTTGTGTTCCAGGTATACAAATGAATAATTTACAAATATTGAAAATCTTTTCTCTCTAAAATTTTTATTTTAAAATATTACTTATCCACCTTCATTTGCTGCACTGACACATAATTAAATTGATTATCCCTGTTTTATTTTCATTTTGATAATAATATTTCTGTTGTTTCACTAGTAAGAATTATAAGTATTTGTTGATTTCTGATAATTTTTCTGTTAACATAGCATTCTATTAATTTTTTCAGACTTTAAAAAATTAAGCATGTTTATTAGTATCAGTCACTTTCAGTGTCTCATCTAATGATTTTACGTAATTTTTTCTTTGAGCCTATAATCTAATGATTTTTACTATTTGCTATTCCCAAATATATTATTAACATCATTTATGGAAATGGTTAATGTATTGTTGTACATTGTACTATATATAAGGATAAATTATATTTAGTGTTTGTTTAGTTTTATATTACTGCCATACAAATTACCACAAATGTACTGACTTAAGTGACAAATTTATTATCTTACAGCTCTGTAGGTTAAAAAATTGATACAACTCTCAGTGGGCTAAAATCAAGATTTTGGCAGGACTGAGTTCCTTTCTGGAGGTTCTAGGGGAGAATCTGTTTTCTTGTCCTTTTCATCATTATTAGACTTTCTTTGATACCATAATTACTTAGAAAAGTATTTTTTTAAATGTTGCATTTGGATATCTTTTGTTTGTTTGTATATTTCTACTTCTCTTTCCTAGGACCACATACCCAACTGCTTTCATATTTATATTCTCAAATTTAACATGCCTAAAATGGAACTCTTGATTTTTAAGACTTTCAAATCAGAGAGTGGTCGTTTTCCATCATCTTTACCCATCTTTCTGTGGTTGTAATAGCTTTACCCATCTGAAAGTAAGTATGGAATTAAAACTTTCAAAAGAAAACTTAGCGTTCTCCAGCCATGAAATACAATGAAAATCATGGTATAATTATACTAAACTACACATTTAAGCAGAAAGTGAATAATCTACTCATTCATTCCACAAATATATATATTATCTCCCTATTCTGCACCTGGCATGGTGCTATTATAAAGAAATGTCAAGATTTGGTTCCAGTGTTGTGCCATCAAAGGGATTACTGTCTAATAGGGGAGATACACACCAACACTGATGGTGACACCATGTAGCAAAAGCCACGAGAGAGACTTGTAAGAAATGGTTGCTATTAAAGCAGAAAAGCAGGGGTGTGAGATAGCAATGTCAGGAAATGCAATTCTCATTTTGACTCAGTAAAAACACACTGTGCTCTCCTTTAGGCATAAAATAAATTATTTAACACAATTTTTAAAGGATAAATCATAGATGAGTGGTTATAAACATAGCTATAAAAGCAAACAGCTTTGGTTCAAATCTCAACTTCACCAATTAACTAGCTTAGTGAGCATGGACAGGTTAATTAACTTCTTTATGCCTCAGCTTCTATATCAGAAAAATAGTGATAATAATAGGGCCTCACAGTGTTGTTAGAATAGTACCTAGAAAATAGTAACTTCTGTTGAAGTGATCACTATTGTTATTAAATTAGTAACAAATATTTAAACAAGGAAAAGAATAAAAAGTGGAAGGAGCAGAGCTTGAATTTAAACTTATTTATATTAAGGGATTCAGAATTCCTCTAAATGGTCTTCTCTTATCAGAGTATACTTATAACCTCCTCATAACTACCCTTATATGTTTGGAATGGTCTCTAGATAGATGTGTATAAATATATTCATGCAAAAAGGAAGGACATGGCATCACAATACTATTTTCTTAAAATTCTAGAGGAATTCAGTAGAAGCATACACTCTATTAATTAACAATAAATTGTTTTCTTTTACTTAACTGGAGTTATTTTAGGATTTTTCTTTACTTCCCTACCAGTCAATAACATAAATGGATTTTATTTAATCATATAGGGTGATTTATGATATACTGATGTCCATATGGCTCACTTCAAATTTTGATGATGATTTCAAGTTTTATATTTTCCAGCAGTCTAGAGCAGCAGATTAACACTTCTCTGACACAGATTTTCTGAAATTGCTCTAAGCAGACCTGTCCCCTTTTGTCCAGTTGTCTGATTAGATAACATATGACTCTCTGTAGCTGGTGAGCCGGGCTCATTAGTGCCTTGTATTGAGTCAGGGCTGACTTCCCACATGGGGGCTCTCGGCTCTGCTCTGATTCACATACACAGGCTGCAATCTGCCCCACTAGGAGTCTGACAAATGGAATATTACTGGTCAAAAAAGGGCCCTGGCAAGGTAGTGTGAGTGCATTAGTACAAATCTGTCACCATTACTGAAGGAGAAAAAAATCACCACCCATGACTGTTGCTGGTGTATGAGTACTATCGTCTTTATTTATGAAAGGCAGCACATTTGGGCCCACACCAACAATTAAGCTTCTTTGTGGCCTTTTGTCCTTGATCTGGTATCAGAAATGGCTGGTTTCATTTGAAATTCCCGACTCAAGAGCATAATAAACTTTATGTTGTTACTATTCTAAAAAGGGGAGAGAGAATATTAGTCTAAGCAGTCCTCTATTCAATTCTCAACCTGGAGGGAGCTGCAGATATTGGATCTACAATGGAGAAGGACATTTCCCTTAGTGTTTTGATCTTTTAGTGAATGTCAGATCTTGTAAAGGATATTAAACCAGGTATAGACCAACTTCCAACTGCCCTAGACATCTGAAATATCACTCCTGAGGAGGATATATGCAATTATCCTGTGTTGGGATATTTGGAAATCTCCACATTCTTCCCAGGTATTTTTTTCATTCACACAAACACACACACACACACACACACACACACTCACATACATATACACATATCCACATTACATAAAATAAATGTAATTGTTATAGGGAATAAATGTGGTAGAAACTGTCTTTATTTCGCTGTTGGTATTTGTAAGTAAATGTGTTTGGATACTAACCTGTTTGTGTTTGTAAATTTTTTTTTTAAATCTGAAAAGTAGAGTCTAATATTAAGCAGATAATTTACAGAAACTCTACTGCAGCTTAAGTTTCACTAGCACCACTTTTTAAAAAGGAAGTTACATTATAAAATTTTATTGAATTTCATTTATTTTACACACAGTTAGCAATGGCATGTTTTAATGCAATGGCTCTCTGTATTAGCACCCCACCAGAACGACAGTAACTTCATTGAACATTTATTGCTAAGCAGACAGAGGCTTGTGAATATATCTCTAACATGTTAGCTGAACATTGGTAACTGCATCATTAGTTAGCACTACAGCTTTATGTTAGCATCCTTTAGAAATGGATACTACCCTGTCTTTAAGGTAAATTCTCTAGGGACCCTATTAGAAATATTTTCAGTGCAAAAACAGAAAACAAAACAAAAAGCAACTCTCACTTGTGGTGATAATAACAAGTGGATTGTCTGATATCTTGAACCTCAAGGATTAGTTATGATGCCAGAATGTTCAACTAAAGAAATTCCTGCATTGCACTGTGGCCAGGGCTATGAAGAGAGTGTTCAACTAAATTAGATCATCACCGAAAACACAGTGGATCTGGTATTGAATGGCTTCAACAACCATAACCAATGAATTGCCAAATAGCTGACTTTTTAACTAACTGGGTCATGTATGGTAATTCATTTAATTCTCTGAGACTTAGTTTCTGCATCTGTTAAAGTATGTGTGTGTGTGTGTGTGTGTGTGTGTGTGTGTGTGCGCCTTCTGTTTTGACAAAGCTGTATAAAATGGTTAAGGCTAATACCTGTGGAGTCAAATATCTAAGTTCAAAACCCAGATTTGCTGTCATTCAGCTGTGGATCTTGTGTAAGTGGTAATATTTTTGTGCTCAGTTTGTTCACTTGTAAAGTAGAAGTAACAATAGTACTTATTATTAAAGATTGCTATATACATATACAGAGAGAGAAACACACACACACATATAGTGATTAGAACTGTATCTTGCACATAATAAACTCCATAAGCGTGTTAGTTATTATTATTCTGAAGCAATAATTTGGATGCTTCTAAATTAAAAATCAATATCTGTCAACATAAAGATCAAATTCTTGGGGAAAAAAATCCTGTATTGTTTACTTTTATCTTCACTGAATGTGACACAATAGTCATTACTCAATAATATCTGAGAAACAATTAAACCTTATACTCTTACTTTCACCGTGGCTATGAATATGTAGAATCGGAATTCTCTTATTTCATGATATATGCTAATATTAATAATGGTAAATAAGAGTCAACATTTGTTAACAGCCAGCTCTGAGCCAGATAATGCTTTGTTTTCATCACCTTCCTGCTTTATATTCATCATCTCCAACACACTCCATAACTCTGCAAGACAGGAGATATTAACTCTGTTTTGCAATAAAGAAACTGAGGTATAACTATTTGAACTGATGTTCTCTCTCCCTTTTTTAGAATAGTAAGGTCAAAGCGTTTATATAACATATTATACATACATCATTATTCTTTATCAGTACTTAATTATAGGCATGAAGGAAAATATATTTTACTTATGAATAATTATGTTTAAGAAAATAAATACATATTGGGAAATAGCGTCAGTAACAGATGAACAAATAATCAGATATTCTCTTTGTTGATAAGATAAATACACAAGATAAGCAAAGAAGGATCCACAGTGACTGGAACTTGGCTCTCTTTTCTTTCACAATCAGTTACAAACTGTCAGCCTCTTCAGAGCAAAACAGCTGCTGAGACCTTCTTACATCTGGGGACTAGTGAGAATTTGGGTTCTCTTCTTTAGGTTACATTGTTCCCTCATAACTAGTGTTTGACACCCAAGTGAAAGGAACTGAAGACCTCTGCAGGTGTCTATTGAAACTAAGAGAGAAAGTTGACATTGACCCTACATGTCTGTTCTTTCTGGCTATTCTACTCCCAAGAAGAGGCTCAGGAAGCTGAAAGGGAGAAATGTGTGGGCAGTTTATCTCTTCCCCTGAAACTGAGAGAGAAAAATGGAAAGATACAAATCATGGAGGCCTCATTCCTCTGCTTTGGTAGAACCAGTGACCTGCCTCCTGGATTGAAACAATAGGTCCTGCTTCACCATCTATTCTCAGTAGGACTCCAAGGTAATATAGAGACCAAATAAGACAACACTGTTCAAATACAGAATTTCTCCCTATGCTACAATCCTAGGGATTTACAACCGTATAACTAGGGCTTCCAAAAGTCATAGACTTTCCATGGCGTTGATCTGGACACAGCTTACCACATGACATGGAAGAATTTGATAATTGTTCCTGACCCCCATTCTGACCTACCACACTGCAACACAAAACCCTTTATTCTAGCCATATCAAACTACTTCTATTTCCCCAAATCCCCAAATGCCATATGTTGATATGCATCTATAACTTTGCATAAAAGATTTGTCTGTATGATATACCCTTCCAACTTCACTTTTTACCTCATATTTTCTCTTAATATTAAGATCAAAACTCATCTCCTCCCAGCTTTCCTGACCCCAAACATGTCTCAGCATCTAATAATATAAATCTGCAGCATGAACTGTATAACTGTTGATTTGTTTAGCTCTTAGCCTAGAATATTTTCAGACCCTAACTTTTCTTTCTTTATATCTATCACTGCAGGCTTATTTTAGTATAAAGAATAGAATTGGTAATACAAAGTCTAAAGTCAGAATGTCTATTATAAAATCCTAGCTCTGACAGTTATTAGCTGTGTAACTTTAGTAAGGTCTCCTAAGCTCTCTTAGCCTGTTTCCATGTATATAATAGTTGGGATAATAATAGTATGAGTTCAGATAAGTAAAGGACTTAGAATAGTGTCTGGCACATTTTACACTCTATATAAAAATTTACTATTATTATTACTGTTACCAAATAGTTATTCCTATTAGGATGAAGACTAGATATATATGCAGAAATGTGGAACCATTGGAGTTGGAAGGAGGATCTTGAGGTTGGGTAAAATGAAGTATTTTCTTATAAAATGTGTAGTCAGTATATGGTGCTTTATAACTATAAACTACAATTATAAATCAAAAAATTGTAGGTTAATTTATGACAGCCAGATTCATCACTAGTAAATATAATTTTCAATTGTCAAAAATTATGTTCATCTTCACTACCACCAACAGAAAAAAAATACATAGTATATTAGGCTGAATTGTCCACTACTATGACTTAGCATAACATATCTTCTGTTTTATTGTGTCATGGCTTTGGTGTAGCTGCTATGACACTTTGGATTTAGATCATTTCAAGAACATTCAGAGGGTAGAATGTCACCTAATGAATCATTAATACTGCTGTAGCAGCATGATTTTCCATTATACTTTCTTCCTGAATGGTAACCTGACTTGACGCTAATGAGTTCTAGGAAATAATAGAATCATAGCTCATCTGGCTGCACATATGATAATAGGGATAGATGTACATAGGCCATTCTTTCCATTTTATCAGCAATGGAATGGATCCATTTGGTGATACCCATTAAGATGAGTAGATACATGCTATATTCAGTCACTCACAGGGCTCCACACAACTCTCTTCCTCAATTATCTTAGTGTGAAATAGGTAGTTCCTTCACAACAGAAAACTCAAGGCAGTTTTTTTATGTTAGCCAATATGAAGAGACTTAAACATATGCTATTAGGGGGCAAATATAAGTTAAGTACTTTCTTAAAAATATTTTTTAAAAAATCATAGACTATTCTAGCTGGAGTTCCCCAGGGAACAGACCCTAAGATGTGCTTGTAGGAAGTTTGTTAGGGTGTGTTATCTGCAACAAACCCTATAAGGAAACAGAGGCAGCAAAATGGGTAAAAGAAGAAGCCAACTGTAATGCAGTTGTGCAAAGGCCTTAGCTGATCCAAAGATACTATAATTGCACTGGGTGTTCTTAAGCTTGCATGGACTTTCAAAGTTATCTGGAATTAAAGGAAGGGAAACAGGATTCATACCCTTGTATCAGCCAGTCATTGAGGACAAGGTGCCCTCGGAGGAAACATAAAATCTAATGAGGTCACTGAGAATCAGAATTGAGCCATCATTTCTGGCATCTGAAGAAAAAGGATAATTTACAAATGTAATTTGTAGAAAAACATCAATATTATTACTATAATTCATTTTCTTAATTTGCTAGAACACCCATTTCATTTGTTTTATGGTATCAGAATGTATTAGCAAAGCTAAAATTGCTGTTTTGTCAATTATGTTTTTCAGTTAGTGAGAAATCTGGCCCCTTGAAGGCAACTTTAATATGGATCACCACTATGAGAAAGTTAAGCAAGCTCATTGAGCATATCAAATAAAGTGTACCTAATAAAATATAATGTGCCTATTGATTACAGCAGCTAAGCTTTCCAAAACCAAGTTGTATATCATACTGCCTCAATTATATCTGACCATTCAGTTGGACTGAAAAATATAAAAAGAAAAAAATCTAGTAGTTTTATTATAATTCAGAATCACTACCCTATTTCTAGGGCTGGTTGAGAGGGGTCAGAAAGAGGAACTTTTATGTAACAGAATTTAAAAACACACACACACACAAACAAACAAATACTTTTAATAAGAACATGGGATGAAAAGAATAAGTCTACTTTAGCCTAAAACAGAAAAACAGCTTTCAATGCTGTGCCATTCATCTACGTTGTTATTTTTCTAATAGAAATAATTTTCTTTATATCTGAATGACTTTTCTATTTCCCCACTTTACATAATAAGAGTAGTTGTAGAATTATAAAATTAATATAGTTGGTTATTGCAACAACATCCAAAAATGAAGTGAAATATACAAACAATATAATATATAATCTGATTCCAAGAGGTAACCATTATTAATATTTTGATTTGTAAATAGCCACAAAGTTTTTCTATGTTCATATGCATACAGACATCTATGTGTGTAATGTGTGTGTGTATGTGTGATTTGTACATCAAGATAATCACACTGACAGTACTGTTCTGTAACACACTCTTCAATTTAATACATCAAACTATCAATAAGAAGGCAAAGATCTTTTCATTTGGTCATATATATGTGCTCTAATATATGTATCCATTCTCAAGAGTTATCTTTTATTTCTTTATAATCTTTTCCTACATTTGCTATTAATGTTATTTGTATCAATGCTACAATAAATATCCTTGTATTTATATCTTCATTGATTCCATATATTTTTCCTCAGAATGGATTTCTAAAAGTGGCCATATTTGTTTATGTTGTTTTAACAATTATTTTGATGTACATTTTGAGTTGACCTTAAGAAGTTCCCACCAATTTCACCCTCACTGCTAGTGTAGGAGAATGTAAATTTCTGCTACCTGTTTTGTTTCAGAGTATTTGTATTTCTTTTAAAATCTTCTTTTCCATTTCCCATGCCTCTAAGCAAAAGAAAGGGGAGAACCCCGTTATCTTAATTTGCATTGCTTTGGTTACTACTTATGCTGAACATCTTTCACTTGTTTCTGGGTCAGTGCATTTCTTCATTAGTAATTATACTTTACCTACTTTTTAACTGTAACTTTGTTTTTCTCTTAATTATTTTGAATTTCATTTATATATTAAGGGCATTAAGTCATTGATCTTTTGCTTCTCCATAAATTTTATTTTCTAGTCATTTGTCTTACCTTTGTTTAAGGCATGCATAATGTTTTTATCACTTGTTTTTGTTATAAAGAATTTTTAATTTTTTTGTGTGGTCAAGTGTCAGTATGTTTTTAAAATAATTTCTGGTTTTGCTGTGATGTCTAGAAATACCTCTGCTTCCTGGTTTTCTGTTCAAGACTGATTGATGTTGGGACATGTATGTGTTATGTGATCTTTCTTTAAAAATTTGTTTGAAATGCCAACAGAATAAAATTAAGAACAAACATATCTCAAAATTCTAAAATCAAGAAAAGCATAAGCTACCTCCTAGAATATTGAAGAATTTCTTGAAAATATCAAGCTAATGAGATCAGATTAATATGAGATTAAACAGAGATGAGGAACCCCAACAAAATAAAAACTAAAGAAAGATCTCCCATCTCCCATCAGAGAGTCTCCTAGTGAAAGTCGGGGTAACGCTGAGGTTAGAGAGTAGAGAACAGAAGCAAATGTAGGTTTGGGAAGCGAATGAAATAATTCCTCAAATGTTCTTAGAACAGTTGCTCCTGTGCTTAAGCATAAATTTTCATATCTGAAGGAGTGTTCTCTCAATAAACTTGAGCATCTGCAGTAAGAGCATTAGAGTGAGTACTGGGGACACAGAGACAAAAGGGTGATCTCCATGTAATGTCCAACCTTCAAGATAGACAAAGTGGCCCTGAATTAAGAATGGAAATCCCTTTCCAGTAGGAAAGAATTAACAAGGAAATCTGGCTGGGATTTACAACAGGCAAGATCCTTAAATCAGTATCTACATTTAAGGCTTTTGGCCCAGTAAATTTCACACGTATTAGGGAAGCTTATCCAAGTTACCAATGCTGCTGAATCTGTCTTCCTATGATCAGCAAGAATCACCAGTTTTTGAAGTAAACCAACACTATGAAATAGCAAAACTAGGTTGCAGAAATAGTGGCACTAAAGTACAAAACATTTTTTAAATATTTATTATTTGACATTAGAGATATATTAGAGGATATCAATTTCTAAAATAAACAGTATAGAAGGAATTAAGAATTTCAGGAGTTAGGAAGACATCTTCACTCCAAGATCATTATTTTTTTAAAAAATCTGTTTTCCTTTTCACTTTTCATTTTTTAACATGTAAAGCTTTATTAACACTGATATTTGAGTTTAAGATATGGGATAGGCATATAATTGTATTTTATTTTAACTTTTTAGCTAGTTTGTATAATAACATCTACATCTATACTCTACTCCATTTATTGCCCATCTGTTTTTATATTAGTACCAATGTTTTAATTATTGTAGCTTATGTTTTACTCTTTTACAAGAAATCCTTTATAATTGCTCTGTTTTATTTAAGTATATTGTTTTCTAATTACATTCTATGTAACTATTATATCAGTGGAATATAACAAAAAATTCCACTCTTTAGAGGTTTAAATTTTTTGATAAGTATCAGTTAAACAGACATATTTTAATATCTGATATTCTAAATTAATATTACTTCTCTCTATTTATTCAAAAGTTCATGTATGCCCCTCAATAAAATATTTTCTTCTTTTTAGGTATATAATAATTATATTTTTAAGGTTACTGCCCTTCATTGAATATTTATTTTTACTATTTAGAATTGCATATTTTTTCAAAATCCAAATACTGGATACATACATACATACAATAAAGATACATATATCTGAGAAACAATGACAGAATTTAATAATGCAATACATTAGAAGAGGTCTTTATATTATTTGGTGGGGAGTTCAGATTTAATCGTATTTGTAAAGGTTTACAATTATTTTTCTTCTTTTCACATATGTGTCTCTCATTTTTTTCTCTTATTAAAATTTGTAGTTGATGTCATTGCCCAGTATCATGCCTATAACATAATTTTTTTCAGGTTTTTTTGACTCAGTGTTCCCTCTTGTTGTATTAAGCACATGTCTTTGTAATTCTTGTTTACAAAATGAACAAACTTTAGAGCAGAAATATAGACATTTGTAAAATGACTTTTTGGTAAATATTGAGATTGTGACTGTTTCCTTTAACCTGGAATTTAATTAATATAAATTGCTTATTAGTCAATTTTGTATTAATCTATTATTACATTCCAAAATAAAGTCTACATAATCATGACACATTGGTTTTTACTATATTGCTGAATCCAATATGCTTCTATAACTTTTAGGATTTTTGGCTTTGTCAGGTTTGGATATGAGATTTATTATAGATTGGTAAAATGTTTAGTGTTTTCTTTTTCTCTCTCATGTATTTCATGGACCTCATTTTTTAAAAACATTTTTTCACTAAACCATCTGTGTCCAACCCATCTTGGTGAGAAGGATCAGGTAGTTCTCTAAAAGTTTTTACACTTTCTCCTGTAGTTAAGTATAATTTCAGGTGGTTTGTATCTTCTTGAGCCTATATCCTTAATGTACAGCTCCCAAGTAATCATCTCGAACATAATCCTAAACCTGATGTTTGTGATCAACACTATCAGCCCCTTCTTTGCTTGAGTCTCCCTTGTTTGGTAGTCCACTTTTTTTTTTTCAATTTTATTTTATTTATTTTTTTATGCAGCAGGCCATTATTAGTCATCAATTTTATACACATCAGTGTATACACGTCAATCCCAATCTCCCAATTCAGCACACCCCAACCCCACCCCCCACCACTTTCCCCCCTTGGTGTCCATACGTTTGTTCTCTACATCTGTGTCTCAATTTCTGCCCGGCAAACCGGTTCATCTGTACCATTTTTCTAGGTTCCACATATATGCATTAATATACAATATTTGTTTTTCTCTTTCTGACTTACTTCACTCTGTATGACAGTCTCTAGATCCATCCACGTCTCTACAAATGACCCAATTTCATTCCTTTTAATGGCTGAGTAATATTCCATTGTACATATGTACCACATCTTCTTTATCCATTCATCTGTCGATGGGCATTTAGATTGCTTCCATGACCTGGCTATTGTAAATAGTGCTGCATTGAACATTGGGGTGCATGTGTCTTTTTGACTTATGGTTTTCTCTGGGTATATGCCCAGTAGTGGGATTTCATGATCATATGGTAATTCTCTTTTTAGTTTTTTAAGGAACCTCCATACTGTTCTCCATAGTGGCTGTATCAATTTACATTCCCACCAACAGTGCAAGAGGGTTCCTTTTTCTCCACACCCTCTCCAGCATATGTTGTTTGTAGATTTTCTGATGATACCCATTCTAACCAGTGTGAGGTGATACCTCATTGTAGTTTTGATTTGCATTTCTCTAATAATTAGTGATGTTGAGCAGCTTTTCATGTGCCTCTTGGACATCTGTATGTTTTCTTTGGAGAAATGTCTATTTAGGTCTTCTGCCTATTTTTTGATTGGGTTGTTTGTTTTTTTAATATTGAGTTGCATGAGCTGTTTCTATATTTTGGAGATTAATCCTTTGTCCGTTGATTCGTTTGCAAATATTTTCTCCCATTCTGAGGGTTGTCTTTTCATCTTGTTTATGGTTTCCTTTGCTGTGCAAAAGCTTTGAAGTTTCATTAGGTCCCATTTGTTTATTTTTGTTTTTATTTCCATTACTCTAGGAGGTGGATCAAAAAAGTTCTTGCTGTGATTTATGTCAAAGAATATACTTCCTATGTTTTCCTCTAAGAGTTTTATAGTGTCTGATCTTACATTTAGGTCTCTAATCCATTTTGAGTTTATTTTTGTGTATGGTGTTAGGGAGTGTTCTAATTTCATTCTTTTACATGTAGCTGTCCAGTTTTCCCAGCACCACTTATTGAAAAGACTGTCTTTTCTCCATTGTATATCCTTACCTCCTTTGTCATAGATTAGTTGACCATAGGTGCGTGGGTTTATCTCTGGGCTTTCTATCTTGTTCCATTGATCTGTGTTTCTGTTTTTGTGCCAGTACCATATTGTCTTGATTACTGTAGCTTTGTAGTATAGTCTGAAGTCAGGGAGTCTGATTCCTTCAGCTTCTTTTTTTTCCCTCAAGACCGCTTTGGCTATTCGGGGTCTTTTGTGTCTCCATACAAATTTTAAGATTCTTTTGTTTTAGTTCTGTAAAAAATACCATTGGTAATTTGATAGGGATTGCATTGAATCTGTAGATTGCTTTGGGTAGTATAGTCATTTTCACAATATTGATTCTTCCAATCCAAGAACATGGTATATCTTTCCATCTGTTGGTATCATCTTTAATATCTTTCATCAGTGTCTTATAGTTTTCTGCATACAGGTCTTTTGTCTCCCTAGGTAGGTTTATTCCTAGGTATTTTATTCTTTTTGTTGCAGTGGTAAATGGGAGTGTTTCCTTAATTTCTCTTTCAGATTTTTCATCATTAGTGTATAGGAATGCAAGAGATTTCTGTGCATTAATTTTGTATCCTGCAACTTTGCCAAATTCATTGATTAGCTCTAGTAGTTTTCTGGTGGCATCTTTAGGATTCTCTATGTATAGTATCATGTCATCTGCAAAAAGTGACAGTTTTACTTCTTCTTTTCCAATTTGTATTCCTTTTATTTCTTTTTCTTCTCTGATTGCTGTGGCTAGGACTTCCAAAACTGTGTGGAATAATAGTGGTGAGAGTGGACATCCTTGTCTTGTTCCTGATTGTAGAGGAAATGCTTTCAGTTTTTCACCATTGAGAATGATGTTTGCTGTGGGTTTGTCATATATGGCCTTTATTATGTTGAGGTAGGTTTCCTCTATGCCCACTTTCTGGAGAGTTTCTGGAGAGCTGGTCCCTCTGATGAGATGGATTATACAAGGGAGATGGTCTCTTCCAGCTCTGGCATTGTGTGCTTCTAGGAATTCTTTCCACTCTCGGTAACATCTTGTAAAACTTTAATCTTTTTTGATGTCTAATCATTGATTTAATGGTAAGACAAATAGTATCTTTATGGTTTGATAGTCCATAGATGGTAGGGCATATAATTTCATTTTGCTGTTTCAGTCCATCTTTCTGAAATGATTAAATTGGCATTAACTGTAAAAGTTACTCTTAGAAAAATCACCAAATCCACCTAATACTGTATACTGATCTTCAAATGTGTCTTTTTCTTGCCTAAAAGATAATTTTCCACTATTTTTCAATTTGCTTCTATGTCCATTAGGCACCCTTTTTTCATTTCTTATTCATTTTTGATCATTGACTGATATAATCTTGCTATGTTCATGGTAGCTTTTCTTTTATTATTTTTATTATTATATGAGTGTGTATGAGAGAAAAAGCTGGGGACTTTTTCTTTTATTTTTCTAAGAAATGTGGACATCAATGGAGATAATAGTTTATGCTCTACCCCCTTCAACTTAATAGCAATATGTTATATGCATCCCTTTAGCTGAAATTTTAATTTTTAAGTGGGTTTTTATTAGGATGAGGTCTCAGAGTTTCTAATTCAGTTGTCAGAGTTTGGCAGCAATATCAATAAGAAGCCATCAGCATGGCCCTTATTCCTAATTCTCATCCTGACATGTTACAAAAATAAGCATGATAATTTTATGGCTTCTTTTTCTGCCTAAAATGTAACTACATTAATCTGAAAGACAGCTGATTTTTCAAGGTCAAAAGTGCTTAGTTACAAATTGATGAGCTATTATAAGTGTCTGTGGTTTTCTTGATGGCACTGTATTAATAATACGTGTGCAGAACGGGCCATAAAAATTCCATTTAAAGGTATTAAGGAATACTGGGACACTTAATCAGGTTAAAATTCCCATCAGTTGGCTCCAGGCACGATGTTGTTCAGTCAATGATTAATAAAGTGTGTGGAATACAAAGATGCATGTCTATTAAATGAGTTCAGATTTCACCAAAATGAGCTTTTTTGTTTTCTGCATCTAGAAAACGATTCAACTAAAATGCATTACAGTGATATTCATTGTTTTAAGTAGCTCATACTGTCTCTCAGCCTGGATTGTTTTGATTAGAAAATCGAGAGATAATATACTTGTAAAGGTGCTGATACTCTTTCCAGGTAGGAAGAAAAGCACTCAGTGATGAAATGTTTTTAAAATATGAATCACATTTTAAGCTTTCTTTTGTGATTTATAAAAGCTATCTCACCAGGTGTGCACTATGCTCTTATAAAACCAAGAAAGATTAAATGAGAGAAAGCTATGGGAAGGTTTCTTCTGTTAGCCTCTTACAGTATACCTTACAAGTTCAAGGGGAATGTTACTTAAGGTAGAGAATATAATGTAATAGAGATGGCAATTAGTCTGCAGAACTATGTGCATATTATAAAACAAGTCACATTTTTCGGATAAATAAAAAAATGAACATTTGTAGCCTATGAAAATCTTCTCACTCTTTTTTTTTTTCCTGTAGTGCTTAAAGAGGAAAATTACAGAAAATTCAAGCAAAATTCCTTATATAGCAAAAAAAAAAAGTCTGACCATTCAAGTAGCAATTATAAAGCAGTATAAAAATTACTCTTCCATTTTAATTGCATAAAGTTAGCTAACATTCATACTTGTCTTTCATACATGTGTCTGTATATCTAGCTGTGTGAAAATAGATATATTTTAGTAAGTAGTAAATTAAATTGGTTCTTTTAAAAAACAACCTGGCTCAGTAATCTGAATTATCTTGTCTTTAAACTTGAGAAGATTGCAGATTTATTTCAGAGAAACAAGTAGCAGTGTTGTTTCCCAACCCTTAAAAACTCAAGCTCTCTTTAGCACAAACTCAAACATTGATTTTTGTTTTTAAATTAATAGATTTATTTCATACAACAGTTTTCAACTTATGAAAAATTTGAACAGAAAGTATAAAATATACCATATTTTCCCCTCTCACAATTTCACCTACTAACATTTTGCACTGTTAAGGAACATTTGTTACAACTGGTAAACCAGTGCTGATACATTATTTGACTAAACACTTTAGTTTCTATTGGAGTTCCCTTCTTAGGACTTACCTCATCTTTATTTTTTATTTCTTCCCCTATTTCTCCCATTTCCTGACACCCTGCCTCTGTCTAACACTAATCTGTTCTCTGTGTTTGTGAGTTTGGTGGGGTTTTTGTTGTTGTTGTTTTATTTGTTTATTTATTTATTTAGATTCCTCATATAAGAGAGATCATATGATACTTGTCTTACTCTGACTTATTGCACTTAGCATAATAACTTAGAGGTCCATCCATGTTGTTGCCATGACAAGTTTTCATTCCTTTTTATGACTGGATAATATACTATATTCCATTATATATATATACCACTTTTCTTTATCCATTCATCCATAGATGGACACTTAGGTTGTTTTCATATCTTGACTATTGTAAATAATGCTGCAATGGACTTAGGGGCACATAAAATTTTTTGACTTAGTCTTTTTATTTTCTTCAGATAAATACTCAGAAGTGGAATGGCTGGATCATATGGTAGTTCTATTTTTTTTTCCTAGAATTTTTAAAAATTTTTATTGAAATATAGTTTATTTACAATGTTATGTTAGTTTCAGGTATACAGTAAAGTGATTCAGTTATACATATATATAGATAAATGTATATTTTCTTTTTTACATTCCCTTCTATTATAGGTTATTACAAGATATTGAGTGTAGTTCCCTGTGTTATACAGTAGTTCTATAATATTTTTAATTTTTTGAGGAACCTCCATACTATTTTCCATAATGGCAGCACTAATTTACATTCCCACCAACAGTGCAGGAGACTTCCCTTTTCTTCACATCATTGGGAATGCTTTTTTCTTTTTGATGACAGACATTCTAACAGGTGTGAGGTAGTATCTCATTGTGGTTTGGATTTGTATTTCCTTGATGATTAGTGATGTTGAGCAACTTTTCATGTAGCCGTTGGCCATCTATATATCTTTTTTGGAAAAACGTCTGTTCAGATATTCTGCCCATTTTTTAATTGGAATGTTTGGGATTTGTTTGTTTTGTTTTGTGTTTTTTTCTTGCTTTTGAGTTGTATGAGTTCTTTATATATTTTGGCTATTAGCCTCTTATCAGATATATAATTTGTAAATATTTTCTTCCTTTTCATTTTGTTGATGGTTTTCTTTGCTGTGCAAAAGCTTTTTAGTTCGATATCTGTTGCTTTTGCTTTTGGTGTTGGATTCAAAAAATCATTGCCAAGACCTTTGTCAGGAGCTTACTGCCTATATTTTTTTCTAGGAATTTTATGGTTTCAGGTCTTACATTAAAGTTTTTAATCCATTTTGAGTTAATTTTTATGTACGGTGAAAGATAATGGTTGAGTTTCATTCTTTTGCATGTGGCTGTTCAGTTTTTCCAACACCAATTATTGAGTAGGCTGTCCTTTCCCAGTTATATTCTAGGCTCCTTTGTCATAAATCAACTGATCGTATATGCATAGGTTTATTTCTGGGCTCCTATTTTCCATTGATCAACATTTCTGTTTTATGCCAATAATACACTGTTTTAATTACCATGGCTTTGTAATATAATTTGCAGTCAGGAAGATTTTGTGTTGTACAGGTTTATGAATTTTACCAAATGCACATGAATCCACCATGACAGTATCATACAAAACAGTTTCACTGCCCTAAAAATACCCTGCATTCCACTTGTTCATACACTTCCCGTCCTCTCCCCATCCCCTGACAACCACTGTTCTTTGTACTCTTTCTGTAATTTTGCCTTTTCTATAATGTTATATAAATGAAATAATACAGCATATAGCCCTTTTAGACTGGCTTCTTTCACTTAGCAATATGCATTTAAGGTTCCTCCACATATTTTCATTTCATTTTATGGCTAAATAATATTCCCTTATATGGATATCTACCATAGTTTGTTTTCCCATTGACGGACGTTTTAAATGCTTCTAAGTTTTGGCAATTATGAATAAAGTTGCTATAAGCATTTCAGTGCAGGTTTTTGTGTGGATGTAAGTTGTCAACTCATTTGGGTAAATGCCTACAGGGTGACGGTGGATCTTTTAACTTTTTAGATCCTAGAGGAATGGCACATTTTCGTTTGAGGAGTTTTCATTGCTAACTAGAATCAGATTATAAAGAAAACAATTTTCAAAATAAATTATTTTTGTCTTATGAAATGATTTCCAAATATCAGAAGCAATTTAGCTTTTCAAAATAAATAAATTTTTATTTAAAGTACCTATTGTTTTTCAATTATAATTAAAGGATAAGATATAGTCTAAAGTTATTTCTTACTGTAAAAACCCATGCTTTGTTATTAGGTTGTCTAAAACATTGAGAAATATTTAGAACCTCTTAAAATATTTTAAAAGCCGTCATTAAATTATCAGTTTTTTATCTAGATATAGCTCTATTATACATAACTAGTTTGCATCTGAACATTAAAGTCCCCACAAATGATACTTTTAAATTATTTAATTTTATAAAAAAATTAAAGTAAATTTATACTATTTTCTCTTTTTTGTTTTTGTTGTACATAGTATATTACCAACTTCAGAATCACAAAGTGTAAGGATGAGTAGATAATAATTATGTTGCAAGTAGTAATTTCACTTGGCTTCCTCAAAACTGAAATCTCCGAGGGTTTCTTTCTTTGGGTCTATCTAACCTATGCACTGCCTCAATAATGCATAAAAGGGAGATAAGGTGACCATAAAGCTTCTAAACTATTAGCATGAATTGTGTTTATAGCAGAAGAAGAATTAGTAATGTTTAAAATGACAGAATTTACAGGAAACTTAGAGTATAAACTATTTAACTTTCTATGAATGCAAAAATTCTCTCCACAATATTTCTCAGAAGTTTAAGGTGCTGTAATCGTCTCTGATAATGTTATGGTACAATCCAAGTTCCAGTAAAATTCTTCTCATTATCAATAGGTCATAGTTATTAATTAGTAAAGTATTTTTAAACGTTTTGTTATATACAGTAACATTTTATAAGGTTTATAGGTTTTATTGGTAAATGTTAAGAAATATATTAATGTTTAAAGTATTGGATTAGCTCTTTTGGTATATTAACCTATCTAAATTCTAAAGGACAACCGTTACACCTGATTATAAAATTTCAGTAGCACATTTATGTTGAACTCAGAGTTGACTACAAGGTCACAAACATTTAAATACTTCATGAGAATAAGTTTATAACTTTACATAAAATTTCAAAAGAAATACAGTTATATTGGATTATTTCCAGAAACTTTAAACATAATTCAAATTAGTTAAAAATATTGACATATACATATATAGTACCATGAAAATTGTTTCAGCCATCTTATTTACCTATTTGACCTAACGTTCCTCATGGGTTAAACATTATAAATATTTCAAAATACCTACAATTGATAGAGTCAAAAAGGGAAAATTGTGTTTAGTCAACTAGTTGAGTTAAATTTGCAGTGAATATAAGGTAAAAGGCATTTATGAAAAAATGTTAAATTCAGATTTTCAGAGTAAAGGAAATTAAAAGACAATTCCAGAATTTAAAGAATCTTTATATTCCAGGTTAATTTCTTTAACACCCAGGTTAAATTTCTTCCTCAATATCTCTGCCAATTGGTAAGAGCATAAAAGTACAAATTTGTATCCTCTCTTATGTCTGTTTGTTCATTGTCTGAATTATAATACTGCCTAACGTTAGAACTTAACTTTGCCAATTTTAGCAGAGATAGTTTTTAAAAGGTAGCAAAACATCTGAATAAAATGTGAAAATATCTGTTAATCATATGGGTGCTTGATTATACTGTGCTTTTCATCAGTTACTCAAAGTCTGCTTTAAAAATCTAAGCACAAAGACTGGTAGGATGATGAAGTGAAGAATGGCTCCCCTAAAGTGGAAAAGCACAATATGAGAATACATAGTAAGACTACTACTAAAGTCAAAATTAAAATACTCTCCACATAATAAAAAGAGCACCTAATGTTTGATGAAAATTTACTATGTGCCAGGCATTGTTCTAAGTGCTTTACATGAGTTCTATTTTTATCATCACAGCAATCCCATGTGGTAGTTAATGTTAGTATCATTTGTAAAGGAAACTGAGACTGAGAGATTAAGTATTTTGCCCAAGGCCACTAAGCTATTAAATGGCGAAGCCATAATGTAACCCGAAAAGGTCAATTCTAGGAGCTTTCAACTACTCTACAATACCTTATTCTCTGTGCTCTATACATCTTATTCTCTATAATCTCTGCATTCTAATGTGTAGATCATTTGACCTTCTGTTCTTTATATCTTATACTCTGTAACATCAGACGGTAAGATGCAAGAGGAAGGTGGGAGGACGAGTGAGGGGAGTAGATTATAATTAGTGCCACTCTAACCCATCTCCTGTCTCTATGCTTATCATTTATACTGAATGTCCAAAATACCAATTTGATGATAAGATATATAGCCAGCGAGTATATATGATTTGGGATAAATGCAATTTTGCCAGAATTACAGAGGCCTGATATGTAACAATGAGAGAAATGGAGATAGGAAATAGCTTTTGAAATATAGATTAAGCATAATGGATCAATACAAGTCTCTCTTTCTCTCTCTTTTCTTCCTCCTTACTTTTCTTCTACTTTCTCCCTCTCTCCCTCCTTTCCTTCCTTATTTCCATAAGCATTCATTGAATGTCTCTATTATATGCTAGACACTATAATATGTAATAGTACAAAATGAATAGGGCACAGCTCCTACTTTTAAAAATCATCTAGTACATTAAGGAAGACATTTTTTAATTTCTTAAATTTAATTTATTAAAACACCTTTGGTAAACAAAATTAATTATAAAAAACAACAGGGAGTTTAAAAAAAAATACATTTATTTGTGATTTCAGGTCTTTATCTACTATGTGCATGGATTTACCAACAAGAAATACCATTACCAGACAGCAGACAATAGAGTTGGAAATGTAACATTAAATCATGTTTTCAGCACTGCATGATGTTTTTAAAAATTAGAGAAAATATATTGTACTGCATTAACAATTACAACACTATATCTTTTCAGTTGTCTTATAAGTTAGGGGAAGGTTGGAAATCCTATAACAATTGGGAGATAAGTCAATAAAAGGATATCAATAAGGAAGAGAAACATGAACAAATGTCAGTTTTGTACATTAAGAAATTTAGTAGCTTTTTGGACACAGTTTTGTAGTTGTGTAGAGGAAGAATATACATTTTCCTGTGGAGGAATTGGAGAAGGCTAGAGAGAAGGTGAATTTTGAAGTAGTCTTTAAAAGGAGATAAAGTAGGTAGGTGGGAGAATGCTTTTTAAGCAGAGGATAAATACATGCAAACACCTTACAGGCTGTGGACACTGGGAGAATGGTGGATATTTATTAGTGGCTGGAATGAGGGATTCCGGGATGGAGTGCTGAATTTGTTGTTGGAAATATAAATTGGGACTAGATTTTGAGGAAGTCACAGTTCAATTTATAACTAGAATGCTAAGAAAATAACAATATGTTATAAAATAGGTGACAAGGATGATAATTGTTTTAGCAGCACAATTTTATTAGCTATTCAGAAGATGACCTATCATCTGGAGGTGAGCTGGGTATAGAAAGGGCGATTAGGAGAAAATTGTGGTGGCCCAGAAAAGAAGTAATGAAGCCTTAGATTAAATCAGCAGATGTGCAGATCATAGAAGAGGTTGGGTTTTGAAACAAAATGAATAAGACTTTGTTAAGTGATTGGATAGGTTGAACTTTGGTCTTTTCCTAAACTATTTAACATAGAATTACAAAAAAATTAATATTATGCAAGACTGTTAAAATTCTCTATTAACCTGAAATTATGTTTTATTACATTTAAAAACTCAAATGGTAAAATTAAAGATTTAGTATAATATTCATATAAATGATATTTTATATAATTTATTTATAACTACCTTCATTAAGTATTAAAAATCCTAATGTAAGAGAATAAAATCATGTTTTACTTCTTTAATTATAAAGATGACGATAATAGTATTCACCATCTACTGATTGCTTCTTAAATGTGAAAACCTGTTCTAAGCTCCTACCAATAATCATTTTACCTATATTTCAAGTAAAGAAAGCAAGATTCAGAGAAGTTACTTAAATTTTTTAAGGTGACACTGCGAGTTACCCTTTAGAACTGGGACACAAATGATCTATCTGCTCCAAAAATTAAGCTCTTTAAAATTAGATGATACAGTTTTCCTTGAATGTTCTTTTGGATTAAAAAATGCTTTTAATAATAATAAGTTGGTTTTTTAAAGGTAGATTTATGCATCTAGTTGATTCTATGTATTTTGTTAACTAGCATGCCTTGTCTTCATGGACATAAAACATAATCTTCTCCAAAAGATATTTAATGTCTCATTAGTAATGACTGAAATGTCTATGTTGCATTAACACTGCATTCATTTTGCATTGTGCAAAATTGAAATTCATCTTTTACCTACCCTTACCCATAGTTGTTCATTAGAAAACCTGTCTTACTTCTAAAAGCTGTTTCTGGACTTGTCTAGTTTGACTGATTTCAGAAAATATTACTCCTATTAATTATTTTCTCTAGCTATGAGAGAAAATGGTATAGTAAACTACACCATTTGCATGTTATCAATGTTAATGTTAGATTTTAAAAAAGAAAAATTCTATTATACATTATTTCAACAATTTTTATATACTTACTAAAATGACTTTGTTCTTTCATTTAGTGATGTGATTTCACCTAATGCTTTTACTTTGCAAACTATTTCATATGCTTTTGTTCCATTGATAAATATATGTGTTGTCAAAGTTCAACCACTTATTTGGTGACATTTTCACTTTAAGCTCTCCCTATTTTCAGTATCTAAGAGAGAATTTTCAGAAATTTTTTTTTTTTAGTCTGATAGGTCAACAGTTTATGAAAAGAACAAAAAATGTACTTTGTGTAATTTATTTGAAAGCTGTACAGGAAATGTCACAGTAAAGTTTAGACAATTGTTATGTTCAGTAAAATGCAATTTTCACTTATAGGATAAGGCTGCTTCACCAACCGAACATTCATGGTAAATGTCATTAATTCTTCTTAAATAATTTAAAGATGGCTTGATGTCTTTTATTGAGAGAGTCAGGATAAAAAATTTCAACATTTATTTATAAGTACATTAATTTAAAAACTTGGAGCAGTGCAGCGATAGGGAGCAGTATAATTGATAATCATAGAATGTCATTTTATATTAATACATATTTTAAGCAATTTTAGTGAGAAACTATGGCCTTCTCATTGCATTCCTCTTTTATTTTTCTTGCCACATTAATACTTAACATTTTTCTCAGTACACTATCACTTAGAGTAACATTTCTAAAACAGACCCTCTATGATGTATCTGAGTGAGTAATGAGGATTGAGAGGTCATATAATTTCAAACAAGTATTTGCCGAAAGCAGCAGCAAATGCTGGAAGAATAGATTAACTGACCTCATGGAACATTCTTCTTTTCTCCTTTTTTTTTTTTTTTTTTTGGACACCAACTGTACTTGAACATTTGTTATTTTATTTTATTTTTAATTTCTTTCTTTATTTTGGCTGTGTTGGGTCTTCATTTCTGTGCGAGGGCTTTCTCTAGTTGTGGCAAGCGGGGGCCACTCTCCATCACGGTGCGCGGGCCTCTCCCTATCGCGGCCTCTCTTGCTGCGGAGCACGGGCTCCAGACGCGCAGGCTCAGTAGTTGTGGCTCACGGGCCTAGTTGCTCCGCGGCAGGTGGGATCTTCCCAGACCAGGGCTCAAACCCGTGTCCCCTGCATTAGCAGGCAGATTCTCAACCACTGTGCCACCAGGGAAGCCCTCTCATTTTTTAATCAACATGTAAAAGTGTGTCAAAAATATCATGTGGGACTTCCCTGCTGGCGCAGTGGTTAAGAATCTGCCTGCCAATGCAAGGGACATGGGTTCCATCCCTGATCCGGGAAGATCCCACATGCCGCAGAGCAACCAAGCACATGCACCACAACTACTGAGCCTGCGTTCTAGAGCCCGCGAGCCACAACTAGTGAGCCTGTGTGCTCTAGGGCATGCAAGCCATAACGACTGAGCCCGCGTGCTGCAACTACTGAATCCTGCGTGCCTAGAGCCAGTGCTCCACAACAAGAGAAGCCATGACAATGAGAAGCCCACTCACCGCAACGAACAGTAGCCCCCCCTCGCCACAACTAGAGAAAGCCCACAACAAAGACCCAACACAGTCAAAAAAATAAATAAAAATTAATTTTAAAATATCATAAATATGTATAGAAGATAGAAGGAAGGGAATATTCTGTTCCAATTCTGGCTATCCCGTAGGCTAAAATGATTTTATTTTTTATTACGCATATTACAGTTTATCTCATAATTTATTAAACATTTAATAATGTTTATTATTAAACATTAACAATTTTGTTCACTCAGTTATTCCTTGTAACCTGAAGAAGTTTCATAAATTACATTGGGACCTTAATAAAAATCTGTTCTCTTTACTTCTATGGCATATAGTTACTGATGATTCCTTTAAAATAAAGTTTAACACTTAGCACTATTGAAATCACTATTGCACAGCTCACCATGTGAGATCTGGTGGCATGTCAGGGTTAGGATAAGATGGAGTGGGAGATAGAGCATCAGTGATCCACCAAAACTAATGAACAAAGACTGAGACCTTGTTTTTAAAAGACCAGAAAGCTGATGAAGAGCCATAGTTCAGGCTACAAAGTGGGAGGACCGTAACGTTTGGCAAAGCTGAGCATTCACCCTCTTAAATGGAGCATCTGTGAATGGATTTAGCAGGGCTCTGAAATGAATTATAAGGCAGTCTTGCTGCTAAGGACATTTCGTAGTCTGATCCTCCAAAAAGTATTACCGTACGCCAATATTAAAGATTGAAATGCTGTGTTACTTTCCATCCAGTTAGATTGCTTAAAATCTTTTTGTCCTTCAGTGGCTAGATTTTAATGGCGCTTGTCATTTTAGATTTTAGAAATTCTCTTTGTGTTGTTAGTTACCCCAAAAGTCCAAATTTTTAAAAGGTTTTTAATACCTCTTTGCTTCCTAGAGCATCCTTAGGTTAAGATGACTGGAAGTTGATAATATATATTCCATCTAATAGATGGCCAAGAATAGAATAAATACTATTAAACAAGCCTCCTAACACCTAAGAACATATACAGTTTGGACAAAACTTGAAGATTTTAGGCAACAGGCATGCAGACACTGGCTAGATTCTATCCTCTGGCCTTTTTCTCCATTTGTTCTCCCATGTGATTGGGTATTCTATACTCATGGGAATAGAGGTCAATGTGCAAATGAGAGTAGAATTGCAAAGATGGATTTTACTATAAACCTTGAAGCTGAATAGGCTTTTTTATGGTCCAAATTGATGTATGTGCCAAGGAATGGGGTTTAGAGAGAGGTGAAACAACGTGTCAGCAGAGGTCAAGAAAACATCTTGCTAAACTGAAGCAGCATCTAGAAATTTAAACTAACTTGGAGAACATTTTCCCTGTAAAATTCCCATGCTCACTGAATGTAGGGTATACTTAAGTTGTTACTAATGGGGTGATACTAAATTGAACAAATAAGATTTCATTTACCATAGCCTTTACTATCAGAGCTTTATCTTTGTTCCTTGGTTTATTTTCCTTGATTCCTACTACCATGTTTGTATTTCTTGATTTAAGATATGTGGCTTTTTTGCCCACCTCAAGATATTCTTCTATTTCAAAATTATGCATGGTAGCAAGAGATTTATCCCCTTTGAATTTTTTAAACCAGGAGACTTTGAACACATCAGGAAATCATACATTTTACACATCCTTCTCAAAATAACATATGCATTTCTTCACTGTATTTTGTTTCACGTAGGAAAAGAGTCTCAAGATCAGAAAAGAAATAGCACATGGTTTTGAATGAACATGGACCTAGTGGAATATCAATCTTTCTCTTTCCTCATGAGTGTTTAGAAGGCATTTATTGATAATTATTTATTAAGTACTAATCAAGTATATAAGTAGACATGCAAGCAATCACAAAAAGGCAGTGGTCCTATCATTATAGTCTTTAGTGTAATGGCTCTTATAGCTCAGAAGGCAATATACATGCATACACATGACAGTTATATGTATATATACATATACATGCAAATATATATGCTGAATATTCTATTATTCAGAATAATGTTTAGGACAGAACAATAGGTTCTATAAAATTATATACTTTGTGATGGGGTGGAGCATGAATGTCAAAGGATGAACATTTTTGAAATAATTATTGAGAAATTTCCGAAACTTTTTGAATTCATATTCTTTCTTAAATTTTAAACTTGTTTGTTCGATTAGTTTTTTTGTTGTGTGATTAATATTATACAGGTTTGGAAAAGTATTATTACTGTCAATTATGATTTTTCAGAAAATGCTTTTCAAGCCGAATAATGCCCCCTAAACTATAAATTACTTTTTGAGCAATATATTTTCATTGACATATAGATTAATTAACTGTACCTAAATAGTTTTTATTAGTATACTCATATCTACACTAAGAAAGGGTAATAAATATATTTTAATTATTGCCATATAGTTGTAAAATATCACTTTTTATAATATTAATTAAAATGCTCAAACTTACAGAAAGTCAAAAAAGATAAATTTATGACATAAAGGGCAATATTAAGGACTGAAAAAGTTAATAAACAAGACATTTCATGTTATTCAGTCAACTTCATACAGGCTTTTTAAAACAAAATACAGTCTTTTCCTGAATGAGTGTATCCTATATCAAAAGTAAAGGTCAAACTTGTATCAATATATTATAGTTTTCTAGAACACATACGTACATAATATAATTGATATATTTCAAATTATTATTATATGCTGCATGAATTTAAATATTGCATCAAAGTTGATAACAAAGTTGACATATAAAAGTGAGTATCTCCTACAGAGGGAAGATAATTTAAATCTATGTCCCTCTATTGATCTACTTTTTTTTTTCTTTCATCTCTTTTTTAAAAAGAGAATTTTAATAATAAGCTCAAAAGACAGTGCTTCATTCAAAATAAAGAGATGTACTCATTTAAGTCTGATAAGTGGTATCTTAATTATAATTAATTCTCACTCTACTTTTAATTATAAATTATTTAAGAGAAACACATTTCATTCTAATTTTTCTTGTTCCTCAGTCTTAAAGGCCTGAGAACTCATTTTTGAGGAAAAATACACAAAGGATGTGATTGTCTTTGTTAATTTCTAAAACTGCAGCAAATAAACAAAGATAGAATCTTAGACCTGGTATCGTCAATGTGATTGAGCTTCCAGAATTTCTCGCTGTATTTTACTTCTCTGTTTCTGACCTTGAAGATTATTTTCCTGAAAATATCACTTAATTGTAGCATTATTCTTTCTTCTTTATTTTTTCTTAATCCTTCTACATGTGAGTAAAGTTTTTTTCTTTATGTAATAAAATATTTGTGCAAATACTAACTAAAACTGGTCCTAAAATTTTCAAAATGTCTCTGGTACTTCTGGTAATGCAGAGAAATACCAAGAAACACATTTGGTAATAAAAATTAATTATAATAAAAAAACTATAAGGAGATTAAAACAAAGACTTTTTTTGCGTGTGATTTCAGGCCTTTGTCTTTGTCTACCTTGTGCACAGGATTTACCAAACAGGAAAGCCATTGCCAGACAGCAGACAATAGAGTTGGGAGTGTAAAATTGACTCATGTTTGCAGCATTGCATGATTATTATTTTTTTTGATTAGAGAAAATGTGTTGCACTGCATCAACAGTTACAACGCTACATCATTTTAGTTGTCTTATAATTTACAAGAAGGTTGCAAATATAGCAATTAGGAGAAAAGTCAGTAAAAGGAAATTAAGTTGAAGAAGTCATGGCTAATTTGAGAGCTAGCCCTCCCAATGTATAAAAAACAGGGTTGGTGAACTTCTTTAAAGAGTTTAAAGAGCATATATATATATTTTTTTTTTTTTAATTTTATTTATTTATTTATTTTTGGCTGTGTTGAGTCTTCGTTTCTGTGCGAAGGCTTTCTCTAGTTGCAGCGAGCGGGGGCCACTCCTCATCGCGGTGCGCGGGCCTCTCACCATCGCGGCCTCTCTTGTTGCGGAGCACAGGCTCCAGATGCGCAGGCTCAGTAATTGTGGCTCACGGGCCTAGTTGCTCCACAGCATGTGGGATCTTCCCAGACCAGGGCTCGAACCCGTGTCCCCTGCATTGGCAGGCAGATTCTCAACCACTGCGCCACCAGGGAAGCCCGAGCATATATTTTTTAAGTAATCAAAAGGGTAAAATATTATATAACATTGGTTGTATTGGTGATATAATTTTAATTTAACATACTTAATGCCTTATAATCTACATTTGGATTTTGTGGTAATTTTTTAAAATCACTTGAGGCATTCAATATCATATATACTTAGAGAGAATAAATTAAAGATTGAGAGAGAAAAAGAAATAGAAATAAAACAAAAGTGGAATCACAAAACATTTTATCAAAATAAATATTAAATGTTATACTTTCATTAGAAAAAACTGATATGAAACAAAATTGTTGAAGTTATAATTATATTTCTTCACAACAAGAGATATTCTAACAGAGTTCTGAATGTAAAAAGATTATGAAAAATTATTAGTTTTGGAGTTGTTTTTGTTTTTAACTACATTTTTCCAATTTTATAATATCTACTCTTTTTCTGCTATGAAAAATGAGCAAATTAACAACATACTTTTGCTTTCCTTCCATCTCCCTGTTTTTCAGCCAAATTTTGTTATTCATATTTTTAATTTTACATGTTAAATATTTATAATTATGGTATACATTAGTGCTGTTCATAAATATTTCTGGCTCTCTCCTTTCCAAGCATATGGTGGAATTATCCTTTCTATCCCTGTCTTAGTCTTTAGGGCTGCCATAACAAAATATCATAAACTGGTGGCTTGAACAACAGAAATTTATTTTCTCACAGTTCTGGAGGATGGAATTCTGAGATCAGGATGCCAGTCTTGGGTTCTCTGAGAGCCCTTTTTCTAGCTTGCACACAGCTCCCCTCTCACTATGTCCTTACATGGCCTTTCCTTGATGTGTGCACTGGAGAGAGACAGATACTCTCTCTCTTCCTCTTCTGATAAGGCCACAAATCCTAAACCTTATGACCTCATTTAGTCTTAATTACCTCTAAAAGCTCTAGCTCCAAATACATCACACTGGGAGTTAAGGGCTTTGGCATATGAATTTGGAGGGGGTACATAATTCAGTCCTTAGAAATCCCCATTCAAATTTAATGTAACATTATGACTTCTCTGGCTGAAAATATGTGAGTGGAAACTTTAAAAACCCCTGTATGATTTGCCAGCTTCCATTTTCACTGCTAGAGTGAGAGTGGAAGCTTCTTTTGAGATGAAGCCTTTCCTCAGTCTGGTTCTCTGAGTTACCACCATTGGTAGAACCCCACTTCTTACCTGTATCTGTTATGGTATATGGTAGAATTCAAAGATATTTGTTGTGCTAAGCCACTGAGACATTGAGTGTGTATAACTACAGTACTACTTAGCTTATCTGGATGCATATAATGAAGTGTACAATTTAATCTGTATCAGTAGTTCCCTTAACTTTTCATTTTACAATTGTATTTATTCAATTTTCATCATCGCTCTTTTTCAGTCACTTCGATCTTATGTTATTTAATTTATGATCAAATCATATTTTTTTAAAAAATGTAGTATTCAATGTTTCTTAGGCATAGCTATTTTCTTTATAAATGTAGTAACTATAGTCACTAGGTTCGTTTTATTTTTCTAAACTCTGAAAGTATCTCCACTCTTTTTCATATTTGAGCTTTGTTCTAGAGAAGTCTGAGAACAACCTGATATTTTGCCTTTTAAAAATATATATATATATTTATTTTTTAAAATTTAACTCTGTAGCTTTCAAATACTCTATAACACCTTGTACTCCATGCTCTATACATCTTACTCTCTACAATCTTATTGCAATATTTCACTCATTATCATTGTCATATACTATTTCATTGGATTGATATAGCATAACTTATGTTATTTACAGCAGGTATATATTTCAGTTGCTTTCAGTTTGGACTGTTGTCTATCACAATGTGACTAGCATTCCCTTACATGTATCCTGTTGTAGAAATGCATACATTTCTTTGAGTTTTATATGTAGGAGTGAAATTGCTGACTTACAGGCTATGCCTTTAGCTAACATTACTGAATAATGACAAATCGCTTGCCAAAATGTGATCATTTAAACCATCACCAGTGTGGCATGAGAGTCACCATTACTCTAGATTCCCATCAATGTTTGTCGCTTTCAGACTAATAAAATTTAGCCAATACAGTGAGTGTTTATTGGTATGTCATTATGTTTTTTTTAACATCTTTATTGGAGTATAAGTGCTTTACAATGGTGTGTTAGTTTCTGCTTTATAAGAAAGTGAATCAGCTATACATATACATATATCCCCATATCTCCTCCCTCTTTCATCTCCCTGCCCTCCTCCCTATCCCACCCCTCTAGGTGGTCACAGAGCACTGAGCTAATCTCCCTGTACTATGCGGCTCCTTCCCACTAGCTATCTATTTTACATTAGGTAGTATATATAAGTCTATGCCACTCTCTCACTTTGTCCTAGCTTACCCTTCCCCCTCCTCATGTCCTCAAGTCCATTCTCTATGTCTGCGTCTTTATTCCTGTCCTGCCCCTAGGTTCTTCAGAACCACATATATATATTTGTGATTCCATATATATGTGTTAGCACACGTTATTTGTTTTTCTCTTTCTGACTTACTTCACTCTGTATGACAGACCCTAGGTCCATCCACCTCACTACAAATAACTCAATTTCGTTTCTTTTTATGGCTGAGTAATATTCCATTGTATATATGTGCCACATCTTCTTTATCCATTCATCTGTCGATTGACACTTAGGTTGCTTCCATGTCCTGGCTATTATAAATAGAGCTGCAATGAACATGGTGGTACATGACTCTTTTTGAATTATGGTTTTCTCAGGGTATATATCCAGTAGTGAGATTGCTGGGTCGTATGGTAGTTCTATTTTTAGTTTTAAAGGAACCTCCATACTGTTCTCCATAGTGGCTGTATCAATTTATATTCCCACCAACAGTGCAAGAGGGTTCGCTTTCCTCCACACCCTCTCCAGCATTTATATTGTTTGTAGATTTTCTGATGATGGCCATTCTGACTGGTATGAGGTGATACCTCATTGTAATTTTGATTTTCATTTCTCTAATGGTTAGTGATGTTGAGCATTCTTTCATGTGTTTGTTGGCCATCTGTATATCTTCTTTGGAGAAATGTCTATTTAGGTCTTCTGCCCATTTTTGGATTGGGTTGTTTGTTTTTTGGATATGGAGCTGCATGAGCTGCTTCTATGTTTTGGAGGTTAATCCTTTGTCAGTTGCTTCGTTTGAAAATATTTTCTCCCATTCTGAGGGCTGTCTTTTCGTCTTGCTTATGGTTGCCTTTACTGTGCAAAAGCTTTTAAGTTTCATTCAGGACCATTTGTTTATTTTTGTTTTTATTTCCATTTCTCTAGGAAGTGGATCAAAAAGGATCTTGCTGTGCTTTATGTCATAGAGTGTTCTGCCTAGGTTTTCCTCTAAGAGTTTGATAGTGTCTGGCCTTACATTTAGGTCTTTAATCCATTTTGAGTTTATTTTTGTGTAGAGTGTTAGGGAATGCTCTAATTTCATTCTTTTACATGTAGCTGTCCAGTTTTCCCATCACCACTTATTGAAGAGGCTGTCTTTTCTCCACTGTATATTCTTGCCTCCTTTATCAAAAATAAGGTGACCATATTTGCGTGGGTTTATCTCTGGGCTTTCTATGCTGTTCCATTGATCTATATATCTGTTTTTGTGCCAGTACCACACTGTCTGGATTACTATAGCTTTGTAGTATAGTCTGAAGTCCGGGAGCTTGATTCCTCCAGCTCCATTTTTCTTTCTCAAGATTGCTTTGGCTATTTGGGGTCTTTTGTGTTTCCATACAAATTGTGAAATTTTTTGTTCTAGTTCTGTGAAAAATGCCAGTGGTAGTTTGATAGGGATTGCATTGAATCTGTAGTTTGCTTTTGGTAGTATAGTCATTTTCACAATGTTGACTCTTCCAATCCAGGAACATGGTATATCTCTCCATCTGTTTGTGTCATCTTTCATTTCTTTCATCAGTGTCTTATAGTTTTCTGCATACAGGTCTTTGTCTCCTTACGTAGGTTTATTCCTAGTTATTTTATTCTTTGTGTTGCAGTGGTAAATAGGAGTGTTTCCTTAATTCCTCTTTCAGATTTTTCATCATTAGTGTATAGGAATGCAAGAGATTTCTGTGCATTAATGTTGTATCCTGCTACTTTACCAAATTCATTGATTAGCTCTAGTAGTTTTCTGGAAGAGTCTTTAGGATTCTCTATGTATAGTATCATGTCATCTGCAAACAGTGACAACTTTACTTCTTCTTTTCCGACTTGGGTTCCTTTTATTTCTTTTTCTTCTCTGATTGCTGTGGCTAAAACTTCCAAAACTATGTTGAATAATAGTGGTGAGAGTGGGCAACCTTGTCTTCTTCCTGATCTTAGTGGAAATGGTTTTAGTTTTTTGCCATTGAGAACTATGTTGGCTGTTGGTTTGTCATATATGGCCTTTATTATGTTGAGGTAAGTTCCTTCTATGCCTACTTTCTGGAGGGTTTTTATCATAAATGGGTGTTGAATTTCGTTGAAAGGTTTTTCTGCATCTATTGAGATGATCATATGGTTTTTATCCATCAATTTATTAATATGGTGTATCACATTGATTGATTTGTGTATGTTGAAGAATCCTTGCATTCCTGGGATAAACCCCAGTTGATCACGGTGTATGATCCTTTTAATGTGCTGTTGGATTCTGTTTGCTAGTATTTTGTTGAGGATTTTTGCATCTATGTTCATCAGTGATATTGGCCTATAGTTTTCTTTCTTTGTGACATCTTTGTCTGGTTTTGCTTATCAGGGTGATGGTGGCCTCATAGAATGAGTTTGGGAGTACTCCTCCCTCTGCTATATTTTGGAAGAGTTTGAGAAGGAAAGGTGTTAGCTCTTCTCTAAATGTTTGATAGAATTCGCCTGTGAAGCCCTCTGGTCCTGGGCTTTCGTTGGTTGGAAGATTTTTAATCACAGTCTCTATTTCAGTGCTTGTGATTGGTCTGTTTATATTTTCTATTTCTTCCTGGTTCAGTCTCGGAAGGTTGTGCTTTTCTAAGAATGTGTCCATTTCTTCCAGGTTGTCCATTTTATTGGCATATAGTTGTTTGTAGTAATCTCTCATCCTTTGTATTTCTGCAGTGTCAGTTGTTACTTCTTTTTCAGTTCTAATTCTATTGAATTGAGTCTTCTCCCTTGTTTTCTTGATAAGTCTGGCTAATGGTTTATCAATTTTGTTTGTCTTCTCCAAGAACCAGCTTTTAGTTTTATTGATCTTTGCTATTGTTTCCTTCATTTCTTTCTGTTATGATCTTTATTATTTCTTTCCTTCTGCTAACTTTGGTGTTTTTTTGTTCTTCTTTCTCTAATTGCTTTAGGTGTAAGGTTAGGTTGTTTATTTGAGATGTTTCCTGTTTCTTGAGGTAGAATTTTATTGCTATAAACTTCCCTCATAGAAATGCTTTTGCTACATCCCATAGGTTCTGGGTCATCATGTTGTCATTGTCATTTGTTTCTAGGTATTTTTTGATTCCCATTTTGATTTCTTCCATGATCTCTTGGTTATTAAGTAGTGTATTGTTTAGCCTCCATGTGTTTGTATTTTTTACAGATTTTTCCTGTAATTGATATCTAGTCTCATAGCACTGTGGTCGGCAAAGATACTTGATACGATTTCAATTTTCTTAAATTTACCAAGGCTTGATTTGTGACCCAAGATATGATCTCTCCTGGAGAATGTTCCATGAGCAATTGAGAAGCAAGTGTATTCTGTTTTTTTGGATGGAATGTCCTATAAATAGCAATTAAGTCCATCTTGTTTAATATATCATTTAAAGCTTGTGTTTCCTTATTTATTTTCATTTTGGATGATCTCTCCACTGGTGAAAGTGGGGTGTTAAAGTCCCCTACTATGATTGTGTTACTGTCGATTTCTCCTTTTATGGCTGTTAATACTTGCCTTATGTATTGAGGTACTCCATTGTAGGATGCATAAATATTTACAATTGTTATATCTTGTTCTTGGATTGATCCCTTGATCATTATGTAGTGTCCTTCTTTGTCTCTTCTAATAGTCTTTATTTTAGTCTATTTTGTCTGATATGAGAATTGCTATTCCAGCTTTCTTTTGATTTCCATTTGCATGGAATATCTTTTTCCACCCCCTCACTTTCAGTCTGTATGTGTCCCTAGGTCTGAAGTGGGTTTCTTGTAGTCAGCCTATATATGGATCTTGTTTTTGTATCCATTCAGCCAGTCTGTGTCTTTTGGCTGGGACAATTAATCCATTTACAGTTAAGGTAGTTATTGATATGTATGTTCCTATTACCATTTTCTTAATTGTTTTGGGTTTCTTATTGTAGGTCTTTTCCTTCTCTTATATTTCCTGCCTAGAGAGGCTCCTTTAGCATTTGTTGTAAAGCTGGTTTGGTGGTGCTGAATTCTCTTAGCTTTTGCTTGTCTGTAAAGGTTTTAATTTCTCTGTCAAATCTGAATGAGATCCTTGCAGGGTAGAGTGATCTTGGTTGTAGGTTTTTCTCCTTCATCACTTTAAATATGTCCTGCCACACCCTTCTGGCTTGCAGAGTTTCTGCTGAAAGATCAGCTGTTAACCTTATGGGGATTCCTTTTGTGTTATTTGTTGTTGTTCCCTTGCTGCTTTTAATATTTTTTCTTTGTATTTAATTTTTGATAGTTTGATTAATATGTGTCTTGGCGTGTTTCTCTTGGATTTATCCTGTATGGGACTCTCTGTGCTTCTTGGACTTGATTACCTATTTCCTTTCCCATATTAGGGAAGTTTTCAACTATAATCTCTTCAAATAATTTCTCAGTTCCTTTCTTTTTCTCTTCTTCTTCTGGGAGCCCTATAATTCAAATGTTGGTGCGTTTAATGTTGTCCCAGAGATCTCTGAGACTGCCCTCAATTCTTTTCATTCTTTTTTCTTTATTCTACTCTTCAGTAGTTATTTCCACTATTTTATCTTCCAGGTTACTCCTCCGTTCTTCTGCCTCAGTTATTATGCTATTAATTCCTTCTAGAGAATTTTTAATTTCATTTATTGTGTTGTTCATCATTGTTTGTTTTCTCTTTAGTTCTTCTAGGTCTTTGTTAAACGTTTCTTGTATTTTCTCCATTCTGTTTCCAAGATTTTGTATCATCTTTACTATCATTACTCTGAATTCTTTTTCAGGTAGACTGCCTATTTCCTCTTCATTTGTTTGGTCTCACGGGTTTTTACCTTGCTCCTTCATCTGCTGTGTGTTTCTCTGTCTTCTCATTTTGCTTAAGTTACTGTGTTTGGGGTCTCCTTTTCACAGGCTTCAGGTTTGTAGTTCCCATTGTTTTTGGTGTCTGCCCCCAGTGACTAAGGTTGGTTCAGTGGGTTGTGTATGCTTCCTGGTGGAGGGGAATAGTACCTGTGTTCTGGTGGATGAGGCTGGATCTTGTCTTTCTAGTGGGCAGGACCACATCTGGTTGTGTTTTTTAGGGTGTTTGTGACCTTATTATGATTTTAGGCATACTCTCTGCTAATGGGTGGGGTCATGTTCCTGTCTTGCTAGTTGTTTGGCATAGGGTGTCCAGCACTGTAGCTTGCTGGTCGTTGAGTGGAATTGGGTCTTATCGCTGAGATGGAGATCTCTGGGAGAGCTTTCGCCATTTGATATTACGTGGAGCTGGGAGGTCTCTGGTGGACCAATGTCCTAAACTCAGCTCTCCCACCTCAGAGACACAGGCCTGATACCTGGCCGAAGCACCAAGACCCTGTCAGGCACACGGCTCAGAGAAAAAGGGAGAAAAAACAAAAGAAAGAAAGAGAAAAATGATATAAAATAAAATATAGTTATTAAAATAAAAAATTATTATTAAAAATAAAAAAAATTAAAGAAAAAGAAAGAAAGAAGGGAGCAACCGAAGCAAAAATCAAATCTACCAGTGATACCAAGTGCTAAAAAGTATACTTAAAAAAAAAAAAAAAAAAAGGACAGACAGAACCCTAGGAGAAATGGTAAAAGCAAAGCTATACAGACGAAATCACACAAAGAAGCATACACATATATACTCACAAAAAGAGAAAAAGGAAAAAAAAAAAAAAATCATTACCCCCAAAGTCCACTGCCTCAATATTGGGATGATTCGTTGTCTATTCAGGTGTTCCACAGATGCAGGGTACATCAAGTTGATTGTGAGGATTTAATCTGCTGCTCCTGAGTCTGCTGGGAGAGATTTCCCTTTCTCTTCTTTGTTTGCACAGCTCCCGGGGTTCAGCTTTGGATTTGGCCCTGCCTCTGTGTGTGGGTCTCCTGAGGGCGTCTGTGTTTCGCTCAGACAGGACGGGGTTAAAGTAGCAGCTGATTAGGGGGCTCTGGCTCACTCAGGCCGGGGGGAGGGAGGGGTACAGAATGCAGGGCGAGCCTGTGGATGAAGAGCCCAGCGTGATGTTGCAGCAGCCTGAGGTGCACCATGTGTTCCTCCAGGGAAGTTGTCCCTGGATCATGGGACCTTGACAGTGGTGGGCTGCACAGGCTCCTGGGTGGGGAGGTGTGGATAGTCTACTGTGCTTGCACACAGGCTTCTTGGTGGCGGCAGCAGCAGCCTTAACATTTCATGCCTGTCTCTGTGATCCGCGCTGATAGCCGCGGCTCACGCCCATCTCTGGAGCTCGTTTAAGTGGTGCTCTGAATCCCATCTCCTCACGCACCCCAAAACAATGGTCTCTTGCCTCTTAGGCAATTCCAGACTTTTTCCCGGACTCCCTCCCAGCTAGCTGTGGCGCACTAGCCCCCTTCAGGGTGTGTTCATGCATCCAACCCCAGTCCTCTCCCTGCGATCCGACCGAAGCCCGAGCCTCAGCTCCCAGCCCCCGCCTGCCCCGGCGGGTGAGCAGACAAGCCTCTTGGGCTGGTGAGTGCTGGTCGGCACCCATCCTCTGTGCGGGAATCTCTCCGCTTTGCCCTCTGCACCCCTGTGGCTGCGCTCTCCTCCGTGGCTCTGAAGCTTCCCCCCTCCGCCACCCGCAGTCTCCGCCAGTGAAGGGGCTTCCTAGTGTGTGGAAACCTTTCCTCCTTCACAGCTCCCTCCCACTGGTGCAGGTCCCATCCCTATTCTTTTGTCTCTGTTTTATCTTTTTTCTTTTGCCCTACCCAGGTACGTGGGGAGTTTCTTGCCTTTGGGGAAGTCTGAGGTCTTCTGCCAGCTTTCAGTAGGTGTTCTGTACGAGTTTTTCCACATGTAGATGTATTTCTGATGTATTTGTGGAGAGGAAGGTGATCTCCACGTCTTATTCTTCTGCCATCTTGAAGGTCTCTCCTGTCATTATGATTTAACTGGAATTTCTCAGATGACTAATGATATTGGGTACCATTTAGTACTTTGTCAGTATGCATTTTATGATTAAAATGCATATTCTGTGATAGAATAATTTTGTATTCTACAGAATTAACATTCAGTGGATAATACGGAAGGTAAACCAGAAGCCACTGGTTAATTGCTGAGTTTTCATTGTTTTGGGGAAGAAATGAAATCTACTAGCATATGGCTATTATTAGTAGTCTATTTAGGTAGAACTGAGGAGATTGTTAGTAGCCAGAAAGCTGAAGTATTTTTCAACCTCAAAGGTAAATAGTTTTAACATGAAATATTGTCAGCAGTATCAAGATATTGCTTTCGTTTATTGTTACTTGACTCTAAGTATATCCAAGTCTTATGCTAGAATCCTAGGGCTTAAGAGGTGAATAAGAGATGTTGCCTGTCCTCAGGGATATTGCAAACCTATATAGAAATAAAAGTGTATACATTTTTTTAAAATGTGAAAAAGGACAGCATATAAACTGTTCAAAAGAGGGATAGTGTTATATATTACATGTTGGGACTTAGCAGAACTGTGCCTTGGAGGGAAGTGTGGAACTAGATAATTGAAAATGAGTAGAAGAGAATTCTCAGCATAAGGAGTAAGAGGAGAGAAGTTGCAGAGGTGGAGGTTTCAGAGAAAATAAAGCGACTAAATAGACTGGATGAGAGATTAATGGAGGGAGTAGTATTGTACAAGCCAAAATGTAGAGAGTAGTTGATTATCAGAGCATGAATGATCTTTAACACCAGTGTTACTTACTTACTATATTTTTTGGCTACTGGGGTGCCATCAAAGAATTTTACCATTATAGGGGCTGGGTGGGGAAAGATAATAAGAAAAGTCATATTTTAGTAAGTTTAATTTGTCAGTTATGCACTAGAGAAACTACTGGAGTGAAGAGGTAGAGGGAGGAAAATATAATGGGGTGGTGAGTTTATCAACTATCTGCCAGTGGTAAAAGAGGAGAAAAATGATTAGAAACTCTACGTTGAAACAATCAGTTATTCTTCATGAAAATCTGGATAAATGATAAAATTTAGAGGAAAAGTAGAAATCACATCATGGTTTATGATTGATGGTGCCACTCAAACCTGCTATTGTTTTCAAATAATTTTATTCTACATTTACTGTAAATTATGTTTGTGTATGCCTTTGGAGACCAGGGGATAGAAAGAAAGAGATTAGCCTTAAAACATGAGAGCTACATTCTTTCATGGGCTAATATGGAGTTTCCAATGTGTATATATTTCTTACCGAAAAATTCTTTTGTTGCAATTTGAATTGTCGAGGCAAATGTCACTACTAAAAATAAAAAGTTGTCTGGTTTTTATTTTTTATTAGTCATATAATATGATAATTTTCCTTATTATAAGAATAAGAAATATTTTCTCATGTAATTCATTTAACAGCATGCTTTAAAAAAAAAGTACAACTCTTTAATAGAGTTTTTCCCTGAAGGACCAGCACATATGTTCATAAACAATTAGTCTGAAAATATTTTTCTATTTTTTTCTCAGTGGTTTATTTGTTAATTTTTTTGGAAGCCTAAAATACATTGTAATTACTAAGAGAAAATGGTTTTGGAAAATACTCATAGAAGTTGTCTGGCATATTGGCTTTTGCTTCATCATGAGCAAGCACCAGACTAATAGTGGAAACTACATTAAGTCCTTCAGATGCGTTTGGGAATTGACATCATGATCCCAGAAATGGTGGTACAGGCTTTTAAAAAGATGCCTAATGTTTTCTCTGTAATTAAAATTTAGATTGTAGGTTTATATGTCACATAGATTCCTTATGGATCAACTCGTTTTGAAAGACATTTTTATTATGATAGCAAAACACGTACATTCTTAATAGTTCAACTTGTCTAGAAAATATTAGATTTCTTTTAAAACAGTCATTCAACAAATCACAAAGTTTTTCCCCACATTTACTATACTTAGTGCCTTGAAATTTTTCTTTTTTCTCTGACCTTTACAAGAGCACGAATTTAAAGCATTAAATAGTGAATGTCACAGTGCTTTCCTGGAGGCTTAAAGAGCACACTCATAGTGTGGTTATTACACAACTCACATACCTTTATATAATTTCTGCTCTAGGAAATAAAAGGTTAAACACACTTTTCATAATCCAAAGCCAAACAGTGACAAATGGAAGGGCATATTTTTTGACCTCTTTTTATTATCTGTAATGTTTAAGAACTGCTACAGTGAATAAAACATTTTAAATAGAAATTGTATTCAAAAGATTGTGATGGACTGTCATGACATCTTATGTTCCAGTAGCAATGAAACAAATTTAGAATGCACTCTAACAGTTTAGGATCAACACAATGGAGTTTTAATTACAGGACAATATTTTGATGTGAAGGATAAATGGGAAATTTTAGCCAGTCAAATTCAACATTGACAAATGGAATCTCTATTGCTAGGCATATAGAATATATACCTATTATATATATTACATTCATTTTAATATTCAGATTCTGTCTTCCGTTTGTGGTCTAGCTGAAGTCTTTCTTCCAAAATTCATGATTTTCAATTTTAAATAATTATTTTCAGAGTAAAATATTTAGAACTTTTCTACTCAAATATTGTAGTAGCCATTTTTTTTTCTTTTTTTGCTTTGCTTTCATCTCTTAGGAAAAACTCCCTAAGAAAGTGGCAGTTTCTCAAGACAGAAAAGTGTTGGCTGTGACTCAGTTTTTCTGATGTTTGGAGACTTTAACAATGGTTCTTAGACTTTGGGAAATCAGCTTGGAAAACAAGTTTCCAGACTGCTTGTGAAGAGTATGCAGAATCAAGTTAATAAGGAAATTAAACTAGATCTGAGTTATTGATGGTTCCTCTGGGCTCTCTGAGGCTGTGAAGGACAAAAATTGGCTAGTTTGTTGGAAACAGCGACATTCAAATAGATAGCATGATTCTAAAGTGTTAAACAAAAAAGCAACAGGTCAGTCAAAGCAACAGAGACCAGTATTCTCCCAGGTCAGAGAATTTCAAATTTGTATGTTATTTAACTTCCTGGTACTGAAGTTCCTCTAACACGTCATAGTGCTGTACTACCCAGTCCAGATTTAGATATGGATACATGTAAAATACATGCTAGATTTCAAAACTTAGCAAAAAAAAAAAAATGTGAAATACATTTTCATCAATAATTTTTATGTTGATTCTACATTAATGTGATTATTTCAAATATTAAAATTTCATCTGTTTATTTTTGCCTTTATAATTTATATGTTGCTAGAAAAACTTAAATTACATATGTGGCTCACATTGTTAGTCAAATGTGACCCTATGGTCTTGAAGAATCATTTTGATTTTCTATAAAAATTTGTGATCCCTAAGTTGATCAAGAATCTTGATCTGATCTCTCTAGCAATGAACTTAACTTCAGAGAGTTCAGAAGCCTGACTTATGGAGATCACATTCTCCTTGTGTAAATAAGTCTCACTTCTCTTTCCTTTGGGAGGGGTCTGCTTAAGATTTTTTTAGGGATCTTCATGTCAACATTTCAAAATTTGGATGGAATTATTTGTTGTATTTGAGGTTTTTGGATTATTTATTTTAGGAACTAAGTTAATTTATAAAGAACCTTGAGAACTGTCTAGTTTTAAACATATAAAATTTCAATGTAGTTGTAGCTTTCTCTTTAAAGAAATAATTATTTCCATATTAAAAAATTTATATATTGAAACTCTCAAGCATCAACCTAGAAGTTTGTGAGATTTTATAAACCAAACAATTTGGTTACTCTTCTAGGTATTCTGAAAATGTGCTATAATCACAATCTGTGTTTCACCTGAAAACTTTGTAAATACTACTGCATAATATTAAATAAATTTCATGTGTTATCCATTTAGAAGATATACATATGTTTTTAAATCTTCTAAAAGCTTCTTTATGTTGGTGATCTGTATTATCAATTGGACTAGGAGGGTAGAAGAAAATGTGAAAAAAATGCGAACTATGGTAAAACAATCTTCTTCTCAGCTCTGTTCGTCTGTGGTCTTAAATTTGTAAAAGTTAAATGTAATTTGTAAACACACTAATGTGTTTTTGTATTTGGTTTTTATGCCTGCAAACTATTTTGATATGCAAGAAAATATCCAGCCATTAAAGTGTTTTCCTTGATTTGACTCTTCTTTCTATAGGGTCACTTTCAGGTTTTGCAGTAGTACAAGTTTATACATTTTTTTCTCGTGCTTTTGTAATTGTTAAATATACTTCTTGAATGTGTAATGCTCTCCATAAATTAATTTTACTAGTTTTAGTGAACTGGACATGAATATTTAATCCATAAAATACTAAATACAAGTAAAATATATTTAATATCTCCCACCTATCTCTTATAATTGTCTTGTGATTTGAGAATTATATAACAGAATTTTTATATTATTGTAGGAGATCAAAGTCATAGAAGTATATGTGTATCATTTACATGTATTTTAAAGTATTTGACCCCAAAATTTCTTTATTTTTTGATAAAATGGTGAAAGGAAATGACAGTAATTAGTATTTGAACATCATGGTCTATGAGTAATCACATGAATATATTCTAAACTGCTCACTTTAAAGATTAAAATCTTCACCCTAAATCATCCACACTAAATATTAGAGTTTTATTCAGGTAAACGTTTTAGAAGAAAGAGAGTTCTGGAGAACCTACTATTTTTTCATTGCTGTTTTAATTTTTTTTAAGTAAGAAAATAGGACTAGATATTTGGATAAATATAGAATACGAGTACTACTTTTGGTAATTCAATAGCTAAATCAAAGTATTAGATATTTTTAATATACTAAGTTTATTTAAGGATACTATATATTCTCACTCCTTTTCTCATCCTTAGCTTCTAAATAAAATGTACATATTATATGGATGTAAAATTAATACACTTCACGTTTCTATAGCAACTGCTTTCAATTAAAAGTTTCAAAACTTACAATGATTAACATTTTCAAATAAGCCATATGTAGAATAAATATGGTAAACAAATAGGTTACTGTTCTTTGATATTTTGGAACAGTTCTGATAAATAGAAAATAGGGCACTTTGTGCATAATTTAATGAAAACAAAATTGATTGTTTATCAAGTGAAATTTGTGCATGTATGCTTTACTTCCTAATCTTGCATATGAGTACAGATATAGTATATAATGCACACGCACACACAGACATTTGTAAAAGCATGCATGTGTTGTTTATATATTTATCATTTACTAAAGGAAAGCACGAGGTGAATTAAATTGTTATTTAGAAAAGTAATATAAATTAGATATTGAAGCATTTTAAATATTTTAATTAAGAAATTAAAACAAGTACCTCAAAAAACATGATGTGTCTTTTCTAAGACAATTTTTTTCTCGAGGAAAAACTTAAACTTATGTACGTATTGTTTGCATTAGCACCCAGGCATGATACGTGGACTTAGTGAAATTCAGACATGCTTGTGAAATGTAAGCATGTTTTATTTACTAATAGGCAGTAGTAATTAGAATCCAGTTAGATCATATTTGCTAAGGGAAAGAAGTTTTTCCTTTTAATATGTTTTTTTTTGTTAGATATGACATTTACCTATGTAGGTTATATCCAGATGTAGATATATTGCTATTTAACATTAAATTTTGTAAGAAGATAGAGCACACACATATATACATGATAAAAATCTATTATGCATTATAAATTTAAGTCTAAAATTGACTCCATGTCTTAACTCTGGGTTTATCATATATGGAGTTTTGCCCTAATACTAGTTTTAAGATTGTTTTTAAATATCACATGAATTTAGCAAGCATATTCAGATATTTCATTTTACTTCTTTTTGAGATTAAAGTATTTCTCTTTCTTGAGTGTCAGGAGCAAGATAGAAGTTGTACACGCTAGGTCTGTACATTGGCTTGTACAACAAATAGATCAAATGTTGAATTCAGCTAGTCGATGACTGTGATAGGAATTTCTGATCAGACAGAGCCTATAGCATTGAGACGGGAAGGAAAAAGAGGTCTGGAAGTTACTGAAATATCAGCCTAAAACTGAAAAGAGTTAAAAATTAAAGATGTTCTGGTTTTGTTTTGAAAAGAAATTCTTCTGTATATGTAATCATATTCATCTAGAATAATTTTTATTAGTTCTTGTGTTCACAAATCCAAAAGATAAGACTGTAGAAAACAGAAAACAATATTACAAAACAATAAGTAAAATTTTATAAAATTTATGTATATGATATTATAAAATACTAAAACAATGCAGAATATTTTCAAAATAAAGATAAGCAGGAGCAAACTAATTACCAAAGAAAAACAAAGAAAGTGAACTTTCTGTTCAGATATAATCTTAAACTTTAAATGCTTTCTGTTTTGTGATACTAATTTGCTTGTACAGTACTTAAAACCTCCACACACGAAAAGGGATATATACATATATACATATATATAAGTGGCAACAATGGTTCCTTTCAAAGTAGTATTTTTTTAAAAATAAGTTTTAAATTTTAGAATCATTTCAGATTTACAGAAAAATTGCAAAGATGGTACATATGTCAATTAATGAGTAAACATTGATGCATATTAATAACTAAAGTCCATTCTTTATTCATATTTCCTTAGTTTTTACCTGATGTTCCTTTTCTCTCTAAGATCCCATTTAAGATACCACATTATATTTAATTGTCATGTCTCCTTAGGCTCCTCTTTGTTGTGACACTTTCTCAGGCTTTCCTTGTTCTTGATTATCTTGACAGTGCTGAGAACTATTGACTAGATGTTTTGTATACTGTACCTCTGTTGGTGTTGTCTAATGTTTTTCTCATGATTAGACTGGGGGTATGGGTGTTGGATAGAAATACCAGACAGGTAAAGTGGCTGTCATATCTTATCAAGGGTATATACAGTTGACCCTTGAACGACATGATGGTTAGGGGTGCTGACCCTTACAGCAGTCAAAAATCTACTTATGACTTATAGTCTTCTCGTAACCGCCGCTCTTCCTTATAGCGGTTCTGCATAGAGGAATTCAACCAGCCACGGATCATTCAGTACTGTGGTACTTATTACTGAAAAATACTCTCATATAAGTGGACCAGAGCAGTTCAAGCCCATGTTATTCAAGTGTCAGCTATACTATCAACATCACTTATCACTGTTAATGCTAATCTTGATCACCTGGCTAAGGTGGCGTTTGTCAGGTTTCTCTACTGTAGCCTTGTATTTCCCCCCTTTCCATATTGTATTCTTTGGAAGTCACTGTGCATAGCCCACTTAAGGAGTGGGAGTTCTATTCTACCTTTTTGAGGGTGGGATACATTAAGCTATTTAGAAATCCTCTACGTGGGAGTTTTGTCTATTCTTCCTCATTTATTAATTTATTCAATCATTTATTTGTATCAATATGGACTCATGAATATTTACCTTATATATTAGGTTATAATCCAAAACTGTTTTGTTGCTCAAATTGCTCCAGCTTTGCCCATCATTAGCTCTTTCAGTTGCCTTCTGTGCCCTTTTGATACTGTGGTTATTGTGTGTGTGTGTGTGCATGTGTTTGTGAATATGTATGCTTAAGCAGTTCCTTACACTGTGGTGCTAATATGTTCTCCAGGAACATCTTGTATTGCCTGCCACAGTAGTAGAATCAGCCATTTCTTCAAGTAGTCCTGATTCCTTTCACTGGAGAATAGTATTAAAAACCAAGATCTGGGTGCTAAGTATGTTTGTTGCTACAGGGGTGTTGCTGCTTCTAGGGCCCCTGAGCTGACACTGCAAGGAAATATATGTGTGCATACTAGTCTGTGTGTGTACACATATCTATTGTTATTTCTATATATAATCACTGTATCCATATTATCCTAAACATTAGTTCATACTGATGTCTCCAAGTCTAATACATTACCACTAGGATCATTCTAGACTTCTTCCCTTGCTTGTATGTAACCTCTCACTCAAACAGTGAGAACTTTGGCTCCCACAAACTGCTATTAATTTATGTAATTGTTCAATTCCAGTATACATGTATAACTGTTAACTCACACCACCATGGGAAACATCATAAACTAGAGTACAGTAAGCTTTCAGGAGAAAAGAAATGAGGGAAGCAAGACAGGGTAAGAGAAAAAAAGCTCAGTAAGAACCTAGTCTCAGCTGGAGACAATCTTCAGTATGATCCCATGGAAAAAGTATTAGAGGCCAAATAACATCAGAATGTTAGTTCCCCTTGAAGTCAAATAGCCAGCATTTTGTACCATCAGTCCATTGACGGACTTCTCAGGGAGGAAGCATGAAGTTTCTTCTATTTGGCAGAGGACAATTTTTCTGAGAGGGGAGCAAAGTGAGTTTTTAGCTGCTAAAATATACAGCATTTGAGAAATGGGTGTCCCAGCTGGAAAGATGATCTGGGTGGCATCCAGTAGCATCCTCTACACCAGCTCACCTGGCTGACTTTGCTAATTGTTCTGGACAATATTTCCCCACGTCCATTACTTGGGCTGCAAATCCTCAATGAATGCAACAGGCCCTGGCAAATTGTTTTGTGATTGGTATGTATTTTAAAGACCATTTCCTATCCCAAATTAAGACAATAGAAAGTGGTGAAATGCTTCTATAATTCTATTTTAAAGTGGAATATAAGACACTATTTTTAAGTCAAACCGGTTAAAGGAGTCAAGTTACGTAGATGGGTTGTATATGTAACTACATGATATTCATTGATTATTCTGTTTAAAATGTAAAGGTAACTTTTTTTTACAAGGTACCTACACAAGGAGTAACAATTAAAATAAAAAGGAAAACAAATTCATCTCTATTTTGTGAGCAAAGTAGAATATATCTCAACCTTTTGGTTTTAGATAGACATGAAAAGTTCCTGTAAGAAAGGGCCTGACACAAAACACTGTCTCTTATTTTTCTCACATTTATGACCCATTTATTATCTAATCTTCATTGTTTTATGTTTATATAAGTTAATTAGGATGTAAATCTACAGCTTTTGCATGCTCTTTATGAGGTCATAAGGAAACGAGCACAATGTGCTTTTCTTTCTTGAAAGTGTTGAACTTGATTAGGTAAGCCTTGTATTTCTTGATACTAGCACAAATTCAATATAAATAATCAAACCTCATATAGTCCGTACAGATTAAACAAATGTTCTCTGCCACGACATGAAGCACGTGCTTTGAAAACCATTGGAAGGATGATTTTTGACATTAAAAAATGTTAGGAACTTTATAGCTTTTGTAGTACTGAAGGGTGTAATTGAGAGAATTCATCCTCTATTAGAACACCTTTGGACTTCTTCGAAACATCTTGTAAATTCTCATTTGGATTCGAACTACTCCCGTTACTCTTCATATTGAAAGTTATCTCCCCTCCCCCACCCACCAAATAAAAGAAAACGTGAGATGTTGATTTATTTCCTCTCAAGAACAAGCAATCTTAAATTGATCATATACATTTGATTTATTTTTACTTTGCTGTGTATAACTAAGTACAGGATAATAATAATAGGCAAAGCTAAGAATGCAAATTGTATCCTCAATTAAGAATTCATGTGTCTAATCCATATGCAGCCGAAGTAGGATAAACAGCAATCCATCCATGGTTGTGGAAGGAGAGCAAAATACACTTCACTTTTTTTTTTTTTTTTTAATTATCGAGAGGATATCTGAAATCTAATCAGTATTCTTAAGTTAAATCCACGTGGTCTTTCAAGATTTATTCTGAACTCATAACTTCAATTTTTCTTCTCATTTAGAATGCAGAAGAGAAAGAAATCCTAAGCATTATCTATTCCTACCTTCATGTGTCTCTTCTCCCTTCTAGAGGACTTTCAAAGAATGATTTGCACATTATAAATCTTTCTTAAAGATAGCAGAACTTTACACACTTCCCAACAAAGAAAAGGATGGGTGGTTATTTTCTAATAAACAGCAGAGTGTAGTGTCTTCTCTTTGGGAAAATTCTGGTAGATTTTAGCTCTTTCCCCATCTTGTCTAGGTGTTATTTGTTATTATTATATACTTAAACAGCCAGAGAGATCTCACAGAAGTTCTTTCATGTCCCCACTCTGGGAAACCCATTTATATTTAAAACCTACACAGAGAGTAGCCAATTACAAATACTACCCAGGACACTGGAAGGTTTTCTAATATACCTATACATGATGCATTTTAAGTTATTTTACTTTTCCTGAGGATGTTCCTAGAAACTCCACTTGAACACTGCCTTTTAGTCCATATCTGTTCAACTTAACATGGTCAATGACTCATATAGTTTGATAAAGCACCTTTAAAAACAGCTTTATTGAAATATAACTATAATACAATAAACCATATATTTCTAAAATGTATAATGAAGCCATAATCACAATTAAGGTAATGAATTGCTTTTAGTTTGCTGAATATCTGCTTTTATTCTACCTAGTTTTGGGTAATTCATCTGGAGATTAGCAATGAACATTATTTTAGTTTCCTAAATAAAAATCAGTCCAACTTCTTTAACTTTCATACCTAGAATTGACAATATTTCAAATTTTCTTACCATTTTAGTGTTTGTTGCAGTAAGTATTGTGTATCCCTATATACCATCAGAGCAATGTGAAATATTATGTTGTGTTGGCAAGACTTCCATCTTCTGAGTTAATGTAAAATAAGACTAGAAAGAGGATAAAAATTTGAACTCATTCACTGATTTCACATGATCTCTCCTAACTTCGTAAGATTTTAAAATACAATGTAAAAACATTAACAATACATGAGAAGTTTTCTTAAAGAAGTTACAAAAGACACTCAATGTGGAAGACAGCGTTAACATTAACGTTCTTAAGTATTTGTACCTCTTGCTATTTAAGCCCTTTGCCATGTTGTTTTGCAGTTCCTTCCAATAAAGAGGTGTATTTTTCCCTGAGCTATTATGTAGGGCTTAGCTATGGAATGCTAATAGGCAGGAAGTGAGCAAAGCCTCCATACACGAAAGCCTTCATGTTTATGAAGTTGACTTGCCTTCTTGCATTTCTGTCATCACCATGAGAACTTCCAACTTTCAAAAACAGTCATGTAGTTAAGATACCATTTATAAATTTCAAAATCAGATAAAACTAAATCAACTATATACTGTTTACAAATAAACACATACATAAAACACAGTGAAAAATAAAATTCAAAAGTTCTTTTAACTTGAGTGAGTAGAAAAAGTGATACATTCAAAGAGGAGACAGCAGGAGGCTACAAAATCATTGGTAATATTCTGTGCTTTAATCTGGAATTTTGCACATGGGGATTTATTTTATTCTTTTTTTATAAATACAATTATGGATATAAGTTTTTTCTTGTATAGGATTGTCTTCATAAAACCCAGTATAATACCTTTTTTTTTTTAATGAGAAACTTACCGATGTTTACGCAATGTGTAATGGTAAAACCAGGAGTCAAACATCCATGTGTCCATTCATCAGAATTTACTGTAGTGAATTATTATTATTATTTATATTTGGAGTATAAATAGTTTAAGGGAAATTATGTTGTCTTATTAAACTCTTAGGCCCCATGTGCTGAGCGCAATGACTGGAAATTAGTAGACAAAAATGCATATTGAACTGAATTACAAAGGACAGCAGCTTGGACAGATAATTTGGGGGCAGTGGCTATGACCAAACTCAGATGCATTAACCACCCTTGCCTACACCAGCAACCATGAGATCATGAAAAGTGTGAGCATACAGAATAGTTCTGTTGGTATATAGGGAGTTACTCCTGCAACAGAAATGTGAAATCTATTGATAGCATGTCTTTCCATAACAGGTGAAAAAGTATTGGCAAGAGGGCAAGATTTAGAGCCAAGAATATGCAGGATAGAGGCTGCATGCCCAGTGGATGCTCATTAAAAGTTGATTGCTTGATTATTTGAAAAATGTTTCAGGGAATCTTGATCAAATTATTTAGTTTCTAGTAGAGGTTGCTGATATGGGGGACTTAGCCAGTAAATATGTTAATACAGAAATGAAATTCTATTGTTAATCTTATTTAGTAAATTCTGTTTTGGCATGGGGTAGATAAACCCCTTTGAAATGATAAACTTGCTGAGATAACCCCTTTGAAAAAGCCCTGTCATGCCAGTTAAAAGTCATTAGTGATTTGCTGGTTTTCATCGGCGAGTATTGACTAAATTCTATAATTCATGATACCAACCTCTTCTTTTGTCAATTTTGGCAATTTATATTCTACTAGAAAATATTTATTTCCTTTAGATTTTAACATTTATTGTCTATGTAGCACTTTTCATGTCTTCTATGGCAATGCTTATATTTGATTTCTTGTTCTTGGTGGTGTATTTTTTTTTAATTTCATTTCCCTCTGTCTAAATTACAATTTCCAAGGGTTTATGCATGCTATTCATTTTTTATGGGGTCAAATTTTGTTTTTATTCTACTTTTTTTCTTGTATTTTGTTAATTTCAACTTTTAATAATTCCATCCTATTTTCTTTTGACTTATTGTATTCCTCTTCTAGGTTAAGTTTAATACTTAGGTTAATCATTTTCATTCTTTCTGTTGTAGATATTAAAAGCAACTCAGTAAAATGTTACCCAGATAAATTTTATTGTTACAGCATTAGGTTTTAACATTGAATAGTCTCTTTTTTGTGTTAATTCATTTTTGCTTTGAAATTTTAGAGTTCTTTTTCCACTTTAACATAGGGATCACTTTTAAAATTCTCTTTTAATTTTCAGGTTTTATTTATTTTTATAATTTTCCTCTTGTTTACTTTTAGCTTTATTGGGAAACTATGGCTTAGTTATCAATAAAGTAATTATTATAAAATCTATTAGTAAAAGATTAACTGATACATGTGTATATGTATCTGTCTACATATATAATATTACTTAATCCTCACTTTAGGTAAACCTGTAAGGGAAATTTTTAAAGGTACTAAATTTTTTATTAGAAATAAAGCAATATTTATCAGCAACACATTCTCATAACTGAACCAGAATACATTTTAAGAATATTAAAAGGAATGGCTTGTTTAGGTATAGACTCATGCAGTAAAACAAACAAAAAATAACCACCTTTTTTCTTGTAACCACAATTTTCTTTGCCTACTGCTTAAGCCCAGCTATAGAAACTAGTTTCTTTTCAGAAATGGTAAAACAAGGAAGAAAAGGGACAAAAATGGAAAATAAAGGCTTGGATAGTAATTGTTCCTAAAAACAGCCAAAAAGAAAAAACAAACAAATAAAAAAAATAAAAATCCAACAAAACAACAAATCTGCGGCAATGAGGCGGGGAGAGGGGGGAAGAAAGGAGATTAAAATGTTGCCCTGTGGGAGATCCATCACATTGGATTTCATATTCCTAGTTCCCAAGGTTGTCTGTGGACTTGAACTTCTCCCTTAGCCTTCCTTCTATTCAGGTCAGTTATTTGCAGAGCCATGTGCCATGATTATTACCTTCTCCGTTTTCAATGCTACAACCAGTTAAAGTATCTATAACTTGTTATCAGGATCTTAAATTCTCTGATCTCTCATTAGTGGGCTATTTTTGCCACTAGCTCAAATAAAGGCAGTGTTGCCAATTATCACAATTAACACTCTCTGCACAATTTATTATGTGAAATATGTTAACGGATATTTTATAAATTCCATGAAATTTAGAAAAGCTATAGTTTTAGAATAGGGTAAAAAAGGATCAAGACCAGATAGAAAAGTAATTTGCTGATCATAAAACTTGCTTAAGTTCCAAGGGAGGAAAGTTAATTGCTTTCCCTGAAGGTGTTTTAAAAAATGATACATTTTAATTTTTCTGGGATGTTTTATGTAGAGTCAAGCCTAGAGGCAGGAAAATGGATGAAGACTTTCTAGGTCTATGATTTTATGAGATTAAAAAAATATTTTTGTACTAGGATTACCACTTTTTCAGAGTTAAAGTCTGTTTCCAAATTAATATACTATAATCAATTTCATAGGGTTGTTTTGAGAATTAAATGAAATTGACCTTGTTACATTCCTGGCACAGTAACTGTCACATAGTACACACTCAGTGAATGTTATCTATCATTATCCCTGCTTTTTTTAAAAAATATACTTAAATACAACTCAGAATATAAATTTAATTTACATCTAAGCAATGAAGGGCACTGGAATTTTTTTTTTTAATGCTTTTCCTCCCTCTGACATATTGTGGTGCCATAAAATTAGAAATGTTCAACAAAATTTTTGGTCAAGCCAGGGAAATAATAAAGCTGGTAAACTTTTTTTTTTTTTTTTTAATAATATCCATTCTTCTCTGTGTTCCCTCATGGAAATTTCTAATTTTAGTTTCTGTGCTAATGACTACAGAGGATTATTTTCTAATCCAACCCTGGAAGAAATTAAATTACAGTGGAAAAGTTGAAAAGGGATTTCTTTTTGCTATAGAAAATCATAAAAATTCAAAACCTGGGAAATCATTTTTCTATACACTTAACTATAAACTTATTTTATGGTCTGTAAAGTAAGGCACAGAGTAGTTAAATGACTCATTAAAAGCCATGTAGTAAGTTCTGAAAACTGAATAAAGAGTTCAGACCTCTGCTTCCCAAGGCAACATTATACCCACTATAATACACTGAACACAGAAAAAGTATTATTAAACAGATTATAACAGGTCAAATATGGACCCTTCTATCTGATAGTAAGGTCTGTGCCAGGATGATAAAATATAGCTTTAGCAAATCCATGTATACTCTGACACACACACACACACACACACACACACACCTCATATACATACACAAAAACACGTTGCATACCTGTCCAAGAGTATTTATATGTTTATAGTCATGTTAAATGTGCAACACATACATTTGGACTAAACATTCAGGAATGTAAAAATAATATGCAATAATCTGTGATATTATTCAACAGCAAACATTTTGCTAAACAATGTCCCAAATAGTTTTACTAAAAGGCCGATTGGCTCTTGATGATATAAAGGTTGTTTCCCTTCAATTTAAACATACAAAATATCCAGTTTCCTGAATTTTTGTACTAGTAAGTATGCTAGAACTCACATCCAGCATTATTTCAATTCTATTCTAGTAATCCATCACTCCATGTTGGATAGTAAGCCATAACACCAATTAATAGCAGGTTGTCCAACTGCAAAATAAACACATATCATTTAACTTTGATTTTTACTACTACCCACTACATTTATTAAGATAGAAAGTAGTAATTCAAGGGATCAGAGAAGAAGCAAACAAAACATAAAAACTTTACTGGTATAACATAAATTCTATTTTTTTTTAATTGGATGAGATGAGAATGTATATATGCATGTATTGGTTTCTTAATTAAATTCTATTTTAAGACAAGAAGGTTTTCCCCATATATATTTTTTTCACTGAAAACTTTTCCTCTTAAGTGTATTATTCAATGGAAAATAATTCCCATGTGGTAAATGAACTGTCCAGTTATTACTGTCAGATCCTGTTTAGTTAATGAGTTGTCTACAAACAACGTGATTTTATCCACTGCACTGATTGAAATGCTATAAATGATGTAAATAATCATTTTAATTACTTACATCATATGTAAGTAATATTCTTTTCTCTACATATTCTTTTCTACACAGTGAGAGTTAGGTAGAAAAGCATATTCTTTTCTATACAATGAGAGTCAGGTAAAAAAGAAAGTGCTTTTAAACAGCTCTTTAGTGAATCATCTGGCTATCAGTCTAATTGTTCTTGTCAAAATAAAGAAAGAAAATTATACAAGGTAACATTTTTCTCAAATTACAATAAATCGGATTGTGCGGGATAGTAGACAGTTGATAGGTTGAAGACAAAAGGTACAGAAATTTGAAAGAAGATATAAGGAAATAAGACAAGGTACACTCAGTAAGATGGAAGAAAGGCTGAGCCCAATAAAATGGTGATAAGGAGGTAGATTCACTTTAAAGAACAGCATCTCAAATAACCTCAGTAGAATATGACCTGAAGTCATATTCTTTTACTTTTGAAAAAAAGCTTCTGAATTTTTAGTAAAAAAAAAAACAAAGTACAGGTTATTCAACTCTCATACTTTGATAGATACTATCACAAGATGGCACTGGCAGTTGGCATTTGGCCTGGCAGTAAGCACCACTTATTAAATAGTCAGTGTGTGGCTCTGTGTTTAGATAGCTCAGGAGCAAAACAGGACACATGTTTAAAATTAAAATGGGCCGTATGTTTAAAAGTCTTATACACAAACTGTAAATATGTAATGTACATCCACTTCAAAGTTAATAAGTAACGTACATTTTTAAAAAGAAGTTTGTGCTATGCTTGTACTTTAAAAAACACTAACTTGTACATCTAATGCTAAGTTGTATTATGTTATAGTCCTTTTAAAATAATCTGCTCTTTCCTTCACTATCACATCTCTCAGTTTAGTGCTAATACCAAAAAAACCCTGTAGATTATCCACTAAAATATTATCGTTTATTTGACTATAACTGAGTGCTATAATTATGTAATAGTATAGTCCAGCTAGTCAGAAATCTTAGTCTAAACACCCCTCTTCTCTGATTACAAAGACTTAACTGTTTGTATTGTTTCATAAAACATTAGACTCAAAATTATTCACTTTTATGGTTTTAATTTCAAGATTTATTGTCTTGAAGTATTGCTGGTGTACCACAACAGTAAGAATCTTATTTCTAAATACTTATCTACTCTTGCCAAAAACTGCACTGAAAGAGAGTCTCCATCCAGGCATCTATCAATTCCCTCTTGGTTTGTATACAATTTTATTATATTTTATTTAAAAACTTAAAAAATATAAATCCCATGAGAGTCATATAAAATAGATAATGTTTTTCAATTAATGATGTCCCGTATGATATGTAAATATATTTTTTTAATATAAAATTACAAAACTTTGCTTGGAAAAAAGAAAACTTTCCTTCTTTTCCACCATACATTAAGAATCTCCACATTAAAGTATAGCATCTATAGGGACTTATCTACCATTTTCTCAAAACTTCCAAAGGTGAAGAGGTCAATTCTAGAGTTTCGAACATAGCAGAGAGCTTGCAGAAAAGGCTAAATCAGAGAAGGCGACATGAGCTATTTAGAGGAGAAATTGACCTGAAGATCTTATAAGAAAGAGCATAAAAGTGATTATTTGAAAAACATCATATCCATCCCTCCTGATGGGCACAGAAAATTAAATGTGGACTATTCCATCCATCCTTTGGTCAAGTGAGAAGTACTGGGTTTCAAATGGCATAAATGTATGGGGATGAAAGACAGATACCAGAAATCCTGTCCTAGTATGATCAGACCTTAATTTGACCACTCAGCCAAATTTTCCCAGGACAGACCTGACTTACGCTTCTTTTTCCAGTTTACTTAATACTAGGGCTCCATTTAATGCTTTAAAATGTCCTTGTTGAGGTAATAATATGCACAGTCTGTCAAACCAAATATAATGGTCAAACCGACCCATCAGACAAGTGGGTTAGGTAAGAAAATAGAAACCAAGTTACATAGTCAAAGCAATGTGGTGTGAGAAACCAGGAAATCTCAGGCAGAAAGATAGGCTAAAAGATGATGATTCAGCATCTTTCTATTACTAGAGAGCAGGTATTTCCAACGGTGTTCTGTGAAATTACATCTCAGGTTATTTTGGTTTTGACTAAAATATCTGTGTGTGAGTGAATAGGCAAGTGGAAAGGAAAAGATCTAGAGAGTATGTTTATATCTATCCTTGATAGAAATACAATCATCAATGCAAAACAAAATAATCATGCCTCAAGAGAAAAATATGTATATAAATTTCTATCAAGTAGTATATTGGGTATAAGATAGAATTACCATCCTATGCATACACTGAGTGGTGTTATACGTCAAAATGGAATACTTTAAATAATGGTTGTGGTCTTAGTAGTTCAATGAAAGCTATCAGAACTGGTTATGATAAATAGGTGAAAGGACTATGTCTATTTGAGTTTAAATGTGTCTCCTAATCATAGGATGGTAAAATATCCATAGCAAATGTTAAATATTAAATGTTAACTTAAAAATGCTTTTAACAAATGTACATTGTGGAATTACATCGAACAACACAATGGATTTGCAAGAATATTTTTTTCTGTTTATCATCAGGCTGTTTACTCACTAAAGCCCAACAAGAACATTTATGGCATAGAAAATATTAAGGAACAGGTTTGATGCATAAAGGAATATGAAGACTGATTGTAAAAGTAAAATAAATGAAGCAATAGGGCTTACTTAGCCAGGTAACATAATAATTCATAAACAAGGATATGTATTTTCCAATAAATTATTCTATATGTGAAAAATATTTGGTTATGTATTTACTTTAAAATGTATTATATGTTATTCAAGCACTTGGCGAGTTGATGAGACTTTAATGGTACACACTCTTAAGTATTTTATTTTTCTTGGACCTAAAACAGTCACTAGATTGTTTACTTTTATTTATATTTGGCTTATCTTGACAAATATACAAATTTGTTGCATTCCAGAAAACCATACATGAATTGTTTCCTCTTAAAAGTAGCCTGTTTTACTGTTAAAGACAGATTAAGGATAAGCAAATTTTTATTTGTGTTTCGTTAAATTACATAGTACCCAATATGCAGGATACTGATGCAGTGTAGTCTGAAAGGTGAACAGATGGGATTTTATTTTTAGCTCACATTAGCACACCCCATCAAACACTCATTTGCCTGATATACCAGCATAATAAAGCTTAAAACTTTAAAGTATAGCTTTGCCAGTGATGTAAAATTTAAATAATAAAAAAGAAATATGGAATAAATATTTGGTTATAACTCTGATGACCACTGAGTTGCTAAAGCTATTTATTGTAAACAAATGGTAAAAGGAAAACTTCATTTTTATTGCTGGAATATATCCAGCTCTAAGCAGTGTAAAAGTAGAAAGAGCTTTTTCATTTAATTTTTTTTTTCAAGGAAGACTTAAAATAGAGAAAGGGGAAAAAAATTAAGGGTACATAGATACCTGTTGAAGTAAATTTATGAAAGAGTTCTCTGTATTTCAAGATTATAAAATTCTGTACCCACTTTGCTTGAGGCATTATTTCTGAGGCAGAATAAACTATCAGTTTAAAAATATTCAAAATGTTTAATACAGATGGCTGTTAATGGATAAAATCAATTATCTTTTTTGTCTATAAAAATTTTATGTATTATTTTATATGTAACATTTGTCCTAACATTTTATTTGAATTCCATTTTATTTATATTCCATTTTATTTATTTATTTTTTATACAACAGGTTCTTATTAGTTATCCATTTTGTACATATTAGTGTATACATGTCAATCCCAATCTCCCAATTCGTCACACCACCACCAGCCCCCCACCCCCACTTTTTCCCCTTGGTGTCCATACGTTTGTTCTCTACATCTGTGTCTCTATTGCTGCCTTGCAAACTGGTTCATCTGTACCATTTTTCTAGATTCCATATATATGCGTTAATATACGATACTTGTTTTTCTCTTTCGGACTTACTTGACTCTGTATGACAGTCTCTAGGTCCATCCACGTCTCTACAAATGACCCAATTTCATTCCTCTTTATGTCTAATATTCCTTTGTATATATATACCACATCTTCTTTATCCATTTGTCTGTTGATGGGCATTTAGGTTGCTTCCATGACTTGGCTATTGTAAATAGTGCTGCAATGAACATTGGGGTGCATGTGTCTTTTTGAATTATGGTTTTCTCTGGGTATGTGCCCAGTAGCAGGATTGCTGGGTCGTCATATGGTAATTCTATTTTTAGTTTTTTAAGGAACCTCCATACTGTTCTCCATAGTGGCTATATCAATTCACATTCCCACCAACAGTGCAAGAGGGTTCCCTTTTCTCCACACCCTCTCCAGCATTTGTTGTTTGTAGATTTTCTGATGATGCCCATTCTAATTGGTGTGAGATAATACCTCATTGTAGTTTTAATTTGCATTTCTCTAATAATTAGTGATGTTGAGGAGCTTTTCACGTGCCTCTTGGCCATCTTTATGTCTTCTTTGGAGAAATGTCTATTTAGGTCTTCTGCCCATTTTTGGATTGGGTTGTTTGTTTTTTTAATATTGAGCTGCATGAGCTATTTATATATTTTGGAGATTAATCTTTTGTCCCTTGATTCATTTGCAAATATATTCTCCCATTCTGAGGGTTGTCTCTTCGTCTTGTTTATGGTTTCCTTTGCTGTGTAAAAGCTTTTAAGTTTCATTAGGTCCCATTTGTTTATTTTTGTTTTTATTTCCATTTCTCTAGGAGGTGAATCAATAAAGATCTTGCTGTGATTTATGTCAGAGAGTGTTCTGCCTATGTTTTCCTCTAAGAGTTTTATAGTGTCCGGTCTTACATTTAGGTCTTTAATCCATTTTTAGTTTATTTTTGTGTATGGTGTTAGGGAGTGTTCTAATTTCATTCTTTTACCTGTAGCTGTCCAGTTTTCCCAGCACCACTTATTGAAGAGGCTGTCTTTTCTCCATTGTATATCCTTGCCTCCATTGTCATAGATTAGTTGACCATAAGTACATGGGTTTATCTCTGGGCTTTCTATCCTGTTCCATTAATCTATATTTCTGTTTTTGTGCCAGTACCATATTGTCTTGATGACTGTAGCTTTGTAGTATAGTCTGAAGTCAGGGAGTCTGATTCCTCCAGCTCCATTTTTTTCCCTCAAGATTGCTTTGGCTATTCGGGGTCTTTTGTGTTTCCATACAAATTTTAAGATTATTTGTTCTAGTTCTGTTAATAATGCCATTGGTAATTTGATAGGGATTGCCCTGAATCTGTAGATTGCATTGGGTAGTATAGTCATTTTCACAATTCTGATTCTTCCAATCCATGGTGTATCTCTCTGTCTGTTTGTGTCATCTTTGATTTCTTTCATCAATGTCCTGTAGTTTTCTGAGGACAGGTCTTTTACCTCCTTAGGTAGGTTTATTCCTAAGTATTTTATTCTTTTTGTTGCAATGGTCAGTGGGATCGTTTCCTTAATTTCTCTTTCTGATATTTCATTGTTAGTGTATAGGAATGCAAGAGATTTCTGTGCATTAATTCTGTATCCTGCAACTGTATCAAATTCATTGATTAGCTCTAGTAGTTTTCTGGTGGTTTCTTTAGGATTATCTATGTAGAGTATCATGTCATCTGCAAACAGTGACAATTTTACTTCTTCTTCTTCTCCAATCTGTATTCATTTTATTTCTTTTTCTTCTCTGATTGCCATGGATAGGACTTCCAAAACTATGTTGAATAATAATGGTGAGAGTGGACATCCTTGTCTTGTTCCTGATCTTAGAGGAAACGCTTTCACTTCAGTGGTGAACGATTGAGAATGCTGTTTGCTGTGGGTTTGTCATATATGCCCTTTATTATGTTGAGGTATGTTCCCTCTATGCTCACTTTCTGGAGAGTTTTTATCATAAATAGGTGTTGAATTTTGTCAAAAGCTTTTTCTGCATCTATTGAGATGATCATATGGTTTTTGTTCTTCAATTTGTTAATATGGTGTTGATTAACAAATTGACACATTGATTGATTTGCATATATTGAAGAATCCTTGCATCCCTGGGATAAATCCCACTTGATCATGCTGTATGACCCTTTTAATGTGTTGTTGGATTCTGTTTGCTAGTATTTTGTTGAGCATATTGTATCTATATTCATCAGTGATATTGGTCTGTAATTTTCTTTCTTTTGTAGTATCTTTGTCTGCTTTTGGTGTCAGGGTGATGGTGGCCACATAGAATGAGTTTGGAAGTGTTCCTTCTTCTGCAATTTTTTGGAAGAGTTTGAGAAGGATGGGTATTAGCTCTTCTCTAAATGAATGATAGAATTCACCTGTGAAGCCATCTGGTCATGGACTTTTGTTTGTTGGAAGATTTTTAATCACAGCTTCAATTTCAGTGCTTGTGATTTGTCTGTTCATATTTTCTATTTCTTCCTGGTTCAGTCTTGGAAGGTTATACCTTTCTTAGACTTTGTCCATTTCTTCCAGGTTGTCCATCTTATTGGCATAGAATTGCTTGTAGTAGTCTCTTATGATGCTTTGTAGTTCTGCGATGTCTGTTGTAACTTCTCCTTTTTCTTTTCTAATTTTATTGATCTGAGTCCTCTCCCTCTTTTTCTTGATGAGTTTGGCTAAAGGTTTATCAATTTTGTTTATCTTCTCAAAGAACCAGCTTTTAGTTTTATTGATCTTTGCTATTGTTTTCTTATTTCTTTTTTTTGTTGTTGTTCATTTGTTTTTTGCTCTGATCTTTATGATTTCTTTCCTTCTACTTACTTTAGGTTTTGTTTGTTCTTCTTTCTCTAATTCCTTTAGGTGTAAGTTTAGATTGTTTATTTGAGATTTTTCTTGTTTCTTGAGGTAGGATTGTATTGCTATAAGCGTCCCTCTTAGAACTGAGTTTGCTGTATCCCATAGGTTTTGGATCATTGAGTTTTCGTTGTCATTTGCCTCTAGGTTTTTTTGATTTCCTCATTGATTTCTTCAGTGATCTATTGGTTATTTAGTAAGGTATTGTCTAGCTCCATGTGTTTGTGTTTTTTACGTTTTTTTCCCTGTAATTTATTTCTAATCTCATAGCGTTGTGGTCAGAAAAGATGCTTGATATGGTTTCAGTTTTCTTAAATTTACAGAGGCTTGATTTGTGACCCAAGATGTGATCTATCCTGGAGAATATTCTGTGGGCACTTGAGAAGAAAGTATAATCTGCTATTTTCAGATGGAATGTCCTATAAATATGAATTAAATCCATCTGGTCTATTGTGTCATTAAAGCTTGTGTTTCCTTATTAATTTTCTGTCTAGATGATCTGTCCATTGGTGTAAGTGAGGTGTTAAAGTCCCCACTATTAATGTATTACTGTCGATTTCCTCTTTTATAGATCTTAGCATTTGCCTTATGTATTGAGGTGCTCATATTTATTTATAATTGTTATATCTTCTTCTTGGATTTATCCCTTGATCATTTTATAGTGTCCTTCCTTGTCTCTTGTAACATTCTTTATTTTAAAGTCTATTTTATCTGATATGAGTATTGCTACTCAATCTTTCTTTTGATTTCCATTTGCATGGAATATCTTTTTTCCATCCCCTCACTTTCAGTCTGTATGTGTCCCTAGGTCTGAAGTGGGTCTCTTGTAGACAGCATATATATCGGTCCTGTTTTTGTATCCATTCAGTGAGCCTGTGTCTTTTGGTTGGAGCATTTAATCTATTCACATTTAAGGTAATTATTGACATATATTTTCCTATTACCATTTTCCTAATTGTTTTGGGTTTGCTTTTGTAGGTCCTTTTCTTCTCTTGTGTTTCCCACTTAGAGAAGTTCCTTTAGCATTTGTTGTAGTGCTGGTTTGGTGGTGATGAATTCTCTTAGCTATTGCTTGTCTGTAAAGCTTTTGATTTCTCCATCAAATCTGAATGAGATCCTTGCTGGGTAGAGTAATCTTGGTTGTATGTTTTTCCCTTTCATCACTTTAAATGTATCGTGCCACTCTCTTCTGGCTTGTAGAGTTTCTGCTGAGAAATCAGCTGTTAACCTTATAGGAGTTCACTTGTATGTTATTTGTCATTTTTCCCTTTTTTTTTTTCTTCTGATTTTATTGAGATATAATTATCATAATACACTGTATAAGTTTAAAGTGTAGAGCATAATTATTTGACTTACATACATTGTGAAATTATTACCACAAGTTTACTGAACATCCATCACCTCATATAGATACAAAATAAAAGAAAAAGAAAAAATATTTCTTTATGAAGAGAACTCTTAGGATTTACTCTCTCAATAACTTTCATATATATAACATAAAGCAGTGTTAATTACATTTATCATGCTGTGCATTATATTCCTAGTACTTATTGTCGCTTTTAATAATTTTTCTTTGTCTTTAATTTTTGTCAGTTTGATTACTGTGTGTCTTGGCATGTTTCTCCTTGGGTTTACCCTGCCTGGGATTCTCTGCACTTCCTGGACTTGGGTGGCTATTTCCTTTCCCATGTTAGGGAAGTATTTGACTATAATCTCTTCAAATATTTTCTCGGGTCCTTTCTCTCTCTCTTCTCCTTCTGGGACCCCTATAATGAGAATGTTGGTGCATTTAATGTTGTCCCAGAGGTCTCTTAGGCTGTCTTCATTTCTTTTCATTCCTTTTTTTAAATTCTCTTCCATGGTAATGATTCCCACCATTCTGTCTTCCAGGTCACTTATCCATTCTTCTGCCTCAGTTATTCTGCTATTGATTCCTTCTAGTGTATTTTTCATTTCAGTTATTGTATTGTTCATCTCTTTTTGTTCTTTAATTCTTCTAGGTCCTTGTTAAATATTTTTTGCATCTCCTCGATCATTGCCTCCATTCTTTTTCCAAGGTCCTGGATCATCTTCACTATCATTATTCTGAATTCTTTTTCTGGAAGGTTGCCTATCTCCACTTCATTTAGTTCTTTTTCTGGTGTTTTATCTTGTTCCTTCATCTGGTACATAGTCCTCTGACTTTTCATTTTGTCTATCTTTCTGTGAATGTAGTTTTCATTCACAGGCTGCAGGATTGTAGTTCTCGCTTCTGCTGTCCTAACATTTTAAATATCAGTTTCCTTACCTCACCTTTGCAAGCAAATTAATTATATTCTCACTGACTACTTTATTTATTGGGCCAATTTCTCATTTGGGGAATAAAGGAGTTATGAATAATTTTTAAATTTCACTTTGGTGGTTCTGACAACCTACTGTGTAACCCACTTAACTCTAGCCCATGCATTCTCAGTGGGAGTAATATTGTCCCCAAGCAAGTGAAAATGAGTTACTGGGGAGAGAGCAAAAAACTTCAGTATATTATGTATGAAGCACAACTATATGAATATATATAAATAGATATATCTGTGGTATTAAAATTTCATATATGCAGGTGTGATTAGGAAAAAAGGTGTTCAGAAAAAGCTACCTAAGGAGGAATAATGAAAAAAAAAAAGGTCGAGAAACACTGCTCTAATCTCCCTTCCATTTTTTCCCCTTCTTTTGAAATGAAGGTACATATTTTATGTAATCCAATGTACTGCTCTTAATTATGGAGTTGAATAGGTTTGGCAGATGCACACACCTAAAGCAAAAAAAAAAAAAAAAATTCCATCATGTCAGTCCATTTCCAAGTGATACCCTCACAGAAGCATATGAATATTTGTATTTTTAAGTTTAATTTCTATCATGATAGATTATTCTTGCCTCTTCTTCAGCTTTATATAAATAGAATTGTACAATATCTAATCTTTTGTTCCTTTTATTTCCACATGGTTTCTGTGAAGATTACATGTTATGAATAGGGCATGGTTTGGTTATCTTTTCTCCTGCTAATAAACATTTGAGTTGTTTTCAGTCTGTAGCTTAATAATATAGCTGCTATGAGCAACTTCCATAAGTCTTTTTGTAAAAATATGTTTTCATTTCTCTTGGGATATACCAGGATGAGTCTGGGTTAGCTGGGTCATAGGGTAAGTGTACATTTAACTTCACTAGAAACTGTTTAAAAGTTTTCCAAAATGGTTGTAAATGTTAAAATTCCTTCCAGCAACTCATGAAAGTTCTAGTTGCTTTATATCCTTGACAACACTTTGTATTGCTGGTCTTTTAAAATTTTATACATTTCAGTAGATATCTCATTGTGGCCCAGACAACAGGTCCTATCTTTTATTTAAACTTTTGATATAAGTTTGTTATTATTCTTTTTTTTTATTTTTTAAAAGGTTACATCAAAATATCTTTTATCTTGATCACTGTGGTTTTTTGTCACTCCCTTAAATTTTCTTCTGGAGGAGTGCCTCACCTCATCCTAGCCCTGGCTCTTTAACTTGCATTATCTTGATGACTAATGAAAATCTCTACATGTGCTTACATCTTATCCATGAAACATGTATCTGAAAGGCAAGATTCTTATTATTAACCCCCACTTATTTACTGTGGTTTGGCTATCTTCTGAATAACACCCTAATGTCAAATATTTTCTGCTTGTTTATATTTCCCGTTGTTCATGTGGGAAATCTGTGAACCTTCTCTCCCATATCTGTTATTTCCCTCAACGTGAAGTTAGTCCATTAGTGCAAACATTCTGGCATCTCTCCTTTCTCTCTTTCAATCCTCCCCGAGGAGCAGGAAACACTTATTCTAATGGTAAGTTTAGAAGAAAAGACAAAAAGTCCATCTATGTTGATCCCAGTCCCTTCCTTGTGGGATAAAGTCAACATTGCTGGAAGTTTTAAAGCCATCTGCTCTGTGGGGGAGGCAATATTGATGTTGTCAGGGACTATGTGGGTTAGCATACCCAAATCATGGATCTAGTGTAAAGAAGCTCAAATGTCTACATAAATAAGTAAAACTACTAACCTTGAGGAAGGGGGCAAGTTTTGGATTTCATATGCTGACTCAGGTGTTTTACTTAACATTTGGTTGTGAAGCCAAGTGAAGAAGAGGTGTGTGTGCATGTGTGTGTGTATGTACAACATCATAGAACAACAACTGAAAAAAACAGAGAAAGGAGAGAAATGAGAGTATGAAATGTCTAATTTCAGAGAGAAAACATGTTGTAAAAATTAAGACAATAAGTCATAAACCTTATATCCAAGTTATACAATGGTTCGTGTTTGTATAGAAATTAAATTAGTTTTGAATCAGAGGAGTTTTGAATAGAAACATATTAAATATAGCAAATATATAAAAATCTGGAAAAAAGTGATTTCAAAGGAAAAAACTCATCAAAAGGATCAGACAAATGCAACGTATTATATTCTTTACCTTCCCCCTTTAGGCATATGCTTTCAATATTAAAAAATGTCTAGACTTATAACAGTCAAGCAAATGATACACAATTGTTTTTTCTTCCATGTTGCACAAGGTTGATTAGAAAATAAATCATATAAGTTACAAAGTATTGGGGAAGTTTTTATTCAGATATTTCATCTCTGACTTACACTTGCAGGTCTGAGAAATAAAGCATCCATTGGAACACTTTTTCTTCACTAGCTTTCAGTTATCGCATGATTAAGTGTTGGTACAAAAGCAATAATTAGAAATATTTTATTGTAATGAAAAGATGTTGATTACATTTGTAATCAACAAATGATTACATTTTTAAATCTAATTTGTAATTTAAGTTGTTAAGTTTAAACAAAGATTTGTTCGTTGTATAAAACAATAAACTAATCCAACTGACAAAACAAGTTGCAGAGGTGGGAATATTGTTTCCTAAGGATTATCTCTCCTCTTTTCAGTAAAGTATCTTCAAATTACTACTATTAAATCTATCTAAGAATGTATCATAGTTGGAGATATTGGAAAAAATCTTTAAGTGCCACAGTTATTGCTGTGGTACTAAATTTACCTCTCAGAATGATCAATCTTAATTTTTTTCCTAATTCATCACTCAGTTTTATATTCAATACTTCTTATGTCTTACACTAAAAAAAAGTTAAATGTTTGGCCTTTCTTTCAGTGATAGACAACTCTTCAAAATAAAAATAAGAAAGCAGTCTTAGTTATTGACTACTTATCTCTAAACAATGCTTTGCCATATACCAGTGCAAGCTGTAAAGTGCAGCTATATTCTGCATCTGTGCAGTCATCAATCACTTAAAAGTCTCCTACAACTGACCATCACTGTCAGTCAAAATAATAAAATTGACAGTGTATAAAATAATGTTATTTAATGGGAAAAGGTTAAATTTTTATCAAAATATTAACGTTTTACATTGCATCAATGCAAACTGTAAAAAATGCATCATACAACAAAATGTAATATCTAAATCTTTAAAACTTCTAGAAGAAAACATAGGAGAAAAATCTTTGTGATCTTGGTTAGGCAAAGATTCCTTAGACACAGCACCAAAGCATGATTGATTAAATACTATAAATTGTAACTTCATCAAAGTTAGGAACTTCTGCTCTTCAAAAGATGTTGTTAAGAGAAAGAAATGTAAAGCTACAGGTTGAGAGAAATATTTTAAATCCTATCTCTGTAAAGAGTTTGTGTCAAGAATGTATAAAGAACTCTCAAAACTCAATAAACAGCAAACAAACTAATACTAATTAAAAATAGGCAAAAGTTTCACACAGATAAGTGACCAAATAATACACACTAATGGCGTATAAGTACATGAAAAGATGCTCATCATTAACCATTTGTAAAATTCAAATTAATATCATAATAAAATATGACTAAAACCTACTAGAATGGCTAAATTTTTAAAAAACAATATTTAGAAAACAGACAATACAAAGTTTTGGTGAAGCAACTGAAGTCCTATTTTGGTGGGAATGGAAGATGGTACTGTCATTTTAATTAAAAAATTAAAAAGATAATGTTTTAATGTGCTTCCTAAGATATTATATAGTTCTTAAAACTTCAGATGGCAAATCCAGGCTAAATATCCAGTATATTAAGCATAAAAATTTTATTCCTATTTTAACATTAGAGAATCAGTTTTTCCTCAGCTACTCTGAATGAGCATTGAACCAGTTAACAAGAGGCACCTAATTATCACTTAGCCTAGAAGAGGCTCCGACCTTAGCAATTATATAGATTTAGATATGCTGACCTTTCAAGCTCTCCAACACCCAGAACATCAGCTGAAATAGCAGAGATGGCGGGAGCAACCCTTTAGTGAGTAGAAAATGAAGGTTTTACATTAGGGCACAGAAAGTTTCAGCCACAGGTTAGGAAAAATTATGTTAAAATGTTTTTTTTTTTCATCCAGTTTTACTTAGATATGTGACATACAGCACTGTATAAGTTTAAGGTGTAGAGAATAATGATTTGATTTACATACATCATGAAATGATTAGAACAATAAATTTAGTGAACGTCCATCATCTCATATAGATACAAAAGAAAAAAATTTTTCCTTGTGATGAGAACTCTTAGGATTTACTCTCATAACAACTTTCCTATGTAACATCCAACAGTGTTCATTATAGTAAATATGTTGCACATTCATCCCTTACTTATAACTTATTTATAACTGAAGTTTGTACCTTTTGACCAACTTCATCCAGTTAACCCTCTTCACCCAGGTCTCTGGTAACAACTTATCTGATCTCTTTTTCTATGAATTTGTTTGTTTTTTGAAGTATAATTGACCTACAATGCTATGTTAGTTCCTGGTGCACAACATAGTGACTCGATATTTCTTTACAGTACAGAATGATCACCACAATAAGTCTAGAGAATTATAACATATGAAAGTGTGTGTGTGTGCACGCACGTGTATGTATGTATGTATGTGAACATCACAGGCTTTTGATTGTGGCTCAGATACATACTGCCTTCATTCTTGGGCGAATTGTCTTCTTTGATTGGGAGTAATTTATATAAACCACATATTTTCAAACCTCTTCCTCCTTCCTTCTCTTCTCTCTAGAATTGCTGCTAGATTTTGGAGCGCATAAATCTAACTTTCAATTTCCTAGTAAATGCTTTAATGATTTCTTTGTCTTTGTTTATATGCACTGATTTCTGGGAAGATTCCTCAGCCATATCCTTGTGCTAATTTAATCTTAGAGGCATGTTTTCCATTATTATTTGGACGTCTTTTTTTTCTTAAATTTTGGCAATTATATGTAATTTCCAACACCTCTGATTATTTTCTTTTTGTACAACAGCATTTTGGGAGAAAAGTAATCTCTGTAGATACGTCTTCTATATTGTTTTCAATGTTCTTCAATGTCTTTTATTTGTGCTTCAGTATTTGTCTTCAGGTAGGTTTGGTGCCCTTCTTCAGTGGTTGGATTCTCTTAAATATGATCTATCTTTGATTTTCTGTTAGTGTTTCTTTTTTGAAGTACTCAGATGAAAGATTACCTGTACTTGTATTGTATTTCCCTAGCCAAAGTAAGAATCTCTTTTCTCTTGCAGTGAATGTCAGTTTTGTTTAGAGGAGCTCTGCCTCTAAAATTTGTGTAAGGCTGTGGGTGGGGTTGTGGGAGTGTGGAGAAGGGTAGTGATGTTTCTTGGCAGGAATTAATACTGGGTGAGCTACATGCTGTCAGGATGTGCAATGTCCTAACAAACCAGTTTGCTTTCTGGATATGGTGAGAGGGTCCACATCTTTCAGGTGAGCTCTAAGTTGGCAAGGACATGACCTTTTTTTTTTGATCCAATGCACATTTGGCAAGTTTTTTTGTTTTTGTCCTCCTGTCATATATATATATCACCAATTTTAGGTTTACCATCCAATATGTTTTAGTAAATTCAGAAGGCTGTACAACTATAATCACAAACTAGTTTCTGAATAGTTAAATCACCCCACAAAAAAGCGTCATCCCAAATCTTTACAGTGAATCTCCACTCCCACCACCAGCTCCAAATAAAAGCACTGATCTTCTGTTACTTCTTCTGGAAATTTCATATAAATGGAATGATACAATATGTAGTGCTTGATTTAGGGTGCAAATATCACAGTTGCTATAAATGTGGAGAAATAACCCAGATGATTTATTTTCCTTTTATTAATTATTTGCCAAAAGAAAATCATCTTCATTTATCTTCCACTACCTCTGATCTGGAGATTATTCCTTGATTCCACTAGGAAAACTCACTGTGGAGTTTGTATCACTTGCCTCACAGAATTGATGTGAGAATTAAGTGTAATAACATATATAGGGCTTATGTCATAAATATTGAATAAATACTTTTGTTATTGTAGATGTAGTTTTGTGGCTGTTATATTATTTGCTAAATATAGGCATCAGAAAAATACTAATTTCACATATGAAGGTGACAGTCTTCTTTTTACTAAACTAGAGAACAAGGACTTAGAACATACCTGCAAATGGCACAATAGTTTCCAGATACGGAAACATAAATGATCTAACTTTGGTAAATAAGATTATATTAGGCTGGGTTTAAACACATTTACTTTTTGTAGAAAAAACTGACCAGGAATTTATATTTTTATATTGCATGAACATGCACCTTAAATTTGTTTTTTGGAATGAGGGTAAAGAAGTAATCTTTGATGATGAGAATTTTTATTTAGTAGTCATTCTTATTAAAAGTAACTTCCATTTTGGGAGGTTAAGCTTTTGGTTTAATTCTGTTCCCACAAACAATGTTTTAAGTCTTCATTTTAAAAAAGATATAGATTCTAGGAAAATGTCTTTAGTTTTCTTTCAGGCACTCTACAATATTTGTTCTTGGTGTATGATTCATATTAATTTTTTTTTACCGGAGGCAGATGCAATAACCAAAGCAGGCTTTAGAGAAAAGAATTCAGCTCAGGCTCTATTTTTAGTTTGAAATGCAGCTGTAATGGAAAAAAAGAAACATAGAAAGAAATGTAACTTGGAAGCATTAATGACTAAGCTTCTGAATCTATTTTATATGCAAAGTAATTTTAGTTAATTGAGCTGATCTTTTCTGTCAACATAAGTGCACATATGAGGTAAGAGAGACTCTAAATTAACCCATCCAAATATCATCACTTTTACTAGTTTTATTTCTACTTACATGAAAGATGGTAAAATGAGATGATTATTTCAAATAGTGTATGTAAATAGCCTAACAATAACTGTTTTATATCCCCTCAACTTTTTTTTACAAGGTGAACGAAGTATAATTTACATTCAGCTAAAAGAAATCACAAATTTTAAGTTTACAATCCAATGAGTTTCAGTAAATTCATAAGGTTATGCAACTATTATCACAACCCAGCTTCAGAATACCCCAAAAAGCATCCTCCCAACCCTTTACAGTTAGTCTCTGTTCCCACGACAAGCTCCAAATAAAAGCGCTGATCTGCTGTTTCTTTTTTTAGAAATTTCATATAAATGGAATCATACAATATATAGTTGTCTCTTGCTTTTTTCAGTTAGCATAATTTTTGTGAGTCATTCATATTGGTGCATGTATCAATAGTTTGTTCTTTATGCTAAGTAGTATTCCATATTTTGTCATTTTCCAGGTCATATTTTATCTATTTGACATTGGATGAATATTTGGGTTATTTCTATTTGGCGGCTATTCTGGATACTGCTTCTGTGAACATTGTGTACAAGGTTTTTGTAGATATATGAATTCATTTGTATTGGGTAAATATCTGGGAGTGAAATTGTTGGGGAGTATGGTTAACATTATGTTTAACTCAAAATATTCCAAAGTGTTTTACAAAATGGCTGTGCTATTTTAAATTCCTACCAGACATGTATGAAGATTACACTTGTTCCAGATCCTCACCAGTACTCCATATTGTCAATCTGTTTTATATTATCTATTCTAGGCGATGTATAGTGTTATCTCATTGTGGTTCTAATTTGCATTACCCTAATAACTAGTGATGTTAAACATCTTTTCATGTGCATATTTGCCATCCATGTATCTTATTTCATGAAGTATCAACTCATTTACCCATTTATTGGTTAATGTCCACTTATTTTTATTAAGTTGTTTGTCAACTTCTTTTTCAATTGTAATCATTTTTGTATATTCTGTATAAAAGTCTATATATCTATATCTTCCCTTCTCTTTCCTCCCCTCCCCTCCCCTCCCCTCTACTTCCCTCCCTCCCTTAACCTGGAGCTTCTCTTTCTATTCTCATAACAATGTCTTTGAAGAGCAGAAGTTTTTAATTTAGATGAAGTTGTATTTTTCAAATATTTCTTTTGTTAGTCATGTTTTGGTGTCATATTGAAGAAATCTCTACATATTCTCACAAAGGTTTTCTCCTACATTTTCTTCTACATGTTTTTCAGTTTTAGAAACTACATTTAGATTTGTTCCATGTTTAGTTAATTGTTGTTTATAGTGGAGGGAAGGCTGAATATTTTTGCCTATAGATATCTAATTGTTTCCATTCATTTGTAGAAAGACTATGCTTTCCCTATTGAGTTATCATTATTCCTTTGTGAAAAATCAGTTGACCATAAATGAGGGTCTGTTAATGAAATTTCTACTCTGTTCTGTTGACCTATAAGTCTATACTTATAACAATACTATACTGTCCTGATTTATTTAGATTTTAATGTTTGAAATCAAGTAATGTTAATCTTCTAGCTTTGTTCTTCTTTATAATTGTTTTTGTTTGTTTATTATAGATCCTTTGCATTTCCATATACATCTTAGGGAATCATTTTAATATCTATTAAAAAGCTGCTAGGCTTCTGATAAATATTGCCTTGAATCTATAAGTCAATTTAGAGACAATTGTCATTTTAGCAGTATTTAGACTTCCAAATCATTAACATAGCATATCTCTCTATTGAAGTCTTTTTTATTTTATCTGACAATATTTTGTTGTTATAAGTGTATAGGTCTTACATTTATTTTGTAAAGTATGTTCCTAAGTATTTCTTTCTTTTTTGTACTACTGTAAATGAAAGTTTTTTAAAATTTTATTTTCAGATTGCTTATTTTAGTGTACAGAAGTATAATTTACAAGAGTATATTGCCTCTGTATCCAGACATATGGCTAAATTTGCTTTGTAGTTGTAGTAGCTCTTTTTTTTTTTTTTTTTTTTATGGATCCCTTAGGATTATCCACTTACAAGATCTCATCATCTCCTAATAATGATTGCTTTAATTCCTTTCCAATTTTTGTTCCTTTAATTTTTTTTCTTTCCTTATTGCATGAGCTGTGGTCACTAATTATGATAAAAGTGGTGAAAGCAGATATCTCTGCATTATTCCAATCTTAAAACATTATATTTTTTACCACTACCTATAATATTAGCTATTGATTTTTTTATTGAGCTTTATCAGGTAGAGAAAGTTTGCTTTTATTACTTAGTGCTGAGAGCTATTATCATGAATAGATGTTACTTTTTGTAAAATGCTTTTTCTGCCTCTGTCAGGATTATCATATGGTTCCTGTCTTTATCCTTTAATGTGAAGTATTATATTCACTTATTTGTCAATGTTAATCTAAATCCCATTCCTGTGATATATCTCACTTATTTGTAATGTGTAATCCCCCTTATATATAGCTGAATTTTGCTGTCTAGTATTTTGTTTAGGGTTTTTATATCTATATTTATGAGAAAATTTGTTCTTCAGTTTTCTTTTCTTGTAATATTCTGTCAGGCTTTGGTATTTGAGTAATACTGCCTCCATAGAAGGAGTTGGGCACTTTTCTCTACTTCTCTCTTTTCTGAAAAAACAATTATGTATATGGATAGTATAATTTCTTCCTTAAGTGTTTGATAGATATCACCAGTGAAGTCTTAAGTGCCAGGACTTGCCTTGTAGTAAGATATAGAATATTCACTTAATTCTGCCAGATGATAAATGTCTATTTACATTTTGCATTTATCTTGAGTCAGTTTTGGGTTTGTTGTTGTTTTTGTATCTAATAGTTTGTTCATTTAATATAAGTTATTATATTTGTTGGCATAAAACTGTTCATAATTTTCCTTTATGGTTCTTTTAATTAATGTAGAATCAGTAATGACATCCCCTCTTTTATTTCTGATTATTAATTTTATAATTTACTTCTTTGACTAAATGTTTATCAATTTGTAAATAATACCAGCTTTTGTGATTTTTTTGTTTTCTTTCATTGAATTTCTATATAATTTACCACTTTCCACTTTTTATGTTTATTCTTTTTATACTTTCTTACATTTAACATAGATTACTGATTTTAGTCTTTTCTTTCTTTCTTAGTATAAGCATTAAGCTATAACTTTCCCTGTAAATGTTGCTTTGGCAGTATACCATGTATTTAGAGTTGCATTTTAATTTTTTCTAAGCTTCTTTTACAATTCCCCTTATAATTTCTTCTTTGACACATGGATACTTAGAAGTATCCTGCTTAATTTTCACATTTCTGATTTCCATATTGGGCAGTTACTGATTTCTAACCTAACTCCATTGTGCTCAGAGAACACACTTTGTTTAATTTTAATTCTTTAAAAATTTACTGAAAGTTTTTGTGAAAGTTTATCATATGGTCCATCCTCAAGAATGTTCTAAGTGCACTTGAAAAGAATGTATATTCTATGGTGTTATTTGGAGTTTATGATATAAATCAATTCAGTCAACTTAGTTAATAAAGTTTAAGTTTCCCATATTCTTACTGGTTTCTATCTTAAAATTCTGTCATATTCACTGCATTATTTGGGGGCTCTGTTGTCTTGTTGTCCTTATGAAAAATCTCTCTTTGTATGTAGAAATATCCCTTGTTTTAAAGTCTAGATTATCTGTTATTAATACATCCACCCCAGTTCTTTTGGTTATTTATTGATTGCATTATATTTCTTTTCTTTGCCTCGACTTTCAACCTATTTGTGATTCTGAAATTAAATTGCTTCTCTGTTACATAGCCTATAGTTTTATGTTTACTTTTTTGTTCAATCTGGCAATCTCTGTCTTTTATTTGGAGTATTTAGTACATTTACAGTCAAGATAATTATATTTTTTGTAATAAGGTTTGCCAATTTTTAATTGTTTTCTATATGTTTCATATCCTTTTGATTTCTATTTTTAAACTCCTTTCACTGCTTTCTTTTGTGTTAAATATTTTTAGTATACCATTTCATTTTCTCTTGAATGTTTACTATATCTTCAAGTCATTTTAGTAGTTGATCCAAGGATTGCAATATATGTTTTTTATTTACTTATAGTTCATTTTAGGTTAATACAGTCTTAATTCTGATAAATTATAGCAACTATGTTCAGTATAGATCTATTTTGTCCTTATTTCTTTGTGCTGTTACTGTTGTATATATATCATCTAAATATGTTAAAAACCCAACTGTGTGGTGCTATAATTTTTGCTTTAAACAATCATCTGTTGTTTTAAAGAAAAGTAAGAAATGACAGAAAGTGTGTATATGCTTTTTGGGTTGTTTTGCATGTTTAATAATTTTGGGTTGACAGTTGGTCATTTTAGATAATATTTTACAGCAGCTGTTTTATTTTTCTGAGAGAAGTTGTCTGCTTAACTGACTTAAACTGTACAATCTATGTCCCTCAAAATATTCTGTCATTGATTTCTCTGCTCAATTTTCTTAATGCTTTTATTTTTATTTTTAGTACTATTTCCCAGAGGGTGACAGTTGTGTCTGTGTGTTTAGTGGTGAACCAGTGGTTTGGAAAGATTTTGATAAGGTGTCTCATCTGTCTTAGCTTGAGCTGCTATGACAAATAGCATAGATGTATGGCTTAAATAACAGAAATTTATTTCGTACAGTTCTGGAGGCTGGAAGCCTTTTTACTGTATCCTCACATGGTAGAGAGAGAGAGAGAGAGAGCACTCTGTTCTCCTCCTCTTCTTATAATAACACTAATCCCATTATGGGGGCTCCACCCTCACGGCCTCATCTAAACTTAATTACCTCTGAATGGTCCCACCTCCAAATACCCTCACATTGGGGATTATGGCTTCAACCTATGAATTTAGGAGGGGCACACTCAGTTTATAGTATCATACTTCTAAGGCTTTTGTCCTCTGTCAACTCAACTGTATATATATATGGAGGAATTTATTCACAGAGAGAGTTGGGAATGGGGAAAATTGGAAGTAGGCCCAAGCAAGAAGTACATAAAATTCACTTTTGCCCAGTGCTGTTGCAGTTTTTCAAGAGAGAATCCTCTTCAATTTTTTGCCAATCTTTGTTTAATTTCCATAGAAATGATTATTTCTGACAACAGCTGAAGTTCATGTCCTCATGAGCTATCCAGTAATGGCCATATACCATTATGGTATATGTTAGCAATGAACTAATGGGTTGAATTATAAAGGAAGTGACACTTGGCAATACTAGAGGTGATTTGAAAGAAATTTTAGCCTTTGCATTTTGCAGGAGTTTTCTGTTGTTCCTACTGATCTTTCAAGCAACCACAGCAAAGAATAATTTTGTGGGTAGGTTCAAAGAGTTAGTTATTTGAAGTGACATAAAAATCACCATTGGGTTCAATCACTGAGACAACTGCAAGATGTATGTGTCAACAAAAGAACTGTAATTTGATAAACAATAAAAAACTAGATTTAGAAGATCTTAGTATTCAAAAGTGCTAGACTCTGTATCATCTCATCTTTGAGAGAGAATACTGAGGGTCTCCATTATCTAATTGATATAGAAATGAATGCAAATTCTTGACTTTATGCTGCCATTTATAAATATAAGGAAATACTCTGAGTGATGAAATTTGAAAAACTTTCTTGTGAGTTTCAAGTAAAAATACAAAAAATGTAAAAACCATAGAATTTTAGAGTAGGTATGGCCCAGGGAGATTAATTATAAAAAGATTTTGAAACAAAAAAGAAAATTAAGACATATTGGTGTTGGTCTCAGCTTTGCCCTGAGTTAGTACAACACTAGGGAAAAGAAATAGAAAGGAATGTGTGTCTGATTATTGAAGGAAAAGTGGAAGTAGATCAGAGAAATGTCAGTTCTTAGATAAATAATGTAACAGTGAGCTAACAAAATATTCAATTTGTCCAGTGATCAAAACTTGTCTAGAATGAGCAGGCTAAGTCAGCTTTATTTTTTAAAAAATTGTATTGAGAGTGGGCTCCCTGGAGTGGTTTGTCTGATCTTTTAAAGCACCGTACCATACTTTGTGAAACTGTAAGAGAATGCTTCAGCCAAGTTTTTTACAGTTAAGATTGATATAAAATTGTTTTGTTGATAATTACAAGTTGAAGTTATATTAAACTAACCTAAATTGTTTTTGTGACATCATATAAACAGAAACTTCTCAAAGGAGAAGAGTAATGTTTCATCAGATGCTGGTTTGGGCTAAGCATGTGAACAATGAAATGACTAAAACTGGCTCTCATATGTTCAGTTAAATGGGATCCATTTTTATAGTGCAAGTAAAATCAAAATTAATACAATTACTCAAAAGTATTTTAAAAGAGTGTAGTATAGGCTGATTGGGACAAGAGACACCTAGAAATGAGCCATAGCTCTGATACATAATAGCTATTGTTTTTTGGCAATGTATTGAATCTCATTACATCTTAGTTCCCTAACCTATAAAGTGTGAACGGTAGTATTTACCTTTTGGAACTATGATAGCAATTATTGAGAGAATTTATTTGATTCACTAACTATATATTAGGGATTCGATAAATGTTGGTTCACTTCTTCATCATTTACCACTAAAGACTCTAGAACTATGAAAGGGATAGTCATGTTGAATGAGGTGACATTTTCAGCAGTTAGCAATACTCAAATAAGACAAAACTAAAGTGATTAACAGAGTCTGCAAAAGGTGACTGGAATTATTGAAAATCTACAAAACTACTTAAACCTGGAATAGAGTTAAGGTGATTGAAGTTTTACAAGTAGCTTTGTGATCTTGATGCAGGCAGGGACATATCAATCATGTTGCTGGCTATATCAGCAGGGGATAGTACACAAAACTTTTAATTTAAGATTGATTTTACTTATTGATTGAATGGTGTTGTCCTTCCTTTACTCCTGAATAATTTAGGGCAATATCAAAAAATACACTAGATTTTTTTAATGTTTAAATCATGTGAAGTGATTGAAATAGACAGAAGATGATTGTAAAGATATTGGTATTCCCACCAAAGGTTTGTTAAAAGGGGATCTATTTGCGGTATATGAGGAAGGTGTGTACCACACACACAAAAATCCAATTTGATGCATTTTAGTTCTTTCAGACTCCTTAGGGAACTTTAAAATATGCCTTTCACCATTTCTCTCTCATGAAAATGTAAAGTGTGATAGGAAACAGCTCAGTCTCTCAGAGATATTACAGGCAATCCCAATTACCAGTTTACCATGGCATAATCTGTTACCTTCTATAGTCTCAGACTAAAATAAACTTAGTGCCCCACACCAAGCTTCAAAAATTATGCACCCACATACACACATTAACATACTCAAACAGACACACATGCACACACATACAAACAGATGTAGAAAATGCTATTTTTTTGGGTCTTGTTTTCCAGTGGAAAATGTTAAGACATATATAGACAACATCAAATGTATCTATAAAATGAATTAGAGAGTTGTTGATTATTTTGTTAATATGATAAATACAGAAAACCAAACCCAGTAACCTAATGATTTAGGAAAATGCAATGTCTGAGAGACATGAAGTTGAAATATCTCTTTTTCCATATGGCAGTATGAAATAGTGCCACACATGTCTGTCTAACCAGAGTGAGAAACAGTCACTGAATGTAATTTTCTCCCAACAGTGTTTGATTATTCATCTATAAAGATGAGTATTCAAAGGTATTTGTAATGAGCTTCCAATGTAATTTTCAAACTTGAACATGTTTTAAACAAACATAAATTTTATGGCCATAAGGATATTTGAAAACAACAACAAATAAGCAGACGTATTTATGTTCTAGAACTGCTAGATAAAACATATTATTGTGCAGCCACTTCTAGCACTATCAATCAACCTGGCAAAATGTATTTGAAAATAGAAGGTTATCATGTAAAATATGAAAACTATGAGGAGCCATATATTTTTTTGAAACAAAATAATCTCTTTACCCTTTTTTCTTCCACACAACAACTTAGTTACTGAACTACAAATAATGCTGATCTAAGCCATAAGCAGTTTTAATTAATACAGGTTCATGACTCTTGGTAAAGAAAATTATTCTTAATAAAAATTTGAAGAGATAAACATCAATATTGATTCACTATCTTGATTTAACAGTTTTTTTTTCTCATTAATTGCTATTCACTTTGCCATTAGGTAATCTTTCTTTATTATGTGTTCTCCTATTTATTTTCTTCTTATTTCTCAACCAATTATATCACGCACATAACACCCCTTCCCCAAAACAAGTCTCTTAAACAGTTCATTCAGCTGAGAAAAAAATGGTACCCTAGAAGTACTCTGATGTTCAGTTAAGATAGATAAGGGTTTGATTTCTGCCTTAGTCAATTACTATCTATATACTGGCAAAATCACTAAACTTTCTTTTTCTTTTAATAAATCTTTATTGGAGTATAATTGCTTCACAATACTTGTTAGTTTCTATTGTAAACAAAGTGAATCAGCCAAATGCATACATATATCCACATATCCCCTCCCTCTTGAGCCTCCTTCCCACCCTCCCTATCCCAGCTCTCTGGTTTCCTCATTTTGAAAGTGAGGATAATAACATTACTTACCTCATAGGGTTGCTCTAAGAATTATAAAATATAATGTCAGAAAGAACCTATCTCTGTGTTTGTAAATAGCAAGCATTAAATAAATAATTGCTACTGTAATTACTATATAATGTTTGTATCATTGTCGTACTTGAATACATGACTTTTCAAAGATCATTTTTTTTAACCAACTATGGCCTTAGGCTAAAACAAAGTACTGCCTTTATTCCTGGTGCTCGTGTGCAAATAGGGCACATCATTTTCTTTCACAACACGTAAATAATTGACATTAGTAGCTCTAGAAATAAATGTTTGGATACCAATAAAAGATGGCTGTTGCACATGTGAAATGTAATTTATAGTTTTACCTATTCAGATTTTTGTAGTATTTATTTCTGATTGCCTCCCAATACATTATGTTCAGAACATATTTTGCAAAGATTTATAAATCTTTTGGACTATTGAATACCTCTCCTAAATAAAGCCATGATGAATTATATAAGAATGAGTGATAAGCATAAAGTTTGAGTTGTCTTGTGAAATGAAAGGGTTTAACATTATTAGAAAAGTTGTGTGGTATTAAAAAAAAACCTGAAAAATAGTTTGTGACATTTTGTCACATTTAAGCTGTTAGCTTTCTCCATTCCTATGAAGAATTGTCATTAAGGACTTAGTATTCTCTATTATTAATGGAAGATTGATTGGCTGTGTGTGGCAAAAATAAATTGTTTATAAAAGTTATCCATTTGCAGATACATAAATGCTGAAAAATAAATTTATACACATACATACATAATATGCATGTCTATATGTAGATTAGCTGAAACCACATAAATCCAGTGAAAAGCAATACAGTCTATTTGTTTTTTAACAGTAATTTTTGAATTGCAGATGTTCATTTTCCCATAATTTATGCTAAGCAGAAAAACAAGGAACCAAGAATACATTTCTATTGTATTTTATTTCATTTTATTTTTCTCAATATTTTTTATTGTATAGTTGATTTACAATGTTGTGTTAATTTCTGCTGTATGGCAAAGTGATTCAGTTACATATATATATATATATATATATATATATATATATATATATATATATATATATATATATATTGATGTTTTATATTCTTTTCCATTATGGTTTATTATAGGATATTGAATATAGTTCCCTGTGCTATAGAGTAGGACCTTGTTGTTTATCCATTGTATATATAAGCACTTACATCTGCTAACCCCAACCTCCCACTCCATCCCTCCCCCAACCCCCACCACCTTGGCAACCACCTGTCTGTTCCCTATGTCCATGATTCTGTTTCTGTTTCATAGATAGGTTCATTTGTGTCACATTTTAGATTCCACATGTAAGTGATATCGTATGGTTTTGTCTTTCTCTTTCTGACTTACTTCAATTAGTATGATAATCTCTAGGTCCATCCATGTTGCTGCAAATGGCATTATTTCATTCTTTTTTATGGCTGAGTAGTATTTCATTGTATATATGTACCACATCTTCTTTATCCATTCATCTGTCAATGGATATTGCAGTTGTTTCCATGTCTTGGCTATTGTGAATAATGATGCTACAAACATAGGGGTGCATGTATCTTTTTGAATTATAGTTTTGTCTGGATCCATGGCCAGGAGTGGGATTGCTGGATCATATGGTAATTCTATTTTTAGTTTTCTGAGAAACTTCCATACTGTTTCCCATAGTGACTGAACCAACTTATATTCCCACCATCAGTGTAGGAGGGTTCCCTTTGCTCTACAGGCTCGCCAGAATTTGTTTTTTGTAGACATTTTAATGATGGCCATTCTTACCAGTGTGACGTGGTACCTCATTGTAGTTTTGATTTGCATTTTTCTAATACTTAGTGATGTTGAGCATCTTTTCATGTGCCTATTGGCCATCTGTATTTCTTCTTTGGAGAAATGTCTTTTTAGGTCTTCTGCCTATTTTTTCTATTGTATTTTAAACTGCTCAGGATCTGAGAATTTTAGAGAGGTAGGGATTTTTAAAATTCTGCTTTCTCTTGTAAAATTTATTAATGAAAGAGTTGTATAATTTTTAATTAAAAAGCAGAAAGGATTTTAAAGGCCCTCTGATACATCTCCCTAGCAAGAATGTGCATTTTTGCTCTCTAATAAGGTGGCTTATTTGCTTTTTTGAAAATTTTATTTATTTAACCTATATTAAGAAAAATCTATGCTTACTCTAATTTTAATCCTAAATATTTAAATGATGTTAAATTAATCTTTCAAACTGTGCAAGACCAATTGAGCAATTTGTAGAGTGATTTATTTTCTATAATGTATGTCATATATATAAAACAAAATTAAGTATTGAGATTATTTCAGTGGCCTCCAGATTTGGGGAAAAGTCTTATATCAGAAAGAACCTTTAAAATAAGGAATAAATGTTTTTATTTTAAGAAATAAATGAAATGACATGAAAATCTTGAGTTCAAAGTAGAACACAATGAAATACCATTTTGTTTTACAAATATATATACAATATAAATGATCTTGACAATGAAGTATGGATGCTTGTTCTGGTACATAGTAATTTAGGCAGAAATTTTATTTATCTTGGATCTAATATAGGAATACTTATAAATTTTTTACTTAATATTTCAAGGACACAACTAAAGATCAATTTTTTATATATCCCTGGAGTTAGGGGGGAAACTCCATAACCATTTGTTAACCCTTTCTTTCCAGATAGCAACATTCCAAGTGATATACAGTTATCTGTCAAATGATGATTAATTAACCTGTATGATACCTTTTGAGATTCAATAATTGCAGTTATTCTCTATGACTTTATCTATGTATATCACAGTAAACAATAATATTAAAACTACTTTGCAGTGAGCTCAGTGCCTTGCATAATTCAAGAAACATTGTTTGAAGTGTTTATGTATACTTTATAAAAGAATCAGGACTTCACATTTCTAGCATGAACATTCTCTATATTGATAGATGTTTTATAATAAATTTAAATATAAGTGACATCTACTTCCACAAAAACCTTAAGAGAACAAATATTTAGACTGCCACTAATTGGATTCTGATCAAGTTACATATTCCTAATAGAATCTTAAGTTTTTTTCAGAATGAGGTCAATGCATCTATTTTTATATCAGAATCTGAGTTTTTAATCTATTACTCTTTGGTAATAAATGTCAGAATAATAAAAATATACATTTTTCTACATGTCTAATGTATTCAAAGTATGACTTTCTAAAACATGGATATGTGTGAACAAGGTTTAATATTTAAATTTAATATTCTAATGTTTTAATTCTGACTTAGTAGTTTTCCTTCACTTAAAATTTAAAATAAAAATTATATCAGGGTGTAATAAATAGGTTTATATAATATATCATCAATGAACTGTAAATATTTCCCCGTTACACAGTGCACTGAGTAATCTGTTGTTGTTAACCTGAGTATACATAAGGAACATAAAATACAGAATTGAGAAACTATTGATGGTGTTTGGCAAAAGAAGAGCAGAGACTAATGTTCTAAATACAGTTGGCCCTTAAACAACACAGGTTTAAACTGCACAGGTCCATTCATATGCAGATTTTTAAAAATAAATACACAAAAATATAGGTATAGAACATCGTGTGCAAGAGTTGTATTAAAGTGGATAGCCTATACTTACATAGGTATAAGGTGAGTGATAGTTAATATAAAATTAATAATGGGTTAGTTTTTTTTACTGTTTTATAATTTTACTTTCAAAGAATTACATTACCATACAGCATGCCTCTCTCTCTCATGATTGGAGAAACTGTGTATCAGCCTTTCATCACAGGTGATTTTTTTTAAAAAGTAACAATATTTCCAATGCTGTATTATAATAAATATGACTATAATACTGTATGCTATAAAAATTCTATATAATTATTCATTCATTAGTGCATGTGCTAACTACTGTGAAGCAATCATATCAATTATACTGGGCTACCATTAAACAATCATATTGCTGCTTTGTTATCAATGCATAAATCATTATAACTGTAAATAAATATGAATTTCTTTTCAGATTATCTTTTCATTTTTGATATCTAGGGTTAGTATTATGTATACCATCTACAGTGTTTTGTATCATATAAGACAATATCGATGTAGGGACTGACAGATGATTCACCTTGTAAACAGATGATGTAAACCTATGGCATTGATAAATACAGTACAGTACTGTAAATGTATTTTCCCTTGTGATTTTCTTAATAAAAGTTTCTTTTCTCTAGCTTACTTTATTGTAAAAATACAGTATATAATACATATAACACACAGAATATGGTTAAACAACTATTTATGTTATTGGTAGGGCTTCTGGTCAATAGTAGGCTATTAGTAGTTAAGTTTTTGGGGAGTCAAAAGTTTTACGTGGATTTTTGACTATGCAGAGGGGTCAGTTCTCCAAACACCCACACTATTCAAGGGTCAACTGTAGCTCAAAAGTTAATATTTGTTTTTTCACAAAACAACAAAACCCCTTATATTATAAATATAAGCATATCATCATCACCAAATACAACAGATATCATGGAAATCTAGTTTAATAATATGAGTAAAATAAATATTAAATAAATTAACTGCTGATGGTTTTCTTTTTAGATTTATTTAGTTTTTCCTTATCATCGATTGCTCATTAATACAGATACTTTAGGTGTGTGTGTGTGTGAGAGAGAGAGAGAGAGAGAGAGATTTAAAATGAAATCAGCTATCTATACTGAAATAGTTTGGCATTAGCAGAAGCAAATTTAAATTCATATCAATCAAAATTAAATGTGAGGCAGCAGTTAAAATGTAAATAACAAGAAATAGGGAAAAAGGGTCAGTTACCCACGTCTTAAACCTGATCCCATTACTGAATGACTGTATGATTTTGCCAAAGATTTGAGACTCCTTGAATTTCCAGATCTGTCTTCTCAACCAGGGAATAAATTTAACTAAATCTTCATTGAGTCTCTGTTCAAATCTAAGGTCTCATAATTTGTACGGTTCCTTTTGTATTACCCAAAATAAAATCTTATAAATCTCAACATTTGTTATTAAATTGTTCTATTTTATGCAGGCCCCAAGTACACTGACTTACAGTTACCTCAAAAATTTAGAATACATCTGTTTAACAACCCATGATGTTTGTTTATTCATTATTTTTGCATCATTTTAAACTATATTACAAGCGATATAATTATATTACTAAATATTTACTTATCTTTGAATAACATACAATTGCACAAATAACAAAGGCATTCCCAGATGGCATTTCATGAATATTAGTGAGATGCAGTAATATATATAATTTTTTGTGTGTTTTTTATGTCAATAGTTAGAACAATTTGTAGAAAACAGATTTTCACTATTTTTGCACCAAATCACTACACCTTTGTTATTAGATACTTTGTTTAAGTATCTATCAACACTTATGTAGATCTTAATAGTAATGATTAAGGAAAAGTCATAGTATTATATTCTGCTTTGTATTTTGTCTTAAAACAATGTAACTCCACCGACTTTGTTAGCAGGCAAAAGAGCATACCATCTTTAAAACATTCAAATAGGTCTAAAGTGTTAGGAAAAACTACAAAATAATCTATCTTTCATTTTTTGTGAGATAGGAAATAAGTGTAAATTACATATATTAAATATATAAGCTCTATATTAAATATATTTACATAAAAACACATATACGAGAACCTCTGCATATATAGAAATTCTTCTTTGTGTAGCATAGAACTTTTAGTTTTTCTGGATTCATAATAATAAAGATGAGCAAAATATTGTGCAAAGGCATAATAGCCTTCTATAAAATTCAGTAGGAAAAAGCTTAATGAGAAAAATAATTTACAAATTTTGACCTGGGTATAAATAGCTATTCAAAAAAATAATTTAAAAATAGCTTTTTTTCCCTATATATCAACGATGAACATGTGGAATTTGAGATTAAATATACAATATCATTTATTGTAGCACCCCCCAAAATGAAATACTTAAATATAAATCTAACAAAATATGTAAGAGATCTATATTAAAAAAATACAAAACTCTGATAAATGAAATTTTAACATTAAATAAATGGAGAGATATTCCATGTTCATACATGGGAAGTCTCAATATTGTCAAGAAGTCAGCTCTTCCCAACTTGATCTATAGATTCAATACAATACCAATCAGAATCCCAGCAAGTTATTTTATGGATATTGACAAACTGTTTCTAAAGTTTAAATGGAGAGGCAAAAGACACAGAACAGCCAACACAGCATTGGAGGAGAATAACAAAGTTGGAGGACTGACACTACCCGAACTTCAACACTTACTTTAAAGCTACAGTAATCAAGACAGTGAAAGAATAGATAAAAAGATCAAACAATAAATAGCACAGAAATAGACCCCCATAAATATAGTCAACTAATATTTGATAAAGGAGCAGAGGCAATACATTGGAGTAAAGACAGTCACGTCAACAAATGGTGCTGGAACGACTGGACATCCACATGCAAAAAATAAGTCTAGACACAGACTTACAACTTTCACAAAAATTAACTCAAATAGGTAATAGACTCAAATATGAAACATAAAACTTTAAAACTCCTAGAAGATAACATAAGAAAATACATAGATGACCTTGAATATGGTGATGCCTTTTTAGATAAAATACGAAAGACATAATTTATGAAAGAAAAATCAATTGTTAATCTGGACTTCATTAAAATTAAGAACGTCTCTTCTGTGAAAGACAATAACAAGAGAATTAGAAAACAAGCCATAGACTGGAAGAAAATATTTGCAAAAGACACATCTGATATTATCTAAAATATACAATGAACTCTTGAAACTCAACAATAAGGAAAAAAAATCCCAATTAAAAACTGGGCCAAAGACCTAAAGAGACATCTCACCAAAGAATATATACAGATGACAAATAAGCATATGAAAAGGTGCTCCCTATCATATATAAACAGGGAAATGTAAGTTAAAACAACAATGAGATATCACTACATAACTATTAGAATGGCCAAAATCCAGAATCCTGAAATACCAAATGCTGATGAGAATGTGAAGCAACAGGAACTCTCATTCATTGCTGGTGGGACTGCAAAATGATACAACCATTTTGGAAGATAGTTTAGCAGTTTCTTAAAAAATTAACAAACTTTTATCATAGCATCCAGCAATCATACCCCTTGGTATTTACTCAAAAGAGTTGAAAACTTATGTCCACACAAAAACCTGCACACAGATGTTTATAGAGGCTTTATTCACAATTGCCCAAACTTGGAAGCAACCAAGATGGCCTTTGGTAGGTGAATGAATAAGTGTGGTACACCCAGACAGTGGAATGTTATTTAGCACTAAAGAGAAATGAGCTATTAAGCTGTGAAAAGACGTGGAGGAAACTTAAACGCATATTCCTACATGAAAAAGCCAGTCAGAAATCATACTATATTAATTCAAATATATGACATTAAGGAAAAGGCAAAACTATGAAGACAATAAAAAGATCAGTGGTTTCTAGGAGTGAGAGTCAGGGGAGAGATGAATAGGCAGAGCACGGAGATTTTTTTAAGATGGTGAAAATACTCCGTATGGTATTATAATGATGAAAGTATGTCACTATACTTTTATCTAAACCCACAGAATGTACAACACCAAGAGTGAAATACTAGGTAAACTGTGCACTTCGGATGATTATGATGTGTCAGTGTAGGTTCATCTTAGTTTAAAAAAAAAAAAAGTACCATTCTGGTGAGTGATGTTTATAATGAGGGAGGCTATGCAAATTTTGGAGCAGGGAGTGTATTGGAAATATCTGTACCTTCCTCTCAATTTTGTTGTAAACCTAGAATGCTCTAAATAAATAAAATATTTTAAAAATATAGCCTTCTAAACTCCCATGAATACCAATTTTGACAGGAAATTAGTACCTTCTGGTGGCCAAGCTTCATTGTAAAGCTATGCCTGGTTCTAAGCCCTTGTAGATATTTTCCATGATTAAGTCACTACTTGCAGACTCAGACCCTTTCTAACCTATGCACAATTTTTGTTCTGAGTTAGGGTGATTTCAAGTAAATATTTCTGTAGCTTGCTATTAAGTCCACAGTACTAATGGGTGTTTTTCATTATTTAATGATCAGGTGATCCTGGGACCACATTGCTGCCTTTTGCTTCAGTTTTAGCAATCAAACCACTTTCTTAGAATTTCCTATTTTCTTTCCCTAATTGATGCATTATTGCTCTATTTATTCAAACCTGCCATTTTTAAAATTAGACATTGCCTGAAGTTCAACCAAGCTTCTCACCCCAACAAGACATATATCACTATAGTTCTCTCATGCTTAGAACCATCTGTTCTATCGACAGATCTATGACCATACCTGGTTCAAGAGTTCCATTACACTACATCTGTTTGCTGTGATTCCCTACTTTATGGAAAAAGGGAAGCTTTCCTCTAGCTTTCTATGACATCATGATCTTTTCATCTAGCTCTTCCTTAATTTTCCTATTCTCTGCCCAGCAAATTTCTGGTTCTAAACTTGTTGATGTGAAGAAAAGAAAGGAAAAGCTGTATCTATTTTCTTCGGGCTAAGAGGTTGTGTGTGTGTGTGGTCTTTTTTCCCCCACGTAAATCAGAAGTGACAATTTTTACAGCTATTGGTAAGTGAGCACAGATGAGATAAAGCAAGGCTTAACTCTTGACTCTTTATAGTCTTTCATACGTACTGGGTTGGCCAAAAAGTTCGTTCGGATTTTTCTGTAAGATGGTACAGAAATCCCGAATGAACTTTTTGGCCAATCCAATAATATGAACATATGTTCTCATTTGCCTGGGACAAATCTGGTTAAATCCAGCTATCCTTATATAATTATTAATAGTCCCTTTCTTCACTCTCAAAAGTGTGCCAACTCGAGAGAGAAATTATATGGTCACCTTAGCCAGAAGTGTAAACTTCAGTAAATAAAAAGATAATTGCTTAGACTATGACTAGAAAGAGAGTAGACTGAAGGTAAACATCATAAAATAAGAAGTGTGACTGAAAATGACTGATCATAGAGAAAATGCTTAATATGTATTTATGACCCATATACTTTCATTGAAATTAAAAAAGACAAGTTAAAGAAATAAAGTTCAATGAGGGTAGTAAAATTAAAGAGTATAGTTATTAAAAAAAATACAGACTAGGAGAAGAAGGATGAAAAAGGAGTATGATCCTCCATATTTAGAGAATAGGGGTACAATTAATCAGAAAAGTGAAGTAAAAATTTAGAGGAGATTATTAAGGGAAGAGAACAAATTGGCTTTTAGAAGCTTGCAGAAGTTATTCCAAATGTAGTGAAAAGGGCACAAAGGTGAAAACCAGTGAAGACATTAAAAAATTTGGAGAAAACTTATTAGCAAGAGAAATTTTAGTGGAAAGAAGAATACATTTAAGGTAAATATATATATATATATATATATATATATATATATATATATATATCAATAAGATTATATTAAATCTGAAATTTTACTTTTTATCATATATTAAGGCTATAATGCTTCTTTTCAATTTAAATATTTCCTTGATACAAAGTATTTAGATTTCATTTTCAATAGTGATGTTCATGTATAAATATTTTCATTTTTATAGATACTTGTAAGAAATATGACCAAAAGTAAGAAATCTATAAGAAGATATGTGATATTAGCTTAAAGACTTTCATTTATGGTCAGTTGCTCCAGAAAAGAAGTAACTCCTCTGCAAAACCCAATCTTTAATGATCAGGTCAGGGACTTCCAGAAAAAAACTTATTTAGTATAAAAACATATAGTGGTAGAGTTGTTACTTTTGAGGAAAAAAAGGAAATAAAAAATATTAATATCCTTATTAATTTTGATTTTGACTATATTAAAATTTTGATTTTGATTTTGACTATAAGTGTTTTGATTTTGACTATATTAAAATTTCACTTTAGTAGCCTTAACAGAAAATAAAATTAGAAGGGAATAAAGTAATTATAAAACAAAAAACAAGAAAGAGGAAAACTCTAACATAATTTTATTTGCCTTTATAGGAAATTTGTTTTAAAATATATATTATATATGTATATGTATATACACCCACACATATATATATCTTATAAGCCAAAATATGAAACAATTTATTCTGGGGAAATCACTAAAAATGACCTGGTGTCATTTGTCCTACAGTATCAAATTTATCACTTCATTATCTAGAAGGACCTCTTCTAAGAAAGGAACTGTAAATTATGGCTTTATTGAACTTGGGTACAGAGGTACCTCCCATGGTGTTTTACAGTAATTACTGAATCCATAAAGATACAGTATTTAGAGACAAACAGAGCTTGTAGCATTTATTTTCTGAGGAAACTTATGGAAAATCAGTCAAATTGATTAGTTTGTAATGAGGCAGAATGCTAATGCTAAATGGGTGCATGGAAAAATAATTTAATAACAAAGAATGAGTCATGACTATGTATAATCATAATGGCACATGGAAAGTTTACAATTAAAATGATTATAAAGAGTAGGCGAATGCTGGAATCAATGAAGGAATGTGCTTCATAACGGCAATGTTCTATAATGGATGCTTTTTACCTGGTATGCCAGCACACCTTTGAAAAGTACTGCCCATCATTCCCTATACTTAATGCTGAAGCATAACTGGTATTACCAGAGTAACAATCCTCAAAGAAAATTTATATAAGTGGCCACAGGAATAGGAATGAAATCTATTAAAAAAGGACTAAAACTCAATGCATAAAATAAATATTAACATTATTTTAAGTAGAAAGCATCTGACTAATGTTTTCTCATGAATTTATGAGTCATTGGCTCAATGCCTTATGAAAAGAACCAATTAATTAATTCAGAGCCTGTCAAGAAGGGAGTCACTTTTTCCTGCTCTTTGGCCATGAACTCTATATCTGCTTTACAAGAGATTCCACAATATTTATAATAAGTCATGTATTTTTAATCAATTTTATGCATTTATAATAATTTCTGAAAGGTTCCTAGATACTTTATAGATAAGACAAAATAAAGTTTGAGAATAACTGAAACTATACACTGAAATTAAGAATTATAGATATGATATTATAGATATAGTTGTATACAGTGACCTATAAAATAAATGCATGATTTATCATGGCAATCTCACTTCTTTCTCAGTAAGGAATGATAGATACTCTTACTGCAGGAAATCTTTGGTGACACTGGATTATTTTATTTTTATTTTTTTTAAGTTATACATTAATATTTATTTATTTGGCTGCGCCGGGTCTTAGTTGCAGCACATGGGATCTTTGTTGCCGTGTGCAGGTTCTTCACTGCAGCATGCGGGATCTTTTAGTTGTGGCATGCGGGATCTTTAGTTGTGGCCTGTGAACTCTTAGTTGAGGCATGTGGGATCTAGTTCCCTGACCAGGGATCAAACCTGAGCCCCCTGCATTGGGAGCATGGAGTCTTAGCCATTGGACCACCAGGGAAGTCCCTGGATTATTTTCAATGAGTAACCCAATGCTTCTTTCATGCAAACTGGGTTGTCACTTTCTTGTTTTAGAGAAGTTATTAGTAAACATGAAGGGCCTTAGTTTGCTAACTGTCAGAATTGTTTCATAATCTCTAGTTCTCTCTTTTTTTTTAATGCAAGTGCTCTGTATATGTGGCTTCTTCTGCATGATGACTACATATTTGTTTATTTAGTTTCTAAAAACATTCTGTTTGTGGGTCTAAAGGCAGGTCTGGGTAGCATTGAGAGATGAGAAAAGAAAGATCAGCCTCATGATGACCTCTTGTTTCCTTTCATCTCCTTTAACCCTGTCCAGTCCCATTCATGGCATACACCATCACTTATGCAGGAGAAAGGAAGTGTTAATTTTAAATTCAAATTTATTGTTAAATTCTGGCATACCTTAGGGCCCCTGTTTACCTTGGTGAAAACAAGTCTAGGTGGGTGTAAGATAAGAGGCATTATATGCTCTCTAAGACATTTATTCTTTTGAGATGTTGAAAGAGAGAAGTAAAAATAAGTAGGTTTTCCATCTGAAAACCTCCTTTCCAATTTATAATCTTAAATTACAACAGCGACTACATCAGTGAATCCTGACTTATCCTGTTGCCTTTCTATTTCCTCAAGCAAAGAATAATACTCAGACCTTATCCTGTTATCAGTTTAAGCCCCATAATAAGTGTGAGTTATATAATATTGAAAGATTAAAAAAGACATGGTTCAAACTATAACATACACAGGTCAAATGTATGTATTTATGAATCATCACAAAATTTTCAAAAGAGGGAAGAAAGCTGAATGACAATGCTTACCACTGAGGAGAAAAATATTGCTGCATCAGTTAGAAAGTATGCTGACTGCTGAAGAAATATTTTCTAGAACATGTCATATGTCTCAAATAACAGTTTATTTTTCCCCAAAAACCAAAATTTCTGTGTTTATAAACAGAATGAATTGGTGTCTATGTTTTACATATAATAATAGGGAAGTCTGCACAAAATATGGTATGTATTTTTGTTTGGTATGGTTTTACTTTTACTAAGTGAACTTCCTTTAACTAAATTTGTATGTCTTTATCTCATCAAGATCAGAAATCTCTATGAATGTGATAGAATTATAGCTTTTTGCTTATGTATATATTATAAATTGTCTTCTAAACTTTGGATCAAAGTGGTTAATAAAAAACTAAAAGAAATTAAAAGGTTGAAATAAAAACCATAAAAATATTAAAGATAATGATAATTCATTGATAAGAAAGAGGTAAAAGCATAAAATATAATTATTGAAATGAATCTACAGAATTAGTTTTTCAAATTTCAGGCTTTTTTTTACATGATCATTGTCAAAATACTAGAAAATGTTAACAACCAATAGTAAAAGGTAAATTAAATGGTAACTCATTTTCACTGAGTTAGTCACATTATAGATGTCCTTCATATCAACTGCAAGTCTGACTTTGTCCTGTTTAATTATGTGCTATTTACTTATATTTTTATAGGTCTCTCTGCCTAAAGGGCTTGATAAAGCAGAGACCTTACCTCTCCTATAATTTGCTCTACTCCCAACACCCAGAAAAGTATTAGTCATGGAAAAGGCACTCAGTACTTAAGTACTGAATAAATGTATAATATTTAATCCTTGTCTCCAACTTAGTATATCCAAAAAAGAATTTGTAATTTTCCCTTCAGTCTGCTCCCAAATCACTCTTACTATTCCTGAAGACAAAATCTAGGTTTGATTCTTACATATTTCTTTCCCACTCACAGCTAATCTTTCTGCCTATTTTGTGGATTGCATCTTTAAACTCTATCTAGAATCTAACCATTTCTTACTATCTTTACAGCTACCACGCTGTCTCTTGCCTGGACTGTAGTAATTTCTAAAATGGCTTTCATCCCCCACTGTTACTCCCTCCACAATCCATTGTTCAAACAACAGCTATACAAATGTGTACAAACCCTCCAGGGCTGACCATCTCATTTAGAATATAAACCCCAGCCGGTTCTGGCTCCTTCTTCCCCACTTATCTTACCCATCCCTCCTCCCCACAAACAAACTGGGTTCAGCCATTATTGCCACATGCTGTCTCCACAAACACACGAAATGTAACTTTATCAAGTCCTCGATGTTTCCATTCTGCCTGGGATGCTCTGTCCTCAGACATCCCCATAACTAGAAATCTCACTTGACTCAGGCCTCTGCAGTAATGCCACCTTATCAGAGAGGCCTTCTCAACTACCTCACCTAAAAGAACAACTCTCCCCAGGCTGCTTCAGCGTGCTGTTTCCTCACCCTGTTTTATTGTTCTTCTGACAGTTATGGCCAACAGACATTTACATATTTATTTGATTATCCTTTTATTTTTGATCCCTACCTTCTGCCTGAGGCTTTATTCATTGCAAAACCTATAGATCATAGAACAGCACCTCTTACATAATAAGCATTCAAATAAATATTTGTTGAATGAAGAAATAAATGGCTGAATGAATTATGAGAAGGGCTTCTCAAAGAGACTGTCTATTATTTCTGAGAACCCTCCAGCTGTTGTCGCAAGGAAAAAAAATTCTATATATTCTGCTTGGCTAACTACTATTACTGAACATTAGATTGCTTTTCTATTGGACAGAATTTATTCTACTTCTGGGTACAGTTGGCTGCTACTACCACACTAATGTCAGAGAAGGGATGCCCCATTCCTACTTCATTCACTCTTACCTCTTCTTTTAAGCCTGACAACAAAAATAGAGACGAGACTATGACATTTAACATTAGTTTACGGGAGATTGGATGATAATGAGCAAGATACCTGATACAGAGAATACTACTAACTTAGACTGTATCAGAATGAGAATTAATCAAATATTGTTTTTATTACTAGTTATACACTTTTTAATATTATTGCTGAGGTTACTTATAATATTTACTATTTATCAGAGTCTATAAATAAATATTTTTACCACTTCCTGATCAATCCTAGGATCTTACAATAGTTTAGGTCCACTTACCACCCTATTGGCTTTTATGCCTTGTGTGTGTATGAGTGTGAGAAGTTGAGTTGATCCTTGAACAATATGGGTTTGAACTGCATGGGATAAATAGTTATCCATGGATTTTTTTCCCAGTATAAATACTACAGTACTGCAAGATCTGTGGTTGGTGCAACCTTGGTTGTGGAACCATGGTTGTGAAGAAGCTGCATATGTGGAAGGCCAGCTATAAATTATATGCAGATTTTCAACCGCAAGAAGAGTCCCTAACCCCTGTGTTGTTCAAGGGTTCATTGTATTTTAATTCTACATATGTTTGATAGCCCCAAGAAGTTATTTTTAATGCTTTAAATAGACATATTCATTTACATTTACCCTAATACCCTTTTAGTTATTATTTTCTTTCTTGCAACCAAGGTTATTTTCCTTTATTCTGAAAAACTTCATTTAATATTTTTTTTTAACAATTCTCCACTTCTTTTTTTGTTTGTTTGTTTGTTTATTTATTTATGGCTGTGTTGGGTCTTCGTTTCTGTGCGAGGGCTTTCTCTAGTTGCGGCAAGTGGGGGCCACTCTTCATCGCGGTGTGTGGGCCTCTCATTATCGAGGCGTCTCCCGTTGCGGAGCACAGGCTCCAGACGCGCAGGCTCAGTAGTTGTGGCTCACGGGTCTAGTTGCTCCACGGCACGTGGGATCTTCCCAGACCAGGGCTCGAACCCGTGTCCCCTGCATTGGCAGGCAGACTCTCAACCACTGCGCCACCAGGGAAGCCCTAATATTGTTTTTACAACTGGTTTATTGGTAGTATATTTTCTCTTTCTTTTTCTGAAAACCTCTTTATTCTGCTGCTTTTTGGTAAAAAGCATTTTCCCTGGGGCTAAGATTATAAGTGGGTTATTCATTTTCTTTCAGCAATTCAAGATTGCCTTTTGGTTTCCCTAATTTTTATTAAAAAGTCAGCTTTTGTTCTTATTTTCCTCTTTTGAAAGTAATTTACCTTTTAACTCTGGCTATTTTTATTTATTTTATTTCTTTATTTTGGGGACATTTGTTTTTATTTTTCTGGTGAATGCTTAGGTACAGAATGACTGAGTGATATGATCAAGTGTATGTTTACTTTTATAAGAAATTGCTAAACAGTTCTCCAAAGTGAAGTAGTTTTTTACATTTCCTCCAACAGTGTATGCAAATTCCAGTTACTCTTTACCAACACTTGGTATTGTCAGTCTTTTTAAACTTTAGCTATTGTATTGGGTATATAGTTGTATCTTCTTGTGGCTTTAAATTGCATTTCCTTGATGATTAGTGATGTTGAACATGTTCTCATGCACTTACTTGCCATTCATTTGTTTTCTTTAGTGAAGCGTCTGTTAAAATTTTGGCCATATTTTATTTGGGTTGTTTGTCTTATTGCTGAATTTTAAGACTTATTTATATATTCTGAAAAACAGTCACTTGTCAAATACATATCTTACTTCTGTTTTCTCCCAATCTGTGGCTTGCCTTTTCATTTCTTTTTTAAACATCTTAATTGGAGTATAATTGCTTTACAGTGGTGTGTTAGTTTCTGCTGTATAACAACGTGAATCATATATACATACACATATATCCCCATATCTCCTCCCTCTTGCGTCTCCCTGGCACCCTCCCTATCCCACCCCTCTAGGTAGTCACAAAGCACCGAGATGATCTCCCTGTGCTATGCGGCTGCTTCCCACTAGCTATCTGTTTTATAGTTGGTAGTGTATATATGTCCATGCCACTCTCTCACTTCATCCGAGTCCCAGCTTACCCTTCCCCCTCCCCGTGTCCTCAAGTCCATTATCTACATCTGCATCTTTATTCCTGTCCTGACCCTAGGTTCTTCAGACCCCTTTTTTTTTTTTTTTAAGATTCCATATATATGTGTTAGCATACGGTATTGGTTTTTCTCTTTCTGACTTACTTCACTCTGTATGACAGACTCTAACTCCATCCACCTCACTACAAATACCTCCATTTCATTTCTTTTTATGGCTGAGTAATATTCCATTGTATATATGTGCCACATCTTCTTTATCCATTCATCTGTCGATGGACACCTAGGTTGCTTCCATGTCCTGGCTATTGTAAATAGAGCTGCAGTGAACATTGTGGTACATGACTCTTTTTGAATTATGGTTTTCTCAGGGTATATGCCCAGTAGTGGGATTGCTGGGTCGTATGGTAGTTCTATTTTTAGGTTTTTAAGGAACCTCCATACTGTTCTCCATAGTGGCTGTATCAATTTACATTCCCACCAAAAGTGCAAAAGGGTTCGCTTTTCTCCACACCCTCTCCAGCATTTATTGTTTGTAGATTTTTTGATGATGGTCATTCTGACTGGTGTAAGGTGATACCTCATTATGGTTTTGATTTGCATTTCTCTAATGATTAGTGACACTGAGCATCCTTTCATGTGTTTGTTGGCAATCTGTATATCTTTGGAGAAATGTCTATTTAGGTCTTCTGCCCATTTTTAGATTGGGTTGTTTGTTTTTTTGATATGGAGCTGCATGAGCTGCTTATAAATTTTGGAGATGAATCCTTTGTCAGTTGCTTCATTTGCAAATATTTTCTCCCATTTTTAGGGTTGTCTTTTGTCTTGTTTATGTTTTCCTTTGCTGTGCAAAAGTTTTTAAGTTTCATTAAGTCCCATTTGTTTATTTTTGTTTTTATTTCCATTTCTCTAGGAGGTGGGTCAAAAAGGATCTTGCTGTGATTTATGTCATAGAGTGTTCTGCCTATGTTTTCCTCTAAGAGGTTGATAGTGTCTGGCCTTACATTTAGGTCTTTAATCCATTTTGAGATTATTTTTGTGTACGGTGTTAGGGAGTGTTCTAATTTCATTCTTTTACATGTAGCTGTCCTGTTTTCCCAGAACCACTTTTTGAAGAGGCTGTCTTTTCTCCATTGTATATTCTTGCCTCCTTTTTCAAAAATAAGGTGACCATACGTGCATGGGTTTATCTCTGGGCTTTCTGTTCTGTTCCATTGATCTATATTTCTGTTTAGGTGCCAGTACCATACTGTCTTGATTACTGTAGCTTTGTAGTATAGTCTGAAGTCAGGGAGCCTGATTCCTCCAGCTGTTTTTCTTTCTCAAGATTGCTTTGGCTATTCGGGGTCTTTTGTGTTTCCATACAAATTGTAAAATTTTTTGTTCTAGTTCTGTGAAAAATGCCATTGATTAACTCTGGCTATTTTTAATATTTTCTTTTTGTCTTTATTTTTTAGCAGTTTCACTGTGTGATACTTCAAATGCTTATTTCTTTGAATTTACACTGCTTGAAATTTGTAATGTTTCTTAACTATTTTGAAAAATCTAATCTACTATTTCAACAAAATTGCTGCATCCTTCTTTCATTTTCAGTCTGTGGGTCTAAATTTACATGTGTGTTAGAGCATTTCACCTTATTTTATATGTCACTTGTGCCCATTTTATGTTTTCCGTCTTTTTATATCTTCTTTCTGTACTTCAAGCTGATAATTTTTTCAGTCCTCTTCCAGTTCCCTAATTCTCTCTTTTCCTGTGTCTATTCTGTTTATATTGTATTTTATTGTTATCTCATACTTTTCAGTTGGAGAAAATCCATTTGATTCACTTCTATATATTCCAGTTATATAATTAAATTTTCCATCTTTCTGTTTTCTTGAACATATCATCCATGGTAATTTTCAACCATTGGAGTTTGATAACTCCAGTATGTGGATCTCCTATGATTTTATTTCTTTTTTCTACTTATTCCTTGTATTTTGGTCATTTAATCCTGTTTTCCATGAGTGGTGAAATATGTTTTTGAATTTCAAACATTCTGTATGAGAAACTAAGACTCTAAATGATGGTATATCCCTCCAAAAAGAATTTAATTTTCTCATAAAGCTAGAATACTGGCAGGTCATCTTAGTGCAATCAAGGCTGGGTTTCAGACTTTGTGAGGGATATTCTTTCTCTGGTTTGCACTTACTCCTGAGGCATATCCCTGAAGGGGTCTCAACTGAAAGACTGCGCTGCTTCGTAGGACTCTCTACTTATTCATGCTCTGAACTTCAATCTCTAGCTCTTATGCATTTGTAAACTATAGGACTTTCTGCTCAGACCTTTAGCACATTGCCAGCTCCATTCTTAGTTTTTCTCAGGTCACAGAATGCTTGAGAAGGGAAGTCACCTTGACAAATGATTGCAGGTAGAATACTGGGTTGAGCCCCTGCAATCTCTTTCTGTAGAGTATGTTGGTTATTCCAGACACATCTGTGTGCTCTAAACTCTGTCTCTTCAGCCCAGCAAACCCTAAGCACTCTTTTTGATTGGCCTCAGTCCCCAGCATAGTGTATTGGAATACATCCTGAGGGGATATAAGAGGTAAATGTTCACCTTAATATGCTTCCCTTCTATCCAGGATTTTAGCCTATCCATTTCTGGTTATATTGTTTTACCCAGACACTTTCAAACCACATTTTTTTTTTTTTTTTTTGGTTGGTTGGTTAGTTTTGTATATTGTTGAGACTTTATTGTTGTTCACTCCAGGACGGTTGGTCTGATACAAGCTAGTATTTTATTGCCAGAGACAATTTGGCTTTAAATAGCACTTTATATAGGTCATCAAGTCTCCAGTCCACATTTTTCTAGAGAAATAACTAGTTGTGGCATTATATAGCTCTGCTAAAACAGACCTTTGGACATTTAGTCTAAACATTTCCCTTCTTTTAAACTTTGACTCATCTTTTTTCCCATTTAACACATCTTGATAAATTTTAATTTTTGTGTTGTTAAAGAATCTAGTACAGTGGTTTTGTCAGATATATAAGGTAGATGGATTTTATGGGAAATAAATACTATATACAATTTAAAATTAATAGTTTTCTTATCTTACATTTATCAAGGCTATACAGTTCTGAGGGCCTACTCTTATCAGGAAGGAGCTCCCTGCTACATATATATTTATCCATTTATATTTATAATCTATATTTTCCTCTTTTCATCAACACAATTTCTTCATAGAATTTAATGGAGGAGCTCCCAAACTTATAAAGTCACTGTCACTCTATTTTTTTCCTAACTTAAGGCCATCTCTTATTTTGGGACTAAGGTCAGGCTTGGGAATGTAATACTAATCTTTAGTATGACTTTCTCTCCGCTTGACTACAAAGCTGCTGGGGAGGAAAAAAGAAAAGCAACAAAGCAGGTCAATGGCCCTAGATATGAAAGGAAAATCCTCTTTGCAGGCTCCCTAGAAAATCAGACACCATGTCAGGATTAACTTGATACCTGATAAAGGAGAAAGTTATTGAAGCAAGCTTTCTACGTGATATGTTTTTCTCATCTTCTGATTTTACTTTTTCCCCTAAAATAAAAGAATAGATTTTCAGCTAAACAACGTTTCTTGACTTACTGAGAAAAATATCAAAGTAAATAAATATCAGTTAAGAATGATGAAGGAAGTACTGATAATGATTGATATTGGCTTTAGAATTATATTGCTTAAAATTAAATCCTCAATTTACAACCTACTAACTTTAGTAAATTTATTCAATCTTTCCTTCTAAACCTCAAAAAACTTCTTTCTAAAGTAGGCATAGAATAACATCCATGCATAATGTTTTATAGTGTTTAAATAAGTGAAGTCCCGAGCAAAATACCTGGCACATAATAAGCTCTCAATAAATGTTCGATATCATGTTCATTATCTCCTCAGTGTCCGGTACTAGTATTACTAGTGATATAAGTGGTATAATATAAATTTCCAGTTTTCAAAAAATTAAATATGTTTCAAACTCCTTTTATATTCTATTTCCCAATTAAGAGTGTTATGTTAGATTTAATTTACATCTTCCTGTAATCTATTTTTTTTTTTGAAAATCAAGTTAATAGAAGTAACTTTTGATTTTGATTAAGGAAGCAGTCTATTAAAACTTTGTTTTCTCTTTGTTGATGCATTGATCATAATTATCTTGTCAGATGTCACTAAAGGGTGTGACAAGGTGGTAATATAGCTTTGCAAGTTTAAAATAAATACAGTTTTTTATTATTAAGCCTGTGAAATCTGGAAATTTTAGTCAAGTAAGAAAAACACTTTAAAGGATAGTTGAAATAAATAAAATCTAGTGTCAAAGCACCTTGCTTTCAAAGTCATAGTGTTATTTAGGTAGGTATTAATAATGCCTTCCCACACCCAGTACAAGGCACAGCATACATAAAATCTAAATTAAACCAGTAATTGTAAAATCTAAATTGTAAAATCTAAATTAAACCAGTTGTAAAATTGTAAAATCTAAATTAATTGTAAAATCTAAATTAAACCAGTTTTCAGGCAATTGAAGCTTGGACATGGATGACAATAAAAGAGATATAAATGAGAGATTCCTGAATGATGTATACATTTAAATATGTATACATTTGAATTGGTTAAAAACTAGGTGTCAATCACAGTGTGCAAAGTTAGAATTAACTGGAGCAAGAAAGACATATAGCCATGCAGGTAAGAAAGTTCAGGAGGTAGCAAGAGCAGCACCCATTTAAAAAATCAGATAATTCTTTGTCCTTTTTGTGGATATGGAAAGTCCCAGGTCCACAGTTATTGAATTTATATGAGAAAATAGATGTTTGAAGATTAATGACAATTTTGATTGAGGCAAAAACAGAGAGACTAATATTACCTCACATATTGAAGCTTGCCTATTAAGTATTTACAATTGCGTTTCAAATAGATCTGGAATCTTATCAATTATTATTCATACGTGTATAATTCTGAGGTTTCTGATTATTGCTCTCATGTTAATTTCTTGTGGTATAGAGATATTGGTAAATGATATCACACACTAAAATTTGGTTCAAAATATGAAGTAAAGAAAAACAACATATTTGCAGAAAGTATAAATATTTGTCCTAATAAATTATAGTAGAAAAATGATCCAAATGGGTTATTTTTTAACAGCTTTGACTCAAAACTAAACTTCAGTGGAAAATAACTCCACATAGTATATACTTTATATGTTTCTCTTATGTAGCTAATATTTTCTACATTTCTTCCCCAAACTTTTCTTTTTTTTTTTTTTACTAAACTGTGGCTATCAAAGTGCTTTTATCAGATAACTCTACATATAATTAAAAAGTTGTGGTATGAAAAATAATATTTCAAAATGAATAATTGTACCTGATGTCATAAGCACTTCTTCTAATACCTATGTGATCATAGAATCACTAGAGTGCTTTTATGAGATGCAGATGCCTGGGTCACACTCAAATTATCCAGAATTTAATTTGTCTTGGAATAAGCATCAATTATTTCTTTTAAAGTTTCTAGTTGATTCTGTTATGTCCCCTGGTTTGACACCTACTGATTTGGTTAATAGAACTCAAATAAATATAACAGTAAAAGAATAGAAAGTAAATTTAACATTGTGTTAAGCCAGAAAAGATTAAAATAAGTAAATTATTATTACAGAGTCAGAGACAAATAGAGTTAAGGAACCCTTAACTGGCAGGAAAAGGTCTATTAAGTCCAGCAGGGAGAACTACTCCAGGTTTAAGATCTTAGAAAATGCCTCTCTTTTTATTTAGTTTTTCTTTTGATACATGACTTAGTAATGCCTTTGTGTATATGAATTATCTTTTTTTTCTGATGGCAAGAATAAGAATTATGGATTTAGGTTACAAGGAAGAGTTCAGTTGACTATGAGACAGAAACAATATACAATATGTATATTTGAGAACTTCAAAATTGTAATCAATAAGTTTATATAGAGGAGATAGAGTATCAAGTGGAATCATTTTTTATGGTTCTTCACAACTAATTAGTCAATATAAAGAAAATTTAATAAAATGTAAAAAAATGTAACTTTCTTCGGGTGATTAAAAACAGGTTGATACTAAATAAGCAAAATTAATTAAACTTTTGAATCTATTATGTTACACATCCCTTTTCACTCTTAAATGTATTTTAATCATGTTTACATAAGTAACTATCTTAATTAATAGAAATTGAATAGAAAATCAGCTGTACAATATAATAAAAAGACATTTTCTCTAAACTGTTAGAATGATATAAAGCTTTAGTATAAAACATTATTTGTTGCTTGATTTCCCATACATTATGTTCTTGTGAATGAAACGAAATTAAGTGACTGAAATAAATAGTATCAAAAGATTACAAACTTAAACTAAAAATTTAGAAAGTTACTTCTTATATTTATAATGTCTTTTGAATGAATTAGAGAACTTTGAAACATCGAATTAATTTTCATATTTATCCTTATAGCTTTATCCTCAATTCATTAAGACAATGATGGGAGGAGAAAGGAAGTCCTCTAGCAAATGTGAATTTTAAAAGAATCCAGTGTTTTGAAGCCTACTGCTTGTGTTATTGAATCATTTTATAGAATGTAAAAGACAAACAAGAGAACGATTTGAGATCAGTGACTTCCACAAGTAACAGATGTGTTTTGAAAATAATACATGTTTTTAAAAAGTACCTTATTAAAACAGAGAAAGACACATAGATAAATGCTGTAAAACTAGATACACTGTGCATAATAGATATATAATTGCATGGGGTTTCAAAAATGTCATCTCCAAAATCCTGTGATATAATTTTTATTTTTCTCCTAATTTTAAATATTAGGAGAAGTTAAGTAGTGTGCCCAAATTTATATACTTAATAAGTAGTGAAGCTGATGAATCTAAGTCTGACTCCTCTTTTAGAGGTATTTACATATTTATTTTTAATAGACTTCATCTTTTAGAGCAGTTTTAAGTTCACAGTAAAATTGAGTAGAAAAACCAGAGAGTTTCCATATGACCCACTGCTCCCATATGTGCATAGACACCCCATTACCACTAGAGTGATACATCTGTTACAATCGATGAACCTGCATTAACACATCATCACCACTCAAAGTCTATACTTTACAATGGAATTCACTCTTGGTGTTGTACATTCCACAGGTTTACACAAACGTATGTGATATGTATCCACCATTATAGTATCATAGTGAGTATTTTCAGGGCCTAAACATCCTCTGTGCTCTGCCTATTTATCCCTCTCTACCCTCGCTCCCCAACTCATGGCAACCACTGATCTTTTACTGTTTCTACAGTTTTGCTTTTTCCAGAATGTCATATAGTTGGAATCATACAATATGTAGCCTTTTCAGATTGGCATTTTCACTTAGTAATGTGCATTTAAGTTTCCTCCACTACTTTTCATGGCTTGATAGTTAATTTCTTTTTAGTGCTGAATAGTGTTCCATTGTCTGTATGTACCACAATTCATTTATTCATTCACTCACTGAATGACATCCCAGCTGTTTCCAAGTTTTGGCAACTATGAATACAACTACTATACACACGTGTGCAGGTTTTTGTGTGGATGTAAGTTTTCAGCTGCTTTGGGTAAATACCAAGGAGTGTGACCACTGAATGGTATTGTAATAGTATGTTTAGTTTTGTAAGAAACTGCCAAAATGTCTTCCAAAGTAGCTGTATCATTTTGCAGTCCCACCAAAATAAATGAGAGTCCCCGTTGCCCCACACCCTAACCAGCATGTGGTATTGTCAGTGTTGTGGATTTTGGCCATTCAGGTGTGTAGTGGTATCTCATTGTTTTAATTTGATGACATATGATGTGGAGCATATTATCAAATGATTATTTGCCATCTGTATATATTCTTAGGTGAGGCGTCTGTTAAGGTCTTTGGCTCATTTCTTTAGGTTTTTTGTCTCCTTATTGTTGAATTTTAAGAGTTTTTCATATATTTTGAATAATAGTCTTTCATCAGATGTCTTTTGCAGATACAGTTGACCCTTGAACAATGCAGGGATTGGAATGCCAACCCTCCATGCAGTTGAATAACTATGTATAACTTTACAGGTGGCCTTTTGTATCCACAGCTCTGCATCCACAGATTTAAACAACCATGGATCATGTATTACTGTAGCATGTATCTAAGTGAAAAAAAAATCCAAGTATAAGTGGACCCATGTAGTTCAAACCCGTGTTGTTCAAGGGTTCACTGTATTTTCTCCCATGACTTACTTATAGGTAACTCTAGAATCTATTTCTCCTTGCTTCAAATGCTTTGAAAAAACAAGCAAACAACTCTGAAATAACATAATGTCACCTGTTGATTTTGATTACCTTGCAATTTCCACTTACTGGGCCTCTGTGTTAGTTTCCCATTGCTGCTGTAACAAATTACTACAAACTTGGTGGCATAAAACGATACAAATTTATTCCTTTACATTTCTGGAGGTTGGAAGTCCAGAATGAGTCTCATAGGGCTTAAGTCAAGGTGTCAATTTCTGGATGTGCTGGGAGATAATCTATTTACATAACTTTTTGGGCTTCTGAATGCTACCTGCATTCCATAGCTCGTGGCTCCCTGTTATCAATACTTCAATCTCCTGCTTCTGTAGTCACATCCCTTACTACTCATTCTGATCTCCTGCCTCTCTCTTATAAGGAAACTTGTGATTACATTGAGTCCACCTGGATACATCAGGATACCCTCCCCATCTCAAGATCTGTACCTTAACTATATTTGCAAAATCCCTTTTGCCATATGAAATAACTTTCACAGGATTGGGATGTGAACATCTTTTGAGGGGGTTCATTTTATTTGTTTATTCATTCATTTTTTATTAATTTTTTTTGGAGTATAGTTGCTTTACAATGTTGTATTCGTTTCTGCTGTGCAGCAAAGTGAATCAGTTACACTAGCGGTCCCCAATCTTTTGGCACCAGGGACTGGTTTCGTGGAAGACAATTTTTCCATGGACGGGAGCGTGGGGGATTGTTCAGGCGGTAATGCGAGTGATGGGGAGCGATGGGGAACGGCAGATGAAGCTTCACTCGCTCGCCTGCCGCTCACCTCCTGCTGTGCGGCCTGGTTCCTAACAGTCCGTGGACCAGTAGTGGTCCGTGGCCCGCAGGTTGGGGACCCCTGAATTATACGTATACCTATATCCAATCTTTTTTAGATTTCCTCCCGACTTCGGTCACCACAGAGCATTGAGTAGAGTTCCCTGTGCTATACAGTAGTTTCTCATTAGTTTCTCATCTATTTTACACATAGTAGTGTATATATGTCAATCCCAATCTCCCAATTCATCCCACCCACCCACCCCTTCCTGAGGAGGTTCATTTTAAAAGTCTCCTCTGTGGTAACAGAAACTCAGATTACATGATTAAATCTAGAGAATTGTAATAGTGGCAAACTTGGCCCGTTTTGTCATGGGGCATGCTTTTCCTGCATGTTATACTAAGAGAGAGGTATTCATCCTTAACCAAAAGTAATGCCAGTGTCTGAAGCAAAAGTCACAGTTTTGGCCATGTAGTGTCAGAGATGTTAGACACAGAGGTGTGCCCTGACACAGGGAAAGAAGTGACAGAGAGCAACTTAAGGGATGTATGGGTTTCAGCTATGAAACCAGGCTGTGGCTGTGCTAGCATATTCTAAGAACCCAAATAGTGTAAAATGACTTGCTAAAATATTGATATATTGGACAGAAAATTTTAGACAGGAAAGGAGCACTACAAAATGAAGGTGTTTTTGATATGAACGGGGAGGGGAAAAAATGAAGATTTTTGTATTAGAATCAACCCTGGCTATAAAAGTAACCAGAGTAACTTAAAATTAGGGGAGAGTGAGCTTGCAAGGTGGAAAGGGGCACACTTAAGAGTCCTACTGAGTGAAGAACTGTGGCCAGTATTTTTTTTAATCTTGTAATAACAGATCTTAACATTTTCTTTTAACATTTTACTTCATTAGAATTTAATGTATTGTTACAAGTAGAGTATCAACAGGTTTTTTTTTTTACTCATTAAATTTTCTATGGCCGTTTAATTATAGGAAAATTAAGTGTTTTGAAGAAATAATCAACAAATTATCAATTTATTTACCTGTCAAAAAGATTAGTTTGTTTCTTAGAAATTATTAATTATGCTAACTGGACCTTCTGAATACATTCTGTTAGCTGCATATGGGCTAATTTATTACAGCAGGAATCATTTACAGTTGTCATGGAACTTATGTTAATTACTCACAACTTTGATGTTCTTTATGAAAAATAAATTGCTTTTGTCCATTCTATTGCTTTTTGACTTAACACATTATTTACAGAAGCTCATTATACAATAATTTTTCTAGTAATATAATTCAAATCCTAATGCATTTTTATTCCTCCAGCAACTTTTTAACTCGTACCTCAAAGTAAATGGGTCCACCATAAAAACACACCTTTATTTAAGCAATCTTTCACATTGCCAACTATTTCTGATCAGTAAGTCAGTCACGTTGTTTCATCTTGTGGTTAATGGCTTTATCACTCATACATTTTTATAAATACTAATGAGAATATGCCCCACATAGGTAAGTAGAATATAAGGAATATATTACACTTGGTATATGAGAAGAAAATTCATGTTTAAAATACAGAGCTTTAGTGTTTTATAAATAGCCAATGGGGTACAAGTAAGCTCAATTCTCTGCCAAGTGTCCCTGGCAGAGAATTAGTCAATGTCAACTCATTTTGAAGTTTAGACGAAATCCCTTGTAGTATATGGATTTTCATACTAGAGGGTATTTGACCTTTTATGTCTGAAAATATCCTTCAAATGTCTTGATTTCTAAGAAGTTGTCTAAAGGACTGAGCAGTACAAACTGGAAAAAATAATCCCTTAAATTAATTGCTTTTCCAGGGCATTCTGATTACTCTAGGGAAGTTTTTGGATAACTTGTTACAAGGTCCTTTAATCTAGATTGGATCTCTCTAACTTTAATGTGCATACAAACCACCTAGGGACCATGTTAAAGAGCAGAGTCCAATTTAGTAGGTCTGGAGTGGGACCCGAGAGCCTATATTCCTAACAAGTTCTCAGATGATCCCAGTGTTGCTGGCCTGAGGGCATTTCTAGCCTGTAGTCAATGTGAGCATTGCATCTCAGACCCTAATGGGCTGGCTCATGGGTGCTGATGTTACATCTCTAAAAATTCTTCTGTAATTGGTCTATGGCAAGCCCCGGGCATTGAGATTTTTTAAATTAATTCAGATGATATAATGGGTTGAGGAACAGTGCTGAAGAGCAAAGCAATGATTTAGAATGTTTTACAAAAGTTTTGAGAAGTTTTGATGACTAAAATTATAAAGTTCATCTACTTCAGGGCTCTGGAGGCCTGGAATCTATATACCTTTAATGGTTGCCATGCAAACAAGAATACCTCTAAAGCCCAAGTACAGTCTTGAAATAAAAGCACACTTTGGGCAAACAATACTTTTAATTGAGACAAATTGACCCTTAGGATCAAGTTATTAATGTTCATTTTCCCTTCTCTATCACTAGCAGACATCAGTGGGTGGCTCAGTCAGTATAAGAGTAGCAAATGAATACTTTGTGTGGTAATAACTGTACTAAATCTGAATATTTCTTAAAACCATTTACACAACTTTACCTGTGATTTAGTCATCTCCTTGGAGTACAATTTTAAACTGTTGGCTCCCTTGGTTTGGAAACCTGTATGTGGTTTATGACCCGGTTAGTTTAAATTGATTCTTTCCCTATGTACCCAGTTAGCAATTACAATTTTCAAAGCCCAAAGGGGGAAGATGTGTGTTCTTTGCAGAGAATCAAAGTCATTAAATACAAAAACACAAAGACAAAAACAAAATGAAAATAAAACCAACTTATCATTAGTCATTTCAGAAAACCTACTGTAACACTGTTGGTTACATTATTCTAAGTTTTTTTTGTTTTTATATAGCAAGTTCATCTATGTTTACAAATTCTATGCTTGACAATGTCAGTTGACAGTGAAATGCTTAATTTTGTCCTTAATACAACTTCCTTTCCCTTCTCTTATCTAAGTGATCTTTTTATTTCCTCCCTCCAGGAAACTGAGGATTTATCATGCTTCTCCTGCTCCAAGCCCTATTTTCAGGTTAATTATAAAATTCCTACATATAAAGTATTCCAGCTAGAGATTGTTATACCTTCTTGTAGTAGTAGAATCCAATACCTTTCAAACTTAAGCCAAACAAATTATTTTAATGAGTATAAACTGAGGCATCACTAGGGGCCATGGAAACCATCTGGTATAGAGTGAACTTTTAACATTATTAATCTCATACTTAATCTATACACTTAGCTGGACCCAGCTGTGGTCCATATTTAACACATTGTGTTATTTAGGGGAAAACTTGTATATTACCATTCTGACTGAGCTCTCTATTTTTCAGTCCCAGGCTTTGCCCCTTCTCCCAAAATAAAAATGTGCAACTGGGCAGCCTCTGTCTCAGGGTACCTGGAGCAGACTCTAGAAAATGAACACTAAGAGAAATGGGGTAACAAGGTATATTGGTTTGTTGTGGCTGCCGTAAAAATGTAGCACAGACTAGATGACTTAACAGAAATTGTTCCCAGTGAATTTAAGTTCTTACTTCGTCGTGAAAGAATTCAGAGACGAAGTGATAGGTAAGAAGTGGATTTATTTAGAGAGAGACATACTCCACAGACAGACTGAGGGCCAGCCTAGAAGGCGAGAGACCATGAAATATGGTGTGGTTAGTTTTTATGGGCTGGGTAATTTCACAGGCTAATGAGTGGGAGGATGATTCCAACTATTTTGGGGAAGGGGCGGGGATTTCCAGGAATTGGGCCACCACCCGCTTTTTGGCCCTTTATGGCACTGGTGGGTGTGTCATTTAGCATGCTAATGTATTACAATGAGCATATAATGAGTCTCAAGACCTACCGGAAGTCGAATCTTCTGCAGTCTTGGACCTAGTTGGTTCTAAACAGTCTTTGTCATGTCCTATGGCTATATCATTCTTTTAAAGGTTGTGACCTGCCCCCTCGCCTCCTATTTCAAAATTGTCTCACAATTCTGGAGGCTGGAGGTCCAAGATCAAACTGTTGGCAGGGATGATTTCTTCTGAAAGCCGTGAGGAAGTGTCTGTTCCATGCCTCTCCTTGTTTCTGATAGTTTGCCAGGTGTTCCTTGGTTTGTAGACGCATGTGTGTGTCTGTCCCCAAGTTTCTTCTTTTCACAAAGACAGCAGTCATTTTGGATTAGGGCCTACCCGAATGACCTCATTTTAACTTGATTACCTCTATAAAAACCCTGTTTCCAAATACGGTCACATTCTGAGGTACTAGAGGGTAGGACTTCAAGATGCAAATTTTGGAGGGAAATATTTCAAACCATAACACAAAGCAAAGTATTTGGGGTCATCTGCTCCTAAGGATTAGCTGGGTGAAAATTCAGTTATGACAGCAAAAGGAGACCGAGAATCCCTGGTTTTATTAGGAAAACTCCACATACCTGACTTCCACAAGCACCTTGGTCAAAAAGATTCATTATTAACACTCATCAAAAATGTACTATATGGTAGGTATTCTTCTAAGTGCTTTTCATCATCTGTTCCACATAGTCACATTAGGAGCTCATTGTGAAGTGGAGGAAACAGACACAGAGAAGTTAAGTAATTTGCTCAGGGTCACAGAGTAGGAGGCAGGGTCAAAGTTCAAACCCAGAGAATCTGATCCTAGAGGCTCCATTCTTGGCCACAATGGGAGACTGTGGTGAACTGACTTGCATCCACAGGGAGGAGACTCATTTTTGACTGAGCAATGAATGACTAGTTTCAAAGGTTTCCTGCTAGAGATCACGGTCCATTATTTTGATAGGAATTATTTCCTACTGTTTAACAAGGACTATATATTGAACACTAATGAAATCCTCTTTTCAGTTCAATGTATATGCCATAGATTTTGTTTGATTTATTTTGGACCCTTAATTATGTCAATTAATTCAATTGAAAGAAAAATGTGAATAACCTGAAGAGCCCGACAAAAACCACTAAGTAAAAAAAGTCATAAAAAAAGGATCCTGTTGTTTTGAATTCAAAAATGCATTAAAGTTGAGAGGGTGAAAACAAAGATATTTAGTCTCTTTAGAGAATATAGGTAATTGTGAAATTAGTGAAAGGGGAATGTAAGCCTTTTCCTTTGCAGTGAGGGCAGCAAACTCAAGGCAAGAGCAAAATACCCAGAAGGATATTTGCTGGTTATGAGAATTATTCTCCTTGCTACACTGGCACTATTTTCCTCCCTAATGTCTATAATTCCTATGGAATCAGTCATGTAGAGATCAGTTAAGGGGGCCACAGCACGCATGGTAAAGAGAGATTTGAAGGTATTTCTTCAGAGGCAGGGAAGCTCAAGACAGAATAACAGATGAGTTTCTAATGAAAGGGAGTTGGGAATTACCTAATTAGTGCTTTTCCGCAGAGGTGGCAAATGTGACACTAGAGCCCTTTGGGAGTTGAAGATTGCAAAGAAGGGAAAACATGCAGCTTTGGGTAGCAAGCCTAGTAAGAAACATGAAAAAGAAAATAGCACAAGTAGCAAAATAATCAGGTAAATCCATAGAGTATTAATAACTATTTCTTTATCTTGTCCCAAGTGGTTCATTCTTTTCTCTGTCCCTTAAACAACATTCATTATAAACATTTATGTTAATTCCTGAGTGGTAGTGGTGGTGGTCTATTTTTCACTTACTCAGGTCGAAGAGCTTGCATTAGAACCTGGGTTCATGGCATCACAAACAATGGTAAGAAAAGGTCAGAAGCACAGTCTGGAAAAGGAAAAAAAAAAAAAAAATTAATGGATGAAGTATGGGAATCAGGGGAGGAAGACAGCTCAGTGTTAGGTAGATAAGCTGATAACAGACTACACAAAGGAAGGTTCAGGTTAGGCAGAAGGTCACAGATCATGCAAGTGCATAAGAACCATGTGTTTGAATATCCTGCAAGTAGAGCAAACGTCTTTGTCAAGTATTCAGGCAAAGAGAAACCTGAAGGTCTGTCAGCAATAAAGGAGCAAGGAAAGCAGCAGGAGAAAACAAACACTCACCATTAACAAGAAAAACCTTGATAAGTGAGGCAAAGGCCTACTCTAGCCTAGTACTTGGATTTATTTCCTGTGGATCAGGAGCTAATCTACAAGAATAGCTGGCCTAAGGCTTGTAGGTGGAGAGAATTAAAAACATTACATTAATAAAACTCTCGAGACAAAATATCTGTTTGCAAACTTTTAAAAAAATAAATGGAACACATTCTTTCTCATATATTAGGCTCTTAAACTTTATCCAAAGGTTTGATTGAGTAGTTTCAAAAGGCAACGTGTAATTAGACATTTGTTTTATAGGAAATATATTCTCAACTAAAAAATTGAAATGTAAGATAAATAAGACTCCATTCATTTCATTTTGGCTGTTTCCCCTAGTGGACCCTGGAAGCAGTATGTCACCTGTTGGGTAGCTCTTTTCAGCCTAAACCATCCCGTGGTACTCAGTTCAGGGTTCACTGGAGCTATGTTCATTTTTCTATACGCTATCTTCAGTCACCAAGATGTTGTGTCACTAAAGTGAGAAACTAATAATTGCAACCTGCTGTATAAGGAGTATAGAAACCTGAGGGCAATTTTGTAAAGCCAAAGTGTCTATGGATTCTGATTCTAATAATAGAAAATTGTAAGGCCTTCAGAGAGTGGGAATCTGGAGTTGAGATTTTTTTTCACAATCTGGTATCAACATAACTCTCCAATCTGATCATTGGTTATTCATTTAATTAATTCAACAATAACCAGTGCTCTTACAAAAACAAAACTGACATCTTGCCCTGTTGCTATTAAGGGTGAGCATACAAATCATACCTCACAGTTAGGAAGATATTGCACTTTGTTCCCTGAAATGAACAAAAACTACAACAACAAAAAATCAGTCACTCTGTCTTACTCTCACTCCAAAAGAAATGACACCTTGGCATTTCCATGGGTTGCTCACAAAACACATGTATCCCTGACTTTTCAGGGATAATATTAATAATGCTAATATCTAAAGAGAGATAATGATCTTCATGCATATAATAATCATGTGAGAAAATTCCTGTGTCCACACATGAACTGGCAAGCTATATACTGCAATATTGATGATATTGTGTTTCTTGTCCTTTAAACAACTAGTGTATTTAAAAAATTATTTGGCAAGTCAGTTTCTTATTGTAAATTTTTTTATGAATGCTTTGTTTTTTCTGATACTGAGACTTTCTTGAATATTATTCCTTCTCCTGGATTCTCTGCCAATGATCCATACTTTCTTACCTCTGTGTTGGTTTATACTGTTAACTTTTCCCGGATTTTTCTTCCTCTGCTTTTCAGTTAAGCAAACTCCTATCCTTTCTTCATGGCCCAGATTAAATCTTGCCACTTTGCCTCCTTCTAATATGTTCCAATACTATTTTGTTAAACCTACATTATCTTATGACTACTCGGTTATTAATTTTTATTAATGTTTCTTTTTTGATTTGACATTTGCATATATTATGAAATGATCACCATGATAAGTCTAGAAACTATCTGTCCCCATACAAAGTTATTACAGTATTATTGACCATAGTCTTTATGATGCATATTTTATCCCATGGCTTATTTATTTTATAACTGGAGGTTTGTACCTCTTAATCCCTTTCACTTATTCCCCCCCGACCACCACCCCAGCAACCACTAGTTTGTTCGCTGGATCTATGAATCTGTTTTCATCTTGCTTTTTTGTTTGTTTTTTAGATTTCACATATAAGTGATGTCATATGGTGTTTGTCTTTCTCTGTCTAATTTATGTCACTTAGCATAATACCTTCTAGAAACACCCATGTTTCACAAACAAGATTTCTTTTTTTATGGCTGAGTGATATCCCATTGTATGTATATACCACATCTTCTTTATCCATTCATCTGTCAGTGGGTGCTTAGTTTGCTTCCATATCTTGCTATTGTAAATAATGCTACAATGAACATTGGAGTGCATATACCTTTTCAAATCAGTGCTTTTGTTTTCTTTGATCTAATACTCAGAAGTGAAATTGCTCAACCATATGATAATTTTATTTTTAATTTTGCGGGTAACCTCCATACAACTTTTCATAGTGGCTACAACAATTTACAATTCTACCAATAGTGCAAGAGTGTTTCCTTTTCCTCATCAATACTTGTTACCTGTCTTTTTGATGATAGCTATTTTGACAGGTGTGAGGTGATACTCAATGTGTTTCTGGTTTTTTTTTAATTAGGCTCATATTATATATGGCAACATTACTTTTTTTTTAAATAAATTTATTTATTTATTTATGGCTGCATTGGGTCTTTGTTGCTGTGCACAGTGCGGGCTCTAGGCACACAGGCTTCAGTAGTTGCAGCACATGGGCTCAGTAGATGTGGTTCGCAGGCTCAGCAGTTGAGGTGCACAGGCTTAGTTGCTCCACGGCATGTGGGATCTTCCTGGACCAGAGCTCGAACCCATGTACTCTGCATTTGCAGGCAGATTCCTCACCACTGCACCACCAGGGAAGTCCCTCAATGTGGTTTTGATTTGCTTTTCCCTGATGATTAGTAATGTTGAACATCTTTTCATGAGTCTGTTGGCCATCTGTATGTCTTCTTCTTTGGAAAAATGTCTATTCAGGTCCTCCACCCATTTTTTAACTAGGTTGTTTGTTTTTTTGATGTTGAGATATGTGAGTTCTTTGTATATTTTGGATATTAACCCCTTATCAGATATATTGTTTGCAAATACATTTTTCCATTCAGTAGAATGTACTTTCATTTTGTTAATAGTGACTTTTGCTGTGCAAAAACTTTTAACTTTGATGTAGTCTCATTGGTTTATTTTTGCTTTTGTTTCCCTTGCCTGAAAAGACATACCCAAAAACATATTGCTAAGACCAATGTCAAAGAGTGTACTGCTTATGTTTTCTTCCAGCTTCATTCTTTTGCATGTAGAAAATATTTAGTTTTCCCAACACCATTTATTAAACAGACTGTCTTTTCCCCATCGAATATTCTTGCCTCCTTTGTCATAGATTAACTGACCATATAAGTGTGGGATTATTTCTGGGCTCTCTATTCTGTTCTGTTGATCTGTGTATCTGTCTTTATGCTAGAACTAGACTGTTTTGATTACTGAGCTTTGTAGGATAGTTTGAGATCAAGGAATATGACACTTCTAGATTTTTTCTTCCTTCTCAAGATGGCTTTGGCTGTTCAGGGTCTTTTGTGTGTCCATACAAATTTTTGAGTTCTTTGTTCTAGTTCTGTGAAAAATGCCATGGGTATTTTGAAAGGGATTGCATTGAATCTGTAGATTGCATTGGCCTTGTAGTATGGCCTTTTTAACTTCTTCCAGTACATAAGCATGGCATATATTTCCATTTGTTTGTGTCCTCTTCAATTTTTTTCATCAGTGTCTTGTAGTTTTCAGAGTATAAGTCTTTTACATACTTGGTTAAATTTATTTCTAGGTATTTTATTCTTTCTTATGCAATTGTGAATGGGATTATTTTCTTAGTTTCTTCTCTGATAGTTCATTGTTAGCATATACAAACACAACAGATTTCTGTATATTAATTTTGTATCCTGCAACTTTACTGAATTTATTTATTAGTTCTAATAACTTTTTGTTGGTTTAGGATTTTCTGTATATAGTATCATGTCATCTGCAAACAGTGAATATTAACTTTTTTCCTTTCCAGTTTGGATTTGTTTTATTTCTTCTTCCTATCTGATTCCTGTGGCTAGGACTTCTAATACTGTGTTGAATAAAAATGGTGAGAGTGGGCATCCTTGTCTTGTTCCTTATCTTAGAGGAAATGCTTTCACCTTTTCACACTTGAGTGTAACATTGGAGTAGGTTTGGCATATATAACTTTTATTACATTGAAGTATATTCCCTCCATGCCCATTTTTTGAGAATTTTTATCATAAATGGATGTTGAATTTTTCACAAGTTTTCCTGCATCTGTTGAGGTGATCATATGTTTTTACACTTCATTTTTTAATGTGGTATATCACCTTGATTGATTTGTGAATACTGAACCCTCTGTGCATCCCTGGGCTAACTCCCACTTGATCATGGTGGATGATCATTTTACTGTGTTGTTAAATTTTGTTTGCTAATATATTTTTTTAACATCTTTATTGGATTATAATTGCTTTACAATGGTGTGTTAGTTTCTGCTGTATAACAAAGTGAATCAGCTATACATATACATATATCCCCATATCTCCTCTCTCTTGCGTCTCCCTCCCACACTCCCTATCCCGCTCCTCTAGGTGGTCACAAAGCACCGAGCTGATCTCCCTGTGCTATTTGGCTGCTTCCCACTAGCTATCTATTTTACATTTGGTAGTGTATATATGTCCATGCCACTCTCTCACTTCGTCCCAGCTTACCCTTCCCACTCCCTATGTCCTCAAGTCCATTCTCTATGTCTGCATCTTTATTCCTGTCCTACCCCTAGGTTCTTCAGAACCATTTTTTTTTTTTAGATTCCATATATATGTGTTATGTTTGCTAATATTTTGTTGAGGATTTTTGCATCTATCTTCATCAGTGATATTGGCATGTAATTTTCCTTTATTCTTGTGTTTTTGTCTAGCTTTCATATCAGGATAATACTGATTTCATAGAATGAGTTTGAAAATGTTCCTTCCTCTTCAATTTTTTGGAATAGTTTAAGAAGGATAGTTGTTAACTCTTCTTTAAATGTTTGATAGAATTTTCTTTTGACGCCCTCTGATCCTTAACTTTTGTTTGTTGGAGGTTTTGATTACTGATTAATTTCATTACTGGTAATCAACCTGTTCATATTTTGTATTGCTTCCAATTCAATCTTGGGAGATTGTATATTTCTAGGAGTTTAATCATTTCTTCTAGGTCGTCACTTTTTTGGCATACAGTTGTTCATAGTAATTTCTTATGATCCTTTGTATTTCTGTGGTGATAGTTGTAACTTCTTTCTCATTTCTGATTTTATTTATTTAGGCCCTCTTTTTTTCTTGATGAGTCTGGCTATAGGTTTATAAATTTTATCTTTTCAAAATACCAATTCTTAGTTTCATTGATCTTTCCCATTATTTTTTAGTTTCTATTTCATTTACTTTCACTTTGACCTCCATTTCTTTCCTTTTACTAACTTTGGGTTTTGTTTTTTCTTCTTTTGCTAGTTCCTTCAGGTGTAAGGTTAGATTATTTATTTGAGATTTTTCTTGTTTGCTGAAGTAGGCTTGATAACTATAAACTTCTCTCTTAGAATTGCTTTTGCTGTAGATTTTGGATCATTGTGTTTCCATTTTCATTTGTTTCAAGGTAATTTTTAATTTGTTCTTTGATTTATTCAGTGACTCATTGGTTGTTTAGTAGCATTATTTAGACTCAGTGTGTTTGTGTTTTTTGTAGTTTTTTCCTGTAGTTGATTTTTAGTCTCACACTTTTGTGGTTGGAAAACATCTTGATATGATTTCAATATTCTTAAATTTACCAAGACTTGTTTTGTGGCCTAGAATGTGATTTATTCTGAAGAATGTTCCATGGGCGCTTGCAATCAATGTGTATTCTGCTGTTTGCAAATGGGATGCTCTGTATATACCTATTAAATCAATCTGATCTAATGTATCATATAAGGCCAGTGTTTGCTTATTGAGTTTCTGTCTGGATTATCTGTCCATTGATCTAAGTCGAGTTTTAAAGTCCCCTACTATTATTATATTATTGGCAATTTCTCTCTTTATGTATGTTAATATCTGCTTTATGTATTTAGGTGCTCCCATGTTGGGTGCATATATATTTATATTCTTGTCTTATTGATCCCTTTATTATTGTATAATGTCCTCCTTTGTCTCTTGTTACAGTCTTTGTTTTAAGGTCTATTTTGTCTGATATAAGTATTGCTACCTCAGATTTCTTTACATTTCCATTTGCATGGAATACCATTTTCCATCCCCTCACTTTCAGTCTGTGTGTGTCTTTAGATCTGAAGTGAGTCTCTTGTAGACATATGTTGATGGTCTCTTAAGTTCAAATGCATTCTAATAACCCCCCCACCAAAGTTTAATGTTTTGATGTCATATTTTTACATCTTTCTTTGGTATCCTTTAACTATTTATTGTAAATTAAATGATTTTACTACTTCTGTTTTTTAGCATTCCAAATAGCTTTATACGTGGTTGATCTACTAAATTTATTGTGTGTCTGCCTTTACCAGTGAGATTTTTCATTTTGTAATTTTCATATCCTACTTGTCTTGTCTTTTCTGCTTAGAGAAGTCCCTGTAACAGTTCTTGAAAACTCAGTTTAGTGGTGCTGAACTCTTAGCTTTTGCTTGTCTGTAATACTCTTCCTGTATCTCTTTTTCAAATCCGAATGATAACCTTGCCAGGTAGAGTATTCTTAGTTGTCATTTTAAAATTTTCATCACTTTGAATATATTGTGAAATTACTTTTAGTCTGCAAAGTTTCTGCTGAAAAGTAAGGTGACAGTCTTATGGGAGTTCCCTGTACATAACTAGTTACTTTTCTCTTCCTGCTTTTGAGTTTCTCTCTTTAACTTTAACTTTTGACATTTTAATTACAGTGTGTCTTGGTATGCATCTCTTTGGCTTCATCTTATTTGGGACTCTCTGTGCTTCTTGGACCTGAATGTCTATTTCCTTCTCCAGATTAGGGAAGTTTTCAGCTATTATTTCTTCAAATAAGTTCTCTGCCTATTTCCCTCTCTCTATTCTCCTTCTAGGACCCTATAATGTGACTGTTATCTTGATGTTGTCCATGAGGTGTCTTAAACCATCCTCATTTTTTAAAATTCTGTTTTCTTTTTTTTTTATTCAGCTTGGGTCATTTCCACTACTTTGTCTATCAAATCGCTGATCCATTCTTCTATATCATCTAAACTTCTTTTGATTTCTTCTAGTGTATTTGTTATTTCATTGATTGTATTCTTCACCACTGTTTTGTACTTCTTTAAACTTCCTAACTCTGTTGAAATTCTCATTGTGTTTATCCATTCTTCTCCCAAGTTCAATGAGCATCCTAATGATGATTACCTTGAACTCATTTTCAGGTAGATTGCTTATCTCCACTTTGCTTAGTATCTTTTCTTAGGTTTTGTCTTGTTCCTTCATTTGGAACGTACTCCTCTGTCTCTTCTTTGCCTAGCCTGACTCTCTGTTTTTATTTCTATGCGTTATGTAGATTGGTCACATTTTTTGATATTGGAGAAGTGACCTTACGTAGAAGATATCTTATGGGGCCCAGCAGCACACTCCCTTCTGGTCACCAAAGCTATATGCTCTAGGAGTGCCCCTATGTGGGCTCTGTGCCCCCTTCTGTTGTGGCAGGACTGACCACTGTGAGGCACCGGTAGGTGAGGCTGGCCTCGGTGCAGTTGGCTGCAAGGCCCTGTCTTTTTTAGTGACTCTCACCTGCTGAAGGACAGGATAGTCTTCCTGCATGGTTGACTGTGTATTCCAGGGGGGATTGGGGCTCCTGTCAGTCCACTGGTATGTGGGGCTGGGTCCCGTCATAGCTGGCTGTGAAGCCTGGGGGATGTGAGGCTGCTGCCAGCTCATTGGTGGGTGGGTAGGTCCTGGGTGCTAATAGGTTTGTGGGAGGATTCCCAAATGGCAGTTTCCAGCACTGGTATCATAATGGTAGAATGAGCTCCCCAAAATGGCTGCTGCCAGTGTCTTTGTCTCCAGGGGGATTCCCAGTTGCTTCCTTCCTCTCTGGGAGGCTCTGCAAGATCAGCAAGACTCCTTTCAAACTACTGCCACTATGCTGGGACTCGGAGTATGTGAAATTTTGCATGTATCCTATATGAGCAAGTCTCTGTTTCCTGTAGCTTGCCAGCTCTCATAAATGTAATTCTCACTGGTTTTCAAAGCCAGATGTTTTGGGGGCTTGCTTTTCTGGTGCAGGTCACCTGGCCTGGGGTGGGGAGCCCAATATGGAGCTCATACCTCTCACTCTTTGCAGAGGACCTTTGTAATATTACTCATGTTTGTAGGTTGCTGACCTGAGGATGTGGGTTCTGAGTATTCCCTGTTTCCACCCCTACTACTCATCTCGTTGTGGTTCCTTCTTTATATTGTTAGTTGTTTAAAATATTTTCTGCTAGTCTTCAGATTGTTCTCATAGATAGTTGCTCTGTAAGTTGTAATTCTGGTTTGCCCATGAGAGGAGGTGAATTCAGTGTCTTCCTATTCCACTATTTTGGCCATCATCCTTATTTAGTAATTTTTAAATCTGTATTTCCTGAGGTTGTTCCTGAAACATAGGAGGTATTAATAAATGTTAATAAATGCTAATCAGTGGCCATATGAGCGAGCCTTTGGAACACTCCATCAAATTAAACATTTTGATAATGACCTATTCTGCCCATATATTAGTCTGTTCTGTATCAAATCTATGTAATTGACAAAGATTATCTTTAATGTATAATAGTGCTAAAATAAATATTTTTATTATATTAATATTGCCTTTGCTTAGCCTAAAAATGTCAACTTTTAAAAATATTATAATATCCTAAATATTTTATCTTCTCATTAAGATGAGACAGATTCCTGCTTTTGGCTGTAAGATTCAATAATAAGAATAGTACAGTTAAATTGGATATAATCACTTTTTGCTTCATTGTACTTGGGTGTGTGAGAGAGAGATAGACCATTGTACAGAACACTAAGGACCTGGAGGATAAATTTATTTTTAATGAGAGACAAATTTGGAATGCATGCTTAATATTTATATAAAATATAAACATCCATTCATATAAAATAAAAACTAACACACATTCCATGATTTCCTTGGTGGGAAACACTGTGTTTCTATTTTTACAGATAAAGAAATAATGCTATGCAGCTCAGAATAAGAATTCAGCAGTTGGGTAATACTTTATATTGGCTCAAGAAAGTGTTAAGTGGTTAAGCATGTGCTAGTGGCAGGTTGTTTGCTTCCAAATTCCAACTTTATTTCTTACAAGTTACATGACCTTAGTCAGTGATTGAAATTTGTTGTGCTTTATTTTCACCATAATATTTTAGAAAGAACTAGGAGAAGTATTGGACACAAAGAAAGCCCTGAATTGTAGCTATTATTATTTCAATCACAGAATGTTTACAACAGAATATTCCCAGAGAAGTTCTCTGATTTACTGGTTATGGCATTATTTGTACATTCTCCACATTTTGAATCAAAGTCAACTCACAAATCTTTAGAACTGGTACAATTTTGGAAAAGATTAGTACAATGATTTCCCAAAGCTCCCCTTTAGCCACTGATTATTGTAATACTCATAACTAACATCCCAGTTTTGCTTTATATAGATACTTTTGTTATAGTTTTAATTAAGAATTTTCTATAACATTAATAGGAAATTGAATTCTTTAGTGTCTGGATTTCACTGAGCAACTACTTAGTCCAGGCAACATTACAGATTGCATGTGTAATTCTGTGCAGAAAAGTTTAGATTCAGTCTCCATATCAATTGATGATATGTGCTTAATTTTAATCTTGCTTTAGAATACTGATCTAAAATCAGTTCACAAGAAGCTAATAAGTATGACCATTTACAATTTTCAAATAAAACATATTGAAACACATTAACTTCACTTATATCTATCACAAAATAGCACACAGTCATCTAGAAAGTCATCAGTGTCAATGCTTCATGTTATCCAATTTATCTTATTTTTTTTTCTTTATAAGGAGTTGGAAAAAAAAACAAATCAGGAAAAAAAAGCACAAACAAAACTTAGCACTAGCGAAACTGGTAGGAATTTAGAACAGTAAAATGCAAGGTCATTCATTATACGGACAGACTTGCCATAAAAAACAAAAATGGGCAGCTTCTGCTTCTACTGAGTCTGTACTGGTCTATCTACAAACACAGCTTTGGTCATATGACTTACTATTATAATTGTTAATTGTCTGTGGCACTTTTTGTTGCCATGATATTTCAACTACAGAAACAACTGACCACCAAAGCATGTGTACACATACTGGCATGTGTATGTGCACGCACACGCGTGCACGCACACACACACACACTCCATAGGCATGGCTTCGGTTATTCTTCACACATGATAATGGCCAAGTTGTTCAACTTTTCATGTCTTCTGATGGACTATGATGTCTGTTTACAAGGAAAGGCACTATTTCTAGTTTAATTCAGTTTAATGAAGTGCTAATATTAATGTTTCTTGGGATATGACATCTTGGGATTCCAACTAATCTGACAAGTTTGATTTACGAAATTTAGTCTGAGGATATGGTCATCCCAGTCATGCCAAAAAGGATTGCCTATAACAATATAAATGTTGTTTTCAAATTTGGGGTTACTTTAAGTCTAAGAGTGATTTGGAGACTATCAGGAAATTTGTCTCTACACTAAGACCCAGAAAAACAAAAGGACTTTAAAAAATACTTAACACCGTGCACCACAAAGAGTAGCCCTGGATTGCCACAACTAGAGAAAGCCCGCCTGCAGCAACGAAGACCTGAAACAGCCAAAAATAAATATATATATATTTAAAAATACTTAAGAACTTGGCCAGAAATGCAAAGCATCAAACAATAATCAATTTTAAGTGAAAATGAGGTAGAAGCTAAATCCAAATTAGTGCTTTGGCATACAGAATGGAATGGAACATTTATTGGAATATAAAATGGTCTAGACAGGCAATGTATTAAACTGTGGGAAAATAATGGTGACTATAAAGTATCTATTAAGAAAGCAAAAGTACACTAGAAAAGTAGATTCTTTAACTCCAATTTCCATATAATCTAAGAAAGTATTTAGTCTGACATAGGAGTACATTTCAGAATTCACTGAATCCTGCCTTTTAATTTATTTTTAGAAAAGAAAAACCTATTTTTTTCTGAGAGTTTTTCTTGTTTTATTTATTCCCAAATGAGCCTACCCTTGAAGTTATATCTACAAGTAAGGTTGACTTAATGCAAAACTAAAATGTAGTCTAAAATTTGGTTTTGAAAATGCCAAATGTATGCTTCAAGCTGAAGTATAACCCCACCCCATTCCAGATCCCCAATCTAGTCACGATTTTTCTAAAAAATATATAATTTGAATAAAATACTTATATTTTATTCAGTATCATGATACTGATGTTTTAATAGTTATCTATTAAGATTATAAAAATCTAGAATAGAAAATGTAGAAAAGGCAAGGAAACGAACAACATAAGTGTAGGATATATACAGAAAATTACGTTCTCCAAATATAGCAAACTGTAATGCAGCATGATTGTTAGCAACTGGTAGAATATTAAAAAGGAAGGTAGTACAGGAATTAAGATATTAGAACCATGGAGAAAGAAGTGAGGTCAACTGTAGTATTATTTTTCAGAAGTCTTGCTTTGTGAAATTAGCATCATGCATATATTTCCTGTTTACATCAAAACAAATGCATATTTAAAAATTTTTACAATGTAGCAAAAAAATTAAATCACCTAAAATTCCACATGTTGATGATTATCAGCAACATTTTACTTATACTCTCATATATCTCACTATGTTTATATACATGCAAATGTATATACACATGTACACTCTCTCCTACACACAAATGAGCACACACACACACACCCCCCCTCTATAAATGGAACCAAGAATACATGTTGTTTCTTACTGTGGGCATCTTTTATCAAGCCTTCCCTATTCTCCCATATTTTCTACTCTCAATCCTTGACCTCCAACAGGTAATCTACGTTGTGAATTTGTTGTGGATCTCTTTACATTGTTTTTAATGATAATGTGATAGTATATAAATTATTCATTTATGGATTTTTATTATTTGTTTTATAAACATAGGATCAGTATAATATATATCCTTCTCTGTTATCCTGCTTTATTACGTTTTCTTGGTGGGGGAGGACTTGAAAATGAATTTTAGAAATCACTCCTTTTCAACTGGCATAAATGTCTTTTTCTGGCTGCACGATAATCTATTGTATAAATTTATTAATATTTATTCAAGTGATCATTATAGGAAAACATTTTTATTTAATCTCTCCTTTCTTCACATGTGAATGTTTCTATAAGACATTTATCCAGTAGGAATATTTTCCCATTTAATTTCAATTTTTTTTTAATTAATTTATTTATTTTTGGCTGTGTTGGGTCTTCGTTTCTGTGCGAGGGCTTTCTCCAGTTGCGGCGAGTGGGGGCCACTCTTCATCGCGGTGCGCGGGCCTCTCACTGTCACGGCCTCTCCCGTTGCAATGCGCAGGCTCAGTAGTTGTGGCTCACGGGCCTAGCTGCTCCACGGCATGTGGGATCTTCCCGGACCGGGGCACGGACCCGTGTCCCCTGCATTGGCAGGCGGATTCTTAACCACTGCGCCACCAGGGAAGCCCTAATTTCAATTTTAATAGGTATTACTAGATTAACTTTCAAAAAATTTTTTCAAAACATAATTTTTACCAGCAATGTAACAAGAATATCACTTTCCCTGAATATCATGTAACAGTGACTGCTGTTTTCTTTTTTTTTTTTTTGTAAGAAATGATACCACACCTTACATTAACTTGTGTGAAATTAAGCATCTTTTATTATGCTTTGGGCTGTTGGATTTCTGTTTCTTTAAATTGCCTACTAGGGGTTCCCTGGTGGCGCAGTGGTTGAGAATCTGCCTGTCAATGCAGGGGACATGGGTTCGAGCCCTGGTCTCGGAAGATCCCACATGCCGCGGAGCAACTAGGCCCGTGAGCCACAATTACTGAGCCTGCGCGTCTGGAGCCTGTGCTCCGCAACAAGAGAGGCCGTGATAATGAGAGGCCCGCGCACCGCGATGAAGAGTGGCCCCCACTTGCCGCAACTAGAGAGCCCTCGCACAGAAACGAAGACCCAACACAGCCATAAATAAATAAATAGAAATAAATAAACCCAAAAGTTAAAAAAAATTGCCTACTAATAGGATTTTTCACTTTTTCTAATATGTTCTTTGTCTTTTAATCTTTGAAAGAGATATTTGAATATTAGAAATATCATTTTGCTCTGTTTTTTGCACTGAAAATATTTTTTCTTAACCTCTCATTTTTCTTTCCTTTGCTTATTTTTTCACTATTATTTAAGAATGTGTATCTTTGCCCCTATAGTTTTGGGTTTCCTTATTTGCATTAAAACTCTCCAGACACCTAAGATATATTCTTTTATTATTCTTCTAAAGTATATTCTTGTATCCATTTTACTGTATACATGTGTATACTTTGCTATAGGTATCCACAGTATATTATTTATACATTCTTCTAAAATGTATAGTGTATAAATGTATTATTGTATTATTCTGTTTATTTAAACATATATAATTTAAGGTTCAACTTTATAAGGTTTAGCAAAATATGACCATTATTGTCATAGATTAACTTTCTGTACATAATAAGATATATTGCTAGATTCTATTTTAATCTTTGCGTCTACTTCTCTATTCCTGAACCAATATCATCTACACAACACAAACACACATACACACACACACACACTCTTTCCTGGTACAGTGTATGATTAAGGAAGCTGGAATAGGGTTCAAATCATGGCTAGGTAAATTACTACATATGTGACATTTGATAAACCGTGTAACCAATTGTGCTTCAAATTCCTTATGATTTATAATATTCACACATAGCTTTAAACAAGCAATTGATTATAATGACATAACAATACATAGGCCTATATGGAGATCACATGAGCTAACTTACTTACTTTGTATATTTATATACCGTATACATTTTATACATTATATACATTGCCAGAGTTTTTGTTCATCTGCAGTTTTTCATCCTTCATTTTTACATTTGCCTACCTCATAAGTTTCTCTTCTGACTCCTTTAGTCTCTCTAGGTAGTGTAGTGGATGCTATACTGTTTCACCCTGATGTCCCTGCTAGGATAGAAGCTCTCATTTCCCCAGCTGCTGGAAGTGTTGGCAGTTGATGTCTTTCAGCTAAGTCCCTCACTGGTACTTGCTCTCACCTGAAGAGAGTTTCCTCACTCAAGACCATGCCTCCTCCAAGAGCTGAGCATTAAGAAGGGCATGCAGAAGTAAAATCTGACCTGATGTGGTCTTAAAGAGGGAGGTTCCTGTCTACCTAACAATGGGCTCTGGAACTTGGATATCCCCTTAATGTTGGGCTAAATTGGCATAAGGGAATCAGACCTTTATACCCATTTGTTATTATTCATTACCTATGGACTGCTCCTGGAAAGAAAAGTGACATTAGGCAAGGCAGACATCTTTAGTTACAGCAATATCTGAAGAGGACTGACAGCTGAGAGCAATATTCTGGAAGAACTTCCAACACCTGAGGCAATGTCATTATTTCTGAAGGAGAATCTGACTGACATCACCACAGTCCACATTTTGTGTGGTTCAGACCCACTGCTTTGGATAGGTTATGCAAACAGCAACTTCAGGCTTCTGGTGAGCCTCATTTCCAGGGAGAAACTTTAAAGAGTAACCTTAGTGGGTCCAACAACAGCCCTTACCACTAAAGCTGGTCTCAGGGAAGCAAATAAAACTCTCTCTCCCCTTCTAGCCTTTCTAAGTTTCCTTCACCCTCAGCTAGTACCCTGCTCATCTCAGTGTTACCCAGAAGCATAACCCAGATTCTCTTTCCTGAAATTCTGAACCATATCGGACTCTAATCAGGTCGAGGTTGCTGCCATTGTCCATATACAGTGAAAACTGGAAAAAAGGAGTACCAGTATGTTCCTACAGATCAACAGGGCGCAAAACAGATTCTTCCCTACCCTCATAAGTAATAATCGTCTTACTTCCTACTGATAATAGGGGCAGTTTTCCCTGCCAAGATGGCTCTTTCCCTTCTTGCCTACTGGTCTTTTGGCATGAGGAGTCTAAAGTACTCAGGTGGCTTACAGTTTAATAGGACACATCATAGTTCTCCTAGTGGAAGTGTTTTTGCTGTAGCAGCCAGTCTCTAAGTCTTCAGAGCCTCGAGTTGCATGAACAGAAACATTCAATCTCCAAGTACGTCACTGGTTGTGTTGGTAAGCAGAGCTACTCTTGATTTCACTATTTGATTCCTGTTTTCTACCTATTGGAGACACACCAATATATAAAATTCTTTAAATTGTATACTCCGTCTTGTTAACTCCCTTCAACCATCTATTCCGTAACTTTATAAGGCCACTTATGGCACCATATGTGATGTGAAAGTGGGTTTCATGTCTTATTCAATGTTATGTAGGTCCCTATGTTAAACATTCTATAGATCTTCTGAGGTGGATGCTCTCTGGTTGACATTAACAAGTGCTTCAAAATTTTCATACTCTGTACCAGTTCCCCTGTGACCACTCACGTATAATTACCTCAGATTTCCTTACCTCTAATCTTGCAATCTTTTTTCTTCCAGGTTTCTGACCAAGCCAACTGTTCCTATCCATAATTGTGTACATGTTCTAACCACTTCTCTTTCCATTCAAGGTGGATCACCTCACAAAATGCTTCAAGCTCTGTTCATTAGGAGAATTTTTGGTCATTATCCTTTTTCAAAGTCAGACTGAGTAGGGATACAGGGCTGCTATCATCAGTTTTTGGCTTGTACTCACAGACAGACTCAACCTCTCTGTGAACGAGGCTGAGTTTTCCTCTCCTCTCATCTGGTCATATGTGTTCTCCCGCTCACGTCCGTGGCTGTGAGATGAGAGAGAGGTTCTGGTGCAAGGGTGGTAGAGGACATGGGATCTGGGTTGCAGGCTTATGGAAATTGCTTGCTCTCTCTGATCCTCAATGTACACAAAAACAAAAGGTCTGGTAAACAAAAGGTATGATTCTCTCAGAATCGAAACCAGTTGACTGAAAAAGAGCTTTAATCCTCAGGAGGAAGAACTTTGTTTACCTATCTAAGTTGGCCCGTAAATTTGGTTGTATTAAAAGCGTACAAAATAAAATAAAGTGAAAACACCATAGCTAGCACGGAATAGAAAACAGAGAATAGCTGGGTCTCAAAACTGGAACTGAGGTATGTATAGGAAGGAAGAAAATACTCAAATTGTTTCTCTCAGGGGCCATGTGGTCAATTGTGCATCTCGTTTGAAATCTTGTCTCCTGTCATGTGTTTCCTGTTCACTTAAATCAATTTTTTTTCTTTTAAGCTTCCTGTTAAATAACCCTGGATGGTATCTGAGACCAGTAGACTTTTATTTATATTTTCAAAGAAAACCCAGGTCTTTTCAAGTAGTGGAAAGAGCATGAACAAACCTGTTACATTACACTTTGCTCTTCTCAGACCACTAAAGACAGATAAACAGAAGAGTGTACGTCAATTGTATTATTGTTCTGACCTGAAAGAGAATCAGAAAAGGCAGAAGAGTATTACTATGGAATATTCATTTTTGTTCTTTTCAAATTCTTTAGAGACTAAATACAACTTTCTTATCAAAGAAAAGCAGTGGGATAATGTAACATCACTTTCCAGATTTTAGAAATTGGTAAATTTTACAAGATTTTATTTATTATGAGTATTATAAGAATACTGCATTGAAAAGGCAACAACTTTTTTTTTTTTTTTTTTAGAGGTTTAGGACTTGGGAGGGGGGAGTTGGGTGTGAGTGGAGTATAAAAGTATTGCAATTGGGTGAGAAAATTAATACAAGTAATTCCTCAATTTCTAACTCAAGATGGAGCATGTTATACTAAACGTGAAAAACGAACGAATGAAATTTGCAGTAGATATCTTTTCTTGTATTATGAGAGTCACTTAGAAGACATTTAATATTCATATTCTTCAAGCTGTGAGCTATTGTTTGATCAATAGAAACAGTTATTTCTAATAGTTAACATTTTTTTTAATATATAAATATTTTGCCTTTCTGGGTAGTTACAGAGGAGTGGGGCTTTTTTTAAAATTTTTTAATTTAATTTATTTTTTTATACAGCAGGTTCTTATTAGTTATCCATTTTATATATATTAGTGTGGGGCATTTTTAAGTGTGTATGTACGACAGTTTATCTCAGAAGTTCATACTAGTTAAGGCAAAGTTACAATAATCCTACCATACAAGGCTATTGGAGAGTTTTGTACTCACCAAGAGACATGCAAAAATCTTTTTAGAATTATCTGTGTCTTGCAGATGCTCTTAAGCCACAGAGAAAATTACTTAATGGGGAATTTATATCCCATAAAGGATTGTGCAGCTGAGGGACTGGATTGCATGACTGACCACTGATTTAGGTAAAATCCAAGCAAAACCACATCTGTGTGAGATCATCTGCCAGTCCTCAGGGAACAAGTACATGTCACTCAATTCCCTATGCCTGTTGGCTGGGATGTTCCATCTAACGGACATATTTAGGCCCCATGGGTCCTAATCCTAGGGTCCTGGCTTGCGGGAAAGATAAAGACCAATGAATATTTAAGTTTGGGGAGCATTCTTGAATTGGATCTCTGGCATGTTGGATTAAATGGCTTAATAATTGACAGAACAAAGCATTTTTTGGAAAAGCAGCCCTTACACTTTTTTTCAGAGATTGCTCAAGAAGAGAAAACAATGTAACTACTTCCATCAGGGTACACAGAGAGGAAACAGAAAATATTTCCTAAAACTCTACTAGAACAATGTTTTCTCAACTGTGGTCTGTAGTTACTATAGAGTACAGAGTTTTCCCACATATTTAAAACATTTGCTTTCATTAAAATAGGTACATATATATTTGAAGAGTTAAAAACATATAAAATAAACAACAAAACAAATCTCTGGTGTATTTAGGTTAAGATAATCTTGAGAACACTTTACTTTAAATATATGAAATTCAATCACTAGGAATTACACTGATTTATTTTATGGTGCTGGGAAACAAAAGCCACAAGATGGGAAGGAGGAATAATAAAACAACACCAAGTGGGTTTACTGTAACATAATTTTTAAGTACTTGACAAGTTATAGTGCGTGAACCATCACTTATTCATTAGTTTTCAATAGTCATTTTTTATGATTTTATGTAATTATCTGAAAATAATGTTTTACCAGCCTTAAAACGAACTCAAGCATAGATAAAAATAAGTTATACAGCGTATTCAAGGTCTCTTATCTTTTGGTGTCAGAAACTTGTGGGAGAAAACAGGTATGGAAGGTGAGGGAATAACAGCATGTAGCAAATATGTGCTGCAAATTGGACATTTAATCTTTGCCTAATACATCAATTAAGCAAGGCAGTTTAAGAGAGAAGCTGATGATATCCTTCATAAAGGGTAACCACATGTTTCTGAATTCATACATTCCTTCTTAAACAGATTTTGTTTCCATATACTCTTAGTTCCTTTGTCAGCACTGTCTTATCTCAAACAAAATATATTTTTATTTTAACTTGTTTTTCCATTTTGTTTCAATTAGCTTCGTTAGCTTATTTTTGCTTTATTAGCAGTACAAATTAAATAATATTTTGTCAACATTTCTGCTACTATTAAGCACATTATTATTGCCACATAATTATGTAATATTTCTTCCTAGTCTTCCCAGGAAGATTGATACATGTATCAGTCAAGGTCCCAACAGAAAACAGCACACTAAGAATTAGATGAGAGTTATTAGATGATCCTTTATTTACAAAGGTGCAACTAAATCATTCTGTTGAGGACAAAGTCAGCTCACGGCGACATCACAGAAAAGGAACACGATAAACACCCTGAATTCACTCTCTCTTTAGTCTTTTTTCACTCTTTCAATCATCTTCCTGATCTTCCTCTTAGCTTCGTGGGAAAAATTATCCCAAACTTAGAAATATAGCAGGAGGAAGACGGCAGGTCTTTTCAGTATCATATTGGTGTATTATGTAACAAGCCCTCTAAAGAATTATTTATTTCTCTACAAGCATAGAGCAGTGTTTGACCTTACTCTTTATTATACATTTCAGGCTGAGACTGTGAACCTGAATGTTAGGTTGCAGACTTTTTTTTGTCTGGTATAGATCAAATTATTTCTATCTGTTAGAAAATATAACCTATATTGTATTACCCTATAGGACATTCGTATTGGTTTTCACTTTAATTAATGAGTTGAAAAATATCATGGACATTTCATTCTACTTTGTATGTGTCTTTTTTTTTTTTTTGCACTTTTCCAAACTGTAATTTATTTCATAATTGCAAGAAAAGATCTTTAAAAAAAAAGAGAGAACTGACATTGGAAACAAAGTGTTCTGTTCTCTTTTATGCCTCAAACATAGATCAGTGGATTCCTAAAGGCTAATTTAAGGTATGGTCAGAAGAGGAACAGCAACAACAATAGCAACAATCCACGCTAATAATAATATAAAATTAGCCAAGAGTTCTTATGAGTTCCAGACAATATAAAGCAAGTAAGATACCTAAATCACCCTAATCTCAATTTCCTTTTATGTAAAAATGGGGTGATAGAACCAAATAGGTGTTAGTGAGAATTAAATGAGTCTCATTTTTAACTGAACCTGGTTAGAAATCAGAGGACACTGAAGCCCTGTTCATGTAATCCATACAGGTTGGCCTTGGGCAGAGAGTAATGTGGAGAAGGAGGGATCGCAAATCTCAAGGAGCAAATAGAAGATATTCTACCCAACTGCAATCTTTAATCTTATATGCTATCTTATTTCTTTCCCAATATAAATAGTCAAATCATGACCACATCTTAAACTACTGTGTGTATACCTGCAGTATTTTTTTTTTACCAATGAGGACACTTTTGTGCAAAGAAGTCATGGATACAAGCCACAAAAACCATGCAAAATAGATAAAAATAGGGTGTATTGGGGGAAAACCTTATACATTAGTAGATTCTCTATAATAGAGATAATAGATATGATATCATAGATATAATAATATAATACATATTTTAGAGATATTTAATGTACTATAATCCTCTAAACTTTCAGAAAAGAGGAACCCTCACCCCATAATATTCTATACTTATAGGTTTAACAGAAAGAGGTCAGTAGGAAACATCTTTTGTGACTATGCAGAGGTTCCTTGATTGGAAAGGTGACCTTATTAGAAGTAGAAGCTTCCAGAGTCCCATGGCTGGTATCAGCTTGTTCTGATGAACAACTGTGACTGACTGAGCTATATATATATATATATATATATATATAATTTTTATTTTTTTATACAGCAGGTTCTTATTAGTTATCCATTTTATACATATTAGTGTATATATGTCAATCCCAATCTCCAAATTCATCCCAACACTACCACCACCGCCTACCACTTTCCCCCCTTGGTGTCCATACATTTGTTCTCTACATCTGTGTTTCTATTTCTGCCCTGCAAACCGGTTCATCTGTAACATTTCTCTAGGTTCCACATATACGCGTTAATATATATTTGTTTTTCTCTTTCTGACTTACTTCACTCTGTATGACAGTCTCTAGATCCATCCACATCTCTACAAATGACCCAATTTCATTCCTTTTTATGGCTGAGTAATATTCCATTGTATATATGTACCACATCTTCTTTATCCATTCATCTGTTGATGGGCATTTAGGTTGCTTCCATGACCTGGCTATTGTAAATAGTGCTGCAATGAATATTGGGGTGCATGTGTCTTTTTGAATTATGGTTTTATGCCATAATTATGGGTATATGCCCAGTAGTGGGATTGCTGGGTCATATGGTAATTCTATTTTTAGTTTTTTAAGGAACCTCCATACTGTTCTCCATAGTGGCTGTATCAATTTACATTCCCACCAACAGTGCAAGAGGGTTCCTTTTTCTCCAAACCCTCTCCAGCATTTGTTGTTTGTAGCCTTTTTACAGAACTAGAACAAAAAAATATTATAATTTGTATGGAGACACAAAAGACCCTGAATAGCCAAAGCAGTCTTGAGGGAAAAAAACAGAGCTGGAGGAATCAGACTCCCTGACTTCAGACTGTACTACAAAGCTACAGTAATCAAGACAATATGGTACTGGCACAAAAACAGAAATATAGATCAATAGAACATGATAGAAAGCCCAGAGATAAAGCCGTGCACCTATGGTCAACTACTCTATGACAAAGGAGACAAGGCTATACAATGGAGAAAAGACAGTCTCTTCAGTAAGTGGTGCTGGGAAAACTGGACAGCTACATGTAAAAGAATGAAATTAGAACACTCCCTAACACCATACACAAAAAATAAACTCAAAGTGGATTAAAGACCTAAATATAAGATGGGACACTATAAAACTCTTGGAGGAAAACATAGGAAGAACACTCTTTGACATAAATCACAGCAAGATCTTTTTTGATCCACCTCCTAGAGTAATGGAAATAAAAACAAAAATAAACAAATGGGACCTAATGAAACTTAAAAGCTTTTGCAAAGCAAAGGAAACTACAAACAAGACAAAAAGACAACCTTCACAATGGGAGAAAATATTTGCAAACGAATCAATGGACAAAGGATTAATCTCCAAAATATATAAACAGCTCATGCAGCTCAATATTAAAAAAACAAAATACCCAATCCAAAAATGGGCAGAAGACCTAATTAGACATTTCTCCAAAGAAGACATACAGATGACCAAGAAGCACATGAAAAGCTACTCAACATCATTAATTATTAGAGAAATGCAAATCAAAACTACAATGAGGTATCACCTCACACCAGTTAGAATGGGCGTCATCAGAAAATCTGAGCTATATTTTTGTTTAGCTACTGAAAGGAGGGGTGGTGATGGTAGTGAATGAACCTCTAGAGCCATCCTCATTTCTCTTTCACTAAACAGAAGTAACTCCATTATCTCTGATTGACTCCACACCTGGAAATGGGGCATCAGTAAGATTCCACTCAACTGGGTCATTTGGAAAGATACATGTCCAATTGTGAGCAATTTGTATTATGAGCCCCTTCCCAGGACAGCTGTAAAAGTCTCCTGCAGGATCTGTCCATAACACAATACCCCTGACCCCACCCACATCCTTGGCTTGGAACCTGGGATCCAAGTGACTGGCTCATTGAACACAAGTCAGGGTATTTGTTCTTTGTCCAGAGTGATGAGTGCCACAGAGACCCTAGTGATGAGTGCCACAGAGAGCATTTTGTAATTATAACCAAAATCTCTGGCAGAAAAGGGTGGAATATCTGTACCTAAGTTCATGTTTCTCCATGTGTCCTCTTCTGAACAATACATTCGTCCATCTGCTGAGGTCCTATACTATCCATAAATAAACTGCAGTCAAGGGCTTCCCTGGTGGCGCAGTGGTTGAGAATCCACCTGCCAATGCGGGGGACACGGGTTCGAGCCCTGGTCTTGGAAGATCCCACATGCCACGGAGCAACTAGGCCCGTGAGCCACAATTACTGAGCCTTTGCGTCTGGAGCCTGTGCTCCGCAACAAGAGAGGCCACGATAGTGAGAGGCCCGCGCACCGTGATGAAGAGTGGCCCCCACTTGCCGCAACTAGAGAATGCCCTCGCACAGAAACGAAGACCCAACACAGCCATAAATAAATAAATAAATAAAAATTTTTTTAAAATAAAAAATAAATAAACTGCAGTCAAAGCAGGCAGTATATGAACTGTTTATTCATTCATGATACCAAGGCAGGCAGGAAAGATAGTAGACAAATATACAGTTACTCTTTGAAAAAAAGGGAGGAGAAAAAGATTTCATATATTTTTCCAACTCTGTGACCTTGGGTATCTAGAACCTCAGCCTGGGTAGAGGTGTGTATGGTTAGGTAATCATTTTATTTTTTATTTTTGAATTTTTTGAATTTTGTTTTTTTAGGTTAGTAGTAGCCTTTATATGCACGAAAAATAGGATTTTCATTGGGAAGCCCAATTCTTTCTTGTGATTCTTGTGATTACCATAGAGACACTGGACTTGAATACAGTAGGCTATAATGTAAATGATATCTGCCTAGACTTTATTGATATTATTAGTCCAGTGTTTCCCTTAAGATGTGCTTGATTCTTATGGTCATGTGCATAGCAACACAATGTTTAAATGACTGAACCAGTTTTAGAATCTTTTCTATATGTAGATGCCCTACATGGATGCATATTTATAATCTATTCATGGGTAGTCCAAAGGCCTACAGTTAAAACATACAGTTAAGACATATTTAGCGCTGGGTCATGAGTCTGTGTAAAGGTATATTTTATTGTTACTGTGCTTCCAGTGCCACCCACACTGACTGTCCAAATGCTGTTTTATCAGTAATGCATTATCATCCTTATGAATGAAACATTCCATTGGATTTGTCCACCCTGGAGGCAAACTGATTCATCAGTAAACTATAGGTGTCAAGTTGTGTGGGCAAGGCCCTCAATGGGCCATTATTGGGGGTAAAGAATTAGATAAGACTTTCTCTTTGTCTAATAGGTAAACACTTAAAACTGGCTAAAGTATTGTTTTGGGGACCTGGGTTAAGATTTAATTAGAGGTGCCATTTTTATTTTTCTGTGAGTTTATTGAGCAGTAACTCCTCTAAGATTTTTTTTTCCATTTTTTATTGTGGTAATATACATAGAAATTAAACTTGCCTCTTAACCATTTCTAACTGTACAGTTCAATGGTCTTAAATCTATCCATACTGTGTTACCATCATCACCTTTCATCTCCAGAACTCTTTTTATTTTGTAAAACTGCAACTCTGTACTCATTAAATAATAACTTCCCATTTCCCCCTATCCACAGCCCCTGGCAACTATCATTCTACTGTCTGTCTCTGATTTTGACTAACATCCTTGCATTACTGGAATCATACATTGTCTTTTTGTGACTGACCTATTTCACTTAGCATAATGTTCTCATGGTTCATCCATGTTGTAGCATATGTTAGGATGCCTTTACTTTTCAAGGCTTAATTATGTTCCATTGTATGTATTTTGTTAAATTTTTATTTTGTATTGGAGTATAGTTGATTTACAATGTTGTGTTAGTTTCAGGTGTACAGCAAAGTGATTCAGTTATACAGGTACATATATCTATTCTTTTTCAGATTCTTTTCCCACTTAGGTTATTACAGAATATTGAGTAGAGTTCCCTGTGCTATACAGTAGGTCCTTGTTGATTATCTAGTTTATATATAGTAGTGTGTATATGTTAATCCCAAACTCCCAATGTATCCCTCCCCCCCCACCTTTCCCCTTCCATTGTATGTATTTTTTACATTTTTACTTATCCATTTTTCTGTTGATGGATCCCTGGGTTCCTTTTACATTTTGGCTACTGTGAATAATGCTGCTATGAACATGAGTGTACAATATCCCTTCAAGACACTGCTTCATTTCCTTTGGACATATACCAGAAGTAGAGTTACTAGATTGTATGGTAGTTCTATTTTTAATGATTTGAGGAACCACCACACAGTTTTCCACAGCTACTGTACTGTTTTACATTCCCACCAAAGGTTCACAAGGGTTTCAATATCTCCACATCCTAATCAACACTTTCTCTTTTCCATTTTTCAATAGTAGCCATCCTAATGGATATAAGGTGATATCTCATTGTAGTTTTGATTTGCATTTCCCTAATTATTAGTGATATTGAACTTCTTTTCATGGGTTTATTGGCCACTTATATATCTTCTTTGGAGAAATATCTATTCAAGTCCATTTTCCATTTTCAAATCAGATTGTTTATCTTTGTTGTTGAATTTTAGAAAGTCTCTACATATTCTGGATAATAATCCCTTATTAGATATATGATTTACAAATATTCTTCCAGTCTGTGTGTTACCTTATTATTCTGTTGACAGTGTCTTTGGATGTACAATTTTAGAAAAATTTTCGTGAATTCATGAATTCAGTTTGTCTGTTTTTCCATTTGTTACCAATTCCTTTAGTGTCATATCCAAGAAATCAGTGCTAAATCCAATGTTGTGAAGATTTTGACTTAGGTTTTCTTCGAAGAGTTTTATACTTTTAGGTCTCTGATTCATTTTGAGTTAATTTTGATATATGGTGTTAGGTAATGTTCAAATGGTCCAACTTTATTCTTTTGTATGTGGGTATCCACTTTTCCCAGAAACATTTATTGAAAGATTGCCCTTTCCCCATTGAATGGTTTTGGCACATTTATCAAAAATCATTTGACCACATATGTGAGGGTTTATTCCTGAGCTCTTTATTCTCTTCTGCTGGTCTGTACATCTGTCTTTATGCCAGCACCACCCTGTTTTGATTACTGTAAATTGTAGTAAGTTTTGAAATCATCAAGTGTTAGTCTTCCAGCTGTATTCTTTCTCAAGATTGCTTCAGCGGTCCAGGGTGCCTTTAGATTCCATATGAATTTTAGGAAAGGATTTTCTATTTCTGTAAAAAGAGTCACTGGGACTTTGATAGGGATTACATTGAACCTGTAGATCACTTTGGGTAGTACTGACACCTTAACAATATTAAGTCTTTCAGTCCATGAACATGGGATGTTTTCATTTATTTATACCTTCTTTAATTATTCTTTCAGAAACATTTTCTAGTTTTCAATGTACAAGTCTTTCACTTTCTTGGTTAATTCCTAAGTATTTTATTCTATTCTTTTCGATATTATAGTATGTGGACTTTCTGAATTTCCTTTTTGAATTGTTCATTTTTAGTGTATAGAAATGTAACTAATTTTTGTTTGTTGACTTTGTATCCTGCTACTTTACTGAATTCATGTATTAGCTCCAACAGTCTCTTTTGTGGAATCCTTAGGATTTTGTACATATAAGATCATATCATCTGTGAACAGGGATCAGTTTACTTCTTCCTTTCCAATTTGGATGCTTCTTATTTCTTTTCCTTGCTTAATTTCTCTGGCTATAACTTTCAGTACTATGTTAAATAGAAATGGTGAAAGCAGGCATCATTGTCTTCCTTCTGATTTTAGAGGAAAAGCTTTCAGTTTTTCCCCATTGAGTACAATGTTTGCTGTGGGTTTTTCACATAGAGTTTTCATTGTGTTGAGGTAGTTTCCGTCTATTCCTAGTTTATTAAGTGTTTTGGTTTTTTTTTTCAAGAAAGAGTGTTAAATTTTGTCAAATGGTTTTTCTACATAAATTGGAATGATCATGTGGGTTTTTTTCCCCTCATTCTGTTAATGTGGTGTATTGCATTCATTGATTTGTATATGTTGAACTATCTTCGCATTTCAGGAATAAATCTTACTTGGTCATGTTGTGTAATCCTTTTAGCATGCTACTGAGTTTGATTTGCTAGTATTTGTTGAGTAGTTTTTGTATCAGTGTTCATAAAGTATATTGGTCTATAATTTTCTTTCCTTGTAGTGTCTTTTTCTTGCTTTAATATCAGGGTAATGCTGGCCTCAAAGAATGAGTTAGGAAGTGCTCCCCTTCAAGTTTTTGAAAAGGACTGAGAAGAATTGGTATTGGTTCTTCTTTAAATGTTTGGTGGTTTTCACCAATGAAGCCATCAGATCCAGGGCTTTTCTTTGTTGGGAGATTTTTGATTATTTATTCAATCTCCTTATTAGTTATAAGTGTATTCAAATTTTCTATTTCTTCATGATTTAGTCTTGGTAAGTATTGTGGTTCTAGGAACTTGTCCATTTAATCTAGGTTATTCAGTTTGTTGGCACCTGATTGTTCATAGTACTCCCTAATATCTTTGATTTTCTGTCGATTTTGTTGTTCTTTTCAAAGAGCCAAATTTTGGTTTTATTGATTTTCTATATTGTTTTACTATTCTGTATTTCACTTATCTCTGCTCTAATCTTTATTATTTCCTTTTAGTTTATTTCTCTTTTCCTGGTTCCTTAAGTTGTAAACTTAGGTTGTTGATTTGAGGTCTTTGTCATTTTTCAATATAAACATTTATAGCTATGAATTTCCCCCTGAGCACTGCTTTCACTGCATTCCCTCAGTTTGAAGGATAGTTTTGCTGGATATACGGTTCTTGGGTGATAAGGTTTTTGGTTTTGGTTTTGGTTTTTTTCAGCACTTTGAAGACTAGAATATTGGGCCTATATATTCAAAGTTTCTGATTAGAAATATGTGGATCAACTTATTGAGGATCCCTTGTATGTGACAATCACTTCTCTCTTGCTGTTTTCAAAATTTTTGTCCTCAGCTTTCAAAAGTCTGATTATAATGTGTCTTGGTGCAGGTATCTTTGAGTTCAACCTGGAGTTTGTTGAGCTTCTTGGATGTTTGTATTCATAACTTTCATCAAATTTGCGAAGTTCTCAACTGTTATTTCTTCAAATATTCCCTCTGCCCCTTCTGTCTTTCTTCTCCTTCTGGAATTTCCATGAAGTATACAATGATCTTGGTGGTGTCATACAGGTCCCTTAGGCTTATTTACTTTTCTTTAATCTTATATCTTTCTTCCAGACATGATAATGCCCATCATCCTATCTTCAATATCACTGATTCTTTTCTGCTTGCTCAAATCTGCCTTTGAATCCCTCTAGTGATTTTTTCATTTCTGTTATTTTTGGCTCTAGAATTTCTTTTGGATTCTTTTTATGTTATCCATCTCTTTATTTTGTTCATACATCATTTTCTTGACTTTTCCACATCTTCCTTTTGTACTCTGAGCATCTTTGAGACAGTTGTCTTAAAAGTCTTTTTGCAGTAGATCTGCCACCAGCTGTTTTCAGGAAGAGTTTCAGTTTATTTATTTTTTTCTTTAAATGGGACATATTTTTCTGTTTCTGTGTGTGCCTTGTGATATTTGTTGAAAATTTGACATTTGAATCTAATAATGTGGTACCTCCAAAAATCAGATTCTCACTCTTCACCAGAATCTGCTATTTTTTGTTTTTGTATGTATGTATGTATGTAATGTCATTGTAGGCTCTCTCTGGACTGAGAATCAGTGTAAGATGCAAACTTAAGGGCTTCTCAGGTCTTTTCTGAGACTTACCTTTCCCTGGGCATGCACATTGAATTTCTAATTTTCCCTGTTTATGCAGTTGCTTTTGAACGTCCTAGTCTTTAATGTCTGTCTCACAAAAGGGGGAAAAAGAATGAAGTGAGTGGAGCAAAAGGTAGCTGAACCTTTTATTTCCCTGGAAGTCACTTCAGCCAGAGGAGAAGGGGCTTGCAACATGGGAGGAGATGCAAAAACAATGGCCACCTGTATCTTTGTCTGTACCTTTGAGATCAAAAGCAGCAATCAGCAATCAGAGCACAGTTTCTTGAATTTAGAGGACTGGGTCCATATTGCCTACAGGGGCTCCTGCAAGCTATATGCAGGCTGCTCAAGGAACACGTGTATGACTGCCTGCCACAGGGCTGGTGGGTGGAAGATGGGTAGCAGTTACTGTACTAGGAACTAAAATTGACCAAAATTAATGACAATTTACCATCCAAGTCTTTCCCTGGAAGTTGTAAAGCTTTAATAGATTCGACAGTTCCAAAAGAGTTAAATCAGACAGATTTTGCCAGTGCAGGTGTTGTCTAGATGGTGAGACAGATTCCCAGTGCTTCCTATGCTGCCATCTCCCCAGAATCCTCTCCATGTCATAAGATTTTAAGTAAAAAAAGCCCCATTTTAGAATAATATGCCAGGTTGGAGGTCATGACTTCTTTTTTAGTGAAGCAATCTATCTTCATTAGGATCTAGCAATTGTTTAGCATCAGCTTCCAGCAGAAGTCTTCAAATCCATAAGTCCAAAGACAAATGAACTCCTGTGAAGTCTTTAGCCAGTATTCTTGATCACTTGTGAGTTTTCGCATACACATCTGTAGTTTCTTGGTGCATGAAGGAGAGAAGGTACTGAAGTATCTGGACTTCTCTTAACTCTTCTTGCTGCAGGGGCTCTCATGTCAATGATGGCCATCTCCAAAGTCATTAATTACAGTGCCTACTGCAAAATTCCCAAGTACTGGATGTTGTCCCTAAAATAACCAAAAAGGCCAATAAAATGTTGAGACTCTTTTTTGTGAGTCTTTTGTCTCTAGGACCAGCTGTTTATTTGTGAAATCTTTTAGGCATATAGCCAATTTACAATTAACTTGTTACTTGAATGTTATGGAATTTGTTTTTGTTTCTTTTTCTGTCATTCAGTGCTAATCTATTCTTAGGTATGATTGGTGGCATGCAAAACAACATTACCAGTTGTCAAAAAGTCATAATTTTAACAAAATACCTGCCTATCTACCACTCCTTCATACTGTGATAGTGTTGGTCCAACTGATTGATAATATATTGATAGTATGGGTTTCCAGGTGAAGGCAAACCAATTTTATGTTTCTTCGCAGTTAATATAAAATGTAAAACATTAGTAATAGAAAAAATTTTAAACTAAATGCAACTATTGACAGCACTTTTACTCACTGTTACAAAATCATGTACTCAGGGAAAAGGCAGCTACCACATTTTTACTTGAGCCTTTATTATCCACTGTAAGGTTCCAAATAGCAGTGCCTTTTGCTGGGCACACAAGGCTCTTAAACTTCTTCTAACTCTTCTGTGAGAAAACTCAACACTTTTTAATTTTCTTAGTGGGAAAATTGTGTCATTTACACAATTGTGATAAGCTTTGCTTGTAAAGCTTATCATACATTATGCTGACCTTGCTCTAAACCACAGACAGTGGACACAATGGTTGCATTCAATAAAAATACAATAAAAATATCTAAGACTTAGACCTTGTCCCTGTTTATCTGATGCCCGTGTTTTTCTGAAGTCCAGTCTCAGTTTTTTCACCAGTTTTTTCATCATTTTGACTACTGTTTTGAGCAACTACTATAGGATGCACATTGGTCAACTTTTATCTATTCAATTTTATCAGTCCACCAATTCTGTGTACTTTGGCGGGGTAGGGGTGGGCAAGAACATGGCCTCCTTTCTTTTGACTATGAGTAATCTCATCTTTCAGGGTTCTTACATCTGTAATTAATCTTCTAATTCTTTGTTTTAGTGAAGTAGCTGGCAAATTTCCTGTTTTTAAATGACAATTATTTTTTGTGCTGATGGCTGATAGACTCATGTCACCCAACTCACTCTGGAGCTTGAAGAAAAAATTTCTGATGATCTGTTAGAATCTGTTCTCTTGGTCTTCATAATTCTTCCTCAAATACCCAGTAAGATTTCTCTTCACTGCAAACATATTCTGAGAGTAGTTGCATTTTTAAAATTTTTTTTTTTAATTTTTATTGGATTATATTAATAGTTGATTTAAAATGTGTTACTTTTAGGTGTACAGCAAAGTGAATCAGTTATACACACATGTATATATATATATATATATATATATATATATATATATATACATTCTTTTTCAAATAAGAGTACTTACATTTTGCAATTTATTTTATATCCAAAAATCAATTCCCTGAATGTACCTAATTTACAAGACTCACTTCTCTTCGCATGCCCAATCTTCCTTACCAAGATTTTTATGAATTTTAGGTTATCAAAGAACCTGGAAGAGATTAATTAACTACTGATAAATATTGTAGGTAAGTTTCATAGGTAGTATATACTGAAAAGAATATTTCCAACATTTAATTCTGAATAGAAATATGTACACTATACAAGAAACTATTACAAATAATGCCAAAAAGAGAGCAATTAAAATATTGGTCAAAGATTATAAACATGTAGTTTATAGAAGAAGGAATACAAAACACTAACAAGAAAATTAACGGATATTTGTAACAATATTTAGTTTTCAAGGAAATTCTAAATAAAACATCAATATCACTTTACTGATATTAAATTTAAAAATAGACTATGACTAATTTCAGGTCCTGGCAAAGAAGAGGAAAGATCTTAAAACTACATATTTTTCTTGCACACTTGTATGTGGGTACAATCTTGAACCTTTTAGGAAAATTAAGGATATACTATCCTGTTATGGTAATCTCATACTGAGGTAGAGATATTAAGAAAAATATTATTTGGATTTTTAAAGATATGTACAAGAATATTTATTGGAGTACAATTAAATGTGGCTCTGTTTCGAAGGCTACCTTACCAAACTGGAATAGTATATAAGCAAAACATGGTGGATATATACATAAAATATTTTGTTGTACTTAGAAATATTGGAATGGAGGGACATATAGTTTTATGGGTGAGTTTTGAAGTATCATGATGTTTTATGATAGCATAAAATGCATGAAAATCTAAAAATCTAATAGATTATGTAATGACATCTAAACAGGAACCAAACAAAAAAAAATTACTGAGATAAATAGATTCAGGTATATACCATATTCATGGATTGGAAACAATAAAAATGTTAATTGATCTATAGATTAAACACAATTTCACTTAAAGTCCACAAGTTTTAATTTATTGTTCTTTTGTGAAAATTTATGAGCTGATTTAAAAAATTATATTGTAAATTGTTGACAAGGGTCAACAATAGGTAAGATAATGTGTAATTATAAGAATAATTTTGAAGACATACTCTACTAGATATTAAGATTTAATAAAAAGTTAATTAAGTGTTGTATTATTTCAAGGATACATAGACTGAAAAATAGAGAATTAAAAGCATATACACACACATACTTTTTTTCCTAGAAGAAAAGGTAGGAATCTACCATGTGAATTTTGATAAGCAAAAACTTCTTAAATAGGACAGATCCCCTAACAATAATGGAGCAAATTCATATATTGTACTACACTAAAATTAAGAACACATGTTATTCAAAAGACACAGTTAAGAGTGGAAAAATTCAAATCTTAGAAACTGGAGAAGACATTTGTCATATACATATCTGACAAATGATTCATATCCAGAAAAAAATTCCTAAGAAAAAGACAGACACAATTATTAATGATCAAGAGACTTGAATATGCACTCAAAAAAAGAGAACATCCAGTTAGCCAATAAATGCATTAAAAGATGCCAGACTACAATTTTCATCTGAGAAATATAATTTTTAAGCAAAAAATTACAAAGACAATACAAAATGTTATCAATGATCTAGAGTAACAGATACTCAAATTGTCTGTTAAGCATGAAATTGGAGCAACTATTTTGGGAAACTTTTTCAAAGTATCTATAAACTTCACATTTGCCTACTCTGTGAACTAGCAATTCTACTCCTATACATATAACAAACAGAAAAAAAGTTTATATATATTCCAAAAGAAAGAATTCCAAAGAAAGAATGTTTGTAATAAAGTGGAAATAACCCAAATTTCTATAAATGTTAGACTGGGTAAACATATTTGGTATAGCCATAAAATTTTGTATGTGTGTAAACATACATATACACATATATAGTATATATGCATAATTTTATATTATGTTTGTGTATATGTGTTACAATGAAAATGAATACACTATTACTATATTTAACAAAATAAATACCACAAACAAGAATTTTAGTAAAAGAGTTCAGACACAAATGAATATTTACTATAAAACAAGAATAAATAATACATGCAGTTAGTTATTAAAGTTTACCTTCGGGAAGGGCCCATAACTGGGAAATTTGAAGTGGGCTTCTGGAGAGTTGCAATGTCCTCTTTCTTCGTCTGCATGCTGGTTAAAATAGTATGTTCATTTTGACAAAATTCATCAGGTTTTCCACTTATGTTGCATGTACTTTTATAAAAGTATACTGCACTTCAATTTAAAAAATGTTTATGTAAAAGCAGTGCTTTGGAAATTGGAACCCTTGTGCAATGCTTATGGGAATGTAAAATGATGCAGCTCTGTGAAAAAATGTACGGTGGTTCTTCAAAAAATTACACATAGGTTTACCATATGATCCAGAAATTCCACTTGTGGGTATATACCCAAAAAGGTGTGGATGCAGGGACTTGAACAGGTATTTGTATACTCATGTTCATAGCAGCATTATTCACAATGGGCAAAAGTAGGAAGCAACTCAAGTGCCCATGGGCAAATGAATGGATAAACAAAATGTGGTATATACACACAATGGAATATTATCAGCCTTTAAAAGAAGAACATTTTGACATATACTACAACACTGATGAACATTGAGGACATTGTACTAAATGAAATATACCAATTACAAAAGGACAAATATTGTATGATTCCACTTCTGAGGTATTAGAGTAGTCAAATTTGTAGAGACAGAAAGTTGAACAGTGGTTGCCAGGGGCTGGAGGTTGGTCGGGGTTGGGGTGTTAGTGTTTAACAGGGACAGAATTTCAGTGTGGGAAGATGAAAACATTCTGGGGGTAGATGTTGGTGATGGCTGTGCAATGTGAATGTACAAAATGCCATAGAACTGTACACTTAAAAATGGTTATGTATGTTTTCCCACAATTAAAAAAAATAGGAAGATTCAACAGGGAAAAAAAAACAAGAGTGATTAGAGATAAAAGTAAGAAACATAATGAGATATGTGTACTTTTTAAATTATATGCATGAAAACAACTCCAAATTTGTAAGAACACATGCAAAATGACACATATAATACCCATCAGAATATCTTTCTATGGAAAGGGCAAAGAGAAATGGGACTGCACATGGGGTTAAAGGGAAAGATATAATAACTGTAATTCAAACAAGAGAAGAGCCTTTTGTGAATGATGATAATGGGACATGAACTGAAGAGGCCGATTAAAGCTTCTACACTTGAAGCCAGAAGGGGAAAGGGTGGTGTTAGTAACACTCCTGTCAAGTTTAAAGGGACCTGGGAATAAACAGTATCACTCCTGTCAAGTTTAAAGGGACCTGGGAATAAACAATATATTATACAGATATGTCATTATAATCTTCACTAGCAAACCCCTACTATGTGGTAAGGATTAGGGTTACAGAGACATTAAATTGTTCCTGCCCTAGAGGACCTCTGAAATATTTGCATCAAAGTAAATAGAACAGAGAAATAGTTGTGTTTTACTTAATGAGTTGATTTAATTAGTTGAGTAACTTAGTGGTTTTCTCTAAAGATGTAAAGCTGTTTATTTCAGCACTGATGACTTCAGTTTAGATATTTACAAAGTAGTTCTAGAAAAGCCTAACTTGAATAAAGAATAAACTGATAATTATCAAAGTAAAATTCCCAAAGCTTTATTCATTTATTTATTCAGTCAGTTTTTCAGCTAACATTTATTAAACTTTGATTATAAACACTAGGTTGTGTCTCTTTTTTAAACATTATAAATTTTCAAATTTAAGTCAAAATAAATCCAAAAATGTATGGTTAGCATACTGTATGTTACCAGAAGTTTGGTTTGCATGCTGAATTATAAAAAGCATTTAAAGAGTCTTTATAGTAAAAGAGTTTATTATATTTTTGAGATTATAGGTTAGTGGAAAAATTAGATTATAATAAGAGGGATTTGACAAATATAAATTTTTCTTTCATTGTCAGCTGGCAGAGTTTTTCTTCCTTTCTTTCTTTCTTTCCTCTTTCTTCCTCCCTCCCTTCCTTCTTTTTTTTTATTTTGAATTTTATTTTATTTATTTTTTTATACAGCAGGTTCTTATTAGTTATCTATTTTATACATATTAGTGTATACATGTCAATCTCAATCTCCCAATTCATCACACCACCACCACCCGCCCTCCTTTCTTTTTTTCTTTCTTTTTTCTTTTGATCATAGAGATGTGATGATATAAAAATGAATTTGGTGGTGTCACTTCATTTTCATCTGGGGACTGTACATGGTGTGACATTTCTTTCTTTTCTGGTTCTTTTATAAACATTCAGAATTTTGCCTTTAATAAACAGTAAACAAACAAAAAACAACTTACACTGAGAAGATGCATTGTATAGATACCTAGCACATTGTAAAGTGAACACTTGCCATGTAACTGGCACATACCTGTCAGAGCAATTTAGGTTAGAAGGAGGAAAAGAAAGCAAAGCATAGGAAAGAAAAGAGAAGCACCAGATCTGTTTACTTGAGAAAAGTTATGTGGTTTGACTGTCTACAAAAAGATAATAAATGTGTAAGTGTGTGTGAGGGGGGGGCGGTTGAATTTTAATACTGTGTCATTCCAAAAATAAAATTTCAGGGATTTTATTTCTTTCTTTTATTCCCATCAAAGTAAATAGATAATCATGACTATCTATGACTGGATTTTCTTTGAAAGGACCATTTTATAGATAGATGATAAATATAGATATATAATATACATATATTTTATAACATAATTATACATATATAATTACATATCTATATAAATGTAATTATCTGAGTATTAAATGATTGGTAAAGAACAAAAAAATTGGATTCTATCTCTTTAAATAGTAGTACAAGCTCAAATATGTTCCTACCTAATCAACAGTAAAATTAGTTTCCACCTAGAAGGTATTAAGCTAAGATGCAGCAAGCTGTTTGCCTGAGATTAAAACTCGGGTGAGCCAAATCCAGTAAATGTGAATGTAAAGAACACAGCCTTCCTTGCTAGTCTTTAAAACTCTATCTGGTTGTTTGCCATGGCTTTAAGGAGACTTGCTCACTTGCTTAGAGTCCGAATATTCCTCCTCACAGCAATTCCATAATTGGTTTTTTTTCTTTGATTCTTTGTTTAATTATTGGGGCAGGTGGGGTTTATAAAATATACACTATACAATATAATTCAGAATTAGACTCAATAATTACCCTACATACTCTACAAAGCAGTTTCAAGCAAGTACCAAATCCTCATTCATTGCTTGATACAGTAAATTGGTATCTAATTTAAGGTGGGGGCTGGGGAGTGGTCGTGGGCATAACTTAGTTTAACATTTTCTTTCCATTTTCTAAGGGTACAGATGTTCAAGAGTCGACTGGAACTTCTGCTTTTGGGTTTGCCAGTTGTTTAAAATCAAGAGCCATTCCACTTTCACCTTTTTCAAATGCTGTTATGATAAAAGCTCACATGGCAAATAGCTGTGACTTTTAAACTCTCAAGCATGATGTGAAAGGAAGTATGTTTCATTAAAGCTGATTGCCTTTTTAAAATCCTTACTTTTTAAAATCTTTTTTTCTTCTTTTTTTTTTACAAATTCTTCTATTTTTCCTATCTGTTTCTGACCATTCTTCTTCTGTCTTTTTCTGTGACTGTTTTTCAAGATTTTATTCTTAGCAAATTTTTGCTTTATACTAAATCCTTCCCTAGTAGTTGGAAACACTCAATTACTCTCCCAGTGGTGCTGACGTAGTGCAAACTTCCAACTCCTGTTCTTCTCTGGTGTTTACTTTTTTATTCTGTTTGTTCCAAAAGCCTTGAGGACATTTCTAATTATATGTCTTGCTCTCAGCCCAAGATGATCATATTCCAAAGTTGCACTAATGTATTTCCTGCCCCAGTTAGTTTTATTCTTCAGTTATCCCTACATAATTCATTGGTGCACACTTCTTCCTTCCTGATTATTAAAAACTAGAGATCTTGGCATCATTTTCCTTCTTTCCTTTCACGTAATACTTTTAGATAAAATTGAAATAATGTTTTTCCTTTCAGCATCCTTGGAATTGTACTTTACTTGTCTATTCTCTTTTCACCGTCCTAGTTCTCATTTTCATAACTCCATCCTATGGTTATTCTACAGGCTCCCTGATAGAATTTTCTTAGGAAAATTTATCTGAAACCACTAGTAAAATATTATTTTCTAAACAAGCTTTAACCTATCACTTCCTGTATGAAAATGTATGAGTTTTGTTGTCTGGCTTTTAAGACTTTATAAATTTATTACTTGGTATTTATTCATTTTTATTCTATACTGTATTGGAACTGCCCTATTTGGAAAGATTACTCAGCAACCCACCTCTTTTCCTCAGTATATATTGATACATTATCCCCCTTCACGGGCTGTTTGCATTTTTAATTTTTAAGACTTTAGGTGTTTTCTTACTTTAATTGGAACTTCATTTTCTGTGTCCCAGATTAATATCTAACTTCTTCATGTACTACTTCTTACATTCACTGTTCTTTTGCTTTTTTTTTTTGCAACCCTCATTGCAGTTATAATCAGTACCAATTTGTATTACTTATTTGTTCCCCCTTTCACAATATTTCATTAGACTGATGGCTACATCAAAATAGAGACTACATAATTTCTTCTTTTGGTTCCCCTATAGCATATATCATGTACTGTATGTAGGGACTCTTGAGTTTTTAGCAGATTGATAATTTGTTTACTTATTTAGAATCCACTTATATATACCAGCTATTCACAACCTATAATGGCATCTTGGAAATTTCAGTCTAGAAGGCAATCACTGGTTAAGTCAGAGAGAAAATGTATATTTGATAGTTTGCAAGTGACATTCTTGCTTATATAGTACACTCTCAGAGGAAGAATTATGGTGACTATGCAAGATTAAAATAAAGATCAGTTTTCATGTTTCTCTCTGCCTCCTTTCAACATAATGCATCTTTAAATTATTGTAGCATTTCTGGTAAGGTAAGGGCCTTCAACAAGCAACAGAGTATGTCTAATGGTAGCCCTCTAGTGGCCGCTGGATTCCAGACGGTAAAGGATAGTAGCTTTCAGAGGGTATGAAGACAAATAACCAATTATTATTGCAGAGGTGATACATTTAATGTAAAAAAATTTCCCCAAATCTTTAGCTAGTGAAAGTGGAGGGCAACCAGGTAATGGGACATAAGAAAGGGAGATTTATACCTTAACTTTCCAGGCACAAACATACTTTTGGAATTAAAAAATAATCATGCTTTTCAGTATTACTCTTTTCTCAGATAATTTCTATAAATTAGTGCCTGGGTACCAGCAAGGCTTGTGTCACTATGGTGGGTATTTCCAGGTTAATAGACATATTGAACAAAGCTGAATATGAGTAAAATTCTCAATTTGAGTTATTGGTGCCTGCCAGAACTGACGTAGTTTTCACAACATTACAATTTATGACCAACGTGATAAGTTTTTCTCAAATCCCCCTAAGTGCTTATTAGGAAATCTGTCATTTCACAGACACTACCAAGAAGACGTTTTGAGAAGGCAATAGTTGTCCATCACATCTTATCATATGGGGACTGGAGATAGAGAATGTTTTTATATAAGTTCTAAGAAATGCTTCTTATTATAAAGGTAAAGTTGAAATTCTAACAACTCAAGCAAAATTGTACAAAAGTTCTTTTCAGCAAAGTGATTCCACAGTATCATTGCCATCCTCCCTGGAGGATGGGGCCTCTCACAAGCCCCTGAATATTGCTGGGCTTACATAAGTAGTAGTTCTGTCTGTGTAAGGTTGGCACAGTCAACAGAAGTACTCAAGACAGAACTGCATAGTTTTACTTACTTACATTACTTCAGTGTTCTGCATCTGGCACATGAGTATGTATGAACAGAGCTATTGAATAATAAAAATATGTACATATTTTTCCTCCTTTTTTATTTGCAAAGCATTTGGGAACAGGAATGCATGTACACAGCTGGAAAAATGATAAAATCCAATATGTATGAACCCAGTAATTGGACATTCCATTATTAGAAAGAGAACCAGTACTATTATATTTTCTGGAAATGAATCTGTCCATCACCAGAAGTCAACATTCTGCTCATGCAGCAACATATGTAAGCAGATCCACCTATGTTTGGAAGTATTCTCAAATATAAAGTGAAAACTTCAGTGACCGTATCAGATACCACTTATGCCCTAAATCATGTCCTCTCAGCTCTCACCTTTTTACTCTAGGAATGGCTATGGAAACCAGCAAATATAACCTAATTGCAATTTGCTTAGATGAATCATGTTTCTCTAGCTTTTTGCTCTGGGATTTTACCTCATGGTGTAACGTTTGACTAATAGGTGTTGAAATCTAAAGGATATCTCTTTTGTCCTTGGGACAGATAATTCTGAGATTGTTTGTATAGAGATCCTCAGAGTTTCCCCAGTGGGAATGAGGCTAGTTTTCCTACCATAGTGGTCAACTTGAAAAGTTACCCGTGGATAGGCTTTTTCTTCTTTCCTGTTTCAGTCTTCCCACTAACCCACTACTGTTCCACAAGATCACTTCCCAAAATATTGGGTTGGCCAAAAAGTTGGTTGGCCCAAAAATAAAAGACATTTTTCATTTTCATTGAACAATGTATTCACTAACCAAACAAACTCTTTGGCCAAGCCAATAGCATAGCCCTTGACTCAGGCTGAGTTTTGAGGGAAATGAGGACACATATTACTAATAAAATGGCCCCGCTGAGAAACTACAAATGGATTTAAAATTTCATTTTAGAGAAATAAGAAAAATCTATGACTCTTCCTAGGTGTTACTTTGTATGATGGATTATGGGAAACACTTTTAAAAAAATGATCAAAAATAATCTTCTAAGTAGCTATCCCTGGAGAAGTAATCAATGTATAAAATAAATTATTGATTTTCAAAAGTATGTTGACCACTTTGAAATATGAAAACACCAATGGCATTCTTACCACCCTATAATGATGTATTTTAATGATACAAATAATAACTGAGCTATCATTCTTGTTCCAATTTGACAGCTCATTTAGGACATAAACTGCAAGTTACTAAATTTGATCTCCTGGGCTCCAGCTCAGGAAACAGCATGTAGGAAACACTTGTTGAATCAATCAGTTACTATAAATAAACTCTAGATTATAAATCAATTCTAGTTAGATTAGCCATAACAATAGCAGCAGTGCCAACTGCTTGGATCATCCATCTATTGAGTCTGTTACTTGGGTATTCACAAGGAAAACACTAGAAGTGCCTTTTTTTTTTCCAAGAAGGAAGTTTGCCATGCACTTAACAAGGATCCTTAAGGGTCTTGGTGGGATCTCCAGGAATTCATTTACCTGTTTTAAAAATATAATTGGTATTTGGGCTTTCAACTACCAACTTTAAAAGATTCAAGTTTAAATTCAGTAGGAATACAATAATTTATTTCCAGAATGCAAAAGAACCTTCAAAGAGTGCTATTTCACTCATCTAAGCAGCATAAGCTTAGCTAGAAAAGTTATTTTTGCCATATTTTAAGAATTCACATTGCAGATCACACACGTTTGTGAAAGAGATACACCCATATGCTTTTGAACGTAGTGTCCTCCATGTATTCAACAATATTTATTTAGTGCCTAATTGTATAATGTCACTGTACCAGAAACTTGTGACACAGAAATGAATAAAATATAGTACTTGTCCTCTAGAGGCTTGTTATCTAGAGGGATACTGTAAGCATAATTACCATAAAAATAATGAGTGTTTTTTAATTGTATAAAGTGTGCTGTGGGAGCAGAGGAGAGAGTGACATCTTGCAAATAATTCTTATCTATTTTCTTCATTAATGTTTATATTTAAATTGAAATTTATTTCACTGTTATTCTTTGGAATAGACCTAGAATGTATCCTGTGAAACATGAAATATCAAAGCAAAAACAAGATACATTGTTAGTTTATTTCTAAATGTATTTGCCCTGTTCTTTACATTAATGCTTATTCTATTTTCATAATTATTATTGTATTATATTTAGAATCTAACATTTTTGCTCCATATAGTGGGTTTTGTAAACCCCAAAATGTAAGCATATCATAGTAGAAAGGATGGATTAGAACTCAGGAAGCCCAATTTTTAGGAATAGTTCTGCAGCTAATATTCAAGTCAGAATCTCTCCAGGTCTAAATTTCCTCCCTCTGAAAAGAAAAGAAAGAAAAAAAAAAAGATGTCAATGGGTTTGTCAGGATTAAAGTACAGAGGTTATAGAGAATTTTGACATAGCTTAGCAGGCAGAAGTTTGGCCAATTTTGTCACAATGTTGATAGAAATGTAAAGAATTTTGGGCTTTGTAAAAACATTCATCTGGGTCATAGAATAGCTTAGGATTTATACAATTTTTATCTATTATATGATAGAGAATTTAAATACTCATTGGTTTTGTTGGAACTGGAATTCAAGCTTTACAGAGCTTCTATTTTCACCTTTAATTTTCTTTCTGATTCTTTTATTTCCCTTTTGTCTTTTTCTTTCAGAGTATCTAAATATCCAAATAGAATATGTTGGTAAGGAATAAGCTATGATATTCTTTTCAACTAAAATGTTTAAATGGTTTTATTTAATATAATGACATGACATCCTTGAAATGAGAATAAAAAGAGCAGGAAAGTATTGGTTATACTTAAGTTCTGTTCACTTCTGTCCTGAATATTAACTAGAATTCTTCTTCTTTTCTTTTTTTATACATGTCACAAATAAGATAAGGTAAGAATTAAATTTTGTACTGAGAATTTTAGTGACTGCTTTCAAGATTAATAAAAGTTTGTATCAATTTTCACAATTTACTTTAATAAATATTATACAATATCATATCCTCCTAAATATGCAGTAAAGAAAGCTAACAATTTTAGCCATAATTTGAATTCAGAATATCTGGATAAGTTTGACAAATATGTCCTTTCAGATATATATATGTTGTGTAGGCCTACTTAGCACACAAAAGTCCATTTAGATAAAAATATACCTTGTACATCTATAATTATTTGTAATAGTACTCACATTTGGAATCAGTTCTTACATTTTCCTGAGGGAAACATAATGTATAAGCTGGTTATAATTATTTAAATACTTTGAAGATATGAATATGTTTAATAAAATATGAAATTTTGACACAACACTAAATTCAGAGAATAGGAATAATAACCAATTAAAGAAAAAAAACCATAAACACACAAATGATGATAGATTCAATGGAGTTTGTATAACATTGGTTTGTCTATGGAACATACACACATGTAAGTAGAGAGATGATATTTACATTTAGGAAAGTAAGATAATACCATGCTCTGAGGCTTAGGGTAAGCAGAATAAACGAAAATAGTGGAAGAGGCGAGCATGTGTATGTCCTGCATACCTTACAAATACAAAGTGTTTTTTCTGTTTCATTCACAAAGGATTCCAAGTGCCTGGAGAAGTGTCTGGCACATGTTAGAAGAGGAATAAATATTTCAGGAATGAATGAATGAAGGCAGAATGTTAGAGGGCTGTTGGGTAGATTCAGGGTGATTTCATATAGAGCTGATTGACTGTTTTGACCAATTCATTTGTATTGATACACAATTGACATGCAAAACTCAGCTCTAATTATGACAGAGTTCACAATGTACTTTTAGCATCATTTTCTGGTGGGCTGGAAAAAAGACTTGGTATCTTGTACTTTGATATGCTTCCTGAAGTAAGCTCAAGTGAGCCAGTGCTCATATTGCCTTCAGTGTTAGATCTGGGGCTCACATTTTCTCTGACCATGTTAGTGAGATTTAACATGTGTGAGATATTGGTTCTGAATAAAGGTGTCATGTTTACATGATTAGACTCTTCCAATGCCTAGATCTGGAAGAAGTATTAGGAATCTTGATCGTGGCTCACCATCAAGCCCAGACAGTACTAAAGCTACTGCTTCATTTTTCTAAATCTGGCATCTGTCTTTTGACTAGTTTCAAAATCAAAGGTTTAGATAATTGGCATCATCTAAACACAAGCAGAATGTAAATTAATTTAATGAAATGAAAACAAGGGACAGGTTTCCAATTAAAGAATTAACACTGATTTTTTAATATTTGGACTAATAGTTGGACTTAGATGGTGTATTGACTCACAAAGTATGTTCACTTATATCTTATTTGAATCTTAGAAAAAATAAATCCTATATGGTAGATACAAATACATTAGTTATATTAGAATTATATAGACAGAAATCCCTATAGGATAAAACAAGGAAACTAATTTACGAATAAATATTTTTCAAAGGAAAGAGTGCAATGTAATTTTAGCAGGCAATGAATGAAGACACCCATTCATTTACTGGAAAGGCTGTAAAATGTAAAATACTAGAATTCCATTAGCAGATGTTTAAATGGTTTAGAGATAATTCTAGAATATTTCATTCACTGTTGTGAGTATAGCTAGTCATGTTGTTTTTCAGGATGAGGCACTATTATGCAAATATGTAGAAACCATCTATTTTCCCAGCCGATGGAATCACCTCCTTACTGGTTTCTTCTCTAAGAGCTGTTGAAAATTACTTTCCATTCCTGCACCTACTGTGACTGATTTTTTAAGCTAGAATTAGCTTCCTTTAGAAATGTGAAACCACTCTTTCTAAACATATAAAATGCTTTCCAAAATTAACAATAAAAGTGTGGTATAAAACAAAAAATTAATAGTAGACCTCATAGGATTTTGATTAGTATTAAATAAGATATGATATGAAAAGTGTATAGCACATAGTAAGTACCCAACAAATAATAGCTAAAGCAATACTAAAATAATTTAAAGTATGAGAGGTCTTAGAAATGGGGGAAAAAAGCTCTAAGATATTGCAAGATCTGTATGTGTAATATATTTATTGTTTTTGTGGGTATACTTTTTTTCCCCATCACATTGCTTATTAGACTGTAAAAAATGGTGGAAATCTAATTTACACATCCTCCACACCTTAATTACCCAAATATTTTATCCATCATAACACCAGAAGTGGTGCTTAACACAAGCTAAATCTATCTGATCCCTTCGTGTGCATAAATTTGTTCTTTGTAATCCTTTGAGATACATAAGTGTATTCTAAGGTCCCTTTTGCACATCTTAAAACAAAAATCTAACAAAGGACTCGGAGGTTTATTTGTCTAATTCCTCATTTTTAAGTCTTTGTATACTTTAGGAGAGAGAATAACATTTTGAATATAAAAAGTATCTTCTGTAGATTTAATTATTCAAAATGCATTTAATTATTTATATTGTGTCTGGAAAGCTCAGAAAGACAATATCCTTGATGCTAAGTTAATGAATTTGAGCATCTCTCTGAACCCCAAAATGTATGTTTATGGTTTTCTTGGTTTCATATTTACTGAATAGATTTTTTACTTCTTTTTATGGCAGTAATAGAAACTTGGCTCAGCCAGTCTTTTTGAAAAAAAACTAAAAATAATACATGGAGTTACTTTAAATAATGATTTTTATGTTAATTCCAGTATACAGATAACTTAATGTGACATCAACTCTGACATTTTTTAATGAGAACAAATGTTTCATTGGCTGAAACACAAAGGTTACTTCTTACTATGATTATTACTTCCCTTGATTTATCTTTCTTAGCCCAAAGAATTATAGATAAAAATACAATAAAATTTTAATGTAAAATTATAATACTAAAGAGAAGTTAAGAGCTCAGTCTAATAGTCCTGGAATAGAATCCTGTACATGCCACTTATTAGCTCTTTGACATTGTCAGATGTTTAAAATTTTTCTAATGATGAGTTTCTTCAGCTTTAAAATGAAGATGATGATATTCACACCAAACTTTGTAAGCATTAAAAGAAAATAATGTACATAATATTCTGCACACAATTATTTACTTAAAATAAGCACACATTAATTATATTCACATATAATATATAATGACTTAAAAATTATATGTTTCAGGTGTGTAGCATTATAATTCAACATCTGTATATGCTACAAAGTGATCACCACCACAAGTCTAGTTACCAGCCATCACCATACAGTTGACCTCCTTCACCCATTTTGCATACTCACCAATTCCCTTCTCCTCTGGTAAACACTAATCTGATCTGTGTATCTATGAGTTTGTTTTATTTTATTTTGTTTGTTTCTTTGTTTTGCTTTTTTATATTCTACATATGAGTGAAATCATATGGTATTTGTCTTTCTCCATCTGACTTATTTCACTTAGTGTAATATCTTCAGTGTCATCCTTGTTGTCACAAATGGTAGGATTTCATTTTTTTATGACTAATATTCCATTGTATATATATATACCACATCTTCTTTATCCATTCATCCACTGATGGACACTTAGGTTGTTTCCATATCTTGGCTATTGTAAATAATGCTGCAGTGAACGTAAGGGTGCATGTATCTTTGCGAATTAGTGGTTTTATATTCTTTGGGTAAATACCCAGAAGTGGAATAGCTGGATCATTTGGTAGTTCTATTATTAATTTTTAAAGAAATCTCCATACTGTTTTCCATAGTGGCTGCACCAATTTACATTCTGACCAATAGTGTACGAGGGTTCCCTTTTCTCCACATCCTCTCTAATATTTATTTCTTGTCTTATTGATGATAGCCATTCTAACAGATGTGATATCTCATTGTGGTTTTGATTTGCATTTCTGAGATAATTAGTGATGTTGAACCTCTTTTCATGTACCTGTTGGCTATCAGTTTGTCTTCTTTGGAAAAATGTCTATTCAGATCCTCTGCCCATTTTTCAATTGTATCATTTTTTGTTGTTGGGTTGTACAAATTCTTCATATAATTTGGATATTAACCCCTTACTGAATATATAATTTGCACATATTTTCTCCCATTCAGAAGGTTGCCTTTTATCTTTGATGATGGTTTCCTGTGACTTGCCAAAGCTTTTTAGTTTGTTGTAGTCCCATTTGTTTACTTTCACTTTTGTTTCCATTTCTCTAGAGTCAGATCCACAAAAACATTGCTAAGCCTGCTGTCAATGAGGTTATTGACTGTTTTTTCCTAAAAATTTTATGGTTTCAGGTCTTACATTCAAGTCTTTAAGCAGTTTTGAGTTAATTTTACTGTATGGTATAAGATAGTGGTCTATTTTCATTTTTTTTCCCATGTGGCTGTCCAGTTTTCCCAACACTCTTTCCAAAGAAAAAGACGATCCTTTCTTCATTGTATGTTCTTTGCTCCTGTGTCATACATTCATTGTCCGTATATGTATAGGTTTATTTCTGGGCTCTCAATTCTGTTCCATTGATCTGTGTGTCTGTTTTTGTGCCAGTACCATACTATAGCTTTGTAGTATAGTTTGAAATCAGGGAGCAGGATACCTCCAGCTTTATTCTTCTTCCTCAAGATTGTTTTAGCTATCTGAGATCTCTTGTGGTTGCATACAGATTTTAGAATTATTTGCTCTAGTTCTGTGAAATATGCCATTGGAATTTTGGTAGGGATTGTATTAAATATGTAGATTGCTTTGGTAGTATGGACATTTTAACAATATTAATTCTTCCAATCCGTGAACACTGAATAGCTTTCCATTTATTTGTGTTGTTTTCAATTACTTTCATTGGTTTCTTAGTCTTCAGGGCAGAGGTCTTTCATCTCCTTGGTTAAATTTTTTCCTAAGTATTTAATTCTTTTTGATACAATTGTAAATGGGATTGCTTTCTTCATTTCCTTTCCTGATAGTTCCTTATTAGTGTATAGAAACACCACTGAATTTATATATATTGATTTTGTATCCTGAGACTTTACTGAATCTGTTTTATTAGTTCTAACAGTATTTGGTGGCGTCTTTAGGATTTTCTGTATATAGTATCAGGTCATTTGCAAATAGCGACAGTTTTACTTCTTCCTTTCCATATTTTGTATAACTTTTATTAATTTATTTTTCTTGCCTATTTGCTGTGGTTAGGACTTCCAATACTAGGCTGAACAAAAGTGTTTAGAATGGGCATCCTTGTCTTGTTCTTGCTCTTAGAGGAAAAGCTTTCAGCTTTTTGCTGTTAAGTATGATGTTATCTGTGAGTTTGTTAAATATGGGTCTTTCTTATTATATTGAAGTACATTCCCTCTATACCCACTTTGTTGACAGTTTTTTTCATAAATGGATGATGAATTTTACCAAATGCTTTTCCTAATAGTTTTGGAACTCAAAACCTGGAGTTCAATTTTGTAGTACTATAATTATTAGAATTTTCAGATCTAAGATATGTTATACCCTGACCTCCAGGGAGGAGGTATAAAAGTGAGTCTCCAACATGTTACACTTTTGTGTGAATAAAGTTTGACATATTGCCACACATTCTATCCAGTTATGCATGATTCCTTTGATCTATCCAGCATACTCCTACACCATGTAGCTGACAAATCTAAAAATGGACCTCTAATATTTTTCTTGTGCTTACTCATGAAATCACTTACCTGAACCTCTTTTATACTGTTCATCCTGATTTGTTCCCCACATTCTGAGCTTTTGTTTTCTTGATTTATTTTTTAATGTCAGTTTTGCCAACCTCACAGTCCTGACTTTTAAGTTTATTTTACCACACATAACTTACGTTCCTAATGATTTCCAATTTAGAATTTTCTTTCAGTTCCTCTGATTTCTACCACCCTGGAGATAATTTCCCTAGTCCTTGGGATGATAACCTGTATTTTACCCCATTATATGAGATACTTCTACTGAGCTCTCCTTAGAATTATGAGCAGAACTTAGATATTCCAATTACTTACATTTTACAAAATGGTATTTGAAAACCTAAAAATTAGTTTGGCTTCTAAGCAGAAATCAGTAAACTACTCTGAACATCAGCAAATAATACACTGGCAAACCCACCTTTCACTTTGCAGTACTCTACCTGGAAGGCATGCCCATTTGCCCATAATTATTCTCACCCATACTCTAACCATGGTTCTGGAATCCTTGAAGAGATTATAATGTTCTCTTGCTTCAAGAAACACTGACCCATTTTGAAAAATAGTTCTTGCTACTGTTCCCTATGCCTGATATCTCGTTCTGTGGGATGAGTTTCTCATTACCCATTCCCTCCTCTCTTTTTGTTTCTTAATTCACATTGCTCATTCTTTCTACATAGATTTTTTTAAAGAGGAAACATGCATTCAATAATTATAATAAACATTATACTTCATGCATACTTACTGTATTTCTATATAATCCTAGAGTAAAAAGAATTACACTGAATTACCAAACCTTGTAATCAAATCTCTCTGTTCTTAGATACTTGCTTCTTTCTGTTGCTAGATATAAGCTATAAACTATACTTTTATGTAATCTCTTCACCCCTGACTTTCTGATCTTCTACCTAGCATGCTTACATGGAAAGCCACTATCTGCCTGACCTTTCAAGCTTATGCTGCTGTCCTAGATATTTACTTGATCTGAGTACTTAGAATGGGTCTGTGTGATTCTATCTAACTCTACTAACTCCTTGACTTTGAACAGGCTTTTTATTTAGATTTGTGTCATTCCAGCACACTTATCTGATAAGATATCAAACATTGTCTGTATCATCAATAATCTATAGGTTTGCTCATTTCATCAGATTATTGGGCTTGCTTCTTCCCATATCACCTGATTTGGTCAACATTCATTACCCATACATGATTTAGAATTTCAAATAGTAATTTGTAATACATAAAACTGGGTTGAAATATTTACCACTAGAACATACCATTTTTCCTCTTGACTAAAAGAGTACATTTCTATATAGATACAAATATAGATATATTAAGGAAAATCCTATTTAAAAATTTATTCAATTAGTGATGATAATTTTCTGTTTTACAGTTAATTTATTTTCATTTCTTTGACACTGAGGCTAAGTGGAATTTTATTTTTTGCTACATAATTATTACTAAATAAGCTTAGGCCTGGGATGACAGAGTTGGTATTGTTTTACAAAGTGGAAAGATTATTGAAGGTCTTTTTACTGCCTTTTATTCCCTCCCATCAACAACAAAAAATGTCATCTTTATTCATTATTAAATATACATTAAAATTGGGGATGAACACATTTTAATTTAATCTAACTTATCTGAATGTCTTCTTAAGTCTTCTTAGCTGAAAGGTAGCAGATATATTCCCTGTTTCAAGTTATTGACCTTCCAGATTGTATTTACACATTTTTCTGTAGTAGTAAAAGCCATTTCTGCTGCAGCCTATAATCAAAGCTTAGCATACTTAGAGAAAGAGCTATAACCACATTATTTTTGTTAAAGCAAGCTTGACTACTGTAAAGAAAAATCTGATCTAGAGAATTTACATGGAGAGACCATGCATTTGATTGCACATTGGTAAAAATAATGAAATCATCCTCCTACAATCACTGACTTCCAAAAAAAGATAAATTGCCAGGTAGATTTTTTATAATATGACAACTCTGAAAAAATTAAGACTTGGTAATTTGAAATATATAATATTAAATCAATCATGTAGTTCTTCATTGCTGGCTTTTACAGCTTTTTCATATTGCCAAATATGAAGTGGAGGAAAGCCAGAATCCTGCAGATACATTCTCCTTGAATTCTGTAGATAATAGTTGATATAAATGAAACAAACTAAGCTCTTGGTGGACAAATAATTTCTTCTGGAAGTAGTTTATTCAGTGATTTTTAAAATTTCATAATCGTATAATATTAGTTTAATGGAAAAAACAAATCGTTCAGTGAATTAATTTATATATTTATTTTATATGATGCCAAATAATCATTTGACACAAGTGCTTCATTGACACTGTACTAGCAATCCATCATTTCTTCACATTGTTTAGCTTGTGGTTAATGTGCACTTTCATGTAACACACTGAAGATAATTCAGAGAAATTTAATATCATTTGGCAATATTGCAAGCAATTAAAAATATGGATGCTAATTATTTGGTGAAGTAGATAAAGAAAACCCAAAAGATTAAAAAAAATGGAACCTAATAGAGTTGTTTTGAAGCTTAGTAGAAGTAAAGATATCTGAAAGTAACCATTAATACTGTTAGCCCCAGAACTCCTACACATACACACACACATACACACACACACACACACACACACACACACATTCTCTCTCTAATAACCTGATGAATCATACAGATCCAAGTTTACTACCTCCTGCATGAAGGAAGAGGACCAACTCGATAGAGTCTTAATAGTGTCTCAACAAGAGAAGGTTGAGAATTTTATGGAGACTTAGGGTCTAGGTTTGAGTAGTTTATGGTGGGTGTTTCACTGTGGAAAATCTGAACTCAATTGGGCAAACTGTGTAAGTTTCAGGTTGGAGGATCTTGAAGCAAATTTGGATAAGTAAAGAGTTGTTTAATAAGAAAATGCTTTCCTCATTTGAGGGAACTAGTGCCCTGAGAAGCAGGCTAATATAAGCAGTCAATTTTGGAAAATTGTTGACACACGCAATGAAATTATTTACTGGATTACATAGGTTATCTGAGTAAAAATTTTCTGGAGCAAATAGTTGTCATTGCTAATGTAGGTGGTCTTGTTTCTTAGTCCTGGTTGTTAAACTGGAAGTTTAATGCATCTTAATGCAGGAAGTTTTATTTCATGTTCACCCCTTGTGGCCATTATTCAGGCTGAACTGGAAGATACTCCATTATACCAGGAAACTGTCAAGAACTGGGAAAGACCTGGGATTTTACCACATGCCAATCTAACAAGTTACCTACTACTGTTTCATAGATAGTGGTAGAAGATACAAGATTCCTGGGTCAACCTAGAGGGGTGGGATAGGGAGGGTGGGAGGGAGGCATACGCAAGAGGGACGAGATATGGGGATATATGTATATGTATAGCTGATTCACTTGTTATAAAGCAGAAACTAACATATCATTGTAAAGCAATTATATAATTGCTTTTTTTATAAAGCAATTATAAAAAAAAAAAGATTCCTGGGTCAGAGGTAAAGGACTTTATTATTTATGGAAAAACACAGTAAATAGAGCAGTTTCCTGTGCCTTCCAAGACCTACAGAGAGTGAGTAGGAGAATGACACAAGTGAGCTGAGATGAAAACTTGCCCACGCAGTAAACTGCATTGCAAGAGAGGAACACTGAGCTTGAGGAATTTTACTGCTTTTACAGTAAGTGGAAAAAAGCTTGCTCCTTGTCTAATAACCCATCATTCAGCTGACACGTTTTTGGCCAAACTCAGATTTTCATATGGGTATGTAACTTTGCTGACCATTCTGATTAATATCACCAGCAAAGGACAGGACCAAAACCATTTACTTTTTCTCATAAAGTATTTCATTATAGACAACATCATTGAATTATAAGCAGCATCCTGAGACCACCCTGCAGCATTGAACTTAGCATACCCCAGGGTCCCAGACTCAGCCAACTGTGAATAAGTTTCAGAGGGAAAGTAGTAGATTTCATTTCAGAAAACCAACATGAAGTGCAAGGGGAGGCTATCATCTGTTACAACCTTTTTCAATCTCCTTCAATCCAATGGACTAAGAAAAGATCACTCAGATTTTTCCTCCCAATATAAGTACAACTTCATTTTTCATTTTTCAAATAAGTGTCTTATTATGTGTCTTGTGGACTACTGTAGAAAACACTGAGAAAAAATATACAGTATATTTTATAAGATATATTAGCAATATAAGTCAAGTTTAGGAATATATATGATGTGATTAATTTATTCATTTTATAGCTTATGGAAACATAAAATAATGCTACTTCTTATAATTTATAATAATAAATACGAGTAGTTAAAGCTATTATTTTCAAAATTAGGGATATGATAGAGGACAGAGTATTCTTTGATAAAGCTGTGTATATGTACCTGGCTCTGGCGTTTGATTTTTATTAATAATTGACTAATTTTAAAATGTAAAAAGCATAAGTAATTAATCATTAGACATCATAACTGAATAATTCTTATTAATTTAATGAAAAGAGTATATAATAATACAAAATAATTGGTCCAGAATTAATATATAATTAAACATCTAAAAAGATGTACTTATATGATAATTGGCCATTTAGGAATAACTTTTTATAGTATAATTGGATTAACCAGATTTATCTGCAGGTTTTATTCAGTATGTTTTTAAAAATATGATATTCAAAAATTATCCCAGTGACCTTTTAAAATAATCTGTTAGCCAATACTGTTATAGGAAGTAAAAAAAAAAAAGTCAATTTTAGTATTAATTCTGTCTTCCTCTAAATTAAGTATCTCTCATGAACATACATTATTTAACCAGGAGGAGTATGAAGGAGCAAAGAGACTACTCTTCTACCTCTCACCATACGATTTGAAATCAGAGTACTCCAACATACACCACACTAGGTTGTGCTGAGTTTCATACTTCCTCTTTAACGGAAATAATTATAAGACAGAACAAGATAAGTCCCATGGTGTTTTATGGAATTTTGAATAATCCTATTAATAATCCAATAAACCTAATACATAGTTTTACTAATGATAAATATATAATGTTGGTAGTGTTCTTTTCACTCACTTCTTTCTTCTGATAATCTGAGGACACTTGAGAGTCTCAGGTGTACAATAAGATGGTTAAATATCATTATGCTAAATGTGCTGGGTGGGAAATCAAATAGATTGCTGAAAACTGGTTCTTGCTATGAAGATTTCTCGAAAGAACTTTTCGTGTGGTGAGTGATTAACAAATCACACAGTAACTCAAGAGTCTAGTCCAACACTAACAATTGTGGATGCTCCAAAACACTTGTCAAATGGTTAATTCGAAATTATATTATATGAAATTATCATTTTCTTTCTTGGTCATAGCTCATATACTGTAGAGTAAATAAGATATTATGTGTGTGTGTGTGTGTATATATATATATATATATATATATATATATATATAATTGAGGAATATTTTCAATTGAATATGTTCAGATGGTAAAAATTGTAAATTGGCCAATTTCATACTCTTACTCTTGCATTTGGTTTTAAATTACAGATTACACTTTGTGGATTTTAAAAATAAGATCAAAATAATGAACCAAACAACATAATATTAATGTCATTTCTGTATACCCACCAGCAGTTCTTTATTACAGTTCCTATGTTTCTCTTAACTAGCAAAACTTCTAATTTCTTTTAAATATTTTCTCTGAAATTGCTGCTTTTGAGATTAATGTATTATACTGACAAATAATCTAATCATGAAAGACATGTAATCACTTACTTCAAGAAGAAATATTCTCCTATAGACCCATAGTATAGAATAATGAAAGTATAGAAAAAGTTAGTTTTCTAACAATTCTAGTAACCCAAGGGATAAATTTATAACTTGGCAGGAAGCTGAAAATGGGCAATATACCTTTTGTTCCAATATGAGATCCCTAGCTGTATTACCAAGTTTGAGTCAGATGGCTATTTTTTTATGATTTACATAGCAGTGTATGCATTTTCTATAGATCTTTTCTTTTTGTTTCATGAACTATAAGAACTGATACTGCTTCTGGCTCTGATTACTTATCTTCTTTTTCACACTCGAGTTATAAAATGCTTAATAGTACGTAGGAAATATTTTGTCTCTTATGTAAAAGAGAGAACAGTGTGGTAACCTTCATTCGTTCTATGCCAAACTATTTGTTCACTCAGCTGCAGATCAGCACTACTAGTGCAGGAGAGCTCGCCCAAACACACTCACTTAAATTGCCCTCATTACCTTGGTAGACATCATCACCTCTCAGTTCTACATCTGCATCACTGGTTGTTTCATCAGTATCCTTTTCTAAATCTTACTGAACTCTTTGTCTGCAGTTTCTCAGTGTATATCAATGTTATAAACAAAGGCATCATTGCTGTTTTTGCAAACACTCCAATTTTATTGTTGTTTGTTTTGTTTTGTTTTAGTAGCATAGCTTCTGATTTCTTTGTAAAACTATCAAGAAACTGATTTGGCAGCATTTCAGTACTGAGCTGCTCTGTACTACTTTGTAAGAAGAATCATAACCATAAATAATTTTATGCTAAGATGTTCATATATATGTTTATTTTCATTACTCTTTTATAAAGCATTTTTAAGGTGATTAAGTGGTTTAATTACTGTTGTTTTACATCAGAAATTAAAAATTGGTTCTTCTATCTATCCTTAGGTCCCTAAATGACTCTTCCTTTTTTTTTTTTTTTTTTAAATTTATCCCTGTGTTTTCTTTTTTTTTTTTTTAATTTTATTTATTTATTTATTTATTTTTGGCTGTGTTGGGTCTTCGCCTCTGTGAGAGGGCTCCCTCCAGCCGTGGCAAGCGGGGGCCACTCTTCATCGTGGTGCGCTGGCCTCTCACCATCGCGGCCTCTCCCGTTGAGGAGCACAGGCTCCAGACGCACAGGCTCAGTAGTTGTGGCTCACGGGCCTAGCTGCTCCGCGGCATGTGGGATCCTCCCAGACCAGGACCCGAACCCGTGTCCCCTGCATTGGCAGGCAGACTCTCAACCACTGCGCCACCAGGGAAGCCCAATGACTCTTCTTATTTATTTACTTTTTCATTCATTTATCCAGCAGTTATTTTTCTTTTAATTTTATCACCTTTGTGTCATTCAATGGTAACAGAAATTAGTAGATAAAAAAGAAATCTAAGAATATATCAAACATAACAAGAGTGGAAAAAAGTGATAAAATGACATTTCTAGTTTCAAATTCGTTTAGTTTCATTTTTATGATGAAAATCAGAGACGAAAACAAGTAAGCCGTGGGATATATGTGAGTTTCAGAAAGTTGGATGGGTGAGAAAAGGAATTAGTTTGATTTTAGAAAACATAAATGAATGCATAATTCTTCAGAATTTCATCAGAAACATAATGAATACTTCCCAACGTAATTTATACTTTTAAAAAAATCACCAAGTGATGTCATGGAAGATGGTATAGTAGGAAATTCCAGGAATCAATTGCTCCATTGAACTGGCAAGAACTCCTAGATTTGATTATTTTAGAACTAGGGAGTCTAGTTCAGCACTTGCTCTGTCCATCAGAGTGCTTGATTGAAAAAAAGAAGCAGGTAAATTTCAGTGAATTTTGACATTTCACATAGTATCTACAATGCCCTGCCCCTAGCTCCATGGCAGGTAGCTATAGGAAATGTGGCCCACATTTAGACAATTAGGCTAGAGTATAATATTTTAAGCAAAGAGTAATTTGGTTAGATTTGTAATCTGAAATATAATAATAATAATTATAATAGTAATAATGATAACCTATTATGACAGCAGTGGATAATGGATTAGGCATGGCCAGGATATTATGGGAAGATTATCTGGAGGCTATTTCATTGAGTCAGGAAAAAAGATGCAGAGAATTTAAAAAGGCATAAGTTGAGAGCATAAAGAAGAGAAAAGAAATATGAGAAATATGTAGGCAATAGAAGAGAAAGAACTTTGCCAAAGAAATGAATAGATTGAATTCTGAGGACATAATGCTAAGTGAGACAATCCAGTCACAAAAAGACAAATACTGATTCCACTTACATTATATCTCTCCCAAAGTAGTCAAATTCATAGACACAAGAAGTAGAATGATAGTTGCCAGGCATAAAGGAGAGGGAAGAATGGGAAGTTCGTTTTTAAAAGTATAGAGTTTCAGTTTTGTAATCTGAAAAGATTTCTAGATATGGAGAGGAGTGATGGCGGCATAACAATATCAGTGCATTTAATATCAATGAACTGTACATTTTAAAATGGTTAAGATGGGAAATTTTGTTATGTATATTTTACCAGAACAAAAATGTTTTATTAAAAAAGATAGATGAATGGATAGAATAGAATGGAATAGAAATATTTCATATGAGATAGTATGTTATAAAAAATCAGAAAAATCCATTTATCCAACCAGTAAATGTTTATGGAATACCAAGTAGTTTAGTTTCACAGGACAGAAGTATATTTTTCCTTAAGACCATACACAAAAATGGGAAGACAGATATAAAGACAAGGAGATGGAGATAGAAAAGGTACCTCATGTGAATGGCTTGATGTCTTTGAAGTACAAAGTGAAATTATTCTTGCACTTAGAACAGGAAAAAAGTAGGTTTCAAAATAGTTAATAATTATGTGCAACCATGAAAAATGAACTTAAGTATAGAAAGGTTTATAGATTAAATGTGACCACTTACTATAGTAAGTGATAATACATTTTATAAATAAAATAATGGAGTAAACAAACCAAAAAGTTAAGGTGATCAGTAAGCAAATTGCATTATATCTCTTTTTTGGGAAAAACACATTTAAAATGAGAGATTCTGGGGTTCTGCTTAGAAGAGACTTATAAGAAGATGTAGATTAAAAAATTTCATGATCCTTCTCATTTCTGAGAACCAGAAAGAAAGTAAAGAACAGTAGTTACAGAAAAGGACAATAAGTGAGAGATAAACAGATTCCTAAAATGTTAGAGGAACACAAAATTAGTTATGTGGCCCTACAGCTATCTCAGAGTCTATAACTGAAGAAGGCTATAAACCAGGAAAGCAGCAGCAGTTTCTCTCTCCCACTGTCACTTGCTGATAGCAACATTATAAGGAAACCCACATCAGCTGCACACAGCTTTTTGACACAGAGTTTAAAAAGCTCTGCCAAGATATTTGTGATGTCTGCCGCTCAAGTATCAGGAAAGAGATGGAAGATGAAGCTTGAAGACTGTGATTTTAAAAGGGGTAAAATGTGGTAAAAGCTAGTCAGAGGTTAGATGTTTGGGGGAGTATGACGGTTATTTTAATGTGTCAGCTTGGCTGGGCCATGGCACCCTGTTTCCTAGTACAACACTAGTCTAGGTGTCGCTATGTAGATTTTATTTACTTACTTACTTATTTATTTTTAGGCCACGCCGCGCGTCATGTGAGATCTTAGTTTCCCGACCAGGGGTCGAACCCGTGCCCCCATCAGTGAAAGTGCAGAGTCTTAACCACTAGACCCCCAGGGAAGTTCCTGTAGATTTTTTTTTAGATGTAATTAACATTTTAATCAATTGACTTTAAATATAGCAGATTACCTTTTCTAATGTGGGTGAGCCATTATAGTTGAAGGCCTTAACCTTAACCTCCAATCAGTTGAAGGCCTTAACCTCCAGACAGCCTTTCAACTGCAGAATGCAACATTAACTTTTTCCTGGGTCTCAAGCCTGGGGCCTGCCCTGCAAATTCTGGACTTGTCAGCTCTCACAATCTTATGAGCCAATTCCTTAAAATAAATCTCTCTGTCTCTGTCTTTCCCCACCTCTGAGTATGTGCATTTGTGTACACACATCCCATTAGTTCTGTTTCGCTGGAGAACCCTGTCTAATACAAGGACCCAGAATAATAACCCAAATAGTGACGTGAAATTCTAATACAAAAATGAAGAGATTAAATATTATTTGAGTCAATAAAAAGGATAAACACTAGTCAAAACAATGAAATGTCATTAATTAATTTAAATTACATAGGGTAATATTTGTCTATAGTATTCCCACAATATAGTCCTCAAATGAATAAACAAAAGACAATAAAAAAGGCAAAAAAGAAAAAAAAAAAGTTTCAGGGTCTAGTAAATTGGAAAATGTTGCATTGACTAGCCCTCACTTCAGATTCATAATACCTATTAGAATACTATAGGTATGGGAAATCTTGCAGTAAAGAGAATTGTTTGACTCTATTTAACCTAGGGTTTCACAAATTCATTTGACTGTCAAATCCTTTGCAGTGTGTGTGTGTGTGTGTGTGTGTGTGTGTGTGTGTTTGACAAATCTGATATGACGTATTCAACAGGACTAAGAAGAATGTGTTAGCTGTGTAGAGTTGCTAACAGAATACAACAGACTAGGTGGCTTAAACAACAGAAATTTATTTTCTCACAGTCTGGAGGCTGTGAAGTACAAGATCAAGGTGCCAAAAAGGTTGGTTTTTCCTGAAGCCTCTTTCCTTGGCTTACAGATGACTCCTTTTCTTTGTGCCCCTGCATGACCTTTTTCTCTGTGTGTGTGCACTTCTGGGGTCTCTTCTTCTTGTAAGGACATCAGTCCAGTTGGATTAGAGCCCTACCCTTATGTCCTCTTTTAACCTTAATTACGTCCTTAAACACCCTATCTCCAAATACCATCACATTGGGGATTAGTGTTTCAAACTATAAATTTTGAGGGGACACAATTCAGTCCATAACAAAGTGACTTTTTGTGGGTCTAATTTGGTTATTTATTTCTATTAGAGTGGTGAATTTTACCTGACCAGTTTATAAGCACCAGATATCTTTTTTTCATGTAATTAAATTGACATGGTGAAATACTGTATCAATCCTTGAAAAATGTGAAATGACAGTTGAATTGTCAATAAACGCAATATGTCCCAAGGAAATAAAATGCTTGCTTATATATCATAGTGTGATCCTTTAAAGAGCTCAACATATAACGTATCACAGTGGGCAGTTTCTGAAATGTATCACTTTTTCTAGTGCCTATTTATCATTTCCTGTACTTATGGAGAATGAATTTAAATCTTTTCTTCATTTCATGGAGTAATGTGACATTTTGTTTAAGTGTATTAATTTATTTTTTCTTTTCTTTAAGTGCATTTATTTCTTCTCTTCTTTCAATCCTTCCAGGACTTTACTGATTCCTGAAGCACCCAATAGTTTCTACTAGGGAACTAGGTTGAGTTAAGGCCCATTCCAGGGATGGCTTGCATCATTATGAAAAATTTTATAAGGTATCCCTAAAATAGGTTAATTTTAGACCTAAAGCAAGCATAGCAAACTGAGAATGCATGAGTCCACCTTGCCTTCAGACTGTTTTACATTGCCAGGTAATTCAGTTTTCTAAAAACGTAATTTAAAGGACTTACACAATGAACTCTCCGTTAAACCATAATCTCCAACAGTCTGATCTGTGTTATACAACACATTGAAAGATTTAAACAATTAGGTTCACTTTCTGATTCCTGAAATTATTAAAGCAGCGGTTTTCTAAAGTGATTCCTGGACCAGCATTATCAACATCACCTAGGAACTCGTTAGAGATGCAAATTTTTTTAAAAAAATCATACTATAGCTGAAAATTTGTACCTTTTTATCGATTTTTCCATATTTTCCCCTCCACCCTCAGCCCCTGACAACCACTTTCTACTCTCTGTTTCTATGAGGTTGATTATTATTTTTTAATATTCTACATGGTAAGTGATACCATGCAGTATTTGTCTTTCTCTGTCTGGTTTATTTCTCTTAGGGTTGTAAATTCTTGTGTCACCCCACCAGTTTTCCTGAATCAGAAACTCTGTGAATGGTGTCCAAAAATCTGTGCCTTAACCAGCTGTCCAGGTGATTCTAATGCACACTCAAATATTCTCTGAATGACTGTGACTCACCTCTTCCTCTTATCCAAGTTTCAGTTAAAATCGTTTCACATAGTAAAAGTAGAAGGGCTCAATGAAAGGGACCCTTTTCTTTCCTCTTATTTTCCTTTTTTTCCTAATGGAGTCTTTCTCAAAATGTGCTCCAATGGACAATCAGAGCAGCCAATTATATGAATGTATTAATAAATATACATAAATGTCCTGAGATGCTATTAAAAAAACATGTTTGCCTAAACCACTATGTCTTAAAATCGTTGACCATAAATCCATTTTCCCCCTACCAGTAATATCTACTAATTTTCTAAAGGTCAAATGTTTCCTTTGGGGAATTCTCTCTTTCTTTGTATACAACCTTCTTGGGCAGTCAGTGAAGAATGAGACATGAAACAACCTAAAACAATCAGACTGTCTCCTTAACAATTTGCCTCTTGGGAAAGAATCTAGATTAGTTACAGCTGATTCATTCCTTTATTCATTTTGTGTTTCAAGATGACCACAACATATTACCTTAAAAAGAAAATCTTTTATCAATTTCCAATTATCAACTAATAAAGTACTCTATTGAATAAACTCTACATTATGGAGTATTTTCTAAGATAATACAGATACTCAGAAGTTGTCTCCTGTTTTTCCTGGGGCCTGATTGCTAAGCTTCTCTTTTGACTTATGAACAGCACCGTGTTCTTTCAGGTGATTCCAATAAAAAGCTCTTGCTAAGTGGAGTTTACTTTGTTTACTCAACTCAAGGATTCTTAATTGATACAACAGTACAGCATAATGGCTTTAGACCACAGACCCTTAGGAAACCATATAACCCTCAGGGTGTTATATAGAATTGTTCATTGTCCTAAGATGAAGGCAAAGTTAAGGTACTCTTTTATTCTTTTTCTTCTATGGTGAAATATTATCAGTACAGGGTATACAGAAGCAAGCCGGATAGTTAAGTTTTTGCCTATGGTCACCTGAAACTATATGACATTGATAATGGAGCTGGGATGGTAGTATGAATCATGACCCAAAACACTTAAATTGAATGTTTACTTCTGAAGGGGAAAATACGAAAAGTTAAAATCTCAAAATTCTTATCTGATGTCACAAACTAAATCCAAGTTTTTTGGTTTGTTTCTTTTTAACCATACTTTTAAAATCTCTTATTATTTGCAAACCATACATCTGTAAAGGTGTTAGTATCCAACATATATAAGGAACTCCTACAACTCAATAGCAAAAAAACCCAAATAACCCAATTAAAAAATGGTCAAAGGACTTAAATAGGCATTTCTCCAAAGAAGACATACAAATGGACACCGGTATATGAAAATATACTCAACAGCACTAATCATCAGGGAAATGCATATCAAAACCACAATGAGGTGTCACCTCACACCTGTTAGGATGGCCATTAACAACAACAACAACAACAAAACAGAAAATAACAAGTATCATAGGATGTGGAAAGATTGGAACCCTTGTATACTGTTGGTGGGAGTGCAAAATTGTAAAGTCGTTATGGAAAACAGTATGAAGTTTCCACTGTTAAAATTAAAAATAGAATGTGATCCAAAAACCCCACTTATGGGTATTTATCCAAAAGAATTGAAATCAGGATAGCCAAGAGATATCTGCACTTCCATGTTTATTGTTATTCACAATAGCCAAGAGGTGGCAACAGTTAAATGTCCCTCCGGATTACACACACACACACACACACACACACACACACACACACACACACACACACAATGGAATATTATTCAGCCATAAAAAAGAAGGAAAAGCTGTCATACACTACAACGTGGATGAACCTTGAGGACATTATGTTAAGTGAAATAAGCCAGTCACAGAAGGATAAATACTGAATGATTCTACTTATAAGTTGTATCCAAAATAACTCATAGAAACAGAGCAGAATGGTGGTTGCTGGGGGGAGAGGGAAATTTGAAGTTAATGTTCAATAAGTATAGAGTTTCAGTCATGAAAGATGAAAAAATTCTAGAAATCTGCTGTACATCATTGTGCTTAACAATACTGAACACTTAAAAATTTGTTAAGGGTAGATCTCATGATACTTTTTATAATTTTTTTACAATTAAAAAAACCTCTTACCACATTCAGTTAAAATGATGATTGCTTATAGATTAATATTTCATTCTTTTTTACTGATTTTCCTCTTTGTGCTGAATTTATGGGCAAACCTGCACTATCAGAAATATTAAAGGGTGTTCTTTAGTCAGAAAAAAAATGACAACATGTGGAAAATTGTAGCTATCCAAAAAAAAGAAAAAGACACTAGAAACAGTAAATCTGTGGATAAATATAAAAGACACTTTTCACTATTTTTTTTATTTTTTAGAGATAATAATTTAAAGCCAACATTGTACCCATGTATTTGAATGCTTATAATGTTTGTTCAAGTAAAATTTATTACAACATTGCACATTGTACAAGTATCCAAATTAGTTCTACACACATTGTCTTGAAATTGTTTCTGCAAAGGCCTCCATTAGTTCACAACAGTAGGGAGTGAGCTACTTGGGGAAAAAGAGTATGTTTTTAATCATGTAACTCCAGCACCTAATAGTAGGGTTTTTTTTCATATATTCTTAAATATTTGTTGAGTGAAGAATTAAAGTTAGAGGGTGTAATGAAATATAAGTTAATTTTTTTCTTTCCTCAAAGCATCTTTACTTATTTTCACGTTACAAAGCCAGTGCTCTGTACTAACATATTGAAGAATTGAAATGTGAATTTACTAAAGGCCATGAAATGGGCAATAAAAAAGAGTGATTTAAGTAATAAATTGTCTACAAAGATAAAAATTCTTCCTTAGCAATTGTCTTTTTGAGTTTTCACTTAATTGATTCACGCTCTAAATAATTTTAACTAATGTATGTTGATATATACTGTACAAAAATTTTAAAATGTGCTTAACATGTTTGTTTTCTATATTTTAAAATTGTCTTTTAGATTGATATTTTCTATTTCTTACAATGTTTAATACTGCAAAATAATTTTCAATATCTAAAATATGTGTGTTTGAGAAAAATAACAGAGCATGTGCAAAGTATATTTTTCCAGGAGTACAGTACTCTGAGGTGTTGTGGTAACTTGAAACTAAGAAATTAATTCCATTTTAAATCATTATTTCAAAAACTAAATGTATCACTCAATTTCTGGTATCGGTCATTTGTTTATACTTGGTGTTTTAAGTAAAATTACCTACAAAATATTCAGTAAAGGTAATAATGTAAACTAAACTATGTAAATGCATTCTTTGTTTTCAGGAAGATGGGAAATTATTCAACACATTGAAATCAGGTGATCTATATTCACAAAGAAATTTAAATAATAATGACAGAATTTGATTTCCTTTTGTGCATCTTCTTTGTTGGTAAAATAAAATACATGTGAAGTTTGTAGGTTGTTTGGAGATATCTGGGGCAGTGGTCTTGCAATTCAGTTTATGCTGGATTGCTGTGAAAACACTACTAGGAATTTGTGATATCTAATTAGAGATTTCTTTACTACTAGGAATTTTGGGATAGTCACCCACCTGCCAGGTTTACCAGCTGATGAACACCATAGCCACTTAAGCAATTTGTAGTTCTCTTTATTGAAAAATGACTCTCTGGATAGTAATTCAGATGATTATGGCATCTTCAGCAGCAAAACTAAACCATTATCAGTTATATTTTTAATCACTTGTTTGTTATTTGTACTAGCTCGCATAATAAATGTGTGTGAAAATTGGGGCCAAAGAATGTGTACATTAGTCAACCTACTTGTAGCACAGAAATAGTATTTTTATTTTATTTTCATTTTATTGGAGTATAGGTGATTTACAATGTTGTGTTAGTTTCAGGTGTACAGCAAAGTGATTCAGTTATAGATATAGATATATATATATTCATTCTTTTCCAGATTCTTTTCTCATATAGGTTATCATAGAATATTGAGTAAAGTTCCCTGTGCTATACAGTAGGTCCTTCTTGGTTATCTATCTTATATATAGCAGTGTGTGAATGTTAATCCCAAATTCTTGATTTATCCCTCCTTCCCACATTTCCCCTTTGGTAACCATAAGTTTGTTTTCGATATCTGTAAGTCTGTTTCTGTTTTGTAAATAAGTTCATTTATATCATTTTTAAAATTAAATTCCACATATGAGTGATATCATGATATTTGTCTTTCTCTGTCTGACTTACTTCACTTAGTATGATAATCTCTAAGTCCATCCAAGCTGCTGCATTGATGGCATTATTATGCCATCAGTGCCATTATGGCATTACTGAATGGCATTATTTCATTCCTTTTTATGGGTGAGTAATATTCCATTGTATATATGTACCACATCTTCTTTATCCATTCCTCTGTTGATGGACATTTAGTTTCCTTCCATGTCTTGGCTATTGTAAAGATTGCTCCCATGAACACTGGGGTGCATGTATCTTTTTGAATTATGGTTTTCTCCAGATATATGCCCAGGAGTGGGATTGTTGGATCATATGTTAGTTCCATTTTCAGTTTTTTAAGGAACCTCCATACTGTTCTCCATAGCAGTTGTACCAATTTACATACCCACCAACAGTGTAAGAGGGTTCCCTTTCATCCACACCCTCTCCAGTATTTATTGTTTGTAGACCTTTTGATGATGGCCATTCAGACCGGTGTGAGGTGATACCTCATTGTAGTTTTGATTGGCATTTCTCTGATAATTAGTGATGTTGAGCATCTGTTCATGTGCTTTTGGGCCATCTGTATGTCTTCTTTGGAGAAACATCTATTTTGATCTTCTGCCCATTTTCTGATTAGGTTGTTTGTTTTTTTGATATAGAGTTGCATGAGTTGCTTGTATATTTTGGAGATTAATCCATTATTGGTCATATTGCTTGCAAATATTTTCTCCCATTCTCTGGGTTGTCTTTTCAGTTTGTTTATGGTTTTCTTTGCTATGTGGAAGCGTTTAAGTTTAATTAGGTCCCATTTGTTTATTTTTGCTTGTATTTTTATTACTCTAAGAGGGTGGATCAAAGAAGATATTGCTGCAATTTATGTCAAAGAGTGTTCTGCCTATGTTTTCCTCTAGGAGTTTTGTAGTGTCCAGCCTTACATTTAGGTCTTTAATCCATTTTGAGCTTATTTTTGGGTATGGTGTTAAGGAATGTTCTAATTTCACTCTTTTACATGCAGCTGTCCAGTTTTCCCAGCACTACTTATTGAAGAGACTGTCTTTTCTCCATTGTATATTCTTGCCTCCTTTGTCATAGACTCTTTGAACATAGGTGCATGGATTTATTTCTGGGCTTTCTATCCTGTTCCACTGATCTATATTTCTGTCCTTGCACCAGTACCATACTGTTTTGTTGACAGTAGCCTTGTAGTATAGTCTGAAGTCAGGGAGCCTGATTCCTCCAGCTCTGTTTTTCTTTCTCAGGATTTCTTTGGCTATTCAGGGACTTTTGTGTTTCTATACAAATTTTTTAATTTTTTGTTCTAGTTCTTTGAAAACTGCCATTGTAATTTGATACAGATTGCATTGAATTTGCAGATTCCCTTGGGTAGTATAGTCATTTTGAAAATATTGATTCTTCCAAACCAAGAACATGGTCTATCTTTCCATCTATTTGTGTCATCTTCAATTTCTTTCATCAGCATCTTACAGTTTTCAGAGTACAGGTCTTTTGTCTCCTTAGTTAGGTTTATTTCTAGATATTTTATTCTTTTTGATGCAATGGTAAATGGTATTGTTTCCTTAATTTCTTTCTGATCTTTCATTATTAGTGTATAGGAATGCAATAGGTTTCTGTATATTAATTTTGTATCCTGCAGCTTTACCAAATTCATTGATGAACTCTAGTAGTTTTCTGGCAGCATCTTTAGTATTTTCTATGTAGAGTATCATGTCATCTGCAAACAGTGACAGTTTTACTTCTTTTCAAATTTGGATTCCTTTTATTTCTTTTTCTTCTCTGATTGCCATGACTAGGACTTTTATTCAACATTGCCATGTTGAATAAAAGTGATGACAGGGGATATCCTTGTCTTACTTCTGATCTTACAGGGAATGTTTTCAGCTCATCACTGGGAATGATGTTCGCTGTGGGTTTGTCATGTATGGCCTCTGTTATGTTGAGGTAAGTTCCCTCTAAATGGGTGTTGAGTTTTATCAAAAGCCTTTTCTGTGTCTATTGAGATGAAGAAATAGTATTTTTAAAATTGTAGGTTCAGTATATTACTATTTAAACCAATATGATTATCATAAGCATCTTTGGAAAATTTTATTATCCCAGTAGGCATCCATTCAATATACATTACTTTAAAAGACACTCTTCTAGCTTCAAAGAGTTTGCAGTCAGTCTAGTAGGTAGACTACATGTTTTAACGGTAACCAGAATGCAATGTAGTAAAACTTTATTTACTCTGAGAACACAAGCAAAATTAACACCTGGGGGCCTCCAGGACGGTTTCCAAAATAATAGTTGGGTAAAGTATTGGGAGAAAAATAGCAAGAAGGATATTTCTGGTAATAGAATAGCTCTGTGTCTTGATTATGGTGGTGGTTACACAAATATATGTATGTGATAAGTTGCACGGAATACTCATAATAACACACAGACATACACAAATGAGTACATGTATAAAGCTGAAAAAGATCTGTGACTTATACTAATTTTAATTTCCTGGCTTTGATAATGTACTATAGTTATGTAAGATATTATCATTGAGGGAAACTGGGTGATAGATACATGGGGCTTCTCTACTACTTTTGCAACTTTGTGAGAATCTCTACTTATTTCAAAATAGAAAATGTTTTTAAGCATCAAAGAGCAAACAGGTAGCAAAGTTCTTTAGTATTATCAAAGAGACAGTGTGTGTGAGCCTGATGAAGCAAGGTTTAGATTGATTCAAATTCAATGAACACGTATTCAGCACTTGTTGTCTGCCAGCCTCTGCAATGTGTTTCACGTATATTACTTCTCTTAATTTCTGCAACAAATATATCAGTTAACATGTACTGAAGTTATAGAGACTTACTGTTAAAAGAGAATGGATTAAATCCTGCAGGCAAGCAGGAAGATTTTAGAATTCTGTACTTCCCAAGCACTTCATATCCTTCTCACCAAGACATGTACACACTCATTTGCCACTCAGATTTTGACAGTTATATTAAAGGCAGAATATTTTGAATGTTTGGACACTTGCTGTTATGGGCTAAATTTTGTCCACCCAAAACTCATATATTGAGGTTCTAAACCCCAGTACTTCAGAATGTGACTATATTTAGAGATAGGGTCCTCAAAGAGGTAAAAACTGAGGCAGTTAGGGTGGGCCCTAATCCAATCTGACTAGCGCCCTTATAAGAAGAACAAACTTGGACACAGAGACTTTAGGGATGCACAAGCACAGAGGAAAGAGCATATGGAGACATGGGAAGTAGGAAATTATCTGCAAGCCATGGAGAAAGGCCAAAGAAACCAATCCTGCTAATGCCTTGATCTTGAATTTCTAGTCTCCAGAACTGGAAAAAATAAACTTCTGTTGTTTAAGCAACCCAACGTTTGGTATTTTGTTATGGGGGCCCTAGCAAACTAATACACTTGCATATTGATTTTTCTTCTGTTACTTCTTAACTTTGCTAATTAACCCTCAAATCTTAATGTGCACAAGAAGTACTTTATAAGGCTTTATACTGAAGACTATAACATGTGACTTCATATTTAAGAGAATTATAATATTAATTTTGAATATATAAAATGCTTGCTTTACAATCCGATTTCACCAAACTAACCCTGTATTCAATGCATTCTACTATACCTCAAGATAAATAATTGTTTTATGGTGCAAGTAATATGACTAATAATAAAACAGTCCTATTTTTCAAGATATGTCATTTATTTTCATAGCAAATAACATATATGGAAAGTGTTAGGACTCACTGAAATAAAACTGTTAACCTTGTCTCTAGAAGTTTGTTGGCTTATACATTTCTCATTATCTTGATTTCAAATATATTTTATGGACAGGTAACAAAGCTATTCTTTGTCATCAGAGACCTATTAAGCATACCACATGAAAAAAAGACGTGGTTGCAGATCATGGAAATATGACTGACCACCATTTATAGAAAATGATTGTGTTTTGGTTATGATCTGATAGTGCCTTGTCACTTGTTCTCTTGTGTGTTCTCTCAGTAGCCAACTAAACTTCTGGCAGAATTTGGTGATGTAAGACTGCTTAAGATGAATCCAGAAACAAGAACTTGACTTTGTATCACAAACAAAACATCCATAATGATTTATCACTGTTTTTTATATCTTTATTACCTTCTTCAAGTGCCTACAATTTAATTGCTTTAGCATACTCGTTACTGCTACACCCAGTGTGTCACTAACTGCTTAGAGTGTGGCCTTAGATAACTCACACACCCTATCTGATCTTCAGTTATTTTGTCTGTATAATGTCTCAGTCTGGATCATCCTAACCCTCAGTGTGATTGTATTTGGAGACAAGGCCTTTAGGGAGGTTATTAAGGTTAAACGAGGACATAGGAGTGAGGTGCTAATCCAATAGATTAGTGTCCTTATAAGAAGAGGAGGAGATACCAGCAGTTTGTGTACATAGAAAAAAGGCCATCTTGCAAGCCAAGAAGAGAAACCTCAGGAGAAACTAAATTTTCTAGCACTTGATCTTGGACTTCTAACTTCCAGAGGTGTGGAAACATAAATTTCTGTTGTTTAAGCAACCTAGTGTATTGTATTTTGTCATGGCAGCCCTAGCAGACTAATAAGGTGTCTCTACTTGCAAAAGTATTCCTCTGTTATGGATGTCCTAAATCTGAGATTACCTAGAGATAGAGATTAACACATAAGAAATTTAACACAAGCAGTAAGAGAAAGAAATGTTTTAAAAATACTACATAACATCTATTATTCATACTAAGAATGTCTTCATCAGACAATATAGATGTAATTTCATTTTAGCTGTGAGTTTTTTTTATATTTCAAACTGTAACCATGTTTTATATCAAAAGTATTTTGGTTTTTGTTCCTAGACAATTAGAACCTTTTAATTGCATCTAGACTATTCATTAGATGATAAAATTACAAACTGGTTTAGTGGAATTTTCCTTTGGAGCAAGATGGTTTCAAGTTAGTACAAGAGTAAGATAATTATTGATTCTAAGTTAAAAAGCATATGTAGCACATTAAATGGAGACAAAGAAGCAAGAATCAACGCTGTTGACTCCACATAGAGCAAAATAATTAGAGATATGAATTTACAAAAGGAATAAACACTAAAGACATATTTATCTCTGACTGCAGAACCTTATCAGTAGTATCTCTGCCTCCTTTTCTTAAGATTTTCATTTAGTGTAACAAAAGCCTGCAGGGAGTAAAATCTGAAAGAAGCTGCTGTGTCAGCTTCTCTGTCCTTAGGTAATGATGACCTAAGCAGAAAAATTAGAATGATTCAGGCCAGCAGCTGGTAACATGTTCAGACTCTCACTTAGCCTGGATACCCCTTGACTCCAACAAAGCCACAAGTTCAGGAAAGAGGTGGATTTTTAAATGGTCTCAAGTGTCAGGAGAAGTTTGAGTGAGCAGACTTTAAATTGGAAGTAGCATAGGAAGATAAGTAAAATCTTATAAGAATTTTAACATGATCAAATTTTAAGCATATGAAATAAATCAAAACCCAAGATATTTGTAATCATCTAGAAAGTAGAAGGTATATGTTTATTAATTGCCAGAAGTATAACTTAATAAATGTATTCATATTATTATGTAAAGTTATTCTAAATACTTTAACTTATGTGAGAGGGAACATCTGTATTTTCTATCCTGTCAAATCATTTGTAGATGAGAGTTCAGAGATAATTATCAAAACATCTAGGAGGCTTGCCTTCAATACAGTCTCATAAAGGGGGATACTGAAATCATATGTAAAATAATGGAATATAAAATATCCTTGAAGAATCTTAATTTCTTATTTTATTTAAAATTAACTGTCAAATTGAAAAAATGTGTACATTAAACTCAGAGTCAGCACCTCTGCACCAGTCATGATTAATGACAAATTCACTCACTTGATAGTCTTCCCACTGAGATAGTGAAGCATGGAAGCAAAATGCTGATTACACACCTGGCAAGGGCTTTTTATTCAACCTACGGGGTCCTGCTAGAATGCTTCATGATCATGGCCACTGTAATCATTACCTCCTATGAGGGGAAAAGTAGAGCAGCTAATGTTGGTAACACACTAGTTACTTCATCCCATCACCAGGAAGATCCTGTTTATAAAATTCTTTTTGATTAAGTGTGGCACAATTTCCATTTTTATTAATGCCAGCAAAATTTACATGAACAAAGTTCTTTACAGTGTGACAATATATAAAAGCAAAGGGAGTGCATCAAGATTGCTTCATGTTTCTATTAACCTTAAAAACTCTCAAGAAGCCAATTGTATGTTGGAATGCCAGAATACATAGGTTTTAATTATAAGATGACTCTGTCAGGTGTTTTAAACTTCTGGAGTACATGCTTTATACTTAGGCCATATACTGGCATCTAAGGAAGAGGCAAGATTGCAATGAGAAGAGGAAGGGAACTGGTTACAGGAAAATGAGGTAATGGAAGTCTGGAAAACAAAACAAATAGCAAGAGTGGAAATGAGTAGGGAAAAAAAAATGTATTATTCACATCACAGCAGCAATCTCATATACAATGCTTCTCATTTTTTAATGTTTTTAAAAATAATGTCCTTAAAGAATAATTTGGAAAATTGGACTATTTTAAAAGAGTTTGGTGAAATTAATAGCAGACATATTTACAAGGAGGAGTTAACGTCTATGACAGTAGTTACCACATGTTAGGTAATGCCGCGTAATGTTCTAAGTTTGTTACATGGACCAATTCATTTACTCATCTCAACAATCCTAGGAAATATTAGAATTATTATCATTCCTCTTAGATGAATAGCTTGCTTCCTATTGCACCGAAGTAATCAGAAAAAGACAGTAGATATCAACCTACCCACCAGTTTTCATATCTACATGCTCATCTGTCCTACCAGTTTCCACAGAGTAACTTCCACACTCCTATAAAAATCAAATCCTTTCACATGTGACTAGGACTCTGCAATGGCAGTCCTATATTCTCTCTTCTACAGCTCCAATTTCTCCTGCTCTACTGGGTCATTTTCATAGGTTGTATATCATGCTACTTATTTTCTCATCTTTACTCCTATTACTTGGCAAGTTACTGTCCCATTTATTTCTTCCCCGTTTGAAGCAAAACTCATTCAGATTCACAGTTCTTTATATCCATTCTCTGTTAAGCCCACACTACCAGCCTCTAACTCCTACTCCAGCAAAATACTCTTGTTAAGCACTAGCAATAATCTCTATGCTGCTAAATTTAATAGCCATTTTATTTGGCCCTTTGGGAATCATTTGTCATGGTTGATCCTCCCTCCTCCTTGATAGAGTCTCTCCCTTGGCTTGATTACACCCAGAAACTATGCCCAGAAAAGCAATATTTAAAAGATGGTCTTCCTATCTTTTAAAGGAAAATCCAGAACGGAACATGTAATTTTCAAAAAGTAAGAGTTATGTAAAAATGTAGGTTTTCAGGGTCACCCGTAAAATGTATAGTGTCTAGGATAAGAATATCAGTGAGGCCCATTTACCATATAGCTCAATATTTAAAAGTCATAGATCAAGCTAAAAGAGCTATTAAATATATTCTGTATTTTTTTATTGGCTTATATTCTTCTCCCCAGGTTTAATGAGGTATAATTGACAAATAAAAATTGTATATATTTAAGGCAAACAAAATGATGTTTTGATATATGTACACATTGTAAAATGATTACCACAATCAAACTAATTAACATATACCTCATCTTCTAGTCATCATTCGTGTGTGGGGGGCAGGTAAGAACACTTAAGATCTACTCTCAGCAAATTTCAAGTACACAATGCAGTATTATTAGGTACTGTCACCACGTACATTCGATCTGGAACTTATTCATCTTATAATTGAATGTTTGAAGCTTTTGATGTTGGCTTATATGGTTTTGTAACAAAAAAAAGTCTTTTGTTGCTTTATTTTTCTTTCCTAAACTGTGTGCTTTTCTGTTCTCTGTTTCTATTACATTCTTGACTTTTACTTATTCTCAGTTATTAAAAGATTTGTAGCAAAAGAAAATTTAATTGTATTTAAAATATGTATGATATATTTTTATCAAAAGCAAAATTGAAGATAATGGAAAGCACTGAAAAAATAATTTATATATCTTTCAAAAGCTATTTTTATTGTATTCTAAAATATCCATCACTTATAAATATTACATACTAAAATTAAAAAGCAAAACAAAAATTTTAAGTAAAAAATGTTAAAATTTAAATCAAGCATTTAAATAAAGCTGGAATTTTAATTTGGGGAAAATTAAATAAATGTTAGTAAATGTATAAAATATTATCTAGCATCCAGTATTGTCCATTGACTTGTCAATATAGTAAACTACTACTTTTCTTACATGTTATGTCTAGACCTTCATTTATTCAAATATAAGAGTGATTCAAATTGATTGATATTTCAAAATCTTCCTCAGTCACCATGTGCCATGCTAATTTGTGACTATTTATACAGCTACAAATTGAGTCATGAACAGAAAGAAACAAAAAGATTATGTCTACCATTGAGAAATAATACTTTGTTGTGCAAGAAACTACTGCATTCTAGCTGAGAAGGATTTGACGAGTTAATTTGTCCCCTTCTTTACTCAATACTGCTGCTCAAATTATCTCTCCCTACACTTCTAAGTATTTTCTGCTTTAACATCAGCAAAGACATAATCCATAACTGATCCCAGCAGTAGAACCCAGTCACTGTGATTTCCAAGGGTATAGGAGATATGGAAAGGAGCACCTCAGAGATTGAAGGGTATCAGTCACATAAAGAATGTTTAGAATTACAGGTAGTGTGCTAGTTCTGCGTACCAGATTGGAAGCAACAAAGATGTTTGTATGTTCTTTAATAAATTTATTTTTTGTATGTTTGCAATATTTAAGGTCTTCTAAGGATGCCAAGGTAGGGGTCTTTTGTGTGTGGATCTATGGTAGAATTCTGTGAATTACTGTTAGTTATTATTGCATTAGGGTTATTATTATGTCAACAGGCCATCAAGTGTGACTGTGATATACATCACTGGTTTACCAACTGTATGTTCTGAAGGCTTCCATGGATGGGACTGTCACAGAAGAAAACAGAACAAATTGGGATATGGACAATCCACTCCCAGTTACTAGCACAGCTCTGGCTTTATCTGATTTAGAGGGAGATTTTACTCAGTTTTTTAAAATATTGTTGAGAGATTTTATCATGAATAGATGTTGAATTTTGTCAAATAATTTTTCTGCATCTGAGATTATCATGTAATTTTTATCCTTCGTTTTATGCTAATCAAATTTTTTGAAAAATGGTTGAAATATATCATAGAATGCAACTTGAAATAAATTGAAATTTGTAGACTGAAATGCATCACAGAAAATGTGAAATATATATTCATATGGTTCATGAGTTTTAAAAATATTGCATTTACTATAAGTTTTTGATGATAGACAGTTTTGGATGTTACAGGATTTGGACTTATAAATGTTATTCATAGTTTTAATAGATAGCATAAGGTATCATTTAATTCCTTATCTCTCAAAGCAGATGCATCTTTCAGAGTCCTTCGGATTGAATTGACATTTGAATACAAACCTTTAATTTTTGAGCTATTTCCATTATTCTTTGCTTTGCTAGGAACGAAGGTTTAAAATGTAGGAAAAGGAACAAGGTATGAGTCAACTGAAATTTGTTTAAAGCAAGAAAAAATAAAACAACGTGTTTTCTATTCATACGAGAATCTGTCAGAAACCAAAGGAAGTACTTAGCTTTTATTGTTTAACTTTAAAGTATAGATCCTCAAAAGACTTATTCAAATTTGAAATAAATTTTTCATGTCTAAACAAATGCTTATAAAAATTGAGGAAACATTGTGAATGTCATTCCTGGGAACCACAGTAGCAGGACTTACTTAGAAAGATCAGGGACTTCCCTGGCGGTCCAATGGATAAGACTCCATGCTTCCACTGCACAGGGTGCAGGTTTGATGCTTCATCAGGAAACTAAGATCCTGCATGCTGTGCATGGTACGGCCAAAAAAAAAAAAGTAAAATCAGAGACCCCTGAAAGGACATTTAACTAACAATAGTCTAGTTAATTTAGAAACATAAACAATAAGTCTATTGATTAAACAATAAATAGAAACTTGGTCCATTTTATAATTGGATTGTTTGTTTTATTGTTGTTGTTATTGAGTTGTATGAGTTCTTTTTATACTTTGAATATTAACCACTTGTCCGATATATGGTTTGCAAATATTTTCTCCCATTCCATAAGTTGCATTTTATTTATTTATTTTTGATGTTTCCTTTTTGTGAGTAAGCTTTTTAGTTTGATATAGTCCCATTTGCTGATTTTTGCTTTTGTTGCTTGTGCTTTAGGTGTCATATATAAAAAATCATTGCCAAGGCCAATGTCAAGGAGCTTCTTTCCTATGTTTTCTTCTGGGAATTTTATGGTATCAGGTCTTACACTTAATCCTTTAATATATCTTGAGTTATTTTTTAAGTGATGTAAGGTAGGGGTCCAATTTCATTTTTCTGCATGTGGTTATCCAATTTTCCCATTTGCCATTTGTTGAAGACACTATGCTTTCTCCATTGGGTGTTCTTGGCTTCCTTGTCAAATAGTAGTTCTGAGCTATTATGTTCCATTGGTCTATGTGTCTATTTTTATGCCAGTATAATACTGCTTTTGTTACTTTAGCTTTGTAATGTAGTCTGAAATCAAGAAGTGCGATGCCTCTAGCTTTGTTCTTCTTTCTCAGGATTGCTTTGGCTATTCAGGTTCTTTTGGTTCCATACAAATTTTAGGATTGTTTTCCTATTTCTGTGAAAAATGCCATTGGAATTTTGACATGGATTGTGTTAAATGTATAGATAACTTTGGGTAGTGTGGACAATTTAACAATATTAATTCTTCCTATAAATGAACACTAAATACACACTTTTCCAGAGAAGGCATCCAGATGGCCAACAAGTACATGAAAATTACTCACCATCACCAATCATCAGGGAAATGTAAATCAAAACCACAATGAGCTATCACCTCACATCTTTTAGACTGGATATCATTAAGAAATCAAGAAATAATAAGTGTTCCTGTGGACGTGGAGAAGAGGGAACCCTTATACACTGTTAGTAGGAAAACAAATTGTTTCAGCCACTGTGGAAAATAGTATGGAGATTCCTCAAAAAATTAAAAATAGAACTACCATATGATCTAGCAATTCTGGGTATATATTCAAAGGAAATGAAAACAGGGCATCAGAGATATATATGCACAGAGATATATATGCACATCCATAACAAGTCACACAGAGAAAGATAAATGTTGTATGTTATCACTTATATGTAGAATATAAAAAAAGCCACACTCATAAAAACAGAAAGTAGAATGGTGGTTACCAGAGGCTGAGGATGGGGGAATAGGGGAGATGTTGTTAAAGGGTAAAAACTAGCAACCAGTAAAAAATTAAGTCTTGGAGATCTAATGCACAGCATAGTGATTATAGACAATACTTTACTATAAAATTAAAAGTTGCTTGGAGATGAGATCTTAATTATTCCCACCACAAAAAAAGAAATGATAGTTATGTGATGTGATAGAGGGGTTAGCTAGTGTTATGGTAGTAATCATATTGCAACATATATGTATCAAATCAACACGTTGTATACCTTAAACTTATGTTTAAGGTATATGTCAATTTTATCTCAATTAAAAAAAAAGGTACAACCAGGTTCTCTCCACACAAAAACAATCATGGTTTCTTTACACTCTAAGGGCACCTAGCTGTGGATAACTATCCTCATGTTAAATATTTGAATATTTGATCATTTTTTGTTGTTGCTATTTTAATTATGTTTATATATTATATATATATATATATTTTTTCTTTTTTCAGCTGTGCTTTTACCCAACAAAACAATCAGTAGTCAAATAACTGAGACCAAGAAGGCATTAAAGTTTCTCTCAGCTTGACACAAACAGTACATCTGTGTGCTTTACTGAAATTCTCTCACATTCAAAGATTGCGTGGGTGCTCAAGGATTTGGTGATATCCGTGAACTATTCCCTATTTCTTATAGATGATGTGGTATTACTATTAGATACAAAGGAATTGATTTGAAAATTATTAATATAGGTTTATTTCTGTTACATGTCAACTAACAGTGTCCAATTGCTTTTCAGCAAAACCACATATAAATAGTCATAAAGTGATCACACTATTTTTTTTTAAAGAAAAACAGGAATTCTCAAGTGTATCTATGGAAGTCAATCTAGATTTCTTTTGGGGGATTCTTCTGACCCTTATCTCATATTGAAAGAACAATTGAAAGAAAGTACATTAATAAAATGCTGGAAGTTCAAAGATAGGCAGTGAAATATGGAAGAATGCTACTTTTTATTCACATGATTTTCTGATTTTTAATATGAGTATGTAATTAAAACTAAACAACTATTAACTACATGCCTTGATCACCAGTAATGTTTTCCTGGGAAGAACTCAGTTAGTTTAAATTATAAAAAAATAAAATAACTTTAGTTGTGTTTCAAGTCAGGCTGTGAAACTAACGATAATTTTATTTTTATTTTTATTTATTTTTTAACATCTTTATTGGTGTATAATTGCTTTACAATGGTGTGTTAGTTTCTGCTTTATAACAAAGTTAATCAGTTATACATATACATGTGTTGCCATATCTCTTCCCTCTTGCATCTCCCTCCCTCCCACCCTCCCTATCCCACCCCTCTAGGTGGTCACAGAGCACCAAGCTGATCTCCCTGTGCTATGCGGCTGCTTCCCACTAGCTATCTACTTCACGTTTGGTAGTGTATATATGTCCATACAACTCTCTCACTTTGTCCCAGCTTACCCTTCCCCCTCCCCATATCCTCAAGTCCATTCTCTAGTAGGTCTGCATTTTTATTCCTGTCTTGCCCCTAGGTTCTTCTGACCATTTTCTTTTTTTTTTTTTTTTAGATTCCATATATATGTGTTAGCATACGGTATTTGTTTTTCTCTTTCTGACTTACTTCACTCTGTATGACAGTCTCTAGGTCCATCCACCTCACTACGAATAACTCAGTTTCGTTCCGTTTTATGGCTGATTAATATTCCATTGTATATATGTGCCACATCTTCTTTATCCATTCATCTGTTGATGGACATTTAGGTTACTTCCATGTCCTGGCTATTGTAAATAGAGCTGCAATGAACATTTTGGAACATTACTCATTTTGAATTATGGTTTTCTCAGGGTATATGCCCAGTAGTGGGATTGCTGGGTCATATGGTAGTTCTATTTTTAGTTTTTTAAGGAACATCCATACTGTTCTCCATAGTGGCTGTATCAATTTCCATTCCCACCAACAGTGCAAGAGGGTTCGCTTTTCTCCACACCCTCTCCCGCATTTATTGTTTGTAGATTTTTAGATGATGGCCATTCTGACCGGTGTGAGATGATATCTCACTGTAGTTATGATTTACATTTCTCTAATGATTAATGATGTTGAGCATCCTTTCATGTGTTTGTCGGCAATCTGTATATCTTCTTTGGAGAATGGTCTATTTAGGTCTTCTGCCCATTTTTGGATTGGGTTGTTTGTTTTTTTGATATTGAGCTGCATGAGTTGCCTATATGTTTTGGAGATTAATCCTTTGTCAGTTGCTTCATTTGCAAATATTTTCTCCCATTCTGAGGGTTGTCTTTTCGTCTTGTTTATGGTTTCCTTTGCTGTGCAAAAGCTTTTAAGTTTCATTAGGTCCCATTTCTTTATTTTTGTTTTTATTTCCATTTCTCTAGGAGCTGGGTCAAAAAGGATCTTGCTGTCCTTTATGTCATAGAGTGTTCTGCTATGTTTTCCTCTAAGAGTTTGATAGTGTCTGCCCTTACATTTAGGTCTTTAATCCATTTTGAGTTTATTTTTGTGTATGGTGTTAGGAAGTGTTCTAATTTCTTTCTTTTACATGTAGCTGTCCAGTTTTCCCAGCACCACTTACTGAAAAGGCTGTCTTTTCTCCACTGTATATTCTTGCCTCCTTTATCAAAGATAAGGTGACCATAGGTGCGTGGGTTTATCTCTGGGCTTTCTACCCTGTTCCATTGATCTATATTTCTGTTTTTGTGTCAGTACCATACTGTCTTGATTACTGTAGCTTTGTAGTATAGTCTGAAGACAGGGATTCTGATTCCTCTAGCTCCGTTTTTCTTTCTCAAGATTGCTTTGGCTATTCGGGGTCTTTTGTGTTTCCATATAAATTGTGAAATTTTTTGTTCTAGTTCTGTGAAAAATGCCAGTGGTAGTTTGAAAGGGATTGCATTGAATCTGTAGATTGCTTTGGGTAGTAGAGTCATTTTCACAATGTTCATTCTTCCAATCCAAGAACATGGTATATCTCTCCATCTATTTGTATCATCTTTAATCTCTTTCATCAGTGTCTTATAATTTTCTGCATGCAGATCTTTTGTCTCCTTAGGTAGGTTTATTCCTAGATATTTTATTCTTTTTGTTGCAGGGGTAAATGGGAGTGTTTTCTTAATTTCACTTTCAGATTTTTCATCATTAGTGTATAGGAATGCAAGAGATTTCCATGCATTAATTTTGTATCCTGCTACTTTACCAAATTCATTGATTAGCTCTAATAGTTTTCTGGTATCATCTTTAGGATTCTCTATGTATAGTATCGTGTCATCTGCAAACAGTGACAGCTTTACTTCTTCTTTTCCAATTTGGATTCCTTTTATTTCTTTTTCTTCTCTGATTGCTGTGGCTAAAACTTCCAAAACTATATTGAATAATAGTCGTGAGAGTGGGCAACCTTGTCTTGTTCCTGATCTTAGAGGAAATGGTTTCAGTTTTTCACCATTGAGAATGATGTTTGCTGTGGATTTGTAATATATGGCCTTTATTATGTTGAGGAAAGTTCCCTCTATGCCTACTTTCTGGAGGGTTTTTATCATAAATGGGTGTTGAATTTTGTCAAAAGCTTTTTCTGCATCTATTGAGATGATCATATGGTTTTTCTCCTTCAATTTGTTAATATGGTGTATCACTTTGATTGATTTCCATATATTGAGGAATCCTTGCATTCCTGGGATAAACCCCACTTGATCATGGTGTATGATCCTTTTAATATGCTGTTGGATTCTGTTTGCTAGTATTTTGTTGAGGATTTTTGCATCTATGTTCATCAGTGATATTGGCCTGTAGTTTTCTTTCTTTGTGACATCTTTGTCTGGTTTTGGTATCAGGGTGATGGTGGCCTCTTAGAATGAGTTTGGGAGTGTTCCTCCCTCTGCTATATTTTGGAAGAGTTTGAGAAGGATAGGTGTTAGCTCTTCTCTAAATGTTTGATAGAATTCGCCTGTGAAGCCATCTGGTCCTGGGCTTTTGTTTGTTGGAAGATTTTTAATCACAGTTTCAATTTCAGTGCTTGTGATTGATCTGTTCATATTTTCTATTTCTTCCTGGTTCAGTCTCAGAAGGTTGTGCATTTCTAAGAATTTGTCCATTTCCTCCAGGTTGTCCATTTTATTGGCATAGAGTTGCTTGTAGTAATCTCTCATGATCCTTTGTATTTCTGCACTGTCAGTTGTTACTTCTCCTTTTTCATTTCTAATTCTATTGATTTGAGTCTTCTCCCTTTTTTTCTTGATAAATCTGGCTAATGGTTTATCAATTTTGTTTATCTTCTCAAAGAACCAGCTTTTAGTTTTATTGATCTTTGCTCTCGTTTCCTTCATTTCTTTTTCATTTTTTTCTGATCTGATCTTTATGATTTCTTTCCTTATGCTAACTTTGGGGTTTTTTTGTTCTTCTTTCTCTTATTGCTTTAGGTGTAAGGTTAGATTGTTTATTTGAGATGTTTCTTGTTTCTTAAGGTAGGATTGTATTGCCATAAACTTCCTTCTTAGAACTGCTTTTGCTGCATCCCATAGGTTTTGGGTCATTGTGTTTTCATTGTCATTTGTTTCTAGGTATTTTTGATTTCATCTTTGATTTCTTCAGTGAACTCTTGGTTAATAAGTAGTGTGCTGTTTAGCCTCCATGTGTTTGTATTTCTTACAGATTTTTTTCCTGTAATTGATATCTAGTCTCATAGCGTTGTGGTCGGAAAAGATACTTGATATGATTTCAATTTTCTTAAATTTACCAAGGCTTGATTTGTGACCCAAGATATGATCTATCCTGGAGAATGTTACATAAGCACTTGAGAAGAATGTGTATTCTTTTGTTTTAGGATGGAATGTCCTGTAAATATCAATTCAGTCCATCTTGTTTAATGTATCATTTAAAGCTTGTGTTTCCTTATTTATTTTCATTTTGGATGATCTCTCCATTGGTGAAAATGGGGTGTTAAAGTCCCCTACTATGATTGTGTTACTGTCAATTTCCCCTTTTATGGCTGTTAGTATTTGCCTTATGTATTGAGGTGCTCCTCTGTCGGGTGCATAAATATTTACAATTGTTATATATTCTTCTTGGATTGATCCCTTGATCATTATATAGTGTCCTTCTTTGTCTCTTGTAATAGTCTTTGTTTTAAAGTCTATTTGTCTGATATGAGAATTGCTACTCCAGCTTTCTTTTGTTTTCCATTTGCATGGAATATCATTTTCCATCCCCTCACTTTCAGTCTGTATGTGTCTCTAGGTCTGAAGTGGGTCTCTTGTAGACAGCATATATATGGATCTTGTTTTTGTATCCATTCAGCCAGTCTGTGTCTTTTGGTTGGAGCATTTAATCCATTTACATTTAAGGTAATTATCGATATGTATGTTCCTATTACCATTTTCTTAATTGTTTTTGGTTTATTAGTGTAGGGCTTTCCCTTCTCTTGTGTTTCCTGCCTAGAGAAGTTCCTTTAGCATTTGTTGTAAAGCTGGTTTGGTGGTGCTGAATTCTCTTAGCTTTTGCTTGTCTGTAAAGCTTTTAATTTCTCCATCAAATCTGAATGAGATCCTTGCTGGGTAGAGTAATCTTCGTTGTAGGTTTTTCTCCTTCATCACTTTAAATATGTCCTGCCACTCCCTTCTGGCTTGCAGAGTTTCTGCTGAAAGATCAGCTATTAACCTTATGGGGATTCCCTTATGTGTTGTTATTTGTTGTTTTTCCCTTGCTGCTTTTAATATTTGTTGTTTCTATTTAATTTTTGTTACTTTGATTAATATGTGTCTTGGCGTGTTTCTCCTTGGATTTATCCTGGATGGGACTCTCTGTGCTTCCTGGACTTGATTAACTATTTCCTTTCCCATATTAGAGAAGTTTTCAACTATAGTCTCTTCAAATATTTTCTCAGTCCCTTTCTTTTTTCTCTTCTTCTTCTGGGACCCCTATAATTCGAATGTTGGTGCGTTTAATGTTGTCCCAGAGGTCTCTGAGACTGTCCTCAATTCCTTTCATTCTTTTTTCTTTATTATGCTCTGCAGTAGTTATTTCCACTATTTTATCTTCCAGGTCACTTTTCCGTTCTTCTGCCTCAGTTATTCTGCTATTGGTCCCTTCTAGAGAATTTTTAATTTCATTTATTGTGTTGTTCCTCACTGTTTGTTTTCTCTTTAGTTCTTCTAGGTCCTTGTTAAACGTTTCTTGTATTTTCTCCATTCTATTTCCAAGATTTTGCATGATCTTTACTATTATTATTCTGAGTTCTTTTTCAGGTAGAGTGCCTATTTCCTCTTCATTTCTTAGTTCTGGTGGGTTTTTGCCTTGCTCCTTCATCTGCTGTGTGTTTCTCTGTCTTCTCATTTTGCTTAACTTCCTGTGTTTGGGATCTCCTTTTCGCAGGCTGCAGGTTCGTAGTTTCCATTGTTTTTGGTGTCTGTCCCCAGTGGCTAAGGTTGGTTCAGTGGGTTGTGTAGGCTTCCTGGTGAAGGGGACTAGTGCCTGTGTTCTGGTGGATGAGGCTGGATCTTGTCTTTCTGGTGGGCAGGTCCACGTCTGGTGGTGTGTTTTGCGGTGTCTATGGCCTTATTTTGATTTTAGGCAGCCTCTGTGCTAATGGATGGGGTTGTGTTCCTGTCTGGCTAGTTGTTTGGCATAGGGAGTCCTGCACTGTATCTTGCTGGTCGTTGAGTGGAGCTGGTCCTTGGCATTGAGATGGAAATCTCTGGGAGATTTTTGCCTTTTGATATTATGTGGAGCTGGGAGGTCTCTTGTGGACCAGTGTCCTGAACTTGGCTCTCCCACCTTAGTGGCACAGCCCTGATGCCTGGCTGGAGCACCAAGAGCCTGTCCTCCACATGGCTCAGAATAAAAGGGAGAAAAAGAAAGAAAGAAGATGATAAAATAAAATAATGTAAAATTAAAAAATAAATTTATTAAAATAAAAAATACAAAATAATTATGAAGAAAAAAAATTTTTTTAAGTAATAAAAAAAACCCAAAAATGGACAGATAGAACCCTAGGACAAATGGTAAAAGCAAAGTTATACAGACAAAATCACACACAGAAGCATACACATACACACTCCCAAAAAGAGAAAAAGGGGAAAAAATATATATATATATCTTTTCTCCCAAAATCCACCTCCTCAATTTGGGATGATTTGTTGTCTGTTCAGGTATTCCACAGATGCAGGGTACATCAAGTTGATTGTGGAGATTTAATCCTCTGCTCCTGAGGCTGCTGGGAGAAATTTCCCTTTCTTTTCTTTTTTCGCATAGCTCCTGGTGTTCAGCTTTGTATTTGGACCCGCCTCTGCGTGTATGTTACCTGAGGGCATCTGTTCTTCGCTCAGACAGGACAGGGTTAAAGGAGCAGCTGATTGGGGGTTCTGGCTCACTCAGGCCGGGGGGAGGGAGGGGTACGGATGCGGGTCGAGCCTGCGGTGGCAGAGGCCACCGCGACGTTGCACCAGACTGAGGCGCATCGTGCGTTCTCCCTGGGAAGTTGTCCCTGGATCACAGGACCCTAGCAGTGGCGGGCTGCACAGGCTCCCGGGAGGGGAGGTGTGGATAGTGACCTGTGCTTGCACACAGGCTTCTCGGTGGCGGCAGAAGCAGCCTTAGCGTCTCATGCCCGTCTCTGTGGTCCGCACTGATAGCCGTGGCTCGCGCCTGTCTCTGGAGCTCCTTTAAGGGGTGCTGTTAATCTCCTCTCCTCGCACACCAGGAAAGTAAGAGGCAAGAAAAAATCTCTTGTCTCTTTGGCAGGTCCAGACTTTTTCCCGGACTCCCTCCCGGCTAGCTGTGATGCACTAGCCCCCTTCAGGCTGTGTTTACGCAGCCAACCCCAGTCCTCTCTCTGGGATCTGACGGAAGCCCGAGCCTAAACTCCCAGCCCCAACACGTCCCGGTGGGTGAGCAGACAAGCCTCTCTCTTGGGCTGGTGAGTGCTGGTAGGCACCAATCCTCTGTGCGGGAATCTCTCCGCTTTGCCCTCCGCACCCCTGTGGCTGCGCTCTCCTCCGTGGCTCTGAAGCTTTCCCGCTCCTCCACCCTCAGTCTCCGCCCATGAAGGGGCTTCCTAGTGTGTGGAAACCTTTCCTCCTTCACAGCCCCCTACCACTGGTGCAGGTCCCGTCCCTATTCTTTGTCTCTGTTTTTTCTTTTTTCTTTTGCCCTACCCAGGTACGTGGGGAGTTTCTTGCCTTTTGGGAGGTCTGAGGTCTTCTGCCAGCCTTCAGTAGGTGTTCTGTAGGAGTTGTTCCACATGCAGATGTATTTCTGATGTATTTGTGGGGAGGAAGGTGATCTCCGCATCTTACTCTTCCGCCATCTTGAAGCCCATCCCTGACCATAATTTTATATTACTAATTAGAATATTATCTTGAATTTCATTTAATTGTGTTATCATTTTTAAACAGGCTTTTACTGTAGCTATAAAATTTGCCTTTATATTGTTACTCTTTAAAAAAAAACTCTTTTTGAAATAATAAAGATAAAATTCTCAAGGAAAATAATTTTTACCAATACTCTGTTTTATAAAAGTTTTATAATTTGACCAATTTTCGTCATTTATATCCTCAGTGAATTATTTCATGAGAAAATTATGAATCTCTGTTTTCTGATCAATTTACATTTTCTTTTAAAATATAATCTTAATGACTTTTAAGCCCAAAATAGAACAAAATATGTATTTTTATAATAAATTGCTGAGAATGATTAGCATGCTAAACAATACTATCTCGTATTAGCTATGTATATCTCTTTGGACACTTACTTGAAGTGACCATATATTTTGTGGATTACACATACATTACTGGGAACTATTTTAAAAAGCAAAAAATTATATCTGTCTTTTCCTACATGTTAAAATGTTTCGAATGATATAGATATTGTACAAATAAAGCCATTTTATTTAATTTATTTTTTATTGAAGTATTGTTGATTTACAATGCTGTGCTAGTTTCGGGTATACAACAAAGTGATTCAAATATATATATATAATCGTTTTTCAGATTCTTTTCCATTATAGGTTATTACAAGATATTGAATATATTTCCCTGTGCTATACAATAGCTCCTTGTTGTTTATCTATTTTATATATAGTAGTGTGTATATGTTAATTCCAAATTCCTAATTTACCTCCCTTCCCCCAACCTTCACTCTCCCCTTTGGTAACCATAAGTTTGTTTTCTATGTCTGTGAGTCTATTTCTGTTTTGTAAATAAGTTCATTTGTATCCTTTTATTTGATTCCACATATAAGTGATATCATGATATTTGTCTCTCTCTGTCTGACTTACTTCACTTAGTATGATAATCTCTAAGTCCATCCAAGTTGCTGCAAATGGCATTATTTCATTCTTTTTAATGGTTGAGTAGTATTCCAGTGTGTATGTATATACCACATTTTCTTTATCCAATCATCTGTTGTTGGACATTTAGGTTGCTTCCATGTCTTGGCTATTGTGAATAGTGCTGCTATGAACATAGGGGTGCATGTATCTTTTTGAATTATGTTTTTCTCCAGATATATGCCCAGGAGTGGGATTGCAGGATCATATGGTAGCTCTATTTTCAGTTTTTTAAGGAACCTCCATACTGTTCTCCACAGTGGCTGCACCAATTTATACACCCACCAACAGTGTGGGAGGGTTCCTTTTTCTCCACACCCTCTCCAGCATTATTATTTGTAGACTATTTGGTGATGGCCATTCTGACCAGTGTGAGGTGATGCCTCACTGTAGTTTTGACCTGCATTTCTCTAATAATTAACAATGTTGAGCATCTCTTCATGTGCCTGTTGGCCATTGGTATGTTTTCTTTGGAGAAATATCTATTTAGGTCTTCTGCCCATTTTTTGATTGGCTTGTTTGGTTTTGGGGGTTTTTTTCTGATATTGAATTATATGAGCTATAAGTTTATTTCAGAGATTAATCCCTTGTCCATTGCATCATTTGCAAATACTTTCCCCCTCTCTGTAGCTTGTCTTTTCATTTTGTTTATGGCTTCCTTTGCTGTGCAAAAGGTTTTAAGTTTAATTAGGTCCCACTTGTTTATCTTTGCTTTTGTTTCCATAACTCTAGGAGGCAGATCCAAAAAAATATTGCTGCAACTTATGTCAAAGTGTTCTGCCTATGTTTTCCTCTAGGAGTTTTATAGTACCTGGTCTTACATTTAGATATTTAATCCATTATGAGTTTTTTTGTATATGGTTTTAGAGAGTGTCCTAATTTCATTCTTGTACATGTAACTGTCCAGTTTTCTCAGCACCATTTATTGAAAAGACTGTCTTTTCTCCATTGTATATCCTTGTCTTCTTTGTCATAGATTAATTGACCATAAGTGTGTGGGCTTCTTTCTGGGCTCTCTATTATGTTCCATTGATCTATGTGTCTATTTTTGACCAGTATCATACTGTTTTGATTACTGTAGCTTTGTAGTTTAGTCCGAAGTCAGGGAGCGTAATTCCTCCAGTTCCATTCCTCTTTCTCAAGGTTGTTTTGGCTGTTTGAGGTCTTTTGTGTTTCCATACACATTTAAAAATTTTTTGTTCTAGTTCTGTGGAAAATGCCATTGGTAATTTGATAGGGGTTGCATTGAATCTGTAGATTGCCTTGGGTAGTATTGTCATTTTAACAATATTGATTCTTCCAATCCAAGAACATGCTATATCTTTCCATCTGTTTGTGTTGATTTCAAGTTCTCTCATCAGCATTTTATAGTATCCAGAGTACAGCTCTTTTGCCTCCTTAGGTAGGTTTTTTTCCAAGGTATTTTATTCTTTTTGATGCGATGGTAAATGGGATTGTTTCCTTAATTTCTCTTTCTGATATTTTATTGTTACTGTATAGAAATGCAATAGATTTCTGTATATTAATTTTGTATGCTGAAACCAAATTCATTCATAAGCTCTAGTAGTTTACTGGTGGTGTCTTTAGCATTTTCTATGTATAGTATCATGTCATCAGCAAACAGTGACAGTTTTACTTCTTCCTTTCCAACTTGGATTCCATTTAGTTCTTTTTCTTCTCTGATTGCTATGGATAGGACTTCCAAAACTGTGTTGAATAAACATGGTGAGAGTGGGCATCCTTGTCTTTTCCTGATCTTAGAGGGAATGCTTTCAAGTTTTCACTGTTGAATATGATGTTAACTGAGGGTTTTGCATATATGGCCTTTATTATGTTGAGGTAGGTTCCCTCTATGCCCACCTTCTGGAGAGTTTTTTGGTTTTTTTTTTCATAAATGGATGTTGAATTTTATCAAAAGATTTTTCTGCATCTATTGATATGATCATATCGTTTTTATTCTTCAATTTGTTAGTGCAGTGCATCATATTGGTTCATTTGTGGATACTGAAAAATCCTTGCATCCCTGGGATAAATCCCACTTGATCATGTTGTGTGATCCTTTTTAATGTATTGTTAGATTTGGTTTGCTAGTATTTTGTTGAGGGTTTTTGCATCCATGTTCATCAGTGATATTGGCCTGTAATTTTCTTTTTCTGTGGTATCTTTGATTTTGGTATCAGGGTAATGGTGGCCTCATAGAATGAGTTCAGAAGTGTTCCTTCCTCTGAAATTTTTTAGAATGATTTCAGAAGGATAGTTGTTAACTCTTCTCTAAATATTTGGTAGAATTCACCTGTGAAGCCATCTGATCCTAGACTTTTGTTTGCTGGGAGTTTTTAAATTACTGATTCAATTTCAGTACTGGTAATTGGCCTGTTCATATTTTCTATTTCTTCCTGTTTCAGTCTTGAGAGAGTGTACCTTTCTAAGAATTTGTCCACTTCTTCTAGGTTGTCCATTTGGTGTATAGCTGCTCACAGTAGTCTCATAATCCTTTATATTTTTGTGGGGTCAGTTATAACTTTTTTTTCATTTCTGATTTTATTGATTTTGGCCCTCTCCCTTTGCTTCTTGATGATTCTGGCTAAAGGTTTATCAATTTTGTTCGTTTTTTCAAAGAATGAGCTTTTTGTTTCATTGATCTTTTCTATTTTTTTTTTATTTTTAGTCTCTATTTCATTTATTTCTTTTCTGATCTTTATGATTTCTTTCCTTCTACTAACTTTGGATTTTGTTTCTTCTTTCTATAGTTGCTTTAGGTGTAAGCTAAATAAAGCCATTTTATGATAAACATGGAAGTGCTTTGTCAAAATAGTATTCTAATAATTATGTCTGGTCTTGTGCACCTGTCACCTCAGCTTATTCTTCACTCTATTCTGTATGGAGAAATGGGACTGGAATTTAAATCTTAAAGGGCACTGACTTTTGGCATTAAACAGTTCATTAGGATGTTGTGTTTTGCTTTGTTTTGTAACTCTTGGGGCGTTTGTTGTATTGCTCTCCGAGCTGTATGTAAACTGTGGATAGGCTGGGTGCTGAGACATTCCTGACATATTCACTCATTTGCTTACACAAGGAACTCTCTGAGATACTCTCACCACCAATTCCAGTGTTCCAGGATAGTGAGAAGAGACCTAAATGTACTGTCTCAGCCCATTCAGGCTTATCATAGACTGGGTAGCTTATAAATAACAAAAAACATTATTTCTCACCCTGGGGAGGCTGGGAAGTTCAACATCAGGGCTACAGCATATTTGATGTCTGGTGAGAACCTGCTCCGCAGACAGCTTTTCACTATAACCTCACATGGCAGAAGGGAAGAGCTAGCTCTCTGGGGTCTCTTTTACAAAGGCCCTAATCTGAATCATAAGGGTTCCTCCAGTGACCTAATACTTTCCTGAAGACCCACCTCCTTATGCTATCACACTGAGGTAGGATTTCAACTTAGGAATTTGGAGGGGACACAAACATTCAATCTATAGCATGTACTATTAAAGCATAGTATATGAGCATTGTTAGCTGCTTGCAGCATCAAAAGCCTGAGCTGAAGATTTTATAAGTAGAGCTACTGAGCCCCCAGACATGAAGTAATATGATGGCCTAAGCACTCCATATTTTCTAATACCAGAGGCCAGAGCCCATGCTGGCAGAGCAGACTAGAGAACCAACAGTTCTTAGTGCATAGGACCTGAAGATGGAGAGAAACTCCACCCTCACAGGTGCCCTACCCATTGCCCACTCCCTCTTTCCAACTCTGACAAGTGAACTTCTCCATTTTTCTCTCTGTATATTTGGTTCTCTCCCATAGGAAACACTTTGTCTGAGTAAGAAATCTTAGAGAAAATGTGAGAGTATAATAAATTTGAGTATGTTAAGATATTTGTCTCCACATTTCTATCAAGATTTATGAAAGATGGTAAAGCTAATTTTTGATACTCTCTGTGCTTGCCTAAGAAGCCCCTTTAATGCATGCTAATCTCCAATTACAATTCTCCACATAGAAGTTAATGGGAAGAGATTTAAATTTACCAGTGAGGAACAGAATTATTTGGTCTCAGTGATCTATCTGTAGATTTCTAAACATCAGCCTTTATCCAGCATTAAGATACTCTGGGGATGCTAAGAGACTGGCTCTGAGCTTAGCTTCTCAGGGGTGCCTTCTTAAAGACTTCTTGTGACATAAAACTTATGCCCCAGTTAGTAAGGATTTATTTATAATCAGAATCTGCTTTACATATCATAAAAGCAAAAGGTACTCATATAAAAGCAGCAGAATAATTTGAGAGAACTACAAAGCTTACGCAGTTAATAATGTCATTTGCAGGTAAAGGGCACTAGCTTAACGTTTTCAGTGCTAATTTAATCTTATATAATTTAAAAATAATATGAAAATGCCACATATCTTTCCTTTCATTCCAGTGAGTTGGGCTCAGTCAATATATTCATTGTTTAATATCATTTCCAAAGTGTGTAGATTTATTTTGATTAATTTGCCATGCTTATGGGAAATATTTCTTAGTTTCTTTTACTTAAAGCTTGCTTTAAAAAAAAAATCCTCAAACTCAAACTTACATAAAGGTTGCAAGAATAGTTTATTGAACATCCGTATATTCAACTTTCTGTATATTCAACAATTTTCATCTTTTTGCCATATTTGCTATATCCTCTCCCCACTCCCTTTATCTCTCTGATATTTTTCACCTTTGGCTGAACCATTTGAGAGTAAGTTTCAGACATTATGAACATTATCCTTTAATAATTCAGCATGCTTCTCCTAAGAACAAGGACACTCTTATCATGTCTATAGTATAATTAACACATTCAGGAAATTTAACATTGATATAATAATTATATTCATACTCTGATTTTGCCAATTATCTCAATAATGTCCCTTAAATAAATTTTTCAATCAAGGATCTAATCCAGGATAATGCATCTTATTTATTTGCATGTCTCTTTAGCCATATTTCCCCATGAACAGTCCCTCAGCTTTTCTTTGTATCTCATGACACCAACATTTTTAGAAGAGTATATGGATTTGTCTTATTGTTTCCTCATAATTAAATTAGACTATGCATTTTTGGCACAAATTCTGCAGAAGTAATATTGTGTCCCTATAACACTTTGGGGGGACATAATGTTAATGAGTCCCATCCTTTGTGTGTTAACTTAAGATATTCAGTTAAGGTGGCATCTCTCAGGTCAATACATTAGTAAATGATGTGTTGGAGATACTTTGAGACTGTTTAAACATCCTGTTCCCCATCAAATTTTAACTGATGGTTTCAGCAAGCATAGACAATTCTTGACTGAATCAGGAACGCAAAATGGTTGCACGGAAATTTTTAAATCTATTATTCCCACACCTGCTTTTATTTTTTTTAATTAATTTACCAACTAATAATCACTATTAGTATAATCACTATTAGTATAATCCACTGTATTCCATTATATTTACTATACAGTTTCATTCTGAAATTGTCTCAAAAATGGTCAGTGGGAACAACTTCAAACGGACTTTTCCCATTTTAGTTTTTAGTATTTTCTTACTTTCTGGGATAAAAAATGTTCCAGGCTTATTTTGTACCTTCTCTGCCCCAGCCTTGGAATCAGCAGTTTCTCCCAAATTCCTTGTTCCTTTAAGTGGAGCATGGATTTTGAAAAGCAAGATATGATTGCTAGATGTGTTCACTCCTGTCAGTTGGGTTTGCACTTGACATCTTTTAACACAGAGAACTATAGGTATGTAAGTAGGTAGGAAGGTAGGTATATGGATAGATGAGTAGATAGATTTTTTTTTTTTTTTTTTTTTTTACAATCAGGAGTTTATACTGATATCTTTGACAACAAACCAACACCACAAATTTCATCACCACCTTACCCACCCCATTCCAGTGTGTATTACCTTTTAATGGGATCATTAGCTTCTCATAATGTCAAATTATTTACTTATTTGCTTAAGTCTACAATATTCATAACCGTACTGTGCAGGAAATAGCAGGCCTGAACTGCTATCTTTGAAAAGCCTTGCTTCCAAAGTTAGCCCTTGTGTGGCATCTGTGAAACTGGACTTCAGAGTGTTCCTACACCTGTTACTGATAAGAGTTATTCATTGTGCCTAAAGTGTGCAAGAAATATGGTTTATACTGAACACCTGCTTTCCTTCTCAGGGTCTGGAATTATTGGGCCAGGCACATGCCACCTGTGTGACCAGGCCCAGTAAAAACCATGGGCAATGATTCTACACGAGCTTCCCTGGTTTGCAACATTTCATCTGTGCTGTCACAAATCCTTGCCAGGGGAATTAAGCAAGTCCTGTCTGATTTCACTGGGAAAGGACCCTTAGAAGATTGTCCCTGGCTTCTTCAGACTTTACCCCATTAGACTTTTCTCTTCGTTGATTTTGCTCTGTATGCTTTTGCTGTAATAAATCATAGTCATGAGTAAGACTCTACGCTGAATGCTGTGAGTCCCCCTAGGGAATTGTTGAATCTAGGGATAGCCTTGGGAACCTCTGACACACTTGAAAACAGAAAAGCTCTAAGTAATTCCTTTGGTCTTTAAGCTGAAGGTACATAGACAAAGACATGTTTATTTTCATTCTACTTTTTGTTTTGAAATTTTTGTAGATTTACAGAAATTACAAAAAAGACTACAGAGAGTTCCACGTATCCTTTATCTAGTTCCCTCCAATAGTTATATTTTACATAATTACAGTACAATATCAAAAGAAATTGGCATTAGTATGATGTGTGTGTGTGTAGTTCTGTGCCATTTCATCACATGTGTAGATTCATGTAACCACTATGACAATAAAAATCCAGAAGTATTCCATCACAAAGATTCAATTCAGACTGCTCATTTGGAATCACATCTGACCCCCTCCTTACCACCATCACTGGCAACATTGATCTATTTTTATCTCTATAATTTTGTCATAATGAGAATGTTATATAAATGAAGTCATATATGTAGTATGTGACCTTTTGAGATTGGCTTCACACAGAGTAATTCTGAGGAAATTAATCAAGTTACTGCCTGTATCAATAACTCATTGCCTTTTTTTAACTATGAAATTTATGTTTTAGAGCAGTTTTTGGTCCAAAGCAAAAATTAACAAAAGTACAGAAAGTTCTCATCTATCTGAGGTTCCCATACATGCAAAACCTTCCCTCCTAACGACTTGGGAAAAATATTTTCAAACCACATCTGACAAAAGGCTTGTATCTGGAATAAATAATGCATTTAAAAACACAACAATAAAAAACAGTCCAATGAAAAAATGGCCAAAGACATAAACAAGTATTTTACATAGATGATATATGGATGGTAAATGATCAAACCAGAAGCCAACAGGAAAATACAAATTTAGACTACAATGAGATATCTTTAAGGACCTATTAGAATAGGTAATATAAATTTAAAAAAATGTAACTATACTAAATGCTGGTGAAGATGACAAACTGGGTCTCACATACATTGCTGGTGCAAATGTAAAATGGTACAACCATTCTGGAAAATTGTTTGAAAGTTTCTTTAAAAATATGAAAAGAAAAACATACATTTACCATATGGCATAGCAATCAAACTCTTGGGCTTTTATCTCAAAGATTATATCCAAACAAAAAACAGAGAAGTCTATAACTTCTCTTTTCATCATCTGTATATAGTCTTTCACTGAGCAAAAGTTTTTAGTTTTTATGAAGTGCAATTTATCAATTTTTTTAAATAATAATTCTTTTGGTTTTATGTCTAATAACTCTTTACCTAGGCCTTGATCACAAAGATTTTCTCCTATTTTTTTTTCCTTTCTGAAAGTTTTATATTTTTTGGTTTACATTTAAATCTGTTATCCATTTCGAGTTAATATTTGTATAAAATGTGAGTCTTAGATTGAGGTTTATTTTTTGCCCATGGATGTCCAATTGCTTCAGCACTGCTTGTTGAAAAGGCTACCTACCCTTCCTTCATTGAATTGCATTTGAACTTTGTTAAAAAGTTGGTTGGCTGCAGGGGTAATAGTTTCTGTCTCTTTCTGGGCTTTCTATTCTCTTCCAATGATCTATATGTTTACCCCTTTGACATTAAGACATAGTCTTGAATGCAGCTGTTATAAATGTCTTAAAATTGGGAAGAGTGATTTTTCCCATGGTGTTCTTTTCCAAATTGTTTAAGTTATTCTAGTTATTTTGTTTTTCACATAATTCTTAGGGTAAGCTTATCTATGTCTTAAAAAAATGCTAGAATTTTTATAGAAATTGCTATGAACCAATTGACTAATTCTTCCCATTTTCAAGAATGTATATAATATTTTTTTCTCACAAAGACATATTCATTCATTCAGTAATTTAAAATATTTTTTCAACAACTTCTCTAGGTAAAGTCCTAGGCTCAGGGAATACAAAACAAGATAGTCACAAGATATGTTATTTATTAATCTTATATTTAATAAGCCTCTGAAATTATTTCACCCAGACTTCAATAAATAAATTAAAATGGATTTTAAAAATTGTTACTAAAAACCTAATAAATACATTTTTGTTGGTATTGACAAATGTGAGAAGTCGAACAGTCTCATATCCTCAGTCACCTTTACAATGGGCAAATAGTTTTATACGTCTTAAGTAGTGTTCCCCCAGTTTCTCCCTTTCTAGGTATAGGTAGAGAGGTAGATAAATATAAACCCCCCAAATATATGTTTGTACATGTTTTGTATAGTTTGTACACAATTCTATACTTTAAATTTTAACTTAGTATATAGTGGAGATGAGTCAAGTTAAAATATGAGAATATTCTCCTTCTGTTCCTCCTTTTTCTTCTCCTTTCCCACTTCCTATCTTCAGACTCCTCTTTCTTTTTCTTCATCTCCTCCTCCTCCTTCTAAAAATCTAATATTTTACTAAGTGTATCAGCTTCAATTTATTTCACCAGTTTTCATGTACAGGATATCATAAAATGTGACAACACAATAGAGCCAGTTTCAGAAGCAGAGAGAGTTAATCACCAGGCCATCATCAGTTGGACAAGCTTGGTTAAAAGACCAGTCTTTGTGGGCACTAGTACTGGGGGACACAGTGATGGGCAATTAGAATTAAGAATGTGAAACCTTACATAAATAGCTTAGAGAGAATCATGAAAGAAGGGACCCTTTTTCTCATAACTTCCACATGGCAAGTGCACCTGAGTGCAATGGAAGCAACCTGGAATCAAAATAGAGTAAACTCTCTTGACCGAGGGAGAAAATGTGTAGAGAGAAGTCAAACAATGACTAAATATTTGCCTGAATATGCATGTTTTAATTTGGGGGTGACTCAGAATAAATGCTAGTGATAAATAAATAAACAATAAAACAAGCAATTCTTATACTATGAAAGAAATTAACAGAGTGATGGGATAGTTAATAACAGGCATAGAGGAATATGTCACCTGAGATCTAAGATTTGAGAAAGAAGTACGAAATTGATATAGGACAGAACTTGTCTGAGGATTTAAAAATTCACTGCACATGGAACATAATTTAAAAAGGGAAGAGTTAACTTATATAAAATTTGGAAGATAGGAAAAAGCCAGATGAAGTTTTCAGATTAATAGTATAAGGTAGTAGTGATAATGGATGGGGTTTCAGTTTCCTGACTATATTGGAAATTATATTATTGTGTCTTTAAACATAGTAATAGTTTTGGGTGTGAGGCTTCCTTATATAATTTTATATAATTATATATTATAACTTATAATTTATATAATTTATTATAATATGAAATAATAATGTTAATATTAATGAAAGAACCAGCCTTTTTATTTTATAAAGACATCTTCTCAGATGGATATTGTTTTACCTTAGCTCTTCAGAATCTATATTGCAGATTTTATTCATTTCTCCTTCTGAGCTATTAATATATAAACATATATAATTGCAAATACACATTTATACACATATGTCTCTCTGTATACATGTATACTAAAGATAAAGATAGATTATAGGCATTCCTACAGCTCACTGAAATTTAACATTCTTTACCGGGAATATATTTATCTAAATTTACTCTTCTAGGTATCTCTGTTTTGACCTTTTTCGGAGTGATGTCTTTATTTCCTTCCTCTGCTACATTTATGATTTTTAAATGTCAAAATATCAATTGCTTTTAAGAGCTCACTCTCTCTTATTTCAATATTCCTTGATATTTCAAAAGCTTTCTATGTTATAAAACTTCTTGCACTTAAAAAAAAAAATCCATGCTCTGGAATGGATTAAGCTAAAATCCTTAGGTTAAGGCATTTCTTTGTTCATCTTGGTGCCAAATATGTTTATGGCTCTGTATAAATGATATAGATTGAATGTTTGTGCCCCCCCAAAAAATTCATATGTTCAAATATTAATCCCCAATAAGATGGTATTTGGAGGTAGGGTCTTTGAGAGTTAGTCACAAGGGTGGAGTCTTCATGAATGGAATTAGTGATTCCTTCCTATATACTGATTCCTTCCAATATAGTGGTCCCTTATGAAAGAGACCCCAGAGGGCTAACCAGCCACTGTCCACTTTCTGAGGATGCAGCAAGAAGATGGCTGTCTGTCAGCCAGAAAGCTGGCTCTCACTAGATACCAAATCTGCTGGCACCTTGATCTCTGACTTCCCAGCCTCCAGAACTATGAGAAAGACCTTTCTGTTATTGATAAGCCATTCAATCTATGGTATTTTTGTCATAGCAACAGAAATTGATTCAGACAATAGCCAGACAGATATCTAAGGGAAGCACACTCCTAAATAAAAGAGGAAATAGGTTCAGGTTGTGTTTGGTTTGTTTGAGATACAAGGAGGCTAGCATGTCTGGAACAGGGAGAGCAGAGTCTAATGTAGATACAATAGCAAATTAATGGGCAACCAGATTGTGAAGAGTATGACAGGGCATTTAAAGGACATTAGCTTTTTACTGTGAAAGAAATAGGGAGTGACTTCAGGGTAATGAGCTCAATGGTGGCATGATCAACTTAAATTTAAAAGGGTTACTCTTGATTACTCTATTGAAACTAAACTACATGTGGATCAGCTTGGAGGTAGGTAAAGAGTAAGTAAGAGAAATTTGTTTGAATATGCTTGAAATAATTCAGGTGTGAGATATTAGAGGCTAAGACCAGTGGAAGGAATAAGATGTAGTCAGAAATTGAATATATTATGAAAGCATTCCAACAGGATTTGTTGATAAACTGGATGTGTAGAGTAAGAGAAAAAGATAAGTCAGTAGATTCTGAGGTTTTTGAGAGAACAGTGACAAAAGTATGTGAAGGGGGAGCAAGTAAACTGTGTCAAGTACTGGAGGTTAAGATTAGACAGCTAACTGATCATAGTCATATGTTGCTTAATATCAATACTCATTCTTATAAGCTTTTCTATTAAAAAATACTTTAAACATACTGATTTTGGAGACTATTTCATCATGCCAAAAAAACACATGTAAGAAGAAAATATTTTTAATAATGTATTTCTGCACAAACAGAAAAATTTTTTAAGAACCATTCCCCCCAAAATCCAAAACCTTTAACAAAGACCATTTATTTTGGAACACGAATAATGGTATCAAGAGTCAGTAATTTCTACATGAGATAGAAAATATAAATGATATGATCATTGCTGACAAGACCCCTGCTTGGATGTGGTAAATTACAATATTTATTTTTATATTAATAAAATATATGATGTATTACATTTTATTTTTATTATACACATAGAAGTTTCAATTAAGTTTTATGATTATGATACAATATCTTTCTTTGTCCTAAGAATAATACAATAACAAAAATCTTCAGCAAAATAAAAAAGCAAAATTGGAATCAAATTAAGTAAAGGAAAATATCCTTTCTATTAAAGTATTCTTTGTATTAAACTTTTAATAAAGGTCAACTAGAGAATGAGGAAATATAATTAGAGTGGAGCCACTAAATCAATAATATTACAACACCGAAAGTAATAATTAGAGGAAATTTTAATTAAAGACCTATCAGTAGAAAGACATCTTATTTTGGGAACTATTATACATTTAAAACAAGATTTAAAAACATCAAATGACCGACAGAATAATTATGAAAAATTATATTTGAATGCATACATTATCCTGCAGGTGTGAAATTCAGATTACACTGGAATCATTAAAATAACATTTCTTTTTTGAGGGTAATAAGGGTATTGAATTTGACAAAAATATCTGTTAATATACAAAGAATAGTACAAAACTTTAAAGTACCATTACACACACCCCTCTTTTCAAACAAGTGTGGTTTCAATATGTTTAGCACACTCAACAATAGTACTATACTTTGTTCTTCTCATCCACAGTATAAGTCATTCCAAGGGACTGTACTCAGATGCTAAGAGGGAAACTATACTCAGATAAGATAAGAGGGAATTGTCCATGAAATTTTAGTAACCTCTCTCCCTTAGCCATACAAAGCATTGTGATTTTAGAAGAAAGAAGAAGAACAGAGAATATTTTAATCAACTAGCGGTGCATATTCTCCTTGTGGATTAAATTTTTTAGTATGAAGTATTTTATGCTTATTGTGCTTAACAGAACCTGTCCTCATTTTTTTCCTAATCAAAACTTTGTTATATTTTTTAAATGGACTTTGTACCTTCTATTGGTCCACACATTTTTTACCCTTGCAAAATAATCTTTTAATTCAGCAGTCCCTAACCTTTTTGACATCAGGGACTGTTTCATGGAAGACAATTTTTCCACGGACAAGGGGGTGGGGGATGGGGAGATGGTTCAGGCTGTAATGGGAGCGATGGCGAGCAATGGGGAGTGTCAGATGAAGCTTCACTCCCTCGCCCACCGCTCACCTCCTGCTATGTGACCCGGTTCCTGTGAGGCCCCAACCCCTGTGGCCCGGGGGTTGCGGACCCCTGTTTTAATTGATACTGATATCTCAGAGTAAGCTTAATTCATGAGTCAGTGTAACACATTTATAATCTATCCATGTGAATTATATGTCATATGTATAAATCTGCATGTATTTACATCTAAATTGGATTTTTAAATTGTGGGGTTAAAAATTCTCTTAAATTGAAGAGACAGGTACTAGGAAATTCTTATTCTACTTCCATATCTGCATTTCTCAATAACAAGGGGTATTAAAAACTTTAGTTTTTTCCCTGTAAATAACTCATAAATAACCTGTATAAATTGATAGAATCCATTATCTCATGCCTCATCTAGGACACTGTACAGTCAATTCTCCCTTTAAATTGCAGTCTCTCACTTTTACAGTCCTCTTTATCTGCCACTTATGAAAATGTTCTGTCTAAACTTCTCCAAACCCTCCTCTATTTCAAAACTTGACTCTGGTTCACTGTGGTTTGGAGTTTCATTTTCCTGATGATTAGTGATGTTGAGTTATTTCTGTGCCTTTTTGAAAAAATGTCTATTCCCATCCTTTGCCGATTTTTTTTTTAAACAAGTTTATTTTCTTTTTTTTTTTAATTTTATTTATTTATTTATTTATTTATTTTTGGCTATGTTGGGTCTTCGTTGCTGCGCGAGGGCTTTCTCTAGTTGCGGCGAGCGGGGGCCACTCTTCATCGTGGTGCATGGGCCTCTCACTGTCGCGGCCTCTCTCGTTGCGGAGCAAAGGCTCCAGACGCGCAGGATCAGTAGTTGTGGCTCACGGGCCTAGTTGCTCCGCGGCATGTAGGATCTTCCCAGACCAGGGCTCGAACCCGTGTCCCCTGCATTGGCAGGCAGATTCTCAACCACTGCACCACCAGGGAAGCCCTGCCGATTTTTAAATTGGGTTTCTGTTTCTATTTTAACATTTTAAATTTTTAAAATTTTTATTTTATATCGGAGTATAGTCAATTTACAATGTTGTGTTATTTCCAGGTATATGGCAAAATGGTTCAGTTATACATATACATGCATCCATTCTTTTTCAGATTCTTTTCCTATATAGGTTATTACAAAATATCAAGTAGGTTTCCCTGTGCTATACTGTAGGTCCCTATTGATTATCTATTTTATATATAGTAGTGTGTATATGTTAATCCCAAACTCCTAAATTATACCTCCCTATCTCCTTGCCCCTTTGGTAACCATAAGTTTGTTTTCCAAGTCTGTGAGTCTGTTTCTGTTTTGTAAATAAGTTCATTTGTATCATTTTTTAGATTCCACACAGAAGTGATATCATATGATATTTATCTGTCTGACTTCACTTAGTATGATAATCTCTAGGTCCATCCATGTTGCTGCAAGTGGCATTACTTCATTCCTCTTTATGGCTGAGTAATATTCCATTGTATATATACACCACATCTTCTTTATCCATTCCTCTGTCAATGGACATTTATGTTGTTTCCATGTCTTGCCTATTGTAAATAGTGCCACAATGAATACTGGGGTGCATGTATATTTTTGAATTATGGTTTTCTCCAGGTATATGTCCAGGAGAGGGATCGCTGGATCATATGGTAGTTCTGTTTTTAGTTTTTTAAGGAACCTCCACACTGTTCTCCATACTGGTTGTACCAATTTACATTCTCACCAACAGGGTAGAAGGGTTCCCTTTTCCCCACACCCTTTCCAGCATTTATTGTTTGTAGACTTTCTGATGATGACCATTCTGACCAGTGTGAGGTGATACCTCATATTAGTTTTCATTTTCATTTCTTTAATAATTAGCAATGTTGAGCACCTTTTCATGTGCTGCTTGGCCATCTGTATGTCCTCTTTGGAGAAATGTCCATTTAGGACTTCTGCCCATTTGCTGATTGGGTTGTTTGTTTTTTTGGTATTTAGCTTCATGAGCTGTCTGTATATTTTGGAGATTTATCCCTTTTCGGTTACATCATTTGCAAATATTATCTCCCATTCTGTGGGATTTTTTCATTTTGTTTATGGTTTTCTTTGCTGTGCAAAAGCTTTTAAGTTTAATTAGGTCCCATTTGTTTATTTTTGTTTTAATATTCATTACTCTAGGAGGTGGATTGAAAAAGATCTTGCTCTGATTTAAGTCAAAGAGTGTTCTTCCTATGTTTTCCTCTAAGAATTTTATACTGTCCAGTCTTACATTTAGGTCTTTAATCCATTTTGAGTTTATTTTTGTGTATGGTGTTAAAGAATGTTCTAATTTCATTATTTTACATGTAGCTGTCCAGTTTTCCCAGCACCACTTATTGAAGACACTGTCTTTTCTCCATTATATAGTCTTCCCTCCTTTGTCATAGATTAAATGACCATAGGTGTGGTGTGTGGGTTTATTTCTGGGCTTTCTATCCTATTCCATTGATCTGTATTTCTGTTTTTGTGCTGGTACCATACTGTTTTGGTGATGGTAGCTTTGTAGTATAGTTTGAAGTCAAGGAGCCTCATTCCTCCAGCTCTGTTTTACTTTCTCAGCATTGCTTTGGCTATTTTGGGTCTTTTGTGTTTCCATACAAACTTATATTTTTTGTTCTAGTTCTGTGAAAAATGCCACGGGCAATTTGATAGAAATTGTATTGAATCTGTAGATTGCCTTGAATAGTATAATCCATTTCAGAATATTAATTCTTCCAAACCAAGAACACAGTATATCTTTCTGTTTGTGTCATCTTCGATTTCTTTCATCATCTCTTGTTCCTGATCTTAGAGGAAATGCTTTCAGCTTTTCACCATTGAATATGAATGTTAGCTGTGGGATTGTCATATGTGGCCTTTACTGTGTTGATGTAGGTTCCTCTATGCCCACTTTCTAGAGAGTTTTTTTTTTTTTTCCATAAATGGGTGTTGGATTTTGTCAAAATCTTTTTCTGCTTCTATTGAGATTATTATATGGTTTTTATTCTTCAATTTGTTAATATGGTGTGTTACACTGACTGATTTACACATATTGAAAAATCCTTACATCACTGGGATAAACCCCACTTAATCATGGTGTATGATCCTTTTAATGTGTTGTTGGATTCAGTTTGCTAACACTTTGTTGAGGATATTTATGTCTATGTTCATCAGTGATATTGGTCTGTAATTTTCTTTTTTTGTGGTATCATTGTCAGATTTTGGTATCAGAGTGATGGTGGCCTCATAGAATGAGTTTGGAAATGTTCTTTGCTCTTCAAGTTTTTGGAACAGTTTCAGAACAGGTGTTAATTCTTCTCTAAGTGTTTGATAGAATTTGCCTGTGAAGTCATCTGGTCCTGGACTTCTGTCTGTTGGGAATTTTTTAATCACAGTTTCAATTTCAGTACTTGTGATTGTTCTGGTCGTATTTTCTATTTCTTCCTGGTTCAGTCTGGGTAGGTTATACCTTTCTAAGAATTTGTCCATTTATTCTAGGTTGTCCATATAGTTGCTTGTAGTAGTCTCTTATGATCCTTTGTATTTTTGTGGTGTCAGTTGTAACTTCTCCTTTTTCATTTCTAATTTTATTGATTTGAGTCCTCTCCCTTTTTGTCTTGATGAGTCTGGCTAAAGGTTTATCAATTGTGTTGATCTTTTCAAAGCATCAGATTTCATTTCATTGATCTTTTATATTGCTTTATTTCATTTTTTTCAACTCTGATCTTTATAATTTCTTTCTTTCTACTAACTTTGGGTTTTATTTGTTCTTCTTTCTCTAGTTGCTTTAGGTGCAAAGTTAGGTTGTTTGAGACTTTTGTTTCCTGAGGTAAGACTGTATTGCTATCAACTTCCCTCTTAGAACTGCTTTTGCTGCATCCCATAGGTTTTGGATCTTCATGTTTTTGTTGTCATTTGTCTCCAGGTATTTTTTAATTTCCTCTTGATTTATTCAGTGATTCACTGGTTGTTTATTGACATATTGTTTAGCCTACAAGTGTTTGTGTTTTTTACAGTTTTTTTTCTTGTAATTTTTAATCTCAGAGTTTTGGTCTGAAAAGAAGCTTGACATAATTTCAAGTTTCTTAAATTTACCTAGGCTTGCTTTGTGACCCAGCATGTGATCTATCCTGGAGAATGTTCCATGTGCACTTGAGAAGAATGTGTATCCTAATACTTTTGGATGGAATGCTCAATAAATATCAGTTAAGTCCATCTGGTCTAATGTGTCACTTAAGGCCTGTGTTTCCTTGTTGACTTTCTCTCTGGATAATCTGTCCATTGAAGTAATTGGAGTGTTAACATCCACCAATATTATTGTGTTACTGTCGATTTCCCCTTTTATGGCTGTTAGCATTTGCCTTATGTATTGAGGTGCTCCTATGTTGAGTGCATAAATATTTACAATTGTTATATCTTCTTCTTGGATTGATCCCTTAATCATTATGTAGTGTCCTTCCTTGTCTCTTGTAACATTCTTTATTTTAAAGTCTATTTTGTCTGATATGAGAATTGCTCCTCCAGCTTTTTTTGATTTCCATTTGCATGGAATATCTTTTTCCATCCCCTCACTTTCAGTCTGTATGTGTCCCTAGGTCTAAAGTGGGTCTCTTGTAGACAGCATATATATGACTCTTGTTTTTGTATCCATTCAGTCAGTCTATGTCTTTTGGTTGGAGCATTTAATCCATTTACATTTAAGGTAATCATCAATATGTATGTTTTTATTGCCATTTCTTAATTGTTTTAGTTGTGTTTTTGTAGGTCTTTTTTCTTCCCTTCCTCTTTTGTTCTTCTCTCTTTCTTTTTTGTGTGTGTATCTATTGTAAATTTTTGGTTTGCAGTTACCATGAGGTTTTGATCTAGCAATATATATATACCCCCCCACACACACAAGATTGTTTTAAGTTGCTGGTCTTTTAATTTCCAATGCATTTCCAATATCGTGCATTTGTACTCTCCTCTTCTCACAATTGCTGGTTTTGATGTCATATTTGTGTGTAGAGGATTTCCTACCTTTACCTTATGATTGCCTTTACTGATGATATTTCTCATTTGTAATTTTCTTGTTTCTAGTTGTGGCTTTTTCTTTTCCACCTAGAGAAGTTCCTTTAGCATTTGTTGTAAAGTTGATTTGGTGGTGCTAAATTCTCTCAGCTTTTGCTTGTCTGTAAAGCTTTTGATTTCTCTGTTGAGTCTGAATGAGAGCCTTGCTGGGTAGAGTATTCTTGGTTGTAGGTTTTCCCCTTTCATCAATTTAAATATTTCATGTTTCTCCCTTATGACCTGCAGACTTTTTGCTGAAAAATCAGCTGATAACCTTATGGGGATTCCTTATATGTTACCTGTTGCTTTTCTCTTGTTGCTTTTAATATTTTCTCTGTGTCTTTAACTTTTTTCCATTTGATTAATATGTTTCTTGGCATGTTCCTGCTTGAGATTAGCCTGTTTGGGTCTCTCTGTGCTTCCTTGACTTGAGTGTTTCCTATCCCTTGATAATAGAAATTTTTGTTTATTACCTTTCCAAATATTTTCTCAGGCCCTTTCTATCTCTCTTCTCCTCCTGGGACTCCTATAATGCTAATGTAACTGCACTTAATGTTGTCCCAGAGGTCTCTTAGACTGTCCTCATTTATTTTCATTCTTTTTTCTTTATTCTGTTCCATGGCAGTGATTTCCACCAATCTGTCTTCCAGCTCAGTTATCCATTCTGCTGCCTCATTTATTCTGCTATGGATTCCTTCTAGTGTATTTTTCATTTCAGTTTTTTTATTGTTCATCTCTGTTTACTTGTTCTTTAAATCTTCTAGCTCTTTGTTAAACATTTCTTGTATCTTCTCAGTCTGCACCTCCATTCTTTTTCCAAGATCTTTGATCATCTTTACTATCATTATTCTGAATTCTTTTTCAGGCAGATTGCCTATCTCCACTTCACTTAGTATTTCTTCTGAGGTTTTATCTTGTTCCTTCTTCTGGAACATATTTCTCTGCCATCTCATTTTGTCTTACTTTCTGTGTTTGTGGTCTCCATTCTGGCAGGCTGCAGGATTGTAGTTCTTCTTGGTTCTGGTGTCTGCCCTCTGGTGGGTGAGGTTGGTCCAGGGGCTTGTGAAGGCCTCCTTGTGGGAGGGACTGGTGCCTGCCCACTGGTCATTGGAATGTGGTCTTGTCCCTCTGGTGGGCAGGGCCGTTTCTAGATAGGCATGTCTAGAAGTGGCTGTGGGCTCAGGAAAACTTTAGGCAGCCTGTCTGTTGATGGCTGGGGCTGTGTTCCCACCCTGTTTGTTTAGCCTGGCGTATCTCAGCACTGGAGCCTGCAGGCTGTTGTGTGAGGCCAGGTCTCAGTGCCAAAATGGCCACCTCCAGGAGAGCTCATGCTGAGGAATACTCCCTGGGGTCCTTGCCCCCACAGTGGGCGACAGCCAACCCCCAGCTCTGCAGGAGACCCTCCAAGACCCTCAGGTAGTTCTGGCCCAGGATTCTGTGGAGTCACTGATTTGCCCTTTGTCCCAGTTCATGGGAAACCTTGTGTGTACCCTCCAAGAGTGGATCCTCTGTTTCCCCCAGTCCTGTGGAACTCCTGCACTCAATCCTCACTGGCCTTCAAAGCCAAATGCTCTGGGGGCTCCTTCTCATGATGCCAGACCCCCAGGCTGGGGAGCCCGATGTGGGCCTCAGAACTCTTACTTCTGTGGGAGAAACTCTACAATATAATGTTTCCAGCTTGTGGGTTACCCACCTGGTGAGTATGCAATTTGATTATGTCACAAAAGCGTCCCTCCTATCATCTCATTGTGGCTCCTTTTTGACTTTGGATATAGAATAAATTTTTTGATACTTTACAGTCTTTTTTTGTCAATGGTTGTTCAGCAGTTAGTTGTGATTTTGGTGTTTTCATGAGAGGGGGTGAGCTCAAGTCCTTCTACTCCACCACCTTTTCTCCCTTCAGGAATTCTTTTAAAAGACAGCTTCATCAAATCAAAATTACTTGTCCAAGGTCACTCAGAAAATAGTGGAGCTACAACACAAGCCTGGGGTTTCTAACTCTTCTTTCAGGGCTCTTTTCAAAACAGCCGTACACAGTGTTTAGCAGCATAGGCCCTTCAGTGTGCCCAAGAGAGCAGGAACTCAGGAAAAATCAGGTAGATGAGCAAAGACAGAACCAAATTTGAATCCTGGCTCTAGTATTCCCCACTTGTGTGACCTTTAATAACACTAGAGCCTCAATTTCTTTGTCTGTTGTGGAGGGTGGAGTTGGGGATGTAAGAGGTGAGCGGCCCCCAGATCCTGTTCAATTATTGGAGTTGCTGTATTTTGCTGAATGCTCTTCACTATTTTCAACAGCAAAACATTTTGCCTTCTTTTGAGCTAAAATCTTCCTCTTTTTTCTTTCCTCTTCAGATCCATGGTAAGACTGAGCTCTCATCAGTCTTCGATGCTGGTGGATCTGTTTCTGTTCTTCAATTAGTCTCTTTTCTAAACATTCTTTGGCAATTCTTAATGTCTCATATCTTTCTTGGAATCTTAAACGGTGGCTTTTTGGAAGTAGTTAGCAAAACATCACTGAATAATCTGTAAAGAAAACATCTTTCTTAAACGAGGTGCAGTCTCAGAACTGTTTCTGTTTTCATTTTATTTTTTCTATTGAGTCATATGGGTTCCTTATCTTTTTAAAATTATTAACCCATTATCAGATATAAGGTTTGCAAACATTTTTTTCCCATTCTATTGATTGCCCTTTCATTTTGTTGATGATTTCCTTTGCTAAACAAAAGCTTCTTAGTTGGATATAATACCACTTGTTTATATTTGCTTTTGTTCCCTGTACTTTGGTGTTATATCCCCAAACCATTGCCAATACCAATGTCAAGGGACTTTTACCCTATGTTTTATTCTAGGAGTTTTATGGTTTCAAGTCTTACATTTGTCTTTAATCCATTTAAAGTTAATTACTATATATGGCACAAGATAATGTTCTATTTTCATTCTTTTGCATGTGGATGTCCAATTCTCAACACCACTATTAAGTCATCACTATTCTTGCTAAGACTTATTTCAGGAAGGGAGTCAGGATGGAGATCAATTGGAGTCAGTTATGGAGATAATGAGAAGAGAGAAGGGGATGATAGCCAAGTGTAGATATAAAGTTGTGTATATGATAGATAATGTTTTTATTCTAAGGTAAATTTCATTATCTTGATGGAAGAAAGTGAATAAGCAAGTAATTTTAAATTGTAGCAAATAACTTTTAAGAAAAGGAAACATATTGAAAAGTAAGTAAGGAATATTAGCATTTTGAGATGGAAGAACACATTGATGAAAGTGTGACATTTGAGCTGACAACAGTTTGGGCATGAAAGATGTGACCTGGACCATATGTTTCCTTGATTACTCTCTCTTCCATTTTCCTTGTGTTCCCTGCCCCTGGGAATAATTTTAAGCATGGCCAGAGGAAGTATAATTGGAAAGAGTCAACTTGCTTAAATCAGCCTTTCCTAAATTTAAGAAGGAAAACTTTATTTTTTTCTCACATAATTTTTAGGATCCTATGGAAGTGATATCCTCAGAACATATGCTTTTTTAGAATTCATATAATAATAGTATGTGCAATGTATTTGATATGCAGAGATTATTTGGTATAGAATGTTTAATTTCACATTATGATAATAGTTTTTAACAGCAAATTACAATTTGCATACTATTGTCATTCTAGCCTATAGATCAAAAGGCAACATAGTATATTTTTTCCTATGCCATAATATTTCTCCCACCAGGGAAAGGGGGTAACCAATGTCACTATAGCTGTGGTACTATGAATTTGTCAAATTAAGACTTGTTAAGTGGAGCACAGGGTGCCAGATGGTGAGCTGTGGTTCAATAACAGACCACAAGAGAATTTGAAATAGAGAGGGTTATTACTCACAGGTCCTGAAGGAAGTACCTGGCATGCCTCGAGGGGCCACATAGGGTTGTGTGGGGGGGGGGGGTCAAGGTTGAGTGCAGAGAGAGAGCATTAGGACCTAGAGCACATGCCTTTACTAGGGTCTGTGGGTGAAGTGCTTTGGGGTTCCAGGGATAAGGCCAGATTGGTCAACTGTAAAAGAGCAGGATTTTACTAAGCCCCTTAGAGTTCTTATCTAAGGGACACATAGGGGAGGGTGTTAGAGGCAGGGAGATTGTTGATCACAAGGCTGTTGGGGAAGTCCATATCAGGAATTTACGTTTACTTGTGACCCTATGGGCTGCTATCTAGGTTATGCACTTGCATGAGGGGCTAGTGTCAGTTTAAGGTCACTGCTAGCCACTTGGCCAAACAAAATGGATGCCAAGGAAGCAATACTATGGAGTGGATTAGCTAAACTCTTGACATGTGGCCAACCTGAAAGTCCCCTACCTCAACTTTCCATGAGACATCATTAGAATTTTCCTTGTGAATCTACATAAAGTTGTGACCAAGGCCTTTCAGATGATACTATTTCAATTTAGTTCTCCTATGCTAGTAATAACTTTGATGCCTCCTTTGACATGGGTGTTGTATTATGGGACATATAGAATCAACCATTAAAAAAATTCAAACCATTCATCTTACTTTTATTTATGTATTAGATTACCAACTAGTTTGTGAAAGACATATCCAAAAATCTATCTGTGAGCTATACCCAATCATCAATTCTAACCCTTGGGGTAAGGAACTGAAACAGATTTAGGGTATATTAGATTAATCCTTATTGTTATAAGGAACAAACCCAAACATATATAATGGTTCAGCAATGATATAAATCTATTTCTCATTCAGAGAAATTTCAGACTGGCAATTGATTTCTTCTAAGGGATGATTTAGGAACTCAGTTTCATTATATACAGTGACTCCACCATATTTAGAGTGTCTTCTAATATTATAATGTGCATCTGCATCAAGATGATTAGGAAGGAAAAGAGAGTGGAGAAGCACATTTCCTTCTTAAGAATATCTGTCTAATCATGTCACACATCTCCTGTATACATGATTCATAGGCTAACCATGTAGGAGACCTCCTACTATATATATACATATATAAAAATAATTCATATTAAGCCATAGACATAAATATAAAGTAAAATGCTAAAACACAGGAAAATATAGGAGATATTTTTTAAAATTTTATTGAAGTATAGTTGATTTACAATGTGATTAATTTCTGCTGTACAGCAAAGTCACTCAGTTTATATATATTATATATATATATATATATATATACACATATACATATATATTCTTTTTCATATTCTTTTCCATTCTGGTTTATCACAGGATATTGAATATAGTTCCCTATGCTATACAGTAGGACCTTGTTGTTTATCTATCCTATATACTGTACTAGTTTGCATCTGCTAATCTCAAATTCCCAGTCCTTCCCTCTCCCACCCCCATTCCCCTTAGCAACCATAAGTCTGTTCTCTATGTCAATGAGTCTGTTTCTGTTTTGTAGATATGTTCATTTGTGTTGTATTTTAGATTCCACATATAAGTGACATTGTGTGGTATATGTCTTTCTCTTTCTGACTTACTTCGCTTAGTATGATAATCTTTAGGTCCATCCATGTTGTTGCAAATGGCATCATTTCATTCTTTTTAATGGCTGAGTAATATTTCATTGTGTGTGTGTGTGTGTGTGTATATATATATATACACATACACATACACCACATCTTCTTTATCCATTCATCTGTTGATGGACATTTAGATTGTTTCCATGTCTTAGCTATTGTAAATAGTGTTGCTATGAACATAGGGGTATATATATCTTTTCGAATTATAGTTTTCTCCAGATATATGGCAACTCTATTTTTAGTTTTTTGAGGAACCTCTATACTTTTTTTCACAGTGGCTGCACCAATTTACATTCCCACCAACAGTGTAAGAGGGTTCCCTTTTCTCCACACACTGTACAGAATTTATTTTACACTTTTTAATGATGGTCATTCTGACTAGTGTGAGGTGGTACCTCATTGTAGTTTGATTTGCATTTCTATAGGAGACTATTTTTGTGACTTGGAATATACAAACAATTTGAAAACAGGTCACAGAAAGAAATAAGCATAAAAAACTGATAAACTAGAATTCATTAAAAGTAATAATTCTGCTCATTAAAATACATCATGAAGAAAATGAATATGTAGGGCACAGTCTGGGAGAAAATATTTGTAAAATACATATCTGAGCAAATACCAGTATCCAGGACATATAACGAACTTCCATAACTTAATCTAGAAATTGAAAAAAAAATGAGGAAAATATGTGAATAGACACTTCAGAAATGCATGGCTAATAAGAATTTGAAAAAAATTCTCAACATACAAAGTCCTCAGGAATTGCAACTTAAAACCACAATGAAATACAACTACACACCCACAAAAATGACTAAAATTTAAAAAGACCTATAACACCTGCTGTTGCCAAGGATGTGGAGAAATCTGAACTCTCAGACATACTTTGTGAGGATGTAATGTGGTGCACACTTTTTGGGAAAAAAATGTTGACAGTTTCTTATAAAACTAGTCATTCATCTACTCTATGACCCAGTGTGATATTGTGATTTATAATAAAAAATATATATTTGGTCTTTGTCCTCATTCCTGGCACAGAGCTCCTAGAATCTGGGGAATTTCCTGATTGATAAGAGTGATAAAGGTATCTTTATAACAAATTCTTGTCAACCATACCTGACTTTATGTTAATGAGGTGACCTTTGGAAACCACCTAAGGATGAGGACTGTTTGCCAGAGGCACCAACCCTGTGATTAGAGGGTTGGAACTTTCAGACCCATCCCCGGACTGCTGAGGGTAGGAGAGAGGTTGGAGATTGATTTAATCCCTAACAAACAACCCAGAATTTGATCAATTTTGCCTACATAATGAAGCCTCCATAAAAATCCTAACTGAAGGGGTTCAGAAAAATTCCTTGTTGGGGAACACATGGAGGTGCCAGGAGAATGATGTGCCCAGAGAGAGCATGGAAGCTCCTTGACCCTTCCCACATACTTGCCCTATGCATCTCTTCCACCTCGCTGTTCCTGAGTTGTCTCTTTTATAATAAAATGGTAATCTAGTAAGTAAACTGTTTTCCTGGGCTCTGATTGATAGTTATTCTAGAAAATTATTGAATCTGAGGAGGAAGTCATGGGACCCTCCAATTTATTACCAGTCAGAAGAACAGCTGATAACCTGGACTTGCTATTGGTATCTAAAGTCGGAAGAGGGGCAGTCTTAAGGGACTGAGTCCTTAACTCTTGACCTGATACTAACTCCATGTAGATAATGTCAGAACCCAACTGATTGATAGATAAATAGGGAGATAGATAGATCAATATATGACAAAACGAATATTAAGCAAAGTAAAATATTAATGGTGATAAACTTGGCTGTATGTTTGACATTTTTTATAATTAAATATTAAAAACAATTTGGATTGTTTGCACTGATGAATAGTCACATTTTGCTTGTTAAATACTTAGTTGAAACCACAGGATTGCACAAACTTGAAATCTTGAATCTAGTTACATCTTCAGACTCTAATTAAATTTTATAATTAGAATGATTTATTAAAAAATTAAGGTTTTGGTAGGTGTTTTATTAAAATATTTTTAAATAGCCTATTTTTTAATGTTTTACTTTTTCAAAAAAGTTATGTTATTTTCTACCTAGAACTCAAAGGCACTTAATATATATTTACTATCTTAGAATTTGAGGTCTTTAATTTGCCTCTCTATTGTGATATACAATTATTTCAGAAATTTAGCTAATGCTATTGTAGAAAACCCAGATGTTCTGTTAGAATCATATAGATTGGGGAAATCATTATGATTATTTTCCTCTTAAATATTGAAACATTTGAAGGAAAAACAACTTTCCCACTTAATAATCTAGAAATTATTTCCATTTTATAGGAAGAAATCTGAGATTCAAAGATATCAAGAAGTTTCTCCAGTTTAAATGATTGATAGAGTTTAATGGGTGCAATGGCACATCATGGTACTAGCAGCAGAGCACTTACAAAAAGTACTAAAAGGTAAAAAGATTTTTAAAAATGTTTTATTTAAAATCACATACAAAAACACATCATTGTAATCAATTACCATATCAGAGTTAATTTGACTCTGTTACTTTTACAGAATTGACAAATTTTAGGCTATTTTAACTGGGAAGAAACAACATAATTACAGTGATTCCTCCATGCACTTGCAATTTTAGTATGCTCATTGGTCTCTGATTATAGAAATACTGAAAATGAGTTTCTATGAAGTATTTGTAATTACAGTAAAATTTCAATAACAGACACTTGCTTAAGTAAATCTATATGTCTTTTTAAATGAGGAGTATCTATCTATCTAGCGAGAGAGATGGAATGATGGATCAAATTTCAATGCAAAGTAAACTTAAAAGTTCAGAAACATGAGTTGGCTTGTGAAAAGACTTTTGTAGTAAAGGTAATTCTTTAGGGAGGTCCCATTGTTTTGGCACTATCATCAAGAATGAGGTTTACAATAGGAGAAAATACCATACCAGGTAAGCCTTAAAAAGGGACCAAAGGAACTGTGCAACTGAAAACAAAAATCCTGGGGATTGTTGACTTACATAGAACTTGAGTAGTGTTCCAAACCTTGGCTACAGGAGAACAGTACAGCGTATTGTTTCACCTAGAGTATATACAGTGGGGGAAATAATACCTTAACAGGAAATGGTTATGTGGTTCAGAGCTAGAGACAGATCCTAGGCAACCAAATGGGAATAAAAATGTAAACATTTCATTTGGGAGCTAAAATCATTCTACAGTGAAACAAATTCTTAAAAGACAACCTCACAGCACTGTTAATATATGTGATTAGTTTTAACACTGAGACGTGTCATTTTTTTTCCTCTTTGGTTAAGGCCAAACTAGCTTAACTAAAACATATTTGGAATACACAGAAAGATGCAATTCTAGACAATTAATAAATGCAATTGATTATTGTGTGGGAGGATTGTGAATTGATTTCTCTAGTGGTAGTTTAACGTAGATTAAATTCTCATCTGGCAAGAGTAGTTTTATTTAGTTCAGGAATATAAAATAGAGAACCTCTTAAATGTCTTGAAGTTCTATATTCAAAGATCCACCTCCAAAATATATGATCATTTTTTATAATACATAAGTTTTGTAATAATTCTAAAATTATTGGTAATGAAAGGATTTGATGCTTAAGTTCCTTTGATATAAGCAAAGGTAAGACTCCTCCAGATTGTTATTTATAGTCCATGCCCTTAAAAATATTACTTTACATCAACTGTTTTCTCACTGGACAAAAGCATTAGGATAAAAGTCATAATTGAAATTTCCATTATAAAATCTTGCTTTAGAGTTACATTATCACTTAGATGTCAGTGTGAAGCAGCGCACACACACACCTATTTAATAAAGCATTGCTGGTCATCTGATCATTTATTATTTGGTTTATAAATATGAGAGATTTAGGGAAATCTGCATGTTAGTCCCAGGACAGTTTATTTTCAAAGAGACTTTAGCTTTTACTAATACTTTTTAATGTCAAAAACTGATTTCTGACATTTTATATACAAGTGAAATTAATCATGCTATAATAAAAAGAGCAAATCTGACTCATTTCCTGTGAATCAAAATGTAGAAAGTTTACGATGTGTGTGTAAATATTTACTTACAAAACAGGGCTGGATTTTACATTGACAACTACTGGTTTGGCAAAAGAGTTTTACATTCACTGGTTTCTTGTCAGTCCCACCCAAGCAGGTGCTGGAGGTTTTCCCTTCTTTAACTCCTTACTCCAGTGTGCTTAGTCGTGCTAAGTGCTTAGTAGTTCTTAGCAGTACCAGTGCATAGTAGAAATCACCAGTGAGCTTTTAAAAAATACTGGTATATTGTTATCACCTCAGACCTGTTACAACAAAATCTTTTTGGAAAGAGGTTTTTGAGGCTTGGGCAATGCTGTTTTAAACTTATTACCATGTGAGGCTGATATGCATTCACGGTTGAGACTTGAATGACCTCCCAACACAAAGTATGGCCTTCAGGCTAATGCACTGTCATCATCTAGCAGCTTGTTAGAAAGACAGAATCTCAGACTGCACTCTAGATCTACTGAGTCAGAATTTGTGTTTTAACTAGATCCCCAGGTGATGCATTTGCACAGTAAAGTTTGAGGAATACTCAGTGAAATATGAGAGTTCCAGGCCATTGCAAAGGAGGGTTTGTCTGTTGGTAGTTAGGTATAGCTGAGCAAAGTGTATCAACTCTTTAAATAAACATGGAGGAAGATAAGGTCCTGGTTGAGGAGAAATCTTCCACATATGACAGTGAGAAGGTGTGCTAGTATGTCTTCATCTCACAGACTATGTGAACTATAGGGATTGGGAGCATGTCATACAGTCTCGTTGGAATATTAAAAACTTGGAGTATGTTTTGCCATAAGCTGACCAACCACTGGACGCCAACTCTGCACACTTTTATCTGCATATCTTTATCCTGTGAGGTGAGCCCCACTTAGTCCTTCTGAGGGAAGCCCTATTTCTCCCCCACAGCTCTTGCAACCACAGTGGAGACTGATGGGTGAGGTGATCTGTACCCTCCTCTAGACTTTTCCCCATCTACTGTTTCTTGCATATATTCTATCTTGTTTCCTTCTAGATTTTAGCCTTTTAATCTTAAAATCATTTTATTTTCTTAAAATGTCCAACTCTTATAAGCAAAAGATTTGGCTTTCAAATAATTGTTATAATGTTGAAATATTACTTAAAATTTCAAAAGCAGGATATCTTAGTTTCTTTCTCTATATAATCTTTCTGTAAGGTTTTGAATTATGAGAAAATGGATGTCTGAAACTGAATACAGGAAGGGAGGCACTGAGGACAACTTTGAGGGAGACTGGCGAATACATATATTTAGCAATAAACGGTGTGGATAGCTCTGGGTAGTTTTATGATTAGAATATTAGAATAGTTCTTAGATCTAGTAATTTCTTCATTTCGTGCTTTGATATAGTTAAAGAATCTTTATGTTTCTTTTTAACTCTTAGAGACTATACTTTTAATGATATTTGTTTGTTTAGTACCTCCTGTGAGGTAAAGTAAAATGCAATGTAATTTGTTTTGTTTGTTTTTTAATATTTTTATTGGAGTATAATTGCTTTGCAATATTGTGTTAGTTTCTGCTGTATAACAAAGTGAATCAGTTATACATATACATATATCCCCATATCTCCTCCCTCTTGCATCTCCCTCCCTATCCCACCCCTCTAAGTGGTCACAAAGCACTGAGCTGATATCCCTGTGCTATGCAGCTGCTTCCCACTAGCTATCTATTTTATATTTGGTTGGTAGTGGATATATGTCAATGCTACTCTCTCACTTCGTCCCAGCGTACTCTTCCCCCTCCCTGTGTCCTCAAGTCCATTCTCTACATCTGCGTTTTTATTCCTGTCCTGCCCCTAGGTTCATCAGAACCATTTTTTTAGATTCCATATATATGTGTTAGCATACGTTATTTGTTTTTCTCTTTCTGACTTACTTCACTCTGTATGACAGACTCTAGGTCCATCCACCTCACTACAAATAACTCAGTTTCATTTCTTTTTATGGCTGAGTAATATTCCATTATATATATGTGCCACATCTTCTTTATCCATTCATCTGTCAATGGACACTTAGGTTGCTTCCATGTCCTGGCTGTTGTAAATTGTGCTGCAATGAACATTGAGGTACATGACTCTTTTTGAATTATGGTTTTCTCAGGGTATATGCCCAGTAGTGGGATTGCTGGGTCATATGGTAGTTCTATTTTTAGTTTTTTAAGGAACCTCCATACTGTTCTCCATAGTGGCTGTATCAATTTACATTCCCACCAAAAGTGCAAAAGGGTTCCCTTTTCTCCACACGCTCTCCAGCATTTATTGTTCTTAGATTTTTTTGATGATGGCCATTCTGACTGGTGTGAGGTGATACCTCACTGTAGTTTTGATTTGCATTTCTCTAATGATTAGTGATGTTGAGCATCTTTTCATGTGTTTTTTGGCAATCTGTATATCTTCTTTGGAGAAATGCCTATTTAGGTCTTCTGCCCATTTTTGGATTGGGTTGTTTTTTTCATATTGAGCTGCATGAGCTGCTTATATATTTTGGAGATTAATCCTTTGTCAGTTGCTTCGTTTGCAAATATTTTCTCCCATTCTGAGGGTTGTCTTTTCATCTTATTTATGGTTTCCTTTGCTGTACAAAAGCTTTTAAATTTCATTAAGTTCCATTTATTTATTTTTGCTTTTATTTCCATTTCTCTAGGAGGTGGGTCAAAAAGGATCTTGCTGTGATTTATGTCATAGAGGAAAACATAGGCAGAACACTCTAAGAGTTTGATAGTGTCTGGCCTTACATTTAGGTCTTTAATCCATTTTGAGTTTATTTTTGTGTATGGTGTTAGGGAGTGTTCTAATTTCATTCTTTTACATGTAGCTGGCCAGTTTTCCCAGCACCACTTACTGAAGAGGCTGTCTTTTCTCCATTGTATATTCTTGCCTCCTTTATCAAAAATAAGGTGACCATATGTGTGTGGGTTTATCTCAGGGCTTTCTATCCTGTTCCATTGATCTATATTTCTGTTTCTGTGCCAGTACCATACTGTCTTGATTACTGTAGCTTTGTAGTATAGTCTGAAGTCCAGTAGCCTGATTCCTCCAGCTCCGTTTCTCTTCCTCAAGATTGCTTTGGCTATTTGGGGTCTTTAGTGTTTCCATACACATTGTGAAATTTTTTTGTTCTAGTTCTGTGAAAAATGCCATTGGTAGTTTGATAGGGATTGCATTGACTCTGTAGATTGCTTTGGGTAGTAGAGTCATTTTCACAATGTTGATTCTTCCAATCCAAGAACATGGTATATCTCTCCATCTGTTTGTATCATCTTTCTTTAATTTCTTTCCTCAGTGTCTTCTAGTTTTCTGCATACAGGTCTTTTGTCTCCTTAGGTAGGTTTATTTCTAGGTATTTTATTCTTTTTGTTGCAATGGTAAATGGGAGTGTTTCCTTACTCTTTCAAATTTTTCATCATTAGTGTATAGGAATACAAGAGATTTCTGTGCATTAATTTTGTATCCTGCTACTTTACCAAATTCATTGATTAGCTCCAGTAGTTTTCTGATAGCATCTTTAGGATTCTCTATGTATAGTATCATGTCATCTGCAAATAGTGACAGTCTTACTTCTTCTTTTCCAGTTTGGATAATGTAATTTGGATTCATTTGTTTGTTAGTAGTAAACACAAATATTGTTTACAGGCCTTTGAGTACTCACTACTTAAAAACAAAAATTGCATCTCTAGCATGGTAATCTCCTTAATCTCCAAGAGGTACTTCCTAATAGGCTGACTTCATGATCACAATTTATTACATACAGAGCATCAGGATGATGTCTTTTCTCTCAGTAGGATGACAACTAGCTGGTATAGGTAAACACCTACTACAGTTCAAGACTGTCTAGTCATATCTTTTCTGCTCAGGGTACATATGGCCTAAATCAAATGAGATGCTGATCTTAATCTAGTTCAAAATACATGGATATTCAGTGCCAATATCATTTGATTATATCATTTTAAAAGAAAGTTAATGTTAAGCTGTGTCTACATAAACAACTATTATTAAAAACATGTTTTATGTCCAAACACAAGTACATGCTCATACTCAATTTGATTGCAGTAATAAATAAAAAGTCATGGATCATTTACAGAACAATATAATTGAGTATATTACTCAAGCACTAAGTGGTCTGATAGAACCCCCACACTTGGCCACCAAATATACTGGTGTGGGTTGATTATGACTCTTTTACATCCAGTCATGCAGGGATCCAAGTTTCCTTGTTCTTTAGATGCTACCGCACCATCTCAATGCCTAACATCCAACTTTGCCAAGATAGGAGAATCAGTTTTATTAATGCTATTTAATTGGAAGAGAAATGAATACCCATGTTCTGTTGTAAAGAGTAAGCAGGAAGTGTTTCTATCAAAGATATCATTGTATAAATATCATGATTATATATATATATGCTAGAGATATGTGTGTGTATACACATACATGTATATATGTGCATGCATGTGTATATATGTATGATGTACTCATATATATGTACTAAGTACCTAAGTAGTGCTACATATAATGTATACATTATACATGAGTATATGTACATTATATGACTATATATATGAATGTGTGTGTATATGTATACTACTTAGGTACTGCTTAGACTCCATTTTTTACCTACCTTCATTCCTTTAATTAACAGTATACAGGGGGAGGAATCAAGATGATGGAGGAATAGGATGTGGAGCTTACCTCCTCCACAAATATATTAGAAACACATCTACAAGTGGAAGGAGTCACACAGAACATCTACTGAATGCTGGCAGAAGACCTCCGAAAGGGCAAGAAATCCTCCACATAACCAGGTAGGAAAAAAGAAAAAAGTAAAAGAGAAAGGAATCAGGATGGGACCTGCGCCCCACGGAGGGAGCTGTGAAGGATGAAAGCTTCCCCAACCCTGGGAAGCCCCCTCAGTGGTGGGAAGATCAGCCTGGATGGAGGGGGAGCTTCAGAGCCTCAGAGGAAAGCACAGCAAATGGTTTGCAGAGGGCAAAATGGAGAGTGACCTGCACAGACAATTGCTACTGCTGCCCTGAACTCCCCAACCTGAGACACTCATCCACTGGTGAGGGCAGGGGCTGGGTGCTGAAGCTCAGGCTTCAGAGGTCAGACCCAGGTAGAAGCCTGGGGTTGACTGTGGGGAGACAGCCTGAAAAGGCTGGAGTGTGACAACTGAGGGTGCACTTGGAAGAAGCCTGAGCCTGCCAGAAAAGCAAGGTGCCATTTCTGGGGGGCACCTGAGGAGAGGTATGGGACTGCCATAGGAGTTTCTTTCCCTGTGCATGGGCTCTCAAACAACAGGACACAACCTACATGAGCTCTGGGGGTGGGTGCAAGCCACTGCTGACATCATGGGCTCCAGAGGAGGTCACAGGCTGCCACCACAGCTAGGGGATCTGCTAGCAGGTGGCAATCACTGTCCCTGGCATGTGTGGGCCACTGCCACAGCTAAGGGACCCACAAGCAGATGCCAAGTGCAGCCCCTGCTGTTCCAGGGATGATAGACTACTGCCACCACTGAGAGACATGTGGGTGGGCGCCAATTGCTACCTCAACATACTGAGAGTGTGCACATGCCACCAAACCTACACACCCCATATTAAGTGGATAACAGCCAGCACACAATGAGGAAAGAGGCAACAAGCATCCAAATTAAAACAGCCCCTTGATTCCAGACAAGAAGCTGCAGTAGAAAGACTTGAGCTCACCTCCTCTCATGAAAACACTAAAATCACAACTAACTACTGAACAACCATTGACAAAAAAGATTGGAACCTACCAAAAAAGATATGTTACATTTAAAAACAAAGAAGAAGCCCCAAAGAGATGGTAGGAGGGGAACTTTCATGACATAACCAAATTCCATAACCGCCGGATGGGTGACACACAAACTGGAAAATAACTGTATCTCAAAGGTTCTCACATAGGAATGAGAACTCTGAGCCCCACATTAGGCTCCCCAGCCTGAGCATCTGGCAAAAGGAAGAGGAGCCCCCACAGCATTGGCTTTGAAGGCCAGTGAGACTTGAGTGGAGGAGCTTCACAGGACTGGGGAAAACAGAGATTCCATTCTTGGAAGGCACACACAAGATTTCACATGCACTGGGACCCAGCAGAAAGCAGTGATTCCACGGGATCCTGGGCTAGAAGTACCTGTAGGTCATGGAGGGTCTCCTAGGGAGGCGGGACATAGCCGTGGCTCACTATGGGGGCAAGGACACTGGTGGTGGAGGCTCCAGGGAATATTGATTGCCATGAGCTCTCCCAGAGGTCACCATTTTGGCACTGAGACCTGGCCACACTCAACAGCCTGCAGGCTCCAGTGCTGGGACACCTCACGCCAAAACCCAGCAGGGTGAACACAATGCCACCCATCAGCAGACAGGCTGCCTAAAGTTGTACTGAGCTCAAAGCCACCTCTAAACACACCCTTGACATGGCCCTACTCACCAGAGGGTAAAGACCTAACCCCACCCACCAGTAGGCAGGCACCAGTCCCTCCAACCAGGAAGCCTAAACAAGCCCCTGGACCAATCTAACCCCATAGGACACAGACTCCAGAAGCAAGAGGAACTATGATCCTGCAGCCTGCAGAAAGGACAGAACAAACACAAAAAGTTAGTTAGACAAAATCAGACTGCAAATAAATATGTTTCAGAAAAAGGAACAAGAAAAACAACTAAGTGAAGTGGAGATATGCAATCTACCTGAAAAAGAATTCAGAGTAATGATCCTGAAGATGATCCAAGATCTCAGAGAAAGAATGGAGGCACAGCTCAAGAAGATACAAAAAATGATTAACAAAGTGCGAGAAGATTTAAAGAACAAACAGAAAACAATATACTAATCAAAGTGAAAATATGCTAGAAGGAATCAACAGCAGAATAAATGAGGCAGAAGAACAAGTAAGTGAGCTGGAAGACAAATTGGTGGAAATCACTGCAATGGAATAGAATAAAGAAAAAAGAATGAAAAGAAATGAGGACAGTCTAAGAGACTTCTGGGACAACATTAAATGGACCAAAATTCACATTATAGGGTCCCAGAAGGAGAAGAGAGAGATAAAGGGCCTATGAAAATATCTGAAGAGATTATAGCCAAAAACATCCCTAACATGAGAAGGGAACACTCAAGTCACAGAAGGGCAGACAGTCTAATACAAGATAAACCTAAGGAGGAGTACACCAAGACACATATTAATCAAACGGATAAAATTAAAAACAGAGAAAAAATATTAAAAGCAATAAGGGAAAAGGAACAAATAACATACAAGATTATCCCCATAAGGTTTCAACAGAAACTCTACAGGCCAGAAGGGAGTGGCATGATATATTTAAAGTGATGAAAGGGAAAAACCTACAAACAAGAATGCTCTATCAGGCAAGGCTCTCATTCAGATTCAACAGAGAAATCAAAAGCTTTACAGACAAGCAAAAGCTAAGAGAATTTAGCACCACCAAACCAGCTTTGAAACAAATCCTAAAGGAATTTCTCTAGGGGGAAAAGAAAAGGCCACAACTAGAAACAAGAAAATTACAAATGGGAAAGCTCACCAGTAAAAGCAAACATAATGTAAAAGTAGGAAATCATCCACACACAAACATGGTATCAAAATCAGCAATCATGAGAAGAGGAGAGTACAAATGCACGATATTGGAAATTGAGACCAGCAACTTAAAACAATCTCATGTGTGTGTATATATGTATACTGCTATATCAAAACCTCATAGTAACTGCAAACCAAAAATTTACAATAGATATACACACAAAAAAGAAAAAGCAATCCAAGCACAACACTAAAGATAATCACCAAATCACAAGAGAGAACAAAAGAGGAAGGGAAGAAAAAAGACTTACAAAAACACATCCAAAACAATTAAGAAATGGCAATAAGAACATACATATTGATAATTACCTTAAATGTAAATGGATTAAATGCTCCAACCAAAAGACATAGACTGACTGAAAGGATACAAAAATAAGACTCATATATATGCTGTCTACAAGAGACCCACTTCAGTTCTAGGGACACATACAGACTGAAAGTGAGGGGATGGAAAAAGGTATTCCAGGCAAATGAAAGTCAAAAGAAAGCTGGAGTAGCAATACTCATGGCAGACAAAATAGACTTTATATTGAAGACCATATATGACAAACCCATAGCTAACATCATATTCAATGGTGAAAAGCTGAAAGCATTTCCTCTAAGATCAGGAACAAGACAAGTGTATCCACCCTCTCCACTTTTATTCAACATAGTTTTGGAAGCCCTAGCCACAGCAATCAGAGAAGAAATAAAAGGAATCCAAATTGGAAAAGAAAAGGTAAAACTGTCATTGTTTCCAGATGACATGATACTATAAATAGAAAATCTTAAACATGCTATCAGAAAACCACTAGAGCTCATCAATGAATTCAGTAAGGTTGCAGGATACAAAATTAAATACCCAGAAATCTGTTGCATTTCTATAACAACAAAATATCAGGAGGAAAAATTAAGGAAACAATCCCATTTACCATTGCATCAAAAAGAATAAAATACATAGGAATAAACTTACCTAAGGAGGCAAAAGACCTGTACTCCAAAAACTATAATAAATTGATGAAAGAAACAGATGACACAAACAGATGGAAAGAAATACCATGTTCTTGGATTGGAAGAATCAATATTGTCAAAATGATTATATGACCCAAAGTAATCTACAGATTCAATGCAATCCCTATCAAATTACCAGTGGCATTTTTCACAGAACTAGAACAAAAAATTTTTAAATTTGTAAGGATACACAAAAGACTCCGAATAGCTAAAGAAATCCTCAGTAAGGAAAACTGAGCTGGAGGAATCAGACTCCATGACTTCAGAGTATACTACAAAGCTACAGTAATCAAAACAGTATGGTACTGGCACAAAAACAGAAATATAGATCAATGAAACAGAATACAAAGCCCAGAAATAAACCCATGCACCTATGGTCAATTAGTCCACAACAAAGGAGGCAACAATATACAATGGAAAAAAGGTAGTCTCTTTAGTAAGTGGTGCTGGGAAAACTGGACAGCTGCATACAAAAGAATGAAATTAGAACATCCTTTAACACCATACACAAAAATAAGCTCAAAATCAATTAAAGACCTAAATATGAGACTGGACACTATAAAATTCCTAGAAGAAAACATAGGCAGAACACTCTTTGACATAAATTGCAGCATTATCGTTTTCAATCCACCTCGTAGAGTAATGAAAATAGAAACAAAAATAAACAAATGGAACCTAACTAAACTTAAAAGTTTGCACAGCGAAGGAAACCATAAACAAAATGAAAAAACCCACAGAATGGGAGAAAATATTTGCAAATGAACAAGGGATAAATCTCCAAATTATACAAACAGCTCATGCGGCTAAATACCAAAAAAACAAAAAACCCAATCAAAAAATGGGCAGAAGACCTAAATAGACATTTCTCCAAAGAAGACATGCAGATGCCCAAAAAGCACATGAAAAGATGGTCAACATCACTACTTATCCGAGAAATGCAAATCAAAATTACAATGAGATATGACCTCACACTGGTCTGAATGGCCATCATCAGAATGTCTACAAAGAACAAATGCTGGAGAGGGTGTGGAGAAAAAGGAACCCTCCTACACTGTTGGTGGGAATATAAATTATGGAGAACAGTATGGAGGTTCCTTAAAAAACTAAAAATAGAACTACAGTGTGATCCAGCTATTCCACTTTTAGGCATATACCCAGAGAAAACCATAATTCGAAAAGAGTCATGTACCACAGTGTTCACTGAAGCACTATTTACAATAGCCAAGACACGGAAACAACCTTAATGTCCATCAACAGATGAACAGATAAAGAAGATGTGGTACATATATAAAACGGAATACTAAAAAGAATGAAGTAATGCCATCTGCAGCAACATGGATGGACCTGGAGATTATCATACTAAGTGAAGTAATTCAGACAGAGAAAGACAAATAACCTATGATATCACTTACATGCGAAATCCAAAAAAAATTATACAAATGGTCTTATTTGCAAAACAGAAACATACTCACAGACTTAGAGAATGAACTTATGGTTACCAGGTGGGAAGGGAGGGTGGGAGGGATCAACTGGGAGTTTGGCATTGACATATACACATTGCTATATTTAAAATAGATAATCAACAAGGACCTACTGTATAGCACAGAGAACTCTACTCAATATTCTGTAATAACCTATATGGGAAAAGAATCTGAAAACGAATGGATATGTGTATAACTGAATCACTTAGCTTATACCCGTAACTAACACAACATTGTAAATCAAGTATATTCAAGTAAAAAATAAAATTTTAATTAAAAAGTGAAGGGTAGGAGTATTACTGTAACCCATTCCTAGATCGTGAAGAGTAGCAATGACTAACTATACACAGATGTTCCTGAAAACCACAGAAATATAGGCCCGCCACTCCAAACTGGAAGTCCCAAACACATTCCCCTTAACCCAGGCCCCAGTGGGTCTGCAAGCACTCCTGTGCTCTCCAACAGGAGAAGTACCAGACATCATCCCAAAGGGCCCAGTTGATACCAGTGAAGTGGTAGCACATGTCTATACATATATCCTTAAGCTAGATCAGTTGAATAATCTTGTGTAAACAGAGGCAGGCATATTTGGTAATGCTATAAAATGTAGCTTTATCTTTATGGCTCATGTTGGAAAAGATTAATTTTGTGGTATTTTTGAAGAAGAGTAAATTCTTATTGCTAAGCCTATTAAACTAATATTTACGAGGATACACATATATATATAACTTGGTTATTCTCATAATCTTACTGATTATCAGATTAAGATTATAAATAAAATGAACTGACTGGAAAGTAACTTAAGTAAGCAACTTACTTAAAAAGTTAAGAAACAATTTTGATCTTTTACGGAACACTGTATAAGTTTATGGAGTTTGGCAACTGTTAATAGTATGTTACGTTGAAATACTATTATTTTCATATTTTGGAGCATCTTTCCTTCCCATTATCAGAAAATTTAGTGTCGAAAAATCTATAGTAATAATAAAATGTTTTACAAAACTTAAAAAAAAACCACTGATTAATATCTACCACGGACTGGGACTTAGTTTTTAAATGCATATATATTATGAGAGTGATTTGCTAATTAATGGATTATTTAACCATTTTCTATAAGTGCAGCTGCAGGTCTATAGTATTTAGATATATTTTTATTCCTATTTGCCTTACATTAGTTTATCTGTGGGAACATGTTGCATAAATGTACCACTAGAGCCTTGCTTCTAACATTCTATTTCTTTTCCTCATAAATGTTTCAGAGGGAAATATTAGAAACATGTATAAATAGACACCGAAAAATTTACTGGAGTAATTCAACACACTCCTGCTTCAGCAACTTTATTTGAATCTTTTTTATATTTGTTGTTTGCAACTCTGAATAAAATGTAAATTTCCCACAGTTTCTTAAAATAGATGTGTTTTAAAAAATTCTCAGGAGGAACATATGAGTTGAATAACAAGAAGTTTTCCTTTTATAAAGTCTCTAGCATATTTTTTCTTGGGGCAATTCAGGCAGACTAAACAATTTTGACACAAATAAGAGCTGCTTAAATTGTAATTTTAGAAGAAGTCTTGAAATAGGTATGTCTCCTCTTGAGAAGAATTGATGTGCAGGCAGTATGAAAACTCATTCCCAAAAGATAATTGGAGCAGTTTTCTTTTATCTGTGAGGTGATTCTTAATAATCAGAAAGTTTTCTAATTTTAAAGATGAGGGAAAATAAAAAAAGCATCCAATTTAACTCAAAAAGTTAATGGTAGAATAAACTAACTGCAAATAGAACTTTCATGAAAAGCTTTGTTCTTTTAAAACATATCTTACTATGGCTTCTAAAATTAGTATTTATATTCTCTAAAAGACATAGAGTACTCCCTAAAAGATATCAGCAAGTTCTCAGATGTGTTATGAAACTTTAAACAATGCAACATTCTTGCTTTAACAGTAAAGAGACTATAAACGAAGTGTCTTAACTCAGCTACCATAGCAAAAGATCATAGGCTTGGTGACTTAACAATAGAAATTAATTTTCTCACAGTTCTGGAGGTTAGAATTCCAAGGACAAGGTTCTTGCATGGTTGGTTTCTGGTGAGGACTCTCTTACTGGCTTGTAGGTGGTGGCCTTCTCCTGGTAGGGGAGAGAGGGATCAAGCTCTCTGGTGTCTCTTCTTATAAGGGCACTAATTCCATCATGAAGGTCCTATCCTCATGAATTTATCTAAACCTAATTATCTCCCAAAGGCCCAATCTCCAAATACCATCACATTGAGGGTTAAGGCTACATCACATAAATATGGGGGGACACAATCTGAGTGTATAACATTCCATTCATAAAAGGGAAAATAACATTTACAAAAATAAATTTAAATCTATTTAAATGTAACTAAAGCTCATAGTGAAATTTTTAGAAAATAATAAAAAAGTGAAAATAAGCCATCCATAATTTTATCACCTAAAGAGAACTTCTCTTAATATCTATCTATCTATCCATATACAATTCAAGAAAGAACTTTATAAATACACCAAAATGCCAATAGTGATTGAGTGGATAATTTCTGGGTGACTGGCCTCTGAGTTAGCTAGACAAATGTGTATGTATGTGTATTTGTGAGACTGTGTGTGTGAGTGCATGTGCACTTGATATTCCCTTTTCGATTGTTAGAGGGGAATACCAATTTTTACATGTCTATTTTGCCTAAGATTACATAACTGAAGATTTCAATGATTTTGTTATTTCAAGAATATTATATAAATGGAATTACACATTATATAACATTTGGGTATTAGCTTTTTTCACTGAGCATAATTCTCTGACAATTTATCCAAAATTATTGTGTGCATCAAGTCTATCCATTTTTATTATTGAATAGTATACCATGGGATGTATGTACACAGTTTAACAGTTTAACCACTGAAGAACATTTGAGTCATTTCCAAGTTTTGTCTGTAATTAATAAAGCTCCTAAAACATTCATGTATAGGTATTTGTATAATCATATGTTTTTATCTCTCTGGGAAAACTACCAGGAAAAATTTACTAATGGCGTGTTTAGTTATATAAAAAAATTAACTGCCAAACTCTTTTCCAGAGAAGTTGTACTATTTTATATTCCCATCAGCAATGTATATGAGTCATCTACTTTCTCTGAATCCTCACAATTATTTGCTATTGTCAATACTTTTTAAATTTTAACCATTTTACATGTATTTAGTAATATCTCATCAGTTTTTTTTTAACATCTTTATTGGAGTATAATTGCTTTACAATGGTGTGTTAGTTTCTGCTTTATAACAAAGTGAATCAGCTATACATATACATATATCCCCATATCTCTTCCCTCTTGCATGTCCCTCCCTCCCACCCTCCCTATCCCACCCCTCTAGGGGGTCACAAAGCACTGAACTGATCTCCCTGTTGCCACTAGCTATCTATTTTACATTTGGTAGTGTATATATGTCCATGCCACTCTCTCACTTTGTCCCAGCTTACCCTTCCCCCTCCCCATGTCCTCAAGTCCATTCTCTAGTAGGTCTGCGTCTTGCCCCTAGGTTCTTCGTGACTTTTTTTTTTTTTTAGATTCCATACATATGTGTTAGCATACAGTATTCGTTTTTCTTTCTGACTTACTTCACTCTGTATGACAGACTCTAGGTCCACCCACCTCACTACAAATAACTCAATTTCATTTCTTTTTATGGCTGAATCTCATCAGTTTTAATTGTGTTTCCCTAATAGCTATGCTGTTGAATATCTTTTCATGTACTTATTTGCCATTGACATATCCTCTTCAGTGAAATTTATATTCATGTCTTTTGTTAAAACTGTTGTGATCATACAATTTTGAAGTGGCAGGCATGCGGGGGGAATTCCCACAGAACGAAGCAATTCACAGATACCAGCATGGAAAGCAATTCTAACACTATGTACCAGGAGATAGCATCACATCCCACAGGTTAAGGGCTTAGGCCCACATGACTGCCCCTCCCCACTTCAGATGCATCAATTGCAAGCCCAGGTCAGTATTCATCTGTGCTTCTACCCAGCTGGCCATAGATCATAGGTTCCAATGACTCCCTCTTTGTGTTTGATTAAGTTGCTAGAGCAGCTCACAGAACTCGGGGAAACATTTTACTTACTAGATCACCAGTTTACTATCAAAGGATATAACTCAGCAACAGCCAGATACAAGAGATGCATAGAGCAAGGTATGGGGAAAGGGTGCAGAGATTTCATGCTCTGAGTATGCCCCTTTCCCAGCACCTCCATGTGTTCACCAACCAGGAAGCTCTCCGAACCCTGTCCTTTTAGGCTTTTATGGAGATTTTATTACATAGTCACAATTGATTAAATCATTGCCCATTGGTGATTGATGCAACCTCCAGCTCCTCTACCCACCCCAGATATCACAAGGTGGAACTGAAAGTTCCACCCCTCTACTCATGGTTGGTTCCCCTGGCAACCAGCCTCCATCTTTAGGTGCTTTCCAAAAGTCACCTCTTTAACATAAACCTAGTTGTGGAAAGGGGCTTGTTATGAATGACAAAATACTTATTTCACTTTTATGGCTCCAAAGCAATTTCAGGAACTGAGGACAGGAAATCCAAATATTATTACAACTGATGCTCCCATTATGCTCTTACCACTCAGGAAATTCTAAACATTTGGGGAGTTGTAAGCCAGCAACCATAGACAAAGACCAAATATATATGAGAAATATATTTTGGTCATCTGAATGACCAAATATATATTTCTTATAAATCACAATATTACATTTGCCCAGTTGGATTGTTTCAGTATATAGGCTACATGCTAGTCCTTTCTTGGATATATGATTTGTAAATATATTCTCCCAGTATATAGCTTGTTTATTCATCCTTTTAAGAGGGTCATTCATAGAGCAAATGTTTCTAATGTTGATGAAGTCCAACTTAACAATTACTCTTTTATGGACCATATTTTTTGTGTTAAGCCTAAGAATTCCTTGCCTAGCTGTAAATTCTAAAGGTTCTATCCCTTGTTGTCTCTAAAAGTTTTGTAGTTTTACACTTTTCAGTTAAGTCTGTGATCCATTTGAGTTAGTTTTTGTGTAAGATGTGAGGTTTAGATTGAGGATCACTTTTTGCCAATGAATGTCCAATTGCTCCAGCACCATTTGTTGAAAAGGTTATTTTTCCTCCACTGAATTATTTTTGCACCTTCATCAAGAAGCAGTTGGAGAAATGAAATACTTAGGTATAAATTTACTAAAATATGTATTGGATCTATATGTAAAAAACTGCAAAACAGTGATGAAAGAGATCACAGAAAAACAAAATAAATGGGGAATATACTCTGTTACGAATTGGAAGACTCAATATTATTAAAATGTCAATTCTTCACAACCTGCACAATAGATTCAACACAATACTAGTCAAAATCCCAACTAGCTATTTTGTAGATGTTGACAAGCTGATTCTAAAATGTATGAAAAAACGAACTAGAATAGCAAAACAATACTGGAGAAGAAAAAAGTTCAGAGACTCATAATACCCACTTTCTAGAATTACTATAAAGCTACAGTAATAAAGAGAGTTCAATATTAGCAAAATAATAGGCACATAAATCAAGGGAATAGAATAGAGGGGCTTGAAATAGACTCACACCAATATAGTCAAGTGATTTTTAACAAAGGCACAAAGGCAATTTAATGGAGGAGGGAAAGTATTTTCAACAAATAGGGCTAAAGCAATTAGACTTCCTTGTGCAAAACATGAATCTAGATTTACCTCTTAAATTACACAAAAATTAACTCAAAATGTATCACAGGCCTGATGTGTTTCTGTGTGTGTGTATGTGTGTATGTATCTGTATATGCATATGTAAAACTATTGCTATACTAAGAGAGAAGATGATTTTATGTATAATACTCCATTAAAACCAGAGAAGGCAGAAAACAAGTGGAAAACAAAACAAAAACAAACAAAAACGAAATAAAGAACAAAGGCAATGGATAGAAAACAATTACAAATATGGTAGATATTATATCAATGATCACTTTAAACATCAATGATTGAAATACAACAATTAAAAGAGAGAGATTCTCAGAGTAAATTTTAAAAAATAAGACCCAATACTATACTGTCTACAAGAAACTCTCTCGGCATATAAAGACACAGCTAAATTAAAAGTAAAGGGGTGGAGAAAGATATACCATGCTATATTAATTTCATACAAAGCTGATTTCAGAACAAGGGAAATAATGAAGGATAAGAAAAAACATTACATAATAAAAAGAGGTCAGTTTTCCAAAAAGACTCCCATGTCTATGTCTGTCTCTAAATTTCCCCTTCTTTCATATTGTATCAGGAGTCACCCAAATAACCTCCTCTAAGCTTAATTAATTATATCTACAACAACCCTATTTCCAAATGAGGTAACATTACTAAGTACTGTGGTGAGGACTTTAACATGAAATTTAGGAATACACAATTCAACCCATAATGACAAGATACACAACATTCTGGGCTACAAAACACACCTTAACGTGAATAACAATATAATTCATACACAGTGTCCTCTTAGATCACAATAAAATTAACTCAAATCAATAGCAGAAAGAGAGCTGGATTATCTCACAATACTTTGAGATTAAACAACAAACTCCTAACTAATACATAGGTCAAAGAATAAGTCTCAAGAAAAAATTTAAACATATTTTGAACTAGATGATAATAAAAATACAACTGGTAAAAATATGTGGGATGCAGGTAAAGCAAGTGATTGGAGGAAAATTTATAGCATCTATTGTGTATGTTAGGAAAGAGAGACCTGTAATCAATAATCTAAGCTTTCTCCTTAAAAAACTAGAAAAGCAAATTGAATCCAAAGTAGACAAAAGAAAAGATAATAATAATTAGAGCGGGAATCAGTAAAATTTAAAACAGGAAATCCATAGAAAAAATAAATCAATGAAACCAAAAGCTGGTTCTTTTAAATGATCAAAAAAATTGAGAAACCTCTAATGAGGCTATCAAAAATAAAAAAGGATAAGGCAGGCAAAAATAACTAATATTAGAAATGAAAGAGGGGCCATCATAACTGATCATGTAGATATGAAAAAGGATATTATAAACAACCCTATGCCCATAAATTTGATAACACAGATTAAATGGACCCATTCCTTGAACAAATACAATCTACCAAATTCGCCAAATTTTACAAAAGAAAAAATAGACATTATGAATAGGCCTATATCTATTAAAAACATTGAATCATTAATTAATAACCTTCCAAAACAGAAAGCTCCAGGCCCAGATGAGTTCACTAGTAAATTGTATCAAACATTTAAAGAGGAAATTGTACGATTTTTCTACAATCTCTTTCATATAACAGAAGTAGAAGGAACACTTCCTAACTCATTGTATTAGGCCAGCATTACCCTAATATAAAAAGGACAGAAAGACATTATGTTACAAGAAAGGAAAAGTACAGACCAATATCTCTCACAACCATAAATGCAAATCCTCAACCAAATTTTACCAAGTCAAATCCAACAATATATAAGGAGAATTATATACCATGACTTAGTGGTGTGGAATCATATACCATGATCCAGGTGTGGAAGGCTGTTTCAACTTTCAAAAACAAATTAATGTAATCCATTAGATCAAGAGACTAAAGAAGAAAAAAACTTATATGAACAAATCAATAGATGCATAAAATGCATTTGACAAAATCCAGCATCGATTCCTGATACTCTCAGCAAACTAGAGTTAACTTCATCAAATTAATAAAGAATATCCACAAAAAACCTATAGCTAACATCATACTTAATGATGACAAACTAGATGTTTTCCTGCTAAGAACATGAAGAAGGCAAGGATGTCCCATCTCACCATTCCTACTCAACATTATACCGGAAGTCTTAGTTCATCCTGCTACAACTTACTCTTTTGTTTACATAATATTTATGATATTAGGATCACGGATAATCTGGTTTTAAATTTTATCCTTATAAAATGTGATAAAATGAGAAGAGGTGGGTGTATACAGGGACCGGGGTTATTTGAATTATGAAAGGAGTATCTATAACTGTTAGAGAGATGATTGTGCTTCAGAAGTAAAACATACTAATTCCAAAGCAATAGACATGGATTGCTAATGTGTGAGTCTAAGAATTTATTCAAGATAGCAGCAGAATCAATTCATAAATTATCCTTATGGTTCAGAGTAGTATTATAGGCAAACTTATTATGAGTGGAATGACTTTGCTGCTTAAGTGTGTATAAGGGGAAAGAGTTAGTAGTACTATGATATTCGCAGCAGAAGAGTGACTCAGTATATCAACAATGCACAGACTCTGACGTTATGGTGACTTCATGGCTTCTGAGAAGTTGAAGTGTCTGTGTGGTTTACACAGTCTACTCCTTTGGTAAGAAGGACCAAGCAAGAATAAGACCAGTTATAACTATAACATATTTCATGCTCTATATTATTAGGGGAAATCCATTGATGTCATAACTAACTAGAAAAGAGGTCTTAGATTTAACATTGAACACAAGAATTAATGGATGACTCCTTTATAGCATCATTTGTAACATTTAAAAAATTGGGAGTAACTAATATTCAACACAAAAGAAACGGTTGAAAAAATGGTAGATAAATAAGAAATACCATGTAGGTAGTGTAAATAATGTTTGAAAAATATTTCATGACATATGGTAAAATATTTAAAAGATCATGCAGACCTGCACAACAATAAGTGTGTAAAACAGTGGCCATGTAGACATTTAAAGACTCTTTCCATTTTCTATATATCCCGTAAACCTCCTAGAGTCGTGGAAAAACAAAGAAGAATTATTCCAAAAAAGGATTAAAATGGGTTGTTCTGCCAATCTAGAGAACAGAAATATTTTGATTTAGAAAACTAAAGAATTTCTTCATTCCTCTACATCTAACTTTCACAGTAAGATTATATACATGATATATATATGATTATATATTTACACATAGAAAGATATAGAGAGAGAGACAGAGAAAAAAGGCTATAAATATACAGATCTATTACATACACATACACAGCATATATTACTTTGTTATAAATACATTTTTTAATTTCAATTAAAAAAATCATGACTTTGTCTATTCTTCTTTTCACCCCTGCCTTGACTGCTCCATAGAACAGGCATTATTTTGTGTGTAATCTCTTCATTGACGTTTCTTCAGAGCCTGTAATAGTGCTTGACACATGAGGGGCACTGAATAAATATTGAATGCCTGACTTATTATGAGATAGATAGGATCATATTCTAAAGGGACAGAATTATTTCATTCATGTTTAATGAACATATGGTCATATGTTATCATTAAAAATGGTAAATAGTAATGCTTAATTTTTTTGATGCTTTATAACATTAAGTTAGTCTTTTAGGAAAAAATATACAATCGTTTTAAAGTTCCTCTTTTAGTGATTAAAATTAAAGAAAATATCAGTCTGTTATTTATAGGGTGATCTCTATTATCTAGAAATTATGTGAAACAGGGACTGCCTGCCATATGAAGGGCCCTGGGTCTCACTGTCATGAAGCACTTAGCATTGAGATTTTAGATATTAATCTCCAACTGGGATTATTCATCAAGTGAACGTATTTTTAATGTGTTAAAGTATCAGTTGGCTAACTGCAATAATTTAAAGTCTTACTCAAGTTTGGCAAACTCATTTTGCTATTTCATCATTTAAAATATATTGGGAATCTCGAAAACAAAATGTCCTGGGCCTCTTTCAACCTCTCTGAAACTCTGATGAGAAACATGAAAATACCAGATGCCCTGAGAATTTTTCTTCTTTTAAACTCTTGTTTTAAGAAGCTATTTATAAATTGTGACAAAAATGGGACACTTAGACTTGTAAGTGTTAATTTCTGATGTGTATTATCATTTTCTCTATTTATCATATTTTATGCAAGGAGCATTAAATTTAGCTTTTCAACTCTAAATTTAAGTCTGCCTCTCTCTTTTCTTGTTTTAGAGTTCGCTGAGGATACTGACTGGGGGAAAAGTATTTGAGAAGTCAAATCAAATTTAACTGGTTAGTTCACTAATTAAGCCAGGCACTCTGTGAGGTGTTCTCATGTATGTGATTCCATTAATGTTTTGCTAAATATTCTACTATACGTGGACTTCAAACACCTTTCTTTAAATGTGGAGCAATGTTAACAGAAAAATGTTGGATTGTTTGCTGATTTTCATGTTTGTGTTTATGCTGGGTCTACCAAAAGTAAGGCTGCCACTCCTCCCTGGAGTAAATTATACATTTTTTTTAAACCACTGGAAAAAGAAACTTTGGCAAAGACAAATCAAATTGTCTAATGTGTCTTTATTTCTTTATTAAAGCAATGCTGAACAATATTTATGTATTATCAGCACTCTTGTCAGCCTTGGATGGAAGTTGGGAATTTTTACGAATAAGAACACTTCTGAACTATAAATGCTGAAATCTATTTGCAACTTACTTTTATCTTATTAGGAACACAGAGAGACACGTTCTTCCTTAGCCCATCTGGTGGTAGGGGAATATCACAAAGTAGGAAGGATTCCTAATAAAGGTGGTTGTAGGATCACAGCTTTTAGATGTCAATTATGCCACTCCAGATAGATACAGTATAGCTTATCTTCATATGTTAGCTTCCTTCCTTAAAAACAACTGCCTTAATTTGGTACTTCCATTAAATCCTTTGAAAAGGGAAAACATTATTTATGTTAGAGCACTTGGGTTCCTTTTGGGAACAAGGACCTCTAGTAATAATATGAATGAATAACTTTATTTGAGAAACAATAGTAAAATCAGTTTTTTCAATATGACTGTCACTGTGATCTTATTCATCAAAATAATTAGACTAGATTTGATTATATTTGTTAAAATGACCAAACTGGTTCAATCAATAGATTTTACTCAAAACAGTTTTCCAAAACATTAAAAAAATTTTTGACAAATTCTGACTATGATCCAAAAATCCTTGTCAAACAAAGAATAAAATTTTAAAAATGATTGAATTTTCGTGCCATGTAGACATATTTGGAAGTGGAATCACAGGCTTTGAGACACAAACAGAAGTTACTATTCTTTCATCTCTGTTACTTCCTTAAGTAGAAGGTTAAGGAGGTAACCTCAATCAAACAAATTGTTAAATTTATTTTCAAAATTGAAACAGTTACTTTTTAGTTCATATAGGTAATACCCTAGAATTTGCCATTACCTGAGATACCACATTGGTTTATTGGGCCTGCTGTTTTTATATTTGTTACTAGGCACCTTCTTTCATTAGTATTGATTGATAAAATTTTAATATACAAGATGGCAGAGTAGAAGGACTTGAGCTCACCTGCTCTCATGAAAACACCAAAATCACAACTAACTGCTGAACAACCATCAACAAAAAAGATGTGAACCTACCGAAAAAGATACTCTACACCCAAAGACAAAGAAAACGCCACAACGAGATGGCAGGAGGGATGCTTTCACGTTATAATTAAATCCCATATGTTGGGTGAGCAACCCACAAAATGGAAAATAATTATATCAGAGGTTCTCCCACAGGAATGAGAGTTCTGAGCCCCATGTTAATCGCCCCAGCCTGTGGGTCTGGCATTGGGAGGAGGAGCCCAGAGCATTTGACTTTGGAGGCCAGTGGGGCTTGAGTGCAAGAGCTCCACAGGACTGAGGGAAACAGGGACTCCACTCTTAGAGGGCAAACACAAGGTTTCATGTGCACTGGGACCCAGGGCAAAGCAGTGACTCCATAAGAGCCTGGGCCAGATCTACCTGTGGGTCTTGGAGGGTCTCCTGGGGAGGCGGGGCTTGGCTGTGGCTCACTGTTGGGGCAAGGTCACTGGTGACAGATACCCCAGGGAATACTCATAGGCATGAGCTCTCCCAGAGGTCACCATTTTGGAACCTGGCCCCAACCAACAGCCTGCAGGCTCCAGTGCTGGGACACCTCAGGCCAAACAACCAAAAGGGTCAGAACACAGCCCCAGCCATCAGCAGGGAGGCTGCCTAAAGTCATCTTGAGCCAGCACCTGCCTATAAACACACCCCTTGACATGGCCCTGCCCACCAGAGGGATAAGACCCAGCCCCACCCACCAATGAGGAGGCACCAGTCTCTCCCACCAGGAAGCCTGCACAAGCCCTTCAACCAACCTCACCCACCGGGGGAAGACACCAGAACCAAGAAGAATTACAATCCTGCAGCCTGAGGAACAGAGAGTACAAACACAGAAAGTTAGAAAAATGAGATGGCAGAGAAATATGTCCCAGATGAGGAACAAGATAAAACCCCAGAAGAACAACAAAGTGAAGTGGAGATAGGCAGTCTACCTGAAAAAGAATTCAAAGTAATGATAGTAAAGATGATCCAAGATCTCCAAAAAAGAATGGAGGCATGGACTGAGAGGATAAAAGAAATAATTAATAAAGAGCTAGAAGAAGCTTTAAAGAACAAACAAACAGATGAACAATATAACAACTGAAATGAAAAACACATTAGAAGGAATCAATAGCAGAATAAATGAAGCAGAAGAATAAGTGAGCTGGAAGACAGATTAGTGGAAATCTCTGCTGCACAACAGAATAAAGAAAGAAGAATGTAAAGAAATGAGGACAGTCTAAGGGACCTCTGTGACATTAAACACACCAACATTTGCACTATAGGGGTCCCAGAAGAAGAAGAGAGAAAGGGTCTGAGAAAATATTTCAAGAGATTATAGGTGAAAACTTCCCTAACATGGGAAAGGAAACAGTCACACAAGTCCTAGAAGCACAGAGAGTCCCATACAGTATTAAGCCAAGGAGGAATATGCCAAGACACATATTAATCAAATTGACAAAAATTAAAGACAAAGAGAAAATATTAAAAGCAGCAAGGGGAAAGCAACAAATAACATACAAGGGAATCCCCATAAGGTTATCAGCAGATTTTTCAGCAGAAACTCTGCAGGCCAGAAGGGAGTGGCACAATATATTTAAAATGATGAAAGGGAAAAAACTACAACTAAGAATACTCTACCCAGCAAGGCTCTTGTTCAGATTCGATAGTGAAATCAAAAGTTTTACAGAAACTTACTTTCTTCTCAAGCAAAAGCTAAGAGAATTCAGCACCATCAACGCAGCTTTACAACAAATGCTGAAGGAACTGCTCTAGACGGAAAAGAAAAGGCCACAACTAGAAACAAGAAAATTGCAAATGGGAAAGCTACCACTAAAGGCAAACATACAGAAAAGGTAGTAAATCATCCACACAAAAATATGACATCAAACCCAGCAATTGTGAGAAGAGGAGAGTACAAAATCAGGATACTGGAAATTAAGAGACCAGCAACTTAAAACATATGTGGGCTGCTATATCAAAACCTCATGGAAACCACAAAGCAAAAATGTACAGAAGATACACACACACACAAAAGAAAATGCAATCCAAACACAACAATAGTCATCAAATCACAAGAGAAGAGAACAAAAGAGGAAGTGAAGAAAAAAGACCTATAAAAACAAATCCAAAACAATTAACAAGATGGCAATAAGAACATACATATCAATAATTACCTTAAATGTAAATGGGTTAAATGCTCCAACCAAAAGACACAGACTGGCTGAATGGATACAAAAACAAGATCCGTATATATGCTGTCTACAAGAGACCCAATTCAGATCTAGGGACTCATACAGAATGAAAGTGAGGGGATGAAAAAAGGTATTCCATGCAAATGCAAATCAAAAGAAAGCTGGGGTAGCAATACTTGTGACAGACAAAAAAGACTTTATATTAAAGACTGTTACAAAAGACAAAGAGGGACACTACATAATGGTCAAGGGATCAATCCAAGAAGAAAATATAACAGCTGTAAATATATGTGTACCCAGCATAGGAGCACCTCAACATATAAGGCAAATGCTAACAACCATGAAAGGGGAAATCAACAGTAACACAAGAATAGTAGGGGACTTTAACACCCCACTTACACCAATGGACAGATCATCCAGACAGAAAATCAGTAAGAAAACACAGACCTTAAATGACACATTAGACCAGATGGACTTAATTGATACTTATAGAACATTCCATCCAGAAGCAGCAGAATACACATTCTTCTCAAGTGCACATGGAACATTCTCCAGGATATATTACATGCTGGGCCACAAAGCAAGCCTCAGTAAATTTAAGAAAATTGAAATCATATCAAGCATTTATTCTGACCACAAAGCTATGAGATTAGAAATAAGTTACAGGGAAAAAAACATAAAAAATCACAAACACATGGAGGCTAAACAATACGTTACTAAATAACCAAGAGATCACTGAAGAAATCAAAGAGGAAATCAAAAAATACCTAGAGAGAAATGAAAATAAAAACACTATGATCCATAACCTATGGGATGCAGCAAAAAATGTTCTACAGTTCTAAGAGGGAAGTTTATAGCAATAATCTTACTCAGGATATAAGAAAAATCTCAAATAACCTAATCTTAAACCTAAAGCAACTAGAGAAAGAAGAACAAACAAAACCCAAAGTTAGTAAAAGGAAATAAATCATAAAGATCAGAGCAGAAATAAATGAAATAGAGACAAAGAAAACAATAGAAAAGATCAATGAAACTAAAAGGTGGTTCTTTGAAAGATAAACAAAATCCATAAACTTTTAGCCAGACTCATCCAGAAAAAAAGGGAGAGGGCAAAAATCAAAAAATTTAGAAATGAATAAGGAGAAGTAACAACTGACACCACAGAAATACAGAGGATCATAAGAGACTACTACAAGCAACTATATGCCAATAAGTGGACAACCTAGAAGAAATGGACAAATTCTTAGAAAGGTACAACCTTCCAAGACTGAACAAGGAAGAAATAGAAAATATGAACAGACTAATCACAAGTACTGAAATTGAAACTGTGATTTAAAAACTTCCAACAAACAAAAGTCCAGGTCCAGATGGTTTCACAGGCAAATTCTATCAAACATTTAGAGAACAGTTAACACCTATCCTTCTCAAACTCTTACAAAAATTTGCAGAGTAAGTAACACTCCCCAACTCATTCTATGAGGCCACTATCATGCTGATATCAAAACAAACTAAGGTACCACAAAAACAGAAAATTACAGACCAATATCACTGATGAACATTTACGTAAAAATCCTCAACAAAGTACTAGCAAACTGACCCCAACAGTACATTAAAAGGATCATACACCATGATCAACTGGGATTTGTCCCAGGGATGCAAGGATATTTCAATATCACAAATCAAGCAGTGTGATATACCACATCAACATATTGAAGAATAAAACCATATGATCATCTCAATAGAAGCAGAAAAAGCTTTTGACAAAATTCACACTGATTTATGATAAAAACTCTCCAGAAAGTGGGCACTGAAGGAACCTACCTCAACATAATAAAGGCTATATATGACAACTGAAGCTAACATCATATTCAATGATGAAAAGCTGAAAGCATTTCCTCTAAGATCAGGAACAAGACAAGGATGCCCACTTTTGCCACTTTTATTCACTTTAGTTTTGGAAGTCCTAGCCATGGCAAGCAGAGAAGAAAAAGAAATAAAAGGAATCCAAATTGGAAAAGAAAAAGTAAAACTGTCACTGTTTGCAGATGACATGATACTATATATAGAAAATTCTAAAGATGTTACCAGTAAACTACTAGAATTCATCAATGAGTTCAGTAAAGTTGCTGGATACAAAGTTAATACACAGAAATCTGTTGCATTACTACACACTGAAAATGAAAGATCAGAAAGAGAAATTAAGAAAACAATCCAATTTACCACTGCATCAAAAAGAATAAAATACATAGGAATGAACTTACCTAAGGAGGCTAAGGACCTGTACTCCAAAAACTATAAGAAACTGATGAAAGAAATAGATGATAACACAGATAGAAAGAAATACCATGTTCTTGGATTGGAAGAATCAATACTTTCAAAATGACTATACTACCCAAGGCAATCTACTGATTCGATGCAGTCCCCATCAAACTACCAATGGCATTTTTCAAAGAACTAGAACAAAAAATTTTTAAATTTGTATGGAAACCCAAAAGCCCCTGAAGAGCCAAAGCAATACTGAGAAAGAAAAACCAAGCTGGAGGAATCAGGCTCCCTGACATCAGACTATACTACAAAGCTACAGTCACCAAAATAGTATGGTACTGAAGCAAGTACAGAAATATAGATCAATGGAACAGGATAGAAAGCCCAGAAATAAACCCACACACCTATGGTCAATCAGTCTATGAACTACTATATTCAACTACGCAAGAATATACAATGGAGAAAAGACAGTCTCTTCAATAAGTGGTGCTGGGAAAACTGGACAATTACATATAAAAGAATGAAACTAGAACATTCTCTAACACCATACACAAAAATAAACTCAAAATGGATCAAAGCCCTAAATGTAAGACTGGATACTATACAACTCTTAGAGGAAAACATAGGCAGAACACTCTTTGACATAAATCGCAGTAATATCTTTTTGGATCCACCTCTTAGAGTAATGGAAATAAAAACAAAAATAAACAAGTGGGACCTAATTAAACTTGAAAGCTTTTTGCACAGTAGAGGGATCCATAAACAAATCAAAAATATAACCCACAGAATGGGAGAAAATATTTGCAAGCAAAGTGGTGACAAGGGATTAATCTTTAAAGTATACAACAGCTCATACAGCTCAATATCTATCAAAAAAACCAAACAACCCAATCAAAAAATGGGCAGAAGACCCAAATAGAAATTTCTCCAAATAAGACATACAGATATCCAAAAAGCACATGAAAAGATGCTCAACATTAGTAATTATCAGAGAAATGAAAATCAAACTATAAAGTGGTATAACCTCACACCAGTCAGAATGGCCATCATCAAAAAGTCTACAAACAATAAATGCTGGAGATGGTGTGGAGAAAAGGGAACCCTCCTACACTGTTGGTGGGAATGTAATTTGGTACAACCACTATGGAGAACAGTATGGAGGTTCCTTCAAAAACTAAAAATAAAACTACCATATGATCCAGCAATCCCACTCCTAGGCATATATCCAGAGAAAACCATAATTTGAAAAGATAGATGTACCCCAGTGTTCATTGCAGCACTGTTTACAATAGCCAGGACATGGAAGCAACCTAAATGTCCATCGACAGAGGAATGGATAAAGAAGATGTGGTACATATATACAATGGAATATTACTCAGCCATAAAGAGGAATGAAGTAATGCCACTTGCAGCAACATGGATGGACCTAGAGATTATCATACGAAGTGAAGTAAGTCAGACAGAGAAAGATAAATATCATATGATATCACTTATGTGGAATCTAAAAAAATGATACAAATGAACTTATTTACAAAACAGAAACAGACTCACAGACTTCAAAAACAAACTTATGGTTACCAAAGGGGAAAGGTGGGGCGAGGGATAAATTAGGAGTTTGGGATTAACATATACACACCACTATCTATAAAATAAGTAATCAACAAGGACCTACTATATAGCACAGGGAACTCTACTCAATAATCTGTAATAAACTACATGGGAAAAGAATCTGAAAAAGAATGGATATATGTATATGTAAAAAAAATAAATAAAATACTGCTTGGCAAAAAGGAGACATTGTGGTAGATTGAGTACATATCTGGTTTGTACCCACCCCCCACTTCAATATGCTAGGAAAAGAAGTGGAGAAGGGAAAGATTAGCATAAGCCCACTGAAAATATAAGAATAACAGTGAGATAACTTCAAAAATAGAGAATGAGGGTTCTTCAAATTTCTGAATGAAGGGGATAAAGTTGGCTAGATCATAAAATGTATGACAGATTCACTTGGACACACTCTTCCCCTATGGGATTAAATATATCAATAAAATGCATAGGTGAGCTGAACAAAAAGAAATCAATTCATCAGAGGTAAAAAGTGAAACATTCAAAGTCAAGCCATGTAAAACCCAAACAAGTTAAAACCATGTGAGTGCCACAGGTATTGGGAGGTGGAAGAAACACACATATTGTCTCTGTGGACTGGGAGTTAGAATTTAAATCCCTACATGGACATGTTAAACATGGTCTTTGGACTATATGAGATACATAGAGGAAACAGGCCTCTGTATAAATCCAGTTCCTTGGAATGTTTGGGTTCTCCGTTAAAAAAAAAAATCTCATCCACCAGCTCAGGGAAACAGGCTGTTGTAGCAGTTTAAAACTAGAATGGAATAGAATCTTTAAAATACAATACTTAGTTTAGAAAAAAAAGAACAAATTAAAACTAAAGTTTTTTTATGTTATATAATGCTTTTGTTGATAACTATTTGTTTACATATATATTTACACATTTTCTGGCTATAACAAAATTTTGATAGAAAAATAAAAGTGAAAACACTATGTAAAAAATACATTACCTCCTAGTGTCTAAGGGAACATGCATAATGAAACACTGTCACTTATTTACTGGTTCACATGGCATCAGCCTCAGTTTCGAGATTGAAATGACAACTTGTAACATTGAAATGTGTCAAAGTGATGATAAAATGAGAATATGAGAGGTGGAAACAAGCTTGAAGGTTAGTTAATTGTATCTTCCTTCGAAGAAGGGAACACATTCCAGGCTATCCATGACTAGTGTTCATCCAAGGTTAGCTAGAATACTTCCAGTGACAGACATTCAGCCCTTTGAGAGACAGTCCATTCCGTTGTTGGAACTCTCATTGTTATACAAGCACATTACCTTGTTTTGAATGGAAATATACCTCTGAATAATTACCATCCATGAAAATTGCTTATGTTATCTGAAGCAACACAATTGACTCTAGTCCCTATTTCCTATCACAGAACTTCAAATATTTGAATGTACCTCTGTATTCCTTAAGTCTTGCTGTACATAGTTGAAGGAGACCAGTTAGTTCATTTCTCAATTTTTCCTCATATCATACAGCTTCAAGGCCTTTCATTCTCAAGGCCAATCTTATGTTTTTACAGACTATAGTTTATAAATATGGACCATTCTTTAAAATGATGGCCAGGAAATGTAAATGAGACATTTCACATTTAGTTGGGCCATGGATAGAGTACAGTGCAACTAATGAGTATTTAGATCTGAACATTATTTTTCTGTTAATCCTACTTTTTATTAAACTAGATGTTTTCCTACAAGCATACTACTACATTTTTAAAAATTATATAGAGCATAATCATTTGCTTTTTTTAGTTTCACTTCCTATTAACAGTTGTTAAGCCTTCCATATTCTTTTAACTTTGCAGCTGTTTCTTTAAGTATGCCTAAAGAACTTCACATTTATCATTATTAATATCAAGCAGCATGGACTGCTACATGGATCTAGATCATCAATAGTATTAACAGGGATTCATTCTTTAGAATCCTGATTTTGCTGACTCATACAATAGCTTTCTAGCTCTCTTACAATTGTATACGACTCATTATTTAAGTAAGGATGCCTTCTAAAAATATGTTTCTAAGCTCATATTTAGTGGTAAATCTAGCACAATCATCCCTGGTCTTTAAATCCCATCTGCTCCGATCGATCAGTGCTTGTGTCATGCTTATTATCAAAAGAAATTTTTTTAGTATCACTTCTGTTTCATTTACATAATCGATTCAAGAGTTTAATTTTAATTGGAGGAAACTAAGGAAAGAGTTCAGTATCACACTTCTAACAAAAATGCATAGAAACATTTTTTGACAGTCATCAGATTTTCTTAATTATATCAGCATCCGTGTAAAGTTTCTCATGCACGCCAGTCAATAATGAAATGTTCTCACAGGCCTTGGTGAAGGAAAGAGTATGTTTAAGCCCATTCTTTAGATCTAAATTAATGTAAAATTGATATTCAATAAATTTTAATACGACAGAAATTCTTGGTATAAGTCATACTTGATTCACTCATGCAAATTCCATATAATCATATCATTTTTTTCTGTTTCCAGAAACCATCTGTTTAATGTAATCTGGAATTTTGCCAAAATATATATTTTCATATGTAAACATTTATATGCACAAAAGACGAATGATCAAAAAATTACAAATAATAAATAGAAATTACTCAAGTGTGGTGTTAATATTTAATATTAACAACCACTCTTTAATTACGAAGCTGTTGATGAAGTTCTAGCCAGAGGAAGCTATACTAGGGCATTTAACTGTGTCCTTGCTTTCTTTGTATTATCTTGGTCCTTAAACAACAAAGTACATTTCTCCCTTTGTTTTATTGATGTGGATAAACAAGTGTCATGCCATGTATCTCAAAGAAGTCATTCACAGAACATGTTATGGCAATTTAACACCCCTGATGCTTACCGGCACAGCAGTTAAACACAGCAAACACATGCTATTAGATGTATTGCCTTGCTAGACAGAAAAATACTTGATACTTGATACCCAAGTATCAAAAGTTTTATTTACTTTTTTTTTAATGCTTAAATTCTACTTTTAGGTTATTTTCCCAAGGGGAAAAAAATGAGAAAAAAATATATATGTAACTAATTAATTAGTGTTACATAAATACATACAATGAAAACTCTATACAGCTAAATGCATATCTATGCAAATTGATATTTATTGGCTTGGAAATATATTCAACATATATTAAAAGAAAAAATACAGTTGCATGGATTATAATGGTCCCATTTTGTGAAATTACATATATACATAATTGTGCATTATTTATTCACCTGTAGTTTCATACAGGCAAATCTAGAAATGTATGCTTCTGATTTTTAACAGTATTCTTATTTGTTGATATTATTTCTGATACTTAAGTGTTTTAAAGATTTTGTTTCCTGTGTTCTACTTATTTTTCTACAGTGAATATATAGAGCAATGCTTAAAATGAAGTATTAAAAACCTATATTGGCACATTTTCTTTAATAATTAAAAACATAAAAACCTGTTCTTAATATACTGATTTGAAGTCTCTACTTAATTAAACTTTTATGAGTACTCACTATATCTCTACAAGAAATTACTTATCAACTACATAAAATAAAGTGCATAACACATTACTTCAAAATCAGTTAATTAAATATTCAAATCGATGTCTGATGTTGAAATATGACTGATTAGAAACAATCAGTTTTTAAACCCATTTGAAAAGCCCAACTGATTGATTCTTTGTAAAAATTGACCTGGATCACTAAGTTATTCACTTTTAATTGTAGCAACAAATATATTTCTGCTATATATTATTTTGTACAATCATTTATTAATTTCCCCCACTATCTTTCAAATGTCATTTGAACTGCTACACAAGCTGCAGTCTAAATCATTTTAATTGCTAAATTTCCTTCTCAGAACTACTTAAAAATAAAAAGGCAATTCAGGCAATTAATCTGTCGGTGAGCAAACAACACAGAAAAAAGGCTTGATTAGCTAGAAGCCACCTTATCACACACTTCCATTAACTTTAATTTCGGGAACACATCAACTATAGGAAGAAAAAATGGGAGAATTTTAGGTTTGGAAACAAAGCAAACAAAATCCCTTAAAACAAAGCTTTGGGAAATAATCTGCTTCTTTGCTCTTACAAACAAAGCTTATCACTTAAATCCTTTTTACTTCCTTTTCCCAAGACTCAAAGAAAGACCTGACCTTAAACTCTTTTTCCACTTCTACTATTCAAGGTTAATGCCTCCACTTCTTGGCTTTGATCCTCTGACATCCCATGATTGAACTTCCAAACTATACCAGGTCCAGCAGTGCATTATTTTTTTCATTATTTTCTCCTTTTTACTTGTCAACCTAAATAAACAGGTAAACTGAAGCAAATTCGAATTACCAGAAATTGAGTTCACTCAGAAACAGCGGAGGAATTGCAATTCAGTGAAACGCATGCGTAGCAAGTTACAGGAGACTCTGTTGAGGGTTTGGGGCGAGCTGTATTTATGGGCAAGGAGTGGAAATAGGGGGAAGTCCAGCCAGAGTTTAAGTAGTAAATTACTGGCTTGAGGTTGGGGAGAGATTATTGGCAGATGTTCATTGGTCAGAAGATAAGTCTCAGTCTTTTGTAAATCAGGCATTTTGGGGAAGCCAGTCTCTCAGTCCTTCCTTAGGTTTCCTTCCTCTGAGGGTGCATGCCTGAGATTCTATTTCATATCCTCCAGTTCCATTTTAGATTGACAACCTTTCACATGTTTATGTCCTTTAATCATATAACATGACCTCAACATTTTCATCTTAAAAATATGTTCACTTCAAAGCCAAAGTTCTCAAATCATTCAACCACATGTGTCTTCCTCACTTTATTACCCTGTATTATTTAATATTAACATCCTGTTCTCTGAAATCTGTCTTTTCTCCAACCATTATTCTAAAATTTTTCTCAGGTCCTAAATGATGTCTCAACAGCCACATTGAATCAAAAAATGGGTTCTTAATTAGAAAAACCTGGTTTCTCCAGTGATATTTATATAAGCTCAGGCAAGCCACTTAACCTCTCGTCTTAGTTTCATCATCTTTAAAGTGAGAATTGTTGTAGCTCTCACATTTTTTTGTAGACAAATTTGAAAAATTAAGTGAGAAAAATAAATGTCAAGTATCTCAACAATTTGACATTTTAGAGCAGGCATGGAATAAATAGGAAATATTATTTTAAATGTGTTAGGTCGATTACCGTCTGTAGAAGACTTTATCGTCTACTAAATACCTACACCATTTTTTACCCATTCTTCTCACCTATGCAGTTTATTAGCAAATTACCTTGAACCAATCTTGCAAGTAACCATTGATTTCATTGGGCCTCACCTCATTTTTTTGAGGGTTCTCCCTCAAAAACAACAAGCAAAATCACTACACAACCTTTGAAAAACTGCCTATCCACTTTGCATCCCACTCCCAAATCTTTAGCATCACTCACAGACAGACATCTGTTACATGTTTCCAAACTAATAATCTGACATCTTCACTCAAAAATTGCTCCACGGAAATGGGGCTCCTCTCAGTTTCTCTATCACGGCAGCCATTCATTTCCATTCTCTGTCCATGCTGCCTGGAATCTGTTCTCTCTCTCTCTCTCCTCCCTTGTTTCAGGATTGATTTTACATACCATCTCAGCTGTAAAACCTTCCCTGAACCTTCCCTTTATAGTAACCACTGTAAGTGGAATATATCTGACCTTGTTAAAATAGTACATTATATTTAAATGTTTACCTCTCCCTGACCTTTTAAACGATAAATGCACTGATGTGTTGTCACAGCTCATTCATGGATAAGTGAGCCCACATAGGAGTCACCCAACTAATGTTCTTTGAGAGTATTAATGAATCATCTGATATTCCACTCATTTTGAATGTTATGTGAATTTATGTTCAGAAACTGTGATACTGAAATATATGATTCTAAAAAATGTTTAAGTTTTTTTTTGTTTGTTTATATGATGAGGAATTGTCTTAACCCAAACTGTTCGTGGTATTCAGAAAATTGCACATTTTCAGACTTAGTGAAAAATGCTAACAGACATTGCTGGAATTGGCACAGTAAGAATAAGGTGCTATGTAAAGAGAACTATAAATGTTATCACTCTCACTTTAGATGCCTCAAGAAATGGCCCAAACTGATCATTTAAATTCATGTTAAAACTTTAGGAAATAAAGTGGACAAATTTCTTTAGATCAGTTTTCTTTTTTGTTTGTTTTTCCATGATTATTTAAGTTTAAAAAAGCTTAACAAGCTGCCTAGTGACACAAAGTTTATGTGATGAGATTCTATACTTGAAGGAATATATGAATAAGAAGAACCATCTTTCTGGCTTCTGTCTTACCCTGAAAAATTCTGGTGCTGTGTTCTTTCTGAAGATCAGTTTACATAAATTTTATTACCCACCAGGGACATTACAGAAAATTATTAACTTCTCTTACATGATCTTAACCTATAGTTCTGATGTAATGGATGGGCCTTTAAGAAATACAAACGAGAGGGTTGAATCACAAATGGGCCAGAGGAGAAATACAATCCCACTGTCTGGGACATCAAAATTAATCTATTACCTGTGAGTAAGAGTGATTTTATAAATAGAGAAATAATATGATCAGATCAAGGAGATAATTGTGATTGTGATGATACAGATATCTTTGGAAGAGAGAGATAGAAGACTAAGTGTACAGTTATCGGTTTAAGGCATACGCCCTGGGATCTCTGCAATCACTTTCTGCACCACCAATCCAATCACCTCGCTTACCTTCCTGAACATTCTCAGGGTCTCCTCTTTAATATGACACACATGGCCTCTCCTTTAAATTCCTTCTCACTCGTTGGAGCTACTCCAGCATACTGTTTTCCTACCCAAGATATCTTTATGTACAAAATCTTCCTGTCTCTTGTTCTTTAAAACGCTCTTTATTGACCACCTCCCTCCCCAGTCCTTAGCCTAGTTAATTCCTCCTGTTTCTTCAGATGGCATAAAGGCCACTCGAACCTCTCAAACAGGTCAAAACCCCATAACATGGAGTTGCAAAACATCATCTCTTTCTCCTTCATAGTACTTGCTACAGGAACAATTTACACTGGTTTGTGTGGTTATTTAATCAATGTTTTTCTCTCCCAATCTCATTGCTTCTTCCACTAGAACAGAGATTATGTATGTTTTTGCTCAGTTGTTTTTCCCCTAGATATTAGGGTTGCCAGATTTAAAATATTAGGGTTGCCAGATTTAAAAAATAAAATTACAGGATGCCCCCAGTTAAATTTTGATTTCAAATGAACAATGAATAATAGTTTTCTTTTTAATTGTTCTTTGTTTTTTTAGAATAAATATGTCCTCATGGCCTCAATGTTGCACAGGGCATACCTATACCAAAAATATTATTAAAATTATTTATCTGACATTAAATTTAACTGGGTGTCTTGTGTTATATCTGACAAGCCTACTGGAAACTGAGCACATATTAAATCTCACTGAATATATTTTGAGTGTATTAATGTGTCCTGGATAAATTCATAAGACAACTGACATGTGCCAGTATTTGCCTGGCTGTAGTTCCTATTTTCCTCTTCACATAGTTTGGGCCATCACTGATAGATAGTCTTAGTTTCCTCACAGTCTTCGGCTTTATACAAATTTCAGAAACTTGAATGTAGGGAAATTTATTTGTTTTTCAGTGACTGTCCTTGGAGAGGTCATATGCTCTCCATATGCTTCTACCATTGTCAATTACTTTACATCTGGCTGCCTTTACCCATTTACATCATGTCCCTAGAAAGGTCTGTCTTATGCAACAGATACCTTATGCACAAACATATGGCCAGTACCCACTTCAAAGGACTACTAAATGTTTATGATTTGAAACAATATGAAAGTAGGAGAGGAAATTTGTAAAGTCCAAATCAACAAAGTATAATGAAGCGACTAAAAAGGTAACAGTTTCCATTTCATTAATTGTTAAATTTATCAATAAGAATGTCATTACATTTGAAAACAACGTGCATGAAAGATGGTTGCAGATAAGTCATAATCCATCATAAATTATAAAAAACATGGAAAAAATGAAAAGATCAATTTAATTTTTTAAGTAAAATCTAAATTTAATGTGGGATATATATGTAGTTGATTTATGGAATGCTGTCTTTAAAAGCCAGAGAGCCTATGAAGACACTTAGAAATAAAGTTCAAAATACATTTAGGAGTAAAGGTTATGAGTTCCGGCTTCTAGGGCAGCCTTTAATTGATGCCTTAAAGCAAACTGGACTTTTATATTGCTCCTGATCTAAAATCCTCCACTGAATTCCAGTTTCTCTAACTGGATTTCTATTGTTTCTCACTCCTGACTGAATTTATCAATGGCCTGGCCTAATATTTCAGTTTTATAAAGTGGGCATTTGTTTGTTTTTTACTTATTTTTCCTTACTTGGGTCCCAGAGTATTGTTCCTAAAACCCTGTTTCACACTAAAAGATTTACATTATACTGAATATCAGCGTATGAATTCTGCTTTTTAAAACATTTTTTATTCATGAACACATAGTAGACACTCAATAAGTACTTAGACAATGAATAAAAATATATTTTAATCTTAAATTCAGTCAACATTGATTTATATGATCTATTATTTTACATTAGTTCTTTGAAACCAATGGCATGACTTTAATTACCACCGATCATCTACTGTGTACTCTCTGGATATAATGTTCTGTGTGCCAGTGTAGATTTTCCCCAGGAAAACAGCTGTAGATAGGTCAGCCACCTTGGTGTTTTCTCCACACCACTATGTAGATTAGGTTCCAGATCCCTTCCATCTATGCTAAAATGGGTCATGACTGGCTGTACCTCAAGATATGTCATATTCCATGGAACTACTCTCCTGAAGACATTTTAAAATTATCTTTTCAGAGTCAACATGAGATAGCAGATGGATAACCTCCTTGAAGGCAGCTAAGGTCATACATAATTAGGCATCAGGGAAATTCTATATGTAACCAAACATCTGCATTTGCAAAACAGAGCTGAAAGCTTTCCAAAAAAAATCTCAAAGCCTAATTTCTTGCCAATTTGACATCTGAAAAATGCAGAAAAGGTAATCATGAAAACAGAGTCAGTGGATTTTTGAGCTGAAGGGGCCCTTAGAGATCAGGTTTTCCAACTCAATAATTTCACAGATGAAAAAACAGAGCCAAGAGAAGTTAAACATTTCACCTAAGTTCACATAACTAGTTAACGGACAAAAGTGAAACTGAAATGCAAGCCTTTTGCCAGTGCTTTATTATCATGCTGCCACCCTCAGCCTGTTCAATTGATTAAATACTGTGGACATTATATATTGTGGACATTAAAGCTGTACTCTAAATATAATACCAAAGTTCCCAATCATTTTTAACAAAGTTTATGTAATCATATTGGAAAAATAAAAGTCAAAATTATCTTTCATAGATGCCCAGAGAATGCTTTCTCCTGAAGGAAATAAGATTAAATTAGGATAACAAGATCTTTCCAAAATGAATGCTTCCATTTGCAGAATTAAATATTTAGAGCTTCCCAGAAATGTGTTGGCGTGAGTTCACGTGTTTGAATATTTCCTTTCCGGTTTAAAAGAAATATCCTAAGAAATGAGGAAATGTGGTAAAGGAGTTCCTTGTATCATCCCTGGAAACTAGGGTAGATTTTCTAAATGCCGCAAACTATGAAGAAAGAATTTTTGATAGACAGAGGTTAGACAGATTGATAAATCATCTTCTTGTATAAGTATGGCTTAATGGGAAAGCAATGGAAATGATGGACCACTGGGCATTAGGTAAAATGGGGCAAGCACTGACAAGTGGATTGGTAAATTTAATTAAAGTTCCTTTGTTACAGTGGTTTTCAACATGAGTGTTTCAGTGTGGGGGTAATATTTATTGAAAGATCTATTTGACAGGTTTTGTGCCAGAGATGCTAGAAATCTAGCAGTGCTGACAATATTCCTGCATAACAAATATCTGCCCCATACCCTGCATCCCTCATACTTTGAATGTGTCATTTATTATTCATGTGGGTAAAACTGGATTATTAATAGCTGAGACTGGAACTATAACTTCATTTTTACATATAAATGTAAAGTATTATCGAATAGTTTTGATACTCAGTGAATTTCTCAGTAGTACCATTACTGTGTAGATCAAGAAAAGATCATAACTTTCAGGAGAGGGAATGAGTCGTTCCTCATTTTGGAAAATTGTTTCTTGTCATATTTGAGTGGCCTATGTTATATAATTGTTTCAGTCTACATTTGTAGCCACTGCATTCACTATGATTCTGCATTCAGATACAAGCATCTGATTCCTTCAGTATTTTTACTGATATAGTCATCTCCAAGTTTTTATATATTAATATGTTATTTCATTATAAATTATGTTCCTTTTATTCACCTTTATATTACATTTAGGGCACAGTATTGGCTTTTTGAAATGTATGTAGTCATAATTCTGAATTTAATTCAGGATAGTCAAGGGGAATCATAAAATATTTGCTTAAAACTTGGGGCATTGTGTGTGTCTGCGTGTGAGCCACTGCTTTTGTCACTGTTCTGCAGAACTAAAAGACATCAATGTTGGCAAAGGCAGGAGCCCAGAAAAGGCTAAGGAACAAAATGTATCCTCTGTAGTGCCAACAGCAAAAGCAGGAGATACTGCTCTAGATTAGATGTTACTGGCTCAAATGCATACAGAGGCGAAGCAGGTAATAGGAAGATGTGACTTGGGCAATTAGAAGACCTTGGGAATGCTGCCCTATGACATGGAGACAACCATACATCTCTAGTTGATTGTTGTTCTCAAGTGTAATAATTCATTTTGGTGAACATGTTGATATACCACCAAAATAGCTCTTCAAGGAAGATCTTGGTGGCCCAGCTCTGTAGATAGCTTTTAGTAATCAACCTCTTCAAAGACTGCCTCAATTACAGACAGCTGCCTCCTCAAAGTAATCTCAATTCAGTCAGTACATATGCAATGCCTGTTTGAGGCAGAGTATATATATGGAACTGTGTTGGGCCATTTTATCTCTAGAGTATCCCTTGGGATCAGCCAAGACTGTCATTGGGCTTGCCTTTCTCTGATAACTTGCCTTGGTTCCTTCCCTTCCACAGATGTTCATAAGTGCACTCCCTAAATAATATTCTACCAACTAAACTTAATCTTAGAGTCTGCTTTTCAGAGAACCAAACTTGCGACATTCTGTGATAGTACCTCATGGTAATTAAAAACAAACAAAAACAAAAACAAAACTGGCAATGTGAATTCTTATGTGAACTCTCCTGATTTTTAACTGTTACTAATTTAAATATTCTTCCCATCAGCATATCTAAGGCTACATTTAGATCATAGTTACGAAGACCATAATTCATGATTTGCCCAAGGCAGTTGTCCCAGAATAAGCATTAATAGAACCCCTTTCACTGTTGACTGCGTCCCAGCTTAGACAACAAATTAATTTTATGATCACCCTTACCTTAGACCATCAGTTTGCCACTTCTGCTTGAGAGAAAAAGCTTCCTGAGGTAGTAGATTAATTCTAGGCTCAATTAGGTAAAATTTGATAAACCAAAGAATGGACCACCGATTGGCATGAGGCATTTAGAGTATATTTGTTCTCACAGTGTAGTTGGCAGTCTGGTGAAGTTAGATGGAAAAGGAAAAGCTGTTTCAGTGTCAGAAAAGAAGGCCAACTGAACCTAGTCTAGCACAATATTTTGCCAAAACTGCTTTCCCAACAAGAGAAAAATCCATATTTCCCTTCTTGGTTTATTCATGTTTTGGCCTCTTCACAAGTCTATTCAGTCAACCATAAATCCTTTAACTAAGCTAGTAATGAATCCTCCACCTTGACATCTTAGATGAAGTGTCAAATAGTCTTTAAGTGTTTAGGAAACATATTAAAAATAATTACATAGTAGATCTCAAAACAGATAGAAATGAACATAAAGGGACTTCCCTGGTGGTGCAGTGGTTAAGAATCTGCCTGCCAATGCAGGGGACATGGGTTCGAGCCCTGGTCCGGGAAGATCCCACATGCTGAGGAGCAACTAAGCCCATGCACAACAACTGAGCCTGTGCTCTAGAGCCCGCGAGCCACAACTACTGAGCCCACATGCCTAGAGCCCGTGCTCCACAAAAAGAGAAGCCACTGCAATGAGAAGCCTGCACACCACAACGAAGAGTAGCCCCTGCTCACCTCAACTAGAGAAAGCCACGTGCAACAACGAAGACCCAACACAGCCAAAAATAAATAAATAAATTTATAAAAAAAAAAAAGAGTTGAATGACAGACTCAGGCTCAAAAAAAAAAAGAAATGAACACAAAATGAAAAAAATAAGAAAAACACCTCACTGACTAAAATATAAATATTACAGACATTTTCAGAAAACTATACACAAATAAAAACAAGTTACTTGATAATTAATTAATCAGTCAATTAATACAATTTGAAAGAAACACTCTACTAATTATTCTTGAATCAGAGAACAAGTAAAACTAAAGTGACATCATGTTTAGAAAATAATGGTGTTGATAGTATTCCATATCACAAAGTATGAGATGCAGCCAAAGTAGAAATTAAAGCCAAATCCATAACATTAAGGGCATTAATTTTATTTTTTAAAATAATAATGAAAGCTCTAGGAAAAAAAAAGAACAAGAGGAAGAAAATAATAAGGCATTAATTTAAAATATACTTTGTATATATATTGGTATGTATATATAGGTATATATATATTTGTGTATATATATAAACATACACACATTAGTAAAACATATATATATTGAGAAACTAAACTTAATCTAAGGCATGTTAAAGGATATGAGATGTGACTAATCATATTTGCTTAATTACACTGACAGGGACAACTGAGGCACTGATAAAGATTTATGAAAAACAGAACATGAGAGTAAGCCTGATATAGAATTATCGAAGAAAAGGATATCCGAGTAAGCTCAGTTTAACTACTGGACACAAATTAAATATCTGCTGACCATATTACTAAAACTAGGATGATGTATGACAGCTAGAGCTGTTATATTAATAGAGCTATAAATTCCCTATAGCTTTGTATCTCCTTGCTGGCTACCTACTTCATTTAGAGTATGTTTTGTAAATTAGCCAAATTCTATGGTAGCTAATAATATATTGCAGTGTATATGTTTTGGACTGTCATGACTGTGTAAACATGTTGGTTCAATGTATTTCTTAGAAATTACCCTTTTGAAAATTGTGTGTCAGTTTAGGCTTCTCTCTACTTTTATAGTCAATTTTAGTAATTTGCTCTAAATAAAATTATCCATTTCAAAACAATTTTATTAGAGCATTATACATATTTGCCTCAATTTTCATTAATACTACTATCAATGATATTTATTCTTTTTCTCTCTCTCAATGCAGAAAAATAAAGTGAAGACAAAAGAAATAAACAAATTCATAAATACAGAGTTAACTAATATGCAAATTACTATTAACTACATAGATAAGTTAATAAACACCCAATGAGTATTTACTAGGATGAGAATTAACATGATTCATATCAATATGTTAAAGAAGAAAAGCCACTTTATTATCTTTACAAATGCTAAAATGCAGGTTTTATAACAATTGACATTTAGTCCTGATGAAGGCGTTTAGTAATGGCTAACATGTATTGAGCACCAATGTCTGCCAGACACCATGCAGAGCTGTAAACATATTGTCTCGTTTAATTCTCAAAACAACTCTATTTGGTTGGTACCACAGAATTTTTTACAGACAGGAAGACTAAGGCTTAGAGAGATAAACCCATTTGTCCACAGTCACGTAACAAATAATCTGTCTGGAGGGAATAATGGGATAAGTAGAAATGGAACGAGAAACACAGACTGATTTTCTTTTTGCATTTTTATAAACTATTTATCATTGGATATTTTAAATCAAATTTATGAATTGCATATATATATATAAAATAGGATCTACATATAGATATAAAATCATTTTATGATCTAGTATAAGTGAAAGAGCAACAGTATGTAAATTGTGATACTATTTATGTAAAGAAAAGAATCCTTAAAATTGTTTACTATAAGGTAAAGCTTATAACATATTAGGAAGAATATATAGTAATATATCATTTAATATTATTTTTATGAAATTATATACCTAAACCATATAATGATAATCATGTTCATTAGGTTGTAAACTTTCATATAGTTTATTTTTTTTCTATTTTTTAAAATAAATTTATTTATTTATTTTTGGCTGTACTGGGTCTTCGTTGCTACATGTAGGCTTTCCCTAGTTGAGGCGAGTGGGGGTTACTCTTCGTTGCAGTGGCGTGGGCTTCTCATTGCGGTGGGTGGGCTTCTCATTGCGGTGGGTGGGCTTCTCATTGTGGTGGCTTCTCTTGTTCTGGAGCACGGGCTCTAGGCACCCTGGCTTCAGTAGTTGTGGCATGTGGGCTCAGTAGTTGTGGCTCACGGGCTTCAGTAGTTGTGGCATGTGGGCTCAGTAGTTGTGGCTCATGGGCTCTAGAGTGCAGGCTCAGTAGTTGTGGCACGTGGGCTTAGTTGCTCTGCAGCATGTGGGATCTTCCCAGACCAGGGCTTGAACCCATGTCCCCTGCATTGGCAGGAGGATTCTTATCCACTGTGCCACCAGGGAAGTCTCTCTTCTATATTTTAATTGTATTTCATATTTGTCTGCCATAAACATAGCACTATTAATGCAGCAAATGTATTTAAATAAAAATATTTAGTGTCCAAAACTAATGGTTTTATATAAACCATAACATTTATCTCTGTTCTTTAATATGTAGTTATTGCAACCTCATATACTGATTTGAAAACTGCAATTACAGTACAGAGTTCATTGAAATTATAATATATATAACTAGATGTCAGCTCTAGTTATCCTTTATTTTACTATTGAAGAAAATTGGCTCCAACTCTATCCTATGCATGGTTAAAAGCCTTGAATCCTTTCAAATACCTGCCAAGGATTTTAGGGGCCTTTTATTTCAGTTGGTTACTTCTGAGGCAGCTTTGTGGTTTCTCCTATCTTCTAGAACTTTCTTATGCCCTTTTTCCTATAATCATTTCTTTATTTGCAATCCAAATGTGAAAGAAAAATGGCCTATTTTCTTTAGTGTCCCAAGGTATCACACAATGACCTTGGTTTTAAAAAAGAGATACTGAAAACTGTAAGTCATTACAGCCCAGCATATAATGCAAAATTAAATTTAGACATATTTAGACCTTCTTTTTCTTAGAAGTAAATCAAGTATCTTTCTTTTCCATTAGGGAATTTCCAGTCGTCATCACTTCTGATCTGACTCAAGCCTCCTGTTATATGACTGAGCTGTCTCTACCTTCTTCAAATCCCTGTCTTCTCATTTGTAGGTATCTAACCCCTAAATTATTGTTTTTTTTTCCTCAGAGAGGTTTGTTCTTTGATTTATTTGAGTGCTACCCTGAGAATAATCTTTCCAATTAAAATGACTCACAAAGTTTGTTGTCAACCAAAGACATCCTCCCTCCCAAGGGGAATTATGAAGCCACCTCTTGGATTTTTTCTTCCCACACATTTACATTACAAGAGCCTAAAAAAATAAATAGCTATTTCTAACAATCACATTCTCGTCTCATAACATTTATATTATGTAGGCATTTCAAGTTCTCAGTACTATTGGTTTAAGATGATCTGTGTATCTTTTTTTCAGTTACTCGGACTCCACACTCCGGAAGGCATGTTCCCATCAGACTTGTTAAACATTGGCCAGTCATGCTCTCTAACCACATTTCAGTTTGCAGACATATTAAATGAGACAGGTGGACTATGGGCTTTCTAAAGGTATATTCAATTTAAATAACAGAGGTGTTTTTTTTTGTTTTTTTTTTGTTTTTTTTTTATTACTTAATTTATTTATGGCTGTGTTGGGTCTTAGTTTCTGTGCGAGGGCTTTCTCCAGCTGTGGCAAGCGGGGGCCACTCTTCATTGCGGTGCGCGGGCCTCTCACTATCGCGGCCTCTCTTGTTGCGGAGCACAGGCTCCAGACGCGCAGGCTCAGTAATTGTGGCTCACGGGCCCAGTTGCTCCGCGGCATGTGGGATCTTCCCGGACCAGGGCTCGAACCCGTGTCCTCTGCATTGGCAGGCAGATTCCCAACCACCGCGCCACCAGGGAAGCCCCAGAGGTGTGTTTTTACAAATAACAGATATGAAAAAAGAAAAATAATTTACCAAAATAGTACATTTATTTCATTTGCCAGTAAAACTTTATTATTTGAAGTATGAATTCCCAAGCCCATAAAAGTGCAGTTCTAATTACATTTACTTATCCATTTACTTATTTCCTCCCTGGGTGTTAATGAAACCAGCTTTTAATTTTCAGTAACATCCTTATAAGACATTTTTCTCTGTAGTATTTCAAAAATAATATTTTTTTTTTGCACCAAGTCTTGTGAATATAAAATCTAATCTACAGCTCTAAGTTGGGATTTATCTAGGGAGAGTTTGGATAATGGTGTCATTTCACCAAATTGTGTGCCTCAGAGAACTCTTAGAGTTATAGCTCTTTATCAAAACTAAGGGAGAAGAGTAAAGAGAAAGTAAAGATAATTATTTAATAATTTTAAAAGAAAAAACTGTTTATGAAGGCTTTTATGTAACTGAATTAACTTTAAACATCACAGACAGTAAACTATATGCTTACAATCTGTTGTGGGTTTTTTTCTTTTTTTTTTTTTTTTTACATATCAACATACATCCAAAAGAAAATGAAAAAAGAAAAAGATTGAAAGGAGGATTAAAACAAGCCAATGTATTGAGAAAATTGCATTGAAATGGTAAAGCTGAAGAAGAGAAAAGGAAAAATAACTGAAAAGAAAATATAATATTTTATAATATTTTCCCTATTGCTTAAGCTTTTCATATACCAATTTAATTAAAGAATTAAATTTCTTTTCCTCACAATATCATATTTTAGGTACTCAAAGTTTTATCACACTCTATCTTTTTGAAACAGAATTTTCATTTTGTCTTTCAAAATTATTTGCTTAAATAGTTGATACATTGCACCTCAGATCTTTCAGACACCTGGTTTTCTTGTTATGGCATATGCTCACCCTTTTTTTCTTTCAAAGGAAATTTTTCTCCTATACAATTAACTTCCACCTTATAATAAAGATTCTGACTTTAATTTTATGTTTGACTGCTGAGAGCTTTCAAGTTCTAACACTCCCTCTTCCAAAGGAAATTTTTCTCCTATACAATTAACTTCCACCTTATAATAAAGATTCTGACTTTATTTTTATGTTTGTCTGCTGAGAGCTTTCAAGTTCTACCACTCCCTCTTCCTCTTCTGTCCTACATTTGGGCAAGCTGATAAGAAAACCCAGGTGCTCTTTCCTCTGGGAGCCAGAAGTTCAAACCAAGGGAGCCCCAGCCCACATGTGGGAACCCACATCCCAGCCTACCCCTACTCACAAAACAAATGCAAGCCAGTCAACTTCCTATACCCTCCCAAGCCATTTTTGAGTCCTGCTTGGGGCCTGCCCTGCTCTTCCAAGAAAGGCTCATTATGTGAATGATAAACAATTTCATCACTTATTGGTACGTGGGGGTAGTAGCATCATCAGTCTTGAAATCCAAACTAAATTTTGTGTGAGGGGTCCATCTGGTTTCTGTGTGGTGATCATAGCACATCTCCACTGTTTAAATAAAGCCTCACGCCTCCGATAGGGTAGAACAAAGAAGTTTCTTACCTAGTAATTTTTCTAGGTGTGTATCCATGTTAGAAGGAAGTCTTATTTTATTACCAGAAACATAAGGAATAAAAAAAATTGTTTGTTCTATACATTCCCCTATTTTTTTTTTTCTTAACTACTTAGTATAACAAAAAAGAAAAAAATCCACTACCCCCAGCACAGTGGCCGTACTCTTTAGGGAAGGTGAATATCAGTTTAGCATAGTAGTTTTATTACCATTTTCTGATTTAATTCTCGGAGCAGTGTTTACTTGTTTAATTTTTGCCCACAAATATACTTGAAATAGGTTAGACAGATATATCATTTACACAAATCCAAAGCCATATTCTTTCCTAGATCCAAACTGTCCATTTTTCTGTTCGTATCTTAATTATTTTTCCCAGGAACCGGGTTAGTTATGACTCAGTAGGGGTTATATAATGATTCAAATGACCCTATAAAATTAATCTTAATAATACAAGTTAAAAATATTATGCCTCATATTTAATCACTAAAAAAAAAATCTATTATTAAATCCCTAAAGAGAAATCAAAGTAAAAAATAAGTAAAACTCTTAGAAATTAAAAACGAATGACATAATCCTTGTTTCATATTATAGACTTCATCTGAACAAGATCACATGACAATCCAAAATAAAACTGCCCTTTCTTACGTCCATTTCAGATCTAAGTGCAAGCACAAAAAAAAAAAAAAAAAAATTCAAGAGAAAACTAGAGGTTAAAAGTATGACAAGCCAACATGTGGATAAATTAATTCTACAAAACTAAGAACCCAGTGGTCATCCCCCAGGGCAACATTATGTCAGCAGCCACGCTGTTACTCTGACAGGGTAACCCAAGGGAGGGTGAGCAATGTCTGTGTCTTAGGTAATGTCTTGGTTCAGAGAGCTCAGAGGACCTATGCCCTATCAGGTTCATCTGAACACTAAATCTTTAGAATAGATTTGCTTCAATTATAAACCCAGTTCTTCCTAAACATTAGACGAAAATAAACCCCAGTTCCCTAAATTTGCCTTTCAGTGTGATTCCTGCAAATGCAAATGTAGGTAGCATCTGACATCAAAGGCTCCCAAACTTCCTGTAAAAATGTCCCCACTCAAGGTGCTTCCAGCTTTTCTAGAATCATACTGAGGCAGCTTTACAGATACTGATGCCATTTTAACCCTGCTCTGGTGATGAGATTAAAGTACTAAGGCCTTGAAAACAGTTAACACAGTACGGGTCAGTTTAATTGTTATCTCTTTAGGAAATTCTCCACAAAACTATGTGCTTTCTCCATAATAAAGTTCTGTTTTCCAGTATGCAATCAGTGGACAGGTTGATCAATTCAATTTTTTTTTCAGAATCCTCTGATAGCCTTACTCATAAACTTTGTTCTTCCTGTAATTTCCAGAAGTCAGCAATCTACACAGAGTTAACATAATAGACCATTACAGTCATTCTCACTGCTTAGATCACCAATACTACAAGTTTAAAGACTTAGTGTCTTTTTTTTTTAAATAAATTTATTTATTTATTAATTTATTTATTTTTTGGCTGCATTGGGTCTTCGTTGCTGTGTGCGGACTTTCTCTAGTTGCGGCGAGCAGGGGCTACTCTTCGTTGCCCTGTGTGGGCTTCTCATTGTGGTGGCTTCTCTTCTTGTGGAGTACAGGCTCTAGGTGCGTGGGCTTCAGTAGTTGCAGCACACGGGCTCAGTAGTTGTGGCTCGCGGGCTCTAGAGCGCAGGCTCAGTAGTTGTGGCACACTTGCTTAGTTGCTCCGCGGCATATGGGATCTTCCCAGGCCAGGGCTTGAACCCATGTCTCCTGCATTGGCAGGAGGATTCTTAACCACTGCGCCACCAGGGAAGTCCCTTAGTGTCTTCTTATAATCTTCCTTTTCTGATCCTAATGCTTCTTTAGATCCTTTGGTTTCATGTGTGAACTACAGTATGCTTGGGTTACGCAAATACCAGTTTTAACTTTGGCTATCTTTCTTCATAGCATCCTTACTTATTTCTAGTCAGGCTATACACATTCCAGTCCTTTCCTTCATTGTGTTTTCATGGAGTGAGTCAGTGCCTAGATAACCAGTGTTTCAGTGTTTCCAATATCACTGGGAGCTCTTCTCTTCTTCCATTATTGAAGACAGCTGTGGTCATGGATAGACTAGATGTATGGTCTCATACTGCAAATAAGCATGCGTTTTGTTGTGTAATTCTAACATAAAGGATCCATATTTTTGCTGAAAAAAATATGTTTTACTAATATCCCTTTATAGCAAAATTAGATAGGTTTCTTATCAAGAAAGTATCAGTGGTAAGGAGTGTCAGACTACAGAGTTCTTCCTTCTATTTTGATAGAATTAATTTGATGCACCATTCTGACTAGTCAGGTTGATATCTTGTTACAAGTTTTTCAAAACTGGGCTTGAACAAAACTGGTGTGGGAAAAAAAAAACTGTGCCTATTTCAACCTGTTGAATGTTTAAGACAGCCAGGTTTAAGCCCGCCCTTGCCAAAATTGAGACCTTAGAAAAACCAAACGATTCCAAAGGTATTCTGATCTCCACAGGACTTTGGGACACCTTGATGTTACTTATACTTCATTCTAAGAATGGCCATGAAACTTCTTCAGAGGTAACATGGGTCATTAGTATCCAGTTATAGGCAGGTTTTTTTTTTTTTAATTGTTTCTCAGCCTCCTGGACTTTAGCCATCGGCTCAAAATTTTCAAACCATTAAAAAATTCTAGCATATGCCATATTTAGAAGTTAAATATTAAAAATATAGTTAATTAATATTTTTTAATTTTAATAATTTATTTTAAATGATACCCAAATTAATCATAAGATAAAGTAGAATCATTCCACCAGTGCTTTTTTAAAAAAATTGTTTTTCTAACTAATTATAGATAAAGGATTTGACAGTACCATATTACTTTATTGAGTGAAATATAAATTTCACAACTTATAATTTTAATGATCTAGTAAGCAGTTACTCTTTCAATCATCTCATTTACAGAAAAACTCTAAAAGGTAGATATTATTATTACTTGTTTTGTTCAACTTCAGCTAATTTATATTTTAATAAAAATATCTGAGTTTTGGCTAGTTTTTACATATTATGAGGTTCCAGATTCTGAGTCTTGTTTATTGGTAAAAACGTAAATCATTTAATTTGAGGGGAAAATAATTCCTAAAGAAATACAAATCTGATAAAAGTAAGAATGCCATCATAAAACATCAAATATCTAACATATGTTACATTGTCACCACTGGCTAAAGTGAGGCTTACTATATTTGGACTTATTTTACTTTTTTCAAGGGCAATCAGATGTATGGTTGCCCTATTGAGGAGTGGTCCTAGAATCTCTGACCCTACCACACATCATATGGTACACAAAATACTCCAGGAAGAAAGCTAAAAGATCTGTTAACCCAATATAATGACTCCTCCAGCCACCCTAAGAGAAGCCTATACCTATTTCAGTATGAACATGGCCTAACTTTTCTAGAAATGAGATGATTATCTACTGCTTCCATAGACTGCATCAATCCTGAAGGGTTAATCAGGAACTCCTCTGTTTATCATCATCATCATCATCACTACTAGTTTGACTTCTTAACTTCTGCCATGAAATGGAGCTAGAAATTGGACTGACTTTAGGACTAAGATAACTAGTATAAAGCATGTGATAATTATGGAATGTCTTTCTTATTTAATCTATATGTCTCTGGGATTTCTCTTTGCATGTAAGACAAAGGAAGATTATGTAGAAGCAGACATTTTTTGAATGAGAAAAAGAAGAAAAAAATATATATATATAAAATATGGTATGAGAAAGAGAGAATCCAATATGTAAAATTCTGTCACATGAAACGTATGCAAATTTATTCATTATGACATGAATATTACTAAAAGCTAATATTAAATGTTGAACCTATTCCCTATGGAAAGTTTAAAACAGGTTAAAAAATACTTTTTGTGGAATAAAAAAAGAAAAAATCATAAATGCAAATAGTTTAACACATTTCACTGAAGGTTTTCTTCTCTGTGGAATTCCATGTATGACCTTTAGCAAAAATAAGACTATACATTGTTTATACTTTGACTTTACTTCATAACCCTTAAAAATATCTACAGTATTACAATTATGTGTTAGATATACAGAATCAATATATATATCCTTATGTGTAAAGTGATATTGCATACCTTAAAATTTAGACTTTAAAAGTGACAGGCACAGTAGTTTCAAAGAATTAAAGAAGTTATGATCCATTTATTATAAATATAAAAATTAGTTGTGTGTAGGATGACTTTAGTTTTCAAATGTTCACTTATGCTTTTAAGTAAAGGCATTTTCATAAAGTTCTGAATTTAATTTTTTTAATAAAACAAATAATGTCAGACAGCAAATTATGAAGTGTTGTTCTTCGTGTTTTAGTTGAGTCACTTGAAATGAGCTATGACTTTCAATCTCATATTGGTACAGAAAGCATCACTATGATCTTCTCGATTGAAAATAGAAATAAATAATATATAGGTCAGTGAGCTCATTTAAAATGAAGCCATGTGGCTGTGTGAAATCTTATAGTAACCATTGCCCTCCACCAAAAGGTTAGAAGGTAGAACTAATATGAAGTTACAGTATCCTAACATTATGATTATGTCTGCTCCATGAAATACCATGAACAGTTATTTAAAGTACAGATACTAAACTTACTGATTAATGCTGATTATCTCATTTGTAATGTACCTAAGGATCTTTTCTACTCTTCATCCTGCCATCTGGTTATTCAAAACTTTCACAAATGAAAATATTCAGAGAGACACAGGATACAAACTAGTTGGGGGTATAAAACTCAGTGGTATAGGATTTATTAACACAGCTGTTTAATTTATTTTAATGATTTTTTTCCTGATTTTAGGAAAGCTGAAGGCAAATATACTGTTCAAGAAACCTGATGTGGTGGTTTTTAAAAATGGTATCGAAATCTTTGACACTCTTCCTATTGAGAAATGAAATCTATGTCCCCTTTTCTTAAGTCTGGCAGGCATGTGACTGTCTTGAGTAATAAATGCTAAGAAAATAACTTCCTAGTCATGATCACAGTAGAGCATGCAGTTTCCTTCTGGGTTTCTTAGAATGCCCTTTTCCAGGAGCTCAGCTTGGGATATTTAGTGGGTAGGAGGTACAACCACCTTAAAACTGCCATGCTGAAGGCACCAGTGTAGGCCTTCCAGGTGACAGCCTTGGCTGAGTTCCCAGCTGACAACCAACATCAATTGACAACCATGTGATTGAGTATCTCGGATGGAATTAGCAGAAGAGACCCCAAGCAAGAATTGCTCAGCCAAGTCATTCCAGAATTCTCTTCCCACAAAACTGTGAGCAAAAGAAAATTATTCTTTCAAGCCACAAAGCTTTGGGGTTATTTATTACACAGCAGTGATAATCAGATCACCTGGCTACCAACTCTGCTTCCTTCATTTAGATGAGGTTATATCCATGCTAAACTTGAACTTGATTCAGCAACCAATGTAAACATTTCAGTAATAGAAAGGCACACATTGAATGTGTAAATCCTCCCTGAATTGAGAAAAATACCCAGATTACCAAAAAGATATATTACAGCAAGAATTCAACTTTTCAGTTTCTCTCTCTCCTAACTTACACCTGTCGTCATATGAAGGGTGTTGTATGACCAGCTGAAAGAGCAGGAGAAAGTCTGCCTATGGTTTACAGATGGGCTCACTAAGTATGTGGGTGCAAACTGTAAAGCAATAATGGCTGCATTACAGCCACATCTGCGGTGGCCCTGAGACACAGAGTGCATAGTGGAAAGAAAGCTGAGTACCAGTTGCAGCTCTGAGAACAGCTGCAGTAAGGAGCTTATAGCCATCCATGTACTTCCTTTCCTCTTCTAAGTGTCTTTCCAGGAAGAGGGGACCTGTGGGAATCATAAAGAAGTTGTCTCCCAACCCTGTGTGGAGAAATAGATCTGTGTGACTCAAAGGATGGACCTGGGTGGCCATGAGAATGTGCCTCTCAGACCTGTGACCCCAGGGAATGCAACTGGCTCTTGAATGATCAAGAGCGCCAGCTGACTACTCTGAAATCCATTGCTTTGCTTCCCAGACTTCCCACAGGCTGCTCCCAGCCAATGACTGAGTACAGCAGGGCATTGAGGCAAGTGTGTTGTTGGGTAGTAAGGGACTCCTCTGACAGGCATTTTAGATCAAGAACTCACTTACCAAACCTTCCTTAGAGCTGCACTGCAGTCTAGCACTCTTCACAAATTATCCTGGGAGGCTCATAAAACCTTCATGTACTAGATAATATTATTATCATTTACTTTTAAGGACAACAGAAGCTTAACGATGTTAGGATCACTTTCTGAGGTCATGTAGTTGGAAGTGGTATAGCTGGATTTCCAACCAGAAAGTCTGATAATAGAGTCTGTTTAATACAAATTAGCTGGACTAGCATTTCCGCAATATGATTATATTGAGTCATATATCATTTTCTTTCAAGTACCAAGAAAGTTAAAGTCTGGGCTCCCGGTGGAAGTTTAAACTTTTTATGACAGCGCTTAATGCAAACAGGATGCATATTAGAAGAAACTTACTTATGCATTTTGTCAGTAACCCAGCAGATGAATTCCAGTATATGCCATAACAAAATAGGCCACACTCTCATGAAGCAAACAATAGATGTCTTAGGAATAAGATGTTTATAAGATGTCAAGCATTTTAATTTGGGTGTTGCATATTTTAATTTGCATAGAAAAGTTTGGCCTCAATCAATCAATCAATCAACTTGCAGTGATTCAGCACTTACCAGTTTTAGAGTACTGTCCTTGTTATGAAATTATACTAGCATGGCTGCAAGCAACTAATTAGCCACATATAATGGTCACTGTCAGTAGCATGACCTCATTTATTTCTATGTATGTAGCTGTAACTCATATGCAGGTAACATTATATACTATTTTTCTGGAGCAATGTGTCTTGAAATTAGCACTGTCTGTAATAAATAATAGTTTTAGCAAATCACTTTTGAGAGGCTCTTGTAGATTCTAGTAAAGTAATAAATATTCTTTTATTCTTTATGAGTTTTATATAACTTTTCAAATTTCCAGACCCTGACTTAGAAATATGCTATCAACATCTTTCCAGGATATAGAAAATGTGTACTTTGGGAAGAAGAAAAAGATGTATTTATACAAGTTTGGCATGTCAGCCAGTAGATAAGAGACTCAAGGCTTCAAGAGGAATTTTTAAAAATTAAACTAATTGGAGGTTTTATTTTAATTAGTCCTTTGAGAAGATTGTTGCAAAAAATTAAAATTCAGTCCTTTTTTTTTAAATGAGAAATGGCTTAAGGCAAATTGTTTTCATTTTAAACCATTAAACCATGAGATTCATGGGAAGTGGAACAATTTTTTTCTCTGAGGGAATTATATTTCTACCACTACAAAAGTTTCTTCAGTATTCTTACAAAACTGATATTTTCCCTTTTATTTTGTAGTTGTACGAACTTCTTAACCTTCTTAAATACTTAGTATATCTGCCAGTTATAGGTAATACAAGATTATTTTTTTTAAGCCTAAGCTCAATTTTTAAAAATGTGAAACATTCTTTTGAAAGGCCCATAGATTATACAGATATCGATGTACTGTGGCAATTCTATAAAAATACTAGAGATATGTCTCTCCAACAAAAACTTAAACAAAACTTATAATAGTTCATTAAATACTCATGAATTATAAAATAAAAATAAAATGAAAATATGAAAATAAAAATGTAATCATTAATCCTATATTATTTGAAAGTCATGGGATATCTTAATAATTAAAATATTTAAATATTAAAAATAGTATTATAATTTCAAACTTGTATTAAGTTCCATAATAACATATTTTAAAATAATATACATTTAATTAGATGATTAGAATTATTAAACCTAAGCATATATGAATAGTATTACTATCAGGATTCCAACATTATGACTGTAAATTTGGCTCTGACCTTCTTTCAGAAAAGAGGGAAAAAAAAATAATACGACACTTGATTCTTGTTGCCTGATAGGAGGAATTATCAGATCACGAAGAAAAGAAGCCTTTATCTTAATGTTTAAAAAAAAACATTGTCAGGAATTGATTCTGGGATTCTAAAACATAGAAAAATCTCTTCGAATATCTTTTCAATGGCAGGCTTTGGTAGCAATCCTTTATATAAGTTGGGACATGACACCAAAATAAACTTCAATATGTACACTTTTGTCAGGGGAGTCATGAATAAAATTTAGAATAGAATTGAATCTCATGTCCTTCAAACTGCCCTGCAAAAATGTTTACCTCTTAACCAAAATGTAAATATGAGAAAGTAAAATTTTTAAGGTTACATTATATTTTAAAGGCCTGATGTAAGTCATTAAAAATTATTCTTATGTGTTATAGTGTAAGTTTGCATTTGAAATTCAGAAACCTAATTGAAAAGTTTGGAAAATCCCCCAGAAAGTTATAAGTAACTTTACCATTAAAACTCAAGTAAATCATTTTCATGTGCTTTTAGGCCAACTGTATGTCTGTTTTGGAGAAATGTCTATTTAGATCTTCTTCCCATTTTTTGATTGGGTTGTTTGTTTTCTTTTTGATATTGAGCTGCATGAGCTGTTTGTATATTTTGGAAATTAATCCCTTGTCAGTTGCATCATTGGCAAATATTTTCTCCCATTCTGTGGGTTGCCTTTTCATTTTGTTTGTGGTTTCCTTTGCTGTGCAAAAGCTTTTAAGTTTAATTAGGTCCCATTTGTTTATTTTTGTTTTTATTTTCATTTCTCTAGGAGATGGATCCAAAAAGATATTGCTGAGATTTACATCAAAGAGTATTCTGATATGAAAAGATGCTCAACATCACTAATTATTAGAGAAATGCAAATCAAAACTATACTGAGCTATCACCCCATACCAGTCAGAATGGCCATCATCAAAAAGCCTACAAATAATAAATGCTGGAGAGGGTGTGGGGAAAAAGGAACCCTCCTACACTGTTGGTGGGAATGTAAATGGTGAAGCCACCATGGAGAACAGTGGAGAACGGTTCACAGTGGAGCCACTATGGTAGTGGGGAGCTACCATATGATCCAGCAAACTCACTCCTGGGCATATATCTTGAGAAAACCATAAATCTAAAAGATACATGCATACCAATGTTCATTGCAGCACTGTTTACAATAGCCAAGACATGGAAGCAACCTGCATGTTCACATACAGAAGAATGGATAAAGAAGATGTGGTACATATATACAATGGAATATTACTCAGCCATAAAAAAGAAGGAAATAATGCCATTTGCAGCAACATGGATGGACCTAGAGCTTATCATACTAAGTGAAGTAAGTCAGACAAAGACAAATATCATATCACTCATATATGGAATCTAATCTAAAGAATAGTACAAATGAACTTATTTATAAAACAGAAAGACTCACAGACTTTGAAAACAAACTTATGGTTACCAAAGGGGAAAGGTGGGGGGTGGGAGGGATAAATTAGGAGTTTGGGATTAACATATAAACATTACTATATATAAAATAATCAACAAGGACCTACTGTATAGCACAGGGAACTCTACTCAATATTCTGTAATAACCTATATGGGTAAAGAATCTGAAAAAGAATGGATATATGCATATGTATAACTGAATCACTTTGCTGTACACCTGAAACTAATACAACATTGTAAATCAACTATACTCCAGTATAAAACAAAAATTAAATTTAAAAAAAACTCAAGTAAAGCCATAAGTACCACAATTAACATTACTATTGGGCTACTGAAATATCATTTGCCTTTGACATTTTAGTCTACAAAAAACTGAAGACATTAATTTGTCACAACACTAATTTGAATTGGATTTCTTAAGGACTAGACCAGGCTAACCTTTTATAAAGAAACTAAACAATTTTACCCATGAAAAATCAATATGATAAGGCAGCAAACAACTTCGATTCTAGCCCAGCTTGTTATATATACCTTACATTATCCTGCATGAAAAGCATGAGGCTCATTTTTAGGAAACACGTTAGCATTTGAAGATTTGATGGAGCATAAAGGAGGGAGATGAAAAGTCTAAGTGAGCATCAAAGTTTGGGTGCTGAAATATACACACACATACACACCTATAGGTATATGTATGTGTGTATATATATATATATATATATATATATTCATATATATGTATATGAATATATATATATTCTTTTATTTTGCTGCTATTTGCCTTTATAGTCTCTTGTTGGACATCAAGAATTCATTCCCTTTTTTTTTTTTAATCACAAAAGGTCTCACACGCAGTATTTCTTAATATTATCTCTATTACTTACCTTCTCCCTTACATATAATAAATGTTTGACAAAATTTTGCTCAAAAAGTGTCATTAACTTTTGAGGAAACTTATATTCTGTGAGACCTGAGGCAGTATCTGTTACTTCTCAGCATGCTATCTTATCCTAGACATGTTAATTTGGGGTTGTAAATATTTTCTTTTTTAATTAAAGTTCTTGTTTTTTTGTTTTTGTTTTCATTTTGGAAACGTGTTCATATTCTATGGGTTGAGAGAAAGAAACTGAATAAAAAGGTATTTATTCTGACACATTTTACTTGTATCCTATAATTATTTTGTAATGGGCAATTTAATCCATATCAAAAATCAAAGGCTTGTAATATGGCAAAGGATACCATAAATTAAACTAAAAGGCAAATGATAAACCAAGGTAAAATATTTGTCAAGGAAAAAATGTTAAAATCCCTTTTATACCATGAAATTATAAAGTATAATTTTAAAAACACACACAAGTAATTCACAGAAGAGAAAATACAAATGAACGTTCATTCAGTTATTCAATTACCAAAATTCTCAAGTGCTTACTCTGTAGCAGATACTATTTATTCTAGGAGCTATGAAAGCAGTGATTTTAAAAAATGGGGGCAGGGGAAGCAGAAAGAGAGAAAGCACTTGAATTCACCAAGTCTGAGAGGGGTTGAAGAGCAGACAATAAATAAATAAACAATTAAATGTATCATGTTTTAGACATTAGTGTCTTGAAATAAAATTAAGTAGGGTGATAGGAACAGAGAGGGCAGAGTTGGGGAACACTATTTTATACAGATAAGGCCAGATTAACAAGGATATATTAATCAGGGATCTGAAATAAGTGAGGGGATGAACCATGTGGATAGCTGGCAGAAAGCATAAGAAACAAGATGTGTAAAGATCCTGAGACATGACTGTGATTGTTTGTCCAATGTGGCAGGAGAAGAATGGGCATTTGGAGTAGAAATCGTAGGTGATGTCAGGGAGGTAGCTGGGCCTAGATCTTGTAGTGCTTTGTGCACCTCTGTAAGGCTTTGCTTTTGACTGTGATATGAAAAGCCATTGGAGGGTTTTGAGCAGAGTCATATACAGGTGACATTAAAATACATGAAAATTATTTGAATAACCTGGAAGTGTAACTATAGTAAAGAGTTCTGAGGTCAGGGATATTCTGACTTTTAGAAGTCAGTGAATGAAGATATTAGTTAAGGAGATTAAGAAAGAGTAATGGGGGAGAAATAGCAAAAGACACAGTTATCCTAAAATGCCAACCAGGAAGAGTGTTTCAGGGAGGAAACAGTTAAGATGTTATTTTGATGGTTTAAGTAAGATGAAGTCTGTACATGGAGTATGTGATTTGGTAATGTGGAAGTCATTGGTGGCTTTCCCAAGAGCCCTTTGGGGTTAGGAGGGGTTAAGGAGCATATATAAGAGGATCAGAGCGAATGAACAGAGACTGCTGTTTTGAGGGGGTTGCTGTACAGGAAAGCAAAGGAATGAGAAGATAACTAAAGGAGATATGGCAACAAGGGAAGGATTTTCTTTAAAACAGAGCAATTATTGCTGTTTACATATAGATGTTCCCATAGCTCCAATAAATATCAAATAGGGAGGCAAAAAATGATGATGCAACAGATAGAAGGGACAATTGTTGGCTCAATAGCCTTAGGAAGGCAAGAAGGTATGGGAGCTAATGTACAAGTAGAAGGTTGGCCTTCTATAGGAGCAAAGGAAATTCATCCGTAGTATATACTTCAGGGTTCATACAGAAAACAGATGAGACGCTCAAAATACAGTAATTCAAAAAAAGATTATTAATATAGGTGTAAATATAAAGAAACAATTAAAAAATAGGTAAGCTGTTACAAAATCTGAACCCAAAGTGCCAGCAAAATGAAGGGAAAGACCAGAGAATGCTACCAAGTCAGCTACCTAATGGAAAGGTAGTATATTCATCAATAGATGAATCATAGTGAATGACCTTTTTTACTGCTTTTAAAACTCATGCATTTGCTCTAAACCAAGTTTTCTCAACCTTGTCTACACATTGGAATCATCTGGGAAAAAACTTAAAAGCACTGAAGCCTTGGATGCCACCACCAGAGATTCTGATTTAATTGATTTGGGTCTGGAAAGGACATAGAGATTTTTAAAAGTCCTCATGTTTTTAACATGCAGCCAAGTTTGTGAACATTTGAATAAAGTTTTGACCTGGAAAACATCTATAATGCTTTACTCAAAAAGCAAGTTACGTATTAACTAATGAATATGATTTGATTTAATATTTGTAAATTATAAATAACAAATGCTGTCTATCTTTGTATTTATCTGTATCACATTCATATGTGATGACTATTTTATATGGGTGGAATGGTGATGAAACGGTAAAAGCAGAAGAGTTTTGGATTTTGCTCTATATTGTTACTGAAATTAATATGTACTATTTATATAGTTTGGAAGAAAATCTCTAATACTATGTAATTAATTATATGAGATCAAATTAAAAAGTAAATAAAACAACTGACCATCATTGTCCCCTGTCTTTTACTGTTTCTTTGAAAACATAAAATAGCTGTTGATTGCTTCAGGAGGGTAACTGATCATTTTATAATCTTTGACTCTTCTTATCTCATCCTAAATACAGCTATTTTGTTTTTCTTCCCATTTCTGTTTAAACTTTCAGCAGCATTCACTTTCCTTTTAATTATTTCAAAACTAAATTACTTTAGCTTTGTAGGTTATACTCCATTCAGCTTCCCGTTTTATTTCTGCTTGAAATTTCAATCTCATTTTTTAATCTCTTTTTCAATGTAGAGACCTTCAGGTTTTATTGAATCTTAATAAAACGGAAAATAGATTCCATAACATTTTCTGGTTTTAATATTTCACATTTTCCTTTGCTTTGAGTATTATGTTCCCTGTTTTTAAATACTGCAGCTGTGTAAGGCTACATGTTGTGTGTACAGACGTGCTCATGTGTGTGCATGTTTGGGTTTGTGAATGTTTTTGTTTATTCATATTTGACTGAGTCCTAGCTAGTAGTTTTCTCAAAGTTGTGTAAATTCTCCTTACTTATCCTCACTATCCAACTTCCTGTTTTTGTTTCTCTTCTGAGAACTTAAGCCAAAAGCTCAACTTGTGAAACTTATACCTCTAGCTCAGTCATTACTAACCTAGGAATTCTGTAACTGTGACAATCCCAGCATACAGACTTCCTTACTGTGCCATTTCTTTATCGATGACTGGTGTAGACCCTCTGTCAACTTTCAAATATGACTTTCCATTTGGTCCACTATCCACGCCAGTGTTACAGCAGGGACTGGTGTCCCTCTTGATGCCACTGATCTCTTTGAGCTTTTCTTATTTTAGCCAGGGTCTGTATCCTGGGGCATCATCAATGCTAGTACATTCATATGCTCCTAACTAGCTATGGTACAATGAAATCAAAGCAATGTGGGTGCAGGGTATCATCCAGGGCTCCTTGCCCCTATTTTCTGTCTTTTTTAAGGCTTTTCTCTATTTTGTTGCTGTAACCTTAATTTGGCTATTTGGGTCTTCCACTGACATTGACTGTGATTGCCAGCATCCCATTCACAAAGTCAAATTCCGCAAGATCTTTTACACTTATTTTCCATCAAGGGCAAGCCTTTCACACCTAATGACTATCTGCTTGTTTAGTTACAGTAAAACCCCTCTCATATACATGAGTGCCACTGCTGTATAATTCTACTTATCAATGATGTAAAACAAGTTCCAAGTGGTGTGCTTAGTGCTTACTTCCATCTCCTGTCTTCACTCCTGAAATCCTCTAGGATTCCATAAACATCTTTACAGGTCACATAGTTTTATAGAGGAAAGGAAGTTATTATCTCCTTCATTATCTCCTTTGGCTTTCATTATCATATTTGGCTTTCTCCTGGCTTTCATTATCTCCTTCAGTCAGGTTCAGTGGCAACATATATCTCATACTTTTCTTGAGGGCTCTTTCTAATATAATTCCCTAATTTCCAATGCTTTACCAGAATTCTCTTCTGTATCCCCTTGAGTATTTCAATAAAACTCTGAAGAGACTGAGGCAAGCACTATACATATTTTATCATATAACTTGGAAATCTGGAATTATCTTCACAAAATTGGGTTGTTATTTCAAAATTCTAAATGTAGGTTATATTTTGAGACATTATTGAAGCTTAAATCCTTGCTATGTTCTTAGCTGAACATCTGCATTAAGTTGTTTATAACCCGTTTGCTCTTTTCATAATTTGATTGCATATGAATTAACAACTCTATTCAGGTTACAACCAGAAGTAAATAGTTTTATTTTTATTTAATCACACTTCCTTAAATTGTGAAAGTGATTTGAACTTCCTTTTCATATTCAGTAAAAGTTCCTTCTAATGCTGACATCAGCCGAGAAATCTTGTCTATTTTAATACAATATATCTATACATTGACTGATTGATTATATAGGTAGTATAATGCTGCCACCATCATTTCAGTGGCTTCCTATAGTAGAAATACATTTTCATTCAAATAATGGACCAACACTGTTTTTATGGTTGGTGTGTGGCTTTCACTTATACAAGTCATAAGGACAAGGGTCCCTTCTAGCATGGTTTTACCATCCACTGGGACCTCATTATCATCTGTTTCTAACTGCAGAGTGGACACACTCCCTAAAAGTCTTGACTTGCAAATAGAATACCACAACGGTTCTGTTCAGATTCCAGTGGTGAGAACAACTTCATGGGACTGTGAATTGTCTTCTCACTACAAACTGGTAGTGTCTTTACTACAAACTGGTAGTGTCTTTACTATGAAGCAAAGTGAAAATGAGAGCAAAATAATAATACATCTGTATGTAAGTTATTAGATCATTGATGGCAATAATAGACTGAACTGTTGTCTTTTAGGAGGGTGAAATTTAACCACATCAAAGAAACCTACATACTCATTCTAGTACTTTCAGGAAAAAGGAAACTCTCACAAAGGGAGAGTAGTAAGAGATGTTCCCATAAGGGAAGATCTTGATAGGACACTGTATATGTTATCAGATCTTTTCATCTTTCACTTCTTAGGTACTAAAATGATTCATGAAGAGAGATTATCCACATCACTAAATAAGTATCTGCAGTGACAAAAATACAAGGGTTTCAAAGGGCCCCCTATGTTTATTAAGAAGGAAATAACTTGAATCCATCCACGTCTCTCCTCTATGTCACATTGTAAATGACTGAGAAATTCTCCCTCTTATTCAATGGGACCAATTGGAAATAAGACTCAAATAAATAATAAATGAGTAACTAACCTGGAAAAGTGGTCCTCAGCTTGTTTCTATAATATCAGCTATCAAAATATTTCCCTGATATTTCAAATAATTGTGCAGAATGTAAAAAGCAATAGCCTCTCAAAATTGGTACTAGAATGTACTATGTGCTCAAAATAGACTTGACAAAATGGATCAAATATGAATTTCACTATTGTTACATCTACATTTTCAGATTCAAACAGAAGTGTGTCCACACAGTATTTAAATATTCCCTTGTTTTCAAAATACCAGTGTTTGTTGAGTAACTTAAGATTTTTCCAAATGTAACTTTTTTAATTTTTAAAATTATTTGTATTTTGGGCATATCTGGAAGAATAAAATGGTTAACAAGAGTTATTAAAAAGAAAATAAGTTAAGCTATAGAAATTGTTGTGAAATACACATTTTAATTAGATACAATAAATAAAATCCTACTTTTCACTTGCAACTATTTTCCAGATTGCAATCAATTTAACATTTTACTTCTCAGTGTTCCTTAGGACTCTTAGACACAGATACCCTAAGTTTTAAAAGTGATTTTTAAGCTATTTCATTTAATTAAAGATATAAATGAACTAAAGATAAATTAAAGAGACAACTTCCTCTGAAGCATTTTCCTTAACTAGAGACAACTTTTTAAAAATTATTCCAGAGATAATTTACACATATATAAACACGTGTATATTTTAATTGTGGCTTTTAAAAGAACTGGCTATAAAATACCAAGGGATAAACCTAACTAAGGAGGCAAAAGACCTGTACTCCAAAAACTATAAGAGCTGATGAAAGAAATCAAAGATGACACAAACAGGTGGAGAGATATATCACATTCTTGGATAAGAAGAATCAATATCGTCAAAATGACTATACTGGGACTTCCCTGCTGGTCCAGCGGTTAAGATTCTGCACTCCCAATGCAGGGGACCCAAGTTCAACCCCTGGTTGGGGAACTAGATCTCACATGCCACAACTAAGAGCCTGCATGCCTCAACTAAAAGATTCTGCATGCCACAACTAAAGATCCCACATGCCACAACTAAGACCCAGCGTGGCGAAATAAATAAATATTTTTCTTTTTTAAAAATGACTATACCTTCCCAGACAATCTACAGATTCAATGCGATCCCCATCAAATTACCAGTGGCCTTTTTCACAGAATTAGAACAAAAAGTTTTAAAATTTGTTTGGAAACACAAAAGACTCTGAATAGCTAAATCAATCCTCAGTAAGAAAAACAGAGGTGGTGGAATCAGACTCCCTGGCTTCAGACTATACTACAAAGCTACAGTAATCAAAACAGTATGGTACTGGCACATAAGCAGAAACATAGATCAATGGAACAGAATAGAAAGCCCGGAAATAAACCCATGCAACTCTCGTCGATTGGTCTATTGCAAATGAGGCAAGAATATACAATGGAGAAAATATAGTCTCTTCAATAAGTGGTGCTGGGAAAACTGGACAGCTACATGTAAAATACTGAAATTAGAACATTCTTAAACACCATACACAAAAATAAACTCAAAATGGATTAAAGACCTAAATGTAAGGCCAAGTACTATGAAATTCCTAGAGGAAAACATAGGCAGAACACTCTTTGACATAAATTGCAGCAATATGTTTTTTGATCTGTCTCTTAAAGTAATGGAAATAAAACCAAAATAAACAAATAGGACCTAATTAAACTTAAAAGCTTTTGCACAGCAAAGTAAACCATAAACAAAATGAAAAGACAACCCACAGAGTGGGAGAAAATATTTGCAACAATGTGACTGATAAGAGATTAATCTCCAAAATTTACAAGCAGCTTGTGGAGCTCAATATCAAAAAAACAAACAACCCAATCAAAAAATGGGCAGAAGATCTAAATAAACTTTTCTCCAAAGAAGACATACAGATGGCCAAGATGCACATGAAAAGATCAACATCACTAATTATTAGAGAAAAGCAAATCAAAATTACAATTAGGAATCATCATACACCAGTGAGAATGGCCATCAACAAAAAGTCTACAAATAATAAATCCTGGAGAGGGTGTGGAGAAAAGGGAATCCTCCTACACTGTTGGTGGGAATGTAAATTGGTACAGTCACTATGGAGAACAGTATGAAGGTTCCTTAAAAAACTAAAAATACAGCTACCATATGATCCAGCAATCCAACTCCTGGGCATATATCTGGAGAAAATCATGGTTCAAAAGAATACATGCACCCAGTGTATCCTTTCAAAAAATGTATCCTTCACGGCAGTGCTGTTTACAATAGCTAAGACATGGAAGCAAACTAAATGTCCATTGATGGATGAATGGATAAAGAAGATGTGGTACATACATACAATGGAATATTACTCATCCATTAAGAAGAATGAAATAATGCCATTTGCAGCAACATGGATGGACATAGAGATTATCATACTAAGTGAAGTAAGTCATACAGAGAAAGACAAATATCATGATATTGCTTATATGCAGAATCTAAAAAAAAATTAATACAAATGAACTTATTTACAAAACAAAAACAGACTCACAGACTTCAAAATCAAACTTACAGATACCAAAGGGGAAAGGTGGGGGGCGGGATAAATTGGGAGGTTGGGATTAACATATACACACTGCTATATTTAAAATAGATAACCAACAAGGACCTACTGTATAACACAGGGAACTCTACTCAATATTCTGTTATAACCTAAATGGGAAAAGGATTTGAAAAAGAATAGATATATGTATATGTATAACTGAATCACTTTGCTGTACACCTAAAACTAACACAACATTGTAAATCAACTATATTTCAATATAAAATAAATTTTTTTTTTAAATCTCAAAAAAAATGAATGGGCTCACTCTTTCAAATGGCTCCATAATATTAGACTTAATGTACCTGACATTAAATATTGCATCAGTTCTCTACTGATAGATTTTTTTGTTGCTATTTTCATTTTGTCATTACAATGAAAACTAATACTCTTCAAAAATATCATTTTACATACATGCATGGATATCTGTAGGATAAATTTGTCACAGTATAATTACTGAGACTAAGGGTTTATGCATTTGGAACTTTTATAAATACTGTCATTTTTTTCTATCAGTGTTGTAAGTCTCACAAATATAATGATATGTGAAATAAGCTAGACACAGAAGGATACATAGTATTCCTTTATGTAATTCATGTACATAATATTCAAAAGCAGAAAAAACTTGTTACCGTGTTTTAAGACAGCACGATCATTACCTTTGGGAAGGTCTGAAGGGGTTAGTTTGGTAGAGGGCAAAAGGGGCACTTTTAGGAGACTGGTAACGTTCTGTCTTTTGGTTGGACTGGTAGTTAAATGGGGTTGTTTTACTTGATGATGCATCAAAGTCCCACTTAAAATTCTTTTTCTTTTCCTTATTATGCTATATTTCAAAAATGTCTATTAACATGTAAATCATATAGTATAATGAATTCCATTAATTTAGTAAGACAAAATTCTTTTTATATACTTCAGAGCCATTTTGTTTTATTGAGAACTGTATGTCAATCTCCTTGGTTGATTTTTCTGTTATTTCTAACTGTAGTTTGATAGTTTATGGTATTTATATTTTTAGTTTATTGAGGTATAATTTATGTTTAATGGTGTACATATTTATAAAGTGTAAATGTGATAAGCACTAACAAATATATACCCCCATGAAAATTATTTCTGTATCTTTTATGTAGAGTCCTTTGAGTTTTCCCAGTAGAAAGTCATATCATCTACATAAACAGTTGCATTTTTTATGCTCCAATATTAAGCCTTTTACTTCTTTTTCTTATATTATTGCACTGGCTAGGTCTTCCAGTACCATGTTGAATAGGGGTGGTGGGAGTGGACAGTATTTCATTATATTATTCCCAATCTTAAAGGGAGAAATATTTGGTCAGTCAACATTAAATATGATGTTAGCTGTAGCTGTATTATTTGCTTTAGATATCCTTTGTCAGGTTAGGACACCTCTATCCTTAGTGTGCAGAGATTACTTTCCACTTCTTTTTTAAAATCATGAATAGGTGTTGAATTTTGTCAAAATATCTTTATGAATTTATTAAAATAATCATTGAGCTTTTTTCTCTAGTTAATATGGTGAATTGCATTGATTGATTCTTGAATGTTGAACAATCCTTCCATTTCTAAAGTGAACCCCACTTGTCATGATGTATTATTCTTTTTATATGTTTTGAATATTATTCAATAACAGTTGCTGAGGATTTTGCATAACATTGGTAAAAATTTTCCAGTGAAAACAAATGGGACTGGAAGTTTATTTCTTGGGATATTTTTGATTTAAAAATCATTTTTTTTAAGAAAATTTTTTTTATTAATTTTTATTGGAGTATAGTTGCTTTACAATGTTGTGTTACTTTCTACTGTACAGCAAAATGAATCAGCTATACATAAACATATATACCCTCTTTTTTGGATTTCCTTCCCATTTAGGTCACCACAGTGCATTAAGTAGAGTTCCCTGTGCTATACAGTATGTTCTCATCAGTTGTCCATTTTATACATAGCATCAATAGTGTATCTGTATCAATCCCAATCTCCCAATTCCTCCCACCACCACCCTTTCCCCCTTGGTATCCATACATTTGTTCTCTATGTCTGTGTCTATATTTCTGCTTTGCAAATAAGATCATCTATATCATTTTTCTAGATTCTACGTATGTGCATTAATATACGATATTTGTTTTTCTCTTTCTGACTTACTTCACTCTGTATGACAGTTCCTTAAAAATCTAAAAATAGAACAACCATATGACCCAGCAATCCCACTACTGGGCATATACCCTGAGAAAACCATAATTCAAAAAGAGTCATGCACCCCAATGTTCATTGCAGCACTATTTACAATAGCCACGTCATGGAAGCAACCTAAATGTCCATCGACAGAGGAATGGATAAAGAAGATGTGGTACATATACACAATGGAATATTACTCAGCCCTAAAAAGGAATGAAATTGGGTCATTTGTAGAGAGGTAGATGGATCTAAAAATCACTTTTTTAATAGATATAGGACTAATCTGATTATCTACTTTTTCTTGAGTGAACTTTGATTATATCTTTCAAGGAATTGTTGGTCCATTTGTTCTAAGTTGTGGATTTTATGGGCAAGAATTCTTTGTAGTATTCCCTTATTACTCTTTTAATGTTCCTTAGATCCATAGTGATATCTCCTCTTTCATTCCTAGTATTGGTAAATTTGTCTTAACTTTTTTATAATTTTTAAACAAATCAGCTTTTGGTTTGATTGAGTTTCCATATTTTTTGTTTTCAAATTCATTGATTTCCACTCTATTATTTCTTTACTTCTGTGTGCTTTGTGTCTATTTTGTTTTTCTTCCTCAATTTATTGCTTTATTTTTATAATATAGAAGTTTAGGTTATAATATTGAGACCTTTATTATTTTCTAATATAAATATTTAATGCTACATATTTCCCTGTAAGCTGTATTTTAGTGGTATCTCATAAATTTTTCTATAATTTAAATCTAATTAATTTCAAAATATTGTTTTTACTTTTTCTTAAAACTTCAACTTTTACCTACAGGTTATTTTAATATATGTTCTGTCATATCCAAATATTTGGGATTTTCCATATGTCTTTAGTTATTGATTTCCAATTTAATTCTATTATGGTCCAAGGACATAGTTTATATAGTTTCTACTCTTCTAAATTACTTAAGGTTTGCTGTACAGACAGGATTATGGTCTATCTTCATACTAAATTGTAAGGAATGTTTATTTTACTGTTCTTTTGTAGAGAGTTCTATAAATATCAATTAGGTACATATTCTTTGATTCCATTTATATGCAGATTGGTTGAGACAAATGGAATATGTTATGAAAGATATCAGCATAGGATTTACCTATGGCAGACGGGGATTTGCTGGAAGGTCCCATGAGGGAACTGTCTGGAGTGATGAAGTGTTCTGTACTATGGATAGAGTGTTGTTTATATGAGTCATTACATTTCCAAACTTATCTAATTTTACACTTAAGATCTGTGCATTTTAATGTTTTGCAAATTTTGCCTGAATTTAAAAAAAAAATGTTAAGAGGCAAGCACAGGAATTTTCTCAGACCTTCAAAGGGGAATATATAGTCACATAATTTTAAAAGGAAGGGTGAGGATTTGTAAGCTCTGTGTATTTATTAATAGCTTGAATTTGTGGTAGCATAAATCTGCTACTAAATAAATATCAATGTCACACCTCCCAGTTTTGAAACCAAAGGGACAACTACTCTTCAGTTTCAAGTTGAAAATCCTCTTCTCTAAAAATTTGATAACATGAATTCAAAGATAAAACATATTGTAATGTTGTCAAAACTTTCTATTATGTTACTGTTATCAGCATCCCCTTTGCCACTCTCAGATTATCAGGATCTAATAACAACCATGTTAGACTAAAAGAATAGTCTGATAAATTTTTATCCTCAACAGTTATCTATTTGTTTTCTTTCTGATTTTACCTTGTAACTGATTTTGGTATGATGATGTAGCAAGACAAAGGAGATTTACACAGCACTATCTATCCACCTCTCTGTCTGTTAATCTATCATAAATTTTCATTCAGTCTACTCTTAATAATGCCCACATTAAAAGTAATGTTGTTGACTAGTTTAGGAACTAATATTTATTAAGCATCTGCTATTTTGCTAAGAGTGATGTAAGCACTTTTAAATTTCATGTCATTTTATACTCACAACTTTATGAGAAGATACTATTATTCCACATTGTAGACCACAAAATTGTAACTCAGGAATGTGTAATGTCTCTAGGCTTATAGTTGGCAATTTGAGGAACTTAAATTCAAAACTAAGTCAGACTATCTTGCCCATGTTTCCATTACACCAGAGTGCTACAAAATATTCTCATTTTCATCTTTTTACCAGTATACATTAATGGTATTTTTAATATCTATATTTACCTAATAAACAAAAATCGTTTCTTAATAGCAATTAAAGTCTCTTTTCTCAGCAATCTTTTCACTTTTATGCATCCCTTAATACATATTTACATATATTCAATTTTAAATAGTCATTAGTACATAAAATACTCACATGATTACTTGGCTAAATTTTATACTGCAGAAAGTCATGGTTTTATTATGTGCATAATGAATTTCCAGTTATAACTAAGGAACATTATAGACTCAGTGTTGTATTTTAAAGTTGCTTTCCTTCAGAGTAAATAGTCCCAGATCTTCAGATAATTCTATTTTGAGATTATCACAAGGCTACTTTTAAGAAGACTTCAAGCATCTTATTAATATTTCAGATATAATTTTTGTGAATCCACAAAAATATATGATTATTCAAAGCTAAATCACAAAACATTTCTGGGTAAATTCATCTGTTCCATCTTCACTTTTATCATAAATTAATTTAATTAATTCTAGCATTTTTTTGAGACGACATTCAGTTTATCAGTATATAGGTATCTAACAGACATTACATGCATGGAATGAAAGTTCTTACGTAGACTAAATAATTACTAGAATCAAGAAATTTTTTTCACTTTTTAATTTAATATTCTTGAAACAAGTGAATACAGATTTAATCTAACAAGACACAATCTCCAAACTAAATAAAGTAATTATTCCAGTGTCTGACATTAAGTTTGCTGTGTTATTGTTAAGTTGTTTTAACCACTCTATTCCTTAAAGTGACCTTAAATCATATAAAACCATGAATTTTAAGAACAGCTGCCAGTTTTATCCTTTATTGTATCTATGGAGCTAAGCACATAGTACGTACTTATCATTTCTTGAATTTATAAATCTGTTGTACTTGAAACACTGCTTTCAAAGATAAAGCCATGCTTATCTGTTCAGCAAAGTTTTTAGAGTATTATTCCATTTACGATTATTTTTAAAGTATTTCATCCATCATAATTATATTTCACATCAAATTTTTTTAAGAAGTTCATTGTATGTGCCTTGCCAATGTTTCTTTGGTCTTTCGGCCTAAAAATAATTTACAACTTGAAGGTACCTGTGTTCATGGGGATAGGTGGCTGGCAAAATACTTTTATAGCATTTTCAATGAGCTGGCTTTATTTCTAAGGCAGAATTTATATAGAAAGTATGTCGTACATTTGTTGGAATCATGGAATTTAATGACTTCATAAGATTTTGCATCTAAGAGACAAAAGCACCCCATGCATAGATAAGACACCTGACAAACAGATGGGAAAAGTAAATTCCCCAGGTGCAAGCAAAAAATATTCTCTGCACAAACAATATCACTTTGCTTTTAAGTACTTAAAACATTAGGCACAAGAGTATTACTTGACAAAACCAAATTATGAAATGTATAATAGGAAGAAATAAAATTTAACTGATGTCTTTTTCTACCTGGTTTCTATAGTAAAATTGCCACTAACATATTTTCCACTTTTAAATTATTTAATTAAACATGTTCACAGTAAATAGAAAATTCATTCTATGTTTTCCTAACTAGGAATCACAGAATATTAGATAAGCATAATTTTGGTAGCTAGGTACATTACCCCAATAAAGTAAGTATAAATCAATTTAGTTAATGTTACCCCAGGTCTATGCTTTTGATGTTTAAGATAAGATTCTTTACACTACTTACAGAAATTGTTTTTCTTTAAAAATCCTTTTAAGCAGTTTTTATTTTTATGTGTAAATTGTTAATATTGATCTAATTTGAGTTTTTCAATCCACAGCTTAAGATTGAAATGTTTTTAATGCTTTATAGATTTTATGTGAAGAGGATATAAGACTCATACTTGAGTAAAATAAATGTAATTAAAACTTTACAAATGTTCACTTTATGTCACTAGATAATAACAACATACAGTAAGAAAATACGGTAAGAAAATACGGTTAAGTACAGGTCAGCCATACAACTAATAGCCTCTATAAATACAAGAATATTGAGAAATCATACCCATCTCTCAGAATACATTAGCCTGGAATTGTGAAGTTAAATAAGATCTGGGAAAATTAAGAGAGGAGTTAAGGCCTAAAAGTGGCGGTGGTGGTAATGGGGAGGGAGGTAAATATGAAGGGAGTGGGAAATAATTGTCTTTATTGTATATAAGATATGACATTAAGATAATGTTTTGCCTAATAGATTTGCAGAGCTAGTTCTTCCTTGAATCCAATCCAATTTTTATTGCAAATTTCATTTATATTTAATTGGAAAGTTTCCTTCCAACACAGGGACATAATTTTTTTCTCTACATTTCCTGCACACTTCCCACACAACTTCATAATACAGATTACACTTAGGCCATTTATGAATAGTTAGATTTAATCAACAAGGTAAACATTCATATAGAAATTATTGCAAATTAGCCACTTTGATGTTAATCATTTCTATTTGTGTTTTTCAGCCTTCACTTCTTATGTCTTTAACAGAAGTCACTTTAACAGAAGTCACTTTACTATCCTCATAAGATGCCAACTTTTTGAGTCATGAACATCAGTGAAAATAAAGGGGGATCACCTTGAACTCCAGAAATGCAAATCAACTGGAAAAACACCAGCTGGCCTTAATCATTCAACACTGCAGTTTAGTCTGCATCATGTCAGCAGGCTAGCAGGTATTCTTTTTATAGAAACAGAACTTAGCAAATGTAGCTGCTGTTTCTTTCTTGTCAAAAGTGGATTTCTCCCTTCCCCAGCTGTACCCAAACACTCACTCACACACACACACACACACACACACACACACATACAATTGCACACAAATATACATTTGGAGAACAGTAGCATGTTAGTGAAAGTTACTAACTAGAATAGGGGCATTAGATTGAAGACCTACTCTTCAGTTTTGTACTAAAATAGCTTAAAAGACCAAATGCGCTGTGCTGTCTTTTCAATAAATTATCAGTAACAATAAAATAAAATATAAAAAGACAAATAGAAATCATTAATTAGATACTCTTTCCTTAAGAGAAATGAATGCCAGATGATGGTCATGAAATTTAACTTGAGGTTATGCTCCAGTTTAAAAATGTTCAACTGCAATTCACTCTGGTAAAATCTCAGTATGTTCTGATTGTCTCCCTATCCATTCTTTCATGTGCTTATTTTTAAAGCATATAAGTCACTGTCTCCTTTTCTATGTTACTGTGTCCCCAAAAAGATAAAAAGTTAATATATGCAACCCAAAATAACCATATCTTATAATAAGTAAAGGTTAAAACCATTTATACAGTGACTCATATAGACATCAAGTGCTGCAAATATATCAGGCATATGATGGTATCATTTGGGAAACTGACACACTGTAATTTTTTCCCATGAAATGGGACACCATATGAAACTAAACATGGCAGAAACGTAAAACATATCCTGTCATCCCTGAGTAACTACTTCTATTTTCTATTTATCCAGTTATCTCTCTTTCCTTTGTTTATACCCTATATTAAATCCCATGTCATAAGCTGGATAATAAATCAGATTGCTGCACAGTTTCTCCCTTTTCACCACTAATCTGCAGTTGCCCCCTTTTACTCTGTAGTAACTTGCATGAATATTTTGGCTGTTGATCTCTCAAACTTTTCTTTATTAAAGAACAGAAATAGATGCTTTTTGGCAGTGAAGATCTCTAAATATGTGATTTGTACTAGCTCTGAGACGACATCGAGATATTAATTTATATATTTATATATTTAGACCCTTGCTGTATGCCAGGCACTGTTCTAAGTACAGTGGAAACTGTTGGGAATCCAGGCCAAATAGCATGCACTTTATTAGTTTTCCAACACTAAGTCCAATTAATGTAGCTACTAAATATCAAAGAGCAAAACGTGATCACGTGTCCTTACATGCAAGGAAAAGAAGCACCTTTAATATCTGAGTCACTGCCTGTATATCCTACACTTGTAAATATTTCTGATGTAGCTTTATATCAAAAAGAGGGAAATATCAAAGATACTCTTAGTAAATTTAATTTGAATTTCACACATCACACAGAAGTAGACCACATAGAAACATGCCAAAGTATGAAAATTAGATGTCCCTAGTTTTGTCCTTTTTACTATATTTAAATACACGCAATGTTACATTACTTTGTTTATACAGTTTGTGAAATATACCAAAAAGGAAAATTAATTTTAAAAAGAGACATTCTTAATGCTTCAATGATCAGTATAGCTTAGCATTTTTCCATATATGTTTCAAATATATAATGACAAATGGGCAAGGTCATGAACTATACAGGTGCCCATGGTAATAGAGATGGGAGCCTAAAATGAGAATTATTTAAGAGGCAGGATCAACAGAATATAGGGATTGACAAGATATGAGCTTTAAAGGGAAATAGTGATCTGAGATGATACCCTGATCTCTGGCTTGGGCAGCTAAGTTAAGAAAGTGTCATATATAGGATAAATTCAGGAGAGGCATCATGGGGGTAAGGTATAGGATCATTGTAGATGATGGATTCTTTACTAGAACTTTTTTCCTAGAGTTTAGTTACCACTTAAAGTAACTATTAATTATTCATTAAAATGTTTAAACATCACTGTATGTATTTATAGATATACGTAAATATCATTGCATAATTTCTCTACAATTTCATATATAACACAATAGTAAACATGTCTTTTTTAACTTAATTTTCACCCAAATATTTTGATATTTATTTTTATTGTTACATGTAGCTCTATTGTAATAATATTAAGTGCACATACAAGAACTCTAGGAAATGTGGTTAGCGGTAAACTCAGTCTTAGAGTATAAACATTTTCAAATTTAGTAGTTATTGCCAAATTTTCTCCAGATGTCTGTACCAAATTACATTCTCTTTTTTTTATTTGTTTCTAATTTTTTTATTGAGGTATAGTTGACATAAAACATTATATTAGTTTCCGGTGTAGAACATAATGATTTGACATTTGTACATATCGCAAAATGATCACCACGATAAGTCTGGTTAACATTCGTCATCATACATGGTTAAAAAAAATTTTTTTTCTTGTAATGATGACTTTTAATACCTACTCTCTTAACATATTTCAAATTTGCAATACAGTATTATTAAGTATAGCCACCATGCTCTACAGTTTCTAATTTTTGAAATGGATGACCTTGTGATGTTATATGTTTACTATTTCCTATGAATTGCTAAGGATGATCTAAGCACTCCAATTTTTCTGGTAATAAAGTTTAAAGATCTAGAAGATTAGTATATTATTGGCAATTAAGTGAAAATGTATATATAAGTTGAAGAAAATTTATGTATGCAGTAAGCAATTGTAAAACCAGAAATCCAGGTGGCCAGAAATTTATGCATTTCATTTTTCATCTTTCATTAAAGTAGGGAATGATGTTATTGGTAAAGAAAATTTTAAATAAGGTTGAACATTTAACTTGCATAAGTATTTATTAAGTCTATAACAAAGACTGAATTTCAAGTCATTTCTAATAAAATTGCTGCAAACTTCAGAGTATTTAAATAACCAAATATATCTTCATTGGAGTATGATTTCCTTATAACTAAAAATCAAAGATTTTAAATATAGTATATAATCATAATTAAATCTATTGTAATAGTGGTTAAGATGTTTTTAGTTTATCTAAGAACTTTGAAAGGAGAATTTTATCTCATAAAATGTTGTTTTATAATTCATGTTATATCTTTTCCCAAGATGAGCAAAAAATTTTATCATCCTTCCTTTGATCCAGTTAATTAGTATTTATTGGAAATGCAATCAAAACCTCAATGAGATCTCACTTCACACCTGTCAGAATGGGTATCATCAAAAAGAACACTAATAACAAATGTTGGTGTGGATGTGGAGAAAAGGGAACCCTCGTATACTGTTGGTGGGAACGTAAATTGGTGCAGCCATTGTGGAAAACAGCATAGAGGTTTCTCAAAAACCTAAAACTAAGACTGCCATATGATCCAGCAATTCCACTCCTGGGTGTATATCCAAAAAACACAAAAACTCTAATTTAAAAAGATACATGCACCCCAATGTTCACAGCAGCACTATTTACAATAGCAAAGACATGAAAACAACCCAAGTGCCCATTAATGGACAACTGGTTTAAGAAGATGTGGTGTATATATATAACATGGTCTATTACTCAGCCATAAAAAAGAATGAAATCAACAGGCAAATGGATAAAGAAGATGTGATTATATATTACATATATATATAAAATATATATAATGGGATATTACTCAGCCATAACAAAGAGTGAAATGTTGCAATTTGCAGCAATGTGGATGGACCTAGAGAATATTATGCTTAGTTAAATAAGTAAGACAAATACTCTACGATATCACTTATTTGTGGAATCTAAGAAAATAAAACAAATAAATGTATATAGCAAAACAAAAAGAGACTCACAGATATGGAAAACAAACTAATGGTTAGCAGTGGGGAAAGTGAAGTGGGGAGGGGCAAGACAGGGCTAGTGATCAAGAGATACAAACTACTATGTACAAAATAAATAGACAGCAAGGACATACTGTAGAGCATAAGGAACTGTAGCTATTATTTTGTAATAACTTTTAAAGGAATATAATCTATAAAATTAACAAACCACTATGCTGTACACTTGAAACTAATATTTAAATCAACTATACTTCAGTAAAAAAAATAGATGTTGCATAAAGGTAAAAAAGGAAAAGATTAAGACTTAGGTTAATTGATCTCTATTACTTAAATACTTACACCCATATGCTTGATTCTGGCAGTTTCACCCTTCTTCTAGTTTATTTCCATTTCTTTAGTTGGCCTCCAGCCACCCACTGTTTACTCTATTTCCTAACTTCCTGAGACAACAGCAGTAAACTATTAAATAGTTAATGATGGCTACCTAAGTACCTGGTTGTTAGTATGACAATATAATTGAAGAAATTGGTATCCTGCCATAATTAAACATCAGGAGGATAAGCATAATCTTGGTTACACATACATCCTAGACTCTTATTATCTGAGCCATTCCCCAGCCATGCATTAGTGAACAGATCTTTGAAAATTAAAGAGACCCAACATTAAAGGCCTTATCAAATTGAATAAAAACAATTTGTACCACAGAGTCTTTCATTATGAATATATAACTTAAATTACATTATCAGGAAAGGATGCATCCTGATTATATATAATATCTACAATTAGGTGATACTGACCATTTCAATAAGCACTCCTCCTTTTATTGGGTAGCAGAATTACTTTTTTCTAATAAAGCCAGAATAACCATTAGTTGAGTAAGAAATGGAAGATACAATATCAATTTTATTTAATTATGAATATACTAAATACTGCAGATAATAAAAAGTGGCCTAAAAACTAGACTGAAAGGTCTATGTGTCATAAGCTAAAAATGTATATCATTAAGAGAACTAAAAATGTACACTTTTTGAATTTAGGTAATCTCTCTTCAAACCACCATCTAATTTATTACTTCCCCTAATATATAAGACCTTACAGAGTTTTATCCTTTATTTATTAAATGTGTATTTTTATCTTCCATTATTTCTGCACTCATCTTAAACTATTACAAAACTGGATATAGGAGAGTTTGTTAATACGAGGACTCTCTCATTTGACATGAGGTAAGAGCCCTCAGTCAGTCCTGATATGCTTCTGGGAAGGCCCTAGTAAGCTTGGAAAAGCAATAGCCCACAACAGATTAAGTAGAGAAGCCAAAACTGCTAAATAGACTGAGAGTTCAGTGTGATAAAATTGATTTACCACACAAAGCAAAGAAACAGAGCAACTGCCTCTTCTGAGCGGTCTAGAGGACACTTTGTTTAGCTGGATAATAAGGTATAGTCTGATAGGGTTAGGGGACTGAGGGAGAGTAGCACACAATCCTCACTGAGAATCTCAATAAGGGCTGCCATTTATAGGCTGGGGTTGACTGTAGGTTATCCAGGTATGGAACTGACTTCCCAGTAACAATGCAGATGATAAAGTCCCAGAAGAGTAAAGGGCATTATGCAGAACATCTTACAGTTCCACTATACTGATGACTTGTTAATAGGGCCTTATAAGCACAAAATGACACGTGGTAAGTGTTCTTGACGACTTGGTAAGACAAATGTGCTCCAGTCGGTGGGAGATTACCCTAAAGAGATTCAGAGACTCCCCCACTGGTGACGTTTTGAGGTTCTAGTGGTCTGAGACATATCAGAAAACTCCCCACAAAGTACACGACAATTTATTACACTATCACATCCTAGAGAAAAAAAGAAAGAAGCATAACACCTTTTGGGTTTTGATGGCTGCATATTCTGCTCTTAGAGGTTATACTGTGATCCATTAATTTGGAGACAGCTTCAAGGAGGTGTATTCCAGCAGGTCCAGGTTAAGGTACAAAAAACTCTACAGCATATGACTCAACAGATCCCAAGCTAATAGAGGTATTTGTGGGAGAGAAAGATGTGGAATCTCTGGCAAGCTCCAATAGGAAAGCTGAAGTGCAGACTCCTAACATTCAGTAGCAAAGCCATGATCCCTGCAGCAAATAACTTTTTACCATTCGCAAAGCAGCTTTTAGCATATAAAGGGTCCCAGTAAATACTGAGCTTCTGACCAAGAACATCATGAACTGGATACTGCCAGACCCAGATAAAAGGGACCCAACAACAATCTATCCTAAAATGTAAGTGTCACATTCAGCATTGGACACCAGGATATCTAGAAGGCATAGAGAAGCTATACTAACCACTGACACAAACCACATGTCACTATCACTGTTACACTTAAGTCTTTAAATCTAGTAACACAAAAGGCCTTACGGGTGGTTTCCTAGAACTAGTTAATAGGAAATGAAACACATCATGAATGTGTCAATTTGCTATGTAAGTGAAAGCTGAAAATGAACTACTCCTGCAGTAGAGACACACTCAGTATTGACCCTAAAATACAATGGTGAGAAGAAATATTTCTCCAATGATTGCAGCTGTAGGTAGTGTATCTGGTTATCAACTCTCTGTGGAGAGAGAATGACTCAAAAAAGGAGATATGTGAACTCAAACGCAGCGCCAGAAGTCTTTGCTGGTTGCTCAGGAGATTGGAAGGACCAAACTTGAAAAATGTTAAGAAAGGAGGTTTGGGAGAATAGTGTGTGAATGGCCATTAGCAATGAATCTGCCTCATATATTAAGTCTACCATAGGGGAAATAATAAAATGCAATTAGAAAAAAATTAAGATTCATTACTGTGATATGAATTAAATACTACAATAGAATAAAACTCTTGTAATATTGTAAGGAAAGCGGAATAATTTTAAAATATGCCTGTAATTATTTGATATTCCCCCTTCAAAAGGTGATGAATATTTTCCCTTTCCTTGAATGTGGGTTAGGCCTAATGATCCACTATTTATGAATAGAACATGGCAGAACTAATGCTATTGGGTTGGCCAAAAAGTGCCTTCAATTTTTAAGTAAAAATAAAAGACATTTTTCATTTTCATCAAGATCTTTATCGAACAACATATTCACCCTTTTGTTCCACTACCTTCTGCTATTTTTCAGGCAACTTCATAATTCCATCTTCCCAAAACTTTTTATCTTTTTGAGCAAAGAACTGTTCCAGGTGCTTTTTACAGTCTTCCAGGGAATTGAAATTTTTTCCATTAAGAGAATTTTGTAAAGACCTAAATAAATGGAAATCCAAAGGTGCAATGTCTGGTGAATATGGCAGATGAATCAGAACTTCCCAGCCAAGCTGTGACAGTTTTTGCCTGGTCATCAAAGAAACATGCAGTCTTGCATTATCCTGATGGAAGATTATGCGTTCTCTGTTGACTAATTCTGGATGCTTTTTGTCGAGTGCTGCTTTGACTTGGTCTAACTGGGAGCAGTACTTGTTGGAATTGTTTTTCCAGAAGGAGCTCATAATAGAGGACTCCCTTCCAATCCCACCATATACACAACATCACCTTCTTTGGATGAAGACCAGCCTTTGGTGGTTCATTTTGCTTGCCCCACAATCTCTTCCATTCCACATTATTGTACAGTATCCACTTTCATTGCCCATCACAATTTGTTTTAAAAGCGAACATTTTCATTATGTCTCAGTAGAGGATGGCATGCAGAAATACGGTCAGGAAGGGTTTTTTTGCTTAACTTATGTGGAACCCAAACATCAAAGCAATTCACATAACCAAGCTGGTGCAAATGATTTTCAACGCTTGATTTGGATATTTTGAGTATGTTGGCTATCTCCCTCGTGGTATAACACTGATTGTTCTCAGTTAATGTCTTGATTTGATCACTATCAACTTCAACTGGTCTACCTGACCGTGGAGCATCGTCCAGCAAGAAATCTCCAGCACGAAACTTCTCAAACCACTTTTGACACATTCGATCAGTCACGGCACCTTCTCCATACACTGCACAAATCTTTTTTTTTTTTTGCATTTCAGTTGCGTTTTTACCTTTCTTGAAATAGTAAAGCATAATATGCCAAAAATGTTGCTTTTTTTAAATTTTCACTATTAAAATGGCTACACAAAAATTCACTAATTTTGATGTCTTTTTTTAAAGGCACGCTGATATGACAGCTGTCACGTACAATCTAACAAAATGGTTTCGAATGAAGTTAAAGACAGCTAAGTGCTACTAGAGCCATCTTACAGAAAAAAACGAACGAACCTTTTGGCAAACCCAATATATAACCTCTGCAGCTAAATCACAAATATAACTTCTGCCTGGCTCTCTAAGTGAGTATATAATATACTCATGTGGAAAGTACATTACAGGTTTTTTTATGTTTAAAGAAAAAAATGAATAGTTTATGAAAATTTTACAATGCAACAATAATATGATATTTAATAGACATGGGGAGATATTAAAAAGGAAATAGTACAGAGAAGGAAAATGTACAAATATCCTCATCTTATAAAGTAGGTAATCACAAAGCCAATACATAAAATCCTAAGCATATTGTTTTAATTACAAGTAAAGATAAAGAGGATCTAAAATAATCTTTGGAGACAGGCCAATTTGTATTGGGGTTGCTTTAAGTGTGAAAACAGAGAGACAATATCTAAAGCTGACAATACAAGAAAGAGCTATACAAAATACTGTTTGGAATATGCAAGTTACTACGAGAAGTACTACGAGCAGAAAAGAGTAAAAGTGGCTTTCTCTAGGGCATTGGACCAAGAAGAAGGGAAGGAAAGGATGGAAGACTCTTGTTCTTCATTATAAGCCTCTATGTATGATTTGATTTTTATGCTATGCTTGTGGATTTCTTTTATTAAATAAAATCATCTATCTTTTAAAAATTAGCCAGAGTGTTATAGAATTATAAAATAGAAGCACAGAAATGCGGACTTGTGATGGATAATTTTATGTGTCAACATTGATGGGCTCGGGTGCCCAGATATTTGGTCAAACATTATTTTGGATGTTTCTTTGAAGGTGTTTTTGGATGAGATTAACATTTAAATCAATGGCCTTTGACTAAAGCTGACTGCCCTTCATAATGTGGTTGGGTTTCATCCAATAAATTGAAGGCCTTGATACAACAAAGATTGACGTCCCCTGAGAAAGAAAGAATTCTGCCAGTCAACTTCTTTGGACTCTTCCCTGGGTCTCAAGCCTGCTGGTCTAACCTGAAAATTTTGGACATGCACCCTCACAATCACATGAGTCAATTCCTTTAGCTAAATCAATCTATTTTTTTCCCTCCTTCCCTACACATACACACACACACACACACACACACACACAGACAGACTAATACAGAAGCTAAAGCAAGTTGGAAATTGGGTACAGGCTTCAGAGTAATGTTTACAGGATAGCAGGATAGTAATGCATTAACTGTGTCTTGAAGAACAGGAATTAATGAGATGGATGGGATCAGATTGGACATTTTAAACAGAATAAACCATGTGCAAAAATCCAGAAAAAGATTTTGAATGGTCCAGGAGTTGGGCATTTTGCAGGATGTATCTGGAATAAAGATATATTTAGAGAAAAAGATAAAAGGGTCAGAGAAAAGTAAGTTATATATGACCTATGTGCTTGAATATATTAAAGAATTTCAGGCAGACAAAATATAGCTTGATTAAGTTGGAATTTTTTAGACTTGCCCATGTAGAATTAGGATGGGTAGGAAAGAGAATAAAAAATGTAGACAAAAAGACAGTTTAAGATACTGTGACAATTAGCCAAGAGAAAAACTAACACCTAAATTTTAGCTATTGGTGCTGGTCAGAGCAGAACAAGAGATAGGTAGGAAATAGAAATGATAAAAAATATACCTAACTGAATATAGTCATATAGGGGAAAATGATCATTGAGACTGACTTCCAAGTCTCTGACTTGATAGACAAGGTGAATTGTTAAGTCATTTATCATGCTGGGAATGTAGAAGAATAAGCAGGTAGAGCAGATGGTGACTAGGAGTGGGGCTGGGGATACGGAAAGGATGACAGGATAAGAAGCAGCTTAAAAGACACTTGTGCAGTTTTAAAATTTTAATCATGTTCCATTTTGAGCCACTATTGTGATTTTCAAGTAGCTATGTCCAATAATCCATTGTACACAGGAGACCTGAAGTTACAGATTTGAGAATCATTAGCATACAGATTGTAGTTTGAGCCAGAAAAATCCTTGAATGTGAAGAAAAGAGAAATGAGAACAAAATCCTGGAAAACCCACTGGCTGATATTGAAAGAAGAATGCACCATGATGACTAAGCTGTAGTCTCAGAGAAGTAGGAGAATCAGGACAAAATATTCTCCCCAATGCTGAGAAATGAGAGAGCTTCAAAACGCAGCCCACAGCCTCAAAAGATCCTGTAGTCCAGTGAGATGAACTCTGTCCATTAAATTTTATGAGTAAAAAAACGACTTTTCTTTTTTAATACTATTTTTTAAAAAACTTACTGTGAAGATAGGCAAAAAATTAGAGTGAATGTTTATATTTCTGGACAAGAAGGACATTCACTGTGCTTCTATTTCCATTGGTTATGTATGTGTCAGAAAGGGAGCATGGGGAAAGCAGGAGAAGAGAATACTGATTGTTTTCCTTTTAGGTCTCTCAACCTTGAGAAGCCTGATCCAACCTTGCCCAGGCAAATTTACACAGGTAACCTTGGCTTTGAGCAGGATTTACTTAGTGGATGAGACTTTTAATTGTCCCCCTTGAGGGGAGGGTGTGTGGGTATACACACTATATCTTACCTGTTATGCATCAAATTTGAAACATTTTAATATGCTAATTTTTATGCATATATATTTTATCTAAAATTGACATATGTTGCATGTAGCATTATAAATAGAAACTTCAGGAAATAATTTGAGAATATATCAAAATATATGTTCCATTTGCTTTAATATTCTCACTTGGAGACTCTGTACCACGTAAATAATTTTACATATATATATATATATATATATATATATATATATATATATATATATATATATATATATATATATATATATATATATATATATATATATATATATATAAAGACCAGATGGGAGAGTGATTAGATTATGCGTGGTGCATTTTTGGAACTAATAAGGTTTATTTCAAACTCTCTTGTAAATGCCAAAGACTTTTAACCCTTATTGAGTAGAAGCAATCCAATGCCAGATCTGTTCAAAGTCTCGTTGCTCCTGTCCTCAAAAGAAAAGACACATCAATCTAAGGAGACCTCATTGTCAGGAACTGTGTGGCCATTGCAAAGACAAGAGATTCTCCTGTGGCAGTATTTCAGCTTTAAATACATCATGTGACAGGCAGTATGATTTGTACAGAACACCCAAACTCTTCTTATAATCTCCTGTACAGTTCCTTTCTGCAACTTGGCTCTGACCTGGTATTGAAAAATGGATTAGGCTTTTGTACATTTTGTAGGTTGTATGACAATTGTCAAGGTGAATAGAATAAAATAAATGCATGTAAAAATTTATATATATGTATATACACATATATAAGTATAATTAACTTCATTGATTTTGTATATATGATATACATACAAAAATTATATTATGTATACATTGTGTATATATGTATATATAAATTAATATTATATATACAAAAATTCAAGTTATTTATGACAGAAATAATTCATACATTCCCAACAATAAAAATAGTTAAATAAACTTTGCATACCAATTGAATAGTATATAAAAAACTAAAGGCATTTGTATCTCTTAATCACATAGCCCTGTCTTGCCCCTCCCCACTTCCCTTTCCCCATTGATAACAGCTATTTTGTTTTCTATATCTGTGAGTCTGTTTGTTTCGCTATATACATTCTTTTATTTTCTTAGATTACACAAATAAGTGATATCATAGAGGATTTGTCTTTCTCTGTCCGACTTATTTCACTAAGCATAATATTCTTTAGGACCATCCATATTGCTGCAAATGGCAGCATTTCACTCTTTGTTATGGCTGAGAAATATTCCATTATACTATATATATATACATATTACATATATAGTATATATATAATATATATTACAATATTATACATATTACATATTAATATACATATTGCATATTAATATATTATACATATTATATATATTACAAATTATATATAATTTATATATATAATTTATATATATAATATATTATATATATATTACAACTTCTTAATCAATTTGTCTGTTGATTTCATTCTTTTTTTATGGCTGAGTAATAGTCCATGTTGTATATATATATTACTTCTTCTATAAACCAATTGTCTGTTGATGGGCACTTGGGTTGTTTCCATGTCTTTGCTATTGTTAATAATGCTGCTATGAACACTGGGGTGCATGTATCTTTTTGAAGTAGAGTTTTCATCTTTTCCAGGTATAGGCCCAGAAGTGGGATTACTGGATCATATGGTAGCTCTATTTTTTTTTTTTTAAGGAATCTCCATACTATGTTCCAGAGTGATTGCACCAATTTAATTCCCACCAATAGTGTGTGAAGTTTCCCCTTTCTCCACACCTGCTCCAGGATTTATTATTTGTAGACGTTTTGAGGATAGCTACTCTGACTGGTATGTAATGATACTTTATTATAGTTTTGATTTGCATTTCTCTAATAATCAGAGAGATGTAGAGCACATTTTCATGTGCCTGTTAGCCATCTGTATATCTTCTTTGGAAAAATGTCTATTCAGGTCTTCTGCCCATTTTTTGATTGGGTTGTTTTTTTGATATTGAGTTGTATGAGCTATTTATATATTTTGGATATTAACCCCTTGTCAGTCAAATCATTGGCAAATATTTTCTCCCGTTCAGAAGGCTGTCATTTAATTTTGTCAATTGTTTCCGTTGCAGTGCAAAAGATTTTAAGTTTAATTAGGCCCACTTTGTTTATTTTTGCTTTTATTTCTTTTGTCAAAGGAGACGGATCCAAAAAAATAGTGCTACAATTTATGTCAAAGAGTGTTCTGCCTATGTTCTCTTCTAGGAGTTTTTTAGTTTTAGGTCTTATATTTAGGCTCTTAATCCATTTTGAGTTTATTTTTGTATATGGTGTAAAGAAATGTTCTAATCCCTTTCTTTTATGTGTAGCTGTCTGGTTTTCTCAGAACGATTTATTGAAGTCTTTTCTCCATTGTATATTCTCACCTCCTCTCTCATAAATTAATTTATCACAGGTGTGTGGGTTTCTTTCTGAGCTCTTTATTCTTTTCCATTTATCTATGCATCTGTTTTTGTGCCAGTACCATGCTGTTTTGATTACTGTATCTTTGTAGTATTGTCTGAAACCAGGGAATGTGATATCTCCAGCTTCATTCTTTTCTCTCAAGACTGCTTTAGCTATTCGGGGTCTTCTGTGGTTCCATATGAATTTTAGGATTATTTGTTCTAGGTTTGTGAAAAATGTCATGGGTTTTTTTGATAGGGATTGCATTAAATCTGTAGTATGGTCATTTTTACAATATTAATTCTTCCAGTGCAAGAGCACAGTATATCTATTTCTTTGTATCATCTTCAATTTCCTTCAATGTTTTATAAATTTCAGAATATAGATCTTTCACCTCCTTGATTAAGTTTTTTCCTAGGTATTTTATTCTTTTTGATGTGACTTTAAATGAGGTTTTTTTTTTTTTTTTTTGCTTTCTCTTTCTGATAGTTCATTATTAGTCTATAAAAATGCAACAGATTTCTGCATATTAATCTTGTATCCTACAACTTTACTGAATTCATTTATTAGTTTTAATAGGATTTTTGGTGGGGACTTTAGGGTTTTCTATATATAGTATCATGTCATCTGGAAACAGTGACAGTTTTACTTCTTCCCTTACAATTTTGATGCCTTTTATTTATTTTTCTTGTCTGATTGCTGTAGCTAGGATTTCCAATACTGTGTTAATAGAAGTGGCAAGAGTGGGCATCATTGTCTTGTTCCTGAATTTAGAGGAAAGTTTTTCAGCTTTTCACTGTTGAGTGTGATGTTAGCTGTGTGTTTGTCAGAAATGAGTATCTAAAATGCCCTACATTACCTACATACCTTAGTTGCATTACATGCAAAATGTTTTATTTTGCTAATAAACTCTATTCAGTAATCTGTATGAAAGTAATATTTTAATTCTTATTAGAAACATGTGATATATATTTACAATTTGTTTTCAATTTAATAAATTTTTAGAGCAGTTTCAGGTTTACAGAAAAATTTATCATATGGGTATTTTTGCCCAAGACTACTTTAATTTATCAAATTATCAAAAGAGTCAAAGGCCTCCAAAAAGAGGTCTACATTTTCAGCTTTCAGGTGTAAAGAGCTTGGGAGTCATTACTTCTATACTAACAATAAGAAAAAGCTATGAAAATCCATAACTTTTCATGGACCCATCAGAGAAATGAGGTTGTAGGGCAAATTGTATACAACCTGAACCCAGAGAGACTAGAAATGCAGAGTTACAGCTAAGATCTGCTTACCTGGAGCAGAAGCCACTGAGGCCATGAAAGGGTATGAACATTTAACTGGTAACCCCTATGAATTGCTGGAGTCTGAGTGCAGACTAGTGTGTGAGAGAAAAACTACCATGGGCTGCAATCTTAGTGGGAACCCCAACAATTTCATGGGCTTTTCTCCCATCAGCTCTACCATGTTCTCACAATGAGGCTCTGAGAAAAATTCTCTGTGGCTCTGGCTAGGCAGAGGAATATTATAGTGATATAGGCCTATATTTCAGGGAAAAGGACTTCACCAGAGCTAAATTCTGAAACTTTTGCCAGCTGGGGAAAGGGAATTCCTCCCCAGTCCATCCCCATCTTTACTTTCTGTCTTACATAATGTGGTAGTGAAGCAGTGAACAGGAGCAGACCTTCAAGGAAGCATATTAGGAATTTGGAACCAGGAGTAGAGGTCAGGGGAAAATAAGCTATGCCACTGGAGAAACACTTAAGGTCACAGCCCTGAGATGCAGACCCATTAAAAGACTGTCATTTAACCAGAAGACTATAAAATGCTCACCCTTTCTTACACTTTACCACCATACCAACAGGGAACTAATACAATAGCAGTGCATTTTAGATGACTGAGCTGCAAGACACAGAATCTCTCTAAGGGGTGTCAATAGGGGAGTTGAAAGTCAAGCACAGACAAGCAAGGACACCAAAGGAAGTAGAAGTCTCTGAAACCTATAGCTACAACAAACATTACACACAGCCCAATTCTTAGCCAGATTAATATCAATCTTCACACTAAGGTCTATTTAATTCAGTATATATTACCCAATACATGCCTGGCTTTCAACAAAAAAATTATAAAGCATGTCAGAAGACAAGGAAAAACACACTCTGAAGAGACAAAACAATCATTGGAACCAGAATTAGATATGACACAAATGCTAGAATTATCAGACAGGTCATTTAAAATAACTATGATTAATAGGTTAAGGGCTCTAATGCAAACAGTAGACAACACAGGAGAACAGATACATAATATAAGCAGTGAGACAGAAACACTAAGAGAATATAAAAAGGAAATGCTAGAAATGAAAAACAAAGTCACAGAAAGAAAGACTGTCTGGTGAGCTCATGTAGATTCAACACAGCCAAGGAACGTTAAGAGTGAACTTGCAGGTAGGTCAATAAAAGCTCCCCAAAATGAAATGCAAAGTCTAAAAAGAATAAAAAATAATGAAACAGCATTTTTGAGAAATGTGGGACAATATAAAAAGGTCTCATGTGTAAATGGAATATTAGCAGGAAAAGAAAGATTGAATGGAGCAGAAGAAATAATTGAAGTAATAATGGTTGAGGACTTTCTATAGTTAATGACAGATACCAAATCTCAGATTTAGGAAGCTCAGAGCATATCTAGCAGAATAAAGATCAAAACATACACACACACACACACACACACACACACACACACACACACACACACACACACACACACACACACACACCCTTAGGCATATAATATGCTCAAAACCAAAGATAAAGAGAAGAATCTTCAAAAGAGAGCCACAGTCCTAAATTTAATATTGAGGAAAATTTTTCACATTATCAAAATATATGTTTTGATAAAGACGCAGATGTAGAGAATGGACTTGAGGACACGGGGAAGGGGAAGGGGAAGCTGGGACGAAGTGAGAGAGTGGCATGGACATATATACACTACCAAATGTAAAATAGATAGCTAGTGGGAAGCAGCTGCATAGCACAGGGAGATCAGCTCGGTGCTTTGTGACCACCTAGAGGGGTGGGATAGGGAGGGTGGGAGGGAGACGCCAGAGGGAGGAGATATGGGGATATAGGTATATGTACAGCTGATTCACTTTGTTATAAACAGAAACTAACACACCATCGTAAAGCAATTATACTCCAATAAAGATGTTAAAAAATATATACATTTTGTTAATTGATATACAAGCATCATAGATACAAATATAGATATATTTTGGTGAAAGTAAAAGGCAAATATGCTGGTACAGATATATCCATAAAAAGTTAAATCTAGAACAAGTAAATTTTGAGATTATAGTTTGTATTTTTAGTGTATAGATTTTCCTGAAGAAGAAACAGTTCTGGAAAACAAGTGCTTGAGAGATATGTAAATATGTGGGAATAATGAATATGCTAGTCATGTTAATCAAGTTCAGTTTTTCTCTATCAACAATATATAATTATTTAAAATTATATATATACATATATGTTTCGATGCAATTAAAATATAGATAGAAGAATCTGTATCTTTCAAAAGTTTTAAAACTTTAAAAAAGTATTCATGCTGACAGCTTTTTATCATTCATCAATTTGACTACTTAGAAATTGAAAAAGTTGTGTGATTATAAACATTTTCCCTCATGAGGAGGGCATCCATTCTAACTAAATAAATCAGTGATTCCTGGCAAAATATACATTCTCAAATCTGCAAATGCCTGATGACAGGGTACTAAGCATATCAAATTATGAATTTATTATTTTGCATCCATATCATCATTATTTTATAATTTCTTAATTTGTGATAATTAAATTTCAGTACTACTATCTTCGGTCTCTAAGCTATTCAATTACTTTATAAATTCTGAAAACTGTCTCCAAAATTCTTCCTCCAAAATTACATTTAAAATCAGACTTCTTGTCTTCCTCTTTTGGTTTATCCAGATACTTTTTCCCTTGGGTAGATGACATTCTTGTTTCTGACCTTTCACCAAAATTATTAGACTAGTGTGAAGAAAATTTATTGTCTTTCTACTTTTGTTTTCTTTTTTCAGACTGCTATATTAAAAAAGTGTTCTTTCTTGAATACACAGCAAAATAAAATACTATTTAAACTCTTGATATTTTGCAATTATCTTTCTGTAACAATAAGTAAGCTCTTTCCAACATCAACATGTAATGTAATCAAAACTGTATACACCCACATATATGGAAAATGGAAATAATCCTCTTTTCTCTATAAGAATGGGGTTTAAACCAATACGAGTTGAATAAATTATCTTCCAGTAAGCAAAATCTCAAAATAGATAATAAAACATATAAATCTATCAGTAAAATGTTAAATTTTTAATAAATGAAAAGCTTCAGTAGTTCTGCCAGAATAGGCAAACAATTTAATGAATACGAGTATGTAGTTAAAATATAGTCCTAAATATATGGAATGTGATTGTATTTCCATTTTCAATCATGATTGAGAATAATACTTCTTCAATAAATATTGGTTCAACTGACTAGATTTTTGGTATGTCAATAAAGTATATTGGGATACTTAAATATTGTCCTTACCAAAAAGAAAACTCCAAATATGTCAGTGCTACTGAAACAAGCAAAACCATTAAATATTATAAAATACATGATATTTTTATAATTTTGAGCTATATATGTGTGTATTTATATATGTATATGAAAAGATAATCATAGAAAAGTAAGAAAAACTGATAAAAGTTACCACAGACAAGTTTAAAATATCTGCATGCTTTTCTCCAAGTTATAATAAAGAATTATCTGGTCCAAAATATCAATAGTGTCCAGATTGAGGAAACCTGGTTTTAAGAATTAACCATAGTGAATATTGTTGAGGGTTGAGTGAAATGACCATTTCATGTACCATTTTATAATTATTAAACTTGTAAAACTCTTCCTTAAAATAGTTTAATGACATGCTATCAACAGTTGTACATATACCTGATTTTTTTTTAAACATCTTTATTGGAGTATAATTGCTTTACATTGCTGTGTTAGTTGCTGCTGTATAACAAACTGAATCAGCTATATGTATACTTATATCCCCATATCCCCTCCCTCTTGCGTGTCTCCCTCCCACCCTCCCTATCCCACCCCTCTAGGTGGTCACAAAGCACCGAGCTGATCTCCCTGTGCTATGCGGCTGCTTCCCACTAGCTATCTATTTTACATGTGGTAGTGGATATATGTCAGTGCCACTCTCTCACTTCACCTCAGCTTACCCTTCCCCCTCCCCGTGTCCTCAAGTTCATTCTCTGTGTCTGAGTGTTTATTCCTGTCCTGCCCCTAGGTTCTTCAGAACCTTTTTTTTTTTTTTTCAGATTCCATATGTATGTGTTAACATACAGTATTTGTTTTTCTTTCTGACTTACTTCACTCTGTATGACAGACTCTGTCTATCCACCTCACTACAGATAACTCAATTTCATATCTTTTTAATAATACTTCTTTTTAGTAATATTCCCCTGTACACATGTGTCACATCTTCTTTATCCATTCATCTGCTGATGGACACTTAGGTTGCTTCCATGTCCTGGCTATTGTAAATAGTGCTGCAATGAACATTGTGGTACATCAGTCTTTATGAATTATGGTTTTCTCAGGGTATATGCCCAGTAGTGGAATTACTGGGTCATATGGTAGTTCTATTTTTAGTTTTTTAAGGAACCTCCATACTGTTCTCCATAGTGGCTGTATCAGTTTACATTCCCACCAACAGTGCAAGAGGATTCCCTTTTCTCCACACCCTCTCCAGCATTTATTATCTGTAGATATTTTGATGATGGCCTGATTTTCTAGTTTTACTTCTAGAAATTATTATAAGCATATAACTGAACAAGAACTTAAAAATTATGTGTAGATTTGTTCATCACAGCATTGCATATAATATTGCTAAACACTGCAAAGTGATTATCTGAATATGGGAATACTTATTAAAATCATGATAAAATATACACAATAGAGCACTGTACAGACATTAGAAAATAATCTATATCCTTTAACAGGTACAGAAAGAAAGCCATGGCATATAAACAGAATGAAATAAATATTTGATACATGTCTATCAGGAGTTCATATATCATGGATACATAATATAAATATTGCAATACACATACAAGTTTGCATACAGAAACATGTATGCAACATACATGTACATGTATAGATATGTTTGCCGAATTGAAAGCAATATTTAGCTCAGGGTTGTGAAATAGGGAATTTTAAAGATCTTTATCTTAGCACATTAAAATGGTTAATTTTTTGTAAAAGTAAGTGTTGCCTTTATATTCACAAAATAGGTAACTTCAATGAATATGTATTGTTTGCTTAATACAATGATTAAAGTGGTTTGCTTAATACAAATGATTAAAGTGGTTCTTTTTAATCAGCAGTTTCTGATCAAATTTTAGACTAATATTTTAAGCTGAATTATACTAAAATAGGTTTTAAAAGAGGTCAAGTTTAAATATTCAGATTGTTAAGAAGTCTTTTTAGGCTGCGATGCCCTTTTAGTCTTTAAATTTCCCAAGAGTAGAATTTTAGCTACCTGAAAAATGCACTTAATTTACTCTAGCATGTAATTTTTTAAATCTGTTCATCTATTCATTCATCCATTCCCCCTGAGGAGCACCAGATATTGGTTTACACTAATAATTCATATATAAAGTAATTTTAAAATATAATATTAGAACTATTGCTGAACTATACAAACTATAAAAATGACATGTAAGTGATCAGCAAACAGCAAAAGCAAATAGCAGTTGTCAGTTATCTTGAGATTTTTCATAAACTCCAGTACAAACCATTCTTACAAATTAAAAGGGCTTCCAGATATGCATGTTAGAAAAGGACTTATCACCATTCTTCATATTTGTCTAAGAGTAAGACACCAAAAAATCCTTTTTACCTCCTTGGTTATCTGAGACGAAGAGTGGGAAAGATAAGTACATACAATTAATTAATTTCTTGTGTCTTAGTACCAAGCCTACTTTTCTACACTGGCTTAAAGCATTGAAACTGGCAAATTGCTAACTATAGACTCCCTTGCCAGCTTGCTTTCAGGTGTGTTTAGCTATTGTAAGGCACTGGTCAGATATTAGAAGTTTGAAGAAGAGGAGAGTTACTCTATTCCTATTTGCAATTCCTTTTCACATTAGTAACAGACATCTAAAGATTCAGTACTATTTAGCTCCCCATGTTCTGCTGTAAGAAAAACGTCTACTCAGCCATCCCAGCCATAGCCGCTCCATCTCCAAAGTCCCCACTCTGAACTATCCCACTGTCTTGTGGGTCTTTCAGCCTTCTATTACCAGTCAATAAATTTGGTGTATTAAATCCCTTATTTTGAAATAGCCAGTATGAATTCTGTTTTACTGATTGGATCCTGACTGATATATAGACTTTGAAGCATTTTTAGCGGAGAAGTACAAATGCTTAGATGGGAGACCACATCTTACCATCTGGAGCACTGTTGACCTATATAGGCAGAGACACTGTGTTTCCCAAACTGCTCAGACATAAGGTACTCTTAGCAGCAAAATCTGGTCCCAGGGAGGCGGAATTAAGGAAAAAATTCATCTTTGGGATTCATCAGCCACAGACAGAAAGATCAAATTGACCACACAGAAGAGCTTGTTAATAAGAAATAAACTGCTATCATTAGACAATGATACCTTGATCAGATATGAGAATTCAGGAGACTGCAGTAATGTACACACACAAGCAAAGACTTTCTGGAACTCGAACTATTTATGATCTATAAAAATTTAGTATTTAGCATTTTGGCCGACATGGAGGAAGGTTATAGTTAACTTGAATTAGCAAACTGGAAGACAAAATAAAATTACTTAAAATATAGTGCAAGGGCAAACATATGTGCATTTAAAAACAGATCTAGGACAACAATAACAGTAGTTTCAAAAAAGGAAATAACACATTGAGATAAGTAAGTCATGCTAATCAAGTTGCTAATTAAATAAAGAATAAAAAATATTATACTAGAAGAAATTTTCCTGCACTCAAAAAAAGATTTAAATTAATAGAAAGCAAATGTTCACCAACTTAAAGGTATATATGCTCATACCTGGATATGATATATGTATATAATGGTGTAATTCATAAATTCCAAGAACAAAAAGAGTGGGTTTCTTTTTTTCACAACCATTTAGGATTTCATAACATGTTACTTAAATAAAGGAATCAGACCAGCATTAGATATTTTATTTCTAAATTGAAAGTGAAGTGATGAGATGGAGAAAAATCTATAGATTAGAGAGAATACTATAGCAATGCAGGGATCTCATACCCAGCTAAGCTATTATTCTTCCATTCAGATGAAAGAAAGTTCTGTGGGTAAATATGAGGATTCTAAAATATATTTCTCTCATATCCTTTCTGAGAAAGAGACTTGAGAATGAATCTGACTAAACTGACACAAAGGAAAGGAAACAAAATTTATAACTATTTATAGTTTACTTTAAGTGGATTATGTTAGCATGGAAAAGAATGTGTAATTGAAGAGAGAAAAATGACTCATAAGGGAAATTTAAATGCTTCACTGGTATTTGTTAGTGTGCAGTGAGAATGGGAAAGTAAAAAACTTCAAAGTTTTCATCTTTTAAGATGGTATCAGTGGAGGAATGGGAAAGTACAGTAGAACTCCCAACTTAAAAAAAAAAAAAGAGGAAAAGAAAGAAAAGAAAGCAAAAGGGGATGACTAACACATTGACCAAACAAGCTAATAGAAGGGAAAAGAAAAATATATAAAATAAGTAACCATAAAAGAGGATAATATGAATAAAAACAATTTTGTTAACGGTTGCATCAAATGTGAATGAGCTTCCTACTAAAAAATAATAATAATAATAAAAGAGATTACTTGAGAAGATAAAAAAAAGAAAATAAAACAAAACCCAGCTCCGAGGTCGAATCTTTAAGTCACTGCTACTTTTGATGAATCTAGGGGATTGTTATGAGAATGACTGTGAATGAATACTGGTAAATATTTTAAACCTCCTGAGCAGGTGAAGCAGGGTTTGGCAAAAATGAAAAGAAGAGGGGAAAAAAAAAATCACAGCCCTGCTGGGGTAGCTAAGATAGTTTTTCTTATTCCTGGCAGAATATCTGGAAAGACACTGATGTAGAAGGTGAATTTTAAGGTCGGTTTCTCAATGATTTCCAAAAGAACTAAATGCTTTTCTGGAGTGGCCAGGACACTTATCTGAGAAGCTTTTGACTCATGATGCCTGGATCTGAACCATTCAGAACAGGCTTTGGCAAGCTCCGCTTTGAGCTTAACCTAAACGAGCACAACCCACACAGATTTTTCTCAGTGACTGAGTAAAGAAAGGAATAAAGCTGGGTTGATTTCTTAGTTCCATTAACAAGAGAAGCTAGGAACAGATGGAGGTATTACAGCAGCAATGGCTGAGACAGACAGAGATTTGTTTCAGGAATTAGAAATCCTGACCAAAACTTTGCAGACTTCGGGGGAGCCAAATGGCATCGAGAATCAGATCTGAAATTGAAGGAACTCCAAAATGCCAACCAGTCACCACTCACTCCCCTCGTTATGTCTCCCATATGCCATTCTTAGGTCCAAAAAGAGAAACTGACTCTTAGAAAAAGAAACCCAACTTTACAGCAGCTCTGGAAAGTGGATTGCCTTCATCAGAATGAAACAGTTCTTCCCCATTAGGAATTTTGAAAATCACATGTTCTCTTTTTGCCATGCTTCTGTGAAAAATGCAAATGTCATGATGGACTGAAAGCACTGGGAAAAAATCTACAGATCGTAAATGCACAGGTTAGGCCACATTTAAAGAGTCTTGTCGGATCAGAGAGCAATGAGGAGTGAAGTGCTTGTGGACCCACAATAGTTCATAGGCTTCCATTTCTTCTCACAGGCCAGCTGCAAACACAAGATTGAGTGTGACGGCTGGTCACCAATACAGTCTAGTGACCATTCTACTGATCTATCATCTAGCATGGCCACATTTGTTCAGGGGCAACCATCTGAACTGTGATGACTAAAGACTGTCTAAATAGGGGTTAGAACAACGGGGAGGTAATCAGACTACGTTTACTACAATAATTGACTCCATCTAGCTGTCTTTAAACCGGGTAACTTTTCCTTCCCCCAAAACACTTTTTAGATTTCATCTGTCTTAGTGAAATTTCTATGAGGCCAATTTTGTGTCTTATCTTTGATGGAGAGCATAAGAAGGCTGATACATTGCATAAGATATTTTGGTGGTTAGCTGCATCTGGAAAACATATAAATTTTTTTTTTTGCAGGAATATGAACTTAGTAGGGGTTATGTGACATAATATTGTGAGGTGTTAATCTTTACATTTTATTCCTTATATGTTCTTATTCTCCTCCATCCCCTGCTCTAGCAGATGGTAAATTTCTTCACCCAGACAATTCAGAGTATTACACAGGATGAAGGGATGCAGGAGTGGAGGAGAAGTAGGACACATCTTTGGGTCCTGAAGTAGAGGAGACTGAACCAACATGTTGCCAGAGAAATGGCTACACTGGAGCATCGTCACCCTCACATTCTTACTTCCTATGTGTCACATGAAAGGGTGTGGGGAGCACAGTCCTGAAATGGAATGATAGGCATCCCCTCTGTTTATATTAACAACCAATGAACAAAGGACCGTCGTCCCCACTCTATACTGCCAATATCTTGGTAGTAGCTAAGTTCACAAGACCTAGAGGTGGGGGAGAAAAACACCAAACTAGAGATTGATATTTCTACTCTAGCCTGACAGAACAGGAACTTTAATCCAAAATCCAGCTGTCACAGTTAATAAATAAAATGACATTTCTTGCACACTTGACTTTTACAGCCTGAGATTCATATCCACCTCACGTATTTTAAACTGTATGTCCAATGAACAATGGAAACAATATTGTCTCCAAAAATGCATGGAATTTTCACAAAAATTACCAGTGTAATATGCCATAACAATATATTACTTTTTACAAAGCAGCAGTCATAGTATCCATATTATCTGACAATAATGCAGTAAAATAAAAGTTACAAACTAAGTTTTTAACTCTCCTACCTCCATTAAAAAAAACTTAATTTGGAAATTGTAATACATATGTTTAAATAGTTATTTTACTATAAAGGAAATAAAAGAACATTAAATTATGTGAAAAAGACAAAAACTGAGAATTAGTTGCATCCAAATATTAGTAAACAGAGGAAACAGTAAACAGAGAAAAAAATACAGCCTACAATGAATTTATTAAAAGGTAAACAACAACATGTGAACTTGGTTTTCTAGCGTATACGGATGGATATGATCCTGACCCAGAAAATCTAGCAAATCATCAATTTTTACTGTATAGTGACTCTGATGCATTTTCCTGAAAAATTAGTTGAAGTGATATTGTTAATTGTGATGGTTAATTTTATATATCAACTTGGCTGGGCTAAGGGATGCCCAGATAACTGATAAAACATTATTTCTGAGTGTGTTTGTGAGGGTGTTTACAGAAGAGATTATAATTTGAATTTACAGGCTGAATAAAGAAGATCACCCTCATCAATATGAGTGGGCATCACCCAATCCTTTGAGGGCCTAAATAGAACAGATAGTAGAAAAAGGTCAAATTTGCCATCTGCTTGAGCTGGGGCATTCATCTTCTTCTGCCCTTGGAAATCAGCACCCATGGTTCTTGGGCCTTTCTACTCGAACCAGGACTTAAACCAATACCCACCTCCCCTCACCCCCACTCCTGGGCCTTTGGACCACTGGCTTTCCTGATCCTCCAGCTTGCAGGCAGCAGATCGTGGGCCTCCATAATCCCATGAGCCAATGACTATAATACATTTCCATAACAACAAACTGTTGGTTCTATTTCTCTGGGGAACTCTAATACATTAACGAATCTATCCAATATCTAAACACAGTGGGGTTATCAGTATATGTAAATATCATATGATGTTTTTTTTTCTACTTTTTATTCCTGAACCTTTGATAAACCCTAGTATGTTGTTGAGTTAAAAATGCAGCAATTAAAGCTGGAGTCAGAGCTTGACCAAAAAAAGTATAAATCTCAAACATATCCTCCTTGGGCTAGCATTGTTCTCTGAGACCAAGAGATGTCTGTGTGTGCTAGTATATATAGGGCCGCTGTTAGCAGAAAAGCAAGGAGATGGCTTTGGATAGACAGTGAACAGGCTCTTCCTTATCAACCTTTTGTTATTTCATGTGCATTGCTCTGTTCCCCAATGAGATTATATAATAAACATCTTAAGAGACCATAATTTTCCATGGGTCAGATCCCTTATCATAATGTTATGTACATATTAAGAATATTTAGCTTTGTTTATAAAGTTCTTTCTCCTATATTATCTCATTTGATCCTCTCAGCAACCCTGTGAGGTAAGTATTGAAGATTTTAGCCTGAATCTCCAATGTAAGGAAGTTGAATAGAGAGGTTAAAGCATTTGCTAAGACATAGTAGAATAGAAGCTCATCTGGCTTCAAAGTCAATGCTGGTTCCACGACATCACACTGCCTCCCATTGTAGGGGCTGAGGAAAGACTCTCACAATAGGCTCAAAGGTTCAATTGCTGTCCCCAGACAGAGAGCAGCAATGAACTGGGGAGTAACTTGGTGGCTCCAGCAGCTACTGGCAGTGCCATGCCAGTGTGAGCTGGGAAAAGGGACAGTATAGGAGCTGAGTCATCCAGATGGCAGTGGGGTTTTGTGGTCAGAAAGTGGAGACTACACTGCACAGGCTAGACATCCACCAGCACACAGCAGACACAGAGTTCTAACTGGGACCTCGAGACTTGACAGGATACAGAGAAGGGGCAAAGAGCCAGGAAAGCAGTGTAGAGCTGTTTGGGGGTGGCAGTTGAGCAACCCGTCTTAACTTGTTTTTTATTCAAAAGAGGAACCTTTCAGAGACCTACAGTAATGTGATGTGACAACTTTTCACCTTCAATTCTAAGATGTTAACTCAAATACATAGGAAAATAACAATAAAATAAATTTAAGGAAATTTGAAGCAATCTATTGATTTTTAAAAAGCAAAATACACTGTAATAGAAAACCAATACATTGTGGTCATGAAAATGTGCCTTAATGATTTCTGAATCCCTGCCAGGAGTGTAATTCCCAATGGCTGAATTGCTGCTCTTTGAAATCCCGAACTGTGTTCAGTCTGAAGCTACACTTCACAGGAGCTGCTCCTAACCAATGCCCCAGTGTGACCAGGGATCCTAAGGTCTCTTTCTGAGGGAGGTGGCACTCCTCTGAGGGGTGACTTTGGCTCAAGAACTCTGATAATCTTGCAGTACTTTCCTTGGAATTGCATTGCAGTCTAAGATACTTCCACCCAACCTTCCTCTCATTTTCTCCTTCACTGAGGATTAAAAAACTGCATCATGGTCTAATGGTTCTCCCAGACTCCCGACTTCCTCCCATTTCCCTTCACAGGCTTTATAATCTCTTGCACTGCTAACCTGGTTTTGGTGTCTGCTTCTCTGCAAACTAACACAAATATCAACAAGCTTCCGGTCATACAAGGTGATACACAAACAAAATGTTTCAAAAGACCTATAAAATAAAATATATCTGGAAATTCTAGTCTAGAAAAAGATATGTAACATGAAAGTAACTACAGGTACTAAGAGAATTAAAAATAAGACTGGAACAATTTTCTAACACTGTTTGAAAATTCATTTAGTCATTCAATCATTAATGTAGTCTCCATTCGTTCACTCATTAAATCATATACAGTTGACCCATGACAACTCAAGGATTAGGGGTACCAACCCTTTGCATAGTCAACAATCTGAGCATAAATTATAGTTGGCCCTCTGTATACCCGGTTCCATATCCTTGCATTCAACCAACCACATGTAGATCGTGCAGTACTGTAGTATTTACTAATGAAAAAATCTATGTGTAAGTGGACCTGCACAGTTCAAAGCTCATGTTGTCCAAGGGTCAACTATGTGCCAAAGATTATTATCTTAAGCACAGTTTTCCTAGCAGTAAACAAGAGATACAAAATTCCTGACCTCGTGGATTTTATATTCTAGTGAGGAATACAGTCAATAAACATGATTAATATGTATAACATTTTGTATGTTAAATAGTGCAAAGAAGTAAAATAAAGCAGAGAAGAGGTACGATGTGCTGGTGAGTGGGTAGGAGGCTGTTGAAATTTCAGATAAAGTGGCCTGATAGGATTCATTGAAAAGATGATATTTAAGGATTGACCTCAAGGAAATGAGAGAACGGGCCCTGTAAATATACCAATTTATCAGGGAAAGTTCATTCAAGGTAGAGAGAACAGCAAAATGCCACAAGCCTGAAGCAGAGGCATGTTCAGGGTGTTTGAGAAACAGTGAGGAAGTGTTTTTGCTTGAGAGAATTCGGGGAGAATGAGTGTTTGGGGGCTTAGGTCAGAAGGTTAATTGGATGTCAAATCTTTTAGGTCTTATAGGTCCTAGGAAAATTTTTTTTAAATGAGTGAAATGCAGTGATCTATACTTAACAGGATCACTCTGACTTCTCTGTTGAAACTAGACTGCACAGACTTAGAGGCTAAAGCAAAGAAACCTAATGGGAAGCTATTCCAATATTCTAGAAGAGATTAGGGTAAATTGCAGCAAACTGAGAGCAGTGCAGATTTTGGTAAATGGATATAACCTTAATATATTTTGGAATTAAAAATGACAGAATCTGCCAATCACCTTAGAAGTGAGGTGTGAGAAAAAGAGAAGAATCAAAATTAATTCCCTTTTTTTTTTCCTCCTCAGTAAGTAGATGCCTAGAGTTCTTATCTATTGATTTGAAGAGAGAGAGACAGACAGAGGATGGTTGGTGTGCGGTGGGGAGCTCTTCAGGAATTTAACTTTGGCTAGGTGAAGTCTGAAATATTTTTTAGATATCCAAGTGAAGTTAAGCATTTAAATGCATTAAGCATTTAAATTCCATGTTTGAAGTTTAGAAGAGATGTCTGGCTAAATATTTATGTTTGAGAGTCAATTTTATTTTGATGTGAGGATAATAAAAGGGATCATTAACAAAGGAGCATGGATTAAAAAAAGAGAGAGAGATGTCCGAGGACTGAGACTTTGGTGCAGGAAAAGCAGTCTGGGGAATTTGGAGGTAGAGACAAAGGAAAGTAAGAAGAGGGCTGTGAGGAAGGAAAACCAAGCAAGTATCCAGGAAAACAAAGAGATTGTTTTATGAATAAGAAAATTTATGTGTGTTCTACACTGCTGATGAGTCAAGTGAGTTGAGAATAGAAAAACTGACATTGGAGATGACTGATGATTTAGAGCATCTTTAGTGAAATAATAAGAGCAAAAGCCTGGCCAGAAACTGGGAGGAAAGAAACTGAAGACAGCAAATAAGGAAAAGTGCCTGAAGCAATTTTACATTAAGAGCTGGTAGAGGAATGGGCCAGTAGCTAGAGGGGGGAATAGGGACAAGAAAAAAAAAAACATTAAGGGGAAATTAATAGCTTATTTTAAAGTGTCTTTCTGGTAATCAGTGTAGGAAATGGCTTTTTAAAGAAGTCATCTTAACAACTAGATGCCACAAATTTCTCTTTCATAGAAGTATAGAGCAACTTTTGTGCTAAAACAAAACCACACAGTTTAGAAAAGGCCATCACACATGTGCTGTTAGTATATGGCAACTATAAGATAACTGTAAGTCGAAAAAATTGGAAATTGGGTTTCTTTTTGCTTTCTAAACTTAGAAACAAAACACATAATACATTAGACTAAATAAGCAGTCCTCAACCAGAGATGCATTGGCCCCACCATGGGACATCTGACAATGTCAAGAGGCAGTTTTGATGTCACAAGTGGGGAGGGGGTGCTACAGGCATCCAGTAGGGTCCAGGGAGGCTGCTAAACATCCCACAATGCACAGAATCTCTCACAACAAAGAATAATCCAGCCCCATATGTCAGTAGTACTGAGTCTGAAAAACCTTGGTTTAATATACAGAAAGTCAATAAGAGGTTAAAATAACTTCAACATTCTTAAGATTAAACTCTAACCATATTCAATGTCTATCAAAAGAGAGACTATGTCCCTCAAGAGGAGGGGTGGTGAGTCTCAGGCTTGTAGAAATGAAAGATCTTCAAAACCAATGCTGATAATGACTACCACCAAGGTCCAGAAGGGAGGGGGCCTTTCTCAGTAGACTTACCTCCTACAAGTAAGGCCACCTCTCTAGAGAGAGGGACTCAATCAACTGTGTTATCCTGGGCACATGTAGTTTATCTGACACTCCCATTGTTCTGATTTCTCAGTCCTCAATCTACATTTAGATTGTGAATTGGCTCCCCATGGGAGACTACAAACCATAGGAAGAATATACATTCATCATATATACACAGATATCCTGGTTCTGGTAACAGTTAAATTTATTAATTTAACCATATAAATTGAGATTTTGTATTATAAACTGTTATCCATACAACTTCACTATGTTAGGTAGAACATTTTTGACCATATTCTTATAAGGATTACTGTCCATATTTTGTGCTATTTTTTAAATGTTGTTCTAGTCATCCACATCAGTATCTTGCATTGGTTAAGTCATGTCCATCTTTGAAAACTGCATCAACTGTCAAAGAGCTGAGACAGTCACACTTCAGAAACTTTAACGGTCATGTCCAAACTCTGGGCCATACAAACTTCACCCAGGAAATAGATGTAACCTTTTTGAGAGACAGTCAATTGCTCTTTGATTTCACTGTCTTAACCAATCATGTTCTTTAAATTTCCACACATAGTTCTTTTAAAATCTATGCTTCATTCATGTACTCTGTACATATGTATGTATATACATATATATACACACACACACGTGTGTGTGTGTGTATCCTATCATGGCTTCAGGAGAAACATTAATATGTTAGTAATTTTATTTTATTTTTTTTGCCATTCTGTTTTTTAATTGTGGTAAAATATACATCACAAAGTTTACCATATTAACTATTTTTAAGTGTACAATTCAGTACAATTAAGTTCACATTGTTGTGCAATCATCACCACTATCCATCTCCAGAACGTTTTCGTCATCCCAGACTGAAACTCTGTACTTATTAAACAATAACTCCCCATTTTTCACTCCCCCAACCTCTGATAACCACAATTTAGTTTCTGTCTCTATGAAGTGGCCTACTCTAGGTACCTTATGTAAGAGGAATCAGATAGTATTTGTCTTTTTGGAACTGACTTATTTCACTTAGCACAGTGTCTTGAAGATTCGTCCATGTTGTAGCATGTGAAAGAATTTCCTTCCTTTTTAAGTCTGAATAACACTCCACTGTATAGATAGACCACATTTGTTTATCCCTTCATCCAGTGATCAATACTTGGGTTAAGTCCGTCTTCTGGCTATTGTGAAAAATACTGCTATGAGCATGGGTGTACAAATATCTATTAGAGTCCCTGCTTTCAGGTTTGTTTGTTTTTTTGCATAAACCCAGAAGTGGAATTGCTGTACCATATGGTAATTGTATTTTTAATTCTTTGAGAAACCACCATACTGTTTTCCATAGGGGCTGCACCATTTGACATTCCCACCAGGAGTTGCACAAGGGTTCCAATTTCTCCACATCCTCACCATCACTTGTTATTTTCTATTATCTCAATAATAGCTAACCTAATGGGTATGAAATGGTATCTCAGTATGGTTTTGATTTGTATTTCCCTAATAATAGTAACAATAAGCATCTTTTATATGTTGCCCATATTTATATCAAACGCAAAGATATTAATGTGCACAGATTTTCTTTCCTGGATTTTTCTCTGCTTATAAAAGGCATATAAGATCCCTTGACATTGAGTTATTAAATTTCTCAGAGGCATTTCTTTCAAATGCTGGTAATAATTTCACAGGTACATAATTATATTAAGCTCTCTCTCAATCTAGTGTCTACCAGGGACTTGTTCTATTTAGGAAAATAAAAATAAAAAGGTGATGACTCAAGTAAGTTCTATTTCCTGTTATTGAACAATTGCTCCTTAATCTTATCCTCAGCTAGTGGAAAAATCTATCTACTTAATTTTATTAGCAAATGATTTTGTGTTATCTGACTACATCTAATATATCTAATAAGAAGAAGATAACATTTAAATTTCCAGGAAATGTCAAGTGTGGATACCAAGCATTAATTCAAGCTAATGTGAGAAGGAATTTATAATAATGCTCTGGAAGCAGCTAGACCAACAAGCACTGTTTTTACCTATTGTGTCTGCACCGTGAAAATCAATATCGTTAAATACGCAGTAGTTAACAGAAGTGATTTCCCTAGCACTCATTTTCAAAACAAAATCCAAAGCTGTTAAAAGCTGAACCAACCATAAAACAGCAATGGTTTCCCTTATGGCATTTAGATGAATGGTGGAAATAAAAGCCATTTTAAGTGTTTGAAGGCCAAGCCTTTCTCAATTATTCTTACAAACTTAAACTGTGTGAGATCTCTACTGTATAAAGTTATATTTTAAAGAGCAAACTGTAACATGGGTCGCTTATTTCTGTTGTTTCCAACATCAGTTGGACAAAGAAAACAGAAAAGTATCTATACATAGCAACTTCTTGTGGATCAGATCCTAGAGATTCAAACAAAGGGAGTGAGCAGAGTACAACAGCGGGAATCCACTATTAGCCCTATGCTTAATTCCAGGCAAGGAAGTACATCATGGGTACCTGCTTTAGCCCAACTAGTAGACATAGGTCAGAGCAAGAATGAACTTCTGCAGCAAAACTGAGGCAGCCGCTTCCTCCCTACACCTTGGAACAGCAGACTTGGGAAGCAGCCCCTAGCATCTTAACCACACCATCTAGGGAAGCTGGAAGAAACTCCTATTATGCTGAAATATCATCTTGTGCAGCTCAAGGGGTAGAGGCCCAGAAATCAACATACTACCAAATAAAACATTCCAGACCATAGTTTTATGGCCTATTTTTCTAAAGAGTCTGTAATAATTGATTCCATTGCTTCTCCCTAGGTATCTCAGTCACCATAAAAGTCATCATTTATCATTTTGCCCATTATATGTCATCTGATCTAAACCCCACAATTTTCCATAAATTCATTTATGTGGTGTCTCCTTGTCCTCCATTCCTTTCTCTCTCTCCACTACCTTTGCGCTATGGGCTCATCAACTTCTGCTCTTAGCACAATCACTTTTTCTTCAACACCATCACAGTGTATCCCTAGATAGCCTTGTCTTAACTAAATCACATTATCCTCTGCAAAAACTCCTTCACTGCCTTCTCAACATTGGTTTGCTTTTTTTCCTCCCAAGTGTTACATATCAAGAGAGAGAAGATTCCCTCCTCACTTTCATTGCCACTTCCTGGCAGTCATACCTTCTTTTTCCTACAAAATTTTTGCTCCTTATGCAACTGCTACCTTCTTCACTCCTGGTCTCACACTCATTCACCTAAGGTGACCAACTGTTCCAATTTGCCTGGGACTGTGGGGGGTGCCACAGACAAGGGACTTCCACTTATAAAACCTCAACAAGCCGATCATCTTTTTCCTGACTCACAGTTATTCTTTCAGTGTTGCTTTCTCTTAAGACTCAAGAACATCAGATTCCCATGACCTGTAGAACATCTTAAACTTACTGTGTATGACTACCACATTTTTCAAAAGCTTGTTTACCACTGTCAGTTAGTTACCTTCTCCCATGGCCGAACCCTGAAAATTACTGCTACTAGAACTTACTGTACCACTTCTGAAGTCCCAATTTTCCAACTTCATTTTCCAGTCTCTTTCCCTGTAACTTACTCTCTTTAATATCTTTACTTTAACACTATTTAGACCTTTTGGAAACAGCCAATATCGATTCCACTGATTTATATTTTTTACTCTGACCATTCTGGCTTATGTCCTTCTTTGTCCACCTAAAGTTCCATGATCCATCTTTTGCTATTATTTACAGAGCAATTCTATCAGTAAGCCCTAATCTAACTGAGTAGGAGCCGACAGTATGTTCTGTGTCATAAGCTAACATTGGCTTGATTGACACTATAAAACAATTCTTATAGGTTGGCTGGATAACTATAGGATCCCCAGGCAACTAAAACCTAAAAAAAAAAAAGCGTGATTATGAAGATGGAAGGGAGATGAAATTGTGCCAAACAGTAAGATGAAAACAAAGAATACTGGGAAAAAAGAGCATTTCCTCACGGGGTGTACTATGAAACGGTTTGGCCCAACTTGGCCAAATTAGAAGGGAACTAGGAAATAACTTAAGAAAAGCACCTGACCAAAATTTCATTCCATTGAATTTGTAGGGTAGAATACAAAATGCATAGGAACATACTTGAATTTGAACACTAAATTCCATAAGAATGTAGTGTGTTTTTAATTATATCCCAAACTGACATCTGTTTAAAAATTAAAACAAAATTTTAAAAAATATATAAAGCTAAATAAATGGAGCCAAGGTGCTGGAAAGTGGTTTCAATTTACATAAATCTTAGGAAAAGTCATGGTAGTATAATTTCAGAACATACTTATCAGTTGTATTCTAAAGAGATTAGAATTAGTTAATATTTAAATTTGTACAGGAGAAAAATAGCCAAGGAACAATAACTAAATAAACAGAGAATATATTAATATTTATTGCACACATAGCCACCAGAGGAAATAAGCCTATTTTGGGCCATTATAGGTAGTATATAATATTTTCAAATTTAATTTTAGTAATAGATGTGCTATTATATAATTACTTTTGGAACCATATTGGCTGATTGTTTTTTAATTCCATATATTTTCTAAGAATTAAAAAAAAACCTCTCATATTTTACTATATACCAAATGGTAGGTGGAAAAATCCTCTAATTATATATCAAAGTACAAAATACTAGGGTGTGTTTATTTCATGACTGGCAATGCTTATAGAAATATTCAAAAACAAAGGAAAAAACATAAATGAGTTAGATATTTTTCTATGTTAAAAAAATGTAGTAAATCATTTGTTAAAGTTCAGCAATTTTTTTTTTTTTTTTTTTTTTTTTGCCAGATTACTCTGGAGAAAATCATCAGGGACCCTTAGGTCCCAACAAATGTAGAGGTAGAAGGTAAGTAGAAAAAAAATACACCCCATCATTAGTGGAGGAAGAAAGCGTAATGAGAAATATGACCTGATTTAAGTTGATCTTAAGTTCCTTTTTTAAAGCTTTGCAGTCTTGGGCTGTGAATAATTAATAGAAAAAGTCCTTCTGAGTTCTTCTTTCTGCTAATGTCAGTAAGATGCTAGAATCAGTTAGGAGGCAGTGATTTCCTCTGATTCCTTCATTTTTAATTCGTCACCTAGTCCAATTACTTTTTCTGAGTTCGTGAAACTTCTCTTTGTTAAAATCTCTCTGATATTCCAATATTGTTCCAATTAAAACATAAAATTTAAATGAGTTACTATGATCAATAGAATTTTTTAATATTAAATAAATTAATGATTAGCTACCTTTGGGGATTGTTACTTATTTAAAGGAAGGAAAAAAACAAAGCTCACTTCTGGGATGCCCAGCACCACAGTACATGTCATTCCAAGTAGCAATCACACTCTTTCAAGATGGTAGTATGCTGTGGGAGGAATTTTGAGACTATGTAAATTTCAAGATGTTGACATTAGTTTCCTTTGTATTTTTCTTTGATTATAGTAGCACAATATTCAATTTCAGACTTACAAAAAGTTACAAGAGTAGTACAAAGAATTTCTGTTATCTCTTTACCCAGATTTCCCAAATGTTCATAGTTTTATCATATTTACTCTTAAGATAGTATTTTTTTCTGAATCATTTGAAAGGAAGTTGCAGGCAAGGTGCCTATTTATTCCTAAATGCTTTGTTGTATATTTTCTAAAACCAAGACACACTTTAAGATAAATTCAGACCAGTTATCATAATCAAAATTAACATTGAAGATAATATATAATCTTCAGTATTTAATGAGATTTGACAGTTTGATAATTGTCTCAATAATATTTTTATAGAAAAGAAAATCCCAGACTATGAATTAAATTCAGTTGTCATATATTTTTAGTCTCTTTAATCTACAACAGTTTCTCTTTTTTTGTGTATCATGAGACCGACTTCTTAAAGAGTAGGTCAGTTATTTTGCAGAGTATCCCTTAGGCAGGGTTTGATGTTTAGATTATGCTTATATATATTTTTGAAAAGTACCACATTCCCAGTGCTCGTTCCTTTTATGTGCATCATATCAGGAGGAACATGATTTTGTTTTATCACTTACTGGTGATGGTCCAGCTTTGATCACTTGATTAAGATGGCGTTTGCTAGTTTTCTTCATTGTAAAATGACTATTTTTCTCATTGTAATTAAAAGCATCTTGTGGTAGGATGCTGTGGGAGGAACTTTGAGACTATGTAAATATCTGATTACTCTTCAAACGTTCAGCACTAGGTTTAACATCCATTAGTGACTATTGCCTAAATCAATTATTATGAGAACCAAGTGATTTTAGACCAAGGGCAGGAAAAGTAAAAGATATGCCTGGAATATCTTTGTAGTGACAGAAAGCAAGGTAGCACTTAGAGATTAATGAAGGCATGTCAACGAACACAGAAGCCATTTAAAGGGACTCCACTGGCCAAATTTGGGGCAATCTGAGCATCAAAATAATACTAGTGAAAAATTATAACTCACTGACTAAAATAAGAATCAGTGAGACCATTCTGAAACAAATTAATCAAGAGAAAGCTTTTCCTTACAGAAGATATTCAATCAATAAATCTAGAAAAAAGGATGGAATTCAAAAGTCACCTCATGAAAAGAGTTTTAATAAGGAACAGAATCCGTGCTAGGGCTTCAGAGAAAGAAAAAGATTACCATCAAAAATCTAAATTCTGCAGATGTTGGATTATAGGGTCACCAAAGAAGAACTTTTTGTACTTTACCATTTTGTCTAAAATAAATTCTGTTCCAGGTACAGATCTAATCTGGAATGCCATTCCTGGCCTGGTTTGAAGTTAAATAAAGTGTAACTTAAAAGTATGCCGAGTCATAACCAGGAAAACAGAGAATGGACTTCAATGGAAAATCGCCAAGGATGATACAGTTGGCTGTTTTCCAATTAGCAAGACCTCACAAACCTCCTATAACTCTTAGAATCATTGTCATACTCTTCCAGCAGGTGAAGTTAATATGCAAGTATACAAGTGTAAAACTATCCTCTCTCATTCTATTCCTATAGTGAGAAAGAGAACATTACTTCTATGGATAACAGATATCTACTGGCCTTCACTGAGAACTAGTGGGTTCCTAGGATCTAATCAAATTTACTAAAAATAGAAGTCTGTAGGACATAAGAGCTTTTCAGATAGGTGTGTAGACCATGTCTATATAAAGACAAAGGGTGCTCTTTGATCACCTGATGTGAGTGTAAGAAAAAGTGTGCATTCTTTTCTTGGAGAGACAAGTTTGCCATCTTTGGCACCCGTTCTTTAAAGAGACAGGCAGATAAACTTTATTGCATTTTAAGAAATGAGTTTGGTAAAAATGTACCGGTACTATCATGATGTAAGGCTAAGGAAATCCTACACGGACTATGTGCACTGGCATGTGTTGGGATAGTGGAGGGGAGAAGAGACTTGTTTCCCTTCTTGATCCAAAATTTAGAGAAGGCACCCAATATAGAAGGTCTAATATTGGGCTGTGACTGGAATATGGCATAAATCAAACATGATTGAACCATTGTGCCAGGAAACGAAGTCAAGCAAGGATGAAAAGTGAATGACAGGCAGAACTTAGTGGCCTAGAAATTAGAGGTGTTGAGTTGGAATAGTATAAAGGACTGTAATAGAATAAAACATTCTCCCTTTGTAGTATTCTTCCCTTTGCTTGTCACACCCCTGCCACAGTGATCTTTCAGTTCATCAAACACACAGCTTTCCCAGGCTGAGGAAGCCTGTATGTGCTGTTCTTTCTATTTGTAATACTCTTCTCTTTACCATCCATTCCTTTTCACCTATGTGATTGCTGTACATCATTTAAATCTCAGCTCTAATAGTCTATCCTCTGGAATTCTCTAATCTTTCTAACCAGGTAAGATTCATTAGAAATAAGATTTTATTTAATAGTTATAGCCATATATTGACTATAGTTGCAATTCAACACTTGTTTGTTTCTGTAATTAATGGTTGTCTCCCTCACGGTTCTATAATTTTTAGGAGGTTAGGCATTATGTTTTCTTTTTTTGTCTTTCACTTTCTCAGTATTCTCCAGGACCTAGAATATTTCCTGGCACACAGTATATCCTAATTAATGATTAATTGAACAAAACATAGTGGGGAGATGCTGAATGTGAATATAGAAATAAAAGCTGATAATGCATAACCAGGAAAAGAAGTCAAGAAAATAACTTCTAAAGCAATTCCATTCATTTTTCCAGATGATTCCCGGAAAAGTTCAGGATAACTTTTAAGGCATCAAATATGGCATCACTGTCTTAAAAGCATCAACCAGAAATAAGCACAGAAGTTTTAAAAATTCTTAATAACAAAAGCATTTTTCTAAGTTACTAAAACACGTTCTAAGTTAATTTTGTCTTGGGGGTTGTGTGTGTGTATGTGTGCACGTGTGCACACATGCATGCATTACCTGTTTTAATATAACTCTTTAAGGTGTGTATTTTACCTTTCTTTTAGGTGAGAAATTTCTGGTTCAGAAACATCAAAGCTTTTACCCAAAATCACAATATTGGTTCAGCAGAAACTCAAGCCCAGGTCTTCTGAATATGTGTATTAGGTGCCAGGTAGATATCATAGTGCATCATCAATTTAGTTGGTATAATTTGTTAATGGTACATTGGTACATGGAATTTTTAATGATAATTTGATGCTTAAATCGCACTTTATTTCACCTCCCTAACCCTGCCAAAAGTAAGCACAACTAATCTTTTCACTTTGGTTGCAAAAGGGAAAGGCAAAAATGTTAAAATAATTTGTAGATAACAAGTTATACTTACTGTTGTCAGCTAGACAGCATGTTAAAATGTGTTCCTATGACAAATATTACCATTGGTATTTGATTCATGTATCATTAAAATCAAATTTTATTTTTAAATAATCAATTTATGTTTTCTGACTTCAAAATAAAAACATTTGTAAAATATCAGATTCTAGAGACTAAACAGTAAATAAAAGATTTTGATGACTGCTAGTTAAATTTTAGTGTCATACTTACTTACAATATGTGGATATTCCATTATGTTCCTGGTTCTTTTATATCTTTATTCACTTATATGTGGTCCTAAATTATTTCAAATTGGTTGCAGTGAAGGTGTTTATTAAAAGTTTGTGTACAATGTATAATAACTAAGTTTTAAAAAATAAATATTTATGGAGGCCTGGTTGTTCCTTGGTAAGACTATTATCTATTGAGGCAACCTGCTATTCTGAAGAACCCAAGTGACTTTTAACAAATGAGCATTATAGTTATGTAAGAGATCTATGTTTTCCACTAGGTGATGGGTGCTAGCTACTGGGAGAGGATTTTCTGGTTTTAAAAGTAGTTAATACACCTAGAAATGTTTTTCTAAAACTTATGCAAAGCAAAAATTTCACAAAATGACTTATAAAACATTCATTGTAACTCCAAATTTAATGCTTAGGAAAATTCCATTTTACTGCTATGTAGTTAAAAATGCATCCATTCTTCCCTATCTTCATGCATTCCATTTATATTTTGCAAATTTTTTCTTAAGAAATCTGAGACACCAGGCCATTTCTTTGTTTGATATATCCATACTATATTAAATTTCCATTTTCATAATTTATTAATAGTCTGCACTTGTATAATTCTCTTTATTTGCCCAGTGACTGCACCATATTTCTCTTTTATCACAATAATCCTATCATAAGTAGGTCAGAAATCTATTCCTTTTTACCCTTTAGGAAATGAACACTTAGATTAAAACATTGTCCAGGATCAGACAGGGAGTAATGTGTGAATTTTAACCTTGAATCCAGTTTTTCTTTTGACTCCAAGGATTTTGTCTGTTATTATAGGCTGCTTTTTATTAAATTCTGTAAGGTCAAATCTGCCTCAACTCATAAACTTGCAGAAATCCCCTTAATCCAAACAGGTATTTAATTTTATTTCTGTGATTAATTTAAAATCCAGCAGAGGTTATTTTATTAGAAATTCAGGTCTTTATACAATTGACTAAGTTATTCACGTTGTTTTTAAATGCCCATTAATTGTTGGAGGATATAAAAAGTATACATACTCAATCCATGTTTGCAATCATTATACAGGAATAGAAACAACTGCAATAAGGGAAGGATATGCAAAGTGCAGTGGGAACATGCAGAGCATGTAAGACTACCTAGGAAATAATGGAGTCTTCTCCAGAGGACTTTGATTGGATGGGGAGCTGTTTACCAGGTGATTGTGCAAGAGGATGAGGCCCTCATAAACAGATGGAACCACCTCTGCAAAAGCCTGAATGAATGGAAGCCCAAGGAAAAGAATTTAGCTTAGTTTCACCATGATTTAAAGTGTGGAGATGTTGACACAGTTCATTGTACGTATTTTATATATATTCACATATATTTACGTATTCTCATTTTTTCTCTCTCTCTAAATAGAAAACACATTAAGGCCAAGGACTTTATATTATCTATCTCTGTGATTTTCTTGACACCTAATGCAGTAAGTTCTTAACAAGTAAATGTTAAAGGAAACAGGTATTTAGGTTCATGCCAAAACAGTAATGGGTTTCCGTTTTCTGACCCTCTCTCCTCCAACTCTTCACTTATTTGAAGTAAATTATGATTTTAATTTTATGTTTGTATTGATGTTCTAGTCAGAGTGAAGTGAATTTATATAAAATAACCGTATCATGGGTAAGTGTGTAAATGATTTTATTTTTTTCAACTTAAAATAATCTAATAAATCTTTATTAAGTACCTGCCAGAAGGAAGGGAATGATGTTAGTTCCCAGAGTTATATGGAGATGAATGAATATATGATAGCATTCTTAAGGAACTATTCCATCTAAAAATCCTCAAAATTGTCCATTTTCTTCAATTTAAGTATTGAAGTTTGGCTACCAGGTCAATAGAAAGTTATATCTAATTTGTCAACGTAGTAACTTATTTTGTATCAGTATAGTTAAATTTGAAAATTGTGGTAGAGATTAAGAAACCACTGTATATTTAAGTATAACATCAAAGTGGAAAAAAGAGAAAAACATCTCACTGTGTCCTTGCATTTTTTTAGCAGTAGCTATGTATGACAGACATGGGAGGCCCACAGTACTCTTGCGCCCACAGGAATCTTGCTTTATTAGAATTTTTATGTATATTTGTTGTTTATAAGCTCTTTATATCCTCTAAATCACTTACTAGAGTAAAACTGTCCATTAAAAAAAATTGTGGGTGTAATTGGTTTCATAAACTAATTTACCTTCAATTTTAAATGCCAAACTGTCCATCCAAAACTACAATTAGCCACTTGTAAAAGAGAAGTTCTATTTGGAGAACCCCTTTCAAATGTCACTATAAAGTTTTATTTTGCAAGATCATTGCTTGTTTGAATTGCCAAAAGCAATTTATTTTTCTAAGGAGGTTTTATAAAACTCTGTATTTTTAACATGTTTATTTCTGTCACAGATATTCAAAGGTTATAACTATTTTCAACTTTGCTATTACTTTGTTTTTGTTAATGTTGGTTTTAATCTGTCAGATTTCACTGGGACTTTTCAAGACTGGATACATGATAGTCAGCATGGAGACAGTGGTCTGGCTGTAGGAAAAAGAGGCATCACCACCAACATTCTACAAGAGCAAAATGGATTTCAATACTGTATTAAGAATAGACATTTGTATGCGAGAGACATACTATCAAAGCCAGGATATACCAATTAGGAAAGGATTTTAAGTCTTCCCAGAGCCCAGACTGGAGAAATAGTGTTAACTTTCTTGAGGACAGAGTTTGAAACACATCCTTCCATCAACACTCTAACTGGTCAGACTCTCTTTTAGTTATTCAGCATCTATATATTTATTAACTCTTTGTAGAATGTTTATTATGGAATATGTTGAACATATAAAAGAGCCTATACGTATATGAATGATTTAAGAATAAGAAAACTAACGTATTTCTATTCAACATTTCACATGGGAAAGTGAACATTGTAAATATTATTATATCAGTTTACCATAGTTACCATGTGCTAATCTCCATTTTCACCCCCATCCTCCCTCCTCTCCAAAAGTAACCAATATAAACTTTTTATTATTCCTTTCCTTTACTCAAAATTTTATTATACTTTCACATATACAGTATTTAATTTTTTTTTAACATACATGTAGGGAATAACTTTGTATTTTTCACAGTTTGCTTGTAGATTAATAATTAAATTCCTGCTCCTCCAAAGGGATACCTGTACCTCACCTTTATTTTCACTGCTGCAGGATATCCCATATAGTACAAGCACAAAAAAGTTACAGTGTATTTATCTACTCTGTCAAACGGACATTTGGGTATTTGGGGGCTTAAGAGCTGTTGCTATTATGAACAACACAGGATATGGTATTTACATGTCTAGTATTGCACAAGTACAAGGAGTTCTCTAGAATAAATAGAATTGATGAGACATGGGTATGTTCATTTTCTACTTTACTTAATAATTCCCCGTTATTTTCTGAAGTGGTATCAATTTCTTTTCCTGCTACAACTCGGCTGCTCTGCATCTTCACAAATAAGTGGTGTTATCAGACCTTACTACTTTGCTACCTTAATGTTGGGTGATGTGTGTGTGCGAGGGGTGGTGTTGAGTACAAATTTCACTGTGGTTTTAGTTTGTATTTCTCTAATTACTAAGACTTTGTTATATGTTGATTGATTTTTCACATTTAGTTTTTCCTAAAGCCTAATTCTTCTGATACTGATGTAGCCACTAGGTTTTATTGATTAATATTTGTTTTGTATAAACTTTCCCATAATTTTATACTCAATATTTTCTGTTTTTAATGTTTTAAATGTGTCTCTTATAAGCAATAGGTAGGTGAAAAAATTTCCCACTCATAAGATTTGTGTCTATTATCTATCTAAAGAGATTCCTAAGAATCCTAGTCACAGCCTACATACTACTCTTAGAATCAGTTATCAGCAGTCTCAGCTCAGCTTCACAGCTTTTCTACAAGGGTACTGAAAAACCCATAGACCATATTGTCATATATTTGTTTTTTAGTACATTACCCAATTAAAATTGGATCCCTTAAAAGAATGGAGAGTTGAATTTGAAACAATAATACTCATAACCATTTTCCAGAGGAAGGTAAATCAGAGGTCCATACTGCCACTATGATTATATCGGTTTACAACAAAACACTTTATTGCAATTCATATAGTCACAGTCTCACATGCCTTTAGATCTTGCTCTTTCATCTCTGCATTCTTAGTATCTGGCACATGATGAGCAACTGTCAGTGCTTTCTGAATGAATGAGAAAAACTACACCAAGTGAGTCTTATTTTATGAAATACATTGTAATAGTAGTTGATGTGAGTCGCTGCCTTGGGAAAATGCACTTATGTGAAGAGGGGAATGAAGAGAGTACAATCCCCAACTGTTCACATTTCTTAATGGGGTATGCATTTTAGAAGGTATTTGTAAAAACAGACATGAAACTTTTAAAAAATTAAATTTTATCCTCAATTTTGTAAAAAGTATGCCCAAAATTGTGCCCAACAAGAGTAGCTCAAGTTAAGGAACTGGAATTATTCACACATAGCACTATTTTACAAATAATGATCTCAGAAGTGCAGCTTTATAGATTAATATGAATACAGCTTGAATATTTCTGCAACTATTGATGCTTCTTCTTCCCCCTCTGCCCTTTCAACAATCCTCATGGTCTCATCTCACAGTCATTTTTACTTAATTTTCTTGTTTTGACTGTTAATTGTTTTCAATTAAGCTAGATTTAAGCAAGGGACTTCATATACCCCTTCTCTTCATTAGCTCTTATATTCATCACAGACATCACTATGAGTCAAAGTACTTTATAAAATATATTTTTTAAAAAAAGTACAAAACGGTTGTTATCACCTGAAGAAGTAAGATGGGAAGTCAGTTATTTATCAAAATGCTAGCATATTATGTAAACCTGTTACAGTTTTATAGGTTTACTTCTAATTTTATTTTAATGTATATTTTTAATTGGTTTTCTTCAAAGAATCACCACTTTGTATTAGTTCCTGTTTTCCTTCCTGAGTTTTAAATAAAACTAAGACTCAGCTAGAGGAAGTATTCTTAAAATGGCATTCAGTGTTTTAGCTTACCTCAGATTCGCTCACCCTTTGAATAATTAACCATGACCTTGGATTTTATAACCACATTTCAAATGCCTTTTTAAAAAAATCACTTTTGTCTTACAAAATATTTAATTACAGTGAATTCATACACCATTCTCTTGTAATACTGAGATGGAATCCCAATCTAGAGATAGAATAATAGAAACACGTACTATCTTCATTTCTTCCAGGGTTTCTGTTTTTCCAACTATCTTTTAAAACTTGAGTCCCTAGTATTTCATTCTCAATTCCCTAACCACTAGAGTGATTTCCTTTATCCTTTCAACAAAATGAGATTTCTTGAATTGGTGTAGAGCTCTTTGTATCTCACTAAGATGGCAGTTCTTTCTTTTACGTATTTTTTATATTTACACCAAACAAGCTGTATGTAGTGTTCCCAGCACTGGGAGAAACAAGTAATTGAACAGGAAGAGCATGAACATTGGAATGAGCACTCCAGAAAGGGGAGTCAAGTGGGAATGAGTGCAGTGTAAGTCAAAGGACTCAGGGAACAAAAACCAATAGAGCAGAAGAGAGGAGTCTTTGCATCAGAGACTAAGTCCAAATGTCTCCAGGCATGGTCTAAGTCCAGAGCCTACCTATTATTGCCCCTGTACCTGCTGCTGCTACTCCTGACCTTGGGACTAGTGGGTCCTGGTCAAACCCAGACTTCCCTGAAGTAGGTCCCTGCAAGAATGAATAAGTTCAAAGCCACACACTGGAGACTAAGTCTCTTTCTCACATTTAAAAAAGTACCTGACAAAGTTTTTGCAATAAATAAAGAGAAGCAAACTGAATCACTTCACATGATGTTGAAAAAAGAGTAATCATTGTTACCCATTTTAATAAGACATAGGTACAGAAATTTCGAACACATGTCTTTCCCAAAAGTCTAAGCTTTCTGTTTCTTTTGTTTTTAAATAATTTTGTTATTTTTCAGATGACTTCAATGAATTTTTAATCAAGTCATCACAGAACCTGTTGATTTAGAGATCATGCTTTATGAGTGATTATATTATGCTCTTTTGAACTTACTGCTTTCCTAAATATATTTTTTTTAACATGTTCATTTCTTTGGAATATTCTGTGAAATATTTTTATCCTGCTTCTCAGGGATAGCAATGAGAATAATCATGTCTATGTATATTTATATATTTTGTATATTCTATAGTGGAAGTTTAAATTTGCTTTGACAAGAGAGGCCACATCTACACATCTATGAACCATTTTAGTTTTGTAAATATAAGGCTAGGATCTACTCATTAACCTTTGTCAAATCCTGAACTTGGGGAATAATCCTACCATACATACTTAAATGTTTGTTAATTAATATGTTTAATCATGTAATAAGCTGTCACCATTGAGGGAAGCATGCAATTCTAAAATGATTATTATATTTTGAAAGTACATTTTTTTTTCACTAGTAGTGGAATAAAGACCATGGTTGAGACCCTGAACTTGTTGAAAGAAGGAGACAAAAAGCAGACTCGCAACTGTAAAGAAAAAAAATGTTTTCCCAAACCATAATGGAAGACTGATTTCCTTGGGGAGAGATGTACAGTTGGGAAATACCTGTGAATGGTACCTGTGATTATCATTGAGAGCCATAAAAATCATATTTTTATATTAAGTTAAACTTGAGAGGTAAGCTTTAGAGAATAATTAAAGCTAATGCCCTTGTTCTGAGGAACAAAGAAGTTAACATATAGATTCTAAGATAATTTTTGTTTGGACATTGAAAAAAATGGTGACAAGAATTTGGAGACACTCACTGGAAAATTATACAATTTCATTATTTTGTGATCATTTTTTCTACTCTCCCTGCTCTAGCACTTATTTTTATCTCAGGTCACCTTCTGCTATCCCAACCTTTCCACTGCCTGCTTGGACCTATGAAAAAAGATGTTAACTTTTGTGGAATTTCCCCATTAAAGTACAAATCAGGTTTCCAATTAAATGTTCAAACCAACACCATAATTCTATAGGTATTTTTTCATAAAATTGCAGCTAAATTTCAATTACATTCGATTATAAAATTTCAACTGTTTCCTAATGGGGCTGTGCTGCTTTAATAAGTACTAACTTGTTAATGACCATATTTAATACTAATAAAGCTTCCTACTCCCTTTGGTTCCATAAGAGTAGTCCAAATTCAAAGGCTTTGTCTCCACCTTAGTCTGGCATTAATTCTATCTGTATGGATCTTTAGTGATATGTACAACTTTCTCAGGAACAAAAGCATCTATTTCTACACTGTCTTTTCTTATTCTGTTAATGAGAAAAGCAATGAAGAAGGCAGGAAGAGAAAATTCTTGTTGAGGGAAAATAGCTTAATCATATATAATGTTCTATTGAGAAATGTAATTTAAAAGTTCTTTGAAATTTAAGGCAAGAAGAAAAGGAAGTACCATCTTTTACAGTTATCCGTTCACTTATCCAAACATTCTTATTTCCTGGAGTCTACAGTGCTTCCCATTTATGACTTGACAAACTAATTGAGTAGAAGAGGATATCAAGTGAGTAGTCTAAAAGAGAGATTGCATGATATGAATAATATTTGTTTGTAATCTTAAAATTAAATCTATGTAACAAACAAATCTTAGAAATAAATCATAAAATCCTAGGGGTTTATATTACTTAATCTCCCATTTAGCCTTGGGTCAAGGACTTGTTATTGTTAACTACAGCAGCTGTTGTAAATCCAAACCCAGTCAAGTTCTATAGGACTCTTGCTTTTGTAATTTGTAGTGATACCTTCTTTCATAAGAGGGAGATTTTTTTCCTTTGTCTTTTCTGTGCAGTGCAAATTTCAAACTCCTGGTGTTGAATTATCTCTGCTGCAGTTAGGGAAGAGTGAGGGAAATGAGCTTCACTAGGTAAACACCTGACATGATGAAGCTCGTTTTCTTATGAATTATGCCAAAGGGATAGAAATAATTAACTAAGAACAAACATATGTCCAAAAAAGCAATGAATTCTTCTGCAAAATTGCTTTGGCAAAAATAACCGCTCTTCACATTACACAGAAAGGGTAGAAAAATAAGTAGAGATATTTTACAAATATTTTTACTTAAGAAACAAAGAATTAAATAAAATATATTTAATATGCTAGAAAAAAACTATTTAAAATAGAAAGCTACATACTGCTTATTTAGTGTAAATATAAAAATTACCTAAAAGAAGGAACTGCCATTTTAGTGAGATACAAAGAGCTTTATACCAACTCAAGAAATCTCATTTTGGTATCTAATTTTTTCACTAATGTAGTAAAAAGTACGTAATGTAAAATTTACTTTCTTAAACATTTTTAAGCATGCAGTTCAGTAGTAAGTATATTCACATTGTCGTGTAACAGATCTCCAGAACTTTCACATCCTGAAAAACTGAACTCTATACCGATTAAACAACATCTTCCCATTTCCTCCTTACCTTAAGCCCCTGGGTACCAACATTCTGCTTGCTGTTTCTATGAATTTGACTACTATAGATATGTCATATAAGTGGAATCATACAGCATTTGTCTTTTTGTGGTTGGTTTATTTAATTTAGCATAATGTCCTCAGTGTTCATCCATGCTGCAGAATGTGATAGGATTACCTTCCTTTTTAAAGCTAAATAATATTCCATTATATGTGTATATCACATTTTTTTATCTGTTTACCTGATGATGGACATTTGGTTTGCTTCTACCTTCTGGCTATTGTAAATAAAGCTACTATGAATATGAATGTACAAATATCTCTGGCAATTATGCATAAAGCTGCTATAAATGTCCTTGTGAAAGTTTTTGTGTGGACATCTTTTAAATTTCTAATGTAATTTTACTAGGAAATATATCAAATATAGAGAACAGAAAATAATTTTAAACACCCATGTAGCCACCATGCTTATTTGATAAATGTTAGTATTTGCCACATTTTTTTCAGAAAAAAATTTTTAAAGAAATAAATGTAATAGAACTAGTTGAAGTACTATTTTTATCCTATCCTAATACCATTGCCCTTCTTTTCCTAGATAGCACCATTATTCCTGCTCAAGGGTTTATACTTTTTCATATATGTGAGCATTGATAATACTGCATATTTTTATGTGTTTTTAAGTTATTCTACAGAGCCAAGTGTAACTTGCTTTTTCAACTCATCACTATGTTTTCAGTATCTGTATGTTGATCGTTACTACATGTAATTAATAATTAAAAGTTGTTCTCAATAGGTTTGCTATGAAAAAACAATCCTACAGAGGACATCATGAAGCTTGTATTCATGTTCACAGGTATAAGAGTTCCTCTAGGGCATGTCCTTAATAGAATTGCTATATTGCACCGTATGTACATCTACTGGTTTACTAGGTGTTGCATAGCTCTCAAGAGTGATTGTAAAAAGCATGGTGTTTCTCATAAATGCTACCAGTGTGTTCTGATGTTTCATTCCTTAATACTTGAGCTGATATGGTACTATCACTAAATTATATCAAGTTCCCAAGGAATCAAATTTCTAGTTTGATTTATACAGGTAAAACAGGGTCTCATTCAGTAGATTTAATCTGACTTCATAATCAGAATGAAAACAAGAAAATGAAAATCTAATTTATAGAATTTTGTGTGTTGGGGGGCAGCCTGTATTAAAGAAATTCAGCATTTATTTATTTACTGGTCTAATAAAAATTAAATTCTCTTCTAAAAAAAAGTGATTGTAACAGTTTACTTTCTCACCATTTGTATATGAAATTCCTCTTTTCTGCAAATCCATTCTTATGCTTAAGACTGTCAAACTTTTAAATTTTCTTCAACTTACAGATGATAGATATTACTTTATATTTCTGGTTACTAATAAAGTGAAACATCTTATATCTATGGTCATTCTGGCTTTCTCTTTTTTGAAACACCTTTTCCAGACTTTTGCCTATGTTAATTCTTTCTTCTTCCTTTTTTTAGTTTTCTAAAAGATTCATAAAAGTTACTTTAATATTCTAGATGCTAAATCTTTACACTGATGTGTTGGTTGTTCAGAATCGTATTTGGTTGGTGTGTATCTGGAATGCGATTCATATTATAGCATGTGTCTCCCACAGAAGAGAAACAGGATGTGTTGCCAGGCATGTAGTCTCAGCAATTTGTCTCCTAAGGGTCAGAGGAGGCAGGATTCTATCACTCCTCATGTTCTCTAAGCCAGCCAGGATTTTGTATGATTTGGCTGCTCAATATAGCAAAGGGAGAGGTTGACCTGTTGATCTCCTGTTGATCATTACTTTAGGCTTTCAGCACTCTCATAACTGGCTCCCTATGCTCTAAATCAATGGAAATTCTCTTCTGGGCTAGGTTTGGTCTCTGGCTTCCTCTAACTCTTCGATTTAATCATTTTTTAATATTTCAGAAATTTTCCAAATGTCTGGCCTTCTAATATCATCTGTTCTGGATATCTAATACTGTTATGGATTTAATCTTTAATTCTATATTCTTTTTGTTATTTTTAGAAGTTTAAGCAGGAAGAAAACTAGGGACATATTATTAATCTGCCCTTTTGGTTCACTGTCCATACATTTAAAAGAATATTTTTAGAGTAGTTTTAGGTTCACAGTAAAATTAAGAGGAAGTTACAGAGATTTCCCTTATGCTCCATGCTGCCCCACATGCACAGTCTCCCCCACTATCAACATTCCCCATCAGAGTGGTACATTTGTTACAATTGATGAAGTTACACTGATACATCAAAAGCACCCAGAATCCATACTTTACCAAGGGATTGCTCTTGGTGTTGTATATTCTATGGGTTTGGACAAATGTATCCATCATTATAATATCATACAGAGTATTTTCACTGCTCTAAAAATCCTCTGTGCTCTGCCGACTCATTCCTCCCCTCCCATCCCATCCCCTGGTAACCGCTGATCTTTTTACTGTCTCTAGAGTTTTGCCTTGTCCACACATTTTTCAAATAGATCTTAGCATTATGAAAACATGCTTTTCCTTAAATCTGTCAATCTGAAGTGTGACTTGCTAGCAATTGCAGAATATCATATTGGTTGCTTCTTGTTCTAAGCTTTTTCTCAAATGACTTAAAATAAGTAAATAAAAAACAAAACAAACCAGATACCCTTAACTTCAATTACTGGAAATATCTTTGGAATCTTGATATTAAAACTGAAACTTAAATGTTACCTAGCAGTTAGTGGCACCATGCAGTAACCAAGATCAAGATACATGAAATAGGGCATGAAAGTCTATATTTTATAACAAAAGATGATTTATAATTCTCAATGTACAATGCGGATTCCACAAAAATAGCAGATAACTTCTGGTTACACAGAATTGAATGTACACATTTCTCTCTACTCCTTGTAACATCCTACATTAATTGTAAAGGATCAAGAATGGTGTCAATTCATCAGACCAAAACACACAAACAAGACCTTTATTAAAATGTTACAAGCTAGAAAGCATGTGAACAAGTACTAACTGATTTATCTGATCATAAGATAGGGAGCAAGCAAGAAGTGAGCTGACTGGCTCAAGAACTATACACTAAGAATTACACACTGGGGAAACCTGAAAAAGCTGGGTGGATTATACCCAGGTCAATTTACAGTTTATGGTAAGATACTATAGATTTGCAAAATGTTACCATTGGGGAAAACTGGGCAAAGTTTATATGAGATGTCTTTGTATTATTTCTGATAGCTGCATGTAACATACAGCTGTATCAATGAAAGTTTCAATTTAAATTTTTTTTTTTAAAATGAAGGCAGTTTACCTTCTGGTGCAGCTTCACAAAATATTTATATTGTCATGATTGGGAAGAAAGTTATGGAATGTAAACTGTGAGAGAGAGAGAGAATGTGTGTACAGGGGAGGTATATAAGTTACATAGCTTTATGTACAATATGGGAAGTTGAACAAAAATATATAAAAATGAAATGTAATTAAGGGATATATAATGATGCTACTAGATAAATGGAATTAACTACTACCAGTAATAGTTGAGGAGATAAAAGTGCTTGTGCCTGGGAAGAGGGATTTTGGGTCAGTGTTAGGAAAGGCAGAAAATAGCTATCTTCAATCTTAAGCTTTGTTGTTATTTTTAAATTATAAATCATTGTACCTTGTTAATATTAAAAGTTAACATATTAAGGAAAGTAAAAGATGATGTAAACATTTAGCAAAAAAGCAGGTTGAAAAATCTCATGTTTTAAAGTAAATATCTGGATGGGAGGCAAGGTGGCAGAGTAGAAGGACCCTGAGCTCACCTCCTCTCACAAGAACACAACTAACTGCTGAACAACCATTGATAAAAAAATCACAACTAACTGCTGAACAACCATTGATAAAAAAAGCCTGGAACCTATCAAGAAATATTCTACATCCAAAGACATAAAGAAGAAACCCAGCCAGACGGTAGCAGGGGTGCACTCATGATATAACCAAACCCAATTATTCTCCAGTTTGTGAAGTGACCCACAAACTGGAGAATAATTATATCACACAAGTTCTCCCACAGGAGGGAGAGTTCTGAGCCCCATGTCAGGCCCCCAGCCTTGGGGGGTTCTGGCATCAGGAGGAGGATCCCTCAGAGCATTTGGCTTTGAAGGCCAGTGGGGCTTGACTGAATGAGCCCCATGGAACTGGGGGAAACAGAGATTCCACTCTTGGAGGGTGCACAAAATGTCTCATGTACACCGGGACCCAGGGCAAAAGCAGTGACTTCATATGAACCTGGGCCGGACTTACTTGCTGGTATTGAAGGGTCTCCTGTGGAGGCAGGGGCCAGCTGTGTTGTCTCTCTCTGGGGTTATAAAAACTGGTGGTAGAAATATCGGGGAATGTTCATCTACTTGAAATCTGGCTGAAGCAGACATCTTGCTTGGGTCCTTGACACCAAGACCTGGTCCCACCAACAGCCTATAGTCTCCAGTGCTGGACAAAAGTCTAGGACCAGATGGCTTCACATGTGAATTCTACCAGACATTTAGAGAAGAGTTAACACCTGTCCTTCTGAAACTATTCGAAAAAATTGTAGAGGTAGGAACACTTTGAAACTTATTCTATGAGGCCACCATCACCACTCTGATACCAAAACCTGAAAATGATACCACAAAAAAAGAAAATTACAGGCCAATACCACTGACGAACATAGATGCAAACATATCCTCAACAAATTACTAGCAAATCAAATCTAACAATACTTTAAAGGGATCATACACCATGGTCAATTGGGATTTATCCCAGGGATGCAAGGATTTTTACAATATCCACAAATCAATCATTGCGATATGCCACATTAACAAATTGAAGAATAAAAACCTATGATCATCTCAATAGATGCAGAAAAAGCTTTTGACAAAATTCAACATCCATTTATGATAAAAACTCTCCAGAAAGTGGGCATAGAGGGAACTTACCTCAACATAATAAAGGCCATATATGACAAACCCACAGCTAACATCATACTCAATGGTGATAGGCTGAAAGTATTTCCTCTAAGATCAAGAACAAGACAAGGATGTCCACTCTCACCACTTTTATTCAACACAGTTTTGGAAATCCTAGGCACAGCAATCAGAGAAGAAAAAGAACTAAAAGGAATCCAAATTGGAAAAGAAGAAGCAAAACTGTCACTGTTTGCAGGTGACAGATACTATACATAGAAAATCCTAAAGACCCTAACAGAAAACTACTAGAACTCAATGAATTCAGTACAGTTGCAGGATACAAAATTAATACACAGGACTTCCCTGGTGGTGCAGTGGTTAAGAATCTGCCTGCCAATGCAGGGGACATGGGTTCAAGCCCTGGTCCAGGAAGATCCCACATGCCACGGAACAACTAAGCCTGTGCGTCACAACTACTGAGCCTGCGCTCTAGATCCCATGAGCCACAACTACTGAGCCCATGTGCCACAACAACTGAAGGCCACATGCCTAGAGCCCATGCTCTGCAACAAAGAGAAGCCACCACAATGAGAAGCCCAGGCACTGCAATGAGCCTCTGCTTGCCGCAAACAGAGAAAGCCTGTGTGCAGCAATGAAGACCCAACTCAGCCAAAAAGAAATTAAAAAAAGAAATTAATACACAGAAATCTGTTGCATTTCTATATACTAACAATGAAAGATCAGAAAGAGAAATAAAGGAAACAATCCCATCTATGATTGCATAAAAAATAATAAAATACCTAAGAATAAAACTAAGGAGGCAAAAAACTGTACACCAAAACCTATAAGATGCTGATAAAAGAAATCAAAGAGGACACAAACGGATAGAAAGATATACTGTGTTCTTGGATTGGAAGAATCAACATTGTCAAAGTGACTGTATTACCCCAGGCAATCTACAGATTCAATGCAATCCCTATCAAATTACCAATGGCATTTTACACAGAATTTGAACAAAAAATTTTAAACTTTGTATGGAAACATAAAAGACCCCAAATAGCCAAAGCAATCTTGAGAAAGAAAAACGGAGCTGGAGGAATCAGGTTCCCTGACTTCAGACTATACTACAAAGCTACAGTAATCAAGACAGTATGGTTCTGGAACAAAAATAGACATAGATCAATGGAACAGAATAGGCAGCCCGGAAATAAACCCACACATCTATGTACAATTAGCCTGCGACAAAGGAGGCAAGAATATACAATGGAGAAAAGACAGTCTCTTCAATAAGTGGTGCTGGGAAAACTGGACAGCTATATGTAAAAGAATGAAATTAGAACGTTCTCTTACATCATACACATAAATAACCCCCCAATGGATTAAAGACCTAAATATAAAACAGAATACTATAAAACCCCTAGAGGAAAACATAGGCAGACAGAACACTCTTTGACATAAATCACAGCAATATCTTTGAAACCATCTTCTAGAATAATGGAAAATTAAAAACAAAAATAAACAAATAGGAACTAATTAAACTTAAAAGTTTTTGCAGAGCAAAGGAAACCAGAGACAAAATGAAAAGACAACCCACAGAATGGGAGAAAATATTTGCAAATTAAACAACCAATGAGGGATGAATCTCCAAAATATACAAACAGCTCATGCAGCTCAATATCAAAAAAACAAACAAACCAATCAAAAAATGGTCAGAAGATCTAAAAAGACATTTCTCAGAGAAGATGTACAGATGGCCAAAAGGCACATGCAAAGATGCTCAACATTGCTAATTCTTAGAGAAATGCAAATCAAAACTACAATGAGGTATCACCTCACACCAGTCAGAATGGCCATTATCAAAATGTCTACAAATAATAATGCTGGAGAGGGTGTGGAGAAAAAGGAACCCTCCTATACTATATAAATTGGTATTTAATTTTGTCACAGCTTTTTCTGCATCTATTGAGATGATCATATGGTTTTTCTCCTTCAGTTTGTTAATATGGTGTATCACATTGATTGATTTGTGTATATTGAAGAATCCTTGCATTCCTGGGGTAAACCCCACTTGATCATGGTGTATGACCCTTTTAATGTGCTGCCGGATTCTGTTTGCTAGTATCTTGCTGAGGATTTTTGCATCTATGTTCATCAGTGATATTGGCCTGTAGTTTTCTTTGTGACATCATTGTCTGGCTTTGGTGTCAAGGTGACGGTGGTCTTGTAGAATGAGTTTGGGAGTGTTCCTCCCTCTCCTATATTTTGGAAGAGTTTGAGGATAGGTGTTAGCTCTTCTCTAAATGTTGGATAGAATTTGTTTGTGAAGCCATCTGGTCCTGGGCTTTTGTTTGTTGGAAGACTTTTAATCACAGTCTCAATTTCAGTGCTTGTGATTGGTCTGTTTATATTTTCTATTTCTTCCTCGTTCAGTCTCAGAAGATTGTGCTTTTCTTAAAATGTGTCCACTTCTTCCAGGTTGTCCATTTTACTGGGATATAGTTTCTTGTAGTAACCTCTCACGATCCTTTGTATTTCTGTAGTGTCAGTTGTTACTTCTCCTTTTTCATTTCTAATTCTATTGAATTGAGTCTTTTCCCTTTTTTTCTTGATGAGTCTGGCTAATGGTTTATCAATTTTGTTTATCTTCTCAAAGAACCAGCTTTTAGTTTTACTGATCTTTGCTATTGTTTCCTTCATTCCTTTTTCATTTATTTCTGATCTGATCTTTATGATTTCTTTCTTTCTGCTAACTTTGAGGTTTTTTTGCTCTTCTTTCTCTAATTGCTTTAGGTGTAAGGTTAGGTTGTTTATTGGAAATGTTTCTTGTTTCCTGAGGTAGGATTGTACTGCTATAAACTTCCTTCTTAGAATTGCTTTTGTTGCATCCCATAGGTTTTGGGTCGTCGTGTTTTCATTGTCATTTGTTTCTAGGTATTTTTTGATTTCCTCTTTGATTTCTTCAGTGATCTCTTGGTTATTAAGTAGTGTGTTGTTTAGCCTCCATGTGTTTGTATTTTTCACAGATTTTTTTCCTGTAATTGATATCTAGTCTCATAGCATGGTGGTCAGAAGAGATACTTTATATGATCTCAACTTTCTTAATTTACCAAGGCTTGATTTGTGAGCCAAGATATGATTTATCCTGGAGAATGTTCCATGAGCACTTGAGAAGAAAGTGTATTCTGTTGTTTTTGTATGGAATGTCTTCTAAATATCAATTAAGTCCATCTTGTTTAATGTATCATTTAAAGCTTGTGCTTCCTCATTTATTTTCATTTTGGATGACTGTCCATTGGTGAAAGTGGGGTGTTAAAGTCCCCTACTATTATTGTGTTACTGTCAATTTCCCCTTTTATGGCTGTTAGCATTTGCCTTATGTATTGAGGTGCTCCTATGTTGGGTGCATAAATATTTACAACTGTTACATCTTCTTCTTGGATTGATCCCTTGATCATTAAGTGGTGTCCTTCTTTGTCTCTTGTAAGAGTCTTTATTTTAAAGTCTGTTTTGTCTGATATGAGAATTGCTACTCCAGCTTTCTTTTGATTTCCATTTGCATGGAATATCTTTTTCCATTCCCTCACTTTCAGTCTGTATGTGGCCCTAGGTCTGTTGTAGACAGCATATATACAGGTCTTGTTTTTGTATCCATTCAGCCAGTCTATGTATTTTGGTTGGAGCATTTAATCCATTTACATTTAAGGTAGTTATTGATATGTCTGTTCCTATTACCATTTTCTTAATTGTTTGGGGTTTGTTATTGTAGGTCTTTTCATTCTCCTGTGTTTCCTGCCTAGAGAAGTTCCTTTAGTATTTGTTGAAAGCTGGTTTGTTGGTGCCGAATTCTCTTAGCTTTTGCTTGTCTGTAAAGGTTTTAATTTCTCCATCAAATCTTAATGAGATCTTTGCTGGGTAGAGTAATCTTGGTTGTAGGTTCTTCCCTTTCATCAGTTTAAATATGTCCTGCCACTCCCTTTTGGCTTGCAGAGTTTCTGCTGAAAGATCAGCTGTTAACCTTATGGGGATTCCCTTGTATGTTATTTGTTGCTTTTCCCTTGCTGCTTTTAATATTTTTTCTTTGTATTTAATTTTTGATAGTTTGATTAATATGTGTCTTGGCATGTTTCTCCTTGGATTTATCCTGTATGGGACCCTCTGTGCTTCCTGGACTTGATTGACTATTTTCTTTCCCATATTAGGGAAGTTTTCAACTATAATCTCTTCAAATATTTTCTCAGTCCCTTTCTTTTTCTCTTCTTCTTCTGGGACCCCTATAATTCGAATGTTGGTGCATTTAATGTTGTCCCAGAGGTCTCTGAGACTGTCCTCAATTCTTTTCATTCTTTTTTCTTTATTCTGCTCTGCAGTAGTTATTTCCACTATTTTATCTTCCAGGTCACTTATCCATTCTTCTGCCTCAGTTATTCTGCTATTGATTCCTTCTAGAGAATTTTCAATTTCATTTATTGTGTTGTTCATGATTGTTTGTTTGCTGTTTAGTTCTTCTAGGTCCTTTTTAAACATTTCTTGTATTTTCTCCATTCTACTTCCAATATTTTGTATCATCTTTACTATCATTACTCTGAATTATTTTTCAGGTAGACTGCTTATTTCCTCATAATTTGTTTGGTCTGGTGGGTTTTTACCTTTCTCCTTCATCTGCTGTGTGTTTCTGTCTTCTCATTTTGCTTAACTTACTGTGTTTGGGGTCTTCTTTTCGCAGGCTGCAGGTTCGTAGTTCCCATTGTTTTTGGTGTCTGCTCCCAGTGGCTAAGGTTGGTTCAGTGGGTTGTGTAGGCTTCCTGATTGAGGGGACTGGTGCCTGTGTTCTGGTGGATGAGGCTGGATCTTGCCTTTCTGGTGGGCAGGACCGTGTCTGGTGGTGTGTGGTGTGTTTTGGGGTGTCTGTGACCTTATTATGATTTTAGGCAGCCTCTCTGCTAATGGGTGGGGTTGTGTTCCTGTCTTGCTAGTTGTTTGGCATAGGGTGCCAGTGTAGCAAGAACTGTAGCTTCCTGGTCGTTGAGTGGAGCTGGGTCTTAGCACTGAGATGGAGATCTCTGGCAGAGCTTTCCCCATTTGATATTATGTGGAGCCGGGAGGTCTCTGGTGGACCAATGTCCCAAACTCGGCTCTCCCACCTCAGAGGCACAGGCCTGACACCCAGCCAGAGCACCAAGACCCTGTCAGTCACATGGCCCCAGGTCTTGGTGTAGGAGCTGACTGCTTTACTTCGCAGCAGAAGACAGCTGGATGTATTCAGCCAGGGACTTTGAAGCGTACTGGTCACTTAGGTTCCTGAGACATCCTCTGAGTTGGTACAGAACATTTATGAAATCTCACAGTAACTACAATTTCAGAGATGGAAGGACAGTCGGAAAGTCTCCATCTGTATATCCAGTCTCTTTTATCTTAGAGTCCCCAAGGACAGGATATTAAGCTGATTTCTTGGGGAGCTTCAGTGCTGGGAAAGCTCTGGGCGGTTGCCACACGTGCAGGCGGATGTGATGGGGAGCTTCTCCTCTTCCTTCTAATCCCCCTATCTCACCCCTTGGCTATAGTCTTGAGTTTTTCCTTGCCAGTCTCCTGACCTCTTAGACGCCCATAGCACAGAGAAGGGACATGTGACCAAAGGTACCCTCTGGAGGGCAGAACACCCCAGCTATACGTAAAAGCCGAAAGCAGGAGCACCTCTGAGGTTGCCCAGACAATTAATCGCAGGAATGTAGCAAAACTTATTTCCTATAGATACAAATGCTACTTCTACTTTTACTGTCATTTTAGAAAAATCTCCCCTCTTCCAACAATAAAAATATTCATGTGTATTTTATTTTGCAACTAATATTTATTCATTCAATGTACATTAACATCTTAACAAATCTAGAATGTGATTTTGGTGTGGTATTTGAGAAGTAGCTAAGTACTTTTTTCTAAATACATAACCAGTATTTCAAACACTATTTTTTGAATGATCACAATATCTCCACTGATTTCAAATGACATTCTTATAATATATTAATATGGCACATTTCATTATTTGCAATTTTGTAATTATTTGTTTGCCTTTTCTAGCGCCAGAATAATACAGAATTAATCACTGTATTTTATTAAATATTTTACTATGATACTTTCTGCCATTTTTCTTTTTCCTTTATTTTAAATAACTAAACATGAATAAATGGTAAGTGGCACAATTCAACTAGAGGCATATAGAATGAAAAATTAAAGACATGTATTTGAATTGTGCTTTTTATACCACTTTTTCCCATGGAATACATTCTGACTTGTACTCTGTTTTACCCAATAGTCATATTGGTAAACCAATGTGTATTATTTGTGTTAGTTTTTTTCATGGTATATTTATTACCATCTCTTTCCCCACACTTCTGCATTATTTTATTTTGAGTGGATTACCCCTAAAGAGTATGTAGTTAATCTTTATTTTCTGTTACTAATTCAAAGTTTGTCTTTCAAAGAAATGTGGTTTTCTAAATGAATACTTTAGTATGTTACACTAACCTACATCACATTCTATAATTTAGGAAAAGTCACCTTATTTCTGTTTGAAAGTTGTGACATCATTTTATCCTGTCTCCCAGCCCTTCTCTTTATCTTCTCAATATTTCCAAGAAAAGTGACAGCTATTCAGAGATTTCATCTTCAATTTCTTTCTCACCATTTTTGAATGGATGTCATCCAGGCCAAGAGATTTGCATTTTTATAGAGCAACTAAGTGTTTTCTAAAAATATCCTTTTTAAAACCTTCTCTTCTGTCTTAGGCTTCATATCACTTTTACCAATGTAGAGTCTGACTTTTATTGTCTGAGTGGCCATCCATCTGGCCAGGAAAAGCTAAAAACTGGAGTAAGTTTTTACTCATACATTAGCAATAAACCATTATCTTAAAGTAACCTGGGCTTTCTTTTCAGTATTTTTTGTTTCATAGTAATATAATTTAAAAGATCATTTTATGACTACTTAATATTTTCTCACAAGGATCATTTCATACTAATTTTGCTTTAAAAATCTATCTTTACAAGTTCATGTCAATTTGTTATAATTACATTGTCTTGTTCTCTATTCTTTTATAGATTTAATTTCAATAACTGAACTCTTCAGATACATTTACTAATTTCTCCTCTCTTAGATCATTTGTGACTGTTTCTTCAGAATTTATTTCTGAAAGCAATCCATTATTATGTTTCCTGTTAATGAATCCTATATTACCCTGTAAATGCTAAAACTTCAATGTTTTTGTTATCGTTTTCTTATAATTAAAAAAAAAAAAACCTTTCCCTTTTGAAGGGTGTATATTTGACTAGACTCAAGTAACCAGCCTTGACAATAATAAATTCTAAGAGTTCAAACTGAATCTCTTCCAGATTTTCTGTCACTTCAACTTCTGTGCCAGTTACTTCTTATTGGTTGGAATTAAGTACAGAATAGCAATTCCTCTCATCATTCTCTCTGGCTTCTAAGAGATTAAAGTGACAGTAAGACCAGCCAAGTATTTACCAGACCTAGCTTTTAACAGAATGAGTTTTGTTGAAGGTCTGGAAGATTAAATCTTACCTCTATAATATTGTCAGTTCTTTAAACTCTGTTTCTTTTCCTTATCTATAATATGAGATAGTGATACTTTCTCTTGCTAGTCCATTTTACATTTTTCAAGAACTAAATCAACAGAAGAATGTTCAACAGAACGATCAACAGAAGAATGTTAAAATAACTTGAAAATCTTGAAAAGTCCTCTAAAAATGTGCTATGGATTTTATTTTATGTGTGCATTTTGAAAATGGCTTTATTTGGGCCACAAATCCTACAAAATCAGAACTCTTAATTTCTTTTACCATGTGGAACACACCTAAATATCAATAGGTAGGTTATCAAACTCTTAATTTGCTTTATTATCTGTCATATAACTAGACACATAATTAGACCAATAAATAGTTAATTGATCAATACACTGAATTAATATGAATAATTCATTCAGGATTTAACAGCTACTCTATTTGGTAGGAACAATAAATATCCTCAAAGATGTCCACCTCTTAATCCCCTGGATCTGTGAATATGTTAGGCTACATGGCAAAGGGGAATTAAGGCAGAGCAAATCAAGGCTGCTTATCAGCAGACCTTAAAATAGGGAAATTATCCTGAATTACCCAGGTGGACACAGTGTAATCACAATGGTCCTTAAAAGTGGAAGGAGGTAGATGGAAGAGTTAGAGTCACGATGATTCAATGCGAGGGCAACCAGTTGGAAGAAGCTGATTGGTTTGAGGAAGGCTGCCATTAGGGCATGTGAGCGGACTGCAAGCTGAAAGGGGGCAGGAATTGGAGTCTCTGTTAAAACCTGCGGAAGGAATGCAGCGCTGACACCAACCTGATTTTAGCCCACTGAGACCTATCTCAGATTGCTGACCTCCTGAACTGTAGTAAACTTGTGTTGTTTTAAGTCACTACATTTGTTGTCTTTAATTTCAGCTGTCACAGAAAACTGATACAACCTATATTAGTTTGTATTATTAGCCCCATAATAAACATGTTTTTTGTGTAAAACTATTGTTGACAATGATATGAATTGAGCACCACAGTTGTCAGATTGTGCAAACAGATGTCTTTTACTATGGTAAGTGCATTCACTTTGATAAAATGACCAAATGAGAGGAGACGCAAAACAATTGCTTTATGCCTTTTCTAAGACATTTACTTAAGATGACTTCTTCCTTCGCAATTCTCTTGCTAATCAATATGAATCACTTTATTGCTTATGCAAGTTGCTAACCATTCAAAAATTGAACATTCAAAGTAAGAAACTTTAAGATTTCTCTATAATGTCATCAGGTGATTCTCTAAAGCACATTTTTTATGAAAATTACTACGAACAAACTAGGGACTTTAAAACAAGTTGGATAAAATCATAAAATTAAAGTAACCAACACAAAATATTGTCTTCAAAATTATATGCATCTAAGAATGCACAAGTGTGTGCACACACACACAAAAGCACATGTCCATGGCAAAAATAAGGCGGTTTCATGAAAGAAAATGTTTGGCTATATATTACATAGATACAGAATTGCATGGTGTGTGAACTTAGTAAAATTAGATCAGCTTTCTTTAACAGAAGAAAATACATATTTGTAGAAGAAATATTTTCATTATTTAATCAATCTGTAGTTTGCTATTTATTATATGTTCTTAGTCTCTCCAATTATACTAAAGTTTAGAAGTTATTAAATCATTTCAGAGCACTTAAGTTTTGATGCATTTTTTGTTAATTGATTAATGTCTGTTTTTCTCAGTATATCATAAACTCAATGGAAGCAGGGTTCATGAATGTTTATTTTCATTATTTTATCTCTAGAGCCCAGGCTTTTTGGTAGAGTAGGCATCAATGAATATTTGCTTAATGAAAGGTTTTTGTTGTAGAATGAAGTTTCAGTATTATTGAGGTCTTTCATTTTCTGAATGTTCTGGATAGTAAAACTTCTATCTTATAAAAAAACAAACAAAAAAAACACTGGGCTAAGTTGGTTCTGTGCCAAATGACAAAGAAGCTACAGACTAATATTCTGTAGCCTCTCCTGGATGATGTCCAGGAAATAACATAGCCATCATCAGGAGAAAAAAAAATCCAAATTTAAATTCCAAATTAAAGACATCAAAATGATTCACTGGATGTCACAGGTTGTCATCTAAGGAACAGATATCTAAGACTCCTAAGACTCTTATGGCATTAGGAACAAGTTCAGCTTCTGGTGGAAACAGCTATTTTAGATAACTATGATTTGCACTGCTATAATACCTCTAGACTAAAATATTTTAAATTGATAAAAATATTTGGGGATGTTAGGTTTTTAATGTATTTTCAAGGATGCTATAATTTATAAGTCAGACATAGAAAATTATGGATCAATGCAATTATATTTCCAACTGGACTTTTAAAGTATGCTTTTTTTTTTTTTTTTAACCATAGAGACATTAAATAAATCCTTCAAAATGCCTATATTCAAATGTGGTTACCCTATAGACAGGAAATGAAAATGGCAAAAAGGCATGCCCACATGGTGTGATTGCACTGTTAACAAGGAAGTTTTTCATTTTGAAGCATCATTACAAAAGCAAAGCCTTTTCTAAATTCCAGGTAATCTATTAAGAAACCAGAGGAACAAAATAACATAGATTTTTAAATGGAAGAAATTATTAATACAAACTAAGTTCCCAAAATATGTTCTCATCTGTTACAATATTTAAATACCTCACATCTTTCCAGGATCTAAGTAGTGTTTAATAATGTCAAAGCAGCCTGGGGGAATAGTTCAAGTGAAAGAAAAATCTTAGTTCTGCTTAGCAATACAACCAGCTTATTATATTTTACACAACTCATTTTTTTGACTAATGTCCTATAAATGTGAAATTTTTTTACTGAATTTATACTCAATTATAAATGATAAATGCACACAAACATGCATGGGTATATGTAGTAAAATAACAAAGAATACATATGAAAATTAAAAGGAGGTAGAGCACTTACCCTTGTATTTGCCATAATAAGAAGGAAATTCAAGACAGGAAAAGAAAATCAAAATGTGCATATAGAATAGGAGTAGTTTGAGATGCTTGTGCTTTTTTTAAAAATATATAAAATAAGTTATTTAATTTTGAAGAAATTCTAGGTTTACCTACTGATCATGATGATAAATCTTCAACTGAAATGTGAGGTAACATATTAATGTTTACCATCTTGTGATAATTACTATGATATGGTATACACATAGGTCTAATCTCAGTTCAACAGCTAAACAGATTTCCAGCCTGAGTATATTACCCCAGTGGCCTTATGTGTGCAATGAGGATAACTCCTACCCTGTCCATTTTTGGTAGAGATTTGAGATATGTGTAAACTGGTTCAGATGCTATATGGTAGGTAGCAGAATCATAACATATGTAAAATAGAAGGACACTTTATTGGTTAAACGTGACTCACTCAAAATTGAAGAATATCATTTCTATAACCAATAAGGATTTTATGGTTACATAATGAAGAGATTTCTTTATTGAATAGAAAGGATCTTAAACACCCACACACAGGCACACACACATTCTAAACGTGGTTTCATTTCAAAGGGCACCAGGCTTAGCAGCACCAGAGTGAAAATCATCCAGGTGAAATATATACCCTTACATCCAATGGCCATAAAAGTCTAAAGTCGATTTTTGGTGATCTACTTAGTAAACATAAAATGGGCCATTGATTTTGTTGATTTTTTTTTTCTTTTAGGGAAAAAATACAAATAACTAAGATTTTTCAGCTCTAACAGCCATGGCAAATATTTCAATAGAAAATGGCCTTTCTATAAAAGTGGAATAAAATAATATTCTTTTTGTATCCCTAGAGCAATAAACTTTACTCACATGCTCTTGGCCTAAACTCATTCTGAGAATTACTTCATTGTTCGAGAGCAACATTTTGCTTTTTAACTGTCATGATTACTGAGGGTTTTGTTATTCAAATATGAAATACATTTTTAAAAAATACAAGAGGTTTGGTGATTGTTTCATATAAATTCCATTTTATTATGTGAAAATCGTTACCTTTATCTGTAGGTCTCTTGGGATTTTAGCATAAACTTGCTATATCATATTGCAGTCCATTTTTAGAAAATATTACTCCCTTTTAGTTTATGGCCCATTGCAGTTCAGAAAGAAAATAAAACTAGAGGTTACAAGCAACACAAAATAAAAAGATTAACTATTGTTTTTGTTTTTCCTTATAGCCTGGGTCATTGTCTATTACACCGGCTTCAAGTAACCAAAGTTCTTATTAAATAGTAATGCTTAGGAATTTTTAGGAATTTTTTGAGAACGTTTTAATGAGTATTCAAAGTATTTGGAGAAGTGTTATTGTCATTCATATTGTTTTTATAGCACTTTTGTTTATAAATTCTAGGCAAATGTGAACATACCTAATACATAAAAAATATATATACATATATATAGATATTTAAAAAATTATGATGTCCTTAACCTTATACACTAAGAATAATATGATTCCTAAGGATTAAAAAAGATATGTATTATATGTTGAGGATGGCTGTATTATTCTTCTTCATAAAAAATACCACAGACTGCGTGGCTTGAACAACAGATATTTATTTATCTATTTTCCTCACTGTTCTGGAGGCTAGAAGTCCAAGATCAAGATCAGAGTTGTTTTCTGGTGAGCCCTCTCTTCCTGGTTTGTAGATTGCCACCTCACTGTGTTGTCGCATGACTTTTTCTCTGTGCATTCACGGAGAGGAAGGAGAGGAAGGAGAGGAAGGAGAGGAAGGAGAGGAAGGAGAGGAAGGAGAGGAAGGAGAGGAAGGAGAGGAAGGAGAGGAAGGAGAGGAAGGAGAGGAAGGAGAGGAAGGAGAGGCAGAGGGAGAGAGACCTGGTATCTCTTCCTCTTCCTATAAGGATACATGCCCTATTGGATTATGCCCCACCCTTATGACCTCTTTTAATCTTAACTACCTACATAAAGGTCCTATCTCCAAATACAGTCACATTAAGGGCTAGGACGGCAAAATATGAATTTGAGGGGGCACACAGTTCATGTCATAACAATGGTATATATTTTCATTTGTACACTTACTCAATGCATTTATGAAGGATCTGCTATGAGCCAGGCCCTCTGTTTAGTGCTAGGACACTATGTTAAATAGCACTGACCTCCCAAATAGACCTTACAGTACAGCCAGGAAGACACATATTAAATGTGATGAGTGTTAAAAGGGGGCAAATAGTATAAAATGAAAATGTAAATAAGGAGGTCTAACTTAAAGTAAGTTAATGCTAGTGATAATCCCTGCTTTCAAAAATTATCACTCTAAAGGAGATAAAAATGTTTCTTGTACATAAATGTGATATATTTCATATTTTTTCAATTTGCATATTGTATGTATATGTTTGTCTCTTTGGTTATAATGACAACAATAATTGAGTGGTGAGACATGCAAATATGCATCAGCTCTTTAGTCTAAATGAGAATTTACATTTGCCTAAATGCTCAAGGCACTTTAAATCACATTACACTATTTGATTTTTACAAATATTATGAAGTAGTTGATGGAGGTCATGTTCAAAAGAGATAGGTTCACTTGAATAAAACCTCAGCATAGGATAATTAAGTGACTTCTGAAGATAAGTGGTAGTGTGATAATGTAAATCTCAAATGATTGACTTAAAATTTAGTTATATATTTGTTGCATCATGCTGATTTTCTTAGTCTAATTTATTTTTTGGGAAACTGAAGAAAAATTGTTAATTTTGATGTTTTAAAAATATATTGTCTCACACTTTCTGTAATAGTTTTGCACAATTTCTCATTTTGATTAAATTTTTAGGGAAACCACATATGTAAATAAATAAATGTATAGACAAGTAAATCTGAACTTAACATTAATTTTTTTTTTTTTTTTTTTTTTTTTGGCCACACCGTGCAGCTTGTGGGATCTTAGTTCCCCGACCGGGGCTCAAACCCAGGACCTCTGCAATGGAAGCATGGAGTCCTAACCACTGGACTGCTAGGGAAGTTCCTAATACTAACTACTTAATAGGTAAGTAATTTTATCACAAACTCATTTGTTATTTCAAGAAGAACTGATCAAATTCCATTCTCATTAGATGTCTAAAATATTCAAAATGACTTATAGGCACTGCTTTTGTTTCAGAGAGTAACTTACCACTAGTGCAGAATTCATACAATTTTAAAAGATATTTAAATAAACTGTGATAAATATTATGATAAACCAAGTATATGGGCCTAAGTTGATACATACAGAATTATATGTTCTTTGAGCAGGTTTGGGAGTTTCATATCTTAGAACATTTACCAAGGAATACTAAACTTTACCTAGGTAAAAAGGAAGTTAAAGATGGAATATTGTTTGCAAAGACCCAAGAATGAGGGAAAGCATAAATACTAAAGCAACTGCAGTAAGTGCTATATGGCTTACATACAGAAGATAAAGTGAGAATGACCAGATGGAACAAAGGAGATAATAGCTAACATTTCTTGAGTTCTATGTGCCAAAACTTTCTTCTAGTCTTGTATGTGGGTTATCTCAGGCATTCCCCCAAACAACCCTACAGACTGTTCAATAAATATTATACGCTCAACAACATATTATAGTTGGTAAGACATGGCTTGGCAGCTATATTGCCTACCAGCTATTAGCTGTGCAACTCTAGGGAAGTTATTTAACCTCTCTATGCCTTAGTTTCCTCATCTGTAAAATGGGATAACGGCAAGCCATCTACTTGATAGTTATATTGTGAGGATTATGTGAACTAACAAATAGAAACCACTTAGATAGTACCTGGCACATAGTAAGCACATGTTTTAGTTATTAATAGTATTATTTTCCACACTTTATATTTGCTGAAGCTATCAGGGTGGTCCTTTCAAAATATAAGTCAGAATATGTTAGGACTCTAATCAAAAGCCTGGGTTGGATTCCCAGCTCACACAGAGTAAGAACCAAATTCAGGACCCTCAAAACTTACCTCAACTTTTACCACCCTCTCCTTCCTTCCTCCACAAAAGCATCATTGGCCACCTAGCTCTTAATCAAACATCCTGTTTCAGAACACTTACCCTCATTATTCCCTCTAACCAGAAAATTCTTCCCAGGTCCTTGGAGAAATAAAAATTGACTTAGATGTCACTTTATTTTAAAATGAACAAATAATGTTTAAGCACCCAATATCCAAACTTAGATGGGACTTTGCCAAGTTACCTGAAAGACTCCTGTCCTGTAAGAATGAAATAAATGAATGGTGAACGAGTCCTAGGTAACATATTTTTAGAAAAGAAAAAGGGTAGGGACTCTACTGCTTAAAATAATCACAAGAAAAATTTGTTTATTTAACCAAAAGTTAGTGAACTTGAAGTCCAATTGGCTTGGGCAAAAGAAATGTATTGTTCATATAACTAAGAAGACCTAATGTGAAACACACTGATCCAAAGACTTAGATATTATCATCAGGTTGGTCTACCTAATCACTTGATTCATTTGGTGTCCACCTTATTATCTCATATTGCAGATAAACTACAAACATTTCCAAAATTTTACAATACCAGGAAGTTATCATTAACCTATACCAAAGGACTTCTCTATCATTGATTTTATATATATATATATACACACACACATACATACACCATACATACATAAACACATTCCAATGTTTTATAAATACATAATATATTGGAATGTCTGTATATGTGTATATATATTTATAAAATATATTGGAATGTATATATATATTTTATAACAATCTATTATAATATCTTAGAATATATATATTCCAATTAGCCAAGGGATAGGCACAGTATTGGTTAATCAGATCTGATTCATAAGTCTTCCCCTGAAGAAGGGAAAGGAGAAGCGGTGGCCATATGCTTCAGTTAGCATCCAGAAAATGTAAGAATAGTTTCATAAAAGGATTGTGCGAGATTAGATTGTTCTTTGTAGAGGGCAGAAGGGACCAAAATGACATGTACATTACAACGCGACTGTGATTTATAAGATCTATTTCAATTTTAAAATTATGTGAGCATAAAGTCTTGTGTTCTTGAATGTTCTCATTGGTTTAGTGGCAGTATGGAACCTACTTCAGTACATTTATGAAATATTTTACTGCTCTTTAGACTTTCTTGAATCTCAAAATTCCTTGGAAATTTCCTTATAACAGATGCAATGTCATAATTTAGGTCCACAGCTCTTTGGTAGGAAAAGCAGATATCAATCATTCCTATTTATAGTGTTAGTTTAATATGAAGAAGTCTAATAAATGTCTCAAATTTTTGCCTCTTTGGAGGAAAAATTGGAAACTTTAAACACGTAACAACTTGTAGTTTAGTTAACTTTTACTTTTATTCTTAAGCTAGAATGCTTAAACTCTGTTCACCTTCTTTTTCTTTTTGTATGCGGTATTTCTATGAAAGGTATTAAAAGCTTACTCTGTACCCTAATGTAGAGTAAGTGAGTATAGCAGAAGATACCACTATTAGGAGTAAAAAGTGAACAGAGATTTCAGCATCTTATTTTTAACCATTAGCAGGTCCCTAAGCCTCAACTATATTTTTCTTGTTTATGTTGATTTTGTCCCAATTTTTCAAATACTAGAACTGGTATCCTAGATGCACAGAATTGATAATTTTATAAATATCATTTATTCTAATACCAATCCATGTTTTTTTCAAACTTGATACATGACAATAAATATTTTTACAAAAGAAAAGCTGGCAAGTGTTCCTTAACATTTGCAAATAATCACATAAGCAATAAAACAGATTTTATTTAAAAGATTAAAAACATAAGTAAACAAGAGTAGCTAATGAATCCTATTATATTTAACTTTAAATTCGTCTCTAAGCTCTTGATATCCCCTGGGGGTGGAAGAAGTGATGCAATTTATAGAGTTTAATTTAAAAGAAAGGGTAAAATTCACAGATAAAGAAAACAAATCTTTGAAACTAAACTATACAAATAATTACTTGGCCAATATATGAGACATGTCAGAAAAGTAAAAAGAAGCCTTCAATCTATGTCTTACAGAAGATACTAATGTCTTCTAAGACAATATATTTATAGTTTCTCCACTCCAAAAATAAAGCAGAGGTAATAATACTGTTAAAATTCAAAAAAGTCATTTCTTCAGGGAATTGGAAATACAGAATTATAAACTGACATAAATTGATTTTTCAGAGAAATTTAGATATCACTAGTAGAATGGATATTTAGCTTGTCTCTGGGAAAGTTTCCCACTACTGTTTATTGTTTAAATAGGTCTGTGATGCCAGTTATCTTATAGCCATTGACTTGAGGATTCATTTCTGAAATATTAATGTTTTTTGGTGTTTCATAAAAAGAGAACCTCATACAATTATATTTTATATTATTGAGGGCGTCTTTTATACTCTTGACTAGAACCTCACCTGGCACACAGTACATGGTCAATAATATTTTGAATGAATAAATAATGAGAAGTCAATTCACATCTGCAATAGGATACAAGGTAACCCCCCAAATTGCCAACTGCATAACTTAAATTTATTTAGAGCATATTTCAGGAACACGTTAAGTGCTCAAACAGATATTTAACTTCTTCAAGTTGAAATATATAGAGAATGGTTTAAAAAAACTAAGTACTTTTAAAAAATTTCTGAAAAGGCCAACAGAATTGAAAGCAGAGAGAAACAGAAATCTGGATAATTCAGACCATGGAGTTTGCTCATCAGTCAAAGCAGGGTTGAGCTTAGTGCAGAGTGGATGTGAAAGGGCGGACAGGGCATATAATTAAACTGTATGAATAACTATGACTTGAAATAAAAGTCCAATATAGCACTGGACGTTCTAGCCAGAGCAATTAGGCAAGAAAAAGAAATAAAAGGCATCCAAATAAAAAAGAAATAAAATTGTCTGTTTGCAGATGACAGTATCTTATACATAGAAAATCCTAAAGACTCCACTAAAAAACTTAAAATAAATGTATTAAAGTTGTAGGATCAAAATCAACATAGAAAAATCAGTTGCATTTTTATACACTACCGATGGATGATCCCCCCCAAAATTTAAGAGAACAATCTCACTTGCAATAACATTAAAAAGAATAAAACACTTAGGAATAAATTTAACCAAGGAGGTGAAAAATCTATACACTGAAAACTATACAACATTGATGAAAAAAAATTGAAGACGTAAATCAATGGAAGTATATTCTGTGTTCATAGAATGGAATACTGTTAAAATGTTCATACTACCCAAAGTCATCTATCAAAATTCCATGTCATATTTCACAGAAATAGAAAAAAATCCTAAAATTCATATGGAATTAAAAAACACCCCGAGTTGTCAAAGTAATCTTGTGAAGGAATAAGATAGCCGGAGGCATCACACATCAGTACTCACATATAACCAGTGTGTCTTGCTATCTATCCATTGTCAGCCTTTTTCATACTAACTGTTGAGATATTAGGGGTCTCTGGACACCCTAATTAGGGAAATTAATGTAAATTGGAATATTAGCCCACTTCTAAGGCTATGTTCTAACTGTTAGAATATGCATTGTTAGAAAGCTACATATTTAGAGGTTTTATTTCTATAAAAACATATTTTAGCAAGGCATGGAAAATGAGAAGCATCCAGTATTTTTTTTTGAGGATGCCTACAACTGGAATTTAAGTAAAGATGGGAGTGAAGTAACTATGATATTGAGTCATAAAATTCTTTGGAGAAAAAAAAAAATGATGTTGAAATAATGAATAACATAATTAGCCTAGCTTGCTTACATTAATTTAATGTATTTAAAATGCTAATAATACTGAAAGAAAATATCAGTCTTTATTCTAAAAATAGTCAATGTAGCTAACATAGACTTTATTATTTGTTAAAATTAAATAAAAAGGAGCATTACATAATGACAAAGGGATCAATTATCTAAGAAAGTGTAATATATATATATATGCAGCTAACAACCGAGAGTCAAAATACATGAAGCAAAACTAATAAAACTTAATGGAGAAATAAACAAATCCACTATTATAAGTGGAGACTTCAACACCCGTCTGTCAGTAGTTATCTAGAAAGCAGAAAATCAGTAAGGATATATTTGACATGAATAGCATTCAACTTGATCTAATTGACATTTGTGGAATACTTCACCCAACAAGAGAATGCACATTCTTCTCAAGCTTATATGGAATAGTTAGCAAAAGATACATTTTTGGGTCAAAACTCACTTTAATAAATTTAAAATAATAGAAATACTATATATGTTCTCAGACTATAAGGTAATTAAACTGAAATCAAAACCAGGAAGAAAGATAGAAAATTTCTAAATATTTGCAGAAAGAACACTTCTAAATAGCATATGAACCAAAGAAAAAGTCTCAAGAGAAACTTACAAATATTTTGAGCTAAATAAATTTAGAAATATAGTTTATCAAAATTAGATGCAGTGAAAGCAATGTTTAGAGGGAAGTTTATAAAGCATACATTAGAATAGAAGGGAAATATTAATTAAGTGTCCTAAGCTTCCATCTTAGGAAACTAGAGAAAGAAAATTTAAGCAAAAAGAAAGCTGAAGAAATGAAATAATTTCAGCAGAAATCAATAAAGTTAAGATTGAGAAAACAATGTTGGATATTAATGAAACCAAAAACTGGTCTTTCAAAAATATTATTAAAACTAAATAACCAAGGCTAACCAAGAAATGGAGAGAAGACACATATTACCAATATTTCCTCTTTCTGAAATGAAAGATGGACATCACTACTGATCCCATGAATATTAGAAGGGAAGGATAATAAGAAATGCTATGAAAACTATATGCCCACAAATTTGAGCACTTAGATGAAATAAACCAGTAACTTGAAAGACACAAACTACGAAGACTCACACAGGGGTAGTAGATAATCTGAATGGCTCTATCTACTGGAACATTGTATTAATGATTAACAAAATTCTAAAAACATAATGCAGTCCAATGGTTTTACTGGTCATTTTCCCAAATATTTAAGAAATGATGCTAATTATCTACAATCTCTTCCAGAAAATAGAAGCAGAGAGAACATTTCCTAAATAATTCAATAACACCAGAATTATCTTAATACTAAAACAGAAAAAATACAAGAGAGGAAAGCTACAGACTTATTATATATCTTATTACCATCAGTGAAATACTCCCCAAAATAATAGCAAATTGAAGCCAACATTACAGGAAAGCTGCAGACCTATATATATCTTATTACCATCAATGAAATATCCCCCCAAAATAATAGCAAATTGAATCCAACAATGTATATAAGAGTTATACATCACAACCAAGGACAATTAATGTCAGATCTTCAGGTAGGCAAGGTTGGTTTAACATTTGAAATATCAATATATGCCACATCAACAGGATAAATAAAAATATATCATCTCAAATGATGCAGAAAATCATTTGAAAAATATCCAACGTCTATTCATGGTAAAAACTCTCAGCAAACTAGGAATACAGGGAAATTTCTTCAACTTTATAAAGGACATTTACAAAATCCTACAACTATCTTCATACTGAATGGTTAGTGTATGATCTGAAATTTATCAGACACCTGTATTTGTCTAAAGGTCCTTCCTATGAATCTTCTTGAAGGTGAAGCACTTTTGCAAAAGCATCAGAGCACAACAGTAACTGTCTATAAATGACAGAAAACTTAAACAGTCATGGTTAAGCACCTGATCACAATGTAATTGATAAAGAAACTTGGTTACAATAACCAGAATTATGACCGATTATAATCTCAACACTTAAAAACCTTAATCTCTGGCAAAAACCAAGAAGCAAACAATTGTGAACTGTTTGTCATATCAGCATTTCCTGATTGGAACTTATGCTTTAGTCTTCCTCTCCTAAGAAGACAAAGGTGGGTAAACTTAGACCCGCCCAGCAATTAACGTTCCAATATTTTATCCTATTTGAAGTGACCCAGATAGTCAATGAATTCTCTTCATTTAACTTAGTTTAGTTTCAAGTTACCAAAATCTGGAGAGACTATTTTAGACAGACATTCCCAAAACATAATTATTCCTATAGAGTTTACCTAAAAGGTCTTATCTCATTTACATTTACTTAGTTTCATCATGTCAAGTTATTTTCCCTGTGACAAATTTGCAACAGATATAATAATGTCTAATTTGATTTCCAGTAAACCTAGGTACAACAAAAGTATTATACTTAATATTGATGACTCTAAACACATGTCTATATTAATCAAACCAAGGAGCTTAAGTAGCTAGAATACCAGATACTGATTCAGTACTAAATATTTCCCAAATCACATTAACCTGAAATTCATTCTTTTATATTTCTGAGAATTCATATAAGCACATAATTTCTTTTAAGCCAATTAAACAGAGCTCATCTACAAACCAATCTTGACAATGCCATTTGGAGGCAGAGACACCTCATATTTATAAATTACACATAGACATGCATATATCTATATAGACACAGAGATCTCACAGTTTTCCTACTAAAGTTTAAGGCCTTTTTTTCCTCTTCACTCTCAGGGATTAAAGTTCCTGAGAGCGCAGGTAGATCATTTACATCTTAAAGGCACAAGAAGAGAAATAACAATTCCTTCTAGAAAGCTAACTTCCTCTAAGGGCGTATGCAAAACCAGTTTTATAATGTCAAAAGATTCCAATTTTGGCCATTTTCAGGAAATACTTTTCTCAGTTTCTAAATAGCAAATTCAGTTTAAACAAATAACTGTAATAGACAATACTACATATCATCCACTCACAGTCACATGCCTCACTTTCAGAGGAACAGGAATCAGCATTCAAGTTAACCTCGCCTCAGCTGTTAGCTCAGCCTCTGTGGCCTTTCTTAATACAAAAAGCAACAACCAATCCACAGCTGCGGCTACTGCCTTATTGTCTAACTTCTTTTCCCCCATTGTAACAGTGGCCAATATTTCTCCAACAGCCTTAGGGGTGTCTATGAGTTCCCCGTACTCTCTTGGAGGCCCCCATTCATCAAGAACAGCCACCGCAGGGCCCCAGATATGAGTGGACGGCCACCTGGGGATTTCCCCCGCAACTTTCAGGATTAGTCCCACAACTTTTGGGCCCCACTTTAGTGGACCGCCACCCCAGGATTACACCCATAACTTTCACGTGTTAGTGGACGGCTCCCACAACTTTCCATTCCCATCCTTATTTCCCGACATCTTGGAGCTCACGGGAGTTTCCTCTGTCTCCTGGCTGCTCTGACAGTTGTTTGGCTGCACCCCGCAGGCCTGCAAGCCCCATACATGCACAGCTTCAAGACCGAAGAAAGAGCCCTGAGTCAGCAACAGAGACATCAATGGTTTAATGGACAGGGGGCGCTTACCTGTCTGAAGTGAGGTTCTGGAGCAACACCCGACTCTGTGCAGCAGACGGTGAGAAAGACGTGGCGGCAAGCTTCACATCCGGGGAGGAGTGGGAGGTTAGCAGTTATAGGGGGAATTGAAGTCAGGTTGGCTCATCAGTTACCAGGGAAACTGGCAGAGGAGAAGGCCTCTCACTGCCCCTTTGATATGCTATCCAGGTGAAGATGTTCTGATCTAAAGGTTAGAACAATTATTAGTTGGGGCTGGGGCACAATATGTAGGAAGGTCAGTCATGCGAGTGTGAATCCTTTCACAAAATATATCTGTGTTAACTCACCACAATGTATACTTTAAATATCTAATTTTATATGTCAATTATACCTCAATAAAAGCTGATTTTTTTTTTTTTAAGTTTATGAACTCTCAGAGGAGAAATCCTTTCCCCACTTTACTAGGCAAATTCAATCAAGGCTGTAAGACACTGAAAGAAAATTGGCCACATCAGATATACAGGCAACTGAGGTGCTTGCAAAATCTTCTCTGTGCTGCCGCATGCTGTGGGCACCAAAAAGGTCACAGTTTTCCAAGAATGAAAAAATCACTTATCACAGACAGAACCATGGGAATTGAAAGAAACTTTGTCAATAGGAATGAGAATAACTAAGCAACACTTTTTGGAGCCCATCAATAAAATGATGGAAGTCACTGCAGCTGTAATCATGGTCGTGAAATTGAGGACAAGGAGCAATTCACCACTACCACCATATACATCTTGTCACTAGACAAACCCCGCTGATCTCAACTTAATTAAGTTTATAGCATTCAGGCCAAATAGGCTTCAAAGTAAATTCAGTTATAAAAAAATAAAGAAAATTATGTATCTTCTACCCCAATTTTTTAGACTGAGATACATGCCCACTCTATAGTTAAAAGCTTATTTTTCAGGCTCTGCCCTGCCAATTAATTATAGTAAATGAGTCTTTGGGAGAAAATTTTTAGTCCAAAAATCAGGATTAGTAACCTCTACTCTGATATCCAGGAAGCTGGGTCATCTACAAGTAAACTGAGGTAATGTATAAGCAACCACCTTGTAAATAGGAAAGTACAATGACAATGCAACTTTAATGTTTTTAAGTCTATAAATTGTACCTTTTCTTTCAATCATTTGCAATACATTGGAGACTCTGTATAGTATGATGTAGAAATAAATTATATGATTTCTGCCCTTAAGCTTTCAGTCTACATGGCGATTGACATATTCTCAATAACATTTAATTGACAAAACAAGTTATTATAAGACTAATTTCCAAGGAACTTTTCTTCTGAGGGATGGTAAGTGAATTTAATGGATAAAGTAGGATAGGAGTTGGCTAGGCGATATAAGAATTTGAATATATGGGGTAGGGGAGGAAGAGAGCTTTAGTAATTGGAACTGCACTAGCAAAGACATCAAAGTTGGAGACAAGCATGGTTTATTTCTAGGGCAGCAGGGAACCTGGTGGATCTAGGTGAAATAGGGAACATAAAATCACTTTAAGGAAAACTAAAACATTATCCCACATATAAAAAAAAGAGTTTACAGAATAAGAAACAGGCAGCCATAAAAAGGAATGGAGTACTAATATATGCTACAATGAGGATGAACCTCAAAAATATTATGCTAAGTGAAAGAAGACACAAAAAGTCACATATTACATTATTCCATTCATATGAAATATCTAGAACAGATAAGTCCATAGAGACAGAAGCAGACTTGTGGTCAGGAGAAGGGGAAAATGGGGAGCAACTGCTCAATGAGTATGGGGTTTTATTTGGAGGTGATGAAAGCCTTTTGGAACTAGATAGAAGTGGTGATTGCATAACACTGTGAATGTACTAAACACCACTGAATTGTTTGTGTTAAATGGTTAATTTTATGTTATATGAATTTCGTCTAAAGAAAAAGAAAAAGAAAAAAATGAAGGAACAATTTCCCGACTGGGCTGGTGAGCACTGTTTATAGGAATATATAAATACCCTGTTTATATAAATACCCATTTATATAATACCTGTTTATATAAATACCCTGGTGAACAGAGTATTTACAGGAACTAAATTCCCTCCAAGTACCCTGCCAAAAATATTTGGGAAATATTTTCATAAACTGATGTGTCATATTCAGTGAGTTCTAGCATTCCAGTTGTACACATTAAATACCTTAACCTGTCATCCCATTAGCTTAATTTCAACATATCTTTTAAAAATCTCATATTTACCTAAAAGTACACATCCTCAGAAGTTTCTATTGTTGCAATCATTCTCCTAGAAAACAATGTAATGTCTCCCTTTTGCCAAATTCAATCACAGTTTATTATTGATCACTTCCATTTTTATTGAAGTATAGTTGATTTACAGTATTATACTAGTTTCAGGTGTACAACATAGTGACTCAATAATTTTGAAGATTATAATCCATTTACAGTTACTATAAAACAATGACTGTATTTCCCTGTGCTGTACAATATATCCTTGTAGCTTATCTGTTCTATACATAGTAGTTTGTATCTCTTAATCCCCTACCCTTATCTTGCCCCTTCCCCCATTGCTCTCACCTCTGGTAACAACTAGTTTGCTCTCTATATCTGTGAGTCTGTTTCTGTTTTGTATATATATTCATTTGTCTTATTTTTTCAGATTCTACATAGAAGTGATAACATACAGTATTTGTCTTTATCTGACTTATTTCACTTAGCATAATACTCTCTAGGTCCATCCATGTTGTTGCAAATGGCAGAATTTCATTTTTTATGGCTGAATAATATTCCATTGTATATAGATAGATAGATAGATAGATGTATATATTACATCTTCTTTATCCATTCATCTGTTGATGGACACTTAGTTTGCTTCCATATCTTGACTTTTGTAGATAATGCTGCTATGAACATTGGGGTACATGTATCTTTTCAAATTAGTGTTTTTTGTTTTCTTCAGATATATACCCAGGAGTGAAATTGTTGGATCATATGATAGTTCTATTTTTGTTTTGAGGAAACTCCATACTGTTTTCCATGGTGACTGCACCAATTTACATTCCCATATTATCATTTCTTCACAATAGATTTGCAGTTAGCGCATCATTACTTTACTAGTTGACAATTCAAATAATCCCTGACTAGTTACTCCTCCACTTTTCCCCTGTTACAGAATATCTATTCATTGCAACTACAATAAGTTTACCAAGTAATATATTTATTATCATATATAGTATAATTTTGTTTCTCAGGTAAAGAAAAAATTACAAAGTAGACTGATTAGTGGACCCAATTTCCTTGTATCTTTCTGATATCTAATTGTAACCCATGGCTTCCATCCTTAAGGTCACTTCAAAGTCCAGCTTATCTCAAAGCATCTTGTTCAAGTTTTAAGTAGCTCTAAAAAAAAAAAAAGCACATGGAGTCAGAAAAATACAGATACTACTCAGTTGAGTCAGCTCTCTAGGAAATTTTCCAAAAAATCTCAGAGACTACATCTACTTCTATCTCATTGGTCACAACTAACTGTGAGAGATTCAAGGCAATAAAATCTTTTAATCAGACAATCACTGCCCTGAATAAAATTGGAGTTTTTGTCATTAAATTGAAAGACAAATGTCTATCAGGCAGGTAGTCAGCAATCTCTTCCTTTTGCATATTAAATGGTATATACATATTAAATATATTAAATAGTTTACATTATGTATTTTATGTTATATATTATGCCTTATGTGTCCATGTGAACTATACCATGTATTAATACTATATCACAAATTATAATTTTATTCATTATACAAGTATTTGTTGGCTACCTACTGAGTTTTGGCCCTAGATTAAGCACTGAAAAGCAAAAATCAGACTCAGTTCCTATTCTTAGGGAACAGTCAAGTGAGGGAAACATTCTTTAATCCAATAAACTTACAAATAAGTATTCAGGTATAAACTGATGAATAACTGAGTAAGAAATCTGACTTAAAATGGGAAGAGAATCATCTGAATATTCACTGTGAAATTGGCACTTGAGCTGAGATCTGAAGGACGATATATGTTAAGTGTTGGGAATGTTTCTAGATAGAGAGAACACAGTGGGCACAAACCCTGTGGAGAGAGGGAGAAACAATATAACTGGTGAGATTGGAGTAAAAGGGCTAAGGGCAGCAAGGTAAAGGAGGCTGGATGGTAGATCATAACAGACCCTAAAAGACCTTTTCAGCAATGTTAAGGGATTATACAATTACCTTATAGGCACAGAGTGTCACCACTCCCCTGCTTCATACTTTATCATTATTTTTATAATTCCATACACAGAGTCATTTTCTTGTCTCTACATCCACTGCACTTCTTGCCCTACTCTACATCCTCTGCAGACCTCACCTGCCTAAATCACAAACATCCTTTGATGCAGCATACAGAGAAACTTTATGGTGCCTTTCCTAACATCAACTGCATACCCTCAGTCATGGTTACAAAAATATTTTATCACAGACTGTACATACTTCTACTTTGCTTTCTTCCTCCTTATTTTGTATTTTCTGTTTTTATATTTGCCTCCTCCACTAGACTTGGAGCTCCCTGAAGCCAGGAAGGTGACATACTCAATTTTATTTTCCTAACACCCAGAAAAACGCTTGACACAGATAATGACTCTGTAAACAGGTGGTGAATGAATGAATATTGGTCATATTGATTTTTTGTAAATCTAGTTTTAACATATTACATTAGTGTACCAATCTGTCGGTGACTTCGAAATTTCTTAGGAGAAAAATGGTATAAAATTGTACTTTTAAACTTTTAAGTGCAGTATCCTGGCTTACGAACACCATTGGTATAGTTTGATGAAAGTGTTTTGACACAACTACTGAATCTCTTTAGCACTAGTTAAGGCAAATTATCTTAGAAGCTGAACTGTTAGGAATTTCTGCTGAAGATGCTTTCTAATAATAAACAATTTCTTTATTAATCCTCTCATTTATTAAAAGCTACGTGCCCCTCAGACTATCTGAAGTGGAGGAATTGTTCTTATCTGCAGTGTATGTGTGCTGTAAAAATATATTCATTGAAAATTAAGATGATGGCAAATAAAACACCATTATTTTGGGTTATGGTCAATATGTTCACTTGGAAGGAATTCAAATATATACATTTTGCTATAATTTCTATCTGCTCGCAATAGTATTTAAAAGGGTTCTGGACCCAATTCCACTATTGGGGGGGGTCCCCCACACCACCAAGCAGGTCTTCATGACACCACCTACTTGTCTACAATATAACTCAATTCTCACACTGTCTACCCAGAGATAGCATCAGATTCCACAGGTTAAGGGTTCAGTTCTATAAGACCATCGCCCTACCTACTTCAGATGCCAGTTACAAGCCAAGGTTGTTACGTGTGCTTCTGACCCACTGACTACAGGCTGAAGGTTCCCATGATTCCTGGACTTCAAACTCCAGTCATTAGGCTGGCCGAATTGCTACCCATACTTCTGATTGACTGACTTCTTCCTCAGGTTCAATTAATTTTCTAGAGCTCATAAAACTCAGAGAAACATTTTACTTACTAGATCACTGGTGTATTATAAAAGGATAGAACTCAGGAATAGCCAGATGGAAGAGATGCACAGGGCAAGGAGCTGCTGTGCTCTCTCCAGGTGCACTGCTTTCTCCACAAGTTCACCAACCCAGAAGCTCTCCAGATCCAAAATAAAGGTTTTGGATTTTTAAAAGATATTTATTTATTTATTTATTTGGCTGTGCCGGGTCTTAGTTGAGGCACGTGGAATCTTCGTTGCAGTGTGCGGTATCTAGTTCCCTGACCAGTGGTTGAACGCAGGCCCCCTGCATTTGGGAGTGTCTTAGTCACGGGACCTCCAGGGAAGTCCCTGTTTTGGATTTTTACTTCATCACAAGGGCACACTTGATTAAATCATTGAATTCAACCACCAGGCCCTTTCCCCTCTCTGAGGTCCCGGTGAGACTGAAAGTTCCAACTCTCTAATCACAACCATTGGAAACGAGCCCCCAGGCATAGGTGTTTTCCAAAAGTTACCTCATTAACATAAAGTTACCTCATTAACAAAAGACATTTTTATCACTCTCAACATTTAGGAATTTCCAGTGGATTTCAGGGCTGTGAGTGAGACACCATGGATGAAGACCAAATATACATGAGAAATATAATTTGGTCATCTGAATAATCTTATATATGTGTATGTATATACATATATATATAATAAATAAAAATATCACATATTAAAGTCTCACCCTAAACAGTCTTTTTACCATCACTATGAAGGATGGGGTGTCTCTGAGAAGAGTCGCACTGGTATATATCTCTGCTCCCTTCACTCCCACAACCTGAAGAACTCTATATTCACCTTCTTCTGGAGTGCTCAAGCTATTCCTTCCCCCAGTTTTTTTCACTTTCTCTTAAGTTCCAGGATTGTTTTGCAAAATTGTGCTGCTAAGATACCTTGATCGTGTGACTCTCTGAAGACGGAAGTAGTTTCACAGGTTAAGCAGATAAATGTATATATCAATAAATTCATGAAGAGGACAGGTGGTCTAGAACAGAGAAGGGGGCAGGAGGTAACAGTAACTTTTATCAGGAGACATTCTCATTTACATTAACCAAATTTATCTTCTCTGCAACCCTAAAGAAAAAGAGAGACAAGTATTATTATCTCCAGTTTACTTATTTGGAAAATGGGGATTTAATAATGCCAATCTTATATGGTTGTTGTGCGTTTAAATGATACAAGCATGTAAATTGTTCAGAGGATTTCCCAAAAGAGACTAAGTGCCTAATATATGTTAGCTATTATTATTATATTTCCCATTCTAAGGAAATATCTTAAGGCCAAGATATTTAGTAATTTGTTTAGTAATTTGTCTAAAGTGATAGAGGTTAAAGGCAGGATTCAAATTAATGCCTTCCGGCTCCAAACATGTTATCTGCGTTGTGTTTCTTAAAAGAGATTGCCTTTTCTTAAAAAAGCTTTTGAAGTCACCTGCCTTTAAAATCAAATTCACTAATGATTTTATTGGGCAGAACTGCCCATGAGTTGGGGGAGGGAGGCTGACAACATGTGTAACTGATCAGGGCAATGCCCAGGAGATCGACTCTAAGAGGAATAGATTTCAGCAATCAAGGTTACTTGGAATGAAAATAATTTAGTTTGGATTGCATTTCAATACTTAAAATACCAGAATTTTACTTTAATTAAAGCATCAGTTTAACTATAAACTATGATATTATATTTCTCCAAAAACAGGACAGCCTCTTTGACAAAATATAGATAGCATGATTCATGAAATACCAGTGATAGAGAGTTAGGATAAAATATAGTTATCTCTGTTAGAGAGACAGGAATGAGCATGATGTTAACAGGATGTAATAAAGAATAGATAAAGTCTTATAAAGCTCTGTCTGAATTAGAACTTATTTTTAGCTCATAAGCTGTGGCTGCATTGTTATATGAAAAAAAAAAGGTGTGCTTATACTCTTTTCATTTAAGAAAAATGATCCCAATATACTCGTACATTGTAATGTGCCTGATGGTAAAGCACTCATTTAAAAGCAAACTGGTAATCCTTTCATTTCTATAGCAAATATAAAAATGAGAGAGGGGTGAGTTTTGGCAACAGCTAAATGGGAGATTGTTCAGTTAGCTCTGATTATCATGTCTTAGACACTGAATATCAGAAAAGATGGATGCAGTTCTTGGACAAGAGATGTCAGAGTATGTGGTGGGACTAATGAATGAGTACCTCCAATTCACATGAGGACTACATTACTCAGCATTACTACAGGGTATGAAGTTTCTCTCTGTGCAACATTTAAAAGTGGGCTTTGAAAAAAAAAATTCCTATTATGATATTAGTATTATAATAATTGCTATGCAAACTGGTGCTAATAATGTGAACATACAGAGAATTTATAAAAAGATTCAAGAGTTTTCTGTTCTTCTCTTTAATAAATAAGAAGTTATGTACTTGGAGAAAATCCATTACAATCCTATGTTTAATGCATTCTAACGTAGAATTTATTAAATGTAAATGTTATCAGTATAAGAAAATTCAAAAATTAATTTTTATAAATATGAACTTTAAACACTTAGCTCATCTTAAGTTATTTACAATTCAATTTGATATTATATATGACTATTTTGAATGGGTTTATGAAGATTCTTAGGTTTATAAAGACATTTAATTGATACTTTGGTTTGTTGTGATCCTATAAAAGCAACAAGAAAAAGATAACCACCTCAGAACAGTCAGCTTTATAGGATATGGATTATCAAGTCAATGAATTTTGGTCAGGGTCTGGGACTCATTGCTTCTCTCAGGAGATTAAGTTTTTTAAAATAACATTTGTAATTAATTTGTAATTGCTTAATTTTTCAAAGTTATACTTGCTAAGTCAGAGACTTTTTAATCCCCCGTGACTTTCACATACATTTTATGATATGGAAACACTTTATCGACTCCTTAAACCATGAATTCTTTTAGACCAGGTAGGTCAGTGTTATATCACCCACAGTGCTGTCATAATGATCCTTTCATTTTGTTTTGTTAGTATTCCTAAAAATTGTGTATGCCTAATTTGAATTTTATTACAGTTTGAGGAGCCATATAAAGAATCATCTTCCAGATGATAAGGGTTTTATTCCTTGTGGTCAGGTCTTGTTTTAGGGTATTTGGATAAATCATTGTTTAAAATGTAGCCTTGAATGCTCCTTCTATCTGTGGTTTCACAACAATGCCAATTAGCTATTTGACTCCCAACTAGGTTATAAAGTGTGATTATGGTTCTTTCTGTTCTTTGTAGTGATTTCTACTTTTTTATTTGTTTGTTTCATGAGGCTATTTGGCTAACTCAGTATTCCCTGTGTTTACTACTTACTCTGCTTCAAAAAATGATTTATTTGGGGGAAGAATAATAGTAAAGTTTGTAAGATATGTTAGTGTATTTTAAGATTGGTAATGGGCAATATGCAACTGTGTTTCCAAGAAATAGACTGAGGTAGAGATTTGAGTTCAGGAATTCACTGGGAAGTGATCTCAATATCAATACATGTGAGGAGGAGTTACAAATAGGACTGGGCAAAGAGGGAAGTTGGGGTGCAAAGTAATCACAACAAAGTCCTCAGCCAATCCCATGGGGAGTCTTGAGGCTTTGATGGTTCAGTGTTATACTGAAATGGGACCCCACATCCACCGGCCATTGAAGGTAAACTGACCCTAGGATTAGACATAAGCATAGACAAAATGGATTTCTTCAACAAAGGTTAATTAAAAGAAAAGGACTTAGCTGAGAGATGCAGGCAACTGACACTCCCGGGGGTAATATATGCTTCAGTCCTGAAAGCTGATTTAGGTTTAATAATGTAATATGAGATACATTCATTAGGTAATGGTGAAAAGAAAGGATTTAATCTTTTGTCTTGTTTTGTACAGCAACAATTTAAATTTATTTATTTATTTATTTATTTTTTTTTTTTAGAAATTTCATGTAATGTCTGAAACATTTATATTAATTTATTTATTTTAATTTTATTTTATTTATATTAATTTATTTTTAAAATAATAAAGATGATGGGGGTTTCGATAAAGATGATGATCTGAGTACATCTAACTGAGATCTATCAACTTTCAGGGGGAGCAATTTAACCACTAGATCAAAGATGGCTGGTCATCTTGTAAGGTACTTTGGAGATTTGAAATTTGGACCATACCTTCCTCCTTCTTGAAGATGCAGCTACAGATAGTTTTTTTTGGTGGAGAGAGGTTGAGGAGATAATAGATAACCTGAGGGCTTAGAGGACTCTCATATCTCCAAGGGTACTTGGAGCTAGGATCTCTGGTGGCATTGCTGCCCAGAAATCATCTTAAAGTAGATGTATTACGGTGTGATTTAGCTGACTAGTAAGAGTTCTCCATGAACAGGGAGGTGAACTGCTCTGTTTTGCTTGCTGTTTATCACAGTAACAGACTGAAAAACAATTATTCTAAAGCTGGATAATGTTGATAGACAAGGAGTTAAAATCAGTAATATAGCAAGAATACAATGTAGTGATAAAACAAGTTAATGGAAAATCACATTAGAGATATAAGAGGAATATTCAGAGAAGAGAGAACAAAAGTAAGCTTTGCAAACAAATTCCAAAATACTGGACGTCAAGGAGCCCATTCCCTTCACATTAGAATTCAGGGAAAATGAAAAATAAAGCACTAATGATATGCTATATTTTCCCATATTAGATTAGGAAAAAAAATCAAAAACCTCTAACATGGAGGAGCACAGCGAACATGCAGCTACCATTTCTGCCTACGATGCCATGCAAATTCTTTCATAAAAGTGCTTATAATGTTAGTTTATAAACCTCATTATTTCATAAATCCGCTAATATTCAAAAACTTATGTATATATCCATGATAACCTGCCAAAATAACTGACATAATATATTTCATTTGCCTTATAATATGGATTACTGATGTTATTGAATTGATCCTACATTATATTACATCATTGGTAAGCATATTGTGATGTCCTTATTTGACAAAAGAGGCTTAATTTCCTATCAGTTGAAATATCCAGTGACTGAAAAACAGGGATAGAATTCTCTGTAAAGTGTTATATTTATTCCGTTATTAAAATGTATATCATAAAATATTTCATAAAGTCAGTCTAAAAATATTCATATTAATGTCAATGATTACATTTTGGAAAATATTTTAGTAAGTATCAGTAAGTGATTTGGTAAAGTATGGATCATTTATCAATTTTTCTCATCTTTATACATCCAGCCATTTCACACAAGAATTTTGTTCAGATATTTTGACAATGTTCTATTTTTATTTTTTGTTAAGACTACCGGTATTGTCAAGGTTGTTCATTTTCCAAAAATGGATAAATTTTAGCAGTAGTTAGCAGTTGGTGATTTAAGTCAAGAACACTGAGGTTTTTATCACATTCAGAATATTTAATTTCCCTCCCATCTGATAATAATTTTGCATGTAAAAAATAACACAAAACTATGTCGATTTGAAATAGCCACCCACACACCTTATGGAATTAAAGTATTGTGTGGGATTGAAATCATGAGTATGTTCTGTAAGCATGATCTCAAAAGCATATTTTTCTAAAAAAAATTATAATAATGACAGTTGTTTGAACCAAATGATCTGATATTTTAGCTTCAGGAACTTGCTCAGTAGTCTCTGGATCTTGGTTTATAGTGTTAACTAGAGAATTTGGATTTCAAGGACATAAAGTCTCATGGTAGTAAAATATAGTAACACAAAATTTTAGAATGAAGAGGGAACAGAAAGCTAACATTAAAAGCTATCACTTTTTTAACATTTTACTGAGGATTTTTTTTAGTTGCATATTTTTGTTGTAGATGGAAAGGTTATGTTCGCTACCAATTTAAACAGTACTTTACTAGCATATGGACACAATCTGAGCTATAGGGTAAACATTTTCAGGATGCCTCAGAGAGCTAACTTTAATATCTGAACAGATTCGGCACCATACAAATGGCATATGAAGCATGATTCACAATTTCACATAACTCATTGACACTAAAACATGCTAAAAATAAATTTGGGAATTCCTTTCCCTCTTGCCATCCATTAAATGGGTAAAATTCTTTACTGCACATACATGAGCCACTTGGTGCAATTTTCAGGATAATTCTTCTATTCAAAAGCCCTTGAGTACTATCTGTTCCTTTTATATGTAGTTTAAAAGTAAAGGCGAGGGAGTAGTATTTTTATAAACATGTTCCATATTTTTCTCTTTAGGATAATTTTCATACATAAAATAATACTATAAGAGATAGAAAAAAGCAAGGATTTCATTAACTAAAGATGAATGTGTAAAAGTAACAGTAACAGCAAAATGTTATATAGTCATTTAATTCACCAGATTTACACTCTAGCAACTGAAGAGGATTTATAATTGTTAAAATATACTGATTACAATCTTCAGACATTTGGAAATTTATGATTTAAATCACTGTTTGGGGAACTTAACATCCCTTTTGTCTTATAAGAAATTAAATGGATTAAAACAGAAATCTGTTTTTTTATTTTAATATTATTAAACTCCACGAAGTAGAAGATCTTAGTTTATTCCTCAGTCAATGACTATTGTTTCATCTATTTAAAACTATTAGGCAATACTATTAGGCAATAAGTTTTCTTTTAAAGGCAATCATTGAACTATTACAGGACAAAGTTTTCACTGGTATTTTCTAGGTCCCTTATACTGCATATGTTATATGACATCACCCACATGCAGATCTTCAGATATATCATTGTGGATACATGGCATATACATGAGGAATGCTCAAATAATCAAGGGAGAGAAAATGATAAAAGATAATTACACAGTAATTAAAGTAGATGTTTAAAGAGTACTAAAAATTAAAGATTCAGGTTCTAGTTATAAAGAGTTGTTTTAATATAATAAAATACCCACCATCAATATTCATGGTTAAGGAGTCTTGAGAGGTCATGTCAGAGCCAACACTATCAATTTTCGGTAACTTTAAAAATATATTTTTGTTTGTATGTGTGTTTGTTTCACTATAAATTTGACATTTTACTCTTTACTTGATCTATTTAAATAAGTCATTAAATTGACTTTGGTTTCCTGGTTTATTAAGGCTTAGTTCTTGAGTTGAAGGAAATTACTTAATTGTGCCAGCTGTAAAATATCATCAACATATCAGTCCATTAATAGAAAAAACCATATCTGTATATTTATCCAATTGCTTGTTACTATTGTAGAATCATTTTGTCATAGGAAAACACATAGTAGATGTTTGATGAATGCTTTGCCTTGGAAGAATAGGTATAGGTAGCTTCAGATGCTGGATTGTCTGCTGTTGAACCACAGATTATACTCAATTCAGCTAATATTTGTTAAGCAGTTACCATGTGGCAAGACATTATGTAGAGGTTATATGAGAAACATGAGGAAGATGTGGATGTTGGTTTTGTATACTTCACAAACATTGCAGGCCACACGAACATGTAAACAATTATTTAAAATACTTTGCTAGAAGTGGAATCTACATGGGAGGCTCTCCACTTGCAGCTAAGCCTAGTATCCCAGAGTTCAAACCCAAGCTCTACCATTTACTGGCTGTATGACATTAGCAGTCATTTATAATATCACAACCTCAGTCTTATTCTATGTAGAATAGGGATAATAAAAATTTTCTCATAGAGATGTTGTGAGAACTAAATTAGACACTCACATGTTAAGTTTTAAGCTCAATGACTGACATACTCGGGGATACTGGGATGCTTAATTTCCAAACATTTGAGGATTATCTAATCATCTTTATGTTATTGGTTTCTTGTTTTCTGTTATTATAATTCATTTAAATCCATTGAGCAAATTAAGTTTATATTATGGACGTTCTTTGAAATGAAAACCATGTGTGTTCTGCAGTTGTTTTCCCAACGACTATACACACACACTCACAAAAACACAAGTATATATATTTAATTAACTCAAGGTAGTTAACTGTGTTCTTCAAATCTATATTATTTATTTTTCTGCTCTTTCAAGCACTAAACAATTTGTGTTAAACACTTTAACTATGATTTTGGGTCTATTTTGCCCTTTGGTTCTGTCAATTTTTATTTTGTTTTTCATATTTTGAAGATATGTTCATAGGTACATCAAATTTTACTGGTGCAAAGGTAAACATTGTCCAGTTTAACATCCACATACAAGGGGGCCAAGTATTGTATTGAATTACTCGTAAGAAGACTATATCACATCTTAGTTTACATTAACCTACTTTGATATCCAGATGCATTCACTTTTACCATTAACAAGCGGGGGAATAAAAGAGAAATTTAACATGTATTGTCACTTCTGTGCCTTTCAAAATTTTAAATGTAGTGCTATTCTCTGTTATTCCCTGAGGGATATTGCACTGTTTATTGGTATCTTATTTGGCAAAGAGGAGAAACTCAATTTTCTTCCACTTTGCTGTTCTTACCGTAATAGCTTTCTCTCCATGCGTCAGAGTCAAAGTAAAGATTCAGTTTCTTATGATAGCTATTGTAACTAGACATTCAGAAATTGGGGAAATATCTTGCTCCCATTGTCTCCCTAAGTCATGCTGAAACCCAATCCTAGTTAAAGGCCAGTAACAGTGAGGTGTAGTAATGTGAAATACAAGAAAAAAGTGGCTTTTCCATTTGAGTAACTGTCTTAGGAGAGTGGGATGAACCATCACCTTGTCGTTTAATGGAAGAGGAGTTGCTTTCACAGAAATGAGGAGAGGCTATATCTTTGGCAAGTACACATCCTCTGAAACCTATACTTTCCTGACAAATATACCAAATTGTACCTAAGAGACATAGAACTGCGAATTTAACTGATATAGTGCTGAATATCTTTGAATGGAGAAAAATTAAAGAGATTCTCAGATTAGGATACTTTCTCTCATTCAAGTATGAGTTTCTTCAAGGAAGACATGATATTGTTCACTCTTTTATTTTCAGTGCTTAATATAAAATACTACATGGAATACTAAATATTTATGAAAAGAATAAATGAATGTTATGGCTCAAATGTTTTTGTCAGACACCATTTATTTTCTTTTTAACAAGTATAACATAGTTTCCAAGTGAAAACGGGTTTCAGGTTCTAAACAAATATTTTAAAATAGACATTTAAACACAGGCCATGAAAAATTTTGGGAAGAAATGCGTAATTTGGACCTTGAGGATTTTAATTAAAAACCCAATTATTGTCTGATGAATGCTATAAATTCCAGTCTGGAAAAATGCATTCTAATTGCCTATACATATTTGAGTTATTTTTAAAATATAGATTTAACATACATTTTTAATTCATAATAACTTTCAATTTTAAATTTATTATATCCAGAAATTACAATATACATAATTAATTTTAAATTTTACACCAGCAATCTTTTAATGAAATTGAGATATATTAGTAAAGTCTATTAGGCGATTTGCATATACCCTCCTAGACATATTAAAATATAAGTGATGGAGTTTCCTTTTCTTCTATCTAAAATTCTCCCCTTGAGGCCTAGCTTGAAAAGAATGTGTCTGAAGCTATTGGCAAACTACTTTTGTCAGAGAGATATCAGGAAAAAAAGTTATTCTAGCAGGATGAAAATCACTAGGCAAGAAATAATTGCTCCTGAAAAGTATTTTCTTTTCTTTGGCTCATACATAGTAATTTGAAGGCCATACCAGAATTGTTTTGAATGGACTGCCTCCACACATTAGCTTATGGCAAAGACAATCTTTGACAATGTGATTCTCCACACAGATAAAATAGATATTATCTCTATTTCCTATAGCCAGAACCTCTGCACTTAATTTGTTTACGTCAAATATTTGGTTCAGAGTGCATTTTAAGGTTCTACTAATTTTTCTTTCCCTGGAAAGACATTTTTAAAAATCTAGAAAACCAATTACCCCAAAATAGTTGCATGTGTTCATCTATAGATCAAGTAATCAATGAACCAACTCAGGAGGCAGAGATTTAAAAGTTGAACTGGGTTCAAAGATACGTAACAACACACTAAAACATTAATTTTCTTGGAAAACATTAATTTTCTAGTGTTTTTGGAACTTTAATAACATACTTTTTAGGTTCTACAAAATTTATACTACTTTTATTTTTCTTGTTGACAAAAGGTTTTGAATTCACATTCATTTAATTTATTGCTTGCATAATAGATTTATAATTTTTTTAAAAAATTAATGTTATTAAAGGCACTATAGAATTAATCTTATTCAGTGTTCTCCTTTTACAGATGAGAAATCTAAGATCCAGTCAGTTTTCAGGACTAGACAAAATAAGATCTGGTAGGGCCAAGGATTAAACTATGGTTTCTTGATTTTAGGAATCATGTCTGGATTCTTTAGGCACCAAGTTAATGATCACAAAATTTAGAAATTATTCCCTGATTCCACGAACTACACTATGTGCTATAGCTGTGTGATCTTCATGCACAGATGTATCTACTACTCTCAAAGTCATTGCTTAATTATTCATTTTTATCACAATTTTATAAACTTGTAGAGCTGAAACTATGACTACTTTATATATTATCTTATTTGGAGTGCCATAAACCCATTCACAAAATAGGAGTTTGGTAAATATCTTTTAAATGAATACATTCAAGAGGCAATGAAAAATATCCTGTAAGTCTTCATTTATAATTACACAAAAAATGTGAAACAAGTAAAATATCTTTCAACTGGAGAATGTCTAAACAAACTGTGGTACACCCATGTAATTGAATACTACTCTACAATAAAATGGAAAGAACTAATATACACAAAAATATGAATGAAGCACAAATGCTACATATTGTATGATGTCTTTTATAACGTTTCTTGAAAAGACAAAATTATAAGAACAGAAAACAAATCAATGGTTTTTACAGGCTGGTAGTGGGGGTGGTGGTTGATTAAGGAAGAGCAAGGGGAAATTTGGGGATGTGACAATTTTATATCTTGATTGTGGTGGTGATTACACTACTTTATTCATTTCTCAAATGTTGTAGAACTGTACAGACACAGAAAAGAGTGAATATACTCTATAAGCATTATAACTCAGTGAAAGAATTTTAAAACAAAAAAAATCTTTGTTATTTTACAATGTTTATCTTAGAGGTCATAGTAAAAAGTTTATTCAAGAATTACACTGATTATTAACTACAAAATTTAAGTTAAATTGATATTTACTATGTGTTTGTAATTTATATTTTTTGTTTTGGTAGTATATTATTCAGGGTTCAGAAGAGACCCAGAAGAGGATACATGTTAAGAGATTTAGTGCATGGAATTGGTGTAAGCAATTGTGGAGCTGGTTTTGTAAATTCAAAATCCAGACAGCAGGCTGTCAAGAAGGGCTGGCTAGAACTCTCAGTCATAGGCTGAAGTTGCTGTCCATGGGCAGAATTTTTCCTATATCAGGGAAGCCTCACCTCTTTAGGCTTTTCAGCTGGAAGATCAGGCCCACCAGGTAACCTAAAATAATCTCCCTTACTTAACATCAACTGAGTATGCACTCTAATCACATTGACAAAATACCTTCACATCAACACCTAGATTAGTGTTTGGATAACTGAGAACTATAGACTAGCCTAGTTGAAACATCCAAATACTATCACAGGTTTAGCACTCCTTTGAAATCAACATAAAGATTAAAATAATAACTCTATATTCAGAAAAAAAAATCTCATTTCTTTGATGCAATTCTTTTCTACTTTTAGGAAATAATTCCAGAATTGTACTATTTTTCACAGTTCTAATGCATCATTTAGATGGTGGAGATTCAGTTTAGATGCAGTCACACTTTTCATATGTTATTGCTAGATATCTCTCAAAACCACTTAACTGCAAATAATGATGCTTTATCTTAACTTACTCTCTACTAAACATTGGCCTAATTTACTAAAAGAGCCTTTTAGCATCATACCTATTATAGCCTTAGAGAAAGTCCCTAGTTTCAATAAAATGCAGAAGAAGCAGAATTTAACAATTGTTTATTTGTATCCTTGATACTCACATGTAAAACTGAAGGGTTAAATTTTGTTATTATGAAACACCAGTATTTATGACTTCTAAACAACCGCAAAAGAGCTTCAATCTCTTTTTACCAAGGGTTTATGGTAGAAACTTTCTTCTTCTAGAACTCCATTTCAGAGATGCTTATCCACTCCTAGGACTGCCAGGCCAAGTAATTTGTGAAAGACTACAACTTCTGTTAAATATATCTAAAATAATAAAGAAAAATGTTTATTCTTCAAAAGGAATGTATCTTGTATACAAACAGTGCTGTAAATTTTTAATATCAAGCCTATAAGTATTCCAGAATGTTTAAAGAGACCATTATTTAGACCTAAAAATTGCCTTATTACACTTTTTAAAGATTAACATATAGGTTAAATGAAAACATAAAAAGAAAATTACATAAACTATAAAATATATACAGGTTTATAAAAGCCAATATAATTCCTAATTTTTTTGAAGGCTTGGATATGAAGATACTGATAGAGTGCTCCTTCCCTATATTTTGTGAATAATAAGGAACAAAAAATAACTAAAAGACAAATAAGTCACATATCTCTTTTTATTAAGTAGGAAAAGTTCAAAAATTGAGTCTTTTTTGAAATGCACAAAATTACTGGGAAAAGAGTGTCTTGTTCTTGTCATTAAAATATTTACTTTCATTCCTTAGTAGATAAAATTCAAGAACGTTTTTACCACATCTTTGTAGAAAGCAAGACTTCTGCTAGTGATTTCAAACAGATGGGAACACATTTTCATAACAGGGCAAATGAGTAACATCTCAACTGGAGTGTCACTGGATATAGTATCTTATGCCTCTGAGGTGTTGTATTGAGACCCAAAAAAATAGAAAAGTAAAAAAAAAATTCTATTTTACCTGTTTAAGATTCTGTTATGAATTGAACCGCTAAACAAAATATTTGGTCAAAAGGCTTTCAAGAGGAATAACTGGCAAAAAAGCAAAGGGTGTTATGGATGCATATTTTTACTTTTAAAAAGCATGATTCTAAAATAATTCTATATATCCCACTCTCTTCTAGAGTAAAAACAATAATGCACGTTTTCAGAAAGGGAGGGAGAAGGTAATTAGAAACACTTAAGAAACTTCATCTGAAAAATAATCTCCTCTCAAAAACTTTTCTATTTTAATTTTGTAAACTAATAGTCTGCAAAATTTTTGTCAAAGTGTCCTTAATAACAAAGAGAGTAAAGTACATACTGAGGATCTGGGGAGCACAGCTCAAAGTGAACAGTTTACCCAGGCTCATGTCTTATTTTTAATGTTTACATTAATTTTTGCATGCTTTTAGTAGGTAATATTTATCATGTTTTACTAAGGAGATTTTTACCAAACCTTCCAGTATTACTAATACTCAAGGAAGATGTGACACTTTCATCCAGTGGCTTTTCGTATCCCTGGAGATATTCATGGCCTTATTAGAAAAATAAAAAAGAAAAACCAAAACAAACAAACAAACGTTTGTGGGTTTTTAATTTTTTCTGTGTGGTTTCTTTGCAGGTAAAATTTTTATGTATAATTATTTGCTTTTGATGACTAGACTTCAGAATTCCTCATTATTCCAGAATGGCTATTATCTAAAAATGACGTCAAAAAAATTTTAAAGTCAACAAAAATAAGTACTAACACCGGTTCCCATTCCTGCCATGCCCTAACTCATCCCCATACACACAATACACATACCTTAGCCACTCAAGTAAAATGGTATTGAATCTTAAATAAATAACAAATTTCTTGCTTCATTTCCAATAAGTAAAGAGTGTGGAAGTTGATGCATCCATTTTTACAACAAGGTTAAGCTAAAAAAAAAAAAAAGAAAAGAAAAAAAAAACTGACTTTTCTTGGACCCATCAGAGAAATGAGACTGCAGGACAAATCATCACCCTGAAAACTGGAGAGAGAGAGATGCCTTTAGAGAGTCACAGCTGAGATATGCTTATTTGGAGAAAAAACCACTTGAGCCATAAACTGACAGGAACATATAAATAGTAATTGTCATAAACCACTGAAGTGTGACAGAGTAGACTAGCTTAAGAATGAGAAACTTCTGAGGGCCTGCAGTCTTCAGTGGGCCCTCATGTGCCTGTGGGCCTTATCTCCAATAACCCCACTAGTTTCTCATGATGAAGATCTGAGAAAGAGTTCCTTATGGAATGTGCTTGGGAAGAAAAGGAGTAATAATTGTGAAATACACCCAGAGACTTCTCTGTAACAAAAGCCCACTCTCTAAGGGAAAATAATTTACTAGAGGCTTATGCCAGCCAGAGAAGAGCACTTTTCTCACTCCACCTCCCTCCACCCTTCTAATATCACATAAGGGGCGGGGAATAGTTCACAAGGGTTAGGGTTTTAGGAAAATAGATTGGGAACACTGTTGCCTAGTAAGGGAGTGGGGGAAAGAGAAAATAAACCTATATCACTGGAGAAACACTTGTGAAGATCAGAATGCTGAGACATGGGTCTACTAAAGGATGGAGATGTAATTAAAACATTATAGTCTTTTCCTCCAACTCACCTTACCACTATACCAACAGTGAGTGCTCTAGCACAAGAACAAGAGATTATAGCTAAAAGACCTGCAAGATACAGACTTTCTTTGAGGAGGAATACTTAGGGAAGCCTAAAATGAGGAGGCGGATAAAACCAAGAGCACTAGAGGAATAGTGTCTCCTTAGGCACCCATAGCTACAGCAAACATTACACACAGTCCAACTCAGCATAATTAACATAAATGCTCATGCTAGAGGCCTATTTACCTCAAGTCCTATTACCTGACATTGCCTATTACAGGACATTACAACATGCCTAGATTTTAACAACAACAACAAAATCAGAAGGTATGCCAAAAAAGCAAGGGGAAAAAACATATTCTGAAAAAACAAAGCAATCATCAGAAACATACTTAAATTTGACACAGATGTTGAAATAAACTGGCAGGGGATTTAAAATAACTATAATATCACCACACCAAGCTAAAATGCATATAGAAAAAAAGAATGAAAAAGTATATAAAACATCCAAGAACTGTAGATCAAAAGATGTAAAGTACATGTAATTGCAACAATGAAAGAGAGCAACAAGAGAAAAGAACATAAGAAATATTTGAAGTAATAATGACTGAAAACTTTCCAAAATTAATGACAGACACCAAACCAAACCTCAGGTGTCTGAATCTCAGAGAACATAACCAAGTAGAATAAATACCAATAAACAAACTTAGGCATATTATATGCAAACTCCAATAAGCCATCGACAAAAAATATTTTGAAAGAAGTCAAGGGGGGGATTATTTATAGATGTACAAGAATAAGAATTATAGCAAATTCTCAAGAAAAATTAGGCAAAAACAGGAAAATGAAGTGAAAGAAGACCACTAATATAGAATACTATACACAGGAAAAGTATTCTTCAAAGTATAAAAGAGTAGTAAAAACTTTCTGAGACATACAAAACTTATGGGACTTCACTGCCAGCAGACCTTCCCTGAAAGAAATGGTAAAAGAGGTTTTCAGGCAGAAGAAATATGTCATAGTCAGAAATGGATCTATATAAAGAATAGTTTTACCACTGGAGTCGTAATTACTGGAAAAAAATTTAGAAAGAAATATACTTCATATAATGAGAGAAGATAAAACGTAATCATTTAAAATGTTAGTTACAATCAGAGAAGGAAGAAAATGAGTAAGAAAAATAAACAAGAAATAAATGGGATATAGGAAAAACATTAACCGTGGTGTTGGATATTAACCCGAGTATGTGAAAAATAATTTTAAATATAATGATCCAAGTATGAGAATTGAAAAACAAATTGTGTGGACTTGGAGGGCATTATGCTAAGAGAAATAAGTCAGACAAAGAAAGACAAATACTGTATGATATCACTTATATGTGGAACCTAAAATAGATAACAAACTAGTGAATATAACAAAAAAGAAGCAAACTCACAGATATAGAGAACAAACTAGAGGTTACCAGTGGGGAGAGGGAAGGGGTGAGGGACAATATAGGGAGTAAGAGGTACAAACCATTGGGTATAAAATAAGCTACAAGAATATATTGTACAACACTGGCAATATAGCCAATATTTTATAATAACTATAAATGGAGTATAACCTTTAAAAATTGAGAATGATTATATTGTACCCCTGTAACTTACATAATATTGTAGAGCAATTATACTTTAATTTTAAAAAATAAATTAAAAAGAAAAACAAATTTTCAGTGCATTAAAAAAGCAAGAATATACTATATGTTGTTTAGAATAAACATACTTTCAAGTTTATAGTCTGATAGGTTGAAAGTAAAGAGAGAGAGATAACATGATAACACAAATCAAAAGAAATTTGGTATATCTCTATTAATTTCAGACAAAACGGTCTTCAGATCAAGAAAAATTATCAAGAATTTAAAAAAGGCACATGATGAAGGAATATATCATCCAAGAATACAAAAAAAACCCAAACATATATGCAACTAATATCACTGTCAAAATATGTGAAGCAAACTGATACAACTGAAGGCAAAATAAACAAATCCATGCTTATAGTTGGAGACTTCAAAACCCATCCTTTAATAATTGATAGATCAAGCTGACGGAAAATCAGTAAGGATACAGAAGTCTGGAACAACAATATCAATCAACTTGAATGAATTGCCATTTATGGAATAATCCTAGCTATTTGTCCAGTTGATTTGAAAATATATGTCCACATGAAAACCTGCCTAAGAATGTTTATAACAGCTTTATTTATAATTGCCAAAGACTGGAAACAACCAAAATGTCTTTCAGTGGGTGCATGGATAAACAAATTGTGATACACCCATACAATAGAATATTATTAGGTGAAAACAGAGAATGAACTATCAAGCCATTCAGGGACATGGATGAATCTTAAATACATATTGCTAAGTGAAAGAAGCTAGCCTGAAAAGGCTATATACGCTGTATCATTCAATTCACCTGAAATTCTGGAAAAGGTAAAACTATAGAGACAATAAACAGTTCAATGGTTTCCAAGGGTTTGCTGGGAGAAGAGTTGACTACATAAAGCACAGGGGATTTTTTAGGAAATCATTCTTTATAATTTTATTTAATAATAATGTATCAATATTTGTTCATTAATTGTGACACAAAGACCATATAATGTAAGGTTTTAATAGTAAAAGAAGCTAGATATGTGGTATATGGAAACTCTATAGTATTTTCACAATTTTTCTGTAAATGATGATCAACTTTAAAATTAGAGTTTATTTAAAATTTATAACAGTTTTCTGTTTGCCTATGAAAGCCATTAGTTTTTTTCTCTTAAAACTAGAGATCAACCGATTTGAGTAAAACAGAGGAAGCAATATAAAGATACACTTTCGAATTAGCAGTGGACTAAAGAGAGCAAAATAAAGAGAAAGGATACAGACATCCAGCATCAAATATCTATTTCTCATTCTTCTGCTAAACTGTGTTTATCTTACAGAGCAGCTCACAATTAGGTCTTGAACAAACAGCCCAATAGAGCATAATAATTGATATTCATAATGACAATCCTAAATTTATTAAGATACCAAATTGTATTAGAATACGCTGTTTACTAAGTCAGTGAAGTATGTAACATATTTAAAATTAATGAGTTTTAAAAATTTTAAGGGTATTGAGAATTAACTAGAACGCTTAAATCCCTAATGGTTGCAGGTAAATTATTTCTTAACTATATGGTAAATTATATGTCCTGAATTCCATAACAGCAATTAGATTATATATAAATGATGTTTCCATTAACAAATCTCCTAGGGATGAAGCTGCATTGTATAAAATGTATATTCTCATTTGACCTTTTTTAATTTATTTATTTATTTATTTATGGCTGTGTTAGGTCTTCATTTTTGTGCGAGGGCTTTCTCTAGTTGTGGCAAGCGGGGGCCACTCTTCATCGCGGTGCGCGGGCCTCTCACTGTCGCGGCCTCTCTTGTTGCGGAGCACAGGCTCCAGACGCGCAGGCTCAGTAGTTGTGGCTCACGGGCCCAGCTGGTCCGTGGCATGTGGGATCTTCCCAGACCAGGGCTTGAACCCGTGTCCCCTGCATTGGCAGGCAGACTCTCAACCACTGCGCCACCAGGGAAGCCCTCATTTGACCTTTTGATACAATACATCATTTGATTCCTAATATTAAACTGTCTTGTATTTCTGGATTAATAAATGGACTATTATGCTCTTGCATAAATTAAAATGATTTTCTATTGCCATTTTGCATGACTATTTTATCTTCGTATGGAAATATTACGTCAAAAAGTTTTCTCTTTTAAGAAAACAATAACTTCCGAAGGGTTTATGTAACATTGCAATGGAAAACTTGAGGAAAACCTTTTTCCTCCTTCTCTGTAGAGTGATATTCACTGGAAGATATTTGTGATGCTTTCTTTCTTCATCCCGAAAATTTTGAAATGTCATTCACCATTGTTTAATTGTAGGTTACTTTATGAATTTAGCCTGTATCACAGGCAATCTGTATGTTTTTTAACATAATTCGAGGGTGTAAAATGAGCGCTTTCATACCTTCCTGGTCAGCTTTATGACTCAATATTTGGTGCATTTGCTAGTTTGAATCAATTTGTTCTTTATTGTTCTTATTTTGTGTGTTTTAATGAGAAGTTGGAGAGGCATATTCAAGCACAGCTAATATGACAATGAGTGTTAATTTTGTACTACTTTGAATATCCACATTGATCTACTACTTTGTTTCTCTAAAATAGAATTTTGTAGGCTGACTCTTCTAAACCCTATCTTTGGATCGTGGCTCCTTCGTTATCAGTTTCTTTCATGACCTAGAAGCCATCAAACCTGCCATAGATCTTCTGGCGAATGCATGACTTTTCTCCACAGCATTTGCATCTATTACATTTGCATGGAAAATGCAGGTTGGTTTTCAGCTACCTCTCCTGTCCTAGCTTGAAGCTTCCTCCTGCTTTTTATTCTGTCCACTGCTTTTTATTCTGTATGTGTGTGAGATTTGACCAACATTATTTTAATTAGTCTTAGTTTTTATTTAATTTTTTATTAGAATACTTCCATATTTTTTATCTTTTCAATAAACAGTATGACAGCTCAGACATGTGCTATTCTAACATTCTTCCTCACTAATATTGGCAACTCTATACTGTATAATGGCATCAAATAAGCCACAATCACAGGTGTGTCATTACTGGTGATTTTTTATTTTTTATTTTTTACTTATGTTGAAGAATTAAATTTTTTTTGATTAAAGTGTCTTAATATTCAGTACTACCTTTGATCCTTTGGACACTTTTCTCAGTCCTTTAGCAATATTTTTCTTATAATTTTGAAAAATTTCAGTTTCAACATTTTTTAAAAACCTGGATACCATTTCAGTATATTCCTGCCTCAGTTTAGAAAGAGGCTACCAATTTTAAAAGACAATAAAAATAAATAAAACAAATAATACAAACAAACAAAAATAATAAGACATTGTGATAAATATTGTTTTGACTGAATGTTTTACTTTTAACTCTTGGTGAATATTCAGACCTCTTAAGACTTTCGATTGCATGAGCTTTTTCAATTCAGCAACAATTTCTTGATGATCCTCTGTATTTCTTAGACCAGTGGACTTTAAAATGGGCTTTGTAGAATGCTGAGCCTTTACTTGGAGGAGCTCTGGGTGCTAACTCCAAGCTTCAACTGGATTAGCTTACATAGCATAAGGCTTCATTTCAACCAAGTGTTTTGCAGCTGAAAATAAGGCCTCTTCTATCATGCTCAAATTGTCAAATAGACAGCGTTAAACCAGACACTTGAAAAATTCCTCAAGTATTTATTGGAAATATGACAGATTAGTCATTTAACCTATCAATTGTAACAGAGTTTACTTGTAAATAACATCTCTGTTTCAGTATAACACAATCACAAATGGGAAGATAAATAACACCCATCACACTCTACTCCATGTGTATTTCATTAGAGTGAAAACACGAGTTACTTCTACACCACATGAGGAAGGCATATATTGTGTATTTCATCCTATTTTACTTGAGAGCTTTGAAAATTTATACAAGCTGGCAAGGATCTAGCACCTTTATATAACCCTTGGTTATAAACCTGTGAGGCCTTTATTGCCTTTGCATTTTTAATAATACTGTTGTAACTATCAGGAAAGAACCTCAGTTCTACTCAGCAGAAAGAAATTCTTTGTCTAGACTCCCTGATATTGAGGCATTTTTCCTCCCCCCTCCCTTCTTACCCTCCTACCCCATAATTATTCTAATGTTCATCTATCTGCACTCACCTAACTATACATTCCTGACCTATCTATTCTATATTGATGGATTTCTAGCCCTTGGATTTAAACCCCAAACTACCATGCCTTCCTAATTCATATTATGGCTGATCAAATTTCCTGCATTTCCTGGATCTAGAACTTTGACTTCAAACATGCTGACTACTTATATTTGTGATATCCCTTTGAATTCCTCTTGTCTAAATAGTCTCCCAGCCTTTGTATCCTCTGACTTGCCTAATCCTATTATTACTTATGACATGCTGTGAACATGCAATTCTCTATTCGTACTCTGATAGCACAATTAAGCCCCCTATATAGTCACTAAGATGTTTTCTTTTATAAGCAGCTGGATAGAATCAGTAACTTAGAAAATTTGAAACTGAGACAATGTAGTAAACTTGTCTGTTCATTTCTAGCTATGTAAAAATCTTATTACACTGGAAATATCCAAATTAATACTTACAGTGTAAAGCATTTTGGTTTCAATTGAAACAGTTAATCTGTGTAGCCAATATCAGTTGCTCTTTTTTGTGTGTCATTCTGTATTTTAGTGGCATTTCAGATTTTCAGTGTATAAAATATGCTAACATAAGTATAATTAATTTTGCTGTAGGATCTAAAGTAAGGACATTAAATTTATTTCACATCAACTGTGGTACTTTTAGTTGATTAACACTTAATGTGGCTGTTTCATTTTAATTCAATCCTGTTCAATTTTTAACATCGAGATTGTTCGCACTATTGTGACTTAATAGAGTAACTGCAAAATCATATGGGTTTCTCACTTTTTATGTGATCAGAAAAAGCAACTGTAAGAATCAATTAAAATGAACTAACCATTTGATTAAGTTATAATACTGTGTATTCATGTACATTTTCTCAAGTATGATTTTATATTAATGGACTAAATTAATCCAGTATGTATGTATATATATGTGCTAGTTTGGAGTAACATATTTACTTATGTGACCTTCTGTAATGATAATCCACTATGATCAAGCACAATTACATGTATTGGGAAAAGTATGCTATTGACATGAAGAGTAATAAAATTAATCAATTATTGCCAAACAAAAATTATCAAGCATATTAATATTTTGTGATATTAACATCATTTCTGAGATATGATTGTAGCAGTACTTGAGAGTTTGAACTCCAGGCTATCAATCTTAACTATACCAATTATTTGAATATCAGTGTTTTCTACTTATAAAATACAAATAGTAATGTTAATTCGTAGTGTTATTGTGAAAATTAAATGAGATAATGCATATGTAGGTTTAGGCACAGTGTATATTACATAGTAAGCATCCAAACATAACATAATTAGTACCATCATTTTTACTATTAATACTATCTGTTCTTTCATAGAATTACCAAGAGGCCAGTCACTTCAGAATGATATATATATAAACCATAGAGAGGGGAGGTGCAATGTGATAAAAGACTTGGGTCTCTATGATATATATTTCATTTATATCTCCCTATGCTTCACTGGTTCATTGGCAGAAGGAGGTCACATTTACATTTCTGTCCAAATGGTAGTACAAGAAATCTCCCACTTGCTAACAAGCATTCCAGTATTTTGCAGGTGTCACAAGTCTACCTATTTCTATGAATCCCCAGGTTTGTTAATATACTTTTATGAATAATAACTCCTTTTTAGTTCAACTGCTGCTGCTTAGAGTAGCACAAGTAACTCCAATTCACTCTTTCAGACTAAACTACAAGTGCTGATCAGTGGACAGCTATCTCGATTGCCACTCTATTGTGTATTTATCTCAATTGCTGCTGATACTCCTGCAGCTGCCTGGTAGAGCTGAAAAAGCCAGATACTTGAACAAAGTGCCATACTAAAAGCTGAGGGAAGAAGTGGTCTCAAAGAACCTCTTGCTCTCCCCAGCCTCATTCCCTTGATAACCATCACTCCTATCTCTGTCAGCTGCTGCTTGTATGAATGTATCTTCTGCCAGTTGGCAATCATTCCTCTCAATGTCACATTTCATGAAGGATGAGCCATGGAAGTGTTTCCTAGGTCCATAGTTGTAAAGGTCTTTGCATTCATACTCATGTACCTATTTACTTAGAGTATACCTATGGCCTTAGAATACCAAATTGGGTTCTAGCACTGGCTTCACTGTGTTTGGTGTTGGTATTAAGTCTGACTTTCTGATCTAGACTTATTGAAAGTGAGTTTCATTGAAAGCCAAGCTTTATTTTATTATAATTTTTTCACCATGGCTATTTGAAAGGGTATATGTTTTCTTATATTTTAAATTCGACATGGGATAGGAGATAGTGACAGTGTTGCAGCCTTTTCTTTACAAGAGAGCTGAACAGCAACAATGTAAATATGTAGCTATGAATACATATGAAGGACGAATAGCATCAGTCATTGAGGGAGGTATATTATTTCATAACACCTGACAAATGTGTCCCTGTCCAGTTAATTACCCAACAAAATTTTCCTAATAGAAAGGTTCAGTAGTTCATGTGATTTTTATAACTTCACTTTAAGCTAATAATTGTTATTGATGAAGCAGATATTTAAATGATAACTTTCTTCATTGTCTTCAAGTATTATATACGGATAAATTATTAGCAGAGACTTAGAAAGTGCAATATGACTAGCTGGTTACCTGGTTGTAAAACACAGAGTGTTTTATATGAACAAAATTCTCAGTTGTCCACAAAAATGTATTGTTAAAATTGCCTCCCAGTCATTTTCTGGAATGAATAAAGTTTAATTTTATTAGCAAAACAAATGCCAATAGCAGCACATAGGTGCATCAATTAAAATAATATAATTTCATTAAATATATATTTCTATTAGGAGATGACTGAATTTCCCATAAGATGAGAGAGATTAATAATTTAATTTTTTCTATACAATTATAGAAATAAATCTAGGGAAGTTTACACAAATATATTACATTTATCTCCACACAGAATATATATACTATATATATATTATATATGTATTACAAATGAAAAATTGATTAGAACATGAGGATGATTTTGTTATTGGAACTTAATCTCTTAACAAACTTTATTTCAATTTTTTCAGGAGCATTTCAGAAATTCTCTATAAAGTAATTGATTGTTAGCAAAACATACTCCTTTTTAAATTTTATTTTAAGTAGATAATTTTGCAAGTATTTTTGTTTGATATTTTGAACGAATAATCTTAGGAAGTAGATGCAATAATATGCTGAATTTGAGAGTTTCCACTGAGATCACATGAGAGGAAAATAATAATTTAAAGACAATAAACTTTTCATTTGTTCATTGAAGTTATGGTTCAGACAATAATATGCTCTGGACACCTCCCCAAAGAAGTTTTGCAGTTAATAAATAAGCATATGAAAAGACACTCCATACCATATGTAATTAGGGAACCAATAATTTTAAAAAGAGATACCCCTATACACCTATCAAAATGGCTGAAATCCAAAATATTACAACAATAAACACTGGCAAGGATGTGGAACAATAGGAAATCTGATTCATTGTTACTGGGAATAAGACAGTTCGGCAGTTTCTTATGAAAACTAAATATAGTCTTAGTATGTGATCCAACAATCATGCCCCTAGGCATTTACCCAAAAGAGTTGAAAACTAATGTCCACACAAAAAAACTTGCACACAAATGTTTATAGCTGCTTTATTCAAAATTGCCAAAACTTGAAAGCAACCAAGATGTCCTTCAGTAGTTGAATGGATAAACAAACTGTGATATATCACTACAATGGAATATTATTCAGTAATAAAAAAAAAGAAATGAGCCACCTAGCCATAAAAAGACATGGAGGAACCTTAAGTGCATATTGCTAAGTGAAAGATGCCTGTCTGAAAGGCTATATACTATATGATTTCAACTATGTGATATTCTGGAAAAGTCAAAAAAACTATAAAGGCAGTAAAAAAATAGGGGTCTCTAGGGTCTTGAAGGTAAGGAGGAAGGGGTAAATAGGTGGAGCACAGGGAGTGTTTTGGGGAGTGGAACTATTCTATATGATACTGTAATCATGGGTACATGGCATCATGCATTTGACAAAACACATAGAACTATACAACACAGAGTGAACCTTAATATAAATGGAGACTTAGTTAATAATAATGCATCAATATTGGTTCATCAGTTCCAACAAATAAACTACACTAATGCAAAATATTCTAATAGGGAAACTCTGTGCAGGGACACGGGGTGGTGGGGAAGGTTTGATGAGAACTCTGTACTTTTTGCTCGCTTTTTCTGTAAACGTAAAACTACTCTAAAAAATGAAGTATGTTAATTAAAATAAAGCAAACACTGATTAGTTTCAAATTCTTACCTAATGTGTTTGCCACACTATTGTCCTATAATTATCATGTAGGCAACGCCCAACGTAACTTATACACTGTTTTAGATTTGCATGTATAAGTTAATGTAAAAGAGAAAAATGCCTTAAAATGAAAGCAAAAACGTATAAAACAATTTCTTAATCATCTGGAAAACTTAATAGCTTTCTTTTTTTCTCACAACTGGTCAGAGAAAATGAATGCTGCAAAGAATGGCTTAATGGCTTCTTTCCATTAATAACGAACACAGTGAAAATACTCCGCAAAACGAGTATCTAAAATACCTTATTTTCTTTCATGCTTTTCAATCTATTTTCTTCATTTATTATTGGTAGTTATTACAAACATTTATCTTTTTAAAACTTGTTTATTTGACTATTTAAGTGCTTTCTCCATAAATTCTGAACTTGGCCTTAATGCTTACTTTTATACCTACCTAAGTCTTTTGTATTATTACTGTGATCATTTTCTTAAATTTAAATGAAGTTTTTGTGTAATTGTACATATGTGTCAGATATTTTGATATTGAATTTTAAAACAGCATTTATATTATAGTATTTTGATTTGACACCATACTGTTGATCAGTATCCTTATAATGAGTCCTCTCATTATTATTATCTACTTAAGATACTGTACTATTGTAGGCTAATTTTGTATAACTTAAGATAAAATTTGAAACAGTTTACTTAAGTTGTCTAACGATCATCATTATTTGACCAAAAGGCGAGAAAGTGAGCTTAAATGATCAGGGGATACTATGCCATGTGTGTATTATGGAGTGGTGACAACAATCAAAATCTCTTTGCTCTGCTTGAAAAGACTATGGTTATGACTTCAGTTGCAGAGTTCTTAGACACTGTAGCTCTGTTCAGAGAAAGAATCTGCTGCGGTCAGAACTCTGGCTGTGCAGATGTAAGGTTATCAAAATGTGCTCCCCAGACCAGGAATCAGCAGCCTCACCATCATCTGGGAACCTGCTAGAAATGCAAATTATTGAGCCTTACCTAGGACCTACCTAATGAATCAGAAACTCTGTGGTTGGATCCAGAAATCTGTGTTTTCACAAGTCCTCCAGGTGATTCTGATGCAGGTTAAAGTTTGAGAACCACTAATCTACAGTTCGGAGTATAGCTTTTAGTTTCAGCTCTGAGGCTATGAGTCAAAGTAAAACAAATTATTGCAAAGAGTAGTGGCCCTTAGTTAATGCTAAAACACTGATTATTAAAATTAAGACAAATGTTTCATATAGCTTAGTATACTTCAGATACTCTTTTTTTTTTAGTGACTTATGATTAAGGTTGGGCAATAGTAGTGAGAAATCTTCCCAGTAGGGCTTGCAGTCAAAGATAGCTGGATCCAACAAACGTCTCTGCCACAAAACAAATTCCCATCAGAATAGTATTCCTAAAAGTTAAAATATTAAAATCAAATCAGTGATATTAGGATATAAGTTTTCAAGGCTTAAATTCATTTGCTATATTACACTTACTCTTATGAAAGGGGGAAGATGAATGGGTAAATTGTTTCTATTAGTCAATCATGAAACCCACACATTAGCATAAGTCATAGGAGAATTTAAAAAAAAATCAGTTCCTCGCAATTACATATCTCTAAAATAAATTGCTCCATCAATTTTAGGAATTTGATTTTGCGATACCAATTCTAATTCTCTTTTCCTTCTTTAATAATACAGCTCTTGAATTTTAGTTAGGTATATAGCCAAGCACTACATTCTCAAACCTCCTGTTGCAGCTTTGTGTGACTATATGACAAAATTATAGCCAATTAAATATGAGAAGAGAAGCATCATATGTTAAGAGCCATTCTCTTAAAGGGAAGGGCAATGCTCTCCATTTGCCCTTCTCACCTTTGAATTTGCTGAAACATGTATGCAATGATGGAAGCAAGAGCAGTCATCCTAGATTACAACATGGAAGCTGCATGTGTAGCATGGCAGAACACCAAGGCAGAAGATCCTGAGTCACTGACACTGTTTGTCCTGGACAACTCATACACTGACTACCATGAATGAGAGAAATAAATTACTTTGCTTAAATTTTTGTCTTTCTGGGGTCTTTTTAGAGATCTGATGTTTATTCTCACTAACACACTAGGGAAACCTAATTTACCTCATGTTCTAACGTTCATAAATAGAAAGGCAACACATTTGTTGATATAAAATAAAAATGAAGAGATTTTACCATAGGGAGAAGCATTATTTTAATGCATTTGCTTTTTCAAATACTTGTCCAAATACTTCCTCCACTCCTGTAACTCAGTCAACGGTAATTACTGAGCACATTCTAAGCTCAAGGTACTTTTCAAGGCCCTGGGGATGCAGCAGTGAGCAAACCAGACAAAGTTGCTCCTTTTAAGGTGCATTGATATTGCTGGAGGACTGAAAAGGTAAACAGATAAATAAATTAATTGCAGAGGTTAATTTAAATAGGCAGAAAGTTTTCTTAATTTCTTCTAAAATTCTAAAAAAACCCAAACATTATTACATCTCCACTTGTAATCATTAAAAATATTATCTTTTAAGAAATGAAGGCTGCCTTCACCCAATCTTCCTGACTCTTGCCCCCAAACCATTCAACTTAATATTGACAGTGTTAATCAGTATTAAGTTTCTGTTGCATATCCAGTCTTTCTGCCTTTCCCCTATGCTTATCAATAGCCATCTGTTTATTTGTCTGTAAAAATACATATGCTAATTTATTTACACCAAAATGAAACCACACTGTAGTTATTAGTCTTGATGTTCTTGGATGAAAATCCTACATAATAGAGACATAACTATTTTTTAAGAATTGATCTCTAATATACCATTGCAAGCATTTTTATTAATTTCTGCTATTTATGCTCCTTTATAAGTATATGGATTGTTTTTAAATTTTAGGTATTACAAATATTCTGCAGGGAAGACTTTGTGCTTATATTTTTATCTCTTCATGATATTATTTCTGTGTAATAGTCTGCAAGAAGTAGAATGGCTGAGTCATGCAACATGTACTTTTTACAGTTTTATGAACAAAACCAAATTACACTTCAAACAGTTGTACCAATTTATATTACAACTAACCTTAAAGACTAGTAAATGCTATCAATCTATTTTTATTTTGAATGGTCTGATAGAAAAAGTGAGTCAACAACATCTCATGTTTATTCACATTTCTTTTGCGAATTATTCCTTTATATATTTCGCTTATTTCCCTAAGACTTTTTGCTTTATAAATTTTGCTCTTATGTTATTTGGTGCATAAATGTTTGTGAATGTAATATTTTCTTCATCAGTTGTACTCTTCAATGTTTATGGCCTTAAATACTATTTCATAGGGTAGAAGTGGTTTCTTTCTGTTTGCATTTTCTTATTTATATTCATCCATCTCTTTATTTTCAAATTCTCTATCACTTTAGATTTAGACATGTTGCTTGTTAGAGTTTATAATCTGAAAATCTTCACCTTTCTTAGGATGATTTAAATTATTCCCATTCATTGTGAAAACATAAATGTTTGTCAGATGCCTAATGTTTCTTCTTTTCTTATTATTTGTTATATTTTTATGATTTCTCATTTTCTCATCTTTACATTTTCTAGAGTGAAAAAATTTAATATATTTTCCTAGAACTTAATAATTAGTAAAGATATCTTTTTTCCTTCATGTAAAGGAAAATTATCACTTAAAATATGAACATCTGCAAAAATATTTAAATAAAAGTAATCATAGTTTTACTATTGAGAGATTTCTCTATTAACACATTGTTGTAATATCATGAGGTCACATTTTTGTATATATTTTTGTGTGCATTGGGCTATTCTTTTGTATATATAGATACAATTTTATATCTGCCATTTTTATAACATTACCTTCATTGTCATATTTTTATGACATTAAAATATAATATTCGCAATAATATATCTTTTGGATTACTTGTATTGTTTAACCATTTTTCCATTGTTTACATTTTATGTTGTTTATGGTATTTGTCTATCACACATAATTGAAAAACAAATATCTGATTTCTTCCTTAAGATTTCTAACTAGAATTCAGGATCTTCATGTACATGTTTAAAAATTGAATGTTGTGGACTCAGTTAGTTATAAAAATCCAATTCATACTAACTGAACTTAAATAACTAATTTTATCACACGGGTTCTGAGTGGTCACATAGAAACATGTGAAAGCAAGCAGATCTTAAGAACAGGTCTGTAGGAATATTCCCCATTCTTAATCTCTATAGAAGAAGGGTACATTGTGGCAATAATGTCCACCACTTCTTCCTAAGCTTCTTAGAGTCCAGGCACACAAAATATTACTGGCCCATCATGAAACTTAGTATGAGACTCTTGGACTTGCTTGGTTCAGGGGCCCACCATGGAACAATCAACTTTAGTAGAGAAGTAGGTCGTTTGATAGACAAGTTAAAGCTTTGTAGATGGTGAATGGGGGTGAGGTTTATGATACATATTTTCAAATTTATTTTCATGAATATTATACTACTAATATTCCCATCTGAATTATATGAAGTCTCCATTTTACCATCACCTCATAATCCGTGTGAAATATTTATTTATAAATCAATTTGATAAGTTAATAAAATGCATATAGTTTAAATTTATGTTTATTTGGTTCTAAATCAATATGACCATATGTAAACTTGAAACCTCAGTGAAAAAGTCCACATCCTCTTCCTCTTATTAGCGAAAGGTTTGCTAGAGAAGAGGGGAGTTCAAGTATATATAAGTTGTGTTGAGGGACAGTATTGAGTCTTGATCTTCTATTATATTCTTAAATCTGTTCACATCTGTTTTATATACAGCAATATTTCCACAAAATTTCTCTCATACAAATAGCACACATGCCTGGTTTCTTAGCTTGGTTGCAGAATTTATTTTTTGTAAATTCTTTACAGTCTTTTTGGTATATTCCAGAAACTGCTTTTTCAAGGTCACCAATGACTTTCAACGTGTCCAACTTAAGATCACCTCTCTGATCTCATCTTACCTGAGCTATCAACAGTATTCCTCATAGTTGATCAATCTCTCCTTAAATTCGACTTTTTTTTTTTTTTTCTGTAAGGAAGAGCTTCCAAGGCATCATGTTCACTTGGTTTGAGCACCGTTGGCAGCTCATTCCCTGTCTCCTATTAAAACTGCTTTTCATAGAGTCAACTCTGACCTGTCCTGGAGCCCTCTATCTATGTATCTACATGTGCTCTCATGTGATCTTATACAGTCCCATGCCTGTAAATGGCACCAATATGCCATTCTTAAATGAATATCGGATCCTGACTCCAGACTCTATACCTGGCCACCTCTATTCTCCCCACTTGTACATCTAAAAGTCATCTCAAACTTGTTAAAAATTAATCTAAATTTTAGCATTTCCCCTAACCTTCTTCTCTGTAGATTTCCCCATCTCAATAAAATGCACCAGTAACCTTCATTTGCTCAGATCAAATTCTCAGTTATTCTGTATTAGTCTTTTCATCACCCCACATCCAACCTATCAGTAAATCCTGTCAATTAAAGTCTCAAAGCATTTCCCAAATTCATTCCCTCATCCCCATCACTACTCACCATTGTAGACAAATTGCTTTCATTTTGGTATCTTCCCAATATTCCCCCTGCTTTCATCTATCTCCTATAATTCTTCACATACTAACTAGGTGATATTTGTATCTTCCTCCCTCTTTTTCTTCATTCTTTCCTTTTTTCTTTTTCTTTTCTTTTCTTTTTCTTTTTTTGTTTTCTGTTTTCTTACCCAGATGTGTGTATGTGTATGTATGTAAGTCTTCTTTTTTCATCTACTTCCCTAGATTTTTCCTTCTCTTCTAATTCTTTCTTCTCCCTCATACCTGACATTCAAGTATGTTAACAACCTACATATACCCTTACTTATATTCATGTCTGCTTATTTTACAAATATATACACATTCTTGTTTTTTTAATACAAAACCAGATCCTATTTAATACTGTTCTTTCATTTGTATGCTACATTTCTTATACATTAAAACAACTAGGTAATAATACCAAATCAATGGGTACAGATACAGTTTATTATATTATTAGACACAAAGTCTACCCTGACTAATGATTATTTCCTTTGTTTCCAGTGTTTTTAATAACTATGAATAATTAAACAATGTTGCATTAAGTATTCTTGTGAATATCCTTTTATTCTATGTAGAGAGTCCCAGGAATGCAATGGCTAGGTCAAAAGTTATATGCAATTTTAATGTTAATAGATGTTGCCAGATTGCTTTCCAAAAAGACTGTAAAACATAGGAATGTAATAATTGCTCAACTTTTTCTTGACTTACAATAATATATCTTAATGTTATTCTTTCTGGTAAATTAGATGTATAGCATCCAATTATATTAATTTCTTTGGCAACATATTAGAAATGTGGCTTTGACTCTAAAATTAGCATTTTTCTGGCATCTATCCCAATTTTACTTATTAGAATTGAAAAGTAAAGGAATAAAAAGGTAAAATCCATTATCAGTATCAGATAAATAGACTGGTCAATAGGTGACCTACCATTATTTTAAGACATGTGAAAGAACTGCATAATATAAATTGTTTAATTTACTTCCTAGGGTTAAACCCAAGCAAAATTATAAAAGTTCTCTCTGATTGTTTACATTTGTATCAATTCCCACAATTTCTGCATGTCCCCCAGCTATTGAAGACATACATCCTGAAGTAGGAAATTAAAATGGTGCTCTGTTCTGCCAGGGCTGATCAATATCAGCTCTAGAGAAGTTGCCAAAGAATCAGAGAAATTAAAGCTTGAAAATACATAAGATCATATTTGGCTTATTCCCTTTCTTTTAGAGGTGAAATAACTGAAGTTAAGGAAATTGAATCACTACTTGACCATATTCCATGGTTGCTTTAGTTGGACATATCTTAAAGTGGTTTCTAGTTAGGTATTAACTGTGATAGTGTCTACCAAGTTTAGGTTCAATATATCGATTATTAGGTGCCTTTTTGTTTTTAACAACTCTGTAATTCAGATGTCTTATAATCAGTGGCTTCTTACAGTTAATTGGCAGCGTGTTTTATTTATAGTGGAGATAAAAAGAATATATCTTACAATTGACAGGATATCAGATTTCTCAAAATACAGTATTTGTTTTTAACAGGCCCCACATTTAAATCCAGCAGATCTGAGATACAGAAACAGGAATAGGGAGATTGGACTACTTTTAGGTAATAATTAACTAATAATTACCTTAAAAAGTCACCATCTCTTTTCAAATCATACCATAATAGTATCAGCTTCAGATAAGGTCAGTAATGGTTATTCAATACTTATCCCATGACTAGCATATACCAGTTTTCTCATACTTGAATAACATATAGATCCTTTTTAAAGATTCTCTAGCATAAATTAAGTTCACTAGTGACATACTGAAATATGTTAACATCAAACTAATTATAAAACCCCATATGCTTATAACTCTTATGTAAATACAAAACAAAAAACAGAAATCAAACAAAAATACAACAGACAAAATATCCAAATTTGTAATCTTAATTTAATACAACAGATGATGTTGCTTTGTTGAAACCAAATCCTATCTCAAAACATGAATGTGTTTATGAGTATTTGTGTCAATACTGATCTAAGTATGCCTGATGATTATAGTGATATGGGTACTGTATGGTGATATAGTTCTCCCACCACTTTTCTCATTTTATGCCACACCTTTGTTCATACAGCATGTCATGACATCATTTGAACACATTTTAAAATAAACAAAACATTTATGTTAAGTTCCTAGATTTTTCCTCATTAGTCCAAAACAATAAAAGCAATAAATAATACTTGACACCAACGTGATCACAAACATGAATGCAAACACAAGAGATACATAGTGACAGAACTGAGTTACAGATTATTGTTAGATCATTATAGTAAAAAAAAAAGGAAAGTTCTGAATCCCAATAATATACTCTGTAACCGCTAAGATTACATCACAGACAGAGTTGAATAACACTGGAATATGCTTTTTTTTTTTTTTTTTTCAAATGATATAAGAATGGGAACTTGGTTCACAGAAGCTCAGAAGCTCAGGTAAGGCTGAGTTTCTGGGACCCAGAAGTTGATTTGTGGATAGTTCACTTTAGCAATGGGAAGTTATCCAGATAGAGTAAAAGCATTCAGAGATTGTAATGACAGGAAGTAGGAAGTCCAGTCATGCGAAGGTAGCAAGGTATGGTCTCAAACATCAGTAGGCAAACTCAGGGAAGTTTTACTTCCCTCTGGAAGAACTGGACAGAGGGAATCACAGCAGGGATTCAGGATGGAGGGGTCCAGCTGCTGGTCTGGGAAGGAAGGCAGGACCTTGGTTTTACATTTCATGGCAATAACTTTATCCTGAAATTCTGCGTGAGCCAGTAACAGGTCAGGAACAATGCTCAGTTGCTGTGCAGAAACCTGGTACCCAGCTTTGGGCTAAGCAAAGTAAAATGAGGAACGAGGAGTGAGGTAAATTAGTATAAGCACAGAGCATACGGGATCTTGATTTGAATCACAATGGTAGAAAGGGGAAAATTGAAGGGGAAACTGCACCAGTAGAAAGGGAAAATTGAAGTATAGTGGTGGCAAAAAATGAACTGCAATTTTTTTTAGAGTAATGTCAGTTACTTAAAACGTTCATGTTTAATTTATTAATTGTAATTTTTTCAGCTGGTAAGTTGGTAATTAAACCCAAGTGATCTATAATGATCCCATAAAATATTTTAAAAAATTTTATGATTAAGAAATATTGATTCTGCATGTTTACAATAGCAGTTAGATGTTTAACCTAATATAAATTTTCTAAGTTTTTGAAAGGGAAATCTTTTATTTTTTAAATTAAGAGTGGCATTGTTCTATAGAAATAATCAATGCCAAAATGGCTACTAATAACATAAATCAGAATTGTTTGAAATAATGGGAACAGACCATGGATATCAAAGAGATTGTAACACAATAGGAGATTTGAAGATGCTTACTTATGTACTTACTTCCTTTGCACCATGACAAAAGGAAAGACAAGGGAACAGCAAGATGGGAGGTCACAATAATTTGTCACTGTTTACTGATTTTAATTTATTGCCACAGAAAGGTATGATTTCTCTCTGAGATGATGGGGAAGTCCTGATTTCCTACTTGACTTCTCTCTTAATTTTTAGCAAAATTCAAATGAAAAAAATTATTTCATATTTTAATAGAGGAATTCCATTATGCCTAGGAGTTGTTTGTTGTAATTAGAAGCCAGAACGCACATGGTGGTGGCTTATTTTTCTCTTAAATTTTAAGGTTGATGTAATGAAGAGTCCACTAGCAACAGAGCTCATTGGTAATGGCATAATGAATATCATATAGTGTGATTAGTAGTTTTATTTGAATGACCGTTACAGTATAGATATGGCTACTCAATTGAAATGAGGGTAAACAAAAGGAATCTGCATTCTCTTCTGATATATGTCTGTGCAAGTTCAAGGTGTAGGTATAGAATCTTGCTGATTACACTCAGCATTAGGTAATGTTGAGATAGAATACTTCATGTGTAGTGAAACAATGAGGATAAATTTTATGTAAAAAAATTTACATTCCTTTTTTAACTGTCAGCATCCTTAATGTATTAGCAACAGACCTATGGTGTGTTTACTACCATTTATACACAGGTTTAGATACTGCAGTCAAAAGCTACCCCATCATATCATAAAGCTTGTAAGTGGCAAAGGTAGACTATTCTGACACTAAAGTGAATCTTGTCAGAGATTATTTCACTAAAGTTGGTTTTTAGGACATATACATCATCATATACATGTATGTATATCATATATATGGTATGGTATATATTATATATCAACTTTGCCAGTAGAAACACAATATGGCATCCCATATAGATGATATTCTGTTCCATGGGATAATTCAAGTAACTGTGGTTCCTGTTTCCTGAACTGGAAATTGAGCTTCATGATGTACATACAGATCTGAACATTTTGTCAGAAGTATTTTGAAAGAAAAATATTGCAAAAAACCTAGCTTAGATTATTGTGACTTATACACACAAGAAATCTATATTATCTGATTCTTTCACATATGGGCCATCTTCCATTTCCTTAGGAGATTCCTTGGTTTGGTTCAGTAAAAATGAAGATTTTATCTCCTGTCTAATAATTGCAAGTTTCCAAAACTTCAAAAGACATAATGAAAATCATACAGGTCATGAGTTGTTCCCAAGGTGATATGTACAGAGAATCACAACAGTCTCAAAATATAAATTAAAAATAACTCTAATGAAAGGAGCCAAAATGGATTTGATTTGCACACAGTATTTGGTTGAGATCACTTAACTTTTTTTTTCTAATAAGATTGTGTTCATACTGAATTGTAACAAATTATTAGGTGATCTGTTCCACAGAGTATAGAAGTTTTGTAAATTCTTGCTTTCTCTTTCTCCCAAGACTTCCAGACTCCCCCAAGTGGATATCTGAGAAATTTAGCCAAGTACCTCTAAATAACTCTGACACTTCATAATGAGCTTTGATAAATCCATACCAACTTTTTTTCTTTGTTTGAATTGAAGCAAGACACATGGAGAATTTCCCTTAGATGAATCTAGCACTTCCCTCTTTCACCCCTGTAAGTTACAAATTACTCACATGACTATTGCCTCTTATAAATACTCTTTTTCTCTTTCTGTTCTTCCTCTTTCAAAGAGTGAAATCGAACTGGCAGATTCATTTAAGGACCATATTGTGGTTTGCAGAGTCACTGCTATGTAAAATCATATATATGGGACAACCAGAATGGACTGTCTTGAAATCCTGACCTTCAAATAAAAAAGATCAACACAATTTATATCAAAGTGCAGTATGCTCTGACGCAGGAGCAGCAGAATGCCTGGAATCTGCTTTAACCAATTAAGCCATTCAAGGCAAGAGGAAAATAAAGCCTTCAGTTAATCCACTGAAGCCACCATCTCCCAGCCTCCCACTGCCTGTTATCGATCTTTTTAAGTGCGGACTAATGAGTCGTATATACACCTGATGGGATGCTCTCACCCTACCACCTCCGAGGAGTTAAACTTACACAAAGAATCAACTGGGTGAGAGGGAGGGTGGCAGGGCACATCTAGGCCGATGGCTACCTTGGCCCCTTAAAACCCAGCGCGATGGTTTCTCTTCAGTGAACGCAGCAGACCCCATCCCCTACTTTCCTAACGAGCCCATTAGTTCCTTTGCGGGAGATTTTCCTTTCAGGTCGCTTCTAGGGCAAACGCTTTTGTTCGCTACCACTCTCTGTGGTGGGAAAAGAACTGTAGAGAAACGCAAAGCAAGCTCGTGGCAGCAGTTTCTTTGCGGCAAAGCATCCCTTTCCGTTCAGCTTTGGCAATTTAGCAGGAACCTAGGTTCTCAGGGGACGTGGGTGAGGGGAACTCTGGGTCGAGGAACACATAAGCCAAGAATCTCTGTTGTTACCTTCTATCCATTTCACTTGTATCCCCACAACTACCCCTCCCCGCCCCCCAAACTATCAACACAAACCTTTATAATCTCTACAAATGGGTGGTGGGTGGAGGGACATTTTCTTCCTCTAAGATTCGGAACAGGATCCAGCCTCCATACTAAAACCACATTAAAAACAAATAAGATCAAATAAGCTAAACGCAATGGGTAGTAACTATCTCAAGAGAGAAGCAGCTGCTGGCACCTGCCTGGATACGCGGCAGTTGCAGGCGCTTGGCTTTTCGTGCTGAATTATTAATTTATTTACCCCCACCCCACAACGTCCCCTCCCCCTTCCCCGACTGCTAGGCAAGAAATCTCCGTGTCTCTACATTTTCCCCTCCGCCCCCACCTTACAGGAGTCTCCCACTTTTCGGTCTCGGGCCGCTCTGCCGCCCGCTCGCGGTGGCCTTCGAGTCCCTGGCCCTCTGCCGCCGCGGCGCTGCGCTGGGGGGCGTCCCGCTCGCCGCACGCTCCCACTCGCGCCCAGACCGGCGCTGCCGTGGGTCCCGGCGGCGGCGGGGGAGGGCGGAGGGAGGCCGCGGGTGACAGATGTACTCCTCTGACAGCTCTCAGTATCAGCCCAGTGGCTCCCTGCCATTGGCTCAGTGCAATGGACCGGCAACGCCGCTCAATATAATAACACTCATGCCTGCCAGCAGCAGCAACTCCGAGTGCTGGCACCGAGAGCGGGGGATGCTGCTGCCGCCGCCGCCGCCACCGCCGCTGCCGCTCGGGCGGCTCCCGCTGCCCGGCTCCGCTCGGCCGCGCCGCCGGCATTGACTGGCGCTCCACTCCCGGCTGCCTGGCCGGCCCCTCCCAGCCCGGGATCCTCCCGCGGGGCGAATCGCCCTAAGGCGAATTAGGAGAGAAACAGAGCCTGAGACGGACAGCGCGGCGAGCATGCGGAGGCGGAGGAACCTCGGCGCGCACGGCAGAGGCGCGTAGTGAGCCTGTCTCCGGCGGACGTGCGAGAGAGGCGGTGGTTCGCCCTCGCGGCCGGTTCCTAGCCCACCCTCCCCGGGCCCCGGCGCGCTGCGGCTGCGGGCGCGGGGTGCCTGGAAGCGGCGGCTGCGGTGGAGGAGGAGGCGGCTGCTCCATGGAGTGTTACTACATTGTCATCAGCTCCACGCATCTCAGCAACGGACACTTTCGCAACATAAAGGGAGTTTTCCGGGGCCCTCTCAGCAAGAACGGGAACAAAACTCTGGTAATCGCTTCTGTTTTCCTCTCTCTCTCTCTCTCTCTCTCTGTCTCCTGTTTAAGGGGACATTTGGAGGATTGAGGTTACTGTGAGGGTTTGGGGGTGTCACAATTCAATTTGGTTTATAATATATTCATTTATTTGTCTTGTGGGCGTGGGGTGAGAATTTGGTGTAGAAAAAGGCAGGAGTCTCAGGGAAGCTGAGATCCATGGCTTTGGTTGACACTTTCCCAACGCTCGGGACCCTCCACCTCACTCCGTCCTGGTGAAGATTACCACGGTTTCTCTTTATTTGAAACAAATTATGTCAACAGGAACTCTTAAGAAAGAAAAGAAAATAACCCTAACCCCAAGTGACCCTATAGCCTCTGTCGCTTTAGGAAGCTGAAGGTAATGAGGATGTGTGGATGTCTCTCGTGGAGGCGGGGGGCCATGTGACTGGTGGTGCGGGGCAAGTGGCGGGACTGAGTGATGGTCTCAGAAGGAGTTTGTGTTCCGGCTGTCTCCGGAAGGGCTGGCAGCAAACTTCTCCAGTGAGAAGTTGTCAGTACAAAGCTTAACTGAGTGACTCCAGAACCCCATGCCGTCAGCTTTAAGCTATTCACTCAAAAGAGGTTGGAGATAAGTGTGACGGGTGGGCACTCTGACACAGTCAGAGCCACAAGGAAAAACGTGCTAGACAAACAGAGCCCGTGCGGTCCTGGGAGGTTCTCACTGGACCACCGAGCTTCTCTTTCAGCATTCTAGTAGGAAAGGGACTCCTGATTGGTGAGAGATGTGCTGAGCATTGAGATAGTACAGGGTGATGGCCCTTACTTTTTCTTTCATACCCCCTCTTAGCTACAAAACCTCCCTGCAGAACTGACTCCCAAGTCTTGGTATCTCCTGAGCACTATACACCCAATAACGAAAAAGGGAAGTAGAGAGAAGGCTCATTAGGCTAAGTACTGCAAACAGAGTAGAGCCGAGTAAGGTGGTAATATGCAAATGTATGCATCAATAAAGTCTGGGTCTATTAGCAAGCAGCACCCCCTCCCCCCTTTTTAACAAAGTGATTACTGAGCTCTGAATAGGTAGAGTAGAAGTTTAAGGACAGACTCAATTAGTCCAAAAGTAAATACAGTATTCTTAATCTATTTTCTTTATATATCTTAAAATATGATTCTACATAAATTTTTTTCTAAATGTGCTGTGCATCTGTCTTCCAAGAATGAAAAGTTCTCTTCTGAAGTTTTAAGTGAATTCTGACATTGATGTGATTCATTTGATTATTTTCTTTTTTCCCTTGAATCTCTTGGACATCCTCCTCTCAGCTCATTTAAGACTCAAAGAAGTAGGGTTAATTTATCGCTTTTATTATTGTCCTGGATAAGATTGTTTACTGTTGTTGTTGATCAAAGAAAATACTCTTCTGTGGTCTTCCTTAGTGGAGTACTATACAGAGCAATAGGCACAGGCTAAGGTAATTATGGAAAATGTTCTGGCTAGACTTAGAGAAGTCAACTATATGTGAAGGTAATTTGGGGGAGGGGAAACGCTTCATTTTGAAAAAAGTGTGCACTGGTTTGTTTTTTAAATCAAGTTTCACTTATGAGAAAAGGCAAACTTATTGACTGAACAAGATCTCATCTCCATAGTTATAATAATGGTGTAGGTAATAAAGCCACAGAATAAAGTTCATAGAAAAAAAATGTTTATTTGCCAAACCTCAACTTGTTAAAATTCTGGTAATCTTGATTCTTAAGTCAACCTTGGGCTTCCATAAATCATTGAACTTGCTTAAGGATGTTTGTTGTCTGTTTGAAGTTGATTAGTTCTTTATCACTCATATTGACAAAAGGTAGGTTAAACTGTAGATCTGCCAGTTTAATCTTCAAATTAAAATAGGTGTTAAAGAGCAGCTACCTAAATGAGATGAATAAATATAAACATATGCAAATGTCAGAAGCAACAAACTGGGATAAAAAGTCTTAGAAATAGTTCCTATCATATTTTATTTATGGTAAAAGGACTTATAGGGACTTCATAGCTAATCCTTCAAGATTGTGTTTACAAACTGCCCAAGTTAGTGTTTCCTGTGCAAGAGATTTACACTGACTGAAATGATGTAGATTTTTCATATATGGTTCCACTATATTTGAGACTATTACTTTAAAAAGTAATATATGTCATGTGTGGGTTTTCTATGTCTTTTGATGATTTTGTTATTGAAGAGAATGAGATTTATGCCTGTCTATAACAGAAGAAATTCTAAATAGATTCATAAATGAATTTTTTAATTAAATAATTTTCTATACTTATCTAAAAATGTATTTTTTACAGCAAGTAGGATGCTATGAAGATTTATTATAAGCTAAAACTTACTATAAGCTAAAAACAGAAAGCTGAACCTGAAACTTCTCAGAAATAGCAACCTTAATAAGAAACACAAATATTATCTTAAAAATATATATATTCCACAATTTGAATATTTTCAAGTAAGGATTTATGGTTGTCATGTTTTTAATCCCAGTTTTATAGAGTAGTAATTATGAGATCTTTTTTACTTTCTTGTCTATTTGATTTTGACATATTGTGAACTTTGCCTTTGAAGACATCATCACATTTTTGCATTTTGAAATGTGTATTAAGTTAAAAGAATTTTAGTGAGTGGTTTTTTTTTTTTTTTTCTTATTTCAGGAGAGCACAACTTAAAACATAAAATCCATTGAGGGATTTTTCCAAAGAAATTCCAATTAGTTTTCAACCACTGGATAACTAATGGATATTCTGAACATTTTTAAAATTCATATTTTTAAAACATTTTCTAGTCTTTAAAATTATTGAACTGATTTAAGATAGGCTGTAACTGTTAATACAGTGTTCTTTCAAGAATTAGAAGTTACCTATAGAATAAATTTACTTACAGAATAAAACTCATTGTTTACTGACCTTGGTTAATCGCTTTAGTCCTAAATCCAGAATGTAGTCCTGCTACTCATACTGAGGATATTATCAAAATGTACAGACCTTTCCATAGATCATATTATGTCACTCACACAATAAAATTTTAAGGATACTTAAAGATTAAGCCTACTGTTAATCTTGATCCTATTCCTGGGCTTTTAAATATATTCCTTTTCACAATTTTAACTGAAAATACGCAAATCTCCATTTTGCAAGGTCTTACCATCAAAGAGAAAGTTCACTCTACTTGCGATGATTTCTGTTATAAATAGCATCATATGTGTGATATAGCTTTAATTCTTATTAGAAATAAGCTAATATTTTATTAGTGCTCCAGAATATGTCTGAATAAGTTACGTGGTTTAATGACAATGAATAAAGTTTACAATCCATGTATTCTTATTGTTTTTCCTTAGATTATCCCAAACCACCATTGTGTATGCATCTGTTTATTAGATAGAGACATTTTGTTATATTTATGTTTTGCAGTTGAGCCACAAAAGTTTTTTTGCCCTAATTATATATTTTTAAAGTTTTAATACAAAATATTAAAATATTTTATATATACTTTAAGGCAGAATTTAAATATATATTTAACCACTTTTAATATGGAATTTGGAGTTTGTGGAACTTTGGAAATCATTACTAATTTGTTTATTACTTCTGTTAGTTGGTCAGCATTTTTATATTTCACAAGAGTATTATGTGTTTAAAGACTATGAAATTCAAAAAGAAGGAGTGCTGATTTGAGGTCAGGCAGTGAGTCAGTATTATAATGCAGACTCTAGCCATATTTCCTGACTCTAGCCATATTTCCTTTACAAGTTATATACTAAATTAGGGAATCCATAGAAATTGGTATGATAATATAGATACAGATAAAGAGATGGTATTGGTGTCATCTATTGTTTGAAGGCACTCTACTTTGCCACTTGCCTTTAGGTGTGGAGAAATAGTGCCAGACTCACAGAATAATTTGAATTCAAGTTTATTTTATTTCTTATCCTCCAATATGCGAACATCAATAATTTTTGTCTTGCCTAAGCCCTGTTCCTGAAGGCTGTCCTCCATTTCCAAAATATTAAGTACCAGGTTTGGCAAGAAAAGATGTATTGATTTATTAATCAGTTGTCAACATATTTGTTATTTAGTTCGTTCAGATTTATTGAGATGCTTTAATTGCAAAGCACTATTCTAGGCACCACAGGCTTTGTGCTAAGTATTGCGCACTAAATATTATGTTAAGGTGTATTCATGGATGCTCCGTTCATTTTGAATATGTTGAAAAAATATTCACATATTTTGACAAGTTTGCAGATTTCTTGTCACTCAAGATATTTTCATATGTATTCATTTAGAAAGTATGAAAAAATTCTGGGTTTTTTCCCTTGTGTATCCAGGAACTCACTAAAATTAGGTAGGTTTTTGAAATATACTATATGGACTTTTGTTCTAATTATCATTATCTAATATAACAGTATTTTTCATGTCATTCCCTTACACATTTCTTTATCTCCTACAGTATATAATTTAAAAGGTTTCTCCACTCACTAAAACCCATTTATGTGGCACATTTAGGGTTGTGCATAAGACTAAAGAAACAAGTTGTTGAATTAGTGCTGCTGAAATGTTATCATTGTTAGATTAATATCCTCAAGAAAGGTCAGGGGTGAGGGTGGGTTAGGGTGAATAATATATGGCTAAATTTCCCCACTTTATAAATTTGGTCATGTAATCAGTTATATACTTTTCCAAGTTTCTTTTACATTATTATACATTCAGTATTAAAGACCATCTTGTGTCTCACTTTCCTAAACCTAAGGTGACATATATTATTTGCTATTCTTGTTTTTTATTCTAGCAAAACTTTACAACATGTGTGTTTTCAGAACACATTATTGGAGTAAGGAAAATAAGATTGAAATACTGATATTATGACCTACTCAAAAATGTAAGCAGTATTTTAAGGCAAATGTTGTCAAGTAACATCTGTGATTCTAACATATCTTTTTTAGTTTATCAAATATTATTTAAGTTATTTTTGATAGTTGAAAGTCAAATAGTGACATACTATCTTGTCTTTCCTTTTCAATTATGCACCAATATTTTCTAGTTTATTGATGACTGCTATTACGTTTTTGCTGAAAATACAGATCAACAAGAGCGTTGGAGACCACTAATCCAAAGGTTTCATATAGTTGTATTTGTATTCAGGACCAAATTCAGGCTGCAGAAGTAGTTTGTTTAGTGTGCACTGTGTTTTACAGTATTTGGGCTTAAATGCCATTCAAAGGGGAATACACTTCACAGTTTGCTACTGTCTATACTATTTTTTACTGTTATATAAGTTTTCACTTATTTATAATACCTTCCTGACCAATGAAGGCACTTGAATTTTCCACTTCTTGTTTAGTCCGAGAACCAAATTTTATGTACGGGGAGACAGAAACATTTTCGTCATTCTACCCTTCATGGTACCAACTTCTAGATAGACAGTAGTCTTCCAAAAAGTTTTCTGCATGTTTGTATGTTTCTATACTGTTTATTATGTATTGGTTGAACTGCTTAACAGTATTTTCCAGATCATATATCTAGGATATTATGACCTATCATAATAATTATAATTCAGAAACGTGGATTTGAGGATGATGCATTTTTGCATTTTAAAATTGCAGACTTTCGCTCAGACCACAGGTGTTTTTAGTAATTTCTTGTTGTTTTTGGTCTTTTTAAAAATTAATTTTGAATGTAATTTTAGTCTTTATACTTTCGGTAAACATGTTTAGTTCATGTAACATACTTAGAAAATAGTTTTTTGAAAGTATTATACATAGGGGAAATCATACTTTTTAATAAATGTAATCATAATACAGTGTTGAAATAATTTTCTCAGCGATCCTGTATAACTGAGATATTACTATTGTAGGCAATTGTTGTAATTAGGAGTTTGAGTAATCCTTCCAGAGAGAAAAAAATAGCAGTTTTAATCTGTGGTATACTGCAGCCAAAATTCATAAAGAAATTTTTATATTTATTTTTCACTTTTTTATATTGCAAACTACAATATTAATAATTTTATTAATTCTATTCTCTAAAAATCTTACCCTGAAACCATTTGATCTGTTTTATCTCATCAAATTATCCTTTGCCTCTGAGAAAATTATTAACATATATACAATATTATGATGTTGTTTTCAACTAGCAAGTTTTCATTAATTTTATAAATGTATTACAGTACACTTCCTAGCACAGTATAAGATAAAGTGGGGTAGTAAATAATTAAAACTCAATCCTAGTTGTCAAAATAACAAAGTCCATTACCTGATGTAGTACTCTGGACTCTTTCATAATGGTTTGGCACCATTAGAAGAAAGTTATGTACATTTCTAAATGTAAGTACATTTAATGTTTTAAATATTTATGATGACAGTGCCATACTCAAATTATAAGAAAACACTTTTTACTTACATAGCTTTAGAAAAATGAGCTATGCTGAGTGTGATGACTGGTTTTATGTGTCAACCAGAATAGTAGCCAGTTATTTAAACGAACACTAATCTAGGTGCTCTGAAGGTATTTTGTAGATATAGTTAATGTCTGTAATCAGTTGACATCAAGCAAAGGAGATTACCGTCTATAAAGTGGATGGATCTCATGCTATCAGTTGAAAGACTGTAAGAGCAAAAACTGAGATTCCTTGGTGAAGAAGAAATTCTGCCTCATGACTGCAGCATCAAACCCTGCCCTGAGTTTCTAGCCTACTGACCTGTCCTACAGAAGCCCCACAAACCCACAATCAGAGTCAATCCCCAATTCCTTAAAGCTCTCTTTTCCTCCCTCTCTCCCCTTCCTCTCCATGTATTCCACCCGCACCCCCCACCTCCCCAATTCTCTCTCCATCTCTCCTGTTGGTTCTGTTGATCTAGACCCCAAACAGTACACTGAGGATCAGTTATTACATCTCTTTTACAATAAGACAACTCAGTATTTGAAATATAAATCATATCTAATTCCAATTGGATTTAATTGGAAATAGGTGAAATTGACATTGTTAAACTATTTAGGGTTAAAATTGATAGACCTTAATGTGGAATGTTTTTGTTGTTTTATAAAGGAATGTATAATAACTTTATTTTAAATATTTGCCTGGATTACTATGTATCTCTCAATCAATCTCCCTGGTTCCTCCCCAAAAAACTTTTATAAAACTGTAAAATATAGTTATTCTTATCTGTTCAGCACCAATAGCTAATCATACATACATTTATTGTACTTGAAGAAAATCAGGCTATCTTTAAATGAGAGAAAATATTTTTAAACTTAATATCAAAAGTGTACAATTTGGTAACCCAAATTTAAGAAAGTTGGCTTTAATGGGTGGCTATGTAAAGTGAAGGACTTAAATTTTACAAAACAAAAATGTTTTCATGAAAAATACACAGAATGGTGTCAGTAACCACCAGCCAGAAACCACCAGGAACAGAGCTCTAGTTGAACCAAGTTGGACCTATTGGTACTTGTTGGAACAAGATAAACTGCACACCATGGGGAACCTTGATGCATCTCATGAAGAGGAAATAAAAGAGAGTTTTATAGGTTTTGGGATTGTGTAAGGTGATTTTGTGGAGTTTATTGAAACATTGTTTTATTCTGGATTATCCTGTGAGAAAGAAGGGCCATTCTACAATTGGTTATTTTAGTGCTTTTTCTCTAGGAGGCAAGAGGAATGGAGTGGGGGCAAAGCTGTAGTTGGTAGAGAAGCAGCTTTTGCTCATGTTGGCTGGCAGATGGGGATGTTTCATAACAAAAACAGTAAGTTTGTTTTTGTCTGTCCCCAAACATGATTGTGAAGTGGTCTTATTTTTTCCTGCTTCCTTCATGCTCATCAATGACCTTGTCTGATGTTAGGGGACTGTGAAACTGTTTATCTTTGATAACAGAGCCATACCTTACTTTTTTTTCCTATTTATTTATTTATTTAATTTTTGGCTACATTGGGTCTGCATTGCTGCACACGGGCTTCCTCTACTTGCGGTGAGCGGGGACTACTCTCCGTCGCGGTGTGTGGGCTTCTCATTGCGGTGGCTTCTCTTGTCGCAGAGCACGGACTCTAGGCTCGCAGGCTTCAGTAGTTGTGGCTCACGGGCTCTAGAGTGCAGGCTCAGTAGTTGTGGCACACGGGCTCAGTAGTTGTGTCTCATGGGCTCTAGAGTGCAGGCTTAGTAGTTGTGGCACATGGGCTCAGTAGTTGTGGCTCGTGGGCTCTAGGCATGCGGACTTCAGTAGTTGTGGCGCAGAGGCTTCGTTGCTCCGTGACATGTGAGATCTTCCCGGACCAGGGCTCGAACCCTTGTCCCCTGCATTGGCAGGCGGATTCTTACCCACTGCGCCACCAGGAAAGCCCCATGCCTTACTTTTTGATCTAGACAAGTTCATAGCTGACAGTTCCCAGGGGCCGCTTTTTTCTTTCTCAGATATGACATGGATGGTTGCAAAGAAAAGGGAGGCAAACCCATCAGAGAATTTCAAGGAAATGAGACCCAAAGCCGGGGAGTCTTAGGGATGAGGGAGGGAAGGAGAATGGTTGAAGATTACCAAGGTGGAGCATGGAGGACATGTGCCCTGCACTGGCACATTCTTATGAGGACTCTGGGGAGATAAAACAGTCCCCTATCTCTTGAGAGAGATACAGGGGAAAGGCTTTTCAAGAGAGACAAACTTCAGTTGGCGCAAAATGCTGAAGTAAAACTTCAGCGAAAAGTCTAAAGCTATAGAGATTTCATTGATAAGGGACACTTCTGAATTCAAGACACAGTCCAAGTGTTTTAGGACATGTAGGAATATAGAGAATTTTGTCATAAAAGAGGTTGTAACATAATCTCATGGAGATTGAAGTCCAGAAAATGAAGAAAAATTTGGGAATTCTGGACTTCCTGTGGCAACTGACATTACTGGGGATACAGGGTAGGATAAAACTGGTTCCGATAATCCCAGTGCAGGCAGTGGTAGCAGTGGAGTGGTGAACCACGACAGAGAGGAGGAGTCTCTAGAGTGCAGGCTCAGTAGTTGTGGCACACGGGCTCAGTAGTTGTGTCTCATGGGCTCTGGAGTGCAGGCTCACTCTATTGGGGAGCGCTCAGAGTTCTCGGGGTCATCTTAGACGCCTCCTATGGGACTGAATTATGCACAGCCCTATTGTGAGCCTGAGAGCTTTCTCCTGACCCTTGCTGAATTATCATGCCAGAGGGGCATGGTTAGTTCTAGTGCACAGATTTCCTCCCATATTCAGCCCCTGGGGGCGGGGGGCAGGTGGGGAAGATCAGTGTATTAACAGTGATACACAGGTTAACCCATCCAAATTGCCTTGTTTGTGTCCTTCAGATAGGAAACACCTAAAGAATTTGATGTGGAGCAAGCAAATTTTGTTTGGAGAGAATTTAGGAAATTGCCAAACACTTTGGATTATGGAAAGCAGGGAAGTTTTGGACAATAAGTAACTGAGGAGGAAGTGAGACCAGTTACAAAGAAGGAGGGGATTTAATGATGAGCGGTTTGAACTAAATGATTTTACTTACAAGTGGTCAAGGACAGAAAGATGGGATAAAATATGGATTCTCTCCTTGTTTAATGAAAGGTCTCAAGTGACATTGTCTAGTGGCCTCCAAGGAAGTGTCAGCGGAATACAATAATCTTTGTGGTACTTCCTTCAAAATCTGATATTTAGCAAATCACCTCTCTTTGCTGAAATGAGACAAAGTTCCTTCATAGTAGGGAAGAGAATGACTACTTTCACTCAAGATTGTGTTCTTGCATCCAGTTTAGCATGCCTTTGTCAAAATATTTACTGTCATACTTACACAGTGGTTGAAAGCACACTTTATAACCAGATGGACCTGGGCCCAAATCCTAAATAGACCTCTGTATCAATAGTGAGTAAAACTTTTCGTAACCAGGATCCCAAATATCAACTCTGTACCTATATAGTATTTTATATCAAATTTTTAGCGTAACAGAAATATGCAACTAGATATTTTTTGACATTAAGTGGCTTGATAATGTCAAGACTAAAGACTCTGATTTTATTTGTATTTTTCCTACAGTTGTAAGGTGGTTAGTGCTCCAGCCATCACATCTACATTCTAAGCTAGAAAAAATGCGTAAAGAGGAAGGACAAAAAGTTGAATGTTCTTTTTTTTTTTAAGAAGTCCCACTCAACAGTGTTGCTTATATCTCTTCTGCTGGAGTTGTGTCATAGGACCACTCCTAAGTGCAGGGAAGAATGGGAACATGATTAATTAAGCCAGGCACATTGCTAAGCTCAATAAAATCAGGTTTATGTTAGTAAGAGAAAGAGGTAACTGATCAGACAAGAGAAGTCTACCACAAGTGGTCACTAGCTTTATGACCTTGGTCAAGTTCACCTTTCTATCAGTTATATTATCCTTAAATAGAGGTGATAAATAATACCTACCTAGAAAACAGTTTTGCACATCAAATGAGATGTGCAAGTAAAGTAATTTGCACAAGGTTTGAACCTAATAAACTCCCAATAAATGAGGGTAGCTATTGGCAATATTTCATACTGGAACATTCATATCTAGAATCTCATCTATTCAATTCAATATGTATAAATTTACATAATTTGGACACTTTTAGTATTGAATAATATCAATGTTTCCTTTTTTTTTTCCTGTTTACCTATGGCACTCCTTACATATTTATCTCCACCCAAGATTCATAAAAATCTCCTCCCTTAGAGGAGGGATTGGGCCCTAGATATTACAGTAGATAAAGAAATGAAAATCTTATGGAAACCATAAGATATAAGACATTCTTTTGTCTCATAAAGTTCGTGGAGCTATACTCTGTACTCCTAGGAAGCTGGCTCTTTAGGAGAGCTTAGAATTTCTTTTAATTCTCTTCAAGAATGATTTCAGTAGCTGTGATTCCCTTGCAATGTCTTGGATCACTGCAGTTCTGGTATTACAAAATTAATATTTACACTAGGGGGCGGCGTAACATTTCCTCTTGCTCTTGTATACACAGGTATAGTAAATAATCATGCATTAATAAATTTGTCAACCATAGGGTTACCACAGTTTTACTAACTAAAAGTCACTTTAAAATTTTACTGACCAAGAAGTCAATATGGAAATGCAAAATAGATGTGATGTATTTGCTATATATTTTATTTGTGTACTTCCCCAAGTAATTATTCTTGGCCATTCTCTACCTCAGTCACATGTGATACGTATAGTAATACGGAGGTAGCATAGAGTTGGTGTGAAACCATGCCTTACTAGATTATCACTCTTGGCTGTAAAAGTGTCAGTTTTCACTCTTGAAGTGGATATTTTTGGTTTCTTCTGAGTACCTTCAACATACTAGATTTATGATTCTTGATGCCCAATTTATGTCATAGTTATTTTATAATTAATTGTCATAGTTAATTTATAATTAAATTTGATTGACATTTTCATGGACTACATTATTAAGCAAAATAAAAGTGGATGGTGATGACCATTTGTTAAAACAAGAATAGCTATAACACAAAATAAAAAATATGTGAAATTGTGAAATCTAAACCTTAGTTTCATAATTGCCACATGTGATACTGCAGAATAGTTAAAAAATATCTGAGACTCAAATTTCCCAGTTTTATTAAAATTTTATGGAATTTCCTCCACAGAAATTGGGATTAGATTTCTTAGGGAAAACGCACACATTGCATAAAATAACACAAACTGTTCTGCTTGTGTTACTAATCGCTGTGAAATTATTGATACAACATGAAAGATGCAATTTTTTTATGGATCAGACTTAGAGGAGTCGATATTATGATATATGCTACTACTCAAAAACTCACAAGACGTTTTTTAGGTAGAATAATATTAATAAAATTTCAGATGTTTCATGGTACATATTGCTGTCCTGGAGAGCCACATTTAAGACAATCTGTTACCATATTATTCCACAATAAAGGGTTAGTGAAGTAAATAGTAGTAATAGTAATAATAACAATAATAATGAATCAAAACAAATTGATCCTCTTTGTACAGTGCCTAGCATAGCTGTAAGCATAATTTGATGATGTAAGAAAAAAACTAGAGACAGAAGATATTGTTTACTTATAATGTTAAATTACTGTAATTAAAATACTATATCAATAATTCAGTTCAGATATGCTATAGTCTGAGTAATTATTCACCTTCTAGGCATTAAACATGCCAACTATTTTGACTTATTAATAAAGTGCCAATACAATTATGTCAACTACAGAAACTATAGGTCATGTGAGAAAGTCTTCTCTCTTTTCTCTCAGTACCCTACATAAAATAAGTGCAATATCTATTCTTGGACACAGGCAAAATAGACATGTACACACACAGCAAAATGATGCACAGGTATGCTCTCTCTCTCTCTGTCTCTCTCTCTCTGCCCCCCGCCTCCCCGCCTTCCTTCTCTTCCTCTTTCTCTCTAACTACTCTCTTGCTACACCCCCACTGTAGTCTAGAAAATCAGAGAGCATATTGTTTTTCCAGTTTCAGCCTGTCTGCATGTTTGTTTCTCAGGAAGTACATAGAATTCTACTAATAGTTCTGGCCATGTCCAGAGAGCAAAACAATTATTTATTTGAAAAGCAATTAAGAACTCCTCTTCCCCCTACCTCAGCCACTGAATATAATATCAGAGATCTGAAAATAATACTGGTAAGATTTTGAGAAATCTGAAGCAACTCAGTGGTCAAAGTTCCTCTGTATGGCCATAATCCTAGGAATTAAAAATAAATAGAGGAGAGAGAGAGAGAGAGAGAGAGAGGGAGGGAGGAAGAAAGGAAAAAGGAAGGAAGGAAGAGAGGGAAAGAAAGGTCATTAGTTCTTCTTAAGCAGTAAAGAAGAATATAGGCTAATATATGAATGTATATCAATTTAAATAATTAGATGATGGTACATTCGGGTTTGCCTGGGATAATCCCAGTTTAGATTGTTGTCCTGGCATGGTACTGCCTTTAACTCTTAGAGTTATTCTGATTTGGATGATAATCTATATGGGCATTCTGCTAAATACAGAAACCTCCAGAGTGACAGGAATCTGCCTGAATTGATTCCCCATTGTCTATCCTGTCTTAAAACCTACATTCCTTTAGAATTTGTTGATTCTTATGAGAATGGTATCTATGGATGATGTGTTTAATGTGCTACTTTGCTATTTTTTCAACAACCCTAAGTCCTATTATACGCAGTGATAAAAGAAATGTAGTTATTCTTTCTCCCCACCTTTTGGCAGTTTGAGTTTAGCCACATCATGGAAGAAGGGATATTCAGAGGCAGGAGGATGCAAAGGCACAGGGTCCATTGGAGATCCCCTGAGGCAGCTGCAGTACAGTAAAGAGGTGAAGGGAGCCACAGTGAGTTTCCACTGGCCACATACCAGGCAAGCCTTGTCAGTGAAAAGTTCCTGGGGCTGAAGAGCCAGCTGCATTGCTCCAAGTTGACTATTTTAGTGGCAGAATTTTGCCCAAGCATTGCCAGTTTTGGTTCCTGGACAAGCCTCATTCAACAGGGTCACCTTTGAATCTGTCAGCTACCTAATACTCTTCCAATAAATGTATTTTATGCTTCATTTAATGAGTTAATTTTGGTTATTTTTAGCTGAGAAACCTGACTAGAATTAGGACAACTGTAGAACTGTAGTTTTTTTTTCCCAAGGATGTGAAACATTTTGCTGGGTTTTACATCTAGAGAATTTTGACAGTGTTTCACTCTCTCCTTTGCTTCCCATCATTCTCCTTCCTTTTTATGGAAGGGGTTCAGCCTCTGGAACTAGAGAGACCTAGGTTTAAATTCTGGCTTTGTAACCTGGGCCAGTTATTTAACCTCCCAGGTTCTGTTTCTATATCTATATCTACAGATAACAAAAATTGTAATTCATTTTGCTATACACCAAGTGTTATTTTAAACATATTACATAAATTATACATAATTTCTGCTGAAATGCTTTGAAATGGATACATGTGAACAGGATTGCTCTAAGGATAAAATAATATAAGGGAATTCTCTACTTCAGTGACTGGTACATAATTAAAGTTATTATTTTTACCATTACTGATACTTAAAGAAGACTTGTCCTTCCTCCTTTTCAAAGCCAGTACATGGACTTGTGCTTTTCAGACAGAACATGAGAGATACCAAATGAATAATAGAGAGTATAGGTGCTTTAGGGATTCCAAAGAAAAACAGTCCAGAGAATTGATCATACAATTTAGCATCTATATATGGCCTATGAGTGGATTGCCTAGTTTATCCTATGCAGGAAAACTGAAGTTCTCTGGCATACAGATACCAAACTAGATGATCATAATTATCACCTGAAGATTTAGAAAATAACAAAATCCTGGACTTCACTTCATAGCTACTAAATCTTAATATCAGTGGTTGGGTCCAGGAATCTAGCTTTCCTAAGAGCCACCAGATGACTCTCACTGTTCTAAGGTAAACTGCATCTGGCTTGGTATCAATGGTCTTGTTCCAGAAGGATGTTCGGATGTCACACATTCATACTTAGTATGAGAGATGAGGCCCTGTTCTCATCCTTTCTTAGGTTCTCTGCCAACACTCCTCCTCCTCCCACCCCTGCCCTCAAATAGATCCTCTGGAAAGCTAACAAAAATGCATTTGTTTCATTGTAAAGGAAAACGAAATTAGAATAAAAGTTTAGTTAGAAAATAGTTAACGGATGTAATCTTAAAATTTAATAGAGTACAACATCTATAGATGGTATGAAAATGTAAGATTTTATTTCTTAAGCAGAAAAAATTCTAGTTCTAGGTTCAGCCTCATGAGACAATCTACTTAACTTGGCCGATTCCCTTTTCAGCCATGCTTTGAATATATTAATTCATGTAGAAAGTAGTGGTAATAATGCATTTCATAGTATTTAATAGTTTTCCATGTATGCTGTGTTTTTAATCATTGTGTTGAGTAGCAAAGCAAATGGTTGAGCTAGTAAACAGATAAACATCAGGTACAAAATAAAAGCTGTAAAGGTAAATAGCTTTATGAAATGCAGGGTGATACTATGTACTTTTATGAAAAGTATATCAAAGATTTAACATTGATAGCTTGGATTTATAAATAAAATCATATATCATAATTACATTCTTATTAAATCAGATGATATACCTCAATTACCTTTGAGATTCAAATTCAATTACATATTTTATTTATAAATTTTGCATAGGTATTCTTAAGTTATTGCTTACATGTATGGGATTTCATACATGTAATCCATGTTTATCATTGTTTAGAATTTTTATTTGTAATGTTATTATGATACCATCAGAATCAATTTCTACAATTGCAGTTGTGTGATTGAGTCAGTTATTTAATATAGTTTTGATAAATCATCTCAATATCTATGATTAATCTTATCTAAAACATGTTTTCAAATTGTATTTTCAAATCCTAGGAAGAAATCAACTCATTTAATGAAAGTTTTCAATTTCTGAGCACTTATTCTCTCAGGTCCAGTGCTAAAACTTATATAAAATATTTCATTTAATTATTTCAGAAACTCTTTAATTTGGTATTATTACAATTGCCATTTACAAATAAGAAGACTTAGTTTTTAGAACTTATGGAGGCCATCTGTGTTGCTTTTTTTTTTTTTTTTAACATCTTTATTGGAGTATAATTGCTTTACAATGGTGTGTTAGTTTCTGCTTTATAACAAAGTGAATCAGTTATACATATACATATGTTCCCATATCTCTTCCCTCTTGCATCTCCCTCCCTCCCACCCTCCCTATCCCACCCCTCTAGGTGGTCACAAAGCACCGAGCTGATCTCCCTGTGCTATGCGGCTGCTTCCCACTAGCTATCTATTTTACCTTTGGTAGTGTATATATGTCTATGCCACTCTCTCACCCTGTCACATCTTACCCCTCCCCCTCCCCATATCTTCAAGTCCATTCTCTAGTAGATCTGTGTCTTTATTCCCATCTTGCCACTAGGTTCCTCATGACCTTTATTTTCCCTTAGAGTCCATATATATGTGTTAGCATACTATATTTGTTTTTCTCTTTCTGACTTACTTCACTCTGTATGACAGACTCTAACTCCATCCACCTCACTACAAATAACTCCATTTCGTTTCTTTTTATGGCTGAGTAATATTCCATTGCATATATGTGCCACATCTTCTTTATCCATTCAACTGATGATGGACACTTAGGTTGCTTCCATGTCCTGGCTATTGTAAATAGAGCTGCAATGAACATTTTGGTACATGACTCTTTTTGAATTATGGTTTTCTCAGGATATATGCCCAGTAGTGGGATTGCTGGGTCGTATGGTAGTTCTATTTGTAGTTTTTTAAGGAACCTCCATACTGTTCTCCCCAGTGGCTGTATCAGTTTACATTCCCACCAACAGTGCAAGAGTGTTCCCTTTTCTCCACACCCTCTCCAGCATTTATTGTTTCTAGATGTTTTGATGATGGCCATTCTGACCGGTGTGAGATGGTATCTCATTGTAGTTTTGATTTGCATTTCTCTAATGGTTAATGATGTTGAGCATTCTTTCATGTGTTTGCTGGCCATCTGTATATCTTCTTTGGAGAAATGTCTATTTAGGTCTTCTGCCCATTTTTGGATTGGGTTGTTTGTTTTTTTGTTATTGAGCTGCATGAGCTGCTTGTAAATTTTGGAGATTAATCCTTTGTCAGTTGCTTCATTTGCAAATATTTTCTCCCATTCTGAGGGTTGTCTTTTGGTTTGGTGTTGTTTTTAATTCATAGCTGTCTTGTGAACACTGTAGATCTAAATGGATATGAACACTGAGATTTAACATATGTATGTCCATGTCTATTCCATTTCATTTAGTTTAGCACAGAAATAATGAACACCTCATTCTCATATCCTAGAATAAATATATGACTATGCCCAGTTATAGAGATTCAGAATTAGGAAATCTATATATAAATCCTTAACTATTTCCCCCAAATATCATAGTTTTATTCTCAATAATGCTTTTTTCTTTCATCTCTCTAATTGTTTTAATTTGCATTATTGTCCATTTGTTTGCTTATTAGTTGTGTTCAATGAAGACAATTTCATGTTCCTTTTTCTTCTTATAGGTAACTGAACAGAAGCTAGTTAATTAGATTAAATAATTTAAGTGTCAGATGGTATGTTTTTGTTTTTATATGTATTATATAGCGCGCAAAGGCAGAAGAAAAGAGATTATTTAGTAAAATATATGGTTTTAGTAAAATTCAGGGCTTAAGATTTTTTTTTATATTTTCAATTCACTTTGCAATTTCTACCCCCAGCTTTGTTCATTCCTAGTGTTTGCAATCTTCTATTTACGAACTATTAAGAGTAATAAAAGTTCTCAAACTAAAGCAGATAATAAATTATTTGCAAGTCGTTTATAGCTGAAAGAGCACCATCCTTTTCCAGCCTGTATTATTGGGTTTTTCATTTATAGGAATAAGATAAGAGAAGCTGTACATTTTCTAATCGCTGGGCTTTGCAGCACACGTTTGTAGAGGGTTGGCTTTCAGCTTTAGACAGTTCATAATGTGTAGGTTATCCTCCCATCTTTATCAGAAGATTATTTTCAGGGAGTGTACAAGAAAATGAAAGGATCTGAAGCCTTTTAATATATTTTTTGGTGAAATGCTGGTGCTTCTAAATTTATTTTCCCTTAATTGCTGGCATGCTGCAGAGGAGAGGAACAGGGGATGGGAGGGGCAATGAGAAAAGTACCCTGTGATGTGTGAACAGAAAGGAGCCTCTGAGCAGCCCTTTGGTATGATTTGTAAAGAACTTTCTACTCCATCCTCACCTGTTTGGTCCAAGACTAACTAAACTGTGTGTGTGTGTGTTTTCAAATTAAATGTTGTTATAAGCTCTTCTGGGGTATCTGGGATCTGAAGAGAATAGGAACATTTTTAAAGATTAACAATGTCTTTATGCTGAGAAAACATTATAATAACTTTTTGATATAGAGAATAAAGGAAGTCAACCTAGTTCATTACAAAACAGAAGCTAGAAACAAAAACTGTATGGCTAGAAGTAAAACTGATAATAAGTAGTATCCTTAGAGTGGAGACTCACAAGATAATAGCATATCCCTACATCACATTTCTTTTAAGTTCATATTTTATATAAATATGTATTTGTATTTGTTTTTGTTTTTATTTTTAAACTTTGGGTTTATTTATTTATTTATTTATTTATTTATTTATTTATGGCTGTGTTGGGTCTTCGTTTCTGTGCGAGGGCTTTCTCTAGTTGCGGCAAGTGGGGGCCACTCTTCATCGCAGTGCGCGGGCCTCTCACTATCGCGGCCTCTCTTGTTGCGGAGCACAGGCTCCAGACGCGCAGGCTCAGTAATTGTGGCTCACGGGCCCAGTTGCTCCGCGGCATGTGGGATCATCCCAGACCAGGGCTAGAACCCGTGTCCCCTGCATCGGCAGGCAGACTCTCAACCACTGCACCACCAGGGAAGCCCCTAAATATGTATTTGTAATATAAAAAGCATATGATTTTTAATCAGGCAGGTACCATTATTACCTCCATTTTACTTATGAAGAATTGAAGAGAATCTGTGATCTTGCCAGAGATTATGAAAGCTTATGAATGGTTCAGCCTAATTTTGTCTTAAGTTGTGTTACAGTCACAACCACAATAATTGGTAACTATTTATATAAATTTTTATAACAGTAATGCTATAAGCACTTCCGTTTTACAAAGAATACTATAACTGAAAGGTCAGTTAAGTATACAATGCCAATTTTATATATTATTTGCAAAATACATATTCTACATTCTTCCTTTAAAACTGTTTATGATTAAATCTATACATAATAACAAGGTATCTCAAATTAGAAATCAAATATACATTTCCAAAAGTAAGTATACAAGTATTCCCAGGGGAGCATATATTGTAGCTTTTATATTACAAATTTTAATTTTATGTCACATAATTATATAGGTTTGTTAGAGAATCAGTAGTGAATACTTTGCTAAATTGAAAATACAAACTATTAAAGACAGTTTGTATAGAAACATTTGAAGAACAGAATAATCACATTTAATCATAATTTGTTGAGCTATTGTCTATAAACCCTGATATCTATCTTGCATGCCAAATATTGCACACAATGAATTTAGAATTCATTAACTTTAATATAAATTCAGAGGGACAAACTGTGTGACAGAGATCTCTACAAATATAAAGGAAAATACATTGCTTTATTTTCTGCTAAAAAATTGCTAGTTTTGCAAATTGATTCACAAAAAAGGAGAAAGGGACAAGCTGTGATTTTCACTGGAAGGAAGACTATCTGTGAAAATAAGGTTGCATTTTCCCAGTAGATAGGAAGCTAAGTGATTTGATTTTTATTTTAGCAATTATCTCTCATTAAAAATTGGCAAATGGACTCATGTATTTATTCATCAAATATGAATTAAGCAGGGTAGTAACACGATCTGATGATTTTCCCTTTCTTCTCTAGTAGTTGCTTAGTCATCAGGGTGTGGAATCACACCTATTCTCCTTGCTTGAGCCAGTTGAAAGTCATCCTCAAGGAGAGGATGACAACATCTTAAGTGGAGAGATAGGAAAATAGAATTTCAAATGGAAGACAACAAATAGTAAATAAAATAAGAGATAATAATAGACATTCTGCAGAGAAGAGTTGTAATTATTGGTAAGATAAAAAGTGTCATAATTACTCGATCAATTTCGTTAGCTACAAACATGAACACCCTACAGATATTTTTATAATTTCAGAGTCCAAGGAAAAGGGTAGACTATTATTTTTAATTATAGTAAATATTTAAAAAGAGGGTAGTTGTCATTGATTTCACAATTGAGTATTTGGATTTTAATGGATTTTATTTTTCTATAAATTTAATTTCTTGTTATCAAGAACAATGAATAGATGATTGGCACATAAGTAGGTAGATAATAGATAATGACATAGACAGAAGGAACAGACAAATATACACTGCTGTTAATTTCTGTCAATTTTGAAATTTTAGAAAAATTAGAAAGTAAATATCATATATACACATATAAAATACTCTTGAAATTTTGTTCTATTTCCCCAGACATTTATTTCATGTCTAATTTTATTTAGAATCATTTAGAAAAGCTACTTTCCAGATTAAATATTTTTCTTTCTATTTTTAACAACACTATCAGATAATTTTTTAAAATATTTAGGTACTTAGGATCAAAATTTAGAATGCTGACAATTTTCTAGTAAAATACCTTATAAATTTGTATATTAATCTCAGTAACACATTATTTTCCATTATCAGCATTTACATTAATAATTACATTGTCCATATATTTGCATAAATTGTATATCTTTCATCTATATTTCTAGATGGACAAGTTGACATAAGTCAAAGAGAATTGGATTTAGGATTTGAAGACCAAGTTCCTGTCTAATTATTCTGTCTAATTAACTAAGACTTAGTTTCTGGATAATTATGTGTGATGCCTGAAAAAGTATTTATCTTCTCTGAGGTACATGTATTCATTTATTTCTGTATTCCTGTAATACATATTGATTACCTCTATGTATCAGATTCTGTACTAGGCACTATTAATACAATGGAAGGCAATTTAAAGACTTGGTTCTTTGCTTCTAGAACTGTCTAATACAGTGGTCTCTATAGTGGGGTGCATGCACCCTAGAAAGTGTGCAATATACTTTATAGGGAACAAGTAGAAATATGAAAAATAATCTTTATATTTGTGATTATCTCATTTTAAATTATTTTTATAATGTTTTATACTATGTAGAAATGCATGTTTGTATTGGTATATTAGCTTGAAAGACTTTTGTTAATAGGATTGTGCTATCAAACAAATTCAGAGACTGGATTAGTATAAGGAAAAGAGTTGAATGAAATGAAAAATTTTATTATAGCCAAGGACAATATAATTTTTAAAGAAAGACTGAAAATTTTTTTGGCTTGGACGTTTTGAAACATCACACACTTGATGTCCCCTGTTGTTTTACAATTAAGCATCAGTTTATACATAGTATGTTCTAGACACATTTCCAAGCAATTTGTTTGAATTAACACATTTAATCTTCGCAGCAACCCTGTTTGGAAGGTATTCTGATTTTTATCTGACTTGTAAGTGTCATTCAAATTCAGGTAATCTGTCTCCAGAGCAAGAACTCATATTCGCTATGGGAGCCTGTCTCTCACATGTCAAGTTTATTGATAGAGTGCAGTGATAATAGCAGATCTGGAAATAAGTATACTATTTGTAGTTTTAATCTATTTTTCATTATTGCATATTTATATTATGTCATGAGATAGGCAGTCTTTCTATTCTTGTGAAGTACATCTTTCCCCACAGCATTAATTTATGGTTTTCTGATTGTATTCTTTTGAAATGCTATTTGAATAGTCATCAGAGATTGAGTCAGATTTAAACCTTACAATGTGCTGAGCACTGCATCAGGACCTGGAAAAATGGAGCCTATTGAGATAAATTCTCTACACCAATAGGAACCTCAACTTTGCACTGAATATTAATATAACATTTAAAACTATGTGTAAAATGCTGAATGAAAAACCTGCCCCCCTCATTCAGTAAAATTTCACTCTATTTATTAAAACTGATTTATAGTTTATATACTTTGGGGTATATCAAACTTATTTTGGTTTTTATGTCAATTTCAATAGTACATAAAGTATTATTAAATCAGTGTTTAAGTTGCTTTCAGAAAGCACTGAGAATTTTATATATTTTGTATTGAAACCAAATATTGACAAGTGTTTTATGTGGGTAAAGTTATAAGTACCTATTGTGGGTTAGGTGCTAGAAATGTAATAGTGACTAAAAGCACACAAGTTCTCTGCCCTCATAAAACTTATGGTCTAGCAGGGAAGGTAGGTGTTATCACTAAGTGTGTTGTATTAGGTCCCTTGAACTCCCATAACACAGAACCACAAACTGGGTGACTTATAACAACAGAGTTTATTCTATCACAGTTCGAGGCTAGAAGTAGGAAATCAAGATATTGGCAAAGCCATGCTCCCTCTGAATCTCTAGGGGACGGCTGTTCCTTGTCTCTTCTAGCCCATGGTAGCTTCAGGCGTTCCTTGGCTTGTGGCAGCAGAACTTCAATATCTGCCTTCATCTTCATGTGATGTCTTTGTTTCTGTGTGTATATGTCTCTGTCTTCAACTGACATTCTCCCTGGGTGTCTTTGCTTCTTTTCTTATGAAAACACAGGTCATTATTGGATTAAAAGCCCAACCTATTCCATCTTAATCGTCTTAAATAATTACATCTACAAAGACCCTATTTCCAAATAAGGTCATTCTGAGATACTGAGGGTTAGGACTTCAACATATCTTTTTGGAGAACACAATTCAACCCATAATACTTATCGTTGCAAACTATCTTAAGTGCCATGAAGGAAAGGTACAAGCAGAATGAGAGCATGTGCAATGGGGAATGGATCTAGTGTGGAATGTAAGGAATGTGGGATTCAGTCAGAGAAAACAGAATGGGCATGTGACTTTTGGAGAGAGGAAGCTCAGCATCTTTAAGAAACTGGAGGAAAACCACTGTGACTAGAGATTGAGGTCTTGGTGAGGAGTTGGTGGAGATGAGACAATAGCAGTGCATAAGTCGAGAAAAAGCAAGATATGGGTTTCCTTATGAAGGTGAACTGAGCAAACGATCTAATTGCATTTTGAAAGTATTGATTCAGCTCAGTGTTGGGAAAGATAGCATGAGGAGGGTACAGTAATGGATGCAGACACAGCAGCTAAGGGGCAATTGCAGCAGTCTAAGCTAAAATGGCTTGGATTAAAAGAACATGTTCTGAGAGATGTGTACAGCTTTAAGATACATATACTAAACAAAACCAACAGGATGTATAATAAATGGTATGTGAGGAATGAAATCAAAAGATGTGCTGAGAATGCTCCTAAATTTCTCTCTTATAGCATATACAAGTATGAATACCACTCACTGGCATAAGAGCTAGTGATATAAATATTATGAATATTATAAGTGTGTGTTTTTTTTTTAAAGTATTTGTTTATTTATTTATTTATGGCTGTGTTGGGTCTTCGTTTCTATGCGAGGGCTTTCTCTAGTTGCGGCAAGCGGGGGCCACTCTTCATCGCGGTGTGCGGGCCTCTCACTATCGTGGCCTCTCTTGTTGCGGAGCACAGGCTCCAGACGCGCAGGCTCAGCAATTGTGGCTCACGGGCCTAGTTGCTCCGCGGCATGTGGGATCCTCCCAGACCAGGGCTCGAACCCGTGTCCCCCTCATTGGCAGGCAGACTCTCAACCACTGCGCCACCAGGGAAGCCCTATAAGTGTGTTTTTAAACAAGAAGTACTTTTCACAAATATTTCAGGCATGTAGTTAGATACACAGATTTAGAGGTCACAGATAAGGCCTGGGTGAGGAGATATATGTTGGTAGTCACTGGTCATTTTTTCCTCATTCCAGTTTTTTATGCTTTCCCGTCTCTACCTGAGGACCAGGCCTGGGATTTAGAAAGGACTTATGATGTGCACTATTGGATAATCTTTGGACACAAAGCTAGACCTTTACTTCTTTAGTGAAATTAATTCCACCATCATTATAAGTTTTCAGTAGAAAAGAGAATTCTGCTATTTTTTTCCACTTTGAGCTGTAAGTTGACTCTTCTTTTCCAGTTAATTCTTAAATTCATTATTATCTTATTCATTTTTGTCTTAAATTCTAAAAGAGGGGATATGATGTCTTCCCATGGACATTCATTTATGCTGTGTCTGTAGAGATTACCAGTGACTTTCAAAAACAAATCTTCTTTGGAGGATGCTTTTCAGGTCTGTGATACTAAGTGTATATGAACAACACAAAAACACTATAAATGGAAGATCTAATTGATTTGTAGAGGATGTGTGTGTATTTGTGTGTGTATTTTAAGATCAACTAAGAGTGAGTCACTTTAAATTATTCTTAGAGACTAATTTAAATAAATAAGCATAAAAGAAAACCAAGGAAGGAAAAGGATCTAGAACTAGGAAACATATTCTAAAGGAAAGTTTTAGTAAATGGAATGCCATTCAATGATTACCTATAAAGCAAACTAGAAAACAGCATTTGAAGAAGGGGGTACCCACATGACAAATATGTGATACTGCATTGAGAAACCAGGAATTGGAACAATCTGTTCCCCCTATCAATAGCAGTACTACACAAACTAAAAGGCATATGCTATTAGGCAGACAGAAAAAGTCATTCTCTTTATTTGCTGGAAAAGTGAGTAGTGGGTATGTGAGCAGAGAGTACTTTGTAGTGTTCTGTTCTTTATTCTAGCCATGGAAGAGGTAACTGAAAATGTCTAAACATTATTAGCTGTTCCTTAATCAAAACCCATATAATATTGTGTATGTAAGACTTCACACTCAAAATTCAGAAGTAAATGAAAGGTTAATATTTATAAAATATTAAGAGAATGAAATACTGTGGGTGTTACAAGATGTTAGAAATAAATTTTTTAAAGTAAAAGCCTGACAGGAAATAAGAAACAAATGTGTACTTTAATGCCTGCATAAAAGAAAAAACAAGCCCTCAAATATAAAATAAACAGAGAAATATTCCCTAACTATACACCTTTTGCTTTGGATAAAACTATTGTATTCAGAAGAATAGTTAACAGGATTTGGAAAAACTCCAGAAATGATTCAGGACTTCTCAAGTATTTTGTGTTGTTCTACTAAATATATGTAAATTCTAAACAAGGACATGCCACATTTTTTATTTTCATTATGTTAGTTGTTCCAAGAAACATTTGTTTTACTGACTTTTGTGTATTTCTTAGGATCAGATTAATGGTTGTCAAAAAAACCATGCCAAGTTTTCATAATTTAGCCTGCTGAGCATTACAATAATACACATTTTTTAAAGTAATTTAATATTTTATTTATTTATTTTTGTCTGGGTTGTGTCTTTGTTGCTCTGCTCAGACTTTCTCTAGTTGCGGTGAATGGGGGCTACTCTTTGTTGTGGTGCACGGGCTTCTTATTGCGGTGGCTTCTCTTGTTGCAGAGCACGGGCTCTAGGGGCACGGGCTTCAGTAGTTGCGGCACGTGGGCTCAGTAGTTGTTGTTCGCGGGCTGTAGAGCGCAGGCTCAGTAGTTGTGGCACACAGGCTTAGTTGCTCTGCGGCATGTGGGATCTTCCCAGACCAGGGCTCGAACCCATGTGCCCTGCATTGGCAGGCAGATTCTTAACCACTGCGCCACCAGGGAAGTCCAATAATACACATTTTTAAAAGATGATGTCCAAACCCATCAGTTAACACAAGTGGAAGGCCATTACATTTGAAAGCATGATTGTCATTATGGTGTCCATGATCTTAAACACACACACACACACAGACACACACACACACACACACACACACACACCCCGTATGGAATATGTAGCAAATGTCATAGCAAGATTATGAATGTTGGATTATGAATGGTGGATAGGTTAAATGCAAATCATTACTCAGATTATGACATCCCACTAGGTCCCAAAAGTTAAGTAAAGAATCTGATTTTAAGGGGAAAACATAATCAGGAGACACTTACAGAACAGTATCAAGAAATCAATGTTTATTTGGACAATCAGCCAAACAGGCTGAGGATTCTTAGATATGTCTGGTTGTTCCAGGAGTCTTAACAGTCATGTCAGGATTCCCTGTAATTGATTGACAAGAGTAGTTAAAATAATGCCGGTCCATTGACCATTTGTAATTATCAGATTAGGTAATTGTAGATTAAAGCAGTTTGGGCTCCCGTTTTATTCAATACTATAAGAATGGTTGTGCAACAATGTTAATGCATTTAATGCCTGTGAGTTTTGTATATTTTACCACGATAAAAAATAGGCCTAAAAGTGCTATAAATATGTAGTCTAGCTGTAAATACAATGCTTCTAGCCTTCTGTGGAAGTTTCTCATCTCACTTTGGTACAAATATAATCTTAAGTATCTAAGTTCCAGTATTCCCATGAAAATATACATACATGTTTCCATGTGAGGGATGTAGTAAGTCTGTGTCATATTTTTGCAGAGACCAGCAGTGAATATAAAAGACTGAGTTCATGTGCCAGCTTGGATTACTTACAATCTGGAGAAAACACATACTTTCATATGTTTTTGAATTATTCATAATGTAAGTTCCAGGTTGTAATTAAAAAATGGGACTCCATCTGTAGTGTTCTAACTTGTAGAATTCTATAGTAGATTTCTTTCCTTCTACGAGGAACTGCTATACTTTTTCTTCCTAAACATCTATTTCCCGTTTGTTTTAATTATGCAACATTCATCAAGAAAAGTTGGTACCATTCGGAAATAATTTCTGACATTTATAACAAGGAAGAATAGCAGCTGATTTAATGAATGATAAGTAATGCTGCATTGTAAAGTTTGAAAAATCTACCACTTTGGTGAATGAGGGTGGGTGAATGGCATGCAAACTGCTTCTGCATATTGGATTTCAGTATTGTATTACTTATAGCACTAAGTGATTGTTCCATCTGTGTTGGGAATGTTCTCCTATTGCTTCTAGTCATTTAAATAAGCAGGATACTTTTATTATAGCAAATGATACTTACGGTATTAGCAGAACAATTCAATCTTTTAGATGTCTGAGTTTTTAATTCAAGACCATCCAGATGAAACTGTTAAGGATCAAGCTGATAGGGGTGGGAAGACAGACATAATAATAAACGTGTGTCAATTGTAATAATACAGTGTAAGGAATATAATTTTTAAATTTCTATTTTATAAAAATGTCAGTTGCCAGATTATAAAAAAGTCGTTAAGCGCTTATTATTGCTTTTCTACTTTTCTTTCTTCCACAAGAGATTCTATGTGTTAAAATTCATTGGAAAAGTATAGTAAACTTGAAGCTTTAAAATTACTATATAATATAATATTTTACATTCAGGTTGATAAAGAACAGTTATCATCTGGATCTTATCAAGATAACCTAGAAAGTGACTTATTATTCTTGTTACATAAAGATGAATACAACATAAATAAGTTGTTATTTGTAATGAAAAATGGAACACACAGATGGATGTAGAAGTAGATAAATAGCTAGATAAAAAGGCACAATTTTAAGGCAAACAGATTTTCATAAAACTTGTTTCAAACTATTTAGCTTTTATAGTATAGGGTTGAGTGGAATAAGTTAATGTATATGATATTATTTTATTACCATTTTATCAGTTAGTAATATGTATAATCTTGCATCAATGTATTTTGAGTAATATTGCTAGTATTTACCATTAATATTATTCCTTGAGATGAATTTAAAAATTAACCACAACTTATTTTATTTGAATTTTCATACAGCTAAACAACAGCAGATCTCCTAACAATGAGGATTTCTTAATATACAATACTTGGAGGGCAGAATAGTTTTACAGTCTTTTTGTTTATAATGGCCTAGTTTCTGTTGTAGTGATTAAGTTGTATTTTGAGTTCATCTTCAGTAGTGTATTGCCAGCATTGTAGATGAAGTAAAAATGTTCATTTAACAGATCTCTACATGCCATTCTTCTGTTTTAAACTCTATTAAAGACTATAAAAACTATTGAGTGAATTTGTGCTTTTAGAATTTTTTAAGAAATGATTATGTTTATCTATTAATGCTGTTCTCTTTACAGTTTTTTGTAGTGTCACAAATCCGGAAATGATGTCTTTATGACTGAAAATGAGAGCATAGACCCTAGCCACTGTATCTGATTACCAAAAGGTCATTTGTAAACAGATCCACAATGTAGAATTAAACTAGTGTACCTTAAAAGTATTTTGATAGAAAGAAATTATACAAATAGGAGTTATTTTTCTTTCCTTCAATTGGTCATTTATACAAATAAAGAGTTTTATGTTGTAAAAATTAAGATGAATATCAGCAGAAAAACAAGACATTCAAATACAATCATATATCTGTGTTATGTAACATCAGAAGATGAGAATTAAAACCCATTAACAATAAATGCATACTTCTTTATCAATAGATAAAGTTATAGTATCTCAGATGGGTCTCTACTTGAAATCTCTCCCAGTGTCTAATTTAGCCCCAATTACAATGAATAAACATTCAGCTAAACAAAACACGTGCTTTAAGATGGTGCTTAATGCTAGCAATCTAGTCTGGTATAATGCCAGTGGCAGAGAAGCCTAAATAGGAAATTCATTAATTATGCTCTGTTTACCATTTTATTGTCAACTCTGATCATTAAGATGATCTATCTTGACTACTCTAGTTACTGCATGAAAGTGAATCATAATACAATTGAATTTAATCAGTATATCAAAATTTTTTATTTGTGCCTTTTCTAGAAAGAGTAAATATGTTGACTCATTGCTATCTAGAATGAAGATGAATTTATATTTCATTTTAATTATATATCTCTGTAATTAATTTGCTTTTGAGAGCTGTTTTGTTACACAGAAACATTTTGTTACTTAAACACTTTACATTTTTACTGAAAACTTTCACATCTGTGTTCCATTTTTCCCTAAACAAATTGTATTATTTTTCAGAGATCTTGCCTTGAAATGAATTGCATCTACAACATTCCCACATTGAACCAGTGTAATAATTAGTGTGAGCTTGACATTTGTTAGATATTATTGAACATATGAATAAATATACAATATAAATCTTACATGTATAAGGAAGGGGAAAATAAGGAATTTAAATAATTTGTATTATGATTTCAAAGTTTGCTCTGATTATTAAGCATTGTTTAAATTTCCTAGATAACTAAAAGAGATTAGGGATGGATTCATTCTAGGAAGCTGTTCAAGTTATTGTTTCAGCTGGGTCAAAAGCCCAGTTCTTGAGAACTGCCAGACTTGGAATTCTGAATTCATTAAACCGATATGGTAGTGAAGTGACCTTCAACTTCCCTGCAGAGTTTAGAGGGAATGTAAACAGAGAAAGGAGAACTGGTGCATTCAATATTTATTCAACATGGAGTTTCCCACATATGCTTGTCACAGGCTCTGGAAAAAATGGTGAACACAAATAGCCCCTCTTTTTACTTCATGGAACTTGCACCTGCTGAATTAGGCACTAATCCAAACAGTTACAAAAGCAAATCTAGCATTGCTGTTGTTATAAGAGCTTTATAAGAGAAGAGCTTTGTGCTATGAGAACCTCTAATAGGATTTGCTGTAGCAGGGACATAATGAAATTCTCTTCGAGATACACTTTAGATAATAGCATAAGGATAAGTAGTAGTTAACTTAAAGTGGAGTGAAGGATTGGGGGTGGGGCAGAGTATCACTGAATATCCCATATCAGAAAGAGAGCATGGTTTATTTGAGAAGCCTGAAAAAGACATATATAGCTGAATTAAATGAAGAGTTTTGTTTAATATGAAATCCCCAAAATAGGTTAAGAACCAGATATGCAAAACTATTCACAAAGGACTATACAAAATTTTACTTTTCACTAAAAGCAATGTGTTCATATAAGCCAGTTCTGAATGGTTATGGGCATGATTATGAAACCACTATATTTGTGTTTTTAAAAGTTCTTTCTCGCTACGGAATAAAGAATAGAAGATATTCAGTGTATGTGATTTGGCTATATATAAAACTATTGCAGTAGTTCAGACCCATAATGAGGGAAGTTTGAACTTGAGTAAGGATGTTCAAGATGGAGAGAAGACCATGAATTCGGGGATAGGGGTAGTCATCATGACTGGGGGATAACTAGAACTGGAGAGTAAAGGTGGAAAAGGTGTCAAGGATGATTTTCATTATTTCCTGTGTATAGCAGTGCCTGTGACCTGAGACAATCAACACTGAAAGAGGACTAATCTGAGTTTACTATGTTATAAATACTTTGATTTGTCTCAAAATAGTAGCTTTATTTGTTTTGTTTTGTTTTTGCATAGTGTTTGAAGGTGGCAAAAGTAGTGGATTATGTAGAAGGATCCAGTAAATTTGGCAAATTCTTGATTTTACCCCATGTTTCCATGTACGTCATTCCTTAGGTTTCAAGGAAGAAAGCTATTTTTACTTCTAAAAAGATGTGGGAAAAAGGTATCTAGATCAAAGGAGTGGAATGCAAAAAGAAAATAAAATTAATAAACTTAAGGAATTAATACCTTGGTAAATTTAATTAAGTTTTATGTTCAGATATTGGAGTTTTGCTTAAAATTGTGTAACACAACACAATAGAACAATAAGCAAGTTCCAAGCCTAGTTAAAATATTGTAACTTGTTTAGTTTGTTTTCTAGTAGTGTACAGAATTATTCTAAAATGTGCAGAAAAATAAAATAGCCGAGTATGCATATTACATAGAGAAAAATAGGCATTTTATTTCAAATAAATTTCAAATAAGCAAAGGGGAATACTTACATAGGTAAGGAGGTATTTATATAAGTATGTAGGTAGGTAGGTAGATGTAACAAAACCAATGGAAGGCAAGAAAGAAAATGTAAATCAAGCATAGTTACTACATGAGCACTACAAATAAAGTGGTAGAAATACAAGAAGTATATTAGTAATTCCATTAATTGTAAAAGTAACTCATAAGTAAAGCCACAGTTTTAATTTTTTAAAATGTATAATAGTTTAGCTACACCTGAAATAATGTCAGTAGAAGTACTGAAAACAAAGGACAGAAAAAAGCTACTTCAGGCAAACGTAACCAAAAGTAACTCATACATCAATATTGTTATCATACAAAATAGTATTTAAGGCTACATTACTAATGATGAAAGTAACAAAACACCAACAATAATCATTAATACAATTTCATCTAACAAGATAGTCACATAAAGCTGAAAATTAAAGAAGAAATTGGTGAGCTGGACAATCACAGTGGGCATTTTAAACATGTTTCATTCTGATAAATCAAGCAACAACAACAAAAAAGTTAGTAGGTATATAAAAGATTTAAAGAACACAATTTTAAGGTTGACCTAGTAGATGCTCACATAATTACATAAAATATTTATTTTTGAAAAGCACTTAAGGAAAAGTATAAATATTAATAACTTAAAGTATTTGTCTAAACCTCAAAATTTTCAAAAAACTGTTATCATATGCCAAACTCAAACTTTTCAAATCTGGAAAACAGACTTTTGAATCCTGATCAAAATAAGTGAAACTCTTCTTCTAATAGATTAATTTTAGCCTCTTACTCAAAATTAATTTTCAATGGGAACATTATTGTTAATATTTGTATTTTAATGGTAAATATGTATCTTTGATAATCCTATTTTCAACGTCCTCTTAGTCCAGTTCATCTCATTTAGAATTAATGGTACCGAATTGTGGCATTTCTATTGCATGTTGGTGGTACATACACATGAGTTTCTTTTTGGTGTATACCTAGAAATATAATGGCTCAGTGCAGGGTATGTACACATTCAAGTTTATCAGGCAGTGTTTTCCAAAGAGACTATACTAGCTACTCTCTAAACTACAGTAGGTTGGAGTCTTTGTGGTGTTATATATCTACTAACACTTGTTATATATTTGAATTTTTCCTTATTTGGTATATGTGGATTGGAATCCCATCTTGGTTTTAATTTTTCTTTCCCATATTTACATTATCTTGATTGTTTGACATTTATATTTATTGTATATTTGAGTGTTCCTAATTTGTGAAAATAAATGTATTTTGCCTATTGATATTATTCACGTGTTCGTTGCCATATTGAGTTATGTCTTGTTGCTGTTGACTTAGAGGCATCCTTTAAATGCTCATGTTATAATTCTTTGTTGATTTTATGTGTTGAAAATATATTCACTAATTTAGGCATTATTATTTGCTTTATTGTGCTTATATTTACCAATATTTTTCTTGTATTTCTTGCTTTCTGCAAGTTGATTGAAAAATTATTCCCTAACCAGAAGTAGTAGAGTCTTCCGTGTCTGCATTGTCTAATATGGTAACCGCTAGCATATGTAACTACTTAAATTTAAATTTAAATAAACTAAAGTGGAATATCAATTCTTAGTACCACTAGCCACATTTCAAGTGCTTAGTAGCCTGTGGTTAGTGGTTACCATATTGAGCAGAGTAAATTAGAATATTTCCATTACCACAAAAAAATTCTATTGAGCAGAGCCGTTTTATTCTATCTTGTCAGAATTAAATTTTCTTTTGTTTTATTTATTTTTTGCCTTCACAGTTATGTGATTGGAACTTCATTGAATCTGTATATAGCTCACTCCTTAGGACTGTCAGTCATGTTCAAAAACGGTTGTGAGAGAACGAATATAAAAGACTTTGACTTCAACATAAAATATATTTTTGGTAGTTGCTGTGTGTGTGTGTGTGTGTGTGTGTGTGTGTGCACGCGCGTGCGTGCACGTTTAAAGACCATTATTGCATTAAAATTTTTCCTTTCTAGTCTGTTTCTTGGACCTGAAACAGCATTTTTTCAACATTCCAATAGAAATTATGTTTGTCCACTTACATTTAGGGTGACTAATGTTATATTTGAACTTATTTCTATAATCTTATAATGTGCTGTTTCTTTTTTAAACGTTTTCTGGTCCTCCTCCTACTTCCTCTTGCTTTGTTTTGAATTGGATAAGTTTTTTAAATTTATTTTTATATTATTTAATTATCTAGAAGTTATGTATTTCTTTTATTATTTTGTTGGTTTTTCTAGGTACATTATACCCTGATTTACTTAACACATCCAAATGTAACTAATGGTTTTTCTTCATCTCAGATAATAAAAGGGTCTTAGAATCATTTAACTTTGCCCTTTAGCCCTCATCCTGGCCCCCATCTAGATTGTCTGTTATTGCTGTCTAGGATTTAAGTTCTAACATGCTTCTCCAAATTAGACATGAGTATTGCTTCATAAAATAAATGATTGTTTAAATTATTTACAGACACATTTTCCTATCTGTTAACTCAAGATTTCTTCTTGCGTTTAATAGCTTAACTTGTGGCCAGTTTTTCTCTTCCTGAAAAATGCTTCTTAAAATTTACTTTAGTGAGTATATTGTTTAATTAAACTCTATTTTTTCCATTTTTGTCTGAAAATATCTTTATATTTAAGTCATCCATAAAGGTAGTTTTGCTATGTAAAGATTTTTGATTGGCAGTTGTTTACCTCATCTCATTAAGGATATTTCTTCAATGTCTTCTACCTTCTGTTGTTCCTAGTGACAAATCACTGGCCAGTTTAATTACTTTCTCTTTGAAGCTGCTTTATATTTTCTTATTGGCTTTTCTTAATGTCTCTTTGCCTCTGCTTTTCTGCCATTTCACTATGGTATGTCTAGATGTGGATTTCTCATTAATTAGCCTGATTGGGAATGAATGACTCCCAGATCTGATTGACATCTTTCAAATTTTCTGGAAAGCATTCAGCTATTATTTCTTTGAATATTGCCTTGTTATTGCCTTCCAGAGCTCTGTTTAGATGTATGTTAAGACTTCTCACTATTTCTTCAATGTAATGTAGTCTGTCTTTATATGTCTAGGCAGAAATATAAATAATTTCTTTGGGTCATTTTTTCAGTTCACTGATTCGTTCATCAGTTCTATGTAAACTACTGCTTCATCTATCCGTTAAAAAAATCTAGTTATAATTTAAAGATATAGAAATTGCATTTGTTTTGAAATTTTGCTTTTATTTCTTTAGAAAAAAATCTGTTTATTTTTATTAAATTTGTTTCTAATAATCGCAGTAGTTGAAATCTTTGTGTGTCTATTTCTGCTGTTGTTTATATTAATTTTTATGCATGGTGCCTTCTCTATTTGTGTGCATGTGTGTATATGTATGAAGGTATTTTTTTTTTTCTCTGTTGATTTGTTTCCTATTATAATTAGGTACTAATTTTCTTTTGAACTTCATTTATTGGCATTTTTTATGTCCTGAGTTGAAGTTGAATTCGTATGGTGTTTGCTTCTGTCTGCCAACTTGGGACAATTTTAAATTAAATTCTTTCAAATAGCTTAGTTTTGGAACATGCCCTGTAAAGTGAATATTGACACTTTTGGAGGATTAAAGTTTCAAATGATACATATAATTTTTCTTTTCCCCTTCGTGCAATATCAAGACAGATATTGGCAGTATTCCAGTCTGTCAACATTTAGAAATGTCAGTTTGAGAAGGATTGGGAAAGGAATATTCTATTTCTTGTCCTCCCTTGTTTGTTTGTTTTAGTCCAGCTGGACTGAACTAAATATAAAATAAACTAAGTATGTTCCAGCTCAACTGAAAATTTCTTGTTATGTTCCACACCTTAGGTGCTACAGTTCCTGTCTTCTGTAATCTATATGGTGTTAAAGCTGTGGCTCAAGATCTTAGGTTTTGTAGAAAACACTCAGTGAGAATGCTGGCATTGGTACTTGCTTACTTCCTGGGTACCTGGTTTCCAATTTTTTGATCTCTTTATTGTCTTTATGTTCATGGTAATTCATCACTGAATTTAAAATTATTTCCAATTTAAAAAATTTTATCCAGTGTATTAGTTACCTCAGCCAGTAATTAACATTAATCTCTAAATATATATTTTCCTATAACAGAAATTATAACATAAATTCCACTATCTAAAATTTTTATACTAGACTTTTCCTGTTTCAGTTGTATGCTTACACTTATTGCATGTATCAAACCTACAAATAAACATTTAAAAAAATACGTGATGTAGACATTGTTATTGAAAACAAAATTTAAAAATTTAATCCATTTTTTGAGAAAATTGATTTTCTCTTTGCAAATTATAGGGTGATTCTTGAAGTTTTTCCCCAGGTCCAGAGAAACGTGAATTTAGAGAAACAATTTAAGCACTGACTTTTAAAAATTTGGTCCAATATTTTGTTCTTTTTACTATACTAACTTACATTACATGATCACTATGGCAACGAGATACTTAGAAAATTTAAAAATATAAGTTACTGAAGCCACCGCAATAGGTTGTACTTAAGAGACTAACCATTAAAATTGTCCACAAAATAAATTGCCAAATAAATTGTGAGGAATAAAATAAATAGCAAAATCAAAATAATTAGTCTCATGCTAAATTATATAATTTGCACTAAATACTTTTCTTTTTGAACCATATGTCATGTTATGGGAAAAAATTGAACGAGAATTATTTTCAAAACCTTAATTTCCAATGCATATCAGTTCATTTAAATTAATAATTTTATAATTTGTTAACCTAAGGATCTCACTTGCAAGAACTTTTCAGAAGTAAAGAATTCAAAACATTAAATTTTATGCATAAACATAGGTGTAGCATTAACTATATTAGCATACCTGAAAAAGAATCTGTATGCCAGGGATTTCATTAAGTATCCCTTAACACATCAAATTTAAATTTAGCCATGAAAATTATATGTGTAACGAATATGTAGCAACCTGAACAGTTATATAATGTTAGTAATATAATATTTAGGAAAGAGGAAACATTTAAAATGTAAGATATGCTTGCATATGAACTGACAAGAAGAAAACAAAAAGTAGTGAAAATATTTATGTTGGCGTGGTGAAATTGTGTATGCTTTTACAGCATGCTTCATGTATTTTTATTCTGTTCTTATAATCAAGACAACCTTAGCATGTTATGTCTAAATCAAGAGAAACTTAATCAAGATTTACTGTTTTATTAAATATCCACATAGAATTATAAACATCTATTCTAAATTGGTTAGCTTACAAATTTATATGATGATGTAGCATAATTTTACATGTGAACCAGCTATCATTTCTATAATATATGGTCTTCAGGCCAACTCATAAAATCGAATTTCCAAAATTAAAGATCTAGGGAAAATTTCCTTCATTTTCAAAACTATATGTTGAAATTTTAAAATAAATAGATGACCAAAAGAAATGAATTCAGGATACTGGGAGTTGTTAGATGAGCAAAAAATAGAAAAGAGTTGCATAAAAGTATAAAACTCTTACTTCAAAGTACAATTTCAATTTTATGTACCATTAATATGGAAAACCTATTGATGTCCATTAATCATGATTGCTATAAACTATTATAATATTATTCAAAGCATCAATATTAAAAAAAATAAATTCAGGGCATTAATCTCTAATATGTCTGTTGATAGTAATTGCATTGAATATTCTGAAGTTGCTTCTTGGACTGAATATCAAATGACTTTACTGAATATGTGTGTTCTTTTGAGCACAGAAGGAAAGAATATGTGTAGGGTGTGTAGTGTGATTATTAGTTTTGGTTTACTCAACATTTATGATGGCGGCATTATGCTGGGTGCTGTGGATATGAGGGTAAATTATCTCTTAAGGAATTTACAAGTAGGAAGCAGTCACAAAATAGGAATAATATTTGGTCTGAAATCAATATATTAAAAAATGTTTTCAAGCAATTTCTGGCTAAAATAATGACTGAAAAGTAGTGTTGGTCTTTCAGGACCCATTTAGTCTTTTTTGAATCACTTCTTTATTGCTTAGTGGTTCTTTCAGTCTCTCATTTTTAACTATCAGGTTCTCTGCACTGCAGCAGGTGCCAGTGAACTCAAGATAAAATCTAAGTGACTGATAAGGACTGGTATGTTACATTCCTAAGGGATTTTTCTACTTCTCCTAGATTTATAGTTTTTTTTTTTTTTTTTTTTTTACAACTAAGCAAGATCCTAGGATAATTTATTCAACTTCTATTCAGAAATTTGAATACTGAGGTCCAGAGAGAGGGTGTGACTTGTCCAAAGTCATTAGCTATTAAGTCATAGAAGGAGGAACTCTCCATTCTCCATTTTAGTATGGGTAAGAAAACTAAGCTAAACACCTCCTCCTGATTATTTACAAGAACGTCTTGATGCCAGACACTTTCTTTAACCTCTTACTTCTTCAAAGGAATAATGTATAGAAATATAGGAAGGTGTAATACAACCCTTTATGTGTTTTCTGTTCCAGGTTAAAAAAAAAAAAAAGTGATCCAAAATTCTTTCCATTATAAAACAATTGGTTTTAAATGCAACCCTACACAAAAGTAATATTAAAAGAAAATTCTAAAGATATAAAAATCCAAGGTTTAGTCTACTCATCTATCACTTATAATGGAAGCAACTAATGATGCATTCATCATTTTGAAAATCTACTTCCAGTATATTAGGCTGCTAAATGCCTCAAGATCCAAGGGACTGGAATGAGGCTATTGTATTAAAATAAAGTACTTTAAAGTTGGAAAGTGTGAAAAATAAAGTCTTTAAAATTTTCAAGAGCTATTGAGGAATTTATAAGTACATTTTAAAACACAGAATACATAAATGAAATAAGCCATTTAAAAATAATTTTAAAAATGTTTGACTAAAATTAATTAAAACATGAAAGAGAAGTATTTTATGGTATTCCTTACAAATTAGATTTAATAAATATGTGATACAATGTTATGAAGATATATTTTTAGCCTTTGGAAACATTCTAATAACTGTATCACTGTTGAATTAAAACATACTGAAATTTGATATGACCTTAGATCATTTTTAAAAGTAGTGCTGGATTGTATGTTAATATACTGAATATATATTTTAAAAATATTAGCAGCCATCCAAGTATCTCAAACCAACCTGTAAGCCTTGTACATGGCTGGATTTCTGTGAAATATTGTGTCTTTAGGCAGTGAAAACAAACTATTTATCTAAGCAGAGCGTGGAAGGAGTCTGTACCTCCTTCCACTGCCCTGTCTCCCAGGGAAAACAAAACAATACTGGCAAACAAACATCAGGAATATATTCCAAACTAAATATAGGGGCTTTGGAGTTACCCATTATTGCACTAGCTTTCAAAACTGTAAATATGTTAAAGTGCAAAATATGGTGCCTGCTTCATTAGTACATTATTCTAGGTAATAATACTAACAGCCACTTTAACTATAACTGATTCTGCATTATTTAATAAGACTTATTTAATGCTAAATTTGGGGACTTTTTCAATATATTGAACAATTAGGATAACACTGTCACTGGTCAAATAAAATAGATATGGTGAGCATTATAACCTATGCTTGGTACATAGTTAATATCAAGGTTGAAGGTAGAGATTTATCCACATTTTTCCAGATAAATTAAATGAAACTTGGGAAACAGTAATCACATTGTTAAATTGATAAGTTGAATTTTAATCTACAGGTTTCTATTTTTCCCATCCAAAAAATGGATAATTTTGGCTTATGAAACAAAAAGCCAAAACCAAACCAAAACAAAACAGTTTTCTGTATTGAAATAAAGGCAAATAGTATATTAAACTAGCAAGAATTTAACTTGTTAAACCTATGAGGCAGGACACTTGGATTTGGAGAATATAGATATAAAGTTATTTAGATCAAGAAAATAGATTCCTATGAAAAGGATTGAAGTAGATGAAGCGCTAGCATATAGAAGCAGGCATATAAAGTCAAGTAAAATATAAAGATACAAAAGCTCACTGCTTGCCTTAGAAACATTACTAAGTAATAATAGAATATCAGACTTGACAAGACAGTTAAATATCCACACTGGTGTTAGAAACTGGATACTTTTACAAGTGGTTAGTAGGAATATATAATGATACATCATTTTTGCAATCAAATAAGGAAGTATCTATCAAAAATGTTAAATGTTCATACACTTTACTACAGTAATTCTATTTGTAACAAATTTTGACTAGTATTCTCTAGCAAGGTATAAATATTACATAGTTTCATATTTTTAATCAGTGAGTTCAACTATATTCTGCTGTATTAGTCTTCACTCCCCTTTAATGACTACGTTGGCAGATTCTACTACGTTTGGTAACTTTTAGTTATACTAAATATCATTTAGTTTTTATTGTCAATCTTACATTCACATATAATCTCCAGACCACCTTATTTCATCTTACTAAACCTCAGCAGATCCAATTCAATTGAGTAGGAGAAGGGAAGGGGAAAAGAAAAGAGATAAGTATCCCTTTCCTTGTCTGGCCAAAATTGTAGCCTTTTAGTCATATATGACTCTTTTCAGTCTTAACATTGACTACCTATAACATGCCTCTGTGTAGCAGATACACTGGATATTGGGACTGAACTCTTAGAAAGGTAATGTTTGGTTGTTTTATTGCATGATCCTCTGATATAGGACATCCAAAGGAAGCTTAACCTTTTTTGCCTGACCTCAGCTTTGCTTACCTGGAGCCCTTCCTGAAACATCTTCCTATAGACAACCTTCTTGGGTAAAGCTTCAGAAAGGTGGCTCAAGTCCCATTTCCTTCCATGGTGTCTACTGGACTAACAGGAAACTTATCCTGCATTTCTATTCCCAACAGTGTAAGCTTGTAAAACTACGTCTGTTTCGCCCCGTTTCTATCCTGCTACCTTTCTTAACTCTACTTTCTGTAATCAGGGGCAAATAAATGGTTCTACTGCTTAAGCAGAATTCTCACCTGGGAAGAGAGTGTCAGTTCTTCCATCTAGCAAATATCCCCGATCTGTGTAAGTGATTCTTTTGGGATTTTTCCTTAAAGTGAGATGCTACAGAAGAGCTAGTTGGGGATCCCCTCACTAGGATTACAATATTTCCTACCAGGCATAGGAGACCACAACACTTCCTCCCTTCCTCAGTTCTTCATTTAGATAAACTGGATGAATGGAAAGGGGTAAATGTGGGTTTGAATAATAAAATAAACTTATTCAAGTAGGGCCTTGAATAGCTATATGTAGCCTTAAATGTTGGTTATACTTCAGATTATAAGGTTGTTATGTTTCTTGTTTTGAGGACTAAAAATCCTACTCATCCTGATACTACTCTTGCAGCCTAACCTAAGAATATAACCACACATGTACACAAAGACATTGATACAAATCTATACATTTTAACACTTTTTTTTTTGTAGAAACAAAACAAGTAAAATAAAATAATGTAAAGTAAAAATAACCTGAATGTTTAATATGAGAGGATGAGTTGAAGTTAGCTTTACTCCAAACTTTGGAATTACCCCCTCATCCCCATTTGAATGTGTCCCATCCAAGCTCTAGGATGGACCCTAGCAATGTGTTCATATAGCCATATGTTTGTAAAATTTGCAATAGTAAACTATTTAACTGCAGTTGGTTAAGACTATTTTTCATTTTCAACTTCCCCAAAATATAGGTAGTACCTTAGTATATCTGACATTTCTTGTGCTGTGTAAAGTCTGATGGTTCTAGAAAAAACAACATGAAAAATCATAAATAATAGCGAAATGGACTGAGGATAAAGTATTGAAATTATAAAAGTGATATTCCCCAAATTTCAAATTCTTCAATAAGTCAGTTGATAAGAATAAATTGCTTACAGAATTGTGTAGTTCAACACAATGTAGCAATAATTTACAAATTAACTTTAATTACTCTTTTGTATTCATTTTAATTACTCTTTAATTCATTTAAATTATTCCTTATTTCTGATAAATTTTGTATATTTTAAACAATTATCGATCATACCCAAATTGAGTTACAATAGAACACCCTTAATCTGGTGGAAGAGAAAGAGAACACTTAATCTGTGTGTTAGGAATGATAATAGCCTCACAGATGTCCACATATTAATCCCTGAAACCTGTGAATATATTACCTTGTATGAGAAAAGTGACTTTACATATGTGATTAAATTAATGATCTTCAGATGGGAGATTGTCCTGGAATATCTGGATGGGCCCAATGTGATCACAAGGGTCCTTATAGGAAAAGGAGACAGGAGAATCAGAGGCAGAGAAGGAGATAAGATGACACAAGCAGATGTGAGTGAAAGAGAGAGAGACAGACAGAGACAGAGAGAGAATTGAAGATGCTGAACTGCTGGTTTTAAAGATGGAGGCAAGAGGTTCAGATGGCCTGTTTCCTCTAGAAACAGGAAAACACAAGGAAATGGGTTCTCCCCAAGCTTTTGGAAAGAACACAGCTGTACCAACACTTTGATATAAGCTAAATAAACCTACTTTGGACTTCTGACTTCCAGAATTGTGAGGTAATACATTTGTGTTGTTTCAAGCAACTAAGGTTGTGGTAATTTGTTGCAGCAGCAACAGGAAACTAATAAAAATTGAAAGAAAATATTTGTGGTATTTGTCAGCATTAAATTTCAGTTATTGTTTATGTTCTTCTGAAGACTAATATCCACTTTGAAGTTTATTAGTCATTTTCTATTCTTTTTCTTTAAAAAAAAAAAGAAATGCTGTGTAAACATGAGACCAACAGAAAGTGGATCTTCCCTTGCATAGAAAAGTGGTTAAATTTTACAGCATCATTTTCTTCTTTTGAAATAATTAAATATAGTGTTCTGTTTATCATAGATTTTTATACTTTAAGAAGTACTTTGGCAGAGACCTGTAGAGCTTTTGCAATTCATTTTCTTCTTTAATTTTATATACCTGTTGGGAAGATAACTATATACACATTCAACAAGATAGTTTCTCTTCTTTGACAATACAACCACTTTCTTATCTAAAACAACCACATATTGTTTATCTAACACTGGAAAGGACTTCCTATAGAAGTTTAGCAATTAAGTCACACCAGATGCTCCACTTCAAGAATAAGGAGTAGCTTGTCAGTAACATTATAAACCTGTCTACTTGTTTTTATTTAGAAGTCATTAAGCACTACAGCAAAGTAACTAACTACCACTGTTTGAGGTACTATAATCACCTTGCATAGAGAGTCAAGTATGGGAGATAATAATAATGAATTGTATATGGTGAAAGTATTATTAAAGAAAGCAAATAAAATATGTTCTCCACAGTCTTACCTTTTATACTTTAGTAAATTAACTAAATCTGAATTAGTTTATAATAAGTTGAGCTCAATGGGTATTGATTAATTTAACAAGTCAGGATCTCATTCTTAATTGCTGAAATATTCGAGCACAATTAAAATTTTTGTATATATCCTATTAGCTTTATCAAAATGCCCAGAGTAAAAGTGTGCAAGAGTTTTCTTAGTGTGAATCATAATGCCATTTCATCCTCCTGCCCTGACTTTGTTGTCTTGCATGCTAGTTTTTAAACAAACCACCATCTAAAATGGGTTATTTAAGGTCACAGATTTAGTAGCATACACTTATTGAAATAGTTGGTAGATAATGATACGTGAAGGAAATACTAAGAAACATTATTAGTTTTCTATTACTGTGCTTGATCAGAAATAAAAGAAAAAAAGAACACTTTTTTTCTGAAATTTCACTGTATTTAAAAACATTGGAACTCTCATATTTGTATTTTAAATTATTTTCTCTTCCTCTCTTGGTTTTATAATTCTAATATGGGTTATTAAATAAAGCTTGAAGTAAGTGAAAATTGTCTTAATATTTCAAAATAGGTCTTAGGTTTTGTATATGCATGGACACATACACTCACTGCATAAATCACATAGAAGGAAAACAAATTGTTTTGGTGAGCATTAGTTAAGACTGAAAAATTATAAATTTCTATTTAAATGTTCATTAACTCAATGCCTGGAATTTTATTTCAATGGTTCTTTCATTAAAACTAAACAAATACTATGCTAGTGAAATATTCATTAATTTTAATTTCTTTTACTTCTTTTTCTGGGTGTGTGTGTGTATGTGTTGTTCAATATAATTTTTACCCTAGTGCATATAATGTAATACATATTTGCTTTTCCATGTTAACATATGGTACTTTCTCTCATTTTATTACTCCTTAAATTAATCACTGTCTTTGAATTCACCGTTCTTGCTTATGATCATTATTTTTGTATTCAGTCTACATGTACAGCTATTCTAGCATAAAGTTTCAAAGTTATTTCTACTGAACTTAGAAAATTTCCACTTTTTTCTATAAATAGTTTGCTAATAATTCATGAAAAGCACTATTATGCATTGCAATTGGACATATAATATTCTTTTAAGAATAACAAACATTCTATGTTTAGTTTTTCTCATCTTTGTTGAATATGGAAGCATGGGCAAAACACTCCCAGGAAACAATACTTCTTTATGGAAGAATCTATTCATCCTCTCTGAAATCATGAATTTGACAAATTAATTATGTTATCTTTTACCTATATATATTATTTCAGCCCAGTTCTGCCACTGATGTTGGCAACATCTGAACAAAATGGCATTTGCATGCAATCATCTTTTTTTTAAGGACAAAGAACAAGAATTGAGGAAGAATATTTCTCTGTGGCCTGGAGGTTGTTAATCATGGAAGTGGATGTTTAGAGTGGTAGACCACACTGTGGTCTGAACATTTAATCCCTAGTGAAGGAGCCTAGAAACAAAGACACCCCAGTAACAATACACACACATACTGACCAGGTCTTGGTTTTTAATACCATTTCCCACTAAAAGGAACTGGGACACGTCAGAAAAATTACTGATTCCAGAGCTGGCTCAGGAAAAATACAAGATGAGTCTGGAATATTTTATTATGAAAAGAAGTAACAAACTGTTAAAAAAAAATGATGGCAGCATGTGACAAGGACACAGGGGCCAGTTTAAGGATTCACGCTGACTAAACCTGTGATGAATAGAGCCTCAAAACAAAGTATTGACAATACTGAATTAAAAACCATTTTAAAAAGTAGAAATCCATGAACTCAGTGGGCCCCAAAATTTGCTGCACATTGGAATTGTCTAGGGATCTTTAAAAATAAGGATGCCAGGCTCTCACTTCAAGACATTCTGTTTTAATTGGAATGTATGAGGAGCAAAAGGGACATCAGATTTCTTTTATATTTTCTTAAAATTTACTGTCTAATTATAATTAATTGGGAAAAGAAGAAGAATATTTGTCTACAACGTATTGTTTTTGTTTTTGATGTTGATCCTCTTAAAGTAGAGGAAATTTAGTTTTTTTTTTTTTCTTACCTCCTTGATGAGATTAGGGAATTTATATCCTCAATATTTATTATATTATTGAGCAAGATCAAACAAACATTTGGCGGCAAATTAGAATATTTTCCTAATTGGGAACATTGATTTTTTTTCAGTAAACCAGGATTTTCTACTTTGCCATAGTACACCTTGTGTCAGATTGTAAGTTCAAGGGCTCCAGTGGATTGTAAGGAATCAGAGGTACACAATAATATGACACCAGGGGTTAAATAACTTATCTTCACTTTTTATTTTTTTTCTTCCCCTCATTTGCCCTACTGTTTCTAACAACAAGAACCTTGAACTTTTAGTGTTCAAGGTGTTTTTTCTTTTTTTAATCACGCATTTTAATGGCACTAGTTTGGTACTTAAAGGTCAATTTTATAAAAGACAATTCGACTCCAGTTAATTCCATTTTCATTTATCTACTCTGATTTACTTTTTAACCTTACCTGTTTTTACTAGTGTTGTTCTTACTAGAGATTATGTCATGTTATTATGCATTTTCATTCTTAATTTAACACTGAAATTATCTTGTGTGTGTGAAAGTATCAGAAAACTATAGAGGTCTTTAGATATGAATGTGGTAAATATTTTAATTTTCTCTACAGCCAAAGTGCTTGGGCTAGGACAGAGTGTGGGAGATGGACTCAATGTGTGTGGTGTGTGTGTGTGTATGGTGTAGTGTGTGTTTGTTTCCTCAGTCATAATGCAAACTTTTCCAAAGAGGTCTTTCCACTCCACCTATTCTCTTTTCTATTATTTTTTTCAATACCCTTTTCTGTATTCAAGTAACTTAATGCTTCTGATTATGAAAGTTTTAATTATCAAAATCAAGTCCTGAAATACTTTGGGCTATTGAGATGTAAAGAAACATCTTACTTAACAATGGGTTTTATTTTTTAGGATATTACTTTTTTAGAAGTTATGATAAATCCAGTCAGAATCATTTTATATTTATAGTTAAGTGTGTATATATATATATATACATATATATATATATATATACACATATACATACTCACATATACTATTGTTATTTGAATTCAATGGCATTTTAAAATAATGTGTAAAATATTTTAAAATTGCTTCATAATGATGTAACCCTGTGATTTCAATAGTTTCTGAAACAATATCAGTTTTTTAACCTGCAAGTTATTCAAGTGTGTCTTATTTCAGTTTTAATTGCAGTGGATGGAGTTTAAAATTAAAACTACTTTTAGAACTTGGGGCATTTTTCACTTTTAAGAGACCAGTTTTAATCTGCTGTAGGTGGTTATTTTGGAACCCATGATAATTATATAGTAAATGAGGAGAAGATAAGATGTGAATTATTTCATGAAGTATTTTCCCCAACCTTGGAAGATATTTTAAGCAGAAGGAAATTCAGTACTACACTGAAAAACGCATAATGTTTACAATGATAACTTGAGACTTTCTGGAGAAAGAGACTGAGGAGAGCATTTCCAGTAAAGTCCTAATGATTATATTTAAAATGTTTCCATATTTTCTGAAAAAGATTGTTTCTGTTTAATAACTAGTTAACATTTTATTACTATATTTCATATATAAAACATGGAATATAGTATTACCAACTGAAATGAGTTATAGTCAGGTCTAATGTGCTAATAATTTTGTTTAAAGCAGGGAACAATGCAGTAACTTAAAATAGATGTATGTTATGTACATTTCTACCCAGAATTAATATGTTAGAAAATATTCTGTAGGCATAACACATTCTTCCCTGTATTTTTAGAAAATAACATTTTTAATGAATTTCAGAATTATTGTGCTTAACAATAATTAAGCTATTTAGTTTGAACTAACCATTTTAATATAACTTTTACAAAGTTGTAACCAATGTTTTTCTGGGACACAGTAACCTAAGGATGCAACAAAATCATAAAAGCAGGAATCAAACAAATTTTCTAATCTAGTACTCACAAAAAAAGTTAAGAAATCCCTACTCCTCCATCCTACTCCATACCACTTAATTCCTGACCCATGGGAAACCAGAGAATGGTGTCCTTCTCTACCACTTCCAATGATGGTCATGTGCCCTCCTAGACAGTTAGGCTTGTGAGTATTGGAAAGAGCCTGTTAAGGATCTTCCTTGTCTAGAATTGGCTGTATAGATGCCCTGCATCCTGTAGAACTTGCCATTGCTCCCTGTTGCTGTGTGCTAATTATTGTCTCCCTGGCAGTCAAATGTTGTCTGCTTCTTCCTGCCCAACTGTATAGGGCTGCTAGATTTGTTCAGGTCTCACAGGGATTTTGACAACACAACTCTTCATCTTATTATTTATTTCATCCCCTCCACTCATGGATGTGAATCCCTTGAAGTATGATTAAGGAACAATCTGAATGATAGACTTGGTGCTTCAAAAATCACTCCTATCTGATGACAAGCAGATTTTGTAGGTGGATGAAGTTTACATCAGGGTCCATTGGTCTACCCAGGACCCAACAGTTATGTACAAAAATTTTGAGGGCTGCAAAGTTGAGGTTCCTATTCTGGGTCCTCAGTTCACAGAGACATCATAATGAGTAGTGTACAAAATATGTTAGATCTTTGGATCTGGGTCCTCAGTTCACAGAGACATCATAATGAGTAGTGTACAAAATATGTTAGATCTTTGGATATGTTTTTGATCATTTTGTGGGTATTCCTTAAAATCAGTACAAACTTCAAAATTTGAAGTTCAAAATAATTTCTATCATATTTTAGTTACATTTACATAATTGCTGAGTATATAAATTTGGTCACACTATAGAACTTAATAGATTTGATGTTTATAAACTAAGGGGGATTTATTTTATCTATTACCACTGAATGTGATAGATAAAAGTCACTATTTCCAATTTTCTGCCTCCATTTTTCTTATTGTTTTGTGAGAAGAAAGAAGAATGGATGCTACAAAGGTATAAAAATGATTGATATTTCTACCTTCATATCATCATTACTGCTTACCATCCACCATACATATACCCAAAGGCTACATGATCACAATTATCTTTGTCTACTCTTCTTCATGAGTCCTTAATTCCAGCAAGGTCAATTCAGAACAAGAAGATTTAATCATAGACATCAAATTCCACTTTTAAGTTATAGTTTATACTGTTTGAATACAGACTTTCTAAGAAAGGGAATCTTAGTAGTCGATTGAGTGATCTGATGCTAGAATCATTATTTTATTTTTATATTTCAAAACGTGTTTCTCTCTAATAAGTTCCATTTCTTGACAGGATATTTCTTCATCATAATCAAATATTTAAATTTTACAAGTACTAATGGACCAAAGGAACTCTTTCATGGTGATGTTTGAAAATCTTATGTTATATAAAAAAGTGCTTTAAGAAAAACTGGGGAATGATGAATAATAATGTCACCTGCATTACTTAACTTGGAAGATTGCACTTTTAATATGCACTTTTTTAAGGTTAAGATCTTTAGAATATGTAGTGCTTTAAGTGAAATAAATGTCACACAACTGCAACTCATGTTCTATGTTCTCCAAACAGTAAAACATGATATGTTCATAGTTAAGTTGTGTATGAGGAAATTGTACTGCTTGTCATTTCCTAGAAAGAAGATGGTCTAAATAGCACCCCTGCTTCTAGCCTTTCCCAGCTGAAAGAGTGTTTGATCTGAAACTCAGGTATGTCTTCCATTTTCACTGTCACTAGGAGGACTAAGTCCAGGTTCTGTAATGTGGTCTCCAATGATTTGGAAACTGTTATCTCTTTAGACCCACTTCTTTCCTTTCCCACCTTCATATTTCAACTTTACAGGATTCTAGTTACTTTTTGTATAAATTTACATGAAGTAATATTTAACTGCATCCTTGGATAACAGATGCTTACTGCACTAAGTGACTAACTATGAGGCTTCAGCCATGACAGCCTCCTGAGGAATCCCCAAGGCTGAGGAGATTGTGTCATCTATTCTTGAAGTGTAACCTAACCCTAAGGAAGTATGATGCTTCTATAGGGCAGAGCTTCTCTAACACTGTTTTGAAAGATCTTTAGGAAACTCTGAACCATAAGTATGTTAACACTTTTTGTAGTTCTTTGTGTACCTACCTTGTGTTGTTCTTCTTCTTCATGGTCTTGTTTATATTGTTCTTTCTCATTGAAACGCACACAAACTTTACTTTTACCAGTTTGTTTGGTATCTTTCAGAACTCAGCACAGGCATCATCTTCTCTAGAAACTCTTTTTAAATTTTGAAGATTCATGAGATGAACCTCCTCAGTAACACCAAAATATACTTTTTAAAACTCTTTTTTTTTAAAAAAAATAATTAATTAATTTACTTATGGCTGTGTTGGGTCTTCGTTTCTGTGCGAAGGCCTTCTCCAGTTGCGGCAAGCGGGGGGCCACTCTTCATCGCGGTGCGCGGGCCTCTCACTATTGCGGCCTCTCTCGTTGCGGAGCACAGGCTCCAGACGTGCAGGCTCAGCAATTGTGGCTCACGGGCCCCATTGCTCCACGGCATGTGGGATCCTCCCAGACCAGGGCTCGAACCCGTGTCTGCTGCATTGGCAGGCAGACTCTCAACCACTGTGCCACCAGGGAAGCCCTCTATCAGTACTCTTAATATATAGTTTTATGGTTCTTTAATTTTCTTGCTCCATTGGATATTGGTATTCTTGCATACTGAGTAGTTGTTGAATTTATTTTTAGATTTCTGGCAACTATCACAGTTATCAAGAAATGCTTTTAAGTGAGTGGATGAAAAAGGACAAGGCAGGAGATATTTTACAAATAATAAAAAGTTGTCAGATTTGACACATTTAAAATTCATCTGTATTTTAAGTTTTGAAGTTCTTAGATTTTTATTTTGGGAGAGGAGAGAAAAAGGAGAGTTCAAAGTAACTGAGTAAGCATATACATTTGGCCTTGGTAATTTCATAGATCTGAACTCAAGTATGTGTCAAAATACAAATAAATGAACACATTTCTAAGAAATGAACATCATTAACATTTTCTACAAAAAAGAAAAGAGATGATAACCTTTATTTCATATGTCATTATTAAAAAATTACATTTTTACATAAAGTGCTTTTGTTCAGGGTGTCCATTTTTTTTAAAAAGTGACTTATAGGTAGCTTCATTGGTGAATTCTACAAATATTTAAGAAGGAAATAGTACCAACACCACACAATTTCTTTCATTAAGTAAAGGAGTAAATGCTTCTCAACTTATTTTTGGTAGCCAGTGTTGTCTTGATATCAAAACTAGGCAAAAACAATACAAGCTAAGTACAGCCCAATCTTTCTCATGAACATGGATACAAATATTTTTAACAAAATACTAGCAGTTGAATAAATCAATAAATAAAAAGGATAATACATCATGACTGTGACTAAGTGGGTATTTTCCTGGGAATGTGAGATTGATTTAACAAATAAAAATCATTTAATTCACTTTATTAGAAAAAACATATGATTACATATGATTATTATTATAGATGTAGAAAAAGATTTGGATGAAGTTCAATATTCATATGTGATAATGGCTCTAAACAAACTAAAAGGAAATTCCCTATCCTGAAAAGGACATCTATGAACAATCCACAGTTAACATCATCCACACAGATGAAAGTCTGACTTGTTTCCTTCTAAGTTTGAGCATAAGACAAGAATGTCCACTGACTTTTAGTCAGTGTTGTACTACTTGGTAACAAATTATAAACAACAGATACATGGAACAGCAGGCATAGATCTCAAAATATTATGCTGACAAAAGCATCTAGACAAAGAAGTATAATGTATAGTGACAGAAAGCAGATCAGTTTTTGCCTAAGGCCAGGGGTAGAGTTGACTAGGAAGAGAAACAAAGGAGCTTTTTAGAGTTATGGAGATGTTTTATATTTTGATTGTGGTCACTACCAAGTGGATGTATACATTTGTCAAACTCATAAACACATATACTTGAACCGAGTACGTTTTATCATATGTAAGTTACACCTCAAAATGTTTATTTTTAAAAAGAAAGTACATTGTCTTATTATGGTATAGAAAATGTATATCATTGTATTTAATAACAAATTATTTCTTAAAGAGCATAGCCAATTGTTTCTTAAATATTAGGGATTTGTAATTCTACCATGAAAACTTCCAGTATGTGTCTTATCTTTATAGTATTTCACATTACTTTTCTAGACTTTAATTGCAACATATGCAGTAAGTGAGGATATTTTCCTTCATTATAGATAAGCTCTTTGTATTATGTTTTCTGCCTTTGTTGATTGCCTAGGATTAGAAATCAAATATTCTGTATTAATGTAAATTAGATCTTTTACGCCAACAAATTTGTTGGGGTAAAACAGAACGCTGAAAGAATAAATCAGAGTCACAGTTCTCTCTGATTGATCTTATAATCTGAGATGTCATCTCCTTTAACCCTTTAACTCTTAATGTCTGTCTTTTCAATATGTAGACACACACACACACCCATGCACACACACACTCTTGATATGCTTCTCATTCATGTGGCTAGGGTTTCTCTTCCAGTGCGGAATGGCCTCAAACAACCTACACATTGCAATGTTTGAAGACACTGTTGCTTTTTCTCGATACTAAGTTTAATTATGTAATCCCATACTATTATTTTATTTTTCTTACTGATTTTTTTATGGTATTAAACTGTTATAATGGTTTCTCTAACTTCATTACTTAGGAGAAACAGTGTTTCCTTTATTTTTATTTTAGTTTGTTCTTAATCTGTCCTCAAGTGCCCATCATTTAACATTCTTGCCATACACCCAAAGCCTCTCCCCTCCATTATTTTTACTTCCCTTTCAAAGAATATTTTCATATTTATTGAATCTAAAACATACTAGCTAAGGGTATATTACTGTTCTCCATAACAGGATGATGCTTCATATCTGCTTTTAAATATCCTTTTTAAAGATAAGGTTTGCTTGGTTCTTTAGGCCAATGTTTACTTAAACTAATAGTTTTCAGAACACATTACTTAAGATATAACAGGAAAAAGAACTGTAGAAATCAGATAATACATTTACTTCTTTGCCCCTCTTTTCTGTTTTCTTTTTTTCCCCTCTTTCTACATTATCTTGTGTAGGCATATGGCAGCCAGTTGCTTAGGGAGCCAAGTTTCATTAGTGAATCTGGCAACATCCCCAACTCATTCTTCTTACTACCCGAGCCCTATACATGCAACTTAGGCATAATAATTATGGAAGCTCTTGTGTGCCAAAGATGGAAGAAGTCTGAAGAGTTCATACCTGAGAGCACACTCTCAATTCTTGTTCCTATATCTTATAAAGCTGGATTCTTAGCATGTTAAAATCAAGATCTTTTAGAATGATGGCCTTCACATTTTCTTGATACAATAGTTGATGATGGTGTGATATATTTAAGAGAATTTACCTTGTCTGATATTAAAATAAATATAAAAACAAGTATAGTTCTGTTTTATTGGTTTACTCTTTCTATAATGAGCATCATATTTATCTAGAATGGCAATACCAGATGAAAAATTATAGACATAGAACTTCACATTAGAAAAACACATCTATCCATTTTTTCTGACATAGCGTAGAGGATGATATCCCAGTTGAAAATATCACTTAAGGCCTTGTTTATTTTCCTTTAAGCATTGAATACTTTTCTTTTTTACTTCTTTTCTTTCTATGATGAAGTGCAGCATGTTAGTATACAGGGAATAGTGAAGTAGAAAGAATAAAACCTAGGTGTTAGTTCTGTTTTGTCATGATTTTGGTCAAGTCATCTAAATATTATGAACTTTGAACTTTCTCTTTTATAAATGAAAATTCAAATACTTGCTAGCAGCCTTTTTCTCACAGTGAATTTATATAGAACATAAAATATACTCCATAAGTTTGCTTTGAATAACTAGGAGATATACACATTTTATGTACCATTACTTTTCTGATTTTATCTTATTTTTATAATATATTTGTGATAAATTACTCAGGTGTAATTTACTTTTCTGATTTTATCTTATTTTTATAATATATTTGTGATAAACTACTCAGGTGTAATAAGCATATTTTACTAAAACTTCAAATAAAATTCTATTTATAAATTTTCTGGCTCTTCCCATAGTGAAGAACATAGCACCAGGAAGAATCATGTTATTTCCAATTCTTCTAATTTTAATATTGCTTATTGAGAAAGTGACTAATCTTGTAGAAAGTAAGCATGTAGGTTGAAGTAAAATATAAACAACACATGCAAAAGGAAGCATTGGGAAACTGAGTACAATCTAACTAACAACGTTGAAGGTTATACTGCTCTCCGCATGACAGGACAATAAAGAGATGAGGTGTTGGGGCAAGGAATAGCAACTTTATTCAGAAAGCCAGCAGACTGAGAAGATGGTGGACAACTGTCCCAAAGAACCATCTTACCAGAGTTAGAATTCAGGCTTCTTTTATACTAAAAGGGGAGGGGTTGTGGCTGGTGGTTGCAAACTTCTTGGTGTTGGCCAGACCCTGCCTGGAGGGGATGTGATAATCCTTTGTTCTTGCAGCTGTCCACAAAGGTCTGGTGAGGACATTCCTGTAAACTTCCAACAAGAAAATTGTTATTTTCTGTTCTGCAACTTTTTATCTCTATGTGAATGAAAAGTGTTATGGCTTTAAAGGTCAGGCCTGGGAGGCAGAGCCTTGAGAAAGGACTGTTATGTATATTTCAGGTTATAAGCAACATTCTTTTACTTATTGAGGAAAACAAAGGTGCAGAGCCAGCTATAGGAATAGGTCCAACAGGGATTCAAGTTTGTTCTCTGTTACAACAGTATAGGTTCCCTGGAGTCAAGAATAGCCCATGCAAAATAGCTTCCATTATTAGCATGATTCTAAAAATATTTTACCATAAAATTCTCAAAACATCTTAAAGTGCCTTTAAAGTGAATCATGTTAATACACTTATTTGTTTTTAGTGGAGGGAGTGGAGTAAGGCATTAGGAACCGCTTGTCCTACTTTCAGAAAAAGAAATAGTGAAGTAAATATACAGAAATTTAACTGTCAGGGTTAGAGGTATTATGGTAATCATTGGCAGAAAGGCAAGAACCAAGGAGGGATGTGAAAATTGCAATACAACTAAAAAGTTTATAATAAACACATCACATGATCAATTGCATTTTGAAAGGAATAAATTTAAATATCACTTATAGTCTGTACTAATGCATAAATAAAAATGTTTGTGTGTATATAAATTTACCTTCTTGTGTTTTAGCAAGTATTTTGTTAACCAGTCTTTTGATTCCTAAGTGTAGATGAACTGATTGCAAAGTAAAATATTAAAAGGCATACAAATTCATCTTGCTTTATAAAATAGTAAAATCTACAAGTATATGTCTGGCAAATAATATCAAATTTTATATTTTTCAGAAAAAAATCTCTAAATACATTTTATGTCCTATAATAATGTATTCATTAAATCCTATACTAATATTTAACTTTTTCATCTGATATAGGAAATGTTCCTTTTTAATCTGTTATGTAAACACTCTCATTATATGAAAGTGTTTCAATACTCTGTAAAGATAGACAAGATGCAGACTTCTCAAAAATCTATAAAACTTAACTTCTCAACTTGCTCTTCATTTCTTAAATTATTGAAAGAACTGTGTTAGGGAAATGTGCTGGGCAGATATTTTTCTTCTTATTCTATTCCAGTCCCTGATGTGTAACATTGCACCACACTGGGGCAGCAGATGGCAAGATTAGTTTTCTTAAATAAAAGTCTATCACAAGTACCTGGTGTTTGGCTTTGATTTAAAAGAGTAATGGGAAATTTACATTTTTTTCTTAATATATTTGGCTTCAAAACGATTACCTGTTTGTAGTTTAATTGTGAGAAGCTAATACAGAGACATCCTTTATTCATCAAAGAATTTTGTGTACCAGATCATCCTCTAAAATCCTGTACATGATATAAGCACATTAATATATCTCTTGAATATTTATTTTAAAACTAACGATGAAAGGCATCACTGTGGTTGCAATATTTTCATGTTTACTACTTTCTGCATGATTTCTGCATTTTCATTTCTGTTAAAACAATTCATATCTTTCTCCGATATACATATTAGGTATTCTTTTGCTTTCAAATAAAATGCCAATTGTATTTGTGTGTGTGTGTGTGTGTGTGCTCTGTCAGTAACTGGAGGGTTTAAAGAAAAGAGATCTAAGGCCACAATCATTATATTAATGAGATTATATTAATCTGAGTCTTTTGTTTCTGTCTCCTCTATCAACATTTCATGTATTAAAGCAATACTATCCATGTGGAATATGTTAGCTCCAAATATACTTTTCTTAACACCAGTGATACTTAATTGGCATGATACGTAATTTTACATTGAAATCTTATATTGAAGATATTTGGTTGTCTCTGGCTTATTGCTAAGGATGTGATGACCCAGGAAAGCTGGTTTATTAGCAAGATAATTAAAGTGACCTTTAATTTTTCACAGACGAAGACGATTATTGTTTTAAAATATTCATTCCTTAGATATAGCTGTATATATTCTTTAAAAAATAAGTTCTTTTGGTAAAATAGTTGGAAAAAAAGGCTTTACACTGAAATTAAAAAGAAATGCTTATGACATTAAAGGGGCATAACAGATAGGGAGTGTTACAAACTGTGACAGCAAGACACTAACCTCATTTAACAAACTATATTTAAACCTTTTAATTATTTCATTCATTGGAGTTTGAGATTGTGGAAGTTTGATGAAATCCTGATTGGTTAATTTCTAGGCAGTTAAAATAAATTATTTATGAAAAAGGGCCTCTTGCATTCCTTTGCTAAATAGCACACCTCTCTAGTATCTTTCTAAGAACTTTTTCCTCTTGCTTTGTTTAGTGTAGATTTTTCTTTTGATCTTCTTTCTACTTTGTTCTTGCATGTTTCCTCATTATGGTGTGAATCGATACAATGGCAATTAAAGTCATTTCGCTTGATTGCCGAGTCAAACAGCAGTTAGATGTTCTCATTTAATGGTCCATAAAATAAAATAAAAATTAAATATTTATGTAAACAAATTTCCTCAACACTCAAATGTATACATTTTACTCCCTTAATACAGAGCTATTTTGGATATAAACTAAGACTACTAAAGTAACAACAAATGGTAAAGTATTACTTTACCCTTTTCCTATACAGTATATATATTTTTTTGTAAAGTTGAAATCATGTTGTATACAAAATTGCATCTTCAAATAATATAGCATCATCAGTATCTCCAATGACAGGCAATAATTTTTAGAAATAGGTTGTTAGTGGTTGCATAATATCTCTTAGCATAAATGTATCATATCACTCATTCTTACACAGTTGTAGTTTGTCACTTTTCCTTTCTTTAAGTAATATTGTGATAATTATTTTAATAATTTTCAGTTAGGGGGAGGTGGCAGTAGTTATTGCTATGTTTGGGTTATTGAAGTCTAGTTCATTAGTATTGCTCCTTTTACAATTTCTGATTTGGCAAATTTTAGTATATTTGGGGGGTTGGAAAAGTATTTGATTAATTAGCTACTTGAAAAGGTGTATTTCTTTTGAGAATTAAGACTAGTCACACACACACACACACACGAACACAACTAGTTCCATTTTTCAAGTTATCTCTACTCAGTTTTCTAATAACTTATTAAATGCTTTATGTAAATGTTTTCTATAAGCACTTGTTACAGTGATTTTGTTACATAGCAGATGCCAGTAAGCAGTACATTACCGTTTAGTACCACTATAATTCTATAAGGTTTTGTACATTTTATTTGTTATATAATTAAGATTTTTCCAGATTACTTTATGAACTGAATTCAACTTGTCAGACATTTTTGTTAAAACTCTAATTTGACTAATAAAGTAAACCTATTTTATTTGTGCTTAATTTAACTCTGTTTTTATATTTTTTTTATTGATGTGTAGTTGATTTACAGTGTTGTGCCAACCTCTGCTGTGCAGCAAAGTGACTCAGTTATACACATATAGACATTTTTTTTAATGTTCTTTTCCATTATGGTTTATCACAGGATATTGAATATAGTTCCATGTGCTATACAGTAGGACCTTGTTGTTTATCCATTCAATATATAATAGTTTGCATCTGCTAACCCCAAACTCCCAATCCTTCCCTCCCCCACCCACCTCCCCCTTGCCAACCACAAGTCTCTTCTCTCTGTCTGTGAGTCTGTTTCTGTTTTGTAGATAGGTTCATTTGTGCCATATTTTAGACTCCACATATAAGTGATCTCATATGGTATTTATCTTTCTCTTTCTGATTTACTTAGTATGATAATCTTTAGTTGCATCCATGTTGCTTCAAATGGCATTATTTCATTCTTTTTTATGGCTGAGTAGTGTTCCGTTGTATATATGTACCACATCTTCTTTATCCATTCCTCTGTCGATGGACATTTAGGTTGTTACTATGTTTGGGGTATCGTGAATAATGCTGCTATGAACATAGGGGTGCGTGTAGCTTTTTTTAAAAACTATTTTCTTTTTATTTTTTCAAAAAAATTTTTTGAATTTTATTTATTTTTTTATACAGCACATTCTTATTAATCATCAATTTTATACACATCAGTGTATACATGTCAATCCCAATCGCCCAATTCATCACACCACCACCCCCACCCCCCACCCCCCCGGCCGCTTTCCCCCCTTGGTGTCCATACGTTTGTCCTCTACATCTGTGTCTCAATTTCTGTCCTGCAAACCAGTTCATCTGTACCATTTTTCTAGGTTCCACATATATGCATTAATATACGGTATTTGTTTTTCTCTTTCTGACTTACTTCACTCTGTATAACAGTCTCTAGATCCATCCACGTCTCCACAAATGACCCAATTTCATTCCTCTTTATGGCTGAGTAATATTCCATTGTATATATGTACCACATCTTCTTTATCCATTCGTCTGTCGATGGGCATTTAGATTGCTTCCATGACCTGGCTATTGTAAATAGAGCTGCAATGAACATTTTGATACATGACTCTTTTTGAATTATGGTTTCCTCAGGGTATATGCCCAGTAGTGGGATTGCTGGGTCATATGGTAGTTCTATTTTTAGTTTTTCAAGGAACCTCCATACTGTTCTCCATAATGGCTGTATCAATTTACATTCCCACCAACAGTGCAAGAGGGTTCCAGTTTCTCCACACCCTCTCCAGCATTTGTTGTTTGTAGATTTTCTGATGATGCCCATTCTAACTGGTGTGAGGTGACACCTCATTGTAGTTTTGATTTGCATTTCTCTAATAATTAGTGAGGTTGAGCAGCTTTTCATGTGCTTCTTGGCCATCTGTATGTCTTCTTTGGAGAAATGTCTGTTTAGGTCTTCTGCCCATTTTTGAATTGGGTTGTTTATTTTTTAATATTGAGCTGCAAGAGCTGTTTATATATTTTGGAGATTAATCCTTTGTCCGTTGATTTGTTTGCAAATATTTTCTCCCATTCTGAGGGTTGTCTTTTTGTCTTGTTTATGGTTTCCTTTGCTGTGCAAAAGCTTTGAAGTTTCATTAGGTCCCATTTGTTTATTTTTGTTTTTATTTCCATTACTCTAGGAGGTGGATCAAAAAAGATCTTGCTGTGATTTATGTCAAAGAGTGTTCTTCCTATGTTTTCCTCTAAGAGTTTTATAGTGTCTGGTCTTACATTTAGGTCTTGAATCCATTTTGAGTTTATTTTTGTGTATGGTGTTAGGGAGTGTTCTAATTTCATTCTTTTACATGTAGCTGTCCAGTTTTCCCAGCACCACTTATTGAAGACACTGTCTTTTCTCCATTGTATATCCTTGCCTCCTTTGTCATAGATTAGTTGACCTAGGTGCGTGGGTTTGTCTCTGGGCTTTCTATCTTGTTCCATTGATCTACGTTTCTGTTTTTGTGCCAGTACCATATTGTCTTGATTAATGTAGCTTTGTAGTATAGTCTGAAGTCAGGGAGTCTGATTCCTCCAGCTCCATTTTTTTCCCTCAAGACTGCTTTGGCTATTCAGAGTCTTTTGTGTCTCCATACAGATTTTAAGATTTTTTGTTCTAGTTCCATAAAAAATGCCATTGGTAATTTGATAGGGATTGCATTGAATCTGTAGATTGCTTTGGGTAGTATAGTCATTTTCACAATATTGATTCTTCTAATCCAAGAACATGGTATATCTCTCCATCTGTTGGTATCATCTTTAATTTCTTTCATCAGTGTCTTATAGTTTTCTGCATACAGGTCTTTTGTCTCCCTATGAAGGTTTATTCCTAGGTATTTTATGCTTTTTGTTGCAATGGTAGATGGGAGTGTTTTCTTAATTTCTCTTTCAGATTTTTCATCATTAGTGTATAAGAATGCAAGAGATTTCTGTGCATTAATTTTGTATCCTGAAACTTTACCAAATTCATTGATTAGCTCTAGTAGTTTTCTGGTGGCATCTTTAGGATTCTCTATGTATACTATCATGTCATCTGCAAACAGTGACAGTTTTACTTCTTCTTTTCCAATTTGTATTCCTTTTATTTGTTTTCCTTCTCTGATTGCCGTGGCTAGGACTTCCAAAACTATGTTGAATAATAGTGGTGAGAGTGGACATCCTTGCCTTGTTCCTGATCGTAGAGGAAATGCTTTCAGTTTTTCATCATTGATAATGATGTTTGCTGTGGGTTTGTCGTATATGGCCTTTATTATGTTGAGGTAGGTTCCCTCTATGCCCACTGTCTGGAGAGTTTTTGTCATAAACGGGTGTTGAATTTTGTCAAAAGCTTTTTCTGCATCTATTGAGATGATCATATTTTTTTTATTCTTCAATTTGTTAATATGGTGTATCACATTGATTGATTTGCATATATTGAAGAATCCTTGCATCCCTGGGATAAATGCCATTGGATCATGGTGTATGATCCTTTTAATGTGTTGTTGGATTCTGTTCGCTAGTATTTTGTTGAGGATTTCTGCATCTATATTCATGAGTGATATTGGTCTGTAATTTTCTTTTTTTGTAGTATCTTTGTCTGGTTTTGGTATCAGGGTGTTGGTGGCCTCATAGAATGAGTTTGGGAATGTTCCTTCCTCTGCAATTTTTTGGAAGAGTTTGAGAAGGATGGGTGTTAGCTCCTCTCTAAATGTTTGATAGAATTCACCTGTGAAGCCATCTGGTCCTGGACTTTTGTTTGTTGGAAGATTTTTAATCACAGTTTCAATTTCGTTACTTGTGATTGGTCTGTTCATATTTTACATTTCTTCCTGCTTCAGTCTTGGAAGGTTATACCTTTCTAAGAATTTGTCCATTCCTTCCAGTTTGTCCATTTTATTGGCATACAGTTGCTTGTAGTAGTCTCTTAGGATGCTTTGTATTTCTGCGGTGACTGTTGTAACTTCTCCTTTTTCATTTCTGATTTTATTGATTTGAGTCCTCTCCCTCTTTTTCTTGATGAGTCTGACTAGTGGTTTATCAATTTTGTTTATCTTCTCAAAGAACCAGCTTTTAGTTTTATTGATCTTTGCTATTGTTTTCTTTGTTTCTATTTCATTTATTTCTGCTCTGATCTTTATGATTTCTTTCCTTCTGCTAACTTTGGGTTTTGTTTGTTCTTCTTTCTCTAGTTCCTTTAGGTGTAAGGTTCGATTGTTTATTTGAGATGTTTCTTGTTTCTTGAGGTAGGCTTGTATAGCTATAAACTTCCCTCTTAGAACTGCTATTGCTGCATCCCATAGGTTTTGGATCGTCGTGTTTTCATTGTCATGTGTCTCTAGGTATTTTTTGATTTCCTCTTTGATTTCTTCAGTGATCTCATGGTTATTTAGTAACGTATTGTTTAGCCTCCTTGTGTTTGTGTTTTTTACGTTTTTTTCCCTGTAATTCATTTCTAATCTCATAACATTGTGATCAGAAAAGATGCTTGATATGATTTCAATTTTCTTAAATTTACTGAGGCTTGATTTGTGACCCAAGGTGTGATCTATCCTTGAGAATGTTCCATGTGCACTTGAGAGGAAAGTGTAATCTGCTGTTTTTGGATGGAATGTCCTATAAATATCAATTAAATATACCTGGTCTATTGTGTCATTTAAAGCTTCTGTTTCCTTGTTTATTTTCATTTTATATGATCTGTCCATTGGTGTAAGTGAGGTGTTAAAGTTCCCAACTATTATTGTGTTACCTTCGATTTCCTCTTTTATAGCTGTTAGCAGTTGCCTTATGTATTGAGGTGCTCCTATTTTGGGTGCATATATATTTATAATTGTTATATCTTCTTCTTGGATTGATACCTTGATCATTATATAGTGTCCTTCCTTCTCTCTTGTAACATTCTTTATTTTAGAGTCTATTTCATCTGATATGAGTATTGCTGCTCCAGCTTTCTTTTGATTTCCATTTGCATGGAATATCTTTTTCCATCCCCTCACTTTCAGTCTGTATGTGTCCCTAGGTCTGAAGTGGGTCTCTTGTAGACAGCATATATATGGGTCTTGTTTTTGTATCCATTCTGCAAGCCTGTGTCTTTTGGTTGGAGCATTTAATCCATTCACGTTTAAGGTAATTATAGATATGTACGTTCCTATGACCATTTTCTTAATTGTTTTGGGTTTGTTTTTGTAGGTCCTTTTCTTCTCTTGTGTTTTCCACTTAGACAGGTTCCTTTAGCATTTGTTGTAGAGCTGGTTTTGTGGTGCTGAATTCTCTTAGCTTTTGCTTGTCTGTAAAGCTTTTGATTTCTCCATCGAATCTGAATGAGATCCTTGCCAGGTATAGTAATCTTGGTTTTAGGTTCTTCCCTTTCATCACTTTAAGTATATCATGCCACTCCCTTCTGGCTTGTAGAGTTTCTGCTGAGAAATCAGCTGTTAACCTTATGGGAGTTCCCTTGTATGTTATTTGTCATTTTTCCCTTGTTGCTTTCAATAATTTTTCTTTTTCTTTGATTTTTTGCAGTTTGATTACTATGTGTCTTGGTGTGTTTCTCCTTGGGTTTATCATGTATGGGACTCTCTGTGCTTCCTGAACTTGGGTGGCTATTTCCTTTCCCATGTTAGGGAAGTTTTCGACTATAACTCTTCAAATATTTTCTTGGGTCCTTTCTCTCTCTCTTCTCCTTCTGGGACCCCTATAATGCGAATGTGTTACGTTTAATGTTGTCCCAGAGGTCTCTTAGGCTGTCTTCATTTCTTTTCATTCTTTTTTCTTTCTTTTGTTCCGCAGCAGTGAATTCCACCATTCTGTCTTCCAGGTCACTTATCCGTTCTTCTGCCTCAGTTATTCTGCTATTGATTCTTTCTAGTGTAGTTTTCATTTCAGTTATTGTGTTGTTTGTCTCTGTTTGTTTGTTCTTTAATTTTTCTAAGTTTTGTTAAACATTCCTTGCATCTTCTCGATCTTTGCCTCCATTCTTTTTCCAAGGTCCTGGATCATCTTCACTATCATTATTCTGAATTTTTTATCTGGATGGTTGCCTATCTCCACTTCATTTAGTTGTTTTTCTGGGGTTTTATCTTGTTCCTTCATCTGGTACATAGCCCTCTGCCTTTTCATCTTGTCTATGTTTCTATGAATGTGGTTTTTGTTCCACAGCCTGCAGGATTGTAGTTCTTCTTGCTTCTGCTGTCTGCCCTCTGTGCATGTAGCTTTTTGAATTATAGTTTTGTCCGGGTATATGCCCAGGAGTGGGATTGCTGGATCATATGGTAATTCTATTTTTAGCTATCTGAGGAACCTCCATACTGTTTTCCATAGTGGCTGCACCAACTTACATTCCCACCAACAGTGTAGGAGGGTTCCGTTTTCTCCACACCCTCTCTGGCATTTCTTATTTGTAGAGTTTTTAGTGATGGCCATTCTGACCGGTGTGATGTGGTACCTCATTGTAGTTTTGATTTGCATTTCTCTAATAATTAGTGATGTTGAGCATCCTTTCATGTGCCTACTGGCCATCTGTATGTCTTCTTTGGAGAAATGTCTATTAAGGTCTTCTGCCCATTTTTTGATTAGGTTGTTTGTTTTGTTATTGTTGAGTTGTATGAGCTGTTTGTATATTTTGGAGATTAAGATCAACATTCAAAAACGGTTGCATTTCTTTTCACAAACAATGAAATATCAGAAAGGGAATATTAAAAAAAACAATACCTTTTAAAATAGCCAAAAAAAAAAAATTTAGGAGTAAACCTGGCCAAGGAAGTGAAAGACTTATACATTGAGAAGTATAAAACATTAAAAGGGAATTAAAGGGGATTCAAAGAAATGGAAAGATATCCCATGCTCTTGGATTGGAAGAATTAATATTGTTAAAATGGCAGTACTGCCCAAAACAATCTACAGATTTAATGCTATCCCTGTCAAAATACCCATGACATTTTCACAGAACTAGAACAAATAATCCAAAAATTTACATGGAACCATAAAAGACTCAGAATTGCCAAAACAACCTGAGGAGAAAAAAAACAAAGCAGGAGGCATAACTCTCCCAGACTTCAGACAATACTACAAAGCTACAGTAACAAAAACAGTGGGGTATTGGTACAAAAACAGACATACGGATCAATGGAAAAGAATAGAGAGCCCAGAAATAAACCCACACACCTACTGTCAATTAATCTTTGACAAAGGAGGCAAGAATATAAAATGGGAAAAAGACAGTCTCTTCAGCAAGTGGTGCTGGGAAGGTTGGACAGCTACATGTAAATCATGTGAGAACACACCCTCACACCATGCACAAAAATAAACTCAAAATGGCTTAAAGACTTAAACATAAGACATGACACCATAAACTCCTAGAAGAGAGCATAGGCAAAATATTATGTGACGTAAGTCGTACCAATATTTTCTTAGTTCAGTCTCCCAAAGCAATAGAAATAAAAACAAAATAAACAAATGGGACCTAATCAAACTTACAAGTTTTTGCACAGCAAAGGAAACCATTAAAAAAATGAAAAGACAGCCTACGGAATGGGAGAAAATATTTGCAAATGATGCGACAGACAAGGGCTATTTAACTCTCTTTTAAAAACTCAGTGTAAACATCTCTTTATTTTCATTTGGGAGTTTTACATATTTTTATAAGTTTACAGAACTGTTAATTTTTGTTCTTATTTTGCTGATCATAGTATTATCTTAGTATTTTATTATATTTGTATATGCTTTTTTAGTCTTTCATTTGCCATATAATGTTTTCTTATTTTACTGTTTTAATTTATTCAATATTTTTGAAAGTAAAAATCTTTAAAATATTCCTGATAGTAATTGCCTTGCAACTTTACAAAAGATGTGATTCAGTTTCTATGTCCCAATCATTTAAGTTACAAAAAAAGATACCTTCAATTGTCTCCCTGTGTAAGGTGGTGAATTTATTGTGCTTTTATCCCATCCCCAAGGTTTTCCTCTCTTCCACCCAATAATCAATATATTCTGGGGTTGAAGAATAAAATTACTGTTTCTAAATTATCTAATGTGTTTGATGTCAGAATTATTTAACTTTCCAAATGCTTGCTGCTTGCTGGAAGTTTTTTTTTTTTTTTTAACTATTTTGCTGGGAACACAGTATACCTTTATCATTTTCCATTTCAAGTCTCTTTTTTGATCAGAAAATTATCTTCAGGGAATACCCTGATGGTCCAGTGGTTAGGACTCCTTGCTCTTGCTGCCAGCACCCAGATTCAATCCCTGGTTAGGGAACTAAAATCCCACAAGCCACGTGGAGTGGCCAAAATAAATAAATTAATTAATTTAAAAAAAAAGAAAATTATCTTTAACTATGATTTTGGACTTTATTTCTATTCTTATTGGTGTGGTTTTACTTATATATTATAATATATATATAATCATTATTTTTAATTATTCTTTTTCTTCTACATTTCCACAGTTCTTGTGCATCTAGCTGCATTTTAATCCCCAATTATATTTTAAATATTATCTGAGTCCCATTTCTTTTGTCTTTTTCTTTTCTTTCATCTGAGCCTTTTGTCTTCTGTTTCAATGACGTCATGTCTTTTTCCTTTTTATCAAGGGATTCAAAACGTTTTATAAAATGAATCCATTCTATATTGAACACTTTCACAGGACATTTATTTTCTCTAAGCTAAACTTGCCTTCATCTTTTATATGTATTTTAGCATATATATATATATATATATATATAAATTAGAGTCTCATATTTACCTATCTTTCCATGACAAAAGACTTAGCTGGTATTTTTCAATAAAATAAGACTTAGTTTTTATCATTTCTTCCCTTTAAAATTTGTTCAAATCTTTATGCTTCATTTTATTTACCAATACATACAAATAATTGAGGAACACAGAGAAAAAATATTTTAAATGATCAAACATTCGAGAAAGCTTTTTTATCAACGATTTATATTCTCAAATCCAGATAAGGGAAGTTTGATGGAAAGGGCTTTTGTATGTTTGTTTTTGTCTTTATTTTTAAAGGGACATCAGGAATTTTAAGAAGTAGTAACATATTTCTCCATTTTAACACTTAAAGAGCACTGGAATGTGGAACATGACCAAATATCCACTAATCACTCCTATCTTAAGTAGCTTCCAGTATCAAAAATGGACTACCAGTAAAAGTTATCTCAGTATTTGTAAGCCAGGAGAACACATTTTCTAGATGTAGTGCAAACTTAAACTTACTAAGAAGATACATGTTTTCTGGTGATAAAAACTAACTGTAGGTGATGATGCTAAAAGAAGCAATAGTCCTTTTCAATATAATAAGGTATTTCCATCCCAGTTAATAAAATACACTTCCAAATAAGTGTTAGATTTCACAACTTAAAATTAAACTTATAAATTGATAAATATTTTCTGGCGAGAAAACTGATCTTGGGTGATGATGCTAAAATAAACAATACTTTCCAAGGTAGTAAGATATTCCTGGTTATTAAAGTTATATAAAAATAAATATTAAATTTCACATTTAATTTCACAGCACATGAAATAGAGTCATATTTACAGTACTACAAGTGATACAGATTTTCTTTGTATGATGCCTTTATTTTCACACACACACATACACAAAACTTACTTTGCCACAAATAAAGCACAAGTCTTGCCTAATGCAGGACTGCTCATTTTACTGAATTGAAAGCCACCTTAATCAGATGACATTGATTTTTTTTATTAGATTTTTTTCTTGTGGTTTAACCTCTTGGAGATGCAGTTGGAGACAGAAGTATTGTTCTTTTCTGATTTTTAAATTTTTGAACTTAATATTCACCTCTTGATAATAGGGGGATATGTGTTCAAATTACTGTACACTACCTAAAAGAGAAGTTGAGAAGATTCCCTTCAGCGCTTATGCCAATAATAAATTAAAATTTTGTAACTTATAAAATTTATAAATTATAATTTATAATTATACAATTATAGCAAATTGAAACTTCAAACCATTTCCATTGTTGAATTTGAAGTTTCCTTAAGCTTGCTGTTTGGCTTTAATAATGCCATTGTTAGATTTTTCTTTCACTGCCATTTGAATATAGAGTTTAAATGGCATTTTCATGCAGTTTTTAACTGATGCTTTTCCTCAAATTAATTTTCACAGAAAAATCCACAGATGGGTAAATGAAACAAAAAGGAAACAAAAGAAGGAGTCCTATGAAAATTTCTTAGTATGGTTCTTATCCAATCAAGCAGAAGTACCTCATTAAGATAGAATGTGTCTACTACTTAATAGACACATTTTTAGTGGTATTGTCACTATTGAAGCAAATCTAAAATAAGCTGCATCTTAGACTATTTACGTGTGTTGCAACTTCCAATTGTTTTCATTTGTTGAACTTTAATATATTGTATTATGCTTTCCCATGTAGCCCTTTCTTCATTTGTTGTTGCTGTTGTTCAAATATAAAATTCCAGGGAGTCTCTGGCTATCATAAACCAGAACTTCATAGAAGCAATACTTTTAGTAATTTACTATCTGAACTTCCAACTTGGTTGTCATTGCCCTTCTGCCAAACACTACCAGGAACACATATGAGCTTGAACAAGCATCCTTTATTGCTCACGCAACTCATTGAAACACCTGACCATGGGGAATTGTGTGGCGTATTAGTAACAGAGTGTTAGAGCGACTTATTATAGAATTTGGGCTTGTGTTAGATGATTTAGGGAAAGACTTAAGGAAGAGGTCTTTATCCAAATTAAGAAGCAGGGTGTTGTTATGATTGGCTATTATAAATCTTATCAAGAAGAAGGGAAAATTAGAGGATAAATCTGTAATTAGTAAAGCAGCAGCCATGACTCCTATTAGCTGGAGGATGCTGATCATTTTGTGTTTTAGACAATGTACATGATTCTGTCTGTGTTCAGATATGATTACAGTTAGCTCTTATGTTTGTTTGGCCCATAATGGTGATAAAGTGGCCTTACTTGGTATTGATGATTTGCGAAATTGCTTATGTTCAGCAGGAGAACAAGAAGGCTCATCTGTGGATGCCACACTAGTTCCAAGATGTCAGGGGCTGTTTTTCTCTTTCTCATTTCAAACTCAACAAACAAGAAAAGATGTTGTTTATATGCTTTTGTGTGTATGTTTCCCCAAACTAAATTTCTTGCTGCAAATTTGGGGTGAGAAACTTGGTCAGAAAAGTTGTACTGAGACTTGAAGTTTCAAAGGCACAGAAAAATAAAATTAGGAAATAAGACCAATTTACAGCCTAAACTTAAGGAAAAAAGAAGAGGAAAGGAAATGAAAATATGAATATTTCTGAAAATATTTATATTTAGACATAGATTTACGTACTAAAATGACCTAATTATTCAACTGAGGATATGCTATATAATTATTAAATAATTTTGTTATTTGCCCACATAAAGTTATTGAAGTAAAGCTTATTGATTCCTTATAGTATTTTGGTTATTTGAGAAATGCATCATCCATTGAATAGTGTTGTTAAATATTTGCATGATATATGGATGAGAATTCACTACAATTAGGATACTTAATAATGTTTCATTTACTGCACTTTTAATTAAAGAAAATATTCATTAGAAGTTTCTATCATTATCTGTGCTGAGACTTAATCCATCTTATCTGAAGCTCATACCAAAATAATTTTAGTGGTTATGTGAAAATACAGAGTAGTAAATAATAAATGTGACTATGGAAAATCATTTTAAACTTACATCATAATTCAGGATCATGACACATGCAATTTCTGAAAAAATTGAATAAGGGCTTTATAAAGATGGAAAGTGATGTTAGATATCTCATGCCATTTAACCATGGGACAACCCTTAATTTGATCCACCAAGTCTTTTTGAATAATGCATTACTTTTTCCTTTCAATTTATTTATTTATTTTTTAATAAATTAATTTTATTTATTTATTTATTTTGGCTGCGTTGGGTCTTCATTGCTGTGCACGGGCTTTCTCTAGTTGCGGCGAGTGGGGGCTACTCTCTGTTGCAGTGCGTGGGATTTTCATTGCAGTGGCTTCTGGTTGTGGAGCACAGGCTCTAGGTGCGTGGGCCTCAGTGGTTGCAGCACGTGGGCTCAGTAGTTGTGGCTTGCAGGCTCTAGAGCGCAGGCTCAGTAGTTGTGACGCATGGGCTTAGTTGCTCTGCGGCATGTGGGATCTTCCCGGACCAGGGCTCAAACCCGTGTCCCCTGCATTGGCAGGCAGATTCTTAACCACTGTGCCACCAGGGAAGTCCCTCAATTTATTTGTTATCTTATAATATTTGAAAACTTCAAGGGAGGTATTTGGAATGCTATTTGTAGAAAATCTATATAATACTCATTTTATTAATTTACCCAAACATATTTTGAAAACATTTGAATACATTAGTATTACAATGAACACTTTCATAACTCAGATTCTCTAATCCGTAACATTTTACCACATTTGCTCAAGGATCTTTTGAGAAAAAAAATCCCATTCTCTTCACCTAAGCAGTTCACCTGTGGAAAGAACTCATAAAGATGGGAAGTTTGATTTGGAGATACTGACTTGAGTTACTATATTCATTTTCTCTCTCTGTGTAACAAATTAGTACACATTTAGAAGCTTAAAACAACACTTATTATCTCACAGCTCTGTTTGGCAGAAGTCTGGCATGGCGTGGCTGGATTCTCTGTGCAGGTTCTCACAAGAGTCTAATCAAGGTGTCAGAAGGGCTGGGCTCTTGTCTGAATGATCTAGGGAATTAATCTACTTTCAGACTCACTCAGTTTGTTGGTTAAATTCAGTTCCTTGAGGTTGTTGGGCTCAGGTCCCTGTTTCTTTGCTGATTGTCAGTCAGGGGCCACTCTGCTTCTGGAGTTGCCTGCATTTTTTTCTCATGTGGCTAGATTACTTGCCTTCCTAGACCCGCAATGTTATAATTCAACTCAGAAAAGGTGCATCATGAGTCCTCATGCTTTGAATTTAATGACTTCCCCCTCTGTCACATATCTTTCTGGTTTCCTTTTCTGCTTCCCCCTTCTACCATTAAGGGCTTATGTAATTACTCACCTAAATAATACAGAATGATTTCCTTATTTTAAGATCAGCTGGTTAGTATACTTAGTTACATCTGCAAAGTCCATTTTGTAATGTAACATAAAATATAATAACAGGAGTTACACCAAGAGGTGGAGATGATGGAGGCCAAAATTCTGCCGATCACAGTTACTTTTCAAAGAAGATTTGTACGTTTAATACAAAATGTTCATTTATTTTGAAAAGTTTCCTGTTCCCAATAACAAACATGTACAGAGCAATTTCAGTGTATAAGGAAATATAATTGAATGTGAGTGTACATTTCATTTATTGCAGACTTTAATATTGTATGTCATAAATTTTATTTATTTCAAAATATCAAAATAGATGGTCTTTTAAATTAACTTCACAATATATTCGTTCTTCAGAAGCTAGGAAGACATAGTCATTGCAAAGCAAACACAGAAATACTAAGAAGTATGTTACATCTGCAAGTACAGTATTATAATCTATTACACCAGATTCAAAATACAGGTACACTAAATTTTTAGCTAACCAAATTCAATGGAAAAAAATGTACAAATAGAAAAATGAATAATTGATCAATATCTAAGATGAAAAATTATATCCATACACTCCCAATTTTAATTATATGTTATAATACAATTAAACACTATGGTAAAATGGTTTTGTGGTTATTTTGTATTGCAGCAGTTGTATGAATATGTTTTCTCATGTCAGCAAAAATTCTAAATTTCCAGATTGTATGCTATCATCTCAGGCAGGTTAGCATAAAATTTAATTAGTGCCAATTAGCCAGAGGCGAGGGAGGGAAATTAACTTGACACATTAATTTTGCATTTACAGTAGTCTATCATAATGTTCATGTGCATGTGAAATTTATTAGTTATTCCCTTTGCATCAATGTCAAAATTTACTTCCTTGGGTATCTTAACTGGAAGAAAATATTTGTTCACAAAATACATTGCAACACAAATTGAATTGCAGAAAACTGGCCATCTAGGAAGTAGTTCCACAAGATAATTGCATAGAACATAGGTTTTGTTAACCACATATAAATTTTGGTTGTGATTGTAATAATGATACATTTAACTTTCAAATGTTTATAACATTGAGGGTCTAGGAAGGCAAATAATCCAAAGTAGTAGATAACTCGAATTCTTTTGTGAAACGTGCTAACCTTAAAATGCATAGTATGAGGTAGGAAATCTAAGAGTTTGACTATAATTTGTATTTTAGTGCTGTATATTGAATTTTCAAGAAATGTAGCCTTTTAAGGCTATACTATTGATTTGTTTTATATTATTCATTAATTAATATTGTCTTTAGTTATTAAACAAATATTCTAATTTTTCATGACATTTCAAGATTGAGGTCTACAGTACTGACTTTCATTAACTTTCAGTAACATTATTTCTTTGATTCAATGGATGTTCAGCATTTGTGAAGCACCAGTGAGTAATTCATGGTTTTTTAGGTCTCTATTCTTCCTTTGACCAGTTAGCCAGTATTAGATTTTTATCTTTGACAAACCTCACACACATACTGACCTGTAATGATTTATTTCATCTGAAATTATGGTTGAAGGTCTACTGTGTCCAAGGCACTATCCTGAGAGCAATAAGTATATAATAGTGTATTGCATAGGAGCATTGCCTTCTGGGAGGATTACATATACAAAAGGGCCCTCAAACATTCATGTACATATTAGAAGAGGAAAAGCTTTTGAAGAGTTAAGATCAACAATTTATTTGAGTTAGATCTCTTCTTAGGTTTTTAACTGTAACTTAATACAGTTAGCAAATCTCTATAAATCTGTGTTTTCATATGGGGATGCATATGTTAATTCACATATCACAGAACTCTTGAGCATTAAAATATTTTTTTCATATGAAAATCCTTTAAAATTTCTTAAAAGCTATCATATAATTTATCCAACCAAAATAAAAAAATATTCTTTTCAAAGTATCTTCAAATTATCAAAAACAGTCTTTAAAAATGTCAAAAGATTAAGCAGTCTTAAAATCAGTACTCATTGCTTTAAGGCAATGTGATCTCTTGGAATGTGAACTAATTTTTAGTGTTATCTCTTCAAAAAAGATTAACAAAAGGTAAAAGAATCAATTTTAGAAAAAATGAGCTCCAATTATCTCAGATGTAAATTAAGGAAGGTTAATTAGAACATTTATGAGCTCCCATAGCAATTCAAAGACATTAATTTCTATGAGTTTATAATAAATTATAAATCAAATACAGTGACATTTTGTTTACTTTTTCCTTACAATTGCATTTAAACAGAACATCAACCTTTAGTTGATTACATAATTGAAATAACATTATTACTTCCTTCACCCACCAATTTTCAAAACAAAACCTATGGTTTTCTGGGTTTTTTTTTTCACAATAAAAGCTTGACAGGAAATTTAGTTGCTAGAAGCAACAGGAGCCACTCAGAAGGTTTGAAGAATCATGAAATATGCTATTTCAGTCCTTGAAGAAAGCAAAAATATTTGTTTCAAGAGCTATTTGGAAAGTTATACTACTTGACTGAAAAGATTGTACAAGATCAACCAAAGGTCAAATTCCCTTCCTGATTGAAGTTGCCTATTATTTAAAATAGCTAGAGAGAACAATGTATCTACAGACAAAAAGAGGATATATTATGTCAATAGAAATAATGTCTAATTTTTCAATTTAAGTCATTAACATTGGAATTACTATTGCCCTAAGATTGATGAGCCTAAGATTAGGCTGTGGATTTTGTCAAGTAAGCTTCTTTCCTGATCAGTGGACTATCTAAGGGACACCATTCCTTATTTGGTACCAGTTGCTGAAGAGATACTGAGCCCTATACCTGGTCTCCAGCGTGTACCTACTTTCCCGAGCCTTGTGAGGGTTATTTACTGGTGGTTGCTGAAAACAAAAGTAACAACTAGCCTCTCCCTTTTATTGTATGAAAAGGGGATTATGAGACAAAAAATAAACTACAGTTGACCCTTGAACAACTGTGTTTGAACTGTGCAGGTCCACTTATATGGGGATATTTTTCAGTAGTAAATACTATAGTACTACACCGTCTGCAGTTGGTTGAATCCACGGATGTGGAAGGAGCATGGATACCAGAGGGCCAACTATAAATTATACACAGATTAATGCCCCAGTTGTTCAAGGGTCAACTGTATATAAAACAGTTCATGTATTAGCAATCACGGCAGTCTCCAAAGGATAAATAACCATTTCCATATTCATGCAGATACACTGGGAACAGTTTTTTTTTTTTTTTCCTGGAAATGCAATTACATGAGGTTTGGGGGGTCTTTATTGATTAAGTGACATATAAATCAGTGCATACAAATGAAGGTCTTACACATAGTATAATTGTTTATTGATTATAGGTCTATCTTTCCTGAGTGTGGGTTCTAAAAAAGGAGACATAGTTTCAAATTACACTCTACCTCTTATTAGCTCTAGTTCCTTAGACAAATTATTGATTTAAAAATAAATCCGAGTTTTCAGTTTTCTCTCCTATTGAATGGAATTAATAATACATATTTCTTAAATTTAAACGTGTAGGGTATGACTGACAAAAGTAATTCTAATTATTACTAATTTCCTTCTTTGTCAACATTCTCCTATTCACTATCCATACTGAAACATTGAAAATGGCATGAGTAGTCACAAAGTAACTGAATAGATCAATAAATACATGAATAAGGGAGTTCTTTTCAAATCATTTTATAATTAAATATTTTAAAATAATATTGTCTTGAAATCATGCATCAGTGATCCTACTAGATGATTTGGTTACCAAGTCTAGTTTCATGTATCAGGGAATTTGTGAATGAAACTGGACATGATTCTTGGTAAGAAAGAAGTAAATACAATAAAGCAACTTTGAGTTAAGTGAATAATACGTTCCATCCCACATTCCAACAAAAATGGACCCTTCCTGAATAACTAGAAAATAGGGAATATTTGTAAGTTATCATCCACTTCTTGTTGGATCTTAGGAACTATTCTAAATGCACAAGTTGTCTCATTTAACATTCACAAAATTTTGTGAAGAACATTCTGTTATTAATTGCAATCCTACTAGTGATAAAGTACTCAACCTAGGCATGCACACATGCACACACACAATCAGAATTTTAAAAAATGTTTCTCTAAATTGATTTCAACTTTTTAAGGAAAAAATTATGATTTTTTAAAATATTTGAGTTAATTACATCACTGTGACAAGTATGAATAACTTCTAGGATCAACAATTTTTTTCTCACCTTCTCCTATCTTCTAAGTTGTATCTTTGTTAATTATTTCAGTTATGGTCTATGGCTTTTAAACTATCCTACTGTTTGTTCATACGAAAGTGTTTATTTTTCCTAATTTTTGGATGATAACTCAACAGGGTTAGAATTCTAGTTTAACATTTAGTTTTGTGCAGTGTTATGAAGGTTTTACTCCATAATTTTCTGCAATGCTGCATTGTCTGTATTGAAAGAGAAGTCTATTGTTAGCCTATTTGCTATCACTTTTTAGATAAATGTACCTTTTCTATCAAATAGCTTTATATTTTCTCTTTATTCTGAATGTTACATGTTATCAGCCCAATGCATTCAGTTGTTGATTTGTTTTAATTTACCTTCACATCACATAGTGTGTACCTTTAATCAGAGTACTCTGTCATTATTTTCCTGGAGAATCTTAATTTTTTTTCTTAAAAAAGAGCTTCCCTATCACTTCTTTTATTTTCTTTTTCTGGAACTTCATCATGCTAGAGTTTGCCAAATTAACTATTATGTCATTTGATGGCTCTTTCGTGGTTTTATTCCTTCTTTTCTTTTTTTATATTGCATTCTGGGTTATAGTTTCTATTTTAGTTCTCTAATTCCGTATATGACTGTGACTGTTTTAGATATTGTAATGTCTATTGAGTTATTTAAATGGCTACATATATTTTTACTGCAATTTAACATTTCCACTTATTAATCAATATCAGTTGAATAGAATTCAGTATTTTCTTATTTGTATGGATGCTATACTTTATCTCTTTGATGACTCTAAATTTACTTATTTTATAGCATTCTATATTGCACTCAAATATTTTTTAGAATAAACACATCTGCTATTGCTTATATGTTAGTTTTTCTTTAATTTTTGGATTTGAGAATGCTAGTTGTAGCTTCACCTTGAATTCTTCTCTGTGTGTGTGTGTGTATGTATGTGTCTCCCACCTTCACTTTCAGCTCCTTTCTTCCTTGTCTGGTAGATTTTTAGTGGACTTCTTCTGACCCCCTGTGGTTCTCAATTAAACCAGGTTATACTGTCTACCTGGGAATCCTTTCCTGTGGTAATATTAGATGTATTATAGATTTGTATCTGATCAAGTTTTCAGCTCTTAATTATGGACTTAGAACTGGTTTACCAGCCTCTATAACGTGATCAGGTTCATATAATAAGTCAGGGCCCAAACAGTGATCAGTCCAGGCTTTTCACCTGTTTTCTTGGATAGGGGTATGTCACCTCAGGTTTTGTTTTGAGTCAGTGAGTCCAGACACTTTCATTCCCCATCTTTTTAGATATTATGTTGCCCCCCCATTCACTATTGTGGTTCTCATTATGATCTTATTCAAGGATACTAATACTGTTTAGAGCCTATCAGTGGTCTTCCATGTCCTCTTACTACTAACTGGGTTCAGACATGGGAAGACCCAGCCAGAGATGAATGGGAAGAAAGAGAGAATGGCTGAGGTATTATTGCTTTGGATACTTTCCTGAGTTGTCAGAAGAGACTGGAGATGTTTTGCAGAGAGATTGGCTCTTTATCTCAACTCAACTGACCTACTTTTTATTGTATGACCCTATATTCTATGTTTGGGTAACCACTGTTCCTTTTCATAACTTGGAGTCTAGAGAGATAGCAGCTTTCCCCTGGGGTACAGCAGGAGCCCTCGTGTTTTTTTGCTATGTCTTGACATTGCTTGGCAATCAGTCCCTTTATTAGACCGTCCTGAATTATCTTAATATCACTGTGCCACCGCTTTCCTGCTGATTGATTGATGAGCCATCTCTCTGCAGGAATTCTCCAGTATCCCTTGCTTGATTCTAAAACAGTAGTCTCACTCATTGCAGATTCAGGTCCACTTACCTCTTTGTTTTTCTCTTCTATATCTGTCCATTGCAATATTTAACTCAAGTTTGTGAGATTTATTATAGTATGCTGTTATTCGTTTTCTAAAATAATTCCTCTATCATTGCTATGTGCTTTGAGTGGGGCCTAGAGCAAGTTAGTTGTTCATAAAATGAAATTAAAATATTATAGTGACTGATATCTTGAGTCCCTCTATGTATGCAATGTTAACATTTTCGAGGCAGGAAAAACTTAAGATATTGCACCTGTGATAGGTGGGGGAAAATAACTTCAAATTATCCAAGGAGCTATTTATGGGAATGAAGGTTAAATGAGTGTTTCTAAAGGCCCACTCAGTGATAACACTAGAACTCCTAAAACGGTATGGGAAGAGTACAGTTATAAAGATAAATGTAGGCTACTTTTGTAACATCCTTGCTTGTTGCATGTATTTTATGCCCTAGGGTCCTAACAGAATCAGAACAGAAAATCAGATAAGTAGTATGAGAAACTGGAGATGAATTGGACCATGGCTCCAGAATGAGACAGAGAATAGAGAGCTCCCTCAGAGAGATGGCTCATCAATCAGCAACTCTTGGGCTGTTTCTGTAATATCCTTGCTTGCTGTGATTACTCCATGCCTTAAAGTCCTAACAGTTGGTCATTTAAATTAGGATAATGTGTATAAACCTGCACCGAGGTACATAGATGCCCTGGAAACATCAATGGAAATGTATTTAAATAATTTATTTTGTGATAATGACATAAAATGTATTATTATTAGAGAAAATCTGGATTCGAGATGATGGCTAAGCATTAAAGGTTATTAAATTCACTTCTTTAATTTCAGGTGCACAGTAGTTTTGTAAGAATAAAGTTTTTTTTTTTCGTGACACAGAAAGCAAGTATGGAGATTTGCCAGATGGGCAAAAGGGTAAACTTAACTTCTACAGATGTTTATAAATCTCACCATAGTAAAAAGAAGAAAAATATAGAAAAAATAGAGAAGGAAGAAAGAAAAGAAGGAGGAAATAAAAATAAAGAAAGAAAAAGACAAAGATGGGCTGGGGGAAAAGAAGGAAGGAAGGCAGGAGAAGAAACAAGAAAATTCAGAGTCAACTTAAATCTCATGTTTGTACATTCTTCCTAAATAAAAAAGACATTGCTTGTGTTTAGTGTTCAAATGCACTTGATAGCTCATTTTTATGCTTTGTAATTAACCTATTTCTTCCCCTTCCCAATGTTTAGAATCTCCATAGCTCCATATGGCTTTTGTCTTTAATTCAGGTACCTTTGTCACAAATCATATTTGTGTATTTGTGTATTATCACATCCTGGTTCTTTAATTGCCAGGAAAGCTTTGCTTTGCTTAAGTAAATTCAGGTGTGGTGAAACTTATGCAGAATAAATATTGCTTGTGAGAGCAACTAGTTTTCTAAGGTCTATGATATGTGACAGCATCCAGTTTACTGATAAATTGCAGTGTAGCAGGAATGATGCTAGGATAAGTATTGATTTCTTTCGTAAATAGAATTCATTTTACTACAGCTTGTGAATTGCCTTCATGAGCTGACAATTCCATTAAGTATTACTTTGTGTGTCTCTTCCTTCATTATTGATTTTATTTATTTATTTATTTTACTGCTTTATGTTTTACTACCTTTAAAAGACGTTATCAAAGAAAAATGAGTAAAGGGAAAACTTAGTGGTAGCACCACAATTGGGAGGGAAATAAAATGACTTTATTAGGCAAAACTGTATTTTTGCCACTACCTCCAAGAAAAGACTGTAAATAAAATAATTTAAAAGGATTGTATTAAAATATCTTATAGAAAAGTAGGTAATAGAATGACTTGAATTCTATTCTAAAATCAATAGTTTTACTTTGACATTTTGAATTATAATCAACACAATTTATTTTACCTACTTTTGACAGTATTGTAGTTTTATTCATTTCTTCATTGCTGATCTGAAATTTTATGTGTGAATGCAAAGAAGACACCTTTAGAGTTTAACTCCCACCATCCTAAGCTGCCAACTCATATTTTTTTGTTAAAATGTGAAGAGTTACAATATTTTGTTATTGTTTTGTGTATGTTCCCTTAATTTATATATTGCTGCATCTCAGAGCAACAGTTTAAATACATAGTAAAATATTACATTGTCAAAATTTTAGATTTTTATGTAATTATCAATTCTGCTCTTTTTATATTGGCTGGCTTCATCTTTGTCAAAAGGTGGTAGAAACACAATAATTCTGAAGCATATGAGAAAAACCATATATTTCAAATTAGCTTACAAGAATTAGAAGACAATGCATCACTACGATGTATGAAGGCATGAAAATGAAGAAACAGAAGCAGAAAACCATGAGTACACAAAGAAAAGGAAATATAATTTTTTTACAAAGCAACATAACATAAAGGAGAAAAGAGGCTAAATTTGAAAGAGAAAATTAAAATTGCTTTGGAAATCATAATGAAAATTGAGATTGTGGGAAATTCATTTTAGGATGTGGAAGAGTAACAGGATAATTTAACTATATACAAGTATAAGATGAAGACTCTGAGGGGGAGACAAGGAAGATAAAATGGGCTGTAGGATGGATATAACTAGAGAATTAAAAGATAAGTGTGGAGGAAAGAGAATGCTGATTCAACCTAAAAATCATGTGTTTCCTGAGTTAGAGACCAGAAGGACAGGAATACCAACATGAATTTACATAAACTTATAGAAAACATTCTGAATCTAAAAAAATCCTCACTAAGATCTAAGTAAGAAGATAGAAAGTGCACACTGTTAAAAAAATAAAATAAAATCCCACATGTCAGTAACTGTTTATATTTTATGTGAATAAAAAAAATCTTATACATTTTTGGGCTTCCCTGGTGGCTCAGTGGTTGAGAATCCGCCTGCCAGTGCATGGGATATGGGTTCGAGCCCTGGTCCAGGAAGATCCCACATGCCGCGGAGCAACTAAGCCCGTGCAGCAGAACTACTGAGACTGCACTCTAGAGCCCGCGAGCCACAACTACTGAAGCCTGTGCGCCCTAGAGCCCATGGTCCACAACAAGAGTGGCCACCGCAATGAGAAGCCCGTGCACCGCAGCAAAGAGTATTCCCCGCTTGCCACAACTAGAGAAAGCCCGCGCACAACAACAGAAGACCCAATGCAGCCAAAAATAAATAAATAAATTTAAATTATAAATAAAATCTTATACATTTTAATTTAATGTTTGCTGAGTCAGTCATGAACATAATAAAATAACATCAGTGGTCCTTACCCACCCACCCAGTAAAAGTGGCACAGGAATCTTAACCATGTAAGTGTGTATATGGGTACATGTGGGTATATGTGCATATATGTATGTAAGGATAGATGATAGATAGATAGATAGATAGATAGAAAAAGGTAGATAAATAGAAGATAGTACATGTATTTTTGCATGTGTGTATATATATATGCATGTGTTTATGTATGGAGAGAGATTATAGGTATGTTTGTATGCACATACATATATGATGTACATACATGCATACATAATGAAAAATAAATAGTATATTTATTTAAAATCTATTTATAATTATATTGTGATAAGTTATCATTGTTATTTTAATTAAATTTAATAAACTATATGTTTAATTGCAATAAAAAATGCTATTTACATTTTTAGCTGCATGAGGTTGCAACTAAGTATAATGTATTAATTTCTGGATATTTCATTAAATAGATGTTTAGACTAAATGACTGACTCCACAATCACAATACTTGAGTTGAAATTAATACATTAGTAAACCTCTTGCTAGTTGTGTGAACTTGGCAAGTTATTCAGTTTCCATTGCTTCAATATACTCATCTCTAATAAGGAATAACAATCATACTCACCTATATAATTATTGTGACAACTAAACATAATAAAATATGTAAGATATTTAGCATGTAGAAAGCATTGAATATGTATTTGCTGATGGCACTGTCATTACTAATGACATTATTACTGCTACTACTCTTTCTATTCTTATCTCATGTCCTATCTCCACAATCTAGAACTCTCACTCAAGCAAAATTTTTGTTGAAAGAATAAGAGTATGTCTGAAGTTAGTAAACCTAAATTTTAAAGAACCCCAACACACATACAAAATATTGTTTTCCTCAAAAATAATGATGAGTTATTAGAAAATCACAGGTAAAAATGTAGAAAAAAGACAAATTACCAAGATGTGTTATATTTATAGAAATATAAACATAATATTTACTAAGTCTGTGTTCTTGTATCCTTGTTTTATTCACTTTGAAATATGTTTATATTTCAAATTACCAAGAGTGGCCCTCGCTCGCCGCAACTAGAGAGAGCCCGTGTACAGCAGCGAAGACCCAATGCAGCCAAAAAAAAGAAAAAAGAAAAAAAAGCAGGTGGAGGACATGACGGGGGCAGGGAGGTGTGCCCCAGGAAGGCCCCTGCTTGGTTACAAGATGACTCTGGGGCAGGAGAGTACTTGATACTGTTCCTAAAGGACAGTCAATGAGGGATACGAGGTTGGAGTTAGGAGTGGCCAGATCATTTAAAAGAAAAAAAAAAAAAAGGATAAGGATTCACTTATCCTTATCCCTACATTGTTTTTGATATTGTTTATAAAATTAAAAAATCTTTGAACCTTAGTTATATGTCAGATACTATTGGAGTTAATTTTTACTTGTACTAAGTCACAATCCATTTGATAGTTACTATTTTAATCTTTATTTTATAGAATAAGAAAGTAAGTACAGAGAAATTTAATAATATTCTGATGGTTTTATAGCTAGTAAGTAAAAAATACTGGAAAGAGTGACAATATGTATATTTATGGCTTATACTCATAACACTTATACAATTAATTTCATAATAACATGAAAGCAAACAAAGCCTGTTAGCTATAGCCATTATAATGATTCTTCATAAATCATTTAGTTTGTTAAACTAAAGCTGATATAGTTCCATCCCCTGAGAATGTTTAAAAGTTTGTTTTTAATGAAAATATGCTGAAAAAAATATCGAGTCAAGTTACCGTTTTATTAAATATTCTGCAATGTATATTATATGAATTCTTTAGTAAGAATAAATTTATTTGCTTCACTTTTTTTCAAACTTTAAAGATCAAACATTGGAAATATCTTTAAAAGCATTTAAAAAACATTAATGACAAATATATGTATAACTGATTTTATTAACAAAATAAGTTATGTACTTAAACTTAATTGTTTTGACAGTAGTATTAAGGATGGGATAAATCTATAACACTCGGTATTAAACATCTGTTAGCTTTTTATAATTGAAGTGAAAACTTGTATGTTTACAGATACACTTACTAGATGCATAAATATAAGGTGATAAAAATGAACGGCCTCTGCCTAAACACTGGTTCTATTAATGTAGTAAACAGAAAATAAAAATAATTTTTCTATTATTACCAGATATATCCAATCCAATAATTTGGGCTACAACCAATAGAAATGCAAAATCAATCTGGTTCAAAGTATACATGATTTATCATCTCACATAACAGGAACTTTAGAGCTCAGAGGGATTTCAGGTATGCTTGATTGAGATATCACCAATAACATAATTTTCTTCTAGTTTTCTAGTCAGCCATTCTTGGAGTTGATTGTGATAATTGTAAACACAACATTTAAATAATAATATCTAGAGGATGACAAGGAATCATCTTTTCCTATTAGCATCAGACTCACCCTCACATCTCATTTGTCAGAGTTGGGTGGATAAACCAATCTTTGGAAAAGAGAAATGGGATTGTAATGAGCAATGTACACAATCATCTACATGGAAGGGGTTTGGGGAATTAGCTACAATGCCAAACATTAAGTATACAAAAAAAATTACAAATAGAAAAATCCAAAATGGTTTTATTGAAGGAGTAAATCTCTCTAATGTGTCTTGCAAAATGTACACACTTTATTCACGTTTTTTTGGTTTCACTTTGTGATTACTCTTGAAAATAATTTAGTTTTCCAAGGAATATGAAAAATTGTTTTCTCTAGGTTTCAATATGCTAGATAAACTGTTGTCCTATGCAACAACTTTAAGCTAAAGTTATTAACTAAAATTTCACATGGGATTTCAGTACTTTTTTTCCCACCTATATCTTGTGTTCTGGATGTTGGCAGTCAAATAAATGATAAGCCCAAACACAGCCATTTTGGACTTACTTCCATGGCAATACCTTTCCGCAATTTATTGTACTTATTTATTTTCCTGAATCACTGCCCCAAAGACTTTGATTTTTCAGAACTTGACCTTCATCACTTTTTCTCCTTCAGCTTCAATGGCTAGAACAGTTCCTATACCAGAGTTGATAAATGGAAAAATGTATACAAATAGAGGCAAGGTAGGGAGGGGGTGAAAAAATAAAACAAAATTATAGAATGCTGAACTTAGAAGCATGGTAGTATACCCAAGGATATATGAATATAGATAATTATTTTTAAAATAATTATATTAGATAAAATATCATATAATTTTCTTGTTAATATAGCAAGGACTTCATTTCACTTGTAAAATTGTCAGTATCCTTATCATATTTGCCATTTAATGTCTTCAGTAGTATCTAATTAGGGCCTCATCATTGTCCTTTGCTCTAGATAACATCCTGTACTCATCAGTTGCTTTTGTGGCATGTGTGGTTATTTTTTCTCAGTAACCTTTTATTGACTGCCAGAAATGTCTATTAGCTTGATGTTCTCTTCTTTATTTAGTTAGCTGTTCCTTTAAAACATAAGTCTGGCCAGATGTAACGATAAGCAGGCAGATGGCTCTAGAGTGATTCTTTTCTGATAAGGAAGTAGCTTCCTTTGAAGATGTGGCTCTACAACCATCCTGGCCCAAGGCACAATTTATGATTTGTAAGCTTGTACAGGATGTTTTTTAATCTTATGATGATAGAAAAAATTGAACATAAACACTGATATTTAAGAAAAAAGAACCTGCATTTCTATGTGAATATTGCATTTCCTGGCAGCGGGGATACATAAATAACATATATGAGTAGAAAATTGAGTTAATTTGAAGAAATGGAATATCGCTGTTAATAACTATCCAGTTAGTACAGATATGAGAAAATTGAAATCCTGAAGCTAAATTTATTTTGTACAGGGTTAATGGAACTCCACATGATTTTACTGGGGACTTTACAAATTCCATATAAACTCTGAAGTCCATTATACTTATAAAGTCTGTATTTTCTTCTTTTTTTAGTAAATATTGTGTATTTACACAAGAAGAATGATAGTACATATATTGCTAGATGTTGTCAAAGATCAATACCTACTTATATTTGATTTATTCAGCACTCATTATCATTGTAAAAGATTTATTGAAGATCAAGTCAGGATAACACGTGAGGCAATAATGCATGTTGATAGATGTCTGTATGTTGAAGTCTTTGAGGAATTGTGATTCATACTTGTTTAAAGAAATTATTACAAGTATTAAAATTCACTGTCTTGTTTTGAAAGTGAAATTTTAAAATGCAGCCTATTATACCAGGGACTGGGAGGAGTGGAAAATAGGAAACATTATTTAATGGTTACAAGTTTCTGCTTGTGGTAATGAAAAAGTTTTAGAAACATATACTGGTGATGATGGTATAACATGGTGAATGTAATTAATATCACTAAATTTTATACTTAAAGATAGTTGAAAAGGTAAATGTTTATGTTTATGCATACTTTAGCACAGTAAAAATATTCAGACAAGCATAACAAATGTGAAGACAAATTTATGAATATATAGTCAATAAGCAGCACTTCTAAGTCATAGCATAAATCCAATATAAAATAAATATTTTTTAATATAATGGTAGGATGAATCAGGTACATTTTCCCCCTATTCTTCTCTGTTCAGGATTTTAGGCAGGGTTTGTAGGCAAAATATATGTACAAATGGAGTACTCTCTCTCTCTCTCACTCTTTGTTGGGAGATATGTGTGTGTCCTCTCTGTCCAAAGTAAATTTAACAATATGTTTTAATACCTGGTATACATAATCCATCTTACTTTTAATAATAAGCTCAAAAATTCTTTACAAAAATGATTTTCAGGTTACTAAACCTCTTTGTTTTCTTCAGGCATATTTTCTCCTAACCTATCAGTAAAACTTAAGCTGAAGATTAGGATTACTTTGTCATTCTTGCTTATTTCAGTATTTTAACTGTTGTTAATAATTTTGTGCTTTAAATTATCCTCAATACATAATGCTTCAAAACTGTTTTTAATGTTTACTTCCCTAGGGGTGTAAAATTATTTTTGGTATCTGGAAAAATCATTTTAATGGATAAAGCATAGTGAACAATTAAATGAAATAATCATGCATCTTTGTGCTAAAAGGAACAATTTTAAAAGTTAACAAGTAAAATGCACTTAATGATACTCTTAAACCTATTTTTAAAAATCTCCCTTTGAAGTATGCTACATATCTGCCTATTCTAAGAAAACACTAAAGAAGACAAGTAAATTATAAACTGCAGTGTAAATCTGATACCACTGAACCACTTCTAATTTTTAAGGAGGGAAGATCTAGATCTTTTGTCTCTAATAACCAACAAATTTATAAAAATTTAGAGTCATATACATGGATATGGATCTATTAGTATAAACTAATAGTTTAGTATAAACAAATACTAAACTCAAATAGACACTCATATACACTGATTGATATAAGGAATATGGCATGCATCAGGTAGTAAGCCATCCTCTCAAGCATTGAACTGATTGTTGCTTTATAATGTTAATTCTCAAAGTCAAAGCATCTCTCACTTCAGAATGTTCATATATTGAGCAATACTCCAAATATGAAATTTCTTATACAATTTTATCATACATGATTCATTTTCAAAATTTACCTATATTTTCTCATAATAAAATAAAAATAAACTTGGAATTAACAGGTTGGTGTTCAAATTTTAGTCTTACCCTTTAATAATTATGTGACCATTGGAAATGCATTTGGTCTCTACAGTTACTGCATCTATTAAATATATATACTAATAAAATAGCTAGAGTTGCTGAAAGTTGCTGAAAGAATTTAAAAGAAAATGCATTTGGAAGCTACTGTTGAGCAATAATATAGAGTAATATTAAAAGTTTTGTCATAACATTAGGGCCACAGTTTAGGACAAGATATCACTTAGTTCTAGATAGGTGATTTAATCTTTACTATATTTGAATATGTGATACAATTAGGTATATTTAATGAGATTTTTATAAACATAAAATCTTCAGGTCTTTATACATCCTGTTTAGGAATAAAGACCTGCCCTTCCACATGACTTCCATAACAAAACCTGGTATGTGCAGGTGGCTCCTTAGAATTTTTCCAGATTCTTTTTCTTCTCTCATATTCTCTGTGTAGCCTTGGAATACACTCTGTGGTATAAAACCCATGGCTGTACGTAAAACAACATGTAACATAAGAATAAAAGAATTGGGCAGTTAGCCATTAGATGGCATGATTTTTCTTTTTCTTGGAAATATATATATAGATGGAATATCTCAGATATTAACAGAACAATTTCCCTAAAAGAACAATTCATCTACTTATAAAACAACATTCAAAAATCACAAGAGGGGGCCTTCAAGATGATGGAGGAGTAAGACATGGAGATCACCTTCCTCCCCACAAATACATCAAAACTACATCTACATGTGAAACAACTCCTACAGAACACCTACTGAACGCTGGCAGAAGACCTCAGACTTCCCAAAAGGCAAGAAACTCCCCATGTACCTGAGTAAGGCAAAAGAAAAAAGAAAAATAGAGACAAAAGATTAGGAACGGGACCTGCACCTCTGGGAGGGAGCTGTGAAGGAGGAAAAGTTTCACACACTAGGAAGTCCCTTCACTGGTGGAGATAGGGGGTGGGTGGGTGGGGAAGCTTCGAAGCCCTGGAGGAGAGTGCAGCAACAAGGGTGCAGAGGGCAAAGTGGAGAGATTCCTGCACAGAGGATCGGTGCTGACCAGCACCCACCAGCCTGAGAAGCTAGTCTGCTCACCTGCTGAGGTGGGTGGGGGCAGGGAGCTGAGGCTCGGGCTTCGGAGGTCAGACCCCAGAGAGAGAACTGGGGTTGGCTGCATGAACACAGCCTGAAGGGGGCTAGTGTGCCACAGCTACCAGGGAGGGAGTCCAGGAAAAAGTCTGAAACTGCCTAAGAGGCAAGAGACCAATGTTTCAGGGTGCGCGAGGAGAGGGGATTCAGAGCACTGCCTAAAAGAGCTCTAGAGATGGGCATGAGCCACAGCTATCAGTGCGGACCCCAGAGACGGGCATGAGATGCTAAGGCTGCTGCTCAGCCACCAAGAAGCCTGTGTGCAAGCACAGGTCACTATTCACACTTCCCCTCACAGGAGCCTGTACAGCCCGCCACTGCCAGGGTCCCGTGATCCAGGGACAACTTCCCCAGGAGAACACACAGTACGCCTCAGGCTGGTGCAACGTCACGCCGGCCTCTGCCACCGCAGGCTCACCCAACATTCTGTACCCCTCCCTCCCCCCAGCCTGACTGAGCCAGAGGCCCCTAATCAGCCGCCCCTTTATCCCATCCTGTCTGGGCGAGGAACAGACGCCCTCAGGCGACCTGCATGCAGAGATGGGGCCAAATCCAAACCTGAACCCCAGGAGCTGTGCGAACAAAGATGAGAAAGGGAAATCTCTCCCAGCAGCCTCAGGAGCAGCAGATTAACTCTCCACCATCAACTTGATGTACCTGCATCTGTGGAATACCTGAAAAGACAACAAATCATCCCCAAAATGAGGCAGGGGACTTTGGGAGTAACTGTAGACTTGGAGTGTGCTTCCTGCATCTAATTTGTTTCTGGTTTTATGTTTATCTTAGTTTAGTATTTAGAGCTTATTATCATTGGTAGGTTTGTTTATTGATTTGGTTGCTCTCTTCTTTTATATATATATATATATTTTTCCTTTTTCTCTTTTTGTGAGTGTGTATGTGTATACTTCTTAGTGTGATTTTGTCTGTATAGCTTTGCTTTTCCCATTTGTCCTAGGGTTCTGACTGTCCGTTTTTTTTTGTTTTTGTTTTTAGTGTAGTTTTTAGCACTCATTATCATTGGTGGATTTGTTTTTGGTTTCATTGCTCTCTTCTTTCGTTCTCTCATTTTTTATTACTTTTAAATTTGTTTATTTTTAATAAATTTTTTCTATTTTAATAACTTTATTTTATTTTGTTTATTAATTTATTTTTTCTTTCTTTTTTCCCTCCTTTTCTTCTGACCCTGACTGACAGGGTCTTGGTGCTCCGGCCGGGTGTCAGGCCTGAGTCTCTGAGGTCGGAGAGCAGAGTACAGGACATTAGTCCACCAGAGACCTCCCAGCCCCACATAATATCAAACAGTGAAAGCTCTCCCAGAGATCTCCATCTCAATGCTAAAACCCAGCTTCACTCAACAACCAGCAAGCTACAGTGCTGGACACCTTATGCCAAACAACTAGCAAGACAGGAACACAATGCCACCCATTAGCAGAGAGGCTGCCTAAAATCATACTAAGGTCACAGACACCCCAAAACACACCACTCGATGTGGTCAGCCCACCAGAAAGATAAGATCCAACCTCATCCACCAGAACAGAGGCACCAGTCCCCTCCACCAGGAGGGCTACACAACCCACTGAACCAACCTTAGCCACTGGGGGCAGACACCAAAAACAACGGGAACTATGAACCTGCAGCCTGTGAAAAGGAGACCCCAAACACAGTAAGTTAAGCAAAATGAGAAGACAGAGAAATACACAGCAGATGAAAGAGCAAGGTAAAAACCCACCAGACCAAACAAATGAAGAGGAAATAGGCAGTCTACCTGAAAAACAATTCATAGTAATGATAGTAAAGATGATCTAAAATCTTGGAAATAGGATGGAGAAAATACAAGAAATGTTTAACAAGGACCTAGAAGAACTAAAGAGCAAACAAACAATGATGAACAACACAATAAATGAAATTAAAAATTCTCTAGAAGGAATCAATAGCAGAATAACTGAGGCAGAAGAAGGGATAAGTGACCTGAAAGATAAAATATTGGAAATAACTATCACAGAGCACAATAAGGAAAAAAGAATGAAAAGAATTGAGGACAATCTCAGAGACCTCTGGGACAACATTAAATGCATGAATATTTGAATTATTGGGGTCCCAGAAGAAGAAGAGAAAAAAAAGGGACTGAGAAAACATTTGAAGAGATTATAGTTGGAAACTCCCTAATGTGGGAAGGAAATAGTCTATCAAGCCCAGGAAGCACAGAGAGTCCCATACAGGATAAATCCAAGGAGAAACACGCCAAGACACATATTAATCAAACTATCAAAAATTAAATACAAAGAAAAAATATTAAAAGCAGCAAGAGAAAAACAACAAATAACATACAAGGGAATCCCCATAAGGTTAACAACTGATCTGTCAGCAGAAACTTTGCACGCCAGAAGGGAGTGGCAGGACATATATAAAGTGATGAAAGGGAAGAACCTACAACCAAGATTACTCTATCCCACAAGGATCTCATTCAGATTTGACGGAAAATTTAAACCTTTATAGACAAGCAAAAACTAAGGAATTCAGCACCATCAAACCAGCTCTACAACAAATGCTAAAGGAACTTCTCTAGGCAGGAAACGCAAGAGAAGGAAAAGACTTACAATAACAAACCCAAAACTCTGCATTTTCTTCTGTATTTACTTCTATAACCATACATGTTAAACTACATTGTATAATCAGACATATAAAAACAGATTCTACCAAATCTTTGAAAATAATTCATGGAAATATATAATACCTATTTTGTATACCAAAAAAAACCTTAGTAATTTGTTAATGTAAGATACATTTAATGAGTACAATCTTATAAGTAAGATATATTTAGTGAGAATAATTTGTTAAAGTAAGATATATTTAGTGAGATTCACTCTTTCTGTGTGATATTTAGGGCCTATGTTAGTATCTACAGGTTTATGTCAAAGGACAGGAGAAGAGACATTCATTCTGATCTGTCAATTTGCTCAGCACAGAATCCTCAAAAGCATTGCCTATCTCTTTTTACCAGAAGTACCACTGTTCATAATAAACTGGGAAAAAAATTACCAATACTAGAATAAGCAATGTACTACAGGATTCATGCTCCCTTTGTTCTGAGTTAATTGCCCTGAGATATAAAACCATATACAAAAAGATATATTCTAAATGTTAAGAGTTAAGGTACGTAGTTAGATTGTATTTACTTTTACATTTTTATTTATGAAATGTCTTCTCTATTTCTACAAATTAATTTACAAATGTGAGTCTACATATAAACATATATAAATATAATCACAAACTTATACTTCTATGTGAAATATCTAGTGTTTCTAAAAACAAATTGCAGTAATCTGATTTAGATATAATATTTACATGAACTTTCACTTTTAATCTGACTATGCTATTTTGAAACAGCACTTATTTTTGTCTCAATATAGGCTAAGGGGGTATAGCATAATTAAAGGCTGCATATTTCTATTTTATTAGTTATTTTATTTTCAACTTATTTTATTTTTCAGTATACATGTTTTAATGTTCTACTATAGATTTTGTGTAAGGGACTTGAGCATCGGGGAGATTTTGGTATCCGCAGGGGGGCGTCCCAGAAACAATTCCCCGCAAATACCAAAGGATAGCTGTATCTCTCCAGGAACTATAAGTGCGAGCATAGTTACCCCTATACTCTTGGAAATAACAGTTGGAGGAAATAGAACAGAATAGAACTCAGAGAAATGATCCATGCTTTCTGATGAGAGAAACAGTGAGAAATCTTTTACAATTTCCTCATTAGATAACCTGCAGGTAAATTGATTTATAAGTTAAAAATAGTTTCTAAAGGTATATTTTCGATGTTACTTCTTTTAAAAAGACGATTGAACTACATAGCCTACTAAAAGTTGATATTCGATTATGTAGGTTTTGTCTGGAAAAAAATAACTGGGCAGAGACATATATTTTTGGAGACAAAAGCAGCAGACAAGTAACAGTTGTTTAATAGTGTGTGTCTTCATACACTTTAACTGGTGTGTGTGTGTGTGTGTGTGTGTGAGTGTGTGTTTCAATCCAGGGCACAGCAGTTAATAGCAGCAGTGTTCACACAGACTGATTTGGAGCTTAATTTTTATTAGAAAACCCTAACTGTCTTCTCTCACCATGTGAATGTGTCTGCCTCTAGGATTAGCACCATGTGTTGAATTCATTACAGTCTTTCATAGGGTCCCAGGAGAGTTTATTCACAGATGTAGATTTACTGCCAACCACCCATAACTGTCTGTTTGGCCTTCACTGTGAGCACAAAGGCAAGAAATTATCCATTGGAAATAATTCAATAATAATAGCAGTGTATTAAAAATAATACGCATTATTACTAGTCAGTGATGCTGGAGGTGTATAGTTTCTGACACTTGACTCTGGTTTTGTGGCAGCCCCCAGGATTTATGTGTAATCTCATATGTCTTTTCAATGTCTCACAGTAGAGCCTGAGTTTTTACAGTTTGAAAGAAAGCTGAAGGATGCTGGTACCATAGATGTGTCTAGTTTATTGATTTTCCCATAAGTGTATTTAATTATTCAGTGAAGGATCCGTTTAACAATCTCATCTATTTTTAACCAATTAAGTTCACATTAAAGATTTACCAATATCATTCTAATAATAGAATGTTTCATGGTATTTAGCCAGCAAGTACCCAGTACTGTGATTCTCTATCCTATAGTGCATATAAAGATCTAAAATTAGTATGCTTTCAGACAAACAGTGAAATATATACATAGCTATCACCGTACAAAGAATTAATAGTTTAAATATTAAAGTATTATAAAACTGTATGCCTTTTTGACATTCATATAAATATTAATAAAGGAAAATACACTTATAGGAGTGGAAATCTTCAGATTGATATTACAAGTCTTAGAAAAAGTATGATCACACAAGATTAAAGGAGGCAGTACAATAATAATTCACTGCAAAGTCAGAACACATATTATTTCTGCTTATCGTCCAAATGTGTTTACTAAAATGTAGGGTTCTTATTTCTTTGTATTATTATATTCCTTTTATTGCTAGAGTGAAATATGAGATTAAAATAATTTATTAGAATAAGGCAGTCTCAACTATCTTTTTTAAAGGGTCATAGAATGTATGAATTGGAGAGCTTTTAAAAATCATATATTACATACACTTCATTTTATAAAAAAAACAAATGCCCATAATGGCTTGTCCAAGGTAAGCTAATGTTAATAATATGAGAGTTAGATCTCATACCCTTTTGCCTCTTAGTCCAAGGTTATTTCTACTTGTATTTTGTAACCCCACACTCATAATTTATCATTTTTTGTTGTTGCATTCACATGCTGTTTTCTCTGAAGCCTAATTTCACAATAAATATTCATACATGCAGGATACATTACAGTTGGCTGCTGTTACTTACCTATATTCCTAGGAGGAAAATTCAACTTTGCCTTATATTGACTTCCAGTAAGCTTACGCCTTAGCTCTGACGTATATTTAATTTTAAGCCTACTTAAAAAACAATAGTTCCCATCTACGTCTATGATTGCTTTTTCTGTTTTCATTTTTCTTTCTTTTTGAAATGTGCGTGTAGCTAGCATTGTTTTCCTATTGATAAGTTATTTTCCTACACCTTTTTAATCTTCCTCAACCCCTTCTCACTTTGCTACATATGATGTCAGCTTGGAGTCAGTGGATATCAACAGGAAAACCAAATAAGAAAAAGAAATCTCATGAGTGTTCAACTGCTATGGGGACAAAATCAATGATACAACGAACTTTATCTTTATTATTGTATACTGGAATTATAACATTTGGTTGTAAACTGCAAATAATATGAGAATTTCAGTGTAAAGTGGAGATTACCACAAAAAGTTCTTTCACAAATCCTGTTCTCTTGTTCATGGGTAACTTCTTTTAGAGGCTAGTGTTCACCATTCCAGGAATAATTTATTGTATAATGCATGTATTCTTTATATTCATTACTATTGTTACATAACACACACATATTTTACATTGATCAGTATATATATATATATACATACATATATGCGATATAGAGAGAGTTATATAGTTTTGAAATATATGTTTAATAACCTATCACTATATAATTGGCATTATCTAAGGTTGGATTTCCTGGAAGCAGATTCTGAAGCAAGATTTCAAGTGCACATAATTTATTGAAGAAATGCTCCCAGGAATAGGAGTATGAGATTTAGCAAATAAAAACATGGCATGCCTAATGAAATTTGAATTTCAGATAAACAGTGAATATTTGTTTGAAATATTCAGGGCATACTTATACTAAAATAATATTCATTCTTTCTTTAAAATTCAAATTTATATGAGTCCTTTTTTTTAATCTGATGACCCTACTTAAGAGACAGGGAGTAAAGAAAGATGGGGCAAAGGAAGGAGCTAAGCAAAGGTGTGGTGTCAGTTGGATCCAAGCTTCAGCCTGACTTTTTGGACAGTGCTGATTCTATAGGAGGTATGAATTACACTAGGAAGTTGGTCCCACACTGGGGCTGACCTTTTCTACCAGCATTGCTCAGTTAGTGGCCACAGGCTGTGTAGACAGAGGTGGGATTAGGGGGGAACTAACCTCCTGGATGGGTAACTCTCATTTCAACAAGGGCAATTATCCAGAGAAAGTGGTAACTTTGATTGGTTAGTAGTCAGCAATCACATTAAATACAGACATGTTTATGGGTTCAGGCATATATACCTACAAAAGTACCTCATCTTCCTTGCTATTAAAATACCTAGGTTTATCCTATCAAATGGAATTTGATTATCAAGAAAGCATAAGGAATACCTTCTTATAGCAGACATCTAAGGCATCTCATAATTAAAAGGTGGATTTAGGCTTGTTCCTGTTTTACATAGTATCATCTCTTTGTCTTTTAGGATTTTAATAGCTTTTACTCATAATTAAGACAGTTGCATCCTCTGCTTATTATTCTTACAAAGCTTAGATTGCATGATTTGTTTAACAGAGTGAGATGACTAGTTTATTATCTGTTCCCAAGAGTTATACTCTCTAAATCAGTTGAAATTTGTATAAAACCCTATGTAAGAGTTCTAACTGGAGTAACCAATTACATTATAATATCTGTTGGGTTGTTATGTTACTACTGATGGAGAAAGTTCATCTCTGTACTACTTATATAATGTTAATTTCAAAGATATTTCAGCTTTTACCAGAATATGCTACATTTATGGTTCTTCTTTGCCAAGCGACACCTGCCTGGTCAAAGGACAAAATAGTATCTAAGCTGCTAAAAACAGGTCAAAGAATACTTTATAACAAAGGCAAGATTGGGTTAAGGAAAGCAAAAGAAGACCAAATGAATTATGTTAGAAAATGATTGATTTCAAATGATAGAAACAGGAAACAACATCAAGTTCAAGCTAAGATTGAAGCCTCAGTACATAGAATCAAGTATGGAATCTAGAGGAAACAAAGTACAAAGGTGAGGGCAGTTTAGAAATAAATTATGAAAGTGTAGGGTCATCATTGGGAGGTTTACATATGTCTGGGACTTACCTGTATTGAATTTCTGCAGCTTGCTTCAAAGGAACAGAACTTAAAGGGACGCCTCGTTACATAGAAATTGTTATAAAATGCTTAGTATTTCAGGAAATGCAATATCATTCATCATTCTTCTCATCAAAATAATACTTTTGTATTATTTAAATAAATCAAGTAACTGATCTGTTAAGTAGTTTGACAATATTAGTTTATTATAAAATAAACTTTTCTCCATAAGAATTTGAACTATGAAAATGTGCAGGAAGAATTTTGCTTTTAGTTAATCACTCCAAGGCAACAGTTATTAACCCTTTTTTACTCTCTTCCTGACTTCCTGCTGTCTATATTATTTTTACATAATTGTAATCAAATGGTGTATATAAAATTAAATATGCTGATTAAAACATCTGCTCTTCCTGATTTTAAATAAATATTTGCTTATTGCAAGTAATATAAAGTAAACCCACAGAAACAAACATAATGAAGAAATATAACCCAGAACCTAAAAATAACAACAATAATAATAACAATATTATTGCTATTTTAGTATTTCAGGTTGTTTATTATTTTTCAAGATTTTAAAAATAGTGAGTCCAATAATTCGAAATCAACTTCATTTTTACAATGAAAAAATATTATGATGATCTCTTCATGTATGAAAGAGTGAACTGTATTTTAAATTCTGTTAAAACAAGTTTTATTTTTAAAATTCTAGCTATTATTTTTACAAGATAAAGAACTAAACAGCACATAATATTGAGTTAAGAGGTCATCAAAAGAACCTATGAGATTTGTGAAGGGAATGATGAAGCTCAAGAAAACTGTTTTCTATAACATGAAGAGTTGAGTCTCCCTCTGTATGTCTCACCTTAGTTTCTGTTCATGGACTCTGTATGAAACAAAAAATACAAATGAATTCCTGAGTTTGATATCCCCAAAGATTAACAACCACTATTTATATTAAAAATGTTAGAAAATCAAAATACATTGCTAATTCTATAACTGCATATAATACACTAATGTATAAATGTAAGTTCAGTGTTAGAGGCACAGAATATCATCTGTATGAGATGGTCTCATGGAAAAAACACTGATCAGAAACAGTAATTCAAAGAATTATTACTTACCAAAATTGAGTGTCTAGTTCTTCTAAAGTTAAACAATTTGAGAAGTTATCATTAGAAAAATAACTCAGACACACATAAAAAATCATCAACACGCATTGTATTTCTAATATTTTAAAAATTAATTTTCCATTTGATTTATAGTATCTTATAATTTAAGAGCTAAAAAAGGGCTTAGAGATCATCTATCTAGTTCAGAGGTTTTTAAATTATCCTTAGTAGAGCATACAGATTTCACAAAAGAGACATCAGAGTATGATGTTGATATTTACTGAGTGGCTCTAGGTCCTCTGCTCCCACTTGAACCAAAGCACATCTATGTAATTGATATTTATAGGACATTCCATCCAAAAACAACAGAATACACTTTCTTCTCAAGTGCACATGGAACATTCTCCAGGATAGATCATATCTTGGATCACAAATCAAGCCTTAGTAAATTTAAGAAAATTGAAATCGTTTCAAGTATCTTTTCCGACCACAACACTATGAGACTAGATATCAATTACAGTAAAAAAAAAAAAAAAAAAAAACTGTAAAAAAATACAAACACATGGAGGCTAAACAATATATTACTAAAGAAGCAAGAAAAATCTCAGACAACCTAACTTTACACGTAAAGCAATCAGAGAAAGAAGAACAAAAAACCCCAAAGTTAGCAGAAGGAAATAAATCATAAAGATCAGATCAGAAATAAATGAAAAAGAAGTGAAGGAAAGAGTAGCAAAGATCAATAAGATTAAAGGCTGGTTCTTTGAGAAAATAAAGAAAATTGATAAACCATTAGCCAGACTCATCAAGAAAAAAAAAGGAGAAGACTCAAATCAACAAAATTAGAAATGCAAAAGGAGAAGTAACAACTGACACTGTAGAAATACAAAGGATCATGAGAGACTACTACAAGCAACTATATGCCAATAAAATGGACCAGCTGGAAGGAATGGACAAATTCTTAGAAAAGCACAACCTTCCAAGACTGAACCAGGAAGAAATAGAAAATATGAACAGAATAATCACAAGCACTGAAATTGAAACTGTGATTTAAAATTTTCTAACAAACAAAAGCCCAGGACCAAATGGCCTCACAGTCGAATTCTATCAAACATTTAGAGAAGAGCTAACACCTATCCTTCTCAAACTCTTCCAAAATATAGCGGAGGGAGGAACACTCCCAAACTCATTCTACGAGGCCACCATCACCCTGATACCAAAAGCCAACAAAGATGTCACAAAAAAGAAAGCTACAGGCTAATATCACTGATTAACATAGATGCAAAAATCTTCAACAAAACACTAGTAAACAGAATCCAACAGCACATTAAAAGGATCATACACCATGATCAAGTAGGACTTATCCCAGGAATGCAAAGATTCTTCAATAGACGCAAATTAATCCATGTGATACAGCATATTAACAAATTGAAGGATGAAAACCATATGATCATCTCAATAGATGCAGAAAAAGCTTTTGACAAAATTCAACACCCATTTATGATAAAGTGGGCATAGAGGGAACCTACCTCAGCATAATAAAGGGCATAGATGAGAAACCCGCAGCCAACATCATTCTCAGTGGTGAAAAACTGAAGCCATTTCCTCTAAGATCAGGAACAAGACAAGGTTACCAACTCTCACCACTAGTATTCAACGTAGTTTTGGAAGTTTTAGCCCTGGCAATCAGAGAAGAAAAAGAAATAAAAGGAATCCAAATTGGAAAGGAAGAAATAAAACTCACTGTTTGCAGATAACATGATACTGTACATAGAGAATCCTAAAGGTGCTACCAGAAAACTACTAGAGCTAATCAATGAATTTGGTAAAGTAGCAGGATACAAAATTAATGCACAGAAATCTCTTGCAGTCCTATACACTAATGATGAAAAATCTGAAAGAGAAATTAAGGAAACACTCCCATTTACCATAGCAACAAAAAGAATAAAATACCTAGGAATAAACCTACCTAAGGAGACAAAAGACCTGTATGCAGAAAACTATAAGACACTGATGAAAGAAATCAAAGACAATACAAACAGATGGAGAGATATGCCATGTACTTGGATTGGAAGAATCAACATTGTGAAAATGACTTTATTACCCAAAGCAATCTACAGATTCAATGCAATCGCTATCAAAGTACCAATGGCATTTTTCACAGAACCAGAACAAAAAATTTTACAATTTGTATGGAAACACACAAGACCCCAAATAGCCAAAGCAATCTTGAGAAAGAAAAATGGAGCTGGAGGAATCAGGCTTCCTGACTGCAGATTATACTATAAAGCTACAGTAATCAAGACAGTATGGTACTAGCAGAAAAACAGAAATATAGATCAATGGAACAGGATAGAAATCCAGAGATAAACCCATACATGTATGATCACCTTATCTTTGACAGAGGCTGGAAGGATACACAATGGAGAAAAGACAGCCTCTTCAATAAGTGGTGCTGGGAAAACTGGACAGCTACATGTAAGAGAATGAAAGTAGAACACTCCGTAACACCATACACAAAAATAAACTCAAAATGGATTAAACACCTAAATGTAAGGCCAGACACTATAAAACCCTTAGAGGAAAATGTAGGCAGAACACTCTATGACATAAATGACAGCAAGATCCTTTTTGACCCACCTCCTAGAGAAATGGAAATAAAAACAAAAATAAACAAATGGGACCAAATGAAACTTAAATGGTTTTACACAGCAAAGGAAACCATAAACAATACGAAAATCCAACCCTCAGAGTGGGAGTAAATATTTGCAAACGAAGCAAGTGACAAAGAATTAATCTCCAAAATATACAAGCAGCTCATGCAGCTCAATATCAAAAAACAAACAACCCAATCCAAAAATGAGTGGAAGACCTAAATAGACATTTCTCCAAAGAAGATATACAGATTGCCAACAAACACGTGAAAGGATGCTCAACATCACTAACCATCAGAGAAATGCAAATCAAAACCACAATGAGGTATCACCTCACACCAGTCAGAATGGCCATCATCAAAAAATCTACAAACAGTAAACGCTGGAGAGGTGTGGAGAAAAGGGAACCCTCTTGCCCTGTTGGTGGGAATGTAAATTGCTACAGCCACTATGGAGAACTGTATGGAGGTTCCTTAAAAAACTAAAAATAGAACTACCATATGACCCAGCAATCTCACTTGGGCATATACCCTGAGAAAACCATAATTCAAAAAGAGACATGCACCCCAGTGTTCATTTCAGCACTATTTACAATAGCCAGGACATGGAAGCAACCTAAGTGTCCATCGACAGTTGAATGGATAAAGAAGATATGGCGGGCTTCCCTGGTGGCGCAGTGGTTGAGACTCTGCCTGCCAATGCAGGGGACATGGGTTCGAGCCCTGGTCTGGGAAGATCCCACATGCCGCGGAGCAGCTAGGCCCGTGAGCCACAATTAATGAGCCTGTGCGTCTGGGGCCTGTGCTCCACAACAAGAGAGGCCGCGATAGTGAGAGGCCTGCGCATCGCGATGAAGAGTGGCCCCCGCTTGCCACAACTAGAGAAAGCACTCGCACAGAAACGAAGACCCAACACAGCCATAAATAAAGAAATAAAAGAAACCTTATTTAAAAAAAAAAAGATATGGCACATATATACAATGGAATATTACCGAGCCATAAAAAGAAACGAAATTGAGTTATTTGGAGTGAGGTGGATGGGCCTCGAGTCTGTCATACAGAATGAAGTAAGTCAGAAAAAGAAAAACAAATACCCTCTGCTAACACATATATATGGAATCTAAAAAAAAAAAATGGTTCTGATGAACCTAGGGGCAGGACAGGAATAAAGATGCAGATATAGGGAATGGACTTTATGATATGGAGCGGGTGCGGAATGGGAAGCTGGGAGGAAGTGAGAGAGTAGCATTGACATATATACACTACCAAATGTAAAATAGATAGCTAGTGGGAAGCAGCTGCATAGCACAGGGAGATCAGCTTGGTGCTTTGTGTCCACCTAGAGGGGTGGGATAGGGAGGGTGGGAGGGAGGTGCAAGAGGGAGGGGATATAGGGATATATATATACATATAGCTGATTTAATTTGTTATACAGTGGAAACTAACACAACATTGTAAAGCAATGATAGTCCAATAAAGATGTAAAAAAAAAGTAATATTCTTAAAATTTTTACGTTAAATTTTAATCCTCAGAATTCATTTCTGTGGATTGGGACATTATAACCTTGATAACTTCTCCTTTAAAGCTAAAAAAAATGTTTCAATCTAATTACTGAAAGAGAAATATATCACTACTACCATTTAAAACATATAATCACTCAGCAGCCTAAAAATAATAAGTTTTTGGCTGAGTTAAACTGCCCTGCCAGAATCTTTGTACCTTCAACTGTTTTGTGAGGCAAGGATTAATTAATATAAAATAATCCTTTCTATCCTGTATCGTTTAGGATGCTTTGCCCTGCAAATGGGAGGAAATGCTCGTTTGAACTGGTTTAATCTATGAGGAAATTTATTACCACACATATAGAAATTGCAGAGATATGGTAGACTCTGAGGTTTATTGATTCAGCAGTTCAAGTATGTCTTGTATGACCCAAGATCTTTCCATTTCAGTCTAGTACTCTCAGGGTTGATGACATTTTTTAAGACATTCAAGATGTCTGAAGAAGTTCTAGCATTATATCCAGACCCAGGGATGTCCATAGATAGAGAGAGGGAAAAAATTTTAACTTCCTATGAGTTTCTCATAGAATATATGAATGTTTTTGTAGAGGCAATCCAGCTGACTTGCTATCACGTCTGATGGATTAGAGTTGGCTCACATGAATATTCTTGTACCAATCAATGGCAAGGAAGATGAACTGAGCCAACTATGCCCTCTCTTGGGACTGCATATAGGTTCACTTTACCATGAAACGTATAATTGTGTGCATGGCACATGGGGGTGGCCACCTGGATAAAATTGGGAATCTATGACTAAAGAAGGAGCAGGAATGGATGATGATTAGGCAAATATCCATGTCCACTACCCAATGCTCACAACATATGGCTATGTGTATAATCAGCAATTATGAATGGTAATGAGATCAGACAAAGTAAAACTAATCTGAATTTGAATAGAGTTCTCAAATACCACTCTAGGCATTCCTACCCAAGCCTTCTCTAACCGTTTAAAGCTTTGTTAGAAATCAGCTTAAAAATAACAGAACAGATTTGCATTGGTAATACTAATCTGAATACTTTCAATGAGTTAAATATTTAGGCATCATGATGCTTAATGATGCATCGATTAGGGAGAAAATTAAGTGCTGAATCCAAGTAAGCAAATGACCTCAGGAAATTGGCATAGGTAATGACCAAAGCCTTCGCCAAACTGCAGACTTTCCCTGTCTTTGAGAACTTGAAGGCTTGAGCCAGCTCTTGTGTTACCATTACTTAAGTAGTGCTAGCAGGGAACCCTGTGTGACACTGAGTGGCATGTCAGGAAACCAAAAATGTAGTCCTGAAAATGAAGCTAATGTTGCCATGATCATACAAAATAATTTAACTGAGCAGCTTGGATGAGAGCACGTAAGGTATAAAATAGACAATTTTAAGCAATGGTAGACAATATTTATTGAATCCTTATTGTGTGGTGCCAGGCAATATTTTAAGTGAACTAAAGTTCTGCAACAAATATAGAAGGCAGGTGCTGTTATTATTGTTGTCACCCTCATTTCATAGATGAGAAAACCAGTGAGTCATAGAAAGGATGGGAAAGTCATGTGTTTAGTAAGTAGCAGAGCTGGTAATACCACCCAAGCAACATGGCACCAGAGCCCACGTACTATTAAATTTTATGCTATCCTGCTAGTACTATAGCCTCTTTTCTAATAGAGCTATAAGAGGGAAGAAATATATAACTTTAATATGAAAAACTGGCTTTATTGCTGAGAAGAAAAAGGCATTTATCGACTTACTTAAGAAAGGATTTGGCAAATTTTAAATATTTTATCATTCTAGAAGATATAAAATGAATGTATATAAATTATTTTAGTATATCATTTAAATAGTGACTTATTTTTCTGTTTGCAGTATAGTATGTGCTTATTTATATCACTGTGAAATCTTTTAAGACCATGTTGCTTCCATTCATTTCCAGATTACATAGTACTTAGAGAATCTGGAAATGCATTTGGTATAATTTCTCAAGAGTAACACTAGAATTCAAAAATCAAATTTACAAACTTATTTTAAATCTGGGTCAATTTTTTCTCCTAAAAATAACGTCCAATGTCTTTATTAGATGTACAGTTGGCCTAATGAATAAAAAAGTGTTCTTAAATGCATGAATGACTGAATGAGTAAATAAATTTAACTTAATAGATTGGTAGAAATACTTCTGTCAGTCCTACATTTTCCTTGTATTACTGAAAAATATTTTCTGTACAAAAAGTGATTTTCAGGATACTTGGAACTTATATAAGGCCATAAGCATTCCAAAGTTCTAGGCAGCCTATACAGTAACCTCTTGGTATTTGTAGGGGATTGGTTCCAGGACCCCCTGCAGATACCAAAATCTGAAGACACTCAAGTCACATATAAAATGGCATATTAAAAAATGGCATATTATTTGCATATAACCTATGCACATCCTTCTGTATACTTTAAATCATCTCTAGATTATTTTTAATACCTAATGCAAGGTAAATGCTATATAAATAGTTGTAAATACAATGAAAATGCTATGTAAACAGTTGTAAATACAATGAAAATTCTATGTGAACAGTGGTAAATACAATGAAAATGCTATGTAAATATATACTGGTGCGTGGCAATTTCAAGTGTTGCTTTTTGGAACTTCTGGATTTTTTTTCTAGTATTTTTTCGTCTGCAATTTGTTGAATCTGCAGATGCAGAATCCTGTGGATACAGAGAGCCACCTGTAACCAAAATAAAATATTAAGAATCATATGAAGTCCATTTTAAGGTGATAAAAGTTAAAGTGGTTGACAGCAAAATAATAAACAACACACATTTGATATAGGCTTAAATCATGAAGGAAAGACTTAAGAAGTGACATCAGAGTAGCCACAAGTTTCAGTCTTACCTCGTTATATTGTGCTTCCCTTTACCGCACTTTGTAGATACTACGTTTTTTACAAATTGAAGGTTTGTGGCAAGCCTGCATTGAGCAAGTCTATTGTGCCATTTTTCCAAAAGCATTTGCTCACTTTCTGTCTCTGTGTCACGTTTCAGTAATTCTTGCAATATTTCAAACTTTATTTGCTGTGGTGATCTCTGATCAGTGATCTTTGGTATTTCTACAAGGACTATCTGAAGGCTCAGTTGATGGTTAGAATTTTTTAGCAACAAAGTATATTTTAATTAAAGTATGTACGTTTTTTAAGACAATGCTATTGCACACTTAACAGAGTACAGTATAATGTAAACATAACTTTTATAGGCACTGGAAAACCAAAAAAAATTGTGATTTGCTTTATTGTGATATTTGCTTTATTGCGGTGACCTGGAATTGAACCTGCAATATCTCTGAGGTCTGCCTGTAAATCCCTCCAAAGGCAGCCTTAGACGACATACAGGCAACCTGAAGACAGCAATTTCTGGAAAACAAAATCAACAAAAAGACTGAACTGCCGTTGGAAATGTATTGGGAGTGAGAAAGGGTAAATTCTCACTTGACATGGGGCATTGTCTGTACCAAGTCAGAATTTCATGAGCAAAGAACCTGTAATTATCCTAAACAGTAGGTGAATATGTGTGTGCATTGGAAAAGGAACCTTGGTCACTGTTTAAAAGGGAGATAATGAAGGGAATGTTTTCTCAGTGTTTGCACTTTTATACTGGCATATATAATAAGGTAAAACAATGATTAAATCCTCCTAAAATTAACAGTTTTATAGTGAATAAAACGCCATCGGTCACAAAAATGATAGTACAACAGAATACAGTCAAAGACATGCAGCATTTCTAGGGTAAAATTTTAGGGAATAACTAGAAACGTATCTTACAAGACAATATAGAAAAGCAACAGAGCCCTTTACATTCTGCTAAAATAAATGTTCTATTTCTCTCAATTACAAAACTTTTCCAAAATAATTTGAATGTATGCTGTTCTCCTTCAAATTGTATTTTAGTTATTTTATATTGTTGCATGAAATCATTGGTAAGAGGGTAAATTAACACCTAGCTTGATTCAAATGAGGTTAGCTACTTTGCCTGCCATACCTTTCAGTAATTTTATTACACCTTAGAAACATTTTATCTAAAGGGGAAAAAAAAGACTTAGTGCCACTGGATTTCTAGAATAATCAAGTGGCATTAGCAGCTTGATTTTCTGAGAAATCAGGTTCATTTTTTTCCTCTAATTTAATTCATAAAAATCTAAAGGCAAATGAAATGTTATAAATTCATAGGACAGTCTCCCTGGGAAAATACTATTAGTGCAGAATTGCTAACCACGAACAAATTACTGTAATTAGAGTTACCTGAGTGGCATTGTAAGGCCACTCTACCTCACTAAAGTTATTTGAACCCGGAATTTGTGTTCCTTACATTAATCTTAAGACTCTCTGAGTGAATAAAGATATTTAATGATTATTCATTTGATAAGGTGATTTGGTGTAAGAAGGAGTTCTTCAGAGTTTAGACTCTTGTAAATCTAGAGCAATTATAGGTCCTCCGGGAAATTCAACTACATTTCTATCTTTAAATAAGACATATAAGGAAAATCACTCTTTATAAGCTAGTTGTAGAATAAAAACTGTGCTTTTAAAAAAGAATCTTGAATTCTTCTCTCTGATATGTCTGCAGAAATCCATATGTATCAATATATTTTGATTATAATTAAGAATTGTATGAACCCTTAATCCATCATAATCTCGTTCAAGAGTCTTAGTCAAGTTTGATTTGATGAGATAATTGAAGTAAAACTGCTTAAAAACTGTTACATAACATAGAAATATGAATTTATAGGCAAGAAACTGAAGTAGTCAGGAACAAATCAGAAGTACTACAGAAATCAAGATATTTCTAGGCTCCAATGAGGATAAAAGGAGAGTGAGAGCTCTCTAAAGTTCATACAATGCTCTCACTTTATTTCTCTCTCTATCTTTCCCTATCTATCCATCTATATATCTCTAAGGAGATAGAGATAGATATAAATATTTAGTATTTAACTCATTTTAGCTAAACCTTCAACAATGAAATTTATACTGAACTAAAGTTAGTGCAGAATTACAAAAATCTTAGAGAATACAATAATTCTTTATAATACTTTAAAATTTCTTTCAAGAAATTCTTTAAAATTCTTTAAAACTTAGATTATTATTTTAAAAATAATTTATCTTATGGTACTTGGTAGCTTCTCAAATCTAAGTCTTTGGAACTATCCTTAAAATTTGAAATTCTTAAGTAATAACTTAGATAAAGACCTAGAATCAATTTTCACCAAACTTTTCAGGAAGAATTGTACAAGAGATGACAGAGTTAGAATCAAAGAGTATCTCTAAAGACAACAACAGCAACAAAAAAAACTCAATATGGTAAACTTTAACAAGAATAAATATAAGGTACAGTATTTTGCTTCAATAAATTAGTTTTATGACTTAGGCTATCATAAATTCAATTTAAATAAAGAGTATAATGTGTTGGATAAAAAATGGCTTTTTCCAATTAAAAAACATTACCAAAATTTATAGAAGGTAAATAATTAATTTAATAAATTTTGTACCTACTATATGTGAGACAGGTATATGTATATATGGCACCCCCTGCCCTTAATTAGCTTATAATCTATTGGAGGATATAAAGATATAATGATGATAACAGTGTAGTATGTCCATGACTGTGATATAATCAGAGTCATAAGTAGAGAAGGCACACCTCACCCTGATTGGCAGCAACACGAAATGCGTTTTGAGAGTGAAGACACCTAAAGTGTATTTTAATAGTGTTTCTTGGCTGCATGATAAGATATATGGAAGAGACAAATGGGAGCTAAAGCTGGGAAAGTAGAGAGGTCATTGATCATCAGAGTCCCAGTATGGAATGCTAAAGATGTTGGCCTTTATTCTGTATGTGCTGAAAAAGCTGTTGTGATATTTAAGCTGTGGAATGACAAGTGTGTATTTTAGAAAGGTTGCTTTAGAAACAGAGTACAGTATAAAACAGCGTATGGAGAGACACCAGGGTTTTTAAGGAGTCCAAAATGATAAGAGACTGGAAAAAAATACAACTTTAATGTATTCAAATATTTCATACTGTCATGTATCTGTGTGTTGTAATTTCACTTTTATTCATAGAAGAAAGTGAACCATGTTACTTTTGCTTCAAAGATCTAATCTAGACTGGTACTTTGAAACTGTTTTTTGGTTTTTTTTTTGTTTTGTTTTTGTTTTTTGTGGCTCCTGCTAAGTGCTGCTGGAGCCCACTTTTCAAGGAAAAAGGAAGAGGCTGAGTGGCTGAACCACCAGATATTGGGGGTCTACAGGTGAAAAATTATTTGTATCTGGATTAGATATATTATGGAGTCCATGTAGTACCACACTGAATTAAAGAGTCTGAACAACACTGCATTGTGTATACATACTCAAAAAATCTGTGTTGACTCTAAAAGGTGCAGGCTATCATTCTGGTGTAAATGTGCAATCTGATGGTAATTAGAAAATTCAACAAAAAGTTCTAATAGGTATGTATTTACTATCATTAGCATCATTGTGATAAATATGTTTGTGTGTATATACAGATATACACACACAGATATATTATATATATAATATATCTACAGGTGTTTGTCCGTGTACATATTTTATACATATATATATTTGAAATAGTCATTCTCTAAAAAAGTTTTCAGAAATTTTTTCTTCAGTTCTAAGTCACTTGCCAATAGTGGGAGTTATACACTTCTCCACTGTTTCCCTACTCTAACGAAATAGATATTGCCATGGAGAAACAAAAAAGTTCAGAAATCTGGATTAGCTATGTAGTTGACATATGAGAAGTGCTTTTTATTGGCAATGGTTCTCAACTAGAGACTGTACCATCCCTAAGATAGCATCTGGAAATGGGCATGTTTGAGGTCTTCAGTGATTGGGGGCTACTGCAGACATTTAGTGGGAAGGACTGGGTAAGTGAAAGACCCACAAGGTTCACGACATTCTCACTCAACAAAGAACGCTTCCGCTGAAAATGTCAATAACATTAAGAAACACTGGTATTTGGATTCAGGCTGAAGGAGATATAATGACAATTGAAGCTAGTATTAGGATGGAAGTTAGGGGCAATTCATATTTTAGCTCTTTCAGCAGCCATCCCTTGGCGTGTAATTTCTCAAACGTACTCTTCAGGTTCTGATTTTGAAGCCTAGTATCCCTTTAGTTCCTCTGGTTCTGCCGATTCAAGTCTCCAATCCTGTCTTCTGCTTTATTCTCTATTCCTTACATTCTCTATTCGTCTATATATTTTTTACTTACCCTTCTTTACTTATGTGTTTATGAAATCAGTATGATGAAGTGTATGCTGAACAAAACAGTAATTATATACTTGAAACTGATTTCAGAATTGTTCTGCTTATTAAGAAAGACATTAGCTTGCTTAGCAATAAATTTAATATTATTTTTCTTCACAGTCTTTTGGATATGTAAAAAAAGCCATCTCATCTATTACACTGACTAGAAAAACTTAGAGAAGTAACAATTTACATAGTATTTGAAGTGGTTAATATTTGAGGCACAATTATTTGACTTCTTTGTGGATTCATATTTAGATCCATTAATTACTTGCTTTACCTATATGTATATTTATATAGATACAGATATATTTTTTAAAGAAATTTATTAAGTAATGGCAATTTTGTCCCTTCCCCTTTTGCCAGCCAATTTTATAAACATATTGATTTGTAGTATCTTGGTGAACATTATTTGAATCTCTGGGGTTTTTAATTGCTATGCTTATGTCATAATATAAGTATCAGAATATTCTGTCTGGCTCTTTTTCTTTTCACAGTTGTTCCCGTTTGATTATGAGCAATTAGACTGTTGCATAAACATTACAACTTACCATGATAACTTCTTTTTATTACATGTTCATGAAGAGCTTACAACATAAATACTTTTAAGGGGAAAATTCTACTATTTACTATTAAAATTCTGAGTGTCATATATATTTTTTCAGAACAATAATCACTGTAGGTAAAAAGTAGCTTCTGTATTGTCTTATTTACTGTTGAGAACCAACCTGTTATGTTGAGAACCTACCTGATATGAATGAGATCCGTTAATGTCTCATTTAAAATAAACACAACCGTAAACAACATATCACTAAGTACTGTTACATAAAATATTCATAATGAACATATACAATGTAGCTATAGTTAAAAATCATTAGAATTAAAATCTCTTTGCATGAAATATATTAGTAGAAGAATCGCTTCCAAACAGGAGCTGTATATTTTGAATGAATGGTACAATGTAGAGCGATCAGGTGTGCATTTACCTTACGGAAGGAAATGCCAAATTTAAAATAATGTTTATATAAAATCTGGAATAGTGCTTTTTGAAGATAAATTTGTTGATTCCAAAAAAACCAGGGAATCATCATGATAAAACTCAGAAGCTCATGCTTGTTTCAAAATCACACAATTTTCAGTATAAACTACTTGTTTTATTTCAAAAATGTGAAAAAATATGAAATAAGATTCATCACATTAAGGACCTTAAAGAGAGATATAGGGGTGACATCTCCCCCAGTGTTAATACATTCAAGATAAGATCCCAGTTGATAAGTGAGTTTACAGTATTTATTGGAATATAGAGAAGAGAGAGAACACTTGCAGACTGAGTTTCAGGAAGTCTTCATAAAAGAGGTGCAAATGAGTCCTGAAGGATAGGTAAGATTTCCAAAGAAGAGAGAGACAGGAAAGACATTGAGAGGGTAGAATAATATAGAGGGTATCGGAAAGATGCTCAAACTAATAGTTCAGGTTAAGTTTATGTGGAAAAGTATATCAGAAATGTCGAAAGTCTTCAGTTGGTGAAATCCTTTGAATTAAAGACTAAGGGGTTTGGATTTTTGTTAATAAAGTGTTTTTTTTTTTTTTTTAAGAGAGAATGAAAAGCCCAAATCTTGTGTCTTAGCCTGGGTTCCTAAGAAAGCAGATCCTGAAGCTTAAGCTTATATGTTCCTCTTTTCTTAGAAAGTACATCTCAAAGGACAGAAGTGAGGGACAAGGGATTGAAGCTGGGGAGGAGAAAGAGCAGGAACTAAGTTGGTCACTTCGAAATGTGACTGATGCTCAGTCCTTGATAGGGTGTCCCAAGAAGCCATATAAACTGTGTCAGGACTGTTCCTCATGGAGAGAAAGGAGAAAGTAAGAATAATTTAACCATTTCTTCTCAAGTTACATTGGTTAAACATTCACCCCATGAATAGTTAATACCCCTGCTCCTTTGAATTGTAAATTGGACAAAAAATTGAGGCAATGTCAGATTGCATCTATATGAGGTTGATCAGAGGCTAAGCAGAGTTGGAACTAGAAGCAAGTGATGCATAGAAATGTTTAGGAGGTTTCTGATACAGTGATGTTTTAGAAAAACTTGCATGGCAACATAATTAAGAAAAATATATTAAAGACAGGATGCCCAATTAGAAAAAAAATTTAAATAGTTTAGGTAAACATAGCAAAGACTTTCATTAGCATAGTAGTATTTGGAGTGGGAATAAAAGAATGACTCTAAGAAAATATAGGAAAAAAATATATCAGGGCTTAGCAGGTGACTGGATGTGGGATGATAAAAGGCAAAAAACATGGTATCACATTTCTTAGACTGATTTGAATGGTAACACCATTTGCATAGGAAATGATTTTTGTTGTTGTTCACTTTTTTTTTCTGAGCAGGTTTTAATGGTAAATATGCTTAGACAGAGAATTCAAAATGCATTGATTTAATTGGTAAAGATTGTCTAACCATGCATATAGAAAGTGTAGCTAAACAGATAATGTAGAATATATTCTGATTTTCACGTTTAGTAAATATATTTTCTGCTTCCTATCTCAGAGTACAACTACAGTTACAACCTTAATCATTTTTGAAGTAACCTAAGGGGTCAGGGAATGACTTTTTCTCCCAAAGAACAATGATATCTATTATTTCTGTTTCCCAGAAAGAAATGTAAGATTATGCTAGGTGATCAAAAGACCATTTCAGAGTTTCCATGGAATTTTTTATACAAAAATAAATCTCCACCCCACCCCCACACACAATAACCATGCATTTTGACATGTGGATATTTCATGTGTTGAGGTGGAAGAAAATATGGTTCAGGGCATAAAAACAGAAAATAATGGCTATTATTGCATAGATATTAGCTGAACAACAAACTGATAACTGCCATAACCTCCATTCCTGCCAACATGGCCACTTTGTTCATGAGCCTGTTGGGCAAGGACAGGGATGGCTGGGGAAAGAGGCAGACTGGTATTCACAGAACGGGTCATCGTATCCACTTCGTTATTAAAATCCTCATCTGCTGAGGTGATCCTTTGGTGAGCATGTATGCGGAACACAAATATCTTCACATTTTTCATCCAATTGGAGACGCCTATCCACATATGTTTTCCCCAGACTTCCTTGTCACCAATTTTCCAATCATGTTTCTTCCAAATCCCTGACCATCCAGTCAGACCATTGGCCACAATCCATGAATTGGTATATAATCAGATGTCGGGCCCTTTCTCCATCCATGCAAAATGAACAGCCAGGGTCTTTGCTCAAAGTTTTATCCATTGGGAGGATTTCACTTCACCACTGCCCTTCAGGGATGCTCCAGAAAAAGACTGTTGTACAGCTGTCCACTTTCATATGATGCTTGCATCTCGTGAAGAACCATCTGTAAAGCAGACCCAAGTGTTCTCTTCCTTTGTCAACTGATCAAACAGAACTTTCCAGGAGACCATAGATTCAGGCTGGGAGAGAGAAGATAGTAGAGCAGGAACACAGACCACAGGCATCTGGGCCACTTCGTCATGTGATTAATGTAATTTACTTGTGCCTTCAGGGACTCCTTGGGCCTCTCTCATATGTACCACTTTCATTTCATGTTGTAGGGCTGCTGTGCATGCCCAGCTTTGTGGCTTGCTGGGTCAGATAACTGAGCATCTGGCTTTAATGACTTGTAGATGACTGAGAGTTGCCTGGCCTGATAATATCAGTGAGATCCCAGGGAGACTTGAATGATTATCTCCTATCTTTTGTAACACCTGACCAGCAGGACTGCTGTATTTTAGAGCTAAGTATCGGACCATGTATCTTGTCACAGAGATGTACTGAAATAATTTTGTTTGTATTCTGCGCCCAGTGTCTGTGGGATATCTGGTATACACAATATCCAACTTTGTGTATGTCACTGAGTCCTGTATGTGTTTAAGTATTTGGAACTTTTGTGGAAAATATGCCCCATTACTACTATACATTTACTAAAGTTCCTTTACAAAATGGAACTAGAACTACATGTATATCTTGGCAGCAAGCCAGGCATAGTTTATGTATGTATTTCAATAGTTTTAGTAAATAATCTCAGTCTACCAAAAATCATCTTTTTTGTAACACAGTGGAAGAATCTTTATGTTATTACCTTCAGAGTGGTCTTCTTAGGCTCTGAGGTGGTATGGTTGTGCCAGTAGCTAGGGTACCACTTCTTGATTTCCCAGCTTTTTGATTGTGATAAAGATTGCTGTTTCTTTATGTGCCAACTGTGTATGCTGTTCTAGGAACCACTCCTGGACAAGCCCATTTTCCATACTCTCCACTGACTATATGTGCCTCTACTTCCCTCCGTTAGAAGCCCCATTTGCTTAATAAGGTAGGTTGGATTTTATTCTCTGAAACTTAAGCTTATCTGATAAAAGGATTCAACCCATCCTTCAAGTCCCATAATTATGTAGGAATCTCTCTTGATGAAACTTCTCAAAAACCGTCTTTTTTCTATGAATGGTAGTAGATTGTGTATGGCACCTTAATGAAACTTTTCTACATAGCCATCCTGGTATTTCATATTTTCCCCTCTATATCATAAACTCCTCAAAACAGTAACTATGTGCCATATACCTCTGTGTACCTTACAGTATCTATTTCTCATATTTGGATAATATTTTGAGAGGAAAGTATAAATAGATTACTTTGCAGGAGTATTACTAAAATCCTAGACAATGAAAGTATTAATGATGCATTTTTCTTATTTTATTGTGAAAGGTATTATTTATAATAATCAACTAGTAAATATTTCCTTTATACTGTTATTGTTCTTCCATATATATATATATATATATATATATATATATATATTCATATTCAGGGCAAGGTAATGAAAAGTTGTCCTTAATGCAAAAGAGGAACTCATGTGCCTTTTGATATGGAAATTAATTCTTTACTTGGGTTATTGCATATTTAAGTTAATACACATGAGGAATTAAATAAGGTCATTTTGAGACATTTTAGTGATGTACAGACATTTACTATAGAATAAGCTAAGCAATAAGATTTTTAGAAAACACCGGAGTAGCGATTTAATGGATATCTTTAAAAGGCATAATAAATTATTCCATTGTATTTTAATATTTTAACTCTAAATACTTCTGATTAACTAGAATTCCTTGTACATTGTATCATGGTTTATTATTAAATCCTGTCAGAAAATGGGTTATCTGTTCTGATGGTTGCCTTGTTGGACTTAAAATATAAAAGCCATCCAGAAAGATTCAGATGTCTTCTTTCTTCATCACTTACTGTTTATCTCATTCTCTCTGACAGTCTCAAATTAGCAAAAGCAAAGTCACAGGCACATGTATACACTATTCCCTTACTGACAACATTTAAATTTCTCTATTATATTTTAATGTTTGTGAATTATTAAATATGCATTAGCATTTGTATGTCTAGAAGCTACATATCTAAGTTTTATAATTGTTGCCATATTTTGTTTTATTTTGTATGTTAAAACACATTTAAGTTTGAACAAAAAAAAGCTAACACTGCACATTTTCAAAGATGACTTCCGCAACTTGTGAACTGTTCCAAAGAGATGAGAGGGTACATTCAGTAAAGACCGCCCCCACATACACCAAAATTGATAACAAAGCTGTTCATAGAAAATTGAATGTCCTCCATGTCATCATTTATTTAAACACAAACAGAAATCACAAGTTCTACCTGTTTTCTATTAGAATCATCAAAGCATGCCAACAGGACCATAAACCCTTTCTATTTTTTGTCTTTTTGTTAAGACAATAAGTGGTTCATATTCTGGTCTATCTGAATTTGAATCTTTTTGTTTTTTAATTTGAGTTTTTCCATGGCGTTCTTGGGAAAGAACAACTTACTCTGAGATAAAATAATAGATACATTACTGTTTTGTATAGCCTCAAAATTTTTCATTTTTAAATAGATCTTAATGATCCTTGCTTTCTAGAGTTTTATTTTATAGATGATGACACTGCAGGATAAATATCTGTAACCCTGAAAAAAAAAGTGAATGTGAAGAGTGGGTTTGCGGCTGTGGTGTTAAGGATGAGCTGTGAAAGAAATAATAAGGCCCATTCAACTTTTATAGTAAGAAGATGCAGGTAAATATGTCTTCATCTGGAAGATAAACCAAGTTTGGATAAATTTTATAAAGAACATAGATAAAGCAGCATTATTTGCTCTCTTCTGTGCCTTCTTTGTACTAAAATGAAGGAAATATTGAATGACGAGTGTTGGAAGGGGTCAGAGTTACTAAATGCATCTCTCTGTCTTTGGCATGCTTCCATATAAGACTAGTAGCCAGACTAAGGGCCTGTTATATGACCAATGCCCAGATGGAGTGGGCTAAGGAAAACTTTGGACATTTTTTAAGCAAAATTACAAAAGTCTCCAGAGGAAAAGTTTTTCTAGCCCCTAATAGTCAAAAATGTTTGAGGCCTCAAATGCTAATGCTTCTGCTAGACTGAATGTTCTGTACTAAGAGTGGAAACTGGAGAACATATTATTATTGGGCAATGGAACTAGGTGACAAAGGCAATGTGGTCGAGCACCCAAGCTGTTGAAAGTGTAAAATGTCCACCTATATGAAAATATGCCCCAGTTTGGAACTGAGCTTTGTAGTTCTTTATACCTACTATAAAGAGGAATAAATGACATAAGCACAATACTTTTAGAAATACTTATAGAAATATTTCTATAAGTTCATCAATATTTTATAGTCATTTTAATAAATATTTAATTGTATTTATAAATGAAAAACTGTGTATAGATTGAATTTGGGCTATCAGAAGATTTTTACATTGGTAGTTCTTCACTGAATCTGCTTTGCCTTGCATAGATACTGGCCTATAATAGGCATTCATTTAAAGAATACAGGTTTCAAGCAGGAGCTCAAACATTGTTTTATGCCAGTAGGACTAATGAATCTGAGGGTTACATTGTTGTGAACAACCCATTAAAATTCCATGATGCCTTTAAGCTTTGTAACTTATAAGTAGTGAATTATGTGTTTAATTTAAGTCACTTCACTTTGACATAATTATCAGAAAGTATTATTTAACTGTTAATTTTAGTAAATGGGGAAATAATTACTTCAAAAGCCAAAGAAATACTACACCTCTGGAGTCACTAGACATTTAACTGAGGAATAAAACCATATTTTCATATACCTTACTGTTGTTCACAATTATTAATATTTGAGAGTATTTCCTCATGCATTTTCCCCAGGCAGTGCTTTTACATTGTTGTGATGGTTTTGCAAATAGTATTTCATATTCTGTTTTTTCCAGCTAACATTTAATACAAGCATTTTAATCATGTTACATTTTCTTTTAATAATGCTATGATACCTGAATAATCAATGTAATAGTTACATAATACCTCATGATTGATGGAGCAGTAAAATCACTAAAGATTACAATCAATAAAAATAAAGGTTCATAATATAAAAAGGCAGAATTGCATAAAGATCTTAGTTGTTAGGTAAAGATATCATGTAGTTTTAAAGCAAATGAGTTATTGGATATTTAGATGTGTGGAGATTGGAGCCACTCACCTTCAGTTGCCCATATTCTATTACTAGACTGGAAAAAATCTCACCCAGAAGAAGTGGATTTAAAAAAAGTTGTAGCTGCTGCGTGCATGTGTGTGTATGTGTGTGTGTGTGCATATGCATGCAAAAATATTGAGTGGTGTAACTAGTATAAATGGAGAGAGGGGAATAATTGTTAAGTGACTAGAAATGTCAGGTGTGATCCTTTGTGCTTTATGTATGTTAGTAAAATTTCTACCCCCACAACTGTCCTCTTCTGACCATAGTATGGGACACTCTGGAAGAACCTATGTGGAAAGGCTACCATAACTCCTCTAAAATCATAACACGTAAACCCCAAACACTGCAGGCATCTCAGCGTGTCAGGGTGTCACACTTAAAGACAAAACAATTAGACATCGTGAAATAATGTGAATAACAGTTTACTGTAACTTGCTGAAAAATTACCCAAAAAATCTATTCATATACTACTATAAAGGTTCTTTTTGATTTTTTAAAGATTTTTTTTTTGATGTAGACCTTTTTTTTTTTTTTGTCTTTATTGAATTGGTCACAATACTGCCTCTGTTTTGTTTTTTTTTCTAACATGTTTATTGGAGTATAATTGCTTTACAATGGTGTGTTAGTTTCTGCTTTATAACAAAGTGAATCAGTTATACATATACATATTTCCGCATATCTCCTCCTTCTTGTGTCTCCCTCCCACCCTCCCTATCCCACCCCTCTAGATGGTCACAAAGTACCGAGCTGATCTCCCTGTGCTATGCGGCTCCTTCCCACTAGCTATCTATTTTACATTTGGTAGTGTATATATGTCCATGACACTCTCTCACTTCGTCCCAGGTTACCCTTCCCCTTCCCTGTGTCCTCACGTCCATTCTCTACGTCTGTGTCTTTATTCCTGTCCTGCCCCTACCTTCTTCACAACCTTTTTTTTTTTTTTTAAGATTCCATATATATGTGTCAGCATACGGTATTCGTTTTTCTCTCTCTGAGTTACTTCACTCTGTATGACAGACTCTAGGTCCATCCACCTCACTACAAATAACTCAGTTTCGTTTCTTTTTATGGCTGAGTAATATTCCGTTGTATATATGTGCCACATCTTCTTTACCCATTCTTCTGTCGATGGACACTTAGGTTGCTTCCAAGTCCTGGCTATTGTAAATAGAGCTGCAGTGAACATTGTGGTACATGACTCTTTTTGAATTACGGTTTTCTCAGGGAATATGCCCAGTAATGGGATTGCTGGGTCGTATGGTAGTTCTATTTTTAGTTTTTTAAAGAACCTCCATACTGTTCTCCATAGTGGCTGTATCAATTTACATTCGAACCAACAGTGCAAGAGGGTTCCCTTTTCTCCACACCCTCTCCAGCATTTATTATTTGTAGATTTTTTGATGATGGCCATTTTGACCAGTGTGAGGTGATACCTCATTGTAGTTTTGATTTGCATTTCTCTAATGATTAGTGATGTTGAACATTCTTTCATGTGTTTGTTGGCAATCTGTATATCTTCTTTGGAGAAATGTCTATTTAGGTCTTCTGCCCATTTTTGGATTGGTTTGTTTGGTTTTTTGATATTGAGCTGCATGAGCTGCTTGTAAATTTTTGAGATTAATCTTTTGTCAGTTGCTTCATTTGCAAATATTTTCTCTGATTCTGAGGGTTGTCTTTTCATCTTGCTTATGTTTTCCTTTGCTGTGCAAAAGCTTTTAAATTTCATTCGGTCCCATTGGTTTATTTTTCTTTTTATTTCCATCTCTGTAGGAGGTGGGTCAAAAAGGATCTTGCTATGATTTATGTCATAGAGTGTTCTGTCTATGTTTTCCTCTAAGAGTTTTATAGTGTCTGGCCTTACATTTAGGTCTTTAATCCATTTTGAGTTTATTTCTATGTATGATGTTAGGGAGTGTTCTAATTTCATTCTTTTACATGTAGCTGTCCAGTTTTCCCAGCACCACTTATTGAAGAGGCTGTCTTTTCTCCATTGTACATTCTTGCCTCCTTTATCCAAAATAAGGTGACCATATGTGTGTGGGTTTATCTCTGGGCTTTCTATCCTGTTCCATTGATCTATATTTCTGTTTTTGTGCCAGTACCATACTGTCTTGATTACTGTAGGTTTGTAGTAGAGTCTGAAGTCCAGGAGCCTGATTCCTCCATCTCCGTTTTTCATTCTCAAGAATGCTTTGGCTATTCGGGGTCTTTTGTGTTTCCATCCAAATTGTGAAATTTTTTGTTCTAGTTCTGTGAAAAATGCCATTGGTAGTTTGATAGGGATTGCAATGAATCTGTAGATTGCTTTGGGTAGTATAGTCATTTTCACAATGTTGATTCTTCCAATCCAAGAACATGGCGTATTTCTCCATCTGTTTGTATCGTCTTTGATTTCTTTCATCAGTGTCTTATAGTTTTCTGCATACAGGTTTTTGTCTCCTTAGGGAGGTTTATTCCTAGGTATTTTATTCTTTTTGTTGCAATTGTAAATGGGAGTGTTTCCTTAATTTCTCTTTCAGATTTTTCATCATTAGTGTATAGGACTGCAAGAGATTTCTGTGCATTAATTTTGCGTCCTGCTACTTTACCAAATTGATTGATTAGCTCTAGTAGTTTTCTGGTAGCATCTTTAGGATTCTTTTTGTGTAGTATCATGTCATCTGCAAACAGTGACAGTTTTAGTTCTTCTTTTCCAATTTGGATTCCTTTTATTTCTTTTTCTTTTCTGACTGCTGTGGCTAAAACTTCCAAAACTATGTTGAGTAATAGTGGTGAGAGTGGGCAACCTTGTCTTGTTCCTGATCTTAGAGGAAATGGTTTCAGTTTTTCACCACTGAGAACGATGTTGTCTCTGGGCTTGTCATATATGGCCTTTACTATGTTGCAGTAAGTTCCCTCTATGCCTACCTTCTGGAGACTTTTTATCATAAATGGGTGTTGAATTTTGTCAAAAGCTTTTTCTGCATCTATTGAGATGATCATATGGTTTTTCTCCTTCAGTTTGTTAATATGGTTTATCACATTGATTGATTTGCATATACTGAAGAATCCTTGCATTCCTGGGATAAACCCCACTTGCTCATGGTGTATGATCCATTTCATGTGCTGTTGGATTCTGTTTGCTAGTATTTTGTTGAGGAGTTTTGCATCTATGTTCATCAGTGATATTGGCCTGTAGTTTTCTTTTTTTGTGACGTCTTTGTCTGGTTTTGGTATCAGGGTCATGGTGGCCTCGTAAAATGAGTTGGAGAATGCTCCTCCAGCTGCTATATTTTGGAAGAGTTTGAGAAGGCTAGGTGTTAGTTCTTCTCTAAATGTTTGATGGAATTCGCCTGTGTAGCCATCTGGTCCTGGGCTTTTGTTTGTTGGAAGATTTTTAATCACAGTCTCAATTTCAGTGCTTGTGATTGGTCTATTTATATTTTCTATTTCTTCCTGGTTCAGTCTCGGAAGGTTGTGCTTTTCTAAGAATTTGTCCATTTCTTCCAGGTTGTCCATTTTATTAGCATAGAGTTGCTTGTAGTAATCTCTCATGATCCTTTGTATTTCTGCAGTGTCAGTTGTGACTTCTCCTTTTTCATGTCTAACTCTATTGATTTGAGTCTTCTCCCTTTTTTTCTTGAGGAGTCTGGCTAATGGTTTATCAATTTTGTTTATCTTCTCAAAGAACCAGCTTTTAGTTTTATTGATCTTTGCTATTGTTTCCTTTATTTCTTTTTCATTTATTTCTGATCTGATCTTTATGATTTCTTTCCTTCTGGTAACTTTGGGGTTTTTGTGTTCTTTCTCTAATTGCTTTAGGTGTAAGGTTAGTTTGTTTATTTGAGATGTTTCTTGTTTCTTGAGGTTGGATTGTATTGCTATAAACTTCCCTCTTAGAACTGCTTTTGCTGCATCCCATAGGTTTTGGGTCGTCATGTTTTCATTGTCATTTGTTTCTAGATATTTGTTGATTTCCCCTTTGATTTCTTCAGTGATCTCTTGGTTATTTAGTAGTGTATTGTTTAGCTTCCACGTGTTTGTATTTTTTACAGATTTTTTTCCTGTAATTGATATCTAGTCTCATAGCATTGTGGTCAGAAAAGATACTTGATATGATTTCAGTTTTCTTAAATTTACCAAGTCTTGATTTGGGACCTGAGATATGATCTATCCTGGAGAATGTTCCATGAGCACTTGAGAAGAAAGTGTATTGTGTTGTTTTTGGTTGGAATGTCCTGTAAATATCAATTAAGTCCGTCTTGTTTAATGTATCATTTAAAGCTTGTGTTTCCTTATTTATTTTCATTTTGGATGATCTGTCCATTGGTGAAAGTGGGGTGTTAAAGTCCCCTACTATTGTTGTGTTACTGTCAATTTCCCCTTTTATGGCTGTTAGCATTTGCCTTATGTATTGAGGTGCTGTTATGTTGGGTGCATAAATATTTGCAATTGTTATAGCTTCTTCTTGGATTGATCCCTTGATCATTATGTAGTGTCCTTCTTTGTCTCTTTTAATAGTCTTTATTTTAAAGTCTATTTTGTCTGATATGAGAATTGCTCCTTCAGCTGTATTTTGATTTCCATTTGCATGGAATATCTTTTTCCATCCCCTCACTTTCAGTCTGTATGTGTCCCTAGGTCTGAAGTGGGTCTCTTGTAGACAGCATATATATGGGTCTTGTTTTTGTATCCATTCAGCCAGTCTATGTCTTTTGGTTGGAGCATTTAATCCATTTACATTTAAGGTAGTTATTGATATGTATGTTCCTCTTACCATTTTCTTAATTGTTTTGGGTTTGTTATTGTAGGTCTTTTCCTTCTCTTGCATTTCCTGCCTAGAGAATTTCCTTTAGCATTTGTTGTAAATCTGGTTGGGTGGTGCTGAATTCTCTTATCTTTTTCTTGTCTGTAAAGTTTTTAATTTCTCTGTCAAATCTGAATGAGATCCTTGTGGGATAGAGTAATCTTGGTTGTAGGTTCTTCCCTTTCATCACTTTATATATGTCCTGCCACTCCCTTCTGGCTTGCAGAGTTTCTGCTGAAAGATCAGTTGTTAACCTTATGGGGATTCCCTTGTATGTTATTTGTTGTTTTTCCCTTGCTGCTTTTAATATTTTTTCTTGGTATTTATTTTTTGATAGTTTGATTAATATGTATCTTGCAGCGTTTCTCCTTGGATTTGTCCTGTATGGGACTCTCTGGGCTTCCGGGACTTGTTTGACTATTTCCTTTCCCATATTAGGGAAGTTTTCAACTATAATCTCTTCACGTATTTTCTCAGTCCCTTTCTTTCTCTTCTTCTTCTGGGACCCTCTATAATTTGAATATTGGTGCATTTAATGTTGTCCCAGAGGTCTGAGACTGTCCTCAATTCTTTTCATTCTTTTTTCTTTATTCTGCTCTGTGGTAGTTATTTCCACTATTTTATCTTCCAAGTCACTTATCCATTCTTCCGCCTCAGTCATTGTGCTATTGATTCCTTCCAGAGAATTTTTAATATCATTTATTGTGTTGTTCATCATTGTTTGTTTGCTCTTTAGTTCTTCTAGGTCCTTGTTAAACATTTCTTGTATTTTCTCCATTCTGTTTCCAAGATTTTGGATCATCTTTACTATCATTACGCTGAATTCTTTTTCAGGTAGACTGCCTATTTCCTTTTCATTTGTTTGGTTTGCTGGGTTTTTACCTTGCTCCTAAATCTGCTGTGTGTTTCTCTGTCTTCTCATTTTGCTTAACTACTGTATTTGGCGTCTCCTTTTCACAGGCTGCAAGTTCGTAGTTCCTATTGTTTTTGGTGTCTGCCCCCAGTGGCTAAGGTTGGTTCTGTGGGTTGTGTAGGCTTCCTGGTGGAGGGGACTAGTGCCTGTGTTCTGGTGGATTTGGCTGGTTCTTGTCTTTCTGGTGGGCAGGACCACGTCCGGTGGTGTGTTTAGGGGTGCCTGTGATCTTATTTTGATTTTAGGCAACCTCTCTGCTAATGGATGGGGTTGTGTTCCTGTCTTGCTAGTTGTTTAGCATAGGGTGTCCAGCACTGTAGTTGCTGGTCGTTGAGTGGAGCTGGATTTTAGCATTGAGATGAAGATCTCTTACAGAGTTTTCACTGTTTGATATTGCATGGAGCTGCGAGGTCTCTGATGGACCAATGTTTTGAACTTGGCTCTCCCATCTCAGAGGCTCAGGTCTGATACCCAGCCGGAGCACCAAGACCCTGTCAGCCACACGGCTGCAACTTGAGACATGACCATTCATGCCCCATTCACCTGCGTTGGTCAGGTGGGGTCTTCTTTTTCACTACCTCTGTTTTATGCCTTGTGTTTTTGGCTGCAAGGCATGTGGGATCCTAGCTCCCCAACCAGGGATCAAACCTACACCTCCTGCATTGGAAGGCGAAGTCTTAACCACTGGACCGCTAGGGAAGTCCCTATGAAGATTCTTAAAATGAGTTTTTATATTTATCTCTCTCAAGATCTTTCTTGTCCTTCAGCTGCCATGGAATCTTTTTATTTATCTGCAAATTCCTAAATTTCATCCGATAATTATATTTTCCTCCTGCCCTCTTCATTTTATTTTTTGTGATAATTTCTCTTAACATAAAATATAACCCCTTAGCAAATGTTTAAGTATACAACACAGTATTGATAACTATAGGCACTATGGTGTATAGTAGATCTCTATTATTTTGAATGCTCTGATCTTTCTCCATATCCCCTTCCTTCTAGATCTGTTTGTTGTTGTTTTCACCAGTAACCCTGTACTGGCTTTCCAAAATAAGTAAGTCAGGGTCCTTTTATGGTATCTCAGAGTTTCACCTCATTCAATTGTCAAATTCTTCACAGTAAATGTCCAGGCCCCAAGAGAATGATATGGGAGAGAAGAGAGAGACTGTGAATTCACACAAGTAAGATTCTCTTTTGCTGCCCTACATCCCAGGAACTGGTGAAAAGGTGCTATCACCTTACATATAAGGTGTCAAAGAAACCTATGGTCCTTTTTCTTAATTATATGTATTTATTAATAAGTTGAGAAACTAGAGAGATATTGACAGCAAAGGTAAAGATGATCTTTTCTAGATAGTAAAATGTGGCTGCTTTGGTGTACAACAGTTAATTTTAAATTTCAGAGAAAAGAGCTGTTCAAAAGTCAATTTGCCATCAAAATGCTGTGTGAAAGTAAACCCAGGCTCACCACAGCTGTCCCAGTCATCCTATGCTTAAGTACAATCATTCCTTGGTATCTGAGGGAGATTGGTTCCAGGACCCACCCCACTACACAGGTACCAAAATCCATGGATGATCAAGTCTCTTATGTGAAATAGCCTGGTATTTGCATACAACCCACCCCCATCCTCCTGTTTACCTTAAATCACCTCTAGATTACTTATAATACCTGATACAGTGTAAATGCTATGTAAATAGTTGCCAGTGTTGTTGGTGTGGCAAATTCAAGTTTTGCTTTTTGGACTTTTCTGGAATTTTTTGAATATTTTCAATCTGCATCGGTTGAATTGGGGGATGCAGAACTCATGTATAAGGAGGGTCAACTGTAACCTATTTGTGGGTCTATCTCTGCAGCAATGAATTTAAACGCTGCATTGTAATTAATACTTAGGACAGTATAAATGAACCCTCAGAGAAGCTTAAATTTTCTTCTGTACATGTGCTTTGTTTTAAATGACTGGAAAATAAATGGTGCATACAGAAACGTTCCATCTGAAAAGTTTAGGTTTTAGGAATTTTGTGTTAAAGTTGGTTATTTAGAAAATTTGAATGCATAATAGAAGCTACTGTAAATGTTCCCAAAAACTGAAGCTAGGTTCTGAATTTTCACATTTATAACTAAACTGGAGTATATTTAATTTACCAATTATATTTATAATTATTTCAGAATTGCTCAGAATTACCTTCCAGAGAATTTAAAGTGAGCATGCTTTACTCACTACTGAACATGAAATGATTAAACATAAATTCTGAAAGTCAAATAATGTCATTGAAATACTTTAACATTAAAAATTATCACTTTTGGTTTGTATAGCTCTATACAGATAATTAAGGTGAAATGCTGTTTTGTCTTTCCTACATGTGATCATCAATTCTATAAAAATAACTCTCCCTCAAAAAAGTTTCATCAGAGTGCGAAACTTTGGCATTGAGAGACATCATAAAATAGTTGTAAAACTGCTTCATGTTAATAGTATTTACCCTACAGGAAAGTTTAGGCTTCATTTACAGTGTGCAACCATTCAAAACAGCATAACTTTGCTATGCTATTAAAGTAATCATCCAATTTAAGAACATATTACTTTGAAGACACCATCTGGCATAATACAGAATCTAGAGGGCATAATTGGTTTTACTATGGATTTTTAGAGAAAGTATAAAATAACATGGATAATCTGTTAAATAACCCTGTTCAATATTAAAAATTATCACAAGCCCAGGAAGTAGGCACAAAAGCACATTAAAGAATATTTCTTCTTTTTAAATAAAAACTCATTCTAAAACTATGTTTACATACATTTAAGTGGAAAATGGTCTACATGATAGGAATTTTTTAAAACTGTATTTTCTGACATATATTACATGCTTAGCAACATACCTGCATATTTCACTGTAATTGGCAGATGAGGGTATTCTCCAAAAGGAACTGAAGGGTAGCAGAATATACCACCCCAAAATATGCCTCTTAAGGATTATCTTGAGCTGGTTATTTTTGAAGAAACAGCAGATGCAGGAGAAGCTCTGAAAAATCAGTAGAAATTACCCTTTTGTAAGATAAATTTACTTTTATAAGGAAAATATCCATTTGCAAAGGTGTCTCCCCCTCAGTACCAAGAAGAGGAGGATGACTAGATCTCTAGAAACTCTCATCAATGGAGAGGGCAGCAGACCTAAATCTGCTTAACAACCTTATCCTTGTTTACTGTGCTATGCTTTTCCTATAACTTCCCATAACTGGTTCCCCACCCTCCACAACATCTTCTTCCATCTTTAGGAGGAGATGGTACTTAAGGTGATGGCTTGGACCATTTGTTACTACCATGACTCACTGAAGACTCTGATGAAGGTTAGCATTTTTTAGCAATAAAGTATTTTTAATGAAGTTATGTACGTTGTTTTTTTTTTTAGACATAATGCTATTGCACATTAATAGACTACAGTATAGTGTAAACATAAATTTTATATGCACTGGGAAACAAAAAATTTGTGTGACTCTCCTTATTTCATTATGCATTTTATTGCAGTGGTCTGGAACCCAGCCCACATTATCTCTGAGGTATGACTGTACTCAGTTTTGGGTATCTCCCATGTATACAGGAGGTATACATATTGTAAAACTTCTGTTTGTTTTTCTCCTGTTAATCTGTCTTTTATTCTCAGCCAAGAACCTAGAAGTGTAGAGGGAAATTTACTTTTTCTTCCCTACAGAAGAAATAGTCATTTTATAGTTCGATATTTCCATAAAATGATTTTCAAAAATGTTTAAAGATAAAACCTATCTGCAAAGAAGAAATTAAAACAGGTATACTTGGATTAAAAGCTCATTTTATTTTACATAGATTATAAAAGTTACTTTAGGCATAGTATAACTACAAGTATTGGGACTATAATCTTGCATGAATATCAGTCTCATTATTTTATAGACACCTTACCTCTCAACAGTACACTTTAGTATTTTGATTTGAAATTGTAAAAACCCTGATATACTTTTATGAGGATATTTCTTTAAGTAAGCTGTTTATTTCAAACACGTCTTCCTTTTGCTTTCAGCTCACATACTACTCTGTTAAATGCACATTTTAATCACTATGAAAACAACAGCTGCTTTCCATAGTTAAGTAGCAGTTTATACAATGCACAGAAAAACTGCAGTGATTAGCATTAATACTTTCAGTGTTTTCCAATAATATTTTGTGCACTAGAGTGGCTTGTAATGGACTAGAAGTTTGAAGATTTCTATATTCAAGAAATTGTTTTGCTTTTGTTCAAATATTTATAAATGATAGACTAGATGAATGGATGGATAGATAGATTTTTTAGTTCTTTTATTCTGCAAAATGATTAATTGGCACATTGTCTTGAAAATGAACATAAATCACTGTGTAGTATTACAAATTGACAAAATCTTTGTATAATATTGAACTTGTGAGGTTCAACATACTTTTGGCAGTTGTCTTATATCCCTCATACATATATGTTTATTCTTCTTGTTCTAGTTTTACTTCTCCTTCTCAAAATCTCTCAACACTTTTATGTAAATTAAATTTTTGCTAGGCTATGTACCAGGAAAAGGCCATTATAATCTTGCCTCAAGCAGCTTGCAGTAAAAGAAACATACTAATAAATGATGTTCATAAATTCTTAAAGATGGAACAAGAAATGACTGAGAATTACATTTATTACTTTATATAAGTACATGAAGTATATAGAATATATGCATGTAATGCTCTCTGCACATTTATTTGTTTTAAGTGGAGAGGAAATTACAGTTGCTACAATTTAAAATGATATTTATGAGTTTGAAATCATGGTAAGTGTCCTAGAAAGCGGAAGAGGGCATTATGGGTCTGATGGGATTATAAAATAATGGAAATCAGGCAAATAAGCAGAGAATCTCCTAATACAGTGCTACATAAAAGCAAGAGAAAATTTAGGAGGATGCGTGTTAAATAAAATCACCTGGGAAACAACTCAAATTAAAAAGAGGTACTAACACTGACATTGGTATTGGAGAGAAAGAATTTTCCTCTACCCTTTAAAGGTTCTTTTGGCTGGTCTGATGAAATCAATATGAAGCAGAGTAACAGAAGAAATTCACATTTAATTTTGTATGTATAGGAACCCCACATACATAACAGATTCAAAGACAGAAAGGTAAAATGAGGTATCTGTATGCCACACTGAATGGAAAGGGGCCTGGGGCTTCAAACGGGAGGAGGGCAATTCACAGAGCAATAAGAATAAGAGCAGATGTTTCATAACTGGATGTTTTCCCTGCCACACAGATGGGCCACTCAGGTCAAATTTATCTCTGGAAGTAATTTTCATTCTGGGAAAGACTTCCAATTTAAACTCTTCTAGGTAATTAAGGGACGGGCAGAAGTTTCTCTGGAGCCTGCTGGTCTCAATTGCCTTTAGTTCAAAGTAATCCATATGCCGAAGTGGCACATGTTGAGAAGGTTCGTTGTGAACCCCTTCAGTGGTCAACTGAGTAACAGTCACTGTGTTATTCACCAAATCTCTTGCTAAATACATACCTGGTGCAGATTGTAAAAATGTGAATAAGAAGTGATTCTACCCCTAAGGGAGCTCACTATCTACTCATAGAGGGCATGTGAATAAATGAATTACAATACAGTTAGAGCAATACTGGAAATGTGTACTTTGTTACAGGGACAGCATAGATAAAGAAGGGGTGGAAAGATGGATGAGAGTTTGTCAGAAAGATAGGAAAGTAATTTTACAAGCAGGAATAACAATATTTGAAAAGGTTTAGTTAGAGAAATATACAATGTAGTGGTTTTAGGACACTAGGCTAAAGCCTAGATTATAAGATAAGAATAAAGTGAAACAGTCACATTTCTCTATACAGATAACTTTTAAAATTTTTGAATACATGGAATTTTTCCTAGGAACATTTAGAATTTTTTAAGGATTAAAATGTTCATCACCAACATAGAAATAACACACAGTGGTTAGCTGCTAGGACTTTGGAATCAGACAGTCTTACATTTCAATTCTAGATTTGCCTGTTAAAAATAGAATGACTTTTGGAAATTTCTTAGCTTTTCTAAATTCACTTTCATCTTCTGTAAAATAGAAATAACAGTACTTACCCATAAATTTGCTATAAGTATACATAAAAAGCGCCATTGGAGTATGTAAGAATTGATAAATGTTAAGATATAACTATTAGCTTGTTATTATTATTGTGAGGAAGATGTTGAAAACATAATTCTGTGTCTGCAAGCATCAGTATTATCCTCTCTATTCTTTAATAAAAGTTAAATATACTGTGCTCATCATTATGCATGATAAGATTTTTATTACCCAGGGGAGTAAAATGAGTATAAATCTAACAACACTGACATCAATTTAAGTAAACTTCTCCTACCTACAGGCATAATCTTCCACTGCCCAACATTTTTTTAATTAGAATTTTGGGAAATTTTTTATTTTTAAATATTTATAGATTCACAGGAAGTTACAAAACCATTACAGAGATTTCCTGTGTACTCTTCACCCATTTACCCTCATTAGTTGCATCTTCCATAACCATAGTATGATATTAAAACCAGAATATGACAAAGATATAATGTACAGTTCTGTGTCATTTTACCACATGTGGGTAAATGTGTGTAACCACCACCGCAATCAGTATGTAGTATTATTCAGTCACCAAAAGATCTCCCTCATGCTGCTCCTTTATAGTCACACTCACCCCCTCCCTCACCCACTATCCCTAATTCTTGGAAACCAATAATGCATTTTCCATCCCTATCATTTATTTCAAGAATGTTATATAAATGAAATCATATATTATGTGACCTTTTGATATTGGCTTTTTCATTCAGCATAATGCCTCTGAGATTTACTAAAGTTGTCGGTGTTTATCAATAGTACATAGCTTTCTTTACTGAGTAGTATTCCATGGTATGGATGTACTACAGTTTGCTTAACCACTCATCTATTATAGGACGTTTTGATCCTTTCTAGTTTGGGGGCTATCACAAATGAAACTGTAGTGAACAGTCATTTACATGTTTCATGGGGACATAATTTTCATAAATGCCTCGAAGTGCAATTGCAAGATTGTATGAAATGTATATTTTTAGAGTTTTAAGAATTTGTCAAATTATTTTTTAGAGTGCTTATACTATTTTACATTCATACCAGCAGTATATGACAGTCTTTTCACATCCTCACCAACATTTAATATTGTCACGATTGTTTTATTTTAACTGTTCTAATGGATGTTTACTGATACCTCATTATGGTCTTAATATATTTTCTATCAGAAGATAATATTCATTTTCATAGAAACATATTTCTAAATAAGTAATAAATTCTTTGTCTTTCTAAAGTAAAGTATGGAATTGACGTTTGGGAAAAAAAGAGTTAATTTTGCTATAAGTTATTAGGCAACTGAAGAAATACAAGGAAAAAAAATCTATTTCAAGTTGGTTGAGACTCAAACCAGACATTGGGACTAGAGTGAAAAAAACATTCCACATTCCCATGAGAATATACATAATTTTATCAATGATTTTCAAGAAACGCATTCACCAAAGGAAAAAAAAAGTTGAACTTATCTCACTTATATGTGGAATCTATATAAAAAAAGTCAAACATAGAAGCAAATGTAGTAGATGGTGATCGCCAAGGGCGAGAAGGTAGAGGAAATGGGGAGATGCTGGTCAAAGAGTACAAATTTGCAATTACTTAGGATGAATAAATCTAAAGATATAATGTTCAGCATGATGATTATAGTTAATAATACTATAGTGGATACCGGAAATTTGCTAAGAGGATAGATTTCAAGTGTTCCCACTACACACAAAACATAGTGACTATGTGAAGAGATGGGTATGTTAATTAGCTTGACTTTAGTAATCATTTAACTATGTATATGTATACCAACTCATCATGTTGTACACCTTCAACAGTCATTATTGAAAATAATAATACAAATCACGTCTGTTATCCATCTTCCTGCTGTACCACCCCGAGAACTTACATTCATTACCTAAATATAGTTCTGAAAAAAGAATACTTTTGAAAAAATACAGTTGTGTTCCTTGTGTATGACTGTCTTAAGTCTTATATGCCTAGTAACAGTTAAGAAGTCTAAGGGTCTCAGCTTCATATTCCCTAAATTAAAAAAAAGAATCTGTATGCAAAATATATTAAAAGAACAATTGTTTTTAGTAAAAAATGTGTTAGTATAACATAATGTCAGATACAGAGTAAAACTCAGAATTTAGGTTCTCTAGCATTACTAACATTGAGAAATTACATGGCACTGGAAAATAGTTTCCTTGGTAATTTAACCAAAGTAAATCCTATCTGTAACTGAAATAGCACACACACACACAAAACCCATAACATTTCCTTTGCATTTTCTTAAAAGGAATTCTTTTTAATTTTTTTCAGAACATATGTTAGCATTTCCTTTAGGGTCTTATTAAAAATGCCCTGGCATTTCTGCTTGTCTGAATAGAATTTCACTACCTCACACGTCTTAAGCATTATAAAATATCGCATTAACCTTTCTAACAGAGCTTCATATGACACAGAAGATATATTCTTCCAGGAGAATGTATTATTCATTAAGTAAATAGTAGAAGCAATATGAAAGAATTGTCTGAGTACTAAAATTTAATCAAAGCAATTAAAGTCAAAGGTGTTAATATATAGCTAGACATATTACAGTCATCAAATATTGTTGAACTTTTCCTTCAGGAATGAAATAGACTCCTACTTCAACTACTCATCTGAACTTTTATTACGTCTCATCATTTTTGTACTAAATCATGATGCTGAATTTATTCCAAGTACCTGTGCATAAGATACTGTGAACTTTATATTACTCTTCTATTGTGTCTATAGTTGATAACTCATTTCTAAGTCACTATTTATTTTAGAATTGCTTTACAGATCTACTATGATAATATGCCAGAGGAAATATTTTAAGCATAAATAGAAATGATTTTATATACCATGATATTAATAATTTTCAGAAAAAAATTATTGCATGCAATGCTTTATGATTTTATAGTATCTATTTGAATGCCAAATGCTGTTTTGTAATTACACTAAAGAGTTTTGCTTATAGTCAAATATGATGACAGGAGTAATCAGTTTGTGAACATCTACAATGTGCCATACCTCATGCTAGATAGTTTATATTCAGAATATCTTTTGGTATTGTTATCATGGGCATTTGCAAATGAAACAGAGAATAACTTACCCAAGAACATGCAACTAGTCGATAACAAACACAATCTGTGAATTGAGAATATATTAAAAATAACCTTGGATGATCATCAAATACTATGACAGGAAATAACCAATATATAGCAGTCAGAATTCCCATACCTAAAACTATGCTGCCTGAGTAAAGCTTTTGAATAGAGTCCTCAAATAAAATAGTCATTTTAAGAAAGAGATGAATTTAGGAATGTATTTAAATATACTGCTCTTATGGAAAGGAAACACATGATACATGAAACCACCAGAAATATAAATAACTCAACAAATTTTTCTCAATACCAGTATGAATAAGCATCTGTGATGCCAATATTAATAAAGTGTTATGTGGGGATACACAAAATTTAAAGCTGATTCCCCACTTGAAGCTATGCCATAGTTGGATGCTTTTAATTGCAATAAAAGGGAAAACTCAAATCACTGTATGATAGAGATCAGTCAATATGTATTATTGCTTGTATGGCCTATCAAACTAGTTCCCAGTAATAGGAAATATGCATTCTGCTTCCAGCTTTAAGGCTGTTATTTCAGAGTGGGGAATAAAAAAGTGTAAGGACTGCTGGTTCCCTGCCCAAGCACAGCTGTAGGATGGGCTCTGTGGCTCCCAGATTTCCGCTTAGGCTGTCCAGTCATTATGTTGTACACCTTAAACTTATACAATGCTGTATATCAATTATATCTCAATAAAAGTGAAAAAAAAAACTGCAAGGACTTTGTACCTGGAGATTTCTTCTGTATGACAAACTACTTTCCAAAGATGGGTGTTGTTCTGATCCTTCAGTGCAGAAGTCTGAGCCATGTAGATAACTGTCATGACCCTCTTATTTCCCTTGTGACACGGAAAGAAAAGTTTTTCTATTTTGCAATTGAAACATGAAAAATAAGCCAGCATAATTTCCAAAAGGGAATTGAGTAAGTTAAGTGGCTAATGCTTTCTTTGTACCTCTGAGTTCTTGGAAAGAGGCATAGAGATCTTGATTAGCTTGCTTAAGAAACATAGAAAATAATCACAATGTGTTAATCTCCTTTGCTTCCCTTTGGAAGGATGTTACTGTATGGAATGAGAACCTCAGCCTAGGAAGCAGTACTTGATGATCTCCCATAAAAGACATATTAGTAAATGTCAATAATGAAACCATCTTTAAAAATAGTACATTTGAAATGGAATCCATGATTTCAAATCATTCAGTTGGTTCAGTTCATCTCTCAGCTTCTTGTTTTCAAAATTATTTTTAAAGTATTTTAATTTTCTCAATTTTATTCTTTGTAAGCCAATTTATAAAGCTCAACTAATCAAAAAATCATGTTGCTGTGCAAATTATTGAATACAAAACTGAAAAAAATCAGATTTACTTGTCTGATGGAAATGAGATGCTTAATTGAATGTAGAATGTAGAAATCACTTTATTACTGGCACATTTTTTTCCTCAACTCTATGTATTTATATAGCTCTTATTACTGTAGTGTCTAGACATCTTAACAAATGTGCCATGCCAATATAAAACACTATATTTTCTGGCCAAACCTATAGGAAAACCATATGGCATTGAAGTTATTGAAAAGCAAACACAAAAATAAATCACCGTGCATAATCAGACATTGGATGTTATTATTAGATTTTGATGATGTGACTTTCTCTTCACATGTTTGTCTTAAATACTAATGCAATTAAGATATTTCATGGAAATTACTACCATTGGACCTGGCTTATAAATAGTAACTAGTACTATTAATGTAACTACCAACATGGTTACCTTTACTTGCCCAAACTCCTGAAAATCTTGATATCAAGATTCAGTTAAACTTCAGGAATTATTTCGGTTACTCATTTTAAGAAGTTTATAGTTCCGGAAGCTTAAACTGTTTTCTAGGTAACTGACTAGAAAAGATAGTTTTCCTTAACTTGGTTACTTTAAAATGCATTTTAAAAAATCATTCTTTTTCTTTCTCCTATAGGTCCAAAATTAGGCTTTAAATACAATTAACAGCCTGGTCAGTAGAAGGAATATTTATGTTATCCACAAAAATAAATTTTATGACTTATACACATATTATTAAGTAAATTTTGTAGTTCTCAGAGTTGAAGGTAAAAAATAATGGTATTTGATGATTGACTGGAGAAAGTGCTCTTAAGGCAGTCTTCAGGTTAGTGCTCATTCATGTTTCCTTTTCTAAGCAAATTAATTAAAATGAGGAAAGTAACAAGAATATATATACATATTATTACTGGCAGAACCTAGAATATGGAAGAAGTTTGTGAGAAATAATGAAGCAAAAGACTTAAAAAAATTTCTTTGTATGCTTTTATCCTCTACCACTACCCAGGCACAGGGACAGAGAGTGGTATGGATAAACATTCCTACTCTTGTCTATGTCATTGTAGTTCATTGCAATCTTATGAGATATAAATAGCCTGCAAGCTGGGAAATGTACCAGATTCTGAGTGAAAGCTTGGCTGACTGATTATGTAGGACTTTTCATGTCTTGCTGTTCTGATGCTCATTCTCCCCTCCGATTGATTCCAACACATGCATTTGCCCCTTGATGTCTAGGCTATGCTTCAGCTTTTTATTGATTACTTACAGGATGAAAAACACAGCCCAAGGCAACAGAGGTGATTTAGATGTAATCCCAACCTTACGAATTTCCTAGTATAGTGAGGGGGAGACAATCTTGCTAGCTGCCCTTTCTTGATAATATTTTTTATGATATTTTATCCTTGCTAGTTTTGAAATTAAAAGGACCAATCTTTTTTTATGAAAATATGGAGGTAATAGATAATAATGCTTATTATCTATTACCTCCATATTTTCATAAAATAATACTTAATATTCTAGTACTAGAATATACTTTGTATTCTACTTAGTATAATTAATATTCTAATACAGTATAAGTAATATACTGATACTATTATTGCTTATAGTATAAGTAATAATACTTAATGTTCTAGTGTGTCTTTGTATTTTTAAATCAATATTGATTAATTCATTTTCTAGTAAGGTGCTTTTATCAGTTACAAATCATAAGAGCTATCTCTTCCCTTCTAATATTTAGACCCCTTATTTCTTTTTGTTTTTCCGTAGTGGTGGCCAGCACCCCCATTATTATATTAAACAGCTGTGGTGTTAATGAACATCTTTATCTTTTGCTCAGTTTTAAAGAGAATGTATTAAACATTTATTCATTAAGCCTAAGGTTTGTTATATGTTTTGGTATTACTTATATCAAATTGTGAAAAGTCCCATTTACCACTAGGTTAGCTATTTTTTAAAAAAATTATTAAATGGTATTAAACTTTGTCATGTGAGTTTTCTGTAACAACTGATAAATTGTATTGTTTTCTTCTTTATCAATGCAGTAAATTACAATGATAGTTTTTTTTCTGACATAGAAACTTACTTTGTGATTTTAACCACATTTTTATATGATCATCATTAATAACTCTAAAAACTAAATTGAATAAATATATGCTTTGATTACCCAAGTGTAGACTTGATTTTAATTAATAAATATGTCCATTTTTCTTTCTAATATTTACTTCAAATTTTATTGGTCCATGGCGTATCTAAATACTAAGGTGTAGCAAGTATTTACTCACAAAACTTGGGCCTCCAGAGTGATTAAGTCCATTTGCTTAGCCTAGATAAATGGATTTCTTGACCTGAATTAGTATTTACTGGGTAAGGGACTGGAATTGTTTTTGAGAAGAGCAAATATATTTTTTCAAAAACAAGAAAATTAGATCCAAAAAGGAATGAAAGATAATAAAGTGAAAGTTATATTGGGAAAATAAGCAATAGAGATCCATAGCAAAGAAAGTTGAAAGAAGGGTAAAATAGACTTTGAGAAATTGATGGATGAGCATCACTCAAGTTGAAGACTCTAAAGGTAAAAGCTTGGATTTATCTATCTAGGTTGCCCAGATTCAGGAGTGGTTGTAGAAGTTTTTAGGAACTTTGGAGAACTGAAAATTCATGGACTATGTTGACTTAAAATTATCTCTGATGTCCTTCTATAGGTAAATTAGATTACCTAAGGATAATGAAATGGTTACTATACAAAGGCATTGTGGTATTGTAGTAAATCAGAACATACTTCATTATGCACCCCTTGATCAACTTAGCTTTAATGTATTATTTTTAGTCCTTTTATGCTCCATTTGCTGCATTTACTTTCCTCTGTGCATCTGAAGGACTGGTGATTCCAAGGATCCTACCTTTGCAAGTACCCCAAAGATTTATCAAAATAGCAAGTGGAGCTCAGGAAGAAATACAATCTAGGACTCCAAAGTACCTTTAAAATGATTTGTCCATACAAAATTTGGCAAACACAATGTGGGGAACTGTGTGATCAAAAAAAAAAAAAAAAAAAATTGAAGCAACACTTTTTAAAAACCACTATGGGCAGGAAAAAGAGAGACCTGAGTTCGTTATAATTTTATGTATGTTTTGCAGATATAACATACGAGACAAATTTCTACAGAGAAAGAACAATGAAAATAATTGTTAATTGAAATTCAATTAACATGTTATCAAAACACTCCATTTATTTATTATCTCTAGTTTGGAGGATCATTAGTAAAAATTCAGGAATAAATATGTGTCTAAAATTTCACACATGATTCTCCAATTTGATTATAGTATAAACAATAAGAATTTGATACAGTAAACTTTTTATTGTGCTTACTATATTCAAAGCTTGAGATCTTATTTTAGCTAACATGATTAACGCGGAAAATAGTTGTATTAAAAGAAAATTAAAATTTTTTTCAATTTACTTAGGTTGATTTTGTCCTTGATTGTATACACGACTTACATAATTAATTACACACTCAGTGAAAAAACAACCATTTATTCATTCACCAAATAAGAATAACAGTTTACTCTGTACTGTAGTTATATGCTGATTTGAAAGGCTTAGACATTAAGATTATTTGCTATTAATTGCCTTCTGTTGTGTGATTACCAATAAAATATACTATTTCCTAAATATTCTTTGCATCAAAGTATTGTCAAGTATAGAAATACAATAGCCAATCTCCCCCACTCAATGTCCCTACTTCATCTCTCCTACTTTATAAACTTTGTATGTTTTAGCCTTTTTGTCTCTCTCTCAATGCCTCAGTCCTTTCTAAGTCAAGCATAATCAAATAATGGAAATCAGAATATTATTAGAGTCAGTGAAGACATTCTCCAACATCCATTGCCATATTCAAATACAGTTTTCCTTTAGAACATTAACTCAGTTGTTGAATTAGTTGAACTAGGAGGTGAAAGACAATTCTCTTCTAAAATATATCACTGTTATTTTTCCCTTATTTAGCCAACACTCTGTAATAATTGTGTTCATATCTTGGGAAATGAATTCTGACATTCATTCAATACTTTTTTCACATCAATTTTTCAAGGGGCTTGTAGGCTCAAACTGTTGCCACAGTAGTGCCATGATTAGTAATTCTCAGTCAAATCTTAAATGATATTTCATATGTAGTATATATTCTTAGGACTCCCCTGGCTACCTTCTTTCAGAATAGGGCTCATGTGCATTCTGCTAGAGATATGCAATGTGATTAACACCAGGTGAATGTTTTCTAGATATACCCAGTTGATTCACAAGATCACTATAAGCAAGGGAGATGCAGGAGTTGCGAGGATGTTAAGAAGCACATGCATCTTGATAGTGCTTATATTATATGTTTATTGAGTACTACCCAAAGACTGCACTCTGACTTTCTGATGACTCTGGAGAACAGGTCTCAATACACGGAATATTTCAGAAGCCAAATCTTTTGTTTCCCAAGCATAACACCAAAGTTTTATTTTTTTCTCGAAATTCTATTCCCTTATGATTAAGTAAAACCTCAGAAAACTTACTTTAAAAATGATAGCTTTTAAAATCAGAGTTGAGTCGCATGTTCATTTCTTTATTAGGGCAAAAGAGAGGAATTTCTATATTAAAATGTTTTATTTTTGTTTGTAAATTTAAAAATTCAGTAATATTCTATTTTTAAAAAAACTTCAGTAATGTTCTATGTCTTATATTCTACTTGTTCCTAACTCAAGAATTTTTATTACACAAATTGAATAATGTCATTAAGTTGGTATGGGGGATTTCAGCCACAAAAAAAATTACTTGGCCACTTCAGTTGCTTCATCTGTAAAATGGGCTTAATAATAATACTTAATTCAGCAGTATATTGCAAGGATTAAATGACCAATGGTTGTAGTTAATAAATATTAGTTATAAGATTATAAATATGAGGATTAAAGTACTTTTAATATTTGTGAAATTAGGAAACAATTTACAATACCATCCTCACTTCTGATACCCACTGCAAATTCAGGGGTCCTCAGGACCACCACTTCTGACACAAAATGCAACCTGAGGGGTTCCAAAAACCACCCTAGATTTTAATAATTTGCCAGAAGGACTCATTGAACTGACTGAAAGCTGTGGTACTCACAGTTACAGTTTATTTCAGTGGAAGGATACAGGTTAAAAATCAGCCAAGAGAAGAGGTGTCTGAGGCAGAGTCCAGGAAAGTAACGTATATGCAAGTAGAGCTTCCAGTTCCTCTCCCCATAGAGTCATGGACAACACTAACTTTCCTGGCAATGATGTTTGACAACACTAACAATATTGCCAACCAGGATAGCTCACTGGAGCCTTGATTTCCAGACCCTTCACTGTCATGTAAACATGGTTGACTACACATGTAGCTAACTTCAGTCTCCAGCCCATCTGGAGGTAGAACTAATACTGCAAGACCTGAACTCTCCATCATAAATCACTTCAGTAGATTATCTAGCATGACCTCAGGCCCTTAGCTAAACAAAGTTACTTTAATCCAGCAAGACATTCCAAGAATTTAGAGACTGCCTCTCAGGAGCTGAAGATAAAGGCCAGATATCTCTTTGGGCAAGGATAATTCTTAACTATACACTATTGACTTTCTGATTGCTAATATCAGTATTTCAAAGAGCAATTCAAATGTATAGACTAACTAGAGGTAGGAATTGCAGCTGTCCATTCTGTAAAAGAGTTAATAGTGTAAAGTTTATCATAGGTTTTGCATTGAGGTAAACTGGTAATATTTTTAGAAGCAAAATGTTAATTGCATTAAAATAGTTTTTGTTTTGGTTTACAACTAAGTAGAATTTTATTTGCCCTCTGGATAGCAAGTGACACTTTTCAAATTACAGATGAGGAATATAGTCACCATTTTGTGCTTATGTATAATAAACATATTAGCATTTTAATTTACATGTTGTCTAGTCTTTATTTTTTTAGTCTGTCTATGTTGAGTTTTAGGTACTGATTTTTATCAATAAGATGCAGACTGTGCTTTTAAAAAAGTAGCACTGTTGGCATAAATGCAAAGTACAAATTTACATATCATTTTGAAAGAAGTAACCTTTCGTTTTAATCAGTTAGTCTCAGATATGGTGTGTAGCTATAAAGTATTTTTGTGCATTCATTTCAATCATTATGATAATAAGCTTAAAGACGTAAAAGCTGTTCTGTTTCTTATGCTGCATTGTTAAACCTGTGCAAGTGTTTCAATTACCATAATTCTGAAAAATTTTATGCCTTAAAATTTTAAGGTAATATATTCCCTTTCTTGTATTCAATTTTATTTTTTGCATTCAGTCTAAAATACCTGACAGCTGCTTTTGAATATGTTTTGTAGGCATTTGAAAAGAGACAAGTGTAGGGTGGGACTGAAAAAAGGCTAGAACAAAGCTGATTCTGACAACCTATCATGTGTTAAGAAAAAACAAAATATTTTTGCATGTTACATGGTACTTTTATAAAAATAGCATGAATTTGCAGTAGAACTACTTTGTTTTTTAAGGTTTTTTTTTTTTTTCCACATTGAATTTAACTGCCTCTGAACGTGCTTGGCAACTACTTGGTCAATAAACATTTCTGAACATTTATTGATCAGAATCTACTAGGTCCTTGAAATCTAGTGGTAAAGACTATAGATATAGTTTCCAACTTCCAGGACATGAGTCTCATTGGAGCAAATTTCAAACAATCTGGTGAAAGTGAGCCAAGTTGTATACAAATAAAAAATATTCTATAGCTCCCAGTTTCAGATTCATAGATGTTACTATCCACCAGTCGGTCTAATACTGAGTCTTTTTCTGTTTGAAAGCTTTTCTCTTTCAGGCACTGACAATTTCTAGTACCTGTCTTTGCCATGTAGTTTGGATCTATGAGCTATGGTTGACAGATATGGGTTTTTTTGGTCACATTCACTAATAATTACCTGATCTTAACATGACCTAGGGTAGAACTTTATATCTGCCTCTCTTTCTCCTCTCCATATCGTCAAATTTGAATGTTTTCCAACTTTCCCTAGCTCAGTAAGGAGCACCAGTATTGACCCAATTGTTCAAGTCTACAGTTTCTAAATTATCCTTAATTCTCATCTTTCCATCACTCGACATATCCAATGAATCAGCAGGGTTTCCTGAATGCATCTATTTGTTTTTATTTATCTCTAACAGAAATGGTGTTCCTGACTTACTTCTTTATATTTTTCATAGCCAATGTCTCATTGAGCTATGGTTGCTTAGGCATTAATTTTGATAACTGGAAACAGTTACAACCTAGATTCTTTCTTGGGAGCTTTCTAAGTGACACTACTATTATATTAATGTTTTTCTTGAAGTGCAGTAATATTTGAAATAGATGAAAGATGGAGAAAGTTAAAAGCAAAGAAAATACTTTAAAATTAAAAATAAAATTGTATCTCTGGAATCCAATGTATGGCACCATATTTAATAGGATCAATATCAAATATAAAATATGTTTCACAATTTTGAATTTGTGAAATTCAAAGTTATTAAAATTATATAAATTATTAAATTTAATAATTTATTATTAAATCTATATATAAGTAAATATTATATATCTATGTATAATATATATTAAATAAAATATTAAAATGAGAGAAATAAGAGGCTTCCAACCCACAGAATATTAATATTTAAGGATAGCATATTATGTATATATCTCTCCTTAGTTTATTCTTAATGAGATTTCTGCTAATTTATAGTAGAATAAAATAGGAAATGCTGCAAATTTGATAAGAGTATTTTGAGAAACAAGAGTAGCAACATTCAAAATAGGCATGGATTATAAAAGTCTAAGGTGAAGGGAATTTAGCAGCATGATTAGCTGCCTGGGGAATCCTATAAGTAATGTGTGGTCATCATTATTCTGGCATCTGTATACTAGTTCTGGAATGTGCCAAGAACATAAATGGACAGAGTGAAATAGACCCTACAGAACTCAGCTGCCAGTACTAATGTCAAAATTGTATAGTAACATATAATTATGAATAAATATGCTAGTGAATTTATTTAATGATGCTTGAAACACTCACTTGTTAATGGGCAAAAATAACAGGAAGTAGACAACTTTTTCTGTTTCTGCTTTACCACTTCCTAGTCATGTGAGCCTAGACGAATGTCTTTTCCTCTCCAGTCTTCATTTTCTTTATCTACTAATTAGGGCTAGTCATATCTGCCCTTTGTAGATTACAGATTATTGCAAAGACCAAAACCAACACATTACAATTACTTTTATTAAGTGCAGTGCAATTGCAAATGTAAGATATTATAGAATATTTTCAAATATGGTAAAATGGCTTCCTCGAAGAAGTACTAACAACCAAAGTCAGCATTAATTTACAAGAATGTATGAAATTGAATTAAGTAATTACAAATATGAAACTAACATTTTATTCCCAGCATTACCTATCCACCAAACAGATGTTTGCATAAATACGCATAGTTATTTTTTAAAAATCAACTCCCATTATTTTTTTCAGGTAGATTTTCCCTACCTGATCCCAAGCTTAAATAATCATCTGGAGGAAGAAAAATAAAATTGTTAATAGCTCAGTCAATACACTAAGAAAGCACTGGATTATAATCTTGTGTCTGCTATTTAAGTGGTTTTTGACTGTAGGCAAGTTATTTACAAATATATTCAATGGAGATGATAAACATATGTTTTTGCTTTGTTATTTTAAAGGTTAAATGAATTTTTATGTAACATTTTATATTACTTCATTGTGTCTGCTGCATAAAAGTATGCCTAGTATACTATAGCTGTTTTATATACCCTTATATATTTTTAAAGGTTAAATGAATTTTTATGTAACATTTTATATTACTTCATTGTGTCTGCTGCATAAAAGTATGCCTAGTATATTATAGCTGTTTTATATGCTGGGGTAGTACAAAAAAGATAGCGTATAAGATGCATAGTATTTGCTCAAAACTATTCAATATAGAAAGTAAAACTATTCAATCTGAGATTATGCCTTATATTAAAAGAAAAAGTAAATTTGATCCAAATGATGAGATTGGGGCAATCATATGGGTGGATATACCATAAATATGAGTTTGGCTGTACTATTTACCATGTACACTAGCTAAAGTTCTCAGTATAGAGAGAAATTTGAAGATTAAATAATTTTTTCAAAAACAAGTATTTACTTGTTTTAATATTCTTATTTAAGTCAAAGTTCTACTGACAAGTTTATTCAAGAATGCAAAATTATCACTATCCTTCAGGGATCATATTTAAAGTACCTTATTTGTGTTGAGATATCAAGAACAAAAGCCTAAAGTGTTATTTATATGAAAAAAATGTCCTCCAACCAAATGTACTTACAAACAGAACATAAACTCATGAATATTTAGTTTTTCTTCTTTTCTCTAGGCATTAGCAAATAGCCCATTGTTAGAATGTTTCATTTACTTAGCACAATGTGGAGCCAATATCAGAAACAAATAGTTTACTGGGATTATAACTCCTCATGGGCAAGATCATGACTTAACCATGTTTTTTTCTTTGTCACTGGGCATAATACCTGGGACAGAGTAGTTAATGTAACATGTTTATTGAAAAAATAAATTATAACAAGGAATAAAATCAATTTATATCACATAAAATATCAAATGGTGTATGAATTATTCAAAGAATATATGTATTTTTTTCTGTCACAAATATAAGAAACTCTGACATTATTAAATAAAAGATTTGTTCTTATGCTTTTGTGAATCAGTTTTTTTCCAATAAAGATCATGAATCCAAAAAACTGTATTTTTGATGAATCAACCTGAAAAGGTTTTTTATTACATTTCAGACAAGCACACAAAGGATTACAAGGTTACTGAAAGCTTGTCTGAATAAACCCAAATCCCCCTACCAGAATCACACAGGAATCTTTTTTTTTTATAGCCTTCAAGATATTTTCAGTAACTTTCCTTTGTTAGCATTTTTTTAAAACTGGTTCAGCAGTAACGTTATTAAAATTTAGTTAGACTTTTTAAAGAGTGGAAAAGTTTCACTGTCCAGCCCTTTCTGCTTGCATCTGTGAAGAATTAAATACGTAGGAAACTAATTAGAAATACACATATATAATGTTTGAATAGAGAAACACTTTTAAATATGTAAATGCTTTCAAAATAGAATAATTTTCTTTCATCTTTTGAAACATATAAAAAGAAGCAAGTTTATAATATGTGTTTAAATTTTATGTTTAGAATAACTTTTTACATATGAAATAAAATAATCATATCTTTACATATTTAGTGAACAGCTTAATGTTCTTTTATCTAATAACATAAGTAGAAATGGAAAAAGGGAATGTTTAAAAATAGGTTTAAATTTAATATATAAATTCTTATTTATTTTAAGCACAAAATATTTCCATATCAAATACTGAATACCACTAATTTACTTAGGAACTTATCTACAACTGCATACTGCTCTTGTTATTAATACCTACATTTAAATAAATTACATCTGTTATATTTTAAGAAACTAATATATAAGTATAGCTCACAATTCTAATTATTTATTACTAACCTTTGGAATAGACCAGCCACTTTTTGAGTTTATGGCATTTCTTGTATTTCATTTGTTTCATAGGTTCCGCTGAAGTTAAGTAACATTGTATTCAAATAAAACTTATTGATTTTTCATGTATTTAGCTTTCACTTGAGATTATCACTCATTGATTATTTTAATACTAAGTAACTCTTGCAAAAGATTTAAGGTCCCATAGAAGTATAAAGAAGATGTTAATTCTCATGGTTGTCAAAGAGTTTTACTAGGATTTTTACAAAGGTAATGAATATTTATACAATTTCTTAGTCCTTAAATTATTTCTAATACATGATGGTTAAGTTCAAGTTTGAGTTTGGTGATTACAAAAGTTTGAGACTGTATAGAATGGGCTGTTCTTTCTTTTTATTAAATTTTAATGTGTTATACTTGTTTGTATTTTTTTAACATCTTTATTGGAGTATAATGGCTTTACAATGGTTAGTTTCTGCTGTGTAACAAAGTGAATCAGCTATATGCATACTTATATCCCCATATCCCCTCCCTCTTGCGTCTCCCTCCCACCCTCTTTATCCCACCCCTTGAGGTGGTCGCAAAGCACCGAGCTGATCTCCCTGTGCTATGCAGCTGCTTCCCACTAGCTATCTATTTTACATTTGGTAAAGTATATATGTCATTACTGATAACTTATCCTTATTAATTTCTTTAAATGATTCTGTAAATTAATGTGGATAAATGATAATGACAAAGAAAATGATCTTATTCACAACTCTGCATAGTTGTGTGGCTGGGCTCACCTTAGCAATGACAATTATTTGTCTTATAGTGAAAAAAATTATTTTTCCAGTAGTATGTCCTGCACTATGAAAATCACTACATTATGCTTCATTTTGAAAAACTAATTGGGTTTTATTTGTGATGAATTGCTATTGGAGACATGATCAGGAGAGTTAATTCCCAGAGCCAATAATATAAATCATCGTATAAGGTAATGATGGCCTAAACTGGGGTAAAAAAAGATGGATGGAGAGGACCACAAAGAAAGATTCCATGTCATGTTGATTAGGTAGAAGTAATGATTCCATGATTCTGAAATCTGGGGCAGAAGATTAACCGATGAAATGATTTGATTGGGGTTCTGATATTTGCCCTTATAGTTTCATACTTGTTTAATATCGTGTTTTCTTATTTCAAGAAAAATATTTTAAAATTTGATGTTTATTATAAATTTAGGGAATGAATCTGGTGAAGTTTGATTCTTAAGGCAGTAGGTTGGAGGGTTCCTCCTTCCATGGCCTCCTAAAATGACAGCAGAATTTAAACATAGCCATACATATAATCTAGAAAACAATGCTGAATGGCATGAGTATGCATCTAGCACAAGTCTCTTAGTCTATGCAATATCAATCCTCTTATTAACTTAGAAAATGTAGCTCTGTCCATCATTTTTAAAAATCTGATGAAAGCAGCTATACATTATCTTCTAGGGCTAAGATTGCCTTTCTCAAATGGCATGTGATACTCCACCACTGCCACTCTGGTTGAAGTCTAATACATGGCAGAGAGGTGCCTTGACAGTCCAGTTTTACCTGTGGCAGTGGAAGCCTGTCGTGGATTATTTGTGTGATAACTCAGCAATGTTAGCAACTTCTCTTTGAATATCATCCTAAATCCAGTTCAGTAATCTCCAGCCTTATTTTGACAGAAATTTTTAAAAAGGAGAAGATGCTTAGAGGGATACTATACAAAGTCTTCATGAAGGAAGTAAGTCTTAAGCTAACATATGGAGGAAGGATAAAATTTTAATTTTCTTCCTTGCCAAGTATTCTGGGACTAGATTTGCCAGATTATCAAATTAAAATACAAGATACCCAGTTAAACTTGAAATGTAGATAAACATATTTTTTAGTATAAGTATATCCAAAATATTGCACGGGGCACACCATGCACACACTACATTGATATCTATATCTATATCGATACTGGTAGATGTCAATATAGATATCAGATATATATATATATATATATATATACGTGTGTGTGTGTATATATATGTATATATGTAGATACATGTCTGAATGAAATTTAATTTAGCAGTCTATATTCTAACTGGCAGCCTTACTTGAGACATAAACTTGCATGGTTTAAGGGTATCCTCAGTACTCTTTATCTTATGTCCTGTACCCAGTTTGTGTCCATGGTTTATCTAAGCAAAGTTAGGTGCTCCTTCTCTGCTAAACAGTGGAAAAATAGCCTTGGTGGATATCTTACAGCTCAGTTGTAATGTTTCAACCTAGCATATTTATGCTTAGCAATAATTTCATTCACTTATAGGCCAATACCAACATGTGAAACGTGAGGGATTAGAAAATACCAACTGTAAAAAAGTTTATGATTAGAAAAGTTTGTACTTATATCTGAACTCATATAACCTTTGTATAACCCTTTTGTCATTTTTTCTCTTTCAAGTGTCTAGTGCCTTCCTTCTGCACATTGTCCCTTCCAGTATCTGTCATTCATGGTCACTTATTCATGGATCTTTAGAAGAAATAAATTTCAAAGCATTCTCTATATCTACTATTTGTTTACATTTTAAGTCTAATTTTCCCTTAGTATAATATCTTAGAAATAATAACATAGTTGTGGAAATGCCAATAGAAACAATTAATAGCAGAATTATCTCAATGTTAAAGAGGACCCTCAATTTATAATAGGACAAATTTGAAAGATCAGCCAAACCTGGTCTTTGAGGTTGGCTTCCTCACGCACAAAATGGCCCTTCCTTCTCTGGGGAATACGAACTATGATCTGTAGATCCGTAATGTATGAGCATGATCCATAGACGTTTAATACTGGCAAATATTGTTGACCTACTGGAAAATATCAAGGCTTCTCCTTAGAATATAGAGTCAATTTTGGCCAACTTTCTATAATGGGATTCCTTCCTGTGAACTGGGTGCTTGTCTCTATTTCCCTTCCATAGTTCACAGGAGCCTCACGTAACTCCAGCAATGCAACCAACTCTGCCCCTAAGGCAATCATGTTCATATTTTATATTTCTTTGCCTGTTTGTTATTTTTGTACTGTGTTCTCCATATATTTATGAGGCTGTGGGATGAACCCTATGCTTCCTGTATTGTTTTTTTTTTCTTTCTTGAATATAACTGGTAGATTCTAGAAGGCAATAAAAATGGGTTCATTACTCTTATAGTGTTCTTAAAATAATATTGAGAGATGTAGTGCTGTGATTTAAAGATTTATTGATAGGTAGCTACAGATTTGTAGATAAAGTGAACCTTAACACCTAATTCTTAGCAATGAATATTTTAAAAGCATGTATTAATGTAAAATAACCAATTCTGGATGCATTTGAAAAAGATTTGTGTACCTCCTCTGACTTTATTCACTTCAAATGCATTCCTGATTAGTTGCTGTGTTTTAGAATGGCCTACAATGCTTTAACATAATTTTTTTTTGAAGTTGCCCTTGGAAAAGGAGAGATTATATTTGAAACATCATGCCATTTATTTAAATTTTGCCATTATAAAAATTAAAATATTTACAATTTCTTCATAGCATATAAATCATTTATTTGATGTTTAATGAAAGATTAGTTTGTTTGATTGTATTTATTTAACCTTTACAAAAAACAAACTGAGTAAACGTAAGCACATTTTTACTGTAAGGCCCAGGGAAATATAGTTCCCAGTGCTTATGAGTATTCATTTCCTAGTCCTGCCTTCTAATTCAACAGGTTTTTGTACTATAATTTTTACTTCTTGGTTGAAGCTGTGTATTCATTATTTAATAAAATATTTTGATAAATTTGATATAGTGACTATGTATCTGTGATTATGATATTTTGAGCTTTCACTTATATCAGATTGATATACTTACAGAATATTTTAATATAGACCCTTGTCCCTTAAGATTTTCTTTTTTCATTTTAAGTATAAATTTTCCAGGTTTGTAGAACAATGCTACTTTTATTCAATTATTTTTGGAAAGACAATATGATTCTAAATATCTAATATCCATAAAAGACTGCTTAACTTGGAAAACAAGGTTAAAATGTCTATGGATTATTTCATGTGTACATTTTAAATAATACTCCAGAAAATGATTGCGTGATTTGAATGTGTGTATATATGTACATAAGTATTTAAATATATATGTGTATATACGTATGTGTGTGTGTAAAGCACCTCTTTTATATATTTCTAACTTTGTATTTTTGTTGAACACAATTCTTAATTTTTTTTCTCTGCTTTTATAATTGATATGTTGAACACACTAGAGAAAACTAGAAAATTGAATAGCTTAGTGCCTTAAAATTTAGGAATTTAAAACTTATTTCTGTCTTTAGTCTTTCTTAACAGTCCTTTTATATAGGTTTAATAAACAACGTCTCCAGTTTCCTTCAAAGGCTAGTCTAGATATTCAACAGCTCTCAAGTCCCCTTCTAAATTCTTGCACCCTGGTCCTGAGCCCACATCTTGCTTCCTCTTTCACTACAAACTCTTTGAAATTCAAAAGTATACAATCCCATCATCTGAATACACATCCACATCCTTAAATATTGTAAACACAACTTCCTAATCTCATAATATAGTGGAGAATCAGGAAAGTGACCTTCAGAGGATCACTGCAATTCATGTCAGTATCAACTCCAGGTTTTGTTCCCTGGATCAAAGGTAAAACCACACATGAATCCTTTCATGCAGTCTGTATTTTTCTTTATCCTACACTGTACCAATTCTAGTCATCAAGTCATACCTCTTAAACACACTGAAATTCCTTCATCGCCTTCTGCCTGAGTTATTGCAATGACCTCCACATTGGTCTTTCTGATTCCTTCAGAGATCTGTTTCTCTCAAATCAGTGTTCTATATTACCAGTGATTTTTAACTGTGGCCTTTTATTTAAAGATCAGATAATCTGCAAATGACATTATTTCATTCTTTATTATGGCTGAGTAATATTCCATTGTATATATATCCACATCTTTATCCATTCTTCCATCGATGGACATTTAGGTTTCTTCCATGTCCTGGCTATTGTAAATAGTGCTGCAATGAACATTGGGGTACATGTGTCTTTTCGAATTATGGTTTTCTCTGGATATATGCCCAGGAGTGAGATTGCTGGATCATATGGTAGCTCTATTTTTAGTTTTTTAAAGAACCTCCATACTTTTCTCCACAGCGGCTGTACCAATTTACATTCCCACCAACAGTGTAAGAGGGTTCCCTTTTCTCCACACCTTCTCCAGCACTTACTGTTTGTAGCTTTTTTGATGATGGCCATTCTGACTGGTGTAAGGTGATACCTCACTGTAGTTTTGATTTGCATTTCTCCCATAATTAGTGATGTTGAGCATATTTTCATGTGTCTCTTGGCCATCTGTATGTCTTGTTTGGAGTAATGTCTATTTATACCTTCTGCCCATTTTTTGATTAGGTTGTTTGTTTTTTTATATTGAGCTGCATGTGCTGTTTGTATATTTTGGAGATTAATCCCTTGTCGGTTGCTTCATTTGCAGATATTTTCTCCCATTCATTGTGTTTATGTTTTTTCATTTTGTTTATGGTTTCCTTTGCTGTGCAAAAGCTTTTAAGTTTAAGTAGTTCCCATTTGTTTATTTTTGTTTTTATTTTCATTACTCTAGGAGGTGGATCAAAAAAGATCTTGCTGTGATTTATGTCACAGAGTGTTCTGCCTATGTTCTCCTCCAGGAGTTTTGTAGTGTCTGGTCTCATGTTTAGGTCTTTAATCCATTTTGAGTTTATTTTTGTGTATGGTGTTAGAGAATGTTCTAATTTCATTCATTTACATGTAGCTGTCCAGTTTTCCCACCACCACTTATTGAAGAGACTGTCATTTCTCCATTGTATATTCTTGCCTCCTTTGTCATATATTAAGTGACCATAGGTGCGTGGGTTTATCTCTGGACTTTCTATCCTGTTCCATTGATTGGTATTTCTGTTTTAGTGCCAGTACCATACTGTCTTGATTACTGTAGCTTTGTAGTATAGTCTGAAGTCAGGGAGCCTGATTCCTCCAGTTCTGTTTTTCTTTCTCAAGATTGCTTTGGCTCTTTGGGGTCTTTTGTGTTTCCATGCAAATTGTAAAATTTTTTGTTCTAATTCTGTGAAAAATGCTACTGGTAATTTGATAGGGCTTGTACTGAATCTGTAGATTACTTTGGGTCATATAGTCATTTTGACAGTATTGATTCTTCCAATCCAAGAACATGGTATATATCTCCATCTGTTTGTGTCATCTTTGATTTCTTTCATCAGTATTTTATAGCTTTCTGAATACAGGTCTTTTGCTTCTTTAGGTAGCTTTATTCCTAGGTATTTTATTCTTTTTGATGTGATGGTAAATGAGATTATTTCCTTAATTTCTCTTTCTGATCTTTTGTTGTTAGTGCATAGGAATGCAAGAGATTTCAGTGTATTCATTTTGTATCCTGCAACTTTACCAAATTCATTGATTAGCTTTATTAGTTTTCTGGTAGCATCTTTAGGATTTTCTATGTATAGTGTCATGTCATCTGCAAACAGTGACAGTTTTACTTCTTCCTTTCCAATTTGGTTTCCTTTTATTTCTTTTTCTTCTCTGATTGCCATGGCTAAGACTTCCAAAACTATGTTGAATAAGAGTGGAGAGAGTGGACATCCTTTTCTTCTTCCTGATCTTAGAGGAAATGCTTTCAGTTTCTCACCATTGTGAATATGTTTGCTGTGGGTTTGTCGTATGTGGCCTTATTATGTTGAGGTATGTTCCCTCTATGCCCACTTTCTGGAGTGTTTCTATTATAAATGGGAGTTGAATTTTGTCTAAATCTTTTTCTGCATCTATTGAGATGATAATATGGTTTTTATTCTTCAGTTTATTAATGTGGTGTATCACATTGATTTATGTATATTGAAGAATGGGACCAAATAATGCCATTTGCAGCAACATGGATGAATCTAGAGATTGTCATACTGAGTCAAGTAAGTCAGACAGAGAAAGACAAGCATATGATATAGCTTATATGTGGAATCTAAAAAACATGGTACAAATGAACCTATTTACGAAACAGAAATAGAGTCACAGATGCAGAAAACAAACTTATGGTCACCAAGGGGGAATGGAGAGGAGAGATAAATTGGGCAGTTGGGGTTGACATATACACATTACTATATATAAAATAGATAACTAAGAAGAACCTACTGTATAGCACAGGGAACTCTACTCAGTACTCTGTAATGGCCTATATGGGAAAAGAATTTTAAAAAGAGTGGATATATGTATATGTATAACTGATCACTTTGCTGTACAGCAAAAACCAACAGAACATTGTAAATCAACTATAGTCCAATAAAAATTAATTAAAAAATAAAGACCTTTTATTTTTACATTTTACATTTAAATGCCTTATGTTTTCATGGAAAATGGTGACACTCTGCAATCAAATGATTGGAAAAGTTGTTATCCAATAAGATGTTTTTCGTAGTTTGAAGAGTGGAATGTTAATCTTAAAAAAAAGCTAGGCATGTTCTGAAGTTATCTTGAATTTGTGTAAGAAAATGTTCTCAGAGGATGTCCTACTTATTCTTCCATTCTTACCATGAGTTTCAAAATGACTATTTGTAAAGGTGGGAAAAGAGCAAAATGAACAAACTGAAAAACTATTGTAAGGAGGGTGAATTTTTGATCTCTCCAGAATACAAATAAAAACACATGTGTGTCTCTTTCTGTTAAAGGTTTCCATGATTTTCTTGAAGAGAATTATACAAATTTAGAAACTTCTTGAAGACTCCCCCTACTGTGTAGCCTTCTTTTATTTTGTTGACTCTATTTCAAACATTGCAAAGTCTGAAATGCATCACTGCTTACCATTGTACAGGAAGAGCTATTTATTATAATTGAGAATTTTTAAAGAAAGAATTGTAATGAGTCCTTTTAATCACTACTATTTGGAAATTTGAAATCTGTTTTTGTATATTGCTACTTATTTGTGGGTATTATTAAAGAATCACATGAAAATAAATATTAAGCATCAGTTAAATATGTCAATTTAACTTGCATTTAGTTTTATGACATAGAAATGAAAAAGAGCATATCATTTGAGATAGCAAATATAATATGGGAGTGTTCTGATGATCAAAAAAACTGATCATTAATAGTATTTATATATAAAATTGATATATAAAAATGATAACTAAGAGTATCTGTTATTTACAGGTCATGATTTAGTGTCATATAAATTCACTGTTCTAATCCTTCCAATAATCCTATAAAGTAGATAATACTATAATGAACTCAATTATACAGGTAAGGAGACAAAGGCTTAAAGAGATTAATTTTCTCAAGGTTCTTTTTTTTTTTTTTTTAACCTTCTGTTTTATATTGGAGTATAGCCGATTAACAATGTTGTGATAGTTTCAATTGCACAGCAAAGGGACTCAGCCATACATATACATGTATGCATTGTCCCCCAAAGTCCCCTCCCATCCAGGCTACCACGTAACATTGAGCAGAGTTCCCTGTGCTGTACAGTAGGTCCTTGTTGGTTGTACGTTTTAAATATAGCAGTGTGTACACGTCAGTCTCAAACTCTCTAACTATCCCTTCTTCCCACCCTTCCCCCCTGGTAACCATAAGTTCATTCTCTAAGTCTGTGAGTCTGTTTCTGTTTTGTAAATAAGCTCATTTGTATCACTTCTTTTTAGATTCCGCATATAAGGGATATCATACGATATTTCTCTTTCTCTGTCTGACTTACTTCACTCAGTATGACAATCCCAAGGTTACTTTTAAATGATAATGCTGGTATTCCAAACAGATTGTCAGCCCTTGTATACATGAAACTAATCACAAAGTTACAAGTAATTATCTTTTAATCTAATCTAATATTTTATGAGAGCATCTTCAAATAATGCTCTCATTCACTTTAAATGATTTAAAAATTTAAAAAGGGATTTAAACTTATTCACATGCCTCTGTATTATGACATAAACAATGATATGATACAATATATTATTAAAATAGAATGTTGTCTCTTCATTGTAACTTATGACCACAAACTAAATATTTATATTTACAACTTAAAAATTAAATTTAGGTAAAAGGAACTATGAATTTTACGAAATTAAAAATGTTTAACTATTTGACTGCTTAGCCTGTCTATTGATGCTTATTTAAATTGTGTCTCTGCAAGAGAGTACTGTAGTATGCAATTTTTTCCATCTTAGTTGGCAGGGAATACTAACTCAGACACACGCATGTATTATTATACATGTGTATAAAATATATATATATACACAATATTTTATATGTATATGTTAGTGCTATAGTTCTTACACATGTAACATATATATAAAATATTTAAGCTATATATTAGTTATATACAATAGATTATATATAACATACAATATGTAAGCTATACCCATGAAAAATGTACAATAATATGCAATAATACATATGAAGGTATTGTTATTCTTATAATGTCCTTTGGGAACTAATTATTAACAATAGTATTTGTAATTGAAAATAAAATATGAACAACTAACAAAATATTATATTATAAATCTATAGAACAAATAAAAAGCATAGTGTGCTAAATGCAGTGTACCCCAGATTGAACTGTAGACAAAGTAAGGACATTAGTGGAAAAACTGATGAAATCCAGGTAAAGTCTGTAGTTTAGCTAATAGTAATGTATTAATATTAAATACTTAGCTTTCTCAAATGTACTATGATCGTGGAAGTTATTAAAGAAAACGTGTGAAGCGTACATGGATACTCTGCATACTACCTTTGTCTCTTTTCTGTAAATATACAATTATTCTGAACCAAAAAGACAAGTTTAAAGGAAACATTACATAAATACTAAATACTAAATAGTGAATCTACCTATGGTTGGGAAAGATAAAAGATATAAATAACTTGACCCAATAGAAATATTAAGCAATATTTGTATTCATGCTCTATGAATAATATTATATATCATGTAAAGTTGAAATAAAAAATCAGTAAGTTATGACTGTACATAATGCCCAAAAGAGTCATATGTATATATGTCCAAAATTATATATATATATGTTTTTTATTAAAAAATATAGAAATTTCTATTGAGATAATATAGTTGAACTAAATTAAATCTCAGATATTTTCATCTTGAAAAAGATTAATTTCTGTACTGTGTCTCTATTGGGAAGAGTTTTAGAAAGTCATAATGTATGTTTATGACAGAGTTTAGGTGGGCATGTATGAATTTTAAGGTGCTATATCTTATACTGGCCAAACATTATAACATTTCTTTAACATTGGGTCATACAAAGGTATCTCAAAGCCCCCGTCTCCCTCTCCTGCTTCAACAGACTGAAAGACATTCCACCACAGGTTGGCTGCATTTGGCTACATGCTTGGAAAAGAGAGATGACTGAGGCTAAATGGATGCTATAATAAGGCCTCAGCAGGGTTTTTCCCTGCCGTTTAGTTTTCTGTTTTCGTGTTTTGTTGTTTTTTTTTTTTAGTTTCTCTGATGTTTTTTTTTCTCTCAGTATACCATGTTGATTGTCTTGACTTCAAACCCCATGGTCTCATCAAATGTGTGAGACCTTTTACTCTGCCAGCTTCAGTGTTCTCATCTGTGAAGGGCTTGACTTCACAGATGAACATATGGCAAATTTGACAAATGTTAGCGATTGTTATAAACTTCCATTTCATTTACTTTTCTCTTTGTCATATGAATTAAACTGTTTTTTTATTTTTGTTAGTATCAGAGCTGTTAGTAAGCTTTATTGAGCTAAATAATGTTTTCCTTTTTGAGTTCTTAACTGGAAATACTTTTCGCAGGGTTAAATTAAGTTTACTACTTCAGCACATTTTGCTTGAGGTATGTTTGAAAGTCAAGAGATAAAGCTGGTTTGTGATTTCTATAGAAATTTTGCCAAACATAAAAGGGGCATAAAACCATTATGCATACAGGCAAGCACAGTTGGGGTATTTTCAGTCTGTCAAGTTTGCATTTTAAAAAGTGTAGTGAGGCTTTATGAAAAAAAAGTTTGCTTTTCCCTAGTTTTGTTATCTCTTTCTTTGAATGTCAGGATACATTTGTAAATCAAACTGTGCTCAGCCAGATAATGCTCAAACCAGAATCTTAAAGGTTTAAGGATGGTTTTTTAGGCACTTTCATATGTTAGTTTGTTGTACAGAAAGTGATTAAATGAGCATTGTGAGTTTTCAAGGCAATACTGGAAATACAGTTTACTACTAATAATGGTCTATTCAGGTACATATTTTTCAATGTAATGGGAAAATCAATCCGGCAATTGTTTATTGAGTTCTTTACATGCTAGTCACTGTGTAAGAGGAAGGCAAATAGGAAAGGCAAATAGGAAATAACAACATAATTGGACAAAATGAAAACAAGTTCTCAACTCTCCATATATCATCAAAGATGGGCAAATAAATTTGGGCTAATATTTTTAAATGCCACAATGAAAATGTGTTTATGCACAAAACATATACAAGAGAATTATCTGAGGTTGCTCAAGGGTGTCAAGGTCATATCTGTTAACCAGAACATGAGATGGACTTCGGGGATCTTGTGTTCATCTGACAGTGTTTCTGGCTGCTAGTTATCTTGGGCCCCAGTGAGATTCTGAGATTGGAATTATGAGACTAAGCTTCTGACATGCCTTTCTCAGGAAGACTGTATCCTCAATCCTTGCGACCCAATGGAATCATATTCTGCAGGTGTTACTCCTCAAACTGTCGATATACAGCTTAGATGCTTAGAAGAAATATTTCTATTACATTCCATGATGTCTCTTCCTTTTTTCACATTGTCTGCTTCAGCATTCTCAGTCTCTTGAGAGAGAGTCCCGCCCCCCTCCCTCCCTCCCTCCCTCCCTCCCTTGGAGAACAGTGTTGTTGTAATGCTAACTTTGCCCACAGTCTTCTTCATTCGTCCAACAAATTTTTATTGAGCACCTACTATTTGCTGAGCATTGTTCTCAGTGCTAGGAATACAATGGCATACAAAACATACAAAAACTCTTTACACTTCTGGGTTTAAAAGAATACATCTTATAAGGTAATACAAGTTACAAAGAAAAAAAAAAGTCAAGGAACAGGGTCTGATTTTCTTTTCTCACTGATACTCTATTTCACAGGGTATCATCTACTGCCAACAAGTCTAAAAAGTCTTATTTCCAAGAACAATTAATTTATTCAATCATTTATTTGTCTGCTTATTTATTAGCTTTTGTATTAGACATGACTGCTTAAGGGCATGACCATTTAAAGACAGGACTAGGCTTTTGTGTTGGATGCCTCAGTTTCCTTTTATGAATTGTTTTGTGAGCCCCATAGAAACTGCCTAAAAAATATTAATACTTCATATGAATGGCAATAGTTTAATGAAAGAGCCATACTTTTAAAACTATAAATATATTAGGCAAGATGTAGGTAATCCCCAGGGAAATGGCATAATTAGAGGGGAGAAAGACTTAGAATTAACTGGAAGATAGGTCCTTTAGCTGAATATCCCTGGCTGATCCCCAGAAAGCAAGGAATGCAAAAAGATGTGTATAGTTGTAGTAAAGAAACATGTGGAAGACCCTAATCATAGCTAAAATGATGTTCATTTATTTGACTGATAAATTGCTTAATTTTCAGACTACATCTGAAACATCTTGTTTATCTAAGATCTTTTAGAGATGATCCCTTCATAAAACACTAGGGCTGGATGACAGAGGAAAAGTGAGGTATGATTCTTACCAAATAATTTTGTCATCTACTGGGAGAGAAAAACTTATGAATAAAGTATTTATACAATATAAGTAAATTAATATGAATTAAAATGAGCATACATGCAAAGAAGGAAATTATTTTGATCTGAGGTGTTTTTAAAGAAAACCTTTGAAGAAATAAATTGGTACATAAATCTAGACTTAAAGAATGATTTTTTTCTGTTGGCAGGGAAAAAGACAATTTGAGACTTCTGTAATATCACATTTTAAGAATACCAACAAATCATTGAATTTTCAAACTGTGAGAAGATAGTAAGGGGAGTGACTGAGGGTGTCTGAGAATGTTAAACAAGAGAAAACTAAAAGGAGACCAAATAATTATATCAAGTATTTGAAAGCTTCCTGTGCAGGAGGAGAAAGAGGTTGGTTTTTAGAGAGCAGAAAATAAATGAACATTTAACAGGAATAGATGAAGGCTCAAATATTGAAATTTTATCTGCACCAATCAGAGTTCTTATTTATAAGCAATAAAAACTGATTCTAACCTAAGCAGGAAAAGGAAATTAATGGGAATACAAGAGGTAGCTAATAGACTTGGAATAAAGAAGAGGCTAGAAAACTGGCAGGAATGAAGGAAAAATGAGCCTAAACGTCTAGTTATAAGGCTGCACATGACCATGCTGCCAAGACGCTTTTGGACAGTACAGCTGCAGGACACTTGACACTGCTGCTGGGGTTTCCTACGCCACACTGCCACTTTTGAGAAAAATTTCTGAAATGTCCCTGCTTCTTTGAGGTCTCATTTAAGAAAGAGTCAGTGACTTATAGGTGGTGGTATTTAACTGTCTTAGTTCAAGTCAAATGTATATTCGTCTTTTAAAAAGAATCATAGAATGTTTGAGTCTCTCTAAATTACAATCTAAAGGATTGTTTTTTTACTAAAAAAATTGCCTTTTGGAATGGTCTCAGTCACTTACAACTAAATAGTCTCCATACATTGATGCAAGCCAGTGAACTCATAAATGTGTTATACATATGAGATTAGTGAATGGTCTGTAAGATGTCCTTCCTAAATTATACATAAAATTTTGGAAATATGTGTATGTGTTCTAAATTCTATCAAACGCTAAAGGAAGGCAGTGATCCATTAAATATAACAAGTATTTGTTTATGTTAATTTGTTATTAATCATGATCTTTCAATTCCAAATTCCAGTTTTTTTCTAACCAAGAAGGGAATGAAATCGCAAATGAATATTCACAACGTAATAATATAACGAATGAGTCAAAAGCTCACAGTTGCAAGGGAGCAAGTTGCAAGCGTATCTGTTTAGCTGTTAAATTGCTGTGAAGGGAGTCCAGACATTTTTTGCTCTTTTTCAATCAGAAATGTTATTTTTAGCTGTTGAATCATTAGAGTATGTTAAAATTTTATTATATCATATAAGTTAAAATGTTGTCTTTTTAATATGTGTATGAAATTGTGCCTTCTGGCTAAGTATTTCTCAAATCTTTCCATTTATCTCAATTCTTATGCCTGCTATCTAGATCTAAGTTGCTAAGGGTTAAATTGTGTCCTCCAAAAAAGATAGGTTGAAGTCCTAGCCCCCAGTACTTCAGATTGTAACCTTATTTGGAAATAGGGTTTTTAGAGAAGTTCTCAAGTTAAAAGGAGGGCATGAGGGTGGGTCTTATTTCAATGTGACTAGAGTCCATATAAAAACTGGAGACATATGGTAGTTCTATTTTTAGATTTTTAAGGAACCTACATACTGTTTTCCATAGTGGTTGTATCAATTTACATTCCCATGCTGGAGGGTTCCCTTTCACCACACCCTTTCCAGCATTATTGTTTCTAGATTTTTTGATAATGGCCATTCTGACCAGCGTGAGGTGATACCTCATTGTAGTTTTGATTTGCATTTCTCTAATAATTAGTGACGCTGAGCATCTTTTCATGTGCCTCTTGGCCATCTGTATGTCTTCCTTGGTGAAATGTCTATTTAGGTCTTCTGCCCAGCAATCCCGCTACTGGGCATACCTTGAGAAAACCATAACTCAAAAAGAGATATGTACCACAATGTTCATTGCAGAACTATTTACAATAGCCAGGACATGGAATCAACCTAAATGTCCATCAACAGATGAATGGCTAAGGAAGATGTGGCACATATATACAATGGAATATTACTCAGCCATAAAAAGAAACGAAATTGAGTTATTTGTAGTGAGGTGGATGGACCTAGAGTCTGTCATACAGAGTGAAGTAAGTCAGAAAGAGAAAAATAAATACCATATGCTAACATATATATATGGAATAAAGATGTAGACATAGAGAATGGACTTGAGGACACAGGGTGGGAGGGGGAAGCTGGGGCGAAGTGAGAGTAACATCGACATATATACACTACCGAATGTAAAGTTAGCTAGTGGGAAGCAGCAGCATAGCACCGGTAGATCAGCTCAGTGCTTTGTGATGACCTAGACGGGTGGGATAGGGAGGGTGGGAGGGAGGCTCAAGAGGGAGGGGATATGGGGACATATGTATGCATATGGCTGATTCACTTTGTTGTACAACAGAAATTAATAGAGTATTGTGAAGCAATTATACCCCAGTAAAGATCTATTAAAAAAAAAAAAGTGGAGCCAGACACACACAGTGGGAAGACAATGTAAAGACCACCATGGAATGACAGAGGCTGAGATTAGATTGATGCAGCTACAAGCGAAGAAACACCAAGGATTGCTGCCCATCACGAGAAGCTGGGAAAAGGCAAGAAAGGATTCCATCCAGAGTCTCAGAGGAAGCACTGCTCTATAACGTCTTGATTTCAGAATTCTAGACTCTAGAACTGAGAGACAAGACTTTTCTGTTGTTTTAACAGGTTATTGTATTCTGTTACAGCAGCTCTAGAAAACTAACAGATAAGCCATCAGGCCATCACTGTTTCTAACTTGGATTAATGCGATACTTGACTGCCAGGTACTATTATAAGGCTGTGCCATGCATATCCCTAGGAGCAGCATTCACATAGATTGCCAAAGCAATATTGCCCAGTAGTACTGTGCTATGCAGAATCCACTGCGTATGCAGACTCCTTTCTGCTCTCCTAGCCTGAATTACGTAACTTTCTTCTGAATTCCAATTAGGAATCTACGCATCTTACATTTATCACCTTTTATTGCAACTTTTTATTAATCTATCTTTTTCCCTCACTGATTCTGAGTTAGATGAAGGCAGGGACATATTTGCCTTTTACAGGGTATATATCCTGGGGATATCTGAATTATCTATTTAATAAACAAATGACAAAATCACATTATCATAAGTTTACTTCTTATATTAGCCATTTAGTTTAGATAAGTAGTTTATTTTGCTAGTATAAAATGCAACATAATACTATTTATACCATATATATAATATAACAATAATTCTCTTTAAAATCAAATATGTTTAGTAAATGACTTCCAGAAAGGAAATACATTTTGAAATTAAGGAATTCTCATATATTAAACAATAGTTTGGTATCTAGAGAAGCTGGATTCTTTTTGACTGCAAATATTCAAGTTGTGGGCATTTAAAAGATATGTTGAACTTGAAATATAGCAAGCAAATCACTAAAAATAAGGTAATAATACTCAAGACTAAAATTTATTTTTCATATTTGAATAGTGCTAGCTGTTGGTTTTCAGTTTGGGAAAATGTGATAACAATATAATAGTTACTAAATGGTATATATTGCATATGACCTTTAATATCTTCTTAGGAAACAGTTTATATATACAGTAAATATATACAGTAAATATATACAGTATATTCTGAATTGCCCAAAGTAGACAGAGAAACAGGGGAATAAAAAATGATTGCTCATAAAGCTATAATTTTATAAGATCTGTTTTCAATTAAGATGTCAGGCAAGACTTAGCAAGATTGAATTGAGTTTAAAAATAGAAACAAACACTCCTATAAAATTTTTTAAAATTCTTGAAATTTTCTGAAAATCTAGAGTAATTAACAATATATATAGTTAAGATGAGAAGCAGGATATACGATTTACCAAGAAGTCAGGATATAGTCAGGATATAGTCCAGATATTTACTAAGAAGTATAGGATGTAGGGTCTCAATCCAGATGGAAAAAGAGTAAAGCTACTAAAACTTTTTGGTAATTAGAGTAAAACTGCTTGAGGATATGTAGTTGACAAATTATTTCTCATAACTTATTATCAAGTAGATGAAGTAGTAAAATTAATAACACCATTTCAAAAGTATTTATAATAATGTTTCTTTTTATAGTTATGGTAATGTTTTAAAAATACATACTGTAGATGTACATGTTAACTATCCAAAAATAATATAATATTGAATAACAATTTAACTAAACCATAAATGTAAGCATACTGTGTCTAACCAAAGTAGAAGTTAAAAACATACAGAATAGGTAAATTATAAAATTGTATATAACTAAGTTAAACAACTTTCAAGTAGGATGTACAAAAAAAAAGAAATGGCAACTTTTTGATTAAATTTGGCAATTAAATGACTTAAATGGCAATTAATGTTTAAACTTATACTTGTTTTCTTAGTGGTTATAGTTTATTTTAAAACCCTGCATTCTGGTCAATGCCATATTATTAATGAGGGAAAAAATGAAGAACACAAGGCTTACCACCCTGACTCAATACATCTCCTTAATTATTGTATTTCACTGCTTTCCTGTGAAGCACATTTTCTCTAAACATCACTCTTATGCCTTTCTCCCCTCTCATTCTCTCCAGGCCCTCTAAAATCAGGCTTTTCCCAGCCAAACCCACCACTTATTAAGCTCATTAATTACCTTTCCTGAATACTTAATATAAGGTACCTCTCCGCCACTATCACTTTACTTTTTTTCTTCAAAGAGCTTTTGCCTTTAATTTTGTATATCTCTAATTCATATTTGTCCCCTCCCACAAAAACTGGGACTTGTTTTTCGCTACTCTGAATCTATCCCTGAAACCCATAATCAGTGCTCAATTATTTTTTGAATAGTTCAGTGAATCTGTGGTATAAAACCCAATTAAATATGGAAGCTTTTGTTAAAATCAAAACACCTTTTGAATAAATAAAAACATAAAAGCCATGTTATTTTTTTCATTTTTCTGGTCACACTGAAGGTATCCTTGATAAAATAATCATTAAACTATCTTTAGTTGGGGTTATGTGAGAGAGCGTTTTGATTAATTGGCTCATTAGGTGTAGCCAAAAGTTTGTCTAAATTGATGACTTGAATTAAAAGACTCATAAAATCAACCCAAGGAATTTTAGTGTTTCGTACTGCATTTCTCATTTTCTCATTATGAACATGCCACCTTTATTTTCTTGAGCGATTAACCATCAAACACAGTCTTAGGAAAAATTGTGACTTGATTTTCAAGGTTTAAACTGGACATAAGAAACTGGCCAGCAACTGGGCTTTGAACCTTCCATGAATCGGAGAGCATTCGTTAGCTATTTGTTGTATGATCCACATGCATGATTTTTCACTTCCTTTTAGAAAAGAGCCACAACCACAATTTATATAGGTACATCTACATTGCCAGTCAGAAATGTCACATCTATAAATAGACTATGTACAATATAAAAGCATAAGACAATAAATCTGTTTTCATAGCATCAAAACATTCCCTTGACACTTGTCAGTTATAAATGAGTTGGAATTAAATCAATGTAATAATTTATTTTAAAAAGGTGTGTTTAATTCAAATTTCTGAATTCTATAATTTATATAATTTATGATAGTCATTTATAATATAACATTTCCAAGGAAATTTTAAAGCTACTAAAGTAAATTGGTAACATTTTTATTTAAGGAAAACAAAACTGTCAAAAAAATGTTCTTGCTTTAAGAAAATGTCTGTAAGTTGAATTTGATTTTGAAAATTCTTACAAGTGTATAAATAAGTGATCTTAAGCCAGGTTTAGAATTGTCTGTTATCAACATATTTATAACAATATAGTTTTGTTGATGTCATTGCTTTCTGAAAATTTTTTGTAGAGGATCATGAAACGGTTGTGAATAAGCCAATTTTATCTCTTACCTCAGTAGCATGTGAATAACTGACTTGGTGGAACAAGCAAACAGGACTAAATTGGAACACTGCTGAGCCACACTGCCACATTAGAGACCAAACCTGAAAAAGGAGTCAATTCTTACACTTCCATCACTTTCTCGTACTATCGAGGAGACCCTAAAATATTTCCCACCAATAATAGTGCCCATAGGTCTCTGTGTATTTACCACTTTCAAGTAGAGTTATATATCCGTTGTATTTTTTACTGAAACATTACTTAGAAAAATCAATATAACACTTGCCTCTGTGTTATTTGTCTAAAGCAGCAAAACAAAATTCTTCTTGTAGAAATGAAATAAGATCATGTTTCTAATTTAAAGGAAAGTGGGCCATTATTTTTCCTCCAAAATACATATCAATATACAATATATCACTTAAAAAGGATTTATACATATAAATTTGTTTATTAACTTACTGTTAAGTTCACTTTACTGGAATTCCTATGTTGGTAAGTCAAAATCATTCATTGGTAAATCATTTTTCTAGTTTAATACCAAATCACCTTTTGGTTATAAGATGGCTATTTAGAGGTTTTGAATCTTAATAGATAATACAGTTAACATCCTGAAACCTTTATATATCAACAGAATCATTATATCACTTAGATGATAATCCCTTGATTGTAGGACTAAACACAGATCAAAAACTGTAAATATACCCAAAAAGGTTTTTAAGATTATTTTTTTCTGATATGATTTTTGATTAGGAAATATATAAATATTGAATAGGCTAATCAAAGCTTCAGTTTCAAAGTGAGTGCTTAATCTTGCCTTGGAGTACTTGGGAACTAGTAAGTTTATCCAACTAAATGCATCGTATAGTGGCTATAAAATGATACCTGAGCAACCTTGTCTTCATTGCCATGGAAATTTAATTTTATTCAGAGAAAACATACTCTATCTTAATGCCAGGCAGCCTTGCAGATATTTCTATGATTTGTAGTTAGAGCACTTCTGAATAACTGGTGAAAAAGGAAAAAAAAAAAAAAAAAACTAATCTAAGACAGGCCATGATGGCTATTTGGAAACTGAAGAATTTTATAAAGTGAAGCAAAATCCTAGAAGAACAGTATGTATGCTCAAAAGCATGAGTAACAAAATGTAATTAGAAAAAGGGTCCTAAACAAAGACTGAAGTGGGTTTTGACTATAGCTGCCATACATATCCTATAAATGTAAGTGTTAATTGTTCCTTAATTAAGTGAAGTAATAAAGTCAATTTTACCTGTAGTCTCAGTCTTCACATACCATACACACACACACACACACACACACACACACACACACGAAATCGAAAGATACATAATTAGATACAGTATTATGGTAACTGAAAGTGAGAAAAACATAAAATTCATCATTATTTGTTGCTGCCACTCCTTTCACTTCCTTTATTATATGAATTATCTTTATCGACTAACTAAATGAAAAAAAATTATATCTCTGACTTTTTTCTGTAGGTCAATCCACTATTTCTTTTCTCAAATAAATGTTATTATAATTACAAATCACCTTTGGGGGAAAGATAATTCAAATATATATCAAAAACTTTATAACATGCTTAAATAGCATAAAATGCAGTAATTAGATCTACATATTTTAAATTATATTGCGATTAAAATTTCTATGTAAATAATCAATTCACTAAAAGATGATATTTTAACAGATTATACAGTAGTCTATGGATTCTTAATTATCAAATTAGAAATTGATCTTTAATAATTCAGTCTTCAATCAATCACTCTTTTTCACTTAAAGTTCAATAAAACTATTTTATAATATGGCCGATAGGTGAGACATGGTCTGTTATGTTAACAGACTCATTCTGCTTAATTGTAACTCAAAATTCTGAAGTTCTACAGAAATCAATATCTATTTAAGATGAGAAGCAGAATATCAAGTCTATTTTGAAGTAACTTAAGAGTTTTGCTTCCATCTCAATCCAGAGGAAAAAAGTCCAGAGACTAGTAAAACTTCTTGGTAATCTAATTATAAGAAACAAGATATTGATGGCATGGATTCAGTGGAGGTTGGAAACTGAAGTTTGCTGAAGGCATTCTTCTAGATGTGTCATGCTCACAACAAAGTTTATATTGAATTCACCACTTGTACTGTCTGATGAAATCAATCCATAGTGAGTTGCATAAAATACTGAATTTTAATTCGGAACAATTATCTTTGTTTGACAGTGACGTCAATCACTCTTTTTCATTTGAAGTTCAATAAAAACTATTTTTCAAATACTTTATTAGGGAAATGCAAATCAAAACCATAATAAGATATCACCTCACATCTATTAGGATGGCTAATATCAAGAAACAAAAACAAAAGCAGAAAGCAACAAGTGTTGGTGAGGATGTAGAATATTGGAGCCCTTGTGCACTGTTGGTGGGAATGTAAAAAAATGAAAACAGTATAGAAGTTCCTCAAAAAATTGAAAATAGAGTTACCATATGATCCAGCAGTTCCACTTCTGACCATGTGTCCGAAAGAATTAAATAATAACTTTAAAAGAATTGGAGAGATATTTGCAAACTCATATTCATAGCTGTATTATTCACAATAACCAAGTGATGGAAGTGTCCGGTAATGGACTGAATTGTGTTCCACCAAAATTCTATGTGTATTTGCCGTAATTTTAAAAATCAAAGAAAAAACGTTCACTTTATAGCAATGCCATGCTGTAAGATGAAGATCTCATTAAAATAGTTTTCATTTTTACTTTTGAAATTTAAAAGAGAAATGATAATTTAAGTCATAAGGAGTCAAAAACACTTTATTTGAAATGTAAGGAACTGTAAGGAGTCCACCTTGTCCAAAAGTTCAAACCTTACAGAAAATCAAAGGGGAAAAAAGCAAATGGTAATTCTAAGTAATCCAATTGTTGCAAATAAGGCACTTAAAAGTGGTTTCAAATGTGTTCACTACTGAAGTGTCTTTTCAACTCCTTTTGGCATGCATTATAAGCTATTGTATATCAAGAACAATTTTTTAAAAGTTATTTTCTAGTAATCATAGCCACATAAATATTAAACAAATATAGAACTGGCACAAAGTAATCGGTGTTACTATGCGATACATTTAAATCACACCTAATATAAAACCAATGGATTCTATAAAATATTGAAAATACATCCTTTGAAGGTCTGTAGTTGAGATTTTGGCACATATTAAGGAAGGTGAAATTTAATTTCAAAAAATAGTGGTTTGTAAACATTAGGGTATTATATTGCGAGTCATCTGGAGAGCTTGTTAAAGCACAGATTACAGGGCCAACACAATTTATGTTTCAGTAGATCTGTATTTCTAAGAAATTTCCAAGTGATGCCGATGCTGCTGGTCTAGGGACCACATTTTGAGAGCCACTGTCAGAGAATATATGGAGGAATCTTAGGAGGTAGTTTTTTAGTCATGAAAATTGGAATATATCTTATAGAATTAAAATACTACAATTCTCGTACTACCGTTATCTTTATATTTACACATGAATTTAGTGATTATAACAGCATTTTATACAGATCAAATGTTTCCTAAATGATGATAAAAAGCATAGAGTGCACTAATTAATGTATCCTGTAGTCTACATCATTTTAATTAATGACCTTCTTTTAACTGCATGCATATAAACAATCAAATCATCACCATGATTTACAGAATGAGGAATATGCTGTACCTAGGTTTGATGTATCAGATTTAAACTATTGTATTCTTATTCTGAACATGCTTTTATGAAAATGTTTATAGTACTTCCATGCCTTGAGTAGAGGGTAGGGATATTTCTCCCATCACATTGCCTCTGCTTCACAGTCACTAAATGTTCCTTCCAATTGCTAAGTGCCTAGCAGGGAATGACCTAAACTATTTGCGCACATTCTCATTGCAAGGCTCTTGTCTTCTTCCTTTAAGGAATGAACACACTGCTACCATCTGTTTTAAGGACTATCTATTAATTTTATGACTAAGAAATGTGTGACCCACTTGCTTGAGGATTTAGGAAAGCTACAATAATAAAGTACGTGGTAGTTTTTATACTTCCTTTTTCTTTCATATTTAGAATGCAACTACTTCTCAAACACAAACTGCCAAGAGTACTATGAAACACATATTCTGGTATAATTTGATAAACTATTGATCTAAATTTAAAATTTTATGAGATAGAATGGGTTATAAGATTTTCAGAAATTGGTGAGAAATAATTTCAGTAAACTTAGTTGCAATGGCATTAGTATGCTGTTGTTGTTCTCCCTTTAGAAGTACTTTTTAAAAAGTACATGGGGAGGGAAAATGACTAACTGTGTGAGTAGTTTACTTATTTAATAAATATTTATGTTGTTTTTGAAGCCATTGTATGAGAGATGCTAAGTATATAGGTGTAAAAAAAGCAGACAAAATTACTATCTCAAGAAGCATATGTTATTTTTAGTAGAGGAAGATAAATAATAAACAAGTTAATATGAAAAATGTCAGAGAATTAAAGTAGTATAATGTGATAACAAGTTATTTAGTAGGAACTATAGATTCCCATTGCCAAATATCTAAAATTGAGCTTATCTGGGAAAAAAAAAAAGGTAAAGCAACTGCAAGTTTTTGACTCTCATGGTGAGAGTATAACTACTGTGGAAAACTGTTTGGCAGTGTCTAAAATTCTGAATATATGAATACTCTATGTTCTGTGACCCAAAAATCCCATCTGTAGGTATGCTCAATAGAAATATATGTGTGTTGTGTGTATTACATCCAAAGACATGTATCTGAATAAGAATGCTCAGAGCAGGATAACTCGAACACTGGAAACAGCTCTCATTTAAATAAAAAAAAAGTAGATAAATTATGGTATATGCACATAGTGGAACACTATACAGTAATGAAGATGAACAAGGTAATGCTCCACACAAGAAAATGCCACACAACCAAGATGTTGGGCATGGGAAACCAGGCACAAGGGTATTTATACTCTGATTCCAATTATATATATTTAAAATAGGCAGTACTATTTCAACATGTTAGAAATGAAGATACTGGTTACCTTTGGGAATGGGGCTGTAGTGCCTGGGACGGGAAAAAGGAATCTTCTCAGATAATGGTGTTATTAGTGATCTGTTGCTATATAACAAACCACCACAAACTTAAGTGGCTTAAAAAAAAAAAACACGTATTAAATATCTCAGTTTCTGTGAGTCAGGAGTCTGGCAGGGTTTAGTTGCGTTCTCTGCTTCAGGATGTCACCAGGCTGCAATCAAGGTGTCAGCTGAACTGAATTCTCATTTGTAGGATCAACTGGGGAAGAGTCTACTCTCAAGCCCACTCAAATTGGCAGTGTTCAGTAGTTTACAGTTGTAGGACTGAGACCCTCAGCTCCTACAGAGCCTATAGAAAATGAGAAAACTTTAACAAGATAGAGTCTTATATAACATGATATAATCAGTGGAGTGATACCTCATCATATAAGCCATAACATGTAACCAAATTGCGAATCATGTCCCATGTCCTTTGTCCTATTCTATTGGTTATCAGCAAGCCAAGTGTCTCACTCACTTTCCAGAGGAGGTGGGATACACAAAAGTGTGAACACAAGGAGATAAAATCATTGGGAGACACCTTAGGGTCTGTCTGCTCGATGAGATGTTCTATTTCTTGATGTTTTTTGTTATTTTCCTTTATTGTATAAAAATACAAGGTATTATAATTACTTCAAAACGTAACTTTGGTTTTTTAAATAACAATTTATTGAGATGTAACTCACCTAGTATTCACAGATTTGTGCAGTCATAACCACAGTCAATTTTAGAACATTTTCATCACCCCCTCAAAAAAATGCATACCCAGAAGCAGTCATTCTTTTTCCTCTCTCACCCCAGCTCTTAGGTACCACTATTCTATTTTGTCTCTATAGATTTGCCTATTCTGGACTTTTCATGTTAATTGAATTATATAATACTTTGCCTTTGGTGATTTGCTTCTATCACTTTGCTTAGTGTTTTCAAGGTTCATCCAGGCTGTAGTATTTATCAGGCCACCATTCCTTTAATATAATAAATATTATATTTACATATAATAATATTACATTAAATGGGTATATCAGATTTGTTTATATATCATCAGCTGGTAGATATTTGTGTTGTTTCCTCTTTGGGGCTATTATGAATAATGCTGCTATAACATTTATGTACAAGTTTTGTGTGTGTGTAGAGGTATTTTTCTTGGGTATTTCGCTAGAAGTGGAATTTCTGAGTCAAATGGTAAAGCTACGTTTGAACTTCTGAGGAACTGTCATACCATTTCCAAAGTGGCTGCATCATCTTGCATTCCCATCAGCAATATGCAAGGGTTGCAATTTCTCCATATCCTTGACAACATTTGTTATTATCTGTCTTTTTGGTTATAACCATTCTAGTGGGTGTTGAAGTGACTCTCATTGTGGTTTTAATTTGCATTACCCTTATGACTGCTAATTTTTTTTATATGGATGTGTTTACTAAGTGAAAATTCATTGAGCTATACCCTGTGATTTATCTACTTTTCTGTGTGCTTTTATTTAACAGGTTATTTTAAAAAGTGTTGGTGGTGCTGCACTATGATGTGCAGAGGAATAGAAAATTACATTTCCTCTGACCCAGTCCATATGGACGTAAAGCAGTTATTTCAGTTCATCTTGGCTGTGCCATCAATTCTCCTTACAACAGCCAACAACATTATCTCGCCTGTGCAAAGTGAATACACTAATTCAAATGGAAATCTTAGTGAATCATTGCCCCTGGTCTCTATTCCAATCGATGCTCCAGCAAAACAGAGAAGTAGAGATAGATATAGAGATAGATAGAGATAGACATAGAGATAGAGCTAGAGCTAGAGATAGAGATAGAGATAGAGATAGAGATAGAGATAGAGATGTGTGTGGGTATGTGTGTGAGAGAGAGAGAGGAGAGAGAGAGGAGAGAAAGGAGAAAGAGAAAGAGACAGAGACAGAGAGGGAACTGGTAGCTACATCATTACCTATCACCTAGTAATAATCAGGAGGGGAAACCAAGTAACTGATCAAGACTTATAACTGTAACAATGTAGTCTGCAAGCAAGCAGAAAACACCTTATCTGAGTTTAGTATTAAATGTTAACACAAAGTCCGAGGAAAATGGCAGAATTTAGGGAAATATTGATCATTCAGTTCATATGTACATATTGAATCTGTATAGAAAGCTGTATCAATAAAAGTGAGGAAAATACTTACATGGTCTACTATAGTTCATAGATATTTATTCAGAGCTCTCCGTGCAATCAACTTTTCTGAAATCTTGCTGCTTTGATGTAATTTGGGTATTAGGTAAATGTTAGGAAAGTACTAACTACTTTTTCTTAAAGTAAATGCTATGAAGAATACACAAAATTTAATTCTGTGGCTTTGCTGGTGATAGCTAAACTGTTTTTTGCTGATGAATCTTAAATGTAATAAAAATATACATAATTAACATCTACCACAAGGTAATTGGTAAAATATATAATGCAGTGGCAACTAATGTCAAGGTTAGCAAATGAAAATCATGTATACACATATGTCTTGCTCTTGTGGACATAAAGGAAGAACATACAATGTTACAATATGCTTTTTTTACTGGGAGTATATAGGATTGTGTTTTGAAAATATTTCTTTCTTTGTGGATAGTTCTCAGGGATAAGAGAAAAAAAAATCTTGCCAGAAAAGAAGTGGAGAAATAAGAACTTTTAAAGTTTTTGCTTTATTGGTTTGGTCAGAGATTGTGAAAGGGGAATCTTTCCTCCTTAACACATGCTTGGACTTCAGCACATCTATTCTTCTTTAATCCATCTGTGGCAAAATGTACTCTTTTATATTGATACCTCTCTCCAGTTTCATTCCTGCAGTTCATGAAGGTAGTTTGTATGTTAAGATGAATAAACAGCGCATATCATTTCATCATTTATGAAGTTTTTTTGAAGAAGGATAAGTTCTATTTTAATTCCTTTATTCAAAATACTTGCTCTAAGGGCAGATCTTACATCTGATCACAGCAATACATTTTTGCCTCATTTGAGGTGGTGGTAATGAAAGAGAAAAGGGTCAGTGAGTATAAAGATGTGTGGAGAAAATCAGAGTGAGAAAGTTAACGCGTGCAGCATGTGCCTGCTGGATGTCAATAATATCATTAGTGATCCTTAAACATGACCTATAATCAAAAAGAAAGTGACTACACACTATGAGGTAAGGGATTGATTACTCGCTCTCTTTTTCTCCTTAATACCAGATTTTATGTTTTTACATTCTACATGAAAACAAAATAAAAGCAAAGTAAAATCTATTTATTTGTTTTACAACAGAATTGCCTTACTACCTGGGAAAGAATGATTTTGAGAGAGTTATTTTAATCTGCACTTCCGAATATTTCCTTCTGATCTATTGTAAAAAATTATGTAAATATGTAACTATGAGCATGTTTAATGTGTACAATTTCCTCAGAAGTCTCTAAAATCATTTTTGAGCCTTTATGAACTCTAAATATGTATTTAGGCAACATTTCTAAAATATCGTTCAAACTTATAAACAGCTCACTGAGAACTCATAGATTCTTTTGAAAATCAAGTTGGTTATGATTGTCTTAAGAAAGACAGGTTATCTACCCAATTTGGAAAGCCATGATATGAAACCGTGATAACAACTAAGAAAGCAGAGACTCTAATTTTCATAAAATAGGGCCAAGTGTAGTGACAGTCATTTGGAAGTAATGTCGCAGCTTAGATAGTGAAACCATGTTATTCTCCACATTAATCTTAACTGCCAGCTATGAGGCTGTACAGTGGAGGCTGACATTCTTGGGTCCTAAACTCCTACTTTAGAGAAAACAGTGTTATCCTATATGAATGTCGTACGATCACCAACTCCTGAGTTGGTTTTGTAAATATTTGTACAAGGAACTTCTCTTCTTTGGGAGTTAGGAATATTGGTAGAAAACAAATTGTTCTCCTTTCCATATTCTCAGATAACTTCGCTGATGCTATTCTCTACAATTTAATTGCTCACAGAAGCTTGAATGTTTGGTTATTTATAATGACATGGTGAAGGATTTGTACCGCTAAAGCAGTTCTTAGCCAAGAAGCAAGATAAAATTGCACTAATTCTCATTACCAAAAATGAAGATGGGTAAATGGCATGGATAGATGTTTGGATATGAGAGCAAATCTTTACTTAGCTAGATATTAGTATTTCATGGATGAGTCATCAAATGAAAAAACTGTAAAACTTTAACAACCCTCCAGAATAATTTTTTTGGAAATATTATTACATCTCATCATAAATATTGATGGTGTTTACAAAATTGATAGAACTAGGATTGTTCTTTTTTCTACAAATATTTATTAATCATCTTCTCTGTGCCAGGTACTATTTTAGACAACACTGAAAATACAGTAGGAAAATAAAGAGAAAATATGTTTATGCTCCAAAATGGTTTACTTTTGGGGGGGTTAGGAGAACAGTTAAGCAATAAGTAAATAAATATACACACAAATGGGGAAATATGCGGTAATATGTGCAATAAATAAAATGAAACAGGGTTCTGTGATAGAAAGTGCCTAGTGGATACATAATAGTTCACAAAAGGTTTATTTGAGAGAGGAATAAGGAATCAGGCCTTGAACAAGTATTGGAATGGGAAGAAGAACCAGTATAGAATGAGTTAATAGTAGCTTGGAGTAGCAGAGATGGAGACAGTCTAAAAATTTTGTTCGTAATTTTGTTCTATTAACAAGCTCTTGTCATTCTGAGTGAATAGATGACACTTTTGAGGTCCAGGTTTTGTTGGCTGTTTTATGTAAACCTCATTATTTTTTTAAACCTCTATATAAAAGCTAGTTCTTCAGAATGAGTAATTATTTTCTCCATTTGTCAAAAAAATTATTCATACCTCTTGAAATAAGGTATATTTGAGATACACACCTTCCAATGTAATAAAAAGGAGCAAAAGTCACCTGAGGATTATCTAGGAAAATGTAATTATTTCACTCATTGTTACTATTGATTAAAGGCTCCAGACTTAGTGACGCTGTATACTAATTTGCGTATTGCTCCAGATCGAACTGATAACCCCAGAGATTAGAGTTTATGGCTCTATTGGGCATTGCCCAGTTATTCTAAAATTGCCTAGCTTTGTAAATGCTGTTTGGGCTGTTTTTAACATGTTTCCCTGATTAATTAATGAGTAGAAAAATTCTTTGACACGTTTATTTTATATTGGAGTTGGATTGATGGTTTTAACTTTTTAAAAATTACATTTTGATATGTGAGACACAACTAAATCTTGGTTGCTATGTCAACAGTATCCATAGCTCTCTCCTTCCGTTCTTATCCTGATGTAAGAGAAAGCGGAGAACTTCTCTGGTCTAAGAATTATTCCAGCATGTTTGTAAAAAATGTTTTCATTTTCATTCCATTTGCTGTCTGATTTCATGGGACCTCCTCATTACCCAAAAGGCACCTCCTAGTTCCTTCATCCCCTAAACTGTAATAAAGTCTGCTTCTGCATTCTCAGTCACCCATTCACATAATAGCCAACTGGACCCAAAGATGTACTAACTCAGAAATCTTAAAGTCATTCATTCTAATATCTGATAACAAGTTCTTATCCTTCATAGTCTAAGTTTATAGTGCCACTGTACCTGTTTCTGAACCTCAGAAAGACTTCTACACCTTAATATTTTCCTTCTAGATTATTGACTCCCTTTTACCCTTTCTGCTGTGTTGTCTTTGTCTACATGGTTGAAATGACTTGATGAAGTGTCTGAACTGCTTTCTTACAATCACCTTAATTCCCTTCCTTGGACTTGTATCTTTGCCCCATACCAACCAACAAGATCCTAATCCAAAATAATTATGTATTCACTTTCTTTACTGCTATGTAAGCCCTAGTTTAAAAACAAAACAAAAATTTAAAAAGCAACCTCATACAACTATAATTAAGTTATTTGATTAGGCGAGAATCCAAATAAGAGCCATGTATTTGTTTATATGTTTCTAAAGTTTGTTTTAATCTATAGTTTCACTCTCCATCTTTCCCTTTTCATTACAGTTTATTTGTTGAATAATTTCATAAAACATATTTTATCTTTGAGTTATTTGTCGTACAGAGTTTCCCATCATCTTTTTTCTTTCTTTTTGAATGCCTTCCTTTATTTCTGTGATGTTGTTTAACATGGTCCCCTGTTCACTGTGTTGCAACTTGGATGTGAAGGCTTGCAGTTCAAGACTACTTCATTGATGTGTCTTCCATTAGGAGGCACCTGGATGGTGTCTGTCTTTCTGTGTTGTTTTACCCATTCATGATGACTGTCTAAATATACCAATTAACTAGAGGTTTCAAAATGGTAATACTCTAGTCTTACCATCACTTTCTCATTTATTATTTGTAATACTTTTAAAAAGTAAACTTTCTTCACTAGCTGTTTTGTTACCTAGAAGCAGTTCATATAGGAAAGGCGGAATAAATGCAACATTTTCCCCCTTTATTTACCAGTTTCCAGAGTTATAATTTGGTTCCCTTGCATCCTTCAAAGGGGATGATGGGTGTGTGTGTGTGTGTGTGTGTGTGTGTGTGTGTGTGTGTGTCATTATGAACTCATGAATTTGTACATATTTGATATGTTTAAATCCACTGAAGTTTTACGCTCATTAAAAAATCTCTGGCCAGTTGGAGGCTCTTTAAAATGGATGCTGTGTTTTTTTGACATGACCCTAGTAGTATTTGACAGCTTTCCTGCTTTCTGCTATTCTAGTATACTACAGATTCATTTTGAGGTTATTATTAATGGAAATAACGTTTAGAGACCACAGTCTGGGACTTCAGTGTTGCTGATTGCTACTGGATATTTTTTTTAATGTTTCTAGGCTTTTAAATGGGCAGAGTTAGCAAATATGTTTTATTTGGTTTCTTTTTGAAAATTAAATACAGTGTAAATCACGCTGATAACTCTAATTCAACTTCAGAACTGCAGACCTTAACCTCACAGAACTTAAATATTCAACATTAGCTGCAAAACTCTGTTAAAGCTTCACAAAATAAAATATGTAAACTTATAATAAAATTAGTTTTCTCTAATTTGGGGGAGGAGAGTATCTAATTTTGGGAAAAACTAATACCCACTTCTTTTTAAAATTTCCCTTTGAAAAATAAATATTTTCAAAATCTCATCCAGTCATTTCCCTAAAAATGTTGTTGATGAGTTGATTAAAATAATAGCTAAAATCTTTGAGTATATTCAGTGAGCATTAAAATACAATAGACTGAACAACATATTGTGGTGTATGTGATTAATAATTCATTTACAAAATTATAATCAAAGTCCTGTGTTTTAAAGGATTATGTTAGCTTCTCTAGCGTGACTTTTCCCCTGCAGTTTAGAGGAATCTACATTCGAATAAAAAATATGCACCCCTTGCTTCCGACTAATTCTAGCATTATGCTGCCAAGCAGCTATGTTAAAGCTCCCATGACTCCTGAGTATGTTCTTGCTTTGCCTTCAGATAAAAAGCTTTTGACATGAATAAATGAGTGGTGGATTCTTTTTGTTATAATGATTTGTTACTTTCACATTATATAATTTTCTCATTTGATAAATATTATTGAGCACCTAACTTCCAGGAGGCACTGTTCTAGAGGCTAAGAAAATTGTAGTAAAGAAGACTAATAATATCCCACCTTCTGTTGGGCTTACATTGTAGTGATGAGAGAAAGTCCATCAACTAACTCATATGTGTCAGATGTTTATAAGATAAAATAGAGCAGAAAAATGGAATGAGAGAGACTAGCTTATGGGAGTTACTGTAGATGGAGTGCCAGGGAACACCTGCTGTTTGTACCACCTTCATAATTCTGACACCATTTTTTAAAAATCTCAGAATTGGCAAGAGTCTTTGCTAATAGCTAGGATCCCTGCTAGTTAATGAGAAACACTATGGCCAGAAATTACCTTTCAAAGTGAAACCTGCTTCTAAGGCCACACGAGACTTTCTATAATAATGTGCTTCTACATATAGTCATTGCACAAACATTCCTTGGTATGTGTAATGTGCTGGGCACTGTGATTGATGCTGGAAGTACAGAGGAAAACAATATAAAGCTTAAACTTAGGAAGCTCAGGGACTGAACAGTTTGGACAGAGCTTCACAAAGTTGGCATGTACATCTCAGCATCCCAGGACTACTGAAATCAGCATCTTTGGGAAAGGGGTTAAGTCTTCTACATTTCAAAGTCCCAGTAGGTTATTTTGGTGTGGAGTCAGAGTTAAGAATGAATAACCAGGAGAGGAATAAAATAGTAAATTTCAACATCTACCAACACAATTTCACTGGTGTTTCTCACTTGTAGTTCCTAGGGCTACCATAAGATATCATTCTTCTTTCTGCTGCTCTTCCAAAAATATCCTGGTGGTTTTCAGGTCACTAGAATGTCATATTCTGAAGCTGCAAATGGGAGTTGTATAGGCAGGCTTTCCTGGTGTTGACATGACAACCTGTGTGGCTCTGAAGTCAGATTGGCCTTTCATCTGTGGTTACTGGGCCACAGACAACTTCCACTAACACTCTTTGTTTTCATTTCTGGTTTTTTTTCAAGCAAAATGTTTAGTATCATAGCTACTGATTTATTTATTTATTTTGTGTGTTGTTCTCTTTTTACTGAGATTCTTCCGCAAGTGTGAGGAAGATGACTCCCCCATGTTGCCTACATCTTAATTCCAAGAACCTGTGAATATGTTAGGTTACCTGGCAAAGGGAAATTAAGGTAGCAGATGGAATTAGGTTGCTAATTAGCTGACATATAGATAGGGAGATTAGCTTGTATTATCCAGGTGAGTTCATTATAATCACAAGGGTCCTTAAATATGGAAGAGGGAGAAGAGTCAGTGTCAGAGTGATGCGAAGTGAGAAATACTTGAACAGCCATTGCTACCTTTGAAGGAATGCAGCCACAGCCAAGGAATGCAGGGGGCCTCTGGAAACTGGAAAAGACAGGAAATTAGACTCTCTGTTAGAGCTTCAACAAAAGAACACAGCCCTGCAGACACCTTGAGTTTAGCCTGGTGAGACCCATTTTGGACTTCTGACTTCTAGAGCTGTAAGATAATATACTTGTGTTGCCTTAAGCTACTAAATTTATGGTAATTAGTTACAGCAGCAGATAGGAAACCAATGCAGTACCAAAGGTTTCAAGGGTCTTAATTCTGAGAAGCAGTCTTCAGTATAAATAAATTTTGCAGTAATTTTTCCCATTAGATACAGTGGTTCCCCAGGCAAATAAGCCTCCATAGGTTCATGCTTTACCATTCTAGACATCCCCAAATGTGGATGTGTTCACAGTGTGCATATAGCTTATGCTGTGACATCTCCATTAAACTCGACAAAATCGAGTTTAATCCTGATTAAGAACAAGCCCAGTAAAGGGTTCCCATACAGTGTGTCAAGTGTTAGAAGAACTTGTTATATTATGTGGTATCCGAGCAAAAATTTCACGCCAAAAGCCATGTTGATACCGTCAAAGGTATGGACTAATCAAAGTTGCTGACAAAGCCAAGGCTAAATCATCACTGAAAGGATTTAATTCTTAGTGGAATTAGCAGGCATAGTTTATATACTGCATTTTAAAACATTTTTATTTAACTAAAATAGACTTGGATGATGATGAGGTTGGAAATTATTACCTCTGTTTTAAAATGTGAAAACTTGAAGAAGAATTCAGGAGAGTGGTTCCTGGTTTTATTTTATTTTCTATTTGTGCTTATTGCTTCCAGAGCAAAATTAAAGCTTAATAATAGATGAGGTAATGGAATCAAGGAAAGCAAAAATGACTCGAAATTCAGAGGTTAAACATTGATAGGGGCCAAGGCAAACTCTGGGCAAGGTTTTAACACCAGAGCTTCTTGTACTGACTGAAGTGGAACTAAGAAAAGCCTGTTGTAGTGGAGAAACTATGCCCTTCCCCAGTAATCATGAAACCAGGAATCAGGTCTTAAAACTCTGATATGCTTTAAAAATTCTCTTAAACGGTGGCTTAAGTGCAAAGGTAATATAATGAAAAGAGAGCTAAAAGGTAGAGATTCAATCACAGCTCTGGCCTTCTCTCAACAACGAACTATCAATATTTTCATTCCTTGCATCTCAAATTCGCCCTAGGAGAGGGCTGGTGTTCTGAAATTCCTGAAATTTCAGTAGCCTATGCTCTTTTCAGATAAGGTAGGAGATGAAAAACATAAATTCCGTGAAGTTTGATTGGGTAGGTGTTTTCTATGTCCTTGGCCTTCTCTTCATGAGAGTCTAGGAAATGTACAACCACTCATCCTTGGAGATTAGTGGAAGCCCTGCTCACAGATAGTTAGATCTTGACCATCAAATATGCATTTTTTCCCTCCAGAATTCTAAGGATTTTGAGAAAATAGAAACATAATTACAGGAAATGAACCCATGCATATGATTGTGCACTAATTTATCTTAATAACTTGGGCAATTTCTATTATATTTTGATTTTGTAATGGTCCAGGTAATGCTGCTTTATTTTCTCTGGGACGCTATGCCTATGTCATAGATACCTCACTTGGGCAGTAAGGGGACAACTGGCTATGCTTTTCCTTAGGAGGGAGTAACTGTTAAATAATATTTAACACATACTTAATTTGTTTATATTTTCCTACAAACTTTTTTGCACCTTAAAAAATAGATAAAGTACCACTTCAGTAAATTTCAACTATTAATGATCTTTGATAATACCACACTGGTTTAAGTACTCATTCTGCTTTAAGGAAAAATTTTAAAATATTCTCTGGACATTTGCGTTATCTACGTTTCTGTGGGTACCACACTACACCTTGGCTGCCTGGAGTTGAGAGGTTTTTTATTACTGACTCTACTTTCCCTGTCAAACTAAGCTCATCAGTGACTACATAGTGATAAGTTTAAAAAGGGCTTTAGCGCACTCTAAATTCTGCTTCCTCGTATCATCTTTGTTCAAGAGAAATCTTTCTGAAATGTTCCCTTTTCATAATCAGAACAGAGAGATAAGAAACATGAAAGAACTTGTATTAGTTTTCTAGGGCTGCCAAAACAAAGTACAGACTGGATGGCTTAAACAATAGAAATGTATTTCCTCAAAGTTCTGGAAGTTTAAAGTCCAAGATCAAGATGTCAGCAGGGTTGTTTTTTCTGAGGCCTCTCTCTTAGTGTATAGATGGCCATCTTCTCCCTGTATCTTCACAGCAGCTTCACTTTGTGCGTGTCCGTATTCATTTTTTTACATCTTTATTGGAGTATAATTGCTTTACAATGTTGTGTTAGTTTCTGCTGTATAACAAAGTGAATCAGCTATGTGAATACATATATCCCCATATCCCCTCTCTCTTGCGTCTACCTCCCACCCTCCCTATTGCACCCCTCTCGGTGGTCACAGAGCATCGAGCTGATCTCCCTGTGCTATGCAACTGCTTCCCACTAGCTATCTGTTTTACATTTGTTAGTGTATATATGTCAACGCTACTCTCTCATTTCGTCCCAGCTTCCCCTTCCCCCCCCCACCCCATGTCCTCAAGTCCATTCTCTGTGTCTTTATTCCTGTCCTGCCCCTAGGTTCATGAGAACCATTTTTTTTAAATTCCATATATATGTGTTATCATACGGTATTTGTTTTTCTCTTTCTGACTTACTTCACTCTGTATGACAGACTCTAGGTCCATCTACCTCACTACAAATAACTCAATTTCGTTTCTTTTTATGGCTGAGTAATATTCCATTGTATATATGTGCCACATCTTCTTTATCCGTTCATCTGTCGATGGACGCTTAGGTCACTTCCCATGTCCTGGCTGTTGTAAATAGTGCTGCAATGAACATTGTGGTACATGTCTCTTTTTGAATCATTTAACTTTAATAACTTCCTTAAAGGCTCTGTCTTCAAATAGTCACATTTTTAGGCATAGGGGTTAGAACTTCAACATATGAATTGGGGAGGCCACACAAGTTAGCTTATAACAGAATTCTTCTACATAAGCCTTTGACATTTAGTTTTACAATAAAGAGATTTTTTTTTTTTCCTGGACACTTCTCCTTCTTCTAGTCTTGGTCTCAAGTTTAGAATAAGCATAAAAATTTGAATTGCATTGATTACCTTGTAGACAACCTAGCATGCTCTCCACCTACCCCACTCTATTTTTTTTGTTCAAATTTGTTTTTATAGTAGTACTGGATTTTGTCCCCTGAGTGGGATATTTGTGTCCAAAATCTTTAAAAAAATTTTTTTAAATATATAGTGACTTATTTCATTTAAAAAAATATGTTCTGTAAGAAGAATGGTTTTTTTAAGGTAATACATTTTTTATTTTTTAATTTTATTTATTTATTTATGGCTGTGTTGGGTCTTCGTTTCTGTGTGAGGGCCTTCTCCAGTTGCGGCAAGCGGGGGCCACTCTTCCTCTTGGTGCGCGGGCCTCTCACTATCACGGCCTCTCTTGTTGCGGAGCACAGGCTCCAGACGCGCAGGCTCAGTAATTGTGGCTCACTGGCTTAGTTGCTCCGCGGCATGTGAGATCTTCCCAGACCAGGGCTCGAACCTGTGTCCCCTGCACTGGCAGGCAGACTTTCAACCACTGCGCCACCAGGGAAGCCCTAAGGTAATACATTTTTAAAGGTGGATAATCCTATACTGTAAGTAGGTAAACTTCCACAGTGAGTGGTAGAGTGTGGGGCTTGGGAACAAGATGGGTCAGAAAAATACCATGGCCCTAAAGTTCAAGAAATCCATATAAAAATAAATGAGGTCAGCGATTACCACAACCTTCCAAGTTTTTAATGTTAAATAGTCATGTTTTTATCCTATATGTTAAATCTTAAGTATCCTTTAAAATGTGATCACCATGACAATTAAAGATAATATAGTTTCTAGGGAATATTTTTAGAAAAGCAATAGAAGACTTATGATACACGGACAATCATTATAAATAAATTGTTAGTTTTGTTATTTCTATTTCCCTCCCTTTCAGACCATGAGGTAGGTCTACAGAGTTACAGGTTCTTGTTACATAATAAATGCACTAAATTTGGTAACCAGTCTCTCTCCCTTTCCATTTCTTTTCTCTTTTCCATCTTCTGCTGTTTCTCCCCTAGAGAAACAGAGTTTCTGATATCTCTGAATAGGAAAACTTCTCATGAGTCAGCTTCTCTGTTTTTCCTTGTAAGTCAATAAAATCCTGCCTTAAAATTTGAGCATCTCTTTTACTCTGGGAGAGCCCACCTCTCCCACAGTGTCCTCACCAGAGCATGTCTCAGCTCTGGAGTCAGAGTCTCTCATTTATTTCCACATGTGGGTTCCTCAAGAGTCCACTTCACTATTGCTCTTCCTCTCTTTAGGCACGGAGCTGTCTGTCCCTGTTGAAATTACAGGACGTGTTTTGTCAGTTTCTAAAACAGCAGGTTTCCTCTTCAGCAGTATCATACTGCCTTAATAAATAATGTTAAGGCAACTGCTTCATTTAGATGGAATAAAGCATTAAGTGATTTTTTCACATTATTGCCAGAACTAGGGCATCGTTTTTCTAGTTTTCTTTCAAAATCATGTTTACGAGTGAAATTCTCATTATGAAAATGTCCAGTTTGGTTATCAGAAGTTACTATTATACAGATTCACAAAGAAACACAAATGAACAAGGTGCTCGTTATAATACTTCCAACTGGCTCAATACAGTTTTGGAAAGGTGAGCTATTATACATTGTCTTTTAAGCATTGAAGACAGTTTTAAACCTGAGTGGCCTAAGATGGTAATTCCAAAAATATATTGGGTTCAAACTTCTTTTAGCAGCAAAAGATTTTTGCTGCATGAAATCTTAGATAAACAGACATTAATATCTATTTATATCCCACTATAGGAATATATATTATATTGTGTATTACATTTATAATAAAAATGTGGAACATTTTCCTTGAAGTTCTACTGTGCACACACTTCATTGCCCTTTATTTCATTCGCCATTGTGATCTCTGAAAAGTCTTTTTTTCAAATATCCATGGCTGTGGGGGATAGGTTTCACTCTCAGCAACTGAAACTCTGTGTTGTAACAACTTGTAAGAAAATCTATTGTCCCAACATGGTAGCATGCCCTTGTGATTCTAAGTTGGAAGCAGGCAAAAAATGTAGAGTAAGAGAAAGTTTCTCAGCATCCCAGTTTTCCACTTTTGTGAACCTGTTGTATTTTGCTCAAATTTTGCCCTCCTGAGACACATGTTGTCAGGCTTTTTATCTCTGAAATGATTGGAATTTATTTTCAGTTTCTTAGCTTACCACTTGTAACAAATTTCTGCTTAAATATGACCCAATCCCAGGAATATCTACATTTCAAAAACAGTTCTAAGAAAGAATCCAATACCATAAGTTCTAAGAAGAATCCAATACCTCCATCAATGGTGGATAACTTGGACCTGGGTGTTAGGTAGGAGCTTTCCTACTGCCTTCCAAAATCAAGCTGCTGGAGATGTGGGCTTCATTTTCTGTTCATTATCCTGACCCTGCCTGTCTCCCTGCCTTTGCTACCTTTATTATACATATGTACATATGTAAAAGTATGTTCTCACATAAAGATTTGTATTGCTCATAAAGTCCATGTATCATTGGGCTGGTATCCCTCAAGGGTGCCTTCTTTCCTTATAAACAAAACTCCCTGTCTTAGTTAGCTCAGGCTGCCACAGCAAAATACCATAGACCTATAGGGCTTAAACATTAGAAATTTATTTTTCACATTTCTAGAAACTGATAATCCAGATCAGAGTGCCAGCATGGTCGAATTCCGGTGAGGACCCTCTTCCTGGTTTGTACATGATTGCCATGCTGCTTGTTTGCACAGAGGGAGGTCTAGGGTCTCTCCTCTTTTTGTAAAGCACTAATCTCCCATAAGGCTCCCACTTTCATGACCTAATCTAACCACAATTACCTCCCAAAGGCCCCCCTCCAAATATGATCACTTGGGGGGTTAGGGCTTGGAATATGAATCTTGGCAGGGACACAACCATTCAGTCATATATTCTCAAATATCTACAATTGACCCTACAACCTCCTTATCCCCTATTTACTAATTTACTTGTCTAAGTTTATCAGGAATATAGTTCTGGACCAGTAATATGGCCATAAACTATTTGATACACCAATCTTCATAAATTAATAGTAATTTATTTTAAGACTCAAAAGAGCTTTCCAAGTCTGAATACTCTATTATTTTAAGTGCTCTTAAGTGCAATTAATGTAACTAAGTACTAATGAAATCTAACCACCACATTTGGATGGTGTAATATGCCCAAAATAACTATAACTTTTCATTTGTTAAAACCACATTTATCATTCACACCATTGGGTCTCATCATTATGGAGAAATAAAATTTATTAACATTTTATTAAAATTTCAAATGAAGACAGTCTACTCTTTTACTTTAAGTTCTACATTAACTTTTGTGGGTTTTTTTTCATTGAAGTAGAATTGATTTACAATGTTGTGTTAGTTTCAGGTATACTTCAAAGTGATTCAGTTATACATACTTATGTATATTTTTTCAGATTCTTTTCCCTTATAACTTATTACAAAATATTGATTATAGTTCCCTGTGCTATACAGAAGGTCCTTGTTGATTATCTATATTATATATAGTAGTGTGTATATGTTAATCCTAATCTCCTAATTTATCCTACCCCCGCCTTCCCCTTTGGTGACTGTAAGTTTGTTTTCTATGTCTGTGGGTCTATTTCTGTTTTGTATATAAGTTCATTTGTATCATTTTTTTTAGATTCCACATATAAGTGATATCATATGATATTTGTCTTTATTTGTCTTACTTCGCTTAGTATGATAATCTCTAGTTCCATTCTTTATTTTGTTGATGTGGTGAAGCACATTTATTGATTTTTGTATGCTGAACTATCTGCATCCTAGGTACTTACAAATCTGGTCATATTTTTAATGTATTTATTTAATTACCTATTTTTAGAATAGTTTTAGATTGAGAGAAAAATTTCAGTGAGAGTACAGAGAGTTCTTAAATACCTCACAACCAATTTCAGCTATTATCCAACATTAACATGGTCCGTATGAGCACAGCAAATGAACCAATATTGATGCATCGTTATTGACTAAAGTCCACTCTTTATTCAAGTTTCCTCAGCCTTTACTTAATGTACTTCTTTTATCCCAAGATATCATCAGGATAATGTATTGCATTTATTTATCCATTTGTAGAATGCACCTCAGTTGGAATTAGTGTGATGCTTTCCTCATGATTAGACTGGGGTTATGGTTTTGCGGAAGGAATACCACCAAGGTAAAGTGCCATTTTCATCACATCAGCACAAGGCTACGTGCTGTTATCATGACATCTCTGTTGATATATTCCTTGGTCAACTGGCTCAAGTAATGATTGTCAAGTTTCTCTACTGTACATTTCCTCATCTTCTGTTATTCAATATTGTAGAAAAAATTACTATGCACAGTACATGCTTAAAGACTGTGTAGTTATATTCTACCTCCTGGAGGGTCAAGTATCTACATAAAATATTTGGAATTGTTCAGCATAGGAGATTTGTCTCTTCTCCCCCAATTATTTATTTAATCACTTATTTATAGCAGCATAGGCTCATCAATACTTATTTTATGCTTTGGGTTATAGTCAATACTTCTTTATTTATTTTGTTGCTCAAATTATTGTACCTTTACCATGGGAATTCTTTCAGTTGGCTTCTGAATGTCTCTGATATACCTATATCATTGTGGGGTTCTTTTTTTTGTTTTGTTTTATTTTTTTAATAAATTTATTTATTTATTTATTTTTGGCTGTGTTGGGTCTTCGCCTCTGTGCGAGGGCTTTCTCTAGTCGCGGCGAGCAGGGGCCACTCTTCATCGCGGTGCGCAGGCCTCTCACTATCGCGGCCTCTCTTGTTGCGGAGCACAGGCTCCAGACGCGCAGGCTCAGTAGTTGTGGCTCACTGGCTTAGTTGCTCCGCGGCATGTGGGAATCCTCCCAGATCAGGACTCGAACCCGTGTCCCCTGCATTGGCAGGCAGATTCTCAACCACTGCGCCACCAGGGAAGCCCCTTTTGTTTGCTTTTAAGCACTTCCTTACTTTCTGTCACTACAGTATGGTCAAAGCTCATTTTATATATTTCCTTTACCATCCTAGAATCAGCTATTTTTTTTAAAGGAGCCCTGGTTCCTTTTATTGGAAAATGGCATTAGAAGCCAAGATCTGGGATCTAGGTGTATGTGTTGCTCTTGGGTTGTCATTGCTTCTTGGTCTTCTAAGCTGACAGAGCAAGAAAATATATGTGTGTATACTAACTTGTGTGTGTGTGTGTGTGTGTGTGTATATATATATATATATATATATATATATATATTTATATAAGTGGCAGTCTATGTCTGTATTAAGCTAAACATGAGTTCATACTGAGGTCTCTCTCTAATGCATTACCACATGGTCATTTAAACCTCCTCCTACTTCATCAGTGAGAAGCTTGACTCCCACTATCTGTGATCCATTTACTTAATTGTGCAACTTCAATATATATGTATAGCAGAATCAGAGTTGTTAACCTATTCCCCAGTCGAAAAAATTTTATTAAGTATAGTGCATATGTACAATTTCTTTTGCTTTTAGTCCAAAAGAATGCACTCAAAAGTCACATGACACCTTTCCTCCTACCCCCTTCATCGTGGTTGTTTCATATATTTGTATTACATTTAAATTGTTGTTTTTTTTTTTACATTTGACATTCCACACTTTCTCTCATGCTCCCAATTAAAATTTTTAATAACACACATTAAAGTTCACTCTTTGTGCTGTACAATTATATGAATTTAGACAAATGCATATTGCTATATATCCACAGTTATGCTATCATACAGAATAATTCTAGTGCTCTAAATATTCCTCTATGTTTCATCTATTCAACTTTCACCCTTTACCTGGAATCACTGGAAATTACTGCTCTTTCTATTGCCCCTATAGTCTTGCCATTTCCAGACTGTCATTTAATTGGAATCAAATGGTAAAAGATTTTACAAGACTCACTGTTTTCACCTAGCAATGTGTGCTTAAGGTTCCTCCATGACTTTTTGTGGCTTAATAGTTCATTTACTTTTATTGCTTAATACTATTCCATTGTGTGGGTGCACCAAAATTTGCTTATCCATTTACCTATTGAAGGACATCTTGATTGCTTCAGGTTGGAGCTATTATGAATTAAGCTTCTATTAACATCCATATGCAGGGTTTTAGTGGACATAAATTTTCAAATCCATTGGGTAGATATCTGGGAATATGATTTCTGTATCACATCTTAAGATTATATGTAAAAGGGACTTCCCTGGTGGCACAGTGGTTAAGAACCCGCCTGCTAATGCAGGGGACATGGGTTTGAACCCTGGTTTGGGAAGATCCCACATGCCGGGGAGCAACTAAGCCCGTGCGCCACAACTACTGAGCCTGTGCTCTAGAGCCCGCGAGCCACAACTACTGAGCCTGCATGCTGCAACCACTGAAGCCCACGTGCCTAGAGCCCATGTTCTGCAACAAAGCCAAGCCACCACAATGAGAAGCCTGCGCACCACAACGAAGAGTAGACCCCACTCGCCGCAACTAGAGAAAGCCCGCGCACAGCAACGAAGACCCAATGCAGCCAAAAATAAATAAATTTATTTAAAAAAAAGATTATATGTAAAAGATCATTGTGTGCTAAACTGATTTTTAAAGTTGCTGTACCATTTTTTATTTCCACTAGTAATGGTGAGAGTTCTTCTTTCTCTGCATCCTCGCAGTAATTGATATTGTCTGTGATTAGGATTTCAGCCATTCTAGTGGAGGTATAGTGGTTGCTCATTGTTGTTTTACTTTGTAATTTCCTAATAACAAATAATGTTGAGGATCTTTTCATATGCTTATTTGCCATCTGTATATGTTCTTTGGTGAGCGATCTGTACTGATCCTTTGGACATTTTTAAATTGTTTTTTTTTTTTCCATTTTTTGGTCAAAAGCATCCTATGTGAGCTACTTGGTGACTTGCTGGTCTGTGTTAGTTTCTTTTTCTATTTCGACATAAATATATGTTCTTATTCAGGGCTCATTGGTGGATCACAGTAGGGTCATTTAGGGCCAATTAAACAATTCGATCTTTCTTTTTTTTTTTTTATTAAATTTATTTATTTATTTATTTATGGCTGTGTTGGGTCTTCGTTTCTGTGCGAGGGCTTTCTCCAGTTGCGGCGAGCGGGGGCCGCTCTTCATCGCGGTGCGCGGGCCTCTCACTATCGCGGCCTCTCTTGTTGCGGAGCACAGGCTCCAGACGCGCAGGCTCAGTAATTGTGGCTCATGGGCCCAGCCGCTCCGTGGCATGTGGGATCCTCCCAGGCCAGGGTCCGAACCCGTGTCCCCTGCATTAGCAGGCAGATTCTCAACCACTGCGCCACCAGGGAAGCCCCTAAATTGTTTTTTATTGTTCATTGTAAGAGTTCTTTGCATAATGTGGTCACAAATCTTTTTATAAGACAAGTGTTTTGTGAATATTCCTCAAAATCTGTGGCTTGTCCTTTGAGTCTCTACCTTTGTTTGACAGAGCAGAAATTTTAATTTTAATAAAGTCCAACTCACCTCTTTTTCTAGTTGTATTATGCTTTGATGTGGTGTCCAAAAACTCATTGCAATACCCAAGGACATCTAAGTTTTCTTACATTTCTTCAAGAATTTTGATAGTTTTGCATTTTTCTTTTTGGGTGTTGATCCACTTTGAGAAAAATATATAAAGTTTCATCTAGTTTCATATGCTCATCCAGTTGTTCCAGCACTATTTGTTGAAAAGTCTATCCTCCATTTTTTAGCTTTATTGAAGTATAATTGACAAATACAATTTAAGATTTTATCATTCATCATGATTCATTAAATCATGATTATTTGATATACATATACATTGTGAAAAGATTCCTCTCATCTAGTTAAGACATACATCACTATCCTACTCCATTGAATTGTCTTTGCTCCTTTAACAAAGTTGAAATGACTATATTTTTGTTTGCCTTTATTTCTGTTCTATTATGTTCTCTCTCTATATATAATTTTACATATATAAATACATATAAATATATAGAAATTTACTAATACCATGTTATCTTCATTACTTTACTTTTATGGTGAGTATAAAAATCAGGCAATATGTGTTCTCCAACTTTGCTCTTCATCTTCAGTAATAAGATGGCTATTCTCATTCTTCTGCTTTTCCACATAGACACCTGATGAGCTTGTTGAAACCTAAACTATTGTTTGCTCTGATTTTAAAAGAGATTTTGCTGAATCTAATCAGTAATTGACAAATTTGCAGTCATTGAAACCTTAACAATTGTGAGCCTTCCAACTCGTGAGCATGAAATATTTCTCTATTTGTTTAGATCTTTTTGGGTGTTTAATCAGTGTTTATAATTTCCTGCATATAGATTCAGAGTATACTTTGTTAGATTTATACTTAAATATCTCATTTTGTGTGTGTGCTATTGTAAATGGTACTGCTTTCTTAATTTGATATTCTAATTTTCATGCTAGTAAATAATAAAACAATTGACCTTTGTATATTGATCTTGTATCATGTGACCTTGCTATACTCACTTATCAGTTCCGGGATACTTTCAGTTGATTATTTGTGTTTTCCTATGTAGACAATCATGTCATCTGAGAAAAAAGACAGTTTTATTTCCTCCTTCTCCAATTTGCATACCTTTTAATTCCTTGTCTTGTATTTTTGCACTATGATTTTCAATACAATATTGAATATGAGTGGTGAGAGTGAATATTCTTGCTATGTTACCAACCTTAGAGGGAAAGCATCCAGTTTTTCTCCATTGTGTATGATAGCCACAGGAATTTTTGTAGATGATATTTATCAAAGTGAGGAAATTCTCCTGTATTCCTAGTTTGGTGAGAGTTTTTAACATGAATTCTGTTGGGTTTTTTCAAATACGTTTTTGGCATCGATTGCTACAATAAGTTTATTTTTCTTTCTTAGCCTATTGATATAGTGGGGTTCACAGATTGATTTTTGAATGTCAAGCCAGCCTTTCATACCTGGAATAAATCCTACTTAGTCATGATGTATCATTTTATTATATTTAAAATTGCAACCAACATCCACCACCCTCTATTACACTCTTGACCTTGTTCTATTTTCCCATAGCATTATTTTCTTCTAACACTGTATATTATTTATTTTTGATTTTTTTCTAACTCTTCCCTCTTTATTTAAATTCAGTGAGTATGGGGTTGTCTGTATTGTCTAAAATTCTCTAAATATTTTCCAGAACAATATCTTATCTATTGTATGTGCTCAGTAACTTCTTAAAAGTTTGAAAACTGCTGTCTAATAATTGCATAAGAAAGAAGCATTCCTTTGCAGAATGTGGGCATGTGATAATGTTTTAGTTTCCTAGGGCTGCCATAACAAATTGCTACAAACTTGGTGGCTTAAAATAACAACAATTTATTTTCGGTTATGGAGGCCAGATGTCCAAAATCAAGGTGTCGGCAGGATCACACTCCTCCAAAGAGGAAAATTCTTTCTTGCCTCTTCCACCTTCTAGTGGCTTCAGGCATTCCTTGTTTGGGCCTTCATAACTCCAGACTCTGCCTCTATCTTCATGTAGCTTTCTTCTTTGTGTTTATGTCTTCCTTTCTGTCTCTTATATCGGATTTAGGTCCTACCTGGGTAATTCTAGATGATCTCAACTTGTGATAAGTAACTTAATTACATCTGCAAAGACCCTTTTTCCAAATAAGGTCAATTCACAGGTTGCTGATGGACGTATCTTATGGGGGACTACCACTCAATCCACTATAGATAGTATCATTACTATCACTGGTGTCACTGTTTAAACACTTGCTGAATTGTGTCTAGATGTATTAGAAATAATTGCTCTGCTATTCTAAGTCTGGTCTCTGTGTCAGCAGCATGAACATCCTCCAGGAACACTTTAGAAATGCAGAATCTCAGGTCCCGCACTCATGTAATTGAATTAAATCTGCATGTTAACAAGATCTTTACTTGTTTCCTATGTACAATCAAGTTCGAGAAGTCATGATGTAGAAAAGAGTGGAACAGAAACTAGATAAACAGAGAAATTTGGGAGCTATATAAATTAGAAACCAAAAGAAGATAAGTGTTACAAGTTTTATGAAAGTAAGTGACAGGCAATTTACACAGACTGAAAAGCAAAGGAAGGTGAGTAGTTTAATGAATTCACAGCACAGAACTCAGGCAATCTACAGAGGAAGGAAAACTTGATCAACTGAGTTATACAAGAACAAGAAAACCATCCTATAAATAAAGCAGTACACTTTGCTGGCGTCAGCTACATCTTCTTTAACTCCATTCAGACCTGGAGTGCATCAGAACCACCTGGAGGTCTTGGTAAAACAGATATTTTGATGTGTACTCTCAGAGTTTCTGATTTAGTAGACATGGAGCAGGCCCCAGAAGTTTCCGTTCTAAAATTGGTCCCAGGACAAGTTGATGCTGCTGGTGCAGGGACCACACTTAAAAAACTTCTCCTTAGAGTTACTTACAGCATTTAGATAGATATGCTTAGAAAGAAAAAACATCTAAGGTTCTTGAGTTCCAAATTTCCTCAATTGCCTCCTTCTTCTCAGATTCCTTTTAAACAAAATATAACATATCAATATTTTTCCCTACTTATAAGAGAAATTGGTGGTTGTAGAAATGAAAGCAAAGTTTAGATGTGGATTATCTGGGCTTATAAAGTTATGACTTTCTTGAGCAATCTTAAAATTGTTAACAGTTCAACAGTGCTTTCTGTCTTTCATTTTAAAAATTGTCATGGTAAATGCTTAAATGGTATTGTCAGATACTTATAGCTGGAGATCTAGCCTTGGACTGTGGAATGTTACTGAATATAATCTTAAATCACCTACCATAGTTTAGTTAGCCATAGCAGATAATTCAAGCCTTCAGAGATATATTTCCAGATGTTTTCTAAATATTTCAGAACCTCCTTCAAAGATGTCACTAATCGAAAGTTGAAGAGATCTCAGGGGAAAAAATGTAGGCACTTTATTATTTTGGTCAAAATATTTGAATTGTTGTGAAATCAATAAGACATTGTGTTTTTCAAAAAGGTTTTAGCCTTTATTTCAGTAAAGATAGTTCAGACCTCAAAATAAGATGCCGTTAACAATTGAACCAAGGAGAGATGTGCAAATATTTGTTGAATTTGAAATTTTGACATTTATTCACATTTGGAACAGGGATTTAAAAAACACTGAGTCAGTGAATTTTTAAGCCAAGGAATTTGTTCTCTCTGAAACATCTAGGAAATAAATGTCTCATAAGAAATTATGTTTCTGACCAATATATAGAAGTATATCAATAATTAGGTTTTTAGTATTTGCATATATCATCTACAGTTCTATAGAGAATCAAGAAACTGAACAAAGACTTTGAACATGTTTAATCATTTCTGAACCAAACAAACATAGAAGATACATTCATATCAAAGGGAATTAGAAAATGTCCACCTTGGTTCCCTGGAATATTTACAGTAATTATTTTGTGTATCTATCACTACCGAGTTTAGAAGACACTTAATAAATGTCATTGAATGAGTAAGTAGGCAATTTCTGAGCAATTCAGAATAGAATGAGTTCTCCAACACAATACAAAAAAGAAACACTTGTAAGGCCACTGCTGCTTTTATCCATTCATAAGCCCCTTTTATTTTCATGAGTTCATTTCTCTCTAATGGGGAATTATTAATAGAAATATTGAAATTTAATATTTTTATCCCTTTAATGCACACAAGTTTAGTGAAATAAATAAACATGTGTGTATATATTTAATGGGGATGGAATTTATCAACATTTTAAAAAGATTTTTAAAAATTATATTTCACATAGGAATACTTTTACTGATGTTTTGATAAGTGCTACAAATATATGATCATGATCAGGATGATGAGAAAGGATTTTCAAACAAGATTAAAAAATAGGACAAATTGCCATGACATATATGTAATAATAGCAGATATATTTTAAAATTTATGTTGTATATGTAATTTAACATATATGTATATGTTATATACCATCTTTATAGTTGATGTACATTTAGGCAAAATTGCTATTTTTATTTTTTTTAAGGTATTAAAAAAACAAGCTTATTGTACCAAGCCTGAGTTCTAAGATGGTTAAAAATATTTTTTTCTCAATAAAAAATCATATTTGCCTCTAGGATTATTAATGACTAAAAAGGAAAGTAAAGGTCAAATATATTAAAGCCTTTATTTAAATTGAACAAAATTGCATTTTGTGTTTGAATGAAATTCTAATGAATTATCAAAATCATGAAGGACATCATATGTTTATATGTTTTGCTTTCAATGCTGAGGAAACAGTAGTTTGAGTAGTTTTATAACAAAATATTACCTGTGTTCTTTCCAGATAGTCCCCTTACAATTTAGTGCATGCTTTACCTTGACTGTCCTAAAAAAAGTATGCAACATATGTATATCAGATCTAAATCAGAGGTAAAGAAAACATTGTAATATTCATTCTAATCATATTACTATTCCTGTAGTGTAACAATAGAATACTGGAAAATAAAATTGCAGGACACAAACGTCAGGTGTCAACTTGTCACCATGTTACACTTAAAGTAGTTATTAAAATCATTATGCTATCAACTCCTGAAGTTTAGATGCACCAAATATAGCAACCTGGTTTAATTGCTCACCATTTTATTTTGAGTGAAAGAAAAGGAGGGCGAGATGAGGGTGGGTAAAGCTGCATGTTTGAAAGATACTTGTAAAGGCCTCCTTCTATCAAAATGAGATGAAAAAATAATTCTCAGCATGAATATAGGACAAATGAAATCTAGTTTGTTGAACTTAGATTTCTTATTGTCTTCACAATCGGGAAAAAAAAGTACCTAATTACCTTCACAGCTTGAAGGAAAGCTCAGAAAATGCTAAATAAAAAGTGCAAGACAGGGGCTTCCCTGGTGGTGCAGTGGTTGGGAGTCTGCCTGCCAGCGCAGGGGCCACGGGTTCGAGCCCTGGTCTGGGAAGATCCCACGTGCCACGGAGCGGCTAGGCCCGTGCGCCACAGTTACTGAGCCTGCGCGTCTGGAGCCTGTGCTCCGCAACAAGAGAGGCCGCGATGGTGAGAGGCCCGCGCACCGCGATGGGAGTGGCCCCTGCTCGCCGCAGCTGGAGAGAGCCCTCGCACAGAGACGAGGACCCAGCACAGCCAAAATAAATAAATAATTAATTTTAAAAAAAAAAGTGCAAGACAGCTACCTTGATATTGTATATTTCTACTTTTAAAATTAAAGAGGAAAAAGATCCCACAGATTCTTTTTTTTTTTCAGTCTGTTTCAATGATTGATGAGTAGGATTGTCCTTGTAGAGTATAACTTGTGTTGTTTGTAATTAAGTATCCAATATAACAGTGCAGCCTAGGAAAAACACTTATTAAATTATTCAATTTTCCAGCTGCTTCTTCTGGCCTTGAATATTTGTGCAGAGATCAATATTAGTTAGTGAGAAAGGGAAAGAAATAGACTTGAATTCAATATTAGATTTAGAATGCAAGTATGAATTTGGGATTATTATTGTTTTTTCATTCCTCTATATTTTCATTTAAAATTGAAAATTTATATTTTATAATTACATATATCTAAATATGTGAAAAATGCATTTAAATTGCAGAATTACCAATTAAAACCTTAACTCTATGGGAAGAGTTTAAATTAATACTAATGTTTACAGATAATATGAGGCTATCAGGTAGTTCAGTTCTTTTAATTTATTTAAATATTACAGAATTGTTAATGTAAGTGAATATATATTATCAGTTTATTATATAATCTCTTATTTTCTAATATTTTATTTTATAATGTAGGTTATATTTTTATTTTATAGTATGCTTTAGAATCATTTAAATATATATATTTCCTCTGCTCACTGATAGCTAAAACTTTTATTTTAAAAAAAAAAACTGGGGCTTCCCTGGTGGCGCAGTGGTTGGGAGTCTGCCTGCCGATGCAGGGGACACGGGTTCGCGCCCTGGTCTGGGAGGATCCCACGTGCCGCGGAGCGACTGGGCCCGTGAGCCACAATTGCTGAGCCTGCGCGTCCGGAGCCTGTGCTCCGCAACGGGAGAGGCCGCGATGGTGAGAGGCCCGCGCACCGCGATGAAGAGTGGCCCCCGCTTGCCGCAGCTGGGGAAGGCCCTCGCACAGAGGCGAAGACCCAACACAGCCATAAATAAAAATAAAATAAAATATTAAAAAAAAAAAAAAAAAAAAAACCATCTTATTTTTTGTCTAATTTTTATTCGTTGAGAGATTGAATTGATATGTGCACAAATCCACATTTTCTTTTTTCTGGCAGAAGTGATGCTAAATAATTAAAATTTGAAGAAGGAAAAATATGAAACCCATATATTTAAAGCAAGATATAAACTTGAATTTAATATTCAGGTATAGAGTAATGCAGGTATGAAACTGTGGATTGTAGCTTAGTGCTAAAGCATGTATGGTTTGTTTTCAAATTATTTAAGCAGATTATACCTTAAAACTCACATTTTATGCATTAATACATTTTTATGGCTGAATGGGCATTAAATACTAAATATTTGAATATAATACTTTATTCAAATGCAATATTTGAAGAGTTAAGTAGAAATGTGAAGCCTACATATTTAGTAGAAACTTGTTCTAAAATCCAGAAATAAACATTAAAATTTAATAAAATGCTTTACAAAATGCAACACAATGACTTTTAACGTTTAAAACATTATTTAAAATAGTCAATTTTTATTTTCCACCTCTGGCGTATGTGTTTATAAGCATGTCCCTTAACACAATCCACTCTAGACATGTGTTTTTCTCTGGAAAAACAATAGTACTCTGAATTCCTGAAGTTTGACTCTTTTAGGGGATTATAAAAATTGTCTTAGATACCTTTTAGTAACTTAAAAGACACACTTAAAGTATTCTACAAATATCAAGATATAGCCATTTAGTTCTCTTTTTTAAGTCAATATTTTATTGTAAATATTGTGGTGGGGCCTTAAAAAATTATATGTATTAATACATATACTATATTCATAGTAATATAGTTAATTGAGTGTTTAGTTTTTAAGGTAGAGGTTAAAAGTATGCTAATAAAATCATCCACATGTATATATACATGTGTGTGAATTTGTATTTATATGTATATATACTTATTTATATATACAGTATATAAACTATTCAAATAACATCAATACTTTGATTCTTCAGGTACTCTTTTATATTTTTTACTTTATGTGTCAGGAGTACTATATAAACCCAAAATTCCTTTGCAAAATATAAACGTTTTGATTTTTGATAAATCTCCCATTAACTTCCCCAGTGAATTAAAATAGTGAAATGGATTAAGGCGATCGGTTCTCATAAGCATTCAGCTTGAGTCATTTGTTAAGTCAAACATGTATTAGTTTTTTTGTTCATAGATCAAAAATGGGCAAACTTGGCTCATGAGCCAAATCCAACCTGCCAACTGTTTGGGTAAATAAAATCTTACTAAAGCACAGCCATACCCATTTGTCTCTGTATTGCCTATGAGTGATCTTCCCCCGACAATAACAGAGTTGAGGAGTTGCAACAAATACCATATGGTCCATAAAGTCTAAACGCTTACTATTTTTACAGAGCTTGCCAGCCTCTGCTACAGATGATTATCATACAGGGTTGTAAGATTCATCCGGTTTTTACGTTATTAACAAGTCAATTATATATGTTCACAGCTGTTTCTTGTACTCATTGTACACATTCATATACATAGTCACACAGTCACATCAACACAAACAAGCTCTATTTTTTTTTAATTTAACACTCAATCTGGGCAGACATATAACTATTTCATTATGATAATAGTCATTATCACTAGTTTTCCCTAAAATTGGAAACATTATTTTCCCATAAAGTTGATCAAATATACTGAAAACCATTCCACTATATAAATTTCTACCAGAATAAGAAATGTAGAAATAGTGTTTATTTGCAAAAAAATCTCTGAAATATGTCCTCATATGTAAAGGAAACTTTCATTAAGTTTCAAATGTTACTAATACTTTCTTTACAATATAATTCTTTCCTCACACAATGTTATTTTTTTCCTAGACTCTTTCAAATTAGAGAATAAGATACTGGATTTGCAGATGAATTTCCCAATGATAGGCATTGAGGTGTTACAAATTTGCAGTAAAAAATCTGCTTTTTCATTTGCTGGATGTTCCATTTTAAGGATGGCATACTATAGAGGTGGCAAATTATGATTTAAATGCCAGGATTCAGCCAGCCCATCAGTTATATAGAATCAAAATCGTTGACAAGGAAAGGACACATTAGCATCAACTGTACTGCATACCAATGTCATGCTCTTTATTCCTTTATACTGTCAGTAACCTCACATAGTAATTTGCTTTCTATGTTGTTCAGCAATAAAATCACTTATTTAATTCAATTTATTAGTAAATTGGATCAAGAGCAAATGATAACCATCTCTTTTCAGCTTTTTAATAAACTGGTCAAATATATATATTGCTGGGTATATGAGTATCATGATTTTCTAGATACCTAATCTACAACCAACTTCCTTCCTTTCCCTTTTATTTTATTGTGATTTATAGAGCATAATAATATATACATTGTAGTACCATGATTATATTAGAAATTAACTAACCAAATTTAGTATAACTGAATCTGTATATTTAACAATAAAAAATATGCAAAATATAGCAGGATGTAGAGAAAGGGGAACCCTAGTTGGTGGGAATGTAAATTGGCTCAGCCACTATGGAAAACAGTATGGAGGGTCTTCAGAAAACTAAAAATAGAACTACCATATGATCCAGCAATTCCACTCCTGTATATATCCAAGGAAAATAAAAACACTAATTTGAAAAGATACACGCACCCCAATGTTCATAACAGCACTATTTATAATAGCCAAGATATTGAAGAAACCCAGTGTCCACCAAAAGATGAATGAATAAAGAAGATGTGGTACGTATATACAATGGAATATTACTCAGCCATAAAAAGAATGAAATCCTGCCATTTGCAACAATGTGGATGGACGTACACAGCATTACACTTAGTGAAATAAGTCAGACAGAAAAAGACAAATACTGTATGATATCACATATGTGGAACCTTAAAAAATAAGACAAATGAATGTATATAACAAAATAGAAACAGATTCACACATATAGAGAACAAACTAGTAGTTACCAGTTGGGAGAAGGAAGGGAGGAGGAGCAAGATAGGGGTATGAAATTAAGAGGTACAGACTACTATGTATAAAATAAATAAGCTATGAGGATATATATTTTACAGCACAGGGAATATAGCCAATATTTTCTAATAACCTTAAATGGAGTATAATCTATAAAAATATTGAATCACTATGTTGTACACCTGAAACTAATATTGTAAATCAACTATACTTCAATTAAAAAAAATTACAACATAGCAGTCAAAATAATCATCTTAAGAATTTGTTTTCTAGCTTTGCAGAATAATTCAGCAGAGAGTTATAAAAAAGCATTACAAATAGGTTGTTATTCTTTTAGAAAAGTTGAGAATATAATCACCCATCACCACGGAATCACTCAAACTTGGGCCAAGTTATCAATTGTTTTATGTAGTTTGAGTCGTCCATAGCTTATCCCAATATCTAAATAAAATGCAAATCAAGACCTCTGAATTCTAATAGTACTAGCCACAAACCTTTAAGATATACAATTTTTAAAAAATGTGTGTATAGGAAACCTGTTCTAAATTCACTTGCATGTAGATTTATCAGCTGCCTGGCCCCACAAGCTGCATAATATTTCTGAGAACAGCTAATATCTAACTATAAGGGAAAATGGCAGTGTGATTGAACCATTACAATATTCTAGGTCTGCTGACCCTAATGCTCCAGCCGCACACTGTCAGAGTTGACAGTTTCTGTGGAATCTGGTTGGATACTGAGGGAGGAGAAAGTAGAGGGCCTCTGGGTCGTGAGGAAGAAGTCATATAAAACAGAAAACAAGTCTTTACCCTTTTTTCCCCCTCCCCTCTTTTTAAAATTTATTTATTTTTTGATATTTATTGGAGTATAGTTGATTTACAATGTGTTAGTTTCAGGTGTACAGCAAAGTGAATCAGTTATACATATACATATATCCACTCTTTTTTAGATTCTCTTCCCATATAGGCCATTACACAATACTGAATAGAGTTCCCTGTGCTATACAGTAGGGCCTTATTAGTTATCTCTTTTATATATAGTAGTGTGCATATGTCAATTCCAAACTTCCAATTTATCCCTTCCTCCCCTTACCCCCCAGTAACCATAAGTTTTTTTTTTCTACACCTGTAACTCTATTTCTGTTTTGTAGATAAGTTCATTTGTACACTTTTTTTAGATTCCACATATAAGCGATATCATATGATGTTTGTCTTTCTATGTCTAACTTATCAATACTTCAGTATGATAATCTCTAGCTCCATCCATGTCGCAGCAAGATCTTTTTTGATTCACGTCCTAGAGTAGTGAAAATAAAAACAAAAATAAACAAATGGGACCTAATTAAACTTAAAAGTTTTGCAGAGCAAAGGAAACCATAAACAAAATGACAACCCTCAGGATGGGAGAAAATATTTGCAAATGAAGCAACCAACAAGGGGTTAATCTCCAAAATATACAAACAACTCATGCAGCTCAATATCAAAAAACCAAACAACCCAATCAAAAAATGGCAGAGGATCTAAATAGACATTTCTCCAAAGAAGACATACAGATGGCTAAAAAGCACATGAAAAGATGCTCAACATCACTAATTATCAGAGAAATGCAAATCAAAACTACAATGAAGTATCAACTCACACCAGTCAGAATGGCCATCATCAAAAAATCTACAAACAATAAATGCTGGAGAGTGTGTGGAGAAAAGGGAACCTTCCTACACTGTTGGTGGGAATGTAAATTGATACAGCCACTATGGAGAACAGTATGGAGCTTCCTTAAAAAACTAAAAATAGAGCCACCATATGATCCAGCAATCCCACTTCTGGGCAAAATCCAAAGAAAACCATAATTTGTAAAATACATGCACCCCCAATGTTCATTGCAGCACTATTTACAATAGCCAGGTCATGGAAGCAACCTAAATGTCCATCAACAGAGGAATAGATAAAGAAGATGTGGTTCATATATACAATGGAATATTACTCAGCCAAAAAAAAAAAAGAACAAAATAATCCCCTTCCCTCTTAATACTTCTAGCTCAGATGAAGAAAAAAAAACACAATGGAGGCACTTCCCTGGCAGTCCAGTGGTTAAGACATTTCCACTGCAGGAGGTGCCGGTTTGATCCCTGGTTGGGGAAATGAGATCCAACCAGGAAAAAAAAAAAAATCACAATGGAATGAATTTTTTTCCCCTTCTCTTCTCTGACAGCTCTCTGTGTCAGATTTGACCTTGGACTATCACGAGGGAAAGCGTGGAGGAAGGATACTCTTTAGGAAAGTATGTAGGCAGTAGCCAGCAAAGCCTTCACTGATAAGGAACAAAGGGAATACAATTTCTAGCAGTATCATCCAAAATTAGGGCAAGCCCATGGTTTTACTTTCTGGAGGTGGGTCTGTCCTTGTCATTCTATGGTATTTTTTTTCCTAGGAAGAAGAGGTAAAACATGATTAACAAAAGCTAAGAAGAGTATCGCTGATTATGAGGCTTTGCCCTGACTATACTGGGGGCTATTTGTTTCTCCCATTCTCCAGAAAATGCAAGCAGCATTGATTTATTATGTTTACTATCATTGGTGGAATAAATAGAAATAAATAAATAATAAGAATAGTAACGTAAAATGAGGCACTAGTGTTTATACCGAGCAACTCACCTTGCCAGCAATATATAAGTGAGCCCTAATATAAATATTCAATCATGTAAACTTCATGTTTGTGTTATTGTGAGGTGAAAAACATCAGTGAAGCTGGATGAAAGACCCAGAAGTCTGAGAGTCAACTGACAGGGAATAACATCCGAAATCACATTATTGCTGGGTTTTACTATATTTCCATGTTCATTTTAGCCAGCAAATTATTTATAGAGAATTACTTGTTTTTTATTTTTACTTTTTAACCATTCTAGGACACTCTGGTAGCTTCTATGAGAATGCAAAAAAAAAAAGTGTAATATTACCCTCTGATTTCCAGGTGCTTATAATTTATTTGGGGAAGTAAAGATAACCAATATGAAAAGGCCTGTAACAAAACTGTCAAATGCTCATTTCTGAATGGTGAGATCAGGAATTCTTGGGAAAATTAGGATTTGAGTTGGGTGTTGAAAGTTTGGTAGAACTTAATAGAAAATAGCATGTTTATGGAAGGAGAAACATTGTAACAAATTTTAGTTGGCCACCTTCTAGTAGATTTTGCCTAAGTTGAAAGTTTGTTTTATTTTTAATAAGGTAGTAAAAAGTACTAGGGGTAAAATTCTTGGCCAAAGGGCTATGACTCAAAGTGTTTCATATCCTTTCTGGGACAAAGCATTGTAGAGCCAGCAGGACATGACAAAGCAGCTCTTTTCTTCCCTACTAAAGTGACTGCATATGCCAAATATTCCAGATGGTATAGCTTCAAGATGGTAGACTTTCTGCCAGCCTGGGTCCCGAGTAACCATGTGAAGCATAACTCCCACCGACCCATGGTAGATATGAACTATCAGTGGGAAAAAACGTTTGTTGTGTTAAGCTACATAGCATTATTCTGGCTAATTAACTGAAAGAATGAATAACTGTATTCATCTAAATAAAATGCAACACAAAAATAATGAGTTAAATAATCATATTGGTAAATTCACATGTATATGCAAGAGCTAGGGTTACATTTTAGGGCTTGGAGATAGAAAGTCATAGGATAATTTTAGGCAAAACCTCAATTATCTTGTATTTGTCTATGTTCTCTATTAATCGCATGGATGTCTACCTCAGATACTGAGAGTCCTATGGTTTTGTATTTCCTTGAGTCCTCCTGAAGAAAAAAAAAAGTACTAGGGGTAAAATTAAAGGACTGAGCAAAGATCTTTTTTATTCACATTGAAATATGAGTTTATGAAGTGAATGAAAATATATAGTTTTACTTTGTCACTTATCATTTTTTATTTAACCATCTGTAAGGATTTTTTCAAGCAAAATTTAATGTTAAATGACACCTGCCTAACTCTACAGGTCTGTCTCCCAGAATCCTCTACTTTCTCCAATGCTAACCATCCAAAACATGTAGTAAGTCCCAAATCATACTTTATCTTCTTCCTGGCTTTGCTTTTGTTTAGGTTATTTTCTTCATTTAGCCTCTACTATTGGTCCCACCAAGATGAAGCTTTACTCTGACCCTTTCCCTTCTCAGATGCTGAAGTATATGCATTAGGGTTCTTTACCTCTATGTGCTTGAAACACTTAGTGTACACTTTAATTATAGCATGTTTTACACCCTTGTAATTATTGGTTATGCTCAATAAGAAAGGTAGACTTTTTGTCTTGTGCACTGCTGTATGCCCAGCACATAAAACAGTACTTAAACATAGAAATTTCTCAAAATTCTGTGTATTGACTAATGACTGTGACCTCCTTGTGGGTAGGGAGTGTGTTTTGTTAATCTCTGGAAAGCTAGAAACTGCCATGCAGTTCCATAGGTTTCTTTCTTTGAGGTGTGTCTCACAAACATCAATAAATTGCTGTTAAGTGGATGAATGATTAGAAAGACAAATAGCTAACTTGAATCATTTAAAAGTACAAAACTAACATTTTGATGGAAAGATCACTAGCTTGAGAATCTAATTGTGAGTTCTAGTACTATTCTGACTCAAAATTGCTGAGTTACACTCATCAAGTCAGTGAAGTGATTTGCACATCAGTTTTCTCATTTGTTAAATTAAGGAACTGGACATTGTACAACTACATTACTTGTTAGCAGCTATTTTTACACGTTCACGCAATACATTCCTCAGCAAAACCTCTGCTTCAAAGGTTGCTTCTTTGCTCCACAAACACGTAATTTAATACCTAATTGTCTCCACATTATAGGAAATGAGAAAGTTGTCATGGAAAGGTCATTGAGGAGAATTTATTCAGCACAGCATGGCAGTTTCTGGCTTTCAAGTGCTGCCTGGGATATAATCACTTCTCTAGTAGCTGAGAGACCCTTCTAAACTTGAGTAGATTTTTCTGACCTATTTAAAACTCACTTAAATTTCTGGCATCTTTTTTGGAACATGGGGACTTAATTTGACATATGTAAATGAGATCCCCTTCACCTGTGTAGTTGCTCTTGCATATCTGTTGGTTTAATAGGCATGGCTTTGAGCATTTCTTTAGTTTAGGTAGAATTTTGAGTATAAGGGGTAATCTCTTCTATTGAGGACCTGACATTTTAACGTCCTGTAGTGCCTGTCTACACCAAATCATTACTGTCAAGGACAGATATTTATTAGTCTCAGCCCTGAGCTCTACTTTGAGAGGTATAGGAGGTTCTTTTTACAAAATTAAAGTTATGCTTAAAGAAGAAATTTTCCAATCCAAACAATGTAATATTTTAAAGTATTTTGGTACAAATGTTAGCGTTCTGATTAGTGGTTACCAACTAATAGAATTTAAAAGTCAGTGGCACAATGCAGTTACTGTAAGAAGTCTGGAAATCCATATAATCCACAGACAAAATAATTATCTAAATTCATCTCTTTTTAGATATCTATAGATGCTGTTAAAAAAATAGCAAATTACTTTATAATTATTAAATCCATATTAGATCTTGTCATCTAATATTTTCTCAAATTGTACATGTTAAGAGTAAAACCCTCATTTGGAGCACACAAAATGTTTGCTACTCCGAGGTAGTCGTTATTTTATTTTAAACTATTGAGTTCCTGAGAAAAGTAAATAATGATGGTATCTTGCTATGTTCATAATTATATGCATTTTATTATCTATTAGAATAAAACATAATTACAGATTATGATATTATGGCAATAACGTGTTATCAAAATAAGAACAATATAACATACAGGCATACCTCGGAGATTTCATGGGTTTGGTCACAGAACACTGCAGTAAAGCGAGTATCGCAGTAAAGCAATTTACACAAATTTCTTTGGTTTCCCGATGCATAAAAGAAGAAGTAAAGCTGTCACTGTTTGCAGATGACATGATACTATACATAGAGAATCCTAAAGATGCTACCAGAAAAATACTAGAACTAATCAATGAATTTGGTAAAGTAGCAGGATACAAAACTAATGCACAGAAATCTCTAGCATTCCTATACACTAATGATGAAAAATCTGAAAGTGAAATTAAGAAAACACTCCCATTTACCATTGCAACAAAAAGAATAAAATATCTAGGAATAAACCTACCTAAGGAGACAAAAGACCTGTATGCAGAATATTATAAGACACTGATGAAAGAAATTAAAGATGATACAAAGAGATGGAGAGATATGCCATGTTCTTGGATTGGAAGAATCAACATTGTGAAAATGACTCTACTACCCAAAGCAATCTACAGATTCAATGCAATCCCTATCAAACTACCACTGGCATTTTTCACAGAACTAGAACAAAAAAATCTCACAATTTGTATGGAAACACAAAAGACCCCGAATAGCCAAAGCAATCTTGAGAAAGAAAAACGGAGCTGGAGGAATCAGGCTCCCTGACTTCAGACTATACTACAAAGCTACAGTAATCAAGACAGTATGGTAGTGGCACAAAAACAGAAATATAGATCAATGGAACAAGATAGAGAGCCCAGAGATTAACCCATGCACATATGGTCACCTTATCTTTGATAAAGGAGGCAAGCATATACAGTGGAGAAAAGACAGCCTCTTCAATAAGTGGTGCTGCGAAAACTGGACAGCTACATGTAAGAGAAAGAAACTAGAACGCTCCCTAACACCATACACAGAAATAAACTCAAAATGGATTAAAGACCTAAATGTAAGTCCAGACACTATTAAACTCTTTGAGGAAAACATAGGCAGAACACTCCATGACATAAATCACAGCAAGATCCTTTTTGATCCACCTCCTAGAGAAATGGAAATAAAAACATAAATAAACAAATGGGACCTAATGAAACTTAAAAGCTTTTGCACAGCAAAGGAAACCATAAACAAGACGAAAAGACAACCCTCAGAATGGGAGAAAATATTTGCAAATGAAGCAACTGGCAAAGGATTAATGTCCAAAATTTACAAATAGCTCATGCAGCTCAATATCCAAAAACCAAACAACCCAATCAAACAATGGGCAGAAGACCTAAATAGACATTTCTCCAAAGAAAACATACAGATGGCCAAGAGGCACATGAAAAGATGCTCAATGTCACTAATAATTAGAGAAATGCAAATCAAAACTCCAATGAAATATGATCTCACACCAGTCGGAATAGCCATCATCAAAAAATGTAAAAACAATAAATGCTGGGGAGGGTGTGGAGAAAAGGGAACCCTCTTGCACTGTTGGTGGGAATGTAAATTGATACAGCCACTGTGGAGAACAGTATGGAGGTTCCTTAAAAAACTAAAAATAGAACTACCATATGACCCAGCAATCCCACTACTGGGCATATACCCTGAAAAAACCATAATTCAAAAAGAGTCATGTACCAGAATATTCATTGCAGCTCTATTTACAATAGCCAGATATGGAAGCAACCTAAATGTCCATCAACAGATGAATGGATAAGGAAGATGTGGCACATATACAATGGAATATTACTCAGCCATAAAAAGAAAAGAAATTGAGTTATTTGTAGTGAGGTAGATAGACTGAGAGTCTGTCATACAGAGTGAAGTAAGTCAGAAAGGGAAAAAAAAGTACTGTATGCTAACACATATATATGGAATCTAAGAAAAAAAAAAAACAAGGTCATAAAGAACCTAGGGGTAAGATGGGAATAAAGACGCAGATCTACTAGAGAATGGACTTGAGGATATGGGGAGGGGAAAGGGTAAGCTGGGACAAAGTGAGAGAGTGGCCTGGACATATACACTACCAAATGTAAAATAGATAGCTAGTGGGAAGCAGCTGCATAGCACAGGGAGATCACTCGGTGCTTTGTGACCCCTTAGAGGGGTGGGATAGGGAGGGTCGGAGGGAGGGAGATGCAAGAGGGAAGAGGTATGGGGATATATGTATATGTATAACTGATTCACTTTGTTATAAAGCAGAAAGTAACACACCATTGTAAAGCAGTTATACTCCAATAAAGATGTTAAAAAAAAGTTCACACAAGAAAAAAAAAAGTTCTGTTTACAATATACTGTAGTCTATTAAGTGTGCAATAACATTCTGTCCAAAAAACAATGTACATACCTTCATTAAAAATACTTTATTGCTTAAAAATGCTAACCATCATCTGATCCTTCAGTGAGTCATAATCTTTTTGCTGGTGGAGGGTTTGAAATATTGCAAGAATTACTACATGTGACACAGAGACAGGAAGTGAGCAAATGCTCTTGGAAAATTGCACCAATAAACTTGCTTGATGCAGGGTTGCCACAAACCTTCAATCTGTAAGAAACACAGTATCTGCAAAGTGCAAAATAGCGAAGTACAGTAAAACAAAGTATGCCTGTATTGCTACTTGATCTTATTTTCACAATTCATATTTTCAAAAATATTTCTAGGGCTTCCCTGGTGGCGCAGTGGTTGAGAGTCTGCCTGCCAATGCAGGGGACACGGGTTCGGGCCCTGGTCTGGGAGGATCCCACATGCCGCGGAGCGGCTGGGCCCGTGAGCCACAATTACTGAGCCTGCGCGTCTGGAGCCTGTGCTCCGCAACAGGAGAGGCCGCGATAATGAGAGGCCCGTGCACCGTGATGAAGGGTGGCCCCGGCTTGCCACAACTAGAGAAAGCCCTCGCACAGAAACGAAGACCCAACACAGCCATGGATAAAAATAAATAAATAAATAAAAATTAAAAAAATATATATATTTCTAAAATAAGGATAGGTTATAAAATCAGTGTGTATGGTAGTTTATTATCTAATATCCAATGTAAAAGCAATTATTAATTTGCTCATTTTAAAGCAGTCATTAATTTGCTCATTTTCAATTTGCTAGTGTCCAGAACATCAGGATACAGTGATAATTCTCAGGGACAGAAACCATAACAGTGTCTGCTGTATAGAATTAATCTAATCTTAAAGTAATTATACCATATAATCCAGATAGCCAACACCTTACAATGAATGAAGTGCTGTCACACTGACTTTACCAAGATGAGGAAATGAGATCTGGGTGCATGTAAAAGAAAGCCAGACTTTTGATTTTTGTTGTTGTGTCACTATAGCATGTTAGTTTATGGCCCCTTGTCAACTTTTCTTGTTTTCATACATATGAATACCAAGTGCCTTAAATCTCTAAAATGTCATTTAAAAATATACAAGTACAGTACACAAGCTGTCATTTGACAAATGCATTGTGAACACAGATCCAGGAACATAACATCTTTCACCATCTCATTTTCCTCACTGCTGATTCTAGGTCCCCTCAGGCAATAAAAGACTCTAGAGATTCCTTAATGGAATACAACATTAGGTCACAACCTTATTAGCTTAAACAAAGAACATGGAAATTGTTCCCAGATGGATTCAGCAAGCCACCAGGCAGCAATGATACCTAATTCCCCCAAATGACTGTTTGATGTCTCTTTTAAGATCGAATTGCCTTTTACACAGGGAATTGGGCTATCAGTCCTGTGTTATAGTTCTGCCCTTGGAGAGGCAGCAGCTGTAGTTTGGCACCTTCTCCAGAGAATTTCACGACGTAAGAGAAGTGAGTTCTGGGACTTCCCTGGTGGCACAGTGGTACAGAATCCACCTGCCAATGCAGGGGACACGGGTTTGATCCATGGTCTGGGAAGATCCCACATGCCACGGAGCAACTAAGCCCGTGGGCCACAACTACTGAGCCTGCGAGCCACAACTACTGAGTCCATGTGCCTCAACTACTGAAGCCCGTGTGCCTAGAACCCATGCTCTGCAACAAGAGAAACCACTGCAATGAGAACCCCACACACCAAAACGAAGAGTAGCTGTCCCCCCACTCGCTGCAACTAGAGAAAGCCCGCGCACAGCAATGAAGACCCAACACAGCCAAAAAAATATAAACAAATAAAAAATTGATTAATTAAAAAAAAAGAAGACAGGTATTCAAACAAAAGCTGTACCGAAAAATGTAAAAAATAAAGAGAGAGAAGTGAGTTCTGTTTATGTACTTGTAAGATTGTGAAAACATAATATATAATGTTCTCATAAGTTCAGAAATTTCTCCTTTTCTGACTATGTATTTTTCAATTATTCAGTCTTCGATGCACAAAACCATCACTTAACATGGTTGCATACTGGCAAATGTGTTCCTTCTTAAATTCTTCATGACTTCTCTAGAATTTGATCTTTAAATTGATTAACTTATGCCAGATCTAAATGTGCTCAGATTTGTCTCATTTATCAGTCAAGCCCTCCTTAGATTCCCAGTGTTACTATTTTACCAATCTTTTACTAAACTTTTGAAAATATTGTCTCCCCATGCTGTGTCCTGTGTTTTCTTGTTTTTTGTTTTGTTTCTTTTTTACAATGTCTCCCTCAGTCTTCTACTCGGATGAGGGCATCATGGATGCATGAATCAGCTTGAGTAGCTACAAGTACATTCTTGTCATTGGAACATAAGTAGTTAGTGTTTAGAGGGGGAGTTCAGACCAGGAGGGGTGAGATTATAAACTATTTTCATGATAAACTAATGATCTTGAAATTTATTTTTAATATTTTGGATAACTAAAAAGTTATAAAGAGCAGTGAATAATTAAGATTTGTAGTTAAGAAAGGGCACTGTCAACATTGTCAATACTGTGTTTGGAAGAAAAAGGAGAGCTTATAAAACCAATTAATCCAAGAGAGAAGTGGAAAAGTGGCCATGGCAAGTAGGAGGGAAAGGAGGAAGTTGAATGGAGAGAGATTAAGTAGGTTGAATATATGAAATCAGACTCAAAGAGGTAAGTGAAAGAGTAGTAGCTAGGATTACCTCTTCATTCTTGCTTAAACTCTTGGGCAGATGTTGTGGATTTTCACTAAAAACCTATTTTAGAGGATGGGATAGACATTTGGGTGAAGGAAGGTGATAAATTCTAGTTAGTAGCATTTATATTTAATAGTCTTGTGGAACATAGAAGCCTAAATATTTATCAAGCAACTAGATATATTTGTGCATTTAATGATAAATAAATTCATTACTGCCTCAACCAACCATTATATCTCAGATTACCCTAAAGTCACAGTAATATTTCTATTCATAAAGATTGTTTAAGATAATTCAGCTTGATCCAAAGTAAGTGTAAGTGTGTGAGTGTTCTAGTAGTTCACATGAGAAGAATACCTGTGTTTTAGAAGAGCAAAATAATAGAAATAGTAATTGAAGTCTTCTGATCAGAGAGCCATGATTCTCAAAGTTAGGAGTTTCTGATTACCCGATGCTGATTATTCTAGCACCTGAACCAAAACCATTGATATGTCCCAGAATCGTTGACATGTAGGGTATAGCCAAAGAGAAAACATTAGTCTGTAACATGTGATTTATTACCCATGTTTATTAAATCCTTTTGTCCAAATATATATATATCACACCTTAATGGGATATTTGTTGCAGGCAAAGTATTTTTGTTCTTTTGTTATTGGATAAACAGCCTTTGAATGAATGAGAGGAAGGAAACACACTGTATTTTCCCTCTGGTGCACTATTTCCTTGGTCTTCTGGATATATCTATTTCTGAATTCACCATTGGTGGCATACTTGAAGGGAAGCGGTCCCTTGTAATCATGCCTCTTATGAGATAAAACATGTTTAAGGTAGACTTGGAAGCATTTCTAATGGCTTGTTATTTTTATTAATTTCTAAGATTTATAATTGGAATGTTAAGCTGGATGTTAATAAAAATTAGATCATTAAGATATACATTGCTTGAAACATGTAAATCATAAATCAACACTTAATTCTTGATATTAAAATCATGTTAAAGAGTATGGCAATAAGAAATAAACATTTGTTTTCCCATTAAGCAATTAAGTATGTGTGTATTAAAGCATATCTAGAAAATCTTTAGTTGTTGTCTTTTTCTTTTAATGCAGATTTCCACTCTTTTATCAAATAGTATTCAATAAGCTTAACCCAATGGGGAAGATATATGCATAAATCTATTAATTATATATTAATTAAAAATAAAAGATTGGCAAAATCTAAATGCTGTCATAAAGAAATGGAGATATTAATTATGACATACCCACTAGAATACTATATACCCAATAAATATATTTGTGATATCATTATGATTTTTGTAATAATAATAACAAAAGCAACAATTGTTATTACAACTACTGTTACTATTTTTTAAATTTATAAATTTATTATTATTTTACTTTTGACTCCCTCCCTTCACCCATGTCTCCCACCCCTCAATTCCTGACTCTGACAACCGTAATCTGGTCTCTGTAACTATGAGCTTTCTTTCTTTCTTTTTCTTTTCCTTCTTTTTTTTTTTTTTTTGGATTCCACATATAAAAGAGATCATATGGTATTTGTCTTTCTCTGGCTGACGTACTTCACTTAGCATAATGCCCTCAAGGTCCATCAGTGTTGTCACAAATGGCAAGATTTCATTATATAAATAGTATTATATATCACAATTTATTTTATCCATTTTTTCCTCATTGGACACTTAGGTAATTTCCATATCTTCACTATTGTAAATAAGGATTCAGTAAACATGGGGTTGTATATATCTTTAGAGTTAGTGTTTTTGTTTTTCTTCAAGTAAATGCCCAGAAATGGAATTGCTAGATCATATGGTAGTTCTGTTTTTTATTTTTTGGAGGAACTTCCATACTGTTTTCTACAGTGGCTTTACCAAGTTACATTCCCAAGAACAGTGCAGAAGGATTCCCTTTTCTCCTCATCCTTGCAAACACTTGTTATTTCTTGTCTTTTTGATAATAGCCCTTCTAACAGGTGAGAGGTAATGTCTCATTGTGGTTTTGATTTACATTTCCCTGATAATTAATGATGTTGATCATCTTTTCATGTACCTGTTGTCCATCTGTATGTCTTCTTTGAAAAAACGTCTATTTAGATCTTCTGCCCATTTTTTAATCAGATTGTTCGTTGTTTTGGTATTGACTTGTTTGAGTTTCTTATGTATTTCAGATAGTAGCCCTTTATCAGATATATGATTTGCAAATATTTTCTCCTATTCAGTAGATTCCCTTTTAATTTTGTTGATGGTTTCCTTTGCTGTGCAAAAGCTTTTTAGTTTGATATAGTCCCACTTGTTTATTGTTGCTTTTGCTTCTTTTGCTTTTGGTATCAGATTCAAAAAATTATTGCCAAGACCTATGTCAAGGAGCTTACTGCCTATGTTTTCTTCTAGGAGTTTTATGGTTTAAGGTCTTACATTCAACTCTTTAATCCATTTTGAGTTAATTTTTTGTGTGTGGTTTAAGATATGGCCCAGTTTTATTCTTTTGCATATGGTGTCCAATTTTCCTAACATCATTTATTAAAGAGACTGTCCTTTCCCCATTGCATATTTTTGGCTCCTTTGTCATAAATTAATTGACCATATATTTGTGAGTTTATATCTTGGCTCTCTATTCTGTTCCATTTACCTATGTGTCTGTTTTTATGCCAATACCATACTGTTTCAATTACTATAGCTTTGTAAAATAGTTTGAAATCAGGACATGTGATGCCTCCAGCTTTATTCTTCCCTCTCAGTATTGCTTTGGCTATTCAGGGTCTTTTGTGGTTCCACACAAATTTTAGGATTATTTGTTCTATTTCTGTGAAAAATGCCATTGGGATTTTGGTAGGGATTGCATTGAACCTATAGATTGCTTTGGGTGGTATGGACATTTTAACAGTATTTGTTCTTTCTATCCATAAGCATGGAATATCTTTCCGTTTATTTGTGCCTTCTTCAATTTCTGTCATTAATGTCTTGTACTTTTCAATACACAATTCTTTCACCTCCTTGGTTAAATTTATTCTTGGGTATTTTATTCTTTTGATGCAATTGTAAATGGGACCATTTTCTTAATTTGTCTTTCTGATGGCCTGTTATTAGTGTATGGATATGTAATAGATTTTTGTATATTAATTTTGTATCCTGCAAATTTACTGAATTTGTTTATTAGTTCTAACAGTTTTTTAATGGAGTCTTTAGGGTTTTCTATATATAGTATGATGTCATCAGCAAATGGTAACAGTTTTAACTCTTCCTTTCCAATTTGGATGGCTTTTATTTCTTTTTCTTGTCTAATTACTCTGACCTGGACTTCCAATACCATGTTGAATAAGAATGGTGGAAGTGGGCATCCTTGTCTTGTTCCTGATTTTAGAGGAATAACCTTCAGTTTTTCACCACTGAGCATGATATAAGCTGTGAGTTTGTCATGTATGGCCTTTACTATATTGAGGTATGTTTCTTCTTTAGCCACTTTATTGGTTTTTATCACAAATGGGTGTTGAATCATCAAATGCTTTTTCTGCATCTATTGAAGTTATTATATAACTTTTATTCTTCATTTTGTTAATGTGATGTATCACATTGACTGATTTATGGATGTTGAACCATCTTTGCATCCCTGGAATAAATCCCACTTGATCATGGTGTATGATCTTTTAATGTATTATTGAATTTGGTCTGCTAACATTTTGTTGAGGATTTTTGCATCTATGTTCATCAATGATATTGGCCTATAATTCTCTTTTTTTATAGTATCCTTGTCTGGTTTTGGTATCAGGGTAATGCTGGCCTCATAAAATGAGTTCAGAAGAGTTCCTCCTCTTCTATTTTTAAGAAGGATCACTATTAATTCTTTGGATGTTTAGTAGAATTCCCCTGTGAATTGTTCTGGTCCTGGACTTCGGGAGTTTTTTCATTGCTGATTTGATTTCATTACTAGGAATTGATCTGTTCAGATGTTCTATGTCATCATGATTTAGTCTAGGTAGGTTGTATGTTTCTAGGAGTTTATCCATTTCTTCTAGGTTAGCCAATTTGTTGGCATGTAATTGTTCATTGTAGTCTCTTATGATCCTTTGTATTTCTGTGATTTCAGTTGTAATATCTCCTTTTTCATTTCTGATTTTATTTATTTGAGTTTTTTTCTCCTGTTTTCTTGCTGAGTCTAGCTATTTTCTTGTCAATTTTGTTTATCTTTTCAAAGAACCAGCTTTTAGTTTCATGGACCTTCTCTATTGTCTTTTTTTCTCTATTTCATATTTCTGCCCTAATCTTTGTTATTTTCTTTCTTCTACTAACTTTGGGCTTCATTTGTTCTATTTAGTGTAAAGCTCCTTAAAGTGCAAAGTTAGGTTGTTTATTTGAGACTTTACTTGTTTCTTGTCACTATGAACTTCCCTCTTAGAACTGCTTTTGTCGTATCCCACAAATTTTGATATATTGTATTTCGATTTTCATTTGTCTCAAGGTATTTTTTTTTAATTTCTCTTTTAATTTCTTCTTTGACCCATTAGTTGTTCAGTAGCATGTTGTTAAATCTCCACATATTTGTGAATTTTCTAGTTTTCTTCATGTAATTAATTTTTAGTTCAGACTATTGTGGTTGGAAAAGATGCTTGGTATTTCAATCTTCTTAAATTTATTAAGACCTTTTTAGTGGTCTACCATATGATCTATCTTGGAAAATGTTTTATGGGACATTTGGGAAGGATGTGTATTCTGTTGCTTTTAGATAGCATGTTCTTTATGTCATCTGGTCTAATATGTCATTTAAGGCCTATGTTTCCTTATTGATTTTCTATCTGGATGATGTATCCATTGATGTCAGGAGGGTGTTAAGGTCCCCTACTCTTCTTGTGTTGCTGTTCATGTCTCCCTTTAGGTTTATTGATATTTGCTTTATAGATTTAGGTGCTCCTATGTTGGATAAATAAATATTTACAAATGTTGTAACTTCTTGTTGGACTGACCCCTTTATCATTATGTAATACTCATCCTTGTCTCTTATTGCAGTCTTTGTTTTAAAGTTTATTTTGTCTGATATAAGTATAGCTACTCCAGCTTTCTTCTGATTTCCATTTACATGGAATATCTTGTTTCACCTCTTTATTTTCGGTCTACATGTGTCCTTCCATGTAAAGTGAGTCTCTTGTAGGCAGCACATAAATGTGTCTTATATTTTTTTATCCATTCAGCCATTCTATGTCCTTTGATTGGAGAGTTCAAGCCATTATTTACTTTTAAAGTAATTTTTGGCAGGTATGTACTTTATTATCATTTTGTTAATTATTTTCTGGCTGTTTTTGTAGTTTCTCTCTGTTCCTTTCTTTTCTCTCTGCTCTCTTTCTTTGTGGTCTGATGACTTTCTTTTGTGGTGTGTTTAGATTTCTTTCTTTTCATCTTTTGTGTATTTAGAGTTTTGCTTTGTGGTTACCATGGGCCTTACATATAATGACTTATATCTCTAACAGTCTATTTTAAGTTGATAACAATGTGATTTTGATCCCATTCTAAAGTGCAACATTTTTCTACCACCTCATGTATCTTTCTGATGTCACATTTTACATCTTTTTATTTTTGTATCCTTAACTAATTGTTGTAATGACAGTTTTTTACTACTTTTTTTCTGTTAAAACCTTCATTCTACCTCATAAGTGATTAATCCATTACCTTTAATATATGTTTTCCTTTCCAGTGAAATTTACTCTTTCCTGTGTTATCTTATAAGTAATTAGTAACCAAAAAACATTTTCCTTATATTTTTAAAAACATTCTCCATAATAAAAAATAAATTAAAAACAATGCAAAAGTGTATTAAATTAGATGAGTACATATCTGAAATTTATTGTCTTCAATACATCCTGCAGGTAAGAAAAATTCATATAAATTGCCTTTCAAGCATTACATTAAAATATTAAAGAGCATAACACATTTTATTTTCTTACAGGTATATTAACTTATAAAATATAAGATAGCTTTTTTAAATGTGAGCAGTTTCTTTTCCCCCATTTCAAGATTTCATTTTTAATGAACTCTTGACAAAGTTTGACAGACATACTTGGCATGTTCTCCCAGTGTGAAAAGAGGATGTCCCCCACTTTGTGGCTGTCTTCTTTTCAAACATGTAGCAGCCTATAACAAAAAAACAAACAGAAACGAGATATATCTGGTTACATTCAATGCCACAGTGCAAATGGATTCTAAATAAAAATGAGGACAAATTCATGTTGTTTGACTACGTGACTTACCAGTAGATAATTCACATCCCATTTATTGTACAATTTCAACTTTTTAAACATTTAAAGGGCTTATCTTTGGATGGTCACTAAAATGTGAAGTGAGGCAGTCAAGCCGAATTTAAAAGTATACCTTGATAAAGTTATTAATCATTATATGTGAGGAAAACATGGTGAGATATAAATATTTTTGGTAGAAATACCAGAATAGCAGTTTGATATGCCTATAATAGTAAAAGAGAGCAGTTTATAGATCAGAATGTGACTGTGATTGTTTTCATTCTTTTCTTGCTAGGCACAGGGGATCCACTGGTGAGCAATAACAACAATGAAAATGTCACACTTTCTGCTTTTCTTGTACCTTATAGTTCATTGAAGAGACAGACTTACTCAAATTAAAAAAGAAAATAGTGTGTTTCTCAAACAGATTTGATACCAGGGCTCTAAGAGAAAGGACCAGCATATTATTGTATCTCAAAATTGTCAAAGGTGTTATAAAAAGCTTCTTTGAGCAAGGGATTCTTATCCAGCTAAGTCAGGTGAAGAGGAGGTTCAATGGCATTTTAGACCCAGGGAATGTTATGTTCAAAGGTTATGGTTCTATTAGGAAGAGTAAGGGTTCAGGACTGGGGGAGTTTACACAGATTTGTATTTTCAAAATAAATTAATAGGTAGGATACATATTACATATCTGCACATGTATGTATGTATGTGTATGTGTGTATCCTTGCCTTATTTATTTCTTTAATAGCTGAGTGCTACTGATATAATACATTTCAAAACCACATAGTTATTTACATATTTAGCAGTTTCTTCTTTGAAAACTATTATAACTGAGAAGATAAACATAGCTAAGCATTATGGAATTAAATGAGCTTATTTAATGTGTCCCTGTTGTGTTAGGAGAAAAAGACTTTCTAAAGATAGACTTTAAGATAGTCTTACTATTCCATTTTTGAACATGAAATTTCTTTCCTTGTAAGGAATGCATTTTCTCCTTAAATTATATGGAAATTAGTGAACCAGAATATTATTTTCTTTATATTTGTGGAGTCCTTAAAAATTATCAAAATTGTTGCATTTCCATGGCTTCCTTCTTAGCTAATTCTTAAAACTTCAAACAAGCAAAAAGGGATAATTGTGAGATTGCTTTTCATTAATTGACTTTATCCAAAGTGAGAGTTGTATTTTTATTTTTAATAGATCCTTGAAAGTTTATTAATAAGTACTGGATTCCCAGCTGATTATTTATTTGAAACTTATCTTATGAACTGAAGAAATTCAGAAAAACCTATAAAAAAGCATTATGTCATCAAAGCCTGCTGTGATTGTTTATTCCTGTATTCTTTCACACCAAGTTCATGTTTTTACTTGGCAACAACATTGAAACAAATCTGTTGAAAAATGATAAATGGCACTACCTAGGAAACAATTAAGTTCCCACCATGAAAATTTCAGAAGACTTTTAACTTTATATACTTTTTACTTAATCTTCATAAGTGTACACAAAATCTTGTTGTTCATATAATTTTGTCCTACTGACAAGGATTCAATCAATTCATCTAAGAAAATATACTAGTTAAGCTGTCTAAATATCTTTAAACTGTTAAAGATTAAGCCAATTTCTACAGCAAATGTCCTAATCAAGTGTTCAACCTGAAAATGGTCAATGTGTTTGACAAAGAGTGAAGGATTAGTTTTATTAAACTATAGAAAAGTAAATGATCCAGTTTATTATAAATGAGATATATAAGACTAATGTCTCTTCATGGGAATAGACAATATTATATAATGTTAAATGTGAAAAGTCTGGCTATATATATAGAAAGCACTGTCCCCCCCCACACACATAATATTTCCTTTTAAAATCAACATGTAGGTACAACTTATATAACATAATCCTAACATATTTTAATTTTTCATGACTTTTGACAAATACATACACCTGTGTAAATGTCACTCCAATTTTAATATAGAATATTAATCTCTCTCCAGAAAATTTATTCACACTTTTTGCAGTCCATCTTCCCACTGTCCCCTGACCATTCACTCCAGGTGACCAATAACTGGATTAGTTTGCATGCTGTAGATGTTCACGTACTTTAATCAGATAATGTTTACTAATCTGTGTTCACTATCTTTCACTCAATACGATATATGTGAAATTCATTCACATTGTTGAATGAATCAGCTGTCTGTTCCTTCTTATGATTGAGTGATAGCCCACTGTATGAAAATACCACAATAAATGTATCTATTCACTGGTAATGATATATGATAGTACAATATTTGTGTGTGTGTGTACATGTTGTATACACACACAAGCACACACACACACTTTGTGCAAATCATCTCGTATGTAAGTGAGTATATAAATGTTCTGATTTCTCATTTTGTGTCAGTTAGTGACATTGTGTGAAAATTCCATTTCCCAAAAGAAAGTGAAATTCAAAATAATACTGATCAACAATATATCTATGGCAATGATGTGATTTTATTTAGTCCAATTTTTTTTTCCTGTTAAATTGAATTAACTAGATTTCTAATGCATCTAAACCTACATCTGCTTGTTATTCCCAATATCTAATACTATTTTTGTTTCTTCCCTTCAAAGTGCCTAATCACATTAAAATAATTTGTATTCCGATAATTCAGCATATTACCATATCCTCTATTTCATTTAATGGTTTGCCAAGAATAGTATAAAAATTACATAAACCATAATTAATGGTGAAATTAGAGTTTATCAACTTTATCAGCTCTACATTTATATGGTTAGACCTTAGTATATTTATATTCTGTTCTGGGACTATAGTAACATCTTGTTCTCATTACTTATAATTTGAATCTAAAAGTTTATTATCAACAAATACCATTTATTATTGTTATTATGAAAATAGTTATTACTGAACCAAGTAATGGTCCTGTAAAAAATGAAAATACAATCTTAGGTCGTTAAAACTGTGTTTCTTAAAGGAGAATCAATGCAAATATTAGATTCAAATGAATTTGCTTTTCTTAAATTTTATCAATTGTACAACTTATGCACTTAACTATCACAATATACTTTCTATACATACTGCCTGTAAAACAAAATTCAGTGACTAATTTTGTCATAAAGAAATTTGAATGCAAAAATAATGAGAATAAAACTTGAGTTCATTAGTTCTAAACATATTGTGCATAAAATTATATATTATATACTATAATACTATATAATAGGGAAGCTATATAAATTCCACATATATAACATAGTATTTTATTTCACTTTACATTATATGTGTCCATGACTTGTGATATAATTAAGTAGCTACAATAAAATTAAAATCCTTTTTATAATATTTCCAGAAAAATATTTTAAAATAAAGCATTTTTAAAGGATTTAAATATCATAAAATTCTCATATTAATAGACATAGAGTCTTTAAATCACCTTTTGAATTTCCTACTGACCGTATCACTGTATTTTTAAGATAAAAGTATAAGAACTGTCATATTGGATTTTTCAAGGAACATATTCTGTCTATCAGAGGGCCTTTCCTGAGACAGCTGGGACAGTGCCTTACAAAATATCTACTCTCCCTTCAAAGATAATACTTATTTTTGGTTTGCTTCCAAAAGAATTTCATTTAGCTACCATTCAAATTGCAAGCAAAAGAAAATCTAGAAGTTAATATCTGACATAGACAAATAAGTTTTAGGGGACATAAATTATTTTACTGAAATTATTAGTTTTATAGGCAATTCATAGATTGTCTTTTAAACTCCGAGAGCCAACTGATTAGAATTTTTCTCATTTTTAAACTTACAAAATAAGAAAATAAACTTCTTTTTTAATCCACTTGACAAAATATTATATTTTGCAAATATTAATTATGTAAAGTGTAATTATAAGTACTGTGGAGCAAATATATATTTATTTTCAGATTCCACTTACTGATAAAATGTGACAGTTAATGATTTTGTATCTATTTAATAGGTAAATTTTGTAATCTGCCTATTTTTTATTGTGAGAATTCTATCTTGAAACAAGCTTTAAAGTATTATAAACCAAATGTGTACCTGGAGAAATATGTCATCTGTTTGCTTAACTCACAAGTCCAAAGTTTAATAACAGAGAGAGATTTTTTTTCAGGGGTGAAGCCTGAGGATTCTTTTGACATAGTGTTGGTTCCAGGCTTTAACTGTTATGATGATTAAAGATAGAAGTTATTACATTGATGTTTACTTGAATATTTCGTCATTTGAGACAGATCTCTTTCTTTGTGAGGTGATTAAGGTGAGGAATTTATGTACATCAGTGATGTTGTGGAATGCTGAGATAGGACTCCTGTTTTTAGTAGTCAAATAACTCTGATCCATCTGGCAATTCATGAGTGGTGAATGGATTTAAAAAGAAAACTGTTAGTACACAATTGAGAGCACCTTGCAGTATGTAGTCACCAAAACTTGAATATCAATGTTTCATGGGGAGTCACCTTCCATCCTCTCCTAAAAGAACTAAAGAACCAACTAAATTGGTTCTCTGAGGCACTGAAAAGATTTCCATCAGAATGAAGCATTTTACTAGACAGAATGGAATCCAGCTTGGGTGGACAAATGGCTATAGTTTTTACCAGATACTCCTGAAAAACTTACATGACACAATAAAATATAAATTATCTTTAACTGTAGCCTTAATTTGTAGGAGTAAGTTAGGGGGTAAAGAAGCAAATATGTAGATATTCTGCTACAATAAAACTCTGCTACAAAGTATGTTTTACAATCATTCAGAGTATACTGACAGAAAAAAAGGTGGTACATTTCACACATTTTTGAAAGCTACTTTCAGAATGAGAAAGGACTATAGGGCGTATTTGGTTTTAAAAGCTGAGAGGAGAAAAACCAGATTTTCCTTTAAAGGTACAGCACCACTTATTTATATACCTGTGTATTTGTGTATGCATATTATTGACAAGTAAACTTGTACTCAGCTTACTGGTTAGTGTTAATGCTAATAAGCCCTCTTATTTGGATTTTGGGAATAATATGAATTTTAAAATATTTTACTGTGCTATACTTTTTAAAATTTAGAATAAGCATCATCTGAATATTTGATTTAATTGTTCTTTCTCTGAATGGAACTGATTATTGGTTACGCTATCAGCAGTTGCAACTAAGGAAGATATTGATGCTTTATATTATTTTCTGACCCTTTTGAAAAAATAAAAATATTTAAAACATTAGATTTCTGAGTGATTTAAATTTCCACTCAAATTGCATTACAGTCACATTAATGTTGCTTGAGAATGTCTTAAAAATTCAGAATCTCAGGCCCCAGCCAAAACCTACTGAATCAGAGTCTGCACTTTGACAGGTGATTCGAATGCATACTATTCAGATTTGAAACACACATATTCAATAGTCTCTAGCTGGTTTAACAACTCTGGTAACTGATGAAAAGGAATATCTTCATGTGTGAAGTTGGCGTCACTGAAACACAAAACAAAACAACCACCGCACCAGCAAAAAGACATTGAGGGGGATGGGAAGAATCCATTTTTGAAACAGTTTTACTTCCCACTGATAATATTCTGTCAGTTTCAGATTCCTGAATAATACCATGAACAAAGGTGGAATCCTGAATGTCTCATTGTAGAAGTCAATAATTCTTTCTAAACTTTTAACATTGACGGCTACACTTGACTGGAGAGAAACCTCAGATTTTTAATCTTATCATATACAGAAAAATAACCAGTTTCAAGGATACAAAGTCAATCAAGGATTCATTATACTCTTAGGGCTTTTATGCAGCTTCTCTCATTTCGATGACCTATAAATTCATCAAAGTATACTGGACTATGCCAATTAATTATGCGATTTGTCCCTCTCTGTTATCTGCACCATAATCATGCATCCATTCCTTCAGTCCATACGAAATTATTGAGAGTCTATCACAAATTGGTACTTTGGTCAGTGGGGGGTCCTGGATATCCAAAGAGCTCCTGTTTGGGCAATTATTGACACAGCAGGACTTGGCTGTGTGCTTGAAAAAAAAAAAAGCAGACTTACTTGGCTCCTTTAGGATTCAACCCTATTTTAAGTCTGTACGGTACAAAAGATAAGTAGGGAAATTATAATTAGAATTTAGCTTAGAGAAATGTCAAGTTCTTTCCAGAAGTTATTATACCATGTTATTTAAATGCTTATTTTTACTGCATATTTCTGCCAGTAAAACAAATACTTTTTCTTTTTATTGAGACCACAAATTATAATAAAATCAGTTAATGCAGATAAAAATGTAGGTTGTTTAATCTTTAAAAAGGCTTTGCCCTCAATATTGGATCTAGTTATTTTCTTGTTTTATTTTGAGACTAGATGTCAGTAAATGAGTTAATCATACTCCTAGTTCAGAGCACATCATTATCATTCACTTATGTAAGACCTCACTCTGTTTTGCTCTGTTTTTTCATCCTTGATTCTCATTCCAAAAAGTCATCTATTCTTACTCGTTTAATGAATGTTCTTAAATATACATCTGCTGTACAGTAAAGGTACATTGCATACCTTATTTTATTGCACTTCGCAGACATTGCATTTTTTACAAATTGAAGGTTTGTGGCAACCCAGCATCAAGCAGGTCTAACAGCAACATTTTTCCAACAGCGTTTGCTCGCTTCATGTTTCTGTGTCACAGTTTGGTTATTCTTACAGTATTTCAAACTTGTTCATTATTATATGTGTTATGTTTGTCTATGATCAGTGATCTTTGATGTTACTATTGTTTTGGGGCTCAACGAACAGCATCCATATAAGATGGCAAAATTAATTGATAAATGTCTGTGTTCTGACTGTTCCACTGACAATCTCCCTCATCTCTTTCCCTCTCCTTTGACCTCCCTATTCCCTGAGAAACAACAATATTGAAATTAGGCCAATGAATAACCCTACAATGGCCTCTAAGTGTTCAAATAGTTACATGTCTCTCACTTTAAATCAAAAGCTAGAAATGATTAAGCTTAGACCAGTTTGTCTCATTACTGCTTTTCCTAACTCTGATCACATGAGAAAGTGATGTCTGCCAAGCTTCTATACTGAAATCTCTGTATAGTTCCTTATGTAAGTAATAAATGTCTTGTGGGGAAATATTTTGAAACCACATAAACTTCTGTTTTTCATTAACCTTTCATCCCCTTATTTTATTATCTATTAATGATTCATGCCTAAACCAATTATTACTGTGATGTTTGTGAAATGGTGATTTTCCTGATTCCAAAATCATTTCTTCATTTAGTAGTTTGCATCATACTATTAAAAAAGGTTTTTTCTTCTCCAACTTTTTTTTACTCATATACCTATTTATATTAATATATATTCATGGATTCCTATTTTATCCAATGCTTTCTATTAAATTTCATTACTTACTTAATGCTAAACGTGTCCAGTATTTGGCCAGTGGATGACTGTTCAATCTGGCTTCTATTTATTCTGACATGTTCCGTAATTCTTCAGGCAGTTCCTCTCTGGCCGGCACAATGTGATATTCCAGGCTTACCTTTCCTTTTCTGCCCTTAACCCTAGAATTATCCATTTACCCAAGATGCCCTGGTGATTGATAAAGGCACAAAGATCTGGGAGCTAAGTGTGTTGTTTCCTACTGGATGCCACTGCTTCTAAGCTGTCTCAGTAAACAGAGCTAGAAAATGCATTTTCTCTCTCTTTCTCTTTCTCTCTGATCTCTCTATCTCTAGCTCTCTATCACTCTTTTGAGTTCATACAGATATATTCAATTCTAGTCCAATATCCAGCAAAGACGGTTCAATAGAGTCTTACCTATTTTCTTACTCATTTTTCATGTGAGCTGCTCCATTTCATTTTAAAATAATCTGTAGAATTTATTTGAGGCCTTATATAAAGGCAGCTATCTCCAAAGAAGATTTGTGTTTGCTTTGTGAGGAGCTCAGGGGCACCGTGAATCTAGGATCTCTGAAGGCAGGTTTGTCATTAAAATTTCTAAGGAAAATTTTAAATTCCAGTCCCGTTAAGGAATCTTTTTTTGTTGTTGGTGTCAAGACTGAGATCACCTCTGGTTTACTCTGACCCTGATAATAAAAGTTTTTTCAATCCAGTCTTTGTGGGTGGAGGGTAACTTGTGAGACTTTCAACTGGGCAGGCCCAGAGCTGTGATTTCTACCTGCACATCTTGCTAAGGGGTCAGAGACTAAATCCAAGTTTGTGAAATATCCAAAAAGCACTCACGGCAAAAGTTGCTTTTTGCATTTATTTCCTCTCTGGGTTCTTCGGCTACTTTACTTATTTTTCTGTAGATTTCTTACCATCTTATCACCTTTGCAATGCTTTTGAGAGGAGGTTTTGATATTTTATCCAACTTTTAAGTTCATTTCCAGTGGAAGCATTAGCCCTAATAATTTGATAATCTCATTCAAAGAAATAGAGGTTTTGATCTCAATTCTCCTATATAAATTTTTCTTGTAAGAGGTTCTATTTACATGAACTTATAAATTACCTCTGAATGAAACTAGATTCCTACACAATCCAAGATAATATTTGGCTATACTTTGATTTTCATCTTATACAATAAAGTTTCTAACTGTAGAACCAAAGTGATACTTTAAAGTTATGTTGTCATTTTAATAGTTTCATTGAGTTATACTTTGTATACCATACAATCCACACATTTATAGTTTATATTGAGTAGTTTTTAGTATATTCACAATGTTGTACAACCATCACCATAATCTAATTTTATAACTTTTGATTTACCTCCAAAAAAGAAATCATATTAGCAGGTATTCCCTCCCACCAGTTACCCAGCCCTAGGCAATCACAACCCACTTTCTTTCTCTGTAGATTTGTCTATTCTAGACTTGTCATATAAATGGAATTGTACAATATGTTGTTTTTTATGACTGACTTATTTTGCTTAGCAAACTTTTCTCCCATTCCGTAGGGTCTCTTCTCACCTTTTTACTTATGTTATCATTTTTGTAATAAAAGTGAATTTTTAAAAATTCTGTTGATGTTCAGCTTACCTATCTTTTTCTTGTTATTTGAGTTTTTAGTGTTCTACCTAAGAAGGCTTTAATCAAGGTCATAGAGATTTATTCTCCTGTTTTCTTCTAAGACTTTATAGTTTTAGCTCTTACATTATGGTCTATGATCTATTTTTAGTTAATTGTTGTGTATGATGTAAGATAGCGGTACTACTTCACTGATTTGCACGTGAATATCTGGTAGTTCGGTTTCTTGAAAAAACTTTTTTTCTCCACTGAATTGTTTTTGCACCGTTGTAGAAAATCAAGGTAAGGAAGTCTCTCTCTATTCTTAGTCTGGGTAGTGTACTTATGATGAAGAAGTATGGAATTTTGTCAAATACTTGTTCTGCATTTATTGAGATGATCTTGTGCTTTTTGTCATTTATTTTGTTAAAATGATGTATTACACTGATTGGTTTTATGATGATAAACCACTCTTACATTCCTGAGATATATCCTAATAATTGGTCATAGTGTCCAATACATTTTATATGTTACTTGATTCTGTTTACTTATAGTTTGTTGGGGAATTTTACATCTATATTCCTAAGAAATATTGGTCTGCACTTTCCTTTGATGTCTTTGTCTGATATAGGATCTGAGTGATACTGGCCTCATGCAATAAGTTGGGAAGTTTTCACTTCTATTTTCTGGAAGAGTTTGTGAAGAAGTGGTGTTAATTCTTTCAATGTTTGGTAGGCTTCACCAGGAGAACCATCGGAGTCTGGGCTTTTCTTTGTTCATTGTTTGAAAATTACTAATTAATCTCTTTATATGTTTACATATATCCATATATATCTTTATATGTTTTACATATATCCAAATTTTCTATTTCTTCTTGAGTGAGTTGAGTAGCAGTTTGTGTCTTCACGAGATTTGTCCATTTCAGCAAAGTTACCTAATATGTTGATGTATTGTATGACTTTGCAAACTTTAATATTTCTGTAAACTGATAGTGATGTCTTCTCTTTCATTCCCGATTTAGTAATTTGATCCTCTTTTCCATTTTCTTGGTAAAGCTAGCTAAAAGTTTGCCAATTTCATTGATTTTTTTTTCAAAGAACTAATTTTTTTTTGGATTTTGTCTATGATTTATCTGTTTTCTGTTTACTTAATTCTGCATTAATCTTTGCTGTTTCCTCATCTCTGTCTGGTTTAACATTTTTCTCCCTTACAGCCTCTTGTTTTTCTTTAGAAAACATAGCATGGTTTGTAATTATTTTATATCCTTGTAATTTTGTGCTTATTTTCTTCTTTATTGTTCATCCAACCCCACCAGATTGTAAGCTCCATGAAGACAAGGACCACACATAACTTTTTCTCCATTTTTCATCATTTCAGTGAGAGGAAAATTCAAAATACTAAGGAATAGACTGGAGTAAAAGATTTCATTGCTCTTTTCTTCACAACAAATGTAATACTAAGCAATATTTCTTAATTCATCTTCTTCCAGACCTCTGATAGTTTGGGGTCTCAATATATCATTGCTGCTTGGTAAGCAAAAGCAGGCAAAGAGAAAAGGTTACCTATACCTCGCAATTCAGTCCCTGTAGTCAAAATGGGAAGAAGTTCTGACCCTTCCATTACACAGGTCAGAAATTGTGAGTTTTGGTAACACAATCACAGCTCTCTTAACTCACCAGGGACATTCTGGGGTAAGTGTCCTATTTTTCTAAGATGGAAACCTAGCAAATAAACTAGCAGAATTTCTTAAAAAAAAAAAAAAGTAAAAAGAAAAACAAGTACCTTTATCAGGAAATTTTCAGGCATTTCATACCTTCTTTCTGCTTTAAACTATTTTCTCTTCTTTAAAACTTTTCATAACTATTATGTTATATAGTCTATTGCCTTGACAAAAGCATTGTGTTCTTGTTTACTTTTCTAGTAAGTTGAAAAGAGGCAAAGTTTATTGGTTCTCTCTGCCTCACTTTAAGAGGAAAATGTATTACTTGTGGTTGTTGGAAAATATTCAGGGATGCTGTTGAAGAGAAGAGTACCTCATAGTATAGGCATTTAGCAAATATTGTTTAGAGAATGAATAACTGAGAGCCCTTTGGAGCTGTGTAACTAGAGAGACATAATGACCTTTGAAAAATCCTTTTACGTCTCTAGATTTATGTCTTCCTCTTTAAAATAAAGAGATTGGGTCATATAATAGTAACATTACTTAATGATTTGCTCATCAAAGAATTGCTTTCAGTTTTTTCCCTTCTAATTTAAAAACATAAAACTGTAAAATCATGCTCTACTGAGGAAGACACATGATGAAATTTTTTGAAGATGATGCATTGATATAAAAGAAAAATAAAACTTAAGCATATGAGCTATCCATTCATTCTGCTTGCAAAAAAAAGGTGGATGCAACTGAACCCTAAGATGAGGAAGCAGTTAGCTCCTCTCTGTTACTTCCCCTCCCTTGAACTGTAATTATTATGACACATTTTCTGTCCATTGACAATGAAAATTAAGTTTGAAACCATTGTCAAAAAAATGATTTTCATATATATATTGAATTATCTTAAGGATACATTTTCATTTTAAAAATTACCTTGAAGAAAGAAGTGTTGAGGGAGTTATTATATATTACCTGCCCAGATGGCTCTAATCAATTTCAATTTCTTTTTCCAGTTTAAAACTTCTGATGGCTTCCCATTGTCTATAGAACAAAGATCTTCTATATTATCATGACATACAAGCCTTCCCAGCCTCAGACCGGGGGGTCTCCCCAGTTTTGTTTTCTGAGTATTTCTTCACAAGCTGTTTGCAGCTCTCAACAACTTGCCATTCCCAGCACACTCCAGGAATTTTCAGCTTCATGTCTTAATTCCTACTGTTCCTTCTGACAAATGTTCTCCTCCTGAGTTGGAGTCTGTTAATTCTTTAAAGTTCCACTTGCTGCCATCTCTTTTCATTCTTCCCTGATTTTTTTTTTTTTTTTTTTTTTTTGCTTTGTTGAGTTACATGAATGATTTCTCTCTCATTTGTGGTCTGATAGTAGTTATGGCATGGCATTATAACCATCTCCCCGGATTTTCTCCTACCTACTCGTTTGCTGAGAAAGGAACAATTTGGTTTTCAGGTTTGCATTCCACACCTTCTTTTGTTCTTAACACATAGCAGGTACTCAGTTTTTTTTTGGTGTTAAATTGAACTGCATACCTTCAGGCTTATAAATTAATGGTCAGGGCTTCAAAGCTGGGATAACAACATGTGGTTTTAAATCTTAATGTTGCTACCCAGTACCTCTGAAATTTGGAAGAGCTGCTTAATCTCTTTGTGTCTCCTTCCCCTAATCTATAAATTAGGAATAAGAATACCTATCCTGGAGGATTTTCACAAGGAATAATTCAGAAATGCCTACCATAGTTCTTAGCACGCTGTAGTTGTTTAATAACAGTGAAAGATCTCCTGGGGAAAGAAAACAAGGACAGACAATGAGTGACAGTGTGGCAGAGGCAGGTCTTCATGGGATGCCTGTTACTGAAAACAAGGAGCTTCCTAAGCAGGGGCAGTGACCCAGGCCAGAAATCCATCCATGTTCACAAAGCTGGGGGAGCTGCTTGTGCACACGTCCAGTTACAGACACTGGGGAATAACTCATGGGGGGCAACATGTAGAGTCAGTGCTTCAGAGAGAAAAGTAATAAGTAAAGTTGATTTATAGTGGGGCTTTATGGTTAAAATCAGTGACTATATACATTAATTCTACAGACCTTTTAGACCGAGTCCTCAAAGTAAGATTTGATAAACTCATTCTTTATAAATTTTTTAAGTAAAAATATATGATAGAATTGTGTTATTAAAATCAATGTGACTTTTGATCTTAGAATCGAACAGTTTTATTTTAACCTATAGGTTTTGTGACACACGCTGTCAACCATCTCTCCTTGAGCAATTGTAAAAGTGTTTTAACAAGCTTCCCTATTCCCAATCTCTCTTCTTAATTATCATAAGTAACCCAAACAACTGCCAACCCTTAGTGTGCCACACACTTTGTGATCATGCTTTTACCTCCCTCTCCGTCCTTTTTTTTAATACAGTCTGCCTAGTACTTTAAACCCTAATAATGTCGTCCTGCTTTTGTTCCCTGACCTCAGCAAGTTTGTTCAAGCCTCTGTGACTATGTACATTGTATCTCTTTTTGCGGGGAACCTGTTCAGACATTTCTTTTCTTAGATAATTGCTACTGCTTCTTTGTAGCTCGGTTCAGTTGTCAGCTTCTCCAGAAGCCTCCCTTGACCCTGAAGTACTCCAAAGGATCCTGTGAATCTTTACCATAGCACTTAATGTTACTAGGTTGACACCATCTCTTTATGTGGCCCTCTAGCTCACTAGCTCTCATATTCCTCCATTCCAGGAACCCTGTATATCCTTCTTTGTAAGCAAGAATCTAGCATACTCCTTGGTAAACAGTAGGTCAAGCACAGAACTGGGTGATCACCTCTGTGTCCTGAATAATATAGCTCATGAGGTAAAACATTACCTAATTCAGTCTCCAAATTATACCGTATTTTCCAGCCTTAGTTTGACTTATTTTAATATTTCTTATGGTTACATCAGATATAGTAATTTATTTTCTTTTAGAAATAGTATTCACTTCACATTTCTTATTGACTACCATTCTCATATTTTTTTTTCAGACTTCTATGATTTTTCAGTCTGATAGTCTTGGTATTTAAAAAGAGAAGGTTAAAATCGTTTGTGGCACATGCTAATATAATAAAAGATATAATCCTAGTAGTGACTGTTCCTAAAGGCAGAGAGAGACAGAGACAGAGAGAGCTAGGTTGATAGCAATTTTCTACAGAAAGATTTAATATTCTAAAATGTTGTAAATTAGAAAAAACAAAAATGGTCTGAAGAAAAATATTATGTTATGTACTTTTCATGTAGAATTTCCTTGTAAATTCTTACTTGTATTTGAATGTCATCTATGCATTAAAAAAAAAAAAAGGTTGTAGATAAAAGCTCAGAGCATATTTTACAAGATATAAAAACATTTGTACATTTATGGGGTGCCTGGGACATCTGACTCTCTAAGCACAGCAACGGAGGCCTCCACAGTGGCTTTGGTCATGATGGGAGTTATTAGCCTTAGTATGCTCACCGGGGCCTTTGGGAGCTTGCCCGGGAAGAACAGCAGGAAAAAGCTGGGCACACGGCTCCGTGGGCAGCGGAGCCCTAGCAGCAGACATTTCTGGAGGCAGGACTGGGTAGTGGAGAAAAAGAGCGTGCATGAGCACACAGGAGGTCCTCTATGGGGGGCATTTCCAGGGAGTCAAGGCTACCGAAATAGCAGGTAGGAGTTTAAAACAAAAATACTTTCTTATTACTGTTCTTATGATCCCATTTTTAGTCCTAGAGTACAGTCATTTGGGCAATCATGAATTGTGCTGCTTTTTGTTATTATAACTCATTGTCATCAGCTTCCATCATTATAGCACAACACTGGAGCCAGTTTGCCTATGTTCAAATTGATTGCACATAGATTCAATCAATCTGCCTATGTTCAAATTCAGATTTTGCCACCCACTAACTGTATGACCTTGGGCAGGTTCTTAAATTCTGTGTCCCAGTGCCTTCATCTGTGAGTCAGTAATAATAATAGGACCAAGCACATTAAGTTGTGAGAATTACATGATGTGATATGTACGAAGTACCCTGAAGTGAGCCTGGCATGCAGTAAGTAATATAGAAATATTCATGGTTATTAGTATTGTGATTATTTATTCTGAAGATATCTCTGGAAAGTTTCTCTATTTTGTTAATTGAATTTTTCTTCCACAAAGCCATATCAAAGGATAGACTATCCTGGAATATATAAGTTCATATTCTCATTAAATATAATTTATAACATTTTGATATTCTTTCTCTTTGCCTTATTCAAATGGCTTGTCCTAGCATGAGTATGAACCCTACAGACACCTTTATCAAATTACAGCCATAAACAGCAGCATGGGATTTTTAAAATAAAAAACACAGGCATTATCTCAATGGTAGAAAAATTTCGATATTGACTAGGGAATTCACTATTTGTTCTTAAAATGCACTCATATTATATTTTCTAGAAATTGAATGTATCAAAAACATTGTTTTCATAGTTTTTTCCCCCTATATTAGAAAACTAGAGTATAAATTTTACCCAGTGAGTGATGAATCCACCTGGCTTAAGGTTTTATGTAGGTTACATGGTCACTTCCTTCCCCATTTCTTACATTGTTCAGAGCATTGATCATTGAAGAATCATATCCTTCTCATTTTGTAATTCAAACTAGCATTCTCATTTTTAAGTATATATGCTCGCTAAATAATTCAAGTAGTATTAAATGTTTTGCATTATCATATGTTTAAATTTTAATTAAATTTGTATTTTAACAAAATATACTTTCTTCTTACACTTTATTTTTTTTTTTATTTATTTATTATTATTATGGCTGTGTTGGGTCTCTTTCATTCTGTGCGAGGGCTTTCTCTAGTTGCGGCAAGGGGGGCCACTCTTCACTCGCGGTGCGCGGGCCTCTCACTATTCGCGGGCCTCTCTTGTTGCGGAGCACAGGCTCCATACGCGCGGCTCAGCAATTGTGGCTCACGGCCCAGCCGCTCCGCGGCATGTGGGATCTTCCCAGACCAGGGCTCGAACCCGTGTCCCCTGCATTGGCAGGCAGATTCTCAACCACTGCGCCACCAGGGAAGCCCCTCTTCTTACACTTTTAATTTCTTTTAAAATTTGTGTTTCACATATATCTTTTTGCTGTTTTAATTCTTTTAAGCCACTATTGATTCCTCCTAACAGAAAACAATGTCAGGCATGGAAAGAAAATTCGTGGGTAGCTCAGCAAGAGCCAACAAAGTCAGACTCGCCACTGCATGGTATAAGATCGCAGGCCAAATCTCCTTACCCTTCTAGTCTTTTTCATCATATGTAAAATGGGGCTAATAATATTCCCCTGAGGATTAATATTGTCAGGCCTGAGATAATCTGAGTGTAGTGCTCATTTGAGGCAATCAATACATGTTAATGTCCTTCCCTTCTCCACCCAGATTTTAGTTGTAAATTTTTCAAGTTAAAATGCTGCTCTTTGCAAAATGTCCCTTTACTTTTGGATACCTGGAACACACGATTATTTTCAAATGGGCTTTCCCTGCTGTGCTAACAATGTATCAAATCCACAGAATATCACTCCCATTTGGAGTTCAAGACAAAGCAGAATTAACCACAGGGGCAGAGGCCGCTGGCGCTAATGGGAGGGACAGCAGTTCTCCATATATTGTTCCTCTTATTATGGAGGCTATGGTTGCATTATGATCTTTGCAAGGCATCTGGGGAACTCCTCTGATGGGACACCTACAGTGTCATGCTTGTTTTTTGAGAAAATATTTTCTAAAAATGTATAAGGCTAAAAGTTTCGAAGACTATTATTTTACCTTATTTTGTTCTCAGCAAGGCAGTTTCATTTTGTAGCCAGGAAATGAAAAAAAAAGGAAAGAAAGAACTGTATGACTTTAGGAAGGAGTAGAACTCGTCTAAAATGAATTAAGTATCCATCTTTTTCATTTTTTGAAATCTGCGGTTTATACATATCTGTATGCAATATACACATATACATACACTCTTAGGAGCTCTTCTTATTTCCTCTTTTCCATGTGACCATCTTTTAAAGTAATGTATCTTTTAATAAATATGCAAAACTTCTTAGATCTTCCATTCCCAAAATGCAGTACAATTAGAATTTGTACAAATTAGAAAATGTACAAATTTCTCATCTAATCCAAAAGAATTCATAATATCATCTTGGCCTCTAAGTAGCCTTGTTGAATTTAGTCATGGATCCTTCCAGTTCAAGTTACTAGAGGGAGACTGGCTATCTTTACTGAATGGGTATTACAAGCTTCAGGGTACTTTGAATTTTAAAATGTTTATTATTTCCTTTCAATTTTATTATTATGTAATAATAAAACCATAGTTCTGAACTTTTTGATCTATTGTATAATGCTATGTTTAAAGTAGCTAACAATGAAAACAGAAAAAAACCTGACCTATAGGAAAACATTATAATTGAAAGAAATTAAATCTGAGTAACAGAAAATATTAAATAACTCATATCTAGGCTCTAGGGAATTTGTCTTGGTGAAAAACTCGAGAACAATTCCAATGATTCAACAAAATGGTCATCTCAGAAATGAGGAGCTAATCTCTTCCCTTTTAAAGAAAGATACTCAGAATATCTACTTCTTACCTTCCAGTCACTCATTGTTGTGGAAGAACTTGGCTTCCATCTCCATCACCCAGCTGGAACCATCCTCTTCTGTATCCTTCATATCATCAGTCAAAATCTCTTGTGGTGCTGTCTCACATCTTTCAGTGCCTTCACATCATCTCTGCCCCGGTTGCTGCTCTTTTTGTTAAGGATTTTACCTTTTCCCACCTGGAGAATACTATCCTAACGTCCAGTCTTAACTTCATACTTCTTTCATTCTCTACTTTGTAGTCGTATCTGTTTCCTAAATGCACATCTGATCAGCTTATTTCCTTGCTTAAAAATCTTTACTAACTTCCCATCAGCCTTTATAAATATTCAGACTTCTTAGCATACATAGAAGCAGGATGTCTTCATGATCTGACCTCTGCCTCACCTTTCTATTGTTGCCACCAATTATAGTTCCTGCTGTGCACCATGCACCAAATTCTCCAGCCACACCGAGTGGCTTGCAATTTTTCAAAATTCTAATATTTCATGGCTCTATATATAATTATTTTTCTGGAATATATAATACACTGCATCCTTCTTTCATCCACTGACACCTATTCAGTTTTCAGTGAATTAGGCATTATTTGAAAGACTCTACTTATGCCCTCAGTGGAGGAATTTGCCTACCACTGTGCACCCACAATAACCTTCTTTAGAAGTCTAAATTATTATAAAACATATATATGTATATCATAATGAACAAAAGCTGTCCTTCTTTTGCATCTTCATCATAATGGTGTTAATAGAAAACAGATTTCTTTTACACATATTGTGTCTCTAGGATGTACATATACCTAGCACTCCATAAATAATTGTTGAATGAAGGGACTTATGTTTTACACTACCTGAAACTAGTTTTTGCTAATCATGAAGGGCAGATATTTGTACCTCTGGGTGCATCATTTCTTCTCTCTATTGCAAAAGACCAAAGAATGAGCCATAACTTCATGTAGAATTGACGGTGTTGATTTATATTACAGTGTTACAAATCATCCTTCAGAAAATTATTGTATAGAATGCACTGAATTTTGCACAGGTGCTTAGATAGCAAGGATTATGAGTATTAATCACAGTAGAAAACTAATATGTGTGTTTTGGGTATTTCAAACATGTTTTTTTTTCTATCCAGTCAAATAGTGCACACCACTAACATGGTTCAAGACTATAAACAATAAATGATATGTACAACCTCCAAAAATATAGTTTATTCATTCATTTATTAAACAAATGTTTTTTAAACACCTGTTTGTCCTAGGTATTCTTTTAGGCATTGGGGATATGGCAATGAACAAAGAATATAAAGATCCTGCCTTCATAGAATGTATGATGGTGAAAAATTACAACAGATATATAATGTAATTACAAATAATGAAAATATATATATATATAAATGTATGTATATGCGTATGTATGTTTGTAATACATGTATAGTGTTTTATATATATATAGTGCCGGGTGTAAATGCCCTCTGGAAACTTCCATGGGCCAGTACTCAAAGGGATTTGTTAGATAAATAGCATAGCCCCCTGACTCCATGAATACAAAACTCTGAGGATTGTGTTCTCCACTAGGGTCCAGAGTTTCCAACATGAACAAGCTTCATTTCCCTCTGTAGCAACCTCCTTCATAACACAATCTTTACTGACTTCCACTCCTTAACTTTTATCCTGAGTCTTTTATATTTAAAGCAGCTTTCTTGTAGACGATACATAGCCTGTTTTTTAATCCACTCTGACAGTTTTTGTCTTATAATCAATGAAATTAAAGTGATTATTGATATAATTGATGCAATAACTACCATGTTTGTCATCGTTTTCTATTTGTTAAATTTGTTCTTTGTTTCTCTCTCTCCTGGTCTTTTTCTGCCTTTTCAGGTTTTAATTGAACAATGTATATGATTCAATTTTATCTCCTCTCAGTGTATCAAATATACTTCATTTTAATACTTTTTTAGTAGTCTATCTGGAGTTTATAACTTACATATTTACTAATCTAAGTCCACCTTTACATATCACTATACCATTTCACATGTAGTGTAGGTGCCTTTTAAGAGAGTATTCCTGTTCCCCTGTCCTTTCTGACATTGCTGTGATTCATTTTACTTATTTATATGCTATAACTACCCAATTCAGTTTGGGTATTATTGTTTTAAAAACAAAGTTAACTTTTAAATAAATTTAGATATATCCATTTTACCTTAATTTATTCCTTCTATAACACTTTTCCTATATACTTTTCTTCCTGAAGTACTCCCTTCAATGTTTCTTACAGGGAAGATTTGTTGATGATGAATTTGATGGGTTTTTGTTTATCTGATAAAAGCAAAACCTGAAGATTTTCTCTTTGTCTTTCTGCTGTATAAATATGATATGTCTAGGTGTTTGTTGTTGTATTGTTACATCCTTTTGGTGTTCTCTGAGCTTCCTAGATCTGTAATTTGGCATCTGCTATTAATTAGGAAAAATTTCACCCATTTTTGCTTCAAATATTTCTTCTGCTCCATTCTCTCTCTCTTCTCCTTCTGGTATTTCAAATACACTTATGTTATACCTTGTGATATTATCCCATAGTTCTTGGATGTCCTTCTGTTCTGGTTTCTTCTTTCCTTCCTTCCTCTTTGCATTTCAATTTGGTAAGATTATATTGGCACATCTTCAAGTTCACTTTCCTCAGCTGTACCATGTCTACTGAAGAGTCCACTGAAAGTATTCTTCATTTCAGTTAGAGTGTTTATTTTTATAAATATAGCAGATTTAGTGTTTTTATTTCTAGCATTTTCCTTTGATTCTTTTGCAGAATTCCCATTTCTTTGTTTATAACCCATCTACTCTTGCATGTTGTCTACTTTTCCATTAGAGACCTTAACGCATTAATCAGAGTTCTTTTGAATTCCCCAATAATTCCAACATCTAGGTAGTATCTGAGATCCGAGGCTTCTTCTAGTGCTTGTTTTTTCCCTTCAGACTGTTTTTTCTTATCTTTTAAGATGATTTGTAATTTTTTATTGAAAGCTAGACATGTATCAAGTAATAGGTCCTGAGATAAATAGACCTTTATTGTGAATATTTCTATTAATCTGTCTAAGCGTTGGACTGTGTCTGTTTTCTGTAGTTATAAGCCCAAGAGGCCTGAAGTTCCTCCACTGCCCTTGATTGTATGTGCCTGTTTAATTTTCTACTCTTCTGTATACACCTCCTCAGAGAGAGTATCCTGCCATCTTTTCAGAGCTAATCCACTATTACACTGGAGCCCTATAGCTGGGTTGGTGAAGTGTGAGAGACAGGGAGTATTCCTAAACCTTTTGATTAGACAGTAATCCTTTAAGGTGTCTGTGTCTCAGAGCTGTGACCATCATATGTGGTTCTCCTGTGGTAAAGCTTCTTTTTTTTCTCTCACCCCAGGCCCCCCACTCCATCTTTTGGCTATAGAATTCTCACTCTGTTTTCTCAAAGCCATGACCTGTGTTGACAATGGTTCCCCTACAACTTATGTGAGACAGAAAGATTATAGGGAGAGTACATTCCTTCCTTGGATGGAATAAGGTCTTTCAATTGAGATGTGGAAATACTCTGTCCTTTGGGAGTAGTCTTCAGTTATAGAGAAGGTCCTTGGCTTATTTCACAGCAGTTATTCTTCCCATTCACCTTCCAGGGACACAAGGGACGCTTTCTCAAATTACCATCATGAAAACCTGGTGGAGTTCAAGAAAGGAAAGCCTGTTTGGGGATCCCTATAAGATTGCAGCCTCCAAGAGTTTCTTTCTCACACCAGGTTTCTGTCTCACACACTGTATAATCGGCCATGGAAATCATCACAAAGTTCACATTAAGAGTTCCTAGCAGCTCATGGCTCAGCAGCTTCTGAGCCAAGTAAGCAGATGCTAGTTGCTCTATCTCTGAATGTGCCTGTCTCTTCAGATTCCGAAGTGGTATTTAGCCCTGTGGCTTCTGTTCTTTGAGAGTTCCAAGAAAAATAATTGATTTTCATTTTCCATAGATTATTCTTGTTGTGAGGACAAGAGCGATGACTTTCAAGCTCTGTATGTGTCAGAGCTGAAACCAGAAATCTTTATCAACTTCTACTATTGTTTCCTGAGATCTCAAATAAACCGCTTGATCTCACCTCTTTGTCTCGGTGTCTATTTCTGGGAGAACCTAAGTTAGGAAAATCACTGGGACAATTTACTAGAGAAACTGCTCTGTCTTCCTTTAGATTACTCTCACAACTGAGACATAACATATGCACCAAACCACCATTCCATGTCTTTCTTCTACTTCTCAGAGAAAATGGCTGTTGCCTGTCAACTCAAGAGATTTCTAAACTGAACAAAGTACTCTAAATTACTACCACTCATATTCTACACTGGGACCCTTTGTGGAATCTACTGATATAGAAGTCCCTTGTTGGAATTTTATATATATGAATGCCATTATATATATCTATCTATATATCTATATTGGAACTAGAGTACTACGCACCTCAGCTAGCGTTCAGCTTTGGTACACCTGATACACATTTTCTGCCTCGAAATGAGATCCCCCACAGCCTTGCTTTCTGCACAGGGAGACAGCAGAGTGATGTTAACTTTCAGCCAACTATTGAAACATGCTGTCCCTCAGATTTCTCCAAATATGAATAGAAAATTCTAACTCAGTCTTCTGGTATTGTCTCAAGTTGTACTATATACTAGCTTAAATTAACCAGAGGGTCTAAAAAGTACTAGCCATAGGCCAGGGCTTCCAGTAGGATCCATGGATGGAAAAGAAACAGATGCCTCCAAAGAGACATTGTCTTGATGAGGAGGAGGATAGCCAAGTGAGATAGACAAGATTATACTTTGACTGAGGCTTGGGGATCCATACTTCTTTTACCTGAACAGGTTCTAAGGTTAGAAATCATACTGTTTATCCAGTGGTTGTTACCAGCTAAATAATCACAGCATGGAAGTAGATAAAACTTTATGAATGAACCCTCTTGCCTTGAAACTATTGTAATTCTGAAAGAAGTTGTCAATTTCGAAAAACAGTTTTATTTGCTCCCATTCTTATAACGTGGACATTAAAGTATACATTGTCCTTGCTATTAGGTTGTACTTGAATTAGCTCACCAGAACTGTCTCTAGGGATATGCTGTTCAATACACAGCCTTTTTAGTAGTCAGTCTCTGCTCACCTTTGATGGTGGTATAGATGAGTTTCCATTTCTTGCGGAATCCTTGGAAAAAAACCTTACATTTAAATGCACATTTTAAACTATAATTCTGTTCATTGCACCTGTGACTTTTGATAAAATTGTGACTTTCTGACTCAACCCTTAGTTGTCTCTCTATTCCTTAGAATTGTCTTGTTATCCATTCCTTAGCCTTTGAGGTAATAGAGCCTAGCCCTTCAGAACAGAATGACATATATTTTGAGACAATAGCATAGAGTTTTATCACCCAGAAAGTGGTTGCCCTCTTGCCTAATAGGGAAGGATTTAAACCAGATAATAATAACAACAGTTTTTCCACATGCTTCATTTGTACCCTATCTCTCCCTTATTGTTAATATAGCTTTCAGACTCCAGGGCCCAAAGGTGTTCTATAGCTGGTTTCTTCCTGAATAAACTTTCTCTTCTTAACATTAAAAAGAAGATAAAAGAGGGAAAGAATACAGAATAACGTGTTTCTCTTCTAGAAGGATGATAAGGGAAGTCATCTTTGAGGAAAGAACATTTTAGTAGAGATCTGCCAGGAATGAATGAGTGTTTCATGCAAACATCTGGTATAAGAACATTCCAGGGAAAGTAAGTAACAAGTCCAAGGGTCAAAGTGAGTGTATAATTAAGAAAGTTTCAAAAACTTTAAGGAAATAAAGGTGGCTAAAGTAAAGTGAGAGAGAGAGAAAGAATGATAGAAGATGACGACAGAGATGTAGTGTGAGTAACACGTAGAGTAGGACTTGTAGGTCATTGTAAAAATATTTATTCTGATAATGATGATGTACTATTAGAGAATTTTGAACTGAAAAATGGTATCATCTAAAATTATTCTAGAAAATGTATTTTGTCAGAAAGACATTCATAGAAAATACCAGAAAAACTGGTAATCTTCTCCCAGTTCATCTTAAAAGTCAAGTCCAGGACAAAGACGACTATACAAGTAGTTTATTTATTTGGGGCATGATCCCAGGGAGCAGAACTGAAGTTCCAGAAAAGTAGAACAGATAAGAAAAGCTAATATAAGGATATACTTACTGTTTGCCACTAGTGCAGTAACTGGTGTTCCTTCTCACTGGGAATCTCTGTGGAATCTTAGAAATGTGTCTCAGAAGTGTCTGCCTGGTAGATAAAAGGGGAAATAATTTATCCTTGAGTTCTTACCCTCCACAGTGGTCAAGGGTGGACCTAAATGGTATTAACTCCTCAGCATTCCGGGGTGGTACATTTATTAGTGCTGAGTGGGAATCCACAAGCTCCCATATCATGAGTCAGAGAAGCCCCTGGATGGTAAGGGAAAGATGCCTCAACACAGCCTGGGGCAAACTGCAGTCAAGTGGTACCACATGAGGCTGCTGGAGAATGTCTCAGAACCTGTCACTTCGGTAATAACTGGAACAAGAGATACAGCCCAGAAGATGTGCAGTATTTATAGAATGTGTAGACTATGGATTTCCAGATGAAATGTCTTCTATCTAGATATCCTCTTAGAAGAGAACAGTTTTGTGATCTCTTCCTTGATTAATCTTTTCATTACAATCAAATTTTAACAAAGCCTTTTTTTTTTCGCTTTCTCTCTTTAGAGAAACTATAATGAAATTTATCCTGCTTATAAATCACAAGGATGCTTTTATTCTTGATGGAGCAATAGGAGAGACAGAGACAGAGGCAGAAGGAGAAAAGAGATTTTCCAAAGTATTTTAAGTGTCAATTACATACAAATATTTTTTAGCATTGAAAATAATTATATACTAACAGTGCCCAAGCTATTTATATCTTTGCAATTTTAGCTACTTTAAATAGAGTATTTCTAGCAGAAATATTGGTTGTAATATATGATTACAACTACTATTTAGCAATGATAATTTATATGTAATTTGGTATTAGCTCTAAAGATGTCCCCCAAATGACTGGGTACCACAAGCCCAAACATGAGCACAGCTACTTTAATAATCGTGTATCTCTAGTGCTGCTGGTTTCTGTTATATTTGTTTTTCATACACATGCAAAGCAGAAAGGGCAGTGCTAATATTCTTTATTTTTTATTATTTGTCAAGTGTCTGCCAGTGCTGAGCTCTGTTAAAAGCTCTGGAGATATCACAGTCAGCAAAGCAGGTGTGAATCGCTGCTCTCCTGGAGCTCACCGTCCTCAGGGAAGGTTACTCAATGGCACCGAGATATGGTTGACTTTTAAGAGAGGCTGACCATCATTTGACGCTATATGTTACGCTGATGCCAACATGAAATGTATCATTTTGTAAAAGAAAGTTTTCTCCCTTCAAAGTTCTACTTTGATACTATTCATTTTAAATATAGGGTAGATGGAATGGCCCTGTGACTGTGGATAAACCATTAACTTCCGTTTCAATTTGCTGTTCTGCAAAAATTATTGCACTGCACAGTTGCTAAGGTTGCATATTGAAAGATTCTTGACTTATAACTTTGGAATTACATACTGCTTTCCTGAAGAGAAGGATTCAAACTTTACTGTTTTTAGATATATGTAAAATGTGATGGGTTTGGATGACTTGACCAGCTACAAGAAGTTCACCCCTTCTTCACTCTCTGCCATCATACTCAGTGGAGCATTCGGAAGTGTGTACATAATTGAACAGAATGCGTTTGCCTGATAGAGGGGGAAAATTTGAGGTTGAGGAGGATATATGAGCAGCTGTGTTCCTCTTTCATCTTATTCAAATGCATTTCTTACCTTCTGCAGGGGGATGGCTGTGTTGAATATGTGTATATTGTGCTTTACAATACCAGTCCATGCTTCTTTCAACACCATCCACAGTGCAGAAGGAGAGGGGCCAGGGGACACTGGGCATGTCAGCCTAGCGAGGGCTAATTTTGTCTGCATACAAACTTTAAAAATGTTTTTTCTTGCCATTGAAAGCCTTCGTTCCTAAGCCCCTTCTCCCCCTTCACACACACAACAGCTACCCTTTCCTCATCTTCCAGGATCCTCCAGTTTACAAACTTTTTTTAAGTGTATAATCAGTGACAGTACATATGACTCTTTTCCTTATGACACATTCAATAACCAGTCCTTCTATTCTACTAATGTTTTCTAGAACACAGCCCTTACTTCTTCCTGCAGTTTATATCAAGTTGAAAGTTCTAGCCTAAAAATGATTCTTACTGTGAAATTATTTGCAACCTTAACTTCATTTATGCCATGTTTCTTTTAATATCTTAGAGGAAGATACAGAGATAAAGCAAGAGGGCAAACACATGCCAAAATATTAACAATGATTTCATTAAAGTGAAGGCTTTATAAGAGTTTATTGTCATCTTCTTGTAATGTTTCTATAGTTCTGAACATTTTTCAGATTGTGAGGTATAATCAGAAAAATTCAGAAAACTAAAATACAATGAGGACTAAAACAAAGAGAGGGAAGACCTATAGCACAAAAGAGACTAAGAATCATATAAGATGATGGTAACATATGGGCCTTATTTGAACAAACTATTTTAAAATATTAGACAATTAGAGTTATTTGAACACACTGACTGGATATTTGATGATAGTAAGGAATGATTGTGGGACTTTGTTTGTTTAGGTCTGATGCTGATTTCATGATGATGTTTTTAAAAAGTTCTTCTGTTTTAGAGATACATACTGAAAGATGTACAGATGACATTGTATGAACTTAGGAAAGTCTTTAAAAATTATCTGAGGCAGGGGAAAGGATATGAGGTAGGAGAGGATAAAATGAAAGAAAGTTGACCCTAAGGTGATAATTGTTGAAGCTGAGTGATGGGTATGAGGGAGTTATTATACTGTACTCTCTACTTTGTTTTCTGCTTAAAATTTAAACATAATGAAGTGCTATGGATCAGATTATTTGGGTTCAAATATGAGCTGCACATTTATTCGTTATATATCCTTGAGCTAGATATTGAACTTTCCTGTGTTTTAGTACTCTCACCTGTAAAATGAGGAAATGTCTATAATACACATCTCTATTATTTTAATCATGATTGAATGAGTTAATACATACAAACTCTTAATCGGTGACTGACCCTAAACAAGCACTGAATAAATGTCAGCTATTATTTTTAGATTTGTTTTTCTCTTTCAAATCTATGCTAAGTCTAATGCTTTTGAAGAATGCAGTTTACCTAAGAATCTCAGTTTGCTTTACTCAAAATTTTCCCACTTTTGTGGAATGAAAAATTAAGAAACAATTATTGCTTCTCTGGAGGAATATCAATCTTAGGAAGACAAAATAAACCCAAAAAAACCAAAAAAAAACCCCTTACACCAAAATAAGAAATAACCAAAAATTTAGAAAGAAGAAGTAGCTTAACTGTAATTATAATTAATGGGGAGAATCAACTAGTTTGCAAAGAAATTACTATTCTAAAATATTGTTTTGAAAGCTAATTCTGCTTTGAACCAAAGACTGTTGCCATTATAATAAACTCACACTGATTAGAATTTTATCTCTGCTCTGTACGCTTTAGCCATGAAATCATAGTACTTAATTATTGTTTCATTTAATTGGATAGTCCACAAAGTATTATTTTGAAGATTTTGTAAAAATTCAGTAAGCAGTTTAGATCTATGAGACTCATTTTCATCTTTTTAAACTAACTTTTTTTTAAAACAGATTGGATGCAATCAAAAAGAATAATGTGGAATATTTCACAAATCTGCTGAGAAATGGTAATTTTTCAAATTGACTACTCATATATGAACAATTTGAATGATTTTGCAATTTATCACCTCTTGCTGTGCAGTTGATAAAACTAATCAAAGATAATGACGAATCACTGTCTTTAAAGTGAGAAAGAGGGCTATGTATATACAGACTATGGCAAATGCATTATGCATTACTACAAAGTATACTACAAGTCATACATATGAATGATGGTGTACATTATGATATGATGTGTACACAAATATATAGCGCAATAAAGTAAGGAAAGTATTAATCATTTATTAAATTACAATTAGTAAACCACTTTCAAATTTTGTAGAAGCAATTTAGACATTCAAACTATAAGTTCTTTCTAGCCTGTATATTTAGTGAGAGGACGATTGTCATTGACATAGAGAAGACTGTGCCGTTTCATCTCCAAATCCTTGTGCCTGAACAAGTCAGTGTCTTATGGTAACACATAAGAGGCCTGAATATGTAGTTATTTTGAATTTTAAAGAAGTTGAGCATGAGACAATATGTAAATTAGAAACGTAATATATTCTAAGGTAAGGATCGAAGTTTAGGTCTTCTTTATATCAGCATTTCAGTGAAAGACTTGGGCAGTGTTTCAACATGTAATGTTTATTCATGTCTGGTAACATGAACATTTAAGGAAGCATGAAATAGCAAGTAAATTTAGATTTAAGAAAACCTAAGACCTACAAACATTTTGCTATTTTATGCTTTGTAAATGAAAGCTAATGGTAACTCACTGCATTTTTCATATTTTCAGGAGTTTGATTGTATAGTCATCTTTATTTACTATCAGCATGATGAAAGCCATCTGTTATACAGTTTAAGTCTTTTCAGTTTAGGTAAATAACTTGCAGAAAAGAATCTCATTTTCCAAAGACTAGAGAATTTTTAAAAGTTCAACCTAAATTGATGTGGGTCAAGATGAAAACATTAGTCAAATGAAAGCTACTTGGGATGAATAAGTTGCAAACAAGCAAACAAAAAAACCAATCTTGAATATTTGCACACCAATATGGACCTCTTCATAAAAGACATATTTTAGATGTTTTTCAGAATTTTAAAATTTTATGTTAGCTAAGTCATTGCCAGAAATCAACAGTTGAATCAACAGCTATATGAGTTTCATATTTTTTTCTATGCTAACATAGCATAGGAACTTGTTTAAGCAAGGGCTTCTATTTCTTTCTGTGATTTGTTTTTCCTCTCCATATTTCTACTATTCTTTCATCATTTATTTTGACTTCTTCTGTTAATCTTTAATGTTCTTTAACTGATAATTTCTCCTAATTTGGTTTGCTGCTATTTGCTTTGTTTTTCTCTTTCTCAGTTATATTATTTTAATTCTAATTACTATACTAAAGTTGTCAACTGTCAGAAGAAAGGAAACTCAGAGGAAAACTAATTGCTTCCTTCCTTGAAATTTTATTTTGCAGGATTATGCTGAGAAGGAGAAACAGCATAGCAAAAGCTCTGGAAGATCTGAAGGCCAATTTTTACTGTGAACTCTGTGACAAGCAGTACTATAAGCATCAGGAGTTTGACAATCACATTAATTCATATGACCATGCCCACAAGCAGGTAAGAAAGAGGTGTCAAAAAACCTCTAATATTTCTGAACTTTTGTAATAATTTGAATTGTGTAGACTGTATGAATATAATATATTTTCTTTGCTGTGCAGTTTTTAAAGATGTCAATCTGGGGTCATAATTTGATGACTTACAATGAAAGACATTTTTTAAAAAGCACCAAAAGTAAAGTCAGAAATAAATAACCAATATAAAGAAATACCATTCAGTTGCCTTTTAGTAACTGACAGTAATTTGAAAATTGCATTCTTCAGGTGGTGATCCTCTATATTTCAAATTGATTAATTTCAAAATATGTTAATCAACTAAAGATATTTACCAAATATAAATGAATTTATTCATAGTTCTTTATGGAAGGCATTTCCCATTTAAACTACCATAAACGTATGAGAAACAAGTTTTGGTATGGTAAAACCAATCTAGGGTTACTGGTTAAATAAATAATATGTATATGATTTAGTTTATTTTAATACTATTTCATTTCCCTATTGATTGAAAATCCAAGATTGATTTTTTTTTCAACACTGTATGTAAAGATTAGTTTAACATAGTGACATCAGAAGTGACATTAATAATATAGATTCTGTTTTTCTCATATACTTTACTTATATCAATGCAACTGCATACATTGTTTGGCTTACTTGACATGATTCAGTACGCTTAGTTATTGTCAACTTATAAATACTTTCCTTTTTAGCCATCACTCACAAATATCATCCAAATGTCATTTTGGTATTAATAAAGGTACATTTTTTACCCATGAACTTACACTAAGTTTCCATTAACATTTACCATAAGTATGAAAGAGTAGGGGGAAATGATTACATTAATTACTTATGGACCAATGACATGTATTTTCTTTTGTTGTCAGTTTTTCCATTCTCTCATACAAACAAAACTGAACAAAACTGTGCTTGGGGAGGCTGTTGCAGGGAGAACATTACCCTCTGCTTACATATGTCATTGATTAATGCTGACTAAATTTAATGATCTGCCCTTGCCTTTCTTTTCCTGGTAGTAGATCCACAGGCACACCAGTTAATGAAAAGGTTTTGATGGAAATATCATTCCTTTTCTTACATAAAACACATTCATATAAGTATATCATTGCTTGATTTGAACATTAAATCCGTCAGGAAATAGTATTGATTTCATTCTTTGGTAACTTGCATGTGTTTTATAAAAAGATTCTGGAATGCTCTTCCCGATGTGGTAACTCTAAGAAAGTTGTTCCTCTGATTTTTCCTAATATCTTCCTGTATTCCTTACAAGAGTGCAAAGATGGAGTGTTATTTTATCAGCAAGGTATTAAAATGCATTTATAATTTCTTTTTGGCTTCACTCATGAATAAACATTTCCTATTAGCAACTAAAAACAAACATATGTATGTTTCATGGTGTAAACTAGGTATTTGGAAATGTGTGTGTATATGTATACGTGTATTTTAAGAATATCTTACCAGCTACATCTTAATGTCCTTTGCCAAAGAGTGCTTTGTTCAACCATAGGTTGTCTGGAGGATCAAATTCACTTAGATTATCAGAGGACCTTTCCATTTCCATATTCTAAATGAAGTTAAGATACTATATACTGTACACAGATAAGCTAAGGGAATTCAGGGTAAATTTGGTTTGTTCTTTTGAAGGAAGGTCTGGTCACTTGATACTACTCAGGGACATCAGGCTCTGGAGACAGACTATCTAAATGGCCATGAATTCTGGTAAATAGCAGAGTCTTAATTGATTAATTTAACATAAGACTATGTTACAGTAGCTGAAAGTACTTAAAATCTATATGATCATTGTATTCCCTCTCCATAGGATTGTGGCATATGTTTGAGACTGTCTTCCTAAAGAATGCACTCCCTTTTCTGAACAGACACTTTATCCCAATGACAGTTAGCTCTGTTTTTACCACAGGATTCCCAAACCTTGGCCACTTCGAATTAAGTAGAGGGGAACAAAATTTGGAGGTGGGCAATTCAGATATTTTTCTCCTGAGAATTGGAACCAAGGTAAACAAACAAAATACAAACCAAAAAACACCTATCGCACAAGACCTTCAAGATGGCGGAGGAGTAAGACGTGGAGATCACCTTCCCCCCAACAAATACATCAGAAATACATCAGAACACCTACTGAACACTGGCAGAAGACCTCAGACTTCCCAAAATGCAAGAAACTCCCCACGTACCTTGGGTAGGGCAAAAGAAAAGAAAAAACAGAAACAAAAGAATAGGGACGGGACCTACACATCTAGGAGGGAGCTGTGAAGTGGTAAAGTTTCCACACACTAGGAAGCCCCTTCACTAGCAGAGATGGGGGGTGGTGTGGGGGAATCTTTGGAGCCGCGGAGGAGATCGCCGCAACAGGGGTGCAGACAGCAAAGCGGAGAGATTCCCGCACAGAGGATTGGTGCCGCCCACCACTCACCAACCTGAGAGGCTTGTCTGCTCTCCCGCCTGGGTGGGTGGGGACTGGGAGCTGAGGCTCAGGCTTCGGAGGTCAGATCCCAGAGAGAGGACTGGGGTTGGCTGCGTGAACACAGTCTGAAGGGGGCTGGTGCACCACAGCTAGCCGGGAGGGAGTCCAGGAAAAAGTCTGGAACTGCCTAAGAGGCAAGAAGCCATTGTTTCAGAGTGCGTGAGGGGAGGGGATTCAGAGCAACGCCTAAACGAGCTCCAGAGATGGGGCGTGAGCCATGGCTATCAGTGCGGACACCAGAGACGGGCATGAAACGCTAAGGCTGCTGCTGCAGCCACCAAGAAACCTGTGTGCAAGCACAGGTCACTATCCACACCTCCCCACCCAGGAGCCTGTGCAGCCCACCACTGCCAGGGTCTCGTGATCCAGAGAGGGCTTCCCCGGGAGAACATACAGCATGCTTCAGGCTGATGCAACGTCACATCAGCCTCTGCCACCACAGGCTCGCCCCGCATTCCGTACCCCTCCCTCTGCCCAGCCTGAGTGAGCAGAGCCCCCTAATCGCTGCTATTTTAACCCTGTCTTGTCTGAGCGAAGAACAGACGCCCTCAGGCGACCTACATGCAGAGGCAGGGCCAAATCCAAAGCTCAACCCCGGGAGCTGTGCCAACAAAGAAGAGAAAGGGAAATTTCTCCAAGCAGCCTCAGGAGCAGCAGATTAAATCTCCACAATCACCCTGATGTACCCTGCATCCGTGGAATACCCGAATAGACAACGAATCATTCCAAAATTGAGGTGGTGGACTTTGGGAGCAACTGTAGATTTGGGGTTTGCTTTATGTACCTAATTTGTTTCTGGTTTTATGTTTATCTCAGTTTAGTATTTAGAGTTTATTATCATTGGTAGATTTGTTTATTGATTTGGTTGCTCTCTTCCTTTTTTAAAAAATATATATAGATATATATTTTTTTTCCTTTCTCTTTTGTGAGTGTGTATGTGTATGCTTCTTTGTGTGATTTTGTCTATATAGCTTTGCTTTTACCATTTGTCCTAGGGTTCTAACTGTCCTTTTTTTTCTCTTTTTTTAAGTATTGTTTTTAATGCTTGTTATCATTGGTGGGTTTGTTTTTTTGGTTTGGTAGATTCGTTTCTTTCTTTTTTTTTTCTCTTTTTCAATTACTTTTTATTTTTAATAATTATTTTTTATTTTAATAACTTTATCTTTTTTCTTTTCTTCCTTCTTTCTTCTTCCTTCTTTTCTTCTTTCTTTCTTTCTTTCTTTCTTTCTTTCTTTCTTTCTTTCTTTCTTTCTTTCTTTTCTCCCTTTTCTTCTGAGCTGTGTGGCTGACAGGGTCTTGGTGCTCCAGCCGGGTGTCAAGCCTGTGCCTCTGAGGTGGGAGAGCCGAGTTCAGGACATTGGTCTACCAGAGACCTCTGGCACCTTGTAATATCAAATGGCGAAAGCTCTCCCAGAGATATCCGTCTCAACGCTAAGACCCAGCTCCACTCAGAGACCAGCAAGATCCAGTGCTGGGCACCCTATGCCAAACAACTATGAAGACAGGAGCACAACCCCCCCATTAGCAGAGAGCCTGCCTAAAATCATACTAAGGTCACAGACACTCCAAAACACACCACCAAGACGCGGTCCTGCCCACCAGAAGGACAAGATCCAGGCTCATCCACCAGAACACAGGCACCAGTTCCCTGCACCAGGAGGGCTACACAACCCACTGAACCAACCTTACCCACTGGGGGCAGACACCAAAACAACGGGAAACTACGAACCAGCAGCCTGCGAAAGGGAAACCCCAAACACAGTAAGTGAAGCAAAATGAGAAGACAGAGAAACACACAGCAGATGAAGGAGCAAGGTAAAAACCCAAACAGACAAAACAAATGAAGAGGAAATAGGCAGTCTACCTGAAAAAGAATTCAGAGTAATCATAGTTAAGATGATCCAAAATCTTGGAAATAGAATAGAGAAAATACATGAAATGTTTAACAAGGGCCTAGAAGAACTAAACAACAAACAAACAATCATGAACAAAACAATAAATGAAATTTAAAATTCTCTAGAAGGAATCAATAGCAGAATAACTGAGGCAGAAGAAGGGATAAGTGACCTGAAAGATAAAATAGTGGAAATAACTATCACAGAGCAGAATAAAGCAAAAAGAATGAAAAGAATTGAGGACAGTCTCAGAGACCCCTGGAACATCATTAAACGCATCAACATTCGAATTATAGGGGTCCCAGAAGAAGAATAGGAAAAGAAAGGGACTGAGAAAATATTTGAAGAGATTATAGTTGAAAACTTCCGTAATATGAGAAAGGAAATAGTCAAGTCCCGGAAGAACAGAGAGCCCCATACAGGATAAATCCAAGAAGAAACACACCAAGACACATATTAATCAAACTATCAAAAATTAAGTACAAAGAAAAAATATTAAAAGCAGTAAGGGAAAAACAACAAATAACATACAAGGGAATCTCCTTAAGGCTAACAGCTGATCTTTCAGCAGAAACTCTGCAAGCCAGAAGGGAGTGGCAGGACATATTTAAAGTGATGAAAGGGAAGAACCTACAACCAAGATTGCTGTACCCGGCAAGGATCTCATTCAGATTTGACAGAGAAATTAAAACCATTACAGAGATGCAACAGCTAAGAGAATTCAGCACCACCAAACCAGCTTACAAAAAGTGCTAAAGGAACTTCTCTAGGCAAGAAACACAAGAGAAGGAAAAGACCTACAATAACAAACCCAAAACGATCAAGAAAAATGGTAATAGGAACATACCTATCGATAACTACGTTAAATGTAAATGGATTAAATGCTCCAACCAAAAGACATAGACTGGCTGAAATGGATACAAAAACAAGACCCATATATATGCTGTCTGCAAAGAACCCACTTCAGATCTAGGGACACATACAAACTGAAAGTGAGGGGATGGAAAAAGATATTCCATGCAAATGGAATTCAAAATACAGCTGAAGGAGCAATCTCATATCAGACAAAATAGACTTTAAATAAAGACTATTAAAAGAGACAAAGAAAGACATACATAATGATCAAGGGATCAATCCAAGAAGAAGCTATAACAATTGCAAATATTTATGCACCCAACATAAGAGCACCTCAATACATAAGGCAATGCTAACAGCCATAAAAGGGGAAATTGACAGTAACACAACAATAGTAGGGGACTTTAACACCCCACTTTCACCAATGGACAGATCATCCAAAATGAAAATAAATAAGGAAACACATGTTTGAAATGACACATTAAACAAGATGGACTTAATTGATATTTATAGAACATTCATCCAAAAACAAGAGAATACACTTTCTTTCTCAAGTGCTCATGGAACATTCTCCAGGATAGATCATATCTTGAGTCACACATCAAGCCTTGGTAATTTAAGAAAATTAAAATCTTATCAAGTATCTTTTCTGACCACAACGCTATGAGACTAGATATCAATTACCAGAAAAAAATCTGTAAAAAATACAAACACATGAAGGCTAAGCAATACACTATTTAATGACCATGAGATCACTGAAGGAATCAAAGAGGAAATCAAAACATACGTAGAAACAAATACAATGAAAACATGATGACCCAAACCCTATGGGATGTAGGAAAAGCAGTTCTAGGATGGAAGTTTATAGCAATACAATCCTACCTCAAGAAACAAGAAGCATCTCAAATAAACAACCTAACCTTACACTGAAAGCAATTAGAGAAAGGAGAACAAAAAAAACCCCAAATTTAGCATAAGGAAAGAAATCATAAAGATCAGATCAGAAATAAATGAAAAAGGACATGAAAGAAACAAGAGCAAAGATCATAAAACTAAAAGCTGGTTCTTTGGGAAGATAAACAAAATTGATTAACCATTAGCCAGACTCATCAAGAAAAAAAGGGAGAAGACTCAAATCAATAGAATTAGAAATGAAAAAGGAAGAAGTAACAAGTGACACTGCAGAAATACAAAGGATCATGAGAGATTACTACAGCAAACCATTTGCCAATAAGATGGACAACCTGAAAGAAATGGGACAAATTCTTAGAAAAGCACAACCTTTCGAGACAGAACCAGGAAGAAAATAGAAAATATAAAGAGACAAATCACAAGCACTGAAATTGAGACTGTGATTAAAAATCTTCCAACAACAAAAGGCCCAGGACCAGAAGGATTCACAGGTGAATTCTATCAAACATTTAGAGAAGAGCTAACAGCTATCCTTCTCAAACTCTTCCAAAGTACAGCAGAGGGAGGGACACTCCCAAACTCATTCTGCGACGCCACCATCACCTTGATACCAAAACCAGATAACGATGTCCCAAAGAAAGAAAACTACAGGCCAATAGCACTGATGAACATACATGCAAAAAATCCTCAACAAGATACTAGCAAAACACAATCCAACAGCACATTAAAAGAATCACAACACCATGATCAAGTGGGGGTTTATCCCGGAATGCAAGGATTCTTCAATATAACGGCAAATCAATCAATATGATAAACCATATTAACAAATTGAAGGAGAAAAACCATATGATCATCTCATAGATGCAGAAAAAGCTTTTGACAAAATTCAACACCCATTTATGATAAAAAAACCTCCAGAAAGTAGGCATAGAGGGAACTTACCTCAACATAATAAAGGCCACATATGACAAACCCCACCCCAATATCGTTCCTCAATGGTGAAAAACTGAAACCATTTCCTCTAGATCAGGAACAAGACAAGGTTGTCCATTCTCACAACTACTATTCAGCATAGTTTTGGAAGTTTTAGCCCAGCAACCAGAGAAGAAAAAGAAATAAAAGGAATCCAAATTGGAAAAGAAGAAGTAAGCTGTCACTGTTTGTAGATGACATGATACTATACATAGAGAATCCTAAAGATGCTACCAGAAAACTACTAGAGCTAATCAATGAATTTGGTAAAGTAGAAGGATACAAAATTAATGCACAGAAATCTCTTGCATTCCTAGACACTAATGATGAAAAATCTGAAATGAAAAATTAAGAAACTCTCCCATTTACCATTGGCAAACAAAAAGAATAAAATATCTAGGAATAAACCTACCTAAGGAGACAAAAGACCTGTATGCAGAAATTATAAGGCACTGGTGAAAGAAATTAAAGGATGATACAAAGAGATGGAGGAGATATGCCATATTCTTGGATTGGAAGAATCAACATTGTGTAAAATGACTATATTAACCCAAAGCGATCTACAGATTCAATGCAATCCCTATCAAACTACCATGGCATTTTCACAGAACTAGAACAAAAAATTTCACAATTTGGATGGAAACACAAAAGACCCCATATAGCCAAAGGAATCTTGAGAAAGAAATGTGGAGCTGGAGGAATCAGGTTCCCTGACTTCAGACTATACTACAAAGCTACAGTAGTCAAGACAGCATGGTACTAGCAAAAAACAGAAATATAGATCAATGGAACAGGGTAGAAAGCCCAGAGATTAACCCATGCACATATGGTCACCTTATTTTTGATAAAGGAGGCAAGAATATACAATGAAGAAAAGACAGCCACTTCAATAAGTCATGCTGGGAAAAGTGGCCAGCTACATGTAAAAGAATGAAATTAGAACACTCCCTAGCACCATACACAAAAATAAACTTAAATGTATTAAAGACCTAAATGTAAGGCCAGACACTATAATACTCTTAGAGGAAAACATAGGCAGACCACTCTATGACATAAATCACAGCAAGATCCTTTTTGACCCACCTCCTAGAGAAATGGAAATAAAAAGAAAAATAAACAAATGGGACCGAATGAAACTTAAAAGCTTTTACACAGCAAAGAAAAACTTAAACAAGATGAAAAGACAACCCTCAGAATGGGAGCAAATATTTGCAAATGAAGCAACTGACAAAGGATTAATCTCCAAAACATACAGGCAACTCATGCAGCGCAATATCAGAAAAACAAACAACCCAATCCAAAAATGGGCAGAAGACCTAAACAGACAAAGAAGATATACAGATTGCCAACAAACACGTGAAAGGATGCTCAACATCACTAATCATCAGAGAAATGCAAATCAAAACTATAATGAGGTATCATCTCAAGCTGGTCAGAATGGCCATCATCAAAAAATCTACAAACAGTAAATGCTAGATAGGGGTGTGGGGAAAAGGGAACCCTCTTGCACTGTTGGTGGGAATGTAAATTGATACAGCCACTATGGAGAACAGTATGGAGGTTCCTTAAAAAACTAAAAGTAGAACTACCATACAACCCAGCAATCCCACTACTGGGCATATACCCTGAGAAAACCATAATTCAAAAAGAGACATGTACCATAATGTTCATTGCAGCACTACTTACAATAGCCAGGACATGGAAGCAACCTAAATGTCCATCAACAGATGAATGGATAAAGAAGATGTGGCACATATATACAATGGAATATTACTCAGCCATAAAAAGAAATGAAATTGAGTTATTTGTAGTGAGGTGGATGGACCTAGAGTCTGTCATACAGAGTGAAGTAAGTCAGAAAGTGAAAAACAAATACCGTATGCTAACGCATTATATGGAATCTTAAAAAAAAAAGAAAAATGCTTCTGAAGAACCTAGGGGCACAACAGGAATAAAGATGCAGATGTAGAAAATAGACTTGAGTACACCAGGAGGGGAAAGGGTAAGCTGGGACAAAGTGAGAGAGTGGCATGGACATATATACACTATCAAATGTAAAATTAATAGCTGGTGGGAAGCAGCCACATAGCACAGGGAGATCAGCTCGGTGCTTTGTGACCACCTAGAGGGGTGGGTTAGGGAGGGTGGGAGGGAGACACAAGAGGGAGGAGATATGGGGATATATGTATATGTATATCTGATTCACGTTGTTTTAAAGCAGAAACTTACACAACATTGTAAGCAATTTTACTCCAATAAAGATGTTAAAAAAACAAAACAAAAACAAAAGAAACCTGTCTACTCTCTGATTATGTCTGAAGCTAACACTTTACATATGTAATCTTCTTGCTGTGGCTAAATGCATTGAAAAGTTGAGAAAAACTGGTTTGCTTAAATAGAGGAGGAAAACAAGCACACAGAAAATGAGATCTATGTGGCCATGTAACAATTGAAGGAAACAGTATGGAAATAGGAATTTCGATTCTGAATGGCTTTCAGAAAAATAAGCAGTATTCCATTACTGATATGCAGATTCTTTCCTTGGATTCTGAGAGATATTTCAACTTGGTATTAATAAATGAACTTAAAAGGAAAAATAAACCAAACCCTAGCTTAATACTTCTTTTTACCTGTGACGTAAAAAGCAAAACAAAAATAAACTCTTAGTAAAATTACTAACCTATCTCAGTGCAAAGCAACGTTTTTTGGTCTCCTATAGAAACGCCTACAGACGAAATATTTTACTCAAAGTCCATATAACTTAGCTTTCAGGTAAGAAAACCTACTGTGATTAGGACACTTCTTGCATGGAATTAGAAAAAGACAAAGAGACCACTCATCTCATACATTCTTTCCTCCAGAGATATGATTCTAAGGGCCAACCTGATACAGGGCAAAAGGGAGGGGGGGTTACTGGTGGAATGAACCCTATTCCTGCCACTACTTGCCTTGGGGTAAAATGAGCAAAGGCTTATTTAATTCTATTATTCATTCTTAGGAGGAATAAATGAGAGAATTGCACATGAACACCACTTGCAAGTGTAAAAAAAATAGTAAAAGTTCAGGGTTTAATTAGCTTTTATTATACTACATACTAAAATTTTTCTCCTAAAATGTTTGGGACACTGACAGTTTGCCTCTGAGACTTCCTTTATGTAGGCTTCCCCAAAGTATCTATTTTTACTTCAAAAAGGCTAATAGAGTCTGAAACGTAGACAGATAATCTTGACCTATGAGCTGTTTTGCCTGCCTCATGTATCTTGGCAAATTCGTGTATGGCAGAGTATGTGTTGCATTTGAATTCTAAGCTTCAAAGAAAAATCTGTTTCTCTCATCCACATGCTCCTTGGATAACTTCAGAATCTCTCTTGCGCTTTTATCACTAAGACTTGCTAACAGAGAGTTAAAAAGAGGAGGAGGTTCAGGTGTATGGAGGAGGTGATCACAGTAGTTCACAATTTAGACTTCATTTTTGCAATATTTTCTTTTTACCTTAAAACTTGAAAGCCTTTGGATTGTAACCTTTTAATGACAAGGATTGTTTCCTTTATGTCTTCATCCCTCACAACGTCTAGTGCAGCATTTTTCACAGTTTACACACCAAATCAATGCTTCCCATATAAATAAATGTAAAAAGGCCAGAGTCAAATTCCTTTTGAGGTTTTGTAATAAACGGCAGCTTCGAGGTAGGAAAGAGTTTCAAAAGAATAAAATTATTTATTTATAGATTTATACTTAGATGAAACTAATTGTAAGGAGAATATTATTTATGAGGATGGAATGACTGCTATAAGTTGGACGAGTATTTTGAACGCTTCCACATTCATGAGTATTTTTCCTTTATAAAGTAGCGTTACTGATTATAATATAGCAACAATTTGAATAGCATATATTATGTGTATTCTTAAAAGTGTTTCGTATCTTTTTAACATCAATGTATTTTGATTTGTCTTGTGAGTGTTTTTTTACGTGAGAAAATTATTAAGCAAATAGCACTTTTAGAACTACCTCAGAGGTTTCACTTTCAGTAGGGTAGCACACAAGATGCTCCAAAGGACCCTTGTACTATAAAACAAATAGATCCTCTACAATACAAAGTTTTAATTGAATTGCTGAGTTTCTAGGAAGGATGATATCTCTAAAGACCACGGGGTGGGGAAGTGCTGAGGGGTGCAAAGCTACTGGCTAAAACCTGGGCATGCAGTAATAATAAACTACAAAATGTGGAACTGAATGAAGAGTAAATCACACTATGAGCTTTGTAGTTTGGAAATAAACCATGGTCAGCGGTTGGTAAACTTTGACTAAGACTTCTGGATTAAAATGAATACTGCCCCTAGTTCTTGACTGAAACCTATACAGATTACTCTTGAAAAAAAAAGCAACCTTGATTTAGATTTTCCATTGAATGTGATTAACAAAATCAGGGATCATAATCAAAGATCAAAAACTCTAATCAAAATCTCAATATTTTTTAATATTGAACTTTACAAACTGATTGCACAATTTATATGTAAGAATGAATACAATTCTAAAAAGGCAACTAAAAGTGGGAAGATTTGTCCTGCTGGATGCCAAGACTATTATATATAGCTCTTTTGTTGCAGACTTGGACAGATTGATTAATGGAACAGAATCTAGAGCTGTGACATAAAAATCCACTTATGTTTAGAAATTTGTTAAATAACAGAGGCAGAAAAGCACCTCAGTGGTAAAAAGATTACACTTTCCAGACCAAGTAGTATGTGATGAGTAGTTATCTATATTTTTTTTAAAAGAGATTGACTCCTTCTTCACACAATAAATGAAACATTCAAGCATATCAATGTCAGATGAATTAAAGAGTTTAAAATAAAAATAAAAACTTGTAAACAAATTTAGAACAGTATTGTGGAAAATATTTTTATGACCTCAGAGTAATATACAATATATTTAAATAAGGCATTGAAAGCACAAAGCATTGTAGAAAAGAGTTGGTAAATTTAAACTACATCAAAAATAATATTTTATCACAAGAAATTTTCAGTAAAGAAAGTAAACCACCACAAGCCAGAATTGGGAAAATATATTTGTAATATATATACCAAGAAAGACTTTGTGTTCACATCTTATTAAAAATATGAATTCATGAGAAAAATAAAACACACCCAGTAGAAAACTGGACCAAAATAGAGTGAAATTTACAAAAGAAGAAACACTAAAGACCCATAAATATATTACAAATTAGTCAAAAATGAGCAATAATTTTGTACCCACCAATGGAAAAAAATAAAATTTGATGATCTCAGGGTGATAAGATGTGTATCAATGGAAATCTTTTTTTTTTTTTTTTTTTTTTTTTATTCACACACACACACACTGTATTTTATTTTTTACAAGACATAAATAGACTGACACCAGCATTGGTACATGGATGACCACAACAAAGCAACAATGATTGCAATTACCAAACATGAAACACACTCATACTATGTCATAATATTGACATTCAGTCCAGTAATCCTCCACTGTAACAAGCTCCTTTACTTTGCAGTGAAATTGATTGGTATATTCTTTGCCTCTGAGTCCTTGTGGGATTTTTTTTTTTTTTTTTTTAAATTCAGACAGAAAGTCACAAAAATTATACTCATCCTCATCAGTTCACTCAGTCCCATGTAATTAATTTTTTTTTCATCTTGATCTTTGTTAGCACTTTTATGAGTTCATCAGTTTTTCATTAGAGTTCTGAAAATGCTTATTCATTCAGTTCAGCAGTACAGTCAGTTACCAGAAACCTGTACTTGTCAGAGTCTTTTCCATGAATTTTTGATTACATGAAATTTCTAAAAATCTTATATGATTCTGGTATAATGTCAATGGAAACTTCTTACACATCATTTGTGAAAAGTATGAATTGATCTGGCAACTCAGGAAAACGATCTTACAAATTTATATATTAACATACTGAAACAAAAGTCTCTTAATAATAATCGCTATGAAACAAACAAAATTTGAAAATAAATTGTGATGTATTCACACAATGCAAAATTATTCTGTAGTTCAAATAAACTAACTCTAGGTAATATAATGTGAAAGATCTTAGAAATGTAATATTGATTGAACAAAAGTTGTGAAGACTGCACAGTTTTTATTTTGTCCAGAAAAAAACTTAATGCTATTGTTTTTAAGATTATAAACATGTGATCTATCCCTCTTTGGGAAATGGAAAATGGTGAATATGAAACTCAAGATGGTGGTTACTTCAAGGAGTGAAGTAGGGTGATGTGATACCAAAGGATCACATGAGTATATGAAATAATGTTCTAATTCTTAAACTAGAGAATGGGGTCAGGGGTTATTCAGTTTAATATAATGCTTCATACTATTGCACATATAAAATACTATGGACTGAATCATTAAACAAAGAAATATCATAGTCAAATAAATATGTTCTCAAAGTCTCTGAAAACTATTCATCATAGTTATAGAAGCTGTCTTAATTGCAGTGAGTAGTAATTCAATATTAAATGGAGAATTATAATTGAAGTTATTGTTAGCTTTTCCATGTGCCATTCAAACATTTCACCATTTTTTTAAGAAAGCACATCTCCCCTGTTTATCAGGATCATCTTGTTTGTTAAACTTCAACCATTATGGGAAAATAAAGTTTTCCAGGAAAATGTAAAAAAGGTAGAGATTCATTTCCATTGCTCTTTCTCTCTTATTATCATTTGACCAGATGAGCCCTTAATATTAACGTAAGAAGTGCACAATTTTTTATCATATTTATGTTTTTATAGAACTCTTTATTCAAAAGCCCAGAGAAGCACAGTATTTTATTAACATGCATAAAATCTAATTATATGCAGATAAGTGACAGTTTAAATGCAATCATTATTTTAACCTACATAAACATACAAAATAATAGTTAATTTATTATTTTAAAAATATAGAATTAGTTTTTCGTAACAGAAAATACAGTATTTTAAGGAGAACTATACATCCCAATATCCTAGGACAGTCTCACTTATATCCATCATCCTGGTTAATTATTAATAGAGTCCTTATTTAAGTAATAAATAACATGGTTGCAATAGATATGTTTATTGAAAAACAGCAACATTTTTGCTACATTTTAGAAAAGATGAAGTTTAAGGGAAATGGCATAGTAAGCCTGATCCTTCATGTAAGTTATATATTTACCCCAAACTTAGAAATGTCAAAGGGAACTTTTTAAAAGTCTAAAAAAATCACATACTTATATACATCTTTTGCTTGAGGAAACTATGTAAACATACATTTCATTGTGTAGCAAATGCACTTAAGAGTCAAGAGACCAGGCAGGCTCTATCACAAACTTCTTTTAAGGGCAAACCGTTTTATCTTCACCTTCCAGAGCTCTATTTCCACATCTATATACAGAGAGTTTAGACCAGATGACTTCATTGGCCTATCTGGGTCTAAATTTTAAGGATTCTATATCATCAAGTATAACACAGGTTAAAGCTTATGTGTTCGTCATAAATAGTCATACGTACTTCATTCTCAATTCCACATTTTCTAAGTGATTCTCCTCATGTAAAAAGATTATTAGAATATTTTCCAGTGAAGTTGTCATTCTGAATTCTAGTCATTGAGATTTTTTTTTTTTTAAGTGGGAAACTCACTGTCAGGAAAAAGAAAAGATTTTCCTGTAAACCCTTTTAACCTGTACATCTGCCCTGAACCAAAGCCACACCGTGTCTGTCTTCTCACCTGGTAGCCTATGGGCAATTCAGAGTTATTTTCACTGTAAGAGATTTGTCAACACTGATACTATGAAAAGATAGAAAAGGGAATGATTGCCTTATTGTTGCTGCCCCTCAAACATTTTGTTTTTTACTTTAGCAGTTTCAGTGTGGCTGAAATATCTCCCAAAAGGCACCGAAGTGACCTTAACCCAGCAAGTCAAGATTCTGTACTTTATGGCATGCTGTTTTGTTCTGCTCCAGAGGAAGTCACTGTCAGGCCAGGTTGTTGGAATTTGCTGTCCTGCAGGGACTTGTAGTGCTATAGAAATGGAGCAGCTTTATTCTCAAATTTGAACATTTCCTAATCATTTAAGCTTCTGTGCAGTAAAGTGATACTTGAGAAAGAAATCACTTCTTGATATTTGGGTGTAAATTTTCATCTGCAAAATAATATTTAAAGGTTAATTAGAAAATATGAGATACAGGTAAAGCAATTAATGATTCAGTCCATTTTAAACATCCTTCCTGGGATTTTTCCTGGGGTGTGTATTCATCTAACTGTACTGTTTTGTTGTTTTGTTTTTTTTTTTTAACCATTTGGAGGATCAGAACAAGGGGAAAACTTAAAAATTTCCTCCTATAGAGCATCCCCACTGCCCCAAATGACTGCTCCAAGAGAAGCACACACATATGTCTTCATCTTCAATGAACTGTACTGCTTTGACATTTCATATTCAAACCATGATTTGAATAGAATTAAAATGAAGGTTTTGTCCATTCTTGAGTCTGAGCCAGACTGGATAAAATATTCATTTCTAGTATCTGAACTCATGCCATTGTCCTAAGCTTTCCCCAGTGGAGTTGAAGTCTCCTTCCCTCCCATCTTCCAACATCTATTAGGTTGATGGCTGTCTATTGAGTTAATTAATGTTCAGGGGAAGTGAAAAATACTACAACTTTAAGCAAAGGGTTTTATTCCATGTTATCTACATATAATTATGCCAAAAAAGAATTTAAAAAGTAAGATACAGTAGAGAAATGCACCTAATATGAGAGAAAGCTTTCGTATTTATATATATTTTAGAATAGGAAGACCTTCAAGATGGCGGAGGAGTAAGACGTGGAGATCACCTTCTTACCCACAAATACATCAAAAACACATCTACATGTGGAACAACTCCTACAGAACACCTACTGAACGCTGACAGAAGACCTCAGACTTCCCAAAAGGCAAGAAACTCCTCATGTACCTAGCCGTGTGGCTGACAGGGTCCTGGTGCTCCAGCCAGGTGTCAGGCCTGAGCCGCTGAGGTGGGAGAGCCGAGTTCAGGACATTGGACCACCAGAGACCTCCCGGCCACAAGTAATATCAATTGGCGAGAGCTCTTCCAGAGATCTCCATCTAAATGCTAAGACCCAGCTCTACTCAATGACCAGCAAGCTCCAGTGCTGGACACCCCATGCCAAACAACTAGAAACACAGGAACACAACCTCACCGATTAGCAGAGACACTGCCTAAAATCATAATTAGTTCATAGGCACCCCAAAACACACCACTGGACGTGGTCAGGCCCACCAGAAAGATAACATCCAGCCTCATGCACCAGAACACAGGCACCAGTCCCCTGCACCAGGAGGGCTACACAACCCACTGAACCAACCTTACCCACTGGGGGCAGACACCAAAAACAACAGGAACTACGAACCAGCAGCCTGTGAAAAGGAGACCCCAAACACAGTGAGTTAAGCAAAATGAGAAGACCAGAGAAACACACAGCAGTTGAAGGGAGCAAGGTAAAAACCCACCAGACCTAACAAATGAAGAGGAAATAAGCAGTCTACCTGAAAAAGAATTCAGAATAATGATAGTAAAGATGATCCAAAATCTTGGAAATAGAATGGAGAAAATACAAGAAATGTTTAACAAGGACCCAGAAGAACTAAAGAGCAAACAAACAATCATGAACAACACAACAAATGCAATTAAAAACTCTCTAGAAGGGATCAATAGCAGAATAACTGAGTCAGAAGAAGGGATAAGTGACCTGAAAGATAAAATAGTGGAACTAACTACTGCAGAGCAGAATAAAGAAAAAAAAAAAAAAAAAAAGAATTGAGGACAGTCTCAGAGACCTCAGCAACTGAAAAAGGATTAATCTCCAAAATATACAAGCAGCTCATGCAGTGCAATATTAAAAAAACAAGCAACCCAATCCAAAAATGGGCAGAAGACCTAAATAGACAAAGAAGATATACAGATTGCCAACAAACACATGAAAGGATATTCAACATCATTAATCATTAGAGAAATGCAAATCAAAACTACAATGTGGTATCACCTCAAACCAGTCAGAATGGCCATCATCAAAAAATCTACAAACAATAAATGCTGGAGGGGGTGTGGAGTAAAGGGAACCCTCTTGCACTGTTGGTGGGAATGTAAATTGATACAGCCACTGGGGAGAACAGTATTTAGGTTCCTTAAAAAACTAAAAATAGAACTACCATACGACCCAGCAATCCCACTACTGGGCATATTCCCTGAGAAAACCATAATTCAAAAAGAGTCATGTACCACAATGTTCATTGCAGCTCTATTTACAATAGCCAGGACTTGGAAGCAATGTAAGTGTCCATCAACAGATGAATGGTTAAAGAAGCTGTGGCACATAAATACAACGGAATATTACTCAGCCATAAAAAGAAACGAAATGGAGTTATTTGTAGTGAGGTGGATGGACCTAGAGTCTGTCATACAGAGTGAAGTAACTCAGAGCAAGAAAAACGAATACCATATGCTAACACATATTTATGGAATCTAAAAAAAAAAAAAAGGTTGTGAAGAAGGTCGGGGCAGGACAGGAATAAAGATGCAGACGAAGAGAATGGACTTGAGGACACTGGGAGGGGAAAGGGTAACCTGGGACGAAGTGAGAGAGTGGCATTGACATATATACACTACCCAATGTAAAATAGATAGCTAGTGGGAAGCAGCCGCATAGCACAGGGAGATCAGCTCCGTGCTTTGTGACCATCTAGAGGGGTGGGATAGGGAGGGTGGAAGGGAGACGCAAGAGGGAGGGGATATGAGGATATATGTATATATATATACATATAGTTGATTCACTTTTTTATACAGCAGAAACTAACACAACATTGTAAAGCACTTATACTCCAATAAAGATGTTAAAAAAAGAAAAAGAATAAAATGGACTATTACATTTAGAAGTCACCAGCTAGTACCTTAAACATAAGTCAATTTCAATAATCTGGATAATTTGTATAAGAACAAATTATTTCTATAGTTGCACAAATAGACAATAATGTCTTGTGGATAACTCAAAATAGCGAACAAGATGAGAGAGGCAAAACATGTATATATATATACATATATATTTGTATATAAATGGTTATTATATATTTATTTCAATTCCTCTGCATTCTTCTCTTATCCAGGAATATAAATATTTGCTGTCTTGTTTATTTGAGGTTGGTATCCCTATAAGTAATTAAATCTCTATGAGCAGCTTTGACAAAGAAGAATTCTGGCCATCTTTAATTCACTGAATTTTTGTAAGATTGGTTTCTTTATTTTGCTCACACCTTCTGAGAGCAGAACGTGGTGATGTTTGCAACCTCATCTCTAAGAAATATTTCCTTTTTTGAAATAAATGGCTCTTCCTTTTAATGCATATTTGGATCATCTCTGCTTTTTCAAGTTGCCAAAATTATGACACCTTTTTTTTTTTAAAAATATGGACTTTGGCGAAGTCATAACATTGGCTAACACAAGTTATTGTGTAACCTGGTATCATCAGTTCTTCATATGCTGAAATTCTATTGTGTCACTGTGATCATTATGCTGTGGACAGACAACTTCTGAGATGTCATGTACGATTATCACAATATTGTTATGTAAACCTTACAGTGACACTAATAGAAATGTTTATTCTAAGAAAGGCAAGAAACAGGCTTAAAATAATATAGATTTTCCATGATTGTATCTCAGAATGCTACCAACTTTCAAATGACTATGACTTGCACATAGTAGTCACTCTTTTCATATTCCATAAAACAGGGTTCTAGGCATTTTCCCGCCATTTTATCCTAAGCACTTAAGTAGAACTTTTCCTTCTAAAACACACAAAGCTAATGATTGGGTATTTTAACACTTTCTATTTTCCAATATTCCTCCTTCTAATTTCAATATTATCTAATCTACTTGAAAATAGCACTTTTCCCTAATGATGATATTCTGTTCCTAGTGGGAGAGAATGATTTTTTTTAACACCTCCTTGTTCTGTGCTACGTGTGTCACTATGGCTTTGCCTTGGTTTCTCTGAGTGTAATCAGTAGTATTCAAAATCTTTTTCCTAGGATGTAAAAGATTGTCTAAGGACAATTTAAAAATAGTTGATGCTATGTAAAGATAGTTCTGCATAGAATGTACCTTGGAATATATCCAGATACCATTATTTAACATTACATTATGATAATTAGTACATAAAAGTAATGCTGAAATTTGCTCTAAGTAAAGCAGAATTTCAAATAAAACTATTCATGGATTTCCCCCCAACCTCCCCCCTATATCCTACCTCTCATCTCCATCTCCTGCCCAATTGTTGAATAGCAAATACGTAATTTCTTATGCAGAACCCATTTTTAAGATATGGTCTGCTATGCTCCTAGCCCCACTACAACAACCTGCTCTTTCAAGTCTTTTGTTCAACTTTTCTGTTTGTTGATTCTCTGCTTTTCTGTTGGTTGATGTGTATTCTGAGCATAAGCTCAGAATTACCTAGATCCAAAATGAGGTACACAAATTTTCAAGAGGTTAACTTTAACCTGTGCTGTGTTGCTTTAAAGATTAACAGCACTGTGTCAGAATCATGGGGTCCAGAGCTTCTTACAGGTTCTAATAGCTGCCTTACAAAAAGAGATCAATACCATATATACATATATACACATTTTGAGATATGGAAAAAATTCCCACATTTGTTTACCCTAGTAACAAAATGATTTTTTCCTAACTTTCTTCATGTGTATGCATATTTTTAGATAGATACAATTTTGTATTCTACAGCATTTGTATCTTTATATTAAATAAAGATATTTAATATATTAATTAAAGTATTAAAGATATGTATTCTGATATGCATATATATTTTTATATTTAAGTACAGATATATATCAATGTATACTAAAGGTGCACACACACAAATACATATATCTGTATGTATGTTTTGTTTTTTTGTTTTGATGGGCAAACCATTGTCACTATTATTTAATATTGCTTCATATTCAGTTTCATGCCTAACTAAGTATGTTGTACCCAATATGCAGTATAATGTATATAAAATACATTTGAGTATGGAGGTTCCTTAAAAAACTACAAATAGAACTACCATACGATCCAGCAATCCCACTACTGGGCATATACCCTGAGAAAACCATAGTTCAAAAAGAGTCATGTACCAAAATGTTCATTGCAGCTCTATTTACAATAGCCAGGACATGGAAGCAACCTAAATGTCCATCGACAGATGAATGGATAAAGAAGATGTGGCACATATATACAATGGAATATTACTCAGCCATAAAAAGAAATGAAATGGAGGTATTTGTAATGAGGTGGATGGAGTTAGAGTCTGTCATACAGAGTGAAGTAAGTCAGAAAGAGAAAAACAAATACAGTATGCTAACACATATATACGGAATCTAAGGGGAAAAAAAGCCATGAAGAACCTAGTGGCAAGACGGGAATAAAGACACAGACCTACTAGAGAATGGACTTGAGGATATGGGGAGGGGGTGGGGTGAGATGTGACAGGGTGAGAGAGTGTCATGGACATATATACACTACCAAATGTAAAATAGATAGCTAGTGGGAAGCAGCCGCATAGCACAGGGAGATCAGCTCGGTGCTTTGTGACCACCTAGAGGGGTGGGATGGGGAGGGTGGGAGGGAGGGAGATGCAACAGGGAAGAGATATGGGAACATATTGTATATGTATAACTGATTCACTTTGTTATAAAGCAGAAGCTAACACACCATTGTAAGGCAATTATACTTCAATAAAGATGTTTAAAAAATAAAAAAAATTAAAAAAAAAAAAAAAAATAAAAAAAAAAAATAAAAAAAAAAAAAAAAAAAAAAAAAAAAAAAAAAAAAAAAATAAATACATTTGATTCAAAAATCTGTCAAAATAAATATATTAATCCAAAAATTATTTTCTTCATACAGATTTTACTCTTTAGGAAACTTTGATGTGATATGGTACAATACCCCCTCAACTTTACTCCTGTTTACCTCAGTGTATTTGTAGCAATTTGGAAGATTCTGCCTATGTACTCAGAGACAACTTGCTTATCTTTGTAGGATAAACAGGGATATTAATGGGGAAACATTTGACACCTCTTATTGATATTCCCTAAGGCAACCAAAGGTAAAGTTCAAACCATCAGCATGATGTTTTCCAACCAGGGAAGCATGGTTCATGTCACAAAATTTGTTAACAAAATCCTCTACACAATATGAAAAACTGCTTTACTCAGCAGATCAGTGTGTTTTTTTAATATAAAAATATGTCACTGTTGTCTTACATCAACAAAGATGTGTGCTAAAAGCTTAAGTGACATGTCTGATAAAAGAAGATATGCCAGATATTATCCCCAATTTTATTTTCACCCCAAATATTTCTGTGCGCTACAGAGACTCTTCTGCCCTTAAATCTGTAAGAAACGTTATTATCAGTGTTGCAATGCAAGTGTGATTCACTTAAGGGGAAAGATAAAGAAAAAAAATATGGCATTTTGTCAAAAAGTGTCAGGACAAAATATTTTAAAGAAAATACCACACTGTATTTATTTAGCTTATCGTTGGTCATAATGTTTTTAGAGAGTTAACACAAAGAAATATAGCAAACAAAATTACAAAAATTTTATTTTGGAAGTGTCATACATAAATTAACATATGCATGTATATGTGTATATAGATATGGATATCTGTTACCTTCTTTCCCTCAAAAAGTAAAATCATGACCATCATAAAACATAACATGATATGTTTAAACATTTTATTCAGCTAATTAATTAAGAAAGCAATAAGAAACTGATATTGGTTCAAAGGATCATTTTAAGAACAACTATATAGTTTTTCTATATAGTTGAATGCTATATAATTAGTCAGGAATGCTGATATTAATATTTTAATACATCTAAACTGGTTTATACCCTGTAGGACAATAAAATATAATATTTTGGGTTATATTTTTTAAAGGACAAACATCAATTGTATCTCTATGGATAAAATATATTTTCATTTCAGTGGACAATAATAATTGACATTACTCTCCATTTTCTACAGCTTAATTTCCTGAGCTCTAAAATAGCCTTATCAATGGAAACAAAAACATAGATTACCACCCTTGCAGATACATCAGATTATTCCTGGAAGGTTTCCTAGATAATGACCAACACTTAACTGAAAATACTGTACACTCTTTTGACTATTTCCCAGTTTTGAAAATTATAACTGAGTGCAAGAGTGACATTAGCACCCACATTATAGGCTTTTCAAGTAATTGAAGAAAAAATTTACTGTGAGTTTTTAAAATGCTCCTCACTCATGGTATGTGCAATGTCTCTCAGATCAGTAACATATCACAAAGCTCCAGTGTAGTGAAAGCTGTGCTGTAATTCAGGAAACTTCTTTTTGAAATTGAGCTTTTATAATAATTTTACACTGTGACAACTGTTAAGGGAATTGTCTTTTCTTTTTCTTTCATGTAAGAACAATAATATTAAGACTGTCATTGGGGAAAAAGAGAGAAGGAAATATAATTTATATAGGATTTTATTTAATTTATTGCTCTAAATACAATGCATGTATCTAATAAATTTATTGTAATTATATTGATTATATGCATTTCCTGAAATTATAAAAGTAACTGGCAGAGGGAAAAAAGGAACTATGCAATGATTTAATCATAAATGGTTCAGATTGTAAGTATACATACACATGAGTAACTAATCTAGGTGAATATCAATAGTGAAAAAAAAAGATTTTCCTTTCACAGAACTTAATTTTGGTTAATCAGTAAGCAGACTCAAAACTCAATAATTAAGTTTAGATATTTACATCTTGGAAGAAAAATAAAAAGAAGTTAAATGAGAAGCAGCTGTTATTTTAGATAAGAAAGTGAGTAAAGGCCTCTCTGAGGAGGTGGCAGTTAAGCAGAAATTTAAATTGAGTGAACAGGTAATAGAGATATCTGTGGGAATACTAACCAAAATACACTGGGGCAGGATTGTGTTTGGATTCTTTCAAGAAAAAAGGAAGCTATGTGACTGGCAAAAGTGTAAGCTAAGGAAATCTATAGGAGATGAATTTGGAAAAGATGCTTAGGGCCAGATTAGGTAAATTTTGGTAGGCCATTTGCAGCTACATGGATGGACCTAGAGATTGCCATACTGAGTGAAGTCAGACAGAGAAAGACAAATATCATATGATATCACTTCTATGTGGAATCTAAAAAAAATGATACAAATGAACTTACTTACAAAACAGAAATGGAGTCACAGATGTAGAAAACAAATATATGGTTACCAAGGGGGAAAGGGGGAGGATAAAGAGGGAGATTGGGATTAACATATACACACTACTATATATGTAAAATAAATAACAAATAAGAACCTACTGTATAGCACGGGGAACTCTACTCAATACTCCACAAATGACCTATATGGGAAAAGAGTTTTAAAAAGAGTGGATATATATATGTATAACTGATCACTTTGCTGTACAGCAGAAACTAACACAACATTGTGAATCAACTATGCTCCAATAAAAAATCAATTTAAAAAAAAGAAAAAAATTTTGGTAGGCCAATCCCAGATTATGGGATTTATTCTAAATGCTGTAGAATGATGAAAAGTTTTCCATCTGGAAAGTCAGATCATGTGATTTGCTTTTTTGAAAAAAAAAATGGTAGAAAGGAAACCAGTGGGAGGGTAATGCTGCAATTCAGGGTACAGATGACAGTTGCTTGAGTTAGGGAATAATGGTACTCACGGTGAGAAGTGGTCAGAATCTGAATATTTGAATGGCATGGAAATGCCAGGAGATATGTTGATGGATTAGATTTTGGGTGTAAAAGAAAGAAAGAGTTCAAGAAAGGCTTAAGATTCTTGTGAGAGCATTGAAGTGAATGGTGCTAAAGAAACCTGACCAAAAAAATGTGTGTGGGGTTAGAGTCAGGCATTCCATTGTGGACAGGTTAGGTTTGAGATGCCTACTAAGCATCTAAATTGGGATGATGATTATGTAGTTAGACATAGTAACCTGGAGTTTAAAACCATAAAACTGATGGTGATGTAGGGAGATGTGGTGAGAGGAATGAGCCCTTAGTACAGATTGAGAAGTTGAGAAAATGAAGAGGACCTCGGTCTGGGGCTTGAACAAATGTGGCAGTGAGGCCAAAGGAAAATAAGACAGTCAAGGAGTAGGGATGAACAATTGAATCAAAGAGAAATGATTACTTGATTTTGGATTTGGAAATGTGGAAAACTTGACAAGAGAGGTTTTGTGGAATGGTTGAAGACAAATACCTGACTACAGTAGGTTTAAGTAGGAATATATAAAAGAAAGTAAGTTCAGTTTCTGCTGTTCAGAAGCAAATGCTTCTTAGAACTGAATGGCATGGAGAATACATTAGCAGTAAAGAGAGAGAATGAAAACACAGAGAGATTTTAGAAGTTTCAGTGCAGTTTTAGACTTCACTAGCCTTGGATAGAGTAAAATAAGCCATATTTTGAGTTCTCGTATGTCTATCTGACACATAATTCCTGGTGTCTATAAGTCATTCTCCTCTGTAGGAGACCTTCTATTGTTATTTTTTTTTCCTTGGACTCTATTTTCAGGTAAGGGGTCCATTTTCTTTCTCTAATTTCAAGGCATTTTCCCATGTTCTTTGTATCTAGAATCTAGGGTACTGAAACTATATGGTTGGAAATTTTCTTCTTATTTATTAGTTCTATTCAGATTCTACATATACTTAACAACCTGCAACGGTATAACTAAGATTAACAATATACATTGATATGCAGAGTAGTATCCTTTTTGTTGTCTAGAAGCTCACTAATTCAAAATTATAAATTGTATGACCTTGACAAAACACATGGCACATTGCGGTTCTTTTTTTTTTTTTTTTTTTTTTTTTTTTTAATGCTATTCTTGTCTGCTTACATTCTTTTTTTTTTTTTTTAATGTATGTATGTATGTATGTATGTATGGCTGTGTTGGGTCTTCGTTTCTGTGCGAGGGCTTTCTCTAGTTGTGGCAAGCGGGGGCCACTCTTCATAGCGGTGCGGGGGCCACTCTTCATCGCGGTGCGCGGGCCTCTCATTGCCAAGCACAGGCTCCAGACGCGCAGGCTCAGTAATTGTGGCTCACGGGCCGAGTTGCTCCGCGGCATGTGGGATCTTCCCAGACCAGGGCTCGAACCCGTGTTCCCTGCATTGGCAGGCAGATTCTCAACCACTGCGCCACCAGGGAAGCCCGCAGTGTTTTTCTTAAAACAAAAAGTAACTTGAAATCGATACGTCTAGGAAAACTCAAACTGCTAACAGATGAAAAATTTGCTGAAATTCTGGACATAACAGAAAGAGAAAAAACAAACACAATATTTGACAGATTACTCGTGAAATCTCGGCAGGTCATCTTTCTCTGAAGGAACTTCTTTACTTCTTTTCATCAGTTTTCATTAGTTTTGGACATCAAAGCAATATTTTTACATGAATTTTGTTTTTTAATGGGATTCTATTGCAAAGAATATTGACATTTGACATATAAGGGCATTTTCTCTCAAATTTCCATCACATTACAATTAGTGGAGCCAAGCCACATGGTGTGCCAGTAGCCAGAGTCAGAGAAAGACAAGGTTAATGTACAGTTCTTTGTTGATTGAAAAGCTGTACGAACTGAATGAAAGAGGATGCGAAATGATGGAAGAGGAAAGATGCCATAAGAATTTTTTTCTCCACCTTCTGCTTCTCATATTGTTTCTTTGAAAACAAACAAACAAACCTGGAATTCTTGTCTCATATATTTGCCTGCAATTATAAGGGGACTTTGATTCTATCTGGTTATATTTCTGATTATATTTAATTCACTATTGCCTGTGTTGTAATCAATAATGATGGTTTCATTGTTTCTTTTTAGAGTAAAAATGACCAACAGGAAGGCTACAGACAAACCTATTGAGTTAAAACAACTAGCATATTATTTTTCATTTTGATTGAATAAATATAATTTTTAAGACTATTTCATTAGAGCAGTTTTAGGTTTACAATAAAACTGAGAGGAAGGTACAGAGATTTCTCAGGTATTGCTGCCCACACACATGCATAGCCTTCCCTATATCAACATTACTCACAATGGTACATCTTCTACCAAGGATTGATACATCGTAATCACCCAAAGTCCATAATTTATACATTAGGGTTTACTATTGGTGTTATGCATTCTATGGGTTTGGAAAAAAGTGTAATGACACATATTCATCCTTATAATATCATATAGAATATTTTCACTGCCCTAAAATTTCTCTTTGCTCTGCCTATTCTTCTCTCACCCCATTCCTAACAACTATTTATCTTTTTACTGTCTCAATAATTTTGCTTTTTCCAGAATGTCATATAGTTTGAACCATACATTATGAAGCCTTCTCAGATAGGCTTCTTTCACTTGGTAATATGCATTTATGATTCCTCCATGTCTTTTCATGGCTTGATAGCTCATTTCTTTTCAGCATTGAATAATATTCCATTGTCTGGATGTATTACAGTTTATTTATCCATTCACTCACTGAAAGACATCTTGGTTACTTCCAAGTTTCAGCAATTATGATAAAACAGCTATAAACATGTGTTGACACATTTTTGTGTGGATATAAGTTTTCAACTCCTTTGAGTAAATAATACAGAGTGTGATTGCTGGATCGTATGGTAAGAATATGTTTAGTTTTGTAGGAAGCTAGCAAACTGTCTTCCAAAGTGGCTGCACCATTTTGCATTCCCACCAGCAGTGAATGAGAGTTCCTGTTGCTCCACATCCTCACCACCTTTTGGAGTTGTCAGTGTTTTGGGTTTTGGCCATTCTAATAGTTATGTAGTGGTATCTCATTTTAGTTTGTATTGCCATGATGACATATGATGTAGAGCATCTTTTCATATACTTATCTGCCATCTATATACCTTTGGTGGGGTGTCTGTTAAACTCTTCGGTTGATTGGTTGTATTCATATTGTTGAGTTTTAAGAATTCTTTGTGTATGTTGGATAACAGTCCTTTATCAGATGTGTCTTTTGCAAATATTTTCTCCCAGTATGTGATTTGCTTTCTAATACTCTTGATATTGTCTTTTTGCAGAGCAAAAGATTTTCATTTTAATAAAGTTCAGCTTATCAATTATTTCTTTCATAGATCGTGTCTTTGATGTTGTATCTAAAAAGGCATTACCATACCCAAGGTAATCTAGGTTTTCTCTTGTTATCTTCTAGGAGTTTTATATTTTGCATTTTACATTTAGGTCTATGTTTCATTTTGGGTAAATTTTTGTAAAAGGTGTGTCTAGAGTTGTTGTTGTTTTTTTTTTTTAAACATGTGAATGTCCAGTTGTTCCAGCATCATTTGTTGAAAAGATTATCTTTGTTCCAACATACTGTCTTTATTCTTTTTCAAGGATCAGTTGACTATGTTTAGAAGGCTCTATTTCTGGGCTCTCTATTATGTTCTGTTGATCTATTTGTCTATTCTTTCACCAATACCACACTGTCTTGATAACTGTAGCTTTACTAAATATAACTTTTCATACCTAGTTTAATGTTCAGAAACACTTTTTTAAAATGCCCCAATAGGCAGTTGAGGATACATTTTCATTTTTTATTTGTTTTCAATTTAATATGTAAGGGACACTATCAACAATTATTATCTTAAAATAATCTACTATAGTACTACATGTTGTACAATAATAAATAAATATATTTGTCTGAGGATAATATGTGTTTGTTCCAGAATATGTGAAAAATTTGGCAATAATGTAACATGATTTAACATTAGAAATAATGTACTCAAAGTTACTTGCTACTTATTTACATACTCAGTTGTTAGTGTTATAGTTTAAATGTTTAGATTATTTAAAAGCATTTCTTAACTTACATCCTAACTTTTCAAACACTGAAATTATAGTTATACCATATAATTGTTTTTATTGTCTATAAATTGCTGAGATGAGTTAAATCCTAGAACTCGTCTAAAAGCATAACATGTATCATGTTAAATTTTCAAATGCACATTAATTATTTATAAGCTCATACTCTTCTAAACCTTTGTCCAACATGGCTTATAAGAACCCCAAGGGAACAAGCTTTACCAATAAAAGATACTCTTGACCATCTAATAACTTCATTACAGTTTTATTTTAAAACAACTAAATGATGACGGATAAAATGTTTGAAGATTCCTTTGACTTATAAGCCATTAAAAGAAGTGTTGAATTGGTGATAGTATATTGTATGAGCCTTTATAAACATTAATTTGAAATGTCATTTAATGAGAATGTACCAGTTATTTAATATTATGATGATAATTTTTTGTCATTTATAAGATGTCTTCAATGTAGTTTATTTTATTCCCTGGAGTAGTGTCTAACTGATGGTGACTAATTCTATAATCCTTCATGTTTCCAAAAGGTTGAGTAATCTTTGATTATGAAACAGCAGTAGTTTCAGGGTGGTTAACTACAGTCCATAATACTGTGTCCATAGAATTCATCCTTTAGACAAAAGTTTATTCTTTAACCTTCCTTCCTTTCTTCCTTCCTCTCTCTTCCTCTTTTCTTCCCTCCTTCCTCTTATCCCCACCCTTTTTTCTTTCATTATGTTTTGCTTCATGTTATTGTTTAGTATTATCAGACAGTAGCTTTGATTATTTTGCTATTAACATGTTTCTAATGAACTTTTTGGGGTGAATTTAATTATCATGAAAAAAGGAATAAATTTATTAATTTAATTTGGGAAATAATTTAATTCAAAATATTTTAGATATTAGATTTATTATTTTATCCATTTAGGGGGAAAAGTATTCAGTATTAACCATGCATACCAAAAAAAAAAAAAAAAGGGCTTTAGAGCAGAGAAATAAATGAAATACAGATCTAGAGTAGACATTTGGAAAGCCTTTCATTATATCATGTTTGTTTAGATTATGGGGTAATTAATTAATTTTAGAGTTGGCTTTATAAAGCTAATTTACAAAAGATGATATTGGTCATTTTAGTCTCTTGAAATCATTGGACTGTTTCATTCACAGCTTGAACAATTAGCTAAAATGGAGACTAAGGAATAAGGATTAGAAACAATTTGTGTTAATCAAAATTTTGGGAGAGTATCTTAAAAATATTTTACAATACAAATAAAGCTATCATTTAGGCTTTATCATTTGCAACTACTTCTTAGACTAAAATATTTTATTCTTTACTTATTATCAAGTGAGTTAATGTGTTAAGCTACTCATTCTCTTTATATTTGTCTGTTTAGTGGACTCAATATTGAAAAAGTACTCTGTGTAGAATTTTATTGAAACCAATATAAATATTCCAAATATTTGAAGTTTGGACTGACTGTTTTTTACCCACCAAGATTCATAGTTGAGATCACAGCAAAACTTTGATTATAGGACACAGTAATTTTATAGCCCCTAATTAAAATTAAGCCATTTCATCACATGATATGCGTAGCAAAAAAAAGAAAAAAAAGATTATACATCATTTATTATTAAGTACTATGATCTGGGATGTGATTTTTCTCTCGTTTCATCCATCATTTTGAGCATGAATAAATAGGATGAAGGTTTTACAAAACAAGAGCTCTCTATTATTTATAATGCATTTCAAGAAAATTATAAATTATCTGGTAAATTACTTATCTCTGTTTCATTAGGTTTTTTATGGAATTTTACCTTGTTCTTTCATAATTCTCTGTTTTCTGATTTTTTTGACTGACTTTGTTTGAATGAAATTAGCCAAAACTGTTACCTTGTGTAGGAGGGTCCCTATGCAGTCTGTGTGTGCATAGTGGTTTTCTCAGGTGGGCTGGAGCTGAAGTGAGCACAGGCCGGGGCTTTTTGCAGAATGTGCCCAGGTTGTCCCCTTGGAGTGCTTGGAGCGGGTGGGGATGGAACTGGAGGGGTTGGAGCCAGAGCTTGGCCCGGTGGGGACTTCTCCTGGGGCATGTTGGCAGCTGCTTCCCGGGGAGTGGTGGGGCTGGAGCCAGAGGGACGACAACCGGAGCCCAGCACTGGCCAGGGCTTCTCCCAAGGTACACTGGTAGCAGCTGCCTTGAAGGTGGGTGGGGTGGAGCCAGAGACAGGTGTGAGGTGAAGCTTTTCCTGGGGCCTGGAGGGCTGCCTCCTTGCTCGGGGGAGGTGGAGTTGGAGCTGGAGCCTGGTAAAGACTGAAGGCTCCTGGGGGCAGTCTTGGCTAGAGCACCAGGGGCTTTTCAATCTGCTGTCTCTGTGCTGGGACTTGCAGGACGTATATTTGTGCATGTGCCCTTTAAGAGTAGAGACTCAGTTTCCTACAAGCCCTTCTGTTCTCCAGGTCCTAAGCGCTGCTGGTTTTCAAAACCGGTTAAGGGAATTCACCTTCACAGTGCTGGATGCCAGGTGCCCAATGTGGGGCTCGAACGTCTCACTTCTTAGGGAGGACCTCTGAGTTTGTGATTTCCCGTCCTCTTTTGGGTTGCCTGCTGGGGTTGTGGGTCCTGACTAGATTGCTTCTCTTCCCCTCCTACCCGTCTGGATGTGTTATTTTCTTTATACCCTCAGTTGTAGAAGAGCCATTCTGCTAATCTTTAGATCGTTCTGAGTGAGAGTTATTCTGTATGTTGTAGTTTTTTTTTTTTTTTTAATGTTTAAGGTTTGAGGTTTTTGTTTTTTGTTTTTTAATTTTATTTATTTATTTATTTATTTATGGCTGTGCTGGGTCTTCGTTTCTGTGCGAGGGCTTTCTCTAGTTGCGGCAAGCGGGGGCCACTCTTCATCGCGGTGCGCGGGCCTCTCACTGTCGCGGCCTCTCTTGTTGCGGAGCACAGGCTCCAGACGCGCAGGCTCAGTAATTGTGGCTCACGGGCCTAGTTGCTCCGCCGCATGTGGGATCCTCCCAGACCAGGGCTCGAACCCGTGTCCCCTGCATTGGCAGGCAGATTCTCAACCACTGCGCCACCAGGGAAGCCCTATGTTGTAGTTTTTGCGCGTTCATGGGAGCATGTGAGCTCTGGGTCTTCCTACTACACAGTCTTGATCCTGCCTCTCTATCATGACACTGAGAAGTATTCTGACGAGTCAACTAAGCTAAAAGAGAACCTTACATTTAACACATAACAATTGATTCAATTATATGTGTTAACTTGTTGTTTTCTAAAGTCTTCCATTGTTTATCCTTCTTTAACCTATGAACTGATCAAAATATTTATGCAAACCTCTGAAATCAACTCTTTCAAATTATTTCCATAATTTTTTATAATGTGGTTTTTAATTACCTCTCTTTCTTCATTAATTCACTAGACCATTAAATATCTCAAAAGTTTCTTCCAGTTATAAAACAAAGGAGTCCTGGAGATGTAATGTACAGTATGGTGACTGTAGTAAAAAAAATTAATAATCTGGTATTAAAAATGCAGATCATTTTTTTTCCTTCTGTCTCTTACCAGAGTACCTCTTACCTAACTTTTAAAATAAAAGGATTCATGTAAATACATATTGGATTTAGCTAATTTCCTATTCACACAGAATCTCTTCTACCCTGGTAATGACCCCCATTTCCTTTTGTAGAGTCTTAATGTGGATAAAATATGATTTCATTTGAATTTTTAAAATAACATCAAACTAAACAGAAACATGATTAAAATTAGAATTAAGCAATCTTTCCAGATGCTATGTTTGACACGTAGCAATAATGATGAGCTAAAAATACTACTAAATCATTTGCAGAGGTTTGTTAAGTTTGAACATCCCAGTGAGATGTTCATATTGAATAATGAATCATTAGCAAAATCAGAGAGATTACTAAAAAAAGTTATGCAGCTAGGTGTTCATTAAAACAGAAACAGATATAAACAGCAAGATAGATTCATTCAAAGAGAATTTTGCTGACTGTTTTCTCACCCAATACTAGTCTAAAAGCAGTTTTAATTTCTGCAGCTAACCTTTCCCAGAAAGCTCTCAGGCCATTTAATTAAAATGATTCTGAACTAGGAGAAGGAAATGTTCTTAAAGTTTTCAACTCTCACAAAGAAACACCATGCAACTTAACTTACACCTTCATTTTCTTGGGTCCAATTTTAAAGTGTTCAGTAATCTCATTATGAAAAAGCAAGTAAATCTTAAATTTCATCTTCAGTTCAATTCCTTAATAAACATCCTCTTCACAAAGTATATATGTTTTTACTATACACTTTAGTCTATATGGACATTAAATCCCTCTTCTTTAAAATCTGTAATTCTCTATTCTTTAGGAATGTAAGAAAAGTCGATTAGAAATATACATTGTGATAATATAAAAATGCATTGAGTTATTACTACTATGAGCACATATGATTAGAATACCGAAGAACTATAGTCTATTAAAAATGAGATATTGTGCAATGCCATTTGCAATATCTTATTAATTTTCCTAAGTTTTATGCAGAATTTTGAGTGTTTGAGATACTAAAAATGACTGGATTGTCAAATCAGATTCGCACAAAACAGAAGTCTTACGTAGTATACATCACTACTAATAATTTCAGGAATACAAATACTCATGTACAATAGATGAAGCAGAGAGAGGTCTGGGGCCCGAAACACAGCTTCCCAGGTCCTCTATTTACATGTCAAGATGCATCCATGTCCCAAATTTATACATGAGGTCTAAGTAATATGTGCGATTCACATCACTTACACATAAAGGACCATTCAGGTCATGAAACATCTTCATGTTGTACTCAGATAGTGACAGACCTTACCTGACATTTTCCAGAGAGTTATTCCTCTTAAATCAATAGATTCCTGCTTTGTTTGCCATAACCGATACTAGACAATCAGGTATATCCTGCTAAAAGCATTCTGTAAATAAGAACTCTACTACAAATAAATACTACGAGCTTGTTTGCCAAGAGGTCTATTATTAACATGTTTATAAGAAGATTTGTCTGGGTCACAAGTTCTTTATTCTGAAAACCTACCACTTAACCATTTATTTACCACATAGACAAAATATGATCCATCAATGACAGTTTTCATTTTTTCTTGAAAAAAATTTTTTTTTTTTTTGCTTGTCAGTCTAGCTAGTTAATAGAGTGCAGTGTGGAATAAAAGTAACACTTACTCATAAAATACAGGAGAAACATCTAAATTCACCATTACATCTGATGTTTGCTATTAGTTTGCATTTGATACCCTTTATCAGACTAAGGAAGTATTCTTTAATTCCTTTTTGGCTAAGAGTTTTATTAAAAATGGCTGGTAAATTTTATCTGCACTTCATATTTGCTGAGATGATTATTATTTATCTCAACTAATTTCTAAATGTACTGAGTTTTATTAATTGATTGCTTTATGTTAATTCTAACTTGAAATCCTAGAATAACTAAAATTATTCATGTTGTATTATTTTTAATATATGCTAGTAAACATTTTTTAAGATATTTTCAGCTATGTTTATGCATATGATTAGCTTGTAATTTCCTTCCCCAAACTGATCTAGACAGGTTTTAGGATGGGGATGGGAAATGGTCCCTCTTTGTCTGTACTCCAGAATAATTGTGCAAGATTGGAATTGTTTGTTCCTTTGATATTTGGACTTTAAAAATATACTGTTTGTTTATTAACTTATTTGTTTTATTTGTTTATGGTTTTTCATGTTTGTGAACGGCAGGGAGGGAATTTTAATTACCTACTCAATATGTTGAATGGTTATAGATCTGTTCAAACATTTATTTGCCCCAGGTTAGTTTAAGTGGCATTGCCTGAAATGTGTCCATTTTGTATACATTTCACCTGTAGAGCTGTTTGTAACATTTTTCTTATGAATTATCACTCTCGTTTTGACAAGCTTACCATGTTTGTCAGTTCATTAGGCCTTTCAAAGAACCAGTTTTGGCTTCTCTGACAACACCTCCCCACCACCCGCCACCACTGTATGAGTGTATGCTGCATCTTTCATTTCTTCCTACATACTTACTATTTTCTTTCTTCTGTTTTCTTGAATTTACTTTCTTTACCTTTTACCACTTTCCTAGAAAATTCTTAGAAAGTTTTAGCCTTTCTCAGTTTCTAATATAGACATTTAGGTAAAAAAACTATTTTCCTGTTTTTGCTTCATACTGTAGATTTTGCTACTTGTTACATAGCATTTTCATTTCATTTCTGAATATTTTCTAATAAAATTATTTTTATAATTTTATAAGTTATCTATATGTTTTGAAATTTCTGTACATGATATATTTTCTTCTGGTTATCTTTTCCCTCATCTGTTATTAATATATTTTATTCATAACACAGTTTTAGATTTACAAAGAAAATTGAGCAGATAGTACAGTGTATTCCCATATACATACATTATTCTCACAATTTCTCCTATTATTAACATCTTACATTGGTATGGTACATTTGCTACAATTAATGAACCAATGTTGGTGTATTGTTATTAACTAAAAATCTGGGCACTGGATATGCTAGTTTATTCATATTTCTTTAGTTTTCACCTAATGTTATTTTTCTGTTCCAGGGTCTTGGAAATCCAAGATACCACGTTACATTTAATTGTCATGTCTCCTAGGCATCACTTGGCTGTGACAGTTTGTTAGACTTTCCTTGTTTATGATGATCTTTATAGTTTTGAAGAGTACTGATTAGGTATTTTGTATAATGCCCCTCCACTGGGATTTGCCTTATTCTTTTTTTTCATGATTACACTGGGTTATGTTTGGGAGGGGCATATAACAGAGGAAAAGTGTCATTTTTGTTACATCATTTCAAGGGTACATACTATCATCATAAATTATCATGAGTTGATTTTGACTTGATCACCTGAGTGAGGTTTGTCAGGTTTCTCCAATGTAAATTTACTCTGCTTTTTCCCCTTCCTATACCTTAATTTTTTGGATGGAATCAATCTGTGCAGCTCACATCTAATGAATGAGGTATTATGATCCACCTCCTTGGAGAAAGTATCTACATAAATTATTTTGGAATTTTACAGGTTGGGACACTTGAGCCTTCTTCCACATTCATTTATTCAGTCATGTATTTACATCAGTATGGATATTAGTTTTATACTTTGGGTTGTAATCTAATACTATCTTATGTTCTCGCTCAGGTTATTCCAGCTTTGGCGATTAGGAACTCTTTCAGTTGGCTCTTGTGTTCCACTCACATACCCCCATGCTCCCTTCGTTGTTTTTTATTTTTTCGTGTGTTTCTTCCTTTGTTTTTAGCACTACCTAACCTTCTAATGGTCCATGCTTGTCTTTTATATTTACTGCCCCAGACCTAGAATCAGCCATTTGCCCCAAGGGGCCCTGATTAATTTTACTGGGGAATAGTATCAGAAAGCAAGGTCTGGGCGCTTGTTCTGCTCCTTGCCAGATGAGTGTCAATGCGCCTAGCCTTTTCAGCTGACAGAGCAAGGAGATATGTATGTATATAGTAACCCATGTTTATTTACATAAGTATAAATTCCTCTACTTTTTCATACCCTTAAAAAAATTTGTTTTATTACAGTATAATTGCTTTACAATGTTGTGTTAGTTTCTGCTGTACAATGAAGTGAATCAGCTATATGTATACCTATATCCCCTTCTTCTTGGACCTCCCCCCACCCCAATCCCACCCATCTAGGTCGTCACAGAGCACCAAGCTGAGCTCCCTGTGCTCTACAGCAGGTTCCCACTAGCTATCTATTTTACACATGGTAGTGTATTTATGTCAAACCTAATCTCCCAGTTCATCCCACCCTGCCCTTCCCCCACTGTGTCCACACGTCTGTTCTCTACATCTGCATTTCTATTCCTGCCCTGCAAATAAGTTCATCTGTAGCATACTCTCTTTATATAACCATCTGTATTTATGTTAAGCTGAATATATGTTTATGCTGCTCTCCAAATACGATCTATTAAGATGTAGATTATCCTAGACTATTCCTCTTGTTTATCTGTATATTCCCACTCCACATTGAGAAACTTGGTCCCCATTATCTGTAATCTATTTATGTAATTGCTCAATTCCAAAATACAAGTATGGCAGTGTCAGAATTGCTAACTCATACTACGTGGGGAACTCTATTAACTAGAATACAGAACTTATGCAGTTTCTTTTACCTTTAGGCTTACAGACTTCATCAATTATCAAAGTTATTTAGGTCAGCACCTTTTCCCACACCCCTTCAGTCAGATTTTTTCATATATTTATAATACAATTAGATTTTCTTATCACAGTCTGTATTCTTCTATAATATCTCTAACTTCCCAAATGATTTTTTAAAATTTGCATATGTTAAGTTTTACTCTTTATGTTGTAAAGTTCTATGGGTTTTAGAAAATACACAATGTCATGTATCTACCGTTAGAGTATCACACAGAATAGTTCATTGCACTAAAAATCCCCTGTGTGCCATCTATTCATCCCTCTCCTCCTCCCCTTGAATGCCTGGTGACCACTGATTTTTTTTACTATCTCTGTAGTTTTATCTTTTACAGGTTATATAATTGGAATCAAACAGTATATACCCTTTTCCAACTGACTTCTTTCACTTACCAGTATACATTTAAGTTTCCTCCATATTTTTTAGTGACCTGATGGCTCATTTCTTTTTATTGCAAAATAATATTCTGTTGTATGGGCATAACAGAGTTTTTCATCCATCCAGCTAGAGAAGGGCATTTTGGTTGCTTCCAGTTTTTGGCACTTATGAGTAAAGTTCCTTACAAATATCTGTGTGCAGATTTTTATGTGGACATATATTGCAATTGAATTTGTTAAATACGTCGGAGTGTGATTGCTGAATTGTAAAGTAAGACTATGTTTAACTCTCTAAGAAACTGCAAACTATATTCCAAAGTGGCTGTACAATTGTGCATTCTCATCAGCAGTGAATAAGAGTTCCAAGTCTTTTGGCTAAATACCAAGGAACACAATTGCTGGATTGTATGGTAAGAGCGTCTTTAGTGTTATAAGAAACCACTAAACTGCCTTCCAAAGTGGCTACACCATTGTAAATTCCCACCAGCAGTAAAAAAAGAGGTTTTGTTGTTCTGTATCCTTGCCAATATTTGGTATTGTCAGTTTTTAGTATTTTAGCATTTCTAAATGGTGTGTAGTGGTGTCTCACTGTTGTTTATTTTGCAAATCCCTAATGGTAAATAATGTTGAGCAATTTTCACATGCTTGTTCATCATTCGTAGTATCTTTTTGGTGAGATGTGTTTTCAGATCATTTGCCCATTTTTTAATTCATTTGTTTGTTTTGTTCACGTAGAGGTTTAACAATTTATTGTATATTTTGGAAACAAATCGTAAACTAAATGTTTTATTATTTTAATGTATTATAAAAAAGTCTGTGTTTATACTTGAAAATGCTTAACTCTGTGTTATGCTATGGTTAATGAGCATTAGTAATACACAGATAATAAAGAAGGTTAGAGAGCATAAAGAAGTCACCGAATTTTGCTATGGGAATGCTTTGCAAAGATATTTGAATATAGGTTAATTATATTCTCACGCTTCACATATTCTGCAAAAGGAATATGAAGCTACACTAATAGTGGATAAAGCAGTGATGAATAGTGAAGACTTTTGTGTTGTTACTCTCTTCCAGTTCAATAGCTCTTTGGTTTGAAATCTGTGTTGAAAATTTGCTCTACCACCTCTTTAAGGAAGATAGATTACCAGCTCCAAAATAACATTGTTTTTAATACAAACTATCTTTCCAGGTCATACCTAAACTGGACCTGGAGAGATGATAAAGGATTCATATTCAATAGAAAATTTCTCACATGGTGTAAGAAATCTTTATAGCATGAAGAGACTGAAGAAGCATATGAAAAAATTGTTCAATTTGTTTTTATTTCACCTTATTTCAGATTGAATTTAAGTGGCTTGTAAAGATGGAATTTGAAAATACTGATAGTTTACTTTTATATAGGGTATAAGATTCTTAAGTATAGTAAGAACATTTAATTTTTATTATTTTCTCATAGCCTAACTCTTCTTATTTCTCCCAAAGGGAGAAATACTTACGGAAAATACTTCAATGTTGAGAGTCATTTCCAGCTTTATAAATGTAAAATTTTCTCCTTTATACATTTTTTACATATATAAAAGATGGTAAAGTTCTGATTGCATACCTATTTACATGTCTATTATTAGTGGTAATTTTAATGTAATTAATTGACCTAGTGTTTATAAATGTGGTTAAACACTACACTTTTTAAACTAAATATTGGTAGGTGTTTAATTTTATATTTTTTAGATAATCATTGTTTATAGTTGTGAAATTAAGGTTACTCAATATTTTTATATAAGGTAAATCATCATGTCAAAAGACTTTAATACATTGTGAATATTAATCATTTTAAGTGGAATTCCACTTTGTATTCTAATTAATCTATTTGCAATTTTCACTTCATAACAATCTTTTTATGTACATTTAATTATAAAGCATGTATGTGTATGTGTGTGTGTGACTATTTGTAGGAATCAAATGTTGCCTTTTAGTTGACATAATATACAGAGATCACTCATCGAAGTCATTATGAGTCCCACAGATTTTAAAAGCGTATAAGTGTATCTATTATTTCTAAAATTTCTTTTTTATAGGTTAGGTAAAAATAAAAATAAAATTCCTATTTGTGTTTCTTGCTAAATCCAAACAAGGAGTTTGTGAATGGATTAGTCCTATTTATTTTCCAAAAGCATGGTGTTTTTCATGGGTGTCCTAATGCAGATGGACAGATTCTGGAGGATTAAAAATGTGTGTGTGTGTGTGTGTGTGTGTGTGTGTTTAAAGTAGGGAATATTTGTTGGAACACTTTGTTGGATTAAAAATGTGTGTGTGTGTGTGTGTGTGTGTTTAAAGTAGGGAATATTTGTTGGAACACTTTAGATGAAACTATGTTCTACAATCAAAAAATAGAAAGAAAAATATATTTGCATATTGAATCCTCTTCTACTTCAGTCTAGTTCATTCTAAAATACATTGAGAAAAATAACTTCAAAGGTAAGAGTAATATTTAAAACATAAATATTCTTTCATATGTATTACTTTTCATTTAAATTTTTAATATTTTTTCCATTTAAAGTGAATATGAAGAAATCACATAGTACATTGTTTATGAAAGTTCAGTGAAAATATTGAATCATGGTGTTTCAGTGCATATGCTTGAGATTGTGATATTTTTACAGTATACTTAAATTGGATTTTTCTTTAAATAAGATACATTGTTATAAGCTAAATTCAACTATTTTTATTTATATTTGCTATTTGACCTGTGTCTTAAAGCAGGAAATACAACAATGTGCTTGGGTTGTTTAAGAAACTTTTGGGAAGAACTGAGAGAAAAATATACTTAAATTAAAAATAGAATGCGGGAAGAAACTTTTCCATGAGAGGAAATGTCAAATGGAGTGGGTGAACTTCAAGTTCTCTTTGATCAGACACCAGCTCTGATTCTTTGCAAATCTCTGTCCTTTCATTGCGGCTAGTTAATCCTGCTAACTTTCCTCATACCTGCAGGCTGTTTTTTTATTAATATGTGGTGGAAAATACTATTTCCTCCTCTTTGGGGGGGTTAAAAAAACATGTTTCACATCATTGGATGTATTTAGATCCGATGCTCACCTTGAGCATTATGTTGTAGGAATGCTCTAAGTCAATGGCTTTTTTTAATCCCTGGATTGAAAAGTATGTAGGAGTGAGGAGGCTAGTTGGCCAACGCCATTTAGGACACACTCCAAGTGTAAGGGCTGGGGTAAAGCCTATCAAAACCTTGGACCTGTCATACAATTTGGCAGGGAAAAAGTAGATGCTAGATAGGTGTTCAGAAATGTTCACTCTAATAGCAACTACTGCCCCTCTACTTTTTTAATAGTTCAAACAATTACTTGCTATTTCCTCAAATCGTGGGTGTAGTGAGTCTCCAAAAACCAGAGGCCAAATGAAAATAAATGTTTAATTGGGGAGAATAAATAAATGTTTACTGGGGTAAATACTATGAAGGATATAAAGCATGGAGCCAGAGAAGGCCGGGGAAGCCTTTCAGACTGTGATGCAGGTCTAGCACCTGTGAAAGAGACAGGAACAAAAGGAAAAAAGATTGTGTTAGAAGAGTCCATCAGATCCTCTGCTTCTCAGCTCTGTCAGCTCTTCCACTGTAGGAGATAAAGGCATCTTGGCTCTTATACTTTGTCTTTAACTTTTGTTAATGTATGTCAGTTTTTCTTTATCCCTCTGTAGAACTTCAATATAACTTAGTTTAACTAGCAATGATGCTGTCCTTGTAGGGATTATTCACTCCATATCTTCAAGTGCTTGAACCATTGTACTGCTTAAGGGCATTCCACTTAATCAGGAAGGAAACCTTTAGCAATGAAGCTCTCACCTTGTGCCGAGAAGTATCTATACCTCCCACGCTACTTACCCACCACCGATCAGTGCTTGAACCAGTTAGAACACTCCATCTTACCATCTGTTTTCTCAGACCACTCCTGGCATAACTTGTTCTTGTTTGGGTTTTCTATGAAGCTCACTATAAGACAGGATTAGACCTTCAAGATATTTTTTGGAACAAGTGACTATAAATGATAAAGAAGAGGGAACCAGAGAAGGTAGGAGGAACCTTCAGGCCACATTGAAAATCTGAAACCTGTAAGGATGGGGGGAAAGGAAGACTAATTGGGTGGATAGAGTCTAAGACTGGAGCAGGATATAATGAAAGCTTTGGCCAGGCTTATGTGGGAACTTTAAGTCAAATTTAGGTGTTACAGAAGTCCCAGGTCTTACAGGAATGGGCCTGCATTAGTACTGATGCCATGCTCAGTAGCGGACTGAAAGAAGCTGATAGAAAAAAAAAAAAAAAAAGAAGCTGATAGGAAGCAGAGCTTCTGCATTAACATGGTGATCATCATGGCAAGCAGCTGGGGCCATTGATCAATTATGCTCTCCTCAGCAGGACAACTGAATGGTGAATTTTCATGGCTATCACTCTGGGTACTAATCTCAAAAGGCATCAATAGGTTATTATGGTATGAAAGACTTTTGTGACTTAATAAACTATCAATGACTATTTTACTCTAAATATTATCATAAACTCTAGTAAACTGTTCATACCCATGAATAATCATGGAAGTAATGAGTTTTCTTTCTCTTATTAGTTTTTTTTCTTTTTTATGCTTTGTTCGCTACAAATCTTTGTCTTGGAACTTGTTATGTTTCTAATGCCATATTTTCAAATTAGAAGTGAGATTTGAGGTAATTTATCCGTGTGTGTGTGTGTGCGAACGCACACGCATGCAATATTGCATGACCCTTTAGCTTATTTTCCATTTGTATACATATATTGATTTATTAAGTATCTCCAAATTATATACACATTTAGCTACCCTTTTTCCCCCAAGTGCACTTAAAGACAGTACCAGAATGTGACTCATACAGATTTGGTCCCCTAGTCTCTGAACACATATTGTTTTGTTTTGGTGTTGTTCTTATGTCTTAGTTGCCCCCATGCAGTGAGCAGTATTCTCTAGAAATAAGTCAGGGGTCCTTCATTAGGTTTATTGAAGTATTATTGACAAACAAAAGTTGTGTATATTGAGGTTCTGCAACATGGTGTTTTTAAGGTATATAACATGATGATTTAATGTAGTTATACACTGGAAATGATTACCAAGTTAATTATCACATACATCATCTCACAGTTACTTTTTTTGTGGTGAGAACATTTAAGATCTACTCTCTTAGCAAACTTCAAGTATACAATATAGTATTACAGTATTATTATCTATAGTTGTGCTGTACATTAGATCCTCAGAACATATTCATCCTACATAACTGAATGTTTGTACACTTTGACCAACATATCCACATTTCCCTCACCCATCCCGCCCCAGCCCCTAGAAACCAACATTCCACTCTGCTTTTATGAGTTAAACTCTTTTAGATTTCACATAGAAGTAAGATCATACAGTATTTGTCTTTCTGTGTTTGAGTTACTTCGCTTAGCATAATGTTCTCCAGGTTCATCCATACTGTTGCAGATGGCACTGTCATCAGGGAAATGCAAATCAAACCCACGATGAGATATTATCTCATACCTGTGAGGACAGCTATTATCAAAAAGGCAAGAGATGACAAGTGTTGGAGAGGGTGCAGAGTAAAGGGAACCCTTGTACACTGTTGGTGGAAATGTAAATTGGTACAGCCATTACGGAAAACAATATGGAGGTCCCTCAAAAACTAAAAATAGGACTACCATATGACCCAGCAATTCCACTCCTGAGGATATATACAAAGGAAATGAAATCAGTCTTTCAGAGATATCTGTACTCCATGTTCACTGCAGCATTATTCACAATAGCCAAGATAGGGAAACAACCTAAGAGTCCATTGACAAGTGAATGGACAAAGAAAATGTAGTATATATATCAATACAATAGAATATTATCCAGCCATACAAAGAAGGAATTCCTGCCATTAGGAACTATTTTCGTAGGAGTTGTCGACTACCACTAGCTATAGTTTTTCCTGACCATTTAAGTTTGTGAGTGATTTTTTCAATGTAAAACAGGTTTTAAAGGTTTAACAGAATATGTACAAATAGTTACAGCATATAGAATGGTCCAGAATTATATATAAAAATCCTGTCCTTATCTCTTCATCTCATTCCCAGACCCAAGAGATAACCGAATTTAACCATTTAAAAATTATTGGCCACAGTGCTCAGAGGACGCGGGCGGCCATGTACCGGCTCCCGGGCGCGGGCCTGGCCCTTGGCCTCCTGCGGGCGGCGGGGCGGCGGGGCGGGGGCCGCCCTGCGCGCTTGCTGACGGCGCCGCCGGAAGGCCGGGCGCCCGCGGCGGACGTGCAGCCGTGCCGAGGGGCGCCGCGCGGCCGGGGCCCGGGCCTGCTGCCGCTGCTGGCAGCGCTCGACTGGTCCTCGAGGCCCGCCCCGGCGGAGAGGAGCGGGAACGGCGGGGCGCAGGCGGGGTGGCGGCCGGGGCCACGCGCCGAAGCCGAGATCATCCAGCTGCGGAAGCGAGCCAAGTTGTGCATCATGAAAGATGAGCCAGCAGAGGCAGAGCTAATTTTGCGTGATGCTCGTCTTGCCTCTAGGAGTGGTAACAAGCAGAAAGACTCAAAGGGCTACTTTTAACTTCTTGTGAGCTTTCTTTGATTCTTTTTGATAATACTCAACTGCTGCTGATTCTTATATTTCAAGTTGTCCTTTCTTAGGTATTTTTCTTTTACTGTGGTTTATCCTGACAAAAGATCATATTTATGATAATCAGGTAACAATGTTTTTGCTCTGGCATGTTTGAAAGTATTTTTTTTCTCTCAGCATTTGCCTGAGTATATAAAATTCTGTATTCAAATAATTTTCCCTTAGAAATTTGAATTAGTAGCTTTTTTTTTTTTTTTTTTGGTTTTTGGTTTTCTGTCATTCAGTGTCAGTTTCCGTCTCACTTTATAGGTAATGTGTTACTTTTTTTCTCAGGAAGGACTAGGATGATCAGTACAGAGAGCTGAGTGCAGATTCTGGGCTTCGTGTTTATTGGCAAAGGATGCTTATAGGCATGTTTCCATCCAGGGTGATTTTATGGTGAAAGTCTAGCTAGAGGAGATGGGCCTCTCTTTCACTGCAGAAGTAGGACGTCCTTATTTTGCTGGATGAAACCCACTGGTCTAGCTATTCAGAGTCAAGTTTTTAAATTAGTCTAATAATTACATCAAGGTCCACTCATCACTTTTCTATTTGTGCACCAGCTTGCAGATTCTCAGGATTTCCCTTTGGAATTGCCACAATTACCTCAGTGTTCTGAGCTGCCATGTTCCTTATCTGTACTTCCTCTCAATCCAATCTCATTGGCCTTATAGTCTGGATTTCTTCAAACATTCAGGTCCACTTCTGTCTCATTTTCTTGGTTTAGAGAACATTTATTATTTTTCTTTTTTCTTAATTATGTTTTGTAATCTTATTTGATCACTGGAAAGAAAAGGAAAGAAAATATTTGCTGGATCAGACATTTTTCAACTTATTTGAAATCGCTGGTTTTCTTTAAAAACTTCATAAAATACTATATAGGTGGTTTGTTGCCCCCAACTTTGTATAATTATAGAATAGAATCCAAGCATTTTAACATAATATTCAAGACTTTCTGTCCTTAAGAATAAGGCATTCCTTTTCAATATCATCTTTTCTTTATTCCTGTGATAGGTAGGATTCTATAATGACCTTCAAGATTCCTGGCCCCTTATGCACACACATCTTCTCCCTGTTATTCAATCATGATTTAATCTCTGTTCTACTGTGAAGTAATTTTGCAGATGCAATTAGGATCCCAAATTAGTTGACTTTAAGATGATCTCATTAGGCTTAACCTAATCTCATAAGCCCTTTAAAAACAGTTTTCTTTGGCTTGGCTAAGAAGAAGTCATAGATGCAAACAATCAGGGGAACTTGGCATGTGAGAGGTTCTCAGTTACCGGCTTTGAAGGTGTAGGGCGGCCTCTAATAGCTCACAGAGGTCTCTGGGTGACAGCCAGCAAGGAAACAGGTATATCAGTCCTACAACCACAAGGAATTGAATTTTGCCAACAACAAGAATTAACTTGGAAGCAGATTTTTTCCCCAGAGCCTCTGCATGAAAACTCAACTCTAACTGACACCCTGATTTCAGCTTTATCTACCCAGAGCAGAGAACACAGCCACTGTGTCTGACTTTTGACCAAAGGATCCATAACAAACAAATGTGTATCATTTTAATCCCTTAGTTTGTGTGATTTTTTAGGCAGAAATAGAAAACTAATATTGGTACATTCTCTCACCATTCTACATTTGTTATGATGAACTCTAAACATTTCTTCATGTCTTTGTTTCTGACTGAAAACTACCTGTAACGTCCTTTCTTCTATATCTTAAAGTTTTTTGTTCATTGTTTTGGGGGTTTTTTGTTTTGTTTTTGACAATTATCCAAAGCTTACTTACAATTCTTCATAAATTCTTTTTGGGAAACATGGTATCTCCCTATTCTGAAAAAATATTACTTTGTATCTCATATATGATATATTTTATTCTGCCAAATTTTATATTGCTGAGAGCAGGAGGCATTCCTTTGTCCATCACTTTGCTTGCATAGCACTTTCAATAGTGTCTTATGCCTAGAAAGTAAGCAAACTATATTGTTAAATTAAATTGTGACCCTCCAGGGACAAACACTGTAACAAACTAAACATACTCCTTCAAATAGATGAAAGACTTTAACAGAAAATATCATATTGCTGACTCTAAAATAAATGAATGATGATAGAGGTTTAGGCTTTCAGATTCAAATTATCAGAGGTTTCATCATTAAATAATAAAACAGGAATATTATGTCATATATAACATTTTGTAGTTTGAAAAACATTATCATGTTATTATTTTGATTTTCTAAAAAATTGTAAAAGGTAGGAAGTTCATATTTAATAGCTGAGGACACAAACTTTTTTATAATATGATTTATAAAGTTATACAGATAACTGTTAATGAATCATATACTCCCAATCTATCTTGTAACTTAAATCTAATCTTTTCCCAAAACATCATGTACTCCCCTGTTATGGTAAGTTTCTGCTAGAAAATAATTATTTCTTAGGTACCGTATTAATTTTCTATTGCTGCTGTAACAAATTACTATAAATTTACTAGCTTAAAACAACACAAATTTATCTTATAGTTCTGAATGTCAGGAGTCCTAAAAACAAGGTGTCAGCAGGGCTGTGTTTCTTCTGGAGGCTATGGGAGAGAATCAGTTTTCTTGCCTTTTCCAGCTTTAAGAAGCTGCCTTCATTCTTTGGCTCATAACCCCTTCCCTCATCTTCAAAGTCAGCAACAGTACAGCATCTTTAAATTTCTCCCTTTCTCTCTCTCTCTCTCCCCCTCCCTCTCTGTCACCTCTGCTTCTGTCATCACATCTCCTCTGACTCTGACTCTCCTGCTCCCTCTTTAATTTATAAGGATGCTTGTGATCACATCTGGCCCTACCTGGCTGATCCAGGAACATATCCCCCCCGCCAGGGTCCTTAGGTTAAGGACATTTGCAAAGTCCCTTTGCCATGCAAGGTAATATATTTGCAGCTTCTGGGGATTAATACATAAACACTTTAGGGGAACCAGTTTTCTTTCTATTACATATACCTTTGCTTAGAACTCTAAGAGAGCTGTATCAGTAGGTTTTATCTAGTATTAAGATTAGCAGACTTTAGAAAGACAGTTCTTTACTAAAACCACTAAATTTAAACAGTTTCACGTGTTATAATTAAAGAGAAACAGTAGAAAAGTATAGAAAATTTACTTTATTGAATGAACTTTGTTTACCTAGTATAATTCATGTTTCTATTAAAAAACTCTTTACAGTTTTTCCATCATGGCACAAAATTGGGTTACAAACAGAATGCAAGTTGCCACTCTTTGGTTTGAATTTAAAGTGAATATTTTTTTTAAAAGATTTTTTTGATGTGGACCATATTTAATCTTTATTGAATTTGCTACAATACTGCTTCTGTTTCATGTTTTGGTTTTTTGGCCGCGAGGCATGTGGGATCTTAGCTCCCCGACCAGGGATTGAACCCACACCCCCTGCATTGGAAGGCGAGGTCTTACCCACTAGACTGCCAGGGAAGTCCCTAAAGTGAATATTTTAAAATAGATATCCAATAAAAGAGGTCAGATTAGCATCGGAGTCATAAAAATAAAGGTAAAAAACATCACTTGCCTTTGTTCTATAACTGAGCAAGTTTACAGCTAATTTTAGTTTTTGGAGGTGAAATGTCATCACCGTTTTTTTTCATACTTACAATTCTATAATTTGAAATTTTTATATGATAATTCCTTTGGAAAATGCTCAAACTGATTAAAATATAAACTGCTATCTTTTAATTAGAGATTTTTAGAACTCATCTGTGAACAATTAAATACTTTTCTATCACCACAAGTCTGTTTTCAACAGAAAACATCAGTGAAGTAATACTGGCTCAATCCCAGTTGGTTTCATTAAGAAAATGTAGCAAAACTACCAGCTAAATTAAGAAGAAAAATTAAATACTTTATAGGTAGTTACTGAGAGCATTTATTTATTTATAATGATTTATATGGATAGGCAACCGAAAATATTATATGCATTTTAAAAATAAATTTATTTTTAATTTCTTAGAACCTACCTGTATGAATCATTGCTGCAAAAATATATATAAGAATCAAATTGACAAATTAACACAAATGAAATATGATGTTGATTTTCTAAAATATAAGATATAAAGTGCATTCTAAAATGTCTTCCAGCCCTCAGAAATTATTTAGTATCTGTGTGTTACACAAATGAAATGTCATCATATTTATTAATAAATATAAATAATATGTATTATTTATTATATAAATAAATAATATTTATTATTTATTATAAATAAATATTTATTTACACATTAAACTGGATTAAATCAAAATGTTTCTGATATTTATTTCTTTACACATTTCTTTATACAATTATGTCTCTTGATTAATTAGCATTTTTGAAAAAGAGGGTTTTTGGCTAGGCTTACAAGATAAAGTAGCCTCTGAGTCAGTGAATTCACTCTCAAGTGGGATCTGTATACAATACATAAGCTTCTACCTTTTATCTTTTGGGTTAGAATAAGGAAGAGAAAGAAACCGATATTTACTGAGTAGAAGGAAGTATATGTGCTTTAAATCATTGTTTTCTTCCCCATTTTACAAATGGGGGAAGGATCACTAAGGGTCACACAGACAGCAAATGGTGGAGTCAAATTTCATCTCTTGAAGTGTTCCCAAATTCATAGTTTGTCCATTATAAACACTGTCTTCCTATAGGTTTAATTTTAATGACATAAGTTTTTAGTGGAAACTAATGTCAACATATTACCATGGAGTGTAGAATTTGGGAAATTTTCTGGATATACCTTCAATTCCAGTTTTATTTGGGATAGTAATATACAAAAATACTGAAAATCTAGCCTCCTGGAGATATCCCACATATTCCTGAGGACAAAGTGGCAGGAAAGAAAGACCCTAAAATATGTCTGTAGCTCTTAGGAGTCTTCTGAAAACCACTGAGAAATATCTATAGTTATTAGGTTAGATATTATCATAGGCATTTTAAACTACACTGGCCATAGGCCAGTCAAAAGCAATTCTTTGGAATGCACAATACTTATTTATTAAAAAGAGAGAAAGAAAACAATGTAGTAGTTTTAATGTCAATGATTTTAAGCAGGTCAGATTCAACTAAATGTGTAAGCCAAAAACATTTTTATTTTATGTCTATTATTACTTTCTCACATCTTTTGCCCCTCATACTTCTACATTCTCCCAACTGGCAATTTTGCTTGAGGGTCTCAAAACTAACTCATTTTGTTTTAACCAATTAAAGAAAATCTTGGATAAAATGCTGATTATATTAGAAAATATGAGAAAAATCGATGCATATTTTACTTTTTAAGGTGAAATTCACATAACATAAAATTCACCATAGTAAAGTGAGTGATTCAGTGGCATTTAATACATTCACAATGTTGTGAAACTACCATCTCTATCTAGCTCCACAACATTTTCATCACCCAGAAAGAGACCCCATACCCTTTATAGAGTCACTCCCCATTTCTCCCTACCCTAACCCGAAGCCACTCTGCTTTCTATATCTACCGATTTTGCTATTCTAAATATTTCATATAAATGGAATCATACAATATGTGACCTTTTATGTCTGGCTTATTTCACTTCGCGTAATATTTTTGAAGTACATCTATGTTGCACATTCCTTTTCATGGCTGAATAATATTCCATTGTATGGCTATACCATAGTTTGTCCGTTTATTATTGATGGACATTTGGATTGTTTTCATCTTTGGGCTATTGCAAATAGTACTTCTATGTTCATTTGTGTACAAGTATTTGTTTGAATATTTGTTTTCAAACACTTTGGGTATATACCTAGGAATGGAATTGCTAGGTTATATGGTAATTATATGTTTAATTTTTGAGCATCTGCCAAACTATGTTCAATAACAGCTGTCCATTTTACATTGCCAACAGCAATTAACATGAGTTCCAATTTCTCCATATCCTTGCCAACATATGTTATTTTCCTTTAAAAAAAATTAGCCATCCTAGTAAGTATGAAATAGCATCTCATTGTACTAAGCATACTTTCTTGTCCTTGTTTGCCATTTGTATATCTTCTTTGGAGAAATGTCTGTTCAAACATTTTGTCCATTTTTAAAAATTTGGTTGTTGAAATTTTACAGTTATTACAAAATATTGGCTATATGTGTTGTACAATACATCTTTGAGCCTATCTTACACCCAATAGTTTGTGCCTTCCATTCCCTGCACCCTATGTCATCCCTCCACGGCTCCCCACTGGTAACCACTAATTTGTTCTCTATATCTGAGTCTTCTTTTTTGTTATATTCACTAGTTTGTTGTATTTTTAGATTCCACATATAATTGGATACTTGACCCTTATAAGATATTTTATTTGCAGATATTATATCCTATACTGTAGTTTATCTTTTCACTTACTCAGATGCACTCAATTATTTAATTTTAATGAATTCCCATTTATCTATTTTTTCTTTTGTTGCTCATGCTTTTGGTGTCATATGCAAAAACCATTGCCAAATCTGTGGTTGTGAAGATTTAGCCCTATGATTCCCCTCAGAGTTTTGTAGATTTAGCTTTTCTATTTAGTTTTTGATCCATATTAAACTAATTTTTATTAGTGTTGGGTGTCTGACAATACTCTTTTGCAAACTTAACTTTTGTTGTATTGAAAACTCTGCCCTGATATACCTTTGTGCCTTACCCTTCATGTAGTTATTGTTATAAATTACATTTTTGTACATTTATGCACAATGCATAGATTTATAATTATTGAATGATACATTTATGTTTTAAATCACATAGGAGTAAAAGAGAAGCTACAAAGCAAAATACAGTAATACTGACTTTTATATTTACCTATGGAGTTACCTTTACCAGTGTACTTTATTTCTTTGTATGGCTTCAGGTTACTCTCAAGTGTCCTTTAATTTTAGCCTGAAGGGCTCCCTTTAGCATTTCTTATAAGACAAGTCTACTGGCAACAACTCCCTTAGCTTTTGTTTATTTGGTAATATCTTAATTTTACTCTTTGTTTCTGAAATATAGTTTTGCCAGTTATAGTATTCTTGATTGACAGTTTGTTTTTTCCCCAGTTAAGTGGGAAAGACAAGGGTGAATTAAAGTGCCACAAAGCTCTCCTACTGTGTTTAAGTCATCTTTTCCTTGATTCAGCAATTGCTTGGTTGCTATAAACCCTTGATTATTTTCCAGAGTTTTATCAAGTTGATTCTGATAATTTTTACTTATTTTTCTGTTTCTGTGTAGGGTCAGGTTCTTGGAACTCTCTACTCTGCCACTTTCACTGACATCACACAATAATAGTTTATAAACATTTGATATCTTCATGTAGCCAGTAATTTTAGATTCCCAGCATCACATTCCTGTAATGTTTCTTCTGATGATCTAATTGTGGCCAGTGCTCATTTCTGGTTTCATAGATCCCTCCCCTTCAGACTCCTGAAGCTGATTTCATCCCAAATGCTCAAATATCACATTCATGTTTGCTCTTCTGGCTCTTGGCTGCCTGTGTCAAGATCTCCATGCTCTCAAGGTGTGAAGCAGAGTTCCAGCAGCCTCCAGGATGAAGGTCTGCATCGTCACCATGCTCAGCTCTGGTCTCAGTGCCTAGAGGACACAGCTTACCTTGACCTGGCCCTTCCTGCCACATGTGCATCTCTGAAGGATTATTCAACATTAGATTCACTTAGAAAGTTATAGGCCAGCATCACACACACCAGGTTTTTTTCTCTCCAGCAGGAGTCCTTCTTACGTTCCCACAGCAGTTCAGGGGCTCTTTCCCTTGGCATTTCAAGTTACGATTTAGTTGCCAAGAGACGAGATCACATGGATGGATGTGGGAGCCACTGTGGCTTAGAAGTTTGTCCTATCTCACAAATAGGAGCAATTATATCTTGCAAAATGTTCTGTGGGTATAACTTCTTTGGTCCTGGCAAGGGACAAACCTAGTTTGCATTCAGGGAAGTCACCAGTTAGGACTTCCCACCAAGTATTAATAAATCCTTCACACTCTTCCCAGCCCAAATGCAGTTTGCAAAAGAGGAGTTATTTTCAATCATAAGCAAAATTGCCTAATAACACAACTAATATTCCATCTTTATTACATGCCTAAGAAACAGCTATAAGTTACACCAAGTTTAAATTACTCTATAGAGAAGATGTTTGCTAACCCTTTACTCATTATTTCTTTATTACATATACATGATAAATCATTCATAATTACATATATAGAGATAATTTTGAGAGAGAAAAAGAAAAAGTATATATCTATTTCTATATAATGTGATATTATATTTCTCACAGACGTTGACTACTATTGTCCCTATATATTATTTTCCCAATATACTTATGCCAAAAAGATTAAAATATTAACCAACCTACAATCATTCCATGTTGTTAAAGATCATGTGTGAAAAAATTCACCAGATTTATTTTATCCTTTTGTATTGGGTATAAGGATTTACTTATACATGTTTAGAGAGCTTGGAAGTATTTGGAACAGTCTAGTTATTTATTAGGCCATAAATATGAATGTATGATAGGAAGAGCCATACAATGGTAATTTTTGTTTTAGTTTTAAAATATATCTAATTTTTATATTTCAAATTGAAATTTAAAAATCTCTTCTCAAAGTAAAACATGCTAGTAAGAAAAAAATGGAAAACTACCATATAATGGAAAACAAAAGTATAATTCTTCTGATTTTACCTTACAAAGAGAAATATTCATTGACATTTGTGTATTTTCTAGCATTTTTAGTCTATTTCTATAGATGCAGATACATTTAATTATATTATAAAATTATTAGCATGCTATTTTTAAAACTAGCATTATAATACAACAATATTCCTAATATTTTAAACTCTTAGCATTATTGGTAGTAGCTGTGTAGTATTTCCTTATAAAATTGAACCATAATTCTTAACTATTCTTCACTTTGGGCCACTCAAGTTGTTTGTATATTTTTTTAAATAAAAGTGTCAATATTTCTTAGACTCAAGTTTCCATTGCTTTCCCTGTATACCAAAGATCTGAGTGAGATTTTTGTTAGCAAATTTTCAAAGCTTCCTATTGTATGAAGAAGTTAATCACTGCTGTCCTGTGCCAATTCAATTTGAGGAACATTCATGAGCACTTAAAATGCATGAGACACTTCTGATCCAGCACTTAAGAAAATGAACTGAATGGCTGGAAAATCAGTTTTAGACATAACACATACAGATTGCAAAGACTTTTATATTAGAACTAGAATGAGTTTTTTGTCCACAAAGAGAAACTTGAGTTAATGGAATCTAAAGAATGAGAGGCCTTGGGGAAAGATATTGTTCAGATCTGATATGCCATTAAGAGATTAGATGCTTTTAAAGCTGCCAAGAGAAAAGTCCAAATGATACACATTCATGATAGTAATGGGAAAAGAAATTTAAAAAAGAATCTTCCACAGGTTCACTCAGCATAAAGCCACTGATTAAATAATGACTAGAAGGAAATTACACATTGAAGTGTAATATCATTCACTTGAATAACAACATTCCCTGAAGAAATATATTTGCTAACATTCTAATAGAACCCAGTGCATATTGTCTTCCAAGAGAGTTAAATTGATTCAGGAAATAGAGATGGTGATTTAGTTGTAATTCTTTGAAGGTATTGCTCTATGTAAGATAGAAAGCATACTTAGATTTTTCAAAAATCACTGAAAGCAGTTCTTGATAGAAACAACTATTGGGAATTTAAAGGAAATTTTTAGCCTGTGGAAACAGTAATAGTGGGTAACATATTAACTTACTAAGATATATGAAAACAGGAACAGAAGTATTGGACCAATTCAAAGGAGTAATGGATTTACTTGTAGTAGAGAAAACATTTAACAAGGTAATTATTATTAATGTTCTAAATACATATTTTATTTAGTAAAAACTAACTCCATCTTAAAAGATGACATTGAAAACATCAATCTTAGGATGCAAAAACTAGAAGGAAGTTTAGATATCATCAGCATCTTCATCTGAGCAAACAAAGGTCTAAGAATTTGCTATTAATTATCCAGTCACACATCTAGTAAGTAGGTACATAAGCCAAGATTACATGCAGCAGCAAATAAAAATAAATTCAGATGAAGTTGGCTTTTATTTATTTTTTTCCAAACTACATAGGTAATCAGTCCTAGAATAATGCAGTAATTCAATGATGCTATTAGGGGATGGGGATCTTTTCATTTTTTGCTCTGCTATCTTTAGCATCTAGGCCTTCTCTGCCAAGCTGACAACCTTGCGATTGAAAGATGGTTGCTTCCCACCTAAGACTCCCAATTACACATGGGTAGGAAATGAAAAACATGGTTAAAAAAACATAAAGAATTTTTCTTTAATGAGGCTTATATTTTTAGGCATATCCTCCTCAGAGGCACCTGTTTACAATTCAATTAGTGAGGCCTGTGTCACATATCCACTCTTATTACAGGGAGGCTGAAATTTTTATTATTTTAATTGAATATCTTTCTGCCCACACCCCCTCCCCCCCCGCAAACTGGAATTCTGCTAATGAATTAGAAGGATGTAATTGATAATGTGAAGGCAATTTGCATTGTTCACCACAAACATCATAACTATATACCCATCTTCTGGTGAAAACCTGTATTAATCAGAATTCTCCAGAGAAACAGAGATAATAGAATATTTATTTATCTATTTATCTGTCTATCAATCTGTCTGTCTATCTCTCTATCTGTTGACTTGTTTTCAAGAATTGGCTCACACATTGTGGGAGCTGACAAGTCCAAAATCTGCAGGGCAGACTGCCAGATTGAAAACCCAAGAAAGAGTTGATGTTGCAGTCTCAAGTCTAAAGGCTGTCTGGAGGTATAATTCTTTTTTCCTGGGGGACTTGTCTCATCTGTTAAGACCTTCAACAGATTGAATGAGACCCACCCACATTATGGAGAGTAATCTGCTTTACTAGGATTTAAGGAGTAAATCTGATTACTCATCTGATTTAATGTTAGTCTCATCTAAAAATGATCTTAGATGAGATTAGCATCTAAAATCTACTGATTTAAATATTAATCTCTTCTAAAAAATTCCTTTACAGTGACATGTAGTCTGGTGTTTGACCAAATATCTGGGTATTGTGGCCTAGGCAAGTTGACACATACAGTTAACCATCATAAATCTATCTCTCATCAATTTGGCACCCATAGATATCTCCTTAAACTATACTCAATCTCCAAAAAAAGACAACAACAGGTGATATGCTTCCTAACATGATACAACTATCCTGTATACAACTGAAAATGCACTGACTTGCTCCCCAGAAAAGGATACAAAGTTGTTGTGTGATGTTCTCTCTTCTCCTGATATCCTGTCACTTAAATACTATGATGTAAATTCAACACATCGTATATGATAAGAGAATAAGAGATGAAAGAAAAAATATATATATTTTTTCATAATTAAATGAGGAAGAAATACCCATGACAATTACAGTTCTCATTTCTATAACTAGTCGTGGGCATAGTTGGTATTTATAACTGCTTTATTCCACTACTCATTCCCTTTGCCCTCAGCAAGCACCTTAGCTGGTCATGGTTCTTTCCATGATGGAGTGACTCAAACCTTCATTCCTGAGGGGTCTGGGCCATTCGTGACACTGCCTGAATTGGGTTGTAGTTTTTCCATTGACTTTAATCACAGGGCATGATAACTCTAAGAGACACCAAAGGGATCTCCTGTATTCCAGACATAATCTTCCTTACCTCCACTGTGGCTAGAAGTTCATTGTTTCCTTGGTAATCAGGATCAATCATCTCATCTAGCACAGCACCTCCCTTCATTGCCTGTTGATTCAGTGGCATAAGAAACCGAAAGCAGCAAGGTAGCAGATATAACTTCCAACTCAGTGGAATACTTGATGTGTCTCCTGGAGGAATTGTTCTGCAATTTGGAACTAAGACTTCTAGGTCAGAAAAGCATAAGGTTGTGGGTACAGAAAGCAAAAATTTTGCTAGTGGACCACTAGGGGTAATAGTGAGTGGTGCCACCTCAATTTCCACCCCTGGATGTTTGAACCCTTAAATCCTGGTTATGAGAAAAATAGCATCATATATTGGACACTAATTCAGAGCATATACAGCCTCCTAGAGAACATTGCTCCAGCCCTGCTAGGTATTGCCACCTAGTTGGAGATATAACTGAGTCTTCCAAGGGTCATTCTGCCATTCTATCAAACCAGCTACTTCAGGATGATGGAGAACATGGTAAGACCAGTGAATTCCATGAGAATGGGCCCATTTCCACATTTTTCTTTTTTTGCTGTGAAGTGAGTTCCTTGATCAGAACAATGATCATAAATGTGGAGTATCATGATGGTAGAAATGGCATTCTGTAAGTCCATAGATTGTAGTTTTGATACAAGTGTTGCATGGAGGGAAGTTAAGTTCACATCCAGAGTAAACGTCTATTGCAGGAAGAGCAAAACACTGCCTTTTTTTTTCTTTTTTCAAGGAAGTTGTCCAACGTAATCAACCTGCCACCAGGCAATGGTTGATCACACCTGGGAATGGTGCCATATTGGGGGCTCAGATTGATTTCTGTTGCTGGCAGATTGGGCACTCAGAGAGTAGTCCTGGCTGACAATCAGTAGGAAGCTGGGGCTCTCAGTCCTATAACCAGAAGGAAATAAACTCTACCAGCAACCTTAGGGAACTTGTGAGATGATTTTTTCCAAGACAAGCCTCCAGATGAGAAAACATCCTGGCCAACACCTTGACTGAGCAAAGAACAGGCATACTGACTTACAGAAACCGTGAGATAATAATGTGTGCTGTTGAAAGCTGCTAAGTTTATGGTAATTTGTTAAACAGAAATAGAAAATAAGCCTAATAGAAAACCTTACCTAATCACTCTATTTGAAATTGCTATCCCTCCCCTTACTTCCTGCACCCTCAGCTTAAATTCATTTCATCCACAGCACTTTTCACTATCTACTATACTATACAACTTATTTATATGTTTTAATGTCCCGTTCTCTCAACTATGGTGAAAATTTCATGAAACAAACAGAGCTTTTTTCCTCCTTTGTCACAGATATATCAACTGTGCTTAGAATAGCAGCTGACAAGTAATGTACACTCAAGGAGTATTCGCTGAAAGACAAATGAAAATCTGTATCACATCCCAATAAGCCTGTCCTAAAGAGTTAGAAAGCTTGAATAACGTATAGAAGAGTAAATATAGGAGATAAGTCACAGGAAGTGTTCCTGGAAATCCTGATTCCAGTCTGGTTCTACCACTTGTACGCAACTCTGAACAAGTCTAAAACTTGCTTAGCTTCAGTTTTGTCATCTCTGAGTATGGACAATAATGCTAGACCTGTTTGCTCACATGCTTATTTTCAGAGTCAAAGTAATGTATATAATGTTGCTTAATAAATTTTAAGGAACAATATTAATTCTAAATGAAGAAATACAGGTGGCCAATATATATGTAAAAATATTTCTGCTTCCTAGTAAACAAATGAATTATAGGCAAAACATTAATGATATATCACATATTGACTGTCAAACAAATTTAGTAGGGCTGCTACCCAATATTGTGTATATTCCCAATATACTGTTGGGAAGAGTGAAATGATGGTATAAAGCTATGAATAGCAGTTTGGAAAACCTCAAAAAAGTGCGTGTTTATCTTTTATTCTAGCAGTTTTTCTTGTAGGAACCTGTCTTTTGGGTGTAATTAGACTAGACAGGTGTACAATATATAGATATAAGAATGTTCATAAAAGTTTTGTTTGCAATTGTAAAACGATGTAATTTACCTAAATGTTTAAACACAAACTGATGCGTTGTTTAAATGGTATCTTTCGCTCTCTCTCTCTTTTTCTGTCTCTTTCTCACATTGAAGAAACCTTTGCCACTGTCTGAACACCACCATTAACCTGAGGCTAGGATCATTATAACTTTCCCAACCATCCAACTCAATGGGTTTTCCTGAGACCATATCTGAGGACTAATGACCTGTGTTGCCCTTGTGACATTCTGTTTCTCTATAGACTAAGAGAAGTAAATCAGTGGGAAAGTAGAGTAGACCCTCTGAGATGGTATCATAACCAAAGAATATTGATTCTTTGTTTTTTCATCCTTATGGCATATTTTCAAAGTATACATTGAATTATATGTGAGCGTACATTATAATTTGTTTTGCAATGCAGTAGCTAAGCCACACAATTTCCTTTTAACATACTTTTAATTTTCTAATTCTTGCTGACTGTCATTCCTGTCTTGACATTTATCACTAAGAATTTATTTTGAGTGATTCTCAGTAAATTGTTGAGGAAGCTTTTGAAATAGCATTGATATTTCCATAAGCCTCACAGGTATTATCTTGTATATTCATTTGTGTGGAACTTAAGTTTTCTTTCCATTTGGCATTCTCAAAAGAATTTACTTGGTTTCTATTTTTTGCCTGTCAAAATTACTCTACTTGATATAAAATATGATGTAGGACTTTATTTTTCTGCAGAAAAATTCAAGAAAGGATATAAAGACTGATAAATTTTATCCTAAAACTGACCAGAGTATTTGACCAGGCCTATAATCTCTGCAACTAAATAGTCCCTAAATGTTAGTCAAGTTTATTTACCTTATCAGGAAGTCTGTCACTGAGATAAGAAAATTATGTGTACATAGAGGGAGATTGAGATCAATAGGAACACTTGAATATAGTTTGGTGCTCCTTGACAACCTCTACAAGAAAAAACAACATTTGCATTCTTCACTTTGCTGTACACCTGAAACTAACACAACATTGTAAGTTGACTATACTCCAATAAAAAAATAAATAAATGTACACAGTTCCCTAAATCATAGCCATATCAATCACTCAGTTATATCACAGATAATACAACACTACTGCCATTTGGTAATTGACAGACTCCTTGCTTTTTAACTATTATGTCAGTGGAAATGGATTAGGTCAAATCATAATGGTTAATTTGAAACAGTAAATAGTGAAATTCTTGGCGTTTCATATACTTGTTTTAGAAAAGCTTAACTTTTTTTAGAAGCACTGTACTTTTACTTGCATATATATGCATATTTATATAATAGAAATTAACATTTATTCTAAAAATTTTATTAAAAATAATCAAGTCTATCTTTCTTAATTGTTGTCTCCAGTTACCCAAAGAATCTAGTAGGAAAAAAAATTACGTCTGCTTCTTAAAATATCGCTATTTATAAATAGAATTTTTAAAACATCTTTGAATGTTAGTTCTTTTATTGGTATTGCAAATTTCTTTATTTTACTTGGCACTTTGATTCTTTTAAATGTTTATTTTAGAGAACTTATCTTCTCTTTTCTTTCAAATTCTCTGTTAGCATCCTCCTCCTAACCCAAACCCTCTCTTGATTGAATATCTGTTTCTTACAGTGGCAGGTGGTATTTCTCAGTAAAGGTAGTGCATATCCTTTAGGTCACTCAATTATGCACATCCAATAAATCACTAATTTTACTTTTCCTCTCCACTGCAACTCCCTTAGGAAAGGCTTTTATTGTTTCTTACCTGGTTCATGGTAATATTCTATTTATTGGTTGCTTTGTCTTTAATCTTGTTCTATGGCAAAGTTTCATGCATACTGACGCCAAAAGAATCTTAATAAAATGAAAGTCCTACTGTGGCACTGCATTATTTAACTCCTTCAATGTTTCCTACAGTCACATTTAGTCATATGATAGACAGGGTTCCCCATGATTTGGTTGGACCCCATAATTCATCAATTCTCATTACTTCCACAAATACACTCTGCTCTAGCCATCCTTCTTTACATCGTGCATTTTTCTTTTAGAGTATGCATGCTTTTATTTCTATGTTTATACAAAACTGGTTTTTTTTTTCCCCCAAAATATCCTCTCACTTCCAACATCCAACCCTTCTTCTTCATCCTCTTTTATATCCTTCAAGACCCAGATCAGATGTGACTTTTCCCAGGTAGCCTACCTGGGGATTGTTTGGGCACCCCTGTTCTGTCCTCGTATGGAACAATAAGAATACCTCAACCACTGATTGCCATTATCTCTTCCTGTGTGTCTTTTCTCCTTATTTCTGTAAAATGCATATAAACATACACTCACACACACTTGCCTGCACATATAGTCACAGATACAGAGACACACACCAGAAAAAAGTAAAAACATTTTCTTTACTCTCTGAAAAATATCCCAGCCATTTAACAGAATGACCATTGCTGGTGATCAATAAATTGTTGAATGAGTCTTGATATGACTTCAAGATTTTAGGAAATAGAGATGACCAAGACTATGAATATTTAAAATCTAGAATTAAAACTTTCTTGCCCTAGTATCTCTAATTCTACATATTTTTAATAACAAATAATTTAATATGTATTAGAAAATTGTAGCTACATTTAATTGTTATATCAGTGCAATGATATATGTCAAAATTTTACTTTCTATGAAATACTAGTACAATTTAGATATTTATGACATGGTTAATCTTTTATTTAAATTCAACTCTAAATAAACTCCTTCACAAATATGTCAATGCAAATGATCTCAAAATATCTTTGTGTTATGTTAAAATAAATATTCTAGAGTAATCTCATACATATATATGCATATATATGTATATATACCTTATATAAATCCCTTTAATTAAAGTATTAGAGATTATTTGAAGTTTAAGTTATGGTTCTATGTAGGAGAAATTCAGCAGATACAATCTAGGATGACCAATAATCTAATATTATTTCATTAGCATGACTTTTTTTTTTTGGCTGCACTGCACAGCTTGCGGGATCTTAGTTCCCTGACCAGATATTGAACCCGAGCCCTTGGCAGTGAAAGCATAAAGTCCTAACCACTGGACCACCAGGGAATTCCCTAGCATAACTTTTTTTGAAGTAGGAAAATACCTAATTTGGAGGATCTAAGTGATTCTACATAAATCAATAAATATTTATTGAGTAGGTCTTTTATAGATCAGGCATTGTTCTAAGACCCTGGCATACATCAGTGTATACACATAAGGCATTTATTAAGATTTTGTTCAACCACTTCATAAAAATGTGATTAGTATATGTTTTATTCTCGTAAAGTCCTATTCTAAGACTCTGACATATCACGATTGCATAACAACATGAGCTCCATGAGAAAAAACAGTACTTTAATCATTTTTAATGACTATATACTGTCTCTGTGAAAGACTATAGTGAAAATATTTGGGGCATGGGACCACTTTGGGGTCTCTTAAATCATGCTACATACATGGCTATTTATCAATTCTATTCAAGTTGACATGTTCTTTTTCTGGCCTTCAGCCCCCAAACTGAGCTCCTTTAATACAGATGAAACATATGCTCAATATAAAAAGAATTTACCCAAAGACACTTAATTTTCTTCCCAGATCTTGAATTACTTGGTAAATATGCCTGGTATTTGAGGGGAAGGATTATTTTAAATCACATTAGTAGAGGGCATTTGTCTTATGGATTAACATAAGACATTTACTCTTCTTAAAAAATATGAAAAGGATCAGACACCTTTCTAATATAGAGCACATCAAAATATGATGGAATTTATCATATATAACTGAAATACACAAGCTTAATTGAATTTATTTAAAAATTAGGGGTTTATAAGACTCCAACACTTCATCTAAATTAGGCAGAGAATCTTGGCAGGAAACAATAAGTAAAGAAGAAATTTTTCCTTTCCAATTTACCAGGGTATAGGCATATCTTTTGATATAGTGTAATAATATGTTTTGGCATTTTTTACAAGGCAAAAGTGCAAGAAAATATTTTGTTAGAAGTGGATGGTCACAAATGCTGTGTTTTCCTTAGATGAGATCAAAGATGATGTACTGGAAAATTCCAACAACAACAATAGTAACTTTGACATTGCCATAGACCTAAATACTGTTAATTATTTTTGTATTTTTTAATAGAGACTCAAAGAACTAAAACAAAGGGAATTTGCTCGAAATGTAGCATCTAAATCCAGGAAAGATGAAAGAAAACAGGAAAAGGCACTCCAACGCCTGCACAAGCTGGCCGAGCTAAGAAAGGAAACTGTATGGTGAGTCTACAGTAAAATGTTAAGTTTTCTTAAAACATGACAACAAAAAAAAGGAACTGAATAAAGGGCACAAATCTATCTATTTCTGTACCCAGAATAAGACGCTCACATTTTCATGGCTTTCTGTGGGCTGTAAACACTAAATTGAATTTGAGTTTTATGCAAACACCTGTTTAATGCACATTTCAATAAAAAGCCAAATTACTATAATTTTAGTTTGTCAAAAAATTAATTTTACATTATTCTTCTCTTTAAGCTATCTTAGTTGAAAGCTATTCTATTTCTTGGCGAAATTCAAAACATTTGATTGAAGAAGAGACCAAAGCACCATCTCATAGCCATTGTTATAAATGGAGTTTTAGGAGGAACTTACTTTTTCATTGAAAATTTGGAGAACTTTTATTTGCAATGATCTTTAGAACACATATGGAGCGAAAAAGAGAGGTTCCTTGCTCCATATGTATTCTTAATATATAAAGGTCAGGAGGGCCCTATGCATGTCAGAGGTAGGTTGAAATTAGTTTCGCTGTGAATGAACTCTAACTGGACTATTAAAACTTTACAACTCTTACACTTGGACCTGCTTCTAACAGAGAGCAGCTATAATGTTATAAATCAGAACTTAAAAATTCAGGCCAGGACAATGTTATGAAAAGATAGCCACCCTTAGGCTACCCTCCACCCCACCCATTAAATAGGCCTCTCTGATTATTATTTAAAACAAAGCTATTTTATGCCAAATTTATTTTATACAGAATAATGTTAGGGGATATTGACATATCAAAACATTGTTTGAGATGTCAGCTTTAGAAAAGTCAAAATAAAATTTAAATATATCTGGAATCCTATAGTGAACTGTTAATATCAAACATAACCTCTGTTGAATTATACCAACCAGATATTTTTATTCTGTGTAGTAAAAAATGAAAAATTATACAAGTGCAAGTTTACCTTTCATATTATCTCGGACCTATGTAATTTAATTCATTTGCAAATGTAAAGTCTAATATATTAAGAGAAGTAGAGCTGATAATAAGATATGTACAAAAGAAGCAAAACTTCTTATCTAAATTACTTTTCTTAGCACACATAAATATTTCACATTACACTGCTCCCCCAGGCACATGATTTTCCCAGTAATTTGGTGCCTCTAATGAGGTGTAAATTAAGTAGTGTTGCTTCTTAATATCAAACAAGGTAATAAAACAGTCCACTGTGTTAGATACTGAAGAAATTATTCGATTAAAAAAATTTGGACCATTTATAACTTCTGAGAAACTAACTTTTCAGAAAAGCATGGAAAATTCTGAACAGCATAATTCTTTTGGGGTAAAGATGATACTTAGGTAGTTCTTTGTTTATGTGCTGGACAGTATCATTCTTTTAATAAGAGCTCACTATTCATGGTATACTGTAATTCCAAATAAATGGAAACCACATCATAAGTATAGTCTTTTCCAATATTTACTCTATATAATGATATAATGGATAACTTCAGGATAATTTTTAAATATTAAGAACAGCCAATCCAAAAGACTCAGAGCTCTCATTGAGCATATCACCTGGCCTTTGGTAGATACTCAGTGAACACTGGTTGAATTGAATTGTTGAACTGAATTCCCAGCCCTGCTTACATCATGACTGAGAGTTTTTCTTTAACTTCCTTCATATTCTCCATATAGGATCAATGATGTTGAGTGTTTGTGAATTAAAAGTAATTTTATTTTAGAGAGTTCTGTATTCTAAAATGTCGCTGAAGAGGCCATGGGGGTAAAAAAATTCTTGGTCTGGAAACACTGGCTGAGAGCATAGAAATGTCTTTGACCGTTGCTGTTAATAGCTATAAAAGTAACTTCAAGACATCATCTCCAAGTTATCCCAAACAATATCCAATAACTAAATTAAATTGCAGTTCTATGGAAGGCAATTGCACTACATGAAAGTAATTATCTTACAAAGATTTTAAAACTTGAAAAAATCCTTACGTTGACATTTCTAAGTTGTAAGTGTTTGAGTATTTTTCCTCAAGTGTCCTTTCTGAAAACACACTTTTGTTTCTTTTTGTAGTGCTCCTGGAAGTGGCCCTATGTTCAAGTCAACAACTGTTACTGTGAGAGAAAATTGTAATGAAATTTCCCAAAGAGTTGTTGTGGATTCAGTTAATAACCAGGAAGATTTCAAATGTACTTTGATTCATAGCCAAGAGAATGCTAAAGGTGTTACCACTGTTGCTACAGATCCAGAAAGCGTGAAAAGTTATACCGCCAAAAAGAGCCAACTTGGAGATCAAGCCCAGGGGATTCACAGACACAAAATTGGCTTTTCTTTTGCATTTCCAAAGAAAGCATCCGTGAAGCTGGAGTCCTCAGCTGCAGCCTTCTCTGAATGCAATGATGATGCCTCTGTGGCAAAAGGATTTAGCAGAAAAAGTAGATTTGTCCCCAGTGCTTGTCATCTTCAACTCTCTTCACCAACAGATGGGCTTTTGAGTTATGAGGAGAAAGCTAATTCTTTTCATCCACCAGAAGGAAGGTGCACTGACAGAGAAACTGCTCAAACTCAAGAGATGAAAGAAGTTTCTAGTGAAAAAGATACATTACTATTACCTCCATTTTGCCAGTTTCAACTCCCTTCATCATCTGATGCAGATAATTGTCAAAATTCAGTCCCTTTAGCAGATCAAATTCCACTGGAAGATGTTATTATTAATGAAGACATACCTGTAAGTGGTAACACTTCTGACTTGCTAGGAAATAAATCTATAGTTCTTGATATGGCTAATGACTGCTTGTCTTTGCAAGCTACCGTAGAGGAAAGTGTTAAGGACAATGATGCATCCACGATTGAAGCTGAATGTAAAAATCACAGCCCTGACATGTTGGCCCCTTTAAATTCTGAAGAGGATAATATAACCCTACATAAAAAAATGGATTTATATAAAAGACCATGTGAGCCATTTGTACCCGTACTTAACAAAGATGGATCCACAGTTCTTCAGTGGCCATCAGAAATGCTGATTTACACAACTACTCAACCATCAATTTCCTATAGCTGTAATCCTCTCTGTTTTGACTTCAAGTCCACTAAATTAAACAACAATCTAGATAAAAATAAGCTGCCCTTAAGTGATCTTTCTTCTCATCAGAAGGGAGAAGACATTTGCAAGAGACCAGTTTTAGATTGCAAGGACACATCTGTGACAGGACTTACTGATCATGAAATTGGAGGTAGCAGAAATGGATATACCCAAGCCACTCCTCTTTTGGCTGATGATACGCTCTCCAATAGCTGTGATTCTGGAAAAAATGAGAGTATGAGTCAGAGGTATAAAAATATTTCCTGTAGGATCAGAAAAACAAAAATATATGCTTTTACTAAAAATCAGATAAAACAGGATGCTCTTGGTGGCAAATACAACAAAATAAGATTGAAAGATACTCATGAACCCTGGTTCCATAAAAGTAGAAGAAAGAAAAAAAGAAGAAAGTTATGTCGCCATAATTATGGAAAGAAAATCAAAGAATCAGAAACTTATTTCAAAATGGAAAGAGAAAATAGTTACACTGATAAAACTAGGAAAAATCTACTGGAAACAATTTCAGAAAAACAGTTTTTAGCTACAGAGCAATTATTGGACTCACAGCAATTACCTGATAAAAGGCCCAAATCAGCATCCATATACTTAAGTGAAAATGAAGAAATGTGTAAAACCCAGAACACTGAATACAATAATAATAAGAATATTATTATCAGTTCTAAAAACCACGGTAAAAAGAGCTCAGTTGTTTTAAATGGACAGTCCAATTCAACAATGATACATTCTGTGAAACATAATTTAACATACTCCAGAACTTACTGTAGTTGGAAAGCCAAAACGTCCAGCTGTAGTCAAGATCACAGCTGCCTAGTTCTTCAAAATGAAATGAAATGCATGAGTCAGAACCAGGCAGTTAAAAGAGGTTATAATTCTCTCATTAATGAATCAGAAAGATGCCATCAAAAACGTAGACAACATTCATATTCTTATTCTTCAGATGAAAGTTTAGATCAACAGAATTATCTACCAGAAGAATTTTTCAGGCCACCCCGCACTTCTGCTCCTTGTAAGCCTAAAAGGAAACAGAGGAGATTCCACACCAGTTTTGAAGCTTTGGAACTCAAAGAGAAGACAGGTTATCCCAGGAAAGGTAATTCTTCCTTACATCACCAGGATGAAATAATAAGTGAAGACAGAAAAGAGGAAATAAAACCACAAGAAACTGCAAATGTCAAAAGGAACTCAGAACAAATGGACCAAGTAGAAAATAAACTGGATCTGCCCGCTAGCAGTCCCCTTCCTTCTGAAACCAATGGTGAAACTGAGCAGGTCGTAATGGAGACCACTTCTGGTGAATTGTCAGAGATTTCCAGTGAACCCACCACATCAGTCTACAGAGCTAGTGCCCCAACAAAAGAAGAAATGGACAGTACCTTGCTTGAACACAAAGAAAGAAGTGAGAATACAAATATTAACGAGAAGCAAATTCCTTTCAAGGTGCCTAGTATTGAAAGGAACTTTAGACAGTCACAACCTAAATCATACCTTTGTCGTTATGAACTGGCTGAGGCCCTTCCACAAGGAAAGATGAATGAGGCATCAACTGAGTGGCTGTATTTTAATTCAGGAATCCTTAATGCACAACCACCATTACCATTCAAAGAAGCACATGTCAGTGGCCATACCTTTGTAACAACGGAGCAGATCCTGGCTCCGTTAGCTTTACCAGAACAAGCATTATTGATTCCAATAGAAAACCATGACAAGTTCAAAAATCTACCATGTGAAGTCTACCAGCACATCATTCCGCCGAGCATGCTGGCCAACAAGGTCAAATTCACTTTTCCTCCAGCTGCCCTCCCACCCCCTAGCACACCTCTGCAGCCTTTGCCTTTGCAGCAGCCCTTGTGTTCTACCTCTGTAACCGCTATCCACCATACTGTTTTGCAGCAGCATGCAGCAGCTGCTGCAGCCGCGGCAGCAGCTGCAGCTGCAGGAACCTTTAAAGTGCTTCAACCACACCAACAGTTTCTGTCCCAAGTCCCAGCTCTCAACAGAACATCGTTACCTCAGATCTCAGTAGGACCAGTAGGACCAAGGCTTTGTCCTGGGAATCAACCAACTTTTGTTACTCCCCCTCAGATGCCAATCATTCCAGCTTCAGTTCTTCATCCTAGCCATCTGGCTTTCTCACCTTTACCCCATGCACTCTTTCCTTCACTGCTGTCCCCCCACCCTTCGGTCATCCCGCTGCAGCCCCTCTTTTAGTCATCACTATGAAAGGGAAAGAAAATATTCATGTGAAAACTATTGCTATACACGTTAATGCTCATCTGAGTGGATAATTGCCTATTTAAATGGTGGAAATAAACTAGGCAAAATATGGCCTCATTGATATGAAATCATTTACTATAAGTGTAATGATGCAAATAAATTCTTAAGCTTCTGATATATAATATTAGTAAGGCACTGAATAGTTTGCAAATCAATATAATATATGCTGTATATTAAAATGATGTCTTAAGAGTATGTATAATGTATATAAAATATATTTATAGTACTGTAATTTATGTTGTAAAGTATGCTCTCTGTTTTTTTTTAATCTTTGTGTATTTGCACCTATTTAATGTTTAGACAAAGCTGATGGCACTATGTTTTGTACCATGTTCCTTGAAACTGTAAATTCAGTGAAAAATCTCTCTTGCAATAAATTTTTGTTAAATATTTAAGTAAATCAAACCCTTGTTTTTAGTTGGTTTTCACTATTTTGAGACTGTATAGTAACAATAGGGTTTGAATTTATATTGTTTCTTCTGTTTATTGGCATCTCTGAACCTCAGAGGATCAGCAAAATATCTTTGACACTCTGTCAATACTTAAACTATAATACTATCGTTCAGAATAAGTTTAACAAGTCCGTTTGCTTTTCTGTTTGTCATAATGTTGCTTATACTCAAAGTTGACTATATTTCATGAACACTTGGCCCTCTAAATAATAAACCATGGAAGTTCTTGTTAAAGTAATGCTGGCATTTGGTGCGGTCTGGGGGTAAATAACTACAAAACGTGCAAAGTATTTAGTGTCGTTCCGGGAACTATTAAACAGTACTAGTAGATAAGAAATAGCAAGTAACCAATATAAGTTCTTATAACATTTTTGTATGTCAAAATTATCAAATGTATTGTATTTATTTTCAATTGTTGCAGAGAATATACATATATAAGAATGTTGGCATGGATTAAGGAATAGGTTTAATTAATTAATCACTAACCATTATATAACATCTTGGGAAGAATGGCATAAACACAATCTGGATATACTCTTAACTGAGAATCTGGAAGTGGGAAAGAGAGTGAATAAATAGCTGTTCCTTCTGCAAATCTTTCTAGTAGTCATGTTTCTATCATATTTCCAAATCACGCAGGAACAATTAGAAAGTCTCCATCCATATCACCCTTCCAGATTCTGCTATATTTTTAATGACCTCTGCATTCTTGTTCACTCAAGTGCTGCTTCTATGTGTACTAAAGAATATAATTATTTAATAGAAAACTAGGGAACATCACACTTCCCATAAGAGTTTCTAATGTGTACCTGCCTCAGTCCATGCCACTGGTTAAGACAAAGTCTGCATGCCTGGTGGAGAGGATTCAACTCACCATGTGCAAATGATAAAGGATTATGGTAGCCTAGCAATGAATCCAGGCAAAAGAGAGGCCAACTGAGTCCTTCTAAAGGAAGAGCAACTTTTAAGTGATACTGTATTGAAGAAATGCTATTTCATAAGCTTACTGTAAGAACTGAGTTACCCTAAAAATATTGAGCATAAGCATATATTCCCATAGCAGAATAATATATTGAATTCTATTTTAAGTAGAGTAATAAGGGGGAAAATCTATGTTGTTTACTTTCTTGATTATGTGCCATAATAATCATTGATTTAAAGGTTTTCCTGAAAAACAGTTGTGAAAGACTGCATGATTGACAAATAAGAAGAAAAAATAATAAAAGAAGAAATTTTATTTCAAACACTCTAAGATAACATGTTCCAAAGATGGTAACTAAAATTGGAATGGGTGATTTTTCCCCAAGCAAAATATTTGAAACTATCTTTGAAGATAATATAGGTGGGAATATCTACTGAGGAATGCTGACCCAGTTTGTTTTTAATGTCAGAGCAGGATTGTTTCTGCTGTTTAAAATCAAACCAAGTGTTTCACTTTAAAATATGCAGATTTTCTCTCTTTTTTTGTCATCTTCTGACTATCATCCCACATGTTCACCTCTTACCTCTTGTTCTTATTCTTTAATTCCTTTTTTCCCCTGATCTTTTCCTTCTTAATTTCACTGTAGACATCATTTGTGTGTATCCTCTGCTTCTTTCTCCATGCTGTCATTCCTTTTATTTTGTCTTCAATTCTGTTGCTCTCCTACATTTATTATTGTTAAAATAATGCATTTAGGTATGCTTAACTTTTTAGTTGTAGCAGAATATACTTGCTTAGTAACTATATAATAGAAATTTCTAGAAAGTTTGAGGAAGAAAGTTCTCAGTTAAGAGTAGTTGAAACTCAGCTTGGTAGATAAATTGATTGGTTTTTGTGGATACCAGTGGCTGGACAAGAAAAGAATGTTAGCTGAGTATGTCGAAGCCATTCTTATTACAAACAATTCATTTAGATACTTGATATCTTTGATAAGATATTGCTCATGTAGTCTGGGCATCTGTTATAAGTTCGGGACTCAAAAATGTATGATGACACACTTGTTCATCTATTCTGATAACACCAACTCCAGAATCAAGGGAATCAGGCCAATGGGCTGAAGATCAATAATAAGCAGAGCAATTAGACAGGTAAGTCAGGGTGGACTCATCAAGCAATGAGGCTGTCAGAGGACCACCAGTCAAGCTCATATTAGTGGCAGCAGGAGTCAGGCCAGTGTAGCAGTCATACACTGGAAGTAGGTTTGGGGACGGCCAATGGCTTGTCCATAAGTCCTGGAGCTAAAATCCCAGTCCCATCCAGATGTAAATTATTGTACATTCTATATAATTGGGGAATTTAAATGATTCTAACACTATCTCTTACCCACCATCTCTGGTCTGCTAGTTATAGGCATTGCTATAGGTTTGTTATTGTAAATCTGAGTGATTTGGAATATAGAATAAAACCTGAATGTAGAAAGTAACAAGTAACTACTGTAGCCAAGTAACAAAGGAACTCACATTGGATGACAGGAAGGAAACAAGGAAACTCATCTACTACTACTTCAACTTCTCTCTCTCTCTCTTTCTCTCCCTTCCCTCTCTCATATATATATGTATATCCAAGTCCTTTCATGTGTTGAAGCCCTGTATAAACTGTCCACAGGACATCTCAACCTAGATATCCGCTATGTATTTTGAACCCAAAACTCAAATCTGTGATCTTTCTTTATAGGTACCACTGAAACCTATTATTTGTCCTTTGTTTCAAAGCTCTGTGAATGTCATTATAATAACAAAAAAAATTTTTTTAAACTGTTCCAAGTCAGAAGCCAGGGCATTATGCCCACATAAAAATTAATCAATGAACCCTTTTAGCTCTATTTCCTTAAGTTTTTCTCAGATATTTCTCACCAGTATACTCTATATAGTCTAGTCCTAGTAGTTAATAATCTGAATTGCTGAGTTGCTGTTATAAGTTAATGTCTCTTTTCCCAATTTCCAATTCACTGCTCCCCACTGCTGCCAGGGCTCCATTTTTTAAATGTAACCTTATTATGACACTCCTCTACTTTAAAGCCTATTATGGGTACTCAATTATTCTCAAGATAAATATCAAAGTCCTTAGCAAGTCATGGAAAATCTGTGGTGAAGTAGATGCCAGCCTCCCTAGTCAGGACCATCCATTCCAGAATTTCTCTAGGCCAATCACTCTAATCTACTTACAATCATCTTCAAGTTTGTGTGAGCATGTTCTGTAATCCCGCAATGCTTTCCTCCCTATGCTTCTTCACTTGACTAACTACTAATGAGTCACAATTCAACTTATGTCAATTTTTTTTTTTAGGAATTCTTACCCAGATTCCCTCTGTCTCCAGATGTTAGCTTCCTGTCCTCTATTTTCACCTGGAATACTGTGCTCAACTATTGTTATGAAGTATTCTCTGTGTTGAATATATTGTCCTGTTCTTCAAATTCACTAAATTAAGAGCTCCTTGAGTCAAAGTACCATTTTAATGCATAGTAAACACTCAATAAGTTTGTTAAATGAGAAGATAGAATGAGTTGGGAAAATGTAATTAAAAACTATGCAGATTGTATTACAAAGTTCCAGAACTGTTATCCATTTTTACTCCAAACTTGTTCTAAATCAGTCTGAAAAAATATATAATTTTCCAAAATAATTAGGGCTTCAAAACACCATTTAGCATGAATAACTTATTTTTTAATGGAATTATGAATTATTTAAAATAGAACTCAGTGGGGGACTTCCCTAGTGGCACAGTGGTTAAGAATCCACCTGTCAATGCAGGGCGCATGGGTTTGAGCCCTGGTCCGGGAAGATCTCACATGCCACAGAGCAACTAGGCCCGTGCACCACAACTACTGAGCCTGCGCTCTAGAGCCTGCGAGCCACAACTACTGAGCCCATGAGCCACAACTACTAAGCCCGCAAGCCACAACTACTGAAGCCCGTGTGCCTAGAGCCCATGCTCTGCAACAAGAGAAGCCACCGCAATGAGAAGCCCACACACCGCAATGAAGAGTAGCCCTCACTCGCCATAACTAGAGAAAGCCCATGTGCGGCAACGAAGACCCAACGCAGCCAAAAATAAATAAGTAAATAAATAAATTTATAAAAAAATAAAATAGAATAAAATAGAGCTTAGTGAGCAATCAATCATCAAAGCATGATTTGAACCCTTTCCCCTGCCCTTGGAGAAAAGCACAAGCTCCTATCTATCATCTGTCTATCTGTCTATCTATCTATCATCTATTTTTCATCTTTCTATTAGTACTTGTCACCAAACATTAGCATATTATGTGTCTGACATTGTCTGACATTAAACTAGATATTGGGATAAATGAATGAATAGAACACACCTACTACTCAGATATTCAAGTCCAGTAAAAGAGGCAGACATGCAAAATCTTATGTTTAGCTATCCAAAGTTTGCTCTTTCATTATGTATTGATTTATATTCACCAATGTCTTTTTTTCCCACACTACTGTAGTCTCCATTTCTCATTCTTGTTTCTATTTTTTTTTCCCCTCCATTTATTTGCCTAGCTAAGCCACTGTCCTTGGGAGTGAAAGTTGCCACCAGGGATGCTTTCCAATAAGTTGTTTACTTTCTCTCACAAATAAGATGATAAAGGCTTAAAGCTTACTTATATTATCAGTTGAGGTTCAAGTGTTGATTTAAAGCCTGCAGTGAAATGCTATGCAATTTGTTCTGAGTTGCTGAGTATGACAGAAATCTAGCTCACCATCTGGCAGCCCTGTGGATTGTGTCCCCCTCCCCCAGACCCAGCATAGGCTACATTGGTACAGAGAAAGCAACTATTTTTCTTTTGCTCAAAGGCACCATTGCTCACTAAGCCAAATGCCTAGAGCAATATCCTTTTATTTATTCGTAGAGGCATCTTACAGACTAGCACCTGCCCTGAGCTTTCAATGCTTGGTAACATAGGATATGGAATCTACTTGAACCGGAAGCTCCTGGTAGAAAACTCTAAGCATAACAAGCTTTTTCTTTTCTTTTAATCTCCTAAAATCTTATTTTTAAATAACTGAATTATTTTTAATTTTTTTACCTTTTTGTGGTAATATTTTGAATATATTATTTGCATATTTTACTAATATTTCCCTTTTTTAGGATTCTGGCTTTAACTGCTACATTTTAACTTTTTATAAATTACTTCATAACATTTTTATGGGGTATATTTTCTATGTATTTACTATCTTCATACTATTTAGAATATTATATTATATATTTTAATTTTAAGAAACAGGTCTCATAATATTCAGTGGAATTTATCATACTTTGTGGTTTAGTATTATAACCTTCCATATCTAGCTTGTATTGATGATCTCTAAGACTATTTTAATTCCCTCATTGAATATTAATTTCACTTCATTCCTCAGTATATTTATTGATGGTACAGGCAGAAAGCATACGTTTTTGGGAAGTGCCCACATATTAAGTAAAGGATCTTTTTTTTTTTCTTTTTTTCTAAAGAGACTTTAAATTTATTTATTTAATTTTGACTGTGCCGGGCCTTCGTTTCTGCGTGAGGGCTTTCTCTAGTTGCGGCAAGTGGGGGCCACTCTTCATCGCGGTGTGCGGGCCTCTCACTATCGCGGCCTCTCTTGTTGCGGAGCACAGGCTCCAGAAGTGCAGGCTCAGTAGTTGTGGCTCACGGGCCCAGTTGCTCCGCGGCATGTGGGATCCTCCCAGACCAGGGCTCGAACCCGTGTCCCCTGCATTGGCAGGCAGATTCTCAACCACTGCGCCACTAGGGAAGCCCTAAGTAAAGTGTCTTTGATGACATACTTACATTAACCCTTAAGGCTTCTCCAAAAGGTTCTCCTATTCTCTTCACTACTTAATTCCTATAACCAAGAATTATACCCAGAACTAAATTTTCATTTTACCTACAAGAACTAGGATGTAATGCTTATCTAAATAGCCCATTTCATCTTGCTTCACAGGCTTAGTTCAACAGCTGGGCTTCTAACCGGAAAACCCTCTCAATGTATAAACTCCTTGGTTACCCTACTTAGTCCACGATCTCCTTTAGGACAAAACTAGATCTCACCTCCTTCCTAGCTCTTGTCAGCACTACATTGTGTTCTGGTGTTTCCCCTTTTCTGTTGCACCAATTAATTCAACATTTCGTTGTTGCCTAAACTTGCTACCTGGACACTGTGTCTTGATCCTCCTAGTTGTACTTGTTGAAGCTAACCTCTGTACTTGAGTTAATTATGTGGGTCCAAAATGCTTATTGACTTACATGACATGTTCCCTTCTTTGTGACAAATTCCTATTATATTCCTGGTCTGAGCCTGCCCAAGTTGTAACATTCTAAATTCAAGGAGAGTGAGTTTTTAAAACTCCAACATTTCAGTTGCCTTACTATTGTGGACTGTATTAAATTTCCCACACACTACTGAAAACAACTAAGTTTCAAATTAATGCTTTGAATTTCAGGTAATCTGCTTATATTTTTCAACTATTTTTAATCTAAATGATTTTACAAGTGGCTCTTACTTTAACTTATATAAAGTTGGTAAGTCATTAATCTTCACATTAAACTAGTAAGCCTAAAACTAAGTATAGATTTTGTTAAATGGCTTCTACCTCCAGAACAGTTGAACTGAAACAAAAGTGATAGAAATATTAATATGTTCTACTGAGATGAGAAATCTATTTTCTGTCCTGAAGTGCAGCGGTCCTGACCATGACCTTTGTGAAGCCATAACATTTGTTAGGTAGTGTGAAACGTAATGTAATATTTTAAATACATTTTAGACATTAGCAATTATAATTGCATTTTGCATATCCAAAGATTGCCAGGGTGCTTGCTTATCTGCTATTCTAATATGTAATAGTAGTTCGACACGATCTTTTTCAATTGCTAAACATAGATTTATTTGTAAAATTGAGAATCAGTGTTTCTCCAGTATTCATATAACATTATTCTTTCATATAAATAATCTTTGCCTAAACGTGCCAGCATAGAAAGGAGTCTACAGAAATCCATTATACCGATAAATCTAGCTACAATTGGAGGTAACTATTAAAACTCATTATAGTTGTACTGTCAAATTGTTGGAGTCCCCATCTATGCTAAGAACTGGGTTATGCATTTTGACTGCAATGATACTTTACTGACAGTAAAGATTTTTTTTTAAATGGCTATGAATATAGTTTTAGATGGAATAGAAATATAATACTCTCTCTACATGAAAAATAATACATTATAGTATTTCCATACACAAATTTAAATTGAATCCACCTATAAACAGTAAGCTCAGAGCTTAGTGAGGGAAAGTGTTTTTGTTTTTGTTTTTTCATCTCCTGTGTCGTTACTTGGAAACTTGGAAGCTATTTACAGTACTGTACTGAATGGTTTTCTCTTCCCTCCCAAGGCCCAGTCTCAGTGTGCTGCACGCTAGTCACTGCCTGGAAGTCCTGGACATTGTCCCTTTCACAATGCTGCTCTCTCTTTACAGTCACAGTCAAGAGGATGAGTGGAACAGGCCACACTGCTTCTATGTCATAATGTCCCATAATGCCTTCCAAGAACACAGGGAACTTTCTGAATGGAAATACTGGGACATTTTGAGGGGGGTGGAGGGATTACAAAGTGAGGATGTAAATGTTAAAAATCAGGCGCTGAATACAGACTTTCCTTGGTAATAAATTCAGCCATTCACAAGAAGCGAATATTTTAGTACCTAATCGGGCTCTTTGCACTCAGATGTGCTATGTCCCTCTCCAACTCCCTTCAAATCTTCATCCTATTTTGAGAGATACTGTCGTTCTTGCTTCAGCAAATAATACGTTCTCTGAAGCCCAAATCATTCAGTTAAGATTAGCACCCGGGGAGGGTACTGGCAGACCGTTTTCAGCTGGTCATCACTCCTAATTCCACCAGAACACAGAGACTGAGGCATTGGTATTCCAAATTCCAAGTCTGCAGAATGAGTTTTGTCTCTCCAGATATACTTTGTGGAACACATACACACACACCCACCCACCCACACACACACACACCTTCCAAGAACTGCCTAATTGCTGCTGCCTGGAATTCCTGGATGTTTTTCCCTAAACAAGATGTTACCCTCTGTCTCTCCACAGTCACAGTCGGGAGGTGGAATGGGAGATATTCTCAGGTACATATAGTCGAAGATGTGAAAAAATTTTCTTAACTGCTTGGAAAATTGTAAGATGCCTTCCTTTTCCATGTCATCAATAAATCTCATGTTTCTTTAGGTCTTGCATGGAAAATGCCATGATAACTATTCTAGTAAATTATTGAATAACTGGCTAGTGAGGTGCTTGTCCTCAGTTTTGATCAGCAATGAGAGGACTGAATAAACAATTTATGGCTAATAATATAATTTCAGGCTATGACTACACTATTCTCATTTTGAGAGACCCCTTCAATTTATTAACTTATTTAGGCAAACTTGTCTCTTATGATCATTTATGTCTACTATGTTCCAGGTCTCTACTAGGCTCTGGAGAGACAGAGCTAGAAATAAAACCTATCAATAATAAGTTTAGAATTGGGAGGAAATAGATAATTAAATTGGCAATTTTAATATGATGGGCTGCATAACATAATAAATGTGATAAAAAATATGTTATGAAAGAGAATATGCCACATTAAGGAAACAAAAGAGTAAAAAGGGTTCTTTTTGATAGATGAGGCTGAGAGATAAACAAGACAAAAGCAGATCATTAGGACTTTATAGTTAGGATGATAGTCATTAACAGTTTTTAAATAGTGAGATGACTGGCCTTTATCAGAGTTGCAGATTAGAAATATCACTAGGATTACATAAGGAAGAATTAACTAGTATGTGTGCATTTGTTTAAGAGTGTTGAGGATGTCAGAGAAATAAAAAGAGTTTCAAGCAGCAGCAAGCAAATAAATATAATGTTGGTTTGATAATCTAGAAGTTAGATAATCTAGGGCTATTTAAGAGTGGACTTTATAGGAAAAGTTTTTGAAGAGAGTAAGAGAGGATTTAAAAATGAAATTTGAGTTTCAGGCCTGGTCCATTTGGCCAATGTGATTATTTACCAATAATGAAAAGACAGAAGACAAGAGTGGAAGAAAGTTTATAAAAGTTGGAAAGTTTAGGGGAATGGAAGATAATATGTTCAATTTTTTGATACATTAAATTTGAGGCACCTAGAATATATCCAAATAGAGCTGTCTTGCAAATACATGAATATGTAGTAAAAATTCTCTTATCTGAAACAGTCAGAACTGGTTTGTTGTTAGTTATTTGAATAAAGTGAGAAAGCACACATCATGGCACGTATGCACAATGGGACAGTCTAAACATTGTATATTAACTCATTATCTTATTGTGTATTAAATTTACCAATATTGTGCTATAAGCCCAAGGCCTTTTCTTTGAATATCTGTTTACCCATTGAAGTTGTTAGTCATCTTTTCTTATATAATCTGCACTCAAATAATCTATGACTTCCAGACATAAATTTAAAGTACACTACTGAACAAATCAAAAAATTTTTTTACTTATTTATTTTTCTCCAGTCTTACTTTGTTGCCATACCCATGCCATAGTTGACATCATTTATTTAGCAACTCAACCTAGTTTAGAATTTCTAAAGCATTAATCTTAATTGTTGTAGGAATAAACTTGATCTCCTGGTACTCATATTTCATCACTTGACTTAACATTGAATTAAATTATGTACTTGTAATAAATGCAACATGCACAAAGTGATTTGAGAACAAACAAATTTGAATCTTGGCAGCAAATTATTAACTGCAGTGAAGATAACTACAATGGCATCACACATAATAGCTCAGTAATTTCACATTATGCCTTGGGCTTCAGTTTCATAGAAAATAAGAATTTAATCACTCTGAGATGGAAATACAGATCTTTTGAAAGAGAAACTACTGCACAGGTCTAAAGTTCAAAAGAGATATATACTGAAAAAAATTATCCTGAAATAATCACCCTGATCATTTTAATTAAAATCTTGGAAGGCTTGAGATAAACCCCAGGGAGAATGTATATAGAGAGAAATGGATCCTAAAAATACTAGCAATATTTAAGCTTGGAAAGAGGAGAAAGAAATTATGGAGGACATAGAGAAGTTTCCATAGAGCTAGAGTATAAACTAGAGAATTATAGTACCATGGAAATAATGGCAAGAGATAGTTTTAAGTAAAAAGAGTATGTTGAGTTGTCAATATCATAAGGTAGTTAAGTAAACAAGAACTATTCATTTTTCATTTAATGACCTAAATCATTTTTGTTTATCAATTTTGATATAGTAATTTTACTAGAAAGGTGAGCCTAGAAGCCACATTTCACTGAGTTTAAGAGAGAATCATGGGCAAGAAAGTGTAAGCAAACTTTTTTAGAATATCCATGAGGTACAAAAAAAGATGCAACTATGGTTTTAAAGACTATAAAAATAGTTTTAAATTTTATAAAAGACTAAGTCCAAGACTATGGTAAATACATGAAAATTTGACAATTAGTCAATTAATTATTTGCAATTTATATTCCCTACATACTAATTTAGAGATACGAATGTATGCTCACAGCATCCCCTGGGCTCAAAGTCTGTGTTCTTGGACACTTTACAATGGCTCGTCTCTGTAGCTTCTATTCACAGAGGTACATCTATTGCAGCCTATGCAGGAAAGTTGGGAGCCTCATTAGAGGCTTTCAAATATCATAGGTTAGGTAATCTAACATTTTCTAAGGATGAGCTCTTGCACCCCCAACTGAAGTGTATCTACACTGGAAATAAGGGAAAAAGAAAAAAAAAAGACAATGTGAATATAGAGCAAAAGAAAAAAAGAACACTATTGGAATACTAAAACTGAATTTACAAATATTTGACAGTACATCACTACATTAGGATGAATTAATGTCTATTTTTAAGTATTAATTGTAGTTCTCTTTCACCTCCTTTGACTTTCCATAATTCAGTTCCATAATGCAATTACAGTTGCCTGAGCTGTATAGCAGACTCATTACATCATGTGGCACATATATACAATGGAATATTAGCCATAAAAAGGAACGAAATTGAGTTATTTGTAGTGAGGTGGATGGACCTAGAGTCTGTCATACAGAATGAAGTAAGTCAGAAAGAGAAAAACAAATACAGTATGCTAACACATATATATGGAATCTAAAAAAAAAAGGTCATGAAGAACCTAGGGGCAAGACAGGAATAAAGACACAGACCTACTAGAGAATGGACTTGAGGACACGGGGAGGGGGAAGGGTAAGCTGGGACAAAGTGAGAGAGTGGTAGTGTATATATGGACATATATACACTACCAAATGTAAAATACATAGCTAGTGGGAAGCAGTCGCATAGCACAGGGAGATCAGCTCGGTGCTTTGTGACCAGCTAGAAGGGTGGGATAGGGAAGGTGGGAGGGAGGGAGATGCAAGAAGGAAGAGATATGGGGATATATGTATATGTATAACATTCACTTTGTTATAAAGCAGAAACTAACACACCATTGTAAAGCAATTATACTCCAATAAAAATGGTAAAAAAACAAACAAACAAACAACCTCTGGATTTGACACCAGTGGATCTGGATTTTCTATAAGCTTGACTCAAGAATTCCTACCTCTGTGGACCTGAGAATTCTTACATTTTCGTTCACCCTAACATTTGAGGAACATGGATTACAAACTTAATTTTAGCTGGAGTATGCAACTATAGAATAGTGTGACCTCAGTAGCATCTGGGAAGCATTATCCATGTACATGGTCACTGCTTAAATACCTCCATGGGCATATTCTTGACTGTTAACATTTTAACGAAAAGGTTCATGAAAATATTCTTCAGAGCTGCTTTTTTAGTTCAAGAGTTAAGTTCAGAAGAGTAAAAGTTAAACTAGATTTCTTAATCTCTGTAGTATTTAGACACGTAGTCTTTGGCTGGTGATGGTGCCAGAACTGAGCTCTGCCACTTACTATCAATAGGACTTGGGCAAATTAATTAACCTCTTTGAACCTCTCTTTCTCCTAACTAAAATGGAATAACAATACCTACCTCACAGAGTTGTTATGAGGATGAAATCAAGGGCTTACACAGTGTTGGAATATAATAAGCAGGCAATAGTGGTAGCTATCATTTTCTTTAATCTTTCCTGCCTGTTTCTGCATAGTTAATGAGAAGCAGAATCTGAAACAAGAATTTTTGTGAAAATGATTTACTAAATAAGTGCTTTCAGGAGAACCGAGGAACGTAATAGGGAAAACAGAAGAGGAAACAGAAGTTAAAAAGAATATTATTTCCAGAAAGTCGAACGGAGGGTAAATATAGCTGATCCCTCAGGGAAACTTGGAAGTGTAAGCTTCACTGCAGTGTTTTTCTTGAATAGAAACACAGTGAGCTATCAATTCAAGCGCCAATCAATCACTGGCTCAGAACAGCCATCAAGAAACATAAACTCTCAGCTTCTTGCAACTCTGCAAGTGTAGGCAAAGTGGCATCAGTATCCCAAGGGAAGTTCTCTGAAGAGAGTTGCTAGTGCAGACCTTTAGAAATGAAATTACAGAGAAGCCAGGGGACTGGTACACACAAAGAGTAAAAGAAGAAATCCCAGTGTCTGCAACACTGACTTTTTTTTCTTTTGTAGCTTACCTCATTAGAATCATATAACACTCTTGTTTTCAAATGGGATTTCTTTGACTTTTCCCCTCTCCACCTCCGAAAGTTACAAAAAATTCTTCTACCTTAGAAGGAGATATTAAGAAAACATTTTTATAAGGTAGAAGGTGTTGAAAGACAATTCTCCAAGTGTCTCTCACATTTCTATATGCCTTATAAGTGAGGCACTGACTGCTTTTGGTTCTGAATTATTTTTAATAATGTTTGAATAGTGAACAGCCTTGGAAAAGAATGATAGTTTCTCTCTCTGGAAGAAAGGGTAAGCACGCTTAATGTCCATCATTAAGAGAAAATTGGGCTCTCTAATGCAACCAACTATGTGCAGATGTCACCTGGTTCTTTTCACATGAACCAGCCGGAAATGGGGGTAAGAGAGCTTGCGCCAAAATGCTGATACTCAGGCTAATGTTACTGTCCTGAATAAGAAGCATTGTCCTTCATCTCTAACCTAAGACTCTCATGTCTTCTACCAGAATCCATGAACCCGTGGCAGGCTAACCTGTTATTTTTTAAGTAGGTTAAATCTCAGACCCATCACAGCCCTTGACTGAAAGGATTTCATATAAAATATTATATTGTTGGTTTACATTAATCTTTTTTATTTTAGTTAATTTCTCTAATCATCTTTGCTCCTTTTCCATGAATAAAGTACAATTAAAATAAAGAAAATATTAACCTAAAATATCTGAACAAAAATTAGTTCTATGTCTTAGAATACATTGCTTACTCACAACAGGAGAAAAACTTACAAAAATAACTTTGTTTATTGAATGTAACTTTTTTCTTTAATGGTATTTATATGTTTATACGTAACAGGAATATTAATTCCAAGGTGTTAAGGAATGTTGAGGTCACAGCAAAGGTATTGATCCATGTAGATGAATAAGACCTTGGTGTCCACTACTACATAGAGGTTTGCAGACATGTCAGAACAGGTTGTGTATAGAGCCTCTTCTGTAACCATTGCTTCTGAAACCTATTGGGGAGCTCTCATTTTTAAAATTACAATAAAGACAATTAGAACAGAGACAGACAGAAAGAGGAAATAGCACATAAAAATGATGAAAGAAAGAGCAAAGCACTTGAGATGTTTGGAAAGTTCCTTTACAATAAAGTTCCTTTACTGACCACAAACTAACATGTACACAAACTAACATGTACAAGAAGATAGTACACTACAAGAAGACAATCTTCTTGTAGGGAAACAAAAACCTAACTTGGGTGTTGGTCAGAGCATAATGTTTATTTTCTAGCTATTACAGTAATTTGGAACACGATCTTTAACAAGGACATCGTCCAGTGATTTAGAGATTTCCCCCATTATAATTAGGAAGCTGAATTAAATAATCTTTAATTAAATGAATGACCATATTTGGTAAGGAATTACATTATTTGTTCTAAATTATATCTCCATCCATCACTGTATGTCCCGGTTCTGGAACGCTTAATAAGAAATTTTAAATCGTACTCAATTTAAAATAATTGATTGAAGAGAACATATGTCTGGAAAAATAACTAGTATATAATATGTATTACATTCCGGTACCCTCCAGATTCAAAATATGGGGTACCTTAGATGATTTATGCACTGATTACTTGTCCAGAGTAGGTATTAAGTGATTCTTTGTTGACCATTATAGTTTATAAATTATAAATATAGAATTTAACAATGGTTCAGTTCATCTGAAATATAAATATGTTTTCCAAAATTCTAATTTATTAACTTTGACCTGAAGCAATTTTGTACCTTGACAGTTAGTCTGGACATAAAAATATATTATGAATGAATGGGAATAATAGCATTGGTCGTAATCACTTAGAAAAATGAATGTTTATAAGAAAAGCAATATAACCTTTATTCTTTTTAGCTTCAGTCTCATGATGTTCTTAGAAAAGTAGAATGGATTTAATAATAGTGTTCTTCCTTGCCATAAATCTCTAGCACCCCCAAATGAGATATTGCAGAAATAATATGACTGAAAATCAGGTACTACTGTGTGTCAACAAAAACACTGTTCTTTCTCTGGTGGCAAAAATAGATGAGGAGATTAAAATAAAGAGCATTATAGACATTGTGACTCTACAAAGTTGTCAAGCAAGGGGCAAAATATATTCGTTCTTGAGCCAGTTTTAAAACAAATTATGGTGATAAGACCATATTTCACATAACACCAAAATGTTGGATGAAACAAAAATTATTATAGGACACTTCCTGGATGTCTATCCAATAGCCATTTTTTTAAGGTGGCCACTTCTTATCCATGTAAACTCTGCTTTATGAGATAATAAATCTTCCTTATTGTTTGTATCTTATGAAATTGAGTTTTTTATTTATGGTAACTTTCAGTTGAATGAAATCCTCCTTGATAGAGTTAAATCTGTGTAATAAGTATATGGACATGTATGGAGTGAATTTACATTAACTGAAGCTCAGTAATTTTATATTCTATTACATTGATACATTTAGCATTCTTACATTTTAAATTAATCCTCATATGAAATCTGTTTTAATAATCCCATTTTATTGACAAGTAAACCACAGTTAAGGGAGTATTTGTCCAAGACCACATGCTAAATAAGTAGTAAAAGATGCGTGTGTAGAGGGGTGTGTGTTTGTATGTACTTAATTAATGGACTTTTTATAAAACAGTTAAATAATTACAGAAATATTGAGCAGGTAATTCAGAGAGTTCTCATATACATCCCTTCCCTATCACGCAATTTCCCTATTATTAACATCTTGCATTAGTGTGGTATATTTGTTACAACTGATGAATCAATATTGACACACCATCATTAACTAAAGTCCATAGTTTATAAAAGGTTCATTCTCTGTATTGTACAATTCGATGGACTTTGACAAATGCAAAATACCATGTAATCACCATTACAGTATATACATAATATTTTCAGTGCTCTAAAGATCCCATTTTTATCTATTGATCCCTTCCTCTCTCCCTCTGAACCACTGACAACAACTGATCTTTTTACTTTCAATACAGTTTTGCCTTTTCCAGAATGTCACATAATTGGAAGCATACAGTATGTGGCTTTTCAATACTGGCTTCTTCACAGACCCATGTGCATTTAAGTTTCATTAGTGTATTTCTGTGGCTTGATAGCGCATTCTTTTTAATACTCAATTACAGTCCATTATTTGAATATACCACAGTCTGTTTATGTATTTAAGGGCATATTAGTTGCTTCCTGCTTTTGGTGATTATGAATAGAACTGCTATAAGCATTGATGTGGAGGTTTTTGTATAAACATAGGTTTTCAATTCAATTGGCTCTCTATTCTGTTCTATTGATCTATTTATCTGTTCTTTCGCCAGTATCACACTATCTAGATTATCACAGCTTTATAGTAAGTCTTAAAGTCAAGTAGTGTCAGTCTTCCAACTCTTTTCTTCTTCAGGATTGTGCTGACTCTCCTGGATCTTTTGCTTTCCATATAAAATTTAGAATAAGTTTGTCAATACTCACAAAACAGCTTGCTGGGATTTTGATTGCAAGGTGTTGAAACTATAGATCAAGGTGGGAAAATTGGCATCTTAATAATATTTTGTCTTCCTACCCATGAACATAAAAAAATCTATTTATTTAGACCACCTTTGATTTTTTCAACTGGGCTTTGTAATTCCCATCTATAAATCCTGTATTTATTTGTTAGATTTATACATAAATATTTCAATTTTTATTGTGCTAATGTAAGTGGCTGTTATTGTCTCTCCAAAATTCATAGGTTGAAGCCCTAACTCCCACTGTGACTGTATTTGGAGATGGGGCCTTTAAGGAAATAACTAAGGTTAAATGAGGTTATAAGGATTGGGTCCTAATCCAATAGAATTGATGTCCATATAAAAAAAGGAAGAAACACCAGGAGTGTGTACACAAAGAGAAAAGGCCATGTGAAGACACAGGGAGAAGACAGCTGTTTGCTAGGCAAGGAGAGAGTTCTCAGGAGAAACCAACCCTCCCGGCACCTTGATCTTGGACTTACAGCCTCCAAAACTGTAAGAAAATACATTTCTGTTGTTTAAGCCACGCTGTGTGTGGTATTTTGTTACAGAGGCCTGAGCAGCCTAATACAATGGTGGTGTGCTCTTAATTTCAAATTCCAATTATTCATTGCTGGTATTTAGAAAAGCAATTGACTTTTATATACTAACATTGTACACCACAACCTTGCTACAATCATTTATTAGAACCAGGAATTCTTTGTGATTGTTAAGGATTTTCTACATACACAATCATGTCATTTGTGAATAAAAAGTTTTATTTCTTCTTCCCCAAGCTTCATGCCTTAACTTCCTCTCCTTGCCTTATTGCATTTACTAGGACTACTAGCCCAATGTTGAATAAGAGTACTAAGAGAGGGCATCCTTGCCTTGTGCCTGATCTCAGGGCAAAAGCACCTAGTTTCTCACCTTAAGTATGATGGTACCTACTTTATTTTACATAATTGTCCCACAGTTCTTGGATATAATCTTCATTTTTTTTTTTTCATCTTTTATCTGTTTGCAATTCAGGTTGGAAATTTTCTATTGACAAGTTTTCAAGCTCAGTGATACTCTCTTTAGCCACATCCAGCCTGCTAATGTGCTTGTCAATGTCATTTTTCATTTCTGCTAAAGTTTTTTTTGATTTTTTAGCATTTCCTTCTGATTTTTGCTTTGTGGTTCCATCTCTCTGCTTACATTACCCATCTGTTTGCAGGTTGCCTACTTTTTGCATGAGCACATTTATCATATTAATCATAGTGATTTAAAATTCTCTAAATTCATTCTAAAATCAGTTTCATATCTCACTCTGGTTCTGATGCTTTTTCTCATGTCTTTTAGCATGTGTTATATTTTGTTTTTGCTGTTATTGTTGAAAACTGGGCATGATATGCCACGTAATGTGAGGTTTTATGTTAATCTGGCTTGGTGCTGGACTGTGTATAATATTTTCTATAGATATAGATGCCAGAGGCTTCAGTTTCCTCATTTGTATTTTTTTCTCCCCTGTTTTTTTGGGTTTCTTTAAGAACTTAATCGAGTCTGTGTCTTGCAGCTCTTTCAGTTATAATCTACTGTTATTATTCTGATGCCTGCTGATGTGGTGTTAAGATATGGGGGAAGGGAAGCACTCAAATGTCTTACAGTTAAATCTCAGTTTTAGTTGGCCTGAGTCACTGGGCTGTGATTCAGAAACATTTCATAACCTTTTTTTTAACCCCCAAGCATAAGATATAATGGATAGGGAGTCAGGAGCTGTCTAATTGCTCTGCCCCCTGGTTAGATAATGCTCTGGTAAAGTCGTTTCCCCTGAAGGGCAAACTTTTGTTATAGAGACAGCTCTGGGCCTATTTCCAATGCTTTCTTATTTTCTAGGTGTATTTCAAAATGGGTACTTTTCTCCTTCTCCTCACAATTTTTACAGTGGGCACCTGGTGGGGTTGCTGTAGGTAAAATTCATGAAAATTCAGGGTGACCCCTCTAAGGTTGGGCTCCCAGGAGATTTTAGTCAAGCTACTGTCAAGCTAGTGCACACTCAGCCTGTGGAAATTCATCGAAATGACTCTTTAAGTATATTCCTACCAGTTAACGGCCTCAGTTGCTCCAGCTCCAGGTAAACCGATCCTGATGATGGCTGTGATTGTCTTTATCTGCCTCTCTCTCTAGATTTCTGGAAGGCCGTTTGTCCTGTGGCCTCAATTCCCTGGAGGATATAGGCAAAGTCGGTGATTTTGGGTTTGCTCAATTTTCATCTTGTTCTGAGGATGAGAGTGATGATACACACACAGGAAAGTAAAAGCAACCCGAACCCAACGCTAAAGATGGTCATCAAACCACAAGAATTTCCAACTTTTAAACGATGGAGCTCAAGCCAGAAGTCTGTAAAAGGGTGTTTTAATCTCAGTTCTGTTTACGAATGATGAAACTATACCCAATAACTCATGAAGAAATTATATACAACAATGAAGTATCTAAATAATTACAATGCGAAAGATTGTGAAGAAATCTTATACCTAGATGTACTTATTAAAGAAAGCATCTTTCTTTCTGTTTTGTACATTTGTTTTTGAGGGCATTTTTGTACCAATCAGGAGTTTTTCAGGTACAAATTGTAAAAAGACAACTCAGTTAGCTAGAACCAAAGGTCAATATTACTCATATGACTTGGAAGTCCCAGGGCTAAGCTTATATCAGGCTTGACTGGAGTCATTGTCTCAAAAACCATAGTCAGGGATTTCTTTCTGCTATTGCAGTAGAATGGGAAGTAAAGCATGATATTTGGCATCCCAAAAGGACCATGTGCATGTAACTGTCAAATTATTATCTCAGCTTCAAATCCAGTGGGGTTTATTTTCCCTGTTCTGCAATAATGGAGCTGGATTCTGAGCACTTTTCCTTGGCAGAGAGCAAGATGTTTACTTTTTCAGCACAGGGTGATGTAGATATAGAACTAGAGAAAAGGGCGTCTCTTCCCATTCCAGTGTAGTTCCATTTTTATTTTCTCTGCTCCTCTCACGGCTGCCAGTATTGTGTGTTGGGGAACATTCAGTTACATTCTGCCCAGCTAGAAGCCTGGAGAAAGTAGTAGCCCCTCAGTGAGCTTACAGCCTCAGTCTTAGCTCAGTGACAATGTCAATGAAGCTGTCCCTGAACGGACACCACACACCTAAACTACTCAGCCAGCACATGCGCTCTTGATGCTTCTATTTCTTTCCTGCATCTGCCCTCCAACCTTGGCTTGCCCTCCAGCCTGGAAGTGTTTTCTCCTTGCCAGTCTCAGCCATCAATCTCCTCCCCACTTGCATCCCAGCAACAATCCACCTATACCCTGAAAGTTGTTTCCTACTTTCCAATCAGTTTCCTGTCCACTAGCCTTGACCCAACTGCATCCTGGAGGGATATTTCCTGCTTGCTTGATGACTGCACACCAGCTCTTACCTGGAACAACTCAGAGAGCTTTCAGTGGGTTGCAGCCACACTTCTCCAATGGGACCTTTCTAGAGTACTCTCTGGCATTTCTAGGCTGTTCATTAGACCCCTACAGAAACTTCATAGTCAACTCTCACTATAGCTAATAATTTTTCATATTAAACTATCCCCATATGAATTTGTGATTTATGTCTCCTGATTGTACCCTCATTGAGACAATGTATCATGAGGATGAAGTAGTTCCTAAAGGATAAGTTCAGGGAAACGATAATGTAATCATTACATAATTCCTGATTTGAAAGTCACCATTATATGAAATTATTAGATTATATATAAAGGAATATTGTATTATTTCTTTCATATATTGTTTCCCCCTCCCCATTACTATATTTTAACCATAATTCTGGTTTTTCAGTGTTAAAATCAGATGTTTTTAAATACCTCTTCTCCTGTGGATAACATGTTTAACAATGTTCCTTGCTGCTGTATCCACTATAAAGAAAGAAAGAAAGAAGTCATGCTCACAACATCTGATCAATATTTATTCATAGCTAGACATAAACATTTATGAAAGGTATGTATGGGAAGAAATAATTGAGACTCTCTAAATTTGTGAAAGTCGGCATGTTCGTATAAATCCATACCTACCTTGACAATTCTGTTGAGAATCATCTATTTATCAATTTTCACACGTTTTATTTCTTGTCACTGGCTATTTTGTTGAATAGTTTCACAAATTACTTTTCCTTAATTGCTGACAGAGTAAGCAATGGACTTTTATGCCATTGCTAAATTTTTCACTGTTCCCTTTACATTTATACCAAATTCCTATTGTATGTCTAAAAACCAGCTGTTTCTTAGACTTTTTTGTCATCTCATTACTTTTATTATCAGTCTAGTAATTAGATATTCTCTGGTGACCATTTTAAAATAAAGAAAATTGTGTATCCCATCCCCACCCCCACGAGGGGTGGTCTGCAGAGAGGGAGAGAATGAGGGCTGTGCCACTGGCAGGGGCTTGGTGTCGAGAATGTATGAACCTGTTGTGTTGTGCCGCTCTGTGGCAAAGGGGCAGACAGCCTGATTGGAGGGTGGGCGGGGGATCCAGGTGGGCATTTTTCCGGGAGGGCGGGTACGTGAGGACGGCCGGCAGGTACATGGGGGAATGCTCGGCGTTGATGATTTTTGGAGAAGTTCATATTGGGGCCCCCGTGGGGTATTGCCTCGCAGAGGTCAGGGTCGCTGTCATCTAAGGGTCTACAGATGATAGGTGCTGGGGAGGATGGGGGGGAGGTCGTGCACTGCTGGTGGGGGTGAGAACTGGTGCGGTCACTGTGGAGGGCAGTGTGGAGGTTCCTTAGAAGACTGAAGGTGGAGCTGCTATGTGGCCCGCAGTCCCACTCCTTGGTCTATATCCCGAAGGAACAAGGACTCTACTTCGAGGGAATGCATGCGCCCTGTGGTACTGTTTGCAGTGGCCGAGGCATGGGCGCAGCCCAGGTGCTCGTCAGCAGACGATTTGCTGGGGAGGATGTGGTGTGCGTGTACAGTGGAATGTTACTCGGCCATGAGAAGGAATGGGGTATTGCTGTTTGCAGCGGCATGTATGGACCTGGAGGGTATTTGCTTGGTGAGGTAGGTCAGACAGAGAGGGATGCAGGTTGTGTGATGTCGCTTGTGTGTGTGTGGTCTAGGAATGATAAACATGAATGTGTGTACTGGTCCAGGGTGGACTTGGAGACGTGGAGGGCAGTCTTGTGGTTGTTAAGGGGGAGTGGGAAGGAGGGAGGGACAGATTGGGAGTGTGGGATTGACAGATGTAGACTACTGTACATAGGGTGGATGGGTGGCGTGGGATTTCCTGTATAGTACAGGAAATTGTACTCAATATCTTGTGATGACCTACAATGGAGAGTGATTTGAAGAAAGAATGACTGGGTCGTTCTGCTGTGCACTTGATGCTAGGGCAGTGTTGTGAAAATAACCTTTAAAAAAAAAGAAATTTGTGTTTTTTAATATTAAGAGGTTTCCTATGATAAGAAGTTATCACATATATAATAATGAATTACAAACATTATAAATACGTGTAATAATGATTTATAAACGTTACTTAGGTCCCTTACAAAATCTAATGAGGAAATTCTCTGCCTTCGCTGTCCAAAGAAAGTTTACTCTGTTTAACATAGGAGGTTTTTCTTCTCCATTTCAATATCTTGTAGATTAATAGTTTCTGGGTTATTAGCCATACAGTCTTGATAGAAATAATCAAGATTCCAAGATGCTGTTTCATAAAATATTAGCAGAAACGGGCTGTCATGTTGTGTGCACGGGTGTGTGAGAAAGTGATTCTTTTTGTCTCTAACTTATAGGCATTCTCCTACTCCTACAGAATGTCCACTCCAAGATGTTTTCTCACTGTAATCCAGATTCAGTAATTATCTTGCCACATGGCACAAGAATAAATTAAAATTTCAGTGGCCATCCTGGGAAGCTTTTGGCATCTTACATATAATATCTAACAGAAGCCCTAGAAAAGAAGGGAGGGCAAATATCCAACAATAAATAATTTTTTTATTATTATGCTGAGGCCTTAAAATGAAATTCTGATTCCAGAATATCTTCCCTCAAAGACTTTCTAGTAAAGACCAAAGAAAAGAAACCACTACCCTTTAAATCATCTGGAACATGTCTCTCTTGTGTTCCAAGTTCTATACCCTACTTTAACTTCACCTATTTATATAGCTTACGTCCCTTCTACTCTCCTAAATACATATGGGAACAACTCTTTTACTCAAGATTTTTTATAGAATGATCCCATTTTAGTGACTGGCTTCAAAAGACTTTCAAAAAAATATTTAAAGTGTCTCTGACAGCTGATGTAAAAATAATCACTGTCCTCTGTTTTCATAAATGGACCAAGACCAGAAATTATGTATTTAACAGAAAAATGAATTGGAATGGAAATGTTCAGAATTAAATAATCAGTCTCTCTCATAAAGCCAAATATTTTCAGAGGGGTTTAGAAAACTGACAAACTAAGAACAAAATCAAACTCTGGACAACAGAAAAACAACTCTTAAGTAGAAACAATATCAAAGGATCATCTTTCTAGAAAAAAACGTCTCCTGCTAAGGGACTTGCAAATATTGCAAGGAAAGGGCCTCAGGAAGAGCCAATACCCTATATTAGAAAAATAAAACACAGAGGTATAATGGCACAAAACCTACTGTGTAGGAAAAACTCCCTGCTTCTCATTTACTCACTACTCACAGAATACTTCTGTACACTCAACACTACTTCACCTCTCATCACCAAATGTGTGGGTTTATTCCCACACCGACCAAGTCTCAAACACCAGCCTGGTGTCTTATAATACAATTCAGTCCTGACACTAACTGGAGTTAGTGAGGACCTCTAAGACTGCCCCCCTACCACCACCACTTCGGATGCCAATTGCAAGTCCAGGTTTTTATCTGTGTTTCTGACAGACTGGTTATAAATCAGAGGTTCCCACAACTCCCTACTTGGGTTCGATTAATTTGCTAGAGTGGCTCATAAAACTCAGGAAAACAGTCTACTTATTAGATTACCATTTACGATAAAGGATATTAAAGGATATGAACGAAGAATCAGATGAAGAGATACACAGTGTGAAGTTCAGAAGGGTCCCGAACACAGGAGCTTCTGTACCCATGGAATTGGGGTGCACTAACCCTCCGACAAGTAGATGTGTTCACCAACTCAAAAGCTCTCTGAACCCCATTCTTACGGGATTTTTATGAGGCTTCATCATGTACCCATGATCAATCATTAACTCAATCTCCAGCTAATCTCCCCTTCACGGAAGATGGTACATTAGTTAAAGATGGTACATTAGTTAAAGAGCACTGGCTATTCAAAATTATCCAAAACCAATAACAACTAAGGGAATTTCTAGGACTGATGGGCTACTGTAGACATTGAGTACTCAATTTTTCTGAAATCGTAAAATCCTCATGTGATTTGACTAAGTAATTTTTTTACACTTTGCCCATATAATTCTAATATGCAATGTGGATTGAGAACCTCTACATTAGAATACAACCAAAAGAGGACAGGTAGATAGAACGGTGATGCTGCAGTTCCCAAAGACAGAATTTTCCAACTATACGGTTTGTTTGTTTTGTTTTGTTTTTAATAAAAGGACAGCTATAAGTCAATTACCTATTAGTAAACATCTGAATGTTTTCCTGTAAGACATGAATCTTTTTGTTTGGCTCTTGGCCTCATATTCAGCAGGTGAGTTTCTTGCGTTTGAAAGAGTTTTGAATAAGAGTATTTTGTAGAATTTACTTTGTGAATGAACTACAGATTTCTATAGCAAACATCATAATGATATTAGTCAGATCTATCACTTAGAAAAATAAGTTGATGTTTTTAAAAATGGAGTTTCCTCTGGATACTTAAGAAATAGTGAGATGCCTATAATTTTACTATATACTTCTTTCCTAAATTATACTGTCATTGTAAAGATTTTCTAATTTGTTTTAGAGGTTTTTGCTAGTGATTCTATATGCAGTATATTAACTATAAAATAATAATAATATTAATAATAATTAGAAGTAACACCTCCAAGCATATAAAATGTAGCTGAGTAATTTAGCTACAATTTTTAGATTTACAGTTTGTTGTTAATGTGGCTTTTTATGAATTAAAAAATAAAAAAATTAAAAATTAAAATTAAAATACATTTTCCATTTAAAATAGAAAATAAAATGTAATGGTCAAATCTCCTCCCTATCAAAACCTACCACATGTCAAGTATTTAAGATTATTTTGTATTGTTTTTGTGCGTATATATCTATATCTGTACCTTCATATATACAAGACATGCATATACATATATACAATCTCCACACAAAACTGCATTATTTAATTAATAGTACGCTGGTCTACAAATGTTTATCATATTTAATTTTACAGCAAATATCTTTTCATACTTTGTAACTTTTTTATAACTTATTTACATTTTTAATTTACTGACAAAATTTTCTCATCTACTTTCTTTGTAAATATTTTATTTTTACCTATATATGTAGTTTAATCCCATTCTCTAGCCTTAGGTAATTTGTCTTCTCTCTCTCTCTCTTTCTTTTCTTTCATTGGTAATGCTTTCTAAGAAGTAATGTTCTTTTCAATGTAATCTCTGTGAAATTTAGCAGGACCTTCTGAGGCTCTCTTGGGCACAAAAGCCTTTCTAGGTCCCCCATTTCTTATTTCCAGGATAAAGACTTCAGCCTCCTAGACCTTCCCTGAATTCCAAAGGGCAGAGTCAAACACCTACTGATCAGGGAAATAGGGAATGCAGAAACAAAGGAGGAACAATCAAGAAACGTTAGTGCAGAGAGTGAAGCAGGATCCTGCTTCCTCTTGAAGGGATATACATAACAATATCTTTGAGTTCTTCTGCCAGAACTAAGGCCCCCACCCAGGTGGAGGAGGGTAACCTCAGTCTGAGCTCAAGATTCCTGGAGCATTGCCTTGTTACCTCACCACCAACCAATCAGAAGAGAGTCACACACCCTGCAGCCCTCACCCCAAATTTTGCCTATAAAAAATTTTTCCCCAAAACCATCATGGAGTTTGGGGGTTTTTGAGCAGGAGCCACCCGCTCTCTTTGCTTGACCCTGCAATAAACCTTTCTCTGTTCCAAAGGCCTAAGTTTTGGTTTGTTTGGCCTCACTGTGCATTGGGCACACGAACTTGAGTTTGGTAACATCTGTATCTTTTTACGACCAGCTTCGAGGATCTCTATCTCTGTCTTTTTTGCCAATTTTTCTATATATTGTAATTAGCTAGTTTTTCTTTTGTATTAATTAGTTTCATAAACTTTGATTTTTCTTTTTGTTTCTTTCATTTAAAATTTAATGAATTTATTTAAATGTTATTGTTTAGTAATAAAAACAGTTCTCACGACATCCATAAATTGGATTTAAGGCACTATAATTTCCAACTTTCTTTTTGTGTTTTTACTTTTGATTTATTCTTTCATTTAGAAACTATTTTAGAACAATGATGTTCATTTTTTCATATATCTTTAAAGTGAACTTCACTTCTTATCACATTTTGATCAGAATGTTCTCTGCCACATGTTTATTTGGAACTTACTAAATGTGTCTTTGTGACAGTGCATTATCTTTAAATTATTAATTAAATATCAAATTCAAGACTTTTTACATAGATAATCAATTTCTAAAGCTAAGATGCACTCAATCCTATGCCAAGTCAGTCAAAACAATGTTGCAAAGGTACAATGTACAAAAATGTGGAACTCCTAACTTACGTTATCTTTATGTTGGCCAACTAGAACTTTTCACGTAAATATTGTAAATGTGAGAGATAAGAGGTGATGTTTGATAAACATTTGATCATTTTTGTGGGTTTGATATTTTCAGAAATCAGGTTGTACATCTAAAGAAATAACTTGTCTCTGATTATGGCTGAAATGTTAACCTTTTCCCTCTTCTTCTCTTTGAAGTATGCTTCGTCAGAGAGGGACTTTCTACTAATACTAATACTGTAGATATCACTTGCCTTTTTTTTTTGGTGGATAAAAGCAGCGATAATTAAGTTTAAGCTGTTCATCACCTCCTTTTATGTGTGCAGCTTCTCAAGCACCCCATTATTGGTTAACTGACTAATGCTGGAGGATGGGAATTCCTGACACCAAGTGACATCTCATTAGCATGAACAGCTGGAGCCTGAAATGGAAGGCACCACAGGGACTAATTACCTGAAAAGATTTAAATAGCAAATACCTACCAGAAACTTTCTCACAGAAAGCAAAGCTCTGTTAACCCACATGTAAAGCCTCTGTATGCCTAAGACTAATATTTGTTTGAAACTTAAGTGTTTTAAAGTCTCTTCGTTGTAATGCTGCCCTGTGACAAAATCTATACAGGCCAGTTGCCTCATTCCTTCTGTCTTATCTTGTGGTATTATGAGCTTAATCTGGCTGGCGTATTTGATGTGGCAGATCTCAGGGATATGTCAGCGGAGACCTCAGAGAAGCACATGCGTTTTCTCGTCACTACTGTTGTAAGGCACAAGGAAGCCATTTGAATGTATCTGACTAGAAGATAATTAAACATTTGTCAGCCAAGTTTGAACAAGATTTCTGGTCCCAGGGTCCCTGGGCTCCAGAGGCTCTGTGAAGCTCCTGAAATTATAGGTAATATTTTGTGTGTATGTACATACATCTATTTTTTTTTTCAGAAGGAGTAGATTCTCTTGAATTATATGCATCCCAAAGTATTAAGATGCCTGCAAATAAGTATTACTGTCTCATACCCTACCATCCTCCAAGTATTAAGGACCGCTCACCTTGTTGTTTCTTATTCTTTCAAATTAGAGAAAAGTTACTTGTATTTTCAAACAAGAAAAAAAATAGATGTGACATATATTCTTGAGGGGAATGAGCGGGCTCATCTGACGGAAAGGAGGAGAGAGCGCTTACTAGTTACGTAAGGCAGAATTCACCAATACAGGTCAATAATGCCAGTGGGGGAATTTTTTTAGCCTCCTGTGATAAAATAATACAGCGTTCTCAATTTTAAGGGTTGTCTTTTAATCTGAGATTATATTTTGCTATATTTGCTATACTTGCTATATTTAAAATTTAAACTCTGATTTCCTTTATTGAATGATAGTGGAAATAACTGGTTTTTGTTTGTTTTTGTAATCTTACATGGTAAAAGTCTAAAGAAAGGCCACGCTCAATCTTTTAATCTGTTTTCCAAAAGCTATGAAACTTAAGGTTGGGTACTACAGCTCAATGTTCTCCCCACTCCTATAAACACCTTTCATATCGAGAGTCACTGTCTTAATCAGTCACTGGTCCTATGGTGACAAACCCTCTTGTTTGCCCAGGACTGAGTGGTTTCCTGGGATACAGAATTTACAGTGTCAAGAGAAAACCACTCAGTGAAAACCTCAATGAAACCACTCAGCTTTTTCACTGAGTGAAAAAAACTCAGTGAAAATCACTGAAATCCATTGACATCAACAATATAACTTGATGATTTAAATAAGAACCATCTAGGCAGTAGGTATATATGGCAATGTATAAGAAATATATATCAAAACAGCAGTATTACATAATGATATTTTGTTTTTTTCTTGAAACTTCTAAGTCGTGGTTTTACCTGAGACCATTCCTATCAATTATCTTGATGATTATTCAATCACATTACTTCTTATACCTTCACCTAGGTTGAATCCTGATGGTTATTGAAAAAAATAAAGTAGTATCAATTTATCAAATGCCATCACAATGTAGATTCTAATGGTATACATTTCCTAAGCTTTCAATGGTATTCATCTCCTAAGCTTTCAAATAGCAGATGCTTATGTTTGGGCCATTTTCATGCGAAGGGATAGAGAAGGCAGCAGTGTAGTTCTCTACAATCTTCTACTTGTGATGTTACCTATTACCTGGTCATCCAATATAGCCTGCAGTCTAACACACTAAGTGGTGTAAGTGGTGCCTGGTGTGACTGTGAACAAAGGGTCTTTGTCATTTTAAGATTGTAAAGATGAACTATTTGGTTATGTCTTATAATTCACAATATTTGAATAACTAATGTGTGTAGATACACATGATTGCCATATTTACGTAATTATCTACACAGTTCATATTTAAGATAAAGGGTTTCAGAAGAGTGTGAGTGTGATGGTTAATTTTATATGTCAACTTACCTGGGCCATGTTGCCAAATATTTGGTCAAACATTATTCTGGATGTTGCTGTGAAAGTGTTTGCGAGTGAGATTAACATTTAAATAGGTGGACCTTGAATAAAGGATATTAGCTTCCATAGTGTGGGTGGGCCTCATCCAATCAGATGAAGCCCTTAATAGAATAAAGACTGCTCTCTCCCAAACAAGAGGGAATTCTGCCTGCAAAATGCCTTTGGACTCAGACTGAAGCTCTTCCTTGGGTCTCAAGACTGCCATTGTACCCTGAAGATTTTAGACCTGTACCTCCACAGTTATATGAGTAGCCAATTCCTTAAAATAAATCTCTCTATTAAAACACATCCTGTTGGTTCTCTTTCTCTGAAGAGCCTTGACTAATACAATGAGTATATCTTTAAGTCATTCTTGTTCAGAAACCATTTATCTTACCAGCATTTGTATTCCCCAACTTACACCATGTTAAAGAGTGTGGGAATTTTATAATGTATCAAATGTGCATAGTTATAATTAAGAAATACTTTAAATTTGCTGTCCATTCACCTAAATAATAGCTTGACTGCTTCTCAAGAAAAGTGACTGAAGAGAACTCACTAAATTTGAGAAGATAATGATTAAAAATCAAATATAAAAAAATTGGAAATCTTAGGATAAACAAGCAGTTGTTTTTTGGCACCTTAATAGCAGACAGGATTTATGTGGACTTAACAGACGTGTAGTTATTGAACTGCAGCAAAGATTTAAGTTGATGTTAATCCATATGAGGCTTTAGTAATATGAAAGAAACAGAATAAGAAAAGAATCTAAAAAAAAAGGGTTGGGTTCTAACAAAGTTCAAATAACAATACATTCATTAATTATAAAAAAAGAAGAAGGAGTATATTTGAAGGGTGGGAATTCTCAATGATTATTCTTGAGTATAGAAACTGAAAACTAGCAAGACATAGAAATTGATGCTAAAATATAATTTAAAATCAAGTAGCAATAAAGAATTGTAAATAATTTGAATAATCTGTCAATTATATTATTTTATAAAATAATGAGTATTGTAGTTTGAAAATTTTTAGCTTTGTATTTTTCACTCACCTTCACCATAGATATCCTTCCTGTTTACGGGCCTATCATTTGGAATGAGACATGAGGCTTAGTGTCACCAGAGAAAATGGATATAACCTAGTACCATATCTAACTAAAGAGCAATCAGAGTTAATCCAAAATTGGAAGGGGAAGAAGGAGATCCTTTGGAGTGGAAGAAAGTAAAGAATTAAAAATCTTTAATTTTAATTAAAATTAAAAATTTCCTCTTTTCTCTCACAGCCCATTTACTGTGGCATTGAACCTGGAGGATGTGACTCTTAGGGAAGAAAAACAAAAAGAGAAAATGAAAAGCAAAACGTGAGAGGCTTCTGTCCCAGGTTTAATTTGGGGCACAGGGGTTGGATGTATGTCATATTAGGACTTTAAAAAGACCCATGGGCCTACAGAATTGCAGGAGAATCTAACCAGCTCGGGAAGATGACCAAGATCCCTGGAGGCATTATGGAGAGAACATGCCTTGACTTGTACCAGGAACAATTATCTATCTATCTATCTATCTATCTATCTATCTAAACAAGTATAGACCTGTATGTATATATCTCATACATACAGATCTCAGACAAATCCTTTTCCTATTTACCACGAAGACATTTAAGATTTCTGCTCTTAAGTGTGGGAATTTCTTCCCATTTCTGCTCTTAAATGTGGGAATTTCTTACATTCCCACAAGCAGTGCAAGGGAACCCTCTTGCACTGCTGGTGGGAATGTAAATTGATACAGTCACTATGGAGAACAGTATGGAGGTTCCTTAAAAAACTAAAAATAGAACTACCATATGACCCAGCAACCCCACTACTGGGCATATACCCTGAGAAAACCATAATTCAAAAAGACACATGCACCCCAATGTTCATTGCAGCACTATTTACAATAGCCAGGACACGGAAGCAACCTAAATGTCTGTCGACAGACGAATGGATTAAGAAGATGTGGCACATATATACAATGGAATATTACTCAGCCATAAAAAGAAACAAAGTTGAGTTATTTGTAGTGAGGTGAATGGACCTAGAGTCTGTCATACAGAGTGAAATAAGTCAGAAAGAGAAAAACAAATACCGTATGCTAACACATATATATATAGAATCTAAAAAAAGGAAAAAAAAAGATTCTGAAGAACCTAGGGGCAGGACAGGAATAAAGATGCACATGTAGAGAATGGACTTGAGGACACAGGGAGGGGGAGGGGTAAGCTGGGACGAAGTGAGAGAGTGGTATGGACATATATACACTACCAGATGTAAAATAAATAGCTAGTGGGAAGCAGCCGCATAGCACAGGGAGATGAGCTCGGTGCTTTGTGTCCATCTAGAGAGGTGGGATAGGGAAGGTGGGAGGGAGACACAAGAGGGAGGAGATATGGGGATATATGTATATGTATAGCTGATTCACTTTGTTATACAGCAGAAAGTAACACAACATTGTAAAGCAATTATACTCCAATAAAGATGTTAAAAAAAAAAAAAAGATTTCTGCTCTACCCAGGCACTTGTGGGGTAGAGGCAGTGTTGAAGGAAAAAATAAACAAGCCTAGAAAGTAGTTTTACATTAGAAGAGATTGTGATAGATTGCTAGTAAATTTAAATTTCTTCTCAATCTATCCCTCCTTTCTTGTCCATCCTCTCTAGCCCCTAGGTTTTTAGTCGGACTTCAAAAAAAAGAGGAAACTTAGATTAATTACAGATAACCAAAAAATGGCATACTCTACTTTGTACAATTTGATTTCTAGTGTATGAAAACATGTTTAAATTCTTGGAAAGCATAGCCCACACTCTGAAGGACCATTTTTCTTCTTAGTAACTTTTAGAAGAATAATATCTTCTGTTTTCAACCTGTGGATATGAGAGAACATTGATTTATCTAGGAGAATTTGACTAGTTTACAGCTCTACGGTCAAAGTATCTCAGTCTTGATGACTGGAAACCTACTGGAAATACTCCGAACCATATTTTCAAGTTATGTTTTTACTGTCCTATAACCAAGAGAGGATAGGTATTGTTGGTTTGAAAGGAGAGTGCTGGTTTAAACAGAGTAATTGGAGAACATGTTCTTTGATTAGAGACCTGCAGAAAAAGGCAATGAAGAAAACCGCATAACTATTGGGAGAATTTTCCAGGCCTGGTGCATAGTTCCAAGGCCCTGAGACAAGAGCATACTTTGTGTGTTTGAAGAACAACAACGAAGCTCATTTTTGGAACAGAATGAAACAGAGTGAAGAAATAGGAGATGTTGTCAGAGAGGATAGGAAGGGAAGAGTATATGTAGGACTTTGTGCAGATTTTTAAGGACTTTTACTATTAATAAAATGGTAAATAATTGAGGGTTTTGAGCAGAGGTGTTGCATGATCTTACTTTTTTAAAATGTCTATTCTGAATATCTTCAAATAAACATAAGTAATGATAAATATGCTATTTTACTTATCATTTGACTTTTTCAAATAAAAACACTCCAGCAAACAAATTGTAGACTCAGAACTGTCAGATTAACTCCAGAATTGCCCTCAAGAGTAACACACTTGGAAAATAAATTTTGAATCTGTCTTTTCTACAACTCATCCTATGTCCCATAGCCATATTGAGAATCTTAATATTAGGCTTTAGCCATGCAATGCACTGGCTTTAAAAAGTCACTATTAATTTCTACCAACATCTAACCTACATTTATTTGCCTGATTTTCAACTACTGCCAAATTAGCTTTCTTCATTATGCTTCCATGATTAGAATACTTTTCCCCACCTTATTTCCCTTCCAAAGACTTACAGCTTCCAAGTTTTCTTTACCAACTACTCCAGTTCTCACCAGTACTGTTGCTTTTCAGCACTTTTATAACACTAACATTCTGGACCATACAATATTATAGAGATTTCTTTGCTTCCTTCCTTCCTTCTTTCCTTCCTTTCTTCCTTCCTTCCTTCTTTCCTCCTTCCTTTCTTTCTTCCTTCCTTCCTTCCTTCCTTCCTTTCTTTCTTTCTTTCTTTCTTTCTTTCTTTCTTTCTTTCTTTCTTTCTTTCTTTCTTTCTTTCTTTCTTTCTTTCTTTTTCTTTCTTTCTCTAGCTCTTGGCTTCACAGAGGGAAGGGAGGCAGAAGTACTTCCTCACAGTACATGTCTTCCATGTGGCCTAGCAAGTCCTGGAGTGCTTTATATTTTTATTACAAACCAGAATGCTAAGTAAAAGTTTACATTAAACTAAAGAACAGGTCAAAATATTCTTAAATACTCTACTTGAATAAACATGTGGAATGTACTTATAAATCTGAGGGGGAAAAACATTTTTTGACAGCTGGGTATCAGATGAATATAGTGTGCAAGTTTAAAGTTTCTAAAGTGAGGAAAAATGACTTATGGCAAGATTAATGCTTTTACTTGCAGCTACATTAACTACTTTGCTAGAGTGATCACAGTCACAAATGTCATTCCAATATATACATAGACTAAACTATAGGTAAATATGTTCATTTTGACAATTTTAATCAAAGATCCATTTATATGGTGCTTGTTTCCATGTTATTTAAATGTTTGGGTAATCTAATTATACTCATTTTAATTACCAGTGTGAAAAGGGGAAAAATTGAGATTGTTTTCATTTTTTTCTCTTTTCTAGAGTGATAATTCTCTTCAGGGAGAAGGATTTGAACATCTCTATGATGCTACCAATTCTTTACAAGTCCAGTCAGGGTTAGACTTTCTAGGGAATATATAAGTGATCATTTTCTGACTTTCAGGAATAAATGGAAAGTTAAAGTACCTAGACTCCTTAACTAGCAACTTTAAATCTGAATGTAAGGAAAAATATTAAACATATATTTTTATGACATTTCTGCCTTGATAGAAAAGAGGTAGTGTGGAAACCATTTCTACAACATGTATGTTGGGGGATTTGCAAATAGAACCAGCTCTTAATAATATATCTGCTAACAGATGGGATACTAATTACAAGATTAATCAGACTCTATTTTTTTTAAACATTACTGTGTTACTTATAAAGAAGTTAGAATGGATTGGGAATGATAAAATTCATGATTTAGAATATTAATCTGGGTCTCATTCCAGGTAAAGTGAGGGTAGCCTGATAAGAGGTAAGAGAGTACAAGTTCAGTATAATTTGTTATATTGGCACCTTGTCTCTTCATGGATCCAGTACATCAAACTGGCTAAGACAGGCTTGATTTCTTGATGCATTATGACAGGTTTTAGCAGTTTCTCCATTTCTAAAGCCCCTTAAACATTTATCTTCTGAGCAAGTTATAGTTTTCCCTACAGCCAAAGATGCTGCCTTTAAATTAGTTATTGTGTTAGTCCCAGAGAATTCTTTCCTGTTTTTGTTCAAACATATGTCTAAATCCTTAAATTTCAAAATTTAATTCCCCTGCTGAGAGCTCAACTCCAATATTGGTTGGTTTTAATGGATACTCAGGGTAATATTTATCTTATGTATGTATGACAAACTCTTCAATTCCCAGGAAAAGAATGGATGGTTTGGGATGCCGGGGATGGTGAGCAATGTGGAAATGAAGTTGTGTGGGAAGATACCCTGTGATCTTGATACCCTGTGGAAATAAGCAAGTTTTCATTTATCAAAATAACACATTTCATTGAATGCCTCAGATATGCACACTGAGGAAGCAAAGGTCAGATATCTCTAAATCTTTTAAAATAGCTAAATATCACATCCCACATATTAACAAATATATTTTCTTTGGCTGAATGCTTTATGTGTTAGTTTTAATTTGCATTTTATCTGAACCCATTCATATTTTCTCGAAATTATAAGTAATAAGTAGCATTAAATAATGACTCCTGGTGAACTAAAATTTTTGCAGCAAGAATTTTGAGGTAAATTCTCATTGATTACCCCAACATTTCCTTTAATTTAAGAGATTCTACATTATACCTTTCTCTCTCTCTCTCTCTTAACACTTCAGCATTTAAATGACCACATATACTTCACTAAAATAAATTAGGAAAATCAAGTGTTCAAACTATTTTTCTTGTTTCAACACGGAAGACCATCTTCCATAATGTCTGGTTCTTGTAGACAGTGAGCAAGCACAGCACCTGCTGAACTCCCTTTAAGATGTTCTGAATAACTTCACAAAATTGCCAATTTTATGCCACCTTTTTAATTTTACTGTCATATGCTATCTAAGTTTTCATAACTATTCATTGTATCAATTATTTCTCTTAAAGTATTTGCTATGAGGGGAAACATATAGTGTAGTAAATCCTAAGGGGGAAAATCTAGTTTGATGTAATAACAAAAGGGGTGAAACAGAAATCATAGCCTTCCTATGTTACAGTGAGGAGAATCCACCAATACCTTCTTTATGAAGCAAGTTATTTAAGTTATGAACTTCTTCATTTTAGATATAAGGAGAGCGAGGCCAAGAAAGCATAAGTCTTCCCTGGTTCCACTGCAGCCAATGTCCCTTGGCTCAGACCGATTAATTGTTTTAAATAATTGCCTTACTGGCTGGGGCTTGTAGACTATGGAAGCTCTCTGGATTCTGTATGCCTGGCATGCAGTTGTAAGCACTATATTGCATGCTTTGAAAGAATTTTTAAAACTAGAAAAGGTAAGATCGTTCATTTTCACTCTGGCTGCTGAGAAGGAGAGAAAGAAAAGGATGAAAAGTCCTTGTTTAAAATTAAATTTTAAAATGAATTAACAGCGTTAAGAAGTATTTCATTGTGTTAAATACATTGTTAGTCTTATTTAAATAATATTAAGAGCTATAATGAAACAACCTTATTTTCAAATTGAGAAGATTACATATCAGTAAAACAAATACATCATTTTAAGTAATGCCTTACTCAATAAAGACACTTATTGAAAAGTTCAGCTAAAATTTTATGACTGCATTAAAAGAAATTCTGTTTTCCCCTTATGCTATTTCCTAGGTCAGAGTCTCACTGGTGCTTCTCCTTCAATACTGGATTTCTAGCCTTAGTTTTATTTCTTATGTTCCCTTCCTTCCATCATTGGCAGTGTTATAGCTGAGTCCTGTCTTGTTCTCTGTTTTTTAAATTTGAATCTCTTATTATTCTTCAAACCTGGTGAGTGGTAGCATTTTGGAGACTAGAGAGTTTTTATAACTTTCTTTCATGGAAAACAAATAATCATCACCTTACATAAAATAATCTGACTATTAAAATTATCTTAAGGATGATATCATCTTTCTATAATTCAGAATATTCTATGTGATCTTTCAGGGTCTTGAGCCTTCACTGTGAACATAAAGCACTGATAATAGAGATATGTATAAACATTTATCACTTTCTATTTTACTTATTTCTTATTATCTCATCTTCATAATTGTGATCTCTAAGAACAGTACTTCTCTTATACTGCTTGTATTATTTGTCTTAGAACAGTACCTTAAATGTAGTAAATGCTCAATAAGTTTCTGAAAGTCAGTGATAAATATCACTTTTCCCTATAAATATTATTTATTGTGTTCCAGTAAAATATTTATATAGTTATTCCTAAATATTTGCAAGAATTCAGGATACATTCCTAATGTGATTTCAGTCATGTCCCCCTCTTTCTACAATTAAAGGAAAATATAGGTATGAGAACAATGGCAAAACAAGTCAAAGAACACTATATTACTGGTTTGCTCTTGGCCTCATAATCCAATTCCAGAACACTGTAAACTTTTGTAGGCCATTTCAAGAAAACCTTACTTAGCTAACTTTATCAGTTTGCATGTCCTAAAAATAAAAGTAGTACAATTCCCCAATTTATAGATTTTCCTAAGTCCAAACATGAGACTTAAAACTTATTCAATGAAAAAAGGCATGCCTATTAATAAAAAGGCAGTGAAATCAGAAAGAGGTAGGGGAAGAATGAGTGGGCATGTAGTAGTTTTAATGCTTCCAAATGAATAACTAAGATATCAGCACCAATCTTCAACCAAGTATATGCAGCAGGCATACCCCAGTATCTCCTTGAATGACACAAAACTCAAAGAAGGGGGGAAAAAACATCTGGGCCTGAACCAAGATCTTTTATCATGGATACATTGAAGGAAGAGAGCGAAGAAAAGATGTGTTACTAATATATGTTGACTTTGTAACAAATTCAAGATCTCTACCTTTTAAAAAATTGGTTCAACCCTGTGTGCTTGAATCAAATTGATCAAAGTTAGTTATTCTTCACTTCTCCTATTTTAAAATGGAGAGGATTTGCCTTTGATCTTAACTGGGGATGAATTAGAGTGGGGGCAATTTATGAGGAGTGGGGGAAGATGAAAGAGAAGACTGAGTGCCTCTTAAAGGCCAATCATGTATTTATTCAATAACATGATGACTAGCTGTCATTAGAGCCTGTTATTTGTACTTCAGGATAAACTAGATTTGCCTTTAAAAAAAAGTTATCAAATCCCTGATAAAGACTACCTAATTCTAAACTTTCATTATTGTATTTTTTATTACATGTGAAAATATAACCAAATTTTCACTTATAATTATTATAATATTTGGATAGCTAATATTTAATAATATATATTTATTCAATTTTCCTTTTAAATTAGAGAAAAAATTATTTTTCTTTTGACAACATATTTTTGTTGCAGATATTAAGGCAATTATAAATTTTATCTGGAATCTCAATGCTAATTTATATTTGTTTCCAGATAGAATGAGTCACAACTTTTTAGAATTATTTCATCCTTCAAATAACTTAGTGTATTCTGCAATTACAATGGCAAGACAATTCCAGATCTTGGTTCAATCACATGAGTTTCAATTTTGTTTTAATTCCATTAGACTATTTTTTTAAAATTTGTTAGTCATGATTGAGACATATAACTACCACCAACTATGTAAGAACTTGGAACATATGGCACAGCTCAAAGTGTATATTTAATATGAGTTCTACCAATTCTTTGTCTTATAATAACTTAGTTTTTATTTTTTAGAACAACTTAAATGCACTTTTTTCTATGGGTATTTTGCATAAAACTTGTCTTTTCGATTCTATGAATAGGTGACTTTTTAAAATGTCTTTATATTTTTTCCATAATGTTATAATTTTTAAAACTCAGGCATTTATAAATAATCATAAATAATCAAAAAGTATTTTTATATGCAATATGGATTATAAAACTCATTTTTCTATAGATTTATACTAGTCTGTTTATTTCACTTAGATTATTATCAAATGATATTAATTTAAGATAGCTAGTGATAATAATATTGCATTATCTACTAGTTGGGCTCTAATTTTTGACCCACAATTATTTATATTTGCTGTTTGGAGGAAATGTGATTAAAATTCATTTCACTAAATTTTTCTACGTTTTAGAGTTGTAAATCGAATGGATTTATGTAGCTGTTTCTGAGTGTTTACTGCTTCAGAAGATTCAGCTTTTGACAATATTTTTCACATAGCTATATTAAGTAATAGCATAGAATTGAATAATCTAAACCATTCTATCTTATGCTATAATGCTTTTCAAGAAACTCATCATTCACTAAACATCTCAGTTATTTGACATCTTGAGATCATTAAGTGTGCTGACTTATTCAAATTGTTTCATGAATTAGCTCAAATAAAAGATGATTTGTGAGAGAAGACTTTTTTAAAACTCCCACAAATGTAACAAAATAAAAATCATTTCAAAGAAATAAAATATTTAGGGGATTGGTTCAAGATGGTGGATTGGAAGGATGTGCACTCACTCCCTCTTGCGAGAGAACCAGAATCACAACTAACTGCTGAACAATCAACAACAGGAAGACACTGGAACTCACAAAAAAAGATACCCCACATCCAAAGACAAAGGAGAAGCTGCAGTGAAACTGTAAGAGGAGCACAGTCACAATAACATCAAATTCCACTCAAGTCCAGGAAGCGCAGAGAGTCCCAGGCAGGATAAACCCAAGGAGAAACATGTTGAGACACATAGTAATCAAATTGACAAAAATTAAAAACAAAGAAAAATTATTAAAAGCAACAAGGGCAAAACGACAAATAACATACAAGGGAACTCCCATAATGTTAAAAGCTGATTTCTCAGCAGAAATGCTACAAGCCAGAAAGGAGTGGCATGATATATTTAAAGTGATAAAAGGGAAGAACATACAACCAAGATTACTCTACTCAGCAAGGATCTCATTCAGATTCAACAGAGAAATCAAAAGCTTTACAGACAAGCAAAAGCTAAGAGAAGTCAGCACAACCAAACCAGCTCTACAACAAATGCTAAAGGAACTTCTCTAAGTGGGAAACACAAGAGAAGAAAAGGACCTACAAAAACAAACCCAAAACAATTAAGAAACTGGTAATAAGAACATACATATGGATAATTACCTTAAATGTGAATGGATTAAAGCTCCAACCAAAAGATACAAGCTTGCTGAATGGATACAGGAACAAACCAGTATATAAGCTGTCTACAAGACACTCACTTCAGACCTAGGGACACATACAGACTGAAAGTAAGGGGATGGAAAAGGATACTCCATGCAAATGGAAATCAAAAGAAAGCTGGAGTAGCAATACTATCAGATAAAACAGACTTTAAAATAAAGACTATTACAAGAGACAAGGCAGGACACTACATAATGATCAAAGGATCAATCCAAGAAGAAGATATAACAATTATAAATATATATACACCCAACATAGGAACACCTCAATACATAAGGCAAATGCTAAAGGTTATAAAAGAGGAAATCGACAGTAACACAATAATAGTGGGGGCCTTTAACACCTCACCCACACCAATGGACAAATCATCCAGACAGAAACTTAATAAGGAAACAGAAGCTTTAAATAACACAATAGACCAGATAGATTTAATTGATATTTACAAGACATTCCATCCGAAAACAGCAGATTACACTTTCTTCTCAAGGGCACATGGAACATTCTCCAGGATAAATCACATCTTGGGTCACAAATCAAGCTTCGGTAAATTTAAGAAAATTGAAATTATATCAAGCATCTTTTCTGGCCACAACACTATGAGATTAGAAATAAATTATAGGGGAAAAAAATGAAAAAAATACAAACACATGGAGGCTAAACAATACCTTACTAAATAACCAAGAGAGCACTGAAGAAATCAAAGAGGAAATCAAAAAATACCTAGAGACAAATGACAATGAAAACAAGATGATCCAAAACCTATGGCATGCAGCAAAAACAGTTTTAAGAGGGAAGTTTATAGCAATACAATCCTACTGCAAGAAACAAGAAGCACCGCAAATAAACAACCTAACCTTACACCTAAAGAAAGTAGAAAAAGAAGAATGAACAAAACCCAAAGTTAATAGAAGGAAAGAAATCATAAAATCAGAGCAGAAATAAATGAAATAGAAACAAAGAAAACAATAGCAAAGATCAATAAAACTAAAAGCTGGTTCTTTGAGAAGACAAACAAAATTGATAAACCTGTAACCAAACTCATCAAGAAAAAGAGGGAGAGGACTCAAATCAATAAAATTACGAATGAAAAAGAAGTTACAATGGACACCGCAGAAATACAAAGTATCATAAGAGACTACTACAATTGAAGAGGAAGGAACACTCCCAAAGTGCTTCTACGAGGCCACCATCACCCTGATACCAAAACCAGACAGAGATACTATAAAAAAAGAAAATTACAGACCAATATTACTGATGAATATAGATGCAAAAATCCTCAACAAAATACTAGCAAACAGAATCCAACAACACATTAAAAGGATCATGCACCATGATCAAGTGGGATATATCCCAGGGATGCAAGGATTCTTCAATATACACAAATCAATCAATGTGGTACACCATATTAACAAATTGAAGGATAAAAACCATATGATCATCTCAATAGATGCAGAAAAAGCTTTCAACAAAATTCAACACGCATTTATGGTAAAAACTCTCCATAAAGTAGGCAGAGAGGGAACCTACCTCAGCATAATAAAGGCCATATATGACAAACCAACAGGAAACAGCATTCTCAATGATGAAAAACTGAAAGCATTTCCTCTAAGATCAGGAACAAGACAAGGATGTCCACTCTCACCACTATTATTCAACATAGTTTTGGAAGTCCTAGCCACAGCAATCAGAGAAGAAAAAGAAATAAAAGAATCCAAGTTGGAAAAGAAGTAAAACTGTCACTGTTTGCAGATGACATGATACTATAGATAGATAATCATAAAAGATGCCATCATTAAATTTTTTAGAGCTAATCAATGAATTTGGTAAAGTTGCAGGATACAAAGAAATCTCTTGCATTCCTATACACTAACAATGAAAGATCAGAAAGAGAAATTAAGCAAATGATCCCATTCACCATTGCAACAAAAAGAATAAAATTTCTAGGAATAAACCTACCTAAGAGATTAATAAACCTAACTTAGAAATAAATTACAGGGAAAAAAACCATTAAAAACACAAACACATGGAGGCTAAACAATACCTTACTAAATAACCAAGAGAGCACTGAAGAAATCAAAGAGGAAATCAAAAAATATCTAGAGACAAATGACAATGAAAACACCATGATCCAAAACCTATGGGATGCAGCAAAAGCAGTTCAAAGAGGGAAGTTTTTAGCAATGCAATCATGTACTCAGAAAACTATAAGACACTGATGAAAGAAATCAAAGATGACAGAAACAGATGGAGAGATATACCATGTTCTTGTATTGGAAGAATCAATATTGTGAAAATGACTATACTACGCAAAACAATCTACAGACTCAATGCAATCCCTATCAAATTACCAATGGCATTTTTTACTGAACTAGAACAAAAAAATCTTAAAATTTGTACAGAGACAAAAAAGACCCCGAATAGACAAAGCAATCTTGAGGGAAAAAAATGGAGCTGAAGGAATCAGACTCCCTGACTTCAGACTATACTACAAAGCTACAGTAATCAAGACAATATGGTACTGGCACAAAAACAGAAATATACATCAATGGAACAAGATAGAAAGCCCAGAGATAAACCCACACACCTATGGTCAACTAATCTATGACAAAGGAGCCAGGATATGCAATGGAGAAAAGACAGCCTCTTCAATAAGTGGTGCTGGGAAAACTGGACAGCTACATGTAAAAAAATGAAATTAGAACACGACCTAACACCATACACAAAAATAAACTCAAAATGGATTAAAGACTTAAATGTAAGACCAGACACTATAAAACTCTTAGAGGAAAACATAGGAAGAAAACTCTTTGGCATAGATCACAGAAAGATCTTTTTTGACCCATTTCCTAGAGTAATGGAAGTAAAAACAAAAATAAACACATGGGACCTAATGAAACTTCAAAGCTTTTGCACAGCAAAGTGAACTATAAACAAGATGAAAAGACAACACTCAGAATGGGAGAAAATATTTGCAAACGAAGCAACGGACAAAGGATTAATCTCCAGAATATATAAACAGCTCATGCAGCTCAATATTAAAAAAACAAATAACCCAATCAAAAGATGGGCAGAAGACCTAAATAGACATTTCTCCAAAGAAGACATACATATGGGCAACAGGCACATGACAAGATGCTGAACAGCACTAATTATTAGAGAAATGCAAATCAAAACTACAATTAGGAATCACCTCACACTGGTTAGGATGGGCATCATCAGAAAATCTACAAACAACAAATGCTGGAGAGGGTGTGGAGAAAAGGGAACCGTCTTGCACTGTTGGTGGGAATGTAAATTGACACAGCCACTATGGAGAACACTATGGATGTTCCTTAAAAAACTAAAAATAGAATTACCATATGACCCAGCAATCCCACTATTGGGCATATACCCAAGAAAACCATAATTCAAAAAGACACATGCACCCCAATGTTCATTGCAGCACTATTTACAATAGCTAGGTCATGGAAGCAACCTTAATGCCCATTGACAGATGAATGGATAATGAAGATGCGGTACATATATATACAATGGAATATTACTCAGCCATAAAAAGGAACGAAATTGGGTCATTTGTAGAGACGTGGATGGACCTAGAGACTGTCATACAGAGTGAAGTAAGTCAGAAAGAGAAAAACAAATATCGTATATTAATGCATATATGTGGAATCTACAAAAATGGTATAGATGAACCGGTTTGCAAGGCAGAAATAGAGACACAGTTGTAGAGAACAAACGTATGGACACCAAGGGAGGAAAGTGGGGGTGGGTGGGTGGAGGGATGAATTGGGATATTGGGATTGACATAAGTACACTAATATGTATAAAATAGATAACTAATAAGGACCTGCTTATACAAAACAAATAAATTAAATTAAATTTTAAAAAAAGAAAGAAAACATTTATGGACTGTAGTTAAAAGAAATTATATCTAATTTATTAGTAAATTTGTAATAACTGGATTATAGTTAAATACATTAAAACACAAATATTACACATGACTCTGTTTTTGTAACAGGATGTCTTACACTGATTCAAGATTATTACAATGACAAAGTATTATTGATGTTCATACCATACACAAGCATCATATACATACTTGGGTTTCATATGTTGAATGTAGGCTTAATTAATTTGTATAGCAGATGTGTAGAATCTCATGGCAAACAACTGAAGTTGGCAATCGACTTAAAGATGAGGAATACCTGGAATAGATAATAGAAGAGGGAGATGATAAATGTCAATTGCATCCTCAGGACCAAATCAGGAGCAGCTACTGTAATTCATTCTACTAAACCCCCTAATGTAAATCTGTTTTTTACATAATGTCATTAGCAGTCACCTTGGGAAATCAGTGATAAGAGGGAATGAATTTAACAGGGACTGTGAACGTATCTGGGCAGTTCCCTGCCATTATCAACTTGACACATCCTTTCCATGCACATCAGGTCTATTTTCCATTGCCAGACACTGCGTCTTAGGGACATAGCAGTCAGGTTTCAACCAGAGAAGCAGAAGCAGAATACACACACACACACACACACACACATATATGAAAACATTGGCTTAGTTTACATAATTGCAGGAATTGGCTAAGCAAGTCTGAAGTCCATAGGGCAGGCAGAGTCAGGAAGGGAAGAACATGCTAGGCTGAAACCCATGAGCAAGGATCAAAGATCTTATACACAGGAAGAATTTCTTCTGTCTCTCAGAGAAGTCTCAGGCCCAAGCCTTTCAACAGACTGAGTCAGGACCAGCCAGATTATCCAGGATAATCTTTCCAAGTCAACTGAGAGGGACTTTAATCATGCCTGCAAAATCTCTTAATAACAGTACTTAGATTAATGTTTGACTGAATAACCAGGGACTATGGCCTAGTTAAGTTGACATATCAAAAAAGCCTTAACAGAGGGCTTTCTCTGGTGGAAAGAGGATACTCTGTGCACTTGCGGGCCAGGCTGGCAGAGCCAGGGGATTAACAGTCCTCAACCAATGATGAATGAGTGTTGGTGGAAAGTACCACAGCTCTCTAGTAGCCTAGGCAAACTAACTCTAAGGTCTGTATCCTATGGTTGTTCTCAGTTCCTGAGTGGGATTAAGTTCTAGTCGTCTACAGGTATACTTGTTTGATAATCTACTCTTTATTGACACTTCCTATTCTTCTACTAGTTTCTCCTATGATCATCTTCCATACAAACTACTTTTAATGGAAACCTTGCCTCTGGGTATATTCTGAGGGAAAGCAAACAAAGATAGTAAGTAATATATTACACTACTGTTTAAGAATATATCATATTTGAATATATATGTTAAAAATATATGAAGAAAATATTAAGCTTACGTTTTCTTTGATCATTATATTTAATTATTGGTACCCTTCATAACTGAAAAAAAAGATAGTTCATCAATATAGAAACATCGAATAGAAATTTTTGAAAATATTTTAAATCAAAATAAAAGAATTTCGGGCTTCCCTGGTGGCGCAGTGGTTGAGAATCTGCCTGCCAATGCAGGGGACACGGGTTCGAGCCCTGGTCTGGGAAGATCCCACATGCCACGGAGCAACTGGGCCCGTGAGCCACAACTACTGAGCCTGCGCGTCTGGAGCCTGTGCTCCGCAACAAGAGAGGCCGCGATGGTGAGAGGCCCGCGCACCGCGATGAAGAGTGGCCCCCACTTGCCACAATTAGAGAAAGCCCTCGCAGAGAAACGAAGACCCAACACAGTCATAAATAAATAAATAAATAAATAAAAGAACGTGAATTTCTAAAAAAAAAATAAATAAAAGAATTTCTAATGCAAACAAAATCATGCTTTATTCTTTCCCCTTCAATGATTAAATTAACATTGTGTGTGTGACCATATGCTGAACAGCATTGATTTTCTGAGCTGCTATGCTCTGAAAATGTTCTGAGCTTGAGAAGAATATATTTATGAAGACAGGAAAAGAGAGAATGTTGAAGGCTCAGCAGAACTTTTTACTGTAAATGCTATATTTAAGTATTTACATGGCCAATTCAACTTGTAAAGTCCAATCATATTTATTTACATATTTTGCTGTCTGAAATATTGAATTAAGGATGAGAGTAGAATGAGAAGAAGTATAAAGAGATGGGTAATTAGATTTGGTTGTCTAGTAAAAGTTGGTTAATTTCCTATTAAAGTAAGATATTTAACAAAAAAATGCAATAACTGATATTATTCCTGCTCTTTCAATATGTAGTTTTAATCTATAATGTGGATTGAATGTTAAGTACGCCTTTACTAAAAGCATTTTTAAATTGCTGAAGATTTGATTGCATTTTATGAAGACTTTTTTGTTTCCTACAACTTGAAATCCAGTCTACCTTCCCTGAAAATTACCCTCACCCCCTACATACTGCCTTTGGGAAAACATAAGCTATTGCTCTGTATTAACTGAGAATTATAGAAAAATTCAAGACGTCTTCTTAATACCACTCTCATTATTGTGTCTGCTAAAGTAAAACTAAACCAGTATGACTACAGTTTAAGATATTCATGTTCATGTTCAAGATTATTAAAGTGTTTCCAGCAAAATGTAGCAATTTTCCTGCATTTACTTTAGTAAATTATGGGTTGTTTAATGGGTTGTTTCAGAGTAGAAAATGAAACTTATTTCTTGGAGCAATTTAATTTGCTCAGTAGATTAGTATTCTTCATGATATTACGTTTAGAAAAGTGTACATATTAAAGTTAGAGGAAATATACCAAAAACCTTATAGATTTTTAAAGACTTTCTTAAAAGCAATAATACAGTCTTTGACACCCTATGCAATTATTCATATATGTATATATTTTTATTAGAACAACATCTGTTTCATGAAAATAATAACCTACATTTGAAAATAATTCAATAGAACTTTGTGTCTGAGATTCTTAAGGACAAGTGTGAAATTGTTTTATCTTCATTTTTTGGAGCTCTGGACAGCTGATAGAGATGGTACAGAGAGCATCTGCTGGAGGAGTAACTCCTGGGATACTTGTCAAATTGTGTTCAGAAACAACTGAGACACTAAATAAAGAGAATTTCTAATAATACTGCATTTAGAATGTTGCTCAATTCTAGAAACTAAATAATTTAGATCTAAATAGCTTTGCTAGACATTTTAGAGATTTTAATTAACAGATTATTCTATTAGCTCATAGATTTCTCTCCAGGTGACTGAAATGCATTTTCACCCAGGCTTTGTTTCCATATGTCAAGAAATTTTTGAATAAATAACACACTGATGTATTAATTCTGATTTCATAAGCAGACTGCCATACCAAGGGCAGAAAAATAAAAGTAATTCCACTATGTTACATTTTCCTTTTAAAAGTACATTGCCAGTGATTTTGATTTGTCTGTGTGATTACACTATTTTTCAATGACTAAAAATTATGAATAGCTTATAAGGTAATTGATTTTTCTGAGCACAATACAAATGACTTAGGCATTACAAAATTCTTTATAAATTCAAGCATATTCTATTTTTTCAAGTATATGTATATTTTGTCATTGTATACCATTGTCATTACTTTCTTCTGTTGATTAGAAATCCTTCTTCACATAACTGTTTAGAGGTTCATACACTGTTAAAAGAAACTTGCCTAACATTTTTGCTTACTTCCTTACCATCCTAAAATCTGTCATGTCAAGAATATCAAGTATTCTGAATTACGGTTTTAAGTCATTTTGTGACATCTGCTAAGAGTTTTCTTTTCACTCACATCACTTGTAGTGAAATGAAGTACTTAGTAAGAGTGTGTTTCCATGGATTACTGTGGGCAACATCCAGTGGCTGATCAAGCAAGTGATGAGAATGGGAGGCAAGGGCAATCCAATTCATGTGTGTTCTTCTCTAGGGTGAATTTCATCCCAACACAGATGTGAATGACTTGCAAGTATTTTATAGCCTCTTGAATTTTCATTCCTATTTTATGTGTATACATACAGGGTGATATAGTCACTGTTGTGACTAGAGCTAAAGCAAATGATTTCTAAAACATTATTAGATATTCCTGAATACACTCAATATTTAAAATATTCTCCATTCATTTTAATAATGAGGATGTATTCTCTATTAATATACTTAACCATTAACATGTGTGACATAAGAAATAGATGTTCACATTTGGCTTAATCAATCTTTCAGATTTATTGGAAAAACAATGCTTTCACATATGGCTAGCTAAACTACACTTGCCATTCATCTTCAATGTTCATTGCCTCATCATTGGTGTTATAAACTGTTAACCTAAAAAAATTGACTGCCAGATATTTCTCCAGCAAAGATGGGTTTAGTTGGGATCAGCAGAGAATGGCAATTTAGCGTCTGCAACCATGGTGAACCACCTGTAAGTCCCTGCAGGGCAAGGGAAGGAGAACTCTTTTATAGAGGGAAAAAGGAAGTTGGGGAGTTGTAGTAAACAAAGGGTTTGTGGCTTTTTATTGGCTTAGTCCTTGTGGGCTCTGCTATCATGCCCTGTGAGAGCTCCCCCTTCTTGTCTACTGATTCTATCTATTTGGGGTTTCTGTTTATTAATTTTTTACATACCCCAGGTTACGGTACCATGTTATATAAATGACAATTAACTCAAATTTTTCTTGCAAAGTCATGTTCCATTTCTTCTGGCTAAGGAAAATGACACCAATTGCCAGTATGGTTATAGTTGTTGTACTTACTGTTTAAAGAGATCCTCTCTATTATTTTTGCATTTTCTATGTGGCTAGGTGTGAAATTAACTGGTCATGCTACTTTGGAGGAAATTTTATTTTTCAGTTGATAAAAATGTGATTGGAAGGAAAGGAGGACAGAACAATGATCCTGAGTGTTCGATTTACGGCATGTGTCTGTAGAAAATATTCTCAGCGATATCTGTTCAAACTCCTAATTAAAGTTGTCTTATGCTGAGAGTTTTCAGATATCACCTGAATGACCATAAATTTTCATATTTCACTTTCTTAAGTGCAGTATTCATGGTTTTAGTATTATCTAATAGGACCTGTATTCAGAAAGAACTCTGATTTGAAAGTAAACAGACACAAAGTTCAAATTTTCATACATATACCCTTAAATGTGTTAATAAATATAAAATAAGGAAAAATGATCCTCTTTTTATGAAAATGAGTAGCAAAACTAAGATATTTGTATAACATTTCTATTTCATAGATTAGTATATCAAAATCACTGGAGAGGTCCCCTTTTGAAAATTGTTATCTTTGAGGTTAGGGAATTGAATAGGGCAGTGATTCTTAAACAGACATAAGAAATATATATATAGTGCTTGTTAAAGCATAGATTACTGAATCCATTTCCAGACATTCTGATTCAGAAGGGTTGGGGTTAGGGCCCCAAAATTTGCTTTTCCAGCCAGTTCCCAAGTGATGGAGATGTTGCTGGTCTGGAAACAATTGTGAGAACTACTGGCATATTGTGGAAAAAAATTTACAGATGATTCTGATTCTATCAACATTCCCACAGTTGAAGTTAACTTAGATTTAAAAAAAACAGTAAGGAATGAGGCAAAGTTATATTCCTTATTCAATTTTTTAATATCCAGTTTGAAATAATACATCCCAGAAACCTGTGGTCATTCTTAATATGTCCTGAAGCATTTGGAAAGATAGAATATGATTAGCTTTTTGATGTAATTTCTCACACATGCACATGTACTAAGGGCTTCACACTGGTTATAAAAATATTACCAAATGATTTCATACTGGTCAGACTGGCTTTGAAATTAAATTTATGAAGTGACATGTTTGAAGAGAGTCTGAAAAGGCCATCTGCAAAGGAAAGGTAGTGGTGTCTCCTTGATTATGATTTTACTGTAGCAATGATTATACTAATATCTCTTAATAAAGACAATTAACCAATTATACATTACAAAATGGTTATCTAGGGGAAAATACATTAGCATGTTTCATTAATACTGACTATATAAAACTAAAAGAAGCATAATTTACAGCTGTTGAAGTTTTCCAAATATTTGAATCATAAGAAACATTGAATTTTATACAATCTGTTAGTAATTATTGAATCACGCTCACTGCACCTTTACTTATCTTAATATTTGTAAATAAAACTAAAGCCCATCAAGAGTAGTTATGATATAAGCATATGGTAATAATATAAACTGATTTTCACAATTTCTTGTTATATTTCTGGCATCATAAAATGTGAATTCCGACTAGTCACCAAATATAGCTAAAAAATATATTATCAACTTGTTGATGGATATATTGGATAACAATTTTTCCTTAGAGCAACAGGACGTATTACTTCAAAAACTAACACTTCGGTATAGCTTAATATGGTGGTGATTTACCCATGGATCGCTAGACTAATCAGAAAAAAATAAGCCAGAAATAAATGAATTTGAATATATAATCAAAGTGACAAAATTTTTACATGTTTTTCTCAGTTTTATTGAGGTAAAATAGACAAATAAAATTGTACTATATTTAAAGTGTACAATGTGATACTTTGATATAAGTATACATTGTGAAAAGATTTGCACAAATTGATAAACATCCATCACCTCACATAGTTAACTATTTTTTTTTGTTGGTGAGAATGTTTAATATCCACTCTCTCAGAAAATTTCAATCATACAATACAATATTGTCAACTATAGCTATACATTAGATCTTTATAACTTATTCATCTTATAACTGAAAATTTGTACCTTTTACTTCCTCCCCATTTTCCCCACTCCCTTGCCCCTGGCAACCATGATTATACTCTCTGTTTCTATGAGTTTGGCTTTTAAAATTTTAATTCCACATATATATAATACCATGCAGTATTTGTCTTTCTCTGTTTGACTCTCCACATTCATCTATGTTGTCACAAAAGGCAGGATTTCCTTCTTTTTTAAGATTGAATAATATTCTATTATATCTAGATCTAGATCTAGATATAGATAAAGATACAGAATCTGTAGATCACTTTGGATAGTATGGACATTTTAATAATACTAATTCTTTCAATCCATGAACATGGGCTATCTTTCCATTTATTTTTGTCTTCTCCAATTTCTTTCATCAATGCTTTATAGTTTTCAGTAAATAGATCTTTCACTTCCTTGGCTAAATTTACCCTATTTTTTCTTTTTGATGCATTCTAAGTGGGATTGTTCTTTTAATTTCTCTTTCCATAGGTCATTGTTACTGTATAGAAACACAGCTGATGTTTGTATAATTGATTTTATTTCCCACAATTTTACTGAATTTATTTATTAGTTTTACCAGTTTTTTTGGTGGAGTCTTTAGGGTTTTCTATATATAAGATCATGCCATCTGCAAACAGAGACAATATTTTTCCTTCCTTTTTGATTTGGGTGCCTTTTCTTTTGTCTGCCTAATTGCTCTGCCTAGGTCTTTTAGTACTATGTTGAATTGAAGTGGCAAGAGTGGGCATCCTTATCTTTTTTTCTGATCTTCCTGATGTTAGAAACTTTTCACTGTTGAATATGTTGCTAGCTGCTGGCTTGTCATATGTGGCCTTTATTATGGCTGAGTTACATTTCACTTGTACCAAATTTATTAAGAGTTTTTATCATGAAAAGTTGTTGAATTTTTTCAAGTGCCTTTTTTGCATCTATTGAAATGATCCCATGATTTGTTTCCCAATTCTGTTAATGTGATGTATCACATTTATTGATTTGTGTATGTTGAACTATCCTGTGCCCCAGGATAAAATCCCACTTGATCATGGTGTATTATCCTTTTAATGTGCTGTTAATTTTTTTGTTATCATTGTTAATATTTTGTTGAGGATTTTTGCATCTATGTTCATTAAGGATCTTGGCTGATAATTTTCTTTTCTTGTAGAGTCTTTGTCTGGTCTTGGTATCAGAGTAATGCTGATCTTGTAAAATGAGTTTGGAATTGTTCCTCCCTCTTCAATTTTTGGGAAAAGTTTGAGAAGGATTGATATTAATTCCTTTTTAAAAGTTGGTGGAATTGACCAGTGCAGCCATCTGGTCCTGGGCTTTTCTTTGTTGGGAGGTTTTTGATTACTGCTTAAATCTTCTTACTCATTGGTCTGTTCAATTTTCTACTTCTTCATGACTCAGTCTTTTTAGTTTATATGTTTATTGAAATCTATCACCTTCTAGTTATCCATGTTGTTGCCATGTAATTGTTCATAATAATTTTTATAATATTTTGTATTCTGTAGTATCATTTGTAATGTCTCCTCTTTCATTTCTGATTTTATTTATCTGAGCCACTCTAGCTAAAGATTTGTCAATTTTATTTATCATTTCTTTAAAAGCCCTTAATTTTATTTATCTTTTGTATTGTCTTTCTCTATTTCATGTATTTTCACTCTGATTTTATTTATTTACTTCTACTAATTTTCAGCTTAGTTTTTTTTCTCCTTCTGGCTCCTTGAGGTGTAAATTTGTCATTTATTTGAGTTCTTTTTTCCTCATGTAGGCATTTATTGCTATCAACTTCCCTTGTAAAACTGCTTTTGCTATATCTCATAATGTTTTTTATTTTTATTTTTGTCACTCGTTTATTTTTGGAAGTATTTTTCCATTAGAGTATATCTGGTTTTGACACCCTTTATGATAGAAAATTACTCCTTACATAAAACAGGAACGTGACAATGTTTAGAAATTTTGAGAGTACCCAAGTGCATTTAAGATGTTTTAAAAAATCTTTATAGTCACACACTCAGTAGTTATAATAATTTTCCATTTTCATTGTTAACCAGTGGTAGAAACAGCTCCCCAGCAGTACATTGTCTTATATCTCCCTTGAACCATTTTCTCTGCTAGTGAACTCCACTGAGAGAGACTGAATCATCTGTCCATTTCTAAGTAGACCCTCTCAGTTTTCTGAGAATTTGGAAGTTCTACCTTAGTTCTCATGTCTTAATACTTTGTTTAGTTATAAAGATTCTTTAAGGTAAAAATCAAACACAATCATGATGTTTGATGTTTTTGGGATTTGGGCAGGAGACCTATGCTACAGGGGTAGTTGCCAGTCAGAGATGATCTCGTGTTTACTGATGCATTTTGTATATTTTCAGTCTTTGCATCAGGAAGGGGGCACCCTTTCTGCACAAGCCTGGCACTTCTTTGCTCGCTGACAGCCACCCTATGTCGTCTTTGAAGTTATTCTCTGTTTGGCTAGACAGATGTACATTAATACACCTGAAGTCTAACTCTTCTGAGGTAAAAATTTCAAATTGTAGAGTGGTTTTTTAACTGAAAAGGAAAATAATATTTATGGAACACCTACTAAGTGCTGAAGAGCTTTACACATATTATTTCTTTTAATCTTCATTATTTCTCATAATGTTTTGTTATTGTGTTTCCATTTATTTCAAGTTTTTTTTTGATTTGCCTTTTTGTTTATTCTTTGATTGTTTGCTTAATTTACACACATTTGTAAACTTTCTAGTTTTTCTCTTGTAATTAATTTCTAATTTTATACCACTGTGGTCAGAAAGATGCTTGATATAATTTCAATCTTCTTAAATTTGTTAAGACTTGATTTGTGGCCAAACACATGATCTATCCTGAAGAATTTTCATCTGTACTTGAGAAGAATGTATATTCTGTTACTGTTGGGTAAGATTTTCTATATTTGTCTGTTAGGTCCATATGGTCTAACGTGTAGTTTTAGTGAAATATTTCCATATTGATTTCTGTCTGGATGTTCAATCTATTGTTAAACGTGGGGTAATGAAATCTTCTACCATTATTGTATTGCTGTCTATTTCTTCCTTCATACATATTGATATTTAATTTATATATTTAGATGCTCTGATGTTGGGTGCACAAATATTTACAAATGCTATATTTTCTTGATTAATTGACTCCTTTATCATTATATAATAACCTTCTTTGTCTCTTGTTACATTTTTTTGGCTTAAAGTCTCTTTGACTGATATTAGTATAGCTCCCTCTGCTTTCTTTTGGTTTATATTTGCACCAAATATATTTTACATCCCTTAAATTTAGGCTATGTGTTTTCCTAAAACTGAAGTGAATTTCTTGTAGGCAGTAGAGTGTTGGGTTTTGTTTTGTTTTTTATCCATGAAGCCGCTCTATGTTCTTGATTAGAGAGTTTAGTTCATTTACATTTAAAGTAATTATTGGTAAGTATGAGTCTGGAGGGGAAAGCTATGGGAAATGTTCACACACCTATTTTAAAAAAACTACTTCTTTGCTTACTATGATTCTGTGGAACTCATGAATACTGAGCTCAGCTGCCTCTCAGATTTAGGTGATCTGGGGGCCTGTTCTTTGGGTGGCAGCCTCAAAAATTCAGGTGCTAGATGTGTGATATAAATCCTTTGCTCCTCAGGGGAAAACTGGGAGACCAGGATTCCTTCCTGATTGTAAAGCACAGTGCTGGGGATGGTGTTTATAAGACTGTGTCTCATCCATTCTTACCTGTTTTCATCTATTTTCTCAGTTGCCCAATGTGTAGAAGTAACTCAACTAGTTTCTGGGTTACTTTCAGAGGGAATTGATTCATGTGTAGCTGTATATCTGGTACCTCCACGGAAGGAGGAAAAGTCAAGAGTATTCTATTCTGCCATTTTGGTGATGTCTCCCAAAGTGATGATATTTTTATAATGCCAAAACATCTCTGCTTCAAAATATGTGTTTCTTGTTAAAAGATTTCATTATTTTTATTTCCTTTTATCATGCATTTAGATTTATTTTGTTTTTATTATTTAGTGAGAAGTCCCAATTTTAGGAATTCACCCAAGTTACATGTTTTAAAAATTTGATTTATTATGCTCTTGTTATTTGACACTTTATGCAACTTTAACAATTTTATGCATATTTATAACCTGTTTTCTGGCAACCAAATCACATCTTTCTTTTTCTCCAACTGTAAGGCATCATGTTCTTCAGAATCTGCAGATGTCATCAAATTAAAAAAATATAACTTCAATATTATAGAACACTTAAAGCTTGTTTCAAAATGTTACTCCTGGTGCTGTGTAAATTGCCAAAATATAAATTCATTTTGTTTAATATGTTATCACTTAACAGATGGTATTCATGTACAGGCATCCAAAAGACCATAGATGAGCATCAAGTATGTATGTCTGAGAGTAGAACTTCAGGCCAAGAATGCTGAGGTTGTTATCTTTCTTGAATATCCGTACCTCAGTGTTAGAGAACTTGTCAAATCTGGAGCAGTAAAGAGGTGAGCAAAATCCTTCATAATAAAGAGCATAATATAGAAAATATTAAACTAATCTCACATTCTTTATCTATATACTTTTTTTAAAAAAAAAGCTTTTCATTTTTTAACATCTCAGTATAAAGACCTTTTTATAAATGGAATTTGTTCACATAAGACAAATGATTGTTTTGAGAAAGAAATTGATAAAAATTTTATGTCATATAAAACTTACAATTTTCAAAATATATATAATAATGTTGATTTTTGTTGCCTGTATGTTTGTGAGGGTTTTAAAAAACACAATTATGAGGGTTTTTAAAAAACACAACAGAAAGACCGCAAAGAGTACATATTTTTATGAAAATACATATAGCTTTATTGAACACTTTTAAGGTAGCTTGAAAGTAGAAATTTTCAACTTGTGCTTTTTATAAATGAGAAAATCTGAGGTTCACAAATGCTAAGATTTCTCAAGGCCTCTGTGAATTAGAGCAATCCTGAGGCTAACACCTGGTTTACGACTACCAAAATAAAAATTTTCCCAATGTTATTTGAATAACTAAAACATACTTTACAGACCTCTACTTTTGAGATTTCTGCAGACAGCAGCTGGAGACAATTTATTTCAATATAGAGAATGAAATTCAAGGTACAAGTTAAGAGGTAACATTCCTCAGTGGGTTAAGAGTGATGGCCATGAATCCAAAATGACTTGGGTCATATCTCACCTCTGCCATATAGTTGCTTTGTAACTTTCTCCAATTTATTCCATTTGTATGTATTTCCTTTCCCTTATATGTTAAATGGGGACTTTAGATGCATTTACTTCATCGAGTTACAAGAGCACTAAATGAATATTTGCATTAGAAGCATATATTACAGTGCCTGGAACAAATGAACTTTCAATATATGTTCTCCATCATTACAATTTACCAATGAGCTAAACTTGAAACTCTTATTCCCTATTTCATATATAAGGAAACTAAAAGTTTGAGATTAAATGATTTACCCCAGGTCACACGATGAATAATTGCTAGGGCCATAATTTGAACAATGAAATAATTGACTTCAAAGATTATGCTATACCTTCTGCTTCATCAACTACAAGGTCTATTTCCCTCCAACTCACTTCAAGCTATTTATGTTGCTCCAGGGAACCTAGCCCATAAGCTATTCTAAGTGGATTTGCCTGGTTCATGTCCCAGATTGTGCCAGATGCAGAGGTTCAAGGCCAGAAATCACCAAAAATGAGGATGAACATTTCTCAAATCATGCTGCTTTTTTCCTCAGTTACATAAAATCCATTCACTTCTCTGTTCATGGTCTAGATTAACATATAGGATAAAATGAACTTGGTAATCTAGTATGCATAAAATGTAGAAGTAGAAGACTCTATGCAAAAGGCATGTGAGAATTACTAACATACTACAATTTCATAACCACAAAACCAGGATAATTAGGGTTGTTGAAGGTTTATCTTGCCTAGATAGAAATTTCCATATTGTATAGAATATTTCATAAAAGTATTAATATAATCATTTCTGCGCAAATACATTTATAACCATATCTTTTATAGTGCATATTACCTAACTCATGTTAAAAACTACAAGAAATGTTTTGTAAAAAAAATTCTATAGTAAGAAATTTATTGATTAATATGAATATATAACCTAGAAAAATTTTATCGCAGCCTTATCTGTAGTGGCAATATTTTAGAAACAATTGTCCATGCATAACAAAATAGATGGATAAAAAATCTATTTATTATAATTATGTGGGATAGTGAAAATAAATGAACTAGAGCAAAATGTATCAATATTCATAAATCATGCAAAGAGAATATTGAATAAAGATAGTGCCTTTGATACCACTCAATTAAGATGTCAAAATATGCATTTTTAAAAATTTATTTATTTATTTATGGCTGCATTGGGTCTTCATTGCTAAACGCGGGCTTCTCATTGCGATGGCTTCTCTTGTTGCGGAGCACAGGCTCTAGACACACAGGCTTCAGTATTTGTGGCATGCGGGCTCAGTAGTTGTGGCTCGTGGGCTCTAGAGCACAGGTTCAGTAGTTCTGGCACATGGGCTTAGTTGCTCCACGGGATCAAACTCGTGTTCTCTGCATTGGCAGGCGGATTCTTAACCACTGTGCCACCAGGGAAGTCCCCAAAATGTGCATTTTAATAGACATATAAATATACAAATAACACGTAATAATATGCTTTTGAATAATTATAACAAACTTCAAAGTACTTGTTATTGGTCACTTTGGGAGAAGGAAGTGAAGTAAGATGATAGTAGAATACCATGGGAAGTAAACTGTATTCATAATATTGTACTCCTAATATGAAGCAAATGTGACAAAATGTTAATATTAATCACATCTAGATATTTCATATTTGCATGTTATTGTCTTCTTTTCTGGTTTTGTGTACTTTTCCTATAATTGGTGATACTTCAAATAAAACATTAAAAATATTACTTACAACCCAGGTAAGTTATATCCTCACAGATTTTTCAGTAACTATTTAGATTTATTTTGTTTCAGTGATTTTTCAAAAATGTCCCCTGATAAATTTTTCTTATAAACTTTCCCTGATTTTCTGTCTCTGAAAAAGTAAGAGAAATTTTGTATGAATCCCCTGAAGAAATGTTAAATTTTCTTCGGTAGCCAGAATTCCTTTTAGTTTGAATTCCCCAGATAATTTCCTCTGCACTTTATTTTGTGTTTCCTGTGTACTAGTCATTTTTATAGTGGCAGTATTCATTACATTGATCCCTGACCATATTACAGCACAGTTTTTAAAGCAGTTTGTGTTTGAATGCAGGCAAACAACTGAAAGAAATTCCCTTGTGCTCTTCTCTCTATTCCCTTATATTACAAGAAAATAAAAATTTCCCACTTTTTAATAAATACTTTTATTAGAACCATGTGAAGGGGGATTAGATTGTTTTTTTAACTCCAAAGGGCAGAATAAGGGCCAATGGTTATAAGTTTCACAGAAACATTTTTTGGTTCATTATGAAAAAGAACTTTTTGCAATTTTATGACTGAGATTGTAATCAGTTTTCATTTGAAGATTTCAAGTTTATGTTATTAAGAAACAGATGGAATGACAGCTCCTACTCACAAACCTTATCTTCCCTTACCTCCCCAAGGACATACTTCTGGGGTTGTAGAAGTCACTCGTACATTGTGTCAGACTGGGCACAAAGATTTCTAAGGTACTTCTAAATGTATAATCTATTTTACAAATATAAATAATGGATACCAGTGCAATAGTTCATTTCCAGAAATGTAAGAAAAGAATACTAATTAATAGGGGTTTTTGATTTAATTACAGAAAAATGCATTTTACATTTCTGAAGACTACTTATTTTCAATTTTGTAGCTCTAAAAACCAATGTGTATCATTACCACCTGTGTTTTAAAAAAATAATCTTGATGCTCTCTTAAGTAATTGACAACATATTATTTAAATTATTTAATATTCTGCATATTAATTTGCATTAACACATTATAAATCAGTTTGTAACAACATGAAATGTTTCTCTTTTTTTTGGCCCTCCCACATCATTTGACAATCCACATTTATCCTCAATGAGTCTTCATGCTTCTCTTAGAATGTGTTTATTTCTAGTCCACTTTTGTGTCTTGAACAATACCTGAGTGCTATTTTTATTTTTCTGGCTTTCACATGACTTCACAAGTGAGTGAATTAATTAATAAAAGGGCAATAAACCAAATTTTAAGAGCACAGAGGCACAAGGCTGACTTCAAATCCCAGATCTACTATTAGTTGGGACACGGGCAAGTTACTTAAATTCTCTAATCCTCGGTGTCCTTAGCTAAACAGAACTAGCTCTTATGCTTACCTTATAGAACTGCTTAGTGGATTAAATATAAATATGCATGGATGGGAACAGAGTAGTCTAAATATAAATTTTGGGGAATAAACTTTATCTTACTCTTCCTTGGCCATCTATGTGGGCTCATCAAATAAAGTACATTGAAAATGTAGGCTGTTAAGACAAAGTTTAACATATCGAGAGTGCATAGCGTAAAGGAAAAAGTAAAGGCAGTGACCATACACTCCACCTAATCTACATTCCTTGGTTCTAGCCTGGAATATCCTCCTGCCTGGGTATCCTGTCTCTAGATAGGTATAGATTGTGATGTATATACTACAGTGGTGCTTCTCTGTGAATATGGAATATAGAAGAAAACACAGAGTTGTGCTGGGACTGAAAGTACCATCTGAACAAGCAGGATCATGCAACCCTGGATCAGTCTGTATATGATGTTTGCTCTCCCTTATATCATGAGAAGTTGAGACCTGTTCCACATAGATTCTTTATTCCTTCTTAGTTGTTTTATTTATCATTAGAAACAGGAGAATGGATAAGAATACTTTTGTTCGTTTATTTCTATGGTCTTTCTTACATAAAACACAATCTAATATATTTAAATTAAAAAAGAAAATAATTCCTTTTCACATACAAACTTTTCACAACTTTCTTCTTTGAAAACACGGCATTCCAGATTCCTAAACACTTTCAAAATCCTCATGATTTCTTCTTCTTCTCTTTTCATTAAATATTAGTTAGTAATAGTCTCTGTATAAGAATCTAACACATAAACACTCAAAAAGAGTAGGCTAGCATTGTAACCAAAACAAACATTTCTCCTATAGAAATTCTTGTACCATATATTAAATTTATAATTTTACTATGTAAACCAATAGTAAGATTTACCTTTGGGCTTGATCTGTGGTGACCCAAAGTCCACATACAATGAGACCCCATAGCAATCTTTTAGACAAAAATATGACATTGCCCCTTTCTAATGCTCTTGGAATTAACCAAGGGGTCCAATGCCATCACATCCAGATCTCATCATGTTCTCCAGTTTATCCAAGTCTTGTCTATATGTCCTTTTTTTTTTTTTTTTTTTGGTCTATATGTTCTAATTTAACATAGAATTTAACAGTGACCCTGCAGGTCACTGATTCTTGGTCTTTCAGTATTCTTCAGATTCAAAAGTCACTATTAATACAATTATATAAGCACTCTTGCTAGGGCAGCCTTTAAAAAAAATTGCCCACCTAAGAGCTTTTACTAATATATCTCTCCCAAGCCTTCCAAGAGACTTAATTGGGACCCTATATCTTTAAGGGCTACAAATTGCTATATAGCTATATAAAGCAAGAACATTTTGCTTCTCTGGCTAAACCTTAACACTTTAGATTCTAGTTTTTGCTGTATCCTGTAGAGTTTTTGTGATATTAAGTCCAAGTTTAAACTAGCTGATGTTTGAGCCTGAAGTGTTATCAGCACAGGTCTTGAACTAACACCCTTTTGGTCTCTGATCTCTCCTTCCTTTTAACCTCAGGTTTCCTCTCCTTCCATGACTTTGTCACATATTCCCAGCTTCACCTCACATGATGTGAAATACATGCCTGTGTCATGAAATAACTATGTAGAGAGTAGTGGTATAACGGTGTTAATTCTTGCCTGTCCAATATTTTTTGCTTGGTTAGTTGCACAGAAACCATACAGTTCAATTAATCATGCTGTCAAAGTAATTCCTTAATATAGCTTATTGACATGTGAATGCATATTATATGCAAACATTGTTACCTGTTAATTTACCACATACTGGTTGAAGAAAGATGGTAAAAGCCTTACTGTTTATTTTGTAAGCCTTCATTACTCCATTAGCCTTTCACTCCTTCAGGCCACTAGAAAAAAATTTCCTTAGTTAAATTACTCTTGCAATAATGGTCTAAAAATGAAAACAGTGATTGTAATATGCCTCACCAAAAGTTCACTAACAGTAAATTATTTTCTAATGCTTGTGCTTTGCAAATGTTTGCATAAATATGTCCATAGAATGTATAAACACTGAATTTTAGCTAGAGGGTTTCTGTCCTCTGAATTGAAAATATTTAAGTAAACTTATATAAAACTTGGTCTTTGAAATATTTCAGTGCCTTATTTTACCTATAAATGCAAAAAGAACAGATAAAACAAAAATGCCGAGGTCTTCAATACTTAATTTCAATTTAAGAAAAAGAAAGAAAAGAAATCTAACTTTGATTATCATGATAGTTTTAAAAATAACATCTTTTGTAGTGTATTAAATGGCTACCATGATGAATGATCAATTTACTAATATTATGTTGATGTGAATTACAACTGTACTAGTTTGGGGAAAATGGTCCTATATTATTAACTGACTTGATTAAAAAAAAATGAATGTTTATGATGATGGTCGTGATGATAATTTGAGGAATAATAATCAAGGCCATGGGACTTCCCTGGTTGCGCAGTGGTTAAGAATCCGCCTGCCAATGCAGGGGACACGGGTTCGAGCCCTGGTCCGGAAAGATCCCACATGCCGCGGAGCAACTAAGCCCGTGCACCACAACTACTGAGCCTGCACTCTAGAGCTCGCAGGCCACAACTACAGAGCCCGTGTACCACAACTACTGAAGCCCTTGCTCCTCAACAAGAGAAGCCACTGCAATGAGAAGCCGGTGCACCGCAATGAAGAGTAACCCCCGCTCCCCGCAACTAGAATAAGCCCGTGCCCAGCAACGAAGACCCAATGCAGCCCAAAATAAATTAATTAATTAATTTAAAAAAATAATCAAGGCAATGAATGATTTCCCTCAGACACTGAAATATTCAAGTACCATTTCATAGCTAAGAAAATTATAAGATATGTAGAGTGAAAATTATCTATATGTCCTTAAATTACTATGAGCCATATGAATGGAAAAGATTTATTAGAAAGTTTAATGGCCTTTTATTTCAAAACCAGCTTAACTGAAATTTTATTTACTATTCATATGTAAAATTTCAATTCATTGTATCTTGAGAAATAATATATAGTTTTATTATATCTTCTACTTATTCTTGAACCAATAATTTGTTTTATGACTTATATTGGATAAGATGAAAGGACACCTACACTGGGAGCTCTAAATTACTTTAAAAACATGATTTTGGAAAGGAAAATTAATATATGGCCTAAATGAACTATTGAATGTAATGCAATCTTCCTGAGTTCCATACTAATTCAATTCTTAATCATTCTATTTTCCCAGTTTCCAAAAAAAACCCACCATGTTTAATACTTAACAAGCTAGTGGAATAGAAAAGCATAAAACCAATTAAAAAAAACCAACTTCTATTCAGGAATGCCCTTCCTGTCTTTTTTTCTTTTTTTTTATTGGAGTATAGTTGACTTACAATTGTCAACTACAAATTGGCATTTTCCATTGTCACTTGCCAGCTACCTCTACAAGGATTAAATCATGTGCTGCTGCAGCTGCTGACTGTCAACACCCCCTGAAAGGAATTTAGGTGGAGAGCAGAAATGAGGCACTCTGTGCTCTGGGAAAAACTGGCAGAACAGGTCTTCAGATAGTTAGATATTTTCGGGAGCCGATTTTATGAGCCCAATTCTTGTATCTTCTCATATCTAGAAAAGCACTAAAATCCTTCATGGTGACGTCTACTCCTTGTAACTAGGAGTAACCTGCATGAGACTAGCAGAAACCTTCTGTGAAAAAATATGTGCTTGATTGCATGTACTCCCCTCCTCACCATGATCACATATATACTGACTTTCCCCCCTTGCCTCTTTGGAGCAGTTTCTCAGAGCTCTCTGGAATGCTGTCTCCCAGGCTGCAGTCCTCATTTTGCCCCAAATAAAACTTAACTTGCAACTCTCACATTGTGCATTTTTTTAAGTCGACACAATGTTGTGTTAGTTTCAGGTGTACAGCAAAGTGAATCATATACATATATCCACTCATATAATCATATACATATATGAAAATACATATACATATATCCACTCTTTTTTTTTTTAGATTCTCTTCCCAAATAGGTCATTACAGAGTACTGAGTAGAGTTCCCTGTGCTATACAGCAGGTTCTTATTAGTTATCTATTTTATATATGGTAGTGTGTATATGTCAGTTCCAATCTCCCAATTTATCCCTCCTCACCCCCTATCCCCTGGTAACCATAAGTTTGTTTTCTACATCCATGACTCTACTTTTGTTTTGTAAATAAGTTCATTTGTACTTTTTTTTTTTTTTTAATATTTTATTTATTTATTTATGGCTGTGTTGGGTCTTCGTTTCTGTGCGAGGGCTTTCTCCAGCTGCGGCAAGCGGGGGCCACTCTTCATCGCGGTGCGCGGGCCTCTCACTGTCGCGGCCTCTCTTGTTGCGGAGCACAGGCTCCAGACGCGCAGGCTCAGTAGTTGTGGCTCACGGGCCCAGTCGCTCCGCGGCATGTGGGATCTTCCCAGACCAGGGCCCGAACCCGCGTCCCCCACATTGGCAGGCAGACTCTCAACCACTGCGCCACCAGGGAAGCCCTGTACTTTTTTTTTTTGGACCATTCATACTTTTTTAAGGCAAATAATATGACATTAAAAATATTGTTTTATAAGTGACTTTTTAAAGCATTAACAGGATATAATGAACTTTATCACACATATTTGATGCTAACTGATACATAGTATGTCATATTTGTATTGCAGGAGCTTCACATCCCTTTCTTGGTCTTTAGATTATTTCCTATTTATCTCAAACATGCTTACCTGCATGTTTGTATACCCCTACATTGATGTTCTAAAGATAAATTCCTGGATTTGGAAATACTGGATGTAATGGTTTGCACAGACTTCCTGACTCAGCTCCAACATGTAAAGAGCTTGGAAGCCATCCCTCCCAGTCTTAGAACAGGAATAAAGCAGGACAAACTGAAAATTAACGACTTTTCTAGGATATCTCAGAGAACTCAGGTTGCAGAGCAGAGCACTCTGAAGTCAGGAGAGACATGTAAAGCTGGAGAGTCATAGCTGATATATGCTTACCTGTAACAGAAGCTGCTAGAGCCATAAACTGGTAAAAAAATTACGTGTTAGTTGTGACAAATTGCTGGAGGCTGAGTGTGGACTGGCATGAGAGTGATAAATTCTGGGGGTGTTACAGCAGGCAGGTAGCCAGATATGAGCAGAGAAATGGAGACAGGGGCCAGGTGGCAGGAAATCACACATCTTGTAAACAGCTGGGTCCATGGGCAAAGAAAACAGGAACCTCCAGATGGACAGGAAACCACACTTTGGGTGATAAGTGTCCTGGAGGCACACAAAGAAAGGTGAGGAAAGGTGGGGATCTCCTGAGTCCTAATGCAACCCATTGCTCATTATGGTGTCATTACAATACAGTTAGCCTTGCAGATAAGAAGTACCCAGCATGCACCGATGCCATGACATTTCTGATCTAAGTTAAATAAGGACAAAAATCCCTCCTCCCCTCAGGAAGATGGAACTGGGATGAAAATCAAAATCAAACCCCCAAACTCCTCCTTCCTCAATGAATATTCCGCCCCTTCGTTTGTATGCCCCTCATAACCGGCTTGCCAAAGAAAACCAGGGCAGCGGCCCCTCACCTGTCTGGAATTCTTTCTCCACGGGGCAAGAACCTTAAATTCACCAGGAACAGGGGCTGCAGTCTTACGATGGGAGGGAGTGGGAAAAGGATGGGTAACGTGGCACACTTTAATGGCTTTTATATCCAGGAACCACGCACGCTAGGTTCTCATGGTGAAATGCCAATGAGATCCCCTCGTGGCTGTGACAGGTGAAGAGAAAATGTAGTTGAAATAGACCCAGAATGTTCTCCATAAAAAAGGCCAATTCTCCAGGGGAAGAAAAGGAAAAAGCACCCCCCCCCCAAAAAAAAACCCTTTACCAGGGCCTTATCTCACCTGAAGGAAGAGCATTTTCCTGACTCCAGTCCCCTCCAGCCTTGTTATCTCATCTAAGGGGCGAAAATAACCTGAGAAAATTTGTGACAATCACTGCCCAGGGACACCACTTCATTTAAAAAATATTATTTAATCATAATATTACAGAAAGCTCTCCTCCCTACACAGTACCCCACAAAAAGAGGATCCAATAAAACAGTGGAGTAAAGCTGAAAGTTCTATACGATTCAGATTCTAAGTAAGGGTTCTTCACAAAGGCCAAAGACAGTAGGAGAGATAAAACCTAGGACAGGAGAGAAAGTTGAAGTCTCTGGCACCTAGAGTTACAAAGAACTTTAAACAGCTAACTGCTAGTGATATGAACATAAAACCTTACACTAAAGGCTCATTCTCTCTGGTTCCTATACCCAAGACATCATGTTTGGCTTTAAAAAATGAAATGATACAAAACAAAGCAAAACAAGGCATGTTAAAAGGCAAAGAAAAAACACAGTTGGAAGAGACAAACATGGATCAGAACCAGACACAGATGTGACACAGATTTTGGGACAATCAGATAGGGAATTGAAAATAATTATGATTATGATAAGACCTTTAATTGAAAAAGTAGAAAACATACAAAAAACATACGGATATTTTAAGCAGAGAGGTGGAAACTCTAAGAAAGAATCAAAAGAAAATGCTAGAAAAAAAAAACAACAACACTGTAACTGAAATTTAAAATGTCTTTAATGGCCTCATCAGTACACTGGACATGAATGAGAAATGAATCAGTGAACTTGAAGATGTCAATAGGTACTTAGGAAAATGAAAGGCAAAGAAAAAAAAGAAACTATGGGAAAATTTTAAAAGGTATAACCTATATGTATTTGGAATACAGAGAGATGAAAGAGAGCAAAAAGCAGAAGAAATAGTTGAAATACTAAAGGTCAAGAATTTTCCAAAATTAATGTTAGACACCACACCACAGATCCAGGAAACTCAGTGAACAAGGAGCATAAATAACAAAAAAACTACACTAGGCATATCATATTCAAACTTTAGAGTACCAAGGACAAAAAGAATATGTGGGAAGAAGATAGAGGGAAACAACAAATCAAAAAACAAAAAACCCTTACCTATAGAACAAGAATAAGAATTATATTGGACTTCATTTAAGGATATTTTCTGAGAACATGTTCAGTAAGTCAACATTCAAAATGTTTATTTAGACTGGGTTTCTTTATTATTTTTGATAATGGTAACTCTTTGAATAGCACTTTTTTAAAGTTATCATTACAAGGGCCTAATATATTGGATTTATTCTTGTTTTCTCACTTTCTCTAACACATTACATTCAATCCATCAGCAACTCTCAATGGCTCAAACTTCAGATGATTTCCAGGATCTGACTTACCTGGACTATCTTCCCTGCTAACATCCTGGTCCATGCTTTGCTCCCAAACGCACCCTGGTTCTAAGAGTACTTTTCACCCTATAATCACATGCTGATGGAGCACAAAGTTCTGATATCAGTAGTGGCTCTCAGAATGAAAGGTATTAGAATGCATGTATGTTATGATAAAACCCTGAGACAATACTCAGCATTTTCACTTAATGCTAATTTAATATATACACATACATCTTAAAACTACATGATTATATGATCTCACACACACACGTCGGTGAAAACATGCCATTGATGATGCCACAGTAATGGGTTTAACTGGTCTTTCGGTTTTCCATTTTGTGTCACTTTTACCTTTTCCAGAATCTATCACAAACATATTCCAATAATTATAAGAAGAATGACAAGGTGAACGTAGAGTGTTTGGGGCAGTTCCATTCCCTCTGTTCAAAAAGTAATTTTAGTCTCCATCATGAATAGGTCAGTAGCATTAAATTTAATGACAAATGTAAAACTATCATATTAAAACCTATTGTCTTCAGTAAACACCCTTTTCAATATCTCACTGCACTAAAGAGAATATTGCTTGCTACAAACTTATGAAGCTTAGAAGATTTTAATAGAGGTTACCCTGTTCCTTATAAATCCTCAGCTTTGTTTAGAGCTGCTCTTCCTACTTGATCCCTCTGTTGTTTCTATGCACATGTTTTTCTGATATTTCAGCTATTTTGTGAGTGCAAATGTTCCAATGCCTGTCATTCTGATGTTAAAATTAGTGTAATCATCAACCTTTATAAAAATTCCTTTTCCTTGGCATTCTACTCAATAATTTCCAATGACTTAAATGTTTGACTGACAGTAGCTGTGTAGAACCACTTATTTATGAGTCATAAGAAACTTAATGTCAGAAATTTAGCTAAATTCTAATGGTGAAAAGTTATCTTATAGGTGTATTAAAATATTTTAATATTTCATACACAGAAAAGTTATATGCAATTATTTTTCTATTACTTCATGTCATTTATTAAAATCCATACCAGTGAAGCTTAAATTATCATTTTACCAATTAGCAGTTTTAACTACACTCTTATAGCTGGTCATTGATAAATAAGAATGTACATCACCTTCATGGGTAGCAAAATAGGAAAGTAAAAAAAAAAGAGCAATAGATTTTCTAAGAATTTCTTAATTTGCATAATAACCTCTCATTCAAAATGGGCAACTTTCAAAAAGGAATTATGACATATTGAGTCTTCCAGGACCTTGGAATTTATTCAGTTAAGCCTATCGCCTAGTGCAGAACTATCTTTTATATATTCTTCACAGTCACTCACACACTTTCTTTTTAAATACCTTAGTCAGTGACCAAACTACTCCTTCACAGAACAGTCTAGTCTATGTGTTGACACATTCTGATTTTCAAAAGATATTTCTTTTTTATAATGAAGTGCCCATAATTTCCTTCCCTTATTTTTCCTTTTCTTCCCCAGCACTAACATTTTTACATTTTTCCTTCCTTCCTTTCCTCTTTTATTTCTTCCCTCCTTCCTTCCTTCCTCCTTCCCTCCATTTTTCCATCCTTCCCTCTTCCTTCTTTTATTCTTTCTTTTGTCTTTCTTCCATATATATATATTATAAAATATATATTTTATTGTATATGTATATATATAAAGCTTCCTAGGTATAAGGCACCATGATATGTACATTGTGATTGAAATAGAACCTCTCTTTCCAAGAACTTCAGCCCAGTTGAGGAGAGAGACAAATGATGGGTAAAACACAGTGCAGTTTACAGATGCCTTGTGAGCACAATGGAAAAGCAGGTAACTCACTTGTGAAAAAGGGAAGAAGAGAAATCAAAGTTGTGCCTGTGCTAAAGCTTGAGACTTACTCTGAAAGTGTGTAGAAAAAGAAGGAAAGCTGTTCTAGGACAGGTTTCATCATGTGCAAAGCCATTGAATAAGGGGCCAAAGAGAGTCCCTACATTTGGTTTTAAAAATTGATATTGCATATTTCAATTTTCAGTAGTCATATATGGCTAATGGCTAATGTATTGGGCACCACAGATATAGAGCATTTCCATCATTATAGAAAGTACTTTTTGACAGTTTGCCCTAAAATTTATCATCATAACCTCTGTATAATCTCAATTACTAATCAACTTTCTCAATGAGTCCTTGCTTTAGTATCTAACAGTCTTTCCATTTCATTGGGACTTACAACACATTAATCTTCTTGCTTTTATACAATCCTCCACTTCCCTTATGCCATATTTTTCTTTCTTTCCCAGGTTAAATATTTGTGGTCAATTGTACTCACGTACTGAGGGTGCCCTGAACTTCTTTGTATCCATGTATTGCTTCTTTGCTTTCAGAATTAGCTTGAAAACTACAGTTGTAATTATCCAACTCTGCCTTTATCTACACTTGAACTATGTAGCTGACCAAGCTGGACAAAACTGTACAACTGTACTAACTGCTTACACATTATTCTGTGACCCCTAATTTCAGGTGGATCTTTCATGATGACTCACAATCATATTCTATTCCTCTAGTCCGTTCACTTTGTCACTCTTGGATAACTTTTACATATGTTATCCAAATTCCTCAAACTTCTGTTCACCTCTTGACTTATTTCACTCTGAAAATAAAAACAATCAGAAAAGAATTTTGAATCATTTCCTCCACCAGATCTATCAGCCCACTTGCATGGAAGTTCTGCTTTCTCTTCTATTACTATGGATGAACTCTCTGTGCTCAAAACTGATGCCAAACCTTTCATTTGGTTACTAGAAACCATTCTTTATCATTTACTCAAGGACTTGAACAAAAATTTTATGACTTTTCTCTTTTGAATCATCAACTTTTCCCTCTCCACTAGAGCTTTCATATTATTATTATACAATAAACTCTTGACTTAAAATGAAAAGCCACTTCATCCCACCAGTTTCTGTAACTACTACTCTATTTCTCAATTCTGTTTATAGAAAAAAACTCTTCAAAGGAATTTTCTGTATTCACGCTTTTCTATTCCTTTTCTACTTTCACTTGAACCCACTCCAAATAGCCATTCACACTCATGCATGAAGCTGCTGAAATTGTTCTTAATGTCTTAAAAAAATAAATCTCCATATTGCTAAACCACATGGTCAATTCTCAGTACTCTAGTCAGGATAATTCACAACAGCATTTGACACAGGGGATCGGCTTCTCTCTCTGTATTTATCTTGCATGCGTGAGTGCTTTGAAACGTTTTTTCTTCCTTTTTGCCTCCAGAGCAAAGCGATTTTTAATTTTTCTTCTTATTTAATTATTCCTCGGTATTCTTTGCTGTTTCTTCTTTATCTCTCAGGCCTTTCAGCCCCTGCACTACCCTGGGAATAAGTCATTAGACCTCTTCTCCTTTCTCCCCCCAATTTATTTGTGATCTTGACCAGTTTCTTGGCTCTAAATAACATCTATATGCTGACAGCTTCCAAACTGATATCTGCAGCCAAGAAAAATCCAATTGCCTACTTGATTTATTCACTTGGATATCTAATAGACATCCTGAACTTAGTATCAAAATCCAGAACCTGCTTTTTCTCCCTAAAATCTGCTCTATTAATTACCTCTTGGATCTCTTATCCCAAGACTTTCCTCCTCATTAATTGTTTACTATCAGGTTGGCCACCTTGTTATTCTTTAAACATGCCCAGTGTGGTCTTACTTTCTGGCTGGAATACAGTTTATGTAGATTTACACTGTCTCGCTCTCTCACCTGTTTCTACTCAAATGCCAAATTCTCTGTGAGACCTTCTCTCCCCACTGTCATTTCTATATTTGTCCTGAATTATTTTTCTCCATTGCACTCATCTGTACACCACACATTTTTGCTTTTTATTTTTAATTGTTCTTGGAGAAGAAATATAAACATTGTGAGGCATACATATATTTTTCTATTTTGTCATCTGTGTGTGAGAAGAGAGGTATGTAGAGATAGTCTTGGCTGAAATTTGGCAGACAGTGAATGCTGCTGATTTTCCACCAAACCATTTGTTTTTCTTCGTGCCTGGGCTCATGGTTGCTGAATAGCCTGCATTTTTTGCTTCATTTACATGCATATTCAACTTTTTGTTACCTGGATCCTGGATATGATTGCAACCCCTTTAACTACACCAATAGCAATGTCCTATAAGCCTAAGTGGAAAAATACTAAGATTGCAAAGAGAAGGAGTGGCCAGAAAATAGGAGGAAACCCAAATGACTAATGTGCCAAGAATCTAAGGAAAAATATTGCTTAAAAATGGTCATACTTTTTAATGCTTAAAAAATTAGTCATACAACTAATCAGATTCTACAGGAGTCAAACTCTGGCAGTCCGGCCCCAGATCCTGAGGTCTGTTATACCATTTACATGTATTAAACTAAATCTTAATATTAAATATGCACAGATATGTATAAACTTTAACTTTCTTATATACTTAATCAATCATTATTAATCATGGTATTTATTCATTCCTTCAGGAAATGCACATTGTTTTTCTACATGCCAGGCACTATTATAGATGCTGAGTATAAAGTGATGGACAGGATTGCTAATGAAAAAAATTATTCTGACAGTTATTATAAAGCGGTAAGAAAGACCTTATTTAAGAGATCAGGCTCAACTCCAAATATAGCAAAAAGGTAGTTGGGGATTTATAGCCAGCTCTAGTGAGAAAGTCACTGAATGAAAAATTACTAAGAGGAGATATCAAGGGTAGGGGGACTGGCTAACCGAATTTGAATTCTTGCTACGACTGGAGGTGAAGACAAAGTCCAAAGATGAGGCCGAGTCAGAAAGAGGGCTCAGGAAAGCTTCACTGAAGTTTCATTAAGGAGAGAGTCTTATCAAGATAAACAAAGATGCTACGATTTGTAGCTTAAAATCTAGTAGACAGAAACAGTTAACAAAGGGATAAACACGGAAATTTCTGCTCCTGTTAAGGACTATAAAGAAACTAAATTAAGGTAATGCCTTGGAGAGTTACTGAGGAGGAGTTAAAGTGAGGTAGTGTTTTAAGTAACTCATGGTTTGAGGAAGGGCATTTTCAGGACATGCTATTTGAACTGAGTTTATTACTAGATACCAAGCCCAAAGTTGTACCTTAAAATAATAGTGAGGGCTTCATAAATATTTTTTTCCACACAGTGAAAGAGGAAAAACTAATTTCCCACCTCTATTTTATGTTTATCTTAATAATGTTCCTTTTAAAAGCAATACAAATATTATATTCAATATATATATATAATTTTAATATATAAAATTTTAATACATCCTTAGTGATAAACCTCTTCTCTTTCTCTAATACATCAAGAGAAGGTTTAACTTATGGTAAGAAAAATACAGTGAACTCAGAACATTTTCCTCACAAAAGCCTTAAAGAATCTATCAGAACTTCCATTTTATCAGGTAATTTTTAGTCTCACATCTCTTTTATTTTACATTACCTCAGAGAGAAAAATAATTTAAAGAGAGCACTTTGTCTTGACAAATTAAACCACACTAGTGGATAACTGTTTTTTCTGGGTATTTTTTCTAGGCAGTGTTTCCTATTGATCTTTATAAATGAGGGGAGGGGTATTTTGAAATGTATAAAGAAAGCAACGCAACCTAACAGTCTTATATATAAAAGAAAATTCAATTATAATAGGGAATTGACTTTGAAATTGGATCAATAAACAACTCTGAAGAGGATAAGAGCTGAAAGAGAGAAAGTAATGCTAAATCTTACTTATACCTTATATTCACTTACCTAAGAAATAACTTATACAAGGTGAGTTGAAAGAAATATCAACTAGTCACAAATATGTCACTTGGGCAAACAAATATGAGGGGAAAGATGTTTTAAGGAAAATGTAGAGATTGAAAGCTTTCTAGTATGTTTGTGATAGGCTGACCTCACAGAGAAGAGCTGCATAGTAAAGTAGAAAAGCTAAACCTTCCCTTGGTATCATTATTCAAAGATTTTTTTTCTTCTAGATTGACTGCAATATAGTTGACATACAGTACTGAATAAGTTTAATTTCAAAGCTTTCTTTTAAAATAAAGTTACTTCTATAACAAAAAAAAAAAAAAAAAAAAAAAGGAGGGAAGGAGACCAGTTTCCGCAATAAATAAATTGCAAAAGAAAATTTAAAGACAAGAGAACATATAGATTAATAAAAACTTAAGGGATGGATCAACAAACTGAAAAATAGGTCCCTTTCTTGGCTTCTGATTCAAAAGAAATCTTAAAAATTTATAATATAAGAATTTTGTAGTTATGTTTACAGAAGGAGTCTTTTTGTTCTAGAGATATATGTGAAAATATTTACTGCTAAAATTATATGATGTCTGCAATTTGCTTTAAAATAAGACAGTGGAGGGAGATAGCATTGAGGATATATATGAAACAAGACTGACCATGAGTTGGTAATTGTTGAAGCTGGATAATAGAAGATTTGTTATACTACCATATTTTTGCATATGTTGGAAATTTTCCATAATAAAAGTTGAAAATATGGAAGAGGGGGTGATGAAAGTTCAACCGAAATATATTCAGGGACACTGAAATGTATGCACCGTATTTCATGTCATCTTATAGCAGTTATGTAATAGAGCAGTGGCTGCATTTCAAGTTAATAAGATGCAAATGGTAAAGGAAAAAAAAGAAAGAAGGAGGAGATAAATGAGGCAACATGGCACTTCAGGAATGTGCCTTAAATTGCTTTTATTCCTGTAACCATTATCCATGCAGAGCACAAGATATATGTTCACCATGTGCGTGAGTTGGCATGTATACTTGCTAAAGACCAGAAAACAAAGATGCTAACATGTTGACTTTGAGATGATAGACAGGAAGACTGTATATCTTATATTAGCCAGAAGAATGGATTTTATTTCAATGCCTATTCCCTACTTTCTGGCTGGGGAAAGCAGAGCACAATTTTAGAAAAAAGATAAACAGAGGATTGATTTGATTTTTTCCACACACCTGCTTTCCAAATTTAGAATCTCTGAACTAAAAGGAATCCCTCTCCCCTGCACTGCCACTATTTTTCAGGTAGCAATTAGAAAACAGTAACTATTATATGCATAGCACATTAGTAGATGAAGGAAATACAAGAGATGTTGGCATGGTGTACTTAGTCATCAGAGGGCTCTGGTGCCGGGAGAGCAATTGAGAAGTCTCCATGGGCTCAAGAGGTCTTCTAAGTTAAAAGATCATGTAACAGGGTTAGCTGGCAGGGACAAGGAGTAGTATGCATTTCTGTGAGATGACCTTGACCAGAAGACGACATGGGACTCGATACTCTACAGATGCCTTAGAGCTTTTTCTGTTTTTGGAAGAGGATGACGTCAATAATAAATTATAGCGTATAAAATGGGCCAAACACTACTCAGACACTGTGCTGCTGTCAGCAGTGGGTGCATGACTTCCCTTCCCACCTCCTGAATATAAAACCTAGAACCTGAGGAAGAGAATAAAAATGGAAATTTTTAACTAGACTGTGACTAATTTATACATCTCAAATTGGTTCATTAATCACTGGATTGGACTAAATTTAACTGAAAGCTGTTAAGTTATCTGTCATTAGACAGGCTGGGGACTCAGTCAGACATTAGAAGTCAGTTCTAAAAATAAAGAATAGCCCATTTTCTAAATCTGAATTAGTGAATGAACAAGTTATACCTCTCTGAGACAGCTGTAGGAAAATGTTTCGAATAGAATGCAAGAAATAAGGTGGTATCTGTAAGGTAGGTTGGGTTAGGGGTTGGATCAAGATAAATATTTTATTTAATTCAGGAGAGAATTAGTCGTGCTTAAGAGCTAATGAGAAAGATGCAATTAAGAGAGATTTTGAATATTCAAGTGGAATAAGAGATTATTTGTTAATTTAAGGTTTCTGAGAAGCCATGAAAAAAAATTACAGGAAATAGATATGAAGTTATTGTCATTACAGGAGATAGCAGGGTGGGTTTAAGTATAGGCAAGTTTGTAGTGTTGGTAGCCAAATTTGAAAGATTTTACACATAGAGAATATATTTGATTTTGCAGTGTCCAGGAAATACAGAAGTCACCCAAATCCATCTTATGATACTGAGGCTATTTACTAATACATTCTCTGAAAAAAATGCCATTAATTCTCATTAGAATATCTTCCAGTCTAAAAAAAGAAAAAAATGTTGAGGGAATGAATAATAGAAATATTACGTAATTTAGTAGGGAAATTTTAAAAGTATATTTATTTTTCTTATTTTATTTTGCATTATACATGGGCAATACATGCACAATATGTAAATTTTGGAAAGTTCTGCAAATATAAACAATAAATATTGATCCATTCTGTTTCTTGATCTGGGTATTAATTGATTATATAGATGTATTTAGCTTGTGAATTTATCAAGCTGTGTACTTATGATAAGTGCACATTTAAAAATGTGTATTACATGTCAATACACGTTTAAATAATCAATACTAACTTCACAGCTCAGAACAGTCACAATTGATAATCGGTGTTTTTCTATGAATTTTTTTATAGTATAAATAATAACCGTCATCAGAGGATAGCAAACTATGGACTGGAGCTAAATCCAGTCACTGACTTTTTTTCTGTTACTAAAGTTTTATTAGAACACAGCTGTACCATGTGTTTATGTATTATTTTTGGCTAATTTTGTAATACAACAGTAAAGTTGAGTAGTTGCAAAACATACTGCACGGCCTGCAAAGCATAAAATTTTTATTATCTGGTTCTTTACAGAAAAAGTTTGTCAACTGCTACTGTACATTCAATTCTTTCTTTTTCTTTTATTTTTTTATTAAATGGAATTATATCATGTGTATTTTCATAAATATGTTTAATTTGACTGCATCTTATTTTACCATCTAGAATTTATCTAGTTATTTCCCAAATTATGGAGGTTAAGTTGTTTTAATTTTTATGTTTTACCACTTTACTCATGAGATTTGGTCTAAAGTTCATAATACTTTCCTAGGAATAGATTCTAAGAAGGATAGCATTAGAACAAACGACACATCACATAAAGTTTCTGGGGATATATTACTAAGTTAATTTCTACATGTGTTATTCCTGTGTGTTTCTCATCAGCAATCCTATAAATATTAAGAAATCATCTACATTGTTTTCAGCAATGAGTATTATTATAATAAAAACACTCATTCAAATGGTATGGTTTGTTAGTTAATTTAAACGTAATTTAAAGTGAAAAATCATAGAAATATAATATTTATATCTTGTCTATTTTTCCAGAAATTTAATAATCATTATTCACCAATATTTTAATTTGGTTCAGGCAATTACCTGATCTATGATTATAGTTTTGTTTGTCTACCTTCCATAAAAATATCCTAAATACATTACCTACAATTTCCAGTTACATTTTCTCCCCAGTGGAGTTAACACTTGAATATACATTTGAAGCAATCTTAGTTTTAGAATAATTTGAATTTTATTGTAAAATCTTCACAATTCTTCTGACCAAACCTTGTTCAAAACCTTTAAAAAATTAATCAGAATTTAACTCAGTTTTCATAGAAACAAAGCTACAAAGCTCTCTTACCTCAGTTATAGATCACTGCTAATATAATCGTTAATCAATGTATACCATTTCCATGTGTATTTGAGATAAAATATTCTGACCACTGATAAGCATACCACTTAATGAAACATTCTAGTGCTTAACATATTAACCATGATTATTCTGCATTCAGTGGGTGCAATTACTATATTTTACAGTTGAAGTAATGGAGTAGGCTGTACGTTGACTAATCTTTTATGTTAGCTAATTCACTTTGCCAAGTTTTTAATAAGAAAACAAACAAATCTACCTATGCTAAGCTTCAATCTAATTGTGTTGTTTTTATTACCAAAGATTATATTGAATATTTATTAGTTATTTGTATCTACTTGTGCACTGTACCTATTCTTATTAGTGTCCTAAATTTTTATCATCAGTTTTATAATTTCCCCTATTTCAGCCGTTATATTTACCAAAGTTTAATATCTATATTTTGCTCTTTGACAGTTTTTTAACCTTGAATTCTATTCTATCTGATGTTACAGTTACTACTATTCTGTATGATATTAGAAATATTTGAATAAGTAGAATCAAATAATATCATGTCTGATATTTGGATTACTACGATTAGTTATTAGAATTAGAACTGATTTCTTTTTGTTGCATTTTCATAGTTATCTTTATTACATTACCTTTCTATTGGTTTCAGAATTTCTCTTGAAATTAGCATATTGATTTTCTTATTTTATATAAACTAAAGCCTCTATATTTAAGTGACAAATTTAACTCATCCATATTCATTGTATGTTACCGGTATATTTCAGTTTAATTTTGCTCTCACTCTTATGTTTTTATTTTTCTAGACTCTTTTCTTAAAATACTTTTCACTGGATTGACTTAACTTTGTTTGTTTATGTACTGTTGTTTTCCTTAAGTAGTTGAAAGTAATGTATGTTATTTCTACTTTTTTGTTAGTTGTATTTAACACTTTAAGACATTTTAAGTTTTGTTTCTTTAATGATCTCTAGAATTAGTCAAGATGTGTGTGTATGTATGTGTGTGTGTGTTTCCTCACTACATATAAACACTAGTCAAGAACACTAACAACATTTTTAGAAATGTATTTTCCCTTTGTCCTACTTATTTTTATTTTGATATCATCTGGGATTTTATTTACAAATTATCATCCTAAAAATATAATCAGCAATTAGTTAGGCTCAACAACTTTTAGTTTACTTACTGTGTGTGTTTGTACACATTTAAGTGTATTTTATTTTATTATTATTATTTTTTTGGCCACACTGCGTGGGGCATGTGGGATCTTAATTCCTGGACTAGGGATTGAACCCATACCCCCTGCACTGGAAGCATGGAGTCTTAACCACTGCACAGCTAGGGAAGTCCCTTTACTTTAAAATAATACATGAACGGTGGCATATGCTTAAGTATAACAGCAGAATAACATTAGCCCTTGTAATATTTGTCAAATATGTTATACTGAAGTCCTTGACTAAAATACCTACAGAAATATAATAAATTGGTGTTTCCATATTGTTCAAAAACTCTCATAACATCCCTAGATAAATTTGAAGTGTTTGTTTTCACCTCATGCATTTTGGTATTATCATGTATATTGTAGATTTATAAAACTATCTGAGTTACAGTGTGGTTCATAAAAGATTATGTAACCTTTTGGGAATTCTGAAAACATAATCAGTATTGACAGGGAATTAATCTGAATATTTTTACACATTTAATATTATCTTTAACATGAAGTCACACTAGGTAGAACATAGTACTATTAATCTTATTCAAGAAGCATGATAAAATGCCTACCTTTGAAAAATATTTGACATGTGTTCTTTTAAATTTCTGTTTTTCAGAGAAAATGTGAAACCACATTAAAAAGCCAGTTAAATACAGTTTACTTTAAATTCTTTATAATTCTATTAAAAGTTAATATATGAAAGTTTGACTCAAAGTCAAAAGCTGTTTTTTCACATGATTGTAAAACTTAATAGCTCAGACAAGATGCAACTTTTCCAAACATTTTTCATCTTTGTGAAAAATAAAAAGAATAAGGGAATATCAATTATGAGAATGGCCTAAATAAAAGATAAATCACATAGACAATAGAATCTCAATAGCACTGTTTTGGTAGCAGGATACATGCCATCATTAGAAATGATTTACATTAGAACATTAGAAATGTTCTACATACATAATGTGATAGGAGTAGGGGACATATATGAGATATGTGTAACTTTTGCTAAGGATATCTTAGAGTGAGAGAGAAGTTTCAGTCAGTATCCATTCTGTACTGCTGAAAATATAAATGAGGTCATAGCCACAAAAGCAGAGGAAATGTGCTTATGAGCACCAGAAGTTTATACAAATGTCAACCAAAGCATAATGTGGTATAATAAACTAATTGATGAGTAACCAAGAGTACATATAAATAGGGATTCTTTTTACTATTGGAGTCTTGGAATATATCTAACTGTGTTCACAGCTATAGGGACTTTGGTTAATTGCCCTCTTTACCATCCAATGACATTTTTGTTAGAAGAGTTTTCGAAGTCATTAGAACAATGATAAAAGCAGGCAGATTTACTTTTCGTGATAGTGGCATTTTGCTGGTGTGGATATGAGGAAAAGGCTTATAACCCCATATTAAGAACCTAAATCACAGATGCCCAGGGCTTTTGATATTCCACAGCTATTGAGAGTTTAATTATCCAAACAATATGGAATTGGTCTGGAGATTTCAAATAAATTCTTAATCATGTTCTCAGAATTCACATTCAAACAGGAAGATGCTGATTATCCACTGGTGGTAATCAGTCTTTTTTGTGTTTCTGACACAATTTTAAATGCAAGAATTTGAGTGCATAACTGAAGAATTAAAAGATTCAAAGCAACACAAAGGAAGTCAACATTAATTACAGTAAATTTAAGTGCTAAAGTATAAAAATATCTTTCCCTGTCTATCAATACATCTAAGTTAATGTACTATTATGTGCTTGATTGTCCTTCAACATTTGTATGTCACTGTTTGAATTAAACTATTACGTTGCCCAACTTCCTTAGTGCAAAACTGGACCTCACACTGAGAAAGTTTGCCTTTCCTGAGTAAGTAGAATTTCTAAATGTGAACAAAGAGAAATTTAGCCAAAAGCTAGTTGCCATATTTCTTCCTCACATTTGACTAAGCATGCTTTTTGGGAATTAATATAAATGACAATGCAGGAAGTAGTACAGTCCAAATACAGAGATTTGAAGTAAAGTGATACATCTGCCCAGAAACGTGCCCCAACCTCAGACTTCTGGATTTCATTGCTTTTTGAATATTTTTGAATTGTGAGAAAACTTTTACAAACTGTTTCAAAGGTTAGATAGACTAGAACAAAACCCCGGGAGAAAGAGACATGACCTGACGGTTTTAATTGAAGTGGGATTGAAAAAAAATGTCTCTAGCTTGAAACAATACAAGAAAGCATAGAGGACTGATCATATGGGGATGGAGGAGTGAAGAGGGTACAATTCATACATGAAGAGATATTGCACATTCTTTCCAATTTAGAATTATGCAGCATGAGAATGCATACTATATACAAGAAGAGATCCCTGGTCTAAGCTTGGGATTTCAAATTTGAGAGTCCTTTAAGAATTCAACTCTGACTAATCTCAACTTTATTTCTTTTAAATGGTATGTTGTAGTATTTCACATTATAAAAGCACAGAGCAACAATGAAAATCTCAAAGCTAAAAATTCAAATCTTTAAGAGATGATTAATGCTAATATTTGAACTTAGTTTATTTTTTAAATGTTTATTTGGTTTTTGGCATAGTTTGGCATATTGCTTTCTCCTGTGTCTTTCTTGAAAAGGTTTAGCTATATATACATATATTTTTTCATATGCGACATATAGGCACATGATATACGTGCTGTCCCTCAATTAACACTTATCAATTAAAATACAGCTTAAAGATATTGTTTTTATAAGCACATACGTTTTTTTCTTTAAAGAAACACGTTTTTGAGGTATGACTGACATCTCATTTAGCATAATGTCCTCCAATTTCATCTATGTTGTTGCAAATGGCAGGATAACCTTCTTCTTCAAGGCTGAATAGTATTCCATTATGTATAAGTACCACATCTTCTTTATCCATTCATCCATAAATGGACATTTAGGTTGCTTCCATGTCTTGTCTATTATGAATAGTGCTACAGTGAACATGAGAGTGCAGCTATCTCTTTGATATCCTGATTTGAGTTCCTTTGGATATATACCCAGAGGTGGGCTTGCTAGATCATATGGCAGTTCTATTTTTAATTTTTTGAGGACTCTCCATACTGCTTTCATAGCTGCTGCACCATTTTATATTCCCACCAACAGTGTACAAAGGTCCCATTTTCTCTACATTCTCACCAACATTTATCTTTTTTCTTTTTAAATAATAATCATCCTAACAGATGTGAGATGATGTCTCATTATGGGCTTGATTTGCATTTCCCCAATGATTAGTGACGTTGAGCACCTTTTTACATACCTGTTGGCCATCTGCATGTCTTCTTTGGAGAAATGTCTATTTAGAACCTTTTCCCATTTTTCACTAGATTTTTTTTTTCTGCGATTGAATTGCAGGGCTTTGCTTGCTCATTTTATCAGTGGTATGATGTTTCTTTCTTGGGGGTAACAAAATTGACTTAAGCTGACCCATATTTATGATTACTGTATTGGGAAAAAATGGTAAAATTTTATTTACATAATTTCACACATTTAAAACTAGAACTATTTTTGTTGTGATGCAATGTATGACTCTTGAAAAACCTGGTGTTCTACAGCATTGCACACTGAAAGTAACAGGGCTTACGGGAAAAACAGCTTTAAGGACAAACCACTCAAAAATGACTCAACTTCTTATCTAAAGTGCTAAGATTAAAAACAACAATCCACATATTAATACAATTTAGAAGTTTTTAAAACTCTAATTAGGAAATGGTAAATTGATAACTTTACCTATTAAAATATAGAAAAAGTTAGAAAAATGGGAAGGAGTGTAAGAAAGAATTGAGGCTGTTCAGTTACTGAGACAAGAATAAATGGGCAAAATCAGCAAAAATTGCAAATTAGACATGTACTATACAAAATGAAACAAGAGGAAGGATCCAGAATAAATGGGTATTGTGTTTAATTCTGTGTTTCTTTGGGACTAGACGTGTTCAGTCATCAGAGAATATTTGGCATTCAGCTGCTGGTTCCTGATTGCACAAAAAGTTAACATGCTTGCGTGTGAACCACAATGCCTTCTGTGTTATTCTGAAATTTCCCTAATAACAATTGAGTTTAAGCAATTTATGTTATGTTGGCCTACCTTTTATTAGAAAAGACTGTAGGATTTATTTCTAGGAATTAGTAAAGGGTCAAGGGGCATAACTGTTTGTAATTCTGATAGATAATGCCCAATTATTTTCTAATATGTTGGTACCAAATTTGATTCCCTCCAGCAACATAGGAGAATGCTATTATTTTAACTTTGACAAGAATATATTATCATAGCTTTGATGCCTTTATACACTAAGAACGCATTAACTGGATGTAAAATACAAAATTCTCAAGTTACGCTCTCTTCCCTTTATAATGCAATTTCTGGTGATAAATGATTCCAGGGATAAATCTGAGACACCAGACTGTTTCCTTTTAAGTGATTTTATATTTACATCTGCATAGCTATCCGAAATGTATTTGTTCACAACTGCTTCTTTTGTTTAACTTTGAAATCCACTAGTAGTGTGTTTTTTATTTCCCAATTTTCAATGTCTGAATGTCTTTTCACAGGGGAAGTGTCATTTTAATATGTAAATTCAAGCCTTCAATTTTAGAGAACATTCCATAAATTATGCCTTATTTGTTTTGGTTTTCTTTTACCAGAAAGTAATATTAATACATAGTCAGGATTTATTTTAGGTCTTTTTCTTATCTATTAATTTTTTTATGAAATGTTTTATGATTTTTTTTTGTTAAAATGTTTTCTCTATTTTTCTCATTCTCTTTTTCTAACCTTTATGTGTCCCCTCATTTTATTACATAGCTATTGTCTCCTGTTTTATTTCTAGTGTGGCTTTCATTCTGTGGCTGTTCTGATATTTTTAAAAAATCTAAAACAGGAGAAATCAGCTGGCCCAAACTGAATGTACTGAAATGTTAGTGACTAGACTGTAGGAGCAAGATGAGAAATCAGAGACCTTGTCCTGTCATGCAGTGCAGCTAAAGGGACAGTAATGTCTTAGGCAGAGGGTCAAAATGGTTATGGCCTGTCCCAGTTGGGACCTCAAGGAATGGGACCCCACTGAGAGCACTGGTGAAAAAGAAGAGGAGGAGTAGAATGAAGTCATAATAGTCCCGGGCCCCTCAGGGCCCTCTGTTCACCCAGAGGGCTGACCTGGGTGAACAGCTAAATACAAATCAGACCCACCCAGACCACAGGGAATGAATGAGGATCAGCTCCCACCCCTCTCCCAGTGGAAATGTTTAACTGCCATGGGGGACTGTACCTCAACAAGATTGGAAAAAGTAAGTAATAAATTAAAAAAAAAAAAGGAAGGGAATCGATAGCGACATGGCTACTCCACATGTGGGATATCAGGGGAAAGTGTGTCATGCTCATGGGCCAAGAAATGTCTCAAATGGCCTCTATGACTGGTCACCCAGTGCTGTGGCAGCACTTATACGGGCCATTAATGAAGAAAAAGTAATTTCTCTTCTCTCTTGTACAATGGCTGCATACCGTGCTGCCTGGCCTAGTGAAGGAGATGTACCCACCACCCCAAAGGATATGGCAGCATCCCCTATCAGTGGATTAGGAGTGAAACCAAGGTCCCAGGATACCGCCTGGGCAGCAGTGATGTGGGTTTCCAGGGACTGGAGGCCTCATATAGAACTAACCATTCATTGGTCCCCAAAGAATAAACAGGCTGTCTAGCCTTGGTAGATACCAGGCAGAATGCACCCTAATTTATGGCAATGTACACCACTTCTGAGGCCTCCCTCACTGTCATTGATGGGTACGGGGGTGGAAGGGTAAGAGTAAATAAAATATCCTTGGTGTTACCGTTTGGAAAACTACCCCCCAGGGAATATGCGGTGTTCATAACTCCCATTCCAAAATACATTCTGGGAATGGATGTGGTAGCAGGCCTTGTCTTATAAACAATGGTGGGAGAATTCGGCCTAGGAGTATACCTGATAAAACAAATCAAAAGAGGCCTTGCCAACTGGACAATGGTCAAGCTACCCCAGCCACAAAGAGTGGTGGCCTTAAAACAATATAGGCTTCCAAGAGGAAAGAAGGAAATCACTGGCACCATAAAAGAACTAGCACAGGTAAGCAACATAGGCGCTCTCTCAGCCCCTTTAACAGCCACGTGTGGCCAGTAGGGAAACCAGATGGCTCCTGGAGAATGACTGTAGACTACAGGGGATTAAATAAAGTAACCCTGCCCTTACATGCAGCTATGCCTAACACTGCCTCTTTACTAGCCCAGATGATGAACATTCAGGGATGTATCATTTTGTTATTCACCTTGCCAATGCCTTCTTTAGCATCCCACTGGCCCCTGAATGCCAAGACCAGTTTGCTTTCACTTGGGAGGGGAAAGAATGGACATTCATTGTGCTCCCCCAGGGCTATCTACACAGGCCACAAGTTGTCATGGGCTAGTAGCTGTGGATCTGGCTATGTGGGACCCTCCTTACAATGTTTTCCTCTTCCATTACACTGTTGATATCATGCTATCCTCAGAGTTTCCTTTCAGCCTAAGAGAAGCCACTCCCCCATTAGTGGCCTGATGGTGCAAGGATGGCTAAGAAATTCAGACAAGACACAAGGACCTGGCTTGTCTGTCAAATATTTAGGTGTTATTTGGTCAGGTAAGACAAAGGTGGTGCCCTGAGCAGTGATTGATGATGTACAGGCTTATCTGAGGCCCACTACTCCCAAGCAGTTGCAAACTTGTCTTGGGGACTTAGGTTACCAGACAACATTTACCCCACATTTAGCCCAAACTTTATGAATCCCAGTATAGACCAGTAAAAAGGTAGCCCACTGGGATTGGACACAAGGAGAAGACAACTTCACCCAAGTCAAAGTGGTTATAAAACAAATATAGGCTTTTGGGGTCCTAAGTCAAGGACAGGCTTATGAATTGGGTGTGGCCAATTACCTGGAAGGGTTTGGCTGGGGTCTATGGCAATGGCAATGTAATAAGAGAGTGCCACTGGGGTCTTGGTCCCAATTATGGAAGGGGGTGGAACAATGATATAGTGTCATGGAACAACAGCTGTGCACTGTGTATAATGCATTACACCAAGAAGAAGACATCACAAAAAGCACCCCAGTGACAGTGTGCACCCAATATCCCATAGCAGGATGGCTAATGGATACCTTCCAGAAACCTAAGTCAGGCCGTGCTCCAAACTGTCACCAAATGGCATGCTTATTTAAGTCAACATAGCACCCTGTCTACTAGCCCTCTGAGTGCAAAGTTGCATGCTATCCTGGACCCTGTGATTTATGTCACTGCTGAACCCACCAGCTTAATGGAAATAGCAGATACCCCTGAGATACCATCGTCTGTCAAGGAAGGAACTGGCCCCATTCCTATGAAAGCCTGGTACACGGATGGATCAGCCCCGGGCAATCCTTGCTGATGGACTTCAGTAGCCATTCAGCCCTTGACAGACAGCATCTGGATGGACACAGGTACCAGGTAGAGCATCCAAAGGGCTGAATTAGGGGCTGTACGGATGATGCTGACCCATGAGCCTGATCTCACGTTCTGTGCATGAATAGCAGGGCTATCTTTAAAGGCTTAACTATGTGGCTCCTGCCATGTGGAGCCCAGAACCGTATGGTGGCAGGGCATCCCCTCTGGTGAAAGGATTTGTTGTGTGACATCCTAACCTGAATCAGAGGGATGACCATCAGAGTGTATCATATGGATACTAATCACGCATACTCCGTTCCTGGGAACCAACAAGCGATGAACTGGCCAGAATCCACCTCCTAAAAGAAGTGCCCATGGAGGACATGGCAGTATGGCTACATAAAATATCTGGCCGTAGAGGACAATGAACATTATAGCAGCTGACAAAGGAATGGGTCCTGCCTCTGCAATACTCAGATATTGTCAGTGTTTGCAAACAATGTCCCACATGCTATCAAGAAAGACCCTGCCCTCTTCCTAGATCAACTGGACATATTCTATGGGGCTCTGCTCCTGCCTGTCACTGGCAAGTGGGTTACATTGGGCCCTTGCCTCTATCCGATGGATGCAAGTTTGCCCTCACCTGTGTAGACACACATATGGGCTTGCGACAAGCCTATCCTAGTTGGTAGACAACACAGAAAACAGCTATTCGGGGGTTAGAACAACCGTGCATGCCATGTGGAACCCCCACAGACATTGACAGTGATCAATGAACCCACTTCACTGCCCATGAAGCTCAGGAATGGACAGATGAACATGACATACACTGGCATTTCCAGCTGTCGTGTAACCCTACAGCTGCCGGCCTGACAGAGAATGAATGGACTACTAAAACAACACCTGAGACAAGAAACCCGCTCTCTCAGCCTGTGGAGCCCAAGATTAACACAAGCCCTACAAGCCATCAATGAACATCCAGGTAGCAGCCGTCCTAGTGCCTATACCACGTTAACAACGGCAACTGGTCAACACTCTCCATCTTCAATTGCTAACCACAGAAGGATCATTGCCCACTCTAGGTCAGGACGATATCTGCCCTTGCCCTTTCCACAGGACCTGCCCCCAGGGGAACAAATCATAAGATGGCTCTGGGACTAGTAAGTGGGTCCCCAGTGGTTTAGGTTTGCCGCCCTGTGGGGAATAAAGTTAAAAAGAAACACATAGGTCTCTCCAGTTTTCTATCCTACTCTGTTTGAGACCACCAAACTAACCAACCCAGGCCCCCTACTCACAAAAAGCACCATTATATTGACATTGTGGTCTGTTGTAAAACTATCCCTACAGTACTCAGCACCTGCCATAGGTACCAAAGGCAGGCAAACAATTTGGTATTGGAGACCCAGACAAAAGCCATAGGCTGGTGTGGTATTATCTCAAAACTCAGGGACTGCATGTACTTTACTTAATGGCCATGAACTCCCTTGTTTAGTGCCTGTTAAACACCTCACTTTTCATCCTTGTGTTAGGCAGAGAAAACCTGTTTGTGGATTGAGCAACCAACTGTGGCATCTCTGCAGAATAAATCCAACTGCTGGGGCTGCAATGAGATACCACGGTCATTTTCCTCTGGACTTCCCTGGAAGATTAACCCAGCCATGTGGTAACGACTGGTAACCTGGGGAAAGGGCGTGCCCTGCCATCTCATCCATCACTGAAGGACTTTCCCCGCTGTCTGAAACTGTATAACACCTCCTCTGGCAGACCTGGGAGACTGTAAACACAACTCCACTAGGTTATGCTGTCTGGAATGGGATTGGCTGCCTCCTGATGACCCAAGTTCAGCCAATAGAACCAACTGCCTATTGTTTAGAGATACATAATGGGTCTTTCTCTAATGACATCCAACATAATATAGGGTGGACACCTATGGATAATGCACCTCTTGTTGGTTTTACCTGTGGTCTATTTTTGCTCCCCAGCCTGCTGCTATAGATGTGGAATGGCAAGTGGAGGTGCTGGATAAACACACTGCTGCTGCCTTCAATACCACCAGACATGCAATCACCCTTTCATCTAAAGAAACTACCCAAATGAGGCAAGTTGCTCTACAAAACCAGATGACCCTAGACACGTTAACAGAGGCACAGGGTGGTAGTTGTGCCCTTGTCAAAGCCCAATGCTGTGTGCATATACTCGATAATTCTCACAATATTTCCTCTGCTATGAAAGCCCTAGACGGGCACATCACCGTCATAGACTCCATCTCAATCAACCCCATTAGTGCCTAGCTACAACATTTATCCACCTCTTGGAGAATAACTCTTTTCAATATATTTGACATCTTACTGTTAATACTCTTTAGCTGCTGCTGTCCGTATTGTGTTTGTGGCATCTGATTGCAGTATTCCTCTACATGCCTGACCCCAGGGATATTGCAGAAGAAAGGGAGATAGATTGTGAGAGTCACGCAGGGTATGGAGGGGCGAAGTGTATGGTCAGGCCCCATAAGATGGCTGCTCCCTTGCTCTCTGGACATCCCCTGCCTGACCTGGCTCTTATGCACATGATTGCCTCCCCCTCCTAAGCTTAAAGTTTAATCAGAGCTGCCTGTATGATTGGCCTGACCCCCAGCAAATGATTGTTCTAGCCCTCAGACCAGAACGGCCCCAGTATGTTCAGTCATCAACAGGAAACAGCGGCCGTCCCAATGGTTGGTAACCCAAAGAGCTGTGGTGGTCGAGTTCCTGCAGTCCCCTGGCAACAAAGGAGCCCTTCGGATGTCACGCCCCCTATAACTGGTAGCCTCTTCCTCCCCTGTGCAGCGAAGATTGCTGCTCTGTCCTGCCTGCCTTTGTCCATATATGGTGGGGTGTTGCTCCAGGACCTTTGCCTCTGACTTGTAAGAGTCTCTGTCCAATAAATCACTGATGTCTCTGCCACTGACTCCAGGTTTTTTCTTTGGTCTTGTGGCTGGGCAGTTGCAAAGACTGCAGGGCTGAGGGGCGCAGCCCAACAGTCTATGGAATGCCTTACAAATGGGTATATTCTCTTTCCTCTGGAGGAAGAGAGAGGAAGGCTATGAATATACCCAGCACATTTCAGTGTGATTCTCTTTTGTTAATTAAGCTGGCTTCTCAACTCCTGACTTTTTTGGTTGTTCTCTAATGTCTTCAAATAGATTGGGTTTTTCTTTCAAGTTGTCCTTTGTTTTTGTTGTTGTTTTATATTGGATTTGTTGTTATTGTTTTAGTAATTTATCAAGTTTTTTAAAATAAATTTATTTATTTTATTTATTTATTTTTGGCTGCATTGGGTCTTTGTTGCTGCACGTGGGCTTTCTCTACTTGCAGGGAGTGCAGGCTATTCTTCATTGCGGCATCTGGGCTTCTCACTGTGGTGGCTTCTCTTGTTGCAGAGCACAGGCTCTAGCTGCAAGGTCTTCAGTAGTTGTGGCACGTGGGCTCAGTAGTTGTGGCTCATGGGCTCTAGAGCGCAGGCTCAGTAGTTGTGGTGCACGGGTTTAGTGCTCTGTGGCATATAGGATCTTCCCGACCAGGGCTTGAACCCGTGTCCCCTGCATTGGCAAGCAGATTCTTAACCACTGTGCCACTAGGGAAGCCCTATCAAGTTTTTTATAGCTCTTTTTGCAGTAAAGTGAATCTGGTACCTGCCAACATATATGGAAGCATAATTGATTATAATTCCATTGATCAATTCAAATTTATGAGAAATGTTTAATCATAACACTCATTTGTTAGATGGGTGTATTTCCTCTGGTAAATATTCTTTATCTATTAGTAGTCTTTGATGCTCTTTAGCTCACTTTTTAAATTATTGAATCTGTACACGATGCTATACTAGTTCCTTTCATCATTACCTTTTACTGAATTAGTTGGATTTTTCTGAATCAGTTATTTGCTAGAATATCCCATTTTGGGAGGGAGTGGTATCACCGGGCATTATGATAGGTTTTACAAAGCAAAGGGTTTTCAGAAGTCACAACTTTTACTACTTTCTGCAAGTATGGTCTGTCTATGTTCTTATGTAACTTTGTTTCCTGGAATAATCTGAATCCCATCAAGTCTGTGGAGAACTGGCACAGCTCTACTCACCCCACTCCCCAAATCAACTTATGCAAAGAAGGTATCTGTTTTCGTACCTTAGATAATGCACATTTTATTCAGTAAGCATATTTCTTGCTGGCTGGTAGTTTTCTGAGATTTACCATTGCATGGAATTTCATCCAGAAGATTGGTCTCTGAGGCCACTTTTTCCCACAAGCTATAAGATGGTTCCTTCTTGATCTTGAATTTTTAGGTAGGATTTGCATGCTCTTTGAAATCTTAGTTAATATGTACATCTAAATTACATAATTATACTCTGCTGTGAGATTGAAACAGTTTCCAATTAAAAAAAAAAAGAATGGTAACATGATATTATGAGGAATGAAAAGGAAGTATCAAAGATATTTTCAGAAATTTTGCTTTTGGGACTTCCCTGGTGGTGCAGTGGTTGAGAGTCCCCCTGCCAATGCAGGGGACAAGGGTCCGATCACTGGTCCGGGAAGATCCCACATGTCATGGAGCAACTAAGCCCATGCACCACAACTACTGAGCCCGCGTGCCATAACTACTGAAGCCCATGCGCCTAAAGCCCGTGCTCCACAACAAGAGAAGCCACCTCAATGAGAAGCCCGCGCACCGCAACAAAGAGTAGCCCAGACTCACCGCAACTAGAGAAAACCTGCACGCGGCATCGAAAACCCAACACAGCCAAAAATAAATAAATAAATATTTTAAAAAAAGAAATTTTGCTTTTGCAAATAAGAATTTTATCATTCTCACATTAAACAACTGTTTGTAAACTGTCAATTCTAAAAAATTATCTTTTAATATTTTCTTTTCATAAGATATTTGAATTTCCTTTCTTATACCTGGGTTTTAATCAATCTGTTATTTTGATACAACTCTTATCAAACTCTTTATATTATATCTTTTTCACTTGGGTTCTATTACATCTTCATTTTGATATGTGCCCTGTCTCGTAAATTGTATATTGAATTTCTAAAGAATAAGATCTATGATTTATCATTTTCCTCTCACACAGGGTTCTGCACAGTGATGATGTGGGAATATCCGTAAATCACTAACCAAATAGCCATCTATCTTTATGTTAGAGTTCTTGCTAAAGAACCCCAAGCTGACCCATATTGGCAATTTGGCTTCTTGGAGAAGACTGCAAACTGTGATTACTTAAAAGAAGTCACTGTAACTGCTGCCTGTTAGTATGATTATTCTAAAGCTGCAAGTCTATAAATGCTGATAACCTTACCGTGTGACTTCAAAATTTGCCAGGATTCAGTCCTCTTTGTTTTGTTCAACTAGTAGTGAAATTGCAAATAATTATTGTTAACATATATATACATATGATAAGTTATATATATATTTTATTTAACCCCTCTTTGTTTTCAATCAAGCTTTTAAAAGACCAAGAAGAAGTGACTGCTTAAACAGTACCAAATGACTTTGCAAGTGAGTCTGGGATTTAAATGGGGCAATATTAAGATGGAGTAACTTTTTCTCTGCACCATAAAACAGCTATTTCCTCTAAATTCACTAGAACATTACATGACAAAAAGTTTTTTTAAAGAAAACTCTATGACAAAATAAAATTTTGTGTCTAATGTTGTTACCCATGTCAAACATCACAACAGGGATATTTTTAGCAAAATATTTTATATCAAGATAACATGATAGATAAGATCAGTATCTATATGTACCATAACATAGACATTTAAGTCTATATGACTCACTATAAATACTGTTTGATAATATCGATAGTATCAGTGTGTGATTGATATGCTTTAGCTTCAACTGAAGATTGATCAGAAAATAAGCTTAGTAGTTCTGTTGATGTTGATAAAATCATAACAAATAACTATTGAGGCTATGATGAAATTTTTATCTTCAAATCAATAAGCCTATTTATTTTGGTGGCGTGGCCAGATTTGGCCCAGTAGTATAAAAGTCATGGAATAGAATTATACTTTATTACTCTTTGAAGATGAAGGTGAAGAAGAAATGTTTTGTTGTTGTTGTTGTTTGGAACAGGAAGCTCTACTCTGAATTTCCCATTAAAATACTTCTTTTTATAATCTCTCCTGATGAAAATGAAAAAAATTTGTATTAGAACATAATGCAATAAATAGTGGATTAGTGATGACACATCTTAAGAAGAGACTGACAGACACTTGATTTTTTGTGCCTGAAAATCCTGTCAACATCAACATTTTTGGACTATACATTGTCTCTGGGCTGCAGTCAGAGCCATCTGTCTGAGTGGCAAACTGCCTGTTCATAAATTAGTTGGACCATTTCATCAGGGCAAAAATGCCAAGGAATAATAACTACAAAAGAGCAGATTATATATTTCACCAACTGCTGCTGCATCTATAGGAAACTCACATTCACTACTATATTGTCACAGATAATGATGCCATCTAATCTACTTGAAGTAGTGCCCTAAAGAAAGACATGATGGAGACACTTTAGCTTATCCAAGATGTTGAAATAATTTGCATATCAATCTTTTTTTTGAATTTTATTTTATTTTATTTTTCTATACAGCAGGTTCTTGTTAGTTATCTATTTTATACATATTAATGTATACATGTCAGTCCCAATCTCCCAGTTCATCACACCACCACCACCCCCCACCACCACTGTCCTCCCTTGGTGTCCATACTTTTGTTCTCTACATCTGTGTCTCTATTTCTGCCTTGCAAACAAGTTCATCTGTACCATTTTTCTAGATTCCACATATATGCATTAATATATGATATTTGTTTTTCTCATTCTGACTTACTTCACTCTGTATGACAGCCTCTAGGTCCATCCACGTCTCTACAAATGACCCAATTTCATTCCTTTTTATGGCTGACTAATATTCCATTGTATATATGTACCACATCTTCTTTGTCCATTCATCTGTCGATGGGCATTTAGGTTGCCTCCATGACCCAGCTATTGTAAATAGTGCTGCAACGAACATTGGGGTGCATGTGTCTTTTTGAATTATGGTTTTCTCTGGGTATATTGCTAGTAGTGGGATTGCTGGGTCTACATATCAATCTTGAACTGAAAGGGATTTGTGAAGCATACGTACAGATGAACAAGTGCAGGAGAAATTAAAACTAAATTTATACATATAAAATAACATTAAAGTTATGGTTGTAGTTGTTATACAATGATGGTATCTTTCCACATGGAAACTCCAATAATTATAGTAAATATTTTAATAGTGAGAAAGGGAAAAGGAAATGTGTGCATGTGTGTGTGTGTGTGTGCATTTCTTCAGGGAAATAGTGTGTTTGAGGGTTCATATAAATAACTTTTTGGAAGTAAACACTCCATATAACTTCAGTTAGATAAAAGATTGCATAAATTAATATAATTTATGTATAATTTATAATTTATTTTGTAAGTCTTCTAAAAATTCTCTTGAGAAATTCACACAAAAGATTGTCTTTCATGTGTCTTGGAAAGGAATTAGTTCATCTTTTATCAAAATTAGTATGTGTACCAATCTTTTATTAGAATCACTCATTTTATTTCCCAGGAATACATTTACTTTGCATAAGAAATAAACAGAATAATATTCTATAAATTGACTACTTTAAATATTTTGGTTCTTATTTTATAATGATCTCATGTTTTAATTTTGAAAATATTCTAAGCATGGGACTTTCTCTGTCAATTTCCACAAAAAGAAAGTATATTTAATATTTTTCAAACTACCATAGCATTTCAAAGCAGAGAGAATTACCTAGTATAATAATGCAGACTTGTAAAATTGACTGTGAAAGAATTATAAGCAGTTTTTGCATAATCCAAAAATTCCTTCACTGTCAATTAAAAGTTAAAGTTCCTATATGATGAATAATGTAATAGCATATGAATGCTAATGGAAAGGAGCTAAGAGAGTAGACATAATTTCTAATATATTATGCAGAATCCTGGCATTACGCCATAATGAAAGTGCTCAACTCTTACTATTATGGGAGTTCCAGTGCCCCTTCAATATCAATCCAGTAGCTCCACTAGATCATCTTTTTTTTTCATTGAACAGGATGTACTTTAAAGAAATAAACTATATTAGCATTGCAGAGTCAGCAAAACTTTGTGAGGCTATACCTTTTAAAAAAATTAGATCCTTATCCTACCATGAATCACCCAGAAGTTTTAATTAGTGAAATAATTAACCTGACACATGAAGCCAGCAACTTAGGAGGGAAGTCTGTGATTCTATCTTCAGACCCCTTTCCATCTAATATTTTTGTTCTTTTTATAGATGAAAATGTTCATTTTAGAATGATTATTTTAAACTATAAGCTGTTGATACTGAGCTCTATATGCATACACTCCAAACATGCATCACACATTGGGTTATATTACAAGGTGGTTTTATTCTTTGAATATTGATAACTCACTGTGTTCTACCTACTTTAGGAATTTCAAGACTTATAGGACATTGCAAAGACTTAAAGTCTCAACACGTCATAGGAGAGATAAATGTATGCATATATATCACAAAATAAAAAGTGTAAATCACCAATAAGAGGAATAAATTAAGTTCTATGGGGATTTAAGAAGAAGGAAAGTAGAAATTCATCTGAAGGAAGGAAAAAAAGATCTTCATGGGGAAAATTTTGCATTTAATTTTGACTTTGGATAATCATTTGGGCTGGGAAACAGGACCTGCCTAAAACAGAGGATGAAAGTGGACAACACAAAATTCCAGCTATGGCTAATCAATAAATTATCAAGAACAGAGTCACAAGAAATCACACTCTACCCCAGAGAGAAGTTCACAGGCAGAGACAGAAACCCACTCTGGGCCAAAGTTGTAAACGGAAGACTGAACATTCAGGGTGGAATGGAAATATTAATTTAAAAAATATTTTAGTATCTCCAGCTGCACAAGGTAATTCTAGAGGAATTTTCTTCCACTAAGGTATTAAAAGTAACCATAGGAAAACAAAACAAAACTAAACAAAATCAAACCCATCTCAACTCTGGACTAGATTGACTAAATCCCAGAAATATCCATCAACAAAAAAGTATGCAAGAGGGAAGAAGAAATATCCATCAACAAAAAAGATGCAAGAGGGAAGAGATATGGGAACATATGTATATGTATAACTGATTCACTTTGTTATAAAGCAGAAACTAACACACCATTGTAAAGCAATTATACTTCAATAAAGATGTTTAAAAAAAAAAAAAGTATGCCTTTTGCCAGGCATGAATGCTATTTACCTCAGTCTCTACTGCTCTATATCCAGAATTCAATGTCCAACAATCAAATAAGATTTTAAAAAAAGAAGAAAAACTGTCAATCCACTTTTAAAAGATAAAGCAAACAATAAAACCAGACTCAGATATGGGTCCAGTTGTTCAAACAACCGCATAGGGAATTTAAATAACTCTTACACTGTATACAATGTATAATGTGTAACACATGCATTAAAGTCTCTAGTGGGACTTACGGAAAATGTGCATAGCCTAATGGTGAATTTCAGAAAGCAATGGAAATAATAAAATTCACATAGAAATGCTGGAAATTGAAGCTATTGAAACCAAGATGAAGAATTATTTTGTGAAGCCCACGAGTGGACTCATCACAGTTGAGGAAAGAATCAGGAAACTTGAAGATAGGTCATTAGAAACTACCCATACTGAACTACACAGGGAAGAAGGATTGTAGAAAAAAAATAGAAGAGAGCATTCAGAAATTGCGGAACAATTAAAAAATAATGTACACGATTGGAATCTCAGAAGAGAAGAGAGACAAAATGGGAAAGAAGAAATATTTAAAGAGACAAGGGCCAAAAATTTCCCAAGAGTAAAGAAAAAGACATCAAACTTCTGATCCAAGAATCACAGTGAAACCCAAACAAGATAAACAACACACACACACGCACGCACACACAGCACCTAGACATTTCATATTTAAACTGCTAAAATTAAAGATTTAAAGAAAGTATTGAAGGTATCCAGACCAAAAAAGACATATTTCATGCATAAATAATAAAGAAGTCAGGCTTACATTTTGAAACTGTGGGAACATAAGACAATGGAATGACTTCTTTAAAATTTTGAAAGAAAAAAATTCTCAACTCAGAACTCTATACCGTGCAAAAATATCTTGAAAAATGAAGGAAGAAAAGACTTTCAGCCATATGAAAACAGAGAATTCATTGCCAGCAGATCTGTGTTATAAGGAAGATTAAAGAAAAAAATTGATACGAAGTAGAGACTTAGAAATGAACAAAAATGAAGAGATCCAGATATGTTAAAATATAAGAAACTTGCAAAACTCATTGCTGATACACGCCTGATCAAAATAAACACAATGTTTCAAAGAGAAACACAGGGAAGAATGGTGTGACACTTTCTATAGAGAGAAAAAAAGGCCTCATAACGTTTCAACTGTCACTCATGGGTAGATATAGCATGTATATTAGAAAATAAACTGGTTAAAAGATGAATCTTCAAATTCCTACTAAGTTTAAAAGTGAGTGAGGGACTTCCCTGGTCGTCCATCAGTTAAGACTCCATGCTTCCACTGCAGGGGGCATGGGTTTGATCCCTAGTTGGGGAACTAAGATCCTAAGAGAGAATAGGACATGGGAGATAGAGAACACATTACAAGGAAACAAAATGAATGAGGCATAAAGAAAGGAAAACAAGATAGAGAGAAAACTGCTAGTAAGTTACTTTAATTAGGATTGAGTGAAAATAAATAGAACATATAAAGTAATAACAGGTTTTAACCAGATCATGAAAATTCAGAAAAACAGGCAGGAAAGTATATAATTTATTCAGCTGGCAATTCAAAACCAGTAAGGTTTTTGAGTTTTGAATTGCGTAGGTGCATGTATGCTCTATTCAGGTTTTTTTAAAATAGATCTTTATTGGAGTATAATTGCTTCACAGTACTGTGTTACTTTCTGTTGTACAACAAAGTGAATCAGCCATATGCATACATATGTCCCCATATCCCTTCCCTCTTGAGCTTCCCTCCCATCCTCCCTATCCCACGTCTCTATTCAGTTTTAACTAAATGTATAGTATTTGATACTGAAGATATAAAATGTGTAAGATAATGCAAGCACCTTTAATATATACTATATACTAAAAATATGTATTGTTTTAACGAATATGTAAACAGCTTCTCTCCTATCATGTAGAAGGGAAAAGAAAGGGATAATGGCAAAATAACGTAATAAAGAAATATTTGTGATTAATATATATCGAAGGAATATGTTTATTCCAGTGAGGAAGAGGAAGGCAGTCAGGGCACTTGCCAGGGAAGATGAATTGGGGGAAATGAATTTGGTAATGAACTGTTTGACTTCGAGTTAAAATGTGCAAAATGCACGGGTTGTGCTTTTGATACCCAAGGAAGCAATCTGGTTAGGGATTATAAATTTTGGAGGGGTGGGCATTTAGAGGAATGCAAAAACCATTGCCATCACCCAGAAACTGTTTAGAGACTGAGAAAGGCTCTGGAACTATGATCTCAAAGTTGATTCCAGATACTGAGAAATTAGATGAACATAATTAAAATGGTTTATGTGAGTAGTAATGAAAAATTGGTCTGGAAAGATGGCAGTGGGATCGAAAAAATAGTAGAGAAATACTTCAGTAATCAAGTGTGCTTAACTTGATGATAAATCAGGTAGTGCTTTTAAAATGTATAATGTAATGAAGCGGCTTTGTAGAGTGTCTTTTTTATTGTATATTTTGAATATTAATTAACTCAATATTAATTTATATTAAATATTCTTGAAAAAATAAACTTTATATATTACAAGTTTAAATTTGTAATGATTGAGTATATTGTAAAATTTCATGCTAAAATTTCACATTTTTCCCACTCAATGTATTACACATTTATAGCTCTCCTTATAAAATAAATGGTTATAGCATCAGTTCTTATATTAACTACAAATCAAAAAGCTTTAAGTAGATAAGCACTTTTATGTTAATAAGCTTAAATAATTCTTCTCAAACTCTAATGTATATATGAATAGTTTGAGTAGCAAAACAACATCAAAATAAGTGGAAACAAATTCAAATTTTTAAAGCAGTGTGATTAATGAGACATTACCAAATGTGATGCAAGCAGAGGTTCCTCCCAATATGGAACCTCTACCTTGTGAGCAACCTGTATGAAGGGCAATCTGGGCCCAGTATTCTCAGCCTGTTTTGGATAGAGCTCTTGCCCTATGAGTTCTTGAAGGTGGGTTAAGGGAACCACAGTCTTCTTAGCGACATTTACTAGGCATAGAACTCCTGCAATTCAGAGTTGGGGATAAGAATTGGCACCCTGGCCCTCCCAGTGTAGAACTGTAGCTCTAGACTGAAACTATAGCCCTAGAATAGGAGTTCGTGGAGAAAGGGAGTCTGGTCTGTTGGTTACATTTGATCAGTGAAGAGCTGCTGAGGGGAAGGGGAGAATAGGAAATGTAAGTGGGCTTTGGCTCAAATGCCACAGACTCTCACTTATTTTAATGAGAATTAGTATATATTCTTGAATAAATATTTCTCCATTTACTGCTTGCCATTAGTGAAATGTCTACCTTCTATAAGATTGTTTTAATAATTTGCACCAGATAATTTGTTTCACCAGTAATTGTTTTGCTGGGGAAAGTGCCCACCAATCTCCTCTTACCACCTTTCTGGAAGTCCTCTCCACTAACTATTGAGGTTTCCAAAATCTGGTGTCCATCTAAGTTAGGGCATTGCTATACAAAAAAATGAATATGAAGACCTTTATTGTAGGAAAATAGTCATCAATCCTAAGCTGAAATATGATTTGAGCATATAAAGAATACATATGTTTAAATAATCTGAAAGAGATGATAAATAATTATACATTGGCAATGTTCAGTTTCAAAGTTTGTTTCAAAGGAGATGCTTTATATGTAATAATGAAAAATAATGATAAAACTGCTGTTGTGTGTAAAACTGAGAAGGATGTATCTATAACTGTAACTATATCTATACCTATACCTGTACCTATATCTGAATGGAAGCAGGACAAAATGATTAGTAAGAAGTAATTAACAATGAATTTGTAAAGAGGGGTGTGTAGGAGTGACAGGTGGGAGATGCAGAAGGAATATAGATGTTTTGAATATTAAATATAAAATGTGAATTTTTCAATGATAACTCACTACAATGTTATACATACATTTGTTAAATATATTTGTTTTGTTGGGAAAATTTATTTTAACATACATACTTGTAGGTCTATATAAGTCTATCTCCTCTCTATTAATTTTCATGTCTTGCATATATGTTTGAATATATCTATAGGACACATTTTTAGAAGTTGAATTGCTCTGTCAAATATATGATCCTTTCAATTATGTGAGCTGTTAACAAATTGCCTTAAAAAGAAGTTTGTAGCTTATTTTTAGAAATGTGAGGATAATGGAAGTGTTTTATTTATACTTAACTCACTAAACCTATCCATTGATTTATCCTTTAAGTGCCCTCAGTAATTTTTGAAAAGATGTAGTCATTTAGAGTGATTCAATATCAAATGTGAAATAATTGAAGAATATGCAAATTTATGAAGAATTACATAAATTACCATCAAATGAACAGTATTATCTCTGATATAGTTTTCTGCATACATTTTAAAGTTCACAATTTGGGGAATAATCACAATCTGTTGATTTTGTTGAGTATCTTCAGCCACTGTTAAGAGAACAGATGAATCGTTTCTATGCCAGAATGAAATTCTTTAAATAAATTATAGATGAGTAGACAAAAAGTCATTGAGTGGGAGAAAATTGATATTTGCACCACTGTGTGATATGTTTTACTCTCCTACAAACTCACATAAAAAGCTAAAAGTGAAACTGATTGAGGAATGTTTACTTAGGATAACTTTAATATGGCAAGCAATTTCATGGTTTTTAATGGCATTTTTTTAGAATGTAAGAAAATTAGTCAAAGGAAATATGGAACTTAACTATACAGTCAGTATGCTCTAATGAAATTTAGTGAAAAATAGGTAAAGAATATTGAAAAAAGAAAGTCATTTCGAAAAGACCAATTTATGGGAGTATGTATACAAGTGAAAAAAAAATACCATTTAGAAGTTTTATAAAGAGACTTTAGTTCATGCTGTTTCATTCTCTCTGTTAGTGATTTGTGTTAGTAATTTTATTCTAGTAAGATAATTTGACTTAATGGTTTAAAAGTAACTTATTTCCTTGAAGTTCTGGACTTATATGGAGGCAAATTATTTGGCTGTCTGCATACACAATGGTTTGCATGATGGAAAATACTCCCTTCTGCCAGCTCTCTCTCCTGCTCACCATCTGCCAAAGAACTTTGATTACAGCATAACGTTGAAAAAAAGATCCATGAAAAGATTCACAAGAATTACTTGATAATGTCATAAATTACCAACACACACAAATATATGATTAAATTGGATAATTTACATAATATGAATTATCCAAAACCTTTTTATGTCATTCTTTTCAGCCTTGATGACTTTTTTCCTCTTGATTTTTATTAATTTTCTTATCCTGATCTAATCTCCCTTTAGATCTATGCAGTGAATTCCCACATCACTTTTTATCTCTAATTCAGTATATATTTCTCAAACTGGATTCTTTTTTCAAATTCTGCACTTAATATTTCTGCTTAGATATTTCATTGTCATTTGCAGTCTATGCCCCAGTTTGTGGTATATAAGTAGGTTCCTTAGGAAGCAAGTAGAAAGTTTCCTAAAGATTAGAATTAGTAAGAGGCAAGAGAGCATGCAAGTGATCTCACAACACTGTGATCATTCCTATTTTATGCTATTGATCATATTTTATTTATCATACATATTTTATGTATGTAAGTATATAAATATACCATTATATTTATCATAGCCTAATTAAAACAGATAAGTTTACTGATAAATTCAGTAGAGGGCAGCCCATGCTATGGTACTGTGTAACTGTATGCTCGTCACACCCTGTACCCTCTGGAGAACCTCAAGGCTTCTCTCACTCCTCCTAGGAGTAAAGCACTTGTGTGGCTCAAGGATTAAAAAAAAACAATGCTGAGTTTTAAGGATTCTGTATATATTTTATATGCAAGGTCTTGATCAGTTATATGATTAGCAAAGATTTTCTCAGTCCTATAGTTTGTCTTTTCATTCTCTTCTCAGGATCTTTCACAGAGTAAAAGTTTTTAATTGTGATGAGGTCCAATTTATGTATTTTTACTTTTATTTGATCTTTCTTTTGGTGTTAATTCTTTGCCTAGCCCTGAGTTCCCCAAATTTTCTATTTTCTTAGAAGTTTTATATAAGTACAGACTTCTGGAAAACGGTTGGTAATTCCTCTTTAAACTAAAAATGGACTTACCAAATGACCCAGCAATTGCACTCTTGAGCATATAACTCAGAGAAATGAAGATCTATTTTCACACAAAAATTGCACATGAATACTTAAAGCAGCTTTATTTGTAATAACCAAAAACTGTAAACTCCCCAAATATTTTTCAATTGGTAAATCGTTAAAAAAACTGTGATGCATCCATAGCATGAAATAATACTCTGCTATTAAAAGGAATGGACTATTTTTACACATAACTTCAATGAATCTTAAGGATATTATGCTGAAGGCAGTCACAAAAGGACAGGTATTATATGATTCTACTTATCTAACATTTGTGAAACTAAATAATTATAAACATGGAGAACAAATTAGTGATTGCAGGGGTTAGGGATGGAATGGAGGGTAGGATATGGTTATTAAGACAGCACAGGGAGTCTTGTGATGATGGTACAGTTAAGAATCTTGACTGTGGGACTGTGGTGGTGGTTACATGAAACTACACTTGTGATAAAATGATAAACTTACATAGAGCTATACACACAGAGACACAGGTACACAAATGAGTGCATGAAAAATTTGTGAAATCTGAATAACCTCTGTGATTTATACCAATATCAGTCTCCTAGTTTTGATGATTGCACTGTAGTTACACAAGAGGAAAACATGGCTGGAGGACGGTGGTGAATAAGACCTCCATGTAGATTTCTTTGCAATTTCTTGTGAATTGATAATTATTTCACAATAAAAAGTTACAAGAAAAATTCCATTTATAAGACGTTACATTTTTTAAAAAGTGACAATAGGCTCCAATAGACCTGCTTTGAACTTTCTCCTCACAGACTTGCTGTGATTAGTCAGCCTGATATATCAAAAGCATGGTATTGTTTACTGGTGATTGTTGTTTTAGTGCATATTCTGAATAAGTGTAGTCCAAATATGGCAGCTTTCAGCTGGTGACAAGAAAGAGTCTTTTAACAGCACTTCTCCACTTTTGCTGCATTTTCTTTATCTAACCTACTCTAACCTGTGAGCAATGAAGGTTTTTCTTAATCTTTCTTTTCCAAGTCTATTATATGTTACATCAGAGTTTATTGTATGTACAATTAGCTTCTCTATTCCAAAATCCCACACAGAAAAGTGGGACAAATTATTATTAAATGCTTTACTTTGATTAAAGATGCAAATTGAAAATAGTATTATCTACCATACTGTATGCTGGTGTGATCAAGTATTATATGCCAGTTTAAAGGTTTGGTTTTTTAATAACTCATCCTATGTTATAATCAAAATCATCCTCAAATTAGAGAATTAAATATGTTTATTATGGCTTTCCTCATAATATTTAAAGAAAATCTAAATATTAACCCTTCTCCATATTGCCTCTCAAAGAGCAAAGAGGGAAAAGGAGGCTGGGAGATAATCAAAAGAACTCTTGAAGCTTATCAGGGTTTTACATTTGGGCCTGGGAATGCACCAAGGGCTTGGAGAATCCATTTTAATAGCACCTACCACCAAAACAACACAATCCAAACCTGCAGTTCAGGAAAAATACAAGTTAGGTGAGTAGAGGGAATTTAGACTGCTCAGCGTCCTTGCATTTGAGCTATGTTAAATAATAGGTTTTTATGACATCTGCTCAGATTTAATGATCCTAAAATCTTGAGAATGTATATGATTTAAATGATGACTTTGATATTTTAAAATGTAGCCTTTGGCTCAAAGTTTGCATTATGAAGTATTAGGGTAACTAAAATATACATATTTCTATTATTACTACTGCAACTGCTACTACTTCTCTACTGCTACTGCTAGAGGTGCTAATGACAATAAAGGAATCCTTTCTTCAAATTAAAACAGAGGAAAAACCAATATATAAAACTGACAAAAGCAGATCTATTCTGTTAAAATTGGGGGATGAAGGAATTATATCTGTGCCTCCTCAGGCCCTACCCCTCACCACACTCCAGGAAAACCACTATGCATAGATGGAGTACAATATGGAACCCCTGTGTAAAGACACACTATGCTGAAAATTATGTTTTAAAACAAAAATGAAAGTATTTTAAGTGATTAAAACTAGTGCTTGTGTTTGGCTATATTATCAGAGAGAAAAATAAAGCAAAAAAAAAAAAATCAGTTACCTGTCTATTGAGATAAAATACTTATTGGATAAATGGACATTAAAAAAGAGAAAATAAGATGAAAATATGCTTTAAAGAAGGAAGAAAGAGTGAGGCTTTGTAATTGATTAGATAGTTATGACAGAGAGAAGTCATTATTAAGAAAGATGGTCTGTATCTGCATACACTAATGTGATGGTAAGACTGGGACCTTTTGAGTGAGATTTATCTAGATCGTATAGAGATATATATGAACCTTAGAATCCCAGCTCTGCTACTGATTAGCTGTGTGATGGTAGGCAAGTTATTGAAACCTGGTTAGCCTCAGATTCTGCACTTGTAACAAAGGGGTATAACAAGAAAAAAAAGTCCAGGATAGAATACCAAGTCAGAAATTCTAGGTTTTATTAAAGTGGTTGAAAATTTACATTTAAGAATGCTGCTTTGTTTTGTTGTTGTTGCAGAGAAATGATTAAAAAGTGGCAAAGATTTGATAAGGTTGATTTGGTTATAAAAGGAAGAGTAAAGTTGCTCTCTAAAGCTCATTTAAATTATCCAAATAAGACATTTTTAAGGAAGTTCTGTCTAAATGTGAGGGATTGTCAGAATCTGAGAATCAGATACTCACTGTTAAGTGAGTTTTTAAAATCAGTATTTGTTTTATTATATTTTCTATTCATAATGTGAAGATATGACAATCTTTTTCTTCTTATTTGGTAATTTTGGTCATAAAATTATTCAAGTTATTTCTTTTCTTATAAATGTATCTATTGAGGAAATAAAAGAATATATGAGAATAGAAAATATTCAAGTAACTTTTACTGTACTTTATATTATCAGTTATATCTATCATTTGTTTGGGTTTACACAGAGTTGTTTTTATCAAAGCATATTGAGAAAATAGGAACCATTTTCAGATATCCGAAATTAGATAATGAAAAAGACATAAGTTTCTTAAACCAATGTAGACATCATTAAATTTGGATTCAAAATGAAATAGAATTCTCAAAGTCACATATATCCATGCATTGATTATTTCACACTTCCAGTACACCATACCCCTAAGGCATCAAGAAGGTCAGGCACAAAATAAATGAATAACTAAAAACTAACTATATTCACTATAAAAAAATCAAAAAATAACAAGTTAGTATGTCTTGTATTCTTTTTTTTGCTCCATGCGGCTTGCAAGATCTCAGTTCCCCAACCAGGGATTGAACCCAGCCACAGCAGTGAAAGCGTCAGATCCTAACCACTAGACCACCAGGGAACTCCAAGTCTTGTATTCTATAGAGCTAATATCTCTGTGAATCATTTGAACCAAATGTTTATTCCTTGATTGTTCCTTTCACACACAGAAAAATGATTTAGGGTCTTGACTCCCTAGAGGCAAAAGGGCGCCACAGAGTGAAGAGTCAATATGCAAAGTGTCTCAGAATTGTTTGGCACATCACTCAAGCTTTCTACATGTTGTCCTCACACAGTTTCTTTTCAAACGTCCCATCTATGCCTTTCTGGAGTATAGGAATCTTCTGATTAATATGCACTGGGGCACCACATGGTTGCCCATCTGTGTGGGTCAGTTTTGAATCACTGATCAGGGCTCAAATTGAGTTGAAATTTAGCCAAATATTCAGCAACAATGACCTTCAAACCTGCCGTGGCTGGCTGATGAGCAGCTCTTGGGAATTTAATTTGCTTTAGAGCTTATATCTCACATTCATGTATGATTTTTAAAATGAATTTATTTCTGCTATTGATCGTTGCTTTTCTGATATTTAAGTTTTGGAAAGATTTCTTTCATGTTTCCAATAGCAGACTCATCTCATAATATTCTCTAAATAATCACTTGAGGAAATCAATAAATCAATCAAATAACATATTTATGCAATTGTAAGAGAAATACTTTCTCTTTTTTCTTTCTCAGGTAAAGAAAATTAATCTACGTCTTTCTCCCTCTAATAGCAGCTGACATACTCCAATTAATAGCTAGGTATTTTTTATTATCTAGAATAGACAAAAATAAAGAAAGAAAGTAAATTTATTTAAGAACTGGAATAGATGACCTCTTAAAAATGAATTGAATTTGGCAAAATACATACATTTTGAAAGTAATCTAAGTGCTAACATTTTCATATCCTTTATTTGTTTTCTAATCTTCCTTATTTGAGAAGTAGATCTATGAAATTTCCTAATGCACAATAAAACTATTTGTCTTTTTATGTTCCTATAAAGACCATTTTTATTTTTTATAAAATTTAAAGGAACATTTCCATGTCGTTAGATAGTCTATGTATACAACAAGGATAAGTTTTATGTTGTCAAGTTAAGTATCAGATTATCTGCATAAGAGGGGAAACAATTCTAACACTTTCTTATATAGAGGGGTCATCAGAATCATCGACAGTCTCAGTCTTCCTTAACTCACTTTTCTTTTCTTAACTTAAGAAATCTAGAATGTGCTACTCTTTGCCAAGAGGGTCAAGAACAATAGTAATAAACTCAATAGATTTTCTTCCAGGACAAGACTTTGCTTCAGCTTGTGGGTGATGCTACAGGTTTCCTCACCATGTGTTCTCATTCCACAACTCAGGCTGAAAGAGCAGCCCCCATTTCTAGAACATGGTATTCTCATGGAACAGGTAACATAAGGAGCGAAAGGAGTAACCAAATCATGCATTTTTAAATTGTGCGTGGAGATAGCATGTATAATATTTCACTCACGTTCCATTGACAATGGTCCAGCCAAAAAATTAATAAGGTGGGGAAGTATACTCCTCGTACAAGGGGCATAGGAATGGATGGGGAAGCAAACCACTGGCTTCAAATACAAGACTTCTATCTTGATTACATATGTTTATTTACCCTTCATAAAATTCAATTTAGCACCCATTTATGATAAAACTCCTAGTAAATTATGAAAAGAAATTTCTTAACTTAATAAAGACCACCCACAAAGAACCTACAACTAACATCATATTTAACAGAGAAACTCAAAGCTTTCCCACTGAGATCAGGTACAGGGCCACTCCTTTATCACACACATTGTATTGGAAGTCCTTGCTAATGCAATGAGACAAGAGAATGAAATAAAAGGTATACAGACTGAGAAGAAGGAAATAAAACTGTCTTTGTTCACAGATATAAAGTTAACATACAAAGTCAGTTGCTTTCCTATATACCAACAATGAACAAGTGGAATTTGAAAATAAAAATACAGTGTCATTTAAATTAGAACCCATTAGAACATGGACAGATATTCTATGTTCATGGAAAGGAAGACTCAATATTGTCAATATGTCATTTCTTCACATCTTGACTATAGATTTAATGCAATTCCAATCAATATATACTACAGTCTATACACTACAAACTCTTATCCAGTACCTTATTTTGTGGATATTGACCAACTGATTATAGAGTTTATATGGAGAGGCAAAAGATGCAGAATAGCCAACATAATGCTGGAGGAGAAGAACAATGTTGGAGGACTGAAAACCCCACTTCGAGTCTTAATATAAATCTACAGTAATCAAGACAGTATAGTATATCTGAAGAATAGACAAAAAGAGAGCTCAGAAATAAACCTCCATAAATATAATTAACTGATCTTTGACAAAGGAGCAAAGGCAATAAAATAGAGAAAATTCTCTTCAACAAATGGCACTGGAACAACTGGACATGAAAAAAAAAACGAATCTAGACACAGAACATACACTTTTCACAAAAATTAACCCAAAATGGAGCATAGACCTATGTGTAAGACACAAAACTTTAAAAGTCCTAGAAGGTAACATAGCATAAAACTTAGATGACTTTCAGTATGAAGATGACCTTTTAGATTCAACACCAAAGACACAATCCATGAAAGAAATAATTGATAAACTGTACTTCATTAAAATTAAAAATTTTGCTCTTTAAAAGACCATATGAAGAGAATGAGAAAACAAGTCAAACTCTGGGAGAAAATTTGTGAAAGAGACATCTGATAAAGAACTGTTATCCAAAATATACAAAGAATTCTTAAAACTCAATGATAGGAAACTAAACAATCCAATTTAAAAAATAGGCCAAAATCCTTAAGAGACACCTCACCAATTGGAAAATAAGCATTTGAAAAGATACTCCACATTGTATGTCTTCAGGAAAATGCAAATTAAAATAACAATAAGATACCACTACACACCTATTAGAGTGGCCAAAATTCAGAACACTGACAACATCAAATCCTGGCTTGGATGTGAAGCAATAAGAACTCAGACATTGCTAATGTGAATGCTACAGCTACTTTGGAAGACATTTTGGCAGTTTCTTACAAAACTAAATATACTCTTACCATACTATACAGTTCATGCTCGCGGTATTTATCCAAAGGAACTGAAAACTTATATCCACACATAAATCTCCACAGGTATGTTTAGAGCAGCTTTATTCATAATTGGCTAAACTTGGATGCAATCAAGATGTCCTTGAGGGGCTAATAGATAAACTATGTTACATCCAGACAATGGAATGTTATTCTGTGCTAGTAAGAAATGAACTATCGAGCCATGAAAAGGCATAGAGGAAGCTTAAATGCATATTTCTAAGTAAGAAAAAGGCAATCTGAAGAGGCTACATGCTGTATGATTCCAACTATATAACATTCTAGAAAAGGCAAAACTATGGAGACAGTAAAAAGATCAGTGGTTGTTGAAGGTTGGGTGCAAAGGCATTAACAGGTGGAGCACAGAGAATTTTAGGTCTGTGAAAATACTCTGTAAGATATTATAATGATGGACATATGTCATTTATACATTTGTTCAAAACAACAGAATGTACATCAACTACAGTGAACCCTAAGGTAAATTATGGACGGCTGGTGATTATGATACATCAATGTAGGTTTAAGAATTGTAACAAATGAACCACTCTAGTGAGTGATGTTGACAATGGGGTAGGTTATGCATGTGTGAGGGCAAGAGCTATACAAGAAACCTCTTTACCGTCCTCTCAATTTTGCTGGGAACCTAAAACTACTCAAAAAAAAAAAAAAAGTCTTAAAAAAAACTCAATATAAAATCCAAATGAAAACTCTTAAATTCTAAGTTGATGTTTTGTTCTTCTCTCCAGAGGTGAAGTTTGTTAATAGTTTTGCATGCCTACTTTCGGACCCTTATTTAAGAATTTACAACCTTACTTCTCTATATATAACACTACTTATGTATATAATTTATTTTCATTTCTGGAAAAAACTTTTACCAAAGTATGATCATGCTAAATCCTGGTACAAACCCCCCATATTCTTGCTCCTAGAAGACTGCTATGGCCTCCTAGTTTCTACTCTTGGTCCTAGTATTCTCAGTACACTAGCCAAAATAGTCCTGTCAAAGTTAATTAGATCAAAACTCTCCAATTACTGCTGTCTAGTTAATGTATATTTGCATTTTACATTTACCTTTTAATGTAAAATACATGTAATTTACATTTATATTTTTATGTAAAATACATGTAATTAATGTGTGTGTTTTTAGGATATAAATTATTCCTTTAAAATTTTTAATAAACTATTTTATAATCAAGCCAAGTTGTCAATATATAAATCTTTCATACATTATTTAATTTTGATTACTGTGAGATCACTTTCACTTCACAGATACAGTTTCAGACAATAAATTTTACTGTCACCCTACTCCTAACAACCTGTGATGTTCTAGAAAGTTTTATTCCCACTTCCATTCTGACCTAATCTGTTATTAATCCCCTTCTCCCACTCACTCTGCTCCAGCTACATCCTTTTTCCATCCTTCACAGGGCTAGACATATGCATGCTTCAGTGTTTATGTACTGCCTGTTCCTTCCAGCAGCAGAAAGCACTTTTACTAGGTGTCTATATGGTTCATCCCACTACTCTTCAAGTATTTGCTCAAATGCCAACTCTCAATGAAGTCTACTCTGGATATTCCATTTAATTTGCAACTAAATGTACCCGTGCCTTCACCACCATACACTTCAGAGAATGTATTTATTTTTCCATAGCACTTATTACCTTCTTACATATATAACTTACTTATTTATTATGCTTATTGTTTATTTTCCCCTGTTAAAATGTAACTTACACAAAGGCAAAGACTTTTGTCCATAATATTTGGTACTTGGCACCTTCTAAGCACACAATAAATACTTGTTGAATAATTGAATTGTTTGACAACTTGTTTTGTTTTTAATATAGCAAAATGTGTGGAGATTTTTATATCCATAAATAAAGATTTATGGGCATTTATTTGCATAATAAATGTATTAACATTTGTTCACATGTTATATGTGTATTATTGTATGAAATGATTTTAAAATAATTGCTTATCCCTTATTACATTGATGAAAACTTAGTTACTTTTCTATTTTAATTTTAGAAACATTGCTGCAACTAAAATATTTGTTCATGGATCTTTGTATATATCTGCATTTGTAAAATAAATATCTAGAAGTGGAATTGCTGAGCTTATATATATTTTGTAAGTTGATAGATATCTTCCAAAATTCTATACTTATTTATACTTTAACATTGTAAAGAGGGTACTCATTTCTTTTTACCCATACCAACTTTGGATATTTTAAATCATTTAACTTATTGTATTCATATTTTTCCCTCTTGTCTTACTTAGCATTACAAGTAATGCAAAGTAATTTTAATTAGATTACAAGCACAGTGAAAATCTTTGCGTATGCAGCTTGAACATTTTGTATTTCTTCTATGAATTGTCTGTTGATATCCTTTTTCTTCATCAGGGCCACTATAAGCCACTGGGCACTTTGTTGAAAATAGAAAGAAGGTTTCCTCCAACTAGATACAACCCCATGATGGCAGGGTTTGTTGAGCACAGTGTAGACTGGAATTCTAGTGGAATTTATTGCCACTCAGTAATCATGCTCATACAAGCTTCAGCCTAACCAAACTTATGTGATGGCCCTTACTCTCTTAACGTTTGCATAATTTCCTTATATATTACTTGAAGTTAATTCACGACATGATATGTAATATATATGTACATACATATACATGTACATATATGGCAATTATTTTCCCAGTATGTTACTTTTCTTTTCATGTTGTAGTCTTATGTATGAAAATTTTAAAGTCTAAGGCAAAAATGTTTTGAAATTTTCGTCTCTGATTTCTTTATTCTATATAGATAGATATAAATATATATTTTTTATAAATATTTATTTTTTATAATACCATTGAAATCTATCCTCTACCCATTGATTTAGAATAACTTCATCATACATTAAAAGTTACCATATGTATTTCTTTTTTGTGATACTATATTATTATTCTTTCTACTCAGTTACTATTATTATTATATTATGGTTACTTATTATAGTTCCATTAGCAGATTTAGAGAGAACTGAAATCTTTACGACATTGAGCCTGTCCATTCATTAGCATGTCATCTCTGCATATTTTAGAGCTTCTCTGTATTCTTAAATTAACTGTCATCACTTTCTTCATAGAGATTTTACACGTATCTTGGTAACTTTATTCATAGATGTGGTTTTGTTCTTGTTTTTTTGCTATATCTGAACAAAGTATTTACCCATGAGACCTTTTATCTTGCTATTTCTGATTAATTAGAGAAACTATGGATTTTGTCTATTGATTGTATAACATGCTAACCTGCTGGGCTCCCATATTAATTCTGATAGTGTTTTCACTGATTTTCTCTCTCACATGTTCTCTCAGTCTGAACATCCTGCTTGTTAAGATGGCATGTCACATCCTACTCAACACTTTGGTTTCTCCCTTTGAAGAAGCAAAGGAAGAGAGCTGCCAAGTAAGGATCAATTTATGATCTAAGAGAAGTCACAGAGTACCAGCCATCATCAGGCATCTCCACCATCATGTTGAATATCCAGTCCCAGAGTATGACTTGCCCTGGGATAAAACGTGGGAGTTTAGGGAAGATGGCAATGTGGTATTTTTACTTATGCTTTTGCCTGCAATGAAGTAAGCCTTTAAAAAACAAGTGTCCAGAGTCTGGTATTGAGAATGCTCAATTTGATCAGCTAATATGGGCTAGATAAGGAAGAGGATTCTAAAAAACCTTTTTCTCTTACACGGTTCCTCCTAAACCTAGTGCCAGCTGAAATTCATGTGCTTGGAAAATATCCACACCATGTCTTGCACTTTAATATAAAATATTATAAATCCATTTAATTGAATAAACATATCCTAAAACAAATATATCCAATTGAAAATGTATCAGTTGCAAATGAAACCAGAACATACTTAATATATCTCTAATTTTCCCAATCTTCTCATTTGTTTTTCTACTCCTACTTACTGACAATTCTGTTTCAAAATTTCACTTTATTGGCCCAGATGTCCTGGATTTCCATTGGGTAAGTTAGTTGTCTCTGAAATATATAATGCAATGTGTTCTATTCGGTGTGCTTTTCTTGTTCACTTTCCAAGATCTGCCATTTACCAAGATGGTGTCCTAAGTTATTGAAGCAAATAAGAAAAATTATCTTGTATTCACCCAAGCAGAAATACCTCTTTTCTCTGAAGTTGCCTGCCATTTTCCTTTATTCTTCATCTTATCTTCTCTACCAAACACTACCATATGAGAAAATAAATCTTTTTTCTTTGAAGTTTCAGTTTAAGTTCTTTGTTTTCGTACTCTATCCCCACAGGGCATATCCATCGTGGGCTATGGCATGTATAAAATGTGAAAGCATGTATAATATGTTTTGCAAAAAGGAAAACTATCACAGCAGACTGGTGAGATTACATGTTTAGTAAAAATATTTGTGGCATTTAGAGTTCACTTTAAATAAAAAGAGAAAAAAGAACCTAGTCATTCTCACAATTAACTATTATTCAGAAATCAATTGAATGTACTATCATGAGCTCTGGAATAAAGTGGGCATAATATGACCAGGGAGTAACAACAAATTTCATGTCCATCTGGAAAAGATGTAGTCATAAATGTTGGGATATTTGGAAGCATAAAAACCACACCTAGAGTTGTTCTTTTTTTCAATAATATTGTACCACTTCCTTTTCATACATGTTCTTCTCTCATAAAACAGGCCCCACCTTCAAAAGCTCATTCTCAGAGCAAATTTCTCAGACCCCTCCATCTGATATAAGTGCCCCCTCTTATCCTCTATTACAGTTTCCTCTTATGCACAGCTATTACAATTAAAAACATTTGTGTATTTTGTTTACTTCTTTCCTCCCTCCTCCCCCATCAAGAAAGAAAGAAAGGGAGGGAGGAAGGAAGGGAAAAGAAAAGAAAAGAAAAGGAAAAAAATGCATTATGGGCAGAGAGCTTCATGTTTCCACAGCTTTTAACACAAAGACAGGCACATATTAACAACAAGTACAATTTGGAGAGAGAAGGAATTAATTTTGCTTCTTAACTGTTTATGTCCTGATACCTTATTGAGATTAGTACCATAGATTAGAGTCTATTTGTTTGTACTGTTCATTGTTACCATGCTTGGATAGTTCTAAAACATGAAAACTATGCTCAGAATTATTTTGAATCTTCTTTAGTCTTGGCCAAGTACAAACAGTTTTCAAGTTTAAAATAAATGAATATGTCAAACTCTTACACTCTTGCATAGACAGGAACATTCTTTCCAATGGCAGTTCAACTTCTAAAACCACCAGTTCTTTTTTTTTTTTGTCTGCATCGGGTCTTAGTTGCAGCACATGGGGTCTTCACTGAGGTGTGCGGGATCTTTCGTTGTGGCGCATGGGCTCTTTGTTGCGGGTCTGGGTTTCTCTCTAGTTGTGGCATGCAGGTTTTCTCTCTCTAGTTGTGACGCATGGGGTCCAGAGCACTTGGGGTCTGTAGTTTGTGGCACGCGGGCTCTCTCACTGAGGTGTGCGAGCTCAGTAGTTGTAGGCTTAGTTCCCCTGCAGCATGTGGGATCTTAGTTCCCCAACCAGGGATTGAACCCACGTCCCCTGCATTGGAAGGCAGATTCTTTACCAATGGACCACCAGGGAAGTCCCACCACCAGTTCTTTAAATGGACAATTTTGTGAGCATCTAAAAAAAAGAATAATATAAGAAATAGGCCCAACAAAGCTTCATTTTAAAAATATCATGTGTCACTACAAACTTTTAGCTCTTCATTCCAATCCATATTTCTTGGAGTGTAATAAAACATAAATAGAGAAGATATTTATGTTTCAACAATATTAGAAAGCTGTTCAAGCATTGCATTTTCTGTGTATGTGGGTAGGGTAGCAATAATCCTGGACTCTGCTCTAACAGATGGACATCAGAGGGAAGAACATCATGAGACTGAAACTAAAGATCTAGTGAAGAAGTGCCAGTGCTGTTCTTCTTAGGAGTGTGTACATTTGTAAGATTTTTTTAAAATTGTTATTAAAATCTAAGGGGGTTGGTGTAACGAATAAGACTTGCTGGTAAAAAAAAAAAAATAACCTATGTCAAGACATGCTACAAGTTTAAAAACTATTTATTAAGGAGTAACATCTTTTAAATGTTTTGAAACACACTAAGAATAGGAAAATGTTGATATCTACTTTAGAAATATGCTTGTTTTTGATAGATGTACTTCGTGAATTTTTTCAGAGTACACATGTTCCATTGTCAGAACACCCACCCTTGAGGCTGGGTTGGTTAGCCCTTCTCCCTCTCTTAGCTCCTTGGGCCTACCTGTAATATTTTACCAAATTAAATCCAAATTAATAACATATAAACATACCCATTAAAGTCAAAATTAAGGATATACACTAACAGTGAAATATTCAAGATTTTATTAGATATTCTAGATAATACAATAAGAAAATAAATAAAGTATAAATATTAGGCTAAAAATAAGAGCTAAAACTCTCATTCTTAAATAGCATGTTTGTTTACAATCATCGACCAATGTTTGTAAAAATATTCCAGAGTATTTTGCAACAGAAATGTAAAGGGTGTGTGTGTGTGTGTGTGTGTGTGTGTGTATTCATGGCTACTACTATCGCTACTAAAGTAAAATGTGTGTGCATTTAAGAGATGACATATTTTGAACAGCACAAAGCAATTCTTTCATTATGCAATGGGAGAATAATCATTGTGTGTCTGGTCGTGTTCTCTGAAAAAACGTGTGTACTCTGAAATGGCAACTGAATGATAATTAGATAAATATTAGGGAAACGTAATCCATACATTTGTAATTTAATAATTAAATACATTCCAATTTGCAGAGACACAAAGCAGTATGGTATGTACCCCAAAACTACATGAAGTTCCATGTTATTGAAAGATAAAGTGCAAGTAGGGGGTAGTAAAGATGCGGCAGAGAGGTAGGATGGGTTTAGATAAGGCAGATTATAATTTTGAAGAGGTGTTAGGGTTCCTGTCATACGTTTAAGCAAGTATTTGTGTGTCATAGTCAGATTATATTTCAGTCAGATTCTGTGATGGCAGTGTAGTGGAACATCGGTTTTAAGTTGGATCAATCAGGGAGATCAGTAGGCGACATTCTATCTTTTCTGAAATAAGGCAGTATGGTATGGAGTGAAATGTCCTTATCTTGGGTTCTGGTTCCAATTCCAATGTGTGGAGGGGGTTTTTCCCTACACTACCAACAAGGAAGCAATTCAATGGACACCAGCTCGGTGTCCTATAATTCAACTCAATTCTGACACTACTAACCTGGAGATAGCAACACATTCCACAGGTTAAGGACTCTACCTCACAAGACCGCCCTCTACTTCAGATGCTAGTCATCAACCCAGGCTGTTACATCTGTTTCTGACTAACCAGCTACAGTTATATTTCTGATTATAAATCACAATATTACAGTCCTAATTAAAGAATGTTATTCTTTTTTTAAGCACTCCCAGGAATGGCCTTCCTCACCTCAGGGATAAGGAATACCCTGTACATCTAGAGGTAAGAAAAGTCTGGAAAAATACTGTAGAAAGTGAATGGGGGTAAGACTTCCAGAATGGCTGAGTGAGGGGCTTGGTTAATGTTAATCCTATCCCCCCAAAGCAGTGATAAGACAGGATAAAGTTGTCAAACAAACATTTCAAGATTTAACAAATCGAGAAGCACGATTTATTTAAGAAAACCTACTAAATCTTGCTAAGATTAGGAGTCTATGGCATTTCAGCCAGGGACTGCTTCTGTGCCCCCAGCATGTAGGGCAGGCCTTAAGCACCAGCAGCCCTGTTGTACAGCCAGATGGACTAATTTTATTTGGAGTGGAGTGTGGAAACGTCCATGCCCAGGGCACTGTCAAAAACAATAGAGACCTCAGTGGCAAATAGTTAGGAAAGGCTAATATGGGCTAGTTAGAGGTCATAGTACTAGCTGGGGCAAGCAACACAAAGGCAGACTGGCCAAAAATTTAACAGGGAGATCCAGCATAAGGGATAGCCCGATTTTAGCCTGGCTAAAATCTCACTTGTCCCTGGTAGTTTGGAAGGTTGTGCACAGACATAAGACTGAGCCTGCTCAGGAAAAATCAGAAAGGTCCCCAGTGAATTGTTCATACTTGCAAATTCCCTGAACTTAAATAAAAGTAACCATTGAAGAAATAGAGGCCATTGACGAATAAGGCCTTAACTTTCTCTCAGCTTGGCTAAACATTAGACAGGCCTCCTTCTACCTCTAGACCTCTGACCTTGTTCTCACCCTATTGTCAACCTAAATAAGAGGTAAACTGAGGCAAGCTCCAATTACCAGAAATTAAGTTTACTCGGGAACAGCAGAAAAACAGCAATTCAGGAAATACATGCTGTAGCAGGCTACAGGAAAGTCCATTGAGGGTTTGAGGTGAACAGTGTTCATGGGCAAGGAGTACAAAGAGGGGGAAGTCCAGCCAGAGTGCAAGCAGTAAGTTCACTGGCTTGAGGATGGGGAGAGGTTCTGGGTGGATGTGTATTGGTCTCAGTCTTCTGTAAATCAGGCATTTACTGGAAATCTGTCTCTCAGTTCTTAGGTTTCCTTCTTCTGAAGGTGCATACCTGAGCTTCTCCATTTCATATCCTCTGGTTCCATTTTAGATTGGCATCCTTTCACACGGTCATGAAGATTAGAGAAAGTTTACTTTTCTTTTGGATAAGGCCTGTTAGCAAACACAGATCACCTATGATCCCAACCACTCCAGCTCTTAAAAAATATCTCCCTCCCATTGTTTCAGGGGAGCTCAGTTCAGACTGTATTCTGGTTTCTCTCACCTATTGCATGTTTAATTTTGGTGCAATTTTTGCTTTGATACCACCATTTTCAGAAACATACATTTCTATCTATAAATTCCCAATGAAATGCCAGATAGCAAAAATTTCCAACTATTTCTAGATCTATGCTTTCTGCCACAGTGACTGATCTGTATGAACTATATCATCTGATTCATTGTCTCAGGCTTCTGGTTGATTTCAGTCAGTAGATAGCCCCAGAATGCAACTGAAGAGAGGGCTCAGGGTAAGATCAGGATACTTAATGCCCTAGATTCTTCCCTGTAAGTCTCATTGGTTGGCTATGATGTCATTTTTAAATGGGTGATCCTCTTTGGTTTCTGATAATCCCTCTTTCCTCTAAGGTCTTCAGTTCTCAATATGATAACAACTTGTGGTTCTCATACACCCTCCCACAATTTTCTAAATAGTTTTTTTGTTAACGTTTCTTTGAATTATTCTAATTTTAGTGTCCTCTGTTTCCTCTAGAGACAATGACAGATAACATTTCAGAAAGTAAACTCTGAAAAAAAGATAGCCTAGAGAGAAGCAAAGGATATAGAGCGTGTGGTGGTACAATAAGACCGAGAAATAGTCTTACAGATTTTCAAAATTAATTTAATAAAATATAATACTATTAAATCTTAAATATCTTATTTTAATTATACCCCAAGATCTTGCATGTATTTATACTAACTGTTTGGTTTGTAGGATGAACTCTGTTAATACAATTTATTTATTTCTAAATTAAGTTTATTTAAGCAAAAAACAAAACAAACAAAAACAAAAATAAAAACAGTTTACCAGTTTCTCCCCCTCCCACCCCCCCTGACTCTGGTAACTACCAATCTATCCCCTGTATCTATGAGCTTATTTTATTTTATTTCATTTTATTTTTTAGATTCCACATAAAAGAAATATCATAAAATATTCATCTTTTTCTGTATGACTTATTTCACTTAGCATAATCCATAAAGTCCACCCATGTTGTTGTTGCAAATGGCAAGATTTCATTATTTTTTATGACTGAATAATATTCCATTGTGTATATATACCACAATTTATTTATTCATCTATCGATGGACACTTAGGTTGTTTCCATATCCTGGCTATTATGAATAATCCTGCAATGGAATTTAGGGGTGCATATATCTTTCCAAATTAGTGTTTTTGTTTTCTTCAGATAAATACCCAGAAGTGGAATTACTGGATCATATGGTAGTTTTATTTTTAATTTTTTGAGGAACTTCCATACTATTTTCCATAGTGGTTGCACCAATTTATATTCTCATCAAAAGTAGACAAGTGTTCTCTTTTCTCCACATCCTCACCAACACATGCTAATTCTAATTTCTTTGAAAAGAGCCATTCTAACAGGTGTGAGATGATATCTCATTGTGGTTTTTGACTTGAATTTCCCTGATGATTAATGATGTAGAGCATCTTTTCATGCATCTGTTGGCCATCTGCATGTCTTCTTTAGAAACATGCCTATTCAGATCTTCTGCCCATTTTTAAATCTTTTTTTTTTGTTTATTTGTTTGTTTACTGTTGAGTTGTATGGATTCTTTACATATTTTGGATATTAAATCCTTACCAGATATATGATTTGCAAATATTTTCTCCCATTCAGTAGGTTGTCTTTTCATTTTGTGAATGGTTTCCTTTGCTGTGCAAAAGCTTTTAGTCTGATGTAGTCCCACTTGTTTATTTTTGCTTTTACTGTTTTTGCTTTGGTGTAAAAATCATCTCTAAGATATATGTCAAGGAGCTTACCACCTATGTTTTCTTCTAGGAGTATTATGGTTTCAGATTTACATTCAAGTCTTTAATCTATTTTAAGTTAATTTTTATGTATGGTGTAAGATAGTCCAGTTTCATTCTTTTCTACGTGGCTGTCCAGTTTTCTCAATACTGTTTATTGAAGAGACTGTCCTTTCCCCATTGTGTATTCTTGGCTCCTTTGTTGTAAATTAATTAACCACACATGTGCGGGTTTAATTCTAAGCTGTCTATTCTGTTCCATTTATCTATGTATCTGTTTTGTGCCAATATTATACTATTTTAATTACTATAGCTTTGTAATATAGCTTGAAATCAGGAACTATGATGCCTCCAGCTTTGTCCTTCTTTCTCAAGATTGCTTTTGGCTATTTGGAGTATCTTATGGCTTCATACAAATTTTAGGATATTTTTGTTCTATTTCTGTAATTTTGATATGAATTGCATTGAATCTAATTTAATATATTATAATAAATATATACAATAGTGTATATAATAAGAAGAAAAATATTATTTCAATAAATATCAAAATTCATTCAATTAATTTGATTATTAAATAAATATAATAATTTCTTATTCAAAAAATAAGAATAGCATTAAGAGGTAGGTTCAGTTTTATGATAGTAATAGTTCAGGCATTTTTTATAATACTCAATTAAATGTGGTGGAATAGTTTTTCTACTTTTGTGTTTCTCAATGCTTTTTTCAAGTTTAATATTATCAAAATTAAATATTGACTAAAAGTCAGAATTGAGTCAAAGTTATAATCACGCAACTAAGAAACACACACATATATAAAGTTTTAGCTTTAGGTCACTGCGAAGTGAAAAAGGCATATACAATTCAAATAAAACTTTATTTAGTATCTACTTTAAATCCCCAATTTAATACTTTCCTTGGAATCTATTATGTAACATCAAAAATTTAATCACTGTATACACATGGTAAATTCTTGCTTGGGAGCAGGAGTGTGAGTATTTTTGTATTTGACTAATATTTATGAATGAAAAAGCCAGTAACAAATTCATGAATTTGTTTTTATATTATTGTTTATAAAATTAATTTTGTGTTTATCTGAGCATGAATCTACACTTTGAAAAATGTAAATATATGGAATTTAATTATAAATATATTCACTTAATGAAAATATAATTGAGCTAAAAACTTTTCAGTTTCAAAACGCACAGCTCTTCTTGTAAACAGGGATTGTGTATGTGTATACATATATATTCATGTGTGTGTATAAACATATACACACTTAAACACAGATACAATATTAATATAGGCTTCACATTATTAACATGATTTATGATCTCTTAATCAATAACCTAAATATATTTTGGAAAATTCTTCCTATTTTTTCTCCTTAAAGCAACAAATTTTCAGAAAGGTTTAAAAAACAACTTATGACTTGTTAATAATTTACAATTATTATAAAAAACAATGTGTTACTTGTTGAAAAGCTAGTGCTCATAGGGAAGGTGTATGTACACACCATTACAATGAAAACTTTTCTGGATTTTAAAGACAAAACTCTATTCACTAATACAGTTTATTTAAGTAGGATATATTTTGGTACATGCAAGTACTATCATACAGGCTCACTTTAACACTGAAAACAAATATTTCAACTAAATTATTATTCTGTAGATATTTCAAGGAGTTAATTCATATTTTAGAAAATTAAATGATAGATACCCAAACCAAATGACTCATTTTTCTTTTGAACTTGGGAAAGATGAAGCAGGAAAAAATATGGATTTCTCATGTGAGTTTCCTCATTTTTTCCTATGTCGTGAATTTCTTTATATAGTATCTGTTCTTCTTTACCTGCAACCAGTATAAGATAGTATCAGGGGAAAATTGGTCTCTGATAGGCTCTACAGAGCAGCAACCTCTGGCAATGTGCCTTTTGGAGAGTAAGAACTGAAAGTGATTTTATTGGAGAAAACTTTAGAAGATTACTATCCCTTTGTAAAGTTTTTAAAGACCCAATTTCTTCATCAAGTCAGAGAGAATCAGACTTATCTCTAAAAGCCACAGTGTTTTTCATCTATGAAGAGAATGTTTGAGTTGACTGAGTTTTTCCTCACCCTATTTCCTAAATGCATTTCTAACCTGTGGGATATTGGGGTATTACACACACACACACATACAGATTTAGTTTTCTATAAAAAGTGGAAAGTGGTCCAGGCAGGAAAAAAATTCACAACCTGAGATCTGGTTAAAAATTTCAGAATAAACAGAATAATAAGTAGTAACATCTCTCCTATGAAAAGAGGTTACTGCATAAGAAATAATACATACCTGCAAACAGTATCTAAAATAACAGAAACACAGAACACCAAAATCCCTGTTATTTAAAAGTAATGGCTTTTAATTTTTTATTCGGAATTATTAATCTATATTATCTAAAAGTGTTTCTTAACTCTAGGAATGTGATAAATAAGTCGATTAGAAAAGAAATTGATGTTTCAAGTACTTTGCATGTATTTACCACTATTTCCTAGATTGTTATTCCCAAAGACGAAATTATATAGGTAAGTTTTATATTTCTCTATTTCTTGGAGTAAAATATTGGTAAGGCTATAGGAAAATATTTGAGGAAAAAGAGTTATATTTTCCTGTGACAAATTCTAGGAAAATTTATTTTGCATGGCTATATGATTTATTTCCAAAAAAGTAAGAGTAAGCATTTTAATTTGCCTATATTTTTTAAATTAATAAATTATAGCTCCCATCCTCCATTAACACTCAACTCTTTCTAGGATAAAGAAAGTACTTATTGTCCTACTTGTCTTTTACTTAAATCCACTGGGATAAAGATCTTTTAATGAGGATTTGAATTTTGAAAAGCTAGGCTAAGCTTGACTCATTTGTAAATCTCTCTAGCATATAATTTGTTTTACATGGCTTGATTAGTGTTTCTGTTAGTCACGATTAATTTGGTTATAATCGAGTAATGATACTGAAAAATTGCTTTATTATTTTTTTTAGCTTGTCTCTGTTGTTCTGTAAACCACTCAGCTTAAAACCATAGTCAATCCTTGGACTTCAGTGTCTCCTACTGAAAATATGCAGATAATAATTACTTCCTTTATCTTATTTTTTTGGGGGGGATAGAAAGTGTGAATGAATGTAAAGTCTACTTTAAAATGCATTATGCATATATTTTTCATTAATATAGCTATGCAGATTGAGATAACTTCATATGTGTCTACTATATTAAGGCATTTTAAAGATTTTATAGTAACTGTAGCAGGCGGTTTGATGTACTGGACCACATTTCTTTAGCCTTATTGATTGAAGCACAGTTTGTGTGGTAGACAGACTTCTAAGATGGGCCACAATAACCCTGCCTTCTAATATTCACACTCTTGTGTAACTTCTTCCATTTGAATGAGTTGGACTTAGTGACTCACTTTTAAAGAATAGAAAACAACAGTGATAGGATGTCACTTCTTTGATTAGGTTACAAAGGGTGTTGACTTCCCTCTTGCTTGTACACTCTTTCTATTGCTTTCTTGGCTTGGATGCTTTGATGAAGCAGACTGTCGTACTGGAGAGGCTGAGATATAACTCTGAATTTGTTAAAGTAATCTCTTGTCTTACAGACGTAATAAATATCACACTTTCTGAAAAATGTATTTAGGGTTTAATTTTGAGGGTTATTGAATTGCAATGCCAGTAAAATTTATAACTTCCTAAATGTCATTTGTACAAATGAGGGTGTTAATAAGGAAATTTTTAATAATGGCCTCCTTGAAAAGGTTCCCTAATAATTTTCTTCAGATCCCATTGCTCATATCTCTAAATCTAGGCATGGCATTATATGTCAGTAAGTCCAGCAAGCAATTTGGTAATGAGCAGAAATCTGGGTTTGCTTTTGCCAGACATTTTGCATTTGCAAGTATTGCCATTCATGTATTTATTGACAGTCTCATATATCTTTATGATGTTACACCCAACAAAACATTAAAACATGAACCTCATTCACAGTGACGAAATGTTAAGCCAATAGATTAATACGTTTGTGATTTATGCAATGGCCTTATCATGCATCTCATCACGCAGAAGCAGAGGCTTTCGAAAACACTGGATGACCCAGTGTTTTAGTAACAGTGTTAAATGGAAGACAACTCTTAGTGAGTTTCAAATGCTGTCCTGAAGAATGATTCCATAAACCACTGAATAATATGGAGGGCAGGGTGTCCCAAATATTTCAAATACACCTGCTTTTTTCTTTTTTTAAAAATTGTCTTAGTCACTATGAGTCAGTTATAGAATTTAATGTTTATAAATGAAATATTTCTACCAGATAAAAAATTATGGTATGTTCCATTGGATTAGATGACAAGGCTATCACCAGGCTATTTGGAGTGCCTATATGCCACAAGACATCTGGGTCATAAAAATGGGTTATACTTTATATTATAGTGATTGATTATCAGAGTTATGTCTATAGAGTTGGGGATAGAAAGGATACAGATGAATATTTAGGCATCCTCTAGGTTTCACTTTATAATAAGACTCAATGAAAACAATCATCAGAAGCTTCTTCAAACCTACTCAGGTAGCACAAACTTGGGCTCAGATTCATTAAGAATGAATGTTTGGGTTACTGTATTAGACAAAAACATTTCAGTCTTCTCAGGTTCTGGACAAAGAAGATGTGGAGTGGATGAAGGATATGACAAATACTGTATTGGCTATATTTAGATGGTCAGTTGCAGACATGAGAATATAGTCTTAACTCATTTACTTAATATTTGCTACCTTGCTGTGCCACTTATCTAGCCATGAAATTTAACTTTTTCTCTCCCTTCTCCTATGCCTCTCCACACATCCTGTTGTGTATGTATGCTGTATTGTAGTAATTAAATTTACCTTATGTTTTCCTTTCCACTTACTAATTATGTGACTTTGAGTTATTTTGAGAAGAAACTTTCTGCATCTCAGAGTCTATAGCTATAAAATAGGATTCAGAATTATTACAATAAAAAATAAGTGCTATAAAATTTCCTGGTAAATTTTTAATATTCAGTAAATAATGGTTATTTTTATTACACCTATTATTACTATTAGATGAGAAGACCTCTAGGAGGAGTCCACATTATCCTGTCAGATGACAGCCCTGGAACTAGCATCCAAATGTTATATAATTTTTAGGTTGTTTTCTTTTATAATAGGGATTTTTTTTTTGTTTTACATGGCATAAGTGCCTTGTATCAGACGGGAATATTGCGAAAGTATATGTGCCGGAAAAGATTGTTAATTTATGTTCAGCAACCATAAGAATGGACTGTAGTGGAAACTTGAGTTTTGTTTATTTGCTTGTTTGTTTTGTCTGCCCTAAAGTCATTCCTCCTCCCTAAAGCCATCCTAATTTACTCTCTAGAATTAATTCATTTTGCATTATAAGCGATCTGGTTGGACCATTTTTAGCTTCATTCTTTCCTCTTATTTTGGTAGTATGTTTGTAAACATCTTCCACTTCCACCCACACTCTTACTCAATCCAAGTAGAGAGACATAAAGACTGATAAACAGTGGGCTTCTTTAATCCCTCCAGGGCGTCAGTGCTATGAAATGAGTGTACTTGCTATGAGGTTTTTCTGATGGCTCTTTTTTATCTACTCTTCTGATGGGCCGGCTCTTCCCTATATCCAAATTTGGTTCTCCAAGCCTCTTGATTTTGTGTGCTGATTCCTGTATTCTTCCCATAGCTCCCTTTAGCACTAACCATCTAACAGTTTCTTTTACTTGTAGAATTCTATCTGATGATTTGATCGTGGTATAACATAATCAATTTACTTTTATATCAAAATTAATGAAACATTTTTTGTAAGAATAAGTTTGCAAGAATAAGTACTTTAATCATAAAACGTCAAATAATTTTTTTCATGGGCAACATCAAACAAAATGACCCCAGATGTACTAGGACTCATTGTTTATTAAACTCTACAATTAATTTTTACTTCAAAGGAGGTATATTAGAGTCTCTTTTGGAGAAAGAAAAATTGTCATATTATAAGAATTAGGTTACCATGTAGAGGAAGCCAGTTGACTAAGAAAAAAGTCACAGAGAAAGTAACAACCAGCAGAACTTTGAAGAAATTGTATTCTATGTGTCAGTGGTTGTCCAAGTATGATCCCCAGAACAGAGGCAAAAGCATCACATGAGAAATTGTCAGTAGAAGGTATACCTTATAGTCAAGAGTTCACGAACTTCCAAAAGTCTGTTGCAAAGGAATACTGATAATAAAAGAGGTCACAATATTTGTCAACTAGATACGGAGAAAATTTAAAGATGTGTGACTATTTGTCCAGGGAAGCAAAATATTTAATATTTATAAAAAGGTGGGGGAAAACAATGAAATATCTTTATTAACTGAAATTTTTAAACATTAGACTATATAATATTAACTTGTGTTGATTACAGAAAGTCTAATATTTTCACCAAGCTCCAATAAATAACTAAAGATATCAACTCAAAATGGTTTTCTTTGAATTTCTGTTCATAATAAATAGTGTTAATTTGTATTTGTCATTCAATTTTTAAGATGCTCATAAAATCACATTTGTAAACAAGGAAGTATAAAGACAAACTCAAAATAAATGAGTTCCAGCATGTACAGAGACAGCCAATTATCCACTCATTATCTATTTTCTTTGTCTTTCCTCAAGTTTTTTCTGGGAAGATAGTAGCTTCCCTAGAAATAGCACGCCTCAGCACTGCTCATGGTTAATTTTGGCCATGTGATCAAGTTCTGGCCACAGGCTTATGACCAGAAATTATGCCAAATCTCTTCACAATCTCTAAAAGAAAACTATTAGATACCTCTTTCTTTCTCATTTTCTAGATACTGTGAAGTGTTCTAGAGCTTGCGCTTAGTATACAGAGATGACTGCCATATGCTGAAGACGGTAGGGCTAGCTCTGAATTTCTCTCCTATGGATAGTCATGCAAGAGAAAAATAAATCTCCATTTTATTTAAGTCATATTTGAGATCTTTTTGTTACAATGGCATTTCCTTCATGTAACAAGAAATTTGATATTGGAGGTACTGAGGTACTGCTATAGCAAAATCCTAAAATATGTGTCTTACAAATAGATATTGAAGCTGGAAATCTGATGACCCTTGCTATGCTATGCAAAACATGCAATAAATTGCTTATCTTCAATAGCTTGGAAGGGAGATCAAATGCTTAAAAAACCTGAAGATATAGCAAAAGAAACTAGGAAAAGTCAGAACATACACTTGTTTCTTTATCACAAAAGAAAGAGAAAAAGAAATAGGAAAACCTCAGGAAAGAATTAATCAATGAGAGAATATAGGTAAAATGAAGTACAGCTGTGCTAACAGAGGCATTCTCAAAATTGAGTAGGAGTCCAGTAATTTGGAGATTTGAGGAGTAGAAAAGCCAATGCTTTTCAAACTCCAAACATCAAAAATATGAGTGTCACCCCAAGTTTTTTTTCATGATCTTCTCATTAAATATATTTTATCTGGGAATCTTCAGTCTATGTTGAAGTGTTTAATTTGTGATTCAACAACTTCCTTAAAGTTGAGAGGAGGCAAACGTTTGTGTATCAAACAGAGCCAATAACTACATGGCTCCCATTTTCTTAACCTATTTCTGAGAAAGAGAAAGGAATCTAATTGATAGAAAACAAGATATCAGCTTTAGTACTTATAAAAAGTAACTTTTAGGAGAAAATTTGAATTAAATGGATGCATTTATTTAAAGATATCCCCAGCTGAATTAGACAGACTTGACTTCTAGCTGTAGGAAAATATGAGAAAATGAAAGTCCTCCTCTTCTCTTCTGGGGCTCCTTCTGGGACTGCTGATGGCAATAAAAATTTTGCTTTCAAACGATTTCACCACCAATCAGTAAGGAGCAATAATAAACTAACTCCAAAGTTATTCTATACTTAAGTCTATTCCATTTCTCATCCCAAATTTGGTTCAACATATATGTGGAATATAGTACATCATGGGGATTGCCAGAAGATTAAATGGCATTAGAATTTACCACGTTTTAAACTGACTGTCTCCCATTATGAAGTTCCTAGGGAGATGGTAAAGATAAAATAAAAATTTCTTTGAAATTTAAATTCCCAAGTACAGACCAAGGGACTTGATGTCAAAATTAATTATCTTGTGTGTTCAGTTGCCCATAGCACATATGGTTCAAAATTCCTTCTCCCAAATTTCTTATTCTGCTTAGCCTCAGCCAGAGAGAATGTGATACATACTCATATGTATCACACTGATGGTGATACATACGAGTTTCTTAAAGTAGGTGCATGGATGTAGTTTCCTTGGTTGTGGTTCTTTCATAACCTAAAAATTTAAGTTAGTCTTTCATGTATGATATAGCTAAAGGAGCAATTTAAATAAATTTACATTAAATTTATGTATAAGTAAAGGGTTTATGTATAAAATAAAGGAGGAATTTATAATGTAACATATAAGATTAATACAGTATTGGCTGCATACACAATAAATTTGGAAAATAATAATACTCAGGCTCTATTTTGCACAGTGAATGAGAAATACAATAAAACAGAAATTTTTTATTGAAGTTTATCTGTTGTCTGCCTGCAATGAAAATGGAAAACTAATTTTTGCTTAGAACCTAATTCTTGCCACATCCGTATATGCCTAGGTAAGAACTGTACCTATATAATTTAGTAACAACTGCAGCATCCAACATACTAACAACCCACAAAGCTGTACCAAAATAGTCACTCAACTTTGTACAAACCTTTTGTGATTTACAGTGACCTGAAAAATATTAGAATTCCATGTAGCATATGCTTACTAAACCTGAGTCTAAATTCATCCTCCAAGGTTTATTTCTATAATCCTATTCACTATTTTTCAATATTCATGCCTGATGCATCAGATACTATGATTGGATAGGACTAATATTAAATAATGATCTTCTTTTTCTTCCCTGAGTCTAGACAGATGGGGTCAAAATATCAACTTTATTACTAATAAAGATTGACTGGAGAACGTGTATTTTACATATAGGCACATGAATTTGTGAACATTTATCACTAATATAGGAAGGCTTATGCATCCAAGTATAGGAACAGCTTGACAGTATAGCTGTCCAAAGTGGTCTACCCCTAACTTTCTGATACCAGTGAGGTGAGAATATGTGTTCTCTGTTGGCAGGAGAAGTGTAAAAGTAGAAAAGAGAAAGAACTGAGACATACATTTTAAGTTCTTTCTCAAAACACATCAAACATGTAAATCATTTTCTTTTCTCAGGGTGGGAGGTGTAGTGAAGAGGATATGCTGTAAGTTCGGACATGGCTGTCTTAAAGGATGGTTCTTCATTTGGAACCCTAAATCAAGGGGTAAGGAGTGCCCCCCCAGTCTCACCCCAACATTTTCCATGTGCCAGGTTCTAGTTTGAACTAGCATCTAGATATAGTATTGTCCTCAAGATATTTATAATATAGAATGAAATATAGACATATGTAAATAATAAGAACATGGTGAGTTAACTACTATACTAGAGATGTATAGAAGGCTGTGTTAATGAAATTTAATTTTTTAAAATAAAAAAGATAATGAAAATACAACATATCAAAACATTAAATTTAAGTAAATCAGTACTTGAAGGGAATTTTATAGTTACACAGTTATATATTAAAAGACAAATATTCTGAAAATCAGCGACCTATGCAACTATCTCAAAATGTAAAGAACAGGAAATTTGATCTAAAGAAAATAGAAGGAAAATATTCCAAATTTGAGTTAAATTCTTAAAAGTATGTTAAAAAATTTCACTCAAGGATTCAAATTTTTACAGTAGGTTACTTAAAAGATAGATGAATTAACATACCTCTGGAGAAATTTATCAAAAAAATAAGACACAAATAAGCAACATCAAAAATTTTAAATAATTATGATTATAAAACCCACAGACATTATAGAGATCATAACATTGTATTGATGTAAAAGTTGGTGTTATCAAACAACATGTAAAGGAAAGAAAAACAACATCTTACACACATTAAAAATATCACTTGATCCTTAATAGGGTTTTCAATATGTTAAAGAAAAATGTGAATAAACAAACTCGAAGAGCTCATAAACTGTCAGCTATATAAGTAACCAAGAAATGAACAATTAATTATTGAATATTATCTTCTAATTAAATTAAATGTTAAACTCAATATAGATCAACTTTAAGGCAAATAAAATATCAATAATAGCTTGAGATAATCATTTCCCATAATTTAGCAACAATATTAAATGAACCAGTCTTTTGAACCCAAACTTCTACTTCTGGGAATTTCTTTTAAGAAAACAATGCAAAATGCTGCCCTCAACATATGGTCAAAGATATTCAACCCTTTCTTAAAATTGCTCAAACTAGCAATAATTTAAAAGTACAGAAAAAAGGAAATAATTGAATAAGTTAGGTACATGCATACACTGGAATAACATGCAGCCATTATGAATGATAAAACTCTAATGGCAGAAAGATTCTTATATGTAGAAAGAATTTTAAAAAGATGTAAATTATTTATACAGTATTGCCTTATGTGCACAAGTATGTCTTTCCATTTATCTGTTCATCCATTAATTTATACATTAAATTTCCTGCATTAAAGAGCTGGTATGCACATTATAAATTAATAAAGCTGACTTTCTTTTAAAGAAGAAAAAAGGAGCAATTAGTACTTATACATTGAAAAAGAATTGCAAAAAGTGGGATACTAGATTGTAATACTTTGGGATGCAAACACAGGGAACATAAAATATGTCAAGAAATTTAATATGTTACCCTAAATGTATCAGAATGAAAAATTTTATGTATAATTAATAGAAAATTAATTTTACTTATAATTAATAGAAATTGGTTTGTCCCCTAACTGACTCAGCAGAGAATGACAAACAGAATGACTTGACAGTTTCCAAAATTTGCCACTGTCCACTTACAAGTACTAACCAAGGAGATCTACTGGTGAATCTTAGAACTTTAGCATATTGTATCCTTAACATGGATTATATTTGATTTACTCAAATCTGTATTTTCAAATTATGACCTTCTTGAAAACTAATATGCCTTTACTTTAACACACAATCTATCTTTCATGCTTCTCGTAGTTAAATTTAAATTACAAATTTATATTAAAATAATGTGATTAAAGTATCTAATTAAAAATATAATTCGAAGACAGAAGAATGTATAGAATAAATTTAGTCATACATAGCTATAAATACTACTATCATTGACTAGTAGAGTGGAAGGAGGGCTTGTTCTGGGTGTCAGGTCCCTAGGAGATGTGAGTTCAAGTCCTAGCTTTATGATTAATTTGCTCTCCTTATCTGGTGAACATCAGGTACTCTTGCTGTTCTCCAATCTCAGGCTGTAAAATGAGGGGGGAAGGCTACATGACCACTAAGTCTTTTTCCAGCTCTCAGTTCTTATTTTTCACTACATCTCTAGTTTGGAATTTTTATTGGTATTGTGCTAACATCTCTGAACTTGGAACACACACATTCTAAACAAATATGACATTACAAAAAAGTCTCCCAGAGGACCCTTGAATAAGAAATATGATTCCTTTTGAAATTAAACAAAAACATGACTATATCCATTTAAGAAAGGAAATTAAATATTTATAACCAGGCTAATTTAAGATTTAGGGGGAAAAGTATATCAATGGATAGATTGATATAGTATATCAGTATTGATAGTATATCAACATATTCTAATATTTCTACTTTAAACACTTTTGTGTGCTACTTTAATCTCTTCAAAGACAGCTTAAATAGTCTCTGTCTAACAAATGTATATTCTATTTCTTATTTAGATTTGTGTGCTGTTTCTTCATTTTAGCTTTTTTCTGCGGCAAATGACTTGAGAATATTTCAGTATATTTTTAATGCTGATTACAAAAATTTATAGACCATTGCAAATAGCCAGAGCTAATTTTAGGAGAATATAATCTAGATAGTAAATAAAAGAACTACTTAAATGAAATACTATATGAATGTGGATATATTTAATAAAAATTTTCAAGATGTCATATAAAATGTAAATCTAAATTTTTCAACATTACTGTGAACAGAAGAGAATTAGATAGTTGAGTCCTGCCGAATTAGATGCTTAACAGCTCTTTACACTGGAAATAAAACAGTCTTGGAAGAAAGGGAAGAGCCTAAAATGTCATTGATACTAACTATGGATCATGTAAAATATTAAAAAATTCTTCAGTGTAAACAATATAATTAGAACAATAAATTTGAATTCTGTATGCCAGTTATTTAGCTGACGATGAAACAATTCCCTGATTCACACTTTGCATTTCTATGGCTTTGATATTCTACTTGTTATGCCCCCTGGACAATGTTGCTGTGGCTGTGAAGGCTATCTCCCATTCTTTACTTTGTTGCATTATTGGTGAAGAAAAATCACACTTGTCAAACTTTTGTTAAAATAAGATATAACCAATTTTTGACAATGCAAGCAAGCTCAAAGTATCCATAAAAATAGGTTTGGAAAAATAGCCAGCAGCAATGTAACCCATGGGATAGCACTGTTATAACACAATACAAATCAGATAATGGTGTTTCATAATTTAATTAAGTCTGAAGGATTAAGTAATGTAAAGAATTGATTTAAAACTATTTTTATGGTTAAAAAAAAAAAAGGATTAGAAGAAGACACTAGTCAGCAGCCAATTTCCAATGTACCATAATTCAGAGAGATTTAAAGTAATAATGATGATTGGGGCAAGGTTTGACAATGGTTAATAAAAATTTAGTTTGTTGTTGAGGTTAGATTGGTAATCTTAACAGGGACTTTGGTTTTTCTGATTTCTAAAAATCCTTTAGTTTTTCCTAAACCTGTGCTTATATAGCACTACTCAAAATTATATTTCATGTTAAAATTCAATCTAGACATTATTCTACATATAAATCGACACTTTCAGTAGCTAATAAAAGGCACGAATCATAAGTCTCAGGGTCTGAATTGCAAGGTATTTGTTAATACGAGTACTACAGAACTACAAAGAATACATTCAGCTAAGAAATAAAATTTGAAATTTTTATATCTCAAATAAGATTTGATTTAAATTGAGGTATAATTCTTTTTTGCTTATTCAATCAAATGACACATGATATTTTACTTTTTTGCATTTGTTCTTATCTTTGTTTTTAATCAACTTGAAAGTATCCAACAAATTACACTGCTTAAATATACATTTTATATTAAGTTCTCTGTATGCTAGAATCTAAATGAAAACGTTTTCTACCATAATGACTGTCAACATTTATTAGTTTAGAGTTATATCTGGTAAAGAAAGCATGAGATGCAAGTAACATAGAATATTTTATTTTCTAGTATGATACATCAAAATATTATCAGTGCATTGTGATTCTTTAATCATTATATTTGTAATGATAGTTTTGCTGTAAATTGGCAATTATTATACAGTCATATACATTATTGGTAGAGAAAGTCATCTTCACAGTGACTTATTAAGATCACTACAGTAATTAGGAGCAAATTAATTAAATATATATATTTACATCTTTTCTTCTTTAAATATATACATTCTTTGACAATTTTAGCGAACTGAACAGATCTTTTACAATCCCAAATAATGAAAAAGAATATTTATGATATAGAGGAATTTTGTCCACTGTTTATTCTGAGTAAAATTTGATTTATTTCCTCTTTTTTTCATGGAAATCTGGAAAAGTATGTTAATATTTTTGAAAAGATTTACAGTCAATTTTGTCTAGGTAACAAAATAAGATCACTTTACTAGGGAAAGAGAGACAGAGAAAAAATAGGAGAGAGAGAGAGAATGAGAGAGAATGTGAGAAAAGGGAAAAGCGGAGGGAGCAGAAGAGAGGTTTGAAGAGGTGAAGAGGATTATCTGACAGAACCTGTGATTTCTGGTTGGGGAACAGACAGACAACTGAGTCTGCACTGAGGGATACTAAGTAGTATATAATCAATCCCTAGTAAGGAGCATTCCATTGGGCAACACATCAAAAGCCAGAAGGAAAGAAAGCTGTTGAGGCAACACAAGTAGATCAGGGTGGAGACTGGATCTTGAAATGCCCATGGAAGATAGCCAGAACACCAACAATAAGGAAAAATGAGTCTCAGTACCTAAGAAACTGCATCGTGAACAATTTTTATTACATCAAATCAGGTGTGTCTTAACTTCTATGAGGTGATGAATGTTAATCATTAAGACATTTGACAAGTTATCTGAAATGTTATGTAAACTTTATAGACACAATTTTGTTGGATACAGACATAATTCCAGTTTGTATCAATAATAAAAAGGAGAAATTATACAGATAGTACAGGAAATACTTTTTATATTCTCTGAACATAAGCCTAGGCTTAGCATTAATAGATAAAGACATCAAACAATCGAAACACCTTAACATTTTTACTCTACTCTGAATAAATAATAATAGTTTGTATAATAAACTATGTTAAGAATAATGCTCGTAAAGCAATTGATTGTTAAGGTGTTAAATAAACAATAATGAAAAATATAAACATCAGTCGATCTATACATTCAAGTAGGTTGAATTGAGGATTCATAAAGCAATTCTTGTCTATTTTGTGAAGTTACTGGTCTTTTGTCATAAATAAATGATTAATTCAGGAAAATATTTCTTATATATGCAAGAAGAATAAAATATTCATTTTTATATTATAAATTTAAAAAGTTAATATCTGTAGTATTTTGTTTCTAGGTTTTTTCCTAGGATTCAATTTTTCTAATAAGCAGTTTTAAAATTAATTTACCATAAGAAATTAAAAACAAGTGAACCCAAAAAGCATGCAAACTCCAGATTTGTTTTCGTTTAGATATATTAACAGCTAACAAATTCTTAAGTTTAAAAAAGGTTAGAATCTGAGTTTGTTTTTTATCTTACATAAATGTAAAAATAATAATATACAAAGAATTTTAAAATTCAGCAAGACAACAAAAAATGTAATTGATAAATGGACAAAAGAAAACAATCCTGAGGAAAAAGAACAAAGCTGGAGGCATAACCCTCCCAGACTTCAGACAATACTATGAAGCTACAGTAATCAAAGCATGGTATTGGCACAAAAACAGACATATTGATCAAAGGAACAGAATAGAGAGCCCAGAAATAAATCCACACCCATGGTTAATTAATCTACAACAAAGGAGGCAAGAATATGCAGTGGAGAAAAGACAGTCTCCTCAGCAAGTGGTGTTGGGAAAGTTGGACAGTCTCATGTAAACACTCCTTCACACTATACACAAAAATAAACTCAAATGGTTTAAAGACCTAAATATAGCACATGACACCATAAAACTCCCAGAAGAGAACATAGGCAAAATATTCTCAGACATAAACTGTAGCAATATTTTCTTAGATCAGTCTCATAAGGAAAAAGACATAAAAGCAAAGATAAACAAATGGGACCTAATCAAACTTAAAAGCTTTGCACAGCAAAGGAAACCATAAATGAAACGAAAAGACAACCTATGGAATGGGAGAAAATATTTGCAAATGATGCCACCAACAGGGGGTTAATTTCCAAAATATACAAACATCTCATACAACTCAACAGTAAAAAATTGAACACCCCAATTGAAAAATGGGCAGAAGACCTAAATAGACATTTGTCCAAAGAAGACATATAGATGGCTAATAGGCACATGAAAAGATGCTCAAAATCGCTAATTATTTGAGAAATGCAAATCAAAACCACAATGAGGTATCACCTCACACCAGTCAGATTGGCTATCATTAAAAAGTCTACAAATACTACATGCTTAAGAGAGTGTGGAGAAAAAGGAACCCTCCTACACTGTTGGTGGGAATGTAAATTGGTACAGCCACTATGAAAATCAGTATGGAAGTTCCTTAAAAAGCTGAAAGTAGAGCTACCATATGATTCATCAATCCCACTCATAGGTATATATCCAGAAAAGAAGAAAACTGTAATTCATAAAGATACATGCACTCCAATGTTCATAGCAGCAGTATTTACAATAACCAAGACATGGAAACAACCCAAACGCCCATCAACAGATGATTGGTTTAAGAAGATGTGGCATATATATATATATATATATATATAAAATGAACTATTACTCATCCATAAAAGAAGAATGAAATGATGACATTTTTTTTTAAATGATGCCATTTTGCAGCAACATGGATGGACTTAGAAAATACAATACTAAGTGAAGTAAGTCAGACAGAGAAAGACAAATATTATATGATATCACTTATATGTGAACTCTAAAAAATAATACAAATAAATCTATATACAGAACAGAAACAGACTCACAGACATAGAAAACATACTATGGTTATCAAAGGGGAGAGGATGGGGAGGGTAAATTAGGAGTATGGGATTAACAGATACAAACTACTATCCATAAAATAGATAAGCAACAAGGATTTACTGTATAACACAGGGAAAAATATTCAGTATCTTGTAATAACCTACAATGGAAAATAATTGGAAATACATAGAGAGACATATAACTGAATCACTTTGCTGGACACCTGAAACTAACACAATATTGTAAATCAACTATACTTCAATTTTAAAAAATGGGCAAAAAAATCTGAGCAGATCCCTCACCAGAGAAGGTATAAAGATGGCAAAGCATATGAAAAAAGGCTCAATATTATTTGTCATTAGAAAATTGTAAATTAAAACAATGAGATACCAGTACACACCATTTGGATCGGTTAAAATCTAAAATTTGATTAATGCCAATTGCTGACAAGGATTCAGGCAACAGGAACTTCATTCATTGCTGGTGGGGATGAAGAATGCTACAGACACATGGGAAGATATTTTGACAGTTTCTTACAAGACTAAACATGATCTTACCATATAATCCAACAATTGCACATGCTTGGTGTTTACCCAATTCGGTTGAAACCTTATGTCCACACAAAAGTCTGTATATAAATATATATAGAAGTTTTATCCATAATAATCCCAAAATGGAAGCATCCACAATGTCTTTTAATAGGTTAATGGGTAAACAAACTATGGTACATTTATACAATGGAATATTATTCAACAATAAAAAGAAGTGAAGTGTCAAGCCATGAAAAGACATGGAGAAACTTTAAATTCATATTGCTAGGGAAAAAAGACAGTCTGAAAAAGCTACACCGTTTATGACTTCAATAATATGACATTCTGAAAATGACAAAACAAAAAGACAGTAAACAGATCAGATGTTACCAAGGGCTTGGAAGTCGAGGAGGGGGTTAAATAGCCGAAATACAGGATTTTTTTTAAGGTCATAAAACTGTCCTGTGTGATACTCTAATTGTGGATACTTTTATCCTATGCATTTATCAAAACATGTTGAAATTTACAGTACAAAGTGTAAACCTGAATCCATGTAAATTAAAAAAATATATATTTTTAAGAGGTCAGAGTGTCCTAGAATGACACAGTTTGTGGCAAAATGATCTAAATGTATTACAAATATATGAAATAAACTAATCTAAGGCAGTGAGGGAATAAGGCACTGACCTAAGCAACTTTGGAAATAAGTGGTAATAAAGGAAAAAGGAACTGTATATAAACACATGTGCTCTAATAGATAATGCTTTTCCCCAACCCTCCACCACCTCAGCAGAGTGTGGGATAATAATTCTGAAATCAGTACACCTGAATAAGGAATTGAACTATTAACTAATTGGGTGGGGGTGGGAGTGACAGTAGATGTTTTTCTGTTGGAATGGGAGGTTACAGATAAGCAGGGGAAATAGGTAAAAAATTTACACGGTAATGGATTAGAGTTGGAGTCATTAGCATGAACTCTAGTTTAATATAGATACATTTGGTTACATACAGAAACATTTAACATGTATATATGAGGGTAAGTTTACAATCGTATATCTCCTTGGAAAAAATGGCGACTTCTATGACTAGAGCAGGAATACAGGATGAGACCGGACCATCTTGCAATGCCAGCAAATAAAAGTGTTTAAACAAACAAACAAACAATTATATCAAAGGCATACAGGAACACTGAAAGTTTCCCCAATGACCAAATAGGTAACCATTTGAACAACAGTAATGAGTAGTATTGGATTATATCCCAATGTACAAAATAAATGTCCATGAGTCTCTACTGATATTTATCAATGATAGAATAAATAAAGGAGAGAGAATAAATAAATCTCCTGTGCAGAATAATTTTTCTGATACTCTTCCCTTTAGGAGTTAGACCATAAGTCTTTACTTCTTAAGTTTGGGCTGTATATAGTGACTTTCTTCCCAAAAGTACAGTTTGGAAAGGAGAAATAATAAAAGTAACTTTACAGTGGAGAAAGCTAACAAAGTCTATCTCAAGCCACGTGATTTAGGTTAGCATCACAGTGATAAGTCATATTGATAGAATATATACTTAATAGGATGTGATGAAAATGCACTGTACATCTATAGTCGTTCTCCCAAGACACCCTGGGTCCAATCTTGAGAAAAACATCATACAAATCCTAATTGAGAGATATTCTATAAAACATCTGACTAGTAATACTCAACACTGTCAAGGTCATAAAAAAACTCAAAACGTCAAGGAAATTTTGAAAAAGTTTCACAATCTAACGTAGCCTAAGGAGACATGACTACTGAATATAATGCAATCTGAATTGAATCCTAGAACAGAAAAAATAGATTAGGAAAAAACTGAGGAAATTATAATAAAGTATGGATTTTAGTTAATAATAATCTCATTGTGTGACAAATGCACCATATTCATATAAGATATTAATAACAGGGAAACTGAGTGTGGATCATAGAGAAAATGTCTACACTATCTTCCAATAATTCTATAAATTTCAAGCTGTTCTAAACTTGAAAGTTTATTTACAAAAATTTTTGTTTCCATGTTATAACTGCTTTTCAAACCCTCTTGTGTGGTTGATTGTTTAGTTTCTTATTGTGGATTATTTGTTTATGTTCTTATTTGCCTCAAATGTTTAGTAATCATTGTTGGTATACTATTTGTGGATAACAAATAAGGTTACACAATATGGGGATGAGGGAAAGAATTTCTTGACAAGTGTATAAATCTCATTCCATGACCCTGGCCCCTCCAAATAGGAAATTATAAATGTAGGGTTCTGCATAGGAGTGATTAGGGTATTCTGATTAGCACACTTCTCTTTAGGAAGTATATGCAGATAATAGGAAAATGAGTGCCCCAAAGACTTTAATTCCTAAGCCTTGTGGTTTTACTTATGCACAGAAAGCATTGTCTTTTTTATTGTACATCAATTTTAAAAATCGGAACTTACCTCAGGCCTGATTACAAATCTCTCTCACAGCCTATACAATTTCTCCTGCTTCTCACCAACACTTCCCTTCTTCCCTGTAACTTTGTTTGCTTTAATTGGAGATTTGGGTTTGAAGGGTAGGCATAGGTCCCACCCTGTTTTTCAAACTGTCCATTCATCCATTATTTCTTAATGATAAACGTAAGGCTGATTGTTCACTATATTCTTGACAATGAGTTTCTTTGGGGCTCTCCTGGCAAGAAGCATTCTCCACTATGTCCTAGCCAATTTTGATTATAGTTTTTTGATCCTAATTTTTTTTCAATCAAGTGTCATCTGTTTGCTATTTCCCAGAAGTTACTTAAATATTTTCATCTATCAGTGGCATACTTCCTATTTTATTTTGTGGTGCTGTAGTGCTATTAATTTTTAAATTTTCTTTCTCCATTCAAATGGGATTCTTGGAGGGAGGTCAAGTATACATGGTGGTTCTGGTTGAGTTTTAAATGAGAAATCTCTATAGAATCACTTGTGAAATTGCCTGAAGTATCATTTTCTTCTCTCTATCATAACATGACCTCTATATAAAATTTCAATATATTTGATATAGAATGAGTTCTGCTAGTCCGATATAAAAGGCTGAGGAACAGAATCTGTTTCTAGAACAAATTGAGCTTGCAACAAAGCAAAACAAAAGAAAACATTTTTTATCTTAACACGAGCATTATAGTCTGAAATTATGTGAATAGAAAAATAATGCCTTGTGCTGTTTTATTTACTTAGTCAGTTCACGTACTTTTCTTCACTTTTATGTCCTCTAGCAAAGCTCAAACATGGGTAGTGCCTTTACACAAAGGTGAGAACTTTTGGTTGGATAATGTGGAAATGGCCATTAATAACTGATTTTAGCCAATGTTGGTACATGATATTAAGGTTGAGAATGAGGTCAAAAACACCCCCCCACACACCATTTGTTATCCTATTTTATTTATTTTTATTAAAAATGCAGAATGGAAAGATCAAGCCCATTGGTCATTTGCTAAACTATTCTATGTTGACATTTAGGTAAGCTATCTTCACTGAGTAGTGTATGAAATACACTTTAAAGGGATAACTATTTTGTTACTCATCAGCATGACTTTAAATTATTTTTATTATAATATTTATTAATTATGTAGAAATATAAAACTATGATTAATTTACTTATTATTAACACATGAAATAATAAACCTAAAAATCAAAGTAACATAAATTTAATAGGACTGAGGGTGTTGTTCTACTGTAATTACATTTCTTTATACAGTATATATGGCATTGATGTCTGCAATGCAGTTTCTATTGAATTTTATATATCTACACTTCTTGATATTGTGTGATGATTTAATTTTCCCACTACTCTTTTCTACTTAAAGCACTGGAAAGCCAAAATGTTTGTCTAGCAAATCATGGCTTCTTTTGACCTTACTCATTTAGAATATATAATTTACATTAAAAATCACCTCTGTCCTTTTTCCATTTATGTTTTCATACATATTTTACCAGGTGGTACTAATAAGATCAATATAACTAAGGTGGTACTAATAAGATCAATATAACTATAAATAAAAGACAACACAGCAACAGAAATTGCTTTGTAACACTTGATTTAAATTGCTTATACAAATGATTCAGGAAATGTTCATGTGAATTTTTTGTATGATTATCTAAAATAAAACTATATACTTTACACACACACATATATACATATATTGCATGTGTACATAAATATAACCTGAGAAACTTGGGAAAACTTTCTGAGTCTTTGGAGGATTGTAGAATGAGTAACCAAAAATACCTTCCCATCACCCTTTCCTGTGTAACTGACAAAGTGTAACATTTTCTAGAAGAGTTTTTCTAAAATATAATCTTCACTAGCAGTTGAATCTATGGCTATAGCAAAAGATTAATGAAATAAATAATCTACAAAATATGCTTTACCAAGGATGTAGAAGTCACCATGCATAGTTACATATGTTGGTAATGTTTAGAATACGGTTCACATTAAAAAGAAGCCATCAGAGTTACTTCTTTTGCTTGAAGGATGTCAAGGTATTACATTAAAGTTGTCAAAGATCATTCATTCTATCTGAATGTTGTCAGTTAAGTATGCCTCACCAGCAAAAAAGCTTGATTGGTTTGCATTTTAGATGTGTACTGGGACAGCATTAATTTTATGTCATCCAGAGTTATCTATAGTGATAGAATTAAGAGCAATTTCATTTTCTTAATGAGATTTCTCCTAAGAGAGTTGGGCTGAATGAGAAACAAGCCAGGAGATTTAACATGGATACATTTTTTAAAATACTTCTCAGGTAAATGTCATTCTTTCAAAAGTCTAATATAAAAATAAACAACATTTAGCTTAAGAAATATCTCTTCTCTGCAATCGATGCTTAAATATTGAAGGTTGGCACCTTAATATATGCCCCTTTGGCATAAAGATTATTTTGAGTTAAAGACACTTGAAAAACAGCAGATGCAAGAGGAGCACTCTGACCTCCCTCTTTTTACCTAAAAGCAGGAGATAAAACTCCCGTGTGAAAGATGCCTTCTCTATTCCAGGAAGAAAGAAACATTCTTATCACCAGAGATGGGGAGTAGAGGCCCTGAGAAATGTGTGCAAACAGGACTTGTTAAAATAACTCTTACCTTCCTTTACTCTCCTCATACATTTTAGTTACTTTTCCACAATTGCCTGTCTTCATTTAACCTCATAAAAAAAAAAAAAAAAACACTTAGGCAGAGCCACTTCTTTGGGTCTTCACTTTTTTTATGGGGAATCCCATGTATCATACATGTAAACATCTGTATGCTTTTCTTTTTTTAATCTGTTTTATGTCGCTTTACTTCTTAGGCCCAATCAGAGACCCTAAGAAGGTATAGGTAAAGTTTTGCCTCTCTTACAATATTAAGGCAATTTTAAAACAATAGATCAATAGAAATGATGGGGTTGATTTTCTTTTTATTAATTGGGTACTGCACATGCTTTGAGACGATCGTTATACTTTATTTCATATTAAACAAAATAGTGATTGGTTTAAAACTATATGTGTTAGCATATTGCATGTATTGCTTAAATCCACATTATTTGTTAGTTATGCTTTATTCTTATTAGTCCAGCTTTGAACTCTCAGGACCATTTGAAAATTGCAATAAAATGCAGTGATAGCAACAAATCACAAGAATACTCAAAAACATAAGTAAAGTATTAAGCCTAGGCTATCAAAACACTTCTTATTTATTTGTGATCAAATGAACTTATGAAATTTGTCATGTCAATTAAAAAATAATTTAGTACACTAAATTTAATTATATACAACTTACATTAGACATGGAATGACTATAGGTAGATTACAGATAGATGAGATAGATAATGAACAAAACCACAAGTAGCCATATGACTTTGTGTATGTATAAAAGTAGAGAAACAAAGACGGATGCTAAGAGTAATAGCAGAATATGTGTCAATTGGTGCTATGACAGTAAAAGAAAAAAAATTACCCATAAGAATCTGAGCTCAAGTAAATGCAAAGACATCTGAGAATCCTTGGTAACTGGCATATCAGAATTACTTTGCAAGCAACACTCAATCTTTAATCCATTGCAATTTGTCTTCCCACCCATCTTCTCCCACCCTCCAAAATGTTTGTAAGCAAGACCATCAATGGCCTCCTTATTTAAAACCCCGAAAACATTCCCTAGGTTTCTCTCGCGGCGTTTGAAGTATTACCCAATCTCCTCTTAAAACAAGTCATGCTACAGTTTCAAGTCAAATTAGAATGATTTTTTTCTGATTCTCCTGAACCTTTTCATAATTATTTGCATTGTCATTTTCCTCTTTTCGGTCATTACAGACTTGTTCTTAACTGCTTTATTGTAAACTGTTTTCCCTTCCACTCTAGTTTACCCACTCTCCATAGATGATAAAATCCTGTCCTATGGCTTCAAATCTGTCCTCACCAGATTTCTCTCCTGAACTTTAGTCATTTCCACTGGAATCTTTTGCAGGAACCTCAAATTTAAATGGAAAGCAACTGAGATTTTTCACTTCTTTTCCAAACGATCATTCTCCTAATGCAGAACGTATAATGTATAATCTCAGTGAGATAATCTACTGCTCAAGCTAGAAACATGGACACTGTGCATGGAGTCCTCCTTCTCCCTCACAGGCCATCCCACAAATTAAATCCCCACAGCGCTTACCTTTTAGATTACTTCTAAATTCATCTACCTCTCCCCAGGGGTGCTATTGTGAAGCTGCTCAGGAAAATTTTACATTGCAGCAGCTTCTAATTAGTTTGTCAGCCTCTAGTCTTTCTTTTCCAGAATTAATTTTTCTCATTTTGAATAGAGAAGACACTTTGCAAAAATCTCATCTTGTCAGAAGCTTGAAATCCTTCAGTGACATCTACTTAGATTAGTGTCTAAACTCTAGAATTTAGCTTACAAGTCTCTATTCTTGCTGCCTCTTCTATTGATTGCTTTTCACTGCTTCTGAGCTTTACACTACAGGCACACCACAGGGGATTTCATTCTCTCTTATCCGAAGCTTTTATCCATCTATTTCCCATTCCCAGGAACATACCTCTTCTCTTCTACTCCATATTCATCCAGCCAACTTCTACCTACTCTTCCTGCCTAAATCAGACATCATTTTATCCAGGAAGAACCCCTGAAACCCTAAACTCTAGGCTAGTGGCCCCTCCTATGACCTTGAAGCCTCACAACATTGTGCTGTGTAAACATTATTCTCATTTCAGAAATGACAAGATTGCCTCAGAGCAGGTTAATAACATGCCCAAGCAAAAACATCAGAGATAGGTTTCAAGCCCACTGTGTTAAAGTCTCTTTCTTACTTTAAACATGCTGTCTAACTAATGCAGGAATATACAAAATAGGATCCATCCAGATGGCTAAATTATGACTTGCATTTAATGTAGTTTTCCAGAACAATTAAGATAAGAAATTCATTGGAGTATGCAAGAAAATATAGTTGATGGCCATCCATGACTGATTAAGCATGGTAATAAAAAAATTTAAATTGACCTGTTCAAATTTATTCCATTCACAATTATATTTAGCTTTGTCCCTAGCCATCTATCTGTATGTCTGTCCATCTATCTATCTATCTATCTATCCATCTATGTCATCTATTTCAGTTACTGTCTTGCAAAGCAATACAAAATTCAAGTGCCTACATCAAGTTCTTAGAAAGCTCTAGACTTAGTCATCTCTACTATGGTAACACAAAACATTAAAATATCAGTAATATGGCTTCCCTGGTGGTGCAGTGGTTAAGAATCCGCCTGCCAATGCAGGAGACATGGGTTCGAGCCCTGGTCAGGGAAGATCCCACATGCTGTGGGGCAACTAAGCCCGTGCGCCACAACTAATGAGCCTGTGCTCTAGAGCCTTCGAGCCACAGCTACTGAAGCCCGCGTGCCTAGAGCCCATGCTCTGCAACAAGAGAAGCCACTGCAATGAGAAGCCCGTGCACAGCAACGAAGACCCAGTGCAGCCAAAAATAAATAAATAAAAATTAATTAATAAAAAAATCAGTAAGATATATTGACAAATGTCACATATCAACTAAAGGTTACCCTGGATGAGCTGCTGGTCTTCTCCACGTGTCTTTTATCTAGAATCTAGACGCTTCTGCTTTCCATGTTATATTTTCATTCCTGAAGAAAAAGAGCAAAAGAACTGGTGGAAACATGGAATAATTCTTAAATTATCTGTTCAGATGTGGTGTACATTAAATCTGCTCTCAGCCATGGCTAAATCCAATGTCACTGGGATGGACTGCAAGCCACAAGACAGTGGGGTGGAATGTATCATACTCTTACTGGAAAAGAGAGTGAAACTTGGAGAAAAAATACTGTCTCTGATAGCTATCTCTGGGAGTAGGATTATTTATTTCTTTATTTCTGCCTTCCTTCTTATAAGTCTTAGTCTAATCCCAACTAATTTGCATGGATAATTAGCTATTAGAGGAAATATTGATGAAAATATTATAGAACATGCAGTTGCTAGTTACATGTTGTACTAAATTCCATTACAGCATGGAACTTCAAAGATTATTCTGTAAGGAAATTTTACTTCATTTTCCATATGCTTATATTACTGTTACTTCCTCAACTTTCATTTTCACTAGTTTGTCTGTGAGAATTATTTTTGCAGCCAAGTTTCCCTCCATCATTTCATCCTGGATTCTTTGATCATTTATAATCAAGCTCCTCCCCACTTGATATTTTTTCTCTATATCCGGGAAGCAAAGGAACCGAAACTTTCATGTATCTATTTTTATGCTCCTTTTCCAAATAAAAGACTCTTTTTTCATCATAGGGGGTCTTTGCTTCTGATTGGATTTTAATTCATACCAATCATTTTGGTCCGGATGAGGGTATATACTGATGGAATAAGCCATTTGAGTCTACTCCTAGGGTTATCTCTACCTAAAAATTCAAAGTATGAGCGTGCAGGGGGTGATATTCCCCAGAGGAAATTGAGAATATATTTCTAAAGAAAGGGGAGCAAATAAAAACTGAACATTACAGTCAATCATAAATCAGTAGCTTTCCCCCTTTTGCAATATCATTTGTGTTAATATAATATTATATGTTATTAAAAAACAGGGATGAGAATGAGAAAAAACATAGATAGGTATACAGACAGATTATAGATAAATAGGCAAATAGACAGTAGATAGATAATTAGATAATAGAGACATGTTTGTTTATTACAGCAATTTAGATAAACAAAGCTATGATTTAATCAGTTTTTTTTAACTATATGTGTAAGAAATTAAAGTAGAGAGAAGTAATGGGAAAAAATCTCAATTTAATTTTTAATCTTAAAATGTTAGTTATGTTCAGTTTTGTTGAAATATGTTTTCAGAAAATCCCATATTGGCTTTTACATGGAATTTCTATTATAAATTCATATTGCATATCACAAATATTAATATATTAAATATTATTCATACTGTCTTTAAGTATCACCAGCACTAGAAACACCTACAATTTGTGGATGTCAGCTTAACATTGCTCATCATTGTGTTTATGATGAATAACTCATAAAAATCTTCTCAGAAGGCTCAAAGCATATACCCAATAAATAAATATCTTATGTTTCAGTGGTTTTTTTCTTCAAGAACTTAATAACCTTATTGGTCTTGTTTGATTTTTTCATTTTTTATACATCCTTTTATGTAATCCCTCATCTTAGTTAAAATACTTTTTTTTCAAAAACTAATATTATAAGCACATGTATTATATGCCTTCCAGCTGCACATGAGTAGAGTGTTAACACCTTCACTCTAAAAATATTAATGCATTACTAAAAGATCAATAATTATTTTCACACGACACTAGCAGAAGTGAAGCTATTTTGGTGTATGCTCTTCCAATTACCGTTATACGCATATTCATCCATTTGCCCAATAAAATATTATTTAGTACCTATCACCTGTCAAACTCTGTTTTACCACTGGAGATATGGTAATGTAGAAAGCAGATAATGTTCTTGCCATTTTAGATCTTATATTCTAGTTGGAAGAGACAAATAAAATATGTAAACAAAGGAAAATACACCAAAACACTAACTTCAGAGAGTAAATAAGTGCTATGAAGAAACTTAATGATGTATTAGAGTGACTTGATGGGTGGAATACTATAGAATGGGTGGCCAGGGAAGGCCTATATGAACATATATGGGTGCCAAAGAATATGAGGTCATGTGAAAGCCCAAATTTACTCAGTGGCTAAATAACTGGAATCATATAACTCTTAAAAAGTTGTCTATATTTTTCTCTAATTAGCAGGATTTTTAAGACAGAAGTAACAAAATACATTTTTAAGTGGTCATTCTTAAAATCCTGTGAAGAACTGACTGATTGCAAAAATAGGGAAGACACAGCAGAGAATCCAGTTATGTGGCTATTGCAGTAATTCATGTCACTTAGACCAAAAAGGTGGCAGTGGAGATGGAAGGAAGATGGGTTTGAGTTATGTTTTGATAGAACTGAAAGGACTTGTGTTTGTACTGGACATGACAGTTTAGTTAAAAAGAAGAATCAAGACCTCATGAGTTCTTGCTTTGGCATCTGTGTAGATGGTAGAGCCATCTGGTAAGATAGGAAGAATGTGGGGAGAAGCAGGTCTGAGGGAAGGGCAATCACGTATGATGTATGATGTGTGCTAATATCAAAGGAAATAGCTAGAAAAAGTGTTTTGAAACATATAGTAGAAGGCTTCAAGAGAGAAATAGTTTAAAGACACATGTATGTAGATGCCTTTAGGAGGAGGGCCTAGAAGCGTGTTCTGGAACATCTCAACATTGAGTTTTAATTATGAGATAGATGATTCAGCAAAGAGGTTTAAGAAGTGGTCAGTGAAAAAAAAAAAAAAAGAAAATACTGTCACATCAACATATCACATCAAAAAAGAAACCTGTACTGAGAGACATAAAGTTCTAAGTGAGGCAAAACGATGCTAAGATTAAGGAATATGCCAAAAGAAAAACGTTCACAGGGTTTTACATTATGGAAGCTGACACCCTGACACAACTGACAGGATTAGTTTTATTGGGGTGGCTGACAGGGAAGTTATTTGGAGCTAGATCAATGCCAAAAAAGAGTTGAGGAAATGGCAACAGAGTTCTGTCACCCCTTCAAATATAAAATCTGAGGGAAATTATTTTTATGAATGGAGATGCAATATTTGTGACTGAGGAGTAAGGACATTATTAAAGATTTATTCATAAAAATAACATAGTTTCAGGAGCAAAGTTCTGGAGAAAATACAGGCAGATTGATCCAAAGCATGAGCATGGGTTTGGAGAGGTATGTTTGACCTGTTATAGAAGTAGAAAAGTTTATAAACTGCAACATTAAAGAACAAAGATTATGTTCAGTAGGAAGGGAAGTTTGCAGATTTGGCATTATGCAGTTTCTGCCTGAGTGCTTCCATTGCATTAAAGACTTAATGTATGCAAAGCTCAGTGTCTGGCCCCAGCTAAGTGTAAGGGTTAGCTATTAATATTTCTTGATGCAATATGAGGTGGAGTCATCACCTGAACATAAAGGGAGGGCAGAAAAGTGTAAAAAGGAAAAACAATGTGAAATAGTCATACTTAGGAAACAACTCTTCTTTACTTCTGGAGCTCCGCCCCACTCCCATGTGTAAAGAACCTTATTTGTCTGACTCCTTTAGCCTTTCTCTGATCCTTTACTCATTTTGTCCCTAGAGAGATAGAAAATCATATTGGCAAATTTTGAAATGATACAGTGGGAATGTATAGTTTGGTTGCACCTAAGTTTCCTCTTGGCAGTAATTTCTTTGAAGTGAGCAAGCTGTCTCCTTCCTTCCTCCCTCCATGACCTGACATCAGTTTAACTGGGTTAAAGCTCCTTCAAAGTTGAGATTTGCCTTGGTCCATCACTGCCCAACCCTGGAGTTTATTATGAGTATGTCTACTTGCCTGTAAACATAAGCCATGTCCTCCAACTTAGACTTTAATCATGAACAAAATCAATGATGTAGCATCTGTCTAGCATCCTTTTGCCTTAGTGGTCACTTGGTTTAGAACAAAAGCAAGGAACAAAGGGGATATTTAATTTTTCTCCTTAGAGACTACTGCTATCTTCCTAAAGATTACTGGTTGTGTAGTTTGGGGCAAATTAATTAATATATCTTTAAATCAATTTCCACATCAATTAAATATAGATAATAAGAGGACTGATCTCATGGGGTTGAACATTTCTAACATTGATTATAAGTATGCTTTCAAGTTAGTAAATGCTTTACAATGTAAGCTCTTTTTTCAATGTAAATTCATAATAAGGGATAAGTATAATAAAGTATAAAATGTGCCAATACATGCAGTGGTTTCTTACAAATTTATTTTGAGTTTTATGTGGTATATCCAGTGACAGTTGATTATATATCGTTGGGACTCAGAAGAAAGTCCTGCAGCAAAACTATAGATTTTTTAATTATTGGAGATAGATGACAAAGACTTAAGTCTTTCTCTTCTATTTCTATGGGGTTTTTTTCAGTAATTTTTTTATTAATTTACTTTTCTAACTTATCTTTAAGTATCCCTCATAATTTAAAATTAATTTGAATAATCATTGATTAATACAGTATAAATTCATATCTGTATATAGTCATATACAAATTTATTTTATGTATATAAAATAAGTCATATATATATACACATACACATACACCATGTTTGCCTTGATGGAAATATATCATTTAAATTATTCTCTCTTTTTAAAAAAATTTTCATCACACACTGGTTCTTAAAGTATCAAGCCATATTCTGACAATGAAACAGCAGGATCAACATCATCATGTACAACAAGAGATGTGAAGAAAGAATGAAATAATTTCAAACAATCACATTTAAACTGGATGTATCCGGATCTTTGCTCAAATGCTTTTTTAAGCTATTGTGGAGAGAAAACTTAAGAACAACCACCCACCTATTATGGAATTGAGAGATTTAGTACACATTATTTTTTAAGATTTTTTTTTTAAACCTGATATTTTGTACCCAAACAATTTGGCCGGTGTTCATACTGTAAAATCTGTTACAGTAAATGTTTTCTTCTTTTGAATCTAAATGGCAAGGAGTGCCTTGTTATAATAAACATGTTTTTTAAAGGAAAGTGATAAAGTACTGAAACGTTCAAACCCAATTAAAATTAGGACAAATTAAGTTAAACACAATTAGAATTAGGACAAATTAAGTTTATTATACCAGGCTGGCCAATGGGAAAAAGAAAGAATAGAATATTGTAAATATACTAAACAAAATAACTGTTCTAGAAAAGGCACATTATAAAAGACAAAATGTAGTACCTGTCAATTTAGCAACTATTCTAAACAGTCTGTATTAATGTTAATGAAAAATTCATTTTCCAAGTACCCTGAAAAAAGAATTAATATAAACATTAGTTCAAAGTTGATACAAGAATTTGTTTGAAAATCCTTTTCAACACTGTGCAGTTTAGCAGAGCATAAACGTGCAATGCCACGGGTTCTCTACTGCCCGTAAATGATCCCTTTATTCCTCCCAAGTCTCCTTAATGCACTCGTATACCTAGGTTTCTTTCTTTACATCCATAATTTCTTTTCACTTTACATTTGTTTTTAGTTGTTGTCCTTAGACATTCTGTATAAGAACATCGATTTGAAACAACTAAAAAGGAAGAAATGATGAAAACATCCACACAAGCAACCATATTTTTATATTAATTAAAGTACATGACCATTATGTGTAGACTCTTAGGTAACAAGTGCCATAAACATTTACAAAACCAATTATTTTCACAGAGTAGAATTTTTATTAATATTTTTCCTGAGAGTCTGTGTGAATATGCTGTTGTAACTGAAGTGTGTTGTTGTTGTTGTGTTTGCCTTTTCCTTTTTTGTTTTTGGTGCTATTAAAGGTTCAAGGGGAAACTAAAAAAAAATGTTTGCGATGGCTACAATATTCACTAGTAAGAAACTTTAAATAAAAGGATTGCTTTATAAAACTCCGTAGCAGGGTGTTTGATTAAAAAAATTAAAGACTTTGTAATATGATATACCATTGTGGGAGAAAAACAGGCAGCTTAGAATGATTTCTTTCTATACTGAGATATAAGCAGTATAACAAACGTTGAACATATAAATATTAAAATGTCATTGTTCAAACAAATGTAACTCGTATACACCAATGTCCATCAATTATTACAATTTATATTTAAGGAATTTTAGGGTTTTTTCTTTACCTTCTGAATCTTCTTTATAATTTTCTAGTGACTTATATGCTATGTTATTGCTATCAGAATTCATATTACTGAGAAAATGGTAAATTTTACTTTTCTATGAATATCACTAACATTACTTTTCAGTAGTTAAAATTCAAGTTGAAACAGAACATCATTATTGAGAAGATAATGAAAATATTAAGACAAATTTGACATTGATTATATTATAAACCAGTGACGTTCTATTATGCCCCAAGAAATAGCTGCAATATATAACAAGGATTGAAAACTGTTTAGGAAATGATAACTACCAGTTTGGAGCATTAAACTGAGTAAATCTCTAAAGAAATATACCTAAGCATATCCTCTATTTGACATTGATATACTTTGATATTTCCCCCTTCCAAAAAACAATATGTAGGAAGGGATTAAAGATTGAGTCAGTTACGTCCAATAGTAGGATTTAGGTGTATCTAGGCTTGTTGCTAAACTGGTATATTGATCCAAGAAAGTTGATGTGACTGCAAATGTGCTGTCTCCTAGGAAAGGACCCACCCAGGAAATAAAGACCTGAGACTTATGAGTAAATTAGTAATTCAGCAAAAAGCATACTGGGATACAGGGGTATATGTAAGCAAAACTTAAAAAAAAAACACAAAAATAAAACTATAAACCCTTAGCCACTCATAAAAACATACTATGTTGGAACTGCCTAAGAGAAAGAAAAAGTAAAGATGCACTTTCTTATTTCTCTGAGAACTACCATACAACCTGGACACCATGATGCCACTGTCATCAATGGACAGTGACATAGCAGTAGTCAACAATGGGAGACTTAGCTGTCCCTTAAGAGACTGCAGTGGATTTTCTATTCCTGATGGAAGAATGTAATGACAGGGAGGTGAGAGACAGGAAAGGGGAGGAGAAGAGGTAGAGGAAGGAGGGAAAAAGAGAGAGAAGGGAGAAAGAATGAGTGTTGTCATCTAGAAAAGAATAACAATGGTGTTTAGAAAGAGACTGTTGTACCTGTCAAGAGGAACCGTACCAGTGGCAAGAGCCACATACTCAATGGGAGATAGGAGGAGAGCAAGTTGATTGGAGTTATGCAAGAGAGTAGCAGAAAAGCTCACTAAAAATGTTTTTTGTGTGAACCAAAGTCTACCTGGGCATTGTTAGATTTTATTTCATTTTGTTATGGCTGAGGTGGGTTGTGGAGGACATTGTATAGACTATGTATTTTTATTTTAACATCTTTATTAGAGTATAATTGCTTTACAATAGTGTGTCAGTTTCTGCTCTATAACAAAGTGAATCAGTTATACATATACATATGTCCCCATATCTCTTCCCTCTTGCATCTCCCTCCCTCCCACCCTCCCTATCCCACCCCTCTAGGTGGTCACAAAGCACCGAGCTGATCTCCCTGTGCTCTGCGGCTGCTTCCCACTAGCTATCTATTTTACGTTTGGTAGTGTATATATGTCCATGCCACTCTCTTACTTTGTCCCAGCTTACTCTTCCCCCTCCCCATATCCTCAAGTCCATTCTCTAGTAGGTCTGCAGCTTTATTTCTGTCTTGCCCTTAGGTTATTCTGACCATTTTCTTTTTTTTTTTTTTAGACTTCATATATATGTGTTAGCATACGGTATTTGATTTTCTCTTTCTGACTTACTTCACTGTATGATAGTCTCTAGGTCCATCCACCTCACTACAAATAACTCAGTTTCGTTCCTTTTTATGGCTTAGTAATATTCCATTGTATATATGTGCCACATCTTCTTTATCCATTCATCTGTTGATGGACACTTAGGTTGCTTCCATGTCCTGGCTATTGTAAATAGAGCTGCAATGAACATTTTGGTACAAGACTCTTTTAGAATTATGGATTTCTCAGGGTATATGCCCAGTAGTGCGATTGCAGGGTCATATGGTAGTTCTATTTTTAGTCTTTTAAGGAACTTCCATACTGTTCTCCATAGTGGCTGTATCAATTTACATTCCCACCAACAGTGCAAAAGGGTCCCCTTTTCTCCACACCCTCTCCAGCATTTACTGTTTGTATTTTTTTGATGATGGCCATTCTGACCAGTGTGAGATGATATCTCACTGTAGTTTTGATTTGCATTTCTCTAATAATTAATGATGTTGAGCATTCTTTCATGTGTTTGTTGGCAATCTGTGTATCTTCTTTGGAGAAATGTCTATTTCGGTCTTCTGCCCATTTTTGGATTAGGTTGTTTGTTTTTTTGATATTGAGCTGCATGAGTTGCTTGTATGTTTTGGAGATTAATCCTTTGTCAGTTTCTTCATTTGCAAATATTTTCTCCCATTCTGAGGGTTGTCTTTTCGGCTTGTTTATGGTTTCCTTTCCTATGCAAAAGCTTTTAAGGTTCATTAGGTCCCATTTGTTTATTTTTGTTTTTATTTCCATTTCTCTAGGAGGTGGGTCAAAAAGGATCTTGCTGTGATTTATGTCATAGGGTGTTCTGCCTATGTTTTCCTCTAAGAGTTTGATGGTGTCTCGCCTTACATTTTGGTCTCTAATCCATTTTGAGTTTATTTTGGTATATGGTGTTAGGGAGTGTTCTAATTTCATTCTTTTCCATGTAGCTGTCCAGTTTTCCCAGCACCACTTATTGAAGAGGCTGTCTTTCCTCCACTGTATATTCTTGCCTCCTTTATCAAAGATAAGGTGACCATATGTGCATGGGTTTATCTCTGGGCTTTCTATCCTGTTCTATTGATCTGTATTTCTGTTTTTGTGCCAGTACCATACTGTCTTGATTACTGTAGCTTTGTAGTAGAGTCTGAAGTCAGGGAGCCTGATTCCTCCAGCTCTGTTTTTCTTTCTCAAGATTGTTTTGGCTATTCGGGGTCTTTTGTGTTTCCATACAAATTGTGAAATTTTTTGTTCTAGTTCTGTGAAAAATGTCAGTGGTAGTTTGACAGGGATTGCACTGAATCTGTAGATTGCTTTGGGTAGTAGAGTCATTCTCACAATGTTGATTCTTCCAATCCAAGAACATGGTATATCTCTCCATCTCTTTGTATCATCCTTAATTTCTTTCATCAGTGCCTTATAATTTTCTGCATACAGGTTTTTTGTCTCCTTAGGTAGGTTTATTCCTAGATATTTTATCCTTTTTGTTGCAATGGTAAATGGGAGTGTTTTCTTAATTTCACTTTCAGATTTTTCATCATTAGTGTGTACGAATGCCAGAGATTTCTGTGCATTAATTTTGTATCCTGCTACTTTACCAAATTCATTGATTAGCTCTAGTAGTTTTCTGGTAGCATCTTTAGGATTCTCTATGTATAATACCATGTCATCTGCAAACAGTGACAGCTTCACTTCTTCTTTTCCAATTTGGATTCCTTTTATTTCTTTTTCTTCTCTGATTGCTGTGGCTAAAACTTCCAAAACTATGTTGAATAATAGTGGTGAGAGTGGGCAACCTTGTCTTGTTCCTGATCTTAGTGGAAATGGTTTCAGTTTTTCACCATTGAGAACAATATTGGCTGTGGGTTTGTCATATATGGCCTTTATTACGTTGAGGAAAGTTCCCTCTGTGCCTACTTTCTGGAGGGTTTTTATCATAAATGAGTGTTGAATTTTATCGAAAGCTTTCTCTGCATCTATTGAGATGATCATATGGTTTTTCTCCTTCAATTTGTTAATATGGTGTATCACGTTAATTGATTTGCGTATGCTGAAGAATCCTTGCACTCCTGGGATAAAACCCACTTGATCATAGTTTATGATCCTTTTAATGTGCTGTTGGATTCTGTTTGCTAGTATTTTGTTGAGAATTTTTGCATCTATGTTCATCAGTGATATTGGCCTGTTGTTTTCTTTCTTTGTGACATCTTTGTCTGGTTTTGGTATCTGAGTGTTGGTGGCCTTGTAGAATGAGTTTGGGAGTGTTCCTCCCTCTGCAATATTTTGGAAGAGATTGAGAAGGATAGGTGTTAGCTCTTCTCTAAATGTTTGATAGAATTCGCCTGTGAAGGCATCTGGTCCTGGGCTTTTGTTTGTTGGAAGGTTTTTAATCACAGTTTCAATTTCAGTGCTTGTGATTGGTCTGTTCATATTTTCTATTTCTTCCTGGTTCAGTCTCGGCAGTTTGTGCATTTCTAAGAATCTGTCCATTTCTTCTAGGTTGTCCATTTTATTGGCATAGAGTTGCTTGTAGTAATCTCTCATGATCGTTTGTATTTCTGCAGTGTCAGTGGTTACTTCTCCTTTTTCATTTCTAATTCTATTGATTTGAGTCTTCTCCCTTTTTCTCTTGATGAGTCTGGCTAATGGTTTATCAATTTTGTTTATCTTCTCAAAGAACCAGCTTTTAGTTTCATTGATTTTTGCTATTGTTTCCTTCATTTCTTTTTCATTTATTTCTGACCTGATCTTTATGATTTCTTTCCTTCTGCTGGCTTTGGGGGTTTTTTGTTCTTCTTTCTCTAATTGCTTTAGGTGCAAGGTTAGGTTGTTTATTCGAGATGTTTCCTGTTTCTTGAGGTAGGCTTGTATTGCTATAAACTTCCCTCTTAGCACTGCTTTTGCTGCGTCCCATAGTTTTTGGGTCGTCGTATCTCCATTGTCATTTGTTTCTAGGTATTTTTTGATTTCCCCTTTGATTTCTTCAGTGATCACTTCGTTATTAAGTAGTGTATTGTGTAGCCTCCATGTGTTTGTATTTCTTACAGATTTTTTCCTGTAATTGATATCTAGTCTCATAGCATTGTGGTTGGAAAAGATACTTGATACAATTTCAATTTTCTTAAATTTACCAAGGCTTGATTTGTGATCAAGATATGATCTATCCTGGAGAATGTTCCATGAGCACTTGAGAAGAATGTGTATTCTGTTGTTTTTGGATGGAAGGCCCTATAAATATCAATTAAGTCTATGTAGTTTAATGTGTCATTTAAAGCTTGTGTTTCCTTATTTATTTTCATTTTGGATGATCTGTCCATTGGTGAAAGTGGGGTGTTAAGGTCCCCTACTATGATTGTGTTACTGTTGATTTCCCCTTTTATGTCTGTTAGTATTTGCCTTATGTATTGAGGTGCTCCTATGTTGGGTGCATAAATATTTACAATTGTTATATCTTCTTCTTGGATCAATCCCTTGATCATTCTGTAGTGTCCTTCTTTGTCTCTTGTAATAGTCTTTGTTTTAAAGTCTATTTTGTCTGATATGAGAATTGCTACTCCAGCTTTCTTTTGATTTCCATTTTCATGGAATATCTTTTTCCATCCCCTCACTTTCAGTCTGTATGTGTCCCTAGGTCTGGAGTGGGTCTCTTGTAGACAGCATATATATGGGTCTTGTTTTTGTATCCATTCAGCCAGTCTATGTCTTTTGGTTGGAGCATTTAATCCATTTACATTTAAGGTAATTATCAATATGTATGCTCCTATTACCATTTTCTTAATTGTTTTGTGTTTGTTATTGTAGGTCTTTTCCTTCTCTTGTGTTTCCTGCCTAGAGAAGTTCCTTTAGCATTTGTTGTAAAGCTGGTTTGGTGGTGCTGAACTCTCTTAGCTTTTGCTTGTCTGTAAAGGTTTTAATTTCTCTGTCAAATCTGAATGAGATCCTTGCTGGGTAGAGTAATCTTGGTTGTAGGTTTTTCTTTTTTGTCACTTTAAATATGTTCTGCCACTCCCTTCTGGCTTGCAGAGTTTCTGCTGAAAGATCAGCTGTTAACCTTTTGGGGATTCACTTATGTGTTACTTGTTGTTTTTCCCTTGCTGCTTTTAATATTTGTTCTTTGTATTTAAGTTTTGATAGTTTGATTAATATGTGTCTTGGCGTGTTTCTCCTTGGATTTATCCTGTATGGGACTCTCTATGCCTCCTGCACTTGATTAACTATTTCCTTTCCCATATTAGGGAAGTTTTTAACTATAATCTCTTCAAATATTTTCTCAGTCCCTTTCTTTTTCTCTTCTTCCTCTGGGACCCCTATACTTCGAAACGTTGGTGTGTTTAATATTGTCCCAGAGGTCTCTGAGATTGTCCTCAATTCTTTTCATTCTTTTTTCTTTATTCTGCTCTGCAGTGGTTATTTCCACTATTTTATCTTCCAGGTCACTTATCCGTTCTTCTGCTTCTGTTATTCTGCTATTGATCCCTTCTAGGAATTTTTAATTTCATTTATTGTGTGTTCATCTCTGTTTGTTTGCTCTTTAGTTGTTCTAGGTCCTTGTTAAACGTTTCTTGTATTTTCCCCATTCTATTTCCAAGATTTTGGATCACCTTTACTCTCATTATTCCGAATTCTTTTTCAGGTAGACTGCCTATTTCCTCTTCATTTGTTAGGTCTGGTGGGTTTTTGCCTTGCTCCTTCATCTGCTGTGTGTTTCTCTATCTTCTCATTTTGCTTAACTTACTGTGTTTGGGGTCTCCTTTTCGCAGGCTGCAGGTTCCTAGTTTCCGTTGTTTTTGGTGTCTGTCCCCAGCGGGTAACTTTGGTTAAGTGGGTTGTGTAGGCTTCCTGGTGGAGGGGACTAGTGCCTGTGTTCTGGTGGATGAGGCTGGATCTTGTGTTTCTGGTGGGCATGTCCACATCTGGTGGTGTGTTTTGGGGTGTCTGTGGCCTTATAATGATTTTAGGCAGCCTCTGTGCTAATGGATGGCATTCTATTCCTGTCTTGCTAGTTGTTTGGTATAGGGTGTCCTGCACTCCAGCTTGCTGGTGGTTGAGTGGAGCTGGGTATTGGCGTTGAGATGGAGATCTCTGGGAGATTTTTGCCATTTGGTATTACGTGGAGCTGGGAGGTCTCTTGTGGACCAGTGTCCTGAACTTGGCTCTCCCACCTCAGTGGCACAGCCCTGATGCCTGGCTGGAGCACCAAGAGCCTGTCCTCCACACGGCTCAGAATAAAAGGGAGAAAAGAAAGAAAGAAAGAAAGAAGATAAAATAAAAGAAAATAAAAGAAAGTTGTTAAAATAAAAAATAATTAAGAAAAAAAATTCTTTTTAAGTAATTAAAAAAAAAAAAGGACAGACAGAACCCTAGGACAAACAGTAAAAGCAAAGCTATACAGACAAAATCACACACAGAAGCATACACATACACACTCACAAAAAGAGAAAAAGGGGAAAAAATATATATATCCTTGTTCCCAAAGTCCACCTCCTGAATTTGGGATGATTCATTGTCTATTCAGGTATTCCACAGATGCAGGCACATCAAGTTGATCGTGGAGAGTTAATCTGATGCTCCTGAGGCTGCTGAGAGAAATTTTCCTTTCCCTTCTTTGTTTGCACAGCTCCTGGCAGCTTTGGATTTGGGCCCGCCTCTGCGCGTAGGTCGCCTGAGGGCGTCTGTTCTTCCAATCAGACAGGACAGGGTTAAAGGAGCAGCTGATTCGGGGGCTCTGGCTCACTCGGGCCGGGGGGAGGGAAGGGTAAGGATGCCGGGCGAGCCCGGCATCAGAGGCCAGCATGACGTTGCAACAGCCTGAGGAGCGCCATGCGTTCTCCCGGGGAAGTTGCCCCTGGATCACGGGACCCTGGCAGTGGCGGGCTGCACAGGCTTTTTGGTGGTGGCAGCAGCAGCCTTAGCGTCTCATGCCCGTCTCTGGGGTCCGCGCTGATCGCCGCGGCTCGCGCCCGTCTCTGGAGCTTGTTTAGGCGGCTCTCTGAATCCCTTCTCCTCGCGCACCAGGAAACAAAGAGGCAAGAAAAAGTCCCTTGCCTCTTCAGCAGTTCCAGACGTTTTCCCGGACTCCCTCCCAGCCAGCTGTGGCGCACTAGCCCCTTCAGGCTGTGTTCACGCCGCCAGCCCCAGTCCTCTCCCTGGGATCCGACCGAAGCCCGAGCCTCAGCTCCCAGCCCCCACCCGCCCTGGCAGGTGAGCAGACAAGCCTCTCGGGCTGGTGAGTGCTGGTCCACACTGATACTCTGTGCGGGAATCTCTCCGCTTTGCCCTCCGCACACCTGTGGCTGCGCTCTCCTCCGTGGCTCCGAAGCTTCCCCCCTCCGCCACCCACAGTCTCCGCCCACGAAGGGGCTTCCTAGTGTGTGGAAACCTTTCCTCCTTCACAGCTCCCTCCCACTGGTGCAGGTCGCGTCCCTATTCTTTGCTCTGTTTTTTCTTTTTTCTTTTGCCCTACCCAGGTACATGGGAGTTTCTTGCCTTTTGGGAGGTCTGAGGTCTTCTGCCAGCGTTCAGTAGGTGTTCTGCCCACATGTAGATGTATTTCTGATGTATTTGTGGGGAGGAAGCTGATCTCCGCATCTTACTCTTCCGCCATCTTGAAGCTCCTCCCGGAGACTATGTATTTTATATTGACATGTTCGGGCTAAAAACAGTGAACTTTTATTCAAATTGTATACATAGGAAATAAAGTTCTGAGAAGTATGTATTATATTTAATTCCTAAAGAAAAACTATTGATTCTCTATCATTAAATATGAAAGTGGGCTCAAGTGGAATAGGAGAATTCTTAAATAATAGATTGTCATATCCTAAGAATATTCATAAAAGCTCCAGAATAATTGTCTTAAAAAGCAGCTATGGGACTTCCCTGGTGGTGCAGTGGTTAAGAATCCGCCTGCCAATGCAGAGGACACAGGTTCAAGCCCTGGTCCAGGAAGATCCCACATGCTGTGAAACAACTAAGCCCGTGAGCCACAACTACTGAGCCCATGTGCCACAACTACTGAAGCCCGTGCTCCACAACAAGAGAAGCCACCACAGTGAGAAGCCTGCACACCACAACAAAGAGTAGCCCCCACTAGCTGCAACTGGAGAAAGCCCGTGTGAAGCAATGAAGACGCAATGCAACTAAAAATAAATAATAAATAAATAAATTTATTTAAAAAAAAAAGACATGGACCTTAAAAAAAAAAAAAAAAGCAGCTATGATTGATGTTTTGGCCTAACTGATTGCACTAATAGTTTGCCTATAGACAGGTGTCAGCAAAGACTAAAAAAGAACATTTTTTTTCTTATAGTGCACAGAAAAAAGTACATTTATAAAAATTATGATGACTACAGTTTCTTGAACTGTTTTGTTTCCTTATTAATACATATGACCCAGAAAGACTCAATTACAAAGACTGTCATATTTTCATCATGGAAAGCATACATAACATTTTCACAAGATACTTTGAAATGCCTCCAGGTTGTTTCTGGCAAAACAGCATCCCAAATTATAAATTATTCTCTCATGCATTTCAAGTTAAAATTACACTAAATACATGTAAAAATAACATATGTTGGGTAAAATGACTTGCTTTCACAACCATGAGAAACTGCTTTGCTTTATTCCAAATGCAACCATAAAATTCTAAGAGCAATAAGCATGTCTTTTTTCATTTTTGTTTTGCTCACAATGCCTAGTATGGTAACTGACATGAATTAGAGGCTCACTAAACGTGAGTTGATTTACTGCTAGTATTGATTTTTATAAATATAGGTATAGGTGTAGATAATATAAACATAGATATAGATAGATAAAGATAGATGTTTATATCTATCTTTTAAAAACATTTATATACTTCTTGAAACTATAATAGTATCATGAGTTTGAGCTTCACTGGGAAGTTGAATTTTAGTGGCTGAGTGCATTTCAAAGCATTCTGTAGGAAACTCATACCATAGTAAGAATCATTATTAAATGATTCCTAAACATCATTAAATATTATTAAATATATTTATAATATATATTTATTAAATATAATTAAATATATTATATTGTATACTTACTAAAATTAAATTATATAAATTATTATTAAATATAATTCAGGAATAATATTTAAAGAAGGAAAAGCAAAAAAAAAAAGCCAAAAACAGAAATAAGACAAAGGCCAGAAAGTTTTGGCTTATGAATAACCAATCCAAATTCTTTTTAAAATAAGCCCAAATGAAAAAAGAATTCTGAAGCACTAGAGACTTAAGAGACTTGAACTGCTAATGACTACAATGCCACAGGCCTGTATTATGTGTTTTAACTGCTCTTCACAAATCATTCATCTATGATATGCTTGATAAAGCAAATGCTGCATTGTTAGAGAAAGAAATGGTAAAAAACTCTCTGATAGTGGCTTATGCTCAAATCAATAACTTCCAAGGACCTCTCCATTGAATACTGAAGAATCTAGACATATTTTTTTATATATATATAGGATAAAGAAAGGAAATTCATAGAGACAAATGTAGAACCCAAGAGAATAGAGATCATTTATTTCCAGTATCATAGTAAATCAAACTATGTGGGCCAATTCACTCCCCACAGAGTCTGTTTTAATTGGAATCATGTTAAAAAGTGTACTTCGGGGAGATTTAACATCTTAAAGATATGTAGGACTTCTTATTCATGAACAAAAGTGTGTGTCCGATTTTAGTGAATACTCTCTATCCCAACTTACAAAGTTTTATATATCTTTAATATAAATTTTTGGACTAAGTATATTTAATGTAATTTTAAATGTATTACATTTCAGTAGCATACCTAGCATATTTGGTAGTTGTATAAGGAATCATTTTAGCACTCCTTTCCGTACAGAAATAAGTAATAGATTTTAGTAATATACTATGTTAACATAATTCTGGTTTTCATATTTAAATTTTTTTCAAATAAGGATAGAATTTACAATGTTAAATAAGTATTCTAAAAAAGCTTCATGATATAGGGAAGATAAAGCTGAGAAATCAATTAAGAATGCTCCTCCAAAAATCCTACGAAGACACTATGAGTATTTGAGTTGCCCATTTAATTAAAAATACACGCCTAGTTCAATGAGTATTTCTGCCTTATATCTCTTTGAATAATTATAAATTAGCTTTTTATATAGATTTTGCTTTTATGTATGTGAATCTCATTTAAAATTACCAATCAATTTCACCACTTGGTTCCACCATCTAAGAAATATGGAACTGATAATTAAGTTGAGGAACCGAAGTTGTCATGGGTTTATTCACCTATACAGGAATATTTGAGTTGATAGTCTGTCATTTTGAAAGGAGAGAATCTTTTTAAATAGACTCATTTTGGAAAATTCTAAGAAGGATATATATCAGGCCAGATTTTGTGAAAAGGATAGTTTAACTCACAGGTTTATCACTAGATGAGGCAACTGATGAGTATAGGGGAATAGAGAGGTGTGACTGTACCCCAATCAGAAGAAGGCACAACATTGCTGGAATGTCATCTGGGAAGACTAAAATGACAGATATAGGCTGAGAAGCCTATTTATAACTAACAAAATTGAGTCTTTGGTAAAAAGCGAAAAGTCTTTGAATCCTCAAGTTACCAGCATTCATTTCAAAGCAGTGCATCTGGGGAAATCTGAGATTATATCTTCAGAAGTCTTTTTTTTCAAAACTGTTTAGACATTTAAAAATTCTCACTTCTCAAAGAATATATGCATATGTCCTGGGATGGTGGTGAAACTGCAAGTTCGTAGTTCCCATTGTTTATGGTGTCTGCCCCCAGTGGGTGATGCTGGTTCAATGGGTTGTGTAGACTTCCTGGTGGTGGGGACTGGTGCCTGTGTTCTGGTGGATGAGGCTGGATCTTGCCTTTCTGGTGGGCAGGACCACATCCGGTGGTGTGTTTTGGGGTGTCTGTGACCTTATTATGATTTTAGGCAGCCTCTCTGCTAATGGGTGGAGTTGTGTTCCTGTCTTGCTAGTTGTTTGGCCTAGGGTATCCAGCACTGTAGCTTGCTGGTTGTTGAGTGGAGCTGGGTCTTACTGTTGAGATGGAGATGTCTGGGAGAGCTTTTGCTGTCTGATATTACATGGATCCAGGAGGTCTCTGGTGGACCAATGTCCTGAACTCAGCTCTCCCACCTTAGAGGCACTGGCCTGACAACCAGCCAGAGCACCAGGACCCTGTCAGCCACATGGCTCAGAAGAAAAGGGAGAAAAAAAGAAAGAAAGAAAGAAAGAAAGAAAGAAAGAAAGAAAGAAAGAAAGAAAGAAAGGGAGAAAGAAAGAATGAAAGAAAGAAAAGAAAAGAAAGTTATTAAAATAAAAAATAATTATTAGTAATTTAAAAAATTTAAAAGTAATTTAAAAAGTGAAAGAAAGGAAGAAGAGAGCAACCAAACCAAAAAACAAATCCACCAATGATAACAAGTGCTAAAAAGTATACTAAAAACAAACAAACAAAAAACCAGACAGATAGAACCCTAGGACAAATGTTAAGAGCAAAGCTATACAGACAAAATCACACAAAGAACCATACACATACACACTCACAAAAATAGAAAAAATGGAAAAAAATATATATATGTTTGCTTCCAAAGTCCACCACCTCAATTTGGGATGATCCGTTGTCTATTCAGGTATTCCACAGATGCAGGGTATATCAAGTTGATTGTGGAGATTTAATCTGCTGCTCCTGAGGCTTCTGGGAGAGATTTCCCTTTCTCTTCTTTGTTCGCACAGCTCCTGGGCTTCAGCTTTGGATTTGGCCCCGCCTCTGCATGTAAGTCGCCTGAGGACGTCTGTTCCCACCCAGACAGGATGGGGTTAAAGGAGCGGCTGATTAGGGGGCTCTGACTCACTCAGGCCAGGTGGAAGGAGGGTTATGGAATGCGGGGCAAGCCTGCACCAGCAGAGGTCTTCTGCCAGCATTCAGTAGGTGTTCTGTAGGGGTTTTTCCACATGTAGATGCATTTCTGATACGTTTGTGGGGAGGAAGGTGATCTCCACGTCTTACTCTTCTGCCCATTCTTTATTATTATCATTATCGTTATGTATCCCTGGCTTAACTTGTCTATGATGAAAACATTTCATACCACCAGTTTTCTTTGTTTTTCAGTGTAGAAGTGATTTTATTTTATTCTTTTTATTATTATATTATTAGTGATAATTTCTTGAGTAAAAAGGAAAAATGTTCCCTTGTAAATAATTTGTAATCATAAAAGCTGGGTTTGAAAATGGGATTGGTACAGATATTTTATCAATCTCCTATCCTCACTTCTAGTGTTCAGAAATGAAATGGAAACACAGGGGACAAAAGACAAAGCCACTTTATTAATTTCTGGGAAATATTCTAATAGATTTTGATGAAATTCATAGCTCAGTTCAAAATGCATAACCAGGACCTCCAGTAGTCTTTAACTTGAAATTAAGAATGCCAACTCTGTAGAACAGGCTGACCTCAAGTAACCAGTAAGTCCCACACAGAGATGCTAGAAGAGAGCAATAGACTGAACCTTCCTCGAGTGGCAAACCTTGGTAGCATCTATTGCAGCTGGTAGAACAACGAAGCATATTACATATACATAGGAAGTAGCATGAAAGTCTAGAGGGTGGATTCTACCTTTAAGACATATTTAAACCACCCATTTATTAAAATGGTTGCCAATGAAATACCTTAGCTCCAAAAAATGCTGTCTCTTCAGTAATTTTAAATGTATAATCTATACAATACCTTAGATTGCATATTCACGCTAATGGAGTTAATTATCAACTGACTATTATTGCCTACCTCTACACAAATCACAGCTGTATTCTACATGACTCTCTTGAATCCTAGATCTTATCCTGATTAATAACTCAAACTTCACCAGCGTCTTTCTAAAAAAGCTTTCCCTTCATGTGCACATCTATCATCAACAGCAAATCAACAATTCATTGAACGCCTGTGAGACCCAAGCACTGTTCTAAGTACTTACAATTATCCTTTAAAAAAAAAGCAATAACAACTAAAAACAAGTAAGCATCAAATATTTTTGCCTTCATGTAGTTTATGTTCTTGTAAGGGGAGATAAAGAAAATGGTCATTTGAGCTGAGAATTGAAGGAAGCAATAGAGGTAGCCATTGGTATAGCTGGTGAAGAGCATTCCAGGTAATTGTTCAAAGATGAGACACAACCACAGTAGTAGGGCCAACTAGCATGGCTGGAACAGAGTGAAAGAGATGGAGAATATTTGCGGATTAGGTTAGTGAGATGAGTAACTTCTAATCAATTACCATACCCTGTTGATTCACCTTTCTAAATATTTATTATACATATTCTCTCTCTCACATCTCTATTGACACTATTCTACATAAATCCCCATCATCTTTTGGTTGAATTATTACAATTGTATACTTATGTTACTAAAGCTTTAATGTAATGATATCTTCCATGGGAAACTTGCTAGAGCTCTTTAAATGTGGAAATTTGAGTAAAACATTCTAACTTCCATGATTCTAACCTTAGTCCCCTAATTTGATCTGTCAAATGCAGGTAGAAAATTCTTCCAAACAAGCCAATCTGATTTATAGTAATGCCACTGCTGAGAAAGGTCTTCAAAGCTACATAAAATGGGCTTGCCCTCCCTCTTGCAGCCCTCTTCTGTTGTTCAAGCTGTTCCTCCTTTTTCTCACCACCTCCCGCCACTCTCGCCACTCTCGTCTTTCCGTGTCTTACATGCCCTCATCTTTTTCCTATCCTCAAGCATTCGTTTACATCATTCCCTCTGTTGAATGTCTTCTTTGTGCTGCATTCTATTCATCTTTCGGGGCACTGCTTAGAAGGCCACTTACTGAAGATAGTTCCTTTGATTCCTTCTTTTATTTTGGCAATCTAAATTAGGTATACCCTTGTTATTTCTTCTCAGAACACATGTTGTCCTTCTCCATATTCCATTACCAGAATTTGTAATTTTACATTTATTTTTATATCTGCAGTAACTCTACTTTAAATATGTGCGTCTTGAGGACACATCTATTTTGCTTACCCTTTGCATTCCAGAGCCTAACATGGTACTCATTATGGAGTAAGTGCTCAGTGAAAATTTGTTCAAATAATATTAATATATTGCTAATAACATTTATTTCCTGATTACGTAAATATGGAGTAAGTAATGAGTCAGATATATATACAGATATATATACAGATCAAAATTTTATGAATCATATATCATAGTGCTCTTTGTAAATTGTAAAATTCAGATTAAGACCTTTAAAATGACCCCAAAAATCACAAAGTTATAAAGTTTAGGTACAGGTAGAAACCAAGAATGCCAAATTCTGTGCCTTTTCCTCACATTTCTCTGTCATCCTCTAAAACCAGAATTCTTTTATTTTGAAGGGAATGTGTGGGGTTGTATTAATGCCAAAATTAGTAGAAAATGAAGCAATCATTTTAGGAGTAGTATTTGACACTATTGTTGGTGCTTGATTTCATGCTGAAGTATTAGCTTCTTAGCTCTATTCAAGATTTAAAATGTGTGAGTTCTCTGGGTATCTGCCAAGAGATGCATGTCACAGAAACCACCAAGAAGCTCTTGTAAATAATCAAGTTACATTAAGCTTTATTGGTTTCCTTAGTAACACACCTATTGCTGACACTGACAACCTAGAGACAAGCTGCTTCTCCTAAAAATGATATTTCATGGCTTTCAAAACCTTGCTGGCTCCCTTGATGGCAAAACTTTCCAAGACTTACTGAATACTGACAGTTAATACTATTGCACCTTCCTAAAATGTACACTTCACCTTATTCATCTTGTTCCCTCTAAGAGATCACTGTGCTTCTCTTTTTATAAATGAATGTACTTCCATATATTAAAATTGGAAGGTTTTTTTTAACATGATTATTTGTAAGAATTCTATTTATATTTTCTAAAAGCTAATAATGGAGAGTTTGTCCTTCGTAGATTGATGTTTTTATCATTGACATTATGGTATTTTTTCTATTGAAAAAAGACATTCAAAACTCCTATCTTACAGCCTTCTTTTGTTAGATTTGCAGCCGTATCTTTACCTCACTTTTTTTGCTCTTTATTTCATTAAGCTGTTGGATCATTTTAACCTTTATTTCATCAGTTTTAACTATAAAGTTATTGGCATTTTAAATGAAATAGTTTGTTATTATTACTTTTATGTTGATTTTACTTAAATCCCACAGTTTAGAGTGTTTTAATATATACAAAGTGCCACAAGTCATATATATTTCTGTAAAGGTACTTTAGGCATCTTGATTAAATTGAGAGCATTCCAAAGCCTTTGTTCTCATAATGTGTCTCAGAGGATGCTCTTTGATGAACTTCTTTGGGGAAAGGAGTGTTCTGAAAAGTTGCCTGAGAGCATGATGGTTGAGGGGTTATATAATGTGATGAAATTCCATACCATATGCTTCTTGTAGTTTGAAATGATTTTTAAGTCTTCAGATTTGGAAGAATATTGACTTAGCTTCCAACATTCTTTAGGTATTCAAACCCACCTTATTCATGTATAGATGCCTTGCCCTCCTGTCAGAGCACCTGAACTGGATTCCTCTACGTATTTTTAGCACCTACTTAAGTCAGAATAAGACAAAGAATGGCTAGGAATCAAAAAATAGTGTTCTATTGTAAATTACTTAGAGGGGATGTAGGTTTTCATCTGTGACAATCACAGTCACCTGTACTTATCCTGGTTTGTGCCTTAGGCTGACTACAAGGAAAGGAGTGAGATGTGAACCTTGTCAAAAAACCAAATTTTGGTGATAAGACCTTCCTACCTGGTTCCCCATCTTGGGCATTATAATCTTTAATGCAATAGTTAGGCAGAATCCAACTAGTCCAAATAGCTATTTGTAACAAGGCCAAGAATTTAAAGCCAAATTAAGCAATTCTCAAAAGATGCTTAATTACTCGCAGGTGATGTTGCCAGGCAACCACTTCACCTTCTGATTCCGCTGCTTCACGTAAGTGTGGTACTCTGTTCTATTGTTACTGAATGTTAAAAGAGATGGAGAAGTTCAGTATAAAGAATTTATTTTAAACCAGGTGAAAATAGAAAGTTAGAGAAAGAGATTTTAAAATTCAGTTCTGAATTAAAAGATCTCCAAGCATGATTTTAAAGTTTTTTTCCCTGGTATGAGAAATTATTTTTAGTGAATAGAAATTTAAGATGGAGTTTCAATAAGAACAGAAAAATTATTTGAAGAAAAAGTGTTATATTTGAAGTCATAAATTTTTTAGAGCTGATGTGCTGGGAGACAGGATCAATGAGATGTGCCATTGGACAGACCCAGGAGTTCCCACAGTTGCAGGTCCCTGCTGTTTCAATAGAATTGCCAAGGACAACAACTCCTAAAGATATTACTTCAAACTTTCTAAAACTGAATTACTGTTCCCACATTGCCTTTAATTTGCAAATGTCAGTTCTCGGCCTTCCATTTAGAACCTTGAAGTTTTCCTGATAAGAATTTGCTGTTTCTTGTTGAACTATGAATAATTTACCCATGGCCATGGCTCTGATGTTGTTTTATAGGCTACATAAAGTTGCAATACCATTTCTAAGCTGTTTTAGCATGTCATTTCACAAACCAGCTTTCCATTTTCCCAGGTCTTCAAGCGAGTTACAATTCACATGGATACTGTTCTTTGAAGTGGCCTGGATGGCACGGGCTTCCCCATATATTTGATATCAAGGGATAGCTCCATCCTCATGTACCACTAGTTGACAACTGAACTTGAATCCATTCCTATATTCCTTCCCATAGGACAGCTAGATCAGTGAATATTAAGGTGAGCATTGCATATTATACATATGATTCAACTATGTTTTGTGTCAGTAAAATTCATAAATTATCAATATTAATACAATCATTCACTTATTCAGTGACTCAACAAATACTAATTGTCTACTGAGTGCCAAACACCATTCCATGAAGTTTCTTAACAGATGAGTACTCATTTGCCTTTTAGCAGTATGCCTTGGAAGGGAATGTTCCTACCCATTTCTTGTTGATCTTCAGATTCTTTGCTCCTTAGCCAAGATATAACATTATTTTTCTGTGCTAATCAAAGCAAAATGGTAAACTAATGTATAGAAGACTCTCTCTAAACTTCTAATTAATGAACCTGCCAGATTATCCAATGTCCCATTTTTATTGTAAAATGGTCTGTGCCATGTCCATTGTACACTAAAGATTTATGGCTAGTAGTTTACTAGATGCACACCTACACACATATGCACCTACCAATTGAGATGGATATTTATCAAAAATTACAACCTATTTTATTAACAACCTGCTTATATGTATTGCATTTGGTATTAAAATTATATAATAGGATAAAATATACTTAAAAATAAGAATATAAAGGCAAAAAACTGGTTATCTTTTCCTATGGAAAAATTTTATGATCTACAAAGTCATGATTTAACAAAAGTCCAAGAAAGAACTGTTTTAACACCCATAAAAGACAAACAAATCATAACCATCTAAAAAGACCCTCTACTAGGATTGTTTCTCAAATATCTCTGCATCCAAAATCTACATTTAGAAAATAGGAACTGCTAGCTAAGACAATAAACTCTGTGAGATCTATGGTTTTGCTGAGAGTCTTACATTAATGTACTGCATGGTGTACTATTCACTCATAAATTCTTCTATTAGAATTTGAAGTTTAATATCAAGCAGGAAACACTCATTTCTAAACAATTTTCAATTAATCTGGACTATAAAAATAACCATCCTGAAAGGATAAAGTTGGTAGAAGGGTACAGTTGGTAGAAAATTATATTTATGACAATTTTAAGTAGGCTGTTTAATCTGGTCAAAAAAAGAAACAAATAGTGGTCAAATAAATTTGATAGCCTTACATGGGGGCATTCTTCTCTTAGCTATGCACCATGCATATTAATTGTTATGAAGAATTCTAAAATAAAGAAATCTCTTTAATTTGTTCATAACTTAGCATTCCCCATCACCTTTGACTGTTGTTCTTAGCTTTACATAGAAACTAATGACATCCCAAGAACTAGTGACTGTGAAACACAGTATTAGAAATGCTGAGCTACAAAATGCCTTTTGTATGCATCTATGGATTTTAGCAGTTTATGTGAAATTCATCCACATCATTGTGGATTACACACATACCAGGTGTAAATGAAAATCTGTTACTGAAGTAATGATTTGAAAGTGGCCATATACTATTGAGAACACTCTCTACAAAATGAAAATCTCAAAACATCCAAGATTTCTCTAAGTTCTTACACTTGGCAGATACAGCATGGAGGACATATTTTCTTAAAGCCTGATTTCAAATATTGGTCTTATTCTATTCCTGTGTTTTTGGTTTAAAGATTACTGTAAAAGTAGTGGTAGGAATAGAGAAAATACATACACTTTGTATTAGTATTACAGGATCTGAATTTGGGAAATTTTTATTGTAAACCAGTGTGAAAATGAGTTTTTTCCAATAACCCAAAATGTTTTAGATAGGATTTAGGATTTTAGAAATAAAGGTAGATGGGGCTTTCCCATGTAAAGCAATAAGAGAAGTATGTGGAGCAGTGTGTTCAGACAGGGATCAACCATGTTCATCAATCTTTTCACCCTTCTCTACATGCAAATATAATTAATAAATGTCATGTGCATCAGAATAAAGGCATGCCTTTCACACTATAAATATTACATTATCATTATTCAACAAAGAGAATATAAATATGCTTACTCTTATGTCAAGCAGATCCAGGTTGATGTAAAGTGTTGCCAGAATATGCATACACTTGAACATAACTATATCTGCTGCCACATAATTCATATTCTTAATGCAGAACTTGGCACAGGTGGATTTTTTGTTGAGGGTGTGTCATATCTTACATTCTAGGCAATAGCTTTTTGATGAATAGTATAAAATGAACTACCTTTTGCACTCTGGTGCATCATAAAAGTCCAGGAACAGATAGGCAATGTCATCTGCATATACCATGACGTAGATTTTTAAAAATTTATTTGGCAGTAAGCCCAAATAATAGAATCAGTCAGATTAATACACAGATTTCAGATTAAAGCTAATTTTATGTATCCAAGTATACATATATATGTATGAGTGTGAGCATATATACATGCACACAGATGCATACATATTCACATTATTGATACTTTGCCTCATATTTAAGAGTATAGTTTGGGTAGAAATGTTACAAATGCTATTCTTAGTGGTCTTACCATATGCTGTCAGCACTGCTAATGTAATTAAAGTTGACACAAGAATAGCAATCTATATTGTAAAATCATGTATGTATAAGAAGCCAGGAAAGGTCAAAGAACCTCAGAATTTCAGAAACAGAAGAGGGGACCTGAGTGTAAGGCATTTTAGAGATCTCAGCCAAATAAGTCTATGGATTTAAGCTTTAGTTTTCCATCACTGATATGAATGATTTACCCTATAGGTGCCCATTTCCTTTGAGCTTTCCTAACAGATGATTTATTCTCTACTACTTCTTTTTCATTCCTCATAGGATTATTTTCCTCTTAGTTTCTACATTTTCATAACTTCAGATTAAAATCACTACACCATGGTATCTTCTAGCTCATGTATGTTTTCAGTTTCAACTCCTGCTAATGGTTGATTAAGTTTATATTTCTCATTTCATCTTCCTGAGAATGAAAAACTATGACATTCCAGCTATATTTTCACAGGGTACAATTCACAATGACCAAACACCCAAATGTAGCTTGGGTTACCTGCTTTCAGGTGTCCAATCGTCTTTAATGGTGGGATGGGGATTATGTGGCTTGTACAGATGACACCATATGAAGATCAGCAGGTGGAGTGGGACCACAGAGAGCTCTTCATGGGGTGTCAGGATCCATGATGGGCACATGAATGAAAGTCTAATTATGTTCTGCTATAATTATATTTTGAAGTTAATGCTTCAGTTTTTCTATATTTACTAACTGAAATGTGATGAGTTGCTATGCAAATACACATTGGATGCTCCTCCGGTGAAATATACTTGCACAGAAAAAAGAACTAAAAGTCTCTGTGCATATTTTATTATGAGAAATTCTTTTGTTACTGCATTCTATAACATTTAAAATTCTTTATATTTAATACTACTAGATGCAATAGAATGTTTATGTAGTGTGTATGTGTAGGTTAAAGAGTTATAAAACAAATAATACCTGTATATCTTTGAGGTGTTTTTTTTTACGTATCCCCTTCAAATCTGTCAGCTCTTGTGAGCTCTTATTTGATCTCATTTCCCTCTCTTACCTAAGAGGTGAGCAATATCTTGAGTGCTTAATATTTAATATTTTCTCTTATTTTGTCACAGTTCTATCATACACTTTATATATAGACATAATATGTCTGTATATAATTATATAATAATATATGTCTGTATATATAATATACATATAATATATAATATAATATACATATAATATATAATACATATTATAGATTTTTGTTCTTTGTAAAAATTTTTACAACAATACTACATGTGTATTTTTATACCTTGCTTTTTGAATTTAACATTATGTGTCTGAGATGTATTTATATTATTGCAAGTTGTAGTTTACACATTTCCACTGCTGATATTCCATGGGATGAATAAACTGAGAACTTGATTCATCTATTCTGATATTAAAGGACATTTGAATAGGTTTCAGTATTTTGCTATCACGAAGAATTCTGCTATAAATTGTCTTTATATCTTCTCCTGGATATGTGCAAGTTTTTCTCTAGGGTGCAAACCCAGGAGTGGATTGCAAAGTTTTAAGTATACACATTGTAAAACTTACTATATAAAGTGAATTTCTTTCTCAGAATGGTTGTACTAATTTACATTCATGCAAGCAGCATATAAGGCTTCCAGTTTTCTACACAATTGTCAATATTTGATGTTATCAATTTAAAAAATTTTTTGTGTATTTAGTAACTTTGAATGGGTAAAAATAGTACCTCATTTATTTTGTTTGTTTTCATTGTTATTTTTGCATTTATTTGCAAAATAACAAATAAATGCAATAAATGCATTTATTTGCAAAATAACAAATAAATGCAATAAATGCATTTATTTAATTACCACTGTGGCTAATAAATTTTAGTTTTTATTTGACATTAGGGTTTCTCCCTTTTATTAAGTACTTTCTCAGGTCTTTTGCTTATTTTTTCTTCTGAATTTGTCTTTGTTCATATTTGTTTAAAAAAGATTTAGTATATACTTACACCAATCCATTTTAAGTTATATATATTTATACATGTTGCCAATAACTCCTTCCCATCTGTGGTTTGTCTTTTCAATATTATACACAGAACTTTGATGAACGTTACCCAGCTGAATTCACTTCTAGTATCCTAAATCATATTTTTTTATGAAATTTATATACTGAAATCAAAGAGTATGAATGGTTTGTGTCTGTTTTGCTAATTGCATTGATAGTGTTGTAAGTACTAGTAGTTCACTAATTGTCATTGCTCTCTAATATTATATTGCATGAATATACGATCAATTATCCATCCATTCTAATGTTGAAAGATAGTTTTAAATTTGGGGCTATTCAAAATAATGTATCCATGAATATCCATGCACATGTATTTGGGGAAGTTTGTATGTATATGAGTGTGTGCATTTTTTTGTCAAGTATCTACCTAGGATTACTAATGCTGGGCCACAAGGTATGCATATGCTCAGCTTTATTAGATATTCCTAAACAATTTGCCAAAACAGTTGTGTTAGTTAACACTACCACCAACAGTGGGAGTTGTTCTAATCCTTGTCAACTCACTAATCTTTCTTTTCCTTTGTGATTTTAATTTGTATTGCCCAGATGCTTGATAATGATAATTCACATTTGGATATCTTTTTTTTTTTTTTTTTTAACTAGAGCCTGCTGAAGTCCTTTTCCATTTTTCTATTGGGTTGTCTGTTTCTTATTGACTTGCCAAAGTTCTGTTTGAAGCTCTCACTCATCTCACTAATGCTATGTTCATTTTGTTCTTATTCTTTATTCTATGTGTTTTATATTGGATAGTACTTAATTTACCTTTTCAAATTCACTAATCTTTTTTTGTAATAACAAATCTGCTATCAAGCCCATACAGTGAATTTTTCATTTCATATAGTGCAATCTTCATCTCTAGATATTTGATTTAGATCTTTTCCATATTATCCACGTCTCCACTTAATTTTTGAACATATGGAGTAGAGTTATAATCACTTTCAGTATCTTTCTCTGTAAATTTTAATATCTGTGTCAGTTTGCAGTTGGTTTAAGATTGACTGATATTTATATTCATTATAGGTAATATTCTCCTGCGTCTTAGCTTGCCTGGTAATTTTTTTTATTATATGCCAGACATTGTGAATTTTACCTTGTTTGGCTCTGGACATTTTTTATTCATGTAAGTATTCTCATCTCTGTTCTTGTCCACAGTTAAGTTACTTGGAAAGAGTTTAATAATGTCAAGTAGTGCTTTTTTACAGAAAGTGGGACCTAAGTGTGCTCAGTCTAAGGCTAATATTTCTCCACTGCTTACATAAGAACCCTCTCTATACTCTACCCAATGCTCCAGGAATTCTAAAGTTCTCCATTCTGGTTTGTGGGGACAGGAACTCTCTCTGGCCCTGGGTGAGCATTGGGTACTATTATACTGAATTCTTTTATGTGGACCTTTCCCAGTTTCTGGTAGTTTCCTCTCATGTTCATGCTTACAAGTACTCAACTGAAAACTCAATATGTCTCCTCCAAATGGCAAGCGTTGCTCTGGTGCAGCTCTCTCTACTCTGATTCCCTGTCCTATGAACTTTACCCATCTTGGTTCATCTGTTTCATCACCTCAGTCCAGGAGTTCACTAGGTTCCATCTGAGTTACCCTCTCTTCTGCTTCCTTAGAAGTGGCCTCAAAGCTGTAGGCTAAAGCAATTGTAGCACTCACATGGCATTTTTTCTTTGTTTCTGGTCTCAGAATTACTCTCCTTAGTTGCTTGTTACAGGTTGAATTTTGTCCTACAAAAAGATGTTTAAGTCCTAACCCTCAGTACATGCGAATGTGATCTTATTTGGCAATAGGCAAGTGATCAAGTTAAAATGAGGTCATTAGGGTGGGCCTTAATTTGATATGAATGGTGTTCATATAAAAAGCGGATTTTGGACATAGACAGACATGTACAGAGGAAAGACATGAAGACACAGGGATAATGCCCTCTATAAGTCAAGGAACACTTGAGGCTACAAAAAGCTAGGAAACAAGCATGGAACAGTTCTTTCCCTCACAGCCCTCCAAAGGAAAACAACCCTGATGACACCTTGATTTTGAATTTCTGGTCTCCAGAACTATGAGGCAGCAAAATTCTGTTGTTTAAGCCATCCAATTTGATGGTTTGTTACAGAAGCCCCAGCAACCTAATACATTGCCATGTCTTGCCTTATGCCCAATGTCTTGAAAATCATCACACACACACACACACACACTTTTTGCTTTTTTTCAAGCAGGATCATAAATCTGGTCCTTGTTAATACATACTGACCAGAAGTGGAGTACTCTATCTACAAAATTTTAATTGTGTTCTCTAACTCTTTATCAATTGTTTTAAACATATTAATCATAATTACTTTAAGGTTTATGTTGGAAAACTCCAATTCCTGAGTCTGTTATTGGCTCTTCATTTTAAGCTTTTTTGGGTTTTCTGCACACCTTTTGCTTTTCACTGTTAAATTTTTATTTTGTTATTTTTTAATTTACAATCCATTTACCTACTAAAATTACCTATCTTCTATTCACTCGCTATGCCCTTCTTTTACTTTAAATTCATATATATATGAAAAGTTACAAGGATAATATAGTTTCTATGTACCCTTCTAGTTTCTCCTACGGTTAGCATTCTATACAGCCATGGTTTGTTTGTCAAAACTAATATATTAACATTGGTATATTACTATCAACTAAAAACTCCAGATTTTGTTTAGAGAACAATAGTTGTTTCTTTTAACATTTTTATTGGAGTATAATTGCTTTACAATGTTGTGTTAGTTTCTGCTGTATAACAAAGTGAATCAGCTATATGTATACATATATCCCCATAACCCCTCCGTCTTCTGTCTCCCTCCCACCATCCCTACACCACCTCTCTAGGTGGTAACAAAGCACTGAACTGATCTCCCTGTGCGATGCAGCTGCTTCCCACTGGCTATCTATTTCACATTTGGTAGTGTATATATGTCCATGCTACTCTCTCACTTCGTCCCAGCTTACACTTCCCCCCTCCATGTCATCAAGTCCATACTCTACATCTTTGGTTTCTATATATATGTGTTAGCATAGGTATTTGTTTTTTTCTCTCTGACTTATTTCACTCTGTATGACAGACTCTAGGTCCATCCACCTCACACAAAATAACTCAGTATCATTTCTTTTTATGGCTGAATAATATTCCATTGTATAAATGTTCCACATCTTTATCCATTCATCTGTTGATGGACACTTAGGTTGCTTCCATGTCCTGGCTATTGTAAATAAAGCTTCAATGAACATTGTGGTACATGACTCTTTTTGAATTATGGTTTTCTCAGGGTATATGCCCAGTAGTGGGATTGCGGGGTCATATGATAGATCTCTGGGAGAGATCACTGATTGATATTACGTGGGGCAGGGAAGTCTCTGGTGGTCCAATATCCTGAACTCGGCTCTCCCACCTCAGAGACTCAGGCCTGATACCAGGCTGGAGCACCAAGACCCTGTCAGCCACATCCTCAGAAGAAAAGGAAGAAAAAAAAGAAAGAAAAAATAATAAATAAATAAATAAATAAATTTTAAAAATATTAAAATAAAAAATAATTTAAAAAAGAGCAACCAAAACAATAAACAAATCCACAAATGGTAATAAGTGCTAAAAACTATACTATGATAAACATAAAAATGAGAAACAAGTCAGTCCCATAGAGCACACACCAAGTCTGCAGTGCTCCCAAAGTTCACTGCCTCAATTTTGGGTTGATTTGTTGTCTATTCAGGTATTCTACTGATGCAGAGTACCTCAAGTTGATTTTGGGGATTTAATTCACCGCTCCTGAGTCTGCACGGAGAAATTTCCCTTTCTCTTCTTTGTTCACACAGCTCCTGGGCTTCAGCTTTTGTTTTAGCCCCACTTCTGCATGTTGGTTTCTCTCAGGCTTCTGTTCCCTCCCAGACAGGACAGGTTTAAGGCAGCGGCTGATTAGGGGGCTCTTGCTCACTCATGCCAGGTGGGAGGGATGGGTATGGTAGTTATAATTGGAATGCGGGGCGAGCCTGTGATGGCAGAGCCCGGAGTGACGTTGCAACAGCCTGAGACGCGTCATGTGTTCTCCCAAGGAAGTTGTCCCTGGATCACGGGACCCTGGCAGTGGTGGGCTGCACAGGCCCTGGGAAGGGGGGGCAGGAAGTGACCTGTGCTTGAACACAGGATTCTTGGCGACCTCAGCAGCAGCATTAGAGTTTCATGCCCATCTCTGGGGTCCGAGCTGATAGCTGTGGCTTGTGCCCGTCTCTGGAGCGCCTTTAGGCAATGCTCTGCCTTTTGTGGGAAGACAGGGAAGGAATCCCCTCTCCTCGCGCACCCAGAAACAATGGTTTCTTGCCTCTTAGGCAGGTCCAGACTTTTTTTCTGGACTCCCTCCTTGCTAGCTGTGGCACTCTAGCCCCCTTCAGGCTGTCTTCACGCAGCCAACCCCAGTCCTCTCCCTGGGATCTGACCTCCAAAGCCTGAGCCTCAGCTCCCAGCCACCTCCCAGCCTGGTGGGTGAGCAGACAAGCCTCTCAGGCTGGTGAGTGCTGGTCGACCCCGATCCTCTGTGCAGGAGTCTCTCCGCGTTGTTCTCTGCACCCCTGTTGCTGTGCTCTCCTCCATGGCTCCAGAGTTTCCCCTCCACCCACCCACCATCTCCACCCATGAAGGGGCTTCCTAATGTGTGGAAACTTTTCCTCCTTCACGGCTCCCTCCCAGAGATGCAGGTCTTGTTCCTATTTTTTGTCTCTTTTTTTCTTTTTGCTTTTGGCCTACCCAGGTATGTGGCATTTTCTTGCTTTTTGGGAAGTCTGAGGTCTTCTGCCAGCGTTCAGTAGGTGTTCTGTAGGAGTTGTTCCACATGTAGATGTATTTTTGATGTATTTGTGGGGAGGAAGGTGATCTCCACATCTTACTCCCCCGCTGTCTTGAAAGTCCACCTTTTTTTCCCCACTAATGTCCTTTTTTGTTCCAGGATCTGATCCAGGCTTCTGTTTTATATTTAACATATATAAATTTTAATAGCTATTTTAAAGTGCATCTCTGCTTATTCCCATATCTGTGACATTCCTCAATCAATATCTGTTGACTCATTTTTCTTATTATTAGCCATAAGATCCTACTTTTTCATAAATCTAATACATTTTAAAATCATACCTTTATATTGTTGATGCCACATTGTAGAGTGTAGAATGTTTTTTCTTTAAAGATTGTTTTTTATTTTCCTCTATAAGTCATCAGTTTACTTGCCACCCAACCTTGATCTGTTCCATGCTTGGCTTTAGACTTCTTTATTGTGGGCCTAGGGTAGCCTTTACTTTAGAGATGTTCCTTATTTTTAAAGCATGGCATTTCTGGTCTCTCACATGAAGTCATATTTTTGACATCTTTCCATCCTGGCCATTTGTGACTCCAAATTCTCCTACTCTTGTACAACCAACAGCATTTCTGTTTAACATCAAGCAGCTCTTTTCTGCATGGCCTTGCAAATTCTCCCCTGCACATGCACAGTTTAGTATTTGGTCACAGGTCCTACTTGACTTCTTTCATGTTTCCCAGATTTCTTCTCTACCTGTCATCTGCTTTCTGTTAACCTGTTTGAATTGAATTCATTTCAACAGCTCTTATCTATTTTCCCTCAACCAGCTATAAACATACATAAGCATGTGTGTGTGTGTGTGTGTTTATATATATATACACAAATATATATATATATATACACAAGTATATATATTCAAGTGTATATGTATACTTGAATACATTGTTACTATTATTATCTTGAACAGATTGTTATCTGTTAGATTGGCTGAGAATAAGAAAAATAAGTTTTTCTTTTACTTTCACTTATTCCTTCTCAGATGTTCTTCCTTTCTTTATGTAAGTCTGAGTTTCTGAACTATATCATTCGTCTTCTCTCTAAAGAACTTATTTTAACATTTCTTGCAAGGCAGATCTCCTGGTAACAAATTCCTTCAGTTTCTGTTTGCTGAGAAAGTCTTCATTTTTCCTTCACATTTGAAAGATAAGTTCATAGGGATTCAGAATTCTAGGTTGGTCTTTTTCTTTTTCTTTTTGTATTTCTCTCCATACTTTAAAAAATTCCTTAGAGGCTGCGTATTCAGATACAGCACCACTGGGGATTAGGGCTTCAGTTATGAATTTTGTGTGGACACAGTCCATAACACAAGGTATCCATGAACCTAATGAGACACCATAATGCTGAAGACTTAAAAGTGTAACAGCCTCCACAGCTTCCAGACACTTTAGTCCCTTTTCCTCTCAAAAAATTAGTAAGCTGTGTTCCTCTCTCTCTACAACTTACCAAGAAATAGCTAGTTTCATAAAAAAATCTTCTGGCATATTGTAACTTAAAGTCACTTAGATAATCCTGGGAATTTCAAATAAAGTATTGTCCTGGAGGAGGAAAGAATTTTGGTAAGATATGTCTTTAAGCCACACCAAGTAAGGAGCTGCTTATTTCTCCTCTCTGTGGGCCTTGAAAGAGATGTGTACAATTTACTCAGATTGTTATTTTGGTCTTGCTTTGGTTATTATACAACACAACACCTAAGTCCTACAGAAAAATATGTAAAACAGTAATATTATAATAATGCAATCACAAAAGAGAAAAAATTGGACCAGAATCAAGTTGAAGAGGCTATAGCCATAATGAAATTTTAAATATATTCTTTGAGACCAATTTCCTTTTGTTTTTACTTGCACATATTTTAAATATGTAGAATTAGTTATACACTCAACATCAAATTTTATAGATGTTGTTTCACACAACTTCACTATGATATAGTTACTGATGGAAGAGTAAAGATTCTTAACTCTAGAAGGGTAACAAAAGGAGGGCATTCACAAGGTACAAATTATTTCCAAGACTGTAAATTAATCATGATTTTTCACGAGCTATTTTTCATTTTTTTGTGCAATGCTGATAAAATATCTTATATTTCTGTAAATAAATGTGTTGTTTTTCTCTAGGTTTATACTAATGCATGCTAGTGACAGATTATGAATGCTACCATTCCCTGGCTGAATTTCACTACATTTGCATTTTGATTTACAGAGGCCCACATAAGTTCAGCATTGGGTAGACAATTCAAACTTACTTAAACATAATATTGCATTAATATATTTTTTATTATCAAAATTGAAAAAAGTTAATTCTTTATAGGCAGGCAAAGTGAATAGTAATCATATAAAGCATATGACTCATATCTACTATTGATACACATTTGTTATCCTTAATACCCAGTAGTCTCAGGTGATAAGTGGAAAGTGAAATTTTTTTGGCCTTTCTATATTGAGTTAATGGGTCAAATAGACACAGTTCTCTGGATCTCAAATAGATTGAACAAATTATAATATCTCAGTATTCATTATTTAGCAAAGTCTTTAGATATTCCAATGCACCTAAATGCGGCAATCATTTTGGCTCAATTGTTCCTATTCAAATAATTTGTAGCTTTTTGAGGAAAATTAATCCCAGTAACTGACCATAATAAATTTAGCTTTTAAAAGATTAATATTTAATGGTTAAAATCTTGATGTAAAAAGATTGATTGTTTTTCTTTTCATTTTTAAAAAAATTTTGTTTATAGCAGAGCAAAGCTAATACATTATTGTGAACCATGTTATCAAAGAACAACTCGGCCATCTGGTTTTCTAGCAGATGGTAAATATTTAAAAAGGGAATGCTTCATACACTCTCTAGTTATTAAATATAAGTGATTACATTTGTTCAGTATCCTTCCTGCTTATTCTCAGTGTTCATGCCTCGGCAGTATGCTGTGACACAGACAAAAATTTTTAATTCTGTTATTTGCACGTAAAAATCAGGAAGATGTATTCCAGAGTAAGATAATTTTATTACCTAAACAAAATGTTAAATGCACAGTGACTTGACTTGGGAATTGGATTATTTTTTTTTACATGCCAAAAACTTGTTTGAATATGATTCATTAACTAAAATGAACATGGCTAAATTCCAAATTATTTTTTCTTCTGTACTATCAATCAGCTAATCTGGCACATGCTGACAATGGTGTGACCCATTTTAAGAATGCTCTAGCCTTCTGAACAATAATAAATTATGGTAAGACTTCAAATTTTCTGCCTTAAACTTCAGTAAGTGGAAGTCCAGAGTGCATTTCATCGCTCTGTACTTCCTCTTCAACAACCCCCCACCCCCATTAGAAGGAGCCTTGTACTTGGGAGAGACTCCACCTCTCCACCCCTTCTTTCCTTCTCTGTCTTTCTCTCTCTGTCTCATTAGTTCATTCAAATAAGTTTGTGTCCTAAACTTTATGGTGAGTTTATAAAAATAACTATGATTTAAACTTTAAATGGCCTATTGATGGATTTTCTCCTTTATGTAATGTGTCTTTTATTCTCTGCCAGCTTTAGAATTTATTTTCCTTTTCAGCAATTTAACTATGTTACTTCTTTTACGTATCCATGCTCTAAGCTTAGTGAGTTTTCTTTCTCATTTTATTTATGTCTTTGGGAAAAAATCTTGGACATTGTCTTTCAAATATTTTATCTCCTTCATTCTCTTTCTTTTTTCTTCTCAGAATACAATTATATTCACATTAGAATATTTGATATTGTCTCTCAGGCTATAAGTGATCTTCTATGTTTTTATATTCTCTTTGTGTTATAATTTGGATAATTTATATTCACTTCTCTTCAAGTTCACTGTTTCATTCTTTTGCTGTGTTCAAGTTTCTGCTAAGCTCAAAGTTAAATTTATTTTGGTTATTATATCTTTTCAGTTATACTGTTTAACTTTAGTACTTTTTATACTTTCCATTTTCCTGCATAAGTACCCTTGTTATTAAATTTTGTCAATATTTTCTTCTAGAATTCTTAACATTTATCATAGCTATTTTAAAGAACTTATATACTATTTCCAAGTCCTCCATAGGATTTATCCCTCTGTAGATTTATTCTATTGACTAGCATATTCTCTTGATTCTGGGTTACTTTTTCTTTTTCTTTTTTGTGTGCCTCTTAATTTTTAAAATTTATATTTCTGAACTTTTTGCAAAGGGGTGGAATAGAAGAGACTAAAGGTAGTAATATTTGCTGCCAGAGAAATGTATACCCACGTCCTTCATTTTTTTTTTTTTTTTTTAAACAAAGCCACTATTATTTATTACATAAATTTTGATCCTGGTCCCTTGTTATTTTTTTTAATTTATCAATTTTTTTTAACATCTTTATTGGAGTATAACTGCTTTACAATGGTGTGTTAGTTTCTGCTTTATAACAAAGTGAATCAGCTATACATATACATATGTCCCCATATCTCCTCCCTTTTGTGTCTCCCTCCCACAAATAACCCCCTTCATTCTTATGGTTGTTTGAATAGAGTGCAGAGTTAGTCTCTTGGTAGTTGAGACAGATTCTTATAATTATTTCATACTAGCTCCCAATATCTTGAGAAAGCTTGACTTTCTGCTCAACTGGCTAGTCTCAGGAACTCTCTGTGCATTTATAGCCTGTTAGGATGTTTAACTATTCTATACTTTAGAGATCAGTGACCAGGTTTTCAAGTCACTCTACAGCCCAACATCACCCTCAACTTTTCCAGGCCACACTGCCGACTTGACCCAGACTTTGATCTGTCACTATACTCAGTGTTGGCTCTATGCAGTTTAAAGAGATAAAAACTAAAACTATAAAACTTCTAGAATGAAACATACAAGAAAAATGTAGCAGAACATTTTTGAGACCTTGGATAGGCAAAGTCTCTCAGGTATGATGTAAACATCGAAAAAATATTATAAACTGAACTTCATCAAAATAGAATTCACATGCTCTTTGAACAACATATTTAAGACAATGAAAATTAAACCTCAAGCTGTGAGAAAATATTGTGTTTGTATGTGTAATATTTTATTGGTTATATCAATACATAACCATTTTGGTATAAAAGTATATCAGGGTTTCCCTGGTGGCGCAGTGGTTGAGAATCTGCCTGCCAATGCAGGGGACACGGATTTGAGCCCTGGTCTGGGAAGATCCCACATGCCACGGAGCAACTAGGCCCGTGAGCCACAACTACTGAGCCTGCGCGTCTGGAGCTTGTGCTCCGCAACAAGAGAGGTCGTGATAGTGAGAGGCCCGTGTACCGTGATGAAGAGTGGCCCCCACTTGCCGCAACTAGAGAAAGCCCTCGCACAGAAACGAAGACCCAACACAGTCAAAAATAAATGAATAAATAAATAAATAATAAAAATAAAGGAATTCCTTAAAAAAAAAAGTATATCAAAGATCTTATATCCAAAACATAAATTAAAGCATTCAATAAGAAAAAACTCAATCAACTGACAAAATATTTGAAATGACATTTCACAGAAAGTAAATGAATGACTAATTATTAACATAAATAACCATCAGAAAATACAAATTGAAATCCATGAAATACCACTCCCACTCCACACTCACTTGACTGGCTAAAAACAAAAACAAAGGACGTGTCAAGTTATGGCTAGGTTGTAATACAACTAGAACACTCAGACATTGCTGACGGTAATGTAAAATGGGACAAACACTGTGGAAAACAATTCAACAGTTTCTCATATAGTTAAACAAAACATATAACACTGAACTACTCTGGCCCTACAAAATTACATCCATACACACAAAGGTTTTCACACAAATGTTCAGAGTAGCTTTATTCATACTAATCCCAGAACTAGTCATAATTTTCAACAGCTTGGTGGGTATAAAATTGTGCTACATGCATAAATTATTATGCACCTCAGAAATAAAAATGGATGAACTACATGGATTAATCCTAAAAACATATGTTTATCAAAACAAGCCAAATTCAAAAGAATTGTATATTGTATGATTTGTATGAAATTCTAGATTAAGCACAACTAAGCTATAATGACAAAAACTAGATTTGTGGTTGTTAGGGGCTGAGGGTGGGGAAATCATAGCAAAGAGTTAAATTTAGGGTGATGGAAATGTGATATATCTTAATTGTGGTGTTTATATAGGCATGTATATTTTCAAAACTCATTTAACTGTACAAATAAGTACATTATGTTGTGTATAATAAAGTAGACTTAAACAATAGAAGAATATATTTCTCTGTCAAATGCTCATCTTGGTAAAACACTGGGGATAGCTATACAAGTCAACCACAACAGGGTTAGAGGGAGTGAGCTGTTTAAATACAGGACTCTGCAAAGAAGGTTGTGGACATTTCTGCTTATGACACTAAAGGCACACACATACACATACAAGTTTATTAAAGTTTGGGTGGGTTCTCCTTACCCCCTAGACATACAGAGCTTATCTCTTCTTGGAATTCTTCAGTAATTAGGTAAATTATGCTTCTTTGCATCCTCAGCACCGTAATAGCTTTCAAAAGCATATTTTTTGGTTTGTTTAACTAGTCCTATTTGTTAGATACTGAACAACAGTCTCAAGGCTTTTGAATTAGTGGAAGGCCTTTCTTGTCTCTTCCACCTCATAAGCACCCATTCTAATGTTTGACACACAATCTTAAATATGCATGTATCTTGGTAGATCATGTTCTGTATGTTTCAGCTTTTAATTACAAAGTGAGTTATAAATTGTATTCTACTTTTTTTTACTCAAACTTGTATTTTTAAGTTCTCTCCTTTCCCTTTTTAAGATCTTCATACAAAGCCAGTATTGCACAAATCATTTTCTATAGAAAAATGTTTTTATGAAACTATTTTTAAATGGGTTATTTATCATATTGGTTTAGAAAGCCCTTCATATATACTTCTATCTTTGGGATTTAACCACAAAATTAAATTATTAATGCAACAAGGCATTTTAAACTCTAATATACTCAGGAATGTAAATGTGTTATGAGTACAAAAACTTTCCTTCCCATATCTATAAAGTCTCCACAGAACAAGTTTTAGAAAACCTTACCGTGGAACACAAAAGAATTCATGTACTCTAAATATTTCTTGCACTTTCTTACTCTTGTAATCTTGCATCCTATTGAACACTTTGAAAATACTGCCCCAGTGAACTGTTTCTGAAATTTTATCAATTCTTCATGAACACAATGAATATCTCTTCATTCTTAAGTAATCCTGATTTTAATAAGCTGAAATGTCATCCCCTTCTTGTACTCCCATAACACCTGATGTAAATCCAACACTATTGCTGTTGTTTTACTAATAAGAAGCTCTGAAACCATGCATAGGACTTATCAAATGGAAGAATAAACTATTTTGTGGTTAGATGGAGATATATGATGGAGAGGTACTCAAATGCCAGTATCTCAAGGGCTTTTTAGTTTCTTCAGAGAATATTCCTTCAAATTACTACCTCTAGGTTTTCTACTTGACTGCATCTCTCAGAACTAAAGGTATACTTTTTATTATATATCCTTTCATCCCACACTTTCATTTGTTATTGGTATCTATAAATTTAAATAGACCCAGTTAAAACTTTTGTATAAAATTAAGCTCTTTATCTAACAGAGTGGAAGATGGGTTAGTTTACTGGGGAAATTGAATCTATTTATGTTTTCTTCAGATTCAAAACATGTTTTTATTTCTCATTTTTAAATATAAAATTATTGTCAAAGATCATTAGCTATTTGTAGAAAACCCCAATCACAAAATACATAGAAACAAATAAACGAAAACAACAAATAAACCAACAAACCAACAAAGGAAAAAAGTGGGATAAGAGGACTTTTTAAAAAATTAGAAACTGTGTAAACTTCAAAAACAAAAAAGTTTTATGTAAAATAAAACTTCAAAACCAAACAAATATGTATAGTTTTTTTATGGTAATCATACTTTCATAAAGTAGTTTTAAAATAAAGATGAAATTGAAAAAAATTAAATAACACTTCATATTTCCAAAAACAAACAAGAAATTAACAAAATACTTGGAGTAATAAGGCAATCTATTGTATGCATGAAACAACTGAGGGGGATGTTCCTTTAAAAGAATCAATTTTGGGCTTCCCTGGTGGCGCAGTGGTTGAGAATCTGCCTGCTAATGCAGGGGACACGAGTTCGAGCCCTGGTCTGGGAAGATCCCACATGCCGCGGAGCAGCTGGGCCCGTGAGCCACAATTACTGAGCCTGCGTGTCTGGAGCCTGTGCTCCGCAACAAGAGAGGCCGCGATAGTGAGAGGCCCACGCACAGCGATGAAGAGTGGCTCCCACTTGCCACAACTAGAGAAAGCCCTCGCACAGAAACGAAGACCCAACATAGCCATAAATTAAAAATAAATAAATAAATAAATAAATAAAAATTAAAAAAAAAAAAGAATCAATTTTAAATAGAACTCTAATAAATTAGATATGAAACCCCCCAAAGAACATTGATTAGTTTTAATCAGTAGAAATAATAGGAACAAAGAAAAAAAGAGAAAAAGTATAAGAAAATTACATAATCAATCCTGGAGATACTGGAAAAGAAAACTAAAAACAGAACAAAATAAGGAAAATATTAAAGAAATAATAAAATGAAACTTCCTAGAACTGAGAGAGATTACAAGTTGCAGGTGTCCACCAAGTTATCAGAATTATAACTGGACAAAACCTCTCACCAAGATACAACATTCCAAAATTTTAAATCATAAGCAGAAAAAGTCCAATGCCTTTTGTTTGTGGGTGACGGGTGGGGTGCTCTCATATAAGAGGAACAAATATCAGGGTAGCATCAGATTTCTCAAAATCAATTATGGATGCTAGAAGACAATGTTTTTTAAAATTTCTGAGGACAAATTAGTTCTATAACAGAATTCAATACTCAACCACGTTATGAATTATTTTTGAGAAGAGAATAAAAACATTTTCAGACATAAAAGAGTGATAGCTTTCTATGCCTTCTTTGGGGAACCCACACAAATATACCCTTGCAATAAGAACATCAATACCTCCATAACCACCACCAAGAACAACAAGCAAAGGTCAAGGAAAAGGAACAGGTGGTCAGGAAATTGTGAAGCCATCCTAAGTTAAAATTGGATGTCATCTGTGTAGAATTCCCAATAAGCTACTAGACTTAGGGGAGAGGGTGGAGGTGGAACAGAAATGTTTAAGAAAAAAATAGTTAAAAATCAAGGAGACACTTCTGGAAAAAAGTAAAGCTATGTGGTTACCAATGTATGCAAGTAAGAAAAATTAATAATGAGAGATCTGCTGTACAATATCATGCCTGTAGATAACAATACTGTATTGCAAACTTAAAAATATAGTACTAAGGTAGATCTTATGTTAAGTTTTCTTACCACAACAAAATAAAATTTAAAAAAAGAAAAACTAAAAATGTCTGGGAAACAATAACAATATGGAAATTTTATCTTGGACAATGTTTGGTATGACATTGACTAATAAATTTAAAGTCAAAGTGGTGTAAGTTCTGATTATTAGTTAAAAATTTGTTATAAAACTATTAATTCAGGATATTGTGACAGATTTTACTTCTTGTCCTTGGCTTGGTAACTGAGACTAAAACTAAGAACAGAGTGGTTTCAAACAACAAATATTTTACGTCCAGTCACCAGGATTCAGTAGGAATAAATCAATCCAAACCAGTTTTAATACCAAGAAACATCCACACAGCTGTTCATATTTGAAAACAGAAGGCTCAAAGAAAAATGTATCCTTATAGTCTGGAATTACACATCAAGAAAGAAGCACAGCTGCTTTTTTTCTAGGGCGTGGTTTCTTCTTCTCAAAGCCAAGAAACATGGTGGTGGTGGTGGTGGTGTAAGGATTCTTAAATCGTAATTGTCACAACAGGAAAATGAATAAATAATATCTAAATTGAGAAAATATTGTTAACCATAAAATTTAATAATGGTGGGGTAACTAATCATAGAAAGAACTTGAAAAGATACAAGTCGTTGCCTGATGTTGGGGGTATGAGGACTAAAGGTTAGGACTGGTAGGAGGCAGCATGTTTGCACTCTTGTTTTTTATTTATGTCATTCAATATTATTTACCTATATGTATGTATTACTATGATAAAATATGTATGTGTGTGTATGAGTATGTTTAAAGGGGATGTATTGTTATCTATGGAGAATCTTCAAGAACAAAAAAAAAGAGCTACTGATTAATGAAGCAGGGTCTTACAGGAAAGCTCACGCTTGAGAACAATTTTCTAAACTATGGTGACATAGATGAGCTTTACAAAGTACAACTTCTGTTACCAAGCTTTGTAATTACAGAAGTAGACTTTCTTAATATATCCATAATTGATCTGATTGTAGAGGAATGTTTCTGGCTACTAAGTTCATAAAACACTGTAATAACTGTAATATATAAAGCTGAATATCACATTTTAGTATTGGAAATTTAAGAATATAATCATTCACTGAATTTGTACAAGTAAAAACACACATCCACATTTAATATTTAGTTTTGAAATAATTTTATATCTACAAAGTTTAAAGATGCAGCAACAGTCATACTTGAGGAAGAGACCATAGAGAATACTCTGTAGAAGTAAGAGACTTAAACATTCAATCGTCAATGTTAGTCAACTAAGAAAGAAAAAGATGAACATAACATTCCTAAATTGTTGTCTTGTCTTCCATCAATACAATAACACATGGATGAATCTTTTCCACTATACTACAATTCAGTTTCTGATTGGTACTTTGTCATTTTTTCATCATTCTAAACAATGCCAATTTAAATTATATGATAGTGGCAATCTAAGTACCTGATGTGTCTAAATGATGAAACACCAATCCTTGCCAAAAATGATGAAGCAGCACACACTCAGTATCAGTTGTGAAAGTTACGGGCAGTTCCTAGGTTACAGTCTTTTCTTAGCTGAAAAATAGCACCAATTGAATACAGATCATTTATAGACTTGGAACTCTTCATAATAATTTTTAAAATTATTTTGTACAGCCTGAAAATATAAAAGATGTAATTCTCATTATTTTCATTTTAAAAGAGTAGTGTTTTTCTTTTATTTTAAGACTTTTATATTATTGCATAATGTCATTCATGAATACTTAAAATCACTAAAAGAACAGACAATAGTACCATCTGCAAAAATACTCTAAATTATATTCATGGAAAAGCAAACAGGTGTTTTATCACTCAATATTTGATAGATATGAAACAGCAAGCCATCACCTGACAAAGTACATATATATCACATATATATCAAAACAGAGAACTTTGCTTTAATGTGTAGCACTGATAGATGCTAGATTCATGTGCTTTGTGACTGCAATGAACAGGATTTGGTTTCAACTGTTACACTTTGAAGTCATACTTTTAGTTTAATTTCAATAATTCAAGCTAATATGGAATTATTAAAGTTGTCTTTTATTATGGCATAATTAGATATTAATATTTTGAAAATGCACAAAGAGAAATGGGTTACTATGTACACCAAGTGGTATTGGGTCAATTAATGTGCCCTAAAAATATAACAAAAGTATTATTTACATAAATGTATGTGGCTCCATTCTTTTGGATATTTATTTAATTTGTCATTTATATAAGCTACTTTCTATATTTATAAACCTTTAAAATCTTTATCTTAAAGACTGGCATAAAAGTATAATTTATCACCTATTTATATTACACAGACGTCAGTGAAAATGTAATAAAAAATGTTTTAATGTAGATAGCATTAACATATGGGGAAAATCAATGCTGTATTTTCTGCCCAGATTTAATGTAAAGAAACAAAATTCTGTAAAGTTACTAAAGTACTTGCCAATTTCACATATATCTGAGCCTCCAACATTATAGTGTCAGATTTATCTGGTTTTAAAAACTGAAGCTCTTTGTGCCCATGTTTCTAGATATAAAAATGATACATTTGTTCTTCGAAAAGCAATATATGAAAAAATATATAACTGAGGAGTTTCCAGTTTTGGGTAGGATGAAGTAAGTGCACCTCATTCTCTACCACAGAACACAACTATAAAATTTTGACAGAATGCGTGGCACAGCTATTTGAGGACTATGAAATGTACATCAACAGGCAGAGTGAAATAGAACACATAAATCAAAGTAGCTACAAACTAGAGATGAGTTTTCCATTTTGTTTTATCTTTTAGTATCTCCTCGTCTGAAATTAACTCATTTGGGAATCTCAGACTGGGCACTGTGGGGCAAAAACAACAACAACAACAACAAACAAAAGAGCTTCAGGAAAAGCTTTTTAGTTCTAGCTTAAAAAGTGGGAAAGTGAATTATTAAAGTTCACAGAGAGAGAAAGAGAAAATGGTATTTTTTCTTTCTTTTATCTTTTCTTTCAAAATATAGGGTCTAGGTAATCTGCCAAGGTGGTGGTAATGGTGGCAACGACTGGCAGCCTGCGGGAGCTAAAAATCTAAGGAATGTTAACCTTTTATCCCTATTCTCTGTGGAGGTAGAGATTCAGATAGTGGGACCAAAGTCTGTCTATTCTATTTCTATATTCTCTTACTTCTTGGCTCCAGAAATGGCTCAAGAGCAGAAGTACTTGCTGTCTGCCTTAAAAAAAAAATGGAACCAAAGGCATAAAAGGAATAAGAAAGTGCTGAAGAGATTTTAGGAAAAGGAGCTTGGGAAATCAACCCCACAAATTCCTTTAGGGCCTACTGGACCCACCTCTGGTATATGTATGTAAGGATCTAATTCTAATTAGCATGTAAAAGGCTTTAAGAACTGGGATAAGAGACCTCTGTCCAAGTCCTTCAGTAAACCCTCTGCGGCAAACAAGGCACAGAATTATACAGCACTGCAAAAGGTTTGAAAAATGAGCTGATATTGGAACCACAGCTCAGAGAATGAATGTTAGACCTTGCAGCATGAACATCATCAGGGGATTTTCACACTAAAACATAAATGTTGGCATTCTTTATTGGATTTAAACAAGACCCAATGTCTCAGTATGCAAAATTCAAAATGTCCAAGATTACCCAAATTTACTCAAAATGATTCCAAAACTGCTCAGTAATCAAAATTACTCAAAATTCATCAAATATTACTCAGTGTACAATGAGCTATGTAAAATCAACTTGCTTAGAAAAAAAATTCAAAAAATGACAGAAGCAGCTGTTATAAAAACATCCAAACACTTTTGAAACAAATGTTAAAATATAAAGTACAGAAAGCATATACAATATAAAGAAGAAACAAATGATAACATTAGAACTGGAAAACCCACTGAACAAACTCAGTACCAGAGTGGACATGAAAGAGGAAAGAGGAAGGAGTCAGTGAACTTGAAGATAGATCAACAGCATTTATTCAATCTGAACATCTGAGAGAGAGACAACATTAAAAATAAAATAATGAATAAAGTTTCAAATACTTGTGGGACAAAAACAAAAGGTCAAAACAACTTTGGAGTTCTATAAGGAGAGAAAAAAATGACGTGATGCTGAAAAATTATTTTAAGAAATAATGGATTAACGGAAATGGCAAAATTTTATTCTTTTTTATGGCTGAGGAGTACTCCACTGTGGGTATATATATATATATATATATATATACCGCAGTTTCTTTATCCATTCACCTGTTGATGGACGCTTAAGTTGCTTCCGTATCTTGGTAACTGTAAATAATGTTGCTATGAACACTGGGGTGCATGTATCCTTCAAATTAGTGTTTTTGTTTTTTGGACATATACCCAGGAGTGGAATTGCTGCATCATATGCAACTTAGCCATAAAAAAGAATGAAATTTTGTCATTTACAGCCACAGGGATAGACTTGGAGGGCACTATGCTAAATGAAATAAGTCAGATAAAGACAAACACTGTATATCACTTAAATGTGGAGCCTAAAAAAATACAACAAACTAGTGAATATAACAAAATAAGAAGCAAACATACAGAACTAGTGGTTCCCAGCAGGGAGAGGGAAAGGAGAGGGGGCACTATAGGGGGAGGGGATTAAGAGGTACAAGCTATTAGGTATAAAATAAGCTACAAGGATATACTGCACAACATGGGGAATACAGACAATGTTTTAAAATAACTATAAATGGAGTGTATAACTTTTAAAAAATGTGAATCACTATACTGTACACCTGTAACATATAATATTGCACAGCAACTATACTTCAATTAAAAAAATAATAATTTAAGAAAAAAAATAGATTGAAAGTCACACATTTGATGAAAGACATAAAACTACAGATTCATGAAGTTGAATGAATCCCAAACAGAATAAGCACAAAGAAATCTGTGTCCAGATATGTGATAATCTAAACTGCTGAAAACTAAAAACAAATAAAAATCTTGAAAGAAGCCAGAGAAAAATACTTCACTACCTATAGGGGAACACTGATTTGAATGACTGCAGATCTCTTACCACAAACCATGGGGGCCAGAAGAAAGGGACATGTCATTTTTTGAGTGGTAAAAGAAAGGAGGTGTCAAGCCAGAATTCTGTACTGAGTAAAAATATCCTACAGGATGAGGGTGAAATAAAGATATTCTCAGATGAAGGAAAACTAAACTAATGTGTAGCCTGCAAAAGGCTCTAAAATAATTGTTAAAATTAATTCTTCAAACAGAAGAGAAATACTGAAAGGAAACTTGGAAAATCAAGAATAAAGTATCCATACAATAAAATACTAGTCATTAAGACATGCAACAGTTTGAATACATGATGATACAGGCAATGACTTGAATGAATCTCAATGTAGTCTGCTGAATGAAAGAAGCTTTTTCAGAAGGTTACTTACTATGGGATTCCATATCAATAACATTCTTAAAAAAAAAAAAAACTATAGTAAAGAAAACAGATTAGTGGTTGCCAGAAGTCACAGGATGGTGTGATTATAAAGAGATAGTATGAGGAAGTTTTTTTAGGTGATGGAAATGTTCTCTATTAGTATTAATGTTGCTGATTACATGAAATTATATATGTGTTAAAATTTATGGAATTATATAACAAAAGAAAAAATAAGCCCATTTGACTGGATCATAATTTTAAAAATTAACCAAAACAAAAAACTTCTTAAAAGTATATTTGGGATATGGGCAATTCTTGATTTTTTGTTATTGTCTGTTTACTTTTAGTTATCAAATATGCATAAGTATTTTCAATCAGCTATGTATTCTTGATGTAATTTTGAAATAAAAAGCAATCATATCAAAGGTTCTATTTTTGTTAAAAAAAAAAGATATTTTAATTTTCTTCTCACTACCAAAATAATTAAATATATAATTTCAACTCTTTTCATCATTGATCACTTGCATTTTTTCCCTCTCCCATTATCCCAAGAACAACTAGGAGTATGAATAAAATAAAAATGCCATTTCTAATATCTCTTATTCTACACTCTATGCCCATTGACCAACTTTGCTTATTTGCATGTACAAAATATTTCAATTTGATCTAGTTTGTCTCTAAACAAATGGATCATATTAATGTATAATCTGATGTTATTACAGGAAACTTGAATTTTAATGAACCCTGTTTGATTTGGATGAGTCAAGACAGGCATAACACAATTGAGTTAATTAGCAAGAATTTTGTAATCAATGTTGATTATAAAATGGGATGATAGTATATGCACGATTTGGAGGCATTCCCTGGCTTGAACATTAATGTAATTGGATAAAAATTGGCATTTTAAAGGTAGCACATTGCTCTGAAATGAACAGATAACATATTTTTGATACATGTAAATATTAATCTATATACTTTTTATTATACATGAGTGGAAATCCATTTAAAGAGACCTAAGAGCAATAAATTCTTCTAATTTCATCTTCTAGTAAAACATAACCATTAAATCTGCTATTGCTAAACATATAATGAGTAAATCTAGGACATGGCACATAATTATCATGATTAGGATTTTGTCCTATACATCACTGATGAGTGTATATCTTTGCTTTGGAGCTTTTTTTTTTTTTTAATTCTGTCACCACTAACATATTTTTCTTATGAAGACATCAGTGCTCTTAACTACCTTAGGTTTACAGATAAAATTGTACACATGTTTTCTATCTATTAGTTCTCTATAGAATCAACTGTTTTAAATATATTTACTTTTACTTTACAGGTTGTGTGGGGGATAAATGTATTTTGCCTACTCAATGTTCTTTTGAATTATAATTTAGCATAATTCATGTCATTTAACATTCTTTTAACAATAATTTTGGAACATTATATGATTTCATATGGCATCAAGTTGAATAACGTATGTGAATTTTTTTATAATAAAGCCTTCAAAGGAATAAAATCATTGTGTTTCAAATTAAAACTCATGCTAGACAAAACAGACACAATTTATATTAATTCATATAAAAAGATTTAATAAAATACATCAGGATTATGCTACTGAGAGAATGTTTTAAAAATTAAATATGTAAAACAAAAATATAGACATGTCAGAATAATAAACTATTTTGAGGGGATAATGAATTTCTATTACATAAATTTTGTATCTGCCAAACATCAAACCTTTTTTGAGAAATTGTTCTTGACCTGATTCCGTGTTTATATGTAATTTAGAGTTCATTAACCAAAGTAACTGAAAACCATTAACATACTCTTTCTACTTACTATTTAAAATCATATTTGCTTTCCCAAATTTTATAAAGTATCATGAACACAATTTTGAATATTGTTATTTGCATTCTCCACATTAACTTCCAGAGATTTACCAGTATTATCTTTGCCATATAAAACTGAAATGTTATTATATTATATAAATGTTATATATTATAACGTGGAAATGTTATTATATTCCGCGTTACATTTAAATAATTATTTTTGTAAAAAAATTTAATCAAGTGAGTGATCTAAATGTATCTTTAGTATACTTTTTTTTCTTTAAGCTAGAGCTATTCTCAGAAAATGTTGCCCATATTTTCAAATTTTTGTGTGAATTTTTCTGTAAAACTACAATTTGTTTAAAGACACAGAGTTTATAATAGGATATTTGCTCAGCATTGTGAAAGGCAACAGGTTATTTTAGGGAAGAGGTGAACATGGTTTCTGATGTAGAGTAGAACATAATCTCTAAGTAATGTGCAGCATGATAAACATTACAAAAAGTTAAGCACAGTGCTATTATGGAAATATACAACAAGGAAATTTGATGTAAGTATTCACTGAAGATCTCCCTGAAGAATATCTTTTATCTTATAGACAGCATATAGCTAGGTCTTATGTTCTTATCCTGACAATAAATCTGACAGTCTCTGTCTTTTAACTGATTTGGAACACTCATATTTAAGGCGATTGCTGATATGGCTGGATTAAAACATGTCATTATTTTCTCTCTTTTCAATTTATTTGTTCTTTCCTTCTTTTACTCTTTTTTTCTACCTTCCTTAGATATAACAGACCATGTTTTATGATTCTGTCTTATCTACACATTATTCATACTTTTTAAAAAATTTAGTGGTTTTTCTAGTTTTATTATAATGTATACTTAAATAATCTGAGTTTGCCTTCAAAGAATATTATACCATTTCATGTATAGTGTAAAGATCTTATAACAGTAATTACCAATGCCTCCTTCCCATACCTTGTAATATACTTCACTTTTACATATACTATAAAGACACAATAATTGTTAACATTTTTGCTTTAAGCATTCAATTATCTTTTAGAGAAACTGAGCACCATGAAAATGATTTCACTTTCATTTATCCCATCTCAAATCTCTTCAGCTTTTGGTTTTGATCTATGTTTCTTTGGCCTACATTTTTCTTTTACCTGAAGAACTTCCTTTAACATTTCATATAGAGTATGTCTGCTGACAATTAACACCCTCAGTTATTCACCTGAGTAGATTTTTATTTCTATTTAATTTTTAAAGGATATTTTTCTAGAATATTCCTTAAAATTCTGATTGACTTCTTTCTTTTTCAGCATTTTAACAATTTTACTCCATTTTTCTCTTGTTTACATGGTTTCTGTAAAGAGTATATATATTCTTCAGATTCTCTTTCCTTATAGGTTATTACAAAATTTTGAGTATAGTTCCCTGTGCTATACAGTAGGTCTTTGTTGGTTATCTATTTTATATATAGTAGTGTGTATATGTTAATCCAAACCTCCTTAGAATCCTTCTCTGGTTACCTTCAATGTTTTCTCTGCATCTCTGGTTTTTGGCAATTTGAATATAATAAATATGTTTTTTTCCCTTGATATTTTTCCTGCTTCTTATTCTCCAAGCTTTGTGGACATATGGTTTCATATCTGTCATTAATTTTGGAAATTTTTTTGCCATTTTCTCTAAATATTTCTTGTGCCCCATTCTCTCTTTTTTCTACCTCTGTGATACTGATAATATATGTATGTCACACAATTTGATATTCTCTTGTATCTTTTGTATGCTATGTTCTATTTTTCTTTTTGACTTTTTTTCTTTGCATTTGGGTTTGGGTAATCATCATTAACCTACCTTCAAATTTATTGATTTGTTTTTTCAACTCTATCAAGTCTACTGACCAGCCTGTTGAATGCTTCTTCATTTTTATCACTGTGCTTTGATTTCCAGCACTTCTGTTTTCTTATGTCTTATCATTTTCATTTCTCTGCTGAATGTATCTGATTGTTTTAACTTTTGTATTAGAGCCTTTAAAATATTTATCAGAGTTATTTAAAATTCTCTATCTGATTGTTCCAATATCTTCATCATATCTGATTCTAGCCATGATGATTATTTTGTGCCTTCAGACAGTGTCTATTCTTACCTTTTCATGTGCCTCATAAATTTTTGAGTCATGCCAGACATATTGTAAAAGGCAGGTGACAAAGAGGTGTTTAAGTTTATGCTTGAAAATGAGCTTACTTTTTCTTCTGCTAGTTCTTCAGTGTGGGATCTTACAATCATCTAGTCAGGAATTGGGCTTGTATGACATTTTTTGTTTGTTTGCTTTGTAATGGATACTCTCAGTGTACTAGAGGACTCAAATTCTTCTAGTGATTCTTTGTGTTTAGAATGTCAGCTAATTTGCAATTTCTACTCCATGCTTGGTTTAGTTATCTTCACTCTTGACTAGATTTTCCCTTTATTTTTGTCCCCAGAGAGAGAATCTGTCTCTTGCAGCTCTTCCAGTTGTGTTCACTCAATGCTTTTACTCAGTGCTTATCTGAGAGATGGTGTGTGTGTGTGTGTGTGTGTGTGTGTGTGTGTGTTTGCTTTGTTTACCTGTTCCCCTCCCTCAGCTGTACTGGTTTCCTACCTTTGCCATAAAGCTATATATATATATTTGCCCTTTCCTCTGTAGATAAGACTTTTATACAGTAATGGAGACAGGTGAGATGGATCTACGTGGTTTTGGCAGTGGCTGCTGCTCCCCTCCACACAATGGAAGCTATTTCTTGAATCGTCCTGAGAGTGAATGACTGGTGAAATATCTGTGAGAAAAGTCCATGAGTTATTGCAAACTCCCTATGTCTGCAGTCCCCAGAAATATTCATACTTTCACTCTAGCTTATATGTAAGCTTTGGAAATTTGGTAAAAATGTCTGGATCTTCCTACTTGCTTCTATGGTATAAATGGTATCTATTTCAGGTAAGCATATATCTGGGTAGTGTTCCTACTTGCAAGCATCTGTCTTTCTCCAGATTTTGAATTAGCTGATTGAATCATGATGTCACTTCACTGAGGGTTCAAGAAACATTGTTAATTGTCCGTTTGCCCAACTTCTGTTTGTGAGAGTGAGAACATTGTTCTTTCTGGTTCTCTACATCTCTAAACTGAAACAAAATATATATATTGTGAGAGTTCTATTTCCTAGTGTAATCACATAAATTGGGTATTAATCTTTTGTAAAAAAGTTTTTGAAGTGATTAAAAAGGTCATAAAAATTGTTCAATAACCTATATAAATTACACTAGAAGTAGGGTTGCCCCTTTTCTAATCTACATATACCACTATTAAGCCTAGTTTCCAATTTATTGCCCTCAGCAGGTACTGTGCACAACCAATTGCAATTCTCCACTTATCAGAAAAAATAAAATACGTTTTAGCAATTATAATGAATAATGTAATATTTTGGCTAAATGCATTTACTCTTGTTTCACATATTCTGTCTTAGAAAAATGTGTTGTATACAGGGAAAAGAAAAATGTGCTGTATACAGGAAAATTATACCTACTGTAGGTTAAATTATATTGATGTATCCTGAAATCCTTTAATCAATTGACATTTCATTTTGAAAAAGTCAACAAATTAACCATACTCTACTGCTAAATTGTTTTTATTGAAATTCATGTAATTTACTATTGTAGCAAATATCAGACTGACATTGTTAGAAGTGTAATGAAGAGAAGGCAAATTATTTAAAGCTCTTATAAGATTGAATGTGATACCATATAAGAATATGGTATAGACAGGCTCATCCACCAGAGGGCAGACAGCAGAAGAAAGAAGAACTACAATCCTGCAACCTGTGGAACAAAAACCACATTCACAGAAAGATAGACAAGATGAAAAGGCAGAGGGCTATGTACCAGATGAAGGAACAATATAAAACCCCAGAAAAACAACTAAATGAAACAGAGATAGGCAATCTTCCAGAAAGATAATTCAGAATAATGATAGTGAAGATGATCCAGGACCTCAGAAGAAGAATGGAGGCAAAGATCGAGAAGATGCAAGAAATGATTAACAAAGATCTAGAAGAATTAAAGAACAAACAAAGATGAACAATACAATAACTGAAATGAAAAATACACTAGAAGGGATCAATAGCAGAATAACTGAGGCAGAAGAACGGATAAGTGACCTGAAAGACAGAATGGTGGAATTCACTGCTGCAGAACAGAATAAAGAAAAAAATAATGAAAAGAAATGAAGACAGCCTAAGAGACCTCTGGGACAACATTAAACGCAACAACATTTGCCTTATAGGGGTCCCAGAAAGAGAAGAGAGAGAGAAAGGACCAGAGAAAAATATTTGAAGAGATTATAGTCAAAAACTTCCCTAACATGGGAAAGGAAAGAGCCACCCAAGTCCAGGAAGCACAGAGAGTCCCATACAGGATAAACCCAAGGAGAAACATGCTGAGACACATAGTAAACAAATTGGCAAAAATTAAAGACAAAGAAAAATTATTGAAAGCAGCAAGGGAAAAAAGACAAATAACATACAAGGGAACTCCCATAAGGTTAACAGCTGATTTCTCAGCAGAAACTCTACAAGCTAGAAGGGAATGGCATGATATACTTAAAGTGATGAAAGGGAAGAACGTACAACCAAGATTACTTTACCCAGCAAGGATCTCATTCAGATTCAACAGAGAAATCAAAAGCTTTACAGACAAGCAAAAGCTAAGAGAAGTCAGCACCACCATACCAGCTCTTCAACAAATGCTAAAGGAACTTCTCTAAGTGGGAAACACAAGAGAAGAAAAGGACCTACAAAAACAAACCCAAAACAATTAAGAAAATGGTAATAGGAACATACATATCAATAATTACCTTACACGTGAATGGATTAAGTGCTCCAACCAAAAGACACAGGCTTGCTGAATGGATACAAAAATAAGACCCATATATATGCTGTCTACAAGAGACCCACTTCAGACCTAGGGACACATACAGACTGAAAATGGGGGATAGAAAAAGATATTCCATGCAAATGGAAATCAAAAGAAAGCTGGAGTAGCAATACTCATATCAGATAAAATAGACTTTAAAATAAAGAATGTTACAAGAGACAAGGAAGGACAGTACATAATGATCAAGGGATCAATCCAAGAAGAAGATATAACAATTATAAATATATATGCACCCAACATAGGAGCACCTCAATACATAAGGCAACTGCTAACAGCTCTAAAAGAGGAAATCGACAGTAACACAATAATAGTGGGGGACTTTAACACCTCACTTACACCAATGGACAGCTCATTCAAACAGAAAATTAATAAGGAAACGCAAGCTTTAAATGATACAATAGACCAGAGAGATTTAACTGATATTTATTGGACATTCCATCCAAAAACAGCAGATTACACTTTCTTCTCAAGTGCGCACAGAACATTCTCCAGGATGATCATATCTTGGGTCACAAATCAAGCCTCAGTAAATTTAAGAAAATTGAAATCATATCAAGCATCTTTTCGGACCACAACACTATGAGATTAGAAATCAATTACAGGGAAAAATCGAAAAAAACCCCAAACACATGGAGACTAAACAATATGTTACTAAATAACCAAGAGATCACTGAAGAAATCAAAGAGGAAATCAAAAAATACCTAGAGACAAATGACAAAGAAAACACAATGATCCAAAACCTATGGGATGCAGCAAAAGCAGTTCTAAGAGGGAAATTTATAGCTATACAAGCCTACCTCAAGAAGCAAGAAAAATCTCAAATAAACAATCTAACCTTACACCTAAAGGAACTAGAGAAAGAAGAGCAAACAAAACCCAAAGTTAGCAGAAGGAAAGAAATCATCAAGATCAGAGCACAAATAAATGAAATAGAAACAAAGAAAACAATAGCAAAGATCAATAAAACTAAAAGCTGGTTCTTTGAGAAGATAAACAAAATTGATCATTGAACAAAACTGACTCATCAAGAAAAAGAGGGAGAGGACTCAAATCAATAAAATTAGAAATGAAAAAGCAGAAGTTACAACAGACACTGCAGAAATAAAAATCATCCTAAGAGATTACTACAAGCAACTCTATGCCAATAAAATGCACAACCCGGAAGAAATTGACAAATTCTTAGAAAGGTATAATCTTCCAAGACTGAACCAGGAAGAAATAGAAAATATGAACAGACCAATCACAAGTAATGAAATTGAAATTGTGATTAAAAATCTTCCAACAAACAAAAGTCCAGGACCAGATGGCTTCACAGGTGAATTCCATCAAACATTTAGAAAAGAGCTAAGAACCAATCCTTCTCAAACTCTTCCAAAAAATTGCAGAGGAAGGAACACTCCCGAACTCATTCTATGAGGCCACCATCACCCTGATACCAAAACCAGACAGAGATATTACAAAAAAGAAAATTAAAGACCAATATCACTGATGAATATAGATGCAAAAATCCTCAACAAAATACTAGCAAACAGAATCCAACAACACATTAAAAGGATCATACACCATGATCAAGTGGGATGTATCCCAGGAATGCAAGGATTCTTCAATATACGCAAATCAGTCAATGAGATACACCATATTAACAAACTGAAGAATGAAATACATATGATCATCTCAATAGATGCAGAAAAAGCTTTTTACAAAATTCAACACGTATTTATGATAAAAACTCTCCAGAAAGTGGGCACAGAGGGAACCTACCTCAACATAATAAAGGCCATATATGACAAACCCACAGCAAACATCATTCTCAATGGTGAAAAATTGAAAGCATTTCCTCTAAGATCAGGAGCAAGACAAGGATGTCCACTCTCACCACTGTTATTCAACATAGTTTTGGAAGTCCTAGCCATGGCAATCAGAGAAGAAAAAGAAATAAAAGGAATCCAAATTGGAAAAGAAGAAGTAAAACTGTCACTGTTTGCAGATGACATGATACTATACATAGAGAATCCTAAAGATGCTACCAGAAAACTACTAGAGCTAATCAATGAATTTGGTAAAGTTGCAGGATACAAAATTAATGCACAGAAATCTCTTGCATTCCTATACACTAATGATGAAAAATCTGAAAGAGAAATTAAGGAAACACTTCCATTTACCACTGCAACAAAAAGAATAAAATACCTAGGAATAAACCTACCTAGGCAGACAAAAGACCTGTATGCAGAAAACTATAAGACACTGATGAAAGAAATTAAAGATGATACCAACAGATGGAGAGATATACCATGTCCTTGGATTGGAAGAGTCAATATTGTGAAAATGACTATACTACCCAAAGCAATCTGCAGATACAGTGCAATCCTTATCAAATTACCAATGGCATTTTTTACGGAACTAGAACAAAAAATCTTAAAATTTGTATGGAGACACAAAAGACCCCAAATAGCCAAAGCAGTCTTGAGGGTAAAAAACGGAGCTGAAGGAATCAGACTCCCTGACTTCAGACTATATTACAATGCTACAGTAATGAAGACAATATGGTGCTGGCACAAAGACAGAAACATAGATCAATGGAACAGGATAGAAAGCCCAGAGATAAACCCAAGCACCTATGGTCAACTAATCTATGACGAAGGAGGCAAGGATATACAGTGGAGGAAAGAGAGTCTCTTCAATAAGTGGTGCTGGGAAAACTGGCCAGCTACATGTAAAAGAATGAAATTAGAACACTCCCTAACACCATACACAAAAATAAACTCAAAATGGATTAGAGACCTAAATGTAAGACCAGGCACTATAAAATTCTTAGAGGAAAACATAGGAAGAACACTCTTTGACATAAATCACAGCAAGATATTTTTTGATCCATCTCCTAGAGTAATGGAAATAAAAACAAATATAAACAAATGGGACCTAATGAAACTTGAAATCTTTTGCACAGCAAAGGAAACCATAAACAAGACAAAAAGATAACCCTCAGAATGGGAGAAAATATTTGCAAACGTATCAACGGAGAAAGGATTAATCTCCATAATATATAAACAGCTCAGGCAGCTCAATATTAAAAAGCAAAGAACCCAATCCAAAAATGGGCAAAAGACCTAAATAGACATTTCTCCAAAGAAAGCATACAGATGGCCAAGAGGCACATGAAAAGCTGTTCAACATCACTAATTGTTAGAGAAATGCAAATCAAAATTACAATGAGTTATCACCTCACACCAGTTAGAATGGGCATCATCAGAAAAATCTATAAATAAATGCTGGAGAGGGTGTGGAGAAACGGGAATCCTCTTGCACTCTTGGTGGGAATGTAAATTGATACAGCCACTATGCAGAACAGTATGGAGGTTCCTTAAAAAACTAAAAATAGAATTACCATATGACCCAGCAATCTCACTACTGGGCATATACCCAGAGAAAACCATAATTCAAAAAGACACATGCACCCCAATGTTCATTGCAGCACTATTTACAATAGCCAGGTCATGGAAGCAACCTAAATGCCCATCGACAGACGAATGGATAAAGAAGATGTGGTACATATATACAATGGAATATTACTCAGCCATAAAAAGGAACGAAATTGGGTCATTTGTAGAGACGTGGATGGATCTAGAGACTGTCATACAGAGTGAAGTAAGTCAGAAAGAGAAAAACAAATATCGTATTTCAATGCATATATGTGGAACCTAGAAAATGGTACAGATGAACCGGTTTGCAGAGCAGAAATTGAGACACAGAAGTAGAGAAAAAACGTATGGACACCAAGGGGGGAAAGAGGCGGGGGTTGGGGGGTGGTGGTGTGCTGAATTGGGAGATTGGGATTGACATGTATACACTGATGTGTATAAAATGGATGACTAATAAGAAACTGCTATATAAAAAAATAAATAAAATTAAATTAAAAAACGAATATGGTTTAAACTAAAGTTATTTATTTTTAGTTTTACTTAATACATTTCTAAATTTAAAATAAATCACTAGGGATCAAAAATCAGTTTCAAAATTTTAAATATTCCTAAAGAGTTAAATGTATATATAAAATCTTTGCAGAGGTTTGTTTTATACTGAGATATTTATGTATTTATAATTGTTGTTCTTAATTTAACATTGAGATGCAAAGGAATTTAGTATCAATGCAGTGATGAGAAATGTATTTAATTAAATGTTTAATGATTATTACTAGTGAAACTAATGGTCATTGTGCTAGTGTTCCTTCCTTGAAAAAACATGCTTAAAAGTAAAGATGTGACAGAATAGCATAATAATTAACAGTGTAGATTCTAAAGCCCTCAGTGACTGAGTTTAAATATTTTATCTAACACTCAGTAGCTGCCCAAACTTTGGAAAATTTCTTAAATATCCTGTGTCTCAGTTTATTTATCTGACAAATGAGGATAATGATAGTATCTACTTCATTGATTTGTGGGAAGGGTTAAATGATTTAATTGATATCAAGCACTTAGACATCTTCAATAGACAACTATTGCATGATTTTATTAGTCTCATTTTCTCAACTCCTTAGTATATTTGATGGTTTATGTAAAATTGTTCAGCATCAAGAACAATGACTAGAAAACATTGTGTTCAGAATTAAGGTCAGAATTAAGTAGTAGCGATTGGATTCAATCCAATCCAGGTTCTTAGGAATCCAAAGATAGTCTTTCAACATATGAAGTAGTAATGGGTGAAATGATTGGTGATGAATATCACTATCTTTATCCTTTTCTTCCTTAAGTAACTGCCACTGGGGTTCTATCAGTCTGGACATCCTCCTGCAGGAGGTTTGACTGTTCTTCTGTATGCCTTTACCCTATTACTTTCTAAGGTTCAATGAGTATCATCTTCCTCTTTTCCCCTCTACAATATAAATTAAGTGGGCTTTTAGTTTAGGAAAAAATTACTTCTGTGCCTATACCTATATTTCTTTATGAATAACCTAAGTGTGCATCCTCTATAAAAATATGCAAGTAGTTATTTTGGCCCTTTTCCTCTAAGCAGTCTTTTAACATACATTTGTTCTTTTAACAAAAATTCACTGGGCAATCACAATGCATCAGGAACTGAAGTACAGATAATTGATTATGGGGAGAAACTATTTGATGAAAGAGAAAAGGAATGGTGCAAGAAGATATGGATTTTAATTTTGTAGAGTTGAATGAGTGGAGACTTTATTTTAAAATAGAGAAAAGTACATAAAAATGTCAACATCACACACAAGAACAAAGAATAATGGTAAATATTAAACCTTTTTTTCTTTAGTGTTTTTAAATATAACAAATTAACAACACATTTGACGATTTCTAGACCCAAGGAATTGTTATATATTTCAATATTATTTTCAATATTTAAAATTTTTATATGTCAGTAAAGCTTGTTTTACATTTTTCAGAATTATCTTGATTGATATCCAGTGTTTGCAGATCTGTGAGCTTTGATATCTAAACTGATTTCTAAATCTTCTATCCTAGTTCCTTGATGTCTTACACTTAGTATTCATCTCTACTTTCTCCCACTTGGGGCTAATCTCTGTATTATGGATTTTATTTATTTGTTTATTTATTCATTAATTCATCTCAGCTATGGATTTAAATTTCAAAGATAATTTAACTTATTTATTTATTAGTTCAATATTTACTAGTTCAGGGACTTCCCTGGTGGTCCAGTGGTTAAGACTTCGCTTTCCAATGCAGGGGACACAGGTTCAATCCCTGGTCAGGGAACTAAGATACTGCGCACTGCGCAGTGAGGCCAAAAAACAAAAAAATTATTAGTTCAATATACTTGGATTGATTTGCATGTGGAAAGAGAGATTCTATCTGTAATTCCACCTTACTGTTTGGCATTGGGCCTAATTTCCAAATATTTATTGTGGCATTGTCAGGAATATTGAATACAAAATGCATTTTTTTTTAGCACAAGAGGTGAAAATGGTACCTATGAAAATGTAAATTGTCTACGTATATTTTCTTTTCCAAAAAATCAATTTCATGTGTCTGAAAAAGCAATACTGTATTAACAGAAAAATCTCTATTAAGGGAAGTCAAGGTGTTCTTAGGAAAAAGTGTTGACTCAAACTCTGGAAATGAAAGAAATATGGTTTTCTTATATGTGTACATATTAATACATCAAAATAGGACTTTACATTACTTTGTAATTTACACGTAGCAGAAAATATTAACCTCTTAATATGGCACATTCAAAAATAAAAAAGCATGAGGGCCTCAATAAATATGCCTCGTGTTAGATTTAATGATAAAATTTTTAGTATTTTTTTAAAAATATATTAAAAACAAATTGTAAAGCATTGACAATATGATATTCACATATTTTAGAAATTGCTGACTATATAAGAAAATAATGCTAATTTTGTAATTCCACAAATATTCTCTGCATTATATTATATATCATAATGTAGAAAGGTGACAGCTTTTATTTTGCACTTGGAATAAGACAAGTTGATTTCTGGGTTTCCTTATATTTTAGTTGAGCAATATATATACATATTAAGTTGTTATATTGTACATGCATAATTTAATTATAAAATTGAAGTATGCATTCACCATGAAATATCTGTTAATAAGTATAAGAAGGCGAAAGTGTATGATCTATTGTGCTTGACAATGAGTAATCTTTTATCTTCACAATATTAACACATTTTTATATGAAATACATGAAAATATTTTTATCTTGCATTTTCCCTGGTACTACAAAGTTTTCATAGATGTAATTTTCTTATGTAAGTTTTTTTTCATATTCCATTTTCTTTCTTTAATTAAAATTCACAGAAATGAAATTTCTGACTTATAATTTATCTTTATTTTTTGTGGAGGAAAGGATTAAATGACCAGAATGCTTTCCTGAAAATCTTTTAGCAAGTTATGCTTTTACCAGCAGTATAAAGAAGACAAATTTTGTTGTAGCTCAGTAATTGTAATTTTATTTCATATTTCTTTGATTATCAGGAAGTTTGAACAACCTCATTCTCTCTCTTTCCTTACTTCCTTTTTTAGAAGCACTGTGCTTCTAATTCATGTGACTATATAGGAAAGTTATTTACTATTGACTACTTTATATTTTTTAAATACAAGTGTTACCTGTGAGTTTGGTAACTTATCTGTGTAATAAATTGTATAATTATAAAATTTAAATATCAATAAAATGTACTGAATAAATACCAAATTCTCATATTTTGAAACGGTTCTCATGTGTCAAGCAGGAGTTTATTTTAGTAGATATTAGCCACAAATCCTATCCTATAGCATTGGGAAGATACCAAAATACTATGCAATTTGTATAAATATAAATATACACACAATTGGAACAAAAGCTAATTTTATAACTAGTTACTCTTTATTGTTACTTTTAATTATTATTTCTGTATCATATATCATTAGTGTGTTCTTTTTTATTTATGTATTTTCAAATAAAAATTTTATATATTTAAGGGACAACATAATGTCTTGATATACATATACTTTTGAAATTAATATTATTAATATATCATTTACTCACATTGTTACCATTTTTTGTGTGCAATAAGTGCATCTGAAATCTACTCTCTCGGCATATGTCTTGCGTTCAATACAGTATTATTATCATTAGTTTGTTCTATTGTCTCATACTACCAATAATATTTTAAAATAATAATGAAACAACTCTAATTTTGATTAAAAAAGAAAAAGGCAAAACTAAAACAAAAACATGGGTCTGTACAGCAGTACAAATTGTATTATTTCACTGTTTTATAAATTCTATGGCAATCTACTTCCTAAGAATTGCTACTAGGTGTTTACTAATTATTAGCATAAAAAATGACTATAATTTTTCAAGTTGTAATTAGTTATGGTGACTGATTCAGATAAAGCACTGGGCCGTCAGCTGTCTTAGATTATGAATGCAAGACATTACTGCTCTCTTCCAGTCAAAACAATTTGTTAGTTATGCTGTTTGAGAGCAGCTGTACCCTTTGAGATGTGATTTATTCAGATTACCTCAATATTACTGCAGAAGCATGGGGAGATAAATGATTTGATGAGGCTATGTATTTACTGTCAAATGCCATTATGTTTTGAATGTGCAGTAGCAGTGATAGTAAGTTTGTATTTTAAAGTCAAAACATTAAGTCAAATGAAGAAAAGCACATGAAGTCTGAATGTACAAAATCGTATCTTCTATAGTTGGGCATGCATTTTTTGAAGGAGCTTTAGAAATCATTAAATATTCACTTTGCCATTTCTGTTTATTAACTGTGAAGAGTAGATACACTATTTAAAGTATAAGCAGAAAAAACACAATTGTTACAAGTCTGAATTGCCAAATCTTTATCCACTGAAAATAAATATAATTGTCCTGTATTCATTGCCTTAATTTAACTTAACTTATGCGTACATATTTCTCAAAAATAATAAATAAAAAGGAATTTGATTTGAAATGAACTATGTATTCAGACAACTTGATTTTAAAATATTCTCCTGAAGTTGTGTGATGTAGGATGAATAAATCAAATGTTTACTTACAGTGTTTCTCCAATATCCACCTTTAAGGTCATTGAAAAAAAATATTACAAGAAAATTTATACATATTCTACTGACTGGAAAGAAAGTATTTCAGTTATTTTCAAAATGTTTCATCACTGTAACCCTTTTATATCAAAATAACTTTTACATATATGTACACATACACACACACACACACACACACACACACACAAAGATAGATACAAATAGAATTTATCTAGCTTAAAAGAGTTTCTGATGTCCCATTCTGCTTTCCTTCACCTGGCCTCTCCCATCTATGAGGTCCTTCTGAGTTATTGCCTAAGTCTCTACTGACCATGTGTTTTAAACCATTGATCTAGCCTAGTCTATATATAACAGAAATAGAAACTAATTTCAGGGACTAAAAAGTCACATGGGACATGAAGCAGCCAGGGCTTGAACCCAAGTCTTCTAACTCCTGTGTCCAATGCTAATGACATTCTACCAGGGTCCTTCATGCAGGGAAAAAAAAAATGTTCCAATGATCATATTTCTCAAATCATTTATTAAGGCATGCAATCTGAGGATTCAGCTATGGCTATAACTGTACAATAAAGCAGATCTACATAGAACATTTACAAAGGTATATTTGCCCTATAGCTATTAAGTTGATGCACAAATGCTTTCCCCAGTACAGTTTAGAATTGTTTTTCTTTTCCCAATAAAATAGTCATCTGTCAGTTTCAAATGATCTGGAGAAATAAACAAATGATAGTCGCTGAAGGGCAGAAGAAGCAGAAAGGAAGAGAGATTCAAAGGAAAGCTTAGGCCTGAGTTTAGAGTTTGGTAAATGAACAACAACTACCACACAACTGAAATATAAAAATCTATAGTAAACTTCTAGAAACATTAATTATAGACTCTTCTAAGTTTAAAATGCTGGGCCAATAAATGTGAATGCAGCATAGTCCTCAACATATAGTTCCTGGAGGAGAAAACATATGTAATATTTACAATACAGTAAGTTAAGAACATATAAGTTGATAAGAGATACAGAAAATGATAATTAATTCAGTCTGACCTTAGAAAGTTGGGATATTTAAACTAGACCTTGAAGAAGGAATAAACATTGGATAAATAGAATTAGGATGAAAGGGCAGAGAAATGGTCCAGGCAAAAGGCCATGTTTTCATAATTAATAATATATCTTTTTAGAAGTAATATTCATAATGATAACTAACATTTGAACCCATATATAACTCAAATTTATAATCATTTTGAAAGGGTGTTAAAATGTTATGTATTGACTAACTCATAAAAATTTTATTAACTTATTTAATTTCTCAACAACCTGTGAATTTGATGTTATTATTATACCATGTTATAGGTTAGGAAACTAACCCAAAAGTAGTGATTTTCTTAGGATCCACACAGCTAAGCAAATGGTAGACTTGTACTCACATCCTGCCAAACTTACTTGAGAGCTAACATTTTTAAGAGCATATTACTCTGCTTCCTATAGGGCAATACATAAAACTACGACTGTTATTGAACATACATCATCTATGCTTCTCTTCATTAAACAAGTAAAATTTAAAACACAAAATGAGGGTTCTTGCGCCATCATCAACATGCAGCTATTTACAATTAGAAGCTCAAGAATGTCAAATAAATCTTACAAAAGAATAAAGTAAAATATTTTAAACTTTATTTTAAATATTAAAATTAAATTGTTTTCAGTTGTTATCAGCTTAAAATAGACATAAATATAAGACATATTATGAAACCTTCATGGTAATCGTAAAGCAAAAACTTATAATAGATACACAAATGATAAAGAGAAAAAGAATCTAAGTATACCACCATGAAAATCATCAATCCATAAAATAAAACACCAAGAGAGGAGGAAAGGAACAAAGGAACTACAAAACAATCAAAAAACAATGAAATGACAATACTATGTTCTTACTTATCAATAGTTATTCTAAAAGTAAATGGCTTAAATTCCCCAATTAAAAGACATAGAGTGGCTGAATGGATAATAAAACAAGACCCAACTATATGCAGTCTACAAGAGATTCATTTAATCTTTAAGTACATTCATAGGCCAAAAGTGAAGGGATAAAAAGAGATATGAAATGCAAATAGAAACCAAAAGAAAGCAGAGATAGTTCTACTTATATCAGACAAAATAATCTTTAAGTCAACAGTCATAAAAAGAGACAAAAAAGTTCATTAAATAATAATAAGGGATCAATTCATCCAGAAGATGTAACAATTGTAAATATATATGAACCCATGATTGGAGTTTCTAAATATAATAAATAATGATTAACCAATCTGAAGACAGACAGAAATAGATAGCAATGCAATAATAGTAGGGGACTTCAATACCCCACTTTCAACAATGAATAGATCATTTAGACACAAAATCAATAAGGAAATAATGGATTTGAACTATACTTTACACCAAATTGATCTAACAGACATTTACAGAAACTTCCACCCAACAACAGCAGAATACATATTTTTTACAAGCATTCACAGAGGGCTGGAAAATTCACAAATATGTGAAAATTAAACAACACACTCCTGAACAACCAGTGGGTCAAGAAAGATATCAAAAGAGAAATGAAAACTATCTTGAAACAAACAAAAATGAAAATACAACATACCAAAACTTATGGGATAAAGCAAAAGGAGCTGTAAGACAGAAGATTATAGCAATAAACACATTAGGAAAAAAACAAAGCTCTCAAGTAAACAATTTAACCTTATACCTCAAGGAAGTAGAAGATAGATAACATCATTCTTAACAGTGAAAAGCTGAAATCTTTTCCTCTAAGATCAGGGATAAGACAAGAGTCTCAAAGAGATATCTGCACTCTCATACTCATTGCAGCATTATTCACAATAGACAAGATATGGAAACAACCTAAATACCCTTTGAGGGATGAAAGGATAAAGAAAATGCTTTATAAAAATATATTTATATTATTCAGCCATTAAAAAAAGAAAGAAAGCATGCGATTTGCGACAACATGGACAAAACTGAGGACATTATGCTAAGTGGAATAAATCAGACAAAGAAAGATGAAAGACAAATACTGTATCGTATCACTTATCTGTGGAATCTTTAAAAAAAAAAAGCCAACTTCATGTAAAGGGGGAATAGAATGGTGGTTACCAAGGGCTGAGGGTGGCGGGGGAGAGGAAATGGAGAGATGTAGGTCAAAAAGCGCAAACTTTCAGTTATAAGATGAATAAATTCTGAAGATCTAACGTGCAGCATGATGACTATAGTTAATACTATGGTATTGTATACTTGAAAGTTGCTGAGAGTAAATCTTAAGGGTTCTCACCACACAAAAAATTAAAAACACAAAGAGTTAACTATGTGAGGTGATGGATGTGTTAATTATCCTGATCTTGGTAATCATTCCACAATGCATGTGTATATCAATCATCACATTGTATACTTTAAATTACATGATTATTTTTGTCAATTATTCCTCAATAAAGTTGGGGGGAAAAATAACTAAATTGCCCTCAATTTTAAAACTCAGTGTTTTGCATTCCCACTCACATAAAAAGTAGCTCTTTAGTCAGATAAAATTAGTAAATGTATTTAAAGTTTTCAAGGAAACTAGTAGAAAATGCAGCCATGTAATAACATACACAATTTAACATAACACAATTTAACATGTGTAATAATATACACAATGGTACACAATTTTGGGGGGGCACATAGCTTAGGGAAAAGATTCCTCCCTATTGAAAGACCTTACAAATATATATATAAAGAAAGTAGATGTGAACATTAGCAGTAACAACTCAAAGAAAGTAACTCAGTGTCTTTAGTGACAGGTGGTCAAATTTCTCCCATCTGTACATGAAATATTAACACTATGCAAGAATATTAATTATATACTATTCAATTTCAGAATGCTAGTAAGTGATAGCTTACGTTGGTAATCCTAGTTTTTTCATGATGGCTCTAATTTCTAGAAGAGAAAAATATCATAAAATAAAGTTGGAGAAATGCTTTTTCTTACAATTTGTCCACTTAACTATGGAAAGAGCAAAGAGAAGATTCTTAGATTAATACAAAAATCATTAAAGAGTCTTTGTTGGATATATGTATAGAAGATATTTTCTCTAAAACTGTATCCAGCATCTTACCTCCCTTCATGGCACATTTTAACAGACAGAAGTTCTTAATTTCAGTTAAATTCAGGTTTATTATATGTTTCTTTTTGATTTGTGCTCTTTGTATCCTCTTTCTAAAAATCTTTGCCTGTCAAAATTATTGGGGCATTTCCCTAACCTTTATTCTAGGCACTGTATGGCTTTGTATTCATATTTATTTTTACGACCTATTTGGAATAAATTTTTGTATAAAGAGTAAGTTTAAAAGGAAAATAATTATACTTTTCCCAAAAAGGTTATCCAACCAATGCAGTATGTTTTTTAAAAAGAAATTCTTTTTTCACATAATACTGAAGTGGGATTTTTGTGATAAATCAGGAGACTGAATATGTGTGGTCTGTTACTGGACAACCTGTTTTGTTCCTTAAATCCATTTAAGGAAAATACTCTTGTGATAATCACACCCTCTTAAAATTTACATAAATTTAAAATAAATTTTGATTGTTCCTAATTTGTTCTCCTCCGAAGTTTGAAATATTCTGTGTTGAAGTGTTATATAACTTTTGTAAATTTATTTCTAAGTATTGGGTGTTTTATTTTTATGTTCTTATAAACTAAGTAAAAATTTACTATATTTATTGGTGTTATATATGAGTACAATTAAATTCATTTAATAATGACATTGGATCTAACAAATTTGCTGAATTAACTTAATTCTTTGTTTAATTAACAAAAGTCTTTGTTTAAATTCTTTGTTTAATTAATTGTTTATTTTTTTATTTCAGGCTTTCTTTTTTTACTATACAATCTTGTTGTCTGCAAACAATGACAATTTTATTTCTTGATTATGCTGATTTTTCCCACTGCCTTATTGTACTAGAGAGAATTATAGTAAAATGTTTAAAGTAATTGGAGATACTGGAATTCTTGTTCTGGAACTCAGAGAATGATTTTTCATCATTTCACAATTAATTGTGATGCTTTTGTATTTTTTTTTTTTTAACATATCCCTATCAGAGCAAGAAGTCTTAGTTCTTCTATTACTAGTTTGCTAAGTGTACTGTTTTGTTTCATTTTATCATATGTGTTGGTTGTATCAAATACTATTTATGTGTTAAATGCAACAATCAGATACATTTTTTAAAGATATATTCTTTTAAAATGTAGATTTAGATTGAGTAGTTTTTGCATTGTTAAACAAATTTTGCACTATTGGAATAAATCTCACTTAGTAATTATGTAGGATACTTATAATGTTCTATTCACTTTCCCTGTATTTTGTCTGGGATATCTTTTTGTCTTTTTGTGAGAGAGACTGGACTGGAATTTTCCTTTCTTTAATCGTTCTTGTCAGGTTTGTTATCAAGTTTATTCTAGCCATAATGATAAATTTGTAAGTGTTCCCTTCTTTTTCTATTGTTTGATAATTTGTGTAAGCTTTGTAATTGATGTCCAAAAATCTAATCAATGAAGACTTCTGGGTCTAGAGTTTATTCTATGTGTAGGTTTAAACACAGGTTCCATTTTTTAAATGGATACAGCATTACTCATTACTAGCACTTTCATTGTCTCATAGGATCATACTCTAGTTTGTTGTTTACTGTACATCCCCTTTTCTTTCTCTCTTTTTATTTCTGTCTGGTTATTTTCTACCAACTTATCTTCCAGTTCAGTAAGAATTAATCAACATGCATATTTTACAGTTCTAGAGTTTCTATTTGATTCTTCTACATACTTTCTAGTTCTCTTATGAAAGGCTCCTCTGTTTTATTTCTTTTATTGAACATATTTACCCCAGTAACTTTAAAGTATTTGTAAGTCACTTCCAACAATTGGAGAATTGTTGATTTGTTCCCATTTTCCCTTGATTTCAGATTGTGTATCATTATTGATTGGTGGACATTATGTTCAAAAATACAGAGGCTCTGATTGTGGTTATAATTCTCTTAAAGAATTTAATTTCCTTCTGAAGTTAAAGAGCAGAGATTGATCCCTCACTCTAATCAGAGATTGGGCATGTCCCAGGGTTTTTCCAGGCCTTGTGAAACCTATACTTTATCTGGTTTGCAATGTTTCTAGACCTCTGGGCACATCTTAGGAAACAGCTGCTTACCAGAGTGGAAAAGCAACTGAGGAAGCCCAGTGTACCTGTTTGGCTCCCTTCTCTCTGTGATCTTGGATTCATAAAGTCTGGCTGCCTTTTTTGCTCCCTGATGGCTTTAAACAGCCTGTTTGTTTGTGTGTTTGTTTTTAAAAGTCCAGCTTTTATAGACTTTCCTGGTAAAACTTGTCTTTATTAGTGACAGGTGGTATATTTTTTTCTTTATGGATTCTAAGTATGTAAGACAAAGGTTTATGAAAGTTTTCATAGATCTCTCAAACTGAAAACTCATATTTCACTTGCAAATTATGATAAAAATGGGAAAAACACTTAAAAGTTAAAAACAGAAACCTTAACTTTGGAAACAGAAGGACTTACTAGTTAAAGCACTGTGTTTGGAGTCAGAGGACAGAGATCACGGGCTTTGTGTAATTCGGGAGAAGTTACCAAACCTTCCTAATCCTTAATTTTCCTCATCTATCAAATACAAATAAAAATGGTAGTTACTTCAGATAATTATATATCTTTTATATTATATCTTTTATATATCATTTTATAAATCACTTAACATAAATTATTTAGCATAGTTTTGGCAGCTATTACTCATTGGATAAACCATAACTATTAAAATCATGAATATTTATTTAATGAACAAAAACGTTTAAAAGTGAAATCAACTAGGAAATATACATTACATTATTATTAAAAATATACTCATGGTTCAATTTGATTAATCATATTCAAACTACATGGATCTTTTAATATAGTAATATGAATCATATTTTTAAGAAATTATATCTGTATGTCATATCCCCATCTAAATCAAAATTTCTAATTTCTCTCTGCCAGTCTAAAAGATAAAATTGTATGCATTGTTTACAATTTATAGATAAGGTTAGTTCCCAAAAATTATATATAAATCTAATTTTCTATCAAATATATTGTGCCTATTTATTTTTATGTTATTTACATATGTTTGTGAATATGTGTTTTCAGAATGAGATGTAATTTTATTTTTAAGTAATTTTATTTTTAAATGATCTACTTGCTAATTAAATATTAAGCACTCATACAATTTAGGATTATGAGGTCATTTGTCAGCATTTCTGACAGAAGGCTTTTGGAAATCAGTTATGTGAAGCAAATAATTTAGATATAAAACCATATGAAACATTTTATGATAAGATAATGCTATACACACATTATGTCTCAAAGTAGAGAGCATAGTGTAAATTAATTACAATGAGTAATGTATAGCATTATTGCCATATACCATCTTTACATTACTGGAATAAGACCATTATATGGTAATCATATTACTTTAAAAAAGCATAAGTTTTCTTTCTAATTAACTTTGAGAGACAATATGGAGATATTTGGAGAAACTAACACAAAATCCTCCTGATCCTGAATAACTGATAGAGTTTTCTGAGTGTTTTCTATGTTCTGGGTATTGTTTTTGGGGCTCTACGTGGATTTATTAATTTACTCCTTCCAACAGTTAAGTGATGCAATTATTACATCTATTTAACAGGAGGTTCAACATAGGTACAAAGAGTGTAAGTAGCCTAGCCAAGGCCCGTAGGCCGCAAGTTAAAGAGTCAGAATTTAAACCTAGTTCTGTCATGAAATAGTCATTTAACCATTCTTTAATAGTGCCTTTATCAAGGACACAAAAGAGATACATGAGCATGGAATAAGGTGTGATCAAGAAGATATCAACAGTGACAAAGGGAATAAGAAGGAGGGAATCACCAATGCTAAAGTCATAAATTAAATCACAAATTATGTTTAACTGAGAGCAAGCATGGAACTCCAGAGTGAGAATGTTGCATCATTTATGAGCAAATTATTTACTTGTCCTTTTGAATCTCTTTACAAATTGTGTATGTTATATTGTATTCCACTTTGTATAATTAAGATACTAATTATTTTTACAGTTAATTTAATATGGAAATAAAATGTGTGAAATGCTTTTATGAGTACCTGGTACATAGTAAGCACTCAATAAATGTTAGCTAGAATGATTATTTATAATTTCCTAGGTTATCTTAACAGTCTGCATCAATCTAGTGACAACACTAACAAAACTGCATTTCACTGATATCCTATGCTAGGATTTGGGAAACCTTGTTCTTCTTAAGTACCTTCTGTCACTGGCAGCTCCATGTAAAGCTCAGGAATGGTCAAGCCAGAGCTTTTAGTTGCTAGAGCCGCATTCGCTCCAGACTAAGGGCCAGTGACTTGCATTTTCTGCCACCACTGCCAGGGTTATTTTCTCTCTACAAAGTTCTAATGCCTTACTCCTTCAAAGATGTTGCAGATACGACACTGAATCCTATTGTTCTAAGCTGTGAGCCTAAACATTTCCTTAGGAGTCCTCCCTTCTAAAGGTTACCATCATTTTCACAATAGCTGTCACTTGTGGATTAGTTGAGGCATTTGTACAACAAAAACTTTAGCTGTCTTATTTATAATGAGACAGGGGAATAACAAAACTGAATTTATTGTAAATGTATTGGAAAAATTAGAGAATCAAAAGAAGTCTGGACAAACAGCCCTTGCAAAACAGGTAGCAGAAAATCTAACCATTATAGACCACAGGAAAAAGTTTGTTAGGATGGTCTGCTGCCGCTTCTGCACAATCATTGTGCTATTGTTGGACAATGAACTTCACCTCTTATATAGTTGGTTTTCCTGATTTCTTTGAGTCACTCACTCTAAATTCAAAGACCAAGTCCCAGCTGGTCATGGCTATTAAAAGTGTTCATGCCTTAACTTTTAGAAAGAAAGGCGAAGAAATGTTGTGGTTCACTTCACTCCCAAAGTTGGAAAACAAGCCTTACCTTTCACAAAAACATATCCAATGAGATACTAGATCACCAAAATAGCACATCTGTGCTCTCTACCTTCTTATTAAATGTAGATGCATACTGCATCTGAGGCCAGATTACATCTCTTTATCTTCTGATTGGACCATGCATTTTCTCCATCAAAATTTTAGACAGATGTTCAAACCATAACAATTACACCACTAGAATGGCCAACTACCAGGTATTAATAGTCACCCAATTCACATGGAAGAAGCTATCAAGAAACAATACCTAAGAAAAAAATGCTCACCTAAAGCACTGAGTATGCCTTTAGAAGGCATATTAAGACAGCAAACATTGTGCAGAAAATCATGGGTATCACCTCATATCTAACTGTATCTGCTCTAATGTACTCAAGATACTTTTTCTAAAAATGCTTTTTTTCTTTTATTTTTTACTCCTTTATTATAATTTTTCCAATAGAATCTTCATTTAAAATGTTTATGCTAATATTTATTGAATACTCAATATATGTTGGACACTGTTCTAAGTGCTTTAAATGTACTAACTTAAGTCACAAAATAATTGAATAGTTGTTATTATGATCTCTGATTTGCAGATTGGGAAACTGAACCATAGAGAACTTAAATAATTTAGCCAAGATCCCATGAATGGTAAGAAGTAGAGCTGAATTTGATTCCAGAAACAATGCCATGAATCATTAATCTCTCACACAAACACAAACACACAAACATATGTATAGATATGTAGAGAGAGGAAGAGAGAGACAGAGAGACCAAGAGAGATCAGTCAAGAAAGAGCCAAACACAATTATGTTTGTGACATAATCAGGTTATAAAGTGCTTTTGAACTAAAAATGACAGTTCGATATTGTCAAAGCCCAATTTGCTTTATAAAATACCAAAATCAACTGTTTTAAATAACCACTATGGAAAAGTAGACAGGATATTTCTGCATGTCCCAGTGCCTCAATGTTCAATTGCCTCACCTAAAAATTTTTAATAAACAAAACAAAACCCAAAATGGCAGCCTGACATCTTTTGCGATTTACAGCACTGAGGTACTTTGGCACAGAATGAATTAGATAAAGGGGACCTGGAGTTACAGGAAATCATTGATGAATTGATTTTATACTAAGATGACTGGTTTCTCTGGCTTTTCTCTCAAGATGATTCATCAGTTGGCTGCTCACATCAAGTGGTTTAGAGCAGAGTGTTCTTTCATTGGGAATCATTCATTTCGTGAAAGCAGAAATGATGGACACTTAACAAGCAGTTTAAATGTGCTTCTGTTCTTGCGACTGAAATCGTCTTTGGTAGAAAGTTAAAAAAAAATGGATGCAGTTGTTCCATTGGGATATTTGTCATTTCTTTGGACAATGCATTTAACGTGTCTAGAACTCTGAATAGAATGACTGAACAAACTTCCGGTTACACAATGATAAGAAACTCTTACCTAATTTGTTATGTCTGTCATTCAAAAAACAGTTAAAAAACAAGTTTGCTTAAATCAGGTTGTTGTACTGCTTCAAACAATAAGGAATCAACTTGCTAATATTATTTTGAAATATGAGAAACATAGAGGCAAGTGGATAGATGATATAAATCTAAACTATTATGATGTATATTTTATAAAATGTCATTTGGAAGAAATATATTAAAATGTTGATTCCTTATAAATAAAATATTTAACGATACCTGATTTCCACTAGAGATAATGATTAATATTATACATTTATGTGGAGAAGGTCATGAATTTCTTTTTTTTTTTTTCAGTATAACTGGTTCTTTATTTTTTAATATCTTTATTGGAGTATTATTGCTTTACAATGGTGTGTTAGTTTCTGCTGTATAACAAAGTGAATCAACTATATGCATACATATATCTCTATATCCCTTCCCACTTGCATCTCCCTCCCACCCTCCCTATCCCACCACTCTAGGTAGTCACGAAGCACCAAGCTGATCTCCCTGTGCTATGCAGCTGCTTCCCACTAGCTATCTATTTTACATTTGGTAGTGTATATATGTCCATGCCACTCTCTCACTTTGTCCCAGCTTACCCTTCCCCTTCCCCGTGTTCTCAAGTCCATTCTCTACGTCTGCGTCTTTATTCCTGTCCTGCCCCTAAGTTCATCAGAATCATTTTTACTCCTTTTTTAGATTCCATATATATGTGTTAGCATATGGTATTTGTTTTTCTCTTTCTGATTTATTTCACGCTATATGACAGACTCTAGGTCCATCCACCTCATTACAAATAACTCAATTTCATTTCTTTTTATGGCTGAGTAATATTCCATTGTATACATGTGCCACATCTTCTTTATCCATTCATCTGTCGATGGACACTTAGGTTGCTTCCATGTCCTGGCTATTGTAAACAGAGCTGCAATGAACATTGTGGTACATGACTCTTTTTGAATTATGGTTTTCTCAGGGTATATGCCCAGTAGTGGGATTGCTGGGTTGTATGGTAGTTCTAGTTTTAGTTTTTTAAGGAACCTCCATACTGTTCTCCATAGTGGCTGTATCAATCTACATTCCCACCAACAGTGCAAGAGGGTTTCCTTTTCTCCACACCCTCTCCAGCATTTATTGTTTGTAGATATTTGATGATGGCCATTTTGACTGGTGTGAGGTGATACCTCATTGTAGTTTTGATTTGCATTTCTCTAATGATTAGTGATGTTGAGCATCCTTTCATGTGTCTGTTGGCAATCTGTATATCTTCTTTGGAGAAATGTCTATTTAGGTCTTCTGGCCATTTGGGTTGGGGTTTTTTGTTTTTTTGCTATTGAGCTGCATGAGCTGCTTGTAAATTTTGGAGATTAATCCTTTGTCAGTTGCATCATTTGCAAATATTTTCTGCCATTCTGAGGGTTGTCTTTTCATTTTGTTTATGGTTTCCTTTGCTGTGCAAAAGCTTTTAACTTTCATTAGGTCCCATTTGGTTATTTTTCCTTTTATTTCCATTACTCTAGGAGGTGGGTCAAAAAGGATCTTGCTGTGATTTATGTCATAGAGTGTTCTGCCTATGTTTTCCTCTAACAGTTTGATAGGTCTGGCCTTACATTTAGGTCTTTAATCCATTTTGAGTTTATTTTTGTGTATGGTGTTAGGGAGTGTTCTAATTTCATTCTTTTACATGTAGCTGTCCAGTTTTCCCAGCACCACTTGTTGAAGAGGCTGTCTTTTCTCCATTGTATACTCTAGCCTCCCTTATCAAACATAAGGTGACCATATGTGCATTGGTTTATCTTTGGGCTTTCTCTCCTGTTCCATTTATCTATATTTCTCTTTTTGTGCCAGTACCATACTGTCTTGATTACTGTAGCTTTGTAGTATAGACTGAAGTCAGGGAACCTGATTCCTCCAGCTCCGTTTTTCTTTCTCAAGATTGCTTTGGCTATTTGGGGTCTTTTGTGTCTCCATACAAATTGTGAAATTTTTTGTTCTAGTTCTGTGAAAAATGCCATTGGTAGTTTGATAGGGATTGCATTGAATCTGTAGATTGCTTTGGGTAGTATAGTCATTTTCAAAATATTGATTCTTCCAATCCAAGAACATGGTATATCTCTCCATCTGTTGGTATCATCATTAATTTCTTTCATCAGTGTCTTATAGTTTTCTGCATACAGGTCTTTTGTCTCCCTAGGTAGGTTTATTCCTAGGTATTTTATTCTTTTTGTTGCAATGGTAAATGGGAGTGTTTCCTTAATTTCACTTTCAGATTTTTCATCATTAGTGTATAGGAATGCAAGAGATTTCTGTGCATTAATTTTGTATCCTGCTACCAACTTCATCGATTAGCTCTAGTAGTTTTCTGGTACCATCTTTAGAATTCTCTGTGTATAGTATCATGTCATCTGCAAACAGTGACAGTTTTACATCTTCTTTTCTGATTTGGATTCCTTTTATTTCTTTTTCCTCCCTAATTGCTGTGGCTAAAACTTCCAAAACTATGTTGAATAATAGTGGTGAGAGTGGGCAACCTTGTCTTGTTCCTGACTTTAGAGGAAATGGTTTCAGTTTTTCACCATTGAGAAACATGTTGGCTGTGGGTTTGTCATATATGGCCTTTATTATGTTGAGGTAGGTTCCCTGTATGCCTACTTTCTGGAGAGTTTTTATCATAAATGGGTGTTGAATTTTGTCAAAAGCTTTCTCTACATCTATTGATATGATCATATGGTTTTTCTCCTTCAATTTGTTAATATGGTGTATCAAACTGATTGATTTGCATATATTGAAGAATCCTTGCATTCCTAGGATCAACCCCAATTGTTCACTGTGTATGATCCTTTTAATGTGCTATTGGATTCTGTTTGCTAGTATTTTGTTGAGGATTTTTGCGTCTATGTTCATCAGTGATATTGGCCTGTAGTTTTCTTTTTTTGTGACATCGTTGTCTGGTTTTGGTCTCTGGGTGATGGTGGCCTCGTCGAATGAGCTTGGGAGTGTTCCTCCCTCTGGTATATTTTGGAAGAGTTTGAGAAGGGTAGCTGTTAGCTCTTCTCTAAATGTTTGGTAGAATTTGCCTGTGAAGTCATCTGGTCCTGGGCTTTTGTTTGTTGGAAGATTTTTAATCACAGTCTAATTTCAGTGCTTCTGATTGGTCTGTTTATATTTTCTATTTCTTCCTGGTTCAGTCTCAGAAGGTTGTACTTTTCTAAGAATTTGTCCATTTCTTCCAGGTTGTCCATAATATTGGCATACAGTTGCTTGTAGTAATCTCTCATGATTCTTTGTATTTCTGCAGTGTCAGTTGTTACTTCACCTTTTTCATTTTTAATCCTGTTGATTTGAGTCTTCTCCCTTTTCTTTTCTTGATGAGTCTGGCTAATGGTTTATCAATTTTGTTTACCTTCTCAAAGAATCAGCTTTTAGTTTTATTGATCTTTGCTATTGTTTCCTTCATTTCTTTTTCATTTATTTTTGATCTTTATGATTGCTTTCCTTCTGCTAACTTTGGGTTTTTTTTGTTCTTCTTTCTCTAATTGCTTTAGGTGTAAGTTTAGGTTGTTTACTTGAGATGTTTCTTGTTTCTTGAGGTAAGATTGTATTGCTATAAACTTCCCTCTTAGAACTGCTTTTGCTGAATCCCATAGGTTTTGGGTCATTGTGTTTTCATTGTCATTTGTTTCTAGGTATTTTTTGATTTCCTCTTTGATTTCTTCAGTGATCTCTTGGTTATTTAGTAGTTTATTGTTTAGTCTCCATGTGTTTGTATATTTTACGGGGTTTTTTTTCTGTAATTGATATCTAGTCTCATAGCATTGTGGTCAGAAAATATACTTGATACTATTTCAATTTTCTTAAATTTACCAAGGCTTGATTTTTGACCCAAGATATGATCTATTCTGGAGAATGTTCCATGAGCACTTGAGAAGAAAGTGTATTCTCTTGTTTTTGGATGGAATGTCCTATAAATATCAATTAAGTCCATCTTGTTTAATGTGTCAGTTAAAGATTGTGTTTTCTTATTTATTTTCATTTCGGATGATCTGTCCTTTGGTGACAGTGGGGTGTTAAAGTCCCCTACTACGATTGTGTTATTGTCGATTTCCCCTTTTATGGCTGTTAGCATTTGCCTTATATATGGAGGTGCTCCTATGTTGGGTGCATAAATATTTACAATTGTTATATCTTCTTCTTGGATTGCTCCCTTGATCATTATATTGTGTCCTTTGTCTCTTGTAATAGTCTTTGTTTTAAAGTCTATTTTGTATGATATGAGAATTGCTACTCCAGCTTTCTCTTGGTTTGCATTTGCATGGAATATCTTTTTCCAGCCCCTCACTTTCAGTCTGTATGTGTCCCTAGGTCTGAAATGAGTCTCTTTCAGACAGCATATATATGGGTCTTGTTTTTGTATCCATTCAGCCAGTCTATGTCTTTTGGTTGGAGCATTTAATCCATTTACATTTAAGGTAATTATCGATGTGTATGTTCTCATTACCATTTTCTTAATTGTTTTGGGTTTGTTTTTGTGGGTCTTTTCCTTCTCTTTTGTTTCCTGCCTAGAGAAGTTCCTTTAGCATTTGTTGTAAAGCTGGTTTGGTGGTGCTGAATTCTCTTAACTTTTGCTTGTCTGTAAAGGTTTTAATTTCTCCCTCTAATCTGAATGAGATTCTTGCTGGGTAGAGTAATCTTCGTTGTAGGTTTTTCCCTTTCATCACTTTAAATATGTCCTGCCACTGCCTTCTGGCTGGCAGAGTTTCTGCTGAAAGATCAGCTATTAAGCTTATGGGGATTCCCTTGGATGTTATTTGTTGTTTTTCCCTTGCTGCTTTTAATATTTTTTTCTTTGTATTTAATTTTTGATAGTTTGATTAATATGTGTCTTGGCATGTTTCTCTTTGGGTTTATCCTGTATGGGACTCTCTGTGCTTCCTGGACTTGATTGACTCTTTCCTTTACCATGTTAGGGAAATTTTCGACTATAATCTCTTCAAATATTTTCTCAGAGCCTTTCTTTTTCTCTTCTTCTTCTGGGACCCCTATAATTTGAATGTTGGTGCATTTAATGTTATCCCAGATGTCTCTGAGAGTGTCTTCAATTCTTTTCATTCTTTTTTCTTTATTCTGCTCCCTGGCAGTTATTTCCACCATTTTATCTTCCAGCTCACTTATGTGCTCTTCTCCCAGTTATTCTGCTATTGATTCCTTCTAGAGTATTTTTAATTTCAGTTATTGTGTTGTTCATCACTGTTTGTTTGCTCTTTAGTTCTTCTAGATCCTTGTTAAATGTTTCTTGTATTTTCTCCATTCTGCTTCCTAGATTTTGGATCATCTTTACTATCATTACTCTGAATTCTTTTTCAGATAGGTTGCCTATTTCATCTTCATTTATTTGGTCTTGTAGGTTTTTACCTTGCTCTTTCATCTGTAACATATTCTTTTGTCTTTTTTTTTTTTTTTTTTTTTGATGGGTTGGGCTGTATTCCTGTCTTACTGGTTGTTTGTCCTGAGGTGTCCAGCACTGGAGTTTGCAGACAGTTGGATAGAATTGAGACTTGGTGCTGAGGTTAGGACCTCTTGTATGCATCACTCCAATTAATATTCCCTGGGGTCTGAGGTTCTCTGTTAGTCTGGCAGTTTGGACTCAGAGCTCCCACCAGAGGAGCTTGGGCTCAACCTCTGTCCTGGTAACAAAGATCCCACAAGCTGCCTAGCACGGCCAAAAAAGAAAGAAAGAAAGAAAAAAAAAGAGCAGTACAATATTAAAGAATAAAAAACAAAATAAAATTAGAAAGATAAAAAATACATTAGGAAAAATAAAAGAAAAAGGGGGGTGGGGAGAACAAGCCAAAAGGAGAGAACAATAACAAAGTATAAAGAATAAAATAAAATAACAAAAATAAAATATTTATTAAGAAAAATAAAAATATAAATGAATCAACAGCAGTGAATCAACAAGATAAAACAGAATCCCAATCTAAATGAGGAAATAAGAAAAAAAAATAGCCTTGGCTATGGGGGCGGAGTTTTGGCAGGGCTGGAACTTAGGCAGGGGAGGGGTTTAGGATGGGGCAGGACCTAAGGGGGTGGAGGGGGTGACGTTTGAGCATGGGGTGGGGCCAGGCTCAGGGCCCAGGTAGCTGGAAAAGGCCCTGGGGTGGTGGTGCCTAGGCCGGGTGACTTTCAAGCATGGGGCGGGGCCTCTGCTTAGGACATACACGGAAGGGGAAAGGCAGCATGTCCAAAGGAGGGCCTCTGGAGTCTGGAGTTCCGGAGTTTGGAGGTAAGGCCCTGGGTGAGTGTGTGTGGGTGAGGTTTAGGCCCATCAAGTTGGAGGGTGTCTCAGAGGGGGGTCTCCGAGTGTAGAGGTAGGGCCCTGGGTGGGGGTGTAGGGGGGCAGGGCTTGGGCTCTGCACAGCAGGAGGGAGGCTCTGAGGGGAGAGGATTAGGCCCTGGAGCCCAATAGGCTCCCTGGTGCCTAAGTGGACAGGGAAAGTGCTGGCCATGGTCCCTTCCATTCCTCCACACCCCCTCCCCACTGTCTCCCCCAGGGTCTCCCCCATCCCCAATGGACCCCTAACCATGGGTGTGTCCCACTGGGTGTAGGAACTCCTCCCCTCCCCCAGCCCCCCCCCTCAGGGATGCCAGTCCCAGAGGTCCAGCCTTTACTTTTGCTCCCCCCTTCCCTCCCTCCCACTCCCTCAGGACCCCTGTGGCTGGAGGGGGCCTCAGGGGGCAGAGGATCAGGCCCAGGATCTCAGCAGGCTCCCAGGGGCCCAAGTGGTCAGGGGAAACCTGGCCACGCTCACTTTTGATCCTTTGCCCTCCCAGTGGTCCCCCAATTTCCCCCTTCAGGCATGGGATCCCTTCCCCTCCCCCAGCTGCCCCTCAGGGGCACCAGTCCCCTCCCACCTCCACTTCTTCTCTCCCTTCACTCCTCCCACACCCCACTTCCTACTGGCAGTTCCTCCTGTCCCCTTAGGTGTCCCACTGGTGCCTGGTAGGTGCCCTAGTTGTGCAGAGACATGAATTCTGCATCCTCCTAGTCCGCCATCTTGACTCCATCCCCCACCATGAATTTCTTCATAAAGAAAATTTTTATAAATTACTTTATGCTAATTGAATCATTAAATAATTAATAGATCTATTTAAAGATTTTATTGTAAGCCAGGACATGATGTTGTTAATACAGAATTAGGAAGATACTACTATATGATGTTAATTTTTAATCTCATGAGCTGTCCATGCCAATTACATGACTGCTTATATACTGAATCTAAGTTCTAACATTTTTAAGAGGCTACAAATCCAAAAATTACTTATATAATCCTTGGATAAATAATTTACCTCATGCAAGATATTCCAACATTTTTTAAATTGGACAGATTCTGAATTTATCATTGAGGCATTTGTTGTCATTATAACAGGTTTGGTTATAGCACTATTAGATATGATGTATGTGAGAAGTTGTTACATATACTAATTCAACATTATATCTATCAACCACTAAGTGAATGGTGGATTCTTATTAATGTCTGACCACCTTGTTTACTCCAGATACAAGTAACAAACAGATGTCTGTTATTCAGATAATTACACTTTTTACTTTTACTGAAGGCTCTCTTACTCTAAATGGAAGTGGAAATGCGTAAATAAAATTTTGTCTACAATTGTATAACACTATAATAGAAGGAATCAAATAAATATATAAATAATTATCCTCAGTAGTTGATTTCTAGATTTGAATCATGGCATGCAATTTCTTTATTAATATTTTACTGATATAAATATAATATCAAAAGTACCTATTTATCTGTCATAATTTTAAGTATATGAAAATATTTCAAAAAATATTAACACATCGACTCCACTGGAATAAAAATAATAAGTCACAGCAATTAAGTATAGATAGTCTGGTATCAAAAGGTTTTTAGTGATAGAAAACCTGTTAATTTAATTCACCATAACCATAGTTTAAACAATAAAAAAAATACTGTACATCCTCAAAAAATGACCCCAAAATACCATTCCACATCAATTCTTTATTTTTTTTTCAGAAGCGTATGTGTATTTGTCAGGGTTTAAGATCTATTTTAACAAATAATCCCCATATATCAGTTGCTTAAGATAAAAAGGATTATTCCTTCTTTTATATGCTCAATAGGGTTGGAAATGCAATAGGACAAAATCAGATGCATAAAGTCATTTGAGAATCAGTCTTCTTCTATTTAGAGGGTTCTCCTCAGCCCTCAACTAGATCTTCTGCATCTGGATGACATTCAGGGAAAGAGAGAGAAAATAGCACAACTGGTTTTAACCACTTCGGCTCAAGGCTATATATTCAATTGTGCTTATGTGACAGGTAGTTACATAGCCTTATCTAATGCAAAGGGCCTGGGAAATACAGTCTAGCAGTTCACCAAGGCAAAAGGAGTGTGGATACTGAAAAACAGTTTAGGCAGTTTCTGCCACACAAGAATTATAGGACTATTATTCAATATAGTTAGAAGTATGTGTATTACTAGCATATATCTCATACTAGAGACATTCCCAGTAAAACAAAACAAAACAAAACAAAAAGGTTATTATCACAGTTGCTCTTCAACTTTTTTCAAAATTGATAGAAAAATTTTAAGCAATAGAGAGGAAAAAAAATATTAATAAGTATATTTATAAAATTGTTACCATTCATTCATGATATGATTATTTGGAAATCTCCAGAAAAACACAAAGAAACTAATAAAAGTAATTTTAAAACAGTAAATTGATCAACTAAAAATACATGTTGAAATAACAATAGTTCTGCTGTAAACTGGATCCCTCAAAAATCCAACTCAAAAGAGATATAAAATAGAAAATTCACTCTTTCAATTTAATGAAAAAATATTAAATAAGTGGAAAATGTGTCATTTCTGAATTATCTCAACAAAAATCAATAGTCAATCTAAGAAAGAAATGGAAAATTTTATTTGAACCAAACTGAGGATTATAACCTGGAGACAGTCTCTCAGAGAGTTCTGAGAGCTGTTCTGAAGAGGTAAGCAGGGAGGTCAGTATATATGTGATTTTGGCCTAGAGGATACCTACAATCAAGCACACATCTCAGTAGAAGGTTGCTGCTGGCCACAAGGAACAGATATCTTAGTTAATAGTTTTAGTGCTTTTCTAAGTATAGGAAGATGCAAGAATCCAGGTTCATAAAAAATTTCTCCTGAAAATATCAAACCATCCAAGGGCCAGTTCTGTCAGTTTTTCCAGAGCATAGAGTGCCTCATCCTGATCTCTACCTTTAATTCCTTTCAGCGGTTTTGTAGGTCAGTGACTGCAGCGGCTAATAATCTGATTGTTGTAGAACTGAATGCTGGGCAACATTCTTTATTTTACAATCCCTTCCCTTTTAGTCTTGATTTTGACCAAGATTTGGGAGGCACTGTGTGACCAATGTGTCCCATGGTGCTAGGAATGTTCATTCCCAGGTCAGGTGAAGATTTCATTGATTGGCTACTCAATGTGTTGTTACTAGACTAGGCCCAGTTAACAGTAACTAAAAACTTCTGGAACGCCTGTCATACTAGTCTGTTATGATCCAGGAAATTGTTCTCTCTTGTTCCTTCTTCCCATATCTAGAGTTACACTACTATAATCATTGATCTTATAGAACTATATATTTGTCATTTCAAGCTACCTAGTCATCAATAATTTTATTGAGGCTCAGTTATATATTTGGTAATGCAAGAAACAATATTCTTGTAAAACAGGCAGAATTCAATATATAATATAGTAATGTAGCTAATAACATTAATAAGATCATAAGTAAGTATTTAAGCTAAGAACTTCCATTAGGCACTGCCCAGTATCTCCCCGGGTTGTCTGACTAGTCTGTTCTGCACCAATCGCTATCTTTAAGGGAAACTATATATTGGCATTGTACATAAAGTTCACCAAAGATATCTGCAGGTGCAAGGCGAGTGGTGGGTCACTGTGACCCTTACAGGATTGAGAAGGAAATGTTGTTTTCTAAAGAGTTAACATGGCTGGCACCAGAAGGAGAAAAATTGATCTTTATGGTTGAGCAGGTATTTCTGCCTTTGGGGCGTCTGGTTAATACATAATGCACATGCAGAATGACAACTGGAGGGGAAGGAGGAGGCCAAAGGGCAGAGAAAAAGCTTTATGTTTAAATTTTTCTTGTCTTGCCTAAAACATGAATTTTTATTTCATCAATTGGAAATGTCAATAATTCTCTGTAAGTTTTATATATATATAAAACAAAATCCAAAAACAATGAAAAAAATTAGGTGGAGTGGTGGGAATTTAAAAATGTAAGTATAAAAATAATCTGGAATAATTAAGTAAATGTGAGATAGAATAGTCATTATGAAACATTTATCCTGCAAATATAAAACTAGTGGAAGAAAATATAATTATAAGAAAATATTTATGTAAATTTATGGAATAGAACTTCTCAAAATGTTAAAAGAAACTATAAACAGAAGGAAGGATAGTTTTGACTATTTTTTTGCTATTTTGCTGTTATATATAAAATATACACACATATAATATTGCCATTAAAAAAGAAACCAGAATAACAAAACATTTGGAATTTTATTTATAATATATTTGTATCTGTAAATATATTTATACATATGTTTTACAATCAATAAGAAAATATGAAGACAATGAAAATTAGACAACAGATAATTACGACTTTACCTGTTCATACATTTGTCACAGTAGGAAATAATTTTCATTTTTGAGGTATCATAATGTCGGCTATTTCTATTGACCATTTAAGTTCTTGTATTCTCTATTCATAGAGCAGTGATAGATTTCAATATCTGAGAATGGCATTTTAGTAGAAAGTATCAAATCATATTGATTCTATAATTCTAACTTACAGTTTTAGAGATTTAGTACATAAGAATTTTTGCTGTTCAATATTTCTAAAAGTATTCAAAAGACACCCTCTACATGCCAAGTAATTTTTCAAAATCTTCAATGTTGGCCACAATTCCAGCAGAGTTATTTTGAGTTGCTCAAGCTCAGCATTTTCATACTCTCTCTCTCTCTTTTAGACAACACACGTAATTTGGGTTTTAAATACCACAGGGAAAAAAATCATGAAGACTAGAACAAACTAATATATACAGAAATGCATTGTTAATTTTATCTACAAACAGGCCACTCCATCTGTTCAAACATAATGTTCCAAACTAAGGAATATGTTCCAAACCAAAGAGCACGATATTTGACAGATGGAGAGGTCTGTAAGCCTGTCTGGAGCACGGAATACTATAGAGTTTGTAGCAGGGTCCAATTTTCCATGCTAAATGAAATCTAATCAAAGTTTCTTCCCAATAAACATCAAAATCAGCACCAATGTTACCAATTGCTATGCATCATAGACCAACTCATTTTATCTATTTTCTTTCTCATATGCAAGAAACCCATACCTATTTTCTGAGTCAATTTTCTACTTTCATAGTTGTTCTCCTACATAAATAAGTACAAATGCCAAACATATTTCATGTAAAATAAAAGTCACTAATGAGTCAAACACAGGATGACCTACTCTTTAGCATAAAAATATCATGTGAGTGCTATTTTTAGAAAAATTAATCATTTAAGGATCATGTCATAATATATAAGATTTGGAAAAAGCTTCGATAGGATTTTGATAAATCTCTTCAATTTATTGAAATAAACAACAGAACAAGAAGCATAGGATATTTGTGTTTCCCTAAAACATGTAGCCAGTGAGAGACTGTATAAGATTTCTTTGCTCTTGTCCAGTGTTCCATTATAAAATCCAGCATTCTAACTTGGGAGATTGCCTCATCATCATTAAACTTTCAGTACAATTAAACTTTAAGACAAAAATTTTACTGAAAATGTCTGTGTTGTATAGGTTGCTCAGAACTGAGAACACTGCTTCTACTTATATAAATTAATCATAGGTTTATCGAATAGAGCATGAGGGCACTGTAGGGGAGGAAAATTTTTCTCTTTTCTTCCCTTCTAGGTTCTTTGGATGATTTAATAAACTCACGAGACAAATTAACGGGAAAAAAATAAATTTAATTTTGCAGGCATGGGAGCTCATAAAAATATGAGACTCAAAGAAATGACCAAAGCAGGCAGCTTTTATACTTTTAAACAAAGAAACAATTATATGCAAAGAATTGACTAAGGGTTTTGGGATTGAGGTAGCAAATTAATGAAGAAATAACAAAGTTTATTTATACCTTATTACCTGAATTCACTATCTCTGGTAATAAGGATGCTTTCTACCCACCAGGTGCAGGGAGGGTGCCCTTCACATGGGGAATATATTTCCTGCTTTCAGGGGGACAAGGGAGGGTCGGAATGTCCTTCTTGCACCAGCTGTTTCTGAAGTAACTTTAATTCAAAATAATCAGTATGTCAAAGTGGCATATTTTGTTCTGCCTTAGCATCCAGTGAGAAATGTGTAGATAAAATATATTGATATTGTTACGGAATTGAACTTGAATCCACTTGCCTGCCATGCAGCAAAGCCAATCTACTAACACAGGTTGTGGTGAAAGAAAGTACAGCGTTTATTGCAGGGTACCAAATAAGGAAAATGGGCAGCTCATGCTCAAAAGACCCAAACTCCCCAGTGGCTTTCAGGGAAGGGTTTTTAAAGGCAACATTTGTGGTGAGGGTTGCAGCTTGTAGACTTTCTTCTGATTAATTGGTGGTGAGGTAGCAGGGTTGATGTTTCAGGAGTCTTAATCATCAACCATCTGGTTCCAACCAGTCTGGGGTCTACTTGCTTGTGGTCAGCATGTCATCACAATCCTCCACTTGGGCAGGGGTCTTAGTTTCTGCATAACAACTCAAAGATAGGCATCAGATTGTTATGTATATCCCTTGAGGAGGAACTAGGATTCTGTTTTATCCCTGAGCTCTTGTTCATGCTATCTTGCTTGGTTCTGCATTCCTTCACTTCTCTATTTAGTAACTGCTTGAGTCTGCTCTTTGGAACTCAGGGAATACCTACGAGACTAAAGCATTTTTCCTACAAACAAAAAATGAGGGGCATAGAGTAGTCTTGACACTGAGAAGGCTTCACAGGGTCCTGCTCAGTCTCAATATATGTTGATGAGTGTCACATGACGTCTGAGTACTTGAAACTGGAACATAGTTCAATATCTAATTTTAACATTTCAATATTCAGATCCACTTATGACTGCATCTCAGGAAGCTTGGCATCATTTAAACCCTACTTCTAGCTGTGCTCAGCTCCAAACCTGAGTAGTTATGACCATGCCATATCACCTGTTGTGCTTCTTGGGGCAGGTAAAAACATTTTATAACAATGGGAAACCCTAAAGGATGCTAACTTTTATCTTCTTCAGAAGTATTATAATTACATATGAACTTGAAGGGGAGCAGAATTTGCCATCCCAAAATATTCCACATTGGTGTAAGGATTATCTTGAGCTATTTATTTTTAAGAAATTGGAGAAACAGGAAAAGCTCTGAAAATCAGTAGAAGTTACCCTGTAGTAAGAAAAATTTATATTTGAAAGGGAAATCTCCATTTTTAAAGGTGTTTCCCTCTCTGTACCAGGAAAAAGAGGTTGATACATTTCTAGAAACTTATCAATGGAGATGGCTTGGACTTAAATCTGCATAACAACGATACACTTGTTTACTGTGCTTTGCCTGACAACCTTCCATAACTGTCTCCCCAACCCCCAACATCTTTTGTCTTTAGCTGGAGACAGTATTTAGGGTGGTGCTAGGCCATTTCCTTTTCCAGGAGCTACTCAGTTTTCCTGGATATTTTCCATATATACAAGAGGTATATATGTTATTAAACTTCTGTTTGTTTTTCTCCTGTTAATTTACCTTTTATTATGGGGGTGGGATATCTCATCCAAGACCCTAGAAGGGTAGAGGGAAAATTATTTTTCCTCCCCTATAAAATGCCTTTCTGAAGATATTTCCTTTTCTTACACCTCAAAGAAATTGAATATTCAAGCAACGTGACCATAAATTTAAAGACTGAAGTACTTATGCTTCATTTATTGGGTATAAAAACCTTCATAATATTATGCAAAATTCAGGTAAAATCAATATTTCATAGCCATGCTTGAGCTATCCCAATCTACTTTTTCTCTAGTCATGAAATAAATCATTCTAGATTTTTAAATCAGATATTCCACCATTGAGTGGTTATATTATTATTTTGATAGTCATTTATTTCTCCATGTCATTCCCACATAAAATGCTCTGAATATTCTCTCAAATTTACAGGATTCTATTAAATGCTATTCTGTGTTGATATGAACTATTTAATGACATAATCTCAAATTTTGGTTCTGAGGTTAATTCCCAATTATATGAAGTTTTACTGAACCTGTAACTGTCTACACCAATAAAAATTAATTGAGAGGATGTTTGCAATGCCCAAGTAGATCTTCAGATACTTCTTTGGATTTCAGTGTGAATTCATCTTCTCTTTTTAGATCCCTCATATTATTATGTCCCCACATCCTTTATTCCCATTCCCTTTGAATTTTCTTATAATTTCTAACCTAGCATATCTTGTAACACGGGTAACTGTTGTCACCAGGTTATGTATGTGTATGTTGCACTTCAACTTTTTCCACAAGTTTGAGAAAATAAATCAGATTCAGAAAGAGAAGATAAACTTTCCTGGCTGCGGGAAAAAAGTCTTATTTCCATCCACCACTGGACTGCTCCCATGTGGATCTTTGCTCATAATTCCATACTCATAAATACTGGTTCCTACTTAACAACACTGACAACTCTACTAGGCATCTCAGTCTTAAGGTTAGGTTTAGGTGGTGCAATATATTATGTACTGGAGAAACATGAAGGAAGCAGTAATTTCAAGAACAATGAAATAGAGGGGCTATTGCTAGATCAACAGATGCTCTAACAAAAAAAGAAAAAGAAAAAAGAAAAAGCTGAGATCAATTAACAGACAATTTAAAGCTAAGTGTGAAAGCCAGAGGTATCATTAGTAGCAAAAGAGGCTCTTATCTCCTGATTTCGGAGGCCCTGAGAAGACTAAATTTAGAAAAGTCAGCTAAATAATAGCATCAATTACAACCACCATGCCAGATGTTTTAGTATTGCTACAATAGGTCCTTTCAACATGAAAGAGAGAGAAATATGTTCTTATAAGAATAGGCATGTTTTACAGGTATGGGGTTTCTTTTCCTGTCTGCAAGGCAGCACTAGCACCACCAAATGGCTTTTGAACTGTCACGGGATCCCAACATAACCTTAAGTGACATCATGGGATCCCTTTTAGAGAAGAGGAAGTACAAGTTTTTTTCATGACCATTAGATCCACTGATTGTATCACATGCTCCACTAACTAGGAGCTGCTAGCAAGACAGAACAATCTACTGAAGACACAGCTTGAGCACCAGCTTAGAGAAGGTCTTTTAAAAGGATAGCAAGGATAATCCACTATACACTTATCATACATAAAGTGTATAGTTTGTATCAAAGATTTTTACATAGAACTACATCCCATAAATCTTGGAAGCAAAGTTTGGGACTAGGAATGACTATACTTACCATCACTCTCAATGACCTTCTTGGAGGATTTGTGCTACCCAACTCTGGGTTCTGTATTAGACATAAAAGGCAGAACACCTCTTCCTAGGACACAGTAATTATCTATTGAACTACAAACTATGTCTGCTCCTAGGTCACTTTGGGCTCCTTGTATCTGGGGACCAGAAGATTAAAAAAAAAAACAAAACACTATTTTGGTAGGAGTAATTGAGCCTATCAGAAGGAGCAAGGAGTGCTTTCACAGTGGAGACAAAGAGAAATATGTTTTGAACCCAGGTGACCTGCTTGGTTGTCTCTTGATACTTACTCCCTTGAGCAATTGTGACTATAAATGAACAGATACAGCACCGCTGACCTGAGAACATGTTGACTAGGGACTCATATCTCTCTGGGATGAGGGTCTAGATAAGGCCAGTAGGGGTGGTAGCTGAGAGTAAAGGGAATGTAGAAACAGTAGAAGAGAAAGATGATGAGTATCAGTTACACCCCCAAGACCAATTGCAATGGTGGGAGCTACAGTTCTTCCCAATAATCTTCCTCTTCTATGTTTCCCCCAGAAAGAGAGGTCCACCAGAATCCTGGAAGAATGTCAAAAGAACTGTCTACAAATGTATATAAATAAGTTGAAGAGACCTCCCAGCTCCACGTAATATCAAACGGTGAAAATCTCCCAGAGATCTCCATCTCAATGCCAAGACCCAGCTCCACTCAATGACCAGAAAGATATAGTGCTGGACACCTTATGCCAAACAGCTAGCAAGATAGGAACACAACCCCACCCATTAGCAAGGGGGCTGCCTAAAATCATAATAAGGTCACAGACACTCCAAAACACACCACCAGACGTGGACCTGCCCACCAGAAAGACAATATCCAGCCTCATCCACCAGAACACAGGCACTAGTCCCCTCCACCAGGAAGCCTACACAACCCACTGAACCAACCTTAGGCATGGGGACAGACACCAAAAGCAATGGGAACTATGAACCTGCAGCCTGCCAAAAGGACACCCGAAACACAGTAAGTTAAGCAAAATGAGAAGACAAAGAAACACATAGCAGATGAAGGAGCAAAGTAAAAACCCACCAGAGCTAACAAATGAAGAGAAAATAGGCAGTCTACCTGAAACATAATTCAGAATAATGATAATAAAGATGATCCAAAATCTTGGAAATAGAATGGAGAAAATACAAGAAACGTTTCACAAGGACCTAGAAGAACGAAAGACCAAACAAACAATCATGAACAACAAAATAAATGAAATTAAAAACTCTCTAGAAGGAATCAAGAGCAGAATAACTGAGGCAGAAGAACGGATAAGTAACCTGGAAGATAAAATAGTAGAAATAACAACTGCAGAGCAGAATAAAGAAAAAAGAATGAAAAGAATTGAGGACAGTCTCAGAGATCTCTGGGACAAAATTTAATGCACCAACATTCGAATCATATGGGTTCCAGAAGAAGAAGAGAAAAAGAAAGGGACTAAGAAAATAATTGAAGAGATTATAGTTGAAAACTTCCCTAATATGGGAAAGGAAAGAGTCAATCAAGTCCATGAAGCACAGAGAGTCCCATAAAGGATAAATCCAAGGAGAAACACACCAAGACTCATATTAATCAAACTATCAAAAATTAAATACAAAGAAAAAATATTAAAAGCAGCAAGGGAAAAACAACAAATAACAAACAAGGGAATCCCCATAAGGTTAACAGCTGATCTTTCAGCAGAAACTCTGCAAGCCAGAAGGGAGTGGCAGGACATATTTAAAGGGATGAAAGGGAAAAAACCTACAACGAAGATTACTCTATCCAGCAAGGATCTCATTCAGATTTGATGGAGAAATTAAAAACTTTACAGACAAGCAAAAGTTAAGAGAATTCAGCACCACCAAACCAGCCTTACAACAAATGCTAAAGGAACTTCTCTAGGCAGAAAACACAAGAGAAGGAAAAGACCTGCAATAACAAACACATAACAATTAAGAAAATGGCAATAGGAACATACATACTGATAATTACCTTAAATGTAAATGGATTAAATGCTTCAACCAAAAGACATAGAGTGGCTGAATGGATAGAAAAACAAGACCCGTATATATGCTGTCTACAAGAGACCCACTTCAGACCTAGGAACACATACTGACTGAAAGTAAGGGGATGGAAAAAGATATTCCATGCAAATGGAAATCAAAAGAAAGCTGGAGTAGCAATTCTCATATCAGACAAAATAGATTTTAAAACAAAGACTATTACAAGAGACAAAGAAACACACTACATAATCATTAAGGGATCAATCCAAGAAGAGGATATAACAATTGTAAATATTTATGCACCCAACATAGGAGCACCTCAATACATAAGGCAAATACTAACAGCCATAAAAGGGGAAATCGACAGTAACACAGTCATAGTAGGGGACTTTAACACCCCACTTTCACCAATGGGCAGATCATCCAAAATGGAAATAAATAAGGAAACACAAGCTTTAAACGATACATTAAACAAGATGGACTTAATTGACATTTATAGGACATTCCATCCAAAAACAACAGAATACATTTTCTTCTCAAGTGCTCATGGAACATTCTCCAGGTTAGATCATATCTTGGCTCAGAAGTCAAGCCTTCGTAAATTTAAGAAAATTGAAATTGTATCAAGTATCTTTTCTGACCGCAGCGCTATGAGACTAGATATCAATTACAGGAAAAAATCTCTAAAAAATAAAAACACATGGAGGCTAAACAATACACTACTTAATAACCAAGAGATCACTGAAGAAATCAAAGAGGAAATCAAAAATTACCTAGAAAAAATTGACAATGAAAACACAACAACCCAAAACCTATGGGATGCAGCAAAAGCAGTTCAAAGAGGGAAGTTTATAGCATACAAACCTACCTTAAGAAACAAGAAACACCTCAAATAAACAACCTAACCTTACACCTAAAGCAATTAGAGAAAGAAGAACAAAAAAACCCCAGAGTTAGCAGAAGGAAAGAAATCATAAAGATCAGATCAGAAATAAATGAAAAAGAAATGAAGAAAACAATAGCAAAGATCAATAAAACTAAAAGCTGGTTCTTTGAGATGATAAACAGAACTGATAACCCATTAGCCAGACTCATCAAGAAAAAAAGGGAGAAGACTCAAATCAATAGAATTAGAAATGAAAAAGGTGAAGTAACAACTGACACTGCAGAAATACAAAGGATCATGAGAGATTACTACAAGCAACTATATGCCAATAAAATGGACAACCTGGAAGAAATGGACAAATTCTTAGAAATGCACAACCTTCCGATACTGAACCAGGAAGAAATAGAAAATATGAACAGACAAATCACAAGCACTGAAATTGAAACTGTGATTAAAAATCTTCCAATAAACAAATCCCAGGACCAGATGTCTACACAGGCGAATTCTATCAAACATTTAGAGAAGAGCTAACACCTATTCTTCTAAATCTCTTCCAAAATATAGCAGAGGGAGGAACACTCCCAAACTCATTTTCCGAGGCTACAATCACCCTGATACCTAAAGCAGACAAAGATGTCACACAAAAAAAGAAAACTACAGACCAATATCACTGATGAACATAGATGCAAAAATCCTCAACAAAATACTAGCAAACAGAATCCAACAGCACATTAAAAGGATCATACACCATGATCAAGTGGGGTTTATCCCAGGACTGCAAGGATTCTTCAATATACGCAAATCAATCAATGTGATACACCATATTAACAAATTGAAGGAGAAAAACCATATGATCATATCAATAGATGTAGAGAAAGCTTTTGACAAAATTCAACACCCATTTATGATAAAAACCCTCCAGAAAGTAGGCATAGAGGGAACTTTCCTCAACATAATAAAGGCCATATATGACAAACCCACAGCCAACATCGTCCTCAATGGTGAAAAACTGAAACCATTTCCACTAAGATCAGGAACAAGACAAGGTTGCCCACTCTCATCACTATTATTCAACATAGTTTTGGAAGTTTTAGCCACAGCAATCAGAGAAGAAAAAGAAATAAAAGGAATCCAAATTGGAAAAGAAGAAGTAAAGCTGTCACTACTTGCAGATGATATGATAGTATACATAAAGAATCCTAAAGATGCTACCGGAAAGCTACTAGAGCTAATCAGTGAATTTCATAAAGTAGCAGGATACAAAATTAATGCACAGCAATCTCTTGCATTCCTATACACTAATGATGAAAAATCTGAAAGTGAAATTAAGAAAACACTCCCATTTACCATTGCAACAATAAGAATAAAATACCTAGGAATAAACCTACCTAGGGAGACAAAAGACCTGTATGCAGAAAACTATAAGACAGTGATGAAAGAAATTAAAGATGATACAAATAGATGGAGAGATATACGATGTTCTTGGATTGGAAGAATCAACATTGTGAAAATGACTCTACTACCCAAAGCAATCTACAGATTCAATGCAATCCCTATCAAACTACCACTGGCATTTTTCACAGAACTAGAACAAAAAATTTCACAATTTGTGTGGAAGCACTAAGGACCCCGAATAGCCAAAGCAATCTTGAGAAAGAAAAACGGAGCTGGAGGAATCAGGCTCCTGGACTTCAGACTATACTACAAAGCTACAGTAATCAAGACAGTATGGTACTGGCACAAAAACAGAAATACAGATCAATAGAACAGGATAGAAAGCCCAGAGATAAACCCATGCACATATGGTCACCTTATCGTTGATAAAGGAGGCAAGAATATACAATGGAGAAAAGATAGCCTCTTCAACAAGTGGTGCTGGGAAAACTGGACAGCTACATGTAAAAGAATGAAATTAGAACACTCCCTAACACCATACACAAAATTAAACTCAAAATGGATTAAAGACCTAAATGTAAGGCCAGACACTATAAAACTGTTAGAGGAAAACATAGGCAGAACACTCTATGACATAAATCACAGCAAGATCCTTTTTGACCCACCTCCTAGAGTAATGGAAATAAAAGAAAAAATAAACAAATGGGACCTAATGAAACTTAAAAGCTTTTACACAGCAAAGGAAACCATAAATAAGACGAAAAGACAACCCTCAGAATGGGAGAAAATATTTGCAAATGAAGCAACTGACAAAGGATTAATCTCCAAAACATACAAGCAACTCATGCAGCTCAATATCAAAAAAACAAACAACCCAATCCAAAAATGGGCAGAAGACCTAAATAGACATTTCTCTAAAGAAAATATACAGATTGCCAACAAACACATGAAAGAATGCTCAACATCATTAATCATTAGAGAAATGCAAATCAAAACTACAATGAGATATCATCTCACACCGGTCAGAATGGGCATCATCAAAAAATCTAGAAACAATAAATGCTGGAGAGGGTGTGGAGAAAAGGGTACCCTCATACACTGTTGGTGGGAATGTAGATTGATACAGCCACTATGGAGAACAGTATGGAGGTTCCTTAAAAAACTAAAAATAGAACTACCATACGACCCAGCATTCCCACTACTGGGCATATACCCTGAGAAAACCGTAATTCAAAAAGAGTCATGTACCACAGTGTTCACTGCAGCTCTATTTACAATAGCCAGGACATGGAAGCAACTTAAGTGTCCATCAACAGATGAATGGATAAAGAAGATGTGGCACATATATACAATGGAATATTACTCAGCCATAAAAAGAAATGAAATTGAGTTATTTGTAGTGAGGTGGATGGACCTAGAGTCTGTCATATAGAGTGAAGTAAGTCGGAAAGAGAAAAACAAATACCGTATGCTAACACATATATATGGAATCTAAAAAAAAAAAAAAAGGTCATGAAGAACCTAGTGGCAAGGTGGGAATAAAGACACAGACCTACTAGAGAATGGACTTGAGGACACGGGGAGGGGGAAGGGTAAGTTGGGACAAAGTGAGAGAGTGGTAGTGTATATATGGACATAAGTACACTACCAGGTATGAAGTGGGTGGCTTGTGGGAAGCAGTCACGTGGCACAGGGAGATCAGCTTGGTGCTTTGTGATTGGCTGGAGGGGTGGGATAGGGAGGGTGGGAGGGAGGGAGATGCAAGAGTGAGGAGATATGGGGATATATGTGTATGTATGACTGATTCACTTTGTTATAAGGCAGAAGCTAGCACACCATTGTAAAGCAATTATACTCCAATGAAAACGTTAAAAAAATAAAAAATTAAAATAAAAATAAAAATATAAGTTGAATCCAAGGGTTCAAGTTATGACAGTGATGAGCATGGAGCTCATACACCTGGGTCTTCCATCTAGGAAGGAATTGTCTATCCAGCTGCTGGGCCTACTGTCAGGAGAAAAGCTTTAGCTATCAGTCCCTGGGATTGCCTCAGCTGCAGAGAATGGTCTTACCTAAGGACACCTATCTTAGGGTAGCTTAAATCTAATGACCAAAGAAGATGGGAGTATAGCTGTCTGGCCATCTTAGTGAAACAGGGAAACTCTAGGTCATATTTAGCTCCAGAGTTCTCTGTCAGGTCAGTCAACTTTTCCTGGTACCCCATCTTGCTTTGCTTTTATACCCTCCCTTCCATATTTGTAGATTCCAAGAGCACTCCTCAGTAAACATCCTGCACACTAAATTCTGTCTCAGAATCTATTTTCCAGATAACCCAATCTGCAACTCTGTGTTAATCTTAACATTGACCTGGATTAGCTGTTGTCTATAGTCCACAACAATGAAAAACAATGTAGTTATCAGGTTTCCTTATTTTTTGATACACTCCTTTTGCTTGCCTAATATTAGAATTGATTCATCACACTTGTGGGAGCTATGTCTGTTTTGAGGTATTAGCCCACTCTGTTTCCAATATTTAACTTGGGTTAGAATTCTGACTGCTTAACTGAGCACTTTCTAGTCTATTATGGTGCTTATTTCTTTTTGTCAATATTAAACCAAGGAGAGATAGACAGTAATAGGATATTATCTACAGGATCACTCAACTTCAAGATAGTTTGGTATTTGTAGTGAGGTGGATGGAGTTAGAGTCTGTCATACAGAGTGAAGTAAGTCAGAAAGAGAAAAACAAATACAGTATGCTAACACATACATATGGAATCTAAGGAGAAAAAAAAAAAAAGGTCATGAAGAACCTAGTGGCAAGATGGGAATAAAGACACAGATCTACTAGAGAATGGTCTTGAGGATATGGGGAGGGGGAAGGGTAAGATGTGACAGGGTGAGAGAGTGTCATGGACATATATACACTACCAAATGTAAAATAGATAGCTAGTGGGAAGCAGCCGCATAGCACAGGGAGATCAGCTCGGTGCTTTGTGACCACCTAGAGGGGTGGGATAGGGAGGGTGGGAGGGAGGGAGACACAAGAGGGAAGAGATATGGGAACATATGTATATGTATAACTGATTCACTTTGTTATAAAGCAGAAACTAACACACCATTGTAAAGCAATTATACTCCAATAAAGATGTTAAAAAAAAAAAAGATAGTTTGGGAACTTCTGTAATCTGATTGGATACCCCCAAAATAATTTTGACAGTGTTTCAAAATAAAACCACTCTCCCATAAGCATTGAATTTCTATTACGGCTATTTTTAAACGTCTGAAAATAAGGTGTGTATACTTCTTTGTGAGAAGGGAAATATATTGAGATATTTTTTAAATTGTAACTTCTCATTCAGTTAGGAATAGGTAAAATTCAGACCTCTGCCTATCCTCTCTGCTTGTAATTAAGACCTCTGTTTAGATCTGCTGAAAATCTAGAGGTATAGTACAATTGTTTTATTGGGAATTTGATTTAATGCATCCTGAATGTCCCAATGTTGCTGTAGTTACTCTATGTTTTCTTTGACTTTTGAACTCTATGTGCCTAGTTAGTAATCCAGTATCAGCCTGAGTTAGTCTTTTTTAAGTATCTGATTTACGATTAACTGGAGTATTCTGCATAGTTGAGTTCTTGATTCTATCCTGAAAGTTTTTCCCTCAAAACTTTATATTTTATATTTATTTTAAATATGTGCTTGAAATCCTCACCAATAATGCCTCTATATCTATTTCACAAGCTTATAAAGGTCAAAAAAAAAAAGGAAAGAAAATATTTTTGAAAATGATTTGAAACTATACATTATGTTATATAGGGTATTAATACTATTTGACTGTTATCAAATAACTATTAATTAGTCAATACACAAAGTTTTATATTAAATAGCTTACCAGTTCTGCACTAATTCATACTGAGATCTTTTGAAATAGATTTGCTTCTGTACAAACACATATGAATTTATGTATTTATTTGTCAGGGTTTTTCAGAGAAACAGAACCAATAGGATGTATATATTAGTAAATATATATATAATGTGTATTCTAATAAATATATATATACACACACACACATCCTGCTGGTTTTGGACAGAGAGAGATTTTAAGGAATCAGCTCATGTGATTGTGGGGGCAGGCAAATCCCAAATCAGCAGAGACTGCTGTGGAGACTCAGGGAAGAGCTGAAATTGAAGCATTAGTCCAAAGGCAGTCTGGTATAACTTTCTCTTCCTCAGGAAAGGTTAGTCTTTTTCTTAAGGTCTCAACTGATTGGACGAGGCTCATCCACATTATGGAGAGTAATCTCTTTGTTCAAACACCACTGATTTAAATGTTAATCTCATCTAAAAATAGACCTTCACAGCTACATCCACCCATTTGGCTAAATATCTGATCATGTAGCCTGCTTAAATTGACACATAAAATTAACCATCAATAAATATACACATATACATGGTGTCAGGAAAAAAATGTGCATAGGCTCACATTTTAAATTAGATAAGAAGTATAATTTTATCTATAAAATGTCAGTCTCAGTAGCACAAGGCATGTTATTCATGTTAACTTTAGAAATGTAAAGGAAAATTGATTTGACATTTTTCATAGGTTGTGTAACATATTTCAGCCTAGATGTAAATATATGTCTAGTTGTAATCTGCCTTTTTGTGGACTCATTGATGCAATTAACTAGAATCAAAAGAATCTAAATTTCAGGCTTTGTAATACACAATAACTATTAATAAGTTATATTTTAGAACAAAACTGGTCACTCACAATACTTCAATGAATATTAGAAATACTTATGGACATTGAAACATATACTTTCCAGAAATCTTTCTCATAAGTTCTGATTTTGTAGGTTTGGAGTAGAGCCTTATACCTGCATTAATAAGAAACAATATTATTGTATTATCAGTGATAATACAATTGTCACTGTATTGCTGTGCACAGCTGAATAAGAATCACTGAAACAGCATGCTACAGGAAAAAATAATAATAATAATAACTTGCCTTTAGAATTAATAATAATCTGAAAAATAAAAACACTCAAGGCTCATTTGGCAGGTTGATGAATCAGAATCTAAAGGGTCATGTATCCTAGATATTATAGTAATATAGGATAGATAGGGCTTCAGGGAATGAAAAGTTGTCCAGCCAGACAAAAAGAGCATTATACCTGGAAAGCATGGTCAGCAAGGCACCAGGTTAGTGGATAAAACAGAAGGTCCATGTTCACCTAAATTAGCAAATATTTATGAAAGTATCTGACAAGCATAAGTTTCAGGCATACCATTGATTATCAAGATGATTTCCAAAGAAAGAAAGGAGTTTGAGAAAAGGGCTTCCCACATACTGATTTTTTTCCCCCCAATGTCCTATGCTGTATTTCCTTGTTGGTGTTGTTATTTGGTTGTTGGTTTGTTGACGTATAATTTACAAAAAGTAAAATTTACCTTTTTAAGAGTACTGTTCTATGAATTTTAACAAATTGAAACAAGCGTCACCATCATCATGATTAAAATAGAGAATTTTTCTGCCCCCACTAAAAGTTCCCTTATAACTTTGTAGCCAATTCCCTTATATCATCCCGAGCTTTTGACAACTGTTGATCTAATTTCTGTCCCTGTATTTTCCATCATTATAGTTTCAAAGAGTCATTTAAGAGGAATCCTTCAGTATATGGCCTTTCGAGACAGACTTGCTTCATTTAGCATAGGGCTTCTGAGATTCATCCTTATTGTTGGATGCATTTGTAGTTCATCCTTTCACTGAGTTATATGCCATTATATGCATCAATGACAATTTTTTAAACCATTCACCAGTTGATGAACATTTGGGTTGTTTCTAGCTTTTGGTGATTCTGAATAAATCTGCTAAAAACATTCACATACAGGGGTTGTTTGGACATGTCTTCATTTCTCTTTGGTAAGTATCTAAAAGTAGAAGTGTTGGGCCACATGGTAAGCCTGTTACCTTATTATGAAATTGCCTTACTCTTTTCTAAAACAGATGTATCATTTTGCATCCACACCAGGAATATATGAAATTTTCAATTGCTCTATATTTCTGGTAATATTTAGTATTGTCTTTTATTTGAAACAATCCAATGATGTATAGTAGCATTTTATTGTGGTTTTAATTTACATTTCCCAATTTGTGGCATTTAAAAAATTTTCTTCATAGCATGTTTGAAAAAGTAGATTTAGTTTTAATGAAGTGCAATTTTTTGTCCTCTGACTAGTCCAAGGTCACAAACATTTATTTTCCTATGGTTTTTTTAGTTTTATAATTGTATGTCTATGATCTATTTTGAGCTAATTTTTGTGTATGATGCAGTTAGGGGTAGAGTGCACTTTTTTGACATATAGATATTCTATTTATTCAGCTTCATTTGCTGAAAAGACTATCTATTCTTAATACAATTTCCTTGACAACTATATCAAGCATCAAATGACCATATCTGCATGGGTCTATTTCTGCATTTTCTATTCTGTTCTGTTGATCTATGTGTTTATACTTTTGGCAATACCACAATATCTTGATTATTGTAGCTTTATACTCATTTTTACAATCAGACAGTGTAAATTTGCTCTGCCTTTTCAAAATTATCTTTGCTATTCTATCAGCATTTTAATTTCTACACAAAAATGAGTTTGACTGAAATTGCCTTGTATCTATAGATCAGCTGGAGGAGAATAATATTTTGGCAATTCTTTTTTTTTATCATCAAACCAATGAACACATATATCTCTCAATAAATTTTTATCTTATTGGATTTCTCTCATGTTTTAATGGTTTTTAGTGTAAAAAATCTTCCACATATTTTGGTAAACTAATCAATAGATATTTCAAATTTATTGGTATTATTGTAAGTAGTTCTATTTAAAATTCCAAGTTCCAATTGTTGATTGCTACTACAAAGAAATACAAATGATTTTTATATACTGACCTTGTGTCCTGTGACCTCACTAAACATACTCACTATATCTGGCAGCTTGTTTTGGATTCTTTGAGATTTTCTGCATAGAAAATTAGGTCATCTGCAAATAGAAACAGCTTATTTCTTCCCTTCCAAAATAAATGCCTTTCATTTCATATTCTTCCATGATTTTACTGGCAAGAATCTCCAGTACAACTTTGAAAAGGAGTGGTGAGAGAAGACATCCTTGCCCTGTTTCTGATCTTAAGGAGAACACATTCAATTTTTGAGCATTTAATATGATGTTAGCTCTAGATTTTTATGAGATACCCTTTATCAAGCTGAAGAAGTTATCCTTTCATTAGTTTGTGCAAATATTTTGATAACATATGGATCTTGAACTTTGCAAAATTCATTGCTGCATCTATCAAAATGAACCTATGTTGTTACCTGTGTTTGATTATTAGTTTTAGGCTACAGTACATTAGTTGATTTTTGAAAGTTGAACAAGCCTCCTGAAGTAAATTCTACTCTGAAAGAATTTATTTGAGAGAGAGAGATAAAGAGAGAGAGAGAGAGAATGATGATGATGATGGTGGTGATGCTTTTTTCTATGTCCATGAGTGCTATAGCTGTATTTTCTTGTAAAGTCTGCTTCTAGTTTTGGTATCCACATAATGCAGGCCTCTTAAAATGAGTAACAAAATACCTCTCCTCTCTTGTTGTCTGGAAATATTTTGGTGGAATTAGTATTATTTATTTTGGTTGGTAGATTTATCTAGTGAAGACATTTGGGCCTGGGGTTTAGATTGTTGGAAAGTTTTAAACTGAATTCAGTATCTTTAATAGCTACAGTAATATTTACATTATCCATTGCTTCTTAAGATAGCTTTGATAGTTTTTATCTTTCAAGGAATGTATCCATTTCATATACCGAATTGATTGGCATAAAGTTGTTCATAATGTCCCCTTATTATCCTATTAATGTCTGTAAAATCTGTTGTGATTTCCCCTTTTTTTTTCATTCCTGTATTGGTAAATTGTGTCTTTTTTCCCTGATCCATCCCACCAGAAGTTTATAACTGTTTATTTTTTCCCCAAGAAAAACCTCTTGATTTTCTAGATTTTCTCTGTTGTTTTCCTGTTTACAGTTTCATTTATTCCTGCTTATAACTGTTTCTGTCTATGTTCTTCTCTTTTTTTGTCTTAAACTCAGTTTAATTTGTGCTTATATTTTTAGTTTTATAGGGTGTGACTTTTCAAAAATTTTATATATTAAGTAGAATTTCAGGTGTCAAAGCTTAGATATAGGTTCCAATAAGAACATATGAACTCTCCTCATGCTAATTATATGGGCTTATTTGTTTGTTTTCTCTAAATTTTGCCAGATGAATTACTTCCAACTTTACCAAAAATAGGTCTGTCCAGAGCATGCCAGGGGAGATCAAATATTGCCACCCATGTATAGGAGACAAGGAGCCACACAATGCATTTTATATAAATAAACAAACATATAAGTTATTAACTTAATAATTTTTCTCAAATAAGGTAATTTGAGTTTAAGGGTATTTTATGTTGTAATACTCTGCATTATCTTCTATGTGTGAAACAAAAATATTTCCTTTACAGAAGTAGAAGTAAACATTTATTACTCTAGGAAGGAAAAACAGGACTTAAAAAGAATCTTGGTCAATAAAAATTCTAACAGACTCAAATGGCTTGAGAACCTAAGCCTTCACAAATGTGGTTCTGTGTCCCTCTTAATTCATAGGTGCATGCCTTCACTGAATGATGAATCATTGGATTGAACTTAATAAATAGACTGTACACTGTCAGGTACTCAGAAATGGTATTTGAGCCACTATACTTTGAACCTAATGGCATATGATTTTTTCAGTAAGTCAATAGAAATATATCTTTACTCTGAGGCAAGAAATAAGTGTTTCTCCACGTGAAGTTAATTGGTTCACATGGGAGAAGTGATGATTTTGCCATGGTTTATATCAAGGAAGCCAGGAGCCAATCTGCCTGCATTGTATTTCATAATAAGTGAAAGGTAGACTGAAAGATAGTGTCTCAGTTTGCAATTGCTAATTGAGAAGAATGCAAAAAATGTCTATAAATTCTTTCTTAAAAAGAAAATTTTACATACAGTGGATTTTAAACTTGCTATAGCTGTCTATTAAGAAATAGGATTCAGGTATACAAAATAATATTTTTTAAAAGACATCAAATTTGAGAATTCATGTAGGAAATATTGATATACTTGAAATAGATACTTCTGGATAGTTAAAAAAGGAAAAAATGCATTTTATTTATTTTTGTTGAGATTAAAAGCAAGTTATAGTAACATGTAGCTTGATAAAATAATGTATCAGTTACTCTCTCTGAAAACCACTGCAACCAATTTATTAAGATTTTGCCTTTTAATGTAAAATAAAAATGATGTCTTGACTCTGGAGATACTAAGTAATGGAAGCTTAGAAACTGAAATAGATAATTGTTCTGTCATGAAAATACATATTAGTTCCAAGCACTACATTTCTCTCATTAGTATAGTAAATATGTGCTTCTACTAATTTAAGAAAGCTAAGCCATATAATCAGATATTATACTTTTAATGATAAGACTTAGGCTGAGCTTTCACATTATGGTAGGTATTGTGAAATAACATTTGAAGAATTATCTTTAATTATTAATAGTTACAAGTTAAGAACATAAGGTTTCAGTAAGTCTACAGCACTACACTTGACATTTACTGGATATCATTTGGTTCATATTTAGATATTTCTAGACATAAAACTACCCATGGTATTTATTTATTGCCCATTAATATTAGTGTCAAGTTTTTCCATTGCTTGTCTTGAAGGTTTTTTTGCTTTTTCTTTAAGAAAAAATAAACATTTCTATACAATATATGTTTTTCAGTTAAAGCTGAATATGTGTGTGTGTACACATACATACATATGCACATACAAATAATTTTTTCTAAAGCATCTCTTAAAAACAGGTATACATTAAAAAGACTAGTATAAATGTTTTGATGAACATTTCTGCAAAGCTTATGTCATAAAGACTTCTGATATGAGCTCAGTATTTCTCTATCACTATCAAACAGGTTTTGTAAATCCTTAATTTTAACATACAACTGAATGTGTATTTACCAGACAAAGTAGTTAAATTTCTCTTCACTTAATCTAATGTTTAATTTACTTCATTAGAATAATAGAATACTTGGCAAATGCAATAAAAAAACACACAAGAAAACGTGAATTAAATCCCACCTCAAAATAACAACAAAGATTATCTTTTGGTTTATTTTTTATTAACGTATATAACTATTATATAAAACAACTCCATCTAAATTTAGCTAAAATAAAATGCATTATATAATCAGAGAAGTGGTATACACAAAGCAAGACTAGAAGGCAACTTGGTATTAAGTAGGTGCAACAACAAGATAGGAAATAGATCCAGATTTATTTTCTCATTCTTGTTTCTTTCTTCTTTTGTCTCATTGCTACCTCTCTTCTCTCTTGCTCCCCTCATTATCTTTATTTCTGTATAGCAGGATATGGCCACTCATAGTCCATCAAGGTATAGAAATTAACTGGCTCTATTACCCAGTTCAGAATTCCAAAGAAAGAAAATCAGATTGGCTCAGCCTAGATAAAGTTTCCCCAAGAGTTTGAATCAATTTTGCCACAGGGTCAGGTGCAGAGGTATTAAATTTGAATGAATTATGTCACAGCGTTAGCAGCAGAGATATGAAATTAGGCAAGTCATTATACTTAACAGTCTTCCTTCTGATTGATAAAATGGGTAGTCATTCCTCATACAATTGTTCACAAGACCTAATGAGATTATGCTTTTAAAGTGTCTAGCAAAGGAATGGAATAGGCATTTTTCCAAAGAAGACATACAAATGTCCAAGAGGTACATGAGAAGATGCTCAACATCACCAATCAGCAGGGAAACTCAAATCAAAATCACAATAAGATATCACCTCAGACCTGTTAGAATGGCTGTCATCAAAAAAACAAGAAATAACAAGTGTTGGTGAGGATGTGGAGAAAAGAGAACCCTCAGCCACTATGGAAAACAGTATGGAGATTCCTCAAAAAATTAAAAATAGAACTACCATATGATCCAGCAATCCCACTTCTGTGTATATAGCCAAAAGAAATTAAAACAGCATGCTGAAAATAGATCTGAACTCCTGTGTTTATTGCAGCATTATTCACAGTAGCCAAGATATGGAAACAACCTATGTGTCCTTCAATGAGCAAACGGATAAAGAAGATATTTTACATATGTACATATATATATTGATATAATGAAATATTCAGCCATGAGCAAGAAGGAAACCCTGTCTTTACAACAACATGGATGGAACTCAAGGGCATTACGCTCAGTGAAATGAGCCAGACACAGAGAGAAAAAGACTTCATGATATCACTTGCATGTGGAATCTAATAAAATGTTGAATACATAGAAGCAGAGAGTGGAACAGTGGTTACCAGGTTAGGGAAGTGGAGGAAAGTGGAGATATTGGTCAAAGGGTACAAAGTTGCAGTTATGTAGGATGAATAAGTCTAGAGATGTAAGGTACAGCATCATGACTGTAGTTGATAATACTGTAATGAATACTGGAAATTTGCTAAGGGAGTAAATTTCAGGTGCTTTTCTCACACACACAAAATAATGGTAACTATGTGAAGAGATGGTACATTGATTAGTTTGACCATAGTAATGATTCCATTATGTATATCAAATCATGTTGTACACCTTAAATGTATACAATTTTTATTTAAAGAATAAGAAAATAAATATTAGTGGTAACCTAAAACTGGAGGACATGATGGGTTTGGGGGTTGACAGCTAAAGGGTAAAGAATTTCTTTTTGGAGTGATGATTATGTTCTAAAACTGATGGTGATGGTTGCACAATTCTGTGAATATACCAAAAACTATTGAATTGTACATTTTAAATGGGTGAGTTGTATGGTATATAAATTAGACCTCAATAAAACTTCTGCAAGACAAAGAAAATAAAAAACCATCTAGCACAATACTTGGCACAGAGTAAGCGGTAATTAACATTTGTGTAGATGTGGATGGACCCAGAGACTGTCATATAGAGTGAATTAATTCAGAAAGAGAAAAACAAATATTGTATAATATCGCTTATATGTGGAATCTAAAAAATTATACAGATGAACTTATTTGCAAAGCAGAAATAGAGACACAGACGTAGAGAACAAACATATGGATACCAAGGGGGGTTAGGAGGGGTGGGATGAACTGGGAGGTTGTGATTGACATATATACACTACTATGTATAAAATAGACAACTAATGAGAACTTACTGTATAGCACAGGGAACTCTACTCAGTGCTCTGTGGTGACCTAAATGGGAAGGAAATCAAAAAAGAGGGCATATATGTCCACGTATAGCTGATTCACTTTGCTGTACAGCAGAAACTAACACTACATTGTAAAGCAACTATACTCCAATAAAAATTAATTAAAAAAACAATTCCAATTACTATTAATTTAACTGTGTCTATAACTGTTGTTTTTAAGACTCTACCCTCTGAAATTCGACTCAAAGAGTTCACATCCACCATTATTATTTATACTTACTAAAGACAGCATGATCTTGGGAAAGTTATGTATTCTGCCTAATTTTTGACATTTGTATCTATCGATTAAGGGCAATAATACTGTTATTTCATGGCACGACTTTTTATTATTAGTTCTCAGATTATAGTTTTTTGACTCTCTCCTGAAGGAATAGACTATTTTGCACCTCATCCCCTTAAATGCAGAAAACCATGTTCCTTTATAATTTGCCAGAATTTTCTGGAATTTTCAATCTCTGACTTGGATTTACAAGAGTGGCAGAGAAGACAAATGGTGAGGGTACTCATCACTGCTACTGTGGAACACAGCAGCGTGTGAGAAGTGGGGTGGGACAGTTGCTCACTGTCTGTTGATGGCAAGTCCTGATTCGTTGAGTCAGAGGGCATTCTAGGAAGCCACAAAGAAATTAACTATCTTTTTCTAGGCTTTCCTTTTCATGATGTGAAACCATAATTTGTTAACCCTGGTTAAGCTTTTCTAAGTCCAGCTTTGATTGCTTTAAAACTACTGTCAGTTCCAGCATAATACTTTCTGTCAGTCTTGACTTTCAGTGTTATGAGTCTTTTGTTTGTGTTTCATTTTGTTTTCCTGTGTTTTCATTTAGTGAGAAGTTGGAAGAAGAAACGTTAAGGATTTCTATCCAAATTCCATTTCAAAACAAACCACTCAAAAGCTTTTTAAAGACACTATTTGTTCATTAGTGAGTTTAAAATAGACTAATATTAAGGCTTATTAAAATTTTAAAGCTCTACCTAAATATGACTCAGCATATTTTGAATATATTTTAATCTTAACTAGGTTTGTATATCTGTCATCAAATACAGAGCCCAAAATTCCTTGTGGAAACAATTTTTTTTTAATGATAACATTTAAAGGAAAAATTATCAATACTTAATAAAAAGATGTAATGTTTATGTGGGGAAACATGTTTTTTATTCACATATACTAAAGGGATCTAGAAAAAAAGTTCCCTATGGTATATGTCCAAGGCTTATTTTTATTCACAGAAAATTCCACGAATGCCTGGTAATTTTACTGTTGTGAGGAAGTATTGGATGAAATGGGTCAAAAGTGCTGAGGAGGACTAAGTGAACCTCCTAGAGAAGAAGGTCTTATCTGATCTGTACACATGTCCCATTCTGTGTGGCTGCTGCTGAGCTCCCAACTGTCAGATCTCAACAGAAATAACAAAGACTAGAGATGCTAGTAATTCAAGAAACATCATTTTACTGACTGGCAGGAGAAATAAAATTAGGAGGGGCCACTTTCTTCCTGTTACATGTTATTGATACAGGTTCTACCTGGCCATATTACATTTTAAACAAAATGCTTTCAACTACTTCACTGTTATTTTCTTAAATTATCTCGTTTCTTTAAACTTTTTCATAACAACTAATGTATATTTCAAATATATACTATGATCTGTAATCATTTGGTAATGTGCACTTTTATTGGTTTAGCAACTATGAGTCTTCAGTGAAATTATATTCAGTCATTAAGATAGGATTATTATTTGGTAGAGATATTGGGAAGTGCAGTATTGGTCTTCCATAGTGCTTCAAGTAAGTAAGTGCTTCAAGTAAGCACTATCAGAGCACTTCATCTCTGATAGCGCTATTAGAAAGAATTCAGCAAAATAGATGTCTGGGAAATTAAGCTGAAAGAATTTTCTTCAATTCCAAGAAAATTAATGATAATGAGCCACAGGTATACAAATTCTACATTTTATCTCCTAGTGTCATGTCATCTAACAGTGGGCCAATAAATAAAGTAGAAATCTGCCTTTAATACTTTTTATCTTACTGACAGCTAAAGTAGCGTCGATTTATTCCTATATCTTAGGTGAACACTTGAAATGCTTATACAATGCATACTTTATTTTAAGATTGAATATAGAAGAGATGTTTTGATACAAATGGAACTAAAACCATAAAAAGTTTTCACAAAGAAAATTAATATACTTTTGAGTTATGGCCCATTGTGCTCTAAAATATGACTTGCTTGGATTGAATTACTCCTCTGCATATGAGACACCAAGAGCTTAATGTTTTATTCAGTAAGTATGAAGAATTTTGCTATGTCAGACACTTAGCCATATACTAGGACTACAAAAAAATTAATAAATAAGATAGATACAGACAAGGAGCTCAAAGTTAAGTAGAGGTAAAAGAAACAAGCATAGATAAATTTCCTATAATGGACATGTGGGGGAAAAGACATATTACATGACTATGGTAATGGTACTGGAGGATAAAAAGAAGTTCCTATACAAGTCTGGAAGTTTCCAGTTTGGCATCCAGGAAGAGGTAATTCTTTACCTGTATCATGAACAATAATTATTAGTCAGGTAAAAGTTGAGGCTGAGTTTGGGGCAACACAGGAATATGTGCTTAATATCTACAAGCAATTTGGTTGTGTTGGAATAAAATACATGAGGCAGGGAGTGATAAGAATTGACCTGTTTCATCTTAGAGAAATTAGTGTAAGTCCTTGTATAACCCAGCAAGAGGTTCAGAATTCATCTTATATGTACTAATAAGACACTAAAGTGTTTGAAATAGAAAAGTATGTGGGTATTGCAGCAGACTCTGCCACAGCCTCATTCCAATGCTCTTAGCCCAAACTGGAGGTAACCTGTAGCTTCAGTTACAGTTCCCATATACATTAATTGTTTCCTACCTCAAGCACCCGATTCTCTCTGTTGGACAGCTTTCCCTGACTATTGGACCGTGTTAGGCCTTCACAAAGGGCAGGTGGAAGTGCCAGGAAGTCAACTCACCTTACGAGTGATCCTCAACCAGTGAGACAGGAATTGAGAAATAAACTTTATAGCTTTCTTATGCCCTAGCAGTCATTTCTGAAGTATGATATACAATTCTTTTAATAGGTCCTCAACAGGATTGAGCTTCAAGGTGATAACTCACTTATTAATACATCATTTATTGACTTTCCTCCATCTCCTGTCTCACTTCACTTCAAAATGATGCTTTCTGGGATCACCTCCCATGTAAACTACTTGTACTCAAATCCTTGTACCTGGTCTACATTTGATGGAAGTCAAACAAAGTCAGTTAAGTTTATGTTTTAGATAAATATTTCAAGCAGAAACATAGAAAAATCACTAAGCATGATGAATTAGAAATTAGAAAAGAGTTATTGGTTATTGTAGTAATTTAAATAAGAAACAGTGAATATTTGAATGAGAATAGTTGTAGTAGGAATGGATAAGTTAGAGTAGGTTTGAGAAATGTATAAGAGATAAACCCAACAGGACTTGACAATTAATTGAATGTAGCTATAGAAACTGAATGTATGTAGTGGAATTAGAAAAAGAAGTTAAGGATGACCCCTTGGTTACTAAGGTAGATAACTGGATAGAGAGATTATGATTTCAGTATTGAATAATTTTGCATTAGCTATGAGTATAAAGTAGATGTGTACCAGAGGATGCTGGATGTATGAACCTGAAATCTGTCTGAAATACAGATATCAATGGTGTTCAAGACCTGTAGAGTAAATAGGACCATCAAGGGAGAATTTGTAGTATCTCGTGGACAGGAAAAGAGGAGACATGAAAAACAATTATCTAAGCAATCAGAGGAGAGTCAAAGAAAATGCAGTGTTGTATTTGCAGAGGGAGTATCTATGCCTAGGTGGAAATATATAAACATAATAATGGTTAGGAGATATCCAGATAGACAGTCACTGAATATATTTGTTTTGAATACTAAGAAATCACAGGGGCCTTAGCCACAGTAGCTTCAGGACCTGGAAGAGAAATAACTACACAGATTATAACAGACTGAAGACTGACATGCAACAAAGTAGACACAATGACTAATGAGGACTCTTCTTGACAAGTTTTAATGTAAACATAGGTAAGAGTATTAGTCACTAGAATGTTCCCAGGGTCAAGGACTTTTTTCTTAATAAAAAGATATAAGTTTAAGCTAAGAAAAAGGAGGTAAAGAGAGCTAGAGAATAATGTATGATGAATGGGTAAAAGATGGAGCTGATACAAGTAGAGAGGTTAGTCCTGAGCAGGATGAATACCTCACTATCTGAGACCAGAAAAAAGGAAGTGACTAAAAGTCACAGACAGAAATAATGTTTGAACCTGAGCACAAGTTGAGAAGAATACCCATGACCACAAGAGTTTTTCAAGTTGTCTATTGGAAATGATGAAGGCAAGACTTAAAATAATGATTGTGGATTTGGAATGTTTATTATGTGACTCAACAAAGAACAGTCACAGTGAAGACTCAGGTGAATTTTGTAATTAAGTTGTAATGACCACTATCTACGTAGTTCATTGATTTTTCTCCAACTTGCTTAGCTAAAAGGATTAGAAAACTTACGAGCATATCCTGTTTTATTGCTCTTTGCTTTATTGTACTTCACAGATACAGAATTCTTTACAAATTGAAGGTTTGTGGCAACCCTGCATTGAGCAAATCTATTGGTGCCATTTTTCCAACAGCATTTGCTCACTTCATGTCTGTGTGACATTTCCATAATTCTCTAAATATTTCAAATTTTTTCATGATAATTATATTTCTTATAGTGATCTGTGATCAATGATCATTTATGTTACTATTGTTATTGTTTTGTGGTGCCACAAGCAGCTCTCCTACATGACAGCAAACTTAACTGATAAATGTGGTGTGTGCTCTGACTGCTCCACTGACCAGCCATCCCCCGTCTCTCTCCTTCTCCTCGGGCCTTTCTATTCCCTGAGACACAACGATATTGAAATTAGGCCAATTAATAGCCCTACCATGGCCTCTAAGTGTTCAAGTGAAAGGAAGAGTCGCACATCTCTCACTTTAAATCAAAAGCTAGAAATGATTAGGCTTAGTGAGGAAGACATGCCAAAGCTGAGATAGGTCAAAAGGCAGGCCTCTTGTGCTAAACAGCCAAGTTGTGAATGCCAAGGAAAAGCTCTTGAAAGAAATTAAAAGTGTGACTCCAGTGAACACAGGAATGTTAAGAAAGCAAAACAGCCTTATTGTTGTTATGGAGAAAGTTTTAGTGGTCTGGATAGAAGACCAAACCAGCCACAACATTTTCTTAAGCCAAAGCCTAATCCAGAGCAAGGCTATAACTCTGCTCAACTCTATGAAGGCTGAGAGAGGTGAGGAAGCTACAGAAGAAAAGTCTGAAGCCAACAGAGGTTTATTCATGAGGTTTAAGGCAAGAAACCATCTCTGTAACTTCAAAGTGCAAGATGAAGCAGCAAATACTGATGTAAAAGCTATAGCAAGTTATTATGAATATCTAGCTAAGATTACTAATGAAGGTGGTTACACTAAACAACAGATTTTCAATGCGAGGAAACAGCCTTCTATTGGAATAAAATGCTATTTAGGACTTTCATAGTTAGAGAGGAGAAGTACATGCCTGGTTTCAAAGCTTCAAAGCACTTGTTAGGGGTTAATGTAGCTGGTGAATTTAAGCTGAAGCCAATGCTCATTCACCATTCTGAAAATCCTAGGGCCCTTACGAATTATGCTAAATATACTCTGCCTGTGCACTATAAAGGGAACAACAAAGCCTGGATGACAGCACATAGGTTTACAATATGGTTTACTTAATATTTTAAGCCCAATGTTGAGACCTACTGCTCAGAAAAATAAGATCCCTTTCAAAATATTACTGCTCATTGACAATGTACCTGGTCACCCAAGAGCTCAGATGGAGATGTACAATGAGATTAACTTTTATTTCATGTCTGCTAACATAACATCCACTCTGCAGCCCATGGATCAAGGAGTAATTTTGACCTTCAAATTTTGTTATTTAAGAAATACGTTTCTTAAGGCTAAAGCTGCCACAGATAGTGATTCCTCTGATGGATCTTAGCAAAGAAAATAGAAAACCTTTTGGAAAGGATTCACCATTCTAGAAGCCATTAAGAACATTCATGATTCATGGGAATAGATTAAAATATCAACATTAACAGGAGTTTGGAAGAAGTTGACTCCAACCCTCTTGGATGACTTTGAGGGGTTCAAGACTTCTGTGGAGGAAGTAACTGCAGATCTGGTATAAATAGCAAGAGAAATAGAATTAGAAATGGAGTCTGAGGATGAGAATGAATTGCTACAATCTCATGATAAAATGTTAACGGATGAGTTGCTTCTTATGGATGAGCAAAGAAAGTGATCTCTTGAGCTGGAATCTACTCTTGGTGAAGATGCTGTGAATATTGCTGAAATGACAACAAGAGACTTAGAATATGACATAAACTTAGTTGATTAAGCATCAGCAGGGTTTAAGAGGTTTGATTCCAATTTTGAAAGAAGTTTCACTGTGGGTAAAATGCTATCAAACAGCATTGTATGCTACAGAGAAATAACTCATGAAAGGAAGAGTCACTCCAAGTGGCAAATTTCACTGTTGTCTTTCTACAAGAAATGGCCACAGCCACCTCAACCCTCAGGAACCACCAACCTGATCAGTCAGCAGCCATCAGCATCAAGGCAAGACCCTCCACCAGCAAACAGATTAGGACTTGCTGAAGGCTCAGATGATGGTCAGCATTTTCTAGCAATAAAGTATTTTTTATTCAAGATAGGTACATTGTTTTTTTAGACACAGTGTTATTGCACACTTAGTAGACTATAGTGTAGTGTAAACATAAAGTTTATATGCACTGGGAAATCAAAAAAAAAAAGTGTGACTTTTTGCTTTATTGCAGTGGTCTGAAATCGAGGTTTGCCTGTATTAAATTTCATGTTGTTGAATTGCTGAACAAATGTTAAGGAAGAACAAGGTTACCAAATGTGCAGACACTGTCTGTGTTCCACTCTGATACATCTCAGATTCATTTTACTCTCTTTATACACACCTCTCTGGCTTCTGTGTGCTTTTGCTTTCAATAGCCAGTGTTTGTGATCAATTTGGCAGGGCTACAACTAGGTTACTAGAGCTGTATACTTCACACATGTGCACAAGCAGAACTGCCTGGAAGTTTAATTCTGCATCCCACCCCCACAGGGTCTTGTCTTTGTTATTTTCAGCTTACACGTAGGACCTCATATGTGGTGTCTTATAGATAATCAACTGAGAAAAGAGAGGGAAAAACACCTGGGTTTATTGGATTAATTGGTTAATTCAGTATATTTTGTGAGCCAATAATCTATTGCTTTTTTTTTTGACATCTTTATTGGAGTATAATTGCTTTACAATGGTGTGTTAGTCTCTGTTGTATAACAAAGTGAATCAGCTCTACGTATACATATATCCCCATATCCCCTCCCTCTTGCATCTCCCTCCCACTCTCCCTATCCCACCCCTCTAGGTGATCACAATATCTATTGCTTTTTAACTACAATCCATCACGGGCTATCTTGGAAAGACAGTAGTACTCCTGGGAAAGAGGTTTGGGTTATGCATCTGGCCGTCCACCTGTGTGAGAGAGAGAGTGGCCTCAAGTGAGAACATACCCTGACCCCTGGGATGTAACAAATGTTTTGGTCTGGGACTTGGAATGAGAGAGGTTAGAAGTCCATAGACAAGGAGGTCTGAAAAAGAAGTATGTTAATGTAACTACAGGAGTGGGCACAAAATGTGAAGACCTTTGTAGTACTCACTAATGCACCCAAGAGAGCATCCACTGCACAAGTAGAACTCAGTAACCAGGTGGTAAGGATGATATGCAGTAGATGTCAACTAGCCTCTTCCCTCCACCATTCCAGTGGTTGCACATAAATGGAGTAGCCATGGTGGCAGATACAGAGACTATGTATAAGCCAAACCACAAGGTCTCTTTCTTGCTAAAGCTGATCTAGCCACCAGAGGGGCTAAATATCCAACCTGTCAGCAGTGGACACTAATGGCTCTGAGGCCCCTGTATACCATGACCTGTCATGGAGGCCAACTAGCCACTTGGTGTTGATTCCTGAATACCCATTTCATCATGGAAAGGACAATAATTTATCCTTTTCAGGATTAACATGTATTCTGAATATGGACTTGCCTTTCTTGCTGACAGGACTTCCATCAGCATCATTATTTGAGGGTTCACAGTATGTTTGATTTATTAATATGGTATTCCACATAGTATTGCCTCAGACAAAGAAACTCACTTTATAATAAAGGTAGTGTGGCAACAGGCCTATAGTCATAGGCTCCACTGATCCTACCATCATTGGGAATGGGAAATAAAAGTGGTATCCACTTTGCTCTTGAAACACACACACATACACACATACATCCATATAATTGATTTTCCTTATTCAAAAAAATGTATATTTCACTTCATAATATGCCTTATATACCATCTATTAGGATTATCATTTAGAATGCAAAATGCTCAGTTACATTTGAATTTCAGATAAACAACAAATAAGTATTTAGTGTAAATATATTTTGAATATTGCATGGGGGATACTTTAAAAATTGCTTTTTATCTGAAACCCAAATTTAACTGGATGTTCTGTTTTTTATTTCATAATTCCGGCAACCCATGTATTCTACCTACGAGAGAGACAGCATCATATAATATCATTGCAATGATTTTTCTGGTCTGCAGAAAATGAAGTAGTGAAGAAGATTTCACCAAGTATTAAAATCAGTAGAGGATGTGTCCATGCCCACAAAGGCAATATATAGCATATGAGGAGTGCAATAAAGTGGAAAAGTTGGACTGTTTTTTAAAAAAAATAGTCTAAGGAGAAGTACTCAGGGGGTATGTTTTTTAAATAATAAGAAATCAGCCAACTTTATCTCCCATCTCAAAGAATATGGTAGCTGGGGAATTTAGCAGCTTCTCCTCTTCCTGTGGAGGAAATTCAGATATCATTTATTGCTAGATTTTCTTTGAATGGTTCGATATCCTAGATGACTATGAAACCAAGGAATGCAGAGACCCCAGTGGAAAAATTTTGGAGAAAGGTAGTGGGGAACTTGGCTTAGGTAAATAGACAGTTTCTGAGTAGCATCCACACGAGAATAGAAATCAAGGGGCTTTTATTGTGGGTGTGGCCAAAAATGACAGGAATATTAGGCAAGATGCAATAAATGGACTTCAAAATTTCAAACAGAATAGCACCATTGATGATAATGTAAACTGAAGTCAGAAGAGTTAGTGCCAGAGATCTGGCAAAACTAGAATTTTTGGTTCTGGCTCTTGATGCTATCGATTAGCTTAGGCAGAGCATCACATGATTGCAGGGTTTGTCATAAGGTGCCCAGGTTGGTGCATAGGTAATTCCCAAGTATGCAGAGGTGGCGCAGTGGTTAAGAATCCACCTGCCAATGCAGGAGACATGGGTTCAAGCCCTGGTCCGGGAAGATCCCACATGCCGCAGAGCCACTAAGCCCGTGTGCCACAACTACTGAGCCTATGTGCCACAACTACTGAAGCCCACGTGCCTAGAGCCCGTGCTCCGCAGCAAGAGAAGCCACCGCGGTGAGAAGCCCGTGCATCGCAAAGAAGCGTAGCCCCCGCTCGTTGCAACTAGAGAAAGCTCACGTGCAGCAATGAAGACCCAATGCAGCCAAAAATAAATATAAAATAATAAAAAAATTTTTTTTAATGCTGTAAATGCTGTAATCCAGCACTGGACCAGACTCCAGCTTCATTAATTTGATGGTAAATTCAGTGTAGCATACACTAACATGTTTACTGAATTATTTCCAGTACTCTCAATGATTAATGAGCCATTTAAAAATATTAGTTTGTTTGTGTAACCTCTTTAACATTTTCCTTCTCTTGTCCTTTCAATACGTAAATCTGTGTATTTTGGATACTCACTATATAAACTATTTCCTGATTGTATACTGTCCTGATGTCTTAGAATCATAAAAATGAAAGAAATGAGAGAAACTTAAAGAACATCTCATCATAGCCTTTCAATATTAAAATGAAGAAGCAGAAATTCAAAAACTAAATAACTTGTCCAGAGTCCAGCAAAACCACTTGACACACTGATCTCCTTAAATGCTACTCATTCAATCCCCAAATTATGCTTTTTCTCCACCTATTGAGTTCTGTTCCTCAGCCCCTGCTTGTAACAGATGGCAGAGAGATTACTTAAGAATTGACATTTGCTATTGTGACTAATAACAGTCTCTGCTGCAAACTCTTATGTTCAAATCCCAACTACACTTAACAGATGTAGAACCTGGGATACTTTAGTCTTCTGGAGAGAAAAAAAAAAAAAAAAAGATTGTCACAAAAATGAAACTCAATAAACCTTTATAGTTGTACATGAATTCTAAGAAAGTGTAGGAGAAATACTAAATCTGCTTGAGTTAGAGAACATTTTACATAAACTAGGGAAAATTCAAATTCAAATTATAAGTGGCAATTTAGCTGATACTTAGAGGATAGTTTAGATCAGGAGTTAAGAAACTACTTATTTTTCTATGGCTCACAAGCTAAGCATGATTTTTACATGTTTAAATGGTTGAAAAAAACCCAAAGTATAATATTTTGTGACACGTAAAAATGTATATTTAAATGTCTTTGCCCATATAAATGTCTTATTAGAACACAGCCAGACATATTCACTTACATATTGTCGATGGTTGCTTTTATGCTGCAGAGCATAGTTGACTATTTGCAACAGAAATTATATGGCCCACAGGTCTAGAATGTTTACTTTCTGGCCCTTTACTGAAAAAGTTTGCTGAACTCTGATTTAGAGAGAAATACTACTCAAAGTGTCAGTCTGCAAATAAGCTCAGGAGCTTGTGCCAATATGTGAATTAGCACGCTACTTCCTACATGGGAAAAGTCTTGCTACAAAAAAAAAGGAAGGGCCAACTAAACCATGTGTTCAGTCATGTGATAGATTAACTGTCTGACTCAAGTTCCTTATCTTGTCATGGATGGAGAGCTAACAGCTTGAGGACATTTTAGTGATCCAAAGACATTTTGAGTATCGCTGTTTCAAAGCTCTCTGGATGTAAGAGCAGTGGACGTGCATTCCAGACAGAAGGGATTGCACATCTTAACATAATTTGAGGAATACTGATGATTCTGCTACTTGTATTCACATGTAAATGGTTTTGATTGTGTTTAAAATATAGGAATAAACTCTGGGAATATTGAAAAATTTAGCATATGTAAATTTTGAAAGTTTATAAGAAGCATGCCCAAATATAGGAAAATTTAGTAATATAACAAGCAATATCACTAATTTCTCTGGATACAGTGTCCTACAGGGTGTCAATAAAAAAAAATAGCTCATTTTGAAGATAAATTCTTTGAAGAGTAAAATAGCAGACATGTTACTGATGTCAAAACTAGCATAGAGGACTTTCATAATCAATTATCTTCAGAGATTTAGTAATTACGATTACCAGCTTCAGCCCATTCTAACATTTCCTTTAAATCATCTTTGTGAATTTTTGAAACTCAAAGACTGGCCCAGCTTGAAATAGAATACTCAACCTTTAACGTTTTAAACCTTATAGCCTCAAAATTTACAGCAGCATAAGTATTATGAAGGTAATAATCCCCTTTTATTTGTTAATGGTATTTCTATTATCTTCTTATTTACTGACAGAGGAAATAGATACAGAGTCAGAAAACATTTAGTTTTAACTGGATATGTTAGTAAGAATGATTTAATGAAATTGAAAAGTAATTGCTTCAAAAATTACCATTACTATCTATAGGGACCTCTGATTCTGAAACCCAAAGACAGTCATATTAAATTCCAATTTTTATATACTTCTTTGGGTTCTTAAATATTACTTTAAAAAATGTCTTCATTAATTTCAGTAAGCACTCAAATTATCATCTACCTTTTCAAAATTTTTAAAGCATTTCCAGTGTTTTATTTTATTCTATCTTCTTCCTCTTGTAGATAAAAAAAATACAAAATTAGTTTGTTTTCCTAGTTTTTTAAAAGTGAAGTATAGTTAATTTACAATGTTGTGTTAGTTTCAAGTGTATAGCAAAATGATTCAGTTATACATATATACGTAGCTAGCTAGCTAGCTAGATTCTTTTTCAGATTCTTTTCCATTATAGGTTATTATAAGATATTGAGTATAGTTTCCTGTGCTATACAGTAGGTCCTTTATGTTTACCTATTTTATATATAGTAGTGTGTACATGTTAATCCTAAACTCCTAATATATCTCTCTCCCCTCACCCCCACTATCCCCTTTGGTAACCATAAGTTTCTTTTCTATGTCTGTGAGTCTATTTACTGTTTTGTATCATTTTTTAAGTGATATAATATATTTGTCTTTCTCTGTCTGGCTTACTTCACTTAGTATGATAATCTCTAGGTCCATCCATGTTGCTGCAAATGGCATTATTTCATTCTTTTTTATGGCTGAGTAACGTTCCTTGTGTGTATATATATCACATCTTCTTTATCCATTCATCTGTCAATGGACATTCAGGTTGCTTCCATGTCCTGCCTATTGTAAACAGTGCTGCAATGAACATTGGGGTGCATGTATCTTTTTGCATTATAGTTTTTTCTGGATATATGCCCAGTAGTGGGATGCAGCATCGTGGTAACTCTATTTTTAGTTTTTTAAGGAACCTATATACTGTTTTCCATTGTTTTCCTAGTTTTCAATTGTCTATCTTTTTAGGATATGACTCATATATTCTTAAAAATAAAACATTGCCTGAAGTATATATTTTGCAATAATATTAGGTATTAGGTACATTTTATTATATCTTGACATGACACTTCACTGAATCCATGTTATTATTGGTCTTTAAGGAAAATATTTTAATCTTCTGTAGCTATAAGATATCCTTGGAATACAAAAGGCTTGTCGTTAGCAAGACAAATAGTCTGGGATCAATTTAACAAATGTATGTGCTTAATATAGAAAAGATACCAATGATGTTAAACTTCTGATGTGTGTGGAAGACTTACAGACATGGTTCAAAGGGGAAAGATAGCAAGTGAGCCAGTAGAAGCACAGTCTGCCTCAGGGAATACTTTTATAATGTAACAAAACATGTTACAAAACATGACCTTCCACTTAATTCCTTCTTGCACACATTTTGTGAATAATGCCACCTTTGAAATAGCATGTTAAATATGTCTGTTGAACATAATGCTGAATGACAGAATGCAGGCACAGAAGAGCGCATACCATATGATTCCATTTATCTGTGGTTGTAGAACAGAGAAAAAACTAATCGTGAAAAAAAAATTAAGAAATGATTGCCTTTTGGGAGAATTGACTAGGGAACATGAAGGAACTTTCTGAGGATATGAACATATATATTAATGAGAGTATGGTTAAGTGAATGTCTGCATTTGTCAAAACACATCAAATTGTATTCTTAAGATCCGTACATTTCACTGTATGCATACTTTACCTAAAAATTGAACTGTAAATCAATACTGAACTCTAGCTAATAGCTTTGATTTTTGTAGTGATACAAGGTATCAATTCTTAAACTAATATCTGTTCAAACATATTCTATGTTTGAACAAATGAATACATACATTGAGGATAATGAAAGTCAGGTTTCTCACTGTTGTAAAGGCAATCACAGATACAGAAAGTGAAAAGTCTAGACAGCAGCACATAGTATTGAATCAAGATTGGAGTAGAAACAATGACACAGTGTTAGTAGGAAGCACAGCTAGTCCCATTCTCCACTAAATGAATCAGTTTTTGTTTTTTTTTCTTACGGGGGGGTGGGGGAGACTGACTCTAGAGCTGAGTAGGAGAGAAGATTCTTAAACTGGGTACCAAAGTAGACCTCAATTAGAAGGTGACAATATGAGAAATTAAAAATGGACAGGAATTAATGATCTAAATATCCGATAAGAATAACACTTGCCAAGGCCACAGGCAGTGCATTCAAGGGGCTTTGTTTCTGGGAACTTTCTCCCTATAATGTGAAAAACCTCTGCTCTGGGATCCAGCTCTAGGGAGCTGGAAGATGGGGGAGCCAGGTCCTAATTCAGAATACAACTTGTGTCAGTCTAAGTCTATTATGTTATAAGCAGACCACTAGTATGTCTGTTGTTGTTTTTTTTTAATTTTTATTGGGGTATAATTGATACAATGTTGTGTTAGTTTCAGGTGTACAGCAAAGTGAATCTGTTATACAAATACATATATCCACTCTTTTTTAGATTCTTTTCCCATATAGGTCATTACAGAGTACTGAGTAGAGTTCCCTGTGCTATACAGTAGGTCCTTACTAGTTATCTATTTTATATATAGTAGTGTGTATATGTCAATCCCAATCTTCCAATTTATCCCTTCCCTCCTTTATCCCCCAGGTAACTGTAAGTTTATTTTCTACAGATGTACCTCTATTTCAGTTTTGTAGATAAGTTCATCTGTAGCCTTTTTTTAGATTCCACATACAAGCTATATCATATGATATTTGTCTTTCTCTGTCTGACTTACTTCACTCAGTATGGCAATCTCTAGGTCCATCCATGTTGCTGCAAATGGCATTATTTCTTTCCTTTTTTATGGCTGAGTAATATTCCATTGTATGTATGTACCACATCTTCTTTATCCATTCCTCTGTTGATGGACATTTAGGTTGCTTCCATGTCCTGGCTATTGTGAATAGTGCTGCAGTGAACTTGGAGTGCATGTACCTTTTTGAATTATGGTTTTCTCTGGATATATGCCTAGGAGTGGGATTGCTGGATCATATGGTAGCTTTATTTTCAGTTTTTTAAGGAACCTCCATGGCCCTGCCTACCAGAGGGACAAGACCCAGTTCCACCCACCAAAGCACAGGCACCAGTCTCTCCCACCAGGAAGCCTACACAAGCCTCTGCACCAATTTCACCCACCAGGGGGCAGACACCAGTAGGTCTGTTTAAAAAAAGTATTAACTGTTTGGAGGTGTGTATTTTAATGGATAATAAAAAATAATAATACACTGATATTTATACAATATTTACAACATGCTGAGCACCATTCTTAGCACATTTTATCTGGTAACTAAAATATGATTTTTACAACAGTTCCTTGGATCAGGTACTATTATTATCCTCAATTTATAAATAGGAATTGGGAGCACAGATAAGTTAATTAGCTTTCTGTAGTCACTCAGTAAATGGTTGATCTAGGATTTGAACCTAGACAGTTTAGTATAGAGTTTGTATTCCTGACCAATTTACTCTACTGCCTCTCTTCCATGTGAATTTACTTCACAGAGTTATTTTTGTTGCTGTTGACTGGCAATTACAAAAAGAAGTGGCTTGACCACTGATCCTCATTTCTATTCTTATCTGCTTTTCCCTACAGATTGTGTACCTTCCAATTAATTGGAACACCCAACCAGCACTAGCATGAACAAGCATTACTGTCATGATGCCTTCCATGAGGAAAAAAAATTTTAAGTGTGAGATTACATGGCACAGTTTCTTTTCTTGATGCATAATTCTGCTTCGGTACTACTGTGAACATCCAATCATTTTTTTTGGAAAATCAATGAACAAGAAACTCCAAAATATAAACCTATATGAAATTTTTTTCTGGTAATAATGGAACAACTTCCTAGATTATCTTTCTTGCCCTCAGTATCTATCATAATATGTAAGACACTATACATTTTCTTAGTTTATCTTCCTAGCATTGGTTTTTTGTATTTGTTTTTAAAAATGTGATCTTTAAAATATATGCTTTTTCTAATTTAAAAAAAATTTTCCTTTAAAGTATATACACTATTTATTTTGAAGAGAATGTTCTTTAGATCTTTCCATGAATATAATGTTGCAGCAACATGTCAATGTTAAGAAACTAATTTTTCAGTCTATTTCCCATATGCAGTTTTTTGGGGGTAGTTAACTGATCACTTCTCAGCTGTAATTTTGAGCTCCACTGAACTGTTATGGATGTTCCATTTTAAAACAGAACATATGTGAACAGAACTGTTCCTGTTATGCTTGACTGATGCCCCTGATTGTGTTCTAAATTCACAACTCTGCCTCTAGTTATGAACTAATAACTTTGATTATTTTGGTAAGTCAGATCTTCAAATCCAATCCTGTCTGTTTAATTGGAAAGCAAGTAAAAAATGCATCTTCTCTATACAGTGTAGTTTTTTTTTTCCCTTCAGGTTAGAGAGATCTCATAGATTAGGGTGTATGAAATTCTTGATATTACCCAAAACTGCATTATACCCAGTCCACATTTAAGTCAACAAACAATTGTTTATTGACATGAAAACACACAAGGTTGCTCTCATGAAATACTTGTTAGGATCAGTGGAGCCTGTGACTATAGACCTATATAGTTTGAATAAACATGATGATATGTAGAAATAGTTTTAATGCAATTAGAGGATATCTTGAAAACATAATCCAGAACCAGAGTTATCATCTATCCAGGGTCTACTGTGCATCTAAAAAACATAAAAACTTTATATAGAAAAGCATGATACTGTGAAAAACAACCTGGTTTCTCAGGACCTGAATTCTAGCTTCAGCTCAATTACCTATTTACCAGATATATTTGGTATCTCATTTAACCTTGTTATCCTTGGTTCCCACATTTATAAAAAGGGGATAATATAATAACTGAAACCTAATACCTACATCACAGATTATGTAAAGTTTAAATAAAACCATATACGTGAAAGGTATTCTATAATTTGATAATCAATATAAATGTTATTTACTGCTACTTAATTCTGACAGAAGACTCTTTCCTGAGATAACTTTAGGGTATAGCAGATATTATACCTTAATTCCCTAAGATTGTCTGCTTATGGGCTGTCCCAAAAGTACCTACATTTTGGTCACAATTCTGATCTCATGATTTAAACTCCTTCACAAAGCGGTTTCTGCTTTTTGTAGTCACATGAGGATTTTCTTTGTTACCTGTGATTGTTACTCAAAGAGTGACCATTTTTCTGCAGTTACATTTGCACTATTTTTTCTTAAGTTTTATTGTCAGCTTAATTATTCACATATTTCTACCCAGAGATGAGAATTTGAAATAATGGCCATAGCTTTTTGATTCTGTTCCTATCTTTTTTATGGATATATGGTGAAGCATAAATTTATCTCACTCTAACAACTTATATTGTAGCTTTTTTGTTTTTAATATCACATAAAAAATCAGTTTCGCCTAAGTTTATGCATTACAGGTGAATTAATAGCTTATATTATTCTGATTTTATATATGTATAATTTATTTTTCCTCTTGTTGTGATGTGCTATGAATAACACACTGTGTCTTGTCTTTTCCATGTAGAGTAAGACATTCCCTTCGTCAAGGTCCCTTTGTGAATTCTCTGTCCCTATGTTTACTACCATTCTTCTTTCTCTTTCCTAGCAAATCTCTCTTGCTAAACTTTCCCCTATCATTACTATAGCATATATCAAAAGTAAGATGTTCTAGTTAGTAGGACATTAGAGCTTTTAGGGAACATTTTACAGTATCAGGTCTCTATAGCTTATTTAAATTACTGTCTCTAATTTCATAAATACATTTTTAAAACTAGTCTATCAATGCAATAACTTAATATTGTATTTTAAAGTAGGCCACTATTTCAACCTAGGTCCCATCTGAAAATACATGGAATACTCAAATTAGAAAACTGAAAGGACTGTTTATTTGCAAATGGTTTTTTTGGAAAGGTGTGAAAGATAAATAAACAGTTTAATTGAGTAACCCAGAGCTAAGAGAAGGAGAGCTCTTTTCATCTCAAGCCTGAAGGTATAAGTGGAGGGAGTGATTATGAGAATCAGAAAGCGTGGCTTGTGTAGAGTAGACCTCCCTGAGATAATCACTGAACTTGAGTCAAAGTGCATGGCAAGTCCATGCTGATCTCACAGGGAAGGAACCAGAGGAATAGATTGCCTGATCTCACCCTCCTACCTTCCTTTTATTTCTCATCTAGATTTCCCATTGGCCCAACTCAGTTGGAAGCCAGAAGACACATGTGATATTTGTACAACCCTAAAAGCTATCTTGTTCAAGTAGAGAACAGGGGTAAGAAAGATGAATAAAAGTTATCTGTCATAGTCCATCGATGTTGTTCCTCACCAGGTTGTCCCAACACACACATATTCCATCATGCACCATATTGTTGGGGGGCAAGGTCAACTCCCACATATATATACTTAAACCTGAACTATTAGCCCCCACAAGTGTTCTTCATATAATTTATAGGCAGAAAGATGAGGGAAAAACTGATTTTTAAAAAGACAAAGATAGTTAACCACCTCAGTATTGTTCTTGAGGCTAAAGAGAGTTATCATGGCTGTCTTCTTTCATTGCCCATTCTATGTTCTTTTCACCTTCTGCCAGCCGCCCAGCTGCACAGGGCTTTTTGTCCAAGTCTTAAAAACTTCAGAATTTGTGTCTTTCAACTCAATCTGGGTTATTACAATTTGCTATTCACCAGTACATTTGAGAGAGATATTACAAATAAAAGCATACTAATTAATCCACTTAGTTTTAAATATAGTACTCTTCACCAGCATTTTGAAGTAGCAATCCAATTTACCACTGGTAATTGGGATTTATCTTTCAAAGCAATTTAGTGACCACCTTCCCCCAAGCTTGCTGGTTCAATGCCATGTGAGACACAAAATGGCTCAGTGACAGATTGTGTTGCCCAGTAAAATGATCTTTGTCCTTGCACAGATGAAGTGTCGTGTACAATGCCAAAGTGCTGAATGAGGCAGTCTACAAATCTACTAATAATGGAAATTGCAGAGTATTCTGGTCCAGGAATGCAAATCCTTATCTGGAATATATGACCAATTCTATGAAGACAAAAGTTTGCCCACTCCATTATTGGAGCTGTATAAAATTTTATCTTCCACCAGGTAGCTCTCTGGCCCACCAAGAAATAGTATTATATTAGCATTTATTGGCAGGAATAGCCAAATTAGCCATGACCTGGGAAAAACAGGTAGTTGAACCCATGCTTAGCCAACATCACTTTCACCATGGCTACTCCATATATGTTCTCACTGAGTAAACACTAAGATATGTTCTCACTGAGTAAACACTAAGATAGCTGAGAAAAACTGATCAATATTCCTAGAATAGACCATCTTGTCTATCTAAATATTAAGAACATTTTCCCCATGGATGCTGTCTGGTGGGCATTTACAGAGAACACAAAAATCTTCATATTCTGGAAGGCTCACCCACATAATTTTATGACCATTTATTTCAAATTTGCACTTCCCAAGTCCCTGAGTAGCAAGCCAACCCCATAGCTACTACCCATAATTCATTTTAGAACCATACCTCAGGCCATATGAAGTAAACAATGAGATGTACTGCCTAAAGACCTCTCACACAGAGGATTTCATTTTGTCAGTGTCTTCAAGTTCACGCGTCGGTAAGGTTATTGTATCGAAGCCGTTCAACTTGAGTGGTTGTGGTCCATCTTACAGACCCAAACATGACTCAACCTGTACTTTTTTCTCTGTTAAATAACCACAGCAAATCACCAAAAAGCAATAGCTGGGGATTGAGGAATAAGCAGTAAAAGTATAGGATCACATTTTATTCATATAAAGATTATGAGCAACGGGACCTAGTCTGGAATATCCTACTTCCCTTTTAAAATGGAAAGACTCTGTGCAAGTCCAATATTACGGTTCAGTGGCCACAGGCTCAAGGTTTCAGTTTCCACCAGGGTCTAGCAGCAATCCCAGAACTACTTTTCAATGACTTTCATCAGAAAATGGCATCGATTTTTCCATAATCTGAGTAGTCTCAGCTGAGATTTCCTGGGACAGTGGGGCTTTCCTGAGGATCTGTGCATCATCTCTGTCTGCCAGAGTCACTTCTGATTCTATCAGTCTGCTGGGTCATAAAGTCAAAGTTACAGGAAAGATTGCACCAGAGCCAGAGATGCAAAGCTATTTCTTGTTCTAGATAACACTTCAAACTGGCAGCCCTCTGAGTTACCAGTAAAAAGGTTAAAGCTAATATGCTACCTCTGAAATCCAAAGAGGCCACCAGGTGTTTTAGTTCTATGTTCATGGTTAGCAGTATTTGTGCAGTAATGTGCAGTATTTTGTCTCTCACTTCAAAAAGGATATCTCTGCATGCCCAAAACCAGGCCTTAAAACATTCACAAGATTTGTCTTGTATTCTCTGGCATATATATGTCTTATCAAGGAATACAGGGTGCTTCTACTTTCTGCTCAATAGTGTGAATATAATGTCAGTAATAAAAAAGATCAACATTATAGATCTGTAGTATTTCAAGACAACAAAAGTCCCTAAAGAGGATATCAAGAAAAGTGCAGGAGAGTTCACTTAGCTCTGGGCAAGAAAGTAAAAGTATCCTCATCTTTTTGCCATATTAAAAAAAACTGCTTCTAAATTTCCATACTTATCCCAACTGATTCTTGGTCTCTTGAGATAGAAAGTTTCCTTATGTTGAATTGAATAATTCCTGCAAACAGTCTGGAGAGTCTTTGAAGAAAACAGACTAACAACTGCTGCAGTATCTTTTTTTTAATTCCTGGTGAGCTTGGTTCCAATGACAACAATGCAATGATTTCAGTGGAAGTATTTTGTTATCTTAGCATCAAAAATTTTTTTTTGTTTTTTTATTAACTAAAAATTTAATTTTTTTCCTTTAAGTGAGAAAAATCAGTGCTAGAAAAGACTAATGGAAGGCTATCTATGTTCTGTGGTATTTAAGCGAACCCTTATTAATATTTTGTCAATGAGATCATATAGGGGAGGTGACCAATTCAGCTTTCAGATGTAAGAGGAAAATGAAATTCTCTTTGAAGCTATAGAAATGTTGTGGGAGGTTAGGAGTATAATCACAGTACAGATAACTAAAAATAAAGCTAGAAGAAAACAGTTCTCAGAGAAATAATCCTTCTCTTGTCTTGGGTGGAAGCTTTCTACTTCTTATTGTCATCTGTTGAATTAAAAGATCTTGGGTTAGCAGTCTCCTAAGATTGTCTGATTTTGAAGATTGTCTGCTTTTGAAGGATTCTTAAGAATTGTCTGCTTTTAAAGGATTCTTAAGAATCCTTTCTTTCAGTTTCCAATATTGTAGAATTTCTAATATTTATTGCTGGGTGCCAGGCACTGTTGTTTTAGCAGGAAATAAGCATACAAAAATCAATCCCTTGAAGGTTTACTTCAATTTGATATCAACTAATATTACTGATAAGACCTTTCCCAATGATTTTCAAGTGCAGTGCTTTTCTTATGATTGTTTTTCTGAGGATTATTCTGCTATCAAAATACACCAGCCTACTAATTTAGGATCATTTAGTGCTTCTCTGGCAAGGGAAGACAGTCAGTAGTTGTTGGCGATAGCACTAGATACTTCTGGAATTTTTTTTTTTTTTATATTAACCAGTATAGAAGGTAGTAGAATCCTCTCCTGTGTTTTAGCAGACAATAAATATATTTCTTCATTGATTACTCTGACAATAGGAAAATAATATGAACAGTGAAGGCATGAACAAATCTCTAGGCCTTTAATTTATTCCGTAAGTATATTATGAATATCAGAAATTTACAAAATATGAAAACCCAGAGACAAGTCTTCTTTTTTTTCTAATTATTTTGTTGCCAATGTTTGTGCCCTTCTGTAAACAAACATGGGCATATTGTTTTAATCTGAAAAGTGCACTATCATTGAAGCATTTCTATATTGATATATTTTTTAAAAATAATTAATCTAGAGAGACTAAATTTCCTTTTTGATTTGTCAGATTTTAGGGGGAATCTAAAGTTTTGTAAACAATAAAAGCTCTCAAAATATTTGGAAGTTAATTAAAATTTAGAGACTTACAAACAAAATTATTCTTGTTATCCTTCCCTTTAGAATGTGAAAGGTCAAATATTAATTGTTATTTAGGTAACGCAAAGATAGTTTCAATGTAAAAGTTATTTTCACAGATTTTTTTATTCTGAATTTGGTATTTGAGTTAGGAAAGGACAAAAATCAGTAAAAATTTTCAGAGAATACAAGAACATAAGTCATAAGTTTATAAAGAAAAGATTGAGACTGTATTTTAAATTCAGCAAAAAATATCAATTATATTTCAGAAAAATTTTTTCTTGAACAATGAACTTATATTTTATTTTATTTAAAAAAATTTTATTTGCGTCTAGTTGATTTACAATGTTGTGTTAGTTTCAGGAATACAGCAAGATTACATCAAAAGTACAGTAAAACAACAGAGTATTTTTGTGATAAAAGAACAACTGGGCACAGAATATTTGGTCACTTTTAAAAAGTTGAAAAGTTTAGCTTTTTTTTTTATATCATCTAAGCAAAAATTTGCAATAAAAGATCCTTATGCTTTTTCATTTTTACAAGCACCAACATCAGTAATACAATTCAACCAATTGTATTACTTTAACATATTTCATTGTTCCCATCAAACTCACTACGTGTATGCATTATATAGAAGGATAAAAGTTTATTTAAAGTATCTCTTCAAATTCACCTTTTATCCTCCCTTTTTTTAATCCCCTGGCATGAACTGAAATTTTTCCTTTAAAGACAAAATGTTTCTTTGATAAACCAAATCATGTCTATCTATGATCTGCTGTAAACATCTGCTGTATTGTTATACACATTATTTTACATTTTTTTTCAAAAGAGAACATTGATGTTAATATAAATCAAAGGCATTTATGCATCCTTCTTAACCTTTTAACTGATGGCTACTCTATGATGCATTTAAAACAGCACAGTAAATTAAACTTTTGTCGTACGGAGATATAATATTGTTATCTATTATTTATATCACTTTAAAATCTTAAAGCTAATCAAAGATCTGGAAATTGCAATATAAAGTTCACATGTTAAGTCTCTATGATTTGTAACGTTGTAAGAATTTCAGAAGATTAAATTCCTATAAAAGACTTCCAGTATTAAAATTTCCTTAAATAGATATAATTTTATGTTTTTGCAGACTTAAACAATTTGTAGCATCAATTACAATTTTCCTGATCCTTAAAACCAATGTAAAACATTTTAAATGTTAAATCACAGGAAAATGAACCTTAATCTTGTACAAAATAAAATACTGTGGTCTTGTACTGTATAAAAATAAAATAATTTATGCTTTGGTAAAATCAAGGAGGAGACATAAATCTTTTCTTAAAGCCATTTAAATCATTTTAAGGTACACAAATACCCATTCTGATAAAAATATTACATAAAATTTTCTAATATAATTTAGAAATTTTGGTATTTAAATATCAAATTTTAAAGAATATTTAGATCATATTTTAAAACTAAGTATCCTGCTTTCCCTTTTACTATATAATGTAGTTAACAAGGCCAATAATATAGCAGCTTAATTATTTTTCTTTTGTAGAGCTGCTTCTCTAGAAACAACAAAATTGAAGAGAAGAGAGTTGTTTCTTTTTTCTATTGGAAATTCTTGAATTCTCCAATGTCAAATGTATGTAAACCTTTAACGTACCAAAATTGTTTATAAAAGCTCACATAATTACAGTGTAGGAAATGTTCTCCTATAATTTGACCCCTTTTGTGTTAGATCTATTTTCTACAGCAGATATTCTTAGAATGTGTATATTTTTATGATGAATTAATTTCCTAAGTGAAGGGGAAAAACGAGGAGAGGAAGAAAAAAATGCAAATTAGAGTGCCCCAGCTATAGACAGACATGAAGAGGGTTAAAGTTCAGTGTAGAGGCTAATTGTGTTCTCTTTGCAAGATGGGAAGAAGGCATCTATGAAGGAAAATTAATTTTGATGAGAGAGAGAGCTTGTCACTGTAGCTGGTTTAAACAATAATTTGGGTCCTTCACAATTCCATCGCGATTTCATGATTAAAATTTGGTACTTACTAATCCTCACAGTACAGAAAAAGAAAGAGGGAGGTCTTCTCTATTAAACAAAGTAATCTTTCTTTTATATAAACAAGATTTTATTTCTTTGTGAGTTTTTAGTGGGATTCTTTTTTTCCACATTTTGTTCCAAGGTGCATCTCAAAAACACAATTTTGATTATATCTAAAGTTCTCCAAAGTTACTACTGCAATTTTCAATTGTCCTTGGCACAATCATGCCCTTTAGAAAGATAAATGCAAGAAGGATAATACAAAAGCAAGTGCCAGGAGGTAACAAATTTATCAGCAGCCAATTCATTAGTGGCTGGCTGACAATCAGTCAAAAGTGAAAGTACATCTTGTGCATATCTTTGATCCTCAACCTTAAGGTCAAGCTGCTTCTGCCTGCTGACTTGAGAAATCAGCAGTTCCCCTGGCAGGTGGAATTTGTGGAGAGAAAATATCTTTAAAAGCCAACTTTGTATACATTAACAATTCTGAGGAAAGTGTTGGTACTACGTAGATTAATGACACACGGCAAAGTTTGCCCCAAAAAAGAAATGTCTAAGGAGAGCTTTTAGTCTTCAGGTTCAGTTGGAAAGACATTTATCAGACTTATAGGGATCTGGAACTTCCTCTAATAAACAAGGCAGTAGCAACATACAAACGAACAAAAAACAGAGGATGGTTAATGGCCAGAAAATGATTTGTCAGTCCTTCATCAAGGAAAATGAGTATAAACAGACCAGATATGCAAAGAGCTTTTGAGTCCTTCATTCTGAGGAGGAAACAGAAAATCTTGTTTATTTGGATTTGGAGCATAGTTTCAGTATTAACTTCCTTTACTATTATTGGCAAGTTTGCCCCTAGTAGGTTTAGATATAAGATGAGTACACTGCTTCTAAGATAAAGGTATTAGTCTGTGGCAACAAGAGTCTCAACAAAATGTCAGTGGAAGCTCCAGAATTGTCAAAGCCCACCAACAAAGATTATCAAGAACATACTTTTCTCTAGATAAAGTAAAAAAAAAAAACAAACAAAAAAAACTGATTTATTTAGCTTGCTGAAGTAAAGGAAAAAGCACCCAAAGGGAAATTTAAGACCAAGTTAATTAGGTGAACAAGAGGCACCTTCTTAAAGGATTTAGGTTTCTATGGATGATTTTTAAGAGGAAAGTCAAGGCCAGTTCTACATTTCTATCAAGAAGGGTGAGCAATTTGGTGATTGGCTATCTCAGTAATATAATAGGGTTCCCTATGCCTCAAGTACATCCCCACGCTTGCCCATGTTTCATTATATCAGTATATCCCCATATTTCATTACAGTGAACCTCCATACTAGAAGGAAACATCATTTTATTTTTTTTATATTCACAAAGTAAATGAGTCTAACACTGACATGAAGTCAATATAAATTTCTACTAGATCTGAAAATAAGTGGTTTAAAATAGAAATAAAAGTTCATATTATTGTTACTTCTTTACCATTTGTATTTATGCTACAGCATCCTTGGGACAAACCTTGAGGTAGCAAGCCAAAGATAGCCAACAACTTGTGAAGTTTTCTCTCTCCAAGGATTGGTTTGGCTGCAGGAGTGCTGCACTCCATCTACCTTCCACCTGAAGCCAAAGACCCACTGGAAGCAGGCATAGAGGGGTAAAGAAAGGCCAGGAATATGATACAGTGGGGAAAATGTTTACAGGAGCGTCATTCCAAATTATAAGGAAAGGCAAGAAGTGTGGGTTTTTTTCTGTGAGTCTCTCGGACAACATGGTTATAAATAATCACATATATATGGCTTTTATAACACTGTAGAAAAAAGTACATATACATATTAATACAATATACTCCATTTTTTAAAAATGGCATTATATACGATATAGTAATGTATTTGATTTTTAACACATGGGATTTATGTTGTTGGACTGTTATGACTTAAAAAAAAAACAACTCATGATATCCCTGTGTCCATGTACTTAAATATCTTATTTGAAGTTACTGTATTTAAGAATAGCTAAAATATGAAACAGAGAAAATAATCTGGTTAATTATGCCATTACAAAAGTCTAATATGCTGCCAATGTTGATTTGAAAGAAAAAATAAAATCACCCACTGCATATGCTCAGCAATAAATTTTGATGTTTAAAAGTATGATCAGATTTTAGAGGCACTTTTACTTCAACATATCAACATTAAAACCTAAATACTTACAAAATTGTATTTGCCACAAACCAGGTCCTCTCTAGAGAATACTAAAAATCAACTAAAGCCATAATGTTTCACTTTACTGATCTCTAAATCAGACATGTGAATTTAAATAATTTGTAAATAAAATATGCATAAAAACTTTAACCCATGAGCCAAGTTTTACTCTGAAAAGAACCTGAAATAAGCAAGATTACATCCTGAAAGTTTTGCGTAAATAAAATGTGGATGAATATATTACTCACAACTCAACAATATTTCACTACTGGTCCTTAATAAGGATTTTCAAGTTGTTTAACACTAGAAGTTGACGGAATAGATGCACAATATGATAGCACTGAAATGATTATTTTCCCTTTACTATCGAGGTCCAAACATTATAAATGCATCTCATCTAGTTCAAAATACTTATTTTTCATCACTTCACTATGTGAAATTAAATGTAAATGTAATAGCTTGCATCTACTAACCCCAAACTCCCAGTCTATCCCTCTCTCTCCTCTCTTCCCCCTTGGCAACCACAAATCTGTTCTCTATGTTTGTGAGTCTGTTTCTGTTTTGTAGATAGGTTCATTTGCACCATATTTTAGATTCCACAGATAAGTGATATCATATGGTATTTGTCTTTCTCTTTCTAACATACTTCCCTTAGTATGATAATCTCTAGTCACATCCATGTTGCTGCAAATGGCATTATTTAGTTCTTTTTTATAGCTGAGTAATATTCCATTGTATATATGTGCCACATCTTCTTTATCCATTCATCTGTCGATGGACATTTAGGTTGTTTCCAAGTCTTGGCTATTGTGAGTAGTGCTGCTATGAACATAAGGGTGCCTGTATCTTTTTGAATTATAGTTTTGTCTGGCTATATGCCCAGAAGTGGGATTGCTAGATCATATGGTAATTCTATTTTCAGTTTTCTGAGGAACCTTTATACTGTTTTCCATAGTAGTTGCACCAACTTACATTCCCACCAACAGATTAAGAGGGTTCCCTTTTCTACACACTCTCTCTGACATTTGTTATTTGTAGACTTTTTAATGATGGCCATTCTGACTAGAGTACCTCATTGTAGTTTTGATTGCATTTCTCTTATAATGACATTGAGCATCTTTTCATGTGCCTACTGGCTATCTGTGTATCGTCTTTGGAGAAATGTCTGTTAAGGTCTTCTGCTCATTTTTTGATTGGGTTGTTTGTTTTTTTGTTGTTGAGTTGTATGAACTGGTTTTATATTTTGGCAATTAAACCCTTGTTGGTCGCATCATTTGCAAATATTTTTTTCCCATTCCATAGGTTGTCTTTTTGGTTTTTGTTTGTTTGTTTGTTTTAATGGTTTCCTTTACTGTGCAAAAGTTTGTAAGTTTGATTAGGTCCCATTTGTTTATTTTTGTTTTTATTTCTATTGCCTTGGGAGACTGACCTAAGAAAACATTGGTATGATTTATGTCAGAGAATGTTTTGCCTATGTTCTCTTCTAGGAGTTTTATGGTGTCATGTCTTATGTTTAAGTCTTTAAGTCATTTTGAGTTCATTTTTGTGCATGATGTAAGGGTGTGTTATAACTTCATTGATTTACATGCAGCTGTCCAACTTTCCCAGCACCACTTACTGAAGATGAGCTACATTTGCATGAAGAAGTATATCTTTGTGTCAGTAAAGAAAAAGAGAACCTTTAGGTTGTGAAAATTAGCTGGTCTGAAAAACTATGATGTTACTCATTTCTGCCCTCCTGTGTCAGATATTTCCTACAAATATCATGTCCTGAAAACTCTAGTTCATTTAAAGATAAATAAAAAGAAAGAAAAAAGTGGCATGGATCAACAAATACATTTTATAAATAAATGAGGAAATAAACAGCAGAAACCCACTGACCAAGAAGAAAAACTTATAAGAAAAATATTGCCACCAAGTAAGAAAGAGAGGATTCTAGCCTTTTGTCAAGAATTGAAATTTTTTTAAATAATTGCTTTATTATTAAAGCATTTATTATTATTAAAAACACACATAAATTACAAGAATTCAGGAAAGAAATGTGGAAAGTAAATATGAGAAGATGTAATAAATACAAGAACAAAATAAACCACATAAAATTAAAAATAAGGGGATTTTAATGGAGAGCTGAGGCTATGGCAAACGTAGTGAGAAACACAGATGTATACAGAAATAAGAAAAGCTAAGAAAATTAAATATAAACTAAAAATAGTAAAAAAGAACAAAAAGATCAGAAAGGGACTTGCAGCTTTATTTATATTTTCTAATGGAAGTATAGTTGATTTATAATATTATATTAGTTTCAGGTGTATAACAAAGTGATTTAATATTTATAGATTATAATCCATTTAAAGTTATTACAAAATAATGGCTATATTTCCCTGTGCTGTACAATATATCCTTGTTGCTTATTTATTTTATACATAGTACTTTGTATCTCTTAATCACCTACCTCTGCCTTGCCTGAACCCCTCATCCCTGTATCCACTGGTAACCACTAGTTTGTTCTCTATATCTGTGAGTGTTTCTGTTTTGTTACATACATTCTTTTTTTTATTTTTTAAATTCCACATATAAGTGATAACATATAGTATTTATCTTTCTGTCTGATATATTTCACTAAGCATAATACTCTCTAGGTCCACCCATTTTGTTGCAAATGGTAAAATTTCATTCTTTTTATGCCTGAGTAATATTCCACTGTATACATACATATCACATCTTCTTTATCCATTCATTTGTAGATGGACATTTAGGTTGCTTCCATACCTTGGCAATTTTAAATAATGCTTCTGTGAAAACTGGGGTGCATGTATCTTTTTGAATTAGTGATTTTGTTTTCTTCAGGTACATACCCAGGAGTGGGACTGCTAGACCATATGGTAGTTCTGTTTTTAATTTTCTGAGGAACCTCCATATTGTTTTCCAGGGTGGCTGCACCAATTTACATTCCCACCAACAGTGTACTAGGATTCCCTTTTCTCCATATCCTTGCCAACAAAGCTCACTCAGCATTCCAAAAATCCTAAGGTACTTAAGAATTATGCTAAATATACTCTGCCTATGCACTATAAATGGAATAAGAAAGCCTAGATGACAGCACATCTGTTTTCAACATGCTTTACTGAATATTTTAAGCCCACTGTTGAGACCTGCTGCTCAGAAAAAAAGATCCCTTTCAAAATATTACTGTTCATTGACAATGCACCTGGTCACCCAAGAGCTCAGATAGAGGTGTACAATGATATTGTTTTCATGCCTACTAACACAACATCCATTCTGCAGTCCATGTGTTAACCAAACTGAACTCAGGTCTACTTGCCTGACACGGCAACAAATCCAATCTACAGACCTGAGATTGTGGTGAAGGAAATCCAGTATTTATTTGCAGGGCACCAAGGAAGGAGAATGGGCAGCCAGTGGTCAAAAGACCCAAACTCCCAGATGGCTTTCAGACAAGTATTTTTAAAGGCAACATTAGGGGTGAGGGTTGCAGGATGCATGATCAGCTTGTGGACATTCTTCTGATTGGTTGGTGGTGAGGTAACAGGTTGATGTTTCAGGAATCTTAATTATCAACTTTTAGTTTCAATCACTTTGGGGTCTAGTGCTTGTGGTCAGCCTTAGACACCATCCTCCACTGTGTAAGAGTCTTAGTTTCTGCATAACAACTCAAAGAAATGCATCAGATTGTTATCTATATCCCTTTATGAGGAACTAGGAGTCCTGTGATTCCATTGTTTAAGCCATTACTGCTTTTCTTTCTGAACTGCTTTTTTTTGTTTCTGCATTTCCACTTCTCTAATTATTAACTGTTTGGGTTTGCTTGGGAAGGACTAGGAGACCAAAACTTTTTCTATAAACAAGAAGCAGGGACACAGAGGGGCTTGTACCCAGGAGGACCCTTCAGGGTCCTGCTTGCTTTCAGCCTCCCTTTTCTTTGATACTCCTTAATCCTGAGGGGTAAGGGAGAGGGATAAGAAAGGGAATAAAGTTTTAGATAGAGAGGTTAATCATAAACTTGGGAGGGGAACAAAGTTTTAGGGGGACTTGTTTTTACATGGATCAAGGAGTAATTTTGAACTTCGAGTCTGATTATTTCAGAAATACATTTGGTAAGGCTATAGTTGCCATAGATTATGATTCCTCTGACAGATCTGGGCAGAGTAAATTGAAAACATTCTGAAAGGATTCACTATTCTAGATGCCATTAAGAACATTCATGATTCATGGGAAGAGGTAAAAAAATCAACATTCACAGGAGTTTTGGAAAAGTTGATTCCAACCCTCTTGGATGACTTTGAGTGATTCAAGACTTCAGTGGAGGAAGTAACTGCAGATGTAGTGGAAATAGCAAGAGAACTAAAATTACAAGTGGAACCTGAAGATGGGAATGTATTGCTACAATTTCATGATAAAATGTTAATGAGGAGTTGCTTCTTATGGATAAGCAAAGAAATGGAATAGAATCTCCTCACGGTGAAGATGCTGTGAAGATTGTTGAAATGACAACAAAGGATTTAGAATATGACATAAACTTAGTTGATAAAGCAGTGACTGGCAGGGTTTGAAGGTCTGACCACAATTTTGAAAGAAGTTCTACTGTGGGTAAAGTGCTATCAAACAGCATTACATGCTACAGAGAAATTATGAAAGGAATCGATGCAGAAAACTTCAGTGTTGTCTTATTTTAAGAAACTGCCACAGCCACTCCAACAGTCAGGAAACACCACCCTGATCAGTCAGCAGCCATCAACATCAAGACACAACCTCCACTAGCAAAAAGATTACAACATGCAGAAGGCTCAGATGATTGTTAACATTTTTTAGCAATAAAGTGTTATTTAATGAAGGTATGTACATTTTTTTAGACATAATGCTGTTGCACACTTAATAGATTATAGTATAGTATACATATAATTTGAATATATGCACTGGGAAACCAAAAAATGAGTGTGACTCACTTTAATGTGATACTGGATTTATTCCAGTGGTCTGGAACCAAACCTACAATACCTCCAAGGTAAGCCTATATCCTGAGGGAACTGGTGGAGATCCACAATAATTAGAGACAAGAAACAGCAAAAATATTTTTAAAGTTTTAAACTCCTCCTAGTGGAGGAGTGCCAAAGATACTATTAGGACCGGAGTTACATCTGGAAGGGGGCAGAAATAGTTGTGGAGCCCAGAACCCAGAGACCCAGATACATAGCCTTTGCCTAACATTGAGCCTTCCTCAGAGCATGGGTGAGCGCTGCCTTTCCCCACCCCACATCACAATGCTAACAAGCACCAAGTAAAACTAATAGTGGGAAAGATGCATCAGGAAATGCTACAAGACAAAGATTCTCTCTGGGAAAGAGTATAAAGAAAAGATGCAAAGACAAGTAGGATACATGAATACATGGCTTCACTGATAGATTACCAAACCTTTAGGGAAGAAATAGAGCTAATAATAATCAAATTTCCACAACACTGAAAAATGAAGAAATGTTTCCCAACTTTTTCTATGAGGGCAGTAATAAAACCAAAGACCTCAAAAGAAAAATAAACTAATGGCCAATGTCCCCCTTAAACAAAGACGTAAAAGTTGTAAAAGTTTTGGCAAACTGAATCCAACAACATATTAAAACCAAACTACACCAAGACCAAGTGTTATTTATCCCAAGAGTCCAATTTGGTTTTACATTTGAAAATCAGTTAATGTAACTCATTAACCAATAGACCAAACAAATAGACAAAGAAAAAGCTCTCAGCAAAATAGGAAAAAGGACCTTCCTCAACTTAATTGTGATCAATTGTGGAAAAACCAAAGCTAATATTACCTTTAATCTTGAAAGACTGAATATTTCCCCCCAAATCAGGAATAAACAAGGATTTCCACTCTCACAAATTCAACATTATACTTGAGGTTCTCAACAATTTCACTGAGACAAGGGGGAAAAAAAGCATTGTGTTTAGAAAAAAAAAAGTATTCACAGATGACATTATTGTCTCTGTAGAAAACTGGCACAATCTACTAAAAACCTCCTATAATGAATGAATTGGTTCAGAAAAAATTCAAGATACAAGATCAACGTACAAAAATCAATTGCATTACTTCTTTAAGCAACAAGAAAATGTAACTTGAAATTAAAATAAATACTACATTATTATAAACACTGAAAAGTTTAGAGATAAACTTGACAAAACATACACAAGGTTTATCACTGAAATCTATAAAACATTGCTGACTGCAATTAAAGAAGACCTAAATAAAGAATGCACTACACTATGCTCATTGGTTGACATACTCAGTGTTATTAAGATGTCAATTCTTCCAAATAGATCTATAATTTCAACACCATCCAATTGAAATTCCAGCAACCTTCAATTGCAGAAATTGAAAAACTGATTCTAAAATTCATATGAAAATGCAAAGGACCTAGATTAGTCAAAACAACTTTGGAAAAGAATGGAACTGGAGGAGGAACACTGTTTTCTAGAGTTACTATATAGCTACAGTAATCAAGATAAAGAGGTATTGGCATAAGGATAGATAAGCTGATCAATCAACACAAAGGGGAATCAAGTAATAGGCCAACACTAAGTGGAAAATTCATGCTCAACAAAAATGCAAAGGCAATTCAAGGAGAAGTTATCACTTTTCAACAAAGGGTACTAAAACAATCAGCTATCCATATGTGGAAAAAACAATTTTTAATCTATACCACATAACATTGAACAAAAATTAACTGACCCTGGATCATAGATCTAATTGTAAGTCACAACACGATAAAATTTCTAGAATAAAACATAAGAGAAAACCTCTGTGACCTTGGTTACACAAATATTTTAAATACTTTGCAGAGATATTGAGAACCAAAAGCATAATCCATAAAAGACTAAATCGATAAATTAGACCTCAGAAGAATTAAATCTTTCTGCTCTTTTTTTTTTGAATATTTGAATTTTATTTTATTTATTTTAAAACCTTCTGCTCTTTAAAGACACTGTTAAGGAAATGAAAAGATGAGCCACAGATAAAGAAACATTTGAAACACATATCTGATAAAGTTCTTCTATCCAGAATATATTAAAAATTTTTTTCAAACTCAATAATTAAAAGAAAAGTTCTTTAAACTAGTAAAGATTTTGAACACATGCTTTACCACAGAAGATATAAAGATGACAGATAAACACGTGGACTATCATTAGGGAAACGGAAATTAAAACCACAATGTAAAACCACAACACGTCTCTTAAAAAGGCTGAAATATAAAAAACAGATTGTACCACATGCTATAAAGATATGGAGGACATAGGTCCTTCTAATTTTGCTTGTATGAATGCAACACAGTTCGACCACTTTAGAAAACAGTTTAGCTGTTTCTTATGAAGTTAAACATAAGCTTACCATATGGCTCAGCAATCCCATTCTCAGTGCAGTGTTAATTTATGCTCACACAAAAGCTTTGACGTGAATGCCGATAGCAGTTGTATTGATAACCACCAAAACCTATAAAAAAGCAAGGTGGATAATATTGTGATATGTACATCTAATGGAATATTAATCAGCAATAAAAAGTAATGAACTTTTAATGTATACAACATGGATGAAGTACTAATTATGTTTAGTGAAAGAAGCCAAATAAAACCGAATATCCAATTTATGGTTTAATTTATATAAAATTCTATATATTTCAAACTAATCTATCATGCCATAAAGCAGATCAGTTGTTGTGTGGGGCAGGAAGTGGTGGGGAGGGATGGGAAGGAGAACTTAGAAAGGAGCACGAGATAACTTTTGAGGATAATTGATATGGTTATTATATGGATTGCAGTGTTGGTTTCACAGGTGTCTACATGAATCAAAATGTATCATATTGTACAGTTTCAACATGTGCAGTTTGCTGCATGTAAATTATACCTCACTAAAGTTTTTTTTAACTAAAAAAGGATTCATAAACTGCTATTGCTCAGACTGTACCATTTACTCATTTAATTCAATTACTCAAATGATTTTAGAAGTGTCTATAGTTAGGATACAAGCAGAATTGAATTTTTGGACAAAACTGCCTGATGCAGTTTCTCAATAGATCCCTTTTTAAAGACAATTATTGTTAACTTGCTACCAGGTGTTAGTTGAGACTATACTACAGACATACATCAGGTAATCCTCAGCCCAAAAATACCTATCATGTCTTTGGTAATGCTAGTAAAACATATAGATAATAAAAGGAGCTGCTTAGCAGATCTCATTCAATAAGCAAAATTGATATAATCAGGAGGATGCAATATAATGGGTTCAGAGGAGTTCAGGGAGGTCAAACCATACATATGCAGTATGCTTCTCTGCCTGTATGTTTAATGATAGAGCCCTCCAAAGATCTTCCCACAGCCATTGCTAGCTGGTTGAAATTCTATGATTCCCTCCAAACCAAAGGAAAACAAGGTGCAGGCTTTTTGGTTTTTGTTTTGTTTTGTTTTCATTGAGTGTAGTATTGCTATTTGAAAATGGGATGTATAATATCCTATAGACTGTAAATCTCTGGGAAAAGAAGGTAAGATGACTAGTGGAAGAGAATAAGGACAAATCTACACCACCGCTAAAGCTGAGAGACACTATTTAGTAATACAATTTAAGCTAGTGTCCTCAGAGGGGGGATTGGAAATTTATAAATCCTAAAGCCATAACTAAGCTGGCAGTATGGTCATGTAAATGGGTCCTAGATGATAGTGTGATAAAAGCATCTCCATATGCACACACTCAATTCTGAAAATATCTGTGGAAATTTGAAGGAAAAATTGGGGTGAATCATGAAGACTCATCAACAAAACCTGGTAGCCAGCTCAGAAGTGGATTGGAATACTTAAATTATTGACTAAGTCAGATCCTTAGAACTGGGTTCAGATCTGGGTTCTTGAAATAAATGGACTTAAGCAATGCAAAGATGGGTCAAATGATTATATATTTGCTTCCACATGTTGAAGTAACAAATGTGGGGTAACTGACTGTACTTCCTTATCAGCAGGAAAGAAAAGGCCTGAAGATGGCTTTAGACAAAATTTCCAGAAGAAAAGTATCTGTTACTAGCTGGCAAGTAGACTACATTGGACCCTACTAGGAGCCCTACAGGAGACACAAATGGGCATTGACTTGAATTGAAAACTATTCTGTAACAGAACCAACCATAGTGAGCGTAATTAAAGGATTGTAGCTTCAAAGTCTATCAATTTACTAACAAGCATATATTTCCTGTTATCAAAGTATGCACTTTACTGTTACTAGTGTACAAAAGCAATTAGTATACATAGGCAAGGTAACATAATATTACATAAAAATTTCACAGTCCTTATCACCTTCAGAACATTGGTTCTATTGGTCTCACTGAAAATGAAATAGACAATTAAATATTTGCAATTTAAAATAAGTGGTATAAAGGCTTGAATGGCTGCCTAAATTGACTAAATGGATGTTTTCACAAATGAAAAGCTGAGGTTCCACTGGAAATGTTTTTAGAATTTGGGAATAAGGGGCTGGGGAATGCTACAACCATACAACACAACTTTATAACTTTTCCACCCCCGAAAACTATCATTTGATATCACTTCATTCATTACCATTAGAGAGAGATACCAATCCAAAGGAACAGGTATCCATACTACTAAATTTAATTGTATGCATGTATTTCCAGGTGATTAAGTGTGGATTATAACTTCTCCATGAAGCTAAATTAGAAGTAAATTTGAATACAGCCATGTTACTAAGTGGCAGAATCATACCTCTAGTTACTTTCCTATCACATTCTAAATCTTCCTAAGATTAAGCTAAGGAGGAAGGCCTGATGAACTTAATGAATCTGTCTATTCTCTAAGCAAGCAAATGTCACCAGGGGAGGAAGGTAATAAGTGGACATGGAAAGAGATTATAGTGGGTGGGAAGAAGACACAAATACTAGATTATAACCAGCTGGGAAATGGAAGAAATGCAGTAACTTTATTGCAATGAGAGTGTCCCAGAGCAAGAAAAGAATACTCTTAGCTATTTCTCCCAACCAGTTGCTGATGGACAGCAGATCCTGACAAAAGAGAAACAGGACCCCTAAGGATTTATGGTCTCAGACTAAAGACTGAATCTGGATAATTTGGAGAAAAGATTTTACACAGAATTCCCTGATCACTCAACTGATAGGTAGCAAGTCAAACCTATTATTTGGTTTACAATTTCTGGGCTATATTTACTAATTTGTTTCTTTTTCTGATAATCTGAGAGATTACCTTTGATTTGCACAGGGTAGAAATTGCTGAACAGCCAGTCATCTATAGCTTGTGTGACTATGAATCAAGATGACACATTGCTAAGGTGGCTGTCTGTGTGTGACGGGTAGCAGATTGCTACCACATACCTAAAATATTATTTGACTTGCTCTTCATCTACACCGAACATAAACTGGATGAAATGCCTTTAAAGAAAGTGGCTGTGGAACCTGGTTAATTTGAGGGCAGTGGACACAAGGGTGGTATTGCCTCATTCCACCAATGACTGTCCTTTGACACTTTAGACAAAACACTTGTCAAAGGATGAATGGCACATCCAGACTGAGCTTTGGGGTGGAACATGATCAACTGATGGTTTCATGAAGCACACAGTATTTGGTTCATACTGCATACCTAACCTGTACCAATGCCATGAATGCCAAATGGCATCAATATATGAGGTAGCTTGAATAGTACTAGCCCTACCAAGTCAGATGTAATTTGGGCATTGTACAATTCAGTCTGGAATTACTCATTTAAATAAATCATTATCATTTTGAAAAATACTTGCTAAGATTTATTTATGATACCGTCTGGAAGACAATACCCTGAAAGCCTAATGTACTGTTTTGCAAAGTATGCCCTAAGCTTTGAAGCAGTGACGACTATACATGGGCCTCATTTTCCTGAAGTCAGAATACAGAGATCTTGGGAATCAAGGTGCAGGAGTGGCCCTTCTCACTAATATACCTAAAGATCCACTGAAATAGTTTTTTTATTCCTCTTTCTGAAACTTTAGATCTGGCTGAGAAGAATGTTTCCACAAAAGAATGTAATATTCACATTGAATTGGAAGGTGAAATTTACTATTTGGCTATTTTGGGCATCTCATGCCAATGAAATACGATAGAGAAAAGGGTCTCTGTAACAGCTGTGGTGATTGATTCCAAGCACCAAGTGGAAATTGTCTTTCAGCCTGCCACACAATGGAGACAGGATGTACTATGTCTGGAATCCAGAGAATTTCTTGGATATCTCCAGATGGCCAGTCACCAATTGTCTCCAGTTTTGTTAGGAGTTAGGTACTTATAAGGAGAGGCTGGGAATCTTGTAAACACTTGATACAGGTAGAGAAAAAAAAAAAGAAAAGAAAAGAAACAGTTTGCTTGTATTTCTACCCCAAGAATAATGAAGGTTAAATGTGGGAAATGGATTTCCCGTAGTAAACGTTAAATTTTGAAGCACAATTTGTCCTTGGAACACAAGCTATAATTTCAGTATAGGATAGTGTTGAAGGGCCTAATTTTGGATTAAACATAGGTCTTCTGAATCTTATACTGTATACGCTACTGAAGACGTTTCTTAACCTTTTTTCCCCTGATCTATCTAATTTGTATAATACCTTATATGCTTGCTGTAAAGATTAAATAGGATAATACAAAGTTCTTAACCCAGTGTCTGACAGTTACTTAGAAAATAATAGTTTTTATGCATATTACTACAACATATTATCAGATGACCATTAATTTGAATATGGAATCTAGAATGCTATGGATGGAAGGAGACTTAATTCATTTCTACTTTTTTAATTGAAATATAGTTGATTTACATGAGTATATACGTTGTAGAGTGTCTACAAAAAATTGGCACTTGCCAGCTACCTCTACAAGGAATAAAACATGTGCTGCTGCAGCTGCTAATTTTCAACACCCCTTGAAAGGACTTCAGGGCGGAGAGCAGAAATGAGGCGCTCTGTGCTCTGGGAAAAACTGGCAAAACAGGTCTTCAGATAGTTGGATATTTTTAGGTGCCGATTTTATGAGCCCAATTCTCCTCGTATATCTCCTCATATCTAGAAAAGCACTAAAATCCTTCGTGGTGATGACTGCTCCTTGTGACTAGCAGAAAACTTCTGCAAAAAAATATGTGCTTGATTGTATGTACTCCCCCTTCACCAAAATCACATATATACTGACCTTCCCTGCTGCCTCTTTGGAGCCGTTTCTCAGAGCTATCTGAAATGCTATCTCCTGGGCTATAGTCCTCATTTTGCCCCAAATAAAACTCGCAGCTCTCACGTTGTACCTTTTTTTTTAAGTTGACAGTTTTATGGCGACCATGAAGAAGGGACCCAGAGTGGACTTCTCCTCTTCGCCTGAACTCTAGGAGAAACTGGAACCTTGGTACCAGCAGAGGCCCCTTGCGCCCATCCACCTCCTCAGAGAGTCCAGACGAATTTGGGTAAGTCACTCCTGGTTCTCGGATCTCTCGTATTGGTTGATGATCCTGAGTTTTATTTGGCAGTGTATAGCAGGTACCTGCCCCCTCCCACTTGAAAGATAATGCTGGGGGGGGGGGGTGGAGGGGGACTCAGTTGAAAGATGCCAGGGAATACCCACCCAGGTGAAAGATATTTGGTCGGGGGTGTACCTGGTTGAAAGATACCAGGGTTTGCTCAGTTGTGGGAGACTGAGTAGTCTGCGCTGAGTGGTTAGGTAAGAGGCTGATCTGTTGCTTTTCCTCAATTCTGCAGCCTTAATAAAATTTGTCGGCATCAAAGTGAAGATATTACATGAGAGCTTTGCTCCAAAGAAAAGGGACAAGACTCCTCCCGGCGGGTTACGGCTTTCTCAGGTGACTGAGATCAAATTTACAGGAGTGGAGGAGGCAGAGTCCTCATACTATGCAGTGGTCCCACAGGGAAACCCACTCATTAATTAAAACACTTGCTCGTCCAGGGGTTGCGGATAATAATTGGCCGTTCAGCGATCCGAGCACCCGTGGTGGCCTTAGATTACCAAAAGGAGAAACTGAGACACGTAAGAGGGCTGAAACGACTCTAGGGTGACACCTAGAGGAGCTAAGCTCACAAGCAGCACACTGGCCCATGACACAATTTCACTAGTGAATTTTACCCCTGACAAATTCAACTTTAAAATGGGAAATAGAGCTTCTCAAACACAGAAACAAGAAGAATCACAAAGCCAGCCTATGACTAACACTCCAGCCAGGTTTATGTGCATACAAAAAGTACCTACTTAATTGGGGAAATTATACTAAAGGAGATCTCAACCTAAAATGGTCAAATTAGGGTTCTTTTGATATTTCAAAATTGATACTTTTGCTCCCACAGTTAGAAAAAGCCAGCCGTTAGATCAAACAGACTGAATGGAATGCTTACTTTGGTATCTAGAAACTTCTAAAAAAGGAAATGCTAGAGTAACTTTTTTGCAGGAAACCAATAATTAATTACTCGAAACTACATCAGACCAACTTTTCAAAACCATTAAAAAGAAAAGGGGGTATCTACAAAAATTATGAACCTTCAGTTGCGCCAATTAAGTACACAATGCCAGTCGAAGGTTAACAGACCCCTGTTTTAATTCCCAACTAGTAGAGAAAGATTGTTTGAAGAAAAATAAAGAAAAAAAATGTCTCTTCAGAATTCTGACCCTGAGGGAATAAGTCCTACTAGGAGAACCTGATTTTCTCTCCCTGTGCCTTGAGACCAGAGCTCTCAGGATCACTTATCTTATCTAGATCATCTCTAAATTTCTGATACTGAGAAAAAAAAAGGGGGGGGATGAAAAAAAATTCTTTTTAAAATTTAACTTATTCCAACTGTTATTTACAACTAGTGTTTTATATTGTGATATTTGATTCATGACTAAGTTTAGAAAATGAAGCTATGACATATCTTGTTGTGTCTGTCTGTATGTTTATGTGTGCATTATCTTTGTTTTTACTTTTGGATGGTATTATCAAAAATTAACATATAAGTGAGCTCTACTATTGGATTAAAGGAAATTAAGCGCTTATATAAATTCTCAAAAAAAAAATACAGAAGTTACCTGGTCAGAATTAATTTCAGGTTCACATGAACTGGGAAACAGTCAGTATTAAATTACTACCTGGTATTAATGTTTGTTTGTTGATCTAATTAATATAGACATGTCTTTAGAGTCATCAACATTAAGTATAATACTTTTATTGCACCTAGGTTTAATATAAAAAATTTGTTTTATCTGTTACTTATTTGTTAGCAAGGAAAGTAACTCGATGTGAAGAAACTTTTAAGGAAAGAAAACGTAAATGAAATAAGAGCTTTTAGATAAGCTCTATTAAGAATAATTATGCTTTAGGAATGTCTATCTAAAATAGTCTCTCCAGATTCTGGTAATTTGAAATTCTAGAGTTGTGCTAAATTAAGTTATGTGATAGAAGCTTATTGAATAGCTAGGCCATTCCCAAATAAAATAAGATACTGAAACATTAATTACTGAACATTGGCTTCCTTTTACAGAGAAACAAAAGGTATTTAGGACTATTGATGAATATGTTTGGTGCCACATTCTCTAAAGAAAGCAAATGTTTTTAGAAAATATCACTGGTATTTATGTTCACCAATCTACAGAATGCTAACATAAAGGACAGTTCATAATTGCTTACTTCTTAGTTTTCACAAGAAATTAAGGTTTTCAGAGCTGAGGATTCTAATTTAAACATGTAATTAAAGCTAACAGAAATAATAAAGAAAACATTTCAGTATGCAGTAGGAAAGTAGGATGTGTGTTTTCAGGAAAGAAGGTATGAGGAATGGAATCACATTTTATTAAGGGAAAAGGAAGTAGGTCTGACTTATAGGTGGCTGCTTCTGAATGGGAAAATAAAGTGATGGATACAGAAAGTGAGGAAGGGTTTGTGGAAAGTGGACCCCAAGAAAAGAATCTTGCGCATGGTCAGGATTGACTAAGGTTAAAATAAATTTAATTGAGTAAATGAATTTTAAAAGTAAGTGGGTGCAAAACTTGAATTTGGTTTTTCTCTCTCTTAAGAGGACAAGATTTCTTAAAATGTTGAATTGTCTTTGATAACAGATTTCAATTTTCTTTACCCTTTAAGTGATCTGTTCCGTAATTGCCTTTGAAATCTTTTATTGTTACTTTGGTAAGTGAATAACTACTGTTTCATAGTGACCTGTGATCCTATCTGAGTGTTCTAAACTCAGATATTTGATATTTTTGATATTTTTTTTTTACAAAACTTCCTAAATCAAATTCTAATGAAGTCCTTTTGACCTCTAGCTAACTGCGGGATGCTTCAAAGGGCCCCTGAAACATCCCAAAGAGAGATATTAAACTAATTAGGTTCATTAGGTATGTTAAATTACATGGAAGTATTGTCAAATGAGTAATAAATCTTCTTAGGTTATATTGTATGGTAAATGTTACTAATATAGACATCCTAGAAATTATATGGAGTTCCTAAAATTCTGATATGTCCTGGTAAAATGTTATCAGTCATAATTCTAGTTATTATCTTAAAGTGTTGTATGTCTCAGTAGTAACCAAGTTTCTTTGTCAATTGCACTGTAATCAGTTTTTAAACGTGTCTTCATAAATCTTTTGTCATTATAGACAGTTATGGTTTTATTCTGTTGCCTTTGCAAAAATGTTTCCTCTTCAAGAAAATTTATAAAAAGGACTTTTGGATAAATACAAGTTTCTGACTTTCAGACCATAATGCTGAACTGGGTAAGAAATTAAAGAATCCTAATGAGAAACCTGATGGCTTCATAAACTGTTAACAAAAAGAGTTAGTTACATAAGACTGAGTGAACTGGTAAATATGGTTATAATTTTTATGGTTTCTATCTGAAAAATTACTGGTTTAAATCTGTGTTTTCCAGGTATAAGGAAACCTTTCCTTCAAACTAATTATGACTTATAGTAATTTGGTAAATTATACCTTTGTAAGCAGAATTGAAACATTTATCTTTTTTCTCTATCTGCTCCTTCCAGAGATTGTAAACTCTTAGGTCCCCAGCAGCTTTATCAGATCAATTAGGAAGGCCACTCACTAACAGGTACAGAAGGCTCAAGGTATTTGGGGGACGTTAAAAAGGGAGGAATTCACCTAGATCTGTTAGGTGAAATCTGTGATAAGCCCTTGGCATGACTTTCCTAGCCTTGAGAGGTCTTTTAAAAGTTCAGTATGAGACTCCTTATAAAAGTTTCAGCAAAGCAAAAAGCCTATATGATCAATTATAGTTATATAAATTATCAGGCCAAGTTTATTGAGACCAGACTTATTTTGCAAACAAATTAGTCTTAATTTGGTTGTATTTGGTAGAAATGAGCGTAATTTTAGAAAGGAAAAGATGTTTCAATGAATGTTAAACCCCAGTCTTGTTAATGGAGGTCTGTTTTACTTAGACTCACTTCCCGGATAGTTCCTTGCTATTATGTTATATTAATGTAAGGTTTAATTGAATTATTAAAAGGATACTCTAAGTTTGTTTCTGAAGCTTATCTCAGTAATCTGTCTTTGGATGAAGGTCTGATGCTCCATGACCTGCAACCAGGGGATTATGCATACTGGAAAACACATAATTTAAAGGACTATCTCCAACCTAGATGGAAGGATCCTTATCAGGTACTCTTAACTAACTCATGCACAGAGAAACTGAAGGGAATTGACTCTTGGATTAATTTCCAATTACAAGGGGACCCTGCACCAGACTGGTCTATAGAGAGGACTGCTGACCTCAAACTCACCTTAAAACGACACTCAAACAGAGGAAACTACACTCACACCAGGACTAGAGGATGACATCAGAAGTAGACAGCTTACCCAAGATGCTGGATCTGACTCGTATGATCATTTACAATGTTCTCTTGACTTCTTGGACCTTTGAATATAAATCAAATGTTTTTCTATCATGGACACGATTCTAGGCTAGTTTTAAAAATCAATCCAGTTGTTGGGTTTGCGGCCAATTACCTGTGTCTAGGACTTCTGGATTACTTTGGTGGATTTCTCCACTCCAAGGCTCTAATTGCACAATTGTTTTAGAAGAAAGTTCAGTCCTGTTCAGGCTACTCTTTATATTACTAGATGGGATCCCCTCACCTAGCCAATTAATAATACCTGCTCTGACCCTGGCCATAAAAATGAATTTTCCTCTAAAGTTACTCAAGCTCAAACAGAGCAACAAGCAAAATTTCTGTCAAGGAATAAAACCTCCCACAATTATGGGATGGATTTATGTGATTAACACCAGGCTATGGTCATTTAAGTTTTAAGGCACCCCTTTATCTTGTGAACAATTAAATTATATTAAGGATAACCAGCCTAGTAACATTAGGAAATTGGGCTGGGAACCTTATGGACAGTGCCAATATATCATTTCCCTGAAAGATAAGGATTGGTGCAGAACAGACAAAGTCAGATGACCTGAGGATATACTGGGCTGCACCTAACTGAAGTTCTTGGCTTAATTTTTACATACGACTTAATAATACTGTTAGCTATGTTATTTGTATTTTGCCTGTTTTACAAGATTGTTGTTTCTTGCATCACTAAATGTGTGACTGAGCCTCTGACAAAATATATAGCTTTATATGAGATCAATGATTGTGATAGTGTAACTCTAGATATGGGAAGATACAACAAGAGGGAATTTTCCTGGACCATAACAAATTAGTAAGGCAGGTGGTCCAGAGTTCTTAGTTACTGTTAAAAGACCTAGTCCAGTAATAGCACATTGAGTGGCCTATCAGGGAAATCTTTGCCGGACCTAAGAATGAGCCTTCCTAGCACCATGGGATGAAATGGTCATGAAATGCCTCCCAAAGCATGGTTGAATTTATGACCATGAGGGGCCCTGACAACAACAAATTGGCACTTGCCATTGGCACTTGCCAGCTACCTCTACAAGGAATAAAATATGTGCTGCTGCAGCTGCTGACCTTCAACACCCCCTGAAAGGAGTTCAGGTGGAGAGCAGAAATGAGGCCCTCTGTGCTCTGGGAAAAACTGGCAAAACAGGTCTTCAGATAGTTAGATACTTTCAGGAGCCGATTTTATGAGCCCAATTCTTGTATCTCCTCATATCTAGAAAAGCACTAAAATCCTTCATGGTGACATCTGCTCCTCGTGACTAGCAGAAAACTTCTGCAAAAAAATATGTGCTTGATTGTATGTACTCCCCCTTCACAAAAATCACATATATACTGACCTTCCCCCCCCCCCCGCCTTTTTGGAGCAGTTTCTCAGAACTATCTGAAATGCTGTTTCCCAGGCTATAGTCCTCATTTTGCCCCAAATAAAACTTGACTCAGAACTCTCACACTGTGCATTTTTTTAAGTTGACAATAGCACAGGGAATTATAGTCAGTAATTCAGTAATTATAGAAAAGTAATTCTACTTTTAAATTTTACAGAAGAGGGAATTGAGTCAGAGGGAGAGATAAATAACTTTGGCTAAGGTCAAAGTACTAGAAAAGAGTACAAAAGTTTTGAAAATCAGTTATTAAGGGATAGCACCTTTATGAAATTCATAGGCAGAAATTTGTAAGAAAATAGATATGCTAAGACCACAGTAATAACTTTAACTTCCAGCCACAAAGTTCAAAAATTTGATAAATCTATACACTTCTTATCACAAACCAGTTTGGCATACAAAAATTGAAAATGAGATTATCTCTTGAACTTGAATCCATGAGTCTGGAAAATAGTCATTGTCTTGTGAGTTGGCATTATTACTTCAAGTTAAGTTGATTCTTAGGCAGGTACTATGTGCACAGTAGTCATAGATACAGCAATGATTACATACTTTTAAATTATCTTTTTCTAAGCTTAAAAAAATTAAAACTCTGTGTGGGTGCGGGTGGAGGGTTGGGCGTGCTTTTATTCTTCCTGGGGATAGGATGGAAAGCTTCTTAAAGGGGTATTTTTAAAGAAGAAAATTATATAATCCCAAAATGTAAATTAGAAAAGGTATCCTATTTCTTTCTTGAAACAGACTGGATCACTGACATTTATATTGAACTCCTATATCCTACATAATTTTATGATAATCTTTAGCTGATTAGAATGTTTCATCATATTTAGAAACTAATATAAGAATTTGGGGAAGAAATATAATTATAACTGAACAAGGGGAACAACCCATGGCTTAAAATCCAAATGAGGAATTCCAGGTTCAGAAAAATAACAACACAATCTAATGCTCTATTAGAATAAAATAATTAAGATAAATGTAAAAATTAGGTGGCACTTATAGGCACAAGATATATTGCATATAGTTAAAATAACCCTAAATACAGTGCAAACTTCACAAAACCTTGCTCAAGCTTAAGAAGTAAAACTTTAAAAGAGCAAGACTCATCAGAGGTCAAGATAGATTTTGTTTGATTTTTCTTGCCTCGAGGACTGTTTTATCCAGGAAGATACTCAAGCTTTTTGGCATATGAGTATTTGCCTGTGTCATTCTTTTAAAAGGAAAATTGATTGCCTCAGCTTCTTCCCCTGGAAGCACCTTCAGAATAAGCTGTGAAACCTAGATCTTAATTTAGTCTTTGTAATAGAACTGTTATTGGTGGTAGAAAAAGTCACAGGGTGATTTAATAAAGACCACTTACTCTCTCTTGTTCTCTTACAAACTCTTTAGCTGTTCTGTTTGAGTTTGAAAGTTTAAATATAATAGAACTCCTAATCTATGATTTTTGGTATTGGACTTCTTGAAATAAACCCTACTTCTCATTACAGTTGAGGTGTTGATCCTTTAAAGGGCATGTCTACATGCCTTCTCTACTCAATTTCAAAAACCCAGTGCTTTTGCTCCTCTCTTGAAGTCAAGCAAATCTTTGTTTAAGGGGGTCAACAAATCTTTGTTTAAGGGAGTTGATTTTAATTTATGTTGTAAATAAAATTTCCTCTGCATTTATGCTGATAACACTTAGTGCAGAAAAATAGCGTAGAACATTTACTTTCGAAAGGTCCTTTTCCCCAACTTCCAAATGTAGATTATTTTTGTTGCCCCATTACATACTGATAAAGTCCAGCTTTAGCGCTAGGTAGAAGTAAGTTTATGTGATAAAAAGCACCTAGAAGCAGGACAGGAATAAATACTCAGACATAGAGAATGGACTTGAGGACACGTGGAGGGGGAAGGGTAAGCTGAGACGAAGTGAGAGAGTGGCATCGACATATATACACTACCAAATGTAAAATAGATAGCTAGTGGGAAGCAGCCGCATAGCACAGGGAGATCAGCTCATGCTTTGTAACCACCTAGAGGGGTGGGATAGGGAGGGTGGGAGGGAGACGCAAGAGGGAGGGGATATGGGGATATGTGTATACGCATAGCTGATTCACTTTTTTATACAGCAGCAACTAACACAACAATGTAAAGCAATTATACTCCAATAAAGATGTTTTAAAAAAAGCATAGAATACTTATGTGAAGCTTAATTTTTAAAATACTAATCTCAATCTGATCTTTTCTACTGGTCTTAATGAAAAGAAACAGCCACACACATATGATTTATTGTAGAAGGCGCCAGAAGGCAGACAGTTCTGAGTACTAAATTCACTCACATCAAAAAATTTCAAACAGCTAAAAACAGCAGTAAAAAATCAAGAACCAAATGTCACTGCAAAATAACCCAGTGACAAGAATCAATGCCTATTCATTTTAAAGATTTCACATTAGACTGTACATTTCCGGAGGCCACTGCAATGAGGCAAGGAATGAATAAATCTTAATCAAACGTCACGGTGATGGAAAAGTGGACAGAGTTGAAAAATACTTAGAAGGAGGTAAAATCAGAAGGACTGAGTAAGTTTGAATGAATGTTATGTATAAAAAAGGGGAGGAATAAATGATGATGATGAGGCTTTTAAGTCATAACCATTAAAATGATGTCATGCATAGGGGTCACAGACAAACTGTCACAGCACCAAGAAATGCAGATATAAAACTGGGGAAAACTTGCAATCACATAGTAATAGAACACATACAACCCTGAAAATATTTGTTATCCTCCAGCTTAATCAGGCAAATTAGTCTGCATGTACCATGATCTAATTTTTTCTCTATTTCTGAGATTTCTAATATTTAGTATTGGACACCCAAAGTTCTTCTCAAATTTCATAATCCCATCTTTTTTATTTTCCATATGTTTTTCTTCCTTTTTAAGGAAATGTTTTCAACTTTACCGTCCAAAAATTTTATTAATTTAAAAAATTTTTCTGCTATAGTATGTTTAATTCAAACAATTCCTGTTTTGTTCTCTGAGTACTCCTTTCCATAACAATATCTTTCTCATCTCTCTGAGGAAATTATCTTTGGTCATTCAAGCTAATTGTTTCCTGCAGGTTTGTTTCAGTATCAGATTTTATTTTTAGGGGTTTTCATCAAATATTTGGGGATTCATGGCTGTGCACTCATGTTTAAGAAGGAGGCACTAAAATGTTGAGCAGAAGCTTGGCATTTTTAGGCAAGGATTATCAAGTGAAAACTTTAAATTGATAATCTGGCAGCATCTTCAGAGATTTATTTCAGGATAGTTATAATACTCAGATAAAAATCTTCCTATTTCCTGCCCAGAGGATATAAAGCTGGCTGCCAATAAGAGATGAGGTCCAAAAAGGATGCACTGGAGTGCTATCTATGTGCCATGGTGCTGATTGTTCCTCTACTGTAACATGGCCTCTCCCTTATCATTTCACCAAGCTTTACTCTAAGGGTGAAAAGAACTTCTCCCTTGTTAAAACCAAGTTCCCTCCCTACGTAATGGAGCTCACTGTTTCTTTTGATGATGACAATGAGTCCAACTTTATTTTTCACTTAGAGATGAGTCCTGTTCCATGGCATACAATTGTTCTACATAAATCAGAATGTACTGCCTTTAAAAAACATTAAACTAAATAGTTTCTTAAATTTAAAAAAAAAGAGAGAGAGATGAAGGTGGGAAGGGGCCTGGATTTTGTCAGTTGTTGTGTGGGTTTTCAACTTATCCTTTTGTTTTCAGTACTCTTTTCCTGAAGTTAGATGGTCCTGGGTGTACTCCATATAGATGTCTCCAGATCACTCTCTCCAAAGACCAAATTTTCAGGTTTCTGCTAGTGTAAAGATTTTCCACTTTTTTTTTTTTTTTTTTAAAGCTCAAGAATTCAACAAACCCTTTTGCTTTCGAGCCAATTCTGCCCCATGTTTAGAGCTACCAATTTCTGAGGTTTTTATGGCTTCCACAGTGAAAATCATGTTACTTTTGTGCTTCTCCTGCTATAACTCAAGGATTATGTTTCTCAAATTTGCTAATTTCCACTAATCCATGCACTTTTCAATGTCCAAAACTGTGTTCTTATAGATTCCTCTTTTATTATTTTTGCACTTAAGGAAGGATTATTTATTTATGTGAACATTTTACTGTCATTTTAGTAAAATTTTAGAAGGAAATTGGGGCAAATGCATGTGCTTAATTTGCCATCTTTGAAAGAAAGTCAATCCAATTGTTTACTGGATTTTAAACTTCAATTTTTAAAAATGATGTTTAGGTGAACATCATGACTGTGGTTTTTTTTTTTTTTTTTCTCTCCCCTTTGATTTACAACTAATCTGACATCCATAATTGGAGGGGAAAAAGAAAAAGCACCTCTGCACAGCATAGCAGGACATCTGAGAGGTCTATCCAGCTATGTACCCAAAAGTAGGTGGATTAGAGTGTGGAGGATGTAGCAGAGTGAGGGAAGTTGCAGTAAAGCCAGGGGTGGCAGAGGCAGTGACTGCAGAAAAGGCAGCAGCAAGCCAGCAGACCTTTCTAGCAGAAGAGGTAGAGAGTGAAGGCAGTGAGTGGGGGTCAGCTTAGCCACCTTCACTGGAGGGATCAGTTTCTCTCTCTGAAGAGAGGCAGAAGTGACGTGGGGGAAGGAAGAGAAGTAGGCAGACACAGAGAACTGTAGGAAAGTGTCTCTGCTGTCTGCCCAGGAAGCAAGAGAACTGCCCATGGACCTCTGGGACCCCGCAAATTGAGGATCTCTCTACCAGGCCAGTGGACGTGCCCAAAGCCCCAGCTGCTAAGTACACACCTTTCTCCTGCTCAGTCACCATCCTTTGCTTTTTTTAAAATTATTTTTTAATGTGTGTGTCCCTAATCCTGGAGGCAAGTCAGTACCCATAAGAGAAACCAAAAACCTGTGCTATAACGTCGTCACCTTCTGGAAAACAAAAGGAAGGTTACTAACTATCAATCTGTTGAACTGTTAAAATCAAAGTAAACAAGTCCTTGCCTAAATAAGAAAGGTATTTGCTACTTCAAATGTGGCGGAAGAGGCACGTCTCATCAAACATCATGAAAAATCATGGTAAAAATTATGGTAACAATTTTCCAGCAATCAAACCCAAACACATGGAATATTGTGATCTAACTGATATAGAATTTTAAATAGCTATTATAAAGAAATTCAAAGAACTACAAGAATAATTCAAAAAGGCAATACAATGATCTCAGGAATATACTTAACAAACAAAAGTACTTTACCATTGTGACTGAAATTCTAAAAAAGAACCAAACAGAATTTCTGGAGCTGAACTACTTAATAAATTAGATTAAAAATGCATTAGAATGCACTGGAAATAGAGCAGATCATGTGGAAGAGGGAATTAGAGATCTCAAGGTAGAAATATAGAAATGATTAAGGCAGAAGAGGAGAGAGAACTAAAATTTTTTAAAAGTGAAGAAACCATATAAGAACTATCTTATTCCATTAGAAAATCCAACATAAGAATAATGGGTATCCCAGAAGTAGAAGTGAGGGAGAAGGGGGAAGAGAGAATATTTAAAGAAATAATACCTGGGAACTTCCCAAACCTGAAAAAGGAACTGGTTATACAAGTCCACAAAACTCACAGCACACCTTAGTACCTCAACACAAAAAGACTTTCTTCGAGACACATTATATTAAAACTGTCAAAGTCAACAATAGAGAAAGAATTTTAAAGGCAGCCACTGGGGAAAAAAAGACAGTAACCTACAAAGTTATGACCATTAAGCTATCAGCAGATTTCTGAACAGAATCTACAGGCCAGGAGAGAGCAGAAGGACATATTCAAATTATTGAATGATAAAAACTGTAAGCCAAGATACACTACCCAGCAAACTTATTCTTTAGAAATGAAGGAGAAAGAAAGGCTTTCTCAGATAAGCAAAAGTTGAGGAAATTTATCACCATTAGACCAGCCTTACAAGAAATGTTGAAAGGAGCACTTCAAGTTGAAACAAAAAACAAAACTATATAAAACTCTGATTAAGGTAATAAATAGTCAGAATTAGAATACTGTAACTCATTCCTAGAATAGTATATTAAACTCTTAACTATAGCATAAATGTTAAAGGAAAAAAGCATTTAAAATAACTGTAGCTACTACCACTTGCTAACAAAAATCACAGCATAAAAGACGTAATTTGTGACATCAAAAACATAAAAGGGGAAGAATAAAAAGATGGAATTTTATAGGCAAATGATAAATTGCTATCAGAAATAGGACTATTTCATCTGGTATGTTTTATGTAAACCTCATGGTAACCACAAAGTAAAAATCTAGAGCAGAGATGTGAAGCACAAAGGTGAGACTGAGCAAATTACCATGGAAAATTGCCAACTTACAAAGGTATAAACGGAAGGAAAAAGAAAACAACAGAGAGACAAAATAACCAGAAGGCAAAACATACAATGGCAATAGTAAATCCTAATGTAAATGGATTGAATTCACCAATCAAAAGGCACAGGGAGGCTGGATGGAAAATACAGAGAACATCCAATCCAACAGCAGCAGAATACACATTCTTCTCAAGCGCACAGGGAACATTCTCCAGGATAGATTATATGATAGGTGACAAATCAAATTTTAGCAAATTTAAAAAGATTGAAATCATACCAACTGTCTTCTCTGACCACATGGTATGAAACTAGAAATCAACAGGAGGAAAGTGAGAAGATCTACAAATATGTGGAAACTAAACAACATATTTCTAAACAACCATTGGGTCAAAGAAGAAATCAAAAGGGAAATAAAAAATTATTTCAAAACAAATGAAAATGAAAAAAAAAACAATGCATCAAATATTGTGGGATGCAGCAAAAGCATTTCTGAGGGGGAAGTTATAGAAACAAATGCATATATTATGAATTAGAAATATCTCAAGTAAACAACTTTACAACTCAAGAAACTAGAAAAAGAAGAGCTATCTAAGCCCAAAGTTAGCAGAAGAAAGGAAAGAAGAAAAATCAGAGTGGGTGTAAATTAAACAGAGGTCAGAAAAACAATAGAAAGTATCAACAAAATTAAGAGCTGATTCTTTGAAAAGATAAACAGAATTGATGGGGCTTCCCTGGTGGCGCAGTGGTTGAGAATCTGCCTGCTAATGCAGGGGACACGGGTTCGAGCCCTGGTCTGGGAGGATCCCACATGCCACAGAGCAGCTGGGCCCATGAGCCACAATTACTGAGCTTGCGCGTCTGGAGCCTGTGCTCCGCAACAAGAGAGGCCGCGATAGCGAGAGGCCCGTGCACCGCAATGAAGAGTGGCCTCCGCTTGCCACAACTAGAGAAAGCCCTCGCACAGAAACGAAGACCCAACACAGCCATAAATAAATTAATTAATTAAAAAAAAACCAAACAGAATTGACAACCTTTAGTTAGATTAAGAAAAAAAGAGAGAAGACTCAAATAAATAAAATTAGAAATGAAAGAGGCGACATTACAACTGATACTACCAAAGTACATAGAATCATAAGTGACTACTATAAACAATTATATACCAACAAATCACATAACCTAGAAAAAGTGAATACATTTTTAGAAACACACACCCAACCAGTACTGAGTCAGGAAGAAACAGAATATCTGAACAGACTAATAAGGAATCTAGAGATTCGGTCAGTAATCAAAGAACTCCCAGCACAGAAAACTCCAAGGCCAGATGACTTCACTGGTGAATTCTACCAAAAATGTAAAGAATTAGCACCAATTCTCCTCAAACACTTATAAAATATTGAGAAGGGAACACTTCCAAACTAATTCTATGAAGCCAGCATTACCTTGATACCAGATAAAGATACCACAAGAATAGAAAACTATACACTAGTATCCATGATGAATATAGATGCAAAATTTCTCAACAAAATACTAGTGAATTAAATTCAAGAACATATTGAAAGGATTATACATCATGACCAACTGGGATTTACCCCTGAGATGCAAGGATTATTCAACATATACAAATAAATAAGTGTAATACATCATATTAATAAAATGAAAGGTAAAAATCACATGATCATCCCAATAGATGCAGAAAAACGTTTGACAAAATCAACATCCTTTCATGATAAAAACCCTTAACAGATTGGGTATAGAAGGAATATACCTCAACATAATAAAGGCCATATACAACAGACCTACAGCTAACATTATACTCAGTAGAGAGAAATTGAAATTGTTTCCCCTAAGATCAGGAACAAGGCAAGGATTCCCTCTTTCACCACTCTTATTTAATATAATACTAGAAGAACTAGCTAGGGCAATTAAGCAAGACAAAGAAATAAAGTGATCTAAGTTGAAAATAAAAGTAAAATTGTCATTCTTTGCTGATGATACCATCCTATATATAGAAAATCCCAAAGAATCAGCCAAAAAAAAAAAAAAAAACTGTCAGAATTAATAAAAAATTTCAGTAAAGTGGCAGGATACAAAATTAACAAACAGAGATGAATTGCATTCCTTTAAACTAATGATGAAGCATCAGAAAAAGAAATAAAGAAAACCACCCTACTCATGACAGCATCAAAAACAAAAATTTTTAGAATTAAATTTAACCAAGGAAGTGAAAGATCTGTACAATGAAAACTACAAGGCATTGCTGATAGAAATCAAATACACAAACATGAAAAGACATCCCATGTTCATGGATCAAAAGAATTAATGTTGTTAAAATGGCCAAACTACCCAGAGCCATTTACAGATATAATGCAATCAGCATCAAAAATACCAATCCAAAATATAAAAAGAACTCAGTAAACTCCATAACAACAACAAAAAATCAATCTGATTAATAAATGGACAGAAGAACTAAATAGACATTTCTCCAAAAAGGACATCAAATGGCCAACAGACACATGAAAAGATGCTCAGTATCACTAACCACCAAGAAAATTCAAATCAAAACCACAATGAAATATCACCTCACACCTGTTAGAATGGCCACCATCAAAAAGACAAGAGGTAACAGGGTCTGGCAAGGATGTAGTGAAAGGGAACTCTTATATATTGTTGGTAGAAATGTAAATTGGTCCAACCACTATGGAAAACGATGTGGAGCTTCCTCAAAAAATTAAAAATAGACCTACCATATAATCCAGCAATTCCACTTCTGGGTATATACACAAAGGAAATGAAAACAGAATTCTGACCATATATATGTACTCCTATGTTTACTGCAGCATTATTCACAATAGCTAAGACATGGAAACAATGAAATGGCCATCAACAGATAAATGAATTAAAAAGATACAGTAATATACACAATGGACTATTTTTCAGCCATGAGAAAGGAAGATATCTTCCCTTTTGTAACAACATGGATAGAACTTGAGCACATTATGCTAAGCGAGGTAAGTTGGACAAAGATGAGTACTATATGATATCACTTGTATGTGGAATCTAAAAAAGTAAAACCTGTAAAAAACAGAGAGTAAAATGGCGGTTACCAGGGGTGATGTCAGGGGAAGAGGAGTGGTAAATAAGAGAAATGACGTTTATAGGTACAAACTTGTAACAAGTAGTAAATAAGCCATAGAGCTCTAATGTACAGTATAAAGAATATAGACAACAATATTGTACTGTAATTATGTAATATGATAAATATTGCTACATTAGCAATCACTTTAGAATATATAAATGTATAAAAGTAACACACTGTACACCTTAAACTTACGCAAAGTTACACATCAAATTTATCCAATTAAAAAAAAATAGAATGTTAAAAAAAATGATGTTTTTCATGCTATCTGTTCTTTACCTGTTGAAATCCAGTTGATTATCTTCTAGGAGACATCATGATAAATGTCAAACATTGCGCATTTGAAGTTAGGCAGAATTGAATTAAAAATTCATTAATAGTGCATGATACTTGCATAACATTGAGGGAAATGATTTCATATCTGATAGTATTGTTTTCAATATCTCTAAAATCTTAAATAAGGTCATTTTCTTAACAACCTTAAATATGTTTATTGGGTTTAAGTAAGCTACTTTTGAACTATAAAGACAGTTTCTTGGTACCAGATGAGAAGAATACAATTAATTTGTGTAAATCAAATATTTAAAGCCATTCATCAATGACAGCAAGATGCTGTAATACATCTCACAATGTTAAGTTCTTACCAATCAACAAAATATCTTGAAAGCTACTGAAAGCAATTCCCTGAATATATATCTACAATTAAAGATATCCTCATCAGAGTGGCTAAAAATAATTGAAACACCTCAACTAAGGCTTTCTCTCTAAGAATATTTAAAGAAAATATTTTTTACTATGTATCCATGACAGGTTGAAAGTTGCAATGCTAATATCTGATATAAGATTTGAGCACAAATATTTCTAAATCTAAATCTCATGTTCTTTCCAATATGAAATGTTTTCACTTATTTCTATGCTTATTCTAAAAAATGCAGAATCATCCTTTCTTTTTTCTTTTGGAAATAATCCATGAATATTCATGTTGCCATGTAGTTTTGTTTTATGTAATGAGGCTACATTTAAATCAAATATTCCAGTGAACTCCTTACGCACTGTTGTACTACCAAATCATTGTTTATTATAAGCACACTAACTAGAATACATTTGTGTAATGATGTTTAGAAAGGACAGCACTCCTCACATCTACCAATATTAGGCAGATAATTCATTCACTTAGGGTACATCAGGCCAGTTTTGAATTCCAAGTAAATAAAAATGGACTAAAAGAAATCATTACACTTCGCCCTTTATATTTAAGTAACTATTATTTATTTGCAAAGATCTTCTTTTACATTTTTTGATAAAAGCTATCAATTTTAAATACGTAATCAGTGTACATTCCAAAATGCATATTAGAAAATGCACATACACAAGAAAAATAAAACTAAAAATGGATACACAGAAACTTAAAATGTTTTTTCTATTAATTATTATTGAAACGCCCTGCTCATGACTGCTATGTAACTAAACTCTTATTTCTCTTCATACTTACTTGAAATGTTTTCTTTTTCTTTTCTGAGGTCTTCTTATTCCATTTAAATTTTAAATATATGTAATCAGTGGTTCCCAAGTTCCGTAGGATAAAGTTTGTGCCATTTAACAGAGCAGAAGATGCACCCTGTGATCTTACCTTTGCTAGCACTCTAGCCTTATCTCTTTTAATTCAAATTAATCTCCAGCATTTAAACCATTTATTGGGTACCCTACACACAGCTGTGGTTCACCTTTCTGGCATCACTCAAATCGTTCCCTTTCCCCAAAATGTTGTTGCTGTTATTGTTTTCCTTAGTTTTTCTCACTAACTCAGCTCTGAGGTAGCTTGAACAAAAAATCCTCTTTCCTCTAAAAAATTAAGCTTTAGTACCATCTTCAGCATATTCATATACCATGCCCTTACATGTTAAATCACTGTATGTATTTTATCTTTATCTTCCTACTGGACCAAGTTTGTTGTATCTATTAGCATTGTTATCAACTGAAAGTAGCAGAATACCTAAAATGCCTGAATGAAAAAAGGTACCTAATTGTCTCATGTAATATTCTGGAAGTCGGAGATTCAGAGTTGGTTTCAGGGCATTAATTCAAATCACTGAAGAGGGAGCCCCATTACCTAGTCCCACTCTACCATCCTTGGCATTTTGGTATTAAATGTGTTGCCTCAGGATTCCAGTATTTACTGAATAAACATAGAACACGCTGTATGAAAAAAAATTAGCTAAATTTTATAGATGTGCTTCATTGTATCACAAAAATATAGTGTATTTAATTGGTCATAATTATAGTTTAATTAATATACTGAGATCCAAAAAAAACCAGTTTTTAAAAATTTAAGCTAGTAAAGCCTGAAATGAGGAAGAAAGATATATATAAATATATATATATATATATATATATATATATATATATATATATATATATTTTTTTTTAATCAGAGTGTCTATGATGGGCTACATAGTAACGTCTAATTTAGGTCAATTTTTTGTCAATATTTCTTGCTCTATATATTAATTCTTGAAATGAGAAGAGCTTTCATAGAACTACATAATTACACTAAGGATAAACAAAAAAAGAAGAAAAAGAAAAAAAAAACATTGTTTATTTGATAGTTTGCCAAAAATAAGAATTTATGATCTGATTTCTATTGCTTAAGTATAGTAAATACCCAATTTATCAATGGCTTATGATAAGAAATTTATGTACAAACAGGTTGTTTGATAAACAGAAATTATTACTCAATAGAAACATTTTTTCATGTTTACTAAGTTTTATGGTAGATGATATAATATATAGTGCATAAATATATAATATTTTATCAACACTTTAGAACATGACCAACATATTCAATAATAAGATGCACCTGTACTAACTTATTTAAATTTGCAATCTTCCCATACCACAGTGACTAAGTCTCTCAATAGTTCTAACCCTGTGGTGGCCTCCTTTTCTATTTTCCATGCTTCTCTGCCTTGTGCTCTGGAAAGCTGGTCTTTATAGCCTGCATTTCAGGCTCTCTTGTTCTGTGGCTCCATGTTGAGACTGGCTATTTTGTGGCACTCTCAGAAGATTAAAAAATAGAAGAGAGAGATCAGAATATTAATTCCAGCAGTTCCTTCCTGGCTTAAGCCCTAGTTTGTCAGTGGTGCGTTTCTTTGTTTAAGGCTACAGGTTCTGTGGGGCAATCATATTCCTATGCGTACAGCACTCACCATGTACTGCTTTATGGCTCCCTTCCCTTGCCAACTCAGGTCTGGATGTGGTGAAGGCTTTCCAGTATTTCTAGTCCCTGCATGCTTCCAAATCCATGTCTACTCTTTTATAATAGTCCATTTATTAATTTATTTTTAATCACATTTCTGAACATGTTAATTATTTTTCTGTTGGTACCTGGAGTAATATATTCTTTTCTAATTTTTCATTCTTATTGCACTTATTACCTTCTTAGGTACTATACAGTTTAATATTTATTGTGCATATATTGTCTGTTTCCTCCTACTACAATATAAGTGGTACCTGAGCAGAAAAGTACCCCTATGTCCTAGAATAGGATCTAGCATATAAATAGGCATTTAAAAATATTTGTTGAATAAATAACTGGGAAATTGAATTCAGAATTCCAATTTGATATACTAAGAACACACCTCCTTTCATTTCTAGGTTGACAAAGAGATCAGCAACTCCTGTGCCCCATTACTGTTAGACTGCTGGAGCAGATATTCTTTGTATCTGAAGCAACATTATCTATTTTTCGGTCAATAGAAGCAGCTTTGGCAGAGCAGGCTGAGTGCACTAAGATTATGAAAAGATCTGCTGGAGTTATGTTGAAATCACAATAGAGCTTCAGGCCTCTCAGCAGGGGCAAATTCCCAAGTTGTCCTCAATGATACTTTAAAAAGAAAAAGGATCTCCTTCCCTACTGACTGCAACACCTTCAGCTTTAACCAGGTCCTTCTGTTTCACACTGCAAATACACCTCTAATTCTATCTCCATTACCAGCTACTCCAGCCACTTTAATAAAGAGGAGAAAACTGAATTAACATATCAATAGAACCAGAATTCCACTTAGAAAAATATGTCATTACTTGGGAAAAATGTTTTGATTAATTGCTTGACTTAGTAATGGTGTCACTATATAACATATTGAGGGTGAAAGAGGGAACAATTTTAAACCAGAACTCCACTGGGCAAAGCAAGACACATGTTGGCAGTAGTTAGAAAGGACTGAGTTGACAAATGCCAATTGGTGTCAAGAGTTCAAAGGAGTAGAGAAGTGGCTATGTAAAATTTAATATTTATGGTCATAGTATGGGACAGAGAAGAGAAGAAATACATTTGAAGGGAAAAGAGAGAGGGAAGCAAAAAAGTTGGCCTAATACTGTGAGTTTTTGTTTATGATCTTGATCTGGCACATCTTTTATAAGTTTATTGCCAAACCCATGAGCAATGAAACTATTTTAACTGATGTGATGATATTTATTTATCCAATTTAATTTGAATATTTACGAGTTTCCATGCCTAGACTCTTTCAAATGTAATAAAATATGCAATATGTGCAACTTATTATCTCTCTAAATCACCACCTCTCCCTCATTCTGAATTCCTAAACATATATGGCCCAAGGATTCTGATTTCAGATTGCAGACCTACAGTATCATGTTATAGCCCCTGCTCTCCATTACTATTATGATGTTAATTTTATTTGTCAATTTACTTAGACTATGATGCCCAGTTGTTGGGTCAAACACCAGTCTAGATGTTGCTGTGGAGGTGTTTTTTTTTTTTTAGCTGTGATTAACATTTAAATCGGTAGACTTTGAGTAAAGAAATTATCTCCCCTAATGTGGATAGGGAACTTCATCCAACCAGTTGAAGGCCTTAGAAGAAAAGAATGAGATCATCTGGAGGAAGAAGGAATTCTGCCTCCAGACTGCCTCAGACTTGAGGCTGAAACATCAACTCTTTCCTGTATACAGTCTACCAGCCTGCCCTGCACAATTCAGTCTTGCCAGCCCCCACGATCCTGTCGAGTCAATTCCTTAAAATCTGTCTTTATTTATATCTATAGCTATTGCTATCAATATCTATATTTGATTATGTTTTCTCGGGAGAACCAAACCGATACACCAACTTTTAAAATATAAATTACAAATCCCCTTTAAACCTGGTTACTCTTGTACCTCTTGATTCCCTCTATTATATACTTCTTGTTTTACGTACTATAGCCAAGTTATTGTTGTTTTCTTTCCATTTCCTAAATGTGTTTGTATCTAGCCCTACCAACAGGCTTTCTAACAAGCTCTTATGTCTCTGTGGAGCACACTGCATCTTCCTGAATGCCGGTTCTGCTTTTTTCAACATACATATCTTAGCCTAATGAAGATGTTCTTAGTACGATCTCCCAATCCTCCATGAATAAGAGTGGTTACTCTGTTTGAAGCTTTCATGGATTCTTTTTCTTTTTTTAAACTGAATTTATTTTTTTTATGGCTGTTTTAGGTTCACAGCAAAATTGAGCTGAATGTACAGAGATTTCCCATATACTTTCTAGCCCCACACATGCATATAGTCTCCCCTATTAGCAGCATCTCCCACCAGAGGTGGTACATTTGTTACAATTGATAAACCTACATTGACACATCATCATAGTCCACAATGATGTAAGTCCAAAGTTTACATTATGGTTCACTCTTGGTGTTGTATGTTCTGTGGGTTTGGAAAAATTTATGACATTTATTTACCATTACAGCATCATACAGAGTAGTGTCACTGCCTTAAGAATCTTCTCCATGAATTCTTAAATTTCCTTCATCTTATTTATCACAGTTTGTCAATTGGAGGTTCTTACCAATTATGGAAAATTGTTATTTGAAAAAGTCTACTTAAAGTAAATCGTTTAGCATGGGGTCAAAATTTTATAATAAATAATAAAGCAAACAAACAGAATGAAATTAAATGTGATGAGTATCATTTCAGAAATGTACATACTTAATACAACGTTTCTTCAAATTATAATTGGATACTGAGTAAATGAATGAATGAATGAATGAATGAATAAAAATGAACTGAGTTGATTTTTTGTCGATAATTTTTCAGACAAAATTGTATCATTATAAAATAAAGCATCTTCACTTTTTAGGAGGCTATGAAAACACGATTAAATAAAAGGGTCATTTATGTCAAACTACCCAAAGCTTTATCACTTTTTGTAAGGACCACTTACATTGATATGATAATTATTTTTTTTTGCAGTATATCATCATCTTTGTCCATTTTCTCTTTTTCAGTTGATAACTGGTCTATCTCTGCCAGATCTCTAGGTGCCAAAGCTTTTGATATTTTTTTATGCAAAATATTTACAACTGGTATGACATGAAGACACACCATCTGAGCAGTTATTGAACCAGTACATATCAACTGATTATCAGTCATGGGTTTGCACATGGTATATTTTCAAAAACACTGTTAATTGACTTTATAAAATGAATGTTTCATCTGCTAAAAAATAAATTATTTCAGTCTGTAATTGATTTGCATTTTTTTCAATTGACAGAATACTAATTTTTTTTTAATTCTCTAGAGAGATAAAAAAGGTACAAATGTTAAATAATAAGTGTGTTTTAATAAAAACTAGCTTTTATTGTGGCAAGTTCATTAGCAAATATTTTTCATGTTATCATAAGTTTTGCTTCCCTACAGTAGCTTATATTTGGAAATAAAGCTGACAATGAAAACTTAGACTATGAATACCCACCATGTTAACATCCTCTTTGGTGTGTTAAAAACTACTTCTACCCAAAAATAAGAAAGACAAAGATAAACAATACCTATTAGTCATCCAAAATAGGCATCAGGGATACTAGCATACAAAAGTTGGATTTAAAAAAAAAAATTGGCAAATGATGTGAAAAGTGTGTTAGAAGACTAGTAACTTGGAAAAATATATATGAAAGTGTTGATTTTCAACATATTTATTTGGAAGATAATTTTGTAGTTTGATTACTGGGAGGTCTTTGAATTCAGTACACTTGTTTGTAAACACAGTGATTAACAATAAAACATTTCTTAACATTTGGATGATTCTCTTCAATTGCTGAATATGATGTTTAAAGAACAAAATAATTTTAATAGAAGAATTAAAAGGAAGGCATAAATTATGTTTTTCCGAAACTTTGGATTCCAAATAGATAGGCTAGAATACTTGGCTTTTGTCCTTTGTTGCAGACCATGACTCAGTTTAGGAAGTACCTCATGTGGCATGACTTCTGAGATATCAACTGAATGAATAAATTGCTCTATACAGTCTCTAACATCAGACTGATCTGCAACTCCAACATTCTTCAGACTTGCCCGACCTATGGCATTATTTTTATTTTAGGACTTTTTTAAATATGAAGCAAGAATGGGGCCAAAATGAGAGCCTAATGGATGCCATCATTTAACAGATAGCATGATGATAAGCAGCTTACAAAGAAATTGAGCAAAATAACTTAAAAGGAAAGAATAGATTTGAGTGGTTTGAGGTGTAAAGGACAATAAATTTAGACAATTCCTTCAAGAAGTTTGGCTATAAAATATATAGAGTGGTAATATAACAAGTATCCTGAAAAATGTTCTTTTAAACTTGTTTCTAAGTACTTTCACATACTTATTTATATTCTCACAAAAATTATTTGAAATAGGTGTTTTTGTATTCCCTTTTCAGCAAAGTAGCAGAGTCATTAATATATTAAGTGACTTGCTTGAGTTTACAGTGTTGATTTTCTGAAAAGCCCGTTTGTAGACTCTGTGTTCATTTATATTATAAATATGTTTTAGTTGTCTAATCAGTTCCAAGCTGCATGTTTATAGACCTTTACAATTGCATATACCAATACTCATAAAATTGAAACCACTGAATGAAAAATTAAATAATTTTGAACTGTATTAAATTATTTAAATAAACAGAACACAAATGATGGTGATAGAAAAGTGACATTTTTATAACTAAATCAGTGAGGAGTAGCATGTTACATTGTTCTTTTACTTGGAAACATTCCAAGTTCTTTTAAAATGAGATATTTAATTCTTCATTATTTAAGTCTTAAACAGAGTCCCTGTGACTATCTTTCAAGTATTCTGTTGATTATATTTTTTAATTCCAGAAAGAGGAAAGAATACATTATTTGAAGGATTCCTGCCAACTCAGTTATTTGAATATAATTTCTTTCTTCCTCTCTCCCTCCAGCTGAAAAATGTTTGTGCAAATATTATATATTAGGAATTTTGTTATGTACTATGTACATTAAAATAGTCATTAATGAATAATGAGAGAGGTCATTAAGTCTTGAGACTGATATATATTACCTAATTTATATAAAGATACATTTTCAAAATTATAGATTAATAACTTAAAACTTATCCCATATTATTATAAAATATGGTTATTATTTCTATAGGTCTTTGGAAAAGGAATTAGTGAAAGATTAGTATAAATTAACTAAGAAAAACATATAAGTTATAATGTATATTTAATATATGTGTCTGCTCAACTGACAGACTAAGTCAAATCCATGGATTTTCAAAACTATTTTTGACAGATTCTTTTCTGATACATTAATGGAAAAATTATTCAGAAAATAGTAGAGCCCAAATTGGTGAATTTTTGTTACATGAGGTGTGATAAACTAGAAGAAGTCTCTTCTACTACTTTCTAAAATATTAATACTGAGATGTTAAAATGAATAACAAAATACCAATGAATTTAATAGAGACAAATGGAAAGTTTCATGCTTAAAATACACTTACACACACACAATAGTACATGTATAGATTATTGAATATAAGTCCTAGAATTTGTTAATATAGAAAGAGATTATTTGGTTTCAGTGATGAGAAAATTAAGAAAAAATTTTGTGTCATTATGACAGTACAATCATGCACAAATGTGGCATCTAGCCCTCTGTAATGTTCCACTGTCACATCTTATCAGGAGGGTTATGTTCAGGGAGGAGGCCTCTTTTAAAACTAGATATTGACTCATGGGAATGTATCAGAACATAAATTAGGAAGTAGGAGAACAGAAAATTACATCATATGCTGAAATATCTAAGGTGGTAAAAGAAAAGGACTGTGGAGTAGATATGAGTGATATCTTTACGTGTTAGGAACGGAGAGTATATAGTACGTGGATTGTTCATGTAGTTGATACTAAATTGGAATACTGATTTATAGTTTTTGCTTTTATTCCTCCATGACTCTTCTATTAAATTTCCACAAATTCAATGTTTCTTATAACCTTAGAGGAAGTATGTGGATGGGCAGAAAGCACAAGTAGATTTCACTATTTTTCTACTTTTTGTATTCCAAAATCCTAAACGCTTGGGTGACATTAGAGGGTTTGCAAAAAAGAAAAAGAAAGAGAAAATGGTCTTGGAAAATCATGGGGTCTAACAACACTTCCTCATCCAATAATCTGGGGGAAATATAGGTGAGAGAGAGAGAAATTTGTGAGTCTTGGAGCAATGAGGACCTGCACCCTACTGGTCGGCATCATATCTGGGAAGTGGAGGGATTCCAGAGAAAATCCTCTAGTGTGGAAGAGACTTGGCATGGGATGACCAGCCTCAGCAGTTAATTTTTCCCAAGCATGCTAGGAAAGCAATTTCCAGTTGATTAATGACACTCACATTCTTCTACCTTCCCTTGTTCAAACATATAATGCTCAGCATTAGATTCTAGAGTCTTGAATGACTGAGGAAAGGGGTAAACTTAAGAATCATTTAGATTAAGCATTTCATAAATTTGGCCAGATGGTTCTCAATGGTAGATATTAAGCTGCTCCATACAAAATCATGGGTTATTTCTTGCACAACTAATTTCAAGATTTGGTTGGATCAATAAATGGAAATTTAGAGAAGGTATATTTTGCTGACTATGAGTGCTTTGTGACATATGGATGCATTGAACAAATACTCTGTTTCATAGGAATATTACGCTTTTTTTTTTTCTGGAAGGGCTGAAAATAAATGAATTACCACTTGTTAGGAAAGTTGTGAAAAATATTCTACTGAATAAGAGAATGAAATAGTGACATCTGGGGTTCCCTTTCATTCCTAATTTCTATTATATTGATTTTATTGTAACTTAATTCTCATGGTATCTTTCCTTTCCAATTGTCTCTGAAATTTGCAAAAGTCAACCAATCAAACCAATAACAACAAAAAAGTGTTTTTGCTTTCTAATATGTGTAAAACCAAATGGAAAACCTGTGACTTTGCCAAAACATGACTGATCTAATATCTTATAAGTAAATGTTATTTTGTTCTACACGAGAATGAGAATTTAACAACTAGATGCATTGAATTCTCAGGGCAGTACACCAAATTTTACTTAAAAGGACAGTAAATAGTCCCTCTCTCTTAGCTGTTTGGATAAATATTTTAAAGTGGGAAAATCAGTGGCTTATAAAATATTCTACATGATCTTTTAAACTTGGTTATAATATTTTAAAACATCTCATATATGCAAATAAAGCATGAGAAATATTTTTAAAGTGGTTATATGAATACATTCTCTAGAGAATAATGAAGTCCCTGTTGTTATATTATTTATGTACATTATATTGCCATAGACTTTAATTATTTTGCATAAGGTAAGAGGAAAATGTAATAAACCAAATGTGCAGGATTTGCATTATCTCACTTTTCAAAATCAACTTTTCCAGAATCTCTTGTCAACCATTCATAGTCTGAGTTAAGACTTGCTTTTATTACTTTAACAAATTACCTAAAATAGACTATCCTTTCAAAGTTGTAAAGAACATTACTTGACAAGAAGAGTTAGTGATAGGTTAAAGTACTGAAAGTTCTTTTAAAAATTATATTTGCTATTTTTAAACTACATTATAAAACACAAATGAAAACATAATGATAAAAATGTATGTATATACTGAATTGGGGATTAACGGATACAAACTACTATATATAAAATAGATAAGCAACAAGGACCTACTTTATAGTACAGGGAACTATACTCAATATCTTGTAATAACCTATAATGGAAAGAATCTGAAAAAGAAAAAAAATATATATATATATAACTGAATCACTTTGCTGTACACCTGAAACCCTGTAGATCAACTATACTTCAGTTTGTAAAAGTATGTATATACTACTTAGAAGTAACAAATATAATATTATCAAAATCATATCCCATCTCTTTACTGTAGAAAATAAAGATTGAGTTAAATCCTAATCTTCAATCACATTTTCCTCCTATCTTTCTTACACAGAGGCAACCGTTTTATGAGTGATTACATACTGTTTATTTTTTTATATTTTTTCTTTGAATTCCATTTCTCTGTGTGTTTTTAAAATATAAATAATACTGTGAATGCTTCTTGTTTGTTTGTTTTTTCTGACTTGGGTTTGTATCAAAACAAAGCAAAAAAACAAACAAACAAAAAAGAACAATTTTTAAAATGGATAATAAGTAAGCTTATTCTCCTAGGAAACTGGAAAAACATAAAAGCAAGATTTTTGAAGCAACCTTACTATTTCATATCAATTTCCCAGAGTTTAAAAAGAGTATATCATATAATAGGCATGACTGAATGTAGACCCAGATCAAATTAACACATCGGATTAAAAATCTAAGGAAGAGTGTTTCTGTGTAGTCTGATTCCGCTATTTCCAGCAAGATATTGATTTCTTATTTTTTGCGTTTACTTATAGTCTACTTGGGGCTGCTTACTGAGGTTGTTTATAAAGGAAAAAAAATTTAAAAAGTTTAAGAAGTTTTTTATCAGAAGGGTAATTGAAAGCTAGTCTGGTCCCAAGAAGGAGGTGGTTCATTACTGAATAGAGGACAAAGTGTTTAAAAAAAAAAAAGTAGACAATCAGGATTGTCATGACAGTAAACTGTTATGATTGGAGCAGCCAGAAATTGAAAAGATGAATAAAAAATGAAAGGAAGAAAAAAAAAGAAAAGAAAAGGAAAAAATAATAAAAGAGTAAAGAAAAGAGTAAATAGCAAGCAGTGGCTAGGCCAAAAATTTTGTCAAATCTTGTATATTGTATGTAATCTGTTTTTAGCCATTGTAACATATTTTTTTAAACTACTTTTATTTTGGATTTGCGATATCTTGTGAGAGGGTAAAACTGAATTTAACTATGTTAAGTTTCTCTGCAATTCAGTACCATGGAAATCACAGTAGTTCTCACCAAATATTCTGTTAGCAGCTCTTGATTTTCCAGACCAACACTTGGTGAGGCAGATCCACACTAGTTCTGACTAGTGATGTGAGTCTAAAACCTTCCAAAGTGATGCAGAAAAAGTCCACGTGTGGTCCCTCAGCTTTCTTCTCCTGCTACCAGTACTAAGGAGTCTGTATGTTACAATGTTACAATATAAAAATGCAAGGTATATTGCAGCTACAAAATGGGTAAAGCTATGTCAGCCAGATTCTTTAGTGACTGTGTGTAGCAGAACTCTGCCAACTATAAGAATGAATTCAACCTTTGATGTAAGAAGTCATACAAAGTTTTATTATTTTTTGTATTACCTAGCCTATCATGATTAATATCATACCTGTCCTAATCAGACCCTCTCTTCAGCATAATTTCGTACTATTATCCTTTCATTTATCCTACTCTAATTCCATTATCCCACCATTTAATTTAAAGGTCACTGATTACTTTCTAATTGTCTTTGTTCTTTGAATCACTGACTACCCTTCTAGAAGTTATTTCTTTTTTATATCCATAATGTTGTAATTTCTAGTTCTTCTTAATGAAACAGAAACTTACTGAGTGCCCCAAACACTTTAAAGCCTCTTTGGGACTTTACTATACAGTGGCAGAAATAGACATGTATGGAGATACAACTGGTTTTCAACTTGAAACATCTTCTCCTTTGGGTTATGTTATTGTGAAAGAGAAAAATATCAACACTGACTTGAATATGATGATAATAATCCTGATAAATGTAAATGTATATTTCTCTCCTCAACCACACACAAGCAAATGAAAAAGACTACATTCTAAATTTATATTTGCTCTTCATTCTCTACACTTTACACACTACTGTTTTTATATCAAGATATTCATGGCTTGATTTGGAAAATGGCAATTACCTTTAATATATCAACTTCAGCTGAAGCATTCATAATGTGAGCCTTATTTACAAATTGATAGGAAGTTTATTTTATTTTGTAAGCAATTCACAATGCAAAAGGCCATGTAATTACACATAGCCTAAGTGTCTACACATAGATATCGGCATTCCATAGAGAGCAGGCTGAGGGAATGGGATTGGCACTCAGGACAGTTTTAAGCATGTTGTGTCTTAAGTGCCAAGTGACTTGCCTGTGGGTTTAATGTGGTATACTTAGGGCTTCCACCTTTTCTAAGTGTAATTTGTAGGACTTTTGCATTGTTGGAAACTTGAGTTTGCTCAAGTACAAAATCCTAAGGAAAACAGAGATATAGTTTGTGATTAACACACAGGTGATAATTTTTTGAAACTGTATAGCACTTACTCTGTATTAGGCATTGTTCTAAATGCCCCCATGGATGTTAACTCATTTAAACAAAAGATTGTGAGTAAGATTATCAATGTATGGTTCTTGGGTAAGAAATGAGGTACAACTCTTACAGAATTCAGGGAACACTAACACTTATAGAAGAGGGAGAAAAATCAGTAAAATGGTGACTGAAAAAGATAGGACAAAGAGGTTGACATAGTACCTAAGAAAGATAATATTATGGGGTAAAGTGGTTAACATAATCACTTTATTCCAAGAAGTCAAGCACAATAAGTACTGAAGTAACAAGTCCATTGTTGTTACTATAAGGAGCCATGGATGGATGACCTTATTAAGCTGAGTGAGTAGAGCAGTGGGAGCTAAAGCCAGATTGTATGAGTTGGAAAAAAATGGGAAAGAAGGGAATGGAGACAGTGAATACATAACCTTTCAAGAAAGGTGTTTGTGAAACAATGGGTAGAGACAGGCTTATGTAAGCGTGTTGGAGAGAGAGATGGTGCATAATTTCTTTTTTGTATTTAAGATGGCAGATTCTTAATAATCTTTAAATAGTGTTGGAAATGAACTGGAATACAAGGAGCAATTGAATAAATAGGCAAGAGAGAGACAGATGAGAGAAAGTCCCCTGAATCACTTTATATCTTTCCATTCTTTCACCCCTTATACACTCTAATTTCAAATTTTAGTCTTCAGTCCTAACCCTCCCCAGAGAGATCATAGAGTTTAGTGCTTAACAATCACCTCTCTGAAATTGATCCTAAAATCCACATCTCAAACTCTAATCTCTCTACTTTAAATTTCAATCCTGGATCCCTTCATTGCCTGCTAGGCATTTCCATTTAAAATTCAAACACATCTAAAAAGCTAGCTCTTCATTCTTTTAAAAAATCATCTTTGCCTCCTGACTCCTCTTTCTGGAATTTATAGCCCGACACCTCCTCTCCTTTGACTATTCTCTCTTACTCATTCCCCTGTATTCAAATATTGTGTCTACCTTTAAATAACCATGCAGTCTTCGATTAGTCATAACCTCACAGAACTAATTCCTTATCTGTTTGGAGTACATGACCTTTAAGTTCTCTTCCAGCACTAATTTTGCCTGATTCTAGAAGCTGATATAAATATAAAGCTCAGTTGAACCATTGTAATAAAGATTGTCTAATTTTATGGATCTAGTTTGTGAATGTAAAAAAATAAAAGGTAATTAAACTGGCAACTGCCCTTTCCACAAGGGAACTTAAAAGGGATTTTTTATTCCCTTTTTCCTTTAGCTCTTATGAATTAATCATGTACGGTACATATGCATTATTTTAGATATTTGATATAACTAAAATACAAATGTAAGGATTTTTTGACTAAAAAAATTCACTGATAATTTAGCTGTGTTAGGTCAGAGAATATTCAGTAAGTCATGGACAATGTGTTCTCTCAAGGATGTGTTTCCTGCTGAATTAGTTCATTTGATAAAGTATCCTAAAGCAATTAAATAGCAATATATTGAAATTATGAAGTTAGTTGAAATTATGACTAAAAATGCCTCAAAGAAATTTTCATTTAATTAAGGAAAGACAGTGTATCTCATTAGGTTAGTAATGGGGTAAAGATGTGACCTAGAGTCTCCAATTCATTCCAAGGACCTCTTGGTCACCTGTTGGTTGCCTAAGACATAGGGCCTAATTGCTCAGTTTCCACTGTTGTCATAAGATTATTATAAAAACTAAGTGGTCAACATATTTTGTATTAGAGGTAGGCACATTTAACACATGCATAAGAGCATATGAACAAACACTAATCTAAAATCACCAAGCTAGAGGAAAGATATCAATTACATAAATAATAAAAATAGGACCAGGTCCTACATTGTGGCCTTGAGCAGTATATACTGTAAGCCAGCTTCAACTGTAATAAGTGACTGTAAACAAACTTGAGTCAACTGTGTGATTTACTTTACCATTTAGGTCACTTTACATAAAATGACATTTGCTCACCAGGTCCTTTAATAGAAAGTTGACAGCAGGGCAGAGTCTTGTTAATTTTTATACCTTCTAAAATATCTCTCATCTAAATTAGGTTGAACTGTAAATTGCCAATATTCTGCCATGTTTTTAAAATTATAAAAACAGTAAATTCATATTGTTCAATCTAATAGAAGATGTCTTATAAATATCCATTGGTAGTGTAACTGGTAGTAATATGGCATGGGCAGCATGGAATAGATACTGTTGGATGACAATGCAGCTTTGTAAGATCATGCTTACCCTTACTTTATAAGAGCCTGAAAATATATTCAAGGTATGTAACTAATGAATGGTAAACTGAGATTCTCTGATTTGGGTCCAGGGCACATTCATTTATCTGCCACATTGCTACTCATTTGCTGCTTGTTATCCAACCAGTTCTTGCAAGTTAAAAAAAAGAAAACTTGAATTTTGAACTAAAATATAATATACATGCTTTTCATGAACTCAGAATTAATCCTTTATAAAACTGCAGTCAAAATTATTGTTTTTTATTCATTCTTATATCCATCCATTCACCTATATCCTTATCTAACCACTACAACAGATATTGTAGCATCCATAAAATATATTGACAACATATTTGATATAATAATCTATCAATATATTTTCTAAGTTTTCTTTGAGGAACAAAACAGTAAATGCAATGTTACCTTAAAAACCCTAAAAATACTGTATCATTTACATTGTTTTTGCATATATTTTATTTTTAATTAAGTTAATTATGCAAGTTTTTTATTGAACTTATTCTATGCATTCTACATTTTTCTAGGCATTAGGGATAAACTGATGGAAATCTATTTCCTTGCCATAATTGAGCTATATTCTGATGAGAAGGGAAAAAAATTATACATGTATAAAATCAACAAATAATTTTTATAATATATGAGTGCCTTTTAAATTATCAACATACAATATATAAAAATTGTACATAATATTCTCTCTATACACACATGATAACATTTTTTTACATTACAGAGAGCAATAAAAGGATCTAAAGAGGTAGAAAATATGGTGCCTTTCCTCTAAAAACCATAATCTATTAGGAAATATTGGAATATACAGCTAAAATAACACAAATGAAAGTTTATTTGTCTCATATAACAAGAACTATAGTTAGGTTGCTGCTTCCTTTATTTCAGAGGCTCGATGAAGTCAGGGCCAGGATTCTCAGAGTCTCTAGGTTAGCTGGGTTATAAGGAAGGTAGGGAAATTGAGTACTTAGCTTTTACAAACTCTGTTAGTAAAATCAAGAAAAGGAGAAGAAAGTAGGAATTGGATATTGCTTTAAATTATGTTCCATAGAATCAGACATGGAAGTTTTGTGTGAAAGTGATTTATTTACAGGAAAATCTAATAGAGATAAACGGGTGAGACAAAGAAATGAAGAAAGCCAAGCAAAGATAAAACATCAAGTCAGATATCCCAGTGGATGATTTTGACTCAGTCTCATAAAGGAGTTTTAGAGTCAGTGGCAGGGCCACATCATTGTCTTGTTTGAGAGAGGAGAACAGAAATATTTATATTTCCACACCCACAGGTCATTGGTTCAGGGCAGCTTCCTGGAGAGAGTAATTGCTCAAGCAATTCCTATACTCCATATCTGAGTTCTGCCAGTTTGAGGGAAGCCCTCTGAAAAAGAGATACAAGTGCTAGCTATTGAGAATGAAAGCATACCAAGAGCCTGTGGACATGAAATGGTAAAGACGTCCAAGGGGCTCCTGGCAGAGCAACGACATCATCTGTTACAGACGCCGAGTGAGCTAACCTACATTCTCCACCAGGGAGTCAAAATATTCAAAGATAAGTTAAATAGTAGCAAAGGTAACATTACTAGAGATAACATTAATGTAATTAAGGATCAATATAATAATGTCATACATGGTGAAAAATTTCTGAGGACCAGGTTCATTAGGTCAATTTTGATTATATTCAATTATACTTGTACCCTGTCAGTTTTGTTAAATACACGAAGTGGAATGTGGGGGAAATAAATCAGTATAATCATTGTGAGAAATGGTATTCTACCCAGGGCCCTGAGATGGAACTGTAAGAACAGAACGAAAAAATGATCCTGTCCTGGTAAACAGCTAGAATCAATATTTGGACTTAAGAAAGTGCATTGATTATTTTAACTATGCCCAGATCTTTTACAATGTCTTTGATTTTATTCATATTTTAGCTATTTTAGAAATCCACTTGAGAAAACATGACTTGAGAAATTAGAAAATACATTCTGACTAAAAATTATTGCTCTAAATTACATATCCTTCTGCTCATTAGTTAAACTATAAGGAAAGTAAGCCTAAAAATAAATCTATACGGAGATTATTAAAAATAATATATTTTCCCATAAAAAGCTCAAATTTACTCAATTACTTCCTCTAATCTACTTTTAAAGATAATCCCCAAATATATACTTGATAAATCAATAGATCCCACTTAAGAGGAGTGATTCTTATGGTGGCAGAAATTAGCTACTTTATATAATCAGTTAATTTGTTCTCATGATTGACTTTTAAGGCCCTTTGAACAATGTTTAGTGTTGTTGTCTTTCATCTTGTTAATCACATTCACTTGAGACGAAGGAAGCAGTCTAAAATAATCTATTCAAGCCGAAAAGTGCTGTAACTATCCTCTGAACTGTGCTTTGGTATAACTCAGTAGACACTGGCTACCATTTTACTCCAAAGGAATGTTTGCCAATGAAGGTCTCTACTTGGGGGAAAAATCTTACTTGTAATTGAGCTTTACCTTTTGCCTTTCATTATGAACCTAATACCAAATCACAAAATAATTAAATGTGATAATTCTGTATTTAAAATGAAAAAGATGTATTTTTTGTGTGTCTTTAGAAAATTAACATTGGTTTTTAAATAAAGTAAATATCAATCAGTCCAAACCCTCATATAATAACACTAATATTTACTTAATAGATCTTTTGCTTCACTTAAAAAAAGCATTAGCCCCGTTACTTTCCAAGAAGCATTAAACAATTTTGTAAATCAAAGTGACATTTATATGTGCATTGAGGTAAAATTTTATTTAGGAAGTTTCTTTAAAGAGTAGGACTGTTTTCTCTTTTTCCTGCTCATCATTCAACAAGTATGACAGTTTTTCTTAACTTAGCATAAGTAACTAACCTAAATCCAGTTTCCTCAATTATTTCTTTAATAATTATAATTATGTCAACACTTATGGAACAGAATTACTTAAAAATAATCGCACATAATAAGTTTTGAAATATTTTATAAATAAATGTGAAAATGCAATTAAATTTCCATGATGATTGTTTTCCCAGCCTTATTTATATGTTTGCATTAGCAGTATTTCACCTTGTTCCTTGATTCAATTGTTGGATATATTCAGAAATCATGACAAAATGATTGATGATTATGAGTTCCAATCTGAGCTCTGTTTGTTTGAAATAATTTATATTTGACAATCCAGCAATACCTCATGAAGACTGAATGATTTATTTTGGTCACTGCAGATGTAATCAAATATCTCTTAAATATCTTTTGAGTATTTTTTTTTTTTTTTGACTAACTAATTATTGAGATAAATGTTAAGAGTCTGCTTAATTGCACTTTGGAAAAATCTGTGTTGGAAAGTAGGGACACCTAGTGTGTTTCTGAAACATTGCAATAACATTTACCATGGGCTTGTTATATTCCTACTATTTATTTAGGTGCTTTATTTTCTTTAGGTCAGGTTATCTTACCAACAACTCCAAAAGAAGTCATGGAAGTTAGTGTTCATTTTCAGATGAGGAAACTGAGACTTGCAGAGATAAAGTAAGTTGGCAAGGTCATGGCTAGAGACTGAATACCTACACAGACCCCAGCACTTAAATTATTTTACATAGATTCTTTTTTTCCAGACCCCTCAAACTTTATGTCTTTAAAGAGAAATAGAAAAATATTTTTAAAATCATGAGCATGTCATAATTGCTTTGATGGCAAAACGTAAGGACTGGTCAACTCTACTTCAGAGACTGGAACACTCCATAGAGGGAGTAATACTTGAGTTAAGCCTTAAAGGTCCATTGGTATATAACAGTAGTAACTAGTTGCGGTAATTCCAAAGAAATGTATTAATAGGACAAATTTCACAGATGTGAAAGAATTAGACAATTTTAGGGAATTGTGAACAGTTCAGTATTAAAAGGAGTATGCTGTGTGATTGGAAATTAAGAATGCAAATAAGTCTATAATATCCTGGGGAAACTGACACAATCAAGCCCATCAATTATTTAGCTCATATAAATCTTCAGTAAGTTTTCTCTTGAAAATAAACAATATCTAAAATATTATTACTATGGCAAAAGCTGCTCTGATCTCTGGAAGATTTCTTTCAGAGTGTAAAGAACTGATCATTTTCAACTCCAGAATATTACTTCCATAGGCCTTACTCAATATGTAGTCAGCAAATGTTCTACAGGCCAACAAAACTCAGAGGAATTTTTAATATTCAAAGAAGTAGTATTAACTTAGTTGAGCTCAAGATCATAATTTTCAGAACATTAAGAAATATAAGATGTTTATTTTTATTTTTTTCAAAATGATCAGGAACTAGTTACCACAAGTTTAACTGAAGCAGTTGCTAATACACCTGGAAGCAACACCTATTGTAATGACAGTATAATAACATACTATCCCACAATAATGATGCCAAAAAGCAATTACTCTAGAAAAAGTTAAATCACCTAGGCATGTTGCTTTTATTACTTATAAAGTTTTCCAGAAATAACACATCTGAATATCATTCTATTGGTGATGACAATTGAACAATACTCACAAAACGTAACTGTTCTTCTTCAGTAACTAATAATTATCAAAGATTATAATTGTCCAATATTGAGAAGTGTAGAACAAAATACAATTATATTGTTGAGATAGGCAAGAGAAATACATTTGACAACATTGCTCCAATATTACTAGTAAGCCAAGTATAGTGTTATATGTACTAGACTTTTCACTGATAGAAAGAAAAATGAATCCACTCAAAGAAAGTCTAATATTTGCTGTCAGTAAGGCCAAATTTAGGCATTTGACCACAACAATGTACAGTATCTCTTATCAGATTAAACTCTTGTGTAAAACCATAAAACTGGATAAATTAGAGGAAGAAACTTTTTTCACATGTTGGAAAGCAAGCAGTGCATGACTTGATGCCTGAGAGAACACAATGGAACAGCATCCTCACAGTGCTGAAAGAGAAATCTGTCAGACTATAATTCATTGCCAGGTGAAAATGTTTGTTAAAAATAAAGACAAAATAAAGGCAACTGAAAATAAATTAAAACTCAGAGAATTTGACAGAAATAGTTATGGACTGCAAGAAATATTAAAAGCTATCCTTCAAGCAAAGGTAAGATGACACCCAGTGGAAACTCAAAACCACTAGAAAGAAAACAATATTCTGGAAATAGTAAATATGTAGATAAATATTTTAAAAATTCTTTTTTTTTTTCTTATTTCTTTAAAAGATAATTGAAAGTTGAAAGCAAAGATAATCACAGGATATTTAAGAGTTTGTATATAAACAGAGGTATAAGCAGCAAAAGCACAAAAAATATAACAAGACTAAATGGATTTATATTGTGGTATTATTCTTATAAACTAAATTGTATAATACTAATTCAAGAGATATTGTGTGAGATTAGTATATATCACTAAAGGAAAACCTATACCTAAAAAGCCAGTAGATATTTTAAAACTACTCAATTCCAATGTGGAAAGAAAAGAGAGAAAAAAGGGACTCAAATCAGATGAGGTAAAGAGAAAGCATCTATTAAAATGGCAGACTTGAAACTGACTGCAACTGAATTATATGTAAACAGATATTGTCCAATTGGATTAAAAAAACCAAGATGCAGCTATTTATTATTTTTAAAAGATACACTATAAATATTAAAGAAGAGGCAAATATTTCATAGTAGAATACAGAAAGAGAAGCCACAAAGTTTTATCAAATTGTATCTCCTCAAAAGAAAGAGATATCATTAAGAATATGAATAAGAAAAGCATAGACCATGTAGTATTCACAATACGTATATTTGATAAGAACTTGTACTTTTCATATGTAAAGAACTCCTACAACTCAACAATAAAGTTAAAAGATTAACTCAGTTAAAAGTAGGCAAGATCTTCAAAGAGACAGTTTGTAAAAGAAGAAATAGTCAATAAAGACAGGAAACCATACTCAACATCATTAGTCATGAGAGAAATGCAAATTAATACATCAGTGTGATACCATTAGGTCCAGAGTCTGGCTCCTGGTTAAAAACCCATGTGTGATTTTCCAGGTCTGAGCATAGGCAGTTACAAAGGCTTTATCTGGCAGGCCTCAGGGGGAAAGCTGCCTTCCCCACATCAGACTTGGTGTACAGCCCATGCATCACAGTCTATGAAGGGAGAAGCAGGCAAGGACTCAAACCCCTCCGGTAAGTCACGCTCTTCATATATTTGCATTCCTAGCCCTGGTACCCTCATTCCTAGACCTCTTTATCTAATGTCTTGGGCAGAGGTCTTCCTCAGGTACATCTGCGGAGACCTACTTATGGAGGGGGGTGGGGGGGACAGCAGGGAGACCAGGGGAAACTGAGAAGACACTTCTCTCCGTTCTGACTCAGAACCCAGTGTTTTCCACTCCTAGCCCTTCCCCTTTGTCCTCCTCACCCCTCCTCCTCAGGGTCCATAAAACTACCAGAGCCTTTTGTTCTGGCTCCCTCAATAGTGAGAAAATCTCCACATCTATGCTGAGCTGTGGGACCCTCAGGTGGTGGGCAGTTTCAGGTAGGGAAATGTAACAGGGAGAATCAGGGTGCTTTCTCTGGTTTTAGCCTCTTGCTAAAAACACCATCACAGTGAGTAAAGGTGTAATTCTTTTGGCTTATTGCTTTTATGGGCTACTCCAGCACCTAAGAACTCATCTCTCACCTCTCTCTCTCTCTCTCTCTCTCTCTCTCTCTCAGCCTAGCTGAGGTCCTGAGCTCCTGAGCTCTACATACATAGTAGAAAGGCAAAAATGACATTTAACAACAACATCAAAACCTGGTGAGGATTGGTAGCAATAAGAACTTTTATATGCTGCTGGTGGATTGCAAAATGGTATCACCAGTTTAGAAAATGGTTTGCAAGTCTTTTATAATGTTAAACATTTACCTACACTCTATCTAACAATTACATATCTAAGTATTTGCACAAGAGAAATGAAAACACAAGCTAATAAAAAGACTTGTACAAAAAGTTTCATAGAAGCCTAAAACTTGAAAAAAGAAAAGCTCAGATTTTCATTAATTGGAGGATGTATAAAAAAACTGTGGTATAATATATGTAATGGAATACTGTTTAGCATTAAAAAAAATAGACCAATACATACAACTTGAAAGAATCTTTTTAAAAATTATGCTGAGAGAAAAAATCCAGACACCAAAGAATACATGATATAACATTTCATTGATGTACAGTTCTTGATCTGGCAAACATAATCTTTGGTGAGTGAAAAAAGAACATTATTTGCCTACGGTGAGTGAGGTTCAGATTGACATGAAAGGCACAGAAAGGACTCCTTTGGATGATGGAATATTATGCGTCTTGATACGTTCCTGTGAATATATAAGGTCTGTGCAATTTAGTCTACATAAATTGGATCTCAAAAAATAAATGTGTCTGTCACTCACATTCTTTCATCTATGAAACTTTATAGACCCTGCATCTAAAAGATTCAAAGTAATATCTAAATATTTTATTTTCATTGTAAAGAATAAACAATCTCCAAAATATATTTCATTCTCTGGGAACTTCATAACTATTTGGCAGTCTACTTTAACTTTACATATCAAATTACATTCTTAAGATAATTTATCTTAAAGATACATTTCTCCATAGAAATAATTTAGGGAATGAAAATCTCATGTAACTGCCAATTATAAAGGAACACTAGAGTATAAGGATTTTTGAGATGACCTTGACTAAGCTTTTAGCTTTCCTATTTTCAACTGCTATCTTATAATATTTGGAGTATGCACCCCAAATTTTGTATTCCTTCATTGGTAAAACTTTAAGAACTGGTTTTGACTAGTCAGGTCCCAATAGATATGAACTGTTATAAGCATCAATTTTTAGAAATATAGTCAATTAAGAACTGGGATTAAAAAACTAACTAAAAAGCTGTATTGATGCAAATTTTCCCAATGACTGATTCATACTTCCTTCAAACAAAAGCAGAATAAAAATTTAAAGACAGGGAATAAAGTAATTGTTCAGCTACCAGATCACATCAGCATTTTGATTATTCAGGGAGAACTTTTAGTTGACTGCAAATTGGTCTTCTTTACTTCCGAAGTATGAACAATCACTATCACATATAATATCTACATGTTTAATCCTTGACATCTGCATTTTGTATTTGAGCTGTGTATGCCTGTGAGTGTGTGTGTGTCTAAGGATGGACTTTTTGGCACATTAATTTAGCTAGTTGAAAACTTTATTCATTTCTATTTCTATTGTACTAACAGACAAATTGGTTGCAGCTGGTCACAATTGCTTTTGAAAAGGATTCAATAACATACTGTTTCAAATACAAATGTATATAGTTGAGCAATGATTAAACTACTGTACCACTCTACCCATTCATAAAGTATTTACTGTGAGCATCAAGCAAAGAGAAATACGCATATACTAAAATTCTGAGTTTTATCTATATTGTTTATTAGATAGGTAGGTAAATTTGTGTGGCATCTGTAAATGAATGAATGTCAATACTTTTTCAAAACTTCATGCTGATAATGTATATATAACTTTGGTAAAAAATATATATAGGGCTTCCCTGGTGGCGCAGTGGTTGAGAATCTGCCTGCTAATGCAGGGGACACGGGTTCGAGCCCTGGTCTGGGAAGATCCCACATGCCACGGAGCAGCTGGGCCCGTGAGCCACAACTACTGAGCCTGCGCGTCTGGAGCCTGTGCCCCGCGACGGGAGGGGCCGCGATAGTGAAAGGCCCGCGCACCGCGATGAAGAGTGGCCCCCACTTGCCTCAACTAGAGAAAGTCCTCGCATGAACCGAAGACCCAACACAGCCAAAAATAAAATAAAATAAATAAATAAAGTAGCTATAAAAAAAAAAAAAAAAACCTCACTTCTAGGAAATCTTAAAAAAAAAAATATATATATATATACATATATATAACTTTTCCTATTTTCATTGCAACTGAAACTCTCAAAAAAACCCCAAAACCCCACAGGCTTATTTGGCAGAAGTTAACAAGCTGAATCTACAATTTTTCTCAAAGGGTGAAGAAACTAGAATAGACAGAACAATTTTGAAAAAGAAGAAAGTTTAAGAACTCACACTAGTTTATTTCAATGTTACTATAAAGCTACTAATCAAGATAGGTTAATATTGGTGAAGCATAGATATGTAAATCAGTGGAACAAAATATAAATTTCAGGAGTACTCCCAACAATGATGAATTGACTTTTTCTAATTAATAAACTTTACTTTTGGAACAGTTTAGATTTATAGAAAAAGTAACCAGATAGTACAGAGAATTCTGATATGCTCTCCACCCTCCCCACACCACATAGTTTTCCCTATCATTAATATCTTGTAATAGTATGGTACATTTGTTATAACTGAAGAACCAATAATGATACATTAGTATTAACTAAAGTTCATGATTTGCATAAATGCTCACTCTAAAGTCTTGCTATGAGGTTGGTGTTATCCTAAAAACAAAAGCAGAGAAAAACAATAGATGTAACAAAACTACAATTACAGACCAATATCCCTTAGGAATATAGACACACAAAAATAACAAAAATGAAAAAACCAATAAACAAAAACAAAAAAATTCATCAAAATACTACCAAAAGAGATCCAGCAATGTATAAATGAATTGAACACCATGACCAAAAGAGCTTCAAGTATATAAAAGTTTCAAGATTGGTTCAACCTAAGAAAATTGATCAATGTAATATACCATATTAATAGAATGAAGGAAAAAAACAACAAATGATCATCTCAATTTGATGGAAATAAAAAGTATTTGACAAAATCCAACACATTTTCATGATAAAAACACTAAAACTAAGCCAGGAATAGAAGGGAACTTTTCAACCTGACAAAAACATTTATGAAAAATCCATACCTAACATCATATTTAATGATGAAAGACTTAAGGATTTCCTCCTAACATCAAGAACAAGATAAGTATGTCCATTCTTACCACTTCTACTCAACATTGTACTGAAGGCTCTAGCCAGGGAAATTAGCCAGAAAAAAAAAGAAATAAATGGCACCTGATAGGACAGAAGAAATTAAAACACTCTATTCAAAGATGGTGTGAGCTTGTATATAGTAAATACAAAGTAATCCACGGGAAAAAACTATTTGATAAAAGAATTTAACAAGGCTGCAGGATACAAGATCAAGATACAAAAATCAACTGTATTTCTTACATTGGCAATAAACAATCAAAATTGAAATTAAGAAAACAGTTCCATTTACAATAGAATCAAAACCAATAAAATCCTCAGAAATAAATTTAATAAAAGAAATCCAAGGTTTATACATTGAAAACTATAAAACATTGTTCAAAGAAACTAAAGAAGACCTAAGTCAATGGAAAAACATCCTGTATTCATGGACCTGAAGACTTAGTTTTGTTAAGATGTCAATAATCCCCAAATTTATCTACAGATTCAACACAATCCATATCAAAATCCAAGCTTCCTTTTTTGCTGAAATTGACAAACTGTTCCTAAAATTCGTATGGAATTTTTGGGAACACTGAGAAGCCAAAGCAAGTTTGAAAAAGAACAAAGTTATAGAATTCACATTTCCTGATTTTAAAACATTACTACAAACACACAATAATCAATAGGATGTGGTATTTTTATATAGATAGACATATAGATTAATGGAATGTAATTGAGATTTCAGATGTAGACCCTTACATTTATAATCAACTGATTTTTAACAGTATAAAGACAATTCAAGGGTAAGCAGAGAATATTTAATAAATGTCTGTGCAAACCAGATCTCCACATACAAAAAGAATGGATTTGGACCCATACCTCACAGCATTTACCAAAAATATATCAAACAGATCAAAGACATAAATGTGAGATCTAAAACTATACAATTTGTAGAAAATGTAAATGCAGATCTTTGTGACCTTGAGTTAGGCAATGATTTCATAGATATGAAACCAAAAGCAGAACAACAAAAGAACAAAATAGATAAATTGGACCACATCAAAAAAATTTTTAACATGTGCTTTAAATTATACTCTCAAGAAAGTATAAAGTTAACCCACAAAAATGAAAGAAAATATATGCCAGTCGTATATCTGATAAGGGATTTGTATCAAGAGTATATAAAGTACTCTTAAAACAAAACAATAAAAAGATAATATACAAAGGATTTGAATAGACATTTCTCCAAAGAAGATAAACAACGGGCACATGAAAAGTTACTCAATATCTTTAGTTATAAGGGCAATGTAAATTAAAACCACAACAAGCACCATTTTACACCTACTACTATAGCTCTAATCAAAAGGTCAGAAATAACAAATGTTTGCTAAAATATGAAGAAATCAGAACCCTCATATATGCTGGTGGGAATTTTAAATGCAACAGCCACTTTTGAACAGTTTGATAGGTCCTTAAAAAATTTATGCATAGGGTTACTAAATGACCTAACAATTCCACACCTAGGTATACACCCAAGAGAACTGAAAACATATAGCCACACAAAAACATGTACACAAATGTTCATAACAGCTTTATTAATAATAGCCAAAAGCTGGAAGCTATCCAAATATTCATGTCTTGAATATATAAACACAATGTGGTATATTGATGCAATGGAATATTATCCAGTCATGAAAAGGAATGAAGTACTTATACAAACTACAATATGGATGATATTCTTACACCAATACATACAGATAAATATATATATATATGTGTATATATATACATATGTGTGTATATATATATATATATATATACATATATATATCTAGGTCTATATAGTTATTTAGATATATGGATATAAATGTACACTTGGTCATAAAGTAAAATATCTTTTTCATTGTGGGGTCAAAATAAAAAACATTTGAAGATCATTGTTATATCCTGGCTGGTACAAAAAACAAAACACAAAAAAGGAATAATATTCATGGCATGTGAAAATTATAAGAAATTCAAGTTTTAGATTCCATAAATAAAGTTTTGTTGGACCGCAATAAGGCTCCTTTATTTACATACTGTCTATGGCAGTTTTTGCATTACAGTGGCTAAGTTGCGTTATTGTAACAGAGAATGCACAGCCTGTAAAACCTAATATTCACTATCTGTTCTTTTATAGAAAAAAACAATTTTTAAACCATGGATTAGACAGTAAGTACTTGGCAGGAAAATGAAGGAAAAGGTAGAATAATACTTTGGGGAGTATCTATAAGTATATGTGGATTTTAAAAATAATCAGATAAATTTAATTGTGAGACTTGAAACAACAGAAGACAGCAAATTTTAAAAAGAAGAATTCAGTTATTATTACACAAGTTCTTGGAATGTTAATGGTTAATTTTAAAATAATAAACACAAAAGGATAAATTTACAGTTTGTGTAAATATATAGATTTCTTGAGCAACTACTGTATTCCGAAAATTGTACTGAGAGAAATGAATAGGATCTATGCCTCAAGACTTATTTAATATAGTTGAAGAGTCAGTACTTGTCATTCATTATTACTCATAATTTGTAAATTTTGATAATTCCCAGGGACTGCAATCACATGTACTGGTATTTGAGGTATGGAGTTACTTCCCCTTAAAACCAATAATCCCACTGAATTTCAGATTCACTTTACTATGTTGTTCTATACAAATGACTAATTTCTAATTATATGAAATAAAAATTATGGACAGAAGCCTATGAGTAGGAGTTATACACCCATATTCACAGTAAGACTCATTCCCTGATCCAGGGGCCAAAGGAAGCTAAACTAAGTATTTTGAATAATATCGATTATGGTTCCCAATTTCTCAGTGACCCCTTCCTTCTCATGCTGTTGACTAACTGCTAGCTCTTTTGAAAGTCAGGATAGTTGTGGTCTCAGCAGGAAACATTTATTCCAAATCTTCTTCTCTGGTTCTGCCTTTCCAGGTTGGATGGAGACAGAGAAAAAGAGAAAGAATCCAGGAATCCAGACGTTCTGCAGAGAACACTGTATTCTGTGCACATGCACAGGAGGTACATGGTGGCATAAGCCCTGGACTGGGAGGCAGGAAAATCTGCGTTCAGCTCCCTGATCATCATCTAACTAGTTGTGTAAGTTCCTGCACATTTAATTTCTCAGGACTTTAGTTTCCTACTGTAAAATGAGATTATGGTAAATGGTCTATATTTTTTAGCTTTAAATTTATTTTTGAGTTGACCATAAAAATATAACCCTTATGTTTTAGCACACTTCATAAACAGATTCAAAGAATGTAACTTATCAACACCATAGTATACGGCATATGTGATAATGTTACACGGAGAAGTTTCTGCACATTGTCAGCTTATAATTCCAAAATAATATTAAATGAATTGTGAAGCATTGGTGGAAGTTTTATAAGTATAAATAAAAGAGCTTTTATAAACAAATGAATGCATTGTGACAGGCTTGAAAGATAGGTTAACATAGGCCAAAATAACTAATCTGAAAGATTAAATTTACTATCTTTAGACAAGAATCATATTAGATGAATTTAGTTAGGGTTTTTTCTATTACCATCCATAGGAATATAAACTTTACTGTAATTTCTTGGTTCTAATTAAAATGGAGTACAATCATCCAAAATCCAAAGCTACATTTAATCATCTGAGCTATTCTTATTGTTTAAGGCATTCTGAGGTTCTGAGATCCTTGATAATAAACTTCTTAGGAATAAAAGGAGAAATATTAGCTTCTACATTTTAGAAAATTTGCTTCATATTAGGCTATAGGAAAATTACTGGTATACATAATTTTCCCTCCATTGAACTGCAACCTTAGGTCATAAATGAATGTTTTATTAATAGTATTAATATTGACTAGATAAGTCTATATAATTAATTTGCATGCTTAACTATTCCCTCCCATCTTTCTCCAAATTTTGCATTTTCCCCCCTTATGTACTACTTTGAAATCTTCATTAATCTTATGATTTTTTCTTTTCTATAATCTTTGGTTGAAGATTTTGGTTCTTAATCTTTAAGAACTGTACCATGATATCTAAGATTGTCCATCTATTCTACATCATCTTATATTTTTTTTCTCATGTACCTTGTTTTTAAATCCTTTTATTGCTTGCTACATATTTGACCTAGAATATAGCTTAAGTAAATACCAACCTCTCTAACTACTAAGACATTTACTGCTTTTATTTGAAAATATATAAGAAATTTCTCTCTTCAAAACAGCACGTTCACTCAAATTTAAAACCATGGAAAATGCTAAATTTACACAAGTCCAATAAAGATGCAATGTTGTAAGTCCTATGAAAAATATGAATCTGATTTTGTAATGTCATTAAGGAAATACTATCACAAAAACAGCATCAGGTGTGGCTGCAAGGCCATTAAAAAAGTAATATGCCAGGAAACATTTTTAGTAGTTTCATTGTCTAAAGTTAAGTTGAACACTTAGTCATCTTGTGCCAGTAATAGAATTGTTCAATTACTCAACTAGAAATACTTACATATATGTATACACACACATTGCATAGTTTACTGTTGTGTATTTTATTTTATGCTAATTATAGCTCAATAAAACTGATAAGAAAAAATATATGAAATTACTGGAAAACTAACTAAATGAAATTAAAAATAATAATATACTAATTGTTAAAAAATCGCTGTGTAGTATAAACTTAGGAAGACTAATATCAGGTAGAAATTTCTTTTTTTAAAAAAATGGAATTTCAAAGACAAAGGAGTCTTCCACAAGACATTAAAGCAAATGAAAGACAGGATTATATGTATGAGAGGTAGTGATTTACAGAGGATAATAGAAATGTTTAATTAAACTTTTATTTTACCTAAAAAGAAGTGAACCCACATATTTACTAGGTACTCATTATTAGCAGTTGACAGAATCGAATAAAAATAGTGTTATAATTTCTGAACTCAGCGTAATACAATGATTAAGAACAAGATGTCTGAGGTCTGGTGACTTAGTTTTAAATATTTGCCCCAAATTCCCTAGCTCTGTGATTTTGGACAAATTATTTAATCTCTCTAAGCCTCAGGATTTTTATTTATAATATGGGAAAAACAGCAATACGTACTTTTGGGATTTGTGGTGAAGAGTCAAAGACAAAAAATACATAAACTACTTAGCACTGGGTTTGTTGAGAATAAAGGCTAACATATTTTTAATGGAAATAAGACACTGTGTTAGGTTGGGAAATGTTTACTAGCATAGTCTGTGTAGTAATATGATGAAACTGTATTTTTAAACATATTGCTTCACAACACTTCTCTATGCTAGGAAGCGATAAATGTAGCAGTGGGGAAAAGAAAAAGTAAGTAATTTCCCCATTAAGTAAAGTTCATATCAATGAAGAGGTAAATTTCAGTAGAAACTATAATATCTCTTGTGACATCAACTATGTGTGTTTTCAGTGGTATGATAGCCTCTTCCTTATGAATGATATCTAGGCCATGTTCCTCAAAATCCCTCTGTGCAGTAGCCCAGTCTGATAGAATGAAAAATGAATGTCAAACTGCCGTGAAAAATAAGAGTAGTGAAGAAAATCTGAGCACTACACGCACTAGGTTTTGCTTAAAGGGCATATAGAAAATAATTTGACATAAATATTGATATGTGGAAAACATTGATATGTGGGGAACTGTATTAACACAAAGCATCAGACATAGGGCTGCTAGATTTAAACAATATTTTGCTTTAAAAATGAGAAAAAAAAGGAAAATTCTGAAAAGGGAAAAAAAGCCAAAGCAGAAACTGATCATTTTGGAAAAGGTCAACAAATAGTGCAAACAAGACCCATGGCAGACTCTGAAATTTCCCATATGGGAAAGCCATTCATATGTGCAGAAGTATCAACAGCTTTGAAGTTAAGTAAGAAGGATAATTATTGCTTTAACTAGATACATCTCCAAATGAAATCTAGGGTGAAATGGAGCTATTCCTTGCCATAAATTATAGGGACATAGTTCTCCTAGAACTCATGGTTCCTATGACTTATTTTCAGGTTGCTTCACAGAAACAGATTGTTGAATATACTTACTCATTAGCAGAGGTCTCAACAAGTCAATTCCACAAAATAATAAATACACAGAGAAAAAAATAAAAGAGTAAATTGAGTTTCAATTTTTAATGACATGCACATCCAACTTAGAAGATAGTTAACCATGCCCTAAAAATTCTGTAATTTCTTGATATCATTAATAAAGTCATACTCAAATAACGTTTTCTCATTGAAATTGTTGTTAAACTGTCTTTTCTTTCATCATTACATATACTTCAATGCCCATCAGGAACCCTGCTATCATCCACATTTTATAGTCATGGTGAACAGATTATATGGCAGTGGAAGATGATATACCATATACCAGCCTCCCTCTCCCTACTTTATTAATATATTGGAGACTAAGCTAGTTCTGACACATTAGCAGGCTCTCAGAACACATATAGGTTACTAGGTAGGTGAACATTAGATCTGGTGATTCTTCTGACATGTCAAAGCTTCTCTTTAAAGGCTTATTCATCTAAGTTTTCTCTCATAATCTATTTATAGGACTCAAAAGAGACTTTGATCAAAAGTGGTTGGATCATATCTTTAACAGTGTGAAAGTTAGATTTATTTTTTACATCTGCTAAACTGCTTTTTCATATACACTCCCCCAGTGACTTTCACAAGCATCACTCCAGTGCATATACCAGAGACTTCATGCTGCAAATACTGCTCCTTGTGCTTGAGGCAGAGATTCTACCACTAGGAGTCCTACTCAATCACTTGATAAGTATTAATGTGTCAGCCATGAGAAGGCCTAAGACCCTTGCCATTAAATTCCAGGTTGTTTGTAAGGCACTATAGGGGGATGTATATCTTTTAAATAATATGGGCAATATGTACATCATCTGAGTTAAATGAACACCATTTATACCCACAGATATTAGACATGTAGAGCCAGGAATATTAACAGAAGAGCTCTTATTAGATGTCAGAGTAACAATTGCCAAGCACCCCTGTAGTAGACCATTATGCCATAGTTTCCTGAAAATATCCTCATGTCTTAGTTTCTTTCTTAGCTCTCTATTTTCCCCTTGTGAGCTATCTTCTATTTATTTGACACAGTTTATGTAATCTATCTCTACACTTGTTCTTGCTCTGTTGTCAGATATTAAGTGGCCTAAGCCACTTGACATCCTAGTTCACTACACCCAACTTGCGACTATCTTATTTACTTGGACTAGTTTGGAGTATTTACTTGATTATTTACTTGGATTATTTACTTTATCCTGACACGATCAGTTCCATTCACCTTCACTTATTGCCAAGGTCCACTTTTTTTAATGTGGTTGATTTTTATCTATATTTTATCTATATTTCACAAGAAATGTTGTAGATTATAATTCATGGGGTAAAATGTGGAGTCTGAAAAGACCATGAAACACCATGGAGCATACCCAAAAGAGGAGAACAATTTTAGGTTTATACTGCTTCTGTGAAGGAACACTCTAGGTCTTAATTGAGTTCACCCTAGGTCTTAATTACAAAGCCAGAGTTCCATTAAGAATGTCAGGGATACTGTTCACAAAAAAGGGGTAATGTATGTAGCACAATCTGTCAATTTCACACTCTATCTCTTTGGCCTACACCTCAGGTAGTTTTCATAGAGGACTTAAACATACCAACAACTTCCTGCATCTCTGCTCTGGAGATATCTCTGGCCACGGGAAGATGCTAGGCAGTCACACAAGGCAAGCTTAAAGTGCATGCAAGATAATTCACTGGAGCTCCTGGAGTCCCAGGGGTTGTAGGTAATTTCTCCAACTTTTATTTGCAGGGCAAGGGGTTATATATAAGTTCTTCAATTCCCTGCCCCTCAGTAGTCAAATTCTGTGGCATGTTTTGCACAGTCTTTTAGCAGCTTCTGGTGATATTAATCCCAATTGCCAACAGGGGTAACATGCTCATTAACTCATCTTCTATTGACTTTACTCCATTCATTTCTCACTTTCCTTCTTTCTCAAGTAGTTCCAGGGTTCAACTCACAAAGAGATTTCTTGTATCTAAATTCCTGTGTTAGTATCTATTAATGGAAGAACCCAAATTAAGATAAAACATAAGGATTTGTTCCCCAAATTGATCATATTTATAGTTCATGTAGTCTAAATTGTTACCTAGTACTAGGTACTTTATTATTTTGACCTCTGCCTCAAGAGGTTAAAAAAGTAGTTGGAATATACTTGTTTAAATTAATAAGATACCATGTATCTCATACTAATTATTTATATATATTTTGTTGAAAGACATTTAGTATTTCCTCTTAGCAGTTTAGAAATTAAATTAAGGTTGTACCAGATTATTTTCACCCCATTGGTCTATAATCAGATAACAAAAGGGATCTGATTGTCAGTCATACTCACACAATATCAGAGACTTTACCTGATGTTATGAGTTGAATTGTGTCCCCCCACCCCCCCAAAAAAATATGTTGAAATCCTAACCTCTAGTACCTCAAAATGTAGAGACAGTGTCATTGCAAATGTAATTAATTGAGATTTGGTTATACCAGAGTAGGGAGGCCCTTAATCAAACATAATGAGTGTCCTTATAAAAGATGGCATGTGAAGACACACACACAGAAAACGCCATGTAGTAATAAAGGAAGACAATAAAGCTACAAGCTAATGAATGCCAAGAACTGCCCACAAACCATAAGAAGCTAGGATGAGGCAAGGAATGATTCCCTTATGTCTCTACCAACACCTTGATTTTAGACATCTACCTTTGGAATATGTTTCTGTTGTTTTAAGCCACTCAATTTGTGGTACTTCGGCAGCCCTAGGAAACTAATATACTTACTATCAAGCTATATTTAAGAATTCAAGGGTCCTAGTAATCACAAGGCACAGGCAAATAGAGATATGTCCAGGTCAGGTACTGTAGCACTCCAGGTCTTTTCTTTCCATATCAGACACACTTTGACCAGATTAATATAGAAGTATCTAAGAAATATAAGGAGCCACATTCATAATAGAGAAGGGAGCCCCTCAGTCATCTCCATTTTATACTTAAATATTTAAATAGCTAATGTGATTTTTCCAGGGATCCATGCCACATAAATTCATGGATTCCAAGTGTATTTACTTCAGGCACACTAGACAAACTAGGTAAACCCTGCTAAAATGATTCCACAGATAACAACTCTCCTACTGGCAAAACCATTAAACAGTTTGTCTGCAGATCTGTCATTAACATGTTTACAAGGTTTGATAGAGCTTTTCCCCCCAGCAAAGGAACAGAAGAGATTCCTGACCTGCTGCTTAACCATTTTTCTTCCAACATAATAAAAGTATATTTATAATGTTTTAAACTTATTTTTAGCTCTCTGTAGATTTTAAAGATAAATTATTGGTTAATTAAAGGAAATTATAAGGAAGATAGTATCTGCTGTATTTCTGCTGTATTCAAACTTTTTTATATTATTGTTTTTTAAATGCTTTATCTTTAGTCTTAGGAAAACATATGTTAGAAAGACATGATTTTACCATGCAGTCATGTAGTCTTGAACAAGTTACTTAAACTCAGCTTATACTTTCTAAACCTGAAATGAGAATAACTAGTCCACAATTAAATTTTAATTATTGGGTACCGTGAATCTCACTGTAAATGCACCATATATTAGTCCCTTCTTCTCACCTTGGTCTCATCTCAATAATTTCTAGCGTCTCCACTCTGTTGTTTTAAGGTATACTTGCTGGATTGTAGACAGTATTCTCAGTGTAGATACTTCACATTTTGGTATTGTGTGTTGTTTTGTTTTTAGGAATAAAGTTTCATAGTGCTTTAGATTTAAACTGAGAATGAATTTCAATGTCTTCTTTGCATGCTATGTTTAAAAAAGTGGGAAAAAGCATTAAAATCTTCAAATATAGCTTTAAAATGTTGTTTGATTCATGTTTAAGTACATATTAGAAAGATGCAAAGCAATATAAATAGAAATTTAATCCTGGGGATAATAAAGAAGGGCTTTAATTATTATAACAGATGATATGAAATTTAGATAGGTTGATATATTTTATATATTTAAAGTGTGCCATTTATAGTTCTGGATCAGAAGAGTGGCATCATTTTTTAACAAAAGTTAACTCTTGGGTAAGTATCTAGCTGGGATATAATATATCTATTTCATATGTTTAATATAATTTTTTAGTTTAAATTAAATTTCAAGTCTGCATACCACAGCATATGTGTGAATACATAGTGTTCATATAACTGTGTGACTCACAGAATTTTCACAAACACATCAGAGCCAATATAGTGGCTTTCTCCTGGGCTATAGTCCTCAGTTACACCCTGAATAGAATTTAAACTCTTATGCTGTGTGTCTTTCTTTAAGTCAACATACCTATCCAATAACTCTCCAGGGATAATCACTTCTGAATTCTAAGAGTAGAGATTAATTACAACACTTTTTGTACATTATAAATAAATAATTATTAATAAATACTCTTTTGTACCTGGCCTTTTAACTCAAGATTATGTTTGTGAGGCCCCATCCATATTTTTAAGTGTAGTCACTGTTCTATGTGGAATGTTTTGTTTGTTTATTTTTGCCATAGTCTTTTCATGCTTGACTCATTCTTATCATTCAGGTCTATCATGAAAAGATGTGATTTCAAAGGAGATGTTTTTAAATTCATCCTCCGCCTTCCATTTGACTACTTTACAGTACTTACTGTACTTACTGTTATTGGAAATCATTTTGTATACTTACTTTTTATAAATAATTTATTGAGGTATAATTAACAAAATAAATTTCACATATTTAAAGTATAATTTTGACATAGGTATACACCTATGAAAACGCCAAAACTCCTCCGTGAAAACATCATCTTTGAGGGGAGATAGTGATAGAGAAGGAACATGCAGGGAAATTCCAAGATATGGATATTATTCTGTTTCTTCATCCAGTGTTGACTGCATACTTGCCTTTGTAGAGTTTCACTGAACTGAATACTGATGATTTGTGCACTTTTTTCTAGTGTATGTTATATTTCAATTTTCAAAAATTATGCTCTGATTTGTCTTCAATCCCTATGCTTTCTTTACTTGAATCTTAATGTCTATTTTTGTGCAGTTCTTTTCTATACAAAAGTATTTTTCACATATTTATGAATAAAGACTCAAATCTTCCAGGCATTATAACAGACTCATGGAACTGCATGTTTAACTAACTCAAGGGTTAGATTTTAATATAAACAGCAATCTACTGTTAACCTAACTTAAAGCTGCATGATCTTACGTAGGAGTATCAAGAGTTAAAAGATTTTTTCCTGATTTATAAACTGAAGATTTCAAGTGACTAAAATTCCCTTAAAAATAATTTAAATTTTAGACAGTTTTTCTTTAAAAGACATACTAATTAGATCTCTAAAAAAGAACTAAAATACTGGTTATATTTTTCTTGCAAAATTCCTTATGTCTCGTGAAGAAATACCTTATGTTTCAGCATCCACTGAGTTCATAAACACCTCCTGAATGTTTTCACACTATGTAGTTGTGTTATGTGAGAAAAGCAGTCCTTTTCACCCTTAATTGTCTTCTAATGTATGCTTACCATATGGCAAGCTGCTGAGTATAACAAAACAGTGATGCTAATGCTCTTTTATTTTATAGAAATCTGACAGTAAATAAGTCAATAATAATCTTAGGCATTCTTTAAGTAGAAGGGGTGTCTCCTGTCACCTCTCCAGAAAGACTACCAAAATAACCCACTGACTGAATATAGATTTATTGCTTACTGCAGAAAGGCAGTGAACTATCTCGACAGTTTTAGGAGTACTTGGAACAGAAAGGTCAGGACAGGATATTTATAAGATTTGGGGGATCCAATTAAAGGGGGTCCTTTCAGTGAGAGGGTATACTTGAAATTGGGTCAAATTTGTAAAATAATAATTTATTAGTAAGGGACTCAGTTGGGATTGTCAAAGTGAGCCTTGATGAGCCCATCTGAGAAGTCGATGGCTGTGAGAAGAGAATTGTACTTCAGGAGAGCTAGTGAAATATTCTATGCTTTGGGTGTCTGGATTTTCATGAAGTACTTAGAACAAACTTATCTGTAAATTAACCTTCTTGGGTAAGAGTTTCCTGGAAGAGCAAAATGTTAATGCAGACTGTTGGACAGTAATGTTAAAACAGACACTCAGCTTTCATTTCTCAAGGATTTTAAAGAAATTTATACTGAGAAATAGCTTCACCAATTATTAAAAATGCTCAAACTTACCACTAGTAATATGGCATTGTCCTTCCTAGAAATGCCACATGTTTGAGATGCTGAGAACTATATAAAATAGTAACTTAGTCAATAATATGAAAAAATCAAATAATTTAATAGTTAAAAGCATAAAAGCAGTACTAAGTACATGTAATGAAAAAGCACAAAATAATTTTACCAAAGTGTTCCTTGTAATGATTTTCATCATTTTCTCTTTCCAACATTTTATAAATTTTGTGATATTAATTATTTTAAAATATAGATCTTGTCTTCAGAAGGTTGTTTCCCATATTTACTTTTGTCTATGTATTTCTCCAGTTTATCATCTTTAGAGGTATCCATTTTTTTCACATTTATTTTACTTAAAATAGCAATGCATCTTACAAGTTAAGGTATTTAAAAATTACTATCAATCTGGCAGCACATGTAAAAAACCTTCTATTTTTCATTATCAGACTCAGTGGTGGTTAAATTTGTTGAAATATGGTATGTAGGTATATTTTTAACATTAAATATTCAGGAATTCATTAAGTAATATCATGGATAAAATTTGAGGTTATCAGTCAGTGTTTATGGAACGAAGTAATTTCAAATGCAAATTGTAATTATAGCTCAAGTAGCACAAATACATTTTTAAACTAAAAATTATTTTAAGAAAGTTAAACATCAATATTTTATTCCCAAATATTATATGGTTTCTGAATTATGAGTTTGAGTTTCTTTAAGTTAATCCATCAAATTCTAGAAAAAAATATCCATTATTGGATCCTTTTTCGATTGTGACCTTGGCCTTAAATTATGTGCTTAAAGAGATTTCAGCATTTAAATGCTCATTGTAAATTAGATTACTGAAGCACAACATAGTGTCTTATTTCTGAGCAATTATTTTTTCCAAGTTTTCTACAGGAAAATTATTATTAGCACATTCTATTTTCCAAATAATTTGTCCTTCAAATTTACTGAGTTTAAGTACTTTCTTTATTAGTTTGCTTAATCATTTCATTCATCTTACAATCTAAGTGGAAGATACTTTAAACCAAAGGACTTAACTATATCTATTTGAGAGAGATGGACGGCTAGCTCAGTTCTCTTGGGTGTGAGCTCTGCATCAATCTTAGAGATTATTCCCTCTAATATTCACTTGAAATGGCTTTTACAGATAAGCAAATACCAGTAAAGAATTCCAGAATTCATTAGTTTGGTCTTCATGAAATAAATACATTATGTTTTAGGACTTCAAATACTCATGCTCAAGTATAAAAATGAGTTTTTATCACCTCCTATCAGATGAAGACACATTTTTCCTTTTATTAATATGAGCAGTTGAGCTTTGACTCTAATATGTCTATTTTAGGATGTATACACAGCAGATAGTCTCAGCATATCTGTTCTATGTTTATGTCTCTCAAAGTTATCCAAATATTGTCACAGTGTACTTAACTCAAACAAATAGACATTTAAAATAAAATTGAATAGTAATTTTATAAATATTATGCTTAAATAATTTACAAAGTCTTAACTAATACAAAATTTTTTTAAATCAAGTTTTAGGCTTTAACTTGTCTAAATTCTGTTCTGTTTCTCTCCTCTGATTATGATTATAGAACATAAATTCTGTGGAGGGTATGTAAAGCATATAACTTATATGAAAGTTTTGTAAAAGGTTATTAAAAAAACCTCAGATAACAGAAATACAGTACTGCTGGACAAAGAGAATCAATCATACTGGTGATACAGAAATTGGCAGTTATCACAAAAATGTTAGGACTAGTGATATTTGAATTTTAAGGCATTTCATTCAAACCTATCCTCTTAAGATTATTGAGGGACAACTGCAGCAGTTTTCAAATGGCTTTTCCCCCTACAGCCTGTTTTATATACTATCTTCTGAAACAGTGCTCATTATACCACTGACTATTGTAGATGCTGAGTAGTTTTCTAGTGACTGGAAACCTAAGTACAAAGAACCAGTAAGGAAAAAGTATATAGCAACAGCTTACTTTTCCAGACACATTTCTTCAATTTCCTTGAACCCAGTTCTTCTCCTCTGCATTATTCAAAGTCCACAAACATACCCATCAATTCTCAGACTTGCTGCTTTCCTTCAGCACACAGTAATTTACATAAAATCCTACATTGGCCAACTGAAATCCATTTTGCCTTCACTTGCCATCTTACACGGCTTCTTCTATGCATGCATGCATTCATTTATCACACAAATGCTTACTGAGTACCAGCTATGTATCAGGCACCATAACCATCCTAAATGGTTAGGATTTAGATGCATCAGTGAGCAAAATTGCCAAAGATACCTGGATTTGAACAGCTGATATTCAGGCTAGAGTAAACAGAGAATAAACAACAGGTATGATAAACAAGTAAATCATAATTATTAAGAAGGTAAAAAAATTCTATGGAAATTCCCTGGCAGTCCAGTGGTTAGTACTTGGCACTCTCACTGATGGGGCCCTGGGTTCAATCTCTGGTCAGGGGCTTGTTGAATACCTCTGATTAGCTGTTGATTTTTAAAGAAAATATCACCCACAAGCCACACAACGCAGCCAAAAAAAAACACACTATGGATTTATATATATATAAGGGAAAAGTATAAGCGGAGAAGGAGTGCTGAGGGAGGGAGGAAGCAGATGGAATTATTAAATCTGGATGTTCAACGCAGGTCACTGAAAATGAGACATTTGAATAAAATACAGAAGAAAATAAGGATGTTAGCCACAGGAAGAGCTGGGACCGTATCCATGAGGAGGGAGCTTGCCTGGAATGCAAGAAAAGGCATATAGGCCAGTGAATCTGGGGTTGAGTTAGCTTACCAGGGTACTAAAAGAAAAAGCCAGAGGGGTAGGAGTGCAAATCTACAGACCAATGAGTGAAATGGGGACAAATGCACAGATTTATCAAAGGAATGAAGTTATCTGAGTTATATATTTAAGGGATCATGTAGGCTTCTATGTAATTCTTTGGGGAAAGGAAGGCAGGTAGAAGCAGTAAGGTATGAGGAGCTAGGAAGTTACTGACATAATCAAGAAGTCCCATTACCCCCACAAGAAGAGAGATATTTTGGATATAATGGGGAAGATGAAGAATAGTGGTACTGTAAATGTTTGGACAATAAAGCCAAGAAGATTTCTTCTATGAAATTTTCCCAAATTCTATAGATACACACTTCTGTAACACTTGTTTCATATTGCATTATAAAATATATCCCAGCTCTTATTTTTCTAAATATTTTTGTCACAAGTTTGTGTCTTACAAGGGCAAGAAATATCTAATGACCTGTTGAATACCTCTGAATTTGCTTAATATTTTGAAGAAAATATTACCATAGAATATTTTTAGAGCAACTGAAATTAATACTATGTAAACATTTCTGAAACACAATGTTTTCAAAAGTATGTGTATACCTAGAAACATATATGTATATAAATATATACATACACATGTACATATACATGTTGGGGAAATGTATGTATATATATACATATACACAGATATGTATATACATATATATATATATATATATATATACACACACATACATATATACATGTATACGTGTGTATATATATATATACATATACATATTGTTGGGACATATAATTTTTAAAAATCTCTTCCCAACCTAGAAAACTTCTTCCATATACGTAGAAGAGAAAGAAAAACAATTTTACTGTTGAATAAGAATTAAATCAGAATGTGATGTACATCACAGGTAATCCACTAAGAGATTTTAGAGACAATTTTTATATAGCCAAATGGCCAACCATCACATATATGTTCTCAAGATAAATAATAAATAGTCCTCAAGTAAAAGGATTTAACAGCACTATAGGTCACACATAATTCATCTGGTAATTGGAATGACCATCTGTGTTAGGAAATTGGTTTTATCTAAAGGAAAAATAAATTTCTCATATCTTTATGACACTAATGTCATACCTAAGTAGTTTTGCAACTTGGAGAGAGGCATCTACCCAAATTAGGCTCCTTCCTTCTCACAGAAACTTGGAGATAGTGGGGCTAGCTTCCTTGAAGATTACACTTCAAACAGATGGCTCCCAGGTCCTTGAGAAGGCATTCCTGGATCTTAAAACTGGCAATAAGCTTAATTAGCTTTTACAAGATTTATATATATTTCAAAGAGACAGTGAAGAGTTTACACATTTTCTAAAGTAAATGAGCTCAGAAAAAGGAGGGGAGAAGTCTCTTATTTATAACAGGAGAATTAAGCATTTCATTTTTATTTGTATTTGCTCTTGTGGCACACACACAAGCACACACAAACACATAGACCAAAACATAACATTGTGTTACACTAGCTCCTTCAAGAAACAGACACCAAGATAAGATTAAGTGTGCAAAAATTTATTAGAAAAAATGAATGTGAGAAAAAAAGGAAGGAGCTTGGAGAGCCATGATTCTGAGATGCAAGTCTGATCTCAAATGCAGGAGTGAGTGAAAGATGGAAGAAAATTTGGGTGCAAGCATCTTAGACTGATCTCAAGTGCTAAAGAATTGTCATGGAATCTTGGAGTCAAAGTCATTTATGAGGTCACAGGATTTCCTCGGACAGGCCTACCATAATATTCCTACCATGCTCAGGCACTGGCTTGGAATAGCTCATCAGAAATCTAGTTGAGGCACAAACATGGTAATGGATTTCAGAATGCAATAGTTTGGAACGTTGCTCAATGATGTTTGCTGTGGTCAGAGATCTGAGAGGCATATTCTCATGGCCACAGCATTCATATATTCATTTTTCATACCATTTTGGAAAATCCTTTGAACATTTATATATGTTTTAGGCTTGGGAATCTGGATTCCATGATAGAGGTTATTCTCATTGCCAGATTTTTTAATCTGATTAGTCCAAAAAATGATAGTTGAAAGAATAGTTGTGCCCTGAAGATATTTAGTTTATCGTTTATATATGTTATATGTCTACTGAGAAGAGTTACTTGAAAGTCACGATTTATTTATTTATTTATAAAATAAACTTATTTATTTATTTATTTTTGGCTGCGTTGGGTCTTCCTTGCTGCGCACGGGCTTTCTCTAGTTGTGGCGAGTGGGGGCTACTCTTCCTTGCGGTGCGCAGGCTTCTTATTGTGCTGGCTTCTCTTGTTGCGGAGCACAGCCTCTAGGCACGTGGGCTTCAGTAGTTGTGGCACGCAGGCTCAGTAGTTGTGGCTTCAGTCTAAGAGTGCAGACTCAGTAGTTGTGGCTGTATGTATACAGGCTTAGCTGGTCCACAGCATGTGCGATCTTCGTGGACCAGGGCTCGAACCCGTGTCCCCTGCTTTGACAGGCAGATTCTTAACCACTGTGTCACCAGGGAAGTCTGGAAAGTCACTATTTAGAGTCAAGGAAAGTATCTGCTTTATTGGATGCTGTTGCAGAACAACAGTTTTCTTGATTATCATTTTTTATTCACATTCTTTTTTGCCCAAAACCATCACTTTAAATTTGTTCTACCTGGAAACATAAAGTAAATCTTGAATCTCTTGACAATTACAAAATCCAAAAATCTTTTAAAACTGAATGTATTTGTCAGATTAATGCAAAAATCTTTGGATGGCAAAACCTGACGTGTATTTAATGTGAACCTATTTAGTGTTTTTCTTTATGTCACTTGTAGATATTAATGTTTTGCTACACAAATAGTAATGTGTTTGTGTTAACTTTGCAAATTGTCAACTTGGCTTGACTGACCTATGTTTCCCAGAATTCCCACCAGTGGTTAGGACTCGGCCCTTTCACTGTGTGGGCCCAGGTTTGATCCTTGGTTGGGGAACTAAGATCCCTCATGCTGTGCAGTGCAGCCAAATTAGAAAAAAAAAAAAAAGAAGAAGAAGAAGAGCAGTTTAAAAGAAAAAAATGGATGAGCCACCAAAGGTGTTTCTCCACAGGATTTGAAGGGCAGAAGTGAAGCAGCAGCCGTTTTGTTTTTGTACTCAAGAGGTCAGGACAGAGACTATTTGTTGACTTTCCTCATTGGCCTGTGGCAGCTGCCTGGCCTGAAATTAAATCCACTTTTCCCAGAATCCTCCTTTCGTTTCTCTACTTCTGGGTCATATGTGCATTTATCTATATGATAAAAGATATCAGCTTCTTCTCTAAGATACTCTCTTCATCAAGGATGAAGGCCGTGTGAACTGACTTTGGTTCCAGTCTATTCTCATGGGTTCTTCTTCTGTTTGTGGGTTCCAGCTTATCCTGGCTTTCACTCACGTTACATTCATTTTTAATTCCTAACTGCCTGCCTTGTGAACTTTAAGCACATATAAAATAGGAAAGTATCACACTGTTGAAACAGCTCACAGAATTGTGTGAGGTCAAATCTCTGAAACAAATTCCTGCAAATATGTATGCATTAAGTAGCAAACACAAGTGATTCTATTTCTCTGATTGAACACTGACCAGTACAGAATTGGGTATCAAGAGTGGTTCCAAAGAACATAATCTTAATTCATTCTATGTTACCTGTAATTGGGTCTCTGATCTTATTAGATTTAAATATATTATACCTATGTTTTCAATTTTAATTGAATTGAATTTTATTTTTTTCCCCTCTGGTTGTGTAGATTTTTAAAAAAATTTTATTGTCGTATAGTTGATTTAATGTTGTGTTAGTTTCTGCTGCACAGCAAAGTGAATCAGTTATACACATACATATATCCACTCTTTTTTAGATTCTTTTCTCATATAGGTCATTACAGAATATTGAGAAGAGTTCCCTGTGCTATATAGAAGGTCCTTATTAGTTATCTATTTTATATATAGTAGTGTGTATATGTCAGTTTTAATTTCAGAAGGGACATTTATAGTCCACAATATGCAGAGGCAAAACAGTTCTGTAAATTATCATTTGTAGATATTGTGAAAATAAATAAGGTAAACCTCATTTAAAATGGAGTCAGGGAAGCCCCTGAAGGGAGAGCTCTCATGCACATACCACTCATTGCAGCCTGCATAACCAGTAGGAAGAAGGAAAATAAGACTTTAACAAGGTCTGTTCGTATAGAATTCTCTGTATAAAGTTTTCTCAGTCTCAACTTCTTAACTTTGATGATAAGAATGTTACTTTTCTTCTGGTACAAAGGGAGAACATTTTTCACCAAGGGAATTTAATCTCCCGTTTTAAGAAAAGAAGGAAAATGCCCCAGCAGCATTCCTGCCCCAGCCAGAACGCACTAACACCACTTGCAGACCAATAAGAAACTGCTGCAATCTTGAACTCTTGTTCTTCTTCAATGAAATTTCATTCAAAACAACCCTCCCCAATTTCCTTCCAAACCTAATAAAAGTAAGACCTTCCTCTGTTTCTTCAGATTTACCTGACTCACCAGCTTGCCTGTCTTGAATTGCAATTCTCTGCTATTTCTGAATAAATCCATTTTGCTGGTAAAATAAGGGGCTACTTTATTTCTGTGGTGATATTATTTGGTAATCAAAAGTGAGAGCCAAAGAAGACCCAACAACTCCTAGCACGGGAGCAAACAAATGCTAGTAACCACAAAGCTCATTGAGCTCAGTGCTTTTCTCCCTAATCCTGGAGTTGAGGGTTCTCCTCCTGGATCTGAGCTCAGTCTCTTTGCATTTTGAGCTCGCCAGCTTATTTGGGATCTGTTTTTATGAACCTTCTTGGTAAGTCACTCATTCTGTTCAAAAGAGGGAAAACATGTGATTTCTGGTATTTTAGAACAGCTGTTGGAAAACAGGACCCATCATAATTAAGGGTGTTTTAGGGAATCCAAAGGCAAGATAGGATCCACCTAGTCCTTGGACCAGGATCTTGTTGCCTTTCTGAAAAAATGGATGAACTTTTGGATAATTTGGAATTATAACGGCCATTCTGGGGAATCTTTATTTTATATAAAATTTATAAGGGGCACCCTTAAAAAAGAGTATCCCAAACCTCTCAGAGACAATGGAATACATTCTTTGATTGGTACACAGAAGTTTCTAAGACAAAATGACTTACAGCATGCAAATAAAAAATCTTTAGTAAAAAACTTTGGCCATCTGAGCAAGTAAACTTAACTTACTGAATTTGCCAGAAACACAATTTGGATGCAACTATTCCTTTGAGTTTTCTACCTGAGACATGGCTAAAATTATTAAAAACAAAACCTGTAAGATGTATGCGTCTGTCTGTATATTATGTAAGTCTATATGTGTATAAGTATATAATATTTTTCTACCACTAGGTGGCATTGTCAAAATTAATTTGTAAAGAACACTATTTAATTGGCCTAAAGAAACATTAAGTGTTTATATAAATCAAGTATACTCTCAGAAACACAGAAACTAACCCAAATGTTTTTTTGAGTTCATATGATCTGAGGTAATCTTTGAGAAATAAAAGTTAGCTTAAATTTGTTGGTTTAATGAAAAAGGCATGTCTTCAGAGTCATCAATATTGAATATAATGCAAATATACAACTTTTTCTACCTGGGTTTACTGATAAAATTAGGTTGTGCTATTTCTGTCACAGAATTTGTCAACAAGAAAAACAACTTAAGATGATGGTTAACTATTTAATATCTAACCGAAGCATAGTCGCTAAAAACAAGTGTTTTAAAAATTATAAATAAGATAAAAGTTTATACTAAGTTACATTAAATAATGGATATTCACTGAATATCTAAATCATTTCCAGATAGGATGGTATACTGAGATACTGATTGCTAAACATAAATTTGTCTAGTTTTGGCTTTTTAATTTTTGCAGAGACAAGGGCTATTTGGGGCTCTTAATAAACATGTTTTATGCCACATTGAAAAAAGATTATTATGAGGAAGAACATACTTCTAAAAATTTTTTAACGTATTTATAATTTTTCTAATCTACTGCAGGATCCTAATATATGAGAGATAGTTCACAGTTGCCTGCTTCCTAGTTTTCACTGGAAAGCAAAAATTACAAATAATTTAAAAGGTTGAGAAAAGAGCTCAGAATACAAAATAGACCAAAGAGAAAGTGTCAAAACATATAGAGTAATAAGCGTAAATTAACTCCACATAAACTGTATGTACTGATGATGAAAGAATTCAAAGAAAGCAGCTAGTGCCGCTTTGGAAGATGAGAAACAGTGGAACTCCCATGAAAGCATTTTCCTGTGAGAGGATTTACTATAACTTTTCCTGTGAGAGGATTTACTATAACTTCTTGTTTTTCAAACTGTGTTCACATACTACCGGTTAATTATGATACACATATTACCTGTATTTGTCTATATAAATAAATTGATAATATGTATCTTAAATTTTATCTATAATTTATAAATAGATTTGTTATAGATTTATTTACTATCTATATATAAATAAAAGAGAGCAATTTCATAAGGTGCAAAACAGAATACATACATGGCATACACTAAAAATAGGAAATACATGTCAATTTATTAAACTTTTTTTGGTTAGTTTGTGATCTTTTTTTTTTTTAACATCTTTATTGGAGTATAATTGCTTTATAATGGTGTGTTATTTTCTGTTTTATAACAAAGTGAATCAGCTATACATATACATATATCCCCATATCTCCTCCCTCTTGCGTCTCCCTCCCACCCTCCCTATCCCACCCCTCTAGGTGGTCACAAAGCACTGAGTTGATCTCCCTGTGCCATGTGGCTGCTTCCCCCTACCTATTTTACATTTGGTAGTTTATATATGTCCATGCCACTCTCTCACTTCGTCCCAGCTTACCCTTCCCCCTCCCCATGTCCTCAAGTCCATTCTCTAGTAGGTCTGCGTCTTTATTCCTGTCTTGCCCCTAGGTTCTTCATGACCTTTTTTTTAGATTCCATGTATATGTGTTAGCATACGGTATTTGTTTTTCTCTTTCTGACTTACTTCACTCTGCATGACAGTCTCTAGGTACATCCACTTCACTACAAATAACTCAATTTCATTTCTTTTTATGGCTGAGTAATATTCCATTGTATATATGTGCCACATCTTCTTTATCCATTCATCTGTTGATGGACACTTAGGTTGCTTCCATGTCCTGGCTATTGTAAATAGAGCTGCAATGAACACTGTGGTACATGACTCTTTTTGAATTATGGTTTTCTCTGGGTATATGCCTGGTAGTGGGATTGCTGGGTTGTATGGTAGTTCTATTTTTAGTTTTTTAAGGAACCTCCATACTGTTCTCCATAGTGGCTGTATCAGTTTACATTCCCACCAACAGTGCAAGAGGGTAAACTTTTATTTTTGTTACTTAGATGGTTTTATATATGTAAGTATATATACACATATGTATGTATATACATAATATACACTATGTTTCTTACTAAGGAATGATTCAGCATGATTGAAAGCTACTGCTCTTATACCACAATGAACTGAGCCACAAAATGGTTTGTGCAGCCAGCTGAAAAGGTCAGTTCAAAAACAACCACCCTTTCTGCCCTGTTCAAACTCAGTGATAGTTCCTCAAGGTCAGACTGCAATAATTGTTTAATATGCTCATACCTGTTACCTGATCTTTTCAGATTTGTAGCCAGGCAGCAACCTTTGTATAAAAGAAATTCTCCCATTTCTTATAATTACTTGCAAGGCTGGGAATTCTGGTAGTGGTTTCCCAGATTTATAGATCTGCCATCAATTTGGAAGTTGTCTTCCCATTTTTCAAATCTTTATTCTGTCTACTCAATTTAGGACAACGCTCTTCGGCAGTAATGTGGGGATCCTGTTGCCTCTGTCTGTTCATTCATTCACTCTATCAGAGCAATGTCAGGATGAAACTGTAGACAGAGGTAAGACAGTGAATCTCATACTGTAATTTCCAAAAGTATATGCTTTATTTTAACTATATTATGTAGAAGGAATTTACATTCATTTAATATAGTGAATAGACAGTTATTCTCTCCTATAAGAGTAAATCTGTAATTATTCTATAACAACTACCTCGCATCATTTCTTTCCTAGATAAGCTTTGTAAGTTTTTGAAATTGAGAAGATAACATTTGAACTAATGAAATTGAAATTGTCAGCAAAAAAAAGGAGGAAAAAATTTTGAATACAAACCTGATTTGTAAAAGAGCTAAAAGGTTTTTGTTTTGTTTGTTTGCTTTTACAAAACTACTAGAAATAATAAGGATGAAAGAAAATGACTGTATATGAAAAGTAGGATATGAGTTTTCAGTGAAAGAAGGTATAAATAATGGAGATGCATTTTTGATACGGGAAAAAAAATTTGTCCTAAAATAAAATGATTGCTCCAGAATAAGAAAAGAAAAAAAGATAGGACAAAAGCTAAATGGATATAGAAAGTTGTAGAAGGTTTGTGGAAAAAGAATCCTGGGAAGGGAATTTTATGTATGATCAAGCTGAATAAGATTGAACAAATTGGTCATAAGGGTTTTTAAATTAACCTTTAATATCAATAGTGTACTTAGATAAAACCGGAACTTAATTTTCTTTCATCTGCTAAAGAACAAAGTTTCGTTGGACTATTATTGGTCTGCTCCTGATATAAGAAAATCTTATGAAAGATTTTTCCCTACTTTTATAAGTAATCTGCTTAAAAGCAAAGATTTTATGTTTTACCAACTGTGCCTCACACTGTTTACACAGGTCTTTGATTACTTAAGGAAACTAGTCATCTTGATAATAAAAGAGCTAAGTTTTGCTCTATATTTCTGTGGAGCAACCTTCTATGTTTTCCTGTGAAGTCTTTAATTGTTGTTTTGGTCACCTAGATAACTAAGGATAGTTTCACAATGACTTATGATCCTATTTGACCAGGTGTTTTGAAACCTTTTGGTATTTGACAAATACCTCCCCCCCAAAAAAAATCAAGTTGTAAATGAAGTCTTTTTGACCTCAAACTAACTTTGGGATGTTCCAGAGGGCCTCTGGAACATCTCAAAAGATGTGTTCTCTCTCCTTATAAAAGGAGAGATGTTACACTAATTAGGCTTAATTGATTTGTTAAGTTATGTGGGAAACATTGTCAAATAAGTGATGCTAAACCTTTATTAGATTATATTTGTGTGGACATGTTATTAATATAAGTATTCCAGAATTGTATGAAAGTCCTAGAAATCTGATATGTTCTATTATCACTTGTAATTCTAGTTATTATCTTAAAGTGTTATGTGTCACAGAAATAACCAAATTTCTTCATAAATTGCAATTCTCATCAGATCTTTAACTGTGGCTATTTTAAAGTTATTTGTTCCTTACAGTTATTGTTTTACTCTGATGCTTTTACAAAAGTGTCCTTGCACAAGTGCTTCATCTACAGAGAAATTCATGGAAAGGGCTCTGACAGGTATTCTGGAATAGAGCTTTCTGATAACTTTTCTAATCATACCACTGAACTAGGTAAAAATTTTTGGAACTCTCATGGAGAAACTGATGGCTTCATAAAACTTCCAACAAAAGATTGAAATCAACAAGAATTAGTTACATGGGACTAAATAAACTGAGGAAGATGGTTATAATTTCTTGTATGACTTTTTATTTGAAATTGCTGATTTTTTTAATGTTTTGATTTATCAGATTTAAGAAAGCTTTTTCTCTTAAGCTATCTATGACTTTCAGCAATTTGATAAAATGTACCTTTGTAAACAAAGATGAAGCATTTACTTTTTCTCTCTGCCTGATCCCTTCAATATTCAGAAACTGTCAATGAGTATTTTTCTTTTAATGTCAATACAGTTGTTTGCATGAGTTTAATAAGAAGCTATTCTCCTTGAAACAGGAAACAATTGGAAATATTGGCTATATTATCAAGTCTTTGACTGGAATGTCATATTTGAGAAAGCTATACATACACTCAGATACGACCAATTTTAAGAAACTGCCTGGAAAAATCACTCTAGTATCTTGCTTACAAGATTCCAGGAAAGTATTCTTTAAAAGAGCTTATGTGGTCACTTACTATTCTTGCTGCATTTGGGTCAATAATCAGGCCAAAATTAATTCAAACAAATTAGTTCTACTATGATTATCTTTGACAAAAGGAGGAATAATTATGGAGAGAAAAATTGTTTGCACGTTTGTAAATATTAGATTCTTGTCCTGTTAATTGTCTTTAAGGTTTTGTTATACATCTGTAAGCTGAACTAGACCCTAAGCTTTTCGGTTTCCTCAGGTATCTGACTACAGATTCCCAAACTAAACAGTTCCCCATTTTCTCACACCTTTCTGTTTTGGAATCAATAAGAAAAAATGCTGCCCTATATCTCCTTGGAAGGGACTATACAAGGTCCTCCTCACTACCCAGATGGCACCCAAACATCAGAGACTCAAGCCTTAGATATACAGCATATAGCTAAAGAAGGCTCCATCTGATATACAGTCCTATGTGCACTGGGAACCTTCAAATCAAATTTACCGGGAATCGAAGCACATGACCGCTGAATGAGATAGCTTTCTCAATATGACCTTACCAGGCCTGTTTACTTTTTTCCCATGGTTACTTCCTACCCTAGTCTCTCTCCCTCCTTTTCTCAGACAGACAATGCTCTCATTTGTATTTCTCAATATATTACAAAAGGATACTTATCTAATTGTTGGGTTTGCCACCAGAAACTCCCATCCATTAACAACAGTGGTGACCCTTCAGTCCACCCTGTAATAAATTTTTTCACTTGTCTCAAGTGCTTCCTAATTTCACCCAGCATCCCCTTGATATCAGCTACAAAGTAAAGCTTTTGAAACCTCCCATCGATCCACCCCATTAAGCCTCCACAGCCCCTTAAATGGGAAATACTAAGGGAATATATGACTCTGAGTTTGCCTCCACAGGGAGAGCCTTTCTCCTTTGGGTCAGAATAAGTGCCAATGAACACATGATCAGAAATCTCTTTTTGACAGCAGGAGAGCTGGACGATTCCAGAGCCAAAGCAGTAGCAGCCCAACAACAATCACTTAATTCATTGGCTAAAGTAGTTTTGGACAATTGTGTAGCCCTTGATTACCTACTTGCTGAACAAGAAGGCATTTATACAATAGCAAATACCACAAGTTGCACACGAATAAATACCTCTGGAGAGGTAAAAATTTAATTACACATGATAAAGAAACAAGCACAATACAAATTGGACTAGTCATGTTAATTTTAATTCTGCTTTGCATAATTATTTTTAAGTTCTGTACCTGTTGCCTGTCTATCCTTTGTAGAAATGACATACTCATTAGATTGATGCTAGCTTCACACTTCTGAGATGATCTCCAATGTTTATGACCTTGAAAGGATATAGACTTTAAATGGGAAACAGCTGAAAGTTCTCCCTCCTGTCCCTCCTTGTTACTAAAATGGTTTCAAATCACAATGCACTTTCCCTCAGATGGGAGACATGAAAACCAAGAAAGGTCATTCCTGGCACCAAGGGATAAAACCCACTAAATATGTACAACCTAACTCTTGACAAGCAATGCTTTCCAGGAAAAAGCTTGATAAAAAAGGGAAATTGTGAAAATAAATAAAGGAAAACCTCATTTAAAATGGAGTCAGGAAACCCCTGAAGGGAGAGCTCTCATGCACATACCACTCATTGCAGGCTGCATAACCAGCAGGAAGAAGGAAGATAAGAAGAGTTAACACCTATCCTTCTGAAACTACTCCAAAAAATTGTAGAGGAAGGAACACTTCTGAATATATTTTATGAGGCCACCATCACCCTGATGCCGAAACCAGACACAGATATCTCAAAAAAAAAATTACAGGCCAATATCACTGATGAACAGAGATGCACAAATCCTCAACAAAATACTGGCAAACCGAATGCAACAAGACATTAAAAGGCTCATACACTATGATCAAGTGGGATTTATCCCAGGGATGCAAGGATTTTTCAATATCCACAAATCAATCAATGTGATACACCACATTAACAAACTGAAGAATAAAAACTATATGATGATCTCAATAGAGGCAGAAAAAGCTTTTGATAAAAATTCAACATCCATTTATGATAAAAAAATCTTCAGAGAGTGGGCATAGAGGAAAAATATCCTGACATAATAAAGGTCATATATGACAAACCCATAGCTAACATCATACTCAATGGTGAAAAGCTGAAAACATTTCCTCTAAGATCAGGAACAAGACAAAGTTGCTCAGTCTCACCACTTTTATTCAACATAGTTTTGGAAGACCTAGTCACAGCAATCAGAGGAAAAGAAGAAATAAAAGGAATCTGAATTGGAAAAGAAGTAAAACTGTCACTGTTTGCAGATGCCATGATGCTGTACATAGAAAATTCTAAAGATGCTACCAGAAAACTACTAGAGCTCATCAATGAATTCAGTAAAGTTGCTGGATACAAAATTAATATACAGATATCTGTTGCATTTCTATACAATAATAACAAAATATCAGAAAGAGAAATTAAGGAAACAATCCCGTTTACCATAACATCAAAAATAATAAAATATCTAAGAATAAACCTACCTAGGGAGGCAAAAGATCTGTACTCTGAAAACTAAAAGACAATGATGAAAGAAATTGAAGATGACACAAACAGATGGAAAGATATGTCATGTTTTTGGACTGGAAGAGTCAATATTGTTAAAATGACCAAAGTACCCAAGGCAACCTACAGTGCAATCTACAAGGCAATCTACAATGCAATCCCTATCGAATTACTAATGGCATTTTTCACATAACTAAAACAAAAAAATTGAAAATTTATATGGAAACACAAAAGACCCCGAATAGTCAAAAAAATCTTGAGAAAGAAGAACGAAGTTGGAAGAACCAGGCTCCCTGACTTCCAACTATACTACAAAGCTACGGTCATCAAAACAGTGTGGTACTGGCACAAAAACAGACATATAGATCAATGGAACAGGAGAGAAAGCCCACAAATAAACCCATGCACTTACAGTCAATTAATCTATGACAGAGGAGGCAAGAATATACAATGGAGAAAAGACAGTCTCTTCAATAAGTGGTGCTGGGAAAACTGGACAGTGGAATCTAAAATATGACACAAATGAACATATCCACAAAACAGGAACAAACTTGTGAGAACAGACTTGTGATTACCAAGGGGGAGAGGGGTGGGGGAGGGAAGGATTGGGAGTTTGGGATTAGCAGACGCAAACTATTATATATAGGATGGATAAACAACAAGGTCCTACTGTATAGCACGGGAAACTATATCCAATATCCTGTGATAAACTATAATGGAAAAGAATATGAAAAAGAATATATATATGTATAACTGAATCACTTTGCTGTACATCAGAAATTCACACATTGTAAATCAACTATACTTCAATAAAATTTAAAAAGTAAAAATAAAAGATGCCTTCTTCTGTATTTCCTTAGCCCTAGAGTCAAAAGAGATTTTTGCTTTTGAGTGGCAGAACCCTACACGCAATAAAAACAACAATACTGCTGGACAGTCCTGCCCCAAGGTTTCAAAAATTCCCCTACCATCTTTGGGGAAACTTTAGCTAAAGACCTAAAAGAGGTACATCTGGAAGAGGGAGCCCTCCATCAGTATGTAGATGGCATCCTGATCGTCAGCCTTACTAAGGAGGTCTTTGACAAAAATGCTATAACTGCTCTGAAACACCTAGCCCATAAAGGATCTAAGGTGTCCAAGAAAAAGGCTCAAATATCACAGACTTGGGTGACCTACCTAGGCTTCATTCTCACAGAAGGTCAGAGAAGCCTACCCCAGAAAAGAGAAGAAGCCATTTGTAGCCTCACCCCTCCTAAAACTAGAAGACAGCTTAGAGGTTTCTTGGGGATAGCCAGGTTTTGCCATATCTGGATCCCTAAGTATGGTATAATAGCTAGGCCTCTATATGAAAAGTTGAAAAGGAAGGATGATGATCCTTTTGAATGGAATTCAGAAGGCAAAGGGGCCTTTCAAGAATTCAAAAAGCAATTATTTCAGGCCCCTGCCCTGGTCCTCCCAGATTTAGCTAAACCCTTTGACCTTTACATTCATCAGAGAAGGGGAATCGCCCATGGAATATTAGCTCAAAAACTGGGACCTCTTAACTTGGGTGGTGTTTATTTTTCTAAATAGTTAGCTTGAACCACTAAGGGATGGCCTCCTTGCCTACGAGAAGTAGCTGTTACTACAACCCTGCTAAAGGAGGCTGAAAAGTTAACGTTTGGTCAGCCAGTCACTATATGGACTCCCCACCAGGTTCGAGTAAGTTCTAAGGGAGCAGAAGGCCATCCCCTGGAAGGTCTATTCAAGTTCAGACTATGCTTATAGACAACCCAGTGGCTACAATAAAAATATGTCACATGATAAATCCTGCCACCCTGCTACCCATGGAAACAGAGCCCCTGGAGCATGACTGTATAGAAACCACAGACATGATCTATTCCAGTTGCCCAAACTAGGAAGTGAGCCTCTCCTGAATGCCAAAGAACAATGGTTCACAGATGGGAGCAGTTTTATGAGAGAGGAAAAAAGGTTGGTGGGATACATAGTGACCTCCCAGACCCAAGTCACAGAGGCAAGAAGCCTAACCCAGGGGACTTCTGCCCAAAAGGCAGAGCTGATAGCCCTCATCTGATCAGAGGTCTCATCTCTGGACCAAGAAAATCTTAAATGTTTACACAGGTTTCTCGGTATGCCTATGCCACCTTACACATATACTGGGTTATTTGGAAGAAAAGAGGTATGCTTACTGAAGAGAATAAACAGGTATAACATGGCTTAAGCATGGCTTAAGCTTAAGTTTAAGCTCTTAGATGCAGCACAGCAAAAAAAAGGTGGCAGTGATTCATTGTAGGAGTCTCAAAAGGGGGATGCAGAGTTATTAAAGGGAAAAAACAAGGCAGAAGCAACTGCCAAAAAAGTGGCCCTAGAACAAGTCAGTAACTTGTCAACTACCCTCATACCTCGAAGGCTGGATCCATTCAATTATTCCCCAATCTACACAAAGGAAGAATTAGACAAAGCCCCCAAAGGCCATGGATGGCTAGTTAAGAACATGGGCCATGATTCTTCCTCCAAACTGAAGCTTGTCAAACCATCAGGGAAGCTCATCAAGGAACTCAGTATAGGAGGCAAGCTCTTAACAACTGGTTAGCTGAGGTCATCGTAACTCCTGTCATGAAAAGTATAATTAGTTGCATAGTTGAGACGTGCTTCATCTGCATAATGACCAACTCCAACACCAGACCCCCACCCCCACCCCCTCAGAAGCTCTCAGATAAGGCCCATTCAAACCAGAGGGACATATCCTGGAGAAGGTTGGCAGACAGATTTCACCATCATGCTGAGAGTACCAGTCAATTTCAGGTATCTCTTGGTGCTAGTAGACACATTTTCTGGGTGGATAGAAGCATTCCCTGCTAGAACTGAAATGGCAGCTGAAGTGGCTAAGGCATTAAAAGAAGTGGCTAAGCCTTAAAAGAAATAATTTCCAGGTTTGAGCTCCTAGAGTCCCTACAAAATGATAATGGTCCAGCATTTGTGTCTCAAGTGATGAAAGAGATAATGAGTATCCTGGGAATAAAATGGAACTTTCACTCAGCCTGAAGACCCCAAACATCAGGGAACGTAGGGCAATGCAATGAGATCTTCAAATGGGCCTTAGCCAAGCTATGTTAGGAACTTCAAGAAAATTGGATTAAGTTGCTTCCAATTGCCCTAATCTGCATGCAGTTAGCCCCAAGAGATAAGTTAAATCTAAGTGAATTTGAACTCATGTATGGTAGACCCATTCCCCAAGCCTAAGGGACACCTTAACCCCCTTGAGCCCCCTATACCTCAAGTATGCCTACCAGGTAGGTGAAACCATGAAAGCTCTCATAGAATATGGTAACTTAGTGCTGCCTGCACCCACTGACCTGGCCCAACACCCCTTCTGGCCAGGAGACTGGGTGTACCAAAAAAAACCTGGAAAACTGGCAGCCCACAATCAGTTCACTCCTAAGTGGAACGGACCACACTTAGCGATCCTAACCACCCATTCTGCCCTGGAATTGCAGGGGATTATTCCATGGGCACATCACACTCAAGTGAAGGGGGCCCCTGAGCCCCAAACTCCAGAGTGACAACGTGGGGCAAGGGACTCCCTTGACTACTCATGTGAACCTCTCTCTGGCCTGAAGCTTCTTTTCCAAAAAACAACAAAAGTGTCACCAGAGATATTCAGTCCTTGGCAGTGAGCCTCAACATCAGGGCATACTTTTGCCTACAGGCAAAAGATCTAGATACCCTCATTTTTAAGAAAAATTTGACATATGATCATTATTCTCTTGCTAGTATTTGGGCTATGTGTCTTAAATTGTCTGGTGTCCTTTGTCTCCAAAAGGTTAGACAAATGGTAGTCCCTCAGGGGTAAGAACAGTTAGGGCTGAGGCCTGGTGACAATCAAACATATCTAAAAATAGCTGGAGAGAAGTTCTGCTTCTCTACCCGAGGTTATGAGGACGCCTCAGATCAGCAAGAAGCAGATACAGACGACAGACTTCGCTCCCTCAGAGCTCCTCAAGAATGAGGAGCAGGACAAAAGACACAGGAGGGACTTTTCACCAACAAAGCCCATTAAAATTCCTGAGAAATAAAAATAGAATCTGGGTAATAAAATCTAACCTTTTTTTTTTTTCCTTTTCCTTTGTGCTTCATCCAGTTTTACTTGCTCATAGGGGGCCACATGTAGAGGCCTCACACCTGGCACCTCAGACAGGGTTCCTAGTGTTAAATGACTATGCTGACACGTCAGCTCAGGCCGGGACCTTGTACAAAAGTGCTGAGCACAGCACGGCAATTCAAGATGGCGGTGGCAGGCCACGTCAGAGACGCCGTGCTGGCACCACCACGTGGAATGTGAGCAGTGCAGCGGTGCCCATCAGGAGAGAACTCCGCTCCCTCCTCTCCCCTCTGACAAGAACCCTGTAAAGCAGCCTGCTCACAGCCTTTCGGGGAGAGTGTGTCCTCTAGAGCTCAGGCTTGCACCTCTCCACTCTTTGATCAAAGAATAAAGCTTTCCTTCTGAACCAAACTCTTTCTCATTCTATTGGTTCTAAAGACACCAAGCAGGAGGACACTTTTTGGGGCCTGACTCAAAAGGGTTGGTAACAATCGCACTTATTTGCTCTTGCACTTATACCATCACCATGAGAAGAACATGGCTGGGCTAGCAGCCTGATCTCTCCCGGTATGGATGGATCCTCCTCGGAATAAAGACATGTGGAATGAGACATGTGGATGAAAGAGACATCCAGGATCACCCTAGATCAGGTGACCTAAGCCAGCTGTAAGTATGAAAATTATCTTAACCAAAATCATCAGAGCTGCCCAGCTGAGTTCAGACTAGATCAGTAGACTCTCCACCTATCAGCAGAGGCATGAAAAATGACAATTTAATGTTGTATGCCACTGAGATTTTGAGGTGATTTGTTATAAAGCAAAAGCTAATGAGTTCAGCAACATTTAATGACCAAAATTAGTGGAGTAACATCTACAGCATTCTCATGGGAATAAAGAAATTAATATCCAAGCTATTTGTCTTTTACATAAAATCACTACAGACAAATTACTTGAACATGCAATATCAAAGAGAATATTGTTAATATGAGACTTCTAAGAAAAGACAGAAGGAGTATTTCTTGTCATTCAAGTAAAACTTTGGAAATTTTAGCAAAATAAATGCCACAGGTTATTTAATATATTTAATTAAAGATCCTAGGTTCTTTTTTAGTTTTTTAAGGAACCTCCATACTGTTTTCCACAGTAGTTGTATCAATTTACATTCCCACCAACAGTGCAGGAGGGTTCCTTTTTTACCACACCCTTTCCAACATTTATTGTTTCTAGATTTTTTGATAATAGCTATTCTGATCAGTGTGAGGTGATACTTCATTGTAGTTTTGATTTGCATTTCTCTAATGATTAGTGATGTTGAGCATCTTTTCATGTGCCTCTTGTCCATCTGTATGTCTTTCTTGGTGAAATGTCTATTTAGGTCTTCCTCCCACTTTTTAACTGGATTGTTTGTTTTTTTGATATTGAGTACCATGAGCTGTTTGTATATTTTGGAGATTAATCCTTTATCTGTTGTCTCATTTGTAAATATTTTCTCCCATTTTGAGGGTTGTCTTTTTATCTTGTTTATGGTTTCCTTTGCCGTGCAAAAGCTTTTAAGTTCAAGTCCCATTCCAAATGTAGAATAGTTGGCTGGTGGGAAGCAGCAGCATAGCACAGGGAGATCGGCTCAGTGCTTTGCGATGACCTAGAGGGGTGGGATAGGGATGATGGGAGGGAGAGGTCCAAGAGGGAGGGGATATGGGGACATGTGTATGCATATGGCTGATTCGCTTTGTTGTGCAACAGAAACTAACACAGTATTGTGAAGCAATTATACTCCAATAAAGATCTATTAAAAAAAAAAGATCTTAGGTTCTAAAACCAAAATGGGATAGGATGAAAGAATGAAATGCATACATTACAAACACTGACAATGTGGAAATGATATGTCTAAAAGAAAGAGGGAGAAAAATAAGAAAAATATATAGGAAAAAATAAAAATGCTTAATGCATGTCTCATTTATAATAACTGAGTCAAAGCTGACAAAACAAGTAGTAGAAATCTAAACTTATTCAAGAATACAGAAGTAAACTCTAAGAAATATAATACTAGCGGCAAAAATTAGGAGACGAAGCTAATTTTATTTTTCTTGTAGCAAGGATCTGATAGCTACTGTAAATAAAAAGGAAGAAAGTAGATATATAAAATCCTAAGTCTAAAGTTATGGAAGACATCTCTCTTGCCCTGTCTCACACTTTCTGAGCCTATATTTTACTCTAATTATTGCTATGACAACTAGTTTAATGCCGTTGTAACCAGATAGGGCCTTTTCCTCAGTTTTACAACTATTTCTTTCTTTCTGTTCCAGCACTGTCTCTGAAATCTACAGTTGTGTTGTGATTTTTTGTTAAACTAACATTTATTAAGTAGAACCCTGAGGTGGTGGAGGGTGAGCCAAGTTTCAATACAAGGGAAAGTAAAATAGAGAAGGTTATTACTCACAGGTCCTGGAGGAGGTCCATGACCTCAAAGGACCACACAGAAGGTAAAGGCAGGGTGCCGACAGAGAGCTAGCAGCTGTACCTAAGGCACACATCTTTATTAGGATCCCTAAGTGGAGTGATTTGGAGTTTTCTGACTAAGAGTGAATTGCTTAATTCAAGCCCCAAAGAGTGGGGTTTTGGTAAGCTCAGTGGGGGTCTTTTTTTTTTTTTAAGTATCTGTTGGGTGTTTTCAAGAACGTTCAGAAAGGAACATTGACAGTTACTTGTGTTTTAATTCACATTCATGTTTTAAACTTAAACTAGATATTCTTGTAGATCTTTTTATCTCAAATCTATTTTGTGAGTGAGGGTCTTCTTTAAGGGGTGCACAAGAGGAAGGAGTCAGAAGGCAGGAGAGACTGTTTATCACCAGGTGTGCTGGGGAACTCACATCAGGAATTTACATTTACTTATGGCTCTGCCAACTGTTATCTAGGGAATGTGGGAAAGTCCCACATTCCCATTCAAGGCCCCTGCATTACTCTTGGCCACACAGAGTGGATGCCAAGGCAACAATATTATAGAGTAGTTTAACTAAACTCTAAACAGGTTGGGACTCCTGAGAAGTCACAGGACTCTCACTCATTGAAAATCTGGAAGTGTTCAGAGGTTAACAGTTAGCACACCCGGAAGCAACTGCTTGACCAGTAGGGTTTGAGTGTTACTAGATGTATCTTCAGAACACCCTGGAGGAATTGAGCATCACTGCCCATTGCTGTGTGTATTCTTCCCGTCACTCCTTGTTTCACTCTTCCCAAACCCCCACTCTTGTTCCCTAGGATCAATTTCCAAAACAAACCTGCATGGGAAGCCCTTGTTTTATATGCCAATTTCTGATGGGAATCTAGGCTTAAAAAAATCAAAAGATAAGCACTAAAACAAATATATAAATATGAAAATTTTGTGATTATATAGGGAAAAATGTGACAGTTGCTGTTTATGCTACTGTGGTTTGTTACCTACTTTTGTAATTGAAGGAAATGCTAAATTTAAGATCAAGGATAAGAAAAACTAAAAATATTTTACTCCCATCCAATTTCATGGACTCACTGAATTCCATCTGTGGAACTCTAAGTTAAAAACTCCTGGTATAATAACTATATGATTTTCATAACAAACCAACTCATGAGTTGATATAAACTTTCATAGTATTAAATAACTTAACATTGCTCACTCTAAGGCAATTTTTATTATGTAGGTAATTTTTAAAGGACTCTGGTTCATCTTTTTAATAACATTGATCATATATACAAAGTGCATCTACGTATTTTCTTAAGTATATACGACTTTAAAATTTACATAGGACAGGTTTTGCTGTTCATTATTTACAGAGGGAGGAAAAGGCAGCAAATGAATTCAACACTTGTCTAAAATGACTTGTCTAATAAGTGCAGGAAGCTGGCATAGACCCAGGTTAGCAGAAAAATTCCTTGCCATAGGTGGGTACAGCACGCTATGGCGTTTTCATATCTGGTATAATATCCTAGATAACCCACTTAACTATATATACTCTTTGAACCTTATTTACAAATTGAAGATGATATAATCCTTTTACAAAATCATGTTGTAAAGATTAAATGAAAAAAATCATTTATCAGAGTGTTTTTATTTATGAAAGACTTCTGAGAGTATAGAGGTGGTCACTGTTTTAAAGAAAATATTTTATTGGTGAGATGAGAAACCTTTACATGAAGCAAATGGAGGACTGGAATTTGTATAGACACTGAATGTGAAAAATGTGAATAGCTCATTAAATAGCTAGTCATAGTCAAGTCTAGACAAAGGAAACTATCTCCACCTTCTCCCCAAAGAACTAAAGTAGCCTAGAGAATGTCCTTACTGGAGAAAGTTAGATAATCCCTGCTCCAAATAAAGAGAGGAATGGGAAAAATGGGCTGACAATGCAGGCTGAGTTCCCCCACATTCACCAGTCAGAAAAGTTGTTCCTTCTCCTCTAAAAAAGATGCCCTGAATGGAATACTCTTCAAGTTAGGAAAATGCAGAATTGGGGAATAAGCACGCCATCTATTAAAAAATGGGAATTTTCAAGTCACTTCACATATGTAAGAATCAGATCAGCATTACAAAGTGAAGTAAAACATACTAATATATATTAAATAGCCGAATGAAACAGGAAATGAGACACAAGAGAAAGAATTGGTAGAACATTAGTATCATAAACCAAGATCAAAGCAAAACTCAAGTTCATTATTTCAATCCAGTCATGGGTAGAAGAGGAAGATAGGGAGGACTTAAAGAAAGAGGTAAACTTGACATACAGAGGACATATAAACTATTAGTGTGATGGTGAGTTCCTAAATGATGATAAAATAAACGTCCTGATGGAACAGTAATTTCACTGTAGTCTGAGCAGGGCAGTGATTTTAGCATGCAAGAGAAATTAGAAAACATAGAATCTGGACAATGCAGTTAATGAACTAGGAATTTATACATGAGATTACAAATGTCACAAACCCAACCTCTGATAGTTTACAACACAAGAGCCAGATCAGATAAACAGCAAAGTCGAGTTGATTCAGAGTCAGTGAAGTATAAAGAAAGGCTCCTTTCCAAGAGCCAGAATTTTGACCATAGTTTTGTAGAGCTAGGGTTTTGTTTAAGAGTTAAATTGGTATCCTTTGTAAGATAGGGCAAGGAGAAGAAAACAAGCATCTTTGACACTAAATAACACATTTATATTTTAAAATCAAAGAACTTCAGGTTTGGAAATGTCTTTAAAGGGCATATTCAATTCTTGCATTATGCAGGACTGACTCCAAGTTAAAAGAACATCATTGTGAATTGAAGTCTAGAGAAGGCATGAAATGAGTTCTTAAAAATAAAAACCTTTGGCTACATTAAAATAGCTTTTGAGTTATTTTTATATCCTGACTTAGCCAAAGAACTTCCAACATCAATAAATATAAAGGACTCAGGTTGCCATCTAACATTTTTACCAATTGAATATGCAATGATAAATTTCCTTTTGATAAAAAGTTAAGATACTTTCTTAGATATGCTCCATTCTTCATAAGGTATAACTTACTAATCATTTAAATAGAACAACATTCCCATCAATCCATGTCATTTTAAAAAATGAATTATGTCAGCTGCTCTCAGTAAAAGGGACATTTTACTCAAATTTGTGTTTTTATATATAGGCAAAGTAAAATGAACAAGGCTCAATTATATCTATGCAATCCATTTTCCTTAAAGTGGAGGATTATGAAGGAAATGAATGTCTAGTCATATAATATCTTTTATGTTCTGTATTCAGAACAGTAGAACAAAGACTTAATAACATTATAATGGTTGATTAATTGCAATTATTTGATATTTTCATACAAGCACTATTCAAAAGCAGAGTATAAAGAAAAGCCGGAATTTCTTGGGTTATTATGTTATTCATTGTGATATAATAAATATTGATAATAAATGTGTTCTTTGTCCCTAGTTCCTGACACAGAGCTTCAAAATCCCTTGGAATTTCCTAAGTGATAGGAGTTCTTTTGTTTTTCATAATGAGCCCCTTTAGATCATACTTGAATTTATGCTAAGAGATGACTCATGGTGAAACTTAGTTTCAATAGTTTTGAGGGAAAGGTTGGCCATGCCAGAAAGACCAAGCACTTCATTAGAGGGTTGAAACTTTCACTTTTATTCCTCAAACTGTAAATAGGGGAGTGGGACTAGAGATTAAGTTCAATCACATGGTCAATGATTTCATCAATCATTTCTAATTAATGAAACCCAAATAAAATCTCTGAATACTGAAGCTCAGTAGGTTCTGGCTTGCTGAACACATTGATGTGCTGGGAGGGTGGCATACCTGGATGCTACAAGCAGAGGGGATGGGAGTTCTGCACCACCTTCCTCCCTTGAGACCTTGCCTTACTGATTTCTTCCATTTGGGTGTTCCTGAGTGTATCCTTTATAATAAAACTATAGTCATAAGTGTAGCACTTTTAGTGAATTTTTCTAGTAAATTTTATCACCTGAAGCAGGGTCATGGGAATCCAAGAATTTGTAGTCTAAAGTAAGTGTAGTCTTGTTGGATGCTTTGCCATTTAACTTGTAGGACCTGACACTAACTCCAAGGTATTTAGTGTCAGAACTGAATTGACTTGCAGGACACTCAATTGATGCAAAGAATTGGTGACAGTATGTATTCATTAATGTTAGATCATATACCAATATTTTATTGTTGGCAAACAAATATATCTTTGTAGGCATGCCAGCACTTAACAATTAATTTTTTGAAAATAAAATTGCAGGTGAAGAAATTAACTCTGTACTTGGCATATCATAAGAACACAGAAATAATGACATTTTTATGGGTTGGAGGAAAGTCCAAAGACCTCACATGAAAGAGCATAAAATGGTCTCAATAGGATACATAAGAAAAAAAAAAAGCACAGCTAGTGTAAGAGGGAGACACAATGTTAATGGCTTCCATGCATTGTTTTACATGCATAGCTTTATATTAGAATCACCTAGGGAATTTTAGAAATACTGCTTCAAAGGATGCACTGAAAATCAAATACATTGATTCCATGAGAACTAAACATGTTTAAAATGTCCCCTAGTGATGATTCTAAAAATTCAAACTTGAAAATAACTGTTCTAGAGGCAAAATGTATATCCTATAAAAATCAAGAATTATACTTCATCAATCATCTATCTAAAATACTGGATGAAAGAAGATTATTATATAAACCAAATATTGAAGAAAAACAACTTTGAACATAAGTTTCTATAATAAATCTTATGTTAAACTGGATACATACTTTCTTTAAAGTGCACAAGACTCAAATACATTATCTCATAGAAACATGCTCTGAAAAAAATTGCAAAAAGTACTTCAGCTGAAGTAAAATTAATCTAGGAGGAAGACATTATATGGGAAGCAAGATTAATAAAGATTTTATTTAGATTTACTTTTATCTAAATTGACAGAACACATATTTAAGTTTAAGATAATTCTTAGATTGGATTTCAAAAAGCACTCAACAATGTGTTGTTTGGAAGTGACACAAAGCAAAAGGAAAAAAAATTAAGCTTAAAAAGATGTATACAGAGATATAAGGCAAATGTGGAGCAGATACCCCAAGAGGGCAATTTCATATCAGATAAAATATAACTCAAGATTAAGAATAACATTGAAGATTAAAAACAAATAGCTAAAAGAATAATTTAGTAAGAATATATTACATTTATAACATAGTCTTGATATCTGTAAGACAAAATTTGTTAGAAATACAGAAATTAATTATCCTAAAATAGTGGTTTCATCATAATTATCTTGAGAACTGATAGATGTAACTGATCAGAATAATCAAGGTGTTAAAAATGTGACTAAAAGAATAAAAATAAAAGAACTGTTTTTTAAATAAGATATGTACTATGTACTGCCTTGGACACATAGATTATTAACATTGACATTAAAAATAAAAACATTGTATAAGAAACACAGAAAGTCTCAATAAATCCCACAAAATCATTATAATCAATGATTACAAAGAAACTGAACTCATAAGCAGAAACATAATAGCTTGCAATATATGTTAATGTATAGATATGCTAGTGTCATGTTTTTAAATAACTCATAGCTTATACAGGACAGCAAGAGAAATTATAAAATATTTAAAACAAAAAATATTAAAAGTAATAAATTCCAAATTTCCAGACTGAATCCAAAGGGGTCATTGAAGAATACTGAGAGAGAGAAAGGGAGGGGGAGAGAGAGAGAGAGAGAAATTGATTTTAATGCTTTCATGAGAAAAGGAAGAATGAAAATAAAGGCAGTAATAGTGCACATTAAAAAAAACTTAAAAAGATTAGTATATCATATTCAAATAAATAAGAAGAAATGAAATAGGAGAATAATTTAAAAAATAAAAAATGATTATGTGATAAAACATTTTTTCTTTAAAATCTAATAAATCTTTGGCAAGACTGATAATGAAAAAAAGAAGAAATAATCATGTATCAGAGTTGCCTTTTTTGTTTGTTTTTGCAAGGATGAGAAATTAACAATGAATGAATTAAGTATAAAATATACATTGAAAAATATGGGAGAGTTCACAGAATTTACTTAAAGCACAAAAGAACAAGACTTAGAAATGAATGGGATAGAAGAGTCTAGATAGCAGGCAGGCCCACAGATTCGATTCTGCTGCTGTCAACACTAAACCCAAACAGCTACAGCTTGTATCACTGGTGCCAGTCCAAGATACTGGCACAACTGCTAAAGCCCTAACAGTTTGCCCCTCAAATTAATCACTTGGAGAATGAATCCTTTGCTTAATTTACTTCCTTGGCTTTCTGGCTCCTTATTCATAACCTACAATTAATGCTATTGATTGGATGAGGCTTCACTAGGTCAGGTTCACATGAAGGAAGGGCAAGCAAGACTGAAAATGAAGTACCTGGAATTTCCAATATCAGTAGTAAATGAAAGAGGTTCTGCTTTCCACCTTATCAAAAAATAGTTTTTCCATAAACCTCACGTCTACGCTTCATTATCTAACAGAAAATATGTTTCCCAACAAAATATATTCAAAATTTCCTTACTTTCAGTATCTAGAAACAAATCTCGGATTTTTAGGTAAAGGAAAGTCCTTTTCCCATTCTGTCGTGATTTCAACTGGATTATCTGTAAACAGTAGCCATGTGATATTGTGATTTATAATAAGACATACATATTTGGTCTTTGTTCCCTTTTCTGGCACAAAGCTCCTATATCCCTTATAATTTCCTGAGCACTGAGAGAGACAAAGGTATCTTTTGTTATGTTAATGAGGTGACTAAATGTTGGGGGCTGGTTGCTAGGAGAACCAAGCACATGATTAGAAACTTGGAACTTTCAGTCCCGCCCCCCGACCTCTGGGGAGGAGAGGGAAGAAGACAGGGAGATTGAATCAATCTCCAATGGTCGATGATTTAATCTATCATGCAAATATAATGAAGCTTTCATAAAACCCCAAAGAGAGTTTGAAAAACTTCCAGATTTGGGGATTTGGTGAACACATGGAGATTTGGGGAGAGTGGTGCCCCTGACAGGGCATGAAAGCTCTGAGTCCTTTCCCCATGCCTTGCCCTGTGCATCTCTTCCATCTGGCTATTCCTGAGTTATATTCTTTTATAATAAACTGGTAATCTAGTAAGTAAATATTGCTCTGAGCTCTGTGAGCTGCTCTAGCAAACTAATAGAACCCAAGATGGGTTGGTCAGAAGCACAGGTGACAATCTGCACTTGCAACTGGCACCTGAAGGGAGGAGTAGTGGCAGTCCTGTATAATTGAGCCCTTAACCTGTGGAATCTGATGCTATCTCTTGGCAGATGACATCAGAACTGGAGTGAACTGTAGGATACCCAGCTGGTGTCAGAGAATTGCTTGTTGGATGTGCTGGAACCACCCCCCCCTTTCCTCTCTACCCCTGCCCACGCCCATTGGCATTGGGTGCAGAATAGGAAGCCAAAATTGGTAATTTATATACCATGAACATATTTTATATAAAACTGTGTATAAAAATGGGAGGAAAGAAAAGTGAAATTTATTTTAAATATATAAATATATTTTTATTACACACTTTGGAAGGAAATATATTCAGATAATGCTGTCCTTGTTTTTATGTATTTGTCAGGAGGCTGTAGGTAGTACTAGTAATTTTCCTCTTCAATTGTCCCTCAAGGCCACTCTTGAGGTTAGCCATAACACCGACACACTAACATACCTCTCCACATCTGAGTATGCCAGCATATTTACAGAATTCTCTGTAAAGCAGGCTTGATTTTTTTTTTTCTTCTCTAACAGATATTCATAGAGGGAACATCCCATGTGACTATAGATAAATGCTGAAAACGCAGTAGCAGTATAGCAGATGTAAGCATACCAATAGTTAAGCCCAATGTCTGTGCACCTTCTTTTGCATGGCCCTTTGTGATAGTGGAATCTGCTTGTGTGCCCTACTTTTTGGCTTGATGATAAAAAAGCACTAGTTTATAAATAGAAACTTGGATTATACGGTCACCTGAATTTCCATAATCAGATCTTTGTTGTTTAACTGGAAACAGAGGAAGAACATTCCTCAGAGGTGAAGCAGTATATTGTCAAAGAGGGTATCATTTTGCTCAAAACCAAAATCCAAACTGGATTTTAACTAGGGATGCTCTAAGGGTCCTCACCCTTGATGATCTGGAATCTTTAATGCTGGCACTAGTATTTGTGATTCCCAATCTGCTTCTCTCCATCCCCACTCCCAGAATATAATAAATTTTTAGTTTAAATTTTGGTAGAGATGTAGCTTCATATTCTTGGCCCTTCACATAATAATACTCCTTAGTCTAAGGGCTGGAGTTGTTCAACATATTTATTCTTACTTTCTTAATCCCACCACCCTTCAAATACAGCTCCCTTTTTCTGCTCCTCTTTAGAAAAATATTTTTTGAAATAGTTGTCTGCATTCACTGTTCCTGATACATCTTCTATTTTCTCCTGAACTCAGTTTAACTGACAACAAAAAGAGTAAATTTAAGGATTAGGAATTAATTACACACACTCATCTGAAAAACTTTATATTGTTCAGGTATTAAAATACTTCAATGACTCCCATTAATTTTAAGATTAAAGCCAAACTTTTAAAAATGACATTTCAATGCTCTTAAACTTTGCTGCCCAAAATATATATCAAAATCAATTTCTTCCCATTCTTTCAATTGTTCTATGAACTTGCTATAAACAACCACCTGCCATACATTTCGAATGCTAACCTTATTACATTCTCTGCCATCATGCTTAATTTCTATAATTCCTATTTCTCCCTAAAGTTACAATTTATATATTGCAATTTATAATAAGAAATATATCTTTGATCTTCATCCCCATTTTTTGCAGAGCTCCTAAATCCCTTGTATTTCCTAAGTGATAACAGCTATGAAGGTATCTTGATATTTATAACCCCTTTCAACCACACCTGAGTTTATGTTAATGAGGTGACTTTTGGTATGCACCTAAGGATAGGGGTTGGTTACAGTGATTAGAGGATTGGAATTTTCAGTTCCACTCTCTAATTTCTGAGGAGAGGAGAGAGACTGAAGGTTGAATCAATCACTAGTGGCCAATGACTTAGTCAATCATGTCTGTGTAATGAATCCTCCATAAAAACCAAAAAAAAATGGGGTTCTGAGAGCTTTTGGGTTGGTGAACAAGTGGAGATTTGGGGAGAGTGGCATATTCTGAGAGCATGGAAGCTCTGCGTCCCTCCCTATATAATTTGTCCTGTGCATCTTTTCCATCTCTCTGTTGATTTGTGTCTTTTAATATCAGTTGTAATAAATCAGTAATTTAGTGAGTAATTTGCTTTCCTGAGTTTTGTGAGATGCTCTAGCAGATTAATCAAACCTAAGGAGGTGGTCATGAAACCAAGCAGAACCCTGTGGGGCTCCTGGACATGGAAGCCTTTCTGTGTTCTCTGTTTCTTGTTTGTAGGGAATAGACTCCAGCCTCCATGAACTTCCCTGAGTTCTGAAGGGCAGATTTGAACAGTTGCTAATCAGGGAAGGGAGGGATGCAGAGACAAGGGAGGAGCAGCCAAGAAACAACAGTGCAGCCTTGGGGCAGGGTCCTGGTTCCTCCTCAAGTGATGCCCATAACAATATCTTTAAGCTCTTCTGCAGAACTAAAACCCCTATCAAATGGAGGATGTTAGCATTCTTCATTCCAGAGAAAAGGTCACAGTTTGATAGCCTCAAGAATCAAAGAAGCTCATCAAGAGATGACCTGAGGACAGATTAAAGGAACCAGAAAAGCTCATCAGGAGACTACTTGAGACCAGATTAAAGGAGTGCAGGCCCTGCCCACACCCTGATCCTTATAAGCAACCCCGCCCTTGAACCATTGCTATAAAACTCCTCATCACATCCTCCTGGATTGGGACCCACAGTTTTGAGAGCATGAGCTCACTGTGTCCCTCTTTGCCTGGCAAAGAAATAAAGATATTTTTTTCCACTTCACCCAAAACTCTGTCTCCGAGATTTGATTAGGCACCATTGCACAGAGGCCGAGTTTTCAGCATCAGTCATGGGAACCTCTGATTTATAGCCAGTCAGAAACACATGGACTTGAGATTGGTATTGTAAGCAGATAGGGTAGGGTAGGGGGTCCCCAGAGAAAGAGAACCAGGTATGGCTTTCCTGACAGAAGAGAAGCCATTTTTGGCCTAAGCCATTTTGTGATCTAAGCCTGCCTACAATGCTTGTCCTTGGACAGGTCTCAGTAATTAATGATCTTAAGAGAACAAAAGAATGCAGAAACAAACAACTGTTGTCATGCAAGAGAAGTAAAAATAGCAAAGATAATATATCAGTTGTAAAGACTCTCAGTTCTGTTTCAGTGGTAAAGATTAGCCTGAAGCACTCAACCACCAGATCAACTGGAACTTAAGGGATGATGATGTTGACCTTTTCTGACCCTCCTGACTTCAATCAACTAAAGCTTGGACTCTGTCCACAGCCCAGGTCCCTCCACGAATATGCATGTACCTTTAGCTTTAAACTTCTCCAATTTTGCTGTTCAGGGAGACACTGCTTTAGGAAAGATTCCCAGTGTTCTCCTTACTTACTTCAAGTAATACATCCTTCCTTATCCTGATCTTTGGCTTGGTTATGTCTTTTGGCTCAACACCCACCAAGAGGTAAACCCAGTTTTTGGGTAACAGTAACTGAAGTGGAAGACAGTCCTGTGGTACTGAGCGCTTAACCTCTGAAATATGATGCTATTTCCAGGTAGATAGTGTCCAAATTGAGTTGAATTGTAGGGCACCCAGCTGGTGATGGAGACTTGCTTGGTGGTGTGGGGAAAAAAACCCACACATTGGAATTGGAATCAGCATTGTTACATATCTAACTTAAAGCATATGTTTCCATAGAAGCCTGTAGTAGCCCTAACCCTGCATTAATTATAATTTCTTGTTTCCATTTTTATTTCTCTCCATAACAACAATAGCAACTATAATTATAAATAAAATCTTAAGTTGGGGTTCAATGTCAATCAATTTTCATTGCATGAACTAAGGAATACATTTGAGAGGAATTTGATTCTTTGATTCATCTCTTTAATTACACATTTGTTCATACTGGTTTCATGTACTAGGATATATACTACATATAAGAAAACCAATACTGTAAAAATTAAATCTGTGTGTATTTTGAAATGCCACCTTCTACCTTGATGTGTGTGTTTGTGTGTGTGTGTGTGTGTGTGTGTGTGTGCACATGATTATATAGAATGTGGTGATCCTCAAGGCAGGGGAAAGCATTTTAAGTCTAGAGGAGGGGTAGGTGTCTTCTTCTTGATTCTACTGTATCTTTGTCTCTTGTCTTGGGGAATCTCTGTTTTCAAAACTGATTTGGAATCTAGTTAACATGAAAATCTGATATTCAAAATAGGGTTTTTCAATTGCAAAGTTCCAGGGGACATGCAAGTAAATACACATACATATCTCCTGCACACCTCCCATAAAGAAGTTTATCTTAACAGTTTTGTTGTGGTCAGCTTTGCTTTTAGTAAGAAAATCAATAAAATCTACAAAAACAAAACTTACACACTAAACAAAAATGACAACAGTTAACAAGCACTTAACTAGTAGCTAGGCTCTGTACTAAACACTCGACATTTATATTATTGTAAGAATAATTGAGATAGTAAATGTATTATTTATATTTAGGTTTTAGTTTGAGGAAATTGAAGCTTTCAGGTTGAGAAACTTTCCACAGATCACTCTTTTAGAAGGTAGTGGAGTTAAGTTTCTAATTCAGGCAATTTACCTTCAGAGCCTGCAAAACTGGTAACCGTATTGTGTTCTCTCCTATTAGACAAGACAGAGCATAGTTTCAGGTACTAGGAACAAACCTGGGAAACCTTTATGAACAGTGAGTACTGAACAAGTGAAAGGGGAGGCATTTCCAACGGTGTTTCCAATTGAATGAGTGCCATACAACAAGTTTTACAGTTCATTAGACAATACATCCTAGCTGATTTAATTATCTCCTCCCTGATCATTTATTTTTTCCATCATGTTTTCACCAGAAGAGAATATATTTGATCTTGTATGAATAAACCATTTTATCAATAGGATGTACTACAGACAAAAGGTTTAGTTGATCTAGAAGTAGTGCATTTATTGGAATGTTAACTTTCATCCAAACTTGTCTTCAGTTAAGTACGTGTAAAACTGGATCTGCAGATACTCTTTGTCAGCATTTCATTTGTGAGTCAGTGAATCTATAGAAAACATTTATGAATTCAATGTTCAGTGTTTATGCATTCACTTAATTTTATATTTTACCCAATTTATCATGATATACTAAAGGAAACAGAAGAGTATTAGCTTCTGTTCCAGAGGAATTAGAAATGTTAATATATAATTATAATGCAGTGTGATGAGAACCATAAAAGAATAAACACAAATAGATGAGTAGCTAAAAACATCTGCTGGAGAACAGAAAGTAAGTCTAATTTTTTAACAAATAAATTGGCATCAATTTTCAATGAAATGCTACACACGTACAAGTTCCCCCACTACCTCTCATTCCACCTGGAATTCAACTGATAAATAAAATATCTGATAAATATAGGAAATGTTTAAGAACTACTGGGCAAATATTGAGTTTATAAAGACAGCATTTCTTATTAATCCTGACTCATTTTCTCTCTCTTATAAATCCTAGTTAGCAAGATAAGTTACACTTAATTCTCTGTCTGTTCCTGAAATCTAGGTGGAAACGTGGACTGAAAAGGAAGTATTTATTTTGAGTATTTGGATGACTTCATTAGAATAAGAATCTGTTTTTTCGATGCACAACTTAGAAAAATAGGTGAATTTTTAAGTCCAAAGAGAAAGAACTTACTTTTTTAACTTTTTATTTTATATTGGAGTATAGTTGATTAACAATGTTGTGTTAGTTTCAGGTGTATAGTAAAGTGATTCAGTTTTTTTTAAGTGGCTGGTAATTTTGGTATCTCTATAGAATGACACAATCAAGATATTGTTTTGTTAAAGCTAAAAAATCATTTGGCAGAAGCCAAGAGAGGTAATTAGTGTAAGTTCTCTTTAAACTAACAAATTTATAGGGTAATGGTCTTTTTGTGAAAGAAGTTCCTTGAGTGATATCTGAAAGCATTTGACTGAAAATATGTACTATGCAATTTATCAATTTATGTTAATTTATTCAGCATATATCAAATATAGAGGTTGTTTCTGATTAGTTTGCATTATAATTACAACTTTTGATTTGTATAGACTTTAAAAGCCTTAAAAATAACTTTCTCATTAAACATTCTGATATACATGAAAAGAAATTGCAGTTTAAATTATTTTAATGCAGTTTGAAAAAATATAATAATATTTATATGAATATTACTAAATAGTGATTTAATACTACTTATTTGAAGGTATGTAAACTACAGTCTTACCATGAAATATTATCTTATTAAATTATGATAGACTAATAGTTTAAAGAATAAATCAATACTGTTTTTATTTTAAAATTTTGATCAGTTAGCAATGATGAAATATTTTTTTCCTTTTCATTGGTTATTTATTGCTCTTTCAAGAATTGTCTTTATATATTTTAAAAATTATTTTGTTGGGGTGACTGAAGGGTATTTAATTGATTTATCATGTCTCTTGTAATACTAAGATCATTAATGATACTTTTCTAGTATTTCTAGAAAGTATCTAGTAATGATACTTTTCTAGTATGTATCTTTCCATTTGCCACTTTACTATTTATCATTTACTGTTTTAATCATTTATATGGTGCTTAATCTAGAGATGTTTTCACTTTACATAGTTAACCCATCATTTTTTAGTTTGGAGTATTTTTTAATCCTTATAATTTCTTATTCTATATTTAGTTAAATTTTCACTAAAAGTGTCCTCTACCTTCAAATTTAATTTAGTTATATATATTTTTATTAAATATTTAATCTATTGGAATACTTTTAGTGTCTGGCATAGCAGAGACATCACTGTTTGGGTTTTCAAACTTTATTTTTCTATAATTTTGATACCTTACAAATATTTCTTCTATTGCTTCTGTTTTCTTCAATCCGCTATTCCTACATGAGATCTTCTTCTTACCATTTCCCATTGCTAATATGCCAACTGCTCTCTTGCTGCAAATCTGTTTATACACATGTTGACTTTTCCCACTGTTAGGAGGGTTAACTTCTAGAAAATCAAATCAGATCATTTAATTCCTCTGGGGAAAATGTAATAGCACCATTGGCTCTTCATTAGCCAAAGAATAAATATCCAAAGGGCTTATCTCTTAACATGGAATGTAAGGTTCTTCACAATATGATTATTCAATTACCTCTCTGGAGAATATTATTTCATTTTTGTACCCTATATAGCAAACATGATACATATAATATCATTCCAAAATGTGCAAATGCTACTCCATGTTTTTGGACATTGTCTTCCCCCTGCTTAAAATGTCTACTACAACCCATTTACAGCTTTCTTTTCTGCTTGCAAAAGGCTACTCATCTTTCAAACCTGAATAAAATATCACCCCTTTTGTTAAAACCAATAGCGACATTCTTTTACCCTTAAGTAGTGCCTATTCCCTTTAAGATATCAACTAATATTTGTTTAGCACACCATGCTATATGTGCAGCATTTTGCTAAAAGATATAAAAAACTGAAGGTAATTCTAATATATTGGCAATGGCATACATGGAGCATGACAATTTCCAAAATCAGTTGACCCTTACTTTCCTTATGAGGTATTCTTTTCAAAGTATAAGTGAACTTAATATATATCTGGCCTCCATTAAGTTGATTCACTTCTTTCATGAATGTAAATGTAGATACTGGCTAAGTTCACCAATTCTATAGAAAAAAGTTAGGTTGATATTAGCCTATGTTTAAAATCTAAGTTTCTCAGAAACAATGATTACAATTTCTCATTAAAATTCTATACCTCAAGAATGTACTTAGGCCCATGTTCCCACACAATCTCTCTTTATATGTTGATAGGCAGACCACATACTTATATGCTTATTTTCTTCATAATGTCTTATTTGCTGGATATTCTGGAGATACTTCAAATTCAACATACCCCAAATTGAATCTAGTCATTTTAAATCTCCAACTACTTCTTTTCTCTTTTGTGTTTGACATCATGAATAACAACATCATTTACCCTTAGACACCAAATCTTGAAACCTTGAAAGTTACTTATATTTGACCCATTTTCCCTCCCTCTCATCTTATACAACACAATCAAATAATCACCAAGTCTTTACATTTTCTCCAGTAGTATCCTTCTAATTGTTTTCTCTGCTTTAAACCCTGCACCCTTACATAAATTTCCTCTGAGTAACCAGAATTGCTTTCCTAAATGACTAGCCCTACCAGTTCTTCTTAATCCTGTGGTGCTGTCAGGACTAGGTCTTTCCCATCTGGATACTCTCTATACTCAGAAGAACACCTGTAATATAGGAATAGTTTACAAGGGGCATTGGAGGTATACTTAGTATCAGAAAAGTATACTTTAGGAGTGTAATTGCATAAGACAAACATTTTATGAATATTAAGAACCAGCATGGACTGTGGGGAACCTCTGGAAAATCTTGGCTATTAAAAAAAATACAACTCACAGTAAGCAATTATCCAAAAATCTTCTCTCAGTGTTATGTTTGGTGAGGATTTCAAATCACATTCCCAGAGGTGGGACAAAGATGGTGGAGTAGGAAGATCCTGACTGCACCTCCTGCCCAAGACACACCAAAACTACAACTACATACAGAACAATTTTCTGAGAACAACCTGAAGTCTAGCAGAACAACTTTTCTACAATTAAGAATATAAAGAGAAAAACATATTGAGATGGGTAGGAGGGGCAGAAACACAATCGAGTAAAGACCCACACCTCCAGCAGATAACCCATAAACAGAGGGGATATCACACATTTGGAGGTCCTACCTAAGGAGTGAGGGGATTGAGCACACATTGAGTACCCCAGACTTGGGGACTGGCACTGGAAAGATAAGCCCCCTTAACTGGTTTTGAAAACTAGTGGGGCTTATGACTGGGAGAGCTGGAGAGCTATAGGACCAGAGACAGCGCTCTGAAAGGGCTTGCACACAAACTTACTATCCCGAGTTCCAGCACAGAGGAAGCAGAATGAAAAACACCTCATAATCTAGCTAGCCTGCAAAGACCACCCTAATATAACCGCCAGCCCATACCAAGCTCTGGATCCAGCCCCCACCCCAAGGTGATGGCCCCCAGCATACCCTGGAAGAGGCTCTGACCCACACCTGCTTCAGCTCCAGCCCTCCCACCAAAACCATTGAGCACACGTGGTGCATAGGTACAGTCCTACATAAGAATTCACCTTCAAGACTGAAGCTGTTTTGCCTAATTCATAGAAAAAAACACAGAAAGTCAAACAAAATGAGAAAACAGAGGAACCTTTTCCAAAGGAAAGAACAAGATAAAACCCCATAAATAAAACCTTAATGAAATGGAGGTAAGTAATTAACCTGATAAAGAGTTCAAACCAACAGTCATAAAAACGCTTACTGAACTCAGGAGAAGAATGAAGGAACAGAATGAGAACATCAACAACAAATAGAAAATATAAGAAAGAACCAATCAGAGCTGAAGAATACAATAACTGAAATGAAAAATACACTAGAGTGAATCATTAGCAGATTAGATGATACAGAAGATCATATAAGCAACTTGGAATACAGAATAGTGGAAATCACCCAGTCAGAAGAGCAAAAAGAAAAAAGAATTTAAAAAATTTGAGAATAGTTTAAGGAACCTATGGGAAAACATCAAATGTATTAATATTCACATTATAGGGTCCCAAGAGGACAAGAGAGAGAGAAAGTAGAAAACATATTTGATGAAATAATAGTTGAAAACTTTCCTAATCTGTGGAAGAAAACAGATCCCCAGTCCAGGAAGCACAGAGAGTCCTATACAAGATAAAACCAAAGAGATCCACACAAAGACACATCATGTTTAAAGTGTTAGAAGTAAGGGATAAAGAGAGTATTTTAAAATGGCAAGAGAAAAACAAAAAGTCACATACAAGGGAACTCCCATAAGGCTATCAGCTGATTTTTCAGCAGAAACTCTGGCCTGAAGGGAATGGCAAAATATATTTGAAGTCCTGAAGGAAAAACCAAAGACACATGGAACACTGTCCATGTAGATCACATGCAAGGCCACAGAACAAGTCTCAAGGATATTCAGCAAGTTTATCATTCAGAATTGAAGGAGCTGTAAAGAGTTTCCCAGACAAGCAAAAACTAAAATACCTTATCACTAGTAAACCAGCCTTACAAGAAATGTTAAAGAAACTTGTCCAAGAGGAAATAAAAGACCACAACTAGAAATATGAAAATATATAAAAGAAAAAAAATCTCACTGCTAAAAGCAAATATATAGTAAAGGCATTGGATCAACCACTTAAAAAGATAATATGAAGGTAAAAAGACAAAAGTGACAAATTCAATTATAACTACATTAAGTAGTTAAGGGATCCACAAAAAAGATGCACAATATGACATCAAAAACAAAATGTGGAGGGTAGGGTAAAAAATGTAGAGCTTTAGAACAGGTTTAAGTGTAAATGACTATCAACTTAAAGCAAATCTATCATCTATCTATCTATCTATCTATCTATCTATCTATCTATCTTTCTCATGGTAACCACAACCACAAATCAAAAACCTACCATACATACACAGAAAAACAAGGGAAAGGAACTCAAAACTAACGCTAAAGAAAATCATCAAACCACAAGGGAAGAGACTAAAAAAAGAAGAAAAAAGACCAAAGAACTACAGAAACGACCAGATAAAAAGTAACAAAATGGCACTGAGTACATACATATCAACAATAACTTTAAATGTAAATGGACTGAATGCCTCAATCAAAAGACATAGGGTGGATGAATGGGAAAAAAAAGAAAACAAGACCCATTTTTATGCTGCCTACTTCAGAGCTAAAGACACACACAGACTGAAAGTGAAGGGATGCAAAATGATGTTCCATGCAAATGGAAACAAAAAAGCAAGATGAGATAGCAATACTCATATCAGACAAAATAGACTTTAAAATGGACACTATAACAAAAGACAAGGAAGGGCATTACATAACAATAAAAGTCAAACCAGGAAGAGGATAGAACATTCTTAAGCATATATGCACTTAACATAGGAGCATGTAAATATATAAAGGAAATATTAATAAAGGCAGAAATTGACAGTAATACAATAATAGTAGGGGACTTAATGCCCCACTTACATCAATGGATAGATCATCCAGACAGAAAATCAATAAAGAAACATTGGCTTTAAATACCATATTAGACCAAATGAACTTAACAGATATCTACAAAACATTTCATCCAG